>NC_092132.1:11806996-14478246 GCF_043159975.1 Macaca nemestrina | reverse complement strand
AGGTCATGATGGTGTATCCGTCAGGATGAGATTATTGCCCTTATAGGAAGAGACATGCAAACACTCGCACTTTCTCTCTCCACATGCACACACTAAGAAAAGGCCAGGTGGGGATACAGCAAGCAGGTAGCCAGCCATCTGCAAGCCAGAAAAGAGCCTTCATCAGAAAACAAACCTTTCCAGACCTTGACCTTGGACTTCTCAGCCTCCAGAACCACAAGATAAATTTCTGTTGTTTAATACACTCAGTCTATGATATATTGTTATGTACAACAGCTGGAGATATGAATACGCTTACCACGTTGTAACATCTCTGGCACAGGGCAGGCACTTAATATTTGTTGACTCAATAAATAAATCATAATAAAGCTAGCTAACACTTACATGGTGCTTGTCATATACCAGGAATGGTTCTAAACAATATACATATATTAAATCCTTTAATCCATACAATAGCCCTAATAGGAAGGTATTATTATCATTTCTTATTTTACAGATAAAAAATCAAAGCAAACATGAATTAGTAACTTGACTAAGACCACACATGAGTTAGTGGAAGCCAGGATTTGAACTTGATTCAAAAATCAGAATATAGAATCTGAGTTGTTAACCACTAGGTAATATAGAATAAATGAATGAACTCATAAGTGAAAGGATTACAGATTTAGTTACTAGACAGATATAGCCTAGAGTTCTAGTTCCACATTTACACACTTTAACCCTGGACTAGTTACTTCATCTCAGTTTCCTCCTCTCTGAAATTGATGTGAACATCAGTGACCATGCAGGGGTGGAAAAGGCATTATAGGAAGTTATAGATAAACACATGGCACATAGTAGGCACTCAATATACATTGGTTCCCTCTTGTCCTAGCCTCTCCTCTCATAAGAAGGTTCACAGTGTCCTTTCCAAAGGATCTCACAGCCCGTTTTTACTGCAGTTCTGGGTATGTCCTTATTTCAGTCTTTAACTGTTGATGTGAACAGCATGCTGCCCTGGTACACACATGGTTAGCTGCCCTGATTTCAAGGGCTTAGATAGTTCAGATAGCTTATTTTCTCTTTTAAAAATTTTAAAGTCTCAGTGGATGGCAAAAGTATGAAAAGACCATATGCCCAAGGTTATCCATTCAGCAGAATTTTTAATAACAAAGGCTGAAAACAAACCAAATGTTCGTTTTGTTGGCTGAATAAACTTTAGTACAGAAATATCATTGACCATGATGCAGCTATTAAAAAGAAATGAAGACTATCTCTCCATACTTTGAGGAACTGGTCTCCAAGAGGAGAAAACTGTATATAGTATGCTACCATTTATCTAAGGAAGATCGATCTTTCTATCCACATACATGCACACACACATATTTCTTAGTTAATTTATTGAAATGACAAAGGAAGGGAATGGTGTGGGAAAATAGGGATAGAATTTAAACTTCTTTAATTATGTCTCGTTTTAAGTAAATAACTATAGAATCATTCCAATATTTTACTTAATTATCAAACTAAATCTATTCTCAAAAAACTCTGTAAAAACAACCAACCAAGCAGACAAACAAATGAGCCTACACAGAGAGGAACCATATCAGATGTCGTTTTGCGCAATAATTTGATAACATGCTCCCAGAGGGAAATACCCTAAGGATAAAAAGAGCGCAACACGAATGTCCAAACTGTTTACAATAACCATATTATAGGTGGTAACAAGTGTATTATTGTACTTAGACTATTATAGTGAATCACAAGATAAAGTAAATGAGTTAACTGTGTAGGTGTCATTAAAACTGGAATTTTGGGGAAGAGAAAAGGGAGCTGCAGATATAAGATTGATGAAGTTGAGTCAAAAGCTTGTGGTCCTCATTATGACATCGAAGTATCACACTGTGAACTCATGATGTATAGATTTTCTAGCTCTGCCCACTGAAATCAAGTTCTAGAAACAACGAAACTTAGTAGCAATAACTCCCAGTGTCCAGATTATGGTTTCTACATATCAGTTCCTAGAAAAAATTCCCATTCTTTTCAGAGGTGCCCAAATTTTACGTACCTTTAATTATGTCTTGTTTTAAGTAAATGACTTTATTGGAAGACTTTTTAACATGAGAAACCAGGATTCTATCAGAGACTACCAGGATTATGTCAAAACGATGCAAAAGCCAACTTGAATGAGCTCCCACTAGTCAAAGATGTGACACATTTAGCTTAATAAGACTAATAATTGCAATGAATCAAAACACAGAGAATATGGTAAAATGCATAGATTCAAAATTACGCTTAAAAACTAGAACCTCATTGGTCACCTCTGAATGATGCTAAGGAAAAAACTTGTGGGGAAACTTATAGAAAACAAACTTGTAGGGAAAAAATTCAGCATTTATCTTTGCTTGATGAATTGTACTTCCAGGTAACAAATAGTGAGGAGATGGTTCTCTTTAATAATGTATGCCAGCTAATAAATTATGGAGGACTGATAGGATTAGCATATCACTGTATAAAATAAGTGAATATAGGCGATTAGCGTAAGCAGCTGCTAACATCACAAAAAGGTAAGGAGACATTATGTACCCCCTAATTGTAGCCTATAAAACTAACCAATTAAATATTTTGCAGAAATCATTGAACCTGAATCCCACCAAGCTTCTAGACATAAATACAGTGTGAACAAAACAGAACAAAAACAAAGGACAGGGGAGTCTCTTAAATGCCTTAGAGAATGCAATCAATAAACTGTAAGAAAGAAATGACAGCTCTGGAAGGTTGAGTCTCTCAAGGTCACCCATTCTTGAAGTGGAATTGCTAAGACTCAAGCAAGAATATTTGGTTCCAAGGCTTGAGTCTTTCCTTCTGAGCCCCACAATCTCTGGTGCCTGCCTTTATCACACCCAGAAGTTACTAGAGATAGGACCTCATTTATCTCTTTCTCCTTGTGGAGGCGTGGCTTCCTCTGCTAAAAACGAAGATGCCCAGGCAAAGCTCAAACCTCCAGGGCTGCTGGTGAATCAGGCACCTGGTGGGAGGCACCCGATTGTTTGCTCTCTCTGTTCAACGTAGAGAATGTTCACTTGCCTCAGAGGAGGAAGTGTTTGGCATATCATTTCCACATATATGCAAGATGAAAATTTCCAATTATTCAGTTACATAACCACCTCCATTCCTCTGGAGATGTTTAATTACACATGCCGCCACCAGACGCTTCTGCGTACCAGGCATCAATGGGCATTATTCAGCCCCTATTAAAACTAGAGGGCCTCTGAGTCACAAGGAGAAACCGGTGGAAACAGGGAGCAAGCCCGGAGTGGGTAGGCTTGATCAGAGATTAACAGGACCCCAAATGATGCTACAGATAGAGACACTTGAAGTGAGACAACCCTGCAGAAAGCCGCCCCTATCACAGGGAGGCAGTGGCACGTGGAGGAAACAGAATCGAACTAGGAGTTTGAGCATTTGGATTCCTGTTCCAGTCTGGCGTTTTTTACAGGCTTTGTGACCTCACGGGACTTCAATCTCTGCTCCTGTCTTAGGACCAGATGGCTAACATCACCTGCCTTGTTTGTGTCATCGGCTTATTTTTAAAGTAAAATATTAATAGCTATCAATTTTGAAAATTTATTATGTGTGGGAGCCACTGGAATAAGTATGTTACAATTATATTCTCATATAACACCCTAACAACCCGATGAAGTAGAACTTATTATCATACCCATTGTACAGGTGAGGAAATTGAAAATCAGAAAGTTAAGTAAATTGTTGAAAGTCACATAGCTACTAAGTGGCAGAGTTGGGGTTTGAATACTATCTGCCCAATTCCAAAGCCTGTACTTGTAACTGCTATAGTTATGAGATGTGATTATATAATTTCAAAACCCTTTGAAAGTTAAAAATGAAAGGGAAAAATATCAGATGTCGCTTAAACCCAGTCACTCAGACTCTCACTAAATAGTTACATACTCGTACTTTACCTATAATCTTAATACAATTAGGTTATCTGCTTTTCCAGGATAAACGGAGCATAGGATAAATCAAATCTGAATGTTATTAGGGTACCATTTGAGGAAGGCACTGACAGGGCACAAAGTAATTCCCTAAGGTGACAGAAGAGACAGAACCAGTCTTCTTTTTATGGAATGATGACCCTCACCCAGAACTTGTTCTCTCAGCTATTTTCAGGGATTTCTTACTTGTCAATTTAAAACCTGTGTAATTGAGTGAGCATATGTTTGTCTGTAGGATTATGGACTTGTCTGAATCTGTCTTCATAGTTCTCAAATGGATTGTCATTTGTATTTCAGACTAAGGCATTCTCCCCTAGAAATGAAAGCTGTCAAGTAGCAGAAGACAAGACCCCAGACCTCATAGATGGCTGGAAAGACCTAAAAACAGGAATTCTAGAAATGGCTAGCCTTTGACACTTGGCCTAGTGTTTCATCATAAATTCAGGCAAAATGGGAAAACAAGTGAAAGCATATTGCAGGATGCAGTGTCCTGGGTCACTGTGTTCGTATGCACACAGCGTCTTTGTTCTGCTCTGATCAGCCTAGTGAAGTAGAAAGGGTAGGCTTTGAAGACAGATCAGGATTTGGATTCTAGTCTTCCTGCTTACTAGCTGAATAGCCTTACTTTCATCATCCATAAAACAGGAGTAATAATAACTTCCATTCCAGGTTGTTGATAGGATTAAATGAGAGTAGAGAGAAAGTGCTAGGCACATAGTAGGAACTCAATAAGCATTAATTATTTATTCATTTCCTTCACTTGCCAAGTTTTAATATTATCTATTTTTTTCTTACCTATACTGTACAATCCCCATTATTACAAATAACTTTAAATACGTATCTCTGTGTTCTTGGGGTTTTGGGCTGTTTCATTCCTGTTTTCTCAGGGTTCGTTACCTCTGTTTCCATGGTGATTTCCCAGCAATGTGTTTCTATTTCTGCCCTGGCTGACAGTCTCCTTGCTGTGCTTTCCTTCTTTTCTGGTTACGGTTTTTGAAGTACACACAGACCACAGAAAGATGGACCAAGACCCAGACAGGAGTGGTGAGGGAGGCAGGGCCTGATTTCTACCAGGCGGTGAAAATCTCCCTAAGCGATGAACATTCATGGGTTGAAGTCTACCTGAAGAAGTTCTACTGGCCTTTGAGAGTCCTGCCTAGATGCTCCCATGAAGAATAATTTTATTTCTCGAAGTCCGTAGCCAAGTCTGTTTCACACACAACATGTTTGCATTATTTGGGGTCAGCTCCACTCCAGGAGACTGGACCAGAGCTGGGGTTTTGTACAGTTCTGCCCACAGTGCCCACTCCCGATTCTGGTAAAGAGTAAGGGCTCATGGAAGGTGGAACGCATATGGCAGACATTGTATATAGTTAGGACAGATCTGTAATGAAGTCTTTTCTAGAAACAATGCAAGTTAGTGCACAAAATTCTACACACAATAATCTCAAATGCTTCCTCAAGACAGCCCTATTTAGGTATTACTAATTTATTTTAGAGTTGAGGAAACTGAGGCTCACGGAGATAAGTAACCTGCCCAAGATCACTCACTGCTGAGAGTAAGAACTGTGATTAGAATCCAGGCTCAGCTGAACCTAAATGTTTACCTAATATAGTACACAACTTTTGTAGTAATAATTTCATCCAGGCAACAGAATTGGGAGAGATCCCAGTTTGTCTTAGGCAGAAATTGAAAGCTCTTTCACTAGATGATTTTTTGAAAGAGATCTATCCAAAGGTCACCAAAACCACATTGTTTGCCAGATCTTCTCCAGCTTTGTTTTTCATTAGGTGGTCTTTATTAGGAATTGATTCATTAAGAATCACAACTTGCCACAGTCAGCTAAAAGTTATTTGCTGCAAAGAGCAGCAGAGACCAGAGACAAGAAATGTCGGGTAACAGAGCAGTCAGAGCAAAATGTTAGATCACCTGCTGTCCATGGTAGAACACAGCCAGGAGGAACATGGCCATCAGCAGCAGCGACGCCTCCTTGGTCCCCAGGAAATCTCTGTTGGAAGAAAAAAAGGCACCGATAACCATGGGGGGACTTCAAGGAGACCCATGAGAAAACTGAGGTTCAGAAATGAGTGGTAAAAAAAGAAAAACACACATCTTTTCAGCACCTATTATGTGATAGTGGCTGCTCTAAGGGTTTGCACGTTGGCTAATTCAGAAACCAGTTGATCCCCAAGGGTATGAGGTGACCCAGAACACATACGGTGAAAGAGATTCTAGAGTCTAGTGTCCAGATGGTACACTCACATTAATAATAATGTCTTCTATGCGCAAAACACATTTTATAGATTTTAAATAGCCTTTATACTTTCCTATCACAAAATCCATGTGAAGACAAGCAACTTTCCTCCGCACATTTTTAAACATTCTATTTAACAGACCAGGGTGTAATGCTTGCTATGTGGCAATCTCAATTCTTAGTGCTTTCATGCTTAAATCCTTATATTAATTCTATGAATTGGAACACTATTTTAATTCCCATATCAGTTTTCTTAATCCTTATACCAGTTTTGTAAGTTGGGGACTGTTGTTTCTCCCTTTTAATTATTATATCTTTTGATAAAGCCTTTGTTTCTTTTGTGCCCTCTCTTCCTTGAGCAAACCCCAAGTCTCAATGTGCAGTTTTTGTCAGGGCACAGGCTGGAGTGCTTCTGTCCTGGGCTCTCCCGGGCTCTCTAGGAGACCACACGGAAAGGCGGCTGATGATGGTCAGTGGTAAGGGTATACTTAAACACTGACGTGACTTTCAGACTTCAAAGGAATTCAGAAGGTGGCCAGAGAAGCTGCTGTTTGATTCAGAATGCTTCCTTTCATTTTGGTTCAGTGTGAGGCCTTCCTCAGGACAAGCTGGAGGCCAGGAGGCAAAGGGTTAGTGGAAGCAACATTGGAACTGGAAATAAACTGTCCCTTTGAAAATGCCCAAGTACAACCATCTCCATGGATGTCGGGACTTGCCTTACATCACCTGGTGTCCTATTTCCCCCAGGTTTTTCCATCTCAGGTAATGCCCCTTCATCTATTCACCCAGGTGCTTAAGTCAAAAGCCAAAACAAAACTAGGATTCAATCCTCATCACCTCAGCCCCATCTAACCCATAGTTAAATCCTGCACCCTCTACCACCAAAATATATCCCCAGTCCATCTGCTTCTTCTCATGTCCCCCTCCACCACCTGAACATGGCCACTATGATCTCCAACAGCCTCCCAACATCACTGTCTACAGTTTATTTTGTACATGGTTGCCAGAATACTTTTTACTACTAAAACCAGATCATGCTACTCCCTTGTTTAATCTCTTCCCAACCACAAGCACAGATGTACTTGGAACTCACTCAGAAGTAACTCTGGTGTGGCTTAAGGAAACAATGGAGCCATCACAGACGAGACGCAGTGTCTAGAGGGAGAAGTAGAGTACGCAGCAAGGTGTTATACCAGGGAAATCTCAAGTTTTCCATTTTCTGTTCTTGCTGGAGACCAGCAGAAACAGCCCAGGGCTCAGGGAAATGGGGGCTTAGCACCAGCTGCCAAGACCAGCTTTTCGTCTAGCTTTATGCTAAAAAAAACTTCCCAGCGTATACTGGGCCGGGCACAGTTCAACTCATCAGGATTGGACAGGGACTTAGGAGTGAAAATGTACATTCTTATGGAGGTATTATGCATATGAGGATTAAGAGAACCAAATAACTCTGTGGGCTGGGACAAGAGTCAAATCTATGAATACCTTGGAGAAAAGATGCTAACAATAGATGATACTAATTATTATGCTTCTATAGCCCCAGAGAAGCACATAATTATTGACCATCTACTGTGTACCAGGCATAATATTCTGGGATGTAGAGATGAAGAAGGCACGTTGTCTCTGTCCTCGAAATATTAAGAGAAGTAATCAAATACACAGATAATTTTATAATATGATACACTCCATGGAAAGGGTACATCCTTGTTGCAACAGGAATACATGGGAAAAAAAGCAACCCAGGCTGGGTGTTCAGGGAAGGCTGAAGAGCTGAATCCTAAAAGACAAGACTTCACAAGGAAAAGGTAGGATGGGTTCTCTAGGTACAGGACATCTATTTTGCTTAGCTTGCTGGTTTATAGGTCTCTAGTATGGGGATAAAAAATGAATGTCATATATCATGTTTGAAGCCACATGTAGGCTCAGGAGGAGAGAGTGCTAACAGAGCTGTCCACTGTGAGTGCTAAAGTGAAGAGGGCTGGACTGTGAGCCACACACTGTCACCCTGCATTTTAGGGCTGAGGAATCATCCATTTATCCATGAATCCATGAATCCATGAATCCATCCATCCATCCATCCATCCATCCATCCATCCATCCATCCATCCATCCTTCCATCCATCCTTTGTTCCATCCTTCCAGCCACCCACAGTCACCATCAGGCTTATTTTGAGGACATAGACACAATCCAGTTCCATCCTTTTATTCTTTCATGTCACTTGATTCTCTAGCCTCTGAAGTTTTGGGACCTGAAAAAATATGAAAGACATGAGGTTTGGACTCATGAAGATCCAAGTTCCAATATCAGCTTTTCTACTGACCAGTTGTTTGACCTTGGAAAAGTCATTTGACATCTCTGAGCCTCAGTTGAATGCATCTAATAGTGTTCACCTCTATAATTGTGAGGATTAAATGAGTTAATCACGGTAACGTGCTTGGCACAGTATCTGGCCCACATTTCCCCCTTGCCACCCTGTGAAGCACCTGGCACATCATCTTGCTCACGGTGGTGGAGCTTTAAGAAGTCACTCGCTTACATTGCTTAGTTTGAATGAGCACGTCCTACGTTCAGCTCCTCCTGTGACTTCTTCCCAAACCCCTGCTCTGCCTGGCACTTTGGATATCCTTTGCTTTGCCATACAGAAGACTTTTTTTAAGCCCAGAAATTTATCATTTGAAACACATTTTCAAGAGAAAACACAAATACCTCTTGAATTATTTTGAAAGCAGTGATTGAACAAAAATAGAAAGATGACTAAACTCAGAAGAAAAAGTAAAAGAAAATTATGAACAGTCTTTGAGTCATTCAGTGAATTTCAGATGGGGAAAAAATAGCCTGAGCAGAGACTGCAGAATATGATAGTAAGTCAGCCAGGCTGAGGAGCATCCCAAAAGAAGTGTGGTTTGAAATTAGAAAGTTTTTTTTTTTTTTTTTGTAGTTTCAATGATTCCTTAAAGAACTTTCAAAGAGAGCCAAATGACTGAAATCTGTACTGTATTATAATGCTTTGCTTGATATTGGTTGTCAGGGACTTAAAACCAAGAACATGTTGAACTAATTTATTTGTATTAATAAAATCACTGAGTTAATACTACCATCTCTTTATGCTAATAGAAAGGAACATTCTTAAGTGAAAACCCATGTAGCATAATGTAATTTTCAGGGCTATAACAGTCTTTAGAGATCATCTTATCTGATGTATCACAAAAATTAATATTTGAGTGTTATGCATTACATAAATATTTATGCTAATTATAGTGAGTTTGGAAACTAACAAAAGTGCACATATAACAAAATAAAAATTGCCCTTAAGCCTACCACCCAGAGAAGACAATGGTTAACATTTTGGAGTTAACTAAATGTCATTTCCTTTTACCCCATGCAAAAAAGTATGTTTACAAATTTAGGATTGCATAGCTCTCATACTGTTTTGTAAGCTACTTCAGACTTAGTAAAAATTATGAAAATGATTTCAAGTTATTAAGTACCTTACACTGTGCACTTAGCAGATTTATTCTATTCCATATTATGTGCACCACACATAATATAATATCTCTTGAAGCCTTTTATTTTACAGGTAGAGACTGAGGCCCACGGAGGAGTAGTCATTTTCCCAAGGTCACACAGCTCATTTGTGTCAGAGCCAGGATGAAAACTCATATCTTAGGCACCAAATTCAGCATGTTCATTATAGTACATTTGACCCCGAATGTTTAGTTTATTATTAGTTCCGAATTGCTTCTATGACACTCATAATAAACCATTCAGCTTGAATTTATCTTTTATTCTGTTGTCATAATAATGATTGTACTTGGTAAGTGCTAATTTTATGCCATACTCTAATAACCACTTTATACATTCTGCCTACTAAGATAGTATTATCCCCATTCTAGAAAAAAAAAAATCCAAGACTGAGATGTTAAATAATTTAACTTAACTAGCTAGCGAACAGTGAAGACTAGCTATCAATACAGATCTCAGTGATATTTTTCAGTAGCTACAATGCCCTCCTCTATGTACCTACTTATAATTGCTTGCCCGTAAGGTCCTAAAGGATAAAAATAATGCCTTATTCATCTATGAACCTGCAGGGCCTAGTAAAAGCCCTGAATGTAATGTGTATTGCATGGATACATGGATGCATTCACGAAGGTCATGTGATGTTGGACAAATGCTATTTGGCTTTGACCCTACACGTAGGTTATTTCCTGGTTGTTCATTCCTCCTTTCGACCCTACTCTTTCATGTGGACTAATGCAATAGCTAGAACCGGTTCAATAATTTGTGGACTCACTGTAAAATGAAAATGCAGGGGTTTCTTGAAATTTCTTTTTAGAGAATTTCAAGATGGTAAGAGCAGGGCATTAAACAAAGCCAGGCCCTTCTGAGTGCACAGCCCTATGTGAATACACAGGCCACATGTGCATGAAGCTGGCCACTACAGTTGCCTCCCAAATAGTCTTTCTGCATCCATTCTTGTCCCCATCTAGTCCTTTAGTTGCAGCAGACAGTGTTCTTTTGAACAACCCCAACTTCTCATTGTTTAAAATCCTTTTGTGCATCCCAAAACCTTCTTGATTCTTTTAAATTTTATTTTTAATTGACGTAATAATTGTACATATTTATAGGGCACAGAATGATATTTCAATACATGTGTACTCTGTGTAATGATTAAAGCACGTTAATTAGCATATTCACTACCTAAAATATTTATCATTTTTTGTTTTTGAACATTCAGAATCCTCTCTTCTAGCTATTTAAAAATATACAGTAAATTATTGTCAATTATAGTCACCCTGCAATGCTATAGGACACTAAATATATTCCTCTTATCTAGTTGAATTTTGTATCTATGAACCAACCCCTCTCTGTAGGAAGGACTGATGTGTTATACAACACTGATGTGTTATACAACAAACTGCAGGTGTCTGTTTTCATTATTGGGTAGCAAGATCTGCATCACTTATCTTAATTATACTTTTGTGGCACTGAATTTGGAAATGTAGCATTTGCCTTGAAAGGCTGGAGATGATGGATGGGAAGTGTGCCCAAGTTCAAGTGTACTGTGCCCTATGATTTGTATTCATATTTTGTATTGTGTAACTGAGACTGATGAGGTGCACTTGGCCCAAGTTAAGTAGTTTCCATCATAAACCTGGAAAAGTTCCTGTTTTAAGGCTGAGCCTAGAGAAGATCAGTTCTGCTTCTAAAAAGTCTGATGTGTCTTTATGCAGACATTGTTTTCTGCAACAGTATGGTCACTGATGAGGCACTTGAGGATGGAAATCTTGAATCGTCTTTGAAGAATGTGGCTAACCTCTTCACTGTGTCCTGCCCATACTGACCTAATTTTTACTTTTTAATTGTGCAGACCTTGATTGATTTACTCTGGTGTGGTCTGTGCCTGGTCTTTCTGTCTCTCTGCCTCATTATTGATTCGTCAGCATAGTGGCCACGCAGGCGGTCATCCTGTGACACTAAAGAGACTCAGCTGCATGGACTGAAGTTATCCTGGAGGACTACTTCCCCAGGATCTTTCAGCCACAGTACTGGGCATGGCAACAAAGTTGGAGACCTCCTAGGCTTATTTTCACTTTTCTAAATATTCTTGTATAAACGTGACAGTAGGACTGGAAATGGTTCAGTGAAAAGTACATTGAACATGGTTGACATAAAGAACTGCATTCCAGAGCCGGCTTTGTCATATACTAGTAGTTCATAGTTTCCCTATCATTAAAAGAATACTGAATCTTCCTACTTTTGAAAAGAGGAAGACGGCACTCACATCAAAAGATTATCAAGATGTTTAAATGAGATTATAAGTTAGAAGGAGACGTGAACTATTAAGTATTGTATACACATGAGAGAAAATTGATATATGGCTACTATCATCAGTCTTTACAATTCTGGTTATTTATGAGGACTGTGTGGACCAATGAACCTTTCCAATGTAATAAACAAATGGGGATCAAACGGAAACAATTTAGGTCGGAAAAAATCTTTTCCCCACCACATGGCTTCTAGATTCTGCCAGTGCCAATTTTCTTTAATTCCCTCCAAATGCTTTTAGATAAGTGTTTTTCCTATGTATTATCTATTTTAACTCATTCTCATTTGTGAGAGCCTCATCTGGTAGTATATTTTATGTCTGAAATGCCTTCAACATCTAACATTATTGGTACAATCTTGCAAGGATTATTTTGGTAACCATGGCTTATCTGCAACCTGGAGACCTCTGAGAAGCCCCTACACATGCTGTTTAGCCCCCAGATGCCAGTGAGTGGAAAAAGCTGTGTCACGAATGAAGCTGTGGGTGTGTGGGGTGGGATGGGGTGGGAGGCAGCTAGATACCAAAACAAAAGGCAGAGGTGGTATTTGTTGCTTTTGTAAGCACCTTCTTTGTAACAACAGGTACACAGTAGATCTTAAGACATGTTGTTGAATTAAAATATACGTTCTTGATGTTCTGCTGGAAGCAGAGGAGTAATATGAATACTGTCGATATAGGAGTTAAGAAGACATTTTTTAGGTAGATAGTGAGGGTATGGAAGTCTTCATTAAGGTTTTACTTTTAATGAAAAGCATCCCCAAATTATTTTCCTTTCTAACAAGGGCAGACTGAAAAATCCAGCTGCAGACACAGATGCTGGCAAGTTGTGCCAATCATATTCAAGATGGTGGCACCATCTTCTCTTCTCTTTGTCATTCACATGTACAGTAAGGAGCAGACAAGATGGCGCTGGTCAACTGGAAAGCCATTTGCATCATAAGATTAGGTTGGGGCGGCCAGCTTTCCCCATGCTCTATGTAAACATCATACCTGATCGAACTAATCTGTGAGCCTATGTAAATCAGACACCACCTCCTCAAACCTGGCTATAAAATCTGGCACATCTGCTGCTGGTCAGTCTTTCCTCTTGGAAGTCCCCTCTCTCACTAAAGAGAGAGCTGTTTCCTTTCTCTTCCTTTCTCTTTCCTTTGCCTATTAAACGTCCACTCCTAAACCCCTTGTGTGTGTCTGTGTCCTAAATTTTCCTGGTGCAAGACAACAAACCCAGGTATCTACCCCAGACAGTGTAGCTGCTTCATACTGGGGACTTCACCTGGGATACCAAGGTACAACATTCATTGAAATGGTGAGCAGAGGAGTGGACTCCAACTCTGTCCCTTCATTTCATAGCTATCGGCCTCCATTTTAGAACTAAATCAAATCAAATCCATAACAGGCATCTGTCAGCCAGTTAAAAATATGGTTAGTGTTGCTGCCGTTCTTAAAGACTCAGATATGATGCTTACTGGGGAGAACATGGAGAATCCCCCAGCACCCACGGATTGCTGGGCATGTTGGCCATGTTTGAACCAACTTCCTTTCATGGAGGACTTAGCCATCATGTGGGGCTGGAAGAGGTTCTGGAGCAACTGAGGATTTCTGACTGGGGCTAACCCCTGGGGTTATCCAAAGGCTTCTGAACTGACCCCAGCCTCCAACTGCCTGATGGGGTGTTGGCAACAGGATCTCCAACTTTCCTATTGTAATTTCCTCCTTTCCTGTCTGAGACAACCATGTCTCCTATCCTCTCTGTGTATGCAGTGTGGGGAAAATTTTACAGTTCAGGGAAGTAATCTTGTTTGGCAAAATTAGGGAATGTCATAGTAACCGGGCATATAGCTCAAGGGAAGGTGTAGTTGTGATTTTTGAGGAACAGAGGGTCCCTCCCCACCCACAGTGAGTGTCTCTCTCTGTCCTTGGTCTGGAGGGCACATGGCACTTCCAGGTCTCTCTCTGCCCTTGGTCTGGAAAGCGTGTGGCATTTCAAGGTTAACAGCGCCACCTAGTGGAAGAGGGATCTTGTCCATGAGGCAGATTGTCGGTCTTTTTCTGAAACACCCTAGCTTCCCAGTTCTCCCTTTTCGTGCCCCCTACTAAAAACCAGGCTTTATGCTGCTTTGGTGAATGAGAAAATTCTGCCTTCAACAATTAGGAGTAAAATATCTTCTGAAAACAAATTTTAGTCTTAATACTGTCCCATCAGCAGATAAATGGCCATTTGGTCCCTACGTTCTTTTAAGGCACCTATTATGCCTCCAATTAGAATGGTATTTACTTAGTAAGGGGGTTTTAAGTTTGGAAGTTAACCAGAACCATTCTTGGAGGGTGAACACTTTAGTGCAGGTGATAATGGCAGGATACAGAGCTCAAACCAGCACACTTCCTCTATAAAGGGGGGAAGTACAACAGTTGCCCAGATGCGAATGTCACATAGTCTCTCCTGAGATCCATTTTGTTTTGGTGGGGGAACCAGGCAGGTCACACAAGTCTAGGAAGTCAAAGGGAAATCACAGGCAGAGGACTAGAGTTGCATGGGTGAGCGTGACAAATCCCAATCACCTAGTTCCTCTGGTTCCATGGCTGAGGTCATGCCTGCAACCACAGGTGGCACATTCAACAAGGTGCCTGGACCCAGGAGCCATGGAGGGAAAACAGCAGGGAGGATACCCCCACTGTATTCCCTTCCATCCTGGGTCATACCAAAAGGAAGGAGCCTAAAGAGACACCTTTTTCTCACTTCTCTTTCAAAATGGGTAACAGACAATCTTCAGCTTGCACCCCTCTGGAGTGCATTCTAAAGCATAAGAACTCCTTTGACCCGGAGACTCTGAAGAAAAAGTGGCTTATTTTCTTTTGCACAAGGGCATGGCCTTCTTACAAGACCTTTGCATTCATTGTAAAATCAACTCAGCCCTTTTAGTAGTCATATCAGGCAGACCCAAGAGGAATGATTCCCCAAGACTAGAAAAACAACTTCTGGGGGAACTATATGAGGCAGCTATTGGTTGTCCCAGTCCTTACAGTCCACTGTATCTGGGGCCACCTCCAACCATGCCACCAGCTCTTCCACCTCCACCATCTCCAAAATTTCCCACTCCCCCACCTTCCCTCTTATCCCTACAGGAAATGCCCAATGGAGGTGATGCCACAGGGTTCAAGTTCCCTTATCATTGAAGTCTCCCTTAGCAAATAAAGGGAGACTTAGGCTAATTTCCTGATGACCCTGATACGTATATAGAAGCCTCCCAAAACTTTGATGTTTCACCTCTCATGGAGGGATGTTATGCTGCTCGTAAGCCAAACCCTAATGGCAGCTGAAAAACAGGCAACTCTGCAGGCAGCACAGAATTTCAGAGATATGCAGTATGTCTCCTATGGTAGGCCAAAAGGAAAAAGAGAAATTAGGAAATCCAAAGAAACACCTTTCAAGATGTTTCCCCTAAAACACCATTCCCAATAGGAACAGAATCAGTACCTCTCGACAACCCTTTTTGGAACCCCCAGGTTTTCTGTGGTGTTTTTCCTTCCTTCATGGTTTAAAAGCTCCTATCTCTTCTTTTATAATATTCCTCCAAACTAAGAAAAGTTAATATCCCCAAACTTTAAAATGCTTTGCTTAGAGTTGAGCTAGGGGGAAGGGCGTCCAGGGGCCTGACATGATGGCAAAAGGGTAAAAGTTTTTTTTTTTTTTTAAACCAGTCAAGTTTTTGGCTTCTCTCTCCCTGTGAAAGCTGGTAAAGAGGATAATAAGAATCATTGTTTATATTCTCCATAAAGTTTTAACTAATGAGAAAGGCATTTGCGATGCTGGTCTCAAGCTGTAGCCAAACTGGTGTGCTTTGTGTGTCTTTAGGGTTCTGTCAAAAGGAAGGGTACCTTAGGTTAGGATGCAGACCCAGGACCCCGTAAGCCTGCTGTTCAATCCAGCCCAACAAAATGATCAGTAACAAACTTGGCTACAGGCTCTCATCTTGTTTCATGTCCTTGGGAACATGACCTGTAATCAAATGGCAATACTTTGTTTTAGTCTCTGCCATTTTACAATGGTGGCTGTCTTTCTGTACTAAGTCAGCTACTGAGTGGGGGCCACAAGCTCAGATAAGCCAGTTTATTGATCTGGGTGGGTGTGCTGATCCATCAAGGGCAGGGTTTACAAAATATCTTAAGCACTTATCTTGAGAGCAGTTTAGAGAAGGTCAAAATCTTGCAGCCTCTAGCTGTGTGACTCCTAAGCCATGGCTTCTAATCTTGTGGCTAGTTTCTTGGTCTGGTTCCCAGGCAAGAGGGAAGTATATCTTAGGAAGGGGCTGATATCATCTTTGTTTTGGACTGTGAACTGTAAACCAGGCTTCTCCCAAAGTTGGTTTGGCCTACCCCAGGGATAGGCAGGGACAGCTTGGGGGCTGGAAACAGAATGGAGTTGTTTGGGTTAGATTTCTTTCACTGTCTCAGTCACAATTTTTCAATAACATTTGTAAAGCTGCTTATCACACCTTTAAAAATACCTCATACACTTGAGGTTAAGTCATAACCTAATTAAGGCTTGTTGGTTTCACCTGGGAGGTTACTTTTTATAAACTTCAAAAGCTGAAAATGTTAACTGCTTGGTGTAGCTAAAGTTAAGTAACAAGGGATTTAAAAAGATTTTCTTAAAGAGCGCTCAGACTAATTAAAAGCGGATATCCAAGTGACAGGTATATTTAAAAGGCCTTTATGTTTTTCTCTTCTTCGATCTTGTCTTCCTGGAAGAAAACTTTTATTTTTTCCTTTTCGGTTGACTGGATTATTTTTCTTCATTTTGTTGTCTTGCTACTTTTAATGCACATAAGAGAAACCCTAAGATAACTTCTAGTAGCCTGGGACTCCTTGGGAAAAACAGAGAGGTGCCATAGACCCTGTTTTGGGGAAAAAAATCCCTCTGTTTTCTTCATGAAACCTCAGGAATTAAAAGCAGATAGTTCCCTCTCAAAATCAAAAGCTCTGTTCTGTTTTCCATTGTATTATCTGACAGTTTTGAGTTTTAGGGGTATCAAATTACTTCATATTATGAGAGAGCTTTGGTGTGTAATAACTAGGTAGGAAATGTATTTTAAGGGATGACTAATAGCAGTTATGGAGGAATACTTAATCCTTTGTACGTTTGAATCAGAGAAGCATGCTGTTTGTCACCTGAAAGATGTGGATACATTCCCACTCTCCTCTGAGAGATGTGACTCCAAAGGGGGATGGGCTGATTACAAAGTAAGCCGATTGTCTTCGGGTTGCCTTGCAATGAAATGCATGGTAGGAGCATTGCACTGTCTTCTCCCACAGAATCTCCCTCCTTTTGGGGATCCAAGATCCAGTACAAAATGGCACCCTTAATTTTGGGGATCTGTCTGTCTTCAGCTGTGACTGCATATTATGCCCTAGAAAAGGATGCTTTTGTGACCCTGTTCCTCCAAGGGCTCCACCCTGAATCCACTAATCAAATTAAGAAACTGGCAAATGAAAAATCTTATGAGTGCTGAATCTTCTGTCTGTGTCACTATATATGTGTTGTGTGTAATGTCTATAAAAATAGCTCTAATTGACTGGCTTAAAGAAAAGTAAGTTCTTAAATATTTTTTAGTTAAAGTTATTGTAAACTATGGAGATAACTAAACTTCTTTGTCAGTCATGTTTTTAACTGTAACTACCCTGAAAATGTTGTCATTCACAGACAATTATTGTCTTGCTTTGTTCCTTCTCAAAAGGTGGTTTATAATCAAGCTATACGACTTTAACAGGTATTCACAAATGCAGGTTTTTAATAGTTTTGAATGTTGTAACATTGGAATGAAGAAAAAACCATATGGGATTCATGAAGAACTGAAATGTCCATGAATATCAAGCATAACAAGACTTAACTAAATGGACTGCACTCAGAATGCTAAAACAACATTTTTGACTTTTGCTTGGAACATTGCTGACCCTTATTTTGTTTTTCAGAGTCAAGGGAACTTATTCTGAACTATTTATGGCCTTTAATAATTGTGTGAGTTATACTCCTGTGAACAAAATTTGGAGCATGTTTCTTTTTCTCTGCCTGGTTCCTCTAGAATTTGGAAAATATCTGTGAGTACTCTTAACTTACGGCAATATAGTCATTTGCGTAAGGTCAGTAAGAATCCATTTTCTTCCTTTGCAACAGGACACGATTGGAAAAACTGGTTATTTTATCAAGGTTTTGACCAGAAGGGTATGCTTCCCTTTAAGAATTCAATCTCGACTTGCAGAGACAATAAAAGTCCCATGGGGAGAACTGCCTCATACCTTGTCTACACATGCCCCATACAGGTTTCCTAACCTGTGGTCAGTAAATAATGTCACCTTCTAACAGGTTCAGGAGCTCCAAGTTTATCATGGGATCTTAAGAGAAAAGAATCACCCAACTCACAGGTATTTGAAGATCCAAACCTGTGACTGGGCTTGGCTTTAAAAGGTCTTATCTGAGATTCCTTGTGAAACAGAGTTCCATCAAAGCCAATCCAAAAGGACTATACAGAAATAATTATTCTTCCTGCACTTAATAGAAATAATCAGGCCAAGAATAAGACTAAAGTTCATTCATAATTTGTTTTTACCAAAAATGAGGACTGGAGAGAGAAATTATGCTCCAAAGCTTATCAAACATTTGTCACTAAATCTTCGTCTCATTTATTGTTTTTAAGCTTTTTGCCTACATTTCAGACTGACCCCGCTAATTCCTATGAATCAAGTGGTGGTCTCCTGGTCTTGGAAGAAATAAAAAAGGATGGGTAATGTAAAAATCTAGATCAATATGCTAGTTCTGGGCAATTATACTGCAAATTCTGCCAGGTAGTGAAAGTGAGTAGGGTGCCCATAACTCAGAGGTTTCTTTTTTTGGAAAAATAAAACCAAGGAACTTCATAGACCCCCAAAAGGACATTCTATATCTTGGAAAGTAAAATTTTAGATG
The DNA here is from genome assembly GCF_043159975.1 of Macaca nemestrina. Lineage (NCBI taxonomy): Eukaryota > Metazoa > Chordata > Mammalia > Primates > Cercopithecidae > Macaca > Macaca nemestrina. The sequence goes on along the minus strand of NC_092132.1, from coordinate 14,459,213 downwards.
GAAATAATCTACTACATCACACTTGTGGGAATTGCTATACTCAATCTATTTGCAGTGAGACTATATACTGTAGCAACTTCTAACTGGAATATCAGAAATTTTCCATTGCTGTAGTACTTTGCTTAATTATTATCCTTATAGCAGGGATAATAGTTACCAACAGAAAGGAAACATGAAAATTTTACTATCACTGAGTCTGCTAGACCTCCTTGTTGGGTTTGGTAATATGTCACACCCTGGCTATGCAAAGAAGGTTATAAAGGAAAGAGATTTTATGTAAGAAAGGATCTTGTATGATAAATACTTGTTCTAAAGACAATAGTTGGTTGTTTAAAAGAAGGATGTTTAGGACAAGTCAGAAGATTTAAACATGTCATAGATGGTTCGTGGAAGTTGTTAAAGGGTTATAAGGAAGGTAATACTTGTGCTAAAAAGAATAGTTTGTTGTTTAAAAAATACTTGTTTAGGACAAGTTGGAAAGTTTAAGTGTGTCTTAGATGGCCTGTGGTAGTCATGAAAGGATTAATAATTGCAGGAAAGATTTAGCCAAGGTTAACACTAAAGTGACTCTAGCCACCCAAATCCAATGCCACTTATCCTAAAAGGAATGTTACTTCTATATTAACATTTCAGCAACGTCTGGTGGAGGTAAACCAGTGTTACAACCCATCAGAATGGCTGACAGTAATCAAACTCCAAATGGTGCTGCAGACAGAACCATGCATGAACGTGCCTTTCTTTCAAGGACCCTTAGATTGACCCCAGCAGGAGCCCTAGCTGCTGTTCTTCACACAACGCCCTTTTCAGCAGGAAGTAGCCAGAAAGCGTTGTCATCCAACACCCCTAACAGCAGTTAGGGTTACCAATCCAAAGGGAGGAATGATATAGGAGTTAAGAAGAAATTACTAAGGCAGATAGTGAGGGCATGGAAGTCCTCAGTAAGGTTTTCCTTTTAACGAAAAGCAGCCCCAAATTATTTTCCTTTCTAACAAAGGAAAGCCTGTAAAATCAAGCTGCAGACATAGGTACTGACATTGTGCCAATCATGTTCAAGATGGTGGCTCCATCTTACCTTCTCTTTGTCAGCCACGTGTACAGTAAGGAGCAGAAAAGATGGTGCCAGTCAACTGGCAAGCCCATTTTCATAATAAGGTTAGGGTGGAGGAGTCAGCTTTCCCCACATGATATGACATCATACCTGATTGAATCAATCTGTGAACCCTGTGTAAATCAGACACTATCTCCTCAAATCTGACTATAAAATCTGATGCATCTGCCCCGACCAGTCTTTCCTCTCAGAAGTCTCCTCTCTCTCAATAGAGAGGGAGCTGTTTTCCTTTCTCTTTCTTTTGCCTATTAAATCTCCACTCCTAAACTCCTCATGTGTGTCCATATCCTAAATTTTCCTGGCATGAGATGATGAATCTTGGGTATCTACCCTAGACAGTGTGGCCACTTCACTGTCATTGTCTCTTCCAAACTTTAGACTAAAAGGAGGGTGGGTTTGTGAGGGAGACTCCCTCCCAGCACATCACCTACAAGGTGCTGCTAGAACCAGCAAAACTGATGCTCTTATTAAGTCTATTTTATTGCCTCCCTGAATTAAAAACATGCCCACTGATGAGTAGAAACAGGTGCCAGAACTCAATTCTAACCTGAATTACGATGCATTAATGCATTCCAGTATTTTGCCTATGTTTTAAGAAGTCAACAAGGCATAGGTAGTGTGGAAATAGTATCTTCTGATGATCAGTTGGAATACATACCTAATAAAGACTATGAGAAGACAAAAACACTAAATGCTTTGGAACAAGAATTTTCTACTTGGGCAAATAGAAAAAAAACACATTTTCTACCTGGGCAAATAGAAAAAAAACACATTAAATGCGAAGTATGACACAAATCCAAAAGAAATTGTGCTTATAGGTTGAGGAGCATATATTATAAGGGCAATAATGAGAAAAAATTCTAAGGGTTGTGAATGATAGTTGGCTTACTGTGAATCAATGATGTAATATGATTCCAAATGAGTTAATGCTTCTTTCAGTCACTGAATCATTTAATATTTCATTCTACAAATATTTAATTGGACACCTTGCCAGATAACCCTAAGTGCTTACTATATGAACACGAGTAATGGTCCTTGTCTTCAAAATTTCCTATTTTAATGGAAGAGAAAGACATGAAAATTAATTACTTCAACACAGTGAGGTAAATGCAGTAATAAAAACTTATGTACACGGATTAGAAAATGAGGAATGGCCAAAGACGATTTTGCCAAAGAGAGTGTAAGTTTGAATACAGATCTGTTATTTACTGGCCATGTGAACCTGGGTAATTGCTAACTTCTCTTAGCCTTTGTTCTTCAAAATGTTACTCTGAAGATTAAATAAAGCACATAAAATGCTTGATACACATGTAAATTAGACATTAGTATCTAAAGTTTATAAAGAACTCTTATATTCTGGCTATTGTGAATAATGCTGCAATGAACATGAGAGAGCAATCTGAAACTATTCTTCAGTGGATAAATGGATAATGAAAATGTGGTATATGAACACAATGGAATACTATTTAGCATTAAAACAGAAGGAAACCCTGCCACTTGCTACCACATGGATGAAACTGGATGACATTATGTTAATGAAATAAGCCAGGCTAGAATCTGGGTCTGGGACTTCCCAGCCTCCAGAACTGTGAGAAATAAAGATCTGGTATTTATACTAGCCTGTGGTATTTTGGTTATTGGCCGTCTGAGCTGACTAATACAGACAGATGATGTATATTTCACTTTACCTATGAGCAAATTGAGCACAGGGTCACTACTGGTAGGCCTAGTATTGTTGACAAAATTGCATGTTATCAATTATATGTGGAGTCTAAGAATTTTGAACTCATAGAAGCAGATAGAAAAATTATGGTTACCAGAGACTTGAGGGGTGTGTGTGTGACATGAAATTGAGGAAATTTTAGTCAAAGGATACAAAATTTTAGATAGGAGAAAAAAATTCAAGAGCTCTGTTGTAAAACATGGCAACTATAGTTAATAGCAATGTATTGTATACTTGAAAATTGCTAAGACAGTAGATCTTCTGTGCTGTCACCACACATGCAAAAAGCATGTGAAGTAATACATATGTTAATTAGCTTGATGTAGCCATTCTACCACATATGCATAGATCAAAAAATCATGTTTATACCATAAATGTATACAATTATTTGTTAATTAAAAACAAAAATAACTCTTACAAATTCAACAAGAAAATGATGAATAACCCAATAGAAAACTGAGTAAAGGATATGAGCTGGCAATTCACATAAAATAAAACCCAAATAGCCAATAAACAAACAAAAGATGCACAAGCTTATGCATAATGAGAGAAGCACAAATGTAAACAGTGCAATAAAATGCACACTCAACCTAACAAGTATTTTAAAAATCTAACAGTATAGGTGGGAATGAGAGCAACAGGACCACTGCTTATAAGAGGAAAATTGTGTCAGTCAGTCACATTGAAAAGCAATTTGGCAACATTTTAAAAAGTGGAAAATACAGATACCCTACAATCCAACAAGCGTGCTTTTATATCTACACCCCAGAAGATATCAATTATGGTAATTAAAGCATTTTTTATAATAGGGAAAACTGGTAACAACCTAAATGTCTCTATTAATAGGTCAAAGGATAAACATATTTTGATATGTTTGTATTATTTCATATGTACAGACCACAACTAAAATGAAGTCCGTATATATCAACCTAGATGGATCTAGAAAGGTAATATTACATCACAACAAAATAAATATTATAAATAATTTATAGATACAGGCCTAGCTATATGTATATATATGTATGTGTATATATGTGTGTGTGTATATATGTGTGTATATATATTATATATATAACCTGGATGGGAAGGATATATATTAAGTATATTAGAAGTTGGATTTGAGGAGACAGAGGAGAGTAATACTAGAGAAAGGAATTTCAACATCTGAAACACATTATCCTTTTAAAAATGCGTAAGAAAATATGACTAATTGTTAGCATTGTTTACTTCCAGGGACTGGTTCATGGACATTCATATTACCAGTTCTGGGCATATTTTCTTAGCCTTCTTGGATTATCTTGACCTTATTATTTTCCTTTGACTGTTGGCCACTTATTCTGGCCTCAGCTAGTCCTGTGTGCTTCTAATACCAGAGACCAATCAGCCTGGACTGGCTGCTTCCATCACTTCTTGTGTGGGGTCTGTTTACCCCAGTGGCTGTGAAAGCGGCCAAGTGATGTCACCAGAAGGTGCATGCAAAAAGGGAACTCTTGCCAATGGGAGAGAGAGGGAAGGAGCCAGCAGACATATTTTTCTCTGTCCTGAGACACTTTTTCCCACCTTAGAGCCTGCCCAGATACATTTCAAATGGCTCTGTGAGTGGATTTTCCAAGGCACCAGCTGAATCTCTTCACAGCCCATGTTGCCAGCAAAATGTAGTGGTAACTTGCATTTGCCTCTCATCCTTTTCTTCCTCACTTCTCTTTTCCCTCACTTTCACTGTCTTAGGCTTTCATTAGCCTTGCCTTGGGCTGTTTTTCTCTAAGGAGTCTGGGTAAGATATTCTTTTTCGGACTTTTCTATATTTCAACAGTAATACATTTGTCTCTCGGCATCAGCCCTGTGGATACCAAAATCCATGCATGCTGAAGTTCCTTATGTAAAATGGTATAATATTTGCATATGACCTTTACATATCCTCCCCTATGCTTTAAATCATCCTTAGATTACTTATAAAACCTAATACAATGTAAATGCTATGTAAATAGGTGTTATACTGTACTATTTTTGTTTGTAATTTTTTTTAAATATTTTCAATCTGAAGTTATTTGAATCCACAATGCTGTGGATATGCAGGACCAACTGTACTATCCTGAGAGAGCATGAGGGCTTAATACACAGTGGCTACTATTATTAAGATTGTTACAGCCAAATTATAAATAGATCCTGCAAGTATTGGAGCCACTAAATTTGAAGAAATCACAAATTATCAGACTTGGAGGAGACCTGAGCTACTATTTAGTCCAAACTTTGATTAATTAATCTGTAATTCACATAAATGATACCACTGAAAAGTCAGGATTTTTGCTTGGACTTGTAAACTACAGAATGCCTGATTTGAGATGTAAGTCAATATCCAATCAGGCCTTAAGTTTCAGTAATGTGGCGGGTATCATTTTCCCAACGATTCCACTTCCCGCAGAAAGTTGAGCACACTTTGGACTCACAATGGGGGGGCACTTACTCTCCACTGTGGTTGAGGTTATCATAACGCAGAAAGAGGCCTGCGTAGATGGTCTCAGTGAGCAGGGCATAGATGGCGATCATGATCAGCAGCACTGCCAGCTTCAGGACGGAGTTTAGACGGAGGAAAACTGCACAGGTCACCATGGCCAACACCCCCGTGAAGACAAAGTACTGGAAACAGAGAATGCAGGTGGTCAGATTCAATGGGGGCAGCAGTTCCCTCTCCTAGCCATGGACGCTGGTAGGTCTTACACACATTTGCAGAGAGTTTCCATTTGGAGGTCTCAAGGCCTCCTGTAATTCAACAGGTCCCAAATCAATCAAACTCTTCATTTGCCTACTGCCAAGCCCTACTTTATGGTATTACTATTCACAGCATTCCCAAGCCAGTAACTTTGGTTTCATCTTCGTTGCCTTCTTCTTCCCCACACAGGCCATCCTATGTTGGTAGATTCTACCTTTTTTTTTTTTTTTTTGAGATGGGGCCTCATTCTGCTGCCCACGCTGGAGTGCAGTGGTATGAGCTCGGCTCACTGCAACCTCCTCCTCCCAGGTTCAAGCAATTCTCCTACCTCAGCTTCCCCAGTAGCTGGGATTACAGGCACGTGCCACCACACCTGGCTAATTTTTCTATTTTTAGTAGAGACGGGGTTTCACCATGTTGGCCAGGCTGGTCTTGAACTCCTGACCTCAGATGATCCACCCACCTCGACCTCCCAAAGTGCTGGGTTTACAGCCATAAGCCACTGCGCCCGGCTGATTCTTCTTTCAGACCTCCCCTTCAGCCAGCCTTCCTCCACACTGTTTCTGTCTTAGTTCTCACCGACAGCTCTAGAATAGTTTTCTGGCAGCTCTGCCTGCAGTTAGCCCCAGTCCCCACCCCACACCTATATCGTTCTCTACCCAGTATTTCTAAAGCACAGATCTGATCGTGCCACATCTTAACTTGAAGTTCTTTCATAGCTCTCCACGATCTCAAATTATATTCTCCTTTCTCAATAGCAAAGCTCACAAGGCCATCATATATCCGATTTCCTTTCACCCTCTAAACCCTTCTCCCACGTCCCAGGGCCCTGTTGCTCGACTCTCATCCATATGCCTCGGGCTTATTCCTCTGGCAAATGTCAGCTTAGGTGTTCTTTCCTCTGAGAAGCCTTCCTCAATATCTCCAGGTACTTTTGGATCTTGCTTCATTTCTCCACAGCACCCTAAATAGACCAGTATCACCCTGTATTGGAATTAAAAAATTGCAAATTGCAAATTTGGAATTAGCCAAGAGCTGGAATATTAGAGTAGCCCTTAGGTGTCAGTCTACCCCACCAGATTTCAGCCTTTTATGGGAAGCTTCCCAGCCTATTTCTTCCCTTAGAGAAGTATCCTAATATATCATTCTGGATGGTGGATTCAGACTCTGACTATTGGGAACAAAAAGAATAAAACTTGCATTATCAAAGCCCCATTTTGTGGCAATATTGTGATCTCTATATACATTTTCATTTGTAACATTCAAAGTAACTGGTCAAGATGGGAGTCATAATTCCTATTTTATAGGTTAAGAAACCGAGGTTCATAGAGCTTAAGTAAATTGTCCAAGATCTCTTGGCTATAAAGTGGCATCTAGGTCACCAGGATATAACCAACTCACATAAATGGGACTCTAGTTAAAATATTGGACTTGATAATTTCTAAAATTCCTTTTCGTCTTGTTATACATGGCTGTTTGTAGCAACTTGTCTTTTCTATTACATAGAGAGACAATTTTTGTATGGGCAGGGGTGGTGGGTAAGAATTTCCAAAAATGTCTAAGTAATTACTGAAGATTATTTACAGATTTCTAAGCCTAACTGGTTAATTTATGTATCCTTTCAACAAATATTGACATCGACAAGTGTGGAGAGTGTCCTGATTGCGTTCTCTCTGAGGGCAAAGGCTCCATACCTTTGTGGTACATGGGGTGGACTCATGAGTGAAAAAGGCATTTCCTTGCCCTTAGGAGCCTAGTGTCTAGTGTCTCCTTTACTTCTGTCTTTTCCTTTTCCAAGAAATCCAATTATTTTCTGGTCTCAAATGGGATGATAGGCTTTCTTCAGCTGTTCTTTAAGATCTTGGGGAAGATTTTTAGGTAATTCATTTTGATGCCTCTGTGTAGGAAGCTGTGTGTGAAGTGACTGGGCAATAAGAAGTTTATTCTCCAGAGCTCAGGGAAACTCTAAGCCCCTCCAGTCTGACAAAGGCCAAAGAAAGAGGACTAGATCTGAGGGGTCCCATTTCATTGTTGCCTGTATCACAACAAGGGGTGGTGCATGGCTTGTTGCAAATTATAAATCATTTATTGGATAAAAAGGCATTGAAATGATTGTGTCCTTGGAACAAAAACTTATGTGGTCACAACAGTTAATTTATAAAATGTAATAAGCATTTATTGTGTGCCTATTACAATCAAGACATGGTGCCAGGCACTGGAAATTCAAAGGAGAGTAAGATGGCCCAGGCCAAAAGGAAGTTGTGGTCTAAAATGTAAAGCAGACATAAAAACACCAGCAATAATCGTGGTGGAAAGTGCTTTGCCAGCAATGTGACCAAATGCAATGTGGGTACAGAGGAAGGACAAAGCGTTCTGCATTTTGCAAGCATGTCTGAAGAAGGTTGTACAGGGGACATGAGTTTGAACTGGACCTTGAAGGACAGAGAGGATTTCACACAGTAGAAAATGGAAAGGGATGGGCATTCTAGGAAGACAGAATAGCATGAATGCAAAAGTGTAAAGGAACAAGGTGTCAGGAGGATTAATTCCTTGGGTCTTATTAGAGAATCATACAACTACTCATAAAGAGAACTAGTAACACAAGCAGAAGAAAAGATTTGAATATGTTGCCCTCCTCCTTTCTCTAACAAGGCTGCTGAAGATATAATAGGCAAATATAATTGTACATTTGCACAATGTGTTGATGGGTCCTTCTCATTTTGTTGCCTCAATCAGTTGTGGCAGTATGCTCTCACCTTCTTTACCCCCATCCCCCATTCCGTTGAAAGGAATCACCCACTGCCTTGCATGGTTTAGGTAACATTTACTTTAAAGAATAAAGGTGAATCTTTTGGAGGTGATATAAACCATGGGACATCAGACAGAATGAGGCCCCTGGACAACATCAGAGGAATCTCCTCTATGCGTTTTATACCTTGAGTGAATAGTCAGGGTGGGACCAGGAAATGGGAGAACAATAGGAAGCTACAGAAGTATTAGGACTTTGTAAAAGCTTTGGGAAAACATTTCTCTTTTGCTGGGTCTGGACCCATAAATTGTGTCTCCTGTAACTTGGGAGGAAACTGGGCTCAATGCAATTACTTAGTCTCTGTCAAAAAACAAGCAATTTTTGTGTCATATTACTCTGGGAACTTAGAAGGCCCACAGCTCCTAAACTCTCCCCTAAATGGATCCTGGGTATAAGGGGCTCATAGCAGGACAGAGTTAAGGGGCAAAACCACGCTGTAAAAAATCCTCTTGCATGGAAACCTGTACTTTATTCTGCAGTCCATAAGGAACCACAGATGAGTTTCATACTTGTAATGGATTCATTAGGTCAGTGCCTAAGAAATAAATTGTGGTAGGGAAGAATATACGAAGTATCAGGATTAATGGAGAAAAGCTGAAACTTAAAGACAAGGTCTTGACAGATCTACCCAATAAGCTTAGCAAGATATAAAAATTGGATAACATTGTCTAGTTTTATGGGGAGGTAAGAAATAGAGAGGAGTCAGAGATAGCACTAAGATTTCCACTTTGTATTAATCCATTAAGTAAGAAAAAACTTAAGATAAAGCATGGGGAAAAGGCAGTGAGTTCTTTTTTAGGCCTATCAAGCTTTAGGTATAGAAGGGGTGATTCAGAAAGGATGTTCAGTGAGCGATGACATAAATGAGGCTGAGATTCAGAAGGCAGATGGGGTCTGGAGACACACATTTAGCATCATTCAGCTGAACTTACAGGTGTGGAAGAAATCACTCAAGCAGAATACAAGTAAAGACAGAAGACACAGAGACTAGCATTGAGAGCCTACCATGTTTGAAGGACTGTGGAAGAAGAGAAATAAGAATATTGATTAGGCATTGTTGGGGATGTGTGGAGGAGAACTAGAAGACAGTAGTGAAGAAACATGTGCCCGAAGAATAAAGAGCTCTATATACAAGAGTTTTCAGAGGAGCATTTAAATGACAACAAAAAGTCTTCAAAATAATTTTAAACTGGAAAGCAGGGTGTAAAATTGTATATACACTATGATTACAAGAATGCAAAATATGTGTACACAGACATGACATGGCTTTTGAGTGGATTATTTCCTTTTGTAATGTCCTTTAGTTTTATTTTAATGTGCAATATCAAATGAAGCAGTAGGTTGAATGCAGCGTTTCGGGGTAAATCCCTGTACTCCAGAGGACTCTGCCTGGGGTTCTCTGTTTTTTTTCCTAGACCTTTTAATGACAAAAAATAATAATGCCAAGTTTTGTATGAGAAATGTTAGGTAGTGAGCAAAGTTCCCAGCAATCTCTGATAAAGGAAGCAGACAAGCTATGCATTGTAAGTGCGTCACCTTTGCCTTGGGAAAGGATATAATGACACCTCAGTTTTTACTGTTAAAAAAATTGGTTAGGAAAAAGAAGTCAAAGGCATTTCAGTAGGTAAAATAAAATGTAGACAGGAGAAGACAAAAAACCCCTACAGATGTGGAGGTGTGAAAGACACCAGATTCATCTTAGATGAACTCCAGGTAAGATGGGTGGACGGACCCGCTGGGTTGGGGATGTCTGTAAATCAGCAATTAAGTTGGTGGAAAGTAGATCTAATAATTAAGCCTAAATATTTATTGGGTATGTATTCTGTGAATGACGTTGAATGACTTTATGTGTTTCATCTCATTTAATTCCTTAAATGACTCAAGGACAGGTATTATTCTTGGGTCCACTTTACAGAAGAGAGGAAGTGTATGTAACACTTTTCTTCTTCTGAATACACAAGGTTTTCCTCTCTCAGATATTCTGGCTTGGGAAATCAATTTCTTCAATGTCTGTACTGAAAAAATTGGAATTTCATGATTTGACAAGGTATTAAGGGTAGCAACAACTGAACCTGTTTCCATAAAACAGTTTACAAGCTAAATCATGCATTATTCCACAATTGTTGACTGAGAACCCACTATGCACCAAAAATTGTGCCAGGCTGGAAGGACATTGTCAATGCACCACAAATTGCCTTGGCAATATATGCACAATTTACTCTTAGGAGGAAGAAGAATTATTTTGCACATGATAACTGACGAAGGAATTGAGCATCTACCCACACAGGTCAGACAAACTGGATTCCCTGAAGCTATCTGGTTGCTGCCAAAATCCCACAACATCTTGAACTCATGGGACAAGAAGGAAAGAAATCAGACAATTTTTAAAAGTCACTATGATTCAAAGAAATCATCTGGACTTATTGCTTTACATAAAATCTGATTCTTAGCAATTATAGCTCTTGGTATAAGCAGCACAGTGAAGTGTATCCAGGCAAATGACAGAAGCTGCTCTGCTTCTTCTGAGACCAGCCTGGACTCTCCAGAAAGTCGAGCAAGGAGGGTATCATAAACCTGGGGACCACCACAGGGTGCTGGGAAGATAGCTTGCCTGACTCTCCAGGGTGTTCACTGGCTTGTGTTAAGTAGGAGAAAAGAAAATTTTGTATGTGGTTTGTGCTCTGGTACATTCTTAATGGTCCTTTGGTTCATTCAAGATGCTGGTTTTCCAAGGTTGTATTTTTGAAAAATCTTCTGCTATTCATACCACTGTCTTTTACTATACAATATGTTCCCCCTACCCATTTTATGATTTTGTCTTTATTATGGTTTGAGTAATTTGATTATGATGTGCCTTCATGTGCCTGTGTGTGTTTATATTGAGGTTTTGGACCTGTGGATGTATGGTTTTCATCAAATGTGGAAAAATTCATGACACTATTTCTTTAAATAGGTTTTCAATCTCCTTGTCTTTCTCTTAGTCTTTCTTTTAGGTTAGGAGCTAGGACTCCAATTATACATAGAGTATGCTGCTTGAAGTTGTCCCCAATACTGCTTTTATTTTAATTTTTGTATTTCATTTTGGATACTTTATATTGCTATGTTATCAGTTTCACTATTTTTTTCTTCTGCACTATCTAATTTTGTCTATCATGAATACAGTCATAATATTTATTTGCTTGGCTGGGTGCAGTGGCTCATGCCTATAGTCCCAGCACTTTGGGAGGCCCAGGCAGGTGGGTCACTTGTGGCCAGGAGTTTGAAACCAGACTGGCCAACATGGAAAAACCCCATCTGTACTAAAAATAATGATAATAAAAAGCTTAGTTCAGTATGTTGGCGCATGCCTGTAGTCCCAGCTACTTGGGAGGCTGAGGCACAAGAATTGCTTAAACCTGGGAAGTGGAGGTTGTAGTGAGCCAGGGTTGTACCACTGCATTCCAGCCTGAGCAACAGAGTGAGACTCTGTGTCAAAAAAAAAAAAAATGCTAATTCAAATATACACAGTCAAATCTGAGTTGGTCTTTTTTGGTTGACATTTTTCCCCTTGTTATCAGTCATATTTTCCTTCTCCTTTTGATGCCTGGTAATCTTTGATTGGGTGCCAGACACTGTGTATTTACCTTGTTAAATCCTAGCTATTTTTGTATTCCTATACATATTCTTGAAATTTATTCTAGGACACATATTAAATTATTTTAAAAGGTTTGATCTCTTTGGATCTAACTTTTAAGATTTTAAAGGAAGAATCAGAGAAGCATATGATGTGGGAACAATTATTTTACTCTACTGAAGCAAGACTTTTCTGAATACTCTAACCTAGTACCCCATGAATCTTTTTCAGTCTGACTGGTGGGAACAAAATTATTCTCAGCTCTGTGTGGTTCCAGGCACTGATCCTTCCAGATGGTTCTTTTCCCATGTCAGTTTCCTCACATGCATGTACTGATTGAACCCTTTTCAGATCTCTAGGTTTCGCTCTCTATGCAACTCCCCAGAGTAGTGTGTTCTGCAGACTCTAGCCACCTCGGTCTCCCGGGACTCTTAGCTTAGTATTCTGAAATCAGGGAGTCCACCTTGGTTTCCTCTTCCTGAGCCATAGTCTAAAAACTCTCTTAAAGCAATAATAAAGCTCAGGCAATCACTTGCTTCCTGTCTTTCAGGATTATTGTCCTTCACTGACTGATGCCTAGTGCCTTGAAAACTATTGTTTCATATATTTTGTTTGTTTTTAGTTATTTCAGATGGAAAGGTAAATCTTGTTCCTGTTAGTCTATTGGGAGAATGCTTCCTTTCTCTTTAAATATTTTAAAACACACATTGTGGGCCCTGTCCTGCTGGGCCCTTTGGTCAATATTGAATAGGTATACAATATTATCTTCACTCCTTAAGTCAATAAATTTGAGAGGATGGAAAGGATGTCCTAGATAAATAAATCAACGGTAGGAAGGATGGAGTGTGAGTGCTAAGATGACACCATCAGGGTATGTGAGATGGCAGGGAGGAGAGTGCTGAAGGAGTTGGGCCTGCCAAACCACGTTATGGAAAGAGGGAGGCTTGAAGGCTGGGTAGGACCTGAATAAATGGAGAAGAAAGGGAAGGAAATGCCAGCATGCCAAGATATAGACAATCACATCTCTATGGAAAAATGGGCTCTTCAGGACCCTTTATGTAGGGACATGGATGCAGCTGGAAACCATCATTCTTAGCAAACTATCACAAGAACAGAAAACCAAACACCTCATGTTCTCACTCATAGGTGGGAACTGAACAATGAGATCACTTGGATTCGGGAAGGGGAACATCACACACGGGGGCCTATCATGGGGAGGGGGGAGGGGGGAGAGATTGCATTAGGAGTTATACCTGATGTAAATGACGAGTTGATGGGTGCTGACGAGTTGATGGGTGCAGCACAGCAACATGGCACAAGTATACATATGTAACAAACCTGCACGTTATGCACATGTACCCTAGAACTTAAAGTATAATAATAATAAAAAATAAATAAATAAATAAATTTTAAAAAATGATCAAAGCACCCCTAAAAAAATAAAAATAAAAATAAAAACCATAGACAGCTCTGCTATTGCAGATACAGTGAACTGTTTATTCAGATGTGCCAGAGCATATAATAAAGGGGCGTGATTCTAAAATTAGGGTCTTCCCACTGAGTCTCCTGAGAACCACATCCAGGTGTTTGAGATAATGACACTCTGGGTTTGTGCTTGTGATTTGCATTCATTTCACAAACCTGTGCCTTTCTTTCTCCTCGACTACTCTCCAACCATGACTGGAATATAGCTTTCTTCACTTTCATTCCCGGCGTCTTCGTTCTTTTTTAGCATCTGACAAGCTTTGAATTTAGAACTAAATTATACTTTATATCATACATTGTAAAAGCTCATTTTTTATATTACATCATCCTGTTTGATAACATGTTTTTGGACTGGATATTATTTCTCATAGGGTGAGGCAGGAATGTCAGGTATACATTTGAAGAAACCAAGGCTCACAAAGATGAAGTGGTTTGCTTGGGGACACATACTTGTGAGTGTGTGAGTGCTGGGGAGTTGGATTAAGTCTTTCAGAAGGTCTGAATATCTAATCCATTTTAGTTTGGCAATGCCTAGTCAGTGAAGCGTGTGCACACACATACACATGCACACACACACACACACACACACATACATACATGTATCAGAATGGCAAATGGTGGGTCAGATCAGGTGGTTGTTGCAGCTGGTGAATTTGGCCTGACCTCCTGAACAAGATGACCCTTTCATTGTGGAGAAAATGGTAACATCAATCCATATTCATTTTATCTCACTTTTAAACATTTCTATTTTTGAGTGTGTTTCATAACATACACTAGTATGTTACACACGGTTGTTCAGGTATGTACAGGTGTGTGTTTGATGATAACATACATTGGCATTACATGCTCAAAGCCTTTTTGCTGAAAATGATAAATAAATCATAGCTGACATTTAATGAGCAGATACTTTGTGCCTGGTGTGGCTTCTAAATACTTTAAATGGATTAATTCACTTAATTATCATAATCACCCAATAAGGAAGACCCTACTTTTATCCCCATTTTACAGGTAAGGAAACTGAGGCACTGAAATAAAGCTGTGTGATCAAAAATCTTACCCACCACTTTCTTAGGATTTGGCTAATCTCTGAGTGCTGTGGTCTTGTGTTTGAGGGTTCAGGTGTTGGGTCAAGGGTATACAATATTAATTCAAAGTGATGTGTGGGCACAGGTAAATAGCTGCTTCATGTCAGATGCCATGTGAGGAGCTAAATATTTGCTAACCCATCTAGGCAGGCACCATGAGAACATATTGTTTAACTCCACAGTAGTCATGTAAAGAAGGTATACATTTTCCCATTTTACAGATGAGGAAACTGAGGTTCAGAGAGAGTAAGAACTGATTCAAGGTTCCACTGCTAGCAAGTGAGGGGGCTTAATTGGAAATGAAATGCAGCTTTCGCCTAGCTCTGACTCTCCAATTCCGGGCCACTTACTCTGTCCAAAAGTTGAGATGTTTCCTAAGCCCCTTAAGCCAAGAATTTCTCAGGGAGCCGTTGTCCCACAGAGTACACTAAGCTGGGGCTCCACTCATTCCTAGGTGGAAGGAAGTCCCAGGGCACATGGTCTGGCCAATGTAGCCCCTAAATGGGACTTAGTCCCATCCTGTCCTGCATATCCTTAGTAGAGTCTAGTTTCTCCTCTAGGGACTAGGCCAGATAAAGAATAAGGTAGATATGGTTCAAATTATAGTACCAAGGCTTGATAATAGACTGAAAAAGAGAAGGAAGGAAGGACAGAAAGAAGAAGGGAAGGAAAGAAGTGAGGAAGAAATAAGATCAGGCAAGTGTGGCCCTAAGCAGCACTGAGCAAGCTGCTTTCTGAGCTCTAGTTTTATTATCTATAACATGGAGACAGTAATAGCCTCTATCCCAGACATCTGAAGGATTTGATGATGTTATGCATATCAAGCATGTGCTCTATGCAAATGGATGGAGGGAGAGGAGGGTTGGTCTCCTTGTTGGAATGTTTCTGGGACCAATTCTTAGACCTAGAAGAGACTACAGGGAGCCTTTTCTCCATTCATATGTTGGAGGGGCTTCTGAGTGTGGCAGCCTCTCAGAGAACAAGAATCTACCCAGAGTCCTAGGTATGGGGTTGACTGGGGTCTGCTAGGACATCTTAGCTGTTCTACTTTATGACCCAGGATGTCTACCCTAATATGTAAAGGTCTGGGTTGTGAATAACAGACCCCATAGGCTGACCCCAAGGCCCAGAAACAAACCACTGGCTCTGTGGTCAACATAGAGTAACACACACAAATTATGATCATAGGTGGCCTGTTGGGATGCCTCCAGACCACATGGTACTTCTGGCACTCTCTGTACCATTTAAGTTTAGTTGTAATTTTCTGCCTTTGTAATTCCCTCCCTCCCTCCTTCCCCCCCTCCCTCCCTCCCTTCCTTCCTTCCTCCTTCCTTCCTCTTCCTTCCCCCTTCCTTCCTTCCCCCTTCCTTCCCCCTTCCTTCCCTCTCCCTTCCCCTTCCTTCCTTCCTTTATTCCTTCCTTCCCTTTCCTTCCTTCCCCTTCTTTCCTCCCTCCCTTCCCTCTCCTTCATTCCCCTTCCTTCCTTCTTTCCCCTTCCTTCCTTCCTTCTTTCCTTCCCTTTCCTTCCTTCCTTCCTCCCTTCTCCTTCTCTCCTTCCTTCCCCTCCCTTCTTTCCTTCCTTCTTTCCTTCCTTCCCCTTCCTTCCTTCTTCCTTCCTTCCTTCCCCTTCCTTCCCCTTCCTTCCTTCTTCCTTCCCCTTCCTTCCTTCTTCCTTCCTTCTTCCTTCCTTCCTTCCCCTTCCTTCCTTCTTCCTTCCTTCCTTCCCCTTCCTTCCTTCTCCTTCCTTCCTTCCTTCCCCTTCCTTCCTTTCCTCCTTCCTTCCTTCCTCTTCCTTCCTTCCTTCTCCTTCCTTCCCGTTCCTTCCCTCCTTCCTTCCTTCCTCTTCCTTCTCCTTCCTTCCCCTTCCTTCCTTCCTTCCCTCCCTCCTTCCTTCCTTCCTTCCCTCCCTCCCTCTCCTTCCTTCCTTCCCTCTCCTTCCTTCCTTCCTTCCTTCCTTCCTTCCTTCCTTCCTTCCTTCCTTCCTTCCTTCCTTCTTTCCTTCCTTTGCTCCTTCATTTCCTCCCTCCCCACCTCTTTCCTTAATGCAGCAAACACTGTTTGAGAAAGAACTCTGCCTGCTAATGGAGATAACAGTGCATTCTGCTACAGGATTTTACAAATAAGCTAGGAGAAATGCATAGAGAAGGAAGAGATAAGGGCAAATGGAAAACGGATAGAAGGAAAGGTGAAAAGGAAGAAAAGGAGGAGAAAGAGGGAGAAAGAAATGAGGAAGGTGTAAAGATGAAAAAGAGGCAGAGGAGGGAGCAGGAAAGAGGACTGGGAAACAGAAAATATAAGGGGAGAAGGAAAGGCAGAAAAGGGGAAGAAGAAAAAGGAAAGAAGACGAGGCAGAAGAAGGAAAACAGGCCTCTTGAGTACTTTCTATGGCCCTTCAGCCAGTCTTGTTTATTTAGAGCTGGTAGAGATATATCTATGTCCAACTCTCACCAAGGGGAGCTCGTAAATAAATACCTCTGGGTAGGAGCAGATATCTGTAAACACAGCTGAGGAATTGAAAGTCAGGTTCTTCAAGGGTATCGACTTGTCAAAATCACACCACAGCTGCGGATTAAAAAAAAGAACAACAAAAACAAAAACAGGAACAACAAAGTCAGTGTGAGTGCCGGAAATGGAGCAGTGTGCTATCAGTGGCCGTGCTTCAGCACGGGTAGACTGAACCCTAGAGGGGACTTGAAGTCAGAATGGAAGTGCCAAAGTGCCAGCTTTGATTTCTCTTATTTAAAAAACAAGTGCTTGCTCAGAAACAGCTTCCGTAAGCCAGTCATGAAAGTAAGTTTAGACTGCTCTGTTGGCCCCATCATTTGGGGTCACTGGAGTGTGCTTGTGGAGCTCAGAAGAGAAAGCCAGATGGCAGGAGAAGAGGTCTCGGGTAAACTCACAGCCTGTCTCCAGATCAACAGCTGGGAGGACATGGAGAATCTGAAGGGGTACATTTTCCAGAAAGATTCTTAGCATTGGGGTGATGGGCATTCCCTAGGACAGAAGTTGCTGCAGGAGATTTTGTGGTATTAGGAAAAGAGTAACTAGCATTGGCCAAATGCCTCCTCTGTGCCAGACACTTTGTACAAAAAAGCCTCACAATCACCTTGTGATGTAGCTGCTATTTTTAATCCCCATTTTACAATGGAAAAGTATGAAACTCTGAGAAGTAAAGTAACTTGTCCAGGGTCACAGAGCTCTGGTGGATCTGAGATTTGAACACAGGTCTATCTGACTCCAAAGCCTCTGATCTTCCTACCACACTACCCATGGAGGCACAGTTGGCCCCAGAGGTAACCCTGACCTAGAGTCATTGGGCTTACTTACAAATTCTGCACCCCTGAAATATCTAATTTGTTATCAAGACTTAATTTGAGGTCCTGGCTACTTCTCTGCAGCCTGTGATCAGTTGATCCCATGTACTTCCATTTCAGTTATCATAATCTATAACATATTCATTAGATGATGAACTAAATTAGATGATAATTTTCCTTTTCCTCTTTTCCTTTATCCATAGAGCCTTCACTAGAAGGACAACCACAGAACTTAAGTAATTACTGGGCCAAATTGGACAGTGATTTCAGGCAGTCTAGCCCTCTAAGTCACAGGCCAACAATTGTGGGAGTCCATAGCTTGGGTCCCTGAACACTTGGGGACCCTCGCTCAGGCCCAAAGGACAGAGTGATGGATTCAACCACATGACAATGCCTCAACTAGCCTCTCTCAACATGCCAAGTTTAAGACCTGGAACCAAACAAATCACCTCAAAAATCTAACTGCCTGAGTCATGGACAACACAGACTACTTGTAAAAGCACAGAAAATACCTATAACTACCATGGTACAATTCTCAAGAGAAAATGAAACCATGACAATGTGGATCATCAAATTAAACAGTGATAAATATCATGGCAGTTGGAAATTCATCTGAGTTCTATGTGTCACGTGAAATACAAACTCTTAGAAAGTCATAGGCGAGATACTCAGCTTTCCTGAAATGCAGTTTCATCATCCATTAAATGGGGACAATAATACCTACCTGTACCACATAGTAGGTGCTCAATAAATGGCAGCTATTTCATTTCCATTTCCCCCACCCCACTCCCACTCCCAGAGATACAATTTAGCATATTAGAAGGGCGAGGGTCATGGAGTCAGACAGAACTTATTAGCAAGTTATTTCATGTCTCTGAGCCTCAGTTTCCTCAGCCATAAAGTGGGGATAATGAAACTTACCTCACGGGGTTTATGTGAGGATTAAATATGAAAAATATGTAAAGGTCCTCCTTCAGCGCATGGCACATAGCAGGTAGGTACTGATACTTGATAAATGGTAACTCTTATTTACAATGTAATTGGCCACTGACAATATGGAAATTGAAGGGCTTTTGGAACTCCTTTGGAGAAAATAACCTATTCCGCTGGGAAATAGACAATTTTCCAACAGTAAAATGCACAGTTTTGGCAGTAGCCACATCTTTGTTATCTGTCCCTAAGCTTGGGGCTAGACCAGGCACATAAAGGTAACTGGTACCAAGGAAGGGTAATGCAGGAAGCTGCAGGCTCCATAAACTTCATGCTCAACTGCACACTAGACACCAGAAGGTTGGTGGATGTGGGATGCTTACGATATTTAAGATGGCGCCCAGGAAATTAATCAAGATGGATGCAAAGATGATGACGTTCCGGGCCAAATAGGTCTCATTAATCCAACAGCAAGTTTTCCGGAGGATGAGGGGCAAGCACTTATAATCCTCTGCTGTGGTGATGAGGACCAGAGCCGAGTGCAGCATAATCAGAATGGAGAACTGGATGGTCATTGGCATCACTCTGCAGGGAAACACAGAATGTTGGATCATTGGCATCAATTGTCTGAGCAACACTGAAATTCTATTCCTGGTCTCCCTTTCCCATCCCTTGCATGGGACAATTCTTTGAAAGGTCTGTTTGTCCAAGAAAAAGGTTATGAGCAGGAGAGATTTTTAAAAATTACACTCATCCCGAGAGCACTCTCTCTATTGAGAAACTTTGCAAAAAACAGAATATTTGGCCTGATGTATTGCTCCTGCCCACTTTTCCCCTCTTCTTTTATTATTAATTTTTGTCACTAGACAACTGCTGTCATGGCAACACACCACTCTAGTTTGGTATCAACACTCTGGTTGTGGGATGAACCCACATACCCTTTCCCTTTCAAGGTGGGGTTTATGAAACTTTCTCCCTCCATCTATCCTGATAACAAGAATTGGATTTGGCATTGGTTTTAAGTTGCTCAGTTTGGTTCCTGGTTACTGTGGTTTTCATGGACTATACCATAAGTTATTTGAGACATGGGTAAGGAGAACTCATCCTTGTCCAAGGTATCAGCATTGCTCTCGAGTTTACATCTTGAGTTTCAAGCTCTCATCAAAACTCTGTCCCATGGTAGCCTGTGTCGGTTGGACACCTGTGCTTGGTGTCAGGATGCTTAGTAAGTCTGTGATCTAAAACTCCATCTCTGGAGGCATCTTTAACTCCTGTCTCTCCTATCAACCTATTTATCACCATGCATGCTGCTTCTCCTTGGGAATTAACTGTTCTCAACTCTGTGTCTAGTCATTCATGTCTTACACTGGCAGCTCTAATTTTTTCATCTCTATTTCAGTCAGCAAACTTATGCAGGTGTTAAAGGGTACCTTGAGAGAAGTGGTGGGAGAGTTTATATCTGCTCCTTTTTCTATAAATTGAGGTGTATTCATCTGCATTTAATATCTTCCATTGGCCAGTGCTACATAAATATGTGTTTAGCAAATAAAGTTGAACTCACCTTCTTTTCCTAACACTATCTCTTACTATCCTCCTCCTTAAACTTCTTATGTAATATTAATAACAGTAGTATAAATAATGTATTGAGTTCTGATTATGTGTTAGCTACTATGCTGAGCATTTTATATATAATATCTCATTTCCATTCCTTAGAATAAACCAAAGAGGTCTTTTTATCTCTTTTTTTTCCAGATGAAGATTCAAGGCTCAGAGGGAAGAAATCTCCCAGCCATCATATAGTTGGTCAGTGTTAGAGCCAGAATTTAAAGTCCACTCTGCTATACCATTCTGATATTCTAATCACTTTGGTAGGTAATAGATCTCCCGTGTTTGCATTAATCTTTTTTGCTTTTATGGTTTCATCATAATATTTATTCATTCAACAAGTCTTCTTCCTGGGTATACAGTGGTAGGCATCAGGGGTACTGGGGCCAAAGACACATCTTCCTCATCTAGGTGATCACAATTGAGAGAGGAATATAAATATGCAAATGATAAACTATTTATATACTATGCTAGGATCTATAAAGAGTTATAAACAAACATCAATTGAAAAATAGGAAAGGGAATCAAGGGAGGCTTCATAAAAGAGGTAACATTGGGTTAGGCTGTGAAGGTTAAAGAGAAGGCTTGCAGATAGGGAAGAGCAGGGAGCACGAGCAAAACATCAGAAGAATGGGAGTGACCAGTGTCTTCAAAGTTTCCCAATAACCCAGGCAGTGTGGCTGTGCTCAGGAGCTTTGTCCTGTAGGCAATGTGCGGAAGGAAGTAATCAAATCTGTGTGTTTGAAAGACAACTGTGGTGGGAGGTGGAGGATGAAGTGAAGAGGAAACGTGTTTAGCAGATTTAAATAGTTGAGGCATGAGTTAATGAGGGAGGAACACAGGACCAGTATGATAATTGGAGAATGCAGGGAAAGATGTGGAGGTATATTAATATGTGGTTTGTATGTATGTGTAGGGGGTATTTGAGAGAGGGAAGTCATTAAGGATGTCACTAATGTCTTTCCGTTGTAACTGGGTAAGTGCAGGAAAAGAAGCTAGTCTGTACAGGAGATAAGTTGATAAAGTTGATTTTGGACACAATGCATGTTTGGTACTTGTGGATCATTCAGTTACAGATATACAGATGTCCAGGCAGTGAGGGACAATTGAGGAACTCTAAGGCTGGAGGGAATAGGTGGTGATTGAAGATCGAGCAATGGAAGCATCTGCCCAAGGATAGTGTGTACAGCAAGAATCAAGAGGACCCAAGATGAGCTGTGGGAGATGTTAATGGGCTGGAAGAAGAGAAGGCAGCAAAGGGAATTTACGAAATGTGGTTAGATAAGCAGGAGAGCAGGAGTGCATGGCATTGTGGCAGCAGCAGGGGGGATAAGAAATTCACAAGGAAAGAGTAATCAAGAATGTCAATTTCCTCTGCATGGTGAAGCTACCTTAAGACTGTAAAGTGACTCTTCCCACAGCTTCAGCTATTGTTGGTAGAGGTTTTGTTTTGTTTTTCACTGGCAAAGTTTTGATTTTATGGATCACCTTGACAAGAAATCTCTGTAGGAATTCTATATAAGAACAGAAGGTTGGTGCATCAGTGAGTTCCCAGAGGGCTCTAGGCAGATGGGAAACTTCCCTCCAAGCAGGCTGGAAAAACACTCCCTGACAACATGCCATTATTTCTGGGCACCAGGGGAGATAAATGAAAGGGAATGCAGGTGGATCATTTCATCAGGAAGTCCCATGAGAGAGGGGGCCAATTGCAAGCCTCATATGGCTCAGTCACAGGAGGCAACCAACCAGGACAAAAATGTCTCTTTTCAAAGTGTGAGGCAGAAGCAAACCAGGGAAAGGCAGGTTTGACAGATGCTCAGCTGGAGCCTCAAATTCTTACATGGCCACCACTGCCTGTGGACCTCCGCATGGCATACAGGGCCTTGAGTGTCTGCTCTTGGCTCTTTCCTGCCTTTTTTTTTCCTCCCTCACCCTTCTGCACCCCATGGTCTGGGCAATGTTGAACTATGTGCAGTCTGCCCCCAGTGCTATGCACCTTCTTCTGCCTTATGGGCACTTAACATGGCATGTCCTGTTCTTCATGTAAGGCTCAGCTTTCCTTTGGATTCTTCCATGACACCTGGCATAGGGCTGAATACACAGAAGGTGCTCAATAAGTATTCATTGACTTATGCTTTTTCTGGGAAGAGAAGACTCTGCTCCTCCCCTCAGCAGCCTTCATAGGGAAGAAGACTTCCACCTACATGCCCAGACTATTCCTCTGCCTGCTCACTGTGTTTCTCCAAGGAAGGAGGAAGGGCGAATCCAGAAACTGTCAGAGGTGCTCAGTGGACCTCATTTTCCTTGGAGGGCAGGGTCATTGTTAAAGGTCAGTGTTTATGCATAGTTCAGATGCTTATATTCTCCTCCTCTTCAATCCACTGAGACGACAAGGAAGCCAGAGCCTTGATCTACCCTATGGGAGGAGGGCTGACCATCTTTTCTCTTTGGCCGGGGTATCTCTGCCTTTAAAGAAGAAAGCCCAGGTTGGCTTAACCCTGGCTCTGGGCACAGATGGCACCTTCTCAGGTCTGCCTCATTCACCTTTGGCACTGGTGGGTGTGCGCTGGTTTGTTCTTTGGCAGCATCATAGTGGAAGATCTCACACCAGAGTTTAATGGTGGGATCTGAAGGCCAGCAGAGAAGAGATTCAGGATGGAGGCCATGTGGTCTCTTGACTTTAGCCACATTTTGTATACCAGCTTTTATCATAGTTTTGCATAGGCTACCTGGGCAATTGTTTGGAAATTTATAAAATTGATGTTTTTTTTTTCCCCATTTCGTGATTGAACTTTTGTGTAATCTTTGGCATGATGGGGAGTTCATCAGGGTATCTGCAGGGCTGTGTGGGAGGATTTGCACACAGAACTCACCTGAGTGCCTGACACAGTTTTAAATGACTTTCTTCTTGGTTTGCTGTAAAAGGGAAAGGGAGGTGAAAAACAGGCAGTGTGCTCCAGTGGCAAGAGCAAAGCCTTAAATGTTTGAACCTATAGTTCTGAAGCATAACTAGTAGTGCGGTCATGGGCAAGGTAATTGATTCCTCTGAGAATTACTTTTTAACCTGTAAAACCGGGATTTTTTTAAGCCTACGTTTTAAAGGAGGCTCTGAGATTAAACGACGTCATAAAGTAGTATAATACACATTTAAAGAAATGTTAGTTCTCTTTCTCTATTCATCATGAAATTCAGGATATCAAAGGCACATTAAAGTTCTATGGCAAGGGTATTAATTACAAGAATAGCTTTTAAAGCAAAGGTATTAGCACTGTATATTAAATTTCTCTGGAAATCTCTGCGGCAGTTCCTCAGCATTCATTTATTTCTTTACATGTAAACATTATAACATCAGATTGCACATTTTATCTAATTATAGAGCCACTCAGGCGTCCAGGAGTTCTGAATTTGCTTTTGCATTGTTGGTGTGCATAAGAGGCAAGGAAAGCTTTCATTTCTGAAATCGAGTCTCAAAAGGAATGACAGGCTTTGCAAAGTTCTATCCAAATCATTTCTAGACATTAAGTCCTAATTATTCTCTGCAGTCTGTCTTTAAAATGGTTTGTATTGATATTGTGATTTGACATTTGCTGGGAAGGCAGGAATCAGTGGGATGAGTGAACAGCCTATAGCAGCTTGCGGTGCAATAGGAAACAAAAACTCAGGTTATACTGAAAGATGGCACTTGGACAACACTTTAGAATCTACAGACTCGATGAGTGCAATAGTGTATTTGATCCTTGCAGCAACCCTGAAGAAAGATATTCTTAGCCCTTTCAACAGATGAAGATACTGTGACTCCAAAAGGGAATTTACCAGAAATAGGCTTGGTTAACTTAATTTTTACTGCAGTCTTGGCAAGTGAGCATTATCATTCCCATTTTACAGATGAGGAAACAGAGGTTTCAGAGAGGTTAAATATATACATATAGGTAGTATAACGCACAGAAAATAATAAGACCCAGTGCCTGCCTCTTTCCTTCCTCCTTCCCTCCCTCCCTCCCTTCCTTCCCTCTTTAGGTCACTATCTCTCTCTCTTTTCCCCTTCCCTCCCTCTTCCTGCGTCCCTGTCTCTCTTTCTGCATCTTTCTCTCTCTCTCATCACCACATGCAAACCAGATACATTGTTCTATAGTCACAAGAAGTATTTTCTAGTCTTTCCTTTGTTTACCCTTCTTGGAGAGGAACATCTGTGGGCATGTGGAAATTAAAGGAAAGAGCTGGGTAAGCACTGTCTCTCTCTCTCTCTCTCTCTCTCTCTTTTTTTTTTTTGCCAGAGTCCATTAATTTTTGCTTTGAGGGCTAAGAATTAGCTGTGGTCATATGAGTAGAGACTGCCTCATCTGCCAAAAAAATCCATGACAGAAGAAATGCGAGTGAAAAGCACCCACCATCTGTTCAGTTGCAAAGCATCAAACAGAAACAAAATGAGTTGGAGAGGGAACCAGCACGTATTAAAGAAAGCGTTTGCTGTGTCTGGGGTAAATGGGCCACCCAATTCCCACAGCATATGGATTGTCTGGTCAGAGTTCAGCTTCCTTCATTGTCAGGATTTTTCTCTTCACTAGGTGAGGTTGGGGTGTGGGCTGTATTTCAGTTATGGGCTTCACCTTGAATTCTAGAGTCAGAGACTCCTTCTGACTAGCTGCTGCGTGAGGGTCCAGGTCTTTTCCCCCTGAACCCCAGGAACTAGGGCATCAAGGCTTGCTCCCCTCCCCTGCCCCCATCACACCAACTGGAAAGAAATCCTGTCCAGGCCAGCTGGGAAGCCTGAGGCTCGTTTCTCGTGGAGGACAGTGGCCCCTTCTCCTGTCCAGTGCCAAGTACAGATCCTCGGGCTCATCCTGGTCTTCTCCATCTCTCTCATCCCCCACATCCAGTCAGTCACTGTGAACCATCAACTCTCTGCCCTAAATATCTTAAAAATTCTTCCTCTTCTGTCCACCCTTCTTCCCACTCTCTTGTCCTTATTATTTCTTGCCAGATTTTTTTTTTCAATTGCCTCCTAATTGGTCATCCCAAATCCAGATCTCACTCCCACCTCTCCACCATCCCCATTCATGATGATCCTTCTAAACATGAATCTGATCACATCATCTCTTTCATTAAAAATGCTTCAATAAAGACTCCTCTGCCAACCAGTTACACTCCTTAAAGAGCTTCACAACTTCTACCCTCCAGAATGCTCTATTCCCAGCCCTTCCTCCCCTTAATTTTTCTCAGGCTTTTCCATGACCTGGTGAGCTCCTTTAGGAGCCAGGTGAGCTGTCACTGTCATCTCCTCTGGGAAGCCTGCTCCAGAGGCAAAAGGATTACTTTTGCCTCACCACAACTCCTGCACATTGAATCCCAGCTTACACCTTGCCCATCACAATAGTCATCACCCCATATGATAGCTGTTCGGCTAATTGTCTTTTAGCCCTACTAGATGATCAGCTTTATGATGGCAGAGACCCTGACTGTATATCCCCACTCTTCAGCACAAACTGTCACACTGATGTTTGTCGCGTTTTTGCTGGGAATGTCAACACCTTGAGCTCCAGGAGTCCAGAGGAAGCAACAGACACGGCCATGCCCTTCTCGCCTACCACCTTCCCATCAACAAGAGTGACTAGAGGAGCCCAGCAGATTTGGCTGAATCTTGCAAGGCCCCACCAACACTCACAGCTCACCACCCTAAGGTGCCTTCTCTCAGGACCCTAGTCCTCACAGGCTCTTAGGCAGTCAAGAAACTCATTCTTTCCTCGTATTCTCTGGTACCCTTCTTCTGATTTATTAATTGGATAGCTATAAATATCTACATACATAGCATATACATGTCTACCTATATGTCTACCTTCGTAGTATATGAGGAGCTATGTATGTAGTATATACACCTGGACAGATACATATATATTCTTTATGCCTTAGTCTAATTTCACCAGAGTATACAGTCCAGGAGGGCAGGGATTTTGTTCTTGTAATCTTTTTTTGTTTGGAGATTTATTCCTAGTGTTTGGAACAAGTCTGGAACATAATAACCATCAGTGGCTATTGGTGAGAGGACTCCTAGTCCACATTTGGCAACAGTAGGTAGGCCTCCCCCCACATTAATAACTTTAAAAACGGTAAAATGAAGCATAAAGAAAACCACACAAAAGTACAGCTTAATTTGTTCTTATAAAGTGTCTGCCTTTGTAATGACCATCAATTCCTGACATAGAACTTTGCAGGGCACACCAAAAGCCCATCCCTGAGCCCTGAGTCATAATCCTCTCTCTCAACCTCAATTAATCACTTTCCATTTCCATTTCTTTATAGTTTTATCCTTTCTTTATAGACACTACAGTTTAGTCTCACCCATTTTTATTAAATCTGATTTGTCTTTTAAATCTTAAAATCTGTAACTTCTCTCTTTATCCTTTTATCTTCCTTACAATGTATTTATTGAAAAACACATGCCTCTGACCCATAGCATTTCTCACTCTCTGGATTTTACTGGTGTGTACATATTCAACATTCTCTGTCCTCTATAATTCCTGAAAACTGGAAGCTGGATTCAAAGGCCTGATCAAATGTAGGTTTGATCCCACTGGTAAGACCATAGGTGGTATTGTGTGCCCCCACCGGGAGGTATGATTGTCTCTCTTATTTGTGTTGATAGCATCCTCTGATGCTCAGTTTGTAGATCCATTAATTCATTATGGGTTGGAATATGATGATATTTTAATTCTTTTATTTCTTTAAAATGTTTTAGCTAGGATATCATAAAATTCTTTTATGATATTTCCCCTCACTTACTATTTAGTGATCTTATGGTACAGTCCATACAGAAAAGACACTTGTTTCTCTCACTTTTTTACAAGTTTTCTAGATAATCAGCCAGTTCCCTATCATCCACTAAAGACTACAAACTTAAAAAAATCATTACAAACTCATAATGCTAAATAAATTTGCTGGGTTTTCATAAGTGTTTTAATAATTATCCCTGTTACAGCTCAAATTATTCCATCTTTGGACAGTGGGAACTTCTATAATGTGGCTCCTGGGTTCTTTTGACATGATCCTAATAGTGTTTGATGACATCCTTGCTTTCTTGTAGGACAAGATGTTCTAGGCTTGTCTAGCATATTTCCTGCTCCAGTCCTAAAATTAGCCATATCTCCAATTTTTTTTTTTAAAACAGAGATATTACTTCAAGACCACAATCTAGCCCTGGGGTATGCTCATAGATGCAGAGCTGGTCATTCTTTCTAAATCTTCCCATAGGTGTTTCTCCAGTCCAGGATATCATCTTCCATTTAATTAGTTGTTATGTCTTCTTAGGTGCCTCTTTGCTGTGACATTTTCTCAGACCTCCCTTGGTTTAAATGACTTTGACAGTTTTGAGGAACACTGGTGAGGTGTTTTGTAAACTGTCCCTCAACTAAGATTTGTCTGAAATATTCTTCATGATTACATTATGGGTTTGGGGAGGAAGATCACAGAGGTTATGTGCCATAGTTACTAGATCCCATCAACATAACTTATCACTATTGGTGTTAACCTTTATCCCCTGGCTGAGGTAGTATTCATAAGGTTTCTCCATATTTGCCCCCTGTACTTAGTTTACTCTTTGGAAGAAAATCACTTTTGCTGTTGCCCATACTTAAGGAGTGGGGAGTTAAGTTCCTCCTCACTGAGGGTGGATTATCTTCACAAAATGTGTAGACTTTCTCTGCATGGGAGACATACCATTAATTTATATTAATATGGACTGGTGGATATTTATTTTATATTGTAGATTATAAATAAATGCTACATTGTTTATTTTGTTCCTCAATTTATTCCAGCTTTAGCCCTTGGGGGCTCTTTTGTTGGCTCCTGTGTCCCTTTGAAATACTCCCATTATCATGTATATGTGTGTGTGTGCATGTGTATGTATGTATGTTTTAACACATTCTTATTTTCTGGCCCTATGAGATAGCCAAGGCGAATCTTGTGTATTTCCTGCCCCACTGTTAGAATCAGACAGTTCTCCAAGGATCCTTGGTTCCTTTTATTGGATATTGGCATTAGAAACCAAGATGTGAGTGGTAGATGTGCTCATTACCACTGAGGTGTCATTGTTTCCAGGCCCTCTCCAATGACAAAGAAAGGAAATGTATGTGTATATTCCAACCTGTGCATATAAACATATCTATAAATATTCCTACATGTAATCATCTCTACCTATATTAAGCTATGCATGAGTTCATACAGATGTCTCCAACTGTAATCCATTACCACAAGGATCTTTCTAACTTTCTCCCTTCGCTTGTATGTAAACTTCATTCCAACAATGAGAAAACTGACTCCCACCATCTGCCATTCATTTACACAATTGTTTAGTTCCAGTATACACATAAAGGTGTTGCAAATTCTTAATCCATGCCTCAGTGGGAAATTCCTATATCAACTAGAGTACAGTGCTTAAATGCAGTTTATCTTGCCTTTAATCCTACAAACTTCTCTCATTTTCAAAGCTACTTAGTACACCGTTTTACCCCCCACATCCCCTTCAGGGAGGTTGCTTCATACACTTTTAACACAGATTCTTTTGTCACAGTCTGATTCCATCATGGGATCCCCTAAACTCCTAAATAAAATGTTTTGAAGCCTGTATATGTTAAAGTTCATTCTCTGTGCTGTAAAGTTTTATAGATTTTGATACATGCGTAGTGTCAGGTATATACCATTACAGTACACCAAATGAACCACCTTAAAAAACATGCTGGACTTCATCTATTTAATTCTCCTTTCCCTCATTTCCCAAACTCCTCTCACCTAATGATCTATTTACCATTTCTATAGTTTTGTCTTTTCCAGAACATTATATAAATGGAATAATACATATAAAGCCTTTCAAACTGGTTTCTTTCACTTAGGAATATGGCATTTAAGGTTCATTGATGTTTTTGTGTGGCTGATATCTTGTTCCTTCTTATAGTGGAATCTTACTTCATTGTCTGGATATGCCACAGAGTTTTTGTTGTTGTTCCCTCCAGCAAATGGTATTGACAGTTATTTATTTATTTACTTATTTATTGATTTATATATTAGTCATTGTGCTGGGTATGTAGTGGTAGGTCATTGTTTTAATTTAAATTTCCCTTATGGCCAACGATGTTGAGCATTTTTCACATGCCTATTTGGTATCTGTGTATCTTGTTTGGTGAGTTGTTTGTTTAAATCTTTTGTCCATTTAAAAAATTGGATTGTTTTTTAATTGTTGAGTTTTAGGAGTTCTTTGAATATTTTGGACGCAAATCTTTTCCCAGGTACATATTTTACAAATATTTTCTTCTGGTCTGTGGTTTGTGTTTTCATTCTCAAAACAGTCTCTTCCATAGATCAGACATTTTAAATTTCAGTAAAGTCCAACTTATAAATTTTTTCTTTCATGGATCATAATTTTGGTGGTGTGTCTGAAAACTCATCACCAAATTCAAAACCAAAATTTTATTTATGTTTTCTTCCAGAAATTTTATACTTTTGCATCTAGGTATATAAACCATCTTGTGTTAATTTTTGTGAAGGTTTAAGGTCTGTATATAGGCTCAAGTTTTTGCATATGGATACCCAATTTTTAAATTTATTTTTAAATTTTACTTTAAGTTCTGGGATACATGTGCAGAATGTGCAGGTTTGTTAAATAGGTATACACGTGCCATGGTGGTTTGCTGCACCTATCAACCCGTCATCTAGGTTTTAAGCCCTGCATGCATTAGGTGTTTGTTCTAAAGCTCTCCCTTCCCTTGCCCTCCACCCCCGACAGGCCCCGGTGTGTGATGTTCCCCTCCCTGTGTCCATGTGTTCTCATTGTTCAACTCCCACTTATGAGTGAGAGCATGCGGTGTTTGGTTTTCTGTTCCCGTGTTAGTTTGCTGATAATTGGACATCCAATTTTACCAGTACCATTAGTTAAAAGGAATAGCCTTTCTCCATGGAAATTTCTTAGCATCTTTGCTGCAAATCAATTGATTATATTTGTATAGGTCTATTTTTGGGGGTTTCCTTTTGGTTCTATTGAGCGATGTGTTTATTCTTTCTTTAGCGTCATACTGTAGCTTTATAGTAAGTGTTGAAATGAGGTAGTGTGAATCCTCTAGCTTTGTTGTTATTCTTTTATGATATTGTGTTGGCTATGCTATATCTTTGTCTTTTCCTACAACCTTTAGCATTGGTTTGTTGATATCTATAAAATAGCTTGCTGAAGTTTTGACTGACAATGCATTGACCTATAGATCAAGTTGGGAAAAATTAACATCTTAACATTATCAAGTCTTCTAATCCATGAACACAGAATATTTCTTCACTTATTTACATCTTTGATTTATTTCATCAGTGTTTTGAAGATTTCTTTACACAGATCTTATACAAATTTTGTTAAATTTATATTTAAGTATTTCATTTTTGGTGCTATTGTAAATAATATTGTTTCTTTAATTTCAGTTTTCAAGTTAGATTGCTGATATAGAGGAAAACAATTGACTTTCATACATTGACATTGTATTCTGTGACTTGACTATATTTGTTTGTTAGTTTTAGAAATGTTTTGGTGGATCCTTTGGGATTTTCTGTATAGAAAGCCATGTCATTGGTGGATAAACATAGTTTTATTTCTTCCTTTCTGATATGTATGCCTTTTATTTCTTTTTGTTGTTTTGTTTCAATAGCTAGGACTTCCAAAATTATATTAAATACAAGTGGTGAGAATGTATTTTTGTTTTGTTTCTGATATTAAGGGGAAAGCTCCAGTCCTTTACCGCTAAAGATGATGTTATCTATAGCTTTTTTTTTTTTTTTTGGGGAGATATTCTTTATCAAGTTGTAGAAGTTCCCTTCTATTGCTAGTTTCCTGAGAGTTTTTAACATAAATGGACATTGAATTTTATCCAGTGCATTTCTTTGGCAATTGATATGATGATACAATTTTCCTTCTTTAACTTACTAATATGGTGAATCACTATTGTTTGATTTTAGAATGTTGAATAAACTTTGCATACCTGGGAGAAGTTCTGTTGGACCAGGGTGTATACTTCTTTTTACACATTGTGAGATTTCTTTTGCTAATATTTTTTGAGAGGTTTTATGTTTATGTTTATGAGATATTGGTTGGTAGTTTTCCTTTACTTCAGTGTTTTTGTTGGGTTTTTGTGTTAGGGTAATATGACCCAATAAAATGAATTAGAAATTGTCCCCTCTACTTCTATTTTCTAAGAGGTTATGGAGAAGTGGTATTGCTTTTTCTTTAAATATTGGTAGAATTCACCAGTGAAACGATTTGGGTCTGATGTTTTATTTCTTGTAAGTTTAAAAATTATTGGTTACCTTTATTAAATAGATATAAGGCTATTCAGATTGTCCTTTTCTTCTCATTGGAATGTAGATAGTTTGTGTCTTTCAACAAATTGGTCCATTGCATCCCAGCCATCAAATTTATGGACACAGAGTTGCTTGTAATATTATTTTCTTATTTAATGTCCATGGGATCACCAGTGAGAACCACTTTTTCATTTATGATGTTGGTAACTTGTGTCTTCTTTTATTTTGAGTAGCTTGGCTAGAGGTTTACCAATTTTACTGATATTGTCAGAGAACTAGATTTTAATTTTGTTGATTTTCTTTATTGTTTTCCTGTTTTTAGTTTTATTGTTTTTTGCCCTAATTGGTAGGATTTATTTTCTCCTTTTTGTTACAAGATTAAATTGCTTTTTGTTCTGTAGTTTCCCAAGGTAGAGGCTTAGATTGTTATTTAGATCTCTTTTCTTTGATAATATATGCATTTAATATAAATTTCCCTCTAAGCACTGCTTTCATGGCATCCCACAAATGTGGTAAGTTGTGTTTTCATTTTCATTTAGTTCAAAATATTTTTAAATGTCTCTTGAAATCTCTTCTTTCACTCACATTGATTGAAGAGTTTGTTATTTAATCTCCAAGTGTTTTGTAATTTTCTAGCTATCTTTCTATTATTGAAGTTTAACTCCACTGTGACCGGAGAACATACTTTATGTTATTTTTCCTCTTTTAAATTTATGAAGGTGTGTTATGACCCAGAATGGGGTCTACCTTCGTTACTGTTCCATGTGAGCTTGAGAAGAATGTGTTTTCTTCCACTGGGTGGAATAGTCTATTAGTATTGATTAGATAAGTTCAGGTTATCTATATCCATAATGATTTCCTGCCTACATGATGTGTTAATTACTGACAGAGGAATGTTGAAGTCTCCAACTATAATAGTGGGTTTATTTATTTTTCCTTTCAGTTCTATCGGTTTTTGCCTCATGTAGTTTGACATTATCTTGTTAGGCACATAAATGTTCATATTGCTAATTCTTCTTAGAGAATTGACTTTTTAACCACTATGTAATTTCCATTTTTATCTTTGACACTTTTCCTTGTTCTGAGTCTATTTGGTGTGAAATTAATATAGCTACTTAAGTTTTTTTTTGATTAGTGTTAGCATGGTATATTTCTTCATTTCTCTAACTTATTTGAGTCTATATCTATAGTGGGCTTCTTGTATACAACATCTATTTGGGTCTTTTTTTAATCCACTCTGACAAGCTCTGCTTTGTGATTGGTATATTGAGAACATTAACATCAAAAAATAATTAATTTTATGCTTGGTTTAACAGCCATCATCTTTGTAACTATCTTTTTCATCCACTGCATTTATTCTTTGTTCACCTTGTTTAACATTCTCTCTGATTTTGATTGAGCATTTTATATGATTTAATTTTATTTTTTTCTTAGCGTATCAATTATATTTATTTCTTTAAAAAACTTTTTCTAGTGTTTGCTCAAGAACTTATAATATGTATTTT
Organism: Macaca nemestrina; assembly: GCF_043159975.1. Classification (NCBI taxonomy): domain Eukaryota; kingdom Metazoa; phylum Chordata; class Mammalia; order Primates; family Cercopithecidae; genus Macaca; species Macaca nemestrina. The sequence goes on along the minus strand of NC_092132.1, from coordinate 14,426,004 downwards.
AAATTAATGTAACTCAACCTTCATACTACTTCATGTGTAATGCAGTTACCTTAAAACAAAGCATTCCCAATTCCTTCCTTATGTCCCTTGTGACACTGCTGTTGTTCATCTCACTTTTATCCATATTTATAACCACCAAATACATTGTTAATATTGTTGCTTTAAACAAAAAATAATGTTTTAGATCAACTAAGATTAAGCTCAAAACATTTTACTTAACTTCATGTATTTTTTCTCTGATGCTCTTTCTTTATGGAGATCCAAGTTCTGATCTCTATTATTTTCTTGCTGTTTGAAGAAATTTTTCACATTTCTTACAGGGAATGTTGGCTAAAAATATAATTTTTTTTCTGAGAAAGTATTTCTTCTCTACTTATAAAGGATATAGAATTCTAGGTTGATGATTTTTCTTTCAATACTTTAAATACTTGACTCCATGCTCTTCTTGCTTACATGGTTTCTGACAAAAAGTCTGATGTAATTGTTATCTTTGTTCCTTTATAGGTAAGGCAATGTCCTTCCTTCTGGTAAGATGATGTCCTTCACTGTGGTATCCTTTAATATTTTCCCTTTGTCTTTCCTTTTCTGCAGTCTGAATACAATATCTTTCTTTTGATGTTTATCCTGGTTGGTTACTTTTATTTAACCAAAGTATTTAACCTTTAAAGTTCTGTGGTTCTGTGATTCTGTGGTTTGTTGTCTGTTATTAATTTTGGAACATTCTTAGCCATTATTACTTTAAATATTTATTTTGCTTAGTTCTCCTTTCTTCTCCTTTTGGTAATCTAATTATGCATATATTTCTTCTTTTGAAATTGTCCCAGAGTTCTTGGATGCTTTGACCCATGTTCCCTGCCCAACCCCCATTCACTTTTTTTCTTTACATTTCAGTTAGGGAAGTTTCTATTGACATGTCTTCAAACTTACTGATTATTTCCTTGGCCTTTCTGAGCCTACTGATGAGCCCATTGAAGGCATTCATTATTTGTTAGGTGTTTTTAAATTTTTATCCTTTCCTTTTATTTCCTTTGATTCGCTCAGAGTTTCGATCTCTGTTTATATTGCCCATTTTTTTCTTGAACATTGTCTACTTCTATTAGAACCTTTAATATATTAATAATAGTTATTAAAAATTCCCTGTATGATAACTTTAACACTGTTATATCTGAGTTTGATTCTGATGATTTCTTTGTCTCTTCTTTTTTTTTTTGGTATGCCTTGTAATTTTCTGTTGAAAACTGTTCATATTGTATCAGGTAATAGAAGCTGAAGTAAATAGATATTTTCTGTGAGGATTTATATCACTCCGGCTGGGAGTTAAGCTATGTTTAAGGTTTGCTATAGCTGTATGTTCCAGTAGCTTCAAATTCCTCTAGAGTATTAGTTTCCCCCCTTGATGTGGGCTTCCCTATGTACTCTTCCTCAGAAAGAATCTGTGTCTTGCAGTTCTTTCAGCTGTTAGTATCCATGGTTAGTATACAGGGTCATTGTTGGTGTGACGTTAAGGTATGGAGAAGAAGGCTCTGTCAATCTTTTTAATTTTCTTTTTGACTTAAAAAAATGATGTTCTTTCTTTCACTTTCTATCTCTCTCTCTCTCTCTCTCTTTTTTTTTTTTTTTTTTTTTGAGATGGAGTCTAGCTCTGTCACCCAGGCTGGAGTGGAGTGGCGCCATCTCAGCTCACTGCAAGCTCTGCCTCCCAGGTTCACGCCATTCTCCTGCCTCAGCCTCCCGAGTAGCTGGGACCACAGGTGCCCGCCACCATGCCCGGCTAATTTTTTATATTTTTAGTAGAGATGGGGTTTCACCGTGTTAGCCAGGATGGTCTCAATCTCCTGACCTCATGATCTGCCCGCCTCGGCCTCCCAAAGTGCTGGGATTAGAGGAGTGAGCTACCGCGCTCGGCCTCTATATCTCTTAAGTAAGTAATTTTTGCTGTGTTTATGTGCTGTATGTTCTCTTTTGCTGTCTTCATTTCTGAAATATATATATATATATTTAAATTTTTATGTATTTCCTGAGTTCTCTTTCCAAATGTCTAAGTTTTTCTAATTTTGGTTAGGTTGTTATTTCATGTCTTGAACCACATTAAGTGCTTCAGCTCCTTTTAAAAGAATAGGTTAAAGTTTTGATATATTTTGTGGGCAAGTCTTTCTGGAGTGCTTTCAATGACTACAAGAAGATTATTCTACTTGTTATTCTCTTATTTTTTATAATAGCTTAGTATAGGATTGCCATCAATATATTTTGTTGCTCATTTTTGTGTAAAACACTTCCCTGAACTTTTAGAAATAGCATAGTTCAGGATTGTTTATTTATTTATTTTTTAACTCTATAGAGCTTTCTCTTTGGTTGCTTTCATGTAGTGTTTCAAAACATGATAGCTAGAATCCCTTCCCACTTTAACCTGGATAGCCCTTATTGTAAGTGATTTTGATTTCACTCACACAGTTCCTTTCAGGGCTTTATCATGAGAGGGAGATTAGATGATCAGTTTCACGAGTTCATAGTGTCTTGATGGTTCCAGCTCTTCAGGCCTTTCAAAATGTTATTGGATTAAGTAAACTCCTTCCCACTTTCATTTGCTTTCTTAATTTGGCTCACAGCACTTCTCAGTGCATGTCTCCTGGCTATGTTGAGATAGATCCTTTTGTTGCCCGGTGTGACATGCCCAGTACTTCTTTCTGCTTTCTCCCATATAGGTACTGATATCACACACATTTTGGGGCCATTGGGGGATTGTTGCAACCCACTTCTATGTTGGAATGTTTGGTCTATCATCCTTTTTTGTTATAAATATAGTCTATGAGGTTTTGGTTTTGCTATCTAGTTTGTCAAATTTGTAAGAATTCTGAGATATTAAGAAATGTACCATCTGTGCCATCATCTTCCTGGAATCCCCTCTCTCTTTCTAATGCACCCTGCTAATTAGGGGGAAAGTCAAGCATGGCCAGCCCTTGCATATTAGTTATCTTGAACATCCTTCTTCCACAGCATCATGCTACAATCTTCCTAAAAATCTCCTGGGGTTCCTTCCTGCCCTCAGGATCAGTTCCAAAGTCTTTAACATAGTTATGAACATTGAACTTCTGCTGATTCTCTCCTTTTTCAGCCATAGTGTCTACTATACTCTTGCACAAGCCCTTTGCTATAGGCTCTCACATTTACTCACTATTCTATAAACACAAGGTCTTTCTCACTTGTATGACTTTGCCAGAGCAGTTTTCCAAATATAATAGTCTCCTACTTTTTTCTCTCTCATCTTACTCAACTCAAATCCTTTTCTGCAAATTTTTCCTTGAAGTCATGTGGTCAGAATGAATCACTGATTTTGATGCAAAGCAGTCTTGTAACTAAAAGCACAGACTCTGTCTCTGGGTTCAAATTTCAGCTCAGATATTACACAGACATGTGACCTGGGATAAATCCTCATCTACAAATGGGAATTGGAATGCTGCCTCACTCATCAGTTATTTTTGAGGCTTTTTGAGACAATCCATGTAAAAGATGTAGTACTTTCCTGGCAGGTATAAGTGTTTAGTAACTGGGAGCCATTGTTAATGTCTTTGTCACCTACTAAATTATGTCTTAGAGGTTACAGAACCTCTTCTTCCAAAACTGTATCATCCTCAGGGGCTATAATGTTCCTTTGCCTGTATTAAGTATTTAAAAAACATTTGTTGATTTTTTAAAATCATGTGAAAGGGGAAAACTCATGGTAAGTATAGGGAGAAGGCAATTTAGCTGAGAAAAGAGGTAGGAGCTAGCTTATAGTTTAGAGGAGATGAAAAAGCATGGCTATTGGATTAATCCAGAACTAGCTTCAAATCCTGGCTAGAGCATCTATTACCTGGACAATATGCGTCTAATAGAGGGTTGAGAACCCAGGCTCTAGAGCTAGTCTTCCTGGGTTGAATCTAGGCAGTGACATCTTGGAATGATGAGATCTTAGGGAATTTATTTCACTATTATGAACCTCAGTTCCCTCCTCTTTAAAGTGAGGATAATCATGGCACCTACCTCATGAGGTTGTCATGGGGATTCCAGAAGCTTTTGTATGTAAAGTATTTAGAACAGTGGCTGGCCACAAACAGGTGTTTGCATTATTATTAAAGTGTTGATTTTGCAGACCCAAGGACGTATGATGCTGTATCTGTGAATGAATTATACTAACAAAAGCACAAGTAAATGGTGATTGACGTTCTTATACTTATTTTCTGCATTCATGGGTGTCATGTCAAATAAGAGTGGGGCCTATTTTCATTTTGGTTGTTTTTATTAAGATTGGGAAAAAGATTATTGTCTGGGCAGAGTTTTGAGATTATTAGCAGAGTAAGACAACCAGAACAGACATTGAAACAGTCAAACGTTTTGGTATGGGTCCTGGACTCAGTTATTTGAAATTCCGATCCTTTGAAAAGTCAGCTGGCTGACTCCAGGTGAGGAATCTCACAAAGATATTTCACCGGATCAATTAGTTCTTTCATATTTACCTTGAAGAAGGAAGCAAACTTTGTATTGCCGTGATAAACAGAAGAACGATAAATGCACAGACCAAGTTTGACTTGAACACTTCATCCCTCATTTGAGAATACTGTAATTAAAAAAACAGAGAATGAGTTACTTTGCAGCAGAGCTGGGTTTTGGAAGAATTAAGTTTTAGTGATATTTGAGGTTGAGGGAAACATCAAGAAGAAACAAGACAATCAGATTTTTTTTTTAAATTAAGAATAATTCATATCTTAATAAAACCTTCACAGAGCATTATCCCCATCCCTCCTGCCAACTTTCCAGTGAGAGCCCAGGAGTAAATACAGTGGGAGGGATACTTTGTATGAGCTTATCCAGTTCTTCCCCTCCCTCTGAACTAACATTATTTTAACAGAACAGAAGAGCGCACATCCATATATGCAGCAAATCAAATTCGCATTGACTTTCTTCATGAGTAAACTTAAGTCATTTAAGGATCTTGTACTGTTTTGTGTTAAGTTTGGGAACACAGGGAAATGTTTTACCAGGAAGTCTTTCTGCCTCCTTTTCTTATTAAAAATAAATTCTCAGGCTCTTAAAATAGAAAATAGCCTGAGAGATCTCCAGCTAGTGCAGCCGTTTCATTTCACAGAAGAGAAACCAAGACTAATAGACCAATATGCTTGATGCCCTTCTGTGTCTGCTCAAGGCAGCCCTGGGGAATGGTGGTAACTTTATTTTGATTATCCAGAGTACTCAGTAATTTCATTGTCTAGCTTTAAAAGCTTCTAGAAGGTCAGCACTCAATGCGTATTTGCCTTACTTCTGCCTAGACTCTTGAACCATCTTGGAGCTACTAAGCTGGGGAATATCTACTTCTTCCAGAAGGTGGGAAGTTTTTTAAACTGAAAAAGACCTTAGAATTAGCCTAAACCAAGCCCCACATTTGACCTTAATGAGAGAGAGGTCTAGTAGCCAGCAGGTTATTTTATTTTTGGGGGACAGAGAACTAAGTGTCACTTTGGAACTTTGTAATCCCTGGTTTGCATTTCATGGTTACTTCATACAGGAAGCTGGCAAATAGAGGTCTCACAACATCTTAGGCTCCATGTCCACAATACCAAGACAAGGTTTCAGTCAGGTCAAGAAATAGTAAAATCAGTCCAATCTGTTGTTGATATGGTGTTTGCAATCAACAGTTACATGATTTTTATTCTCTTCTGACTTCTTGGTGTGGTCTGGGTTTTAGACTGAACTCCGCTTCTCAGTGTCATAGCTAAGGTTTGGAGAATATCCTGCAGTTGTTGAGCTCTCTGGGTGAAGCACCATGCTGTTTAGAGACTGCACAGTTATTGCTTTTGCAGGGCAGTGCTTTTTCTACTCTCCAGTATTAAGGCCTCTGTCCACTTGCTGACAACCTGCTTGTTATCTGGAGGGGAGCCAGGAACATGGCTCTGAAGAATCACTCTAAGCCATCCTCAATCCTGATAAAACCACAGAAAGCCCATATTATTAATAGTTATCAATGGTGCTACCCAAGAACAGGTCACAATCATAGAGGCCTACCCAGAGCAGCTCGAAAGTTATTTAGCCACAAAACAGTTAATTCAAATAAAGATAAATGTTTGAATTCCTTCTAACAACAAATTACAGAGGATCTAATTATTCTTTGTTGGCTTACTGGTTAATTTTTTTTTTTTTTGAGATGGAGTCTCGCTCTGTTGCCCAGGCTGTAGCGCAGTGGTGTAATCTTGGCTCACTGCAAGCTCCACCTCCCGGGTTCATGCTATTCTCCTGCCTCAGCCTCACGAGTAGCTAGCATTACAGGTGCCCACCACCACACCTGGCTACTTTTTTGTAATTTTAGTAGAGACGGGGTTTCACTGGATTAGCCAGGATGGTCTCAATCTCCTGACCTCATGATCTGCTTGCCTTGGCCTCCCAAAGTGCTAGGATTACAGGCATGAGCCACTGCGCTCAGCCATCTTACTGGTTAATTTTAAACCAGCATGATTGCATAGATTTGATAATGAACATTTAAAAACAGCAGTAATAATAATTTTAGTGTAGTTAATCAGTACACTAAAATTCCTCCTTTTCTTCTTCTTCTTTTTCTTTTTTTAGGATGGAATCTTGCTCTTGTCACCCAGGCTGGAGGGCAATGGCACGACCTCGGCTCGCTGCAACCTCCGCCTCCTGGGTTCAAGTGATTTTCCTGCCTCAGCCTCCCAAATAGCTGGGATTACAGGCACCCACCACCACGCCTGGCTAATTTTTGTATTTCTAGTAGAGATGGGGTTTCACCATGTTGGCCAGGCTGGTCTCAAACTCCTGACCTCGTGATCCACCCACCTCGGCCTCCCAAAGTGCTGGGATTACAGGCATGAGCCACCGTGCCTGGCCCTTTTCTTCTTTTATGTCATCCATCATCATCATCATCATCATCATCATCACTTGTCATCATCACTATCATCATCACAGCATCTTGGACTTGTAATTGACCATTGCCTTCCCAATTCAGAAATCCGTTTCATAACATTCTTGATGTCTACTCAAAGGTCTGTTGATTATCATCCCATGACCTTCTCTGCTTTATCTGGGAAAGTGGGTTTCTTTTCTCTGGTCCTGAGCAGGGCATCTCAGGATTCCAAACACCCTCAACTTGAACACTCAGATCCTGAGCCTGAGAGCTCATTCCTTTGTAAAGGCTTCCTTTCCATTATTGACCCATGATCCTATGAAAAGATCCTTTCCTATAGATCCCAAGTCTGAGTCTCTGTGACTCCTTTCATGAATGTTTTTTACTGATGACTTAAAAAATGTTACATTATCATCATTTGTCCAGACTAAAGTTGCAGAAGATATTATATTTTCAATTTTCTTCAGATGGCAAATAGGGTGGAGACAAAGTATGAAGACTTACTTTGCTTTTAGATCTGTCTTTATTTTATTGTGAGCAAAACCAATTTCCTTGAACCTCACTTTTCTCATCTGTCAAATGGGGACATTAATACAGCTCTTAAGTTTGGCATTAATGTAGTTCATAAGTTTGAAGTATTCTATTATTTTCCTGTTTGAACTTCAGTGCCTAGCATAGTCACATAAAAGAAGAATCTTATAATATTTGTGAAGTTGACATCATCAAATATAAAATACTGGGTTTCAGAATGTGGTGCATTGTTACTTTGGAAAAGCAAGGAGAGCAGGACTTCGAAAAGAAAATTCCTAATTGGCTCAGAATGGTAGAGTATTGAGATTGAGTAGTGATTCATTTCACTTCCTCCTGACTTGTGAAGGTCTGAACACTCTGGCTCATAGCTTTATTAGGTTAGTTGTGTGCTTATGCCTGCCAAAGTTAGAGACTCCTTGTCTCATCCCTGTTCTCTCCTCACCTGGCCCCACTTATCCTTTTATATCTTAGTTGTGAGCATGAACTAATCAAGAGGTAGATTAACTGGGTTTGAATCCCAGCTGTAACACCTATGGACAAAATCTTTAAGCTTTCTATGTCTTAGTTTCCTTATCTAGAAAATGGATATAATAATAGGAATTATCTCATAAGGGTTACTGGGAGAATGAAATGAGGTAATAAGTATAAGATGCTTAGAACAGTGCCTTGCACATGATAACCCTATATAAATGTTACCTAGTGTCAATCAATTAATTATACTTATTTTATTTCTATACTTTCATCAATGTGAACCTTGCCTTTTCAACGGTGTTGCCTTGCAGGATGCTGTCTTCTATTCCTCTGTACAGTATTGTACCTTGCACTCAGCAGTGACCCCAAAAGTGTTGTTGACCGATTTTTCCACCATGTTATAAAAGATTCTTCTAAAGAAATTATGATCTCATGTGTGTTTTTTTTAACTCGGAAGAAGACTCCATTCTCATTATTCCCCTTGCTTCTTGAAAGATTACCCACCACCGGGTAGAATTCTTAACTTTTATAGGATCCTTAGGAAAAGTGTTCTTGGAAATGACCTGTGAACCCTTATAATTTACTGAGCCCTTGGTCTACAAGAGAACTTGGCAATCTCTCTCACACACACACACACATACACACACACATATATATTTTTCAGATAAACTTGAGGATCAGAAATATGAAAGAGCTTGTCATGGTCAGTTGGTGGCAAAATTCAGACACTTGGAACAAATTACAAATACTTCCTTGGAGATCTTAGATTAGGATTTGGAATATTATTATTTCTCAATCTTTAGGGTCTTAGTTGATTCAAAAAAGGGTCAAAATCTAGGGTAAGGAATTTGAATAACAATGACTAATATCTAGTGCAAGGCTGGTGCTGTGCTACGTGCTTTACATGAATGTTCTCATTTAATTATTACAGGTCTTGTTTATCATATCCTCACTTTGTACATAAAGAAACTGAGGATTTGAATAACTGAGCAACTCAATCACACCTTCACAGATTGCAAATAGAGAATCCAAAGAGCTTTGCTCAAGAATGCAGGGTCTCACTGGCTACTGCTTCCTTGCTGTTTTCAGAGTAAGGCTATCTTGTTCATAGATGCATGATCAGATTTCTTGGGTATATTTCAGTGATGCAATTTATAATACAAAGAAAGGGAATGTGTTAAAAATTTGAGCCTATGTAAATCTTCGTTAGAATGAAAGTGAAGCATATAGGCAAAGAATGGATATTAGAAACAGCCTAAGAATTAGTTTAATAAAATGCCACTGCTATATTTTCTTGATTGACGAATGAATCCTCAGCACAATGCAGTGCAAAATAATGAGCCCCTTTTTAGGCCAGGATGGGTGAACTGATAATAGGGAAGAAAACAAAAGATGGTAGATTTTATTTAAATGCAACAGAAGACGAGTGACCACAATCTTCAAATGATAAAGAAATCATTTCAAAAATGAAAATTCCTATTTGATTTGATGAAATTCAGACTCGTTCCTTCTGAGGAAGTGGAGCAGGATAAACTTGTGTTTCATTTTGTTCATGTCTGGGGATTCTGGCCCTGAATTATCTTGAAAGACATATTCAGAAATGAAATCATAGTCATGAGGGTCAGTGGGTTTTTAGATCCACCACAAAGAAGCTGGGAAACCCCAGTCTGATCACAGAAAAAAAAAAAAAATCTATTTCAGATTCCTTATCCACAGAGAGATGATCAGGGAAGTTCCCTTACAGAGGTGATGGACAGAGCTTCCAGCCTTCCATGTTTCCACGCCTGGGATAGTCCTAAGAACTCTTCCTAGGTGAGGGGGAGGAAAACCACAGTGCTTTCCTAGACTTTCCATTTTGACTGTAAGCTAAAAGGCACTGAACAATTCTTACGTTTCTATAAGATGTAGAAGATGCTTATAACTAAAACAATTATCTAGTTAATTGCCTAAACTATAACTGTACTCTGTCTTTTTCTTTCTTTCTCTTTCTTTCTCTTTCTCTTTCTTTCTTTCTTTCTTTCTTTCTTTCTTTCTTTCTTTCTTTCTTTCTTTCTTTCTTTCTTTCTTTCTTTCTTTTTCTTTCTCTCTCTCTCTCTTTCTCTTTCTTTCTTTCTCTCTCTCTCTCTCTCTCTCTCTCTCTCTCTCTCTCTCTCTCTCTCTCTCTTTCTCTCTTTCTTGACAGACTTTCACTCTTGTTGCCCAGGCTGCAATGCGATGGTGTGATCTCGCCTCAACACAACCTCCGCCTTGTGAGTTCAAGCGATTCTTCTGCCTCAGCCTCCTGTGTAGCTGGGATTACAGGCATACGCCACCACGCCCAGCTAATTTTTTGTATTTTTAGTAGAGACAGGGTTTCTCCATGTTGGTCAGGCTGGTCTCGAACTCCCAACCTCAGGTGATCTGCTTGCCTCAGCCTTCCAAAGTGCTGGGCTCACAGGCGTGAGCCACTGTGCCCGGCCACTCTGTCTTTGTATCAAAGATTGTAGGTGAGATTATAGAATCTTCTAGATGGAGTGAATTGTAATTGTTATCTTGCTCCAACCTTTACTAATGCCAGTTTAACTCAGTAATGTCTCTCAGGTATGAGCCATTAACTCCTGCTTGAATATTTCCAGTATTGGGGGAAATCAGCTCCTCACTTAGGAGCCCATTTCATCTTTGGATAAATTCAGTTTGATGAAAGAAAATTTTCTAGCACATCTTTTATTAGTATATATTAATATATTTGTAAAAGAAAATTCTCAACTGGGATAATCTGTTCATTTTGCGTTAGTGGATGAAGAAATTTAACCACTGTTCTGTTGTTAAATTCATGCATTCTGTAGCATGGCAGTAGCCTAGAGCATCCTTCAAATAGACCATTTGGACTGGAAGCAGTGGCTCATGCCTGTAATTCCAGTGCTTTGGGAGGCTGAGGTGGGTGGATCGTCTGCGGTCAGGAGTTCAAGGCCATCCTGGCCAACATGGTGAAACCCTGTCTCTACTAAAAATACAAAAATTAGCTGGGTGTGGTGGTGTGCACCTGTAGTCCCAGCTACTCAGGAGGATGAGGCAGGAGAATCGCTTGAACCCAGGAGGCGGAGGTTGCATTGAGTCCAAGATGGCGCCATTGCACTTCAGCCTGGAAGACAAAGTGAGACACTGACTCAAACAAAACAAAACAAAAAACAAACAAAAAAAATTTGGATAAAAGGCATAATTGCAATGAGACTAAGTTTCAGCAATTTTTAAATTTTGAAATAGGCCGTCTTCTCTATCTTGGTTCCTACATCAATAAAATTGTTATTAAGAGCAATTCTATGAGTGACAGGTGAGTGTGCAGAATCTCTCACTGACATACTTCTTCCCAAGTAAACTGACCTTTGAACAAATGTGGATTTAATCATGTTAAGTTGACTCACAAGGCAACATGCTAACATGTATTTAAGATTGACGGGCTCAGAAGTGCAAGGCTGGGAGAACACCTGCCCAGGGGTGACAGAAGACCCCAGGGTGGTAATACATTTCCTAACGTTATGCTCTTCCTTGGTAGTGGGGTTAGACTGGGCACATGAGAATTTCAAGAAGAATTTTTAAAAACTTTCCAAACCACCATTCTTCCAGCTCACTCTCCCCCAAATCTTCCATTCTTGGGAGGAAGAACTCTTCATTTCTTGAGTGGTCCAGCCCCCCACCCCCACCCCCAGCCATGGAGAAGCCAAAAGAGTGGTAACTATTGCTATATTCTTTACCTAGAAGTCCCTGGTTGTAGATGATAATGATGTCTACACATGAAGCATTAAAATTGCTTCAGTGATCAGGTCAATGGCCTCATAATTCTGTAATTCTATATTACACCATTATAGGTGAAATTGGAATTCCTGACTCAGAAAATGCTGGCTTTATGGGACAGGAGCTAATTGGTCTGATTAAAAAATACACACGAAATGGCACTTGATATCGTTTGATTACCTAGAGGGTGGTAGAAACAGCTGTAATTTTGCAACGTAATATCAAGATAATAAAGGAGTCTTATAAGGCTACTGTCCTGACTAAGGGATGGATTTCTTCCCTAAGCCTCTTTGAAACCTGTCCTTCATATCTGAAGGAGGAGGCCAAGGTATTCATACTATGTTGGGACTTACTAGAGTGGTAAAAACTCAAGAGGAGCCTGATGCTATAACAGAATAAATCTTTAAAAACTATTTTAATAATAAGATCTTGAAAATGACTAGGAGATACATGATTTAGAAAAATGAAAGAGAAAAGCTGAGACCATTTGGTTCATGCTCCATGTTCCCATTTCTGCTCATCTAAATAAGACATGGAGTGGTTCAACAAATTCTGAATGTCTCCAAGACAAAAATGCGCATTTTGCTTATTAGCTAATTCCAGAGTCCAACATCCTAACCCATCAGAAAATACATTCGTTTGCTTAGCCTTCTTTTCTTTGCCCAGATTTCTCCTTTATTGTTTTATTCTAATCATTACAACTCCAATAAAAGTTGATGCGATGAAGTAAGAAACATTTTAGAGTTTATGATGTATTTTTCTTGAAGTTTTTAAAGCCTCCATTTAACTTTGATTTTCTTTATAAATGACAGAAAAAAACTGAGAGACATTCTGGACACAGCTAAGAACCAACTGTACTCAGCCAAATAATTATCTAAAGATTCTCTTGTGTGGCAAATCCTTGGTTTTATGTGGCTGCTAACGGAAAAAAGTAACATTAAATGAATGTTTTTGAAAATACTCAGCACAGAACTTGGTTCATAGTAAGCACTATTTACAATAATTATCATAATATAAAACTGGCAAAAGCTTAGTTGTGTGTAACAAATGAAGCTCATTCAATTTCAGTTTTGTTTAATATGAATTTGATCTTTTTTTTTTTTTTTTTTTTTTTTTTTTTTTTTGGAGATGGAGTCTTGCTCTGTCACCCAGGCTGGAGTGCAGTGGTGTGATCTCAGTTCATTGCAACCTCTGCCTCCTAGGTTCAAGTGATTCTTGTGCCTCAGCCTCCCGAGTAGCTGGGATTACAGGTGCATGCCACTACACCTGGCTAATTTTTGTATTTTTAGTAGAGGCGGGGTTTTGCCATGTTGGCCAGGCTGGTCTCGAACTCTTGACTTCAAGTGATCCACCCTCCTCAGCCTCCCAAAATGCTAGGATTACAGGTGTAAGCGACCACTCCCGGCCGGGTTTGATCATTCCATGAGGCTATTTCTGGCTTTGTCTTCTCTTGAGCCATTTTGTCACGAAACTACCTCCTTGATGCTCAAGCTAATCAGCCATTTTTGGGAAACACAGTTCAAGGGTGGTTCAAGGACTCATCATTCCTTCTCCCACTGGCCTAAGAGAAAAAGTGTTTCACGTGTTCATGTATTCACTTATTTGATTCTTACATGTTCATGGATAGCTAGGGTGATAGAGTTGCCTTCGTTTTCAGGCTACCTTTATCAAGATTATGTCTGTTGCCAGAAACATGAGGTGGATTATTTGTATATGTGTGTGCCTACATATGTGTACATGTGTGGATATTTGTGTGTGGGAGGGATATTTGTTTGTGGGAGGGGAATGAATAGAGGATAAAAGAAATGTTCATGGTTTTAACGTTTTTTTGTTTTGTTTTGTTTTTGCCTCTAAGATGTATTTGCCATAAGCATTATTGTATAACTCCTCCCTTGCAACCCCCTGGCTGCATCCTTCATGAATTTCAAACTATATGAAAATCAGGTGCTTAGAAGAAAGACAGGATTTTTCAAGGTGTGGCAGAAGTAGTAGAATAGCTTGGGAGTCACAGTGAACTCTATTTGAATCCCCACTCTGCTGCCTTCTATTACTGTGGGTCTTGGAAATGCTGTTCAAACTCTCTGAGACACCCTTACCTGCCAAATAGTACAATTAGTACCTCCATAAAGGACATTGTGACACTTAAGTAAAATGAGGCAAAACATTTAAAATAGTCATGATATGGTAGTAAGTGATCAACAAATATCAGTTTCCTTGTCACATTGCTGCCTCAGTTGCAATTCATTGCAGCCTCCAAGGCACTTAAGTATTACCTGCATTTCATCTGCACCACCTTGCAAAGTGGCCATTATCATGCCCAGTGTTAGGATGGGAAGTTCCCAGATCACAAGTCAGAGTGTAAGTTCCCAGGGCACAGAAGCTGTGGCTTTATGTCTTCCTATATCATCTCAGTATAAGATGCCCAATGGAGTGGACACAAACGGAATCCAAACCAAGTAGACTGAATGCTCTGAGCTGTTCCTGATGGACTCCCCAATAATCAACAGCACGAATGCTCTGAGCTCTGTTGGATGCACTCCCCAAGAATCACTAGAGTGAATACTCTGAGCCATGCCTGATGGACTCCCAAGGAATCACAAGAAGTGTGGACAGAAAGACAGTCTTTTGCAGGAGCACAAAGAAACCCATGCGTGAAATATCTAATCCTCAGCTGGCTTGTCCTCACAGGAAGAAAAGCATGGCCTTTGGGAATGATCAAACACCAATCATCCTTGAAGACAGAAACAGAAACAATCTTTCTTACCTTTTTTTTTTTTTTTTTGGAAAATAATGATAATAAGGATCTTAGAATAATCAAGTCATTTAGAGAAAAGACAAGCAAATGACACCTACAAATTTAAACACATCTCAGAGGCCAAGGTGGTCACTGCTTGTGCTCCTGTGATCCTGGGAGATTGATGGAAGCACCTCTTCCAATGAGTTACAAGGCTGTACTTGCTTAGATTAATGAAGGGTGGAACCCTGGTACCCTGGAATACAAGACACATTAAGATTGGCCCTTCCCACCACCATTTTCAATGAAGTACTGTTATTATTTATTTATTTACTATTTATTTATTTATTTATTTTAGAAAAAGCTCTAGGAGAAGCGTGAGATTTATCTTAAAAAGGGTCTTGCCTTGTGCAGGTTTGGGTTGGCGGAGGATTAATTAGAAAGACAAGGGAAAAGAAAGACTATTGCATTTATCCAAACTTCTGTTATATGAATATTGTGCCATTTAATTTTCACGACAACCCCTAAGGGCAGACAATCATACTCATTTCAATGAGATCAAGCCCCTTGCTTCGTATCACCCAACCAGTAACTGGTTGGAACTGGATTCAAGTCAGGAATCCAGTCTATGTTCTTTCCTCTGTCTTTCAGCAAAGACTAAATACTGGTGAGCAAAATAAGGATTTTATATATGTGTGTGGGTATCCGTTTGAGTGACAGAAAGATATCAACTTGTCATTATCCATTATTGATCAGTAAACTAATCAACTGTCCTTTATGCCCACTTCTATTTCCAAAGTGGGACTTGAACTGAGGTCTAGTCGATTCCAAATACTGTGGCCCTGAAGCCATTATTAGCCTCATGGAGCCATCTCCTCTAGATTTGTTAAAAGCTATATTACCCTTGAATGAGGATCTGGGGACTTTTGATGTAAGCTGATCTCTGAAGACATGAGACAAGTGACCAGCCTGAGTCTCACGCTCAATCAAGGAGGACAAAGAAAGATGGCCAACAACCTAGAATAACAAAATCCAAAAAAGAATGTCTACCAAAATGCAGGTCTTCTTGCCAAATCAGAATCTTGGGGGCAGAGTGACGGGATGGTACCTGCATTTCAAACGAGATCCCCAGATGATTCTTAAGTTTGAAAGCTCTTAGCCTGAGATGAAAAGAGTTTTAGTACATAAATTTGTCATAAGGACAAAGGATACCTTTTCTCGAAACAATTAAGAATCAAGAGGAAAAATATCAGCATTAAAAGAAGGAAGGAACTTTAATTTTCCTTGATATGGCTTGATTATAACACTTTACCCACAAAAATGCCCATATCCAAAGCATAGTTACCCAATCAATTTTGAAGTATATATTAAACATATCTTAATCTTTATTCAAGATGAGGAAGTCGCCTTATTCTAAGGTGATAACATTGTTTTTTTTTTTTTTTTTTTTGAGACGGAGTCTCGCTCTGTCACCCAGGCTGGAGTGCAGTGGCCGGATCTCAGCTCACTGCAAGCTCCGCCTCCCAGGTTTACGCCATTCTCCTGCCTCAGCCTCCCGAGTAGCTGGGACTATAGGCGCCCGCCACCTCGCCCGGCTAGTTTTTTGTATTTTTTAGTAGAGACGGGGTTTCACCGGGTTAGCCAGGATGGTCTCGATCTCCTGACCTCGTGATCCGCCCGTCTCGGCCTCCCAAAGTGCTGGGATTACAGGCTTGAGCCACCGCGCCCGGCCTAACATTGTTTTTTGAACACTTAGCTTAATGAAATAATTCCAAATAAGTGTTCCTATGTTATTAAGCTCCCCTAAGACGCTAAAGGTTTTGGGCTGGCTACTCTGCCTTGGAAACATCCATAAGTAAATGTAATTAATTGTCTTCCCTATCCTAAGCCTAATTCAGTGTCCTTTCCTAGAAGAGAAGTGAGGACCAGAGGCTGAGAAACATCACCTTCTTGTAAGTGCTCTGAAAATGGAAGGGCCCAAGATAGGTGATCCCACAAAAGGTTAAGTTCCTCAGTGTGTAAAGAAGGCTCACAAATCAAAAAGACAAAGGTGAGCACTGCAATAATAGATGGGCGATGAAGACAAATGTGTAAATCATACCATTAAGGTATGAGAAACGTGCAAGTCACAAAAGGAGAAATATAAAGGCCAAAATATGTACTGACAACCCTTCAACTGCAATAATAATTTTAAAAATAAAAACAGAAATGCCAGGCTGGTGCTGCTTTTTACTTCTTATCAAATTGACAATTTTTAAAAAAGTGTAAGCACAATTTTTGAAGGCAATTTCAAAATAACTATTAAATATTTTTAAATGTGAATTCTCTTTCACCCACCCCTTGGATTTTATCCTAAAAAATAAATAAGCAAAAATGCATAACTTAATTATGAGAATAGTCATTACAACACAATTTGTAATTTATAACAGTGAAAAACTTTTTAAAAAAGCCTGAAATGGTTAAAATGTGCAATGAGATAGTATGTAAATACTAAAATCACTGTGTAATTGAAGATTTAATTATGGGGAAAAAAGCTCAAGCAAAGAATGTTTAGCACTATGTTACAATGCCCTGTGCATACAGTGGTCTATTTTTATAAAAGTTGTTGATATGGTTTGGTTCTGTGTCCCCACTCAAATCTCATCTTGTAGCTCCCATAATTCTCACATGTTGTAGGAGGGACCAGTGGGAGATGACTGAATCACGGGGGTGGGTCTTTCCTGTGCTGTTCTCATGATAGCGAATGGGTCTCATGAGATATAATGGTTTTTGAAATGGCAGTTTCCCTGCACAAGCTCTCTCTTTGCCTGATGCCCCCCACGTAAGATGTGACTTGCTCCTCCTTCACCTTCCACCATGATTGTGAGGCCTCCCCAGCCATGTGGAACTGTAAGTCCAATAAACCTCTTTCTTTTGTAAATTGCCCCATCTTAGGTATGTCTTTTCCAGCAGCATGAAAATGGACAAATACGGTTGTGTATATAAGTCTGTAGATTCACACTCATGTAAGACCAGAATGACAGGTGCCAGAATGGTAACAGTGGTTACCCTGGGTTGAAAGATCCAAACAGATTTCATTTTTTTCTTTTTTGCCTTATACTTAGTATCAACTTTTATTAGTGAAAATGCATTCTTCTATTAATAAGAAAATATCAAATAGGAATGCTCAATAAGGAAATACCAATATGATTGGTAGCATCTGACAGACACATTATGTTTTCTACATCTCTTTACCATAGTTCTGATTTGTGCTTGCCCATGAGATCTGTAAGGCCACTTAGGAAATATTTAGCCTGACTAAAGAAGGGCAAAGGATTCATCTGTGAAATGTGGGAGGAGCTGAGGAAGGCCTTTGGCAACTGGAATAGGTCCCATCTCCACTATCCAGAGGTCTGCTTAGAAAGTCCTGATGATTGGCTGGGTAGTGAAGGAAGCTGTTGAGTCACTAATTCTAACCTGGCTGAGGTCCAAGCCTTGGGTCACATGACCTGTTACACATCATCCACACTGGGTGATTTTTGAGAGTGAAGGGAGGTGATACTAATTTCACATTGTAAAAATAGGCATCTACTACTGTCCCAGGCAAACCAGGACATATGGCCACCATGGTCATAGGAAATTCATAGATTTATAGCATTATCTGCTGAAGTGGTCAGGAGCTGTCCAATGTCCTCATTTCACAGATAAAGAATCCAAGGACTAGAGAAGGAAAGATGTGTTTGCTAAGCTACATGAGTCATGAGCACACTGTTCTGAAGCTTAACTCAAAAGACTCCTGTGAGGGAGCAGGGAGTGAGCCACCTTTGAAATTCCACGGCAGGGAGTACACAGAACTTTTATTCTCTGCTGAAACTCCACTGAAAAGAGTCACATCAAAATTGACCCATGCCTTTCGGCTCTTAGAGTTCACAAAAAATATCCTGATGACAGCTACAGGGGGTGAGGCAGTCTTATCTAACCTTCTTAAACTGAGTCTTTATTCATTTCCTTATTCATTCAACAAGTATTTATGCAATACCATGAAGTATATAAAAGTCCTGTTTCACATAGTGTTGTGGATAAGTATGCCAATTATTATAGGCAAATGTGACCAGGGAATGTCTGAATGATATTTCTATACATTTCAATGGAGCTTTGTTCATTTCAGTGTTTAAACATTTCAATGTTCTCATAAAGGTGGAAAGGCAAATGTGTTCCCTTATTCATGTATCTTCTTATTGTTCAAACAGAATAAAGCCTTTTCTTTCCTACAAAGATTGCAAAGGAACAATTATTTCCATTTCCATTTTTCCTTTCAGAAAACATACTTTTATGGTCCAGGCTTGTTCCCAAGAAGAAGGGTAGGGCAGTGGGAACAGAAGAGGCTTTAGAATCATAAATATTGTATGTATTTTTAAAATTCTAAGATATATATTCTTACTAAAAATGTACAATTTTCCTTAAAATGTGCACTTTAACATCTCTGAAATCAGCATGCACCTTATTATCAAGGGAATCCTAAAATCTTGACTTCCTTCCAGGGAGGTTTGCAATTGCTTCTGTGGTCACCAGGTGGCAATATTAATCCAGGATCATTTTAAATTAAATTCTCTGATAATTTTTTTTTTTTGGTCCACATTCTAAGTGTAAATCCATGCAGCAAACCTATGCAGATTCCATTTTGGAGTTTAAATTCTTGGGGAGCTTCTTCCCTTTATTTAATCAATACCAGGATATAGGCATGTGGGTTTCCTCACTGCCCTTGCCTAAGGGGGATGTCCTACCAGCCTCAGTCCCCCCACATCCTTACCCTGAGGGTGTAAGCCCAGTTTATTAGTGTGTGTTTCCTCTTAGAAACCCATATTGAGTTTCTTTTTCCTTTCTGAGTGCTGTATAGAAAATAGGGCATCTCACAGTTGATGACACCTTAGCGTGAATGAAATACGGTAGCTGGATTTTGAGATCTAAGATCTCTACTTAACCTCTTGGAAGTTTAGTTTTCTCTTCTGTAAGTGGAATAGTAAACTGACATATCTAACAGCAAGCACAGAGGAACTGCATATTAATGCTATTTTCTTATTCTGGAATCCTCTGTGTTTGAAAGCCTTGTTTTAATTTTGTTATGGCTCTAGAACCCTTTCCTACTTAGCCTCTCCTGTAAACTCCCTCTCTATGCCTCCCACTGCATCCAAAGTTTGACAAAAGGAAAATGAAGACAGAACAGTGTTGTCTTCTTCGTACGAAACCCTGGGAAATCAAGTCCTGGGAACTCCTGGCAGAGGCAGCATAGTCAACAGAAAAGAGCAGTGGCTGTGGCATCACGGTGGGCGCAGATTCCAGTCCCTTTCTGACAGTTTGACTTTGGGAAAACTTCATAATAATTTCTCCATGTCTCCTTTCATCAAGTATAAAATGAGGTTCATAATAACATCTACTTTATATTACTGTTGTTGTCAGTTGATTTATGCAGGCAGCTTAGAAATAGTGCCTGGTACTTGGTAAATACCCAATGAATGTTACTTGTGATATATTCTCTGCTCAGCAGTAACACAGTCTCTAGAGATGATCTCAGAGCAAGAGTCAATGAAGAATATCTCTGTGACAGAAGAGAAGTGATCGTTTTCTGATATGTACTGGTGCCGTCACCACTGGGGAACCCATGTAATGCTTAGCACAGGTTAGGTGGTCTGTGGCTAAACTGTCAATGGGCAAGTCCCATGTTTGTTCAGGGTGCTGTCCTTTGGCTCTTCTAGAAGAATCTTCCCTTGGTCACAGAAATCAACCTCAGGCATGCTGTGCCTCCCTTAGGTCCATTTCTGGTCCAATACCAGATGGCTGCAGATGAGATGTGAATGCTATTAAATAAAACACACTAGAAACTATCTGTAGTATGCAGGGGTTAGGTTATTAGTAAGACAAGTACGTCTTTAGCAAAAATAAATAAAAGCGTTTTGTATAGCTCTGGACACAGGCATTTACACAAGCTGATTGAGAAGATTCTTTGTAAAGCCACCAGCTCTTCATCCTAGCTTCTTCAATGCAGTAACCAGGAAAGAAAATGCATTTATTTTGGTCCTTAAGCCCTTAATCATATGATGAATAAGAGAAGTGTGTCTGTTATTTTTTTTGTGGGGGGTTGAGGGAGGCAAAATGTTTCTTTTCCTTTTGTTTTGTTAGTACATAGACACAATCCATCTCAAATTGGGAACTGTAGGTGAAGGTATTAATTTTGGAGTCTGTAATCCTGAGGTAGTTATCAAAGAAGCTCATTGGGAATGGTGTATGTGCACAGAATTGTGAATTCTCTGAACTAAGGAAAGCAAATCTCCCAGGCAGCTGAACAAACTTACAAAAAAATTGCTCACTGGAGCTTTACAGAGTATTGAATCAAACTCCAGAAATTTGCTTGTAGATTCCCTGCTGTTCCTGCCTGAGGCTCCTGCAGATGCCAGGCACCTCTTGTGCTCAGTCAAGGAAGGTCTGTCAGCTTCCATCAGCGCAAAGGAGCAACCCAGTTAAGCAGGGTCGGCACCCCATCTGCCCACTCCCCTTTCCAGTTCAAAGCTGAGGTGGGGGAGGGGAATGGAAAAGTCATCATTAATATGATGATAGCTGCCATCCTTGAACACTTTACCTAATCAAGGTATTGCCCTGAAGACTGCCATATTAACTGTGAGGTAGGTGCATTCATTTTCCTCATCGTACAGAGAGGAACTCATGCTTGGAGAGGTTACTTTACTTATCTAAGGTCACACAGCAAGAAAGTGGCAGAGGTGGAATTCAAATTTGACTCCAAATCCACAACCCATCTTCTTTCTACTAGGCCTAGGTCAGAGGACTCTGAGGCAGCAGACAACTGGGAAAACGGGAGAATAGATATCTAAAGTCTAAGAAAGAGTGTTTATCACTGATGCTTACATCAAGTTATTGGGTGCCTTCATTATTATGTTAAAATGGTTGCAGCTGATGTGAATTCATCTAAAAGCAAAGGTAAGTGGCTGTTAATGCCACTTGGCTTAATAATCTCAAAGTGGAAGAAACCCTTTTGATGCTTACTGAGTTAAAGGAGGTTTTGTTCTTTGAGTCCTCTTTTCCTTAAAGAGCAAGCTGATGCTCTCTTAATCTAACTTGCATCTCCTTTCATGGCCTTCAGTCTACTCATGATTTTCAAGGAGAAAGATAAAAGACACTACCAAACCAAACCAAACCAAAGCAAACAAACAAACAAAGAAACCAAAACCACAGCCCCTGGGCTCTCTCTCCAGTCCCACGAACATTTACAACAATTAACTCAGAAAAAGAGCCACTGTGTAGACCCAGCTCTACCTTGTGCTCCAGGCTGGAGTCTTTAAACATCAGTGAGAATGGCTTGATATGCTCTCTTCTCAATTTATCGCCACTCCGCAAGTCGATGGTATGTTCTATTCTCTTGTTAATTTCCTCAGGCCCAGACTGGACATGCAAAGCTTGTGCAAGATGGTTTGGAAGCAGATTTATTGAATTTCTTGTTAGGGCAGCCAGAGTCTAGGGGGAAAGCACATGCAAACACAATAAACCTGCTAGTCCCCTTTAGATAAAAAATAAATGCAATGTTTTTAGATCATGTTGCATTGCAAACAGTAATAGCATTCCATGCAGTTGTATTCAGTGAAACCTACAGAAGTTGATCTGATAGCATTTGGTGCAGAGAAATACAACCTGGCAAAATATCACATCCAGAGGGACACTTCCCTTTTCTCTATGTAGGCACACTGAATTCCTTTGGTTGAGGTATTTGGAGAGTTGTTGGCTTAGAAATGTTAATCAAGACCCTTTCTCTAACCAGGCACAACCTGGGTATGAGAGAAAGAGAACCAAAAAAATAACGGAAAGTAAATATATATTAAAAGTCCACAAAAATGATCATCTCCAACTGAGTAGATTCCACATTTTCGTGTGACCTTTCATTTAATGGTGGTGGAGAGTCTTGGGGTCTTACGGCTTGCATTTTTTTTTAGCATCACTCATAGAAAGACAGCCAAATGTGCCAGGATCTGCTCCTTAAACTTGATAAAGATTGTTAAATTTTTTACTTTGTTAATATGTCCCTCCCTCAGCATAGGCCATTATATATCTATATATTCATATAGATATATGTGTGTAATTTCTTTTGGGAAAAAATGCAAGTAAGTTGCAGCCTCCCACCATTTCACAGGGTTACACAGCACGAGATGGGGAAAGGCATAACCACCATGGTTGGTCACTGGATATGGATACATGGATGCAGAAACTGCATTGGCTTACAAAGACACACCAGGTTTGGCAGGGAGACCTTTTCTCCTGGTGATTTAGCAGCCATGATAAGATTAACTGGCTGGATCTAGCCAAATGCAGTGTTCACTCACAGCACCAATTTAAGGCAGCTTCTTAGATTAAAAAAAAAAAAAAAAAAGTGTGAGTTGGACCTGAAGGGATATAGGGATAAGGAAGCTCAATCC
Organism: Macaca nemestrina; assembly: GCF_043159975.1. Lineage (NCBI taxonomy): Eukaryota > Metazoa > Chordata > Mammalia > Primates > Cercopithecidae > Macaca > Macaca nemestrina. The sequence goes on along the minus strand of NC_092132.1, from coordinate 14,403,152 downwards.
ATCCTTCCAAGAGATTTTCTTGAGGGAAAGTAGAGGATGCCACGCATCTGTAGAGTGAGTAAAGAAGTAAAAATTCTCTGCCTCTATACACACTCACTGCATTTGCTTTTCTCTGCCAGCTTCTCAGCTTGGCTATGTTTAGAACACAGGCTAGACGAAGATAAGATTATAGAGTCATCAAATGGCAGCCTGTGAGAGGTGACATAGGACCTTGCAGATCCTCTTGCCAAACCTTCAGATATCGATGAGCCTCAGAGAGACTTGCCCATTTGCTGCCAAGCCAGATCTGCTGACTCCAGGACCACAGCTGGAGTCAGGAGCTTTGACCTCTGTAAAGCCATCCAGCCCACCCTATAAGGATTCTCCCCATGGTGTTGAACCCTTCATTTTAACCTTCATTAAGATAATCAATGTAACATAAATTCAAAGCCTCTAAAGCATTCTGTAGCAGGGCTCATCATGGCTAGAATTTACTGAAACCCTCTTCTCCAGCCCTAGAATAAAGAATAGAGCTGCATGTGCTAACATGAGAAAGCAAAATATATGTGCTTAGGGCACTGAAGCATGTAATTTCAGCTCTGAGTACTAAGGAGACTACTACAGCGAAAAAAATAGATGTTAGGGGGAGGCATGTTAGGAGAAGGGCTGGAGCAGAGACAAGGAAGCAAGAACCAATGTTCCAGATAATTGAACAGCAGGATACATGTGGGGCCAGAGAGTTTAGCCCCTGGAATTAAATGCCATTAGTACAGCATCCCAGAAAGCAAAGGAAGCTGAACTGTCGGCCACTTGGTGGATTTCCCATTGTTTTTTTTGGGCAGAAGTTTTTTTCATATGGCATGAAATGTGACAAAACTCCATTTTCCATCTTGGAGAGGAGATGGAAATGACAGTCCAGCTGTCCTTGTCTGACCATACATTCTGACCTTGGGATGCCAGGGTGCCCTTGTAAGTGCTTGGAGCTGGGGTCTAACAGCTGGTGATGAAATCTGCTACATCTAAGCACATTCACAGTTAGGCATCTCTCACTGTCTGATATTTTTATTTGTATATGGTTTTCCTTCTATGAACTAAATTGAGCTTATCCACTCTACCAGTGCCTTATGCCTTCAGTGACTCTAAGACTTTTGGATTTCACAGAGGAGGGAAGTTTCAAAAAATAGTTTGGGGACTAATTTGTTTAAATTACAGTAGCAGCAGCAGCAGCAGCAGCAGTAGCAACAGCAGTAGGAACTACAGCTCTTTAATGTGACCATTATGTAATAGAAGAAAGGGCATTTTTTTTTCCTCAACAGGAATGATGCAATCTCAGAATAAAAGACAGTCCTTTACATTGAATACATTTAGTTTAATAAATAACTATCTACTTTGTTCTTATTTTTCTCCTATTGATGTAAACTGGTGAAAATGTTAGCAGGAACTGATACTGGTATGTAGAGGACATTTGGAAATTAGGAATAGACATTGCTTCCTGATTGCCTGTGCTGTATTCAGCCGTCCATTCAGAGAAGGATTCTGCTGCCATTGGCCACTTCTGTAGGACAGAGACCAATGAAATCTCCTCCTTTCAAAGCTCCCCTGCTCCTCTCCACATTCTATTGGCTGTCTATGTGGTTGCTTCAAATGAGAGAGAAATTTAGAGTCATTCTTCTTTCTTTCATCACCCCCACCAAGTTATGGGTAATAGTTGGGAGGGAGCTCCTTTCATCAAAATGTCAACAATGTGGTGGAGAATTCTTTTCTTGCCCATGTAGTTATTTTCATTCTTTGCAAGTGCTTTCCTAGCATTTTATGCAGGTAGTCAATTTTCAGTGGTATTTTTTTTTCTGATAATTTCCTCTGTCAATTACATGTGACAATTACATGTGCTGTTTGGCCAGCAACCTCTCTAGCACCTACCTCACTTCTTAGGGGTATATGTGCTTAAGGGAAGACCATCATTAACTCAAGATGGCAAGCAAATTGAAACTAGAAAGGGACATCAGGAAATCATCTGCTTTCATTTAATTCCCAGTACACTGCAAAGCATACATGTCTTTGGGGGTGACTATGATTTGGGATCATCTGTGATACCCCTCTATCTCATTAGTCATTCGTAATGACCACTAAGACGTCACCTTCAGTGGGATAATGTTACCAACATAAAAAATCCATACACTGATATATTCACAGTGATTCATTTGTAGTCAGTAGTGGAGACAGGTATAACTTGCCTTATTTGTCTATTTGGAGTCATTAGAGTCATACTGGAATGAGCTATTTTTAATAGAATAAGGCTTTCTCTTTTTAAGACTTACAGCACCAGTGTGAGCTAGACTGAGATCATGTTTAAAAATAGCATAAGCTTCCAAATAATGATTCCAGTATTAAATTGACCTCCAAAATGTTGAGACGGTTCTTTCACATAAACACCTTAAACAATTGGCTAAAGAATAGGAAAAACAAATGGATGAAATGGAAGAAAATGGAAAATGCCATAATACTTGACTATAATATAATATATATATAATTGAATACATATATTTGAATGTATGCTTCAATGTATGATTGAAGTATATATTGTATTTATATATAATATATGTATGTGTATACTTAGCTTGTGTTTTTGATATTTGAGATGTCAGACTGAAGCAGCAATATAATATAATGTTATAAATGATGTTATAAATAAATAATGCTATTCATTTACTTTAGCTGGTGCTTAGATATTTGGGAGGTCAGGTTGGAGCAGCAGAAATGGCAGAGTTTGCAGCTGAGATGGCCTCTCACGACTGAGTTTTTCCCCAAAAAGATGTTGAAGACCGTAGTAGATTTATCCTAATGGAGATTGGTGCTCTCCTCAGGTATTCCCGTAAATGCTTCCTCCCTCACAGATGCTTGAGACAGATCAAAGTACAAATGATCTGAGCTGAATCTCTGATGCTTGACAGTTTGGGGGTTCTGGTGAAAATTATAATGAGAGGGTCAGGTAGCCCTTTGTAAATTGCATTTGAACGGGCTGGAGGAAGTCATGAATCCTCTTAAGCTCATCATTTGGTTTATGATCAGAACACTCTTCTTTAGGACTTGTCTCTTATCTATGTTCCTAGTAAAATCCTACTTTTCTTGCAGATCCTATCATTTCATGGGTGGTCATAAAATTTGGTATTCATTCACCAGTTTGTCACGGCAAATAATTCTTCCCAGCAAGATTGCAGGATGAAGGTATACTGTCTAAAAACATCCAGTTTTATTGAGTCAAAAACATTTTAGGTCTTAGGGATCATATACTCAAATCTCAAAAGACCCTGTAAAGCATCCTTATAGACACTGCAAATCAGCTTACATAGTTACAATACTGGAGTGATCTAATTCATTGTTAGATCCTCCTAATTCACTGTTTCTCAAAAATGTGTTTCAAGAAACACAAGAATGATGAGAAGCTTCATTACAAAATGGTTCTGAGGACCAATCAGTTTAGAAAATGTAGATCCATTATTTGTTTACTGCCATTTCTCCTTACCTTAATTTTGTCTCTTTTGTTCGTTTCTTTGTCCCCAAGGCCTATGACAAAGCTTGACACTTTGTAGTCACTTAAATACTTTGTAACCACAATAAATGTGTTTACTGCATGAAAAATCTCTTATATCTTCCTATCTCAATATACTTTACTGAGATAAAGGCACTGATAAGTTCTGCAGAAATAAGACTTTTAAACTCTGCATCTTCCAAACTTTTTTGACCACAAATCCCCCTTTTCTTGAATTGCCTCTATATGTTTCATGGAATGTTGTTTGGGAAACCGTGCTTTAAAGTTCTTCCATGCTATTATTCACAATTTCCACACACTGGACCTGTTTCTGATCTCTGAACAAGGTCTATATCCATCTCCCTCCATGTGGCTGCTTTCCAGTGTCCTTAGCTTTCTTCACTAGGCACAGGAAATTTATTTCCCCAATTGTTCCATAGGTGACATAGTTTCTACATATTGCACAATTCTTAGTTTGTCCATGCCTTGTGGGGACTACTTCACAGAGTACCAGACCCAATGCATGTGGTATCTGACCTTGTGGTGGAGTCTGGGCACCTGACATAATCTGACCTATTAAGTAATTACTCATATTATACATGAAAACATGTAGCATCTAGGCATGTATCCTACTGCTACTTTAAAAAACAAATAAGACATCACGTCCTCCAGGAAGCCTACTCTGAGGCTGCAATTGTCCTTATCACAATTACTATGATTCATTATAATTGCCTAATTAGGTGATTGTTTCTCTAGACTATGATCTCCTTGAGGCCAGGCACTGTGTTTTATCTATAACTGAGTCTCCAGTCCCTGGTATATTTGCTAGGTTCATAATAAGTGTATATGAAAGGAAGGAATGAATGAATGGATAGATGAAAGGCTGAGTGCCTTTAGAAGAAGATTGTCCCCAGGGCAGTGTTTCTGGTCTTTAGCTGCAAAAGTCCCTTTAGTTTTTTTCTGTTCTCTCCAAAATGGACTTCAAATTTTGGAAAGATTCTGTTTCCGTACTGTATTAAATAAGAAGTAGTTTATTTTCCTGCGATTTGATCAAATGCCTAGTTTTTCTCAGCATGAGATAAAAGGCACTACCAATGCAGTTAATATTCCAGCAAGAGCAAGGACCTTTAAAGGCAGCCTAATGATGCTTGCCAATGTGAGGTTTTATTCATACTTTTGGAATCCAGAGAATGTCACTCCCATTACTACCTGCCAGTGCTGGCTGCTAGAGCGCACCAGAGACCACAGGCTGGCAAGTGGTAACCGTGAGCCTTTTCTGGGACCAGCACCTGGGCTAACTTCAGTTTGTGTGTTCTCCATGAGCCAGCTGGTGGAAGGAGGTTAAGGTCATTAGTGAAAGCACTTTATTCCTTATTATCTCCCTGACAAGGCACATGTGGTAGTCTTCGGATTTAGCTCTAGGAGTTGTGACTGAGGTCTCACAGAGTGGGCCAACTCATTGCTGATATGGGAAAGACCTAGAGAGAACGTCAAGCTCAGCAATCTCAAGGCACGGCTGTGCAGCTTCTGTCTTTCATGCTGAGATGTCTTAATCTTTCCCAGAGACTCTGCTTGTTTTCAGTTTCAGGCTGGAATCTCCATTCAGAAATAGGTAGGGCCAATAGCTTCCCCAACCTATTCCTGGAGCACGCTTCCATTACCCCCGTGGCAGCATGTTTCTGTGCCTAACTTGGAAGCTTCTGTACCTCTGTTTTAAACTGGCTGCCTGCAGCCTTTGGGTTATGGAAAAGGCAGAGGTTCCACCTTTTAGTTCTTATGAACTTCCTGTGTCCTGCCAGATACAAGAAAAACAGTGAGCCTAAGTAAGAGTACCCCAACAGTACACATTACAGCAATTCTTTCTCTACTGTTTGTTAAAATGCCGGCCCAACCCCTGGAAGAGAAGCCTTCTACTTTCAAAAGGGTTATTTTGTGTTCTTTTTTTTGACAAATTATAATAATATACAATTATGTGGTACCTTGTGATATATGAATATGTCGTACAATGATTGGATTAACCTAGTTAATATGTCCATCATCTTAAATACTTATCATTTATTCTTAAGAAAGCTTATACCTTGGGAAAGCTTCAAGGTGATCTAGTCTACAATGGTTTGCATTGAGGACCTCAGGAGAATGCTTGTTATATTTGAAAATGGCACAATTTTTTTTTCTCTCAAATCTGGGAATGGGGAGATGTGAGATGAAATATTTTCCTAGTAAGAAAGTGCTAAGTGGTATTTGAGTAAACATTGACTTGGAGAGCCCTTGATAAAACATCCACATGAGATCTCCAAGACCCTGTCTTATAACAAGTTTTCCTTCTTATGGGAGTGGAGGTGCTAGTGAATAGGACGATTTCCCATCAGCAAGGTATGTTAGTTAAGATTGTTGCAACTTTTCCTGTCTATACTAAGAGAAAATGAAACGGTACAACCAAATGATCTGTTTGATGCTTTTTTAGTTAGAAATCATGCTTACTTTTCCTTTTATTTTTAGAATATTTATGTCACTATAATCTGTTTTCCAAGAAAAGCAAATGAATGTTTAACGAGATCTTATTGTGGGAGGAGGTCTGTGGGATTCTGCTTTGGAAAGCGGTTTAAGTAATTTTCATAATAGTCTCATAGCTTCTGCTCCAGGAAACGATATAACAAGGGTCAGAATGTCCATTCTGTTGAAATATTAGCCTAGACATTTCTAATAAGCCTACTGTAGGACTTCAGCACCCCTCTGTTGTCTGGTTTCCCAGTTATGAGTAAACAATGTCAGTCTGGGGCTTAGGCCATTTGGAAAATTGTTGCTTCCCATCTTTAGGCAGAATTGGAAGTTTCCAACCATTGCCTGGATGCTAACTGTGATAGGGATGAAGGAATCTGTGAAATCCTTTGATGGACTTTTGTTCCTTGGTGTCCTGAAATTTCAGTCTATGAATGAAGAAAATAAAACAATGGCAGGGGAGGAGCCCCTAGCTCTGGCTGATACCACAGTAGGCACTTACTCATTTGCGACTCATTTGAACCCCACAACCTCACGCTTGGCTTTTCAAATAATATTGGCAAACTGGAGCATGAAAACAGTTTACTCATTTGGGGGTTTAGGTCCCAGGATATTCAAGCACAATGCTAGGTTGTCTTCCTGGTGTGCTTTGCCTGACATTACATGCCTCGCCTCTTGCTTCAGTTCAACCTACTTCTGGGTCATGGCTTTAGACCCAGATGTACTCTCCTGGTTCTCTTGAGATGTGATGTGGGCAGGTGGTCAGCTGTGGCTTATCCCCAGGCTCAACTGCAATTCCAGGTGACTGGGCAGAGCTCTCAGGATAAGAAGACTCAGACCTCACAGAGGGAGTTACCAACATTCTCGATGTTCTCCCTTAGACTTGGCCTAAGGACTCCAGCCAGGTTAACTTGGGTCAAGTGGGGTCTGACAATGATCCCCTCCTGCCTGAGAAGCTTGCCTGACTCTGTTTCACCAGTCTATTAGCTAATCCTAGACACTTGCCTCTGATATCATTCTTTGGGCTCCTTAAAAAGAAGATTCTCATCTCAGTTTGGGAAATGTGATTATGACTGAGACATTACACACTTGGGTCATTTTTTTAAATCAAAAAATGTTGTTAAACTTCTGCAGAATTGGAGGAAACAGAACTTGGCACACTCATTTAGATCTGACCACTTTGACGCCATATGATTTGAGGCAAATTGTCAATTGAATTGAATTTTTAACTTTTAAAGTATCACATCCGTAGTAATGTGTGGAACAGATATGCAAACTCCAAAACAGACTTCATCTCCGGATTAGGGATGGTATAAGTGCTGGGATAAGGTATGATCTAGGAATGGAGGCAAGATTTCTGCCAGGATTCACATGGGACTCGTAAGTAGGGGAGAGAGAAACTGAAATGTCAGTGGTTTGTTCATAGGGCCACAGGGTAGGTGTGAATTGAAATATCTCCTAGCACTGCATTAGCTGGGTTGAAATGTCATTGGCTGTGGTTGGTGAGATGACCACTATCCTGTTGACTGAATGACCTTGGGTTGGCAACTGGAGAATTTTAGCTCAGGAAATGAATAAACAAACATATATCCAGACCTACGTTACTCTATTTTCTTGTGAACAACAAAGATGGATTTTTTTAGAAGTGTCAATGCCATGGGGAAAAGAAGGGGTGTGTGTGTGGGGGTGTGTGTGTGTGTGTGCATGTGCATGTTTATATGTGTGTGTGTTTGTGGGTGTGCATGTTTGTGTGTTTTGTGGGTGTGCAATCTTCTGTGTGTGCATGTTTATATGCGTGTGTGTGTTGGGGTGTGCATGTTGATGTGTGTGTGTTTGTGGGTGTGCATGTTTACATTTGTGTGTTTGTGGGTGTGCATGTTTGTGTGTGTGTGTTTGTGGTTGTGTTTTCTTAATAGAAATTTTGGGAAAATTGAAATAGAATTATTTAAATTTTTAGCTTTGAAGGTTCAGAAGTAACTTTTAATTTAGGCAGATGAAAAACTTACACCTTGGGTTGCTGATAAATTGCTCATGTTTGGTGTTTTAAATTTCTCAGTATGAGTTTTTTCAGACCCCTCTTACACAATTTACTAATCAAATGTAGTTATTAATGCTTTCCCTAATTTAGTTCCAATGGAGCAACAAATTACTGACCTTCAAGAATCCAGCATCTCTTACTTTTCACCAGCTGTGTCAGGGCAAAACCAGGAAAAGAAGAAACCATCTACGTTAGAGCTAAATTGCTACATCTTTGGAGTTGTGGCTTCTACTTCCTTTTACCCTAACCTTCCCAACACACATATTTCTATAAGAATGGTGTAATTCGTTTAGCTTTTCTGGCTTTTTATTATCCAGAGTGTTCATTTCCAGGCTTATCACTTATGAGTGGTCCTGTGTTTAAGTCTTCCCAAGACATGAAGTCCAGAGTGGGTGATACTGCATACAATGTATCCAAAGTCCTTACCATCTCACAGTGTGACATGATTCTTTAGGGGACTAAAGATAACATAAAAGTCACAGAGTGGGGGCCAGGCGCGGTGGCTCACGCCTGTAATCCCAACACTTTGGGAGGCCGAGGCGGGGGGATCACGAGGTCAGGAGATGGAGACCATCCTGGCTAACACGGTGAAACCCCGTCTCTACTAAAAATACAAAAAATTATCCAGCCGGGGGTGGTGGCGCCTGTAGTCCCAGCTACTCCAGAGGCTGAGACAGGAGAATGGCATGAACCTGGGAGGTGGAGCTTGCAGTGAGCCGAGATAACACCACTGCAGTCCAGCCTGAGCAACAGAGCGAGACTCCGTCTCGAAAAAGAAAAAAAAAAAAGTCACAGAGTAGGAAGAGACACAGCCAAATCTAGTGGTGCATAACCTGAAATTCACAACAGTAGTTTGGGAATCCTTGAGACAGAAGAGGACCTTGCAAAAACTTCCATCCATACTGTATGCTTACTGAAGATAAGCTACTGTAAGTCTCTTTTGACACAAGGTGTCAAAATAAGTACATATATAAGTAACCAGGATGAGGCTGTTCAGGCCAACAAAAATAGCAGTTATCTTTTCTCTGGCTAGAATTCAGTCACCTTAGAGTGGGGAGACCCAGGTGTTTGTGTAGAGCAGGAAAACTGGTAGATCAGGGCACATATAAAAGTACTTGAAAAATGGGAATGAAAAGTCACTCACATCAAATGCAATTTTGCTTGGAAAGAAAAATCTTCCTCGATATGAACTGCACTGTGTCAAACAATAAAAGTTATACTTGGTGGCAAAGAGATGAGAGCAATCCTGGTGTAGCTCAGTGAAGACATTTTACACTGAAGAATCTGAGCCCAGTCCTTGGCAAAGTGAACACCAAGATTGACAGAAAATAAATCCCACTTCTTTGTTTTCAAATTGAGGAACTAAGTCAGGGGAAAAGAATCCAGATTTTTGCTTTTTCTCTTCCTACCTATCTTCTCATATTTAAAATATCATACATTTTCACCTTCACATATTTAAAGTGCTATACATTTATTAGTTCTTGTTTGTCAGCCCACAGTTTTATGACTCCCCATACAACATCTGAATATCTCATAAAATAAGAGTCCAATTCGCTTGTTTAGAAAAGTTTTAGTGGGTTATCAGCCATGGGAGTAACCGTGGCTACATGATGTATGCTTGACAACCTAAATGTATACTTTTCAGGTCTGTGGTTTTACATAAGCCTCAATCCTATCTCTACCTTTATCTCTTCTACCTTAGTCTACCCCAGGAACTTCAGAGAAAGGAAGGATAATGAGTCAAAGCAAATGGATCAAATTGCCTACTTAATCCATTCAGTGTTTTCTGGAAAGCTTCAAATGCACTTGTCTTTTGAAACAGAATGAAAAACCAGATCCCACTAATGATTCTCCCTGGCTGAACTCAGCAGCTATCCTCAGAGTCAGGGCTAAGGACAGCCTGGGGAGTTTTATTGTCAGAAAAAGCCATGTTACCGGAAGAATGCAGCTTGACTTCAGGAAAATTTCCAAAGCTTTCCATGTTCTTGACCCTAAGTCTGCAAATGTCTTATCTAATAAACATCAAAATGTGATTTGATGTTAAAAAAATTACCTGTAGGGAAAAATATGCCTGTGATTCTCCGCATATTTGTATTGAATATGAACAATTAGATATCCTGTAACTTATCACAGAAGCAGTTACCTCTGAAAACACACCTTTCTAAAGATCAAGATTCAGTATTTCAGATGTTTTTAGGGGGAGGAATTTCAGGAATTTCAGGTCAGAATTCCCTGTAGGGAAAGAAAAGTCAGTGCTTTGGTCTTGAGCAAAGAAACCCAGGCTGAGATGGTGGACTTGCTTTTTCTCTCGTTCTAAGGTTTTTTTTTTTTTGAGACAGAGTCTCGCTCTGTCGCCCAGGCTGTAGTGCAGTGGCCAGATCTCAGCTCACTGCAAGCTCCGCCTCCCGGGTTCACGCCATTCTCTTGCCTCAGCCTCCCAAGTAGCTGGGACTACAGGCACCTGCCACCTCACCCGGCTAGTTTTTTCGTATTTTTAGTAGAGATGGGTTTTCACCGTGTTAGCCAGGATGGTCTCAATCTCCTGACCTAGTGATCCACCCGTCTTGGCCTCCCAAAGTGCTGGGATTACAGGCGTGAGCCACCGCGCCCAGCCTTGTTCTAAGGTCTTGTTCCCTCATTCTTGGCTTAGTTCCTGCTTGCCTGTAGAACTCAGCTTAAGGTATTTCCTGATTAACTCAGATCGATTTTCCCTCATCTACTACTCTGTTCCGCAATAATTGTAACAATGTTCACAGTGAGCCTGCTGACCTCTTAGTAGCACCACCAAACTAAGCTCTAGAGTGCTTGCCCCACCTTCATTTCTCTATCCCCAGAGCCTGGAACTTGACTGGGGTTTCTCAGTAAGCTGTTGATAAATGTATGTCTGAATGAATGAATGAACAAATAAGCATTTTGATAGGATTGCCTTTCTCAAGCTGAATGATAAAAGTAAAATGAGTTTGAATTTAAAGAGTGCATTTTTTTTGCATGTCTTCATATTCACAAAAAAGGGGCCTGCCACTTAGTTTGAATCCACCATTTAGGGGCAGAAACAAGAAGGAAAGAAATCAAATCCCAGGGAACAGTATCACTCAATAAGAGAACATAATGACCATAGTGAAAACAGGAGCTTGAAAGCAGGCAAAGTGTGATGATGTCTGTAACGATGTTTGGGTGTTTATCTACATAAAATCATAACTCAGGTATCCGAAATGCTTAGAGAAAAGGGTAAATTTCATTCCCTGGTTAGGTAAGATTTTACCTCAAATACTTTTTAATTTTTTTTTCTTTAACTCCTGTTGCTGAATTTGGTATTCATGTTTTAAGACAGTTCACCAGGATAAGCATAGCTGTTATTCTACAGTAAGATAACTGTAAACAGTGGATGTCCCCATAGCTTCCTGGTAAATTATTTATGGATGGTAGAATTCTGAAGTGTATGTGGCTCACCAGTATGGCCACAGTCTCGCAGCCTGTATCTGAGGTAAGGAAATTGAATAGGGCAATGTCAGAGCTGAAAGGAATTGATGGACCATCCAGTCCAGTTTTGCTATTGTACAAATGAGGACACCGAGCCTTGGAGGGGAGAAGTGGTTGTCCAAGGTCTCTTAGTAGCAAGTAGACAAATCTGGCTCCAACTCAGTTCTGCTCAGTTTCTATTCAGGCCCTTCCACTATCATATGTGCAGATTTTGAATCCTGCAGAGATTTACTCAAAGATCACAAGACTCACAGCCTACAGAATTAACCAGTTCACTCTGAGGAGCCTGAGGCTCAGCATTGGATCCACAAGGAGGTCTTAATCAGGACGGTGATCAGATGAGAATTCTTCCTTTTCTTCTAATAAATACAGAGAACAGGATCTAAGAAAAGTCCCAGCTGGAATTGGTGAAGATATCGTAACCTAAATATATTCTTTGACCATGCTCGCCAACCCAGCCAGCCTCCACTCTCTTCACATTCCCTTTTCTTCTGGTCTCAACACCTGCCAACTCAAGTGGGACTAAGTTGAATGGTTGTTTGTTTGCTTTACTACTAGGCACATGTGAGAGGCTGCCTAGTGTTGCCTTTTTCCAGGCAAACAATCATCATGCCAGGACACTCAGGCAATTAGATCCTTCTTGGTTGGGTAGGATTTCCAAAATTTAGCTGGAGCAGAATCTGGTCATTTCTTGATGTTTTCATATAAAATTTCTAAATAGCTCTGGTGAGTAACTCAAATATATGAGACCCATATATATGAGAGGGTGAATACATGTACATACACATACACACCCCACACATACATACACATATACACACACCACACACACCACACATACATACACATAGACATACATACCACACACACATATATATGCACTACACACACACCACCCCACACATACATACACATATACATACACACCACACACACACATATACATACTACACACACCACACATACATACACATATACATACACACCACACACGCATATATACACACTACACACACACCACACCACACATACATACACATCACACACACACCACATCACACAAATACACACATCACACACATACACACCATGCATGTATATCACATACATATACATATACACACGCCACATGTACATACACACACACACACACACATACACCACACACTACATGCCTACCACACATAGACATATACTTGCACACAACACACACAGCCACACGTGGAAAGCAAATACTTTTCATTGCCTGGAATATAGATAAACATCCACAAGGTCACCAACACTGATAGGAGTAGAGAACTTTACACATGTATATACACACTCCACACCTATACACATCACACACACACATACACACCACTCACATCCACACACCCCACATCATACACACATACACACATACATCACACACATACATCACATACATATATGTGCATACATACCACACATATATACACATATACACACATATCACACACATACCCCATACCACAAATATATACATATATCACACCACATACACATACACAGCAATGTACATAAAACATACACATGTAAACACCACACACGTACACCACATACCACACATCTATACATGCACACTACACATATACACACCGTGTACATAAACACATAACACACACCACACCACACACATATTCACACACACTACACGCACAACACACACAAATACTCACTCACCTTCTAAGACTGACAGATGACCTGAAAACAAGGTAGAAGGTGGCACCCAGCATATATCTTCAGGCCACAAAGAGGGAAGCAGTGTGAACTGATGGAAAGCATGGGGCTTTTGGAGTCAGATATATGGGGCTCTAATTCCATCTCTGTTATTTACCTGCAACGTGTCCTTCAGGGAATTAATCAATTCTCTCTGAATCCCAGTTTTCCCATTTGTGAAGTAGGCACATCACACTTACCCTGTCAGGCTGGTGTGAGAATTAAGTGGAAAAACATGTGCACACCACTCCCGACATGCTACCTGTCCCAAAGCTCTGTACTCCTGTCAGTGTTGGTGACCTTGTGGATGTTTATCTATATTCCAGGCAATGAAGTGTGTTTGCTTTCCATTTGTTACATGGAGATAGAAATTCCATCTGTGTTTATAATCCTCACTGGAAACACATTAATTTCAAGATAACAAAAATGCCTCAAATCAGTCTATTGTGTAGAAATGACTAAAATATACAATGCAGGTACCAGTTGTGTACTTTTCTCCATGTGACTCTTTTAAAAGACCTAGCGGAGTAACAGAAACATGGCTGGATTCTCGGGCCGTAATAAATGTGAAAGGGATGGATGGGATGAAGATGATTCTACAACATATGGAAACAAATTCTAGGCTCTGCAAAGGGTCCTCGCTTCTAAAAGAGTAGCCTCCGTTCTCTTGGCATATCACTTGTCATAAAAATCCAGTTAAAATGATTACTATCCTTCACACAACACATTTTATAGCTACATAAGAACCTTTGGTATCTTCTTGAAAATCTGAAGTCTAAGATGGATTTTTTTTTTCTTCTAAGTCTGCTCTTGCCCTGACAGTCCATTCTTCACAGGCAGCCAAAGTGATCCCTTAAAAATCTAATTGAGATCACATCACTGCCCCGCTTATAACCTTTCTTTCACTTCTCCTGGAATAAAATCCATCAACAAGGCTTGCCGGATGGAGGTCCCAGCCCCCTTAGCTCCATCTGTTACCCCTTTTCCCTGCTCATTATGCTGTAGATACTTGGGCCTTTTTGCTGTTCTAACACACTAAACTCTTTTCTACCTCAGGGTGTCTGTACTGCTTTTCCTCTGTTTAGAATGCTCTTTTCCTGCTTATTTGCATGAGGGTCCTTTTAGCACTTGTATTAAATCTTTAGAGAGGTTTAACAATCCCTTCTATATTCTATATATTCCCTGCTCATAGCTCTCTATTTCCTTCATTACACTTACATGTTTTGATTAATTGTCTGCATTCCTCACTCCTTTGAAATGTTAACTCCCGGGCCCAGTGCAGTGGCTCAAACCTGTAATCCCAGAACTTTGGGAGTCCAAGGCGAGTGGATCATTTGAGGTCAGGAGTTTGTGACCAGCCTGGCCAACATGGTGAAATCCCATCTCTACTAAAAATACCAGAATTAGCCAGGAGTGCTGGCACGCGCCTGTAATCTCAGCTACTTAAGAGGCTGAGTCGGGAGAATCGCTTGAACCCGGGAGGCGGAGGTTGCAGTGAGCTGAGACTGTGCCATTGCACTCCAGCCTGGGCGACAGAGTGAAATTCCGTCTCAAAAAAAAAAAAAAAAAAAAAAAAGAAAGGAGAAATATAAGCTCCTGGAGGACAGGGATTCATTATTGGATCCTCAGTATGTAGTACACTTGAGTATCTGTTAAATAACAGAAGGAACAATAGCTCAAGCCCAGATATAGATTTTACTCAGAGCAATATAAATATAAACATAAAGGAAACTATAACCTTTATGATAAGGATCCTGTTCTTGTCTTCCTTTCATTTCCAATGTTATCTTTACACTGAGAGATTTAATGTCCATGTTGATAACTCATTTAATAATCTAGCCTTGAACTTCCTGGATATTCTCCCCTAGATGTGAAATTTTTCACTCTTGATCTACTTCAACCATCTCCTTCTACTTTTAAAATCTTAAGTTCCAATAGTCCACCTGTGATCATAAACTTCTTGCCTTCTAGTTTTCTTACTTTCATTTCACCTGGAAACTCAAGGCATAGGGAGTCTCACTGGGATCTGAGTCAGGGTTCAGGAAACCAAGGCATCAAATTAAGAGGCAAAGCATCTGCACCTGTCAGGGGGCAGGGATGTAAAAGGGCATGGGTGCTCAGGATGTCCAAGAGCAAAACTTGGATACCAGAACGCGGTCAAACCAACAATTTTAACCCAAACGTATACAGATACAGGGGCAGAGAAGACACAGCATCAAAACCAGTTTCTGTCAGGCAGACAGAAACTGGAAGACTTACATAAGGGGCCAGAGATAATGATTGGTGATTTTCATTGCTTCCCCAAGCTATCTGCAAACTACTGGAATGGCTAGAGGGAAGGGAACAGGGGTGGAATTGGAGTTCTTGGAAACCCAGAGCCACTGCTTACCAATTATGATGACTTGGCTTCTGACTCTACCATCTCACCAGATCTGCCTCTTGCCAATGATGTCCTTCAATCCAGTTCCAATAGGCAGCTTTCAGTCTTCATTTTCCTGGGCCTCTTGTCTCCATTGGACTTTGCTGATGGCCCCTTCCTTCTCAAAATGCCATACTCTCTAGGCTTCCATGACACCACATTCCCTAGTTCTCTTCTGACCACTTTGACTGCTTCTTCTCTGTCTCTGCCAAGGAATACTGACTCTCTTTCACCTTCCAACTTGTGTTCCTCAAGGTCTGCTTGTGTCTTCTTCTTCCTTAATTTTACCAATTCTTAACAGCGATCTCTTTCACTGCCATGTCTTCTACTAACTCCAAAATTCTCGTGACTATGAATACCAAATTCACATCTCTTGCACAGTTCTTTTATGCCTGAGTTTCAGAAATGCACGATCACTCTCCCTGGAATTTTCCCAGACACCTTAAGCTCAACATGTCCCAAAGAGAATTCCTAGTCTTCCTCACACAATCTCCTATTCTAGTACTGCTTATTTTAGTTGGAAGTTCTATCATCCATGCAGTCACCCAAGCAAAAAATCTAGAATTCAAACTTGACTGGTTCCTCTCCCTCACTACCCATATCTATCATTTAATTCACTCATTCAACAAACTTTAATCAAGCCCTGTGATTTACCAGGTATTGTTCTAATTGTGGGCTAAATTGTGGTAAGTGAAACGGATATAATTTCTATCTTCATTAAGAATATCAACTACTGGATGACTTTGTCTCTAAAGTGATTTTTTTCCCCAGCCCTCCTCTTTTTTTTTTTAACTAGCAGTAGTTGGCTTGTAATAGATGCTCAATTAATCCTTATTGAATGAATGAATACATGAGGATGTAACTATCTGAACATCTGCTGTCTACATAGCACAGAATATGACACAGCAATTTGATGCCATTAAACATATTTCTAAGCACACATTATGAATGAATAGAAGCCAAAACATCTGGCCAATTTAGCTGGAATACCCCCAGTGAAGCATTAGTATGCTTTATCTGTGTTATGCAAACACTCAGATGGTCGGGGCTTCGGTGGAATTGACTGGGTGTTTTGGCACAGCATAGGCTCAGCCAGACCAGTCTTGATCTCTTCCAGGGACAAATTATGTCTCTGAATTGCACATATGGCTCACTGACTTCTAGAGTTAGGCATAAGTACAAACACTGAATACTTGTGACTGTTTTAATAGGCTCAGTAATTTCCAAAATATTATTGGTGGCACGTGGTTATTCATGAATATCAGCACACATTCACTGGCTCTTCAGTCTGAAGGCATCAAAATGAATTCAGATTATTCGTGCTGAAGATGGCACAGATGGGCTACATCCAGGCAAAACTTGGGTATCATAAAAAATACATGGTATGATTAAACAAGAATAACAATCTCTAGCTAATAATGA
Organism: Macaca nemestrina; assembly: GCF_043159975.1. NCBI lineage: Eukaryota > Metazoa > Chordata > Mammalia > Primates > Cercopithecidae > Macaca > Macaca nemestrina. The sequence continues at coordinate 14,386,049 of NC_092132.1, read as the reverse complement.
CATCTCGTAGAATAGGTATTTGGTGGCATCAGGAAATATCTTTAGGAAATCAGCAAATAAATATTTCAAGTACTCCTATACAATTTAACCAGATCAATCAACTATAGAATAAAACCAAGAACCTCCACCTCCCTCTTCTTGGCTCTCAGTTATTAGTAGCAAGTTCATGTACAATACAGATTAGAACATTAACGAATTATCTTAATTCCTACAATCAGTTTAACTGGAGAGAGATTCTTCAAAAATAAAAAAAAAAAAAGACAAAACAAAAACTAAAACTGAGAGAGACAACTTTAGGCTGAGGTCTTCAGGATGAGGCATGCATTTCTTTCTCTTTGAATAATCAGCATTCAGACCCAAGCTAACAACACGCAAAAGCAGCAGAGAAGACACTGTCAGCTGGTCATGCACCCACTCCAGGAAGTATATAACACCATTAGTTTATAAAACAGCAAACTGTACCATGCATACCAACTCAGAGATGGAAAGAAACTAGGCATTGCAATCAGTTATGACTTGTGTGGGCATAAATAATTTTGGGGTAAAATTAAACACTCATAAAAAAGCTGTCAAAGACCTAAGAGTCAACTCTTGCAAGGCATGCAGCCTGGATTCAACCTGCAGCTTTTCCCAGTGGAATATGGCCCACCTCATAGTTCCTCCCTCACAGATCCAGAAAGAAACCAAAGATAGCCTAGTCTCAGAGTGCCCCATCAAACTTTCAAATGCAGAAGAAAGAGGGGAGACTGTCAGCATTTTAACCTTTTCTATTTAAAAAATTTTTAGGCAGACAGATTTTTCTTACCTACAAGTTAATGAGAAATGTTCAGGTCTATGGAATTTAAAAATTAACCCTTATATGTCTTCATAAAACTCCAGACACTATTGGCTGGGTACTTCATGGTACTCTCAGCTTCTGCTTGGTTGAGGATCTTGTCAGAAACTGTCAGATAACTGTTAGATAAGTGTTATATATTGGCTATCTTTATTTCTTTCTCTAAAAATGTATAGTACAGTCACACCATTGAACTTACATGAATTCAACTAAATGTGCTGTGTCTAAGAGGTAAAAGGGAAAATCCATATTAGAGCAGGTAATTTTGCCACGGCTCTGAGCAAGCATTCTGGGAGAACAGAATCTCTGTGTCCACCTTGGTTCTTGACCTGGCTCAGCCTCAGTTCTCTAAGTGCCTCTTGGAGTCTGAGCATCTCATTGGGTTTAATGTGATTTCAATATTTGAATAAATTATTTAAAAATAATTTTGGTTATTGGTGATCTACTCCTTATGTACTGACTTTGTAGCTCTGTCCTTCATAGAAGATGCAAGTCCGTGTTATATAAAAATAGAATCATGTGGGCAGCTTTGAAATTGCATGCTCCTACTGAACTCCCTGACTCCGACCATCACTTGGTGCTACTTTCCTGTTTCCAAATCAGCAGTGCCCTCCTGATTTTGAATCTCAGAGGGCGATGCAGAACTGATGATGGTCAGCTACCGAAAAAGGGACATTATCATGTACTTGACCCTCCCCTTTAGTTTAACAACAGAGGGTTTATTTTTCCCAACATGAGTGGTTTTTTGGTAAAATTACAATTCAGCTTCACATAATATTTATTTTTAGCTAGGTTACAAAAAAAAAAAAAAGAGAGAGAGAGAGAAGGTGTTAGGAACCTCTGGCATTTCTGGCATTTCCTGAAATTGCACAGGAGGTTAATTCTGTCCTGAGGAGACACAGAGATAGTTTGATCATTTGCAATTATGGTGCTCATTGGAGAAAAGGTTAAAGATGAATCAGTTTTCTCTGAGGCGTCTGGATTGGAGATGCACACGAGCATGCATTCATGGCCAAGCAGAAGGAGGAAGAGAGGACTTACATTCTGTTTCCCCACGATATTATCAAAGGGTAGCTCAGGGCTCCAGGATCCTTCAGTGAACGTGGCCCCACTGTTTCTCCGGTCTGAGGAGCTCACTGACTCCTTGACGATATCTTCAGGCAAGGACAGCAGGCTGTCCTCAGGCTGCTTAATTAAATAAGTCTCGATATTATGCTTCCTCAGGAATTCATTCCTCTCTTTACCGTGACCCTCTTCCACGTTATAGTCACCGTTGAGGCAGTCCAGCGTGGCTTTGGAAATGTGAATCCTCCTGTGTGTAGAAGGCATAGGTCATTACACACTCCTGATGTTGCCTGCAAAGGCTATATATTTTTTGTCCTGTATTATTAGGACATGTCCTCAAGGACAATATTTGTCTTCCTAAAAAGTAGAAAGAATAAAATAAAATAGAAGCATAAATTCATGAGCACAGTATCACGGACATCGCCCCAAGAGACACTGTTGCCTCTGATAAAATACAGCCCTTCTGAGTGACACCTAAGCACATCTTTTGGCTCTTCTTATGATTGTCAGCCTGATCCCAGCAAACTTTACAAAACAGTGATTTTTGTTTTTCAGTGGTGTTGATTATATCGGAAAAACAAGTGCTGCAAATGTTTCTGAAACCCAGTGGCAATTATTATCCAAATCACCAAGCAAAAACAGTTCTTTCATCGTCTTGGAACCTGTCCTAGCATTTCAGTCTTCGTGTATTTGTATCTTGTTTCTCCAACTTGTCTATATTCTTCTCAAGGGTGATTCTGATAAGTCCATAGGGCTCCACTAAGGGTCCTTTGGGAAAACCACTTTGGGTGCAATTTCCCCTATAACATGTATACTATAAGGAGCAAAGAACAAAGCTGTGGACATGTGCAGGCTGGCAGCTGACTGGGCTCACTCACAAGTGAAGTGACTCATGGCTGCACAATTGTCAGCCACCGTAGCTCATGACTCAGGCTTCCTTTTTAGCAAAATAACATATGACATCAGGGCCTTGAGGATTGAACTTGATTCATGGAAATTTCACATGGTAAATTCTTCTGGGGAAGACTTTTTCTGTCCTCATAACTGTCTAACTCAATCAGACTACTTATTGGGTTATAATGTGGTCTGGGTAGACCAGCAGGGCAAGGTGGTTACAAACATGGACTTTGTTGCTAGATCTCCTGGATTCAAACCCAGCTCTGCCACTTGCCAGCTGAGAGATCTTAGGCAAATTACTTAGCCTTTCTATCAGTCCATTTTCTTACCCGTAATATGGGAAACATAATAGCACCTATCTCTGACCATCATTGTGATTATTACACAATTTGATTTGTGTAAGGCAGTCAAAACAGTGCATGGTACAATATATACACTATAAAAGCAAATATGTAAGTTATTAAGAGTATTCTAAGAAATGCCATTGTCATCATATTACTGTTGTGTATTCCATGCCTCCTCGAGGCTTACAGAAGACTATTGTCAGGCCTTCTGAATAAGAACTCCAAGCTTTCATTCTCTGGCTCTATCACTTCAAAGCTCATTTTCTGACACTCCTCTAATATAGCTCTCCTACGCTCTCTCCAGCTATTCAAGTAATTGGCAATTCTCCAGATTCAATGTGCTATTTAGTGCTTACTAACAATTTCCTACTGTCCAATTCAGCTCAAAAGTCATTTTCCTAAGTTTACTTTAGTATTCATTTGAATGAAAGAATGCTTAATATTTTGATTGGCTTTTGTAATGCTAAGAACAATACATCCAAGTAAACAGAGAAGTTTTTTAAAAAAATTTTAGAGTGGCTTTTAAAAATTCATTGTAGTGGCTCATGCTGAGGAAGCCGAGACAGGTGAATTGCTGGAGCTCAGGGGTTTGAGACCAGCCTGGGCAACATGACAAACACCATCTCTACAAAAAAATACAAAAGTTAGCTGGGCGTGGTGGTGCATGCCTGTACTCCCAGCTACTTGAGAGGCAGAGGTGGGAGGATCACTTGACCCCAGAAAGTTGAAGCTGTAGTGAGCCAAGATCATGGCACTGCACTCCAGCCTGGACAACAAAGTGAGACCCTGTCTTAGAAAAAATAAATAAATTCATTAATTAAATAAAATGCAGTTTACTTTTAGCATTAGCTCTGTTACTCCCTCTCATCCTTCTAACCCATTCTGCTAAATCCTTCCTTACAGAGAGAATAGTTCATTGCAAAGAACATATGAAAAAACAGAAAGTACAAACAAATCATTTCTGATAATTTAAGCATGTTCTCCACATCTTTCACATAAATATCTTGATTGATTTCAAGTGCAAGATGTTAAAAATAAGTGTGTGAAAGATGTTTTCGCTCTCTTGAGAAATGTGCTGAATAAATACAAAATATTCCCAAGATGCATTTTGTTAATACATATGAACTCAATAATATTGACCTGGGAGAATAACAGATGGTTTGACCTTCCATGAAATGGAAGTCCTCGCCTGCTTTCTCAGATGAATCTCAGAGTTAAGACTGGAAGCTTATCTTTTCTCCTAGGCAAAATGAACCTGGTAGGAGGGTTTTCTAAAGCACCATGGTTGATTTTCTTTTCAGATAATTAAGTTTGATTTCAACCCCATTTAGCATTTTCTCTGGATTCTACATTTTTATTATTCTGCTGTCAGTACGCAGGGGGACAAATACTTCCATATATTAACTCAATATTATGTTTTCACTAGTGAAAGAGATCCTTGCCTTCACTGATTCTTCTGCTGAAGTGCTAATCAATATACACCTAAATATTTTGGTAGAAACTGGGTTTTATATGTTTCTTTTCATCTTTGCTACTAACTTGAGCTTTGGGGTAAGGCATTTGCAGATGAGATTCTGTAGCTTGCATTTCTTTCTAAGGAAATGTGTCAGTTTTCAGGCAATATTCTCATATATTGAGTTTCAAGTAAACTTGGCATTTTCTGATAAATTTTAATGCTAGGATATAATAAAAGTAGTCATGATACTAAATTAAGACCTAACAATTGTGTAACTCTTGCTTTGCATAGACGTTATCTAGTAGCCAAAGGTATTACTGTGTGCCCCATGGATTATCTCATATCATTTCCGTTCTTCAAACAACCGGTATTAGACATTTCTTTGTCTCATTTTGTAGTTGCTGAAACTGACCCAGAAGTAACAAGTACATATTTGGCCCCAAATCATATTAGATATTAGTGGCAGTGCTGGATTGAGATAAGTGCTTTTACTTTCAGTGTCTCTCTACCACCCTGGAACTGTATTATATGGTAACACTACCACCACAACCACAATTCATATTTACTGAGTACAGGACAAAGGACTTTATATGCATTGTCTCATTTAACACAAAGCTCACAAATGGTGATCTTCATGGTGTGGTACTAAGGCCAGCAGTTTCTACTGGGAACTGGTAGAAAGCATCATCCTGAGTTCCGTGCCAGACATACTGAACCAGAAACTCTGTGGGTGGGGTCCAGCAAGCTATGGTTTAATAAGCCCTAGGGTGATTCCAGTGTTGAAATTTGAGAACCATTGTTCTAGAAACCCAAGGTTCAGAGGTGTTAAAGAAGAAGACAACAAAAAAGCAGAAGAATATAAATCAAAACAATATCAAACCATGGTGAGTTTGGAGTCCTGTTTTGACATTCTTACATTTTGCACATTGACAACATCCCATGGCTAAGCAGAGCTGGATGCTATATTGAAGGCTAGACTAAGTGCTTTTTAAGCACAAGCACATTTGAAACTGCATTTTTAAGGCTGATAATGTTTTCAGTCCAAACACAGTGAAGAAACTGGGAAGGGCATGAAGTACTTGCCACAATCTTCCAGCCTTCATAACTGGTAAGTAGTAAACCCACGGTTCAGACTCATGACTCATGATATTAAAAATAAGGGTGTGAAAGATGATTTAAACTCAGTCACTTTTCTGTTTATTTTTACAAGTTATTTTATTCATTTCTCTTCTCTTTCAACTTTTATTTTAGAATTGGGCAGTATATGTGCAGGCTTGTTACAAAGCATATTGTATGATGCTGAGGTTTGGGGTAAGACGAAACGGTCACACAGGTAGTTAACATAGTACCCAACAGGTAGTTTCTTGTCCCTTGACCCACTCTCTCCCTTCTCCCTCTAGTAGGCCCCAGTGTCTATTCTCATCTATGTACTCAATGTTTAGCTCCCACTTAGAAGTGAGAACATGTGGTATTTGGTTTTCTGTTTCTGCATTATTTTGCTTAAGATAATTTCTTTCAGCTGCATCCACGTTGCTGCAAAGGACATGATGTCATTCCTTTTTATGGCTTCATAGTATTCCATGGTGATGTGCTGATTTAAACTTGGTCACTCTTCTGTTTCTTAATGTTATTGAGAACAGTAGCTAAACTGGCTTTCAAATATCAAAGCAGAATCTTACAAACCCCAAAAACATATTCTAAGGTTTGCAAAAGGAATCTGTTGAGTATATGGGCAATTCCCAATTTGGTGATGCTTTTAAGATACAGGCCTGGAAACACAGATGAACTGGCTATCTTGTTTGTCTAAATTCAGCAGGTAGTTGCTTGTGGGAAAATCCTAAAGAATGGAAAGATTTAAGAAACCCAGCAGTAACACATCAGGCCTTCCTCAATTCTAAACCTGTCTGACAAACAGCCATGACACACCACATAGAGTGAAGGATCCCCACAAGAATAGTAACTGACCTGGGGCTGTCCCTGCACAGTGTACAAAGTGCTTCATACACATTGCCTGAGGTAATCTTCAGAGGAGACCTGTGAGGTGGATTATGCCCATTTAGCAGATGAGAGAACAAACTCTCATGGAGGAGGAACATAAGTTCACAAGGTAGCAAATTATAAGTATTATTATCTCTCTTCCTGCAGTGGAGAAAGTTAGACTCAGAAGTTAAGCACTGACCTGAGATCACATAGGTAGAGTGATGCAAGCCAAGTTCACACTAAAATCACATGCCAGGTGCTGTGCATGCTTTACACAACTTGCTGAAGATGACAGCGTTTAGCATGGGGCAGAGAGGGAATCCTAGTTACTCTGATTCCACCACTTGTTGTCTTTTTCCCCCATGTTAACATATTACTTGATATTAAACATAATTTGCAAGGAATGATGGCACATACCAGAGAAATCTGTGACTCCAAGGGCAGGTCTAGGGGTAGGGAAAGGAATATGTGGAAGTGCACTATCTGTCTGTCTCTCTCTCTATCTATCTATCTATCTATCTATCTATCTATCTATCTATCTATCTAAATATCTATCATCTATCTATTTATCTATCATCTATCTATCTCCATCCATCCATCCATCCATCATCTTTAAGAGAGGCTGCAGAAAATCACACTGGCTCACATATATTCGAGATCTTATTAGGTCCAATCTGTGTAAACAGAATCTTGATACGACTTTTCAAGACTTACCTTAGTTGCAGTGGCCTTTGCAGATCACTAGCACCTTTGGGGATCCTATGTCAGTCAATCTTGACAGCCAAATTTGAAAAGCTGAGTTTCTAAGGAAGAGCCTGAATTTCCTCACTGAGTCCTAGGTCATGCATGGAAAGTCAGTAGGCCTTAATCCTGGGTGCCCATTAGAATTCATTGAAGAACTTAAAATAGTTCTTCACAGATTTTGCTTTAAATAAACTGGCACAGGGCCTGGACACTAGTATTTTTTAAACGTTCCTTTGGAGATTCCAATGTGCAGCCAAGTCTAAAAACCAATGCTGTGCAGGGCACAGACCTGAACTCCTCAGTGTTATTGTTATTCTGTATCCTTGTTGCCTCTGATGCATTTTACTAGATTTTGGAAGCTAATAGTTGTTTGATGTTTCAATGTCTGGTCTCCTTCCAAATAATTGCTTCCCTGAATTTCTGTAGACGGGAAACCCACTGTCACAAAATGAGCAAATGACAACCATTAAGCATGAAAAGTACTTTGCTTTGTCTTACCCAGGGATTCCTCCAGATTCGAGTTTGTTTGCAATGTCCACATCCCAAGACCAGACATCAAACTGCCACTTCCTTAGTCCCAGAACACCACACAGCACCGAGCCTGAGTGGATTCCAATCCTCATGTCAACATCGTGTTTTGTCCTTGACCGCACATACCTGTTGACATAGGTAAATGGAGAGACACATGTGTAAGACCAGAGTGGGCATCCTTGGCTCTGTGCTTTCAATGTCTCCTCTTCCATGAAGCCTTCTTGGGTTCTTTAATACCTGGAAGGGGTCTCTCAACATCCTTAGCCTTTTATCTGTACTTTTAAGGGCTCTTTGAAACCTTCCTCCAAAACCTGCTGTGTAACCTCTGTCTCAGGGAATGCCACCAGCATTTTCTTCTACCCAACATTAACCTGTGATAGATTATTGATTTCATACTTCATTCCACATTCCATTTCCAACCAAAATGTCAACTGTTTCCTTCTTTCTAGCTCTTCTGTGACTTAGTTCAGACCACCATCATGCCTGAGTCTGGGATCCCTGCCTCAGCCTCACCTCTTTCCAGCCCATACTGTCATGGTTTCCAGTTGCTCCTTCTAAACACAAATGTGACCTCATTACCCCATCACTCTCTTCTGACCTACTCCTTAGAGCTGTGGTCTCTGAAATAGAGTGTTTACATCCCAGGGTTGAGCTGGGTCATCCATTGAGATGCAGGAAGAAAATGTTAGAACTTCCATTCACAGCTTTTGTTACTTATTTTGAAAAACTTTACCAACATTTGATATATACATTGATACTGGAAACTTAGTGGGTACATGTCTGGTCATCCTCTGACTCTAAGTATGGAGGAGGCATCTTGAGAAGACAGAAGAATTTCTACCATTGGATGATTTCCTGTAGTCATGAGCATTCTTTCTTTCAGAGTATTTTGAACAATTTTAGTTTATGATTAAATGATGTCATTTATACAGAAAATCAAATGGTAGAATATAATACTTTTTAGTAGAATTACTAGAAAAACCTTCATTGCCCCCCAAATGCAATGATTATCTGACCTCAAAATGCTTAAAAGAGTTGTCAGACTTAAAGTTGAACTATTCATTTGTCTTTGACAAGAAGACAAGTGTTCCAGATTTGCTGATATTTTTGTGATAATGAGTCGCCATTGATATTCCTTCTAGCATATATTTGGAAAAAACCCACAAACTTGCTTATTTTATTTCTTCCAACTCAAGATGATGACTTAAGAATGAGCAAGAAAGTAACTGATTTTTAAAGAAATTGTTGCTCTGAAGAAAGCATTTTGAGAATGGAAGTTTGGAAATGTTTCCATCTTTTTAAGAATTTTGTTGTAAAACCAAAGTTGTTACATCATCTATCAAAATTCTTAGAGCTGCACATTTACTAACGTTTAAATATCTTCTAAATGAAGATTTCTGATGAGGTCTGAACCCATTTATAAGGGCTTAAATCCATTTATGAGCTTGGAAAAAATTTATAACATATATGTTTAGCTCTGATAGCCATTGAAGCCTGGTATAGAAATAAATCGAACTTAAAACCTGACGTTTACATTATTATATCACAAACTATTAAAAATTTTTTTAAAAAAGAATTATGTTTAAACCCATTGCTCTCTAATAAATGGTGAAAGCAGAAAAGTCTTAATTAAATTAAATTGTAATTAATTTAAAATATTTTAAAATTGTAATTAAATTAAAATATTTAAATTAAATACTGTCATTAAATTAAAATATTTTAAAGTATTTTAATTTTCTCATTATCCTTTAAAATCCCTGTATTATGTATATTTTATGGTATATGTTTTTAAACATATGACTATAATTAATAGAATAGATAATAAATATAATTTTATTAGATATGCATATCTTCATATAATTCTATTGATAAAAATAGGGGATCAAAATATTTAGATACTACAGGTCTATAAGATACAATGGAAAATTCCTAGTCTGACACACAAAATTCCTCATGATCTGTCCAGTGCCTTAGTTATTCCTCTCATTCCTCATGCACACATTAGACTCCAGCTATCCAAACAAGAAGTCATTGTCTGAACCTTGTGTTCCTTCTTTCCTCTCTGGGACCATGGTGCTCCCTCAGTCTGGAATGTCCATTACCTCATTCAATAGAAGAGCTTCTACTCCATCTTTTAGAGTGAAGCTTGGTGTAACTCTGGCCAGTAAGCTGCCCTGATTTCCAAGTCTGACTTATATACCTTTCCCTGTGTTCTCATTGCATCCTGGGTGAACAATAATTAGGGTGCCATGTTATAATAATCTGTCTCCCCCGAACTAATTGAGAATGGGAACTTTGAACCACTACTCTTTATATTCCAATCTTAAGATTGTACTGTAGCTGGCACTTGGTTAACACTTAGCAGGTGTTTATTGAATAGGTGGATGGGTAGATGCCTGAGTGTCCAATACTTTCTATTAATGTTCACATATATCCAAGCTTTTTGATAAAGAGTATAAGACCCTTGAAGGCATTATTCCTGCCTGAGTCAGTCTTATATTCCTCACAGCCTGGAGCATCCTGCTTTTCATAGAGTAGGACTTAAGACATGCAGTGTCCTTTTTTAAAAAAAAAGTAAATAAAGAATGAATGAATGATTCCATGTACTCAATTGAATCTTTGCAGCCTCTGTTCTTAAGTTGTAAGGTAATGCAAAGCTATTTACATAAGAAAGTAAAGTTGAATTGGGTTGAGAATATGGAAATATTGAAATAAATTAGACATTAGACGGGCAACTTGTGAACATTAGAAGAAATGCTTGTAATTAAAGGATGAGGATTTTCTTGATCTTGTGAAGTTCCTGGTTTCTGGGTCATTGTTTTGACTTTAACTCTTAAGTTAAAAAGCAAATGGTAGTTTATATCTACTGACAGTGAAAACTGTAGGAGCCATTTAAAAAAAGTTTGACAAGGCAAGAGAAGAAATGGCATCCAGCCTTTGAGAGGAGCACATCAGTTTCTGATGCACTTTCCCAATGAGCTTCTGTGCAGGAAGTCATTGAGAAGGGTCATTTGTGCTATCCATAGCCATGCCCACTACTATATTATTCAAGTGTATAGTAGGATTGTCCTCCCTGCATACTTTTTTAATTTTTAATTTTTGTGAATACATAGTAGGTATATATATTTATGGGGTACATGAAATGTTTTGATTCAGACAGGCAATGTGAAATAATTGCATCATGGAGAATGGGGTATCCATTCCTTCAAGCATTTATCCTTTGAGTTACAAACAATCCAATTACACTTTTAGTTGTTTTAAAATGTACAATTAAGTTATTACTGACTATAGTCTGTTGTACTATCAAATAATAGGTTTTATTTATTTTTTCTATTTTTTTTCTACCCATGAACCATCTCCACCTCCCTGCTAACCCCCCACTACCCTTCCCAGCCTCTGGTAACCATCTTTCTACTCTCTAGGTCTATGAGTTCAATTGTTTTGATTTTTAGATTCTGCACATAAGTGCAAACATGTGATGTTTGTCTGGATATTGATGTTGCTTTTGACCAATGAAATATGAGTAGAAGTAATATGTGTCACTTCTGGGCAGAAGCTTTAAGACCATTATCAACAATACTCTTTAACATTTTTTTCTCTCCTGTATCCACCACCATGAGTCAAGGAGCTCCTGATGAAGCCTTCTTAACAGGGTCCTTGAATCAGGATAAAATGTGGTGTTATCCTGCTATCACACCCCCTCCTGTAATGAACATAAAATGTGAATGAAAAATAAATGTTTACTGTTCGAAGTCACTGAGATTTTAGGGATGTTTGTTACTATCCTGACTGGTACAGTCATGAGTCCCAATTGATGTTTTCCTTATTACATTGTCATCACTGTAGTATGAGGGTGAATATCACAGACTTTAGTGCCGGACAGCCAAGTTCTCATCTTGTTCCATCACTTACTGGCAACATGACCTTACAGAAGTTATTTTACTTCCCTACAGATACTTTAATCTCTGCTTTGATAAAATGTTAATAATAATAACATCGTCAAGATGAGGTGAATAAACACATGTAGGGAGTTTATAACAGTGCCTGGCCTATAATAAGGACGAGTTCCTTGTCTACTATTTATGAAGGAATTGTAGCCTGAGAAAATAAAATGATTTTCCCTATGACCCAGAGCTGGTAAGTAGAATTCCAGGACTAAACTGGTACTGTTGTGTTTTTAAAACCCATACTCCTTGCAACACGTGATCCTGGACACATAGTTTAAGCTGACCCTGAGTTTCAATAGTTGTAAAATAAGGCACTACCTGATTGCTTCACTCACAGAACTATTGTGAGTGAAGGATATAATAATGGATGTTAAAGTGCTTTGCCAGCTAATGGTGAGAGACTATTAAACAGCACATGGTGCTAATGTCATTAGGCAATTAACATTATACAGAGAACGCACTGGAGCATCTTAATGAAAAGACATTTAGATGATTTTTATTTTCCCCTGCAAAACAAGAAGCATAGCAAGAAGACTTAACATTTTTTTTTTTCCCACTGCATGACTTTTCTTTCTCTTTCATTTTACTTCTGGGATTTGACTTAAATAAAAGATAAGAATGAAACTATGTAAAAGTAATTAATAATTTACAGACATTGATCCTCATTAGTAAGGCTACCCCGTGGTTGCAAAGAACCACAAACACACGCAATATATTTCAAGATCAGTTCTTGAGGGGAGGATCTCGGAGCATTCTTGAAGCTAAAATGGAGGCAATTCTACTCCTAGAGACAAGTCTTGTTCAGTCCTTCCGGAGCAGAGCCCCAGGGATGTTTTGCTGTGCCTAATCAGTCACAAATTAAGAGAAAAGGGCTATAGGTGACATCTGCACCTTCTCTTTCTTCTCTAGACACTCGGGTTCTGGAGGGCAGGGATGCCACCTTCCATTCCCACTTGGCAGAAAGCTTAGCACACAGACATAGTGCTGAAAATTATTTATCAAGTTAATGGAGAAAGCTCAATGGCTTTCTGGTTTCACAGGCCTGTGGTTGTCCCAAGGTGGATCTAAGAGTCCCAGAGAAACAACTGGGTTGCCTTAGGACCTGCTAGTTGGGGAAGGGGACGACCCTCTAAACCTCCTCCTTTCAAATAGAGTAAATTCACTCCCTCTTCTTCATGGTGAGATTCCATCCAAAATTTCTTTTAAATAAAAAATACATGTAATTGTCATTATTATTTTTGCTCACCTCTATCTAGCTGGGGAAAAATCATGCAAAAATTAACAAACCAAAGATTGACAACATTATTTATTTTAACCGAACTATTGAGGAAGCATGTTACAATTGTAAGGTAAAAAATGAAGAGCATTAGATTTTTTCTTTTAATTTAAATGCTTCAAAGGGTTCTTTTTAGACAATTAATCTATAGAAGTTGCTAGAGGACGCATAATCCAGTAGCAATCATTGACCTATACATTAGACAGGAATTCCAATGCTGTAGGGGCTGGAGCAAATAACACATATTTCCCCAGCAATACCGCACAGTCATAGAACCTGCATTAAAGCAGGCCTGGATCTGACATCACACTTCTCCATTTACTGCTTGCGATGTCAGGCTAGTTGTTTTAGTCTCAGTGTCTCCGTCTTCCCAGGAGCAATGTGGGAAGAGAATTGGTCCTCTGTAGAAGTGTTAGGATGGTTCATAAAATAATGTATGTAAAACACTCAGCCTGGTGGATACTCAATACTCAAAAATAGTACCTAGTAGTAATTTTTGGAAGTAATACCATTTTTCAATTGCACAGATTGAATCAGACCAATACAAAATAATGAATTGATCACTCTACCTACCCTTTTCTGCTAAAACTCTGCCTATATCAACTCTAATCACACAGACATAGCTTCAACCAACCCATCAGTGGGGCAGTTCTCAGGCATAAATGGGTCTAAACAGAGTGAACACTGGTTACAATTTAGGCAGAATTGATTGGGCCCCGGTTACCTGGAAAAAACGGTGCCCTTGAACATTCCAGAACAAAGGAAAGGCAAGAGAGTTAGTTATGGAGGTCAACTATGTTCATTGCCCAGGGCATTTTGTACAGACATTGAATCATCTTCATAACAAACCTGGGTATCACTATGAGAACCATTTTTACAAATGAGAGAACTGAGAGTCATGAGAGGTATGTTGCTTTCAGTCACACAGTTATTGATGGACTAGTTAGGATTTCACCCCGGGTGTATGAGCCTGAACCCACTGGTCCATTTCTCCTTCCCTGCATGGCTTCTTTGAAGGGAAATACAGAAGGAAGTATGTGAACTACTGGGGTCTGAGCTGACTCAGCCCAATACATGGACACAGTCTCTACAGATTAATCTCCAAAGCCTCCCTTCTTACAGATCTGAGTTTGCTGAGAGTACTTCAGGAGTCATTGTGGGGTAGGGACTGCCATTGTGGTGGCCATGGAGCCCAACTTTGCCTTCAACCCTGATCCATTCTATTGCCTCTGCTGGACTGTAGTATCAGCCTGCCTTATGAAACATAGGGTCCATCCACTTCTTAACATGTGAAAGCCACCAAGCTTACCCTGACATGAAATCACTTTGATTTCACAAAGTGCTTCGCAATTCATATTCTCATTTTGATAGCCACAGTGACTCTGAAAGGTAGATGCTGATCAATATTATAAATTTTGATTTTACAGATGAGCGAACTGAGGCTCTGACAGGATTAAGATATGGTTGTTAACTCTCCTGCGCCAGGCCTTTTACCTTAATAAGCTAATTTCATCCTGCATTCAAAACCCCAAACATTCTGTGTTGGGGACATAGTTTCTTTTAAATACAACTGGAATGTTTTTTGGAGTTATTACAATTTTCAGATACATAGGGTAATACTCAGGGATAAACATTCTTATGATTCTCTGATTTTGCGTGGGTCTTAATCAACTCAGGCTGCCATAACAAAATTTACAGACTGGATGGCATAAACAAGAGGAATGTATTTCTCACAATTCTGGAGGCTGGGAAGTCTGAGATTACAGTGCTAGCAGGATCAGGTTCTGGTGAGGGCCATCTTCCTGGCTTGCAGATGGCTGCCTTCCTGTTGTGCCCCCACAAGGTGGAGAGAGACAGCCGGCAAGCTCTCTGGGGTCTCTTCTAATAAGGGCACTAAGCCTAATTTAAACCTAATTAGCTCCCAAAAGCCTCATCTCCAGATACTGTTTTATTTGTGGTTAGGGCTTCAACACAGGAATTTTGGGGGGATAAAATTCAGCCCATAGCAGTGTGATTTATTAAATGAGGGAGTAAAGCCTATTTTTTTAAAAAAACCATATTATGAAATATCTTTTAAGAGATCATTCCCATTTTAATTAATTTAAAAATTATTTGATATGTTTTGTTTCTTGTCAGTAAAAATAAACATAATGTTAGAGCTAAAAGACATGGTGATCCAAGGATGCTCATGGAATACGGCTCCAACACAGCTGGGGCTCCTGGTATCTCAAAGGGAAAGACAGCTGTGGTCACACTAGACTCCTCTGCCCACAAACCTCTAAGAGCTCTGCCACTTCTCCAATGAAGTGAAAGTGTTAGTATAATTATGTTGGTGCAAAAGTAATTGTGTTTCTTTGCCATTAATACATTTTGATAGTCACCCTGACTCATCTCCACATATTCTAACTCTGTGCTTTTGCAGATGTTATTGCCTAAGGGAGGGAGGAACACTGCGATGGTTAATTTTATGTGTCAATTTGGTTAGGCCTTTGTATCCAGATATTTGGTCAAACGCCAGGCTAGATGTTGCTGGGAAAGTGTTTTTTAGGTGAGATGAACACTTAAGTCAGTATACTGAGTAAATCAGATTACCCTCCAAAATGTGCCTGGGCCTTACACAGTCAGTTGAAGACCTTAAGTGAAAAATTACTGCTGTTCCCCAAGGAAGATGAAATTCTGAATCCAGCCCGCTTTTGGACTTGAGCTACAGTAACAACTCTTCCCTGGATCTCCAGCCTGCTGGCCCACCCTGCAGATTTTAGACTTAACTAGCCTCCACAATTTTGTGAAGCAATTTCTTAAAACAAATTTTTATAGGTAATACATACCCCGTTGGTTCTGTTTCTCCAGAGAACCCTAACACAAACACCTTCCTGTCATCTCTACCTGTGAAAGCTTCTTTTTTTTTTTGAAATAACATTTTCTTTTTTAGTTATATTAGTTATACATGATTATTCCTAAATATTAAAAAATATAGTAAAGAATAAAGAAGAAAATTAAAACTACTTAATTTCATCACAGAGCTTTATGTCCTTTCTTTTTATAAAAATAGATTTATTAAAAAGTGCAGGTTCCCATTCCAGCAGGGGTAGCTAAAAATAAATAAAAAATTTAAAAAGCTGAAGTTGGCTTAAACATGTGTGCATGTGTATATGTGTGTATTCTATCATGTATACTTTAAATGCATGAGCATTTTTTATGCCATTGAATATTAATGTAAACCATGATGTTTAATGGTTACCCATTTTTCTTTTTTTCTTTCTTTTCTTTCTTCTTTCTCTCTCTCCTCTTTCTTTCTCTCTTTCTCTCTTTCTCTTTCCCTCCCTCCCTCCCTCCTTCGCTCCCTCCCTCCTTCCCTTCCTTCCTTCCTTTTTTTTTTTTTTTTTTTTTTTTTTTTTTTGATAGAGTTTTGCTCTTGTTGCCCCAGCTGGAGTACAATGGCAGTATCTTGGCTTACTGCAACATCCGACTCCCAGTTCAAGCGATTCGCCTGCCTCAGCCTCCCTAGTCGCTGGGATTACAGGCATGCAAACCACCATGCCCGGCTAATTTTGTATTTTTAGTAGAGACGGGGTTTCTCCATCTTGGTCAGGCTGGTCTCAGACTCCCGACCTTAGGTGATCTGCCTGCATTGGACTCCCAAAGTGCTGGGATTACAGGTGTGAGCCACTGCACCCGGTCATTACCAATTTTTCTATTTTTTTACATATGCCAGAATTTATATAATCATTTCCATACCTTTGACCATTTATGGCATCAGATGGTGCTGTGGTTTGAATATGTCCCACAAATTTCATGTACTACAAAGTCTCCAAGTGGCAGTATTGAAAATAGTTCACAGAATAATGGATTCATGGGTTAATGGATTAGTGGGTTATCACAGCAGTGGAAGTGGTAGCTTAATAAGGAGAGGAAGAGGCTTGAGCCAGCACATTAGCTCACTCAACCCCTCATCATAAGATGCCCTGTGCCCCCTTGCGATTTCACAGCGAGTCTCGACAAGCAAGAAGTCTCACCAGATGTGGTCCCTCAGCCTTGGACTTCTCAGCCTCTAGAACTATAAGAAATAAATTCCTTTTCTTTATACATAGTCTGTTTCAAATATTCTGTCAGTAAGCAACAGAAAATGGGCTAATACACATGAACATGGTCAGAGCCTTTGCTATGTCACTTAAAAGCTTGCGTCATTGGTCAGAAGATGTTTTTATTCTACTGGAGCTTGAGTTTCATTTGGAAGTTGTTCTTCACAGGGTGTTGGTATTTGTGAAGTAATTCAGGTAGATGATTTAGTATAGTGCCTGGCACATGGTGAACATTCTATCAATATTAGTTTATCAACAATTATTTCTAGATATATTCAATTTTCATTACTACAAATAATTTTGCAAAAAATAAAAATTTCTGTCCATGTACTCAACATCACTCTAATTGAAGCAGGCTTATGAATACTGAATTTAATGGTATTTTGGAACAGAGTGAGACAAGGGACTTTTGGGGGAAATAAAGAAACAAAGAGAGAGAGAGAAAGAAAAGAAAAGAGGAAGAAGAAGTGAGGAAGGGAAGAAAGGAATAGACAGAACAAAAGAGAAAACAATAAAATGTAAGAAAGAGAGAAATAAAAAGAAAGGGAGGCTGGGAAGCAGGGTTAGCCACTCTTGCCTTTAGTAAAAAAATGTAATTTCTATTTTTCATTTCTTGTCCTGCCATATTACTTGGCAGGGTGACCCTGCCACAAGGATTAAGACCTTTGCTCTAATTAACTATTGGGGACAAGCCTGTTACTACTTGGCATTCTGCTGTCATTCCTATGACTTTTTTAGCAATTGCACTGAAAAGACCAAGCTCTGCGATTTTCATTAAGATTAATCAAGAACAACTTTCGTAGATCATTAATAAACATTGCATATGACAGAGCCCAGTGTCAGCCCTAGCATCTTCCCAATGATCAGGACTCCCCAGAATAGACACAGGATACGTGAAGAGAAGCCACCTGGAGCCACTTTTCAATCTATGTAATAGAAACTATGATATAAGCCTATTTTAATTAATTTAATTTTATGAACAGACATGCATGAGATGATATTAAGTGTTTCATTGGAAATAAAATTACATTCAATCTCTTTTTTGCCATTCATCTAGCTAATATCATGTTTCTAAAATTAACTATTTTTGGTCGATTGAATTTACTATGAGGCTCTTTTGATTAGGGCTTATTATCTTGTTATTCTCAGATGTTTATTGACTGACTTTTTTCCTCTTTCAATATCAGTTCTGCTAAAGTATTAGGAATGTACCAATGTATGTAGGATCTCCTAAACTATATGTTGATCCTTTGGCTATTGATGGCAAATTTCAGGCATCAGAAGCAATCATGCAAATCTGGAGTTGGGAGGTGGGCTACCATGATGACTAAGATAGATGGCTTTGAAGTCAGATGATTCCAGAATTGGTGCCCTTGTGCTGCCACTGACTAGTCGTGTGATCTAGATAGAGGTAATTATACAACCTCTGTTAGCTTGTATGGCAGAGGCACCTGACAGTCTTAACTGAAGCATACCCTGAGGGTGACCCTATGGTCTAAGAAGAGCGTTAGTTTGGAGTTCCAAGCTAAGGAATCTGAGAGTGGCCAACATGGAGATCCACCGCTTATCCATGAAGAACAGCCAAACCTCTGGCTTATTCCCCTGGCACACAGGCTGTAAGGGACTGAGACCCTTTTCTTTGGATGAAATAGGGGTTTCTAGGTAGAGAGCACTAAGTAAAAATGCTGTATAAACAGCATGCTTTTTACAAATGGCAGTTATCTTTTTGTGCAGGGTGCCACCACTGGACCACCCCATATGTAATTTGCCCCAATAAACCCTATGTCTCATTTGCTGTCTCTAGGTCTCATCTTCAGCCTGAGACACAGTACCATCCCTGCTGGAGGCAATAGGGGTCCAGCACTACATAGCTCCAATTTTCTCATTGGTAAAGTAGGAGCCAACTTCCAGATCTTCCATTCGTTAGGACAAACCCATCTAGCTATATTGTTTGTTGTTTGCATCCATTCTCATTGTTGCTCTAAACTAGTCTGATTTGTCCATGCTGTAGACATACTTAGTTCTTCAGTAATTGGCCTATCACCCCTGCCTATCTTCTGGAATTTTTATGAGGACTTAATGAGCCAAAGCATGCAAGACATTTATCTCAGTATTTGGGATATAGCGAGTGTTTAAGAAACTCAAGCGGCCGGGCACGGTGGCTCACGCCTGTAATCCCAGCACTTTGGGAGGCTGAGGCAGGCGGATCATGAGTTCAGGAGATCAAAACACGGTGAAACCCCATCTCTACTAAAAATACAAAACAAAACAAAACAAAAGCCAGGTGTGGTGGCATGCGCCTGTAGTCTCAGCTACTGGGGAGGCTGAGGCAGGAGAATCGCTTGAATCCGAGAGGTGGGGGTTGCAGTGAGCAGAGATCACGCCACTGCATTCCAGCCTGGGTGAACAGAGTGAGACTCTGTCTCAAAAACAACAACAACAACAACAACAAAACCAAAACAAAACAAAAAGAAATTTAAGCTGCCATCATTATTTTATGAGCATAGAATAGAAGCCATGGTAAAACAATAGGTTTCTGTAACTCAACTGCATCAAATTTTCCAGTATCCAAACTCAGCCTCCCTTGCAAGATTCTATTAAAAATATTTCCATAGTGATAACAGGCATGCTACCTATTTGAGTTTTCCTATTTGAAGTTGGGATCTTATTATCCTCATTTTGCAGAAGAGGCCATGGAGGCTATAAGTTAAGTCACCCACCCATCATTACAGACCTAATTACAGGAAGAGGCAGGAAACAGGGTAGGTCTGTTGCTGCCTGTCAAGGGCTCCCCAACCCATCCCACTCACTCAGCATATTTTCTATGTCACCTTACAGTACGATAGGCACTCTTTCAGGGAAACTTTGTCACGATCACATCCAGCAATGAATTATAATTTTAATAAAATGGAATCCTGACTGAAATTCTTGGAGTAGTCAATTGAAAAATAAGTTTAATGTCATGATAAATGTTTGCTTTAATTAAAATTTGTATGTCACATATTGTCTGTTGGGTGACTCTTGGAACTCAGCTTTGATGTGTTATCATCCCTTCCTTTCTATTTCACAGCTGCTGCTCTATTTCAGGTCCTTACTTCTCTCCCCTGGTTTAGTATGAGAATATCCCCAAACCAGTTTCCTTCCTTTTGGCCTCTGCTTCCTCCATTCCAGTGTCAATGGGAGAGAGAGTTATCCCTTTCCACAGTCGTCTTCCTGACATCCAGATCTGACCATGTCACTTCCCTACTTTAAGAGTCAGTGACTTTTCATTGCCTGAGGGATAAAGCCCCAGCATATCTTACCCTAACCCTATTGTTTTCATTTAGAATTGTGATAATTACCAAGGTCAGATTCAACACTTAACACACACATACAAACACATATAAACACATATATACCACACATGTACATACATTTACACATACATACACATGTACACACATACATTCATGCACACATACATGTGGCTTTTGCCATTCTTAATAGCTAGCATGACTCATTGTTCAAGCCTTTGTTTCCAGGAAAAAAAATACACTTTGGTTCTTGGTTAAAAAGGCTACTGTGCAAACAGCTCAGTAAAAGGCAAATGACGGGGAAAAAGCTTCCCCTCATACTTGTACTTTTGATTGTCTTGACTCTTGCCCACTTTGCATTTAAAAAATTATTTTTTATTTTATTTTTTGTACATTCACAGATAAAATTGTATATATTCATTGCATACAACATGAAGATTCGAAGCATATACGCATTGCGGAATGACTCAATCTAGCTAATTAACACATGTATTACCTCACAGTTATCATTTTTATGGGGAGAACACATGACATCCAATCTCTTACCATTTTTCAAGAATAAAATATATTGTCAACTATAGTCACCAAGCTGTGTAATAGGTCTTTTGAGTTTATTTCTCCTATCTAATTGAAATTTTGTATCTTTTGATTAACGTCTCCTCAACCACACTCCAACCACCCCAGCCCCTGATAACCACCATCTCTACTTCTATGGGATAGCTTTTATAGCTTCCACACAGGAGTGAGATCATGAAGTACTCATCTATCTGTGCTTAGCTTATTTCTCTTAACATAATGTCCATATTCATCTATTTTATTGAAAATGCCAGGATTTCCTTCTTTGTGGTGTGATAATATTCCATTACGTATATAAACACCACATTTTTCTTTATCCATTCATCCATCGATGGGCATTCAGGTTGATTACATATGCTGCAATAAACATGGGAGTACAGACATTTCTTCAACCTACAGATTTCATTTCCTTTGGATAGTTACTTAGTAGTGGAATTATTAGATCATATGGTAGTTCTATTTTTTAAGTTTCTGAAGAACTGCCACTGTTTTAAATAATGACTGTATTAATTTACATTTCCACCAGCAGTGTTCAAAGTTTCCTTTCCACCACTTCCTGGCCAATACTTGTTATCTCTTGATTTTTGATAGCAGTTATTCTAATAGGTATGAGTTGATATCTCATTGTGGGTTTTATTTGCATTTCCCTGATGATTAGTGATGTTTAGCTTTTTGAAAAATATAGCTGTTGGCTTGTATGTCTTCTTTTGAGAAATGTGTATTCAGGTCCTTTGCCCATTTTAAACTCAGGTTATTGATTTTCTTGCTATTGAGTTGTTGGAATTTCTTAGATATTTTGGATTTTTAACGTTTTATCAGGAGTATAGTTTATAAGTATTTTTTCCCATTCTGTAGATTATGTTCACTACCTTAATTGTTTCTTTTGTTATTCAGAAGCTTTTTAGTTTGATGTAATCCAATTTGTCTATTTTTGCTTTTTTTTTGCAACTCTTGTAAATAAAATCTTGACCTTTTTTTCAGATAGTTTGCTGTTAATATATAGAAATGCTACTTATTTTTGTATGTTGATTTTATATCCTGCAACTTTACTAAATTTGTTTAATTCTAACTTTTTTTGTGTGTGGAGTCTTTAGGGTTTTCTCTATATAAAATCATGTCATCTGTAAAGAGAGACAATTTAACTTGTTCCTTTCCAACTTAGATGCCTTTTAATTCTTTCTCTTGTTTAACTGCTCTAAGTAGGACCTCCAGTATCTATGTTGAATAGAAGTGGCAAGAGTGGACATCCTTGTCTTTTTTCAGATCTTAGAGGAAAATATTGCAACTTTTTATTGTTTAAAAATTTTGTTTTAATGACAGGGTCTGCTCTGTTGCCTAGGCTGGTGTGCAGTGGCACGATCATAACTCACTGCAGCCTCAAACTCCTGGTCTGAAGGGCTCCTCCCACCTCAGCCCTCTGAGTAGTTAGGGGATTACAAGTGCCACTATGTCCAGCTTAGGGGAGGTCAATTTGAAGAACTGAAGCAGTCACCTGTGGCTGCCAAAGAGAATACAGTGGTGCTAACACAGCAACCTCAAATTCCTAGGCTCAAGTGATCTTCCCTCCTAAGTCTCCCAAGTAGCTAGGACTACAGGCATGTGCAACCACACTCACATAATTTTTAAATATTTTGTGGAAATGAAGTCTTTCTATTATTGCTCAGGTTAGTCTCATACTCCTGACCTCAAGCTATCCTCCCACCTTGGCCTCACAATATGCTGGGATTATAGGTGTGAGCTGCTGCACTTGGCCTAACTTTTTCTTATTGAGTATAATATTAGCCCTGGGTTTGTCATATACATGGCCTTTATTATTTTTAGGTACATTCTTTCTATACCTAATTTATTGAGAATTTTCATCATGAAAGGATATTGAATTTTGTCAAATGCTTTTTCTGCATCTATTGAAATGAGCATGCAGTTTTGTCCTTTATTCTGTCATTGTGGTGTATCACATTTATTGATCTATGTATGTTGAACCATCCATGCATCCTGGGATGAATCCTACTTGAGCATGGTGAATGATCCCTTTAATGTGCTGTTGAATTTGGTTTTCTAGAATTTTATTGCATATTTTTGTTCATCAGGAATAAAATCAGGAATATTTTTGTAATTAATCAGGAATATTCTATAATTTTCTTTTTTGTAGTGTCTTTGTCTGGCTTTGGTTTCTGGATGATACTAGCCTCATAAAATGAGTGTGGAAATATTTTTTCCTCTTCAATTTTTTGGAAGAATTTGAAGAGAATTGATATTCTTATTTAAATTTTGATAGAATTCACAGTGAAACCATCAGGTCCTGAGCCTTTTTTAGATGAGACACTTTATATTACTGATTCAATCTCCTTACTTGCTGTGGGCCTATTGAGATTTTCTATTTCTTCATAATTCAGTTCTGGTAGATTATATGCATCAAATGAATTTATTCATTTTATTTTATTTGCTTTTTCTTATTTAGTCCAGCGATAGGTCTTTCAATTTTATCGTTTCAAAAACATTCAACTCTTGGTTTTGTTTATTTTTTCTATTTTTTTTCTAGTCTTTATCTATTTCTGTCCTGATTTTTATTATTTTCTTTCTTCTACTAACTTTGGACTTAGTTTGTTCTTGTTTTTCTAGTCCCTTGAGGTGCAATGTTAGGTTGCTTATTTGAGATCCTCTTTTTTGATGCAGGTGTTTATTACTGTAAACTTCCCTTATATAACTGCCTTTGCTGTATCCCATAAGTTTGTTATGTTGTTTTCCAATTTTGTCTCAAGAAATTTTAAAATTTTCCTTTAAGTTCCTTCATTGACCCATTGGTTGTCCAGGAGCATGTTGTTCAATTTCAATGTATTTGTGAATTTTGTGAAGTTCCTCCTGTTATTCATTTCTAGTTTTATACCCTTGTGGTCAGAAAAGATACTTTATATGATTTGAATCTTCTTAAATTTGTCAAGATTTGTTTTATGTCCTAACGTATGACCTATCCTGGATAATCTTTCATGAGCAGTTGAGAATAATGTATATTCTGCAGCTATTGAGTGAAATGTTCCATATATGTCTATTAGGTCCACGTATTTGAGAGCATAGCGTAAGTCTGATGTTTCTTTATTGATTTCCTGTATGGATAATTTGTGTACTGCTGAAACTGGGATGTTGAAGTCCTCTACTATAATTATATTATGGTATTATCTTTCCCTTCATATCTATTAATATTTGCCTTGTATTTTTAGGTGCTTTGATGTTGGGTGCAGATATCTTCACGATTGTTATATCCACTTGCTGAATCATCAAAGTCTATTTTATCTTGCATAAGTATAGGTATTCCTGTACTCTTTTGTTTTTTATTTGCATGTAATACCTTTGCTATCCTTCACTTTCAATCTATGTGTGTCCTTGCAGGTAAAGTGAGCCTTTGTAAGCAGCATATAGCTGAGTCTTGTTTTTCATTCATTCAGGCACCCTACGGTTTTTGATTCTAGAATTTAATGCATTTACATTACAGGTAGAGACTTACTACTGCCATCTTGTTAATTGTTTCTAGTTGTTTTGTAGATCTTTTGTTACTTTCTTCCTCTCCTTTTGTCTTCCTCTGAGGTTAAGTGATTTTCACTAGTGTTATATTTGAATTCCTTGCTTTTTTTTTTTTTTTTTTTTCTTTTGAGACAGACTCTCACTCTGTCGCCCAGGCTGGAGTGCAGTGGTGGGATCTCGGCTCACTGCAAGCTCCGCCTCCCGAGTTCATGCCATTCTCCTGCCTCAGCCTCCTGAGTAGCTGGGACTACAGGCGCCCGCCACCATTCCTGGCTAATTTTTTGTATTTTTAGTAGAGACCGGGTTTCACCATGTTAGCCAGGATGGTCTCGATCTCCTGACCTCATGATCCGCCCGCCTCAGCCTCCCAAAGTGCTGGGATTATAGGCGTGAGTCACCACGCCTGACCCCTTGCTTCTATTTTTTGTGTATTTACTATAGGTTTTTGCTTTGTGGTTACCATGAGGCTTACGAAAACATCTCTCATTTGTAACAGGTTATTTTAAGCTGATGGCAACTTAATTTTGAACACACACACCCTACTGTATATTTTTAATCCACTTTGTCCAGCATTTTATATTTTTATGTCAATATTTGCATTTTAATATTGTATATTTCTTAACAAATTAGCGTGGCTATTATTATTTGTAGTAGTTTTGTTTTTTATCCTACATTACAAAGATATAAGTAATTTACATATTTTTCCAAGTTTGAAAAGTTTTCTGCTACTATTTTTTAAAACAAGTTTTCTACCCTTTTATCTTTCTGTTCTTCTTCTAAAACCCACAGGACTTGAATATTTGATCTTTTGGAGTTGTCCCATAAATCCTGTATTACTGTAGTATTAGAGTATTCTGAATTTTACTTTGTACTTATTTTTACCAGTGAGTTCTACACTTTCAAATGTTTTTATTATACTCATTAGCATCCTTTTCTTTCAGCTAGAACTTCCTTTAGCATTTCTTATAAGGCAAGTCTCTTGGTGGTGAATTCCCTCAGCTTTTGCTTGTGTGGGAAAGTCTTTATCTCCCTTCATTTCTAAAGGACAGTTTTGCTAGGTATAGTATTTTTGGCTGGCAGGTTTTTCATTTCCCTTCAGCACTTTGAATATATCTCCCACTTTCTCCTAGCCTGTAAGGTTTCTGCTGAGGAGTCTGATGTTAACCGTATTGGGACTCCTATATATGGTATTTGCTTCTTTTTGTTGTTGTTGCTTTCAGGATCTTCTTTTGGTCTTTGATTTTAACAGTTTGATTATTATGTTTCTTTGACTATTCTTATTTGGGTTGAATCTGATTGGAGATCTTTGACCTTCATGTACCTGGATATTTACATCTTTTTCCAGGTTTGGAATGTTTCCTGCTACTATTTGTTTAAATAAACTTTCTACCCCTTTATCTTTCTGTTCTCCTTCTAAAATCCCCATGACTTGAATATTTGCTTTTTTGATGTCCCATAAATCCTGTAAGCTTTCTTTATACTCCTTTATTCTTTTTTCTTCTTTGACTGTATATTTGCAAATAACCTGTGTTGGTGTTTACAATTTCTTTCTTATGCCTGAGAAATTCTGCTGTTGATGTTCTCTATTGCAGTTTTCATTTTGGTTATTATATTTTTTGACTCTAGGCTTCTTTTTAAAAATTATTTTCAATCTCTCCATTAAGTTTCTTGTTCTGGTCACTTATTATTTTCCTCATTTTATTAATTTTTTTGCATTTTCCTTATGTTTGCTGGGATTCCTTAAAATAGTTATTTTGAAATATTTGGCAGGCAGTTCACACATCTTGATTTCTTTAGGTTCAGTCACTGGCACCTTATTTTGTCTCTTAATGATGTCATGTCTCCCTGATGATTTTTGACCCTCATCATTGTGCCTCAATCCCTGCTCAGTTGAATAAGTAAGTTCCTTATTATAGTCTTCACAGACTGAATTTTCCTGGGAAAGCACTATGGCAGGTGTGGTGCTGCAGCATTCCAGAAGCCTGGGGCAGCTACAGCCAGAGTGACATCGCTAGAAACATGGTACCTACTACATGGGTATTACTTCTGGGTGGGCCAGAAGCCTGGGACCACTGAGGCTTGCCAATTGCTAAGGGATGTCCAGAGGCCAGGTCCACTAACGTCAACCTAATAGTGGTGTGTACCTGAGATCGGGTTGGCCAAGCAAGCTTGTAGCCTCGAGCTGTGTGGTCCTACCTGCCACTGGGGCATGTGTAGAGGCTTAGTCTGTGGTTACCAGCCTGGTATATGGTACCATGAGGGTCTGCCTAGTGCTGGATTTTACTGTGGCAGGCCCGGTGTTGGGGTCTAAGGGAAAGTCCTATGCCCACTTCCTTCTTTTTTTCCCAAGTGGATGGTATACTTTTCTGCACTCTGCTGCTTGGGATAGGGGAAGGATGATATGGGTAATGTAATATAAATTTGTCCTGCCTACTCCCTTTAATGTGCCTTTTCTTATTATTGTGCTACAGCTGAGTATTATGACATCTCACTTGATTTCCTTAGCTCTTTTGAAGCTATTTTCACATATGAATACTTGTTCAAATTGATGTTTCTGTTAGAGAATAATCACAGGAGAGTCCTATTTCACTAACTGGCTTTACTACTCCTCACCCACTTTGAAACCTGCCAATGCTCTAACTAGCAGTAGACAACCTTGGCCTTTCCTGATATTGACACCCTCTCCTCACATGTCTGTGGTTGTAGAGAATTTCTATCACATGTTTGGATTGATCAGTGAGAAAGAGACTAGGGTCATTTTGAGTGTTGGTTTGCCATTTGAGCAAAAATTATAGATCTCACCTAAACAAGGAAACTATTGGAGTTGTCAGATATAGTGACTAAAAATCCAAATGCCATCTTACCATCAGAACACTGGCCCTTTGTTGTCTTCCTGCACTCTGGGGATTGATGGTATCCTAACTTTGAGAAAATGTCAGAAATAGGGACAAGGAGAGCTGCTGAAAGGGGAGGACAAAACTTCAAACAGGGGTCCATTTCTGACAGCATATAAAGAGGGTGAACATGAAATCTGGGGACACCAGTCAATAAATGGTTTATTAACCTAACCTTATGATATATGCAGTATAATATTATGAACATTTCCAGTCTTTATAGCTTCTCTCAAGTTTTCAAATTGGAACAAGCAACTTTGCAGCTGAATAAAAAATTCCATCTTGTGTAAGCAGTAATTGGTTAAGACTATTAACTTTTTGATGAAGCTATGTAACTGGCACTTCCTTGTAAACACATTAAGGTGCAAATATTGTTCACCAGCCATTCCCCAGAGTGAAATATTTGACAGTAAGACTGGAAACTATAGAAGTCTGAGCCAATTGCAACCGAGGTTTGCCTAATTCCAGGGCTCCTATTAATTCCTTTTTAGCATGCTTTCTTGCTAACTAGAATAATTAATACTGGACCTCATGTTACTTAGATTAGAATCAAGGAGTTGTTTGGATATTAATAGATTTTGATTCATACAGTTTGAAAAAGACTTTGAATCATTTCTCACTGTTCAATTTCAAAACTCCAGAAAGGAGATCTTAAATTCAATAAAATGATCAGGAAGAATAAGGTCCTCTCCAGAAAGAGAAATAATAATGCTCTAAGTACCTTAAAGTATTTGATTATTGATGTTCATTTATTTTCCAATGTTATCTCTGCAACATATCTTTTACTTAAGGCTAAGATACAAACCCTTATGACAAGTCTGTAGAAAGTTTTGCTACTTAAACTCTGGTGTTTTTGTGGCTATAAATCACAGATTTTCAGAACTGGTGGAGACTTTAAAGTTGTCTGACCTGATTTTCTTATTTTGTAGGCAATAAATTTAATTGTTCCCCTAAACGACACCCATGCACAAAGACCTCCATGTGACATGTTTATCACTGTATTTCTAGGGCTTAGCCCAGTTCCTGACACATAGTGGAGCTCAATAAACATTTGTTGATGGGTTTACTGATTGACAGAATAAGGCTCACACACCTAATTAGTTGTAGAGATCTCTGATCTTCTGGGTATCAGTCTGTATTAATCTGTTCTTGCATTGCTATAAAGAACTACCTGAGACTAGGTAATTTATAGAGAAAAGAGGTTTAATTGACACATAGTTCCACAGGCTGTACAGGAAGCATGACTGTGGAGGCCACAGGAAACTTACAATCATGGCAGAAGGTCAAGGGGAAGCAGGCACATCTTACGTAACAGAGAAGGAAGAAGAGAGCAAAGACACACTTATAAACAACCAGATCTCACGAGAACTCACTCACTATCATGACAACAGCAATGGGGATATCCACCCCAATGATCCAATCACCTCCCATCAGGCCCCTCAGCCAACAGTGAGGATTACAATTGGACATGAGATTTGGGTAGGAACACAAATCCAAACCATATCACGGTCCATTGTCCCCCTTTACGCCAGTTAAAATATTATTACAATTCATCCTAGCTTTCAGGGAAAAACTCTCAAATGTTCAAATTTGCAGTTAAAAAACATCTGCAGCCTTTTCCATTAACCAAAACCTGAACAAAAGGGAATTCTGTGTTGGAACGCATAGATTCCTCTTTCCATAGTTCCTAAAGTGGAGTACTTCTGCATCTCTACAGAAGACAGCGAGATAGTAGAGAGGACATCTTGGGTCTCTTTATCTACCTACCTACTTGGTATTAGGGATAGTAAAGGGTTTGATTTCCATCATACACTTCATAGAAAAGTACCATAAATTCTCATCCCACTTGTGCATCTCCTGATTCCATTTTTTTGGGTTTATAGGAGACTTTCAGATAAATCCCTTAAATGAGGCGTAAGGCCTCTGAAATTGCTACTCAAAATTTTTTCTTTCCATGCAGACCAATGACATAAGAAGACTGTGACAACTGGATATTTTTCTTGAGATATGATAAAGCTCTACATGTGCCTTTCCAGAGGTAGGCTGCTGTCACTATGGACACATGCCTTCTGCTGATGGAAAGGTACTAAAAGGATTTCGGAAATTCCTAGTCTCTTTGCCCTTTGCTGGAATGGTAATCCAGCAGTCTTCAAAGAGGCTTGGATGCAGGCAGAATTACTCTGGATCCACTTTGATCACCAAGCTGGCCAGCCCAGCCTAATGTAGTCTGCAGTGATGGCCTAATGTAGGGCTGGAAAACTTGACCAGATAATGCTTAAAATTCTATTAGAGATGGTGTAAAGGGAGAAAGAAGGTCTTTAGAGTGCTTTTGTCTCCTGCTCCTCAGATTCCTTATCTTCTGAAAGAATAAAAATATGATGATACCCAGACAAGGAAAGAATCCCAAATGTTGACCTTAAGACACCCAGAACCATGGCCTCTGGGTCCGTCCTCATAGTCCACCTCCCTGTGCCTGGTCTTGTGAGTTCCTGCTGCTCCCCTTTGCAAGACAATGTGCTATAGCAACTGCACACCCTATTCAACTGTTTGTAGAAAACAGAAAAGGCCCTTCAGTTTACAAACAGCACTCCACTTGAAGACTGTTGAGTGACCATCCTTGGCACATAGCTTTCATTTAGAGACTGTACTCCTATTGCCCCATGCCTTCTTTCAACAAAACGTAGTTTTTCCTCTTGGTAGTTTCTGGGAGAATATGATGTTTGCTAGTTCGTTTCCTTTGTGAAAACTGGGTTGTCTGTGGAAATATCTTTTACTGCAGGTGGGAAAACTTCATGTGAAAAGTTCAAATCTGTAAAGCTGCATTTTGAGAAACCCTCTATTATACTTATTTTTCCATGGTATTTTCTAATTCCACCTTTAAATCTCTCTAAAGGCAGTGGTTTTCAAGGTTGGCTATACCTTTGTCTCATGGGAGAAGCTTACAAACAGCCCATGGTCTTCCCTAGATCAATTAAGTCTGAGTTTTTGAGGATGTTAGTCACCCAAGCACTGACATATGTGTGTGTGTGTGTGTGTGTGTGTGTGTGTGTGTGTGTGTTTCTGCCTATGCATCCTCTTGTTACTGCTTTTGCTGTGGCTTTGTGAGGACATGACACTTAGAGGCTTTGCAATCAGTTTGGACCCCAGGAGGAGTGCTGACAATACTAAGGTTCTGTCTGAAAGTCACACACAGCCTAGTTCCAGAGTCCTCAACCCCAATAATTCCTTCTTCCTTGATCCATCATCTATTTGTCAGATATGCTGAACAAAACCAAAAGCACTTGGCACACATCCATGAAGCCAAGCCTGGTGGAAGTCTTCTAGTAATTTCCTATTGGCCATAGGATAATGTGTAACTCCTTAACATGACTGAGAAGGTCATATGGGCTCTGGCTGCTGCCAGCCTACAGTCTATCTGTCACTACTCTTTCCACCCCAGGCTTCACGGTAGCCATTGAAGCACATCCTGGTTTCTGTACATGTCCATCCTCTCTTGAAAACTCTCCTCTCCACCTCCAGGATCCTGTCAATGTCTACCCACCTTTCAGTCAACAGCTTAGACATTTCTATTCTGGAAAGCCTTCCCCAACATCCCACATTGAATTAACTTCCTCCTCTATTTTTCCCAAGCATTTGAATTTGATTTATCACGAAGCTTAGTGTTCTGCATTGAAATTTTCTATTCATTCATTCATCTCTCCCTCTGCATTGTAACATCCCTGAAGGTAAGGACTATGCTCATCTTGTTCCTTGCTGAATCTCCACAAGGGCATTTGTAATACAAACTTGTAGCACAAATAATTAAAAGTGAGGTAAACTCGGAAAACAATGACGCTAACAGGTTCATTGGTTTATACGGGAGAGCTAAGGGCCACACGGTTTTTGTGAAATAAGTCAAAGGGTTCTGCCTTTCACCATATATATGATTTACCACAAAGGGTAGATGGAGTGGCGTGTGATCATGCACACTGAAGACCCAGGTAACATGGAGGGGATCACAAATTACCTGATGGTTTTGATCATGCTGAGACCCATTTCAACACAGCAGTGGGCATGGTCCTGGCGGGGCTCAGGAAGTCCAGACACGCAGTAGTAGCAGTCCCCCAGAATTTTAATACGAAGGCAGTGATGCTCCTGGAAGGAACAGGATAAGAGGGAAGAGTCTATGTCAGCAGAAGGATCAGTTCTTCAGAAAGGTTGAGAAAGAGGCAGGACTAGGTGGTCTGCAATTTGGGGTAAGGAGCACCTACCTTTGAAATACACTTCTGTCTTTCTAAAATATTTGAGGTGTAACCTAAATGGGGGTTTGAAGGACCCAGATGTAGAGTGGAATCATAAAAAAATTGGATTTTGAATTCAAAAGCTACATGGTTATATCCAAGCTTTGCTATCTACTAGCTCTATGGTCTGTACACCTATCACTTGGCCAGGCCTGACAGAGTGATCATAGTATCTCCTACAAATTCAGCCCCAAACAATGTCTCTCTTCTCAGAAGCAGCTGTGAATTAACAGCTTTCATCAGTCTTTAGCTTAATAATAAGCACTTAAAAATGTACATCACTTAGGGAATCCTATTACTTCAACTTGATAAAGTTCCTTTCCAGCAAGGACACTGGCACTTTATGAAGAGGAACTGAGTCTTCTTATATATCCTTTTATTCATGTATTAATTTATATGTTTGTTCATTGAAAAAAATTAAAAATCAACTGGACATCTATAATAAGGCAAACATTGGCCCTAACACAAAGATGACTAATAATAGCTCCTATTATGCTCTATAAATAAAACACAGTTAATCCTCACAACAACCCTCTAAGGTGGGTTGTTTTTCCTCCATTTCACAGGTGAGAAGTAGTTGTTAGTTTGGCGGATTTCCAATCTTAAAGACACAACTCTTACAAAATTTCAAAGAACAACAAGGGTTAAGAAAGTAATGCACACTTTTATATTGGATAGGAAGCAGCTAGATGTTATAGGTTCTAGAAGAAAGAGAACTTAAGGTAGTATAGCATGGCGAGCCAAGAGCACTGGTTTAGGAGTCACACTGCACAGGATCAAACCTCAGATACCCCCTCCGTGTTTTCGGTGAGTCTTTGGGTAAATTACCCAACCTCTGGGCTTCAGGTGCCTCATCTATAAAATGGGGATAATCATAGGGCCTGTCCCATTGTGCCACTGTGAGGGCTGAGTGAGATGATGCAAGTGAAAGCTCAGTACAGGGCCTGGCAGATGGGGCACTCAATTAATATTGCCTCTTTCTATAATGAAGACTTGGACTCCAGGCTGGGCTCCTTCACATATCTGTTTTTCATCATAGACAAGTGACGTTTCCTCTTGGTTTCCTTGGGCAGATTGTTGGGACTGAATGACCTCTGAGATGCCTTCTAGATCTGAAGTCCTAAAGGCTTATGGTTCTACAGCTGTGTGGGAAAAGCAGGGCCCCAGAGCTGGAGAAGGGGAGTTATTGATAAAAAGTGCCCACTGAGAAACCAACAGTACTGTTGATGCCCTTGTAGTAGCAAGCTGTAAAGCACTGTGTTGGTTTCCCAATCTCACCAGGAGTTGGACATTATGTTTGGGTAATGGATAAGTAAATATACTATCCCAAGAAAAACAAATATTAGACAGGGAAAAGAGAATCAGAACTGTCTGTGGAACTTCCCTGTCAGATTTCTGGAGACTTGTCAACGTTCCCAAATGGGCCCAGATGCAATCTTCAGAACTCTGACAGCATGTACAGCCATCCCAGGATTATTTTTAGGAGACCAGAGCTCCTGTCTACTGGCTGCTTCAATGCAGCTAATTTTGCAAGACAGGTGACAATGAGGTCTGATTGATCAAATAAAAGAAGCTTAAGGCCTTCAGTTATTTATTCTAAGGCCTTGAGAGTGTCATGATCAGAATGGAACTTAGAAAGTTTCTTGTTCATTGATGCTAGCAGTGCCCAGATTTGTGGAGTTAGTGGGACTGTTATGAAAAAAGAAATCAGAGGGTTCAGGGATGTTGTAGAGTACATTTTTTTTTTTGTCAAGAAAATATGAACAATCCATCACCAAACACCAAAAACAGCAATCCAAATACTATCTACTATCCCCATCACTTATAAAGGACATATCCTCAGAATAAAGGCAAGGTTTTCTTTTTACCTAAATAAATGTAACATTATGAAAACTCACTACATTGCTCTTATCATTTTTAAAATCTTATGCCCACAAGTTTAAAATTTCCAGTTTGTGTGTATGAAGCAGAATTTGAGAACCAGTGTTCCAATATCTTATTCTGATTTTGCAGATCCGAGCACTGAGACTGGAAGGCAGGAATTGGTGACTTCATCCGCAAATGGTCTTTTGGGTCATTGGGTTGGTATGTGAAAGAAAGCCTGGTGCCATCAAAACCAGATGCATGGATTGGCCTGTTGCCTGTTTGCTACAGGGAGGGATGAGGGAAAGGGGCATAACAAAAATTACTTTGGTCTAAGAATCTGACATCTGCATTCCAGGCAAATTTACCTACTGTTTGACCTTGGATAAGATACTGAAGCCACTGTATGTGGGTTTCAATTCCTCATATGTGACAAGTGCCAAAATAATCTATCTTGTCCTTAATACATAACAGAGTAAGCTTGGCCGTCACTTAACAATGACAATGACAACTGACACCCGGAAGTAGCTTTCTCAATGTTCAACATGCTGCTCCTTATCTTTTTTCGTTGAGCTTCACAATAAAACTCTGAACATGGCAGAGCAGGTAAAGTCACATCTGTTTTACAGATACAAAAATCTCAGTGGAGAGAGGGGAAGCTTTCTGTGCTACAGAGGAGCTAGGTAACAGTAACATCCTGGGCTGGACATCACCCTCACCAACTCTGAATCTGTGATCTCTCCCTGAGAACAGAGGTGAAAGCACTTTGGAAAAAATCTAAGTGGGGACAGGAGCTAATAGTCGCTGAGCACATACAATGTGCCAGGCAATGTGCTAAATACATTACACTTATGTCATTTAGTCTTCAGGACCACTTTCTGAGTCACGTGCCATTTTACAGATGGGAACAGCAGGCTTGAGGGAAAGGCCACATGGCAAGTAGGAGGCAGAAGAAGAATTCAAACCCGTGTTCGTCCGATTGTGGGGCTCCATGCTCTCTCTTGTCAAAACTGCAGGAATTATGGCAAAGTCCAGAATGGTAGGTCTCCTGACAAAAGTGTGTTTTAGAAGGAGATTGTGTAAAATAGTTGATTACTTTTCTGAGGCTGACATTGAATAACGATGTGATGATGTTCATGTCCAGGGTTTGTTGTTCTTCCAACAAAAGGTGGAGCTGGTAGCCTCCTTGAAACTCT
Source organism: Macaca nemestrina (assembly GCF_043159975.1). Classification (NCBI taxonomy): domain Eukaryota; kingdom Metazoa; phylum Chordata; class Mammalia; order Primates; family Cercopithecidae; genus Macaca; species Macaca nemestrina. The sequence goes on along the minus strand of NC_092132.1, from coordinate 14,351,274 downwards.
TTGGATCCCAAATACATGGTTGTATATATGCATATATATTATATAAAATTATTTTATATATAAAAATAAAATGTATGTAATATATATAATATATTAAAGGCCTGGATTCTTATCTGTCAAGGTCTGTCAATTTGCAGATACATTTTTCTGATCAAATACTATGAGCTGTCAGATGACTTGACAGTAATATCCAAATAACTTATTTGTACCAGAAACTACCTTGAAAAGTTCACATGCAGGAAGCCAGAGTGCTTTGGAAAAAAATATTCAAAAAGAAAAATAAAGTAGAGTGAGGATCTTCTTGAAAATTTTATTGAGTTGGCCTTATTGCAATGCTTTCCTCCTGTCTTGATGACTTTGACATTATCAAAATCTTGGAAAATTCCCAAGAGTTTATGAAACTGCACATACAGACAGTAGATAAAAATTAGGAGATGAATGCACCAAATGATCAAAGATGGTTATATTGTTCATGGGGTAGAATTACAGGGATGTGTACTTTGCATTGTGTACATCTTCGATGTTTGAATTTTAATATAATGAACACGTGTAACTTTAATAAGCAGAAAAACTCAATAAAAATGAAAAAGAAAAGACTTTCAAAGCAAAAACATTAGTGCTATCAATGTACTTTTTAAAAAAGTTAGAAATCCCAACAAATTTTATAGTATTTTATCTAATTGTAATCACATAAGTGGTACATGAATATATTGTCCTAGTAAAAATGAAACTGTAGATAAGGTTGAAGTCTCCTAGGACAGCCTCTTCTCGTCAAACACACAGCACCCTGGAAGCCTAGTCTTCTTGCCCTCTCCATGGAGGCTGCTATGCATTCACATGTGGTTTTTCCCTTGCCAGACTCTGAGCTTCTTGAGGGGAAGGATGGGTTTTGCCTTTTCAGAGTCTCGCACAGTACCTGACAAAGTACCTTTTCTCTTTCTCTGGGTCAGCAGAGTTTACTGTGACACCAGAAACGGACCTTAATCACATCTGCCAGTGGACTTTGGATGGCCATTTTTGTTCATCTTGGCATCTTTGATAAAAAATATCAGAACCATAATAGGAAATGGAATAGCTATGTGTAACTGATACCAACCACCACTGATGCAACAATAAAAGGAAATGGTATACATGTTTTTCCCCAGCCCCCAGCCCTCCAGCTAAAACCAACCCTCCTATTAGGAGGATACCTCAGTTTCCACTTCCTCCTCTGTCCCTGTCAGTCTCCTAGCTAGTAGCTGTTCAGTAGCTGAAATTCATACTACGGTTGCTTGACAAGTCCCTGCCTGCCTTTCTAGCCTCATCTCCACTACTTCCTACCCTGAACTGTATCCTCTAGCAATCTCTTCTGGTTTCTTCACATATGCAGAGCAACATCTTTATGCTGGTTTTCTCCTCTGCATAAAATATCCTGCTCTGATTTCTTTGCCTTGCTAATTAGTATATAAATTATGTATAATAAAATCACCTTTTTGACAAAGTCAAACTCATGTCTGTCTGACTGTGGGGCTCCATGCCCTCTCTCGACAATACTGTAAAGAGTGATGGAAACAACCACCATAATAAAAATATAAAGCAGCTATGTAATCCCCCAAATCACCCCACCCCATGCTCCATTGCTATCCATATGCTTACTCCATTCCCAGCCCTCCTTGCAGCTACTTATCTGTTTTCTGCCTCTGTAATTGTACCTTTTATAGGATGTCTTGTAAATGGAGTCATAAAATACCTAGCCTTTTGTATCTGGCTTCTTTCACTTGGCATACTGCACTTGAGATTCATTGATGTTGCACATAAGAGTGGATAATTCTATTTTTATTGCTGGACAGTATTCTATTGTATTATTTACATCCTTTTTAAGACTCGGCTTAAGAGTCACTTTCTTCAAGAAGCCTTCTCTCATCTAAAGGTCATGTGTTGCCTCTGTGTTTCCATGGCCCCCAGACTGACCCTCCTCATAAGACATGGCACATTTTATATTCCTTACCTATTTATGAATCCCTAACTAGACTCAATTCTAGGAAAGGAGGAGGTGTGTTTTCATGATTCTCATATTCCTAACACATAGCAGCATGTACAATACCTAGTAGGTGCTTAAATGCAAGTATGAATGTATCTCCCATAGAGTGAGGCAGTCTTAAAAGAGGACATTTTGACGTTCTAAAAATGAACTCCCCCTTGATGTGGTGTTATTTAATTCTCATTACAGCTCTCTGAGGTTGGCACTAACATACACACTTTACCAAACAGGAAATTAAGATGTCTATTTGAACCCAAAGCCCACTCTAAAGTACAGTGTGACAATGATATTACTTTGTAACTCAAGTGGATTTAGGACTATGAATCTGTGTTTTGATAGCAAATGTCCATCTCCTTTAATCTGTTTTCTAGCTTAGCTCTGATCAAGCCTACTGGAAAATGAAGACACTGTCTTGCTGGCTAAAAACAAAGCTCTTAAGTTAGGTTGATCAAAATGGTGGTGGGATGGCCCAGCAGATTACTGGTTTTTGAGAATGTGCTAATTCATCCCAGATGGTCAGGGTTGGCTGGAAAACTGCAGGCTGTCATTGCTGCATGCATGAGCACTGAAGCTGCAGCTGGATGGCACCTGGCCACGTGCAAGGGGAAGCAATGATAGGGGTGTGGAAAGCAGATAAAAGGGACTTGGGTTTGATTGTCACTCAACCAGCTGTCTCTCAATTGAGAAAATTAATCTGACAAATCTTCCGCCTGAGACCTGTAAACAGCTAACATCAGTCCCCAGAAAGTGAGAGGGTCAGGGTCCATGCCTAGGGACAGGATGCAGAATGGTAATGACTTTGGGGAAGAAGGCTGAATCCTTCTCTTTCCTTATTCCATATGCAGTCCCTCACTCCTGCAAAAGACTAGGAGGGAATTAAATTCAACTCACATGGGCCAGTCGATCAAATCTGGCAAAGAGCTCGTTGAGCATCCTGACCAGCTCCTGAGCAGACAAGGTCGTGGAGAGGTTGGTAAATCCTTTAACATCTGCAAAAAGAATACTAAACACAGGGAAGAGGGTGGGGGTGGGGGGAGAAAACATATTAATATTTTAATCCACCTTGGGATACACATCAACATCCTCCCAATAGATAAACTGTCTTTGTGGTCTGAGATTTTAGCTCTCGCTGCCATGAGAGTCAGGAGGAATGTCTCAGTATTTAATAAATATCTCAGCAGAGAGTCCACCCAGGAGCTCAGGAAGGACAAGGTGACAACAGGAAGCCCTTTTGTCCTGTGCAGTGCTGTGTAGAGTGAGCAATGCAAACAACCCAAAAGAGAATTTGTCACCATGAAGATATCAATTTCTTGTGAAAAGCAAGATGAAACTTTATGAATTATCTCTATATTTTCACAACGAACAGCAATGCACATGCAATGAACACAGAGTAAAACAGTCACAAGGGGCAATGAACACAGAGTAAAACAGTCACAAGGGGCAGGGGCAGAACCCAAAACCTCATCATCTTGAACCCAATGACAGGTACTCTACCCAAAATGGCAGGTAAATAGGCATTTCTCAAAAATTATGACAATAGATGGCAAATCTGGGAGACTTCAGGCAGAATAATTAATTTCCTAAAACTCTCACATTACTAAAGATTTCAGTTAGGTGAGGTCTTGTTCTATGCATATGGCCTGGTACAAGGGACAGAGCAGCTTCCAAAAGCCTTCTAAAAGCCAGGTACTCTCTTAGTTAAACCATACAGTTACTCTGTGGGGCAAGCACAGTTCCCTCCATTCAGTCCATGAGGAAACTGAGGCTCAGAGAGGCAAGGAGAATTGCCCAACATCTCACTAGTGGCACATGGCAGAGCTGGGATTGTCCATTTGGCTGAATTGCACTGAGGGACATTGCTCCAATCATCTTACCATGCCATCTCAGTGACCTCTGAAAGGAAAGATGGGACACAAAACAGGATACCATATTTGATCATTTCTCATTTTTCATCCTCTTTGAAAGTGAGGTGTGTCTTACAATTGATCACCTTAGCAGCGTGTCAAGCTTTTTACATGTTTTCTTAGTGTTGCCTAAAATAATGACAAGTCTTACAATCAGCCTATGAGTGTAATTTACTTTTAATGAAATAGGTAATTGGGCTAGAGGACATTGTGGAATGTGCTGACTTACATCAGTCACCACATGTGTTCAGTCATTCTTAAAATTCATCTCCGTTACAAACCTTTTTAAGAATTTGACATAGACTATGGATTATCTCTCCCCAAAATGCACAAGCATTCAAAATTTTTTTGAAAGAGATTTATACCTTCTGCAAAGTCCATTCATGAAATCATTAGGAATCCTTAGATCTATTGCTTTAGTTAATTATTGAATGGGTCATTCTTTCAGCAAATATTTATATATTTACTATGTGATCAGCTAGGCACTGGGCTAGAAAATTAGATTAAATGATATATAAGACCTAGTGCCTGTCCTCAGGACACTGAGTCTGAGGAATGGAGCTGGAAAGACAAAGAGAAAAATGGAAACAGTGCAGGGTGATGATCGCTGTGATTGAAGGACATATTGGGGGGTGATCAGCCACAAAGGGATCAGGAGTCTCCCAGTAGAGCGAAGTCTCAGCTGGTTCTTGAAGAATGTGATGAGCAAAGTGACTAGGAGGATGGATGCTGTGAGCAGAGAGAACAGTACATTCTAGGATCTGGTGGAAGAATGAGTATATATATAACAAGGTTCTGCAGTAATTCAAGGGCAGCCAGTCAGAAGGCATCACTGAGCAAGGAGGCTAGAAAGAAGAGAGAGATGAGGTCAGAAATATGGGTTGGGCAATGATGGAGAAGGGGCTGGTAAACCAGGATGAAGAATGTAGACTTTGTCCTGAAAGTGATGGAAAGCTAGTGAATGGGATTTAAGCATGGACATGATGCCAATAGATTTTCAGTTTAGAAAGCTACCTTTGGCAGAGTGACTATACTACCATTGTCTTCTACAGTTCTGTGGTGGCATAGCATATGGTCATATGCACAGAATTTGAGTCTAGATAGATCTGGGTTCAAATCTTAGCTCACCACTTATGAATTTTATGACCTTGGGCAGCTTCCTGAACTTCTGTAAGCCCTAGCTCTGTAAACCGGAGATAACTGTCATACTTGCCTCATTAGTGGGTAGCATTTAGCACATCATCTGGCAATTGCCAGCATAGTAAATGCTCCTTAAATGTGTTAGCTTTTGTTATCATTTTACAAAATTATACTATAATTGCATGTTATATTTGAGAGAGAAAGAGAAGAGAGAGGTAACAGAGGTAGAAAATAATATGGCCCTTCATTGGATTATGTTTCACTTGTAGCTAAAAGCATTCCTAACTGTTGATGAAGCCTGAACTTCCAGAAGGCAGCAACACTTACAGAGTATTGACTGTGGACTTGGTATTGCTCTGGCAGCCCTACATGTATTCACTTATTTATTCCATGTAACCTATGAGGGAGAACCTATCATGATCTTCTCCATTTTATGGAACTGAGGCCTAAGTATCTTGCCCATAATCATGAAGAACTAGAATTTGAACCAGGAAGCCTGGCTCTGGCATCCATACTCTTTTTTGCTCAACTATGTTACTTTTGAAGCAAGAAAAGTCATTGCTATGACAGGTGGGAAGTGGACAGGCTCTTAGATCACTTGGTTTAGCACATTACCTTTATGAATCCATAAGCCCCAAGCTACTAGTATCCATCTGTCTATGGCAAGAATGGCATAGAATAAATAAATGCCAATTTATTTATTCATTCAACGGCTTATTAATTAAATGACTACTATACACCAGGCAGTGGAGATAAAGTAGTGAGCAGATGATAGCATCATCCCAGCCTTTATAAAGCTCACAGCTTACTGAAAAAACAAATGGATTCCCTGAGAGCTAAGATCATAAAAGTTTCACATATCTTCAGTGTTCCAATATCATCAAACTTCTCCAGGTCTTTTGATCCCACTGTACATTATGCACCTGTATCTTTGTACATGCTACACCTGATCCCTGGTATAGCTTTTTCCCCCTTTCGCTACCTATTAAAATCTGACTTGTCCTTCAAAGCCCCCTCAGGTGTTAAAATCATGTTAAGAGTCTATACCTCTCTGGAGACTTGCCCAAGCATAGCCAGTTATCCCCAACTCGAGCTTCTTGCCCTGTTGGCACCCCTCTCTGTTATAACACTTAACTCTCCATAGCACAATCATATGTGGCTAAGTGTGCTCCATCTATTAGCTGAAGAACAAGAATGAAGTCACCTTTGTATCCCACCTGCCCAGCACACAGTTGGCCGTATTACATGTTTCCTTAGTCCAATCAACAGAAACATTCAGAATTAAGTCCTCCTTCCTCAAAGCATGGTCATGGCCCCCAGTGGCATCTCATGAAACACTGTTAGAAATGTAGACTCTCAAGCCACCTCTCCAGACCCACTGTACCACAATCTGCTTTAATTGAGCCATAGATGATTTGGGTGCACATTTAAGACTCAGAAGCACTGGTGTAAGTCATAGTTGTACAATAAGGATTTATTGAATAAAAGATCAGAGGCAGAAACCAGGGCCCTTGTTCTCATTCCATTGCTTGTTCTGCCACCCCTGGTGTTGGGCTCAGATCATCAAGTCTTTTGATTCTTGGCATAAATTTGCAGCTTTCCAGGATGAATATACCAAGCGGCCATAGTAATTTTCAACTCTAATTTGGTTACATAAGTTGTTTATTTGGCTAAAAATACGTCATGTTACCTAATAGTCACTCTTTAAATAGAATCCCCAAGGAAGCCTTTGCAGAGTTCAATAGAATCATTAGGAACATGGTCCCCGTGTAGACTCCTCTCACTAAGTTTCAGATGTGTTCAGTGTTCCAATATCATAACTGTGTGTTCTTGGGAAAGTTACTTAACCTCTCTGAGCTTCCATTTTTCTTGATAATAAAGTAAAGGTCATTAAAGCTACTCTGTAGGACTACATAAGAAGATAACTTGCAAATCATTGCATAATTCTCAATAAATGAAGGGTATATAATGTCTTTGTGAAGTTTTTACAAATCTGGAAGTGCTTAACTGCCACACGGATGGATCTAGAAGGCCATAAAGTTCTCTAGGTCCATTCAATTGCATTTTGCTTGTTCGCGAAACTCTAGTCTACAGGACAGATGTAGTGATCATACATGTTGACAGGGCTGGCTGGAAATTAACAGCCAGTCAAGAAAGCGAACAGACTTAGCAAGAGTCTAAAAATGAGGATTTTTCTGATCCTTGACAATGGTTCACTAAAATGTCTACCATGGCACAGGGCGAGATAAAGACAAAGGTGTCTCCCAGACAGACCCACAAAATCTGTGTCAGCAAATGTGCAAATGTACATGAAATGGAGTTGGCAGGGCCAATAGGAAATAGCAAAAAGAACCATGACAGAGAAGGATGACTGCCCACCAAATCCATGCCTCTGTTTGCATAGTCAATCCACCTGTCACTAGGAAAGGCCATTGAGCCAGAGGCACCATTCCCAGCCCACTTTGTTTCTAGGCAGGCACCTGGAATTGATTCTCCCTAATGGAATCTGAGCAGAAATGACATATGTCATTTTCAGGTTAAGGTGGTAAAAAAAAAAAAAAAAAAAAAAAAAAAAAAAAAAAAAAGTAGGTGTGAGTACTCTGTGCTTCCCCTTCCAATAACCAAATTCTGGGAACTTTGAGGCCCAAGGGATGGTAGTTACAAAACAAAGGAGCCTTTGTCCCCGAATCACCCACTGACCAGTAATATCAGCAGTGAACACTTGTGTGAATAAATTTGATTGCGTTAAAAATCACTGAAATTGGAAGGGTATTTGAAAGAGCAGATAGCATTATCCTAATGAATACAAGAAGTGTCTTAAGTATCTGGGGAGAAAAGACAGGAAAGATAAATAGAATTGGGTAGGTGGGGTGGAGAGCCTGAATGGCTTCCAGTAAAAAGCTGGTGGCCAGGTGGATCCTCAGGTGAACCTGGAGAAGTCTCAGAGGTTGATAGCTGAAATCAACTTGAGCGTTCAAAAGAGCCCAGCTTTTGGATTGGGAAACGGAGGCTCACAGAGGTGAGGTGATGGAGCCGAAGTCTCGCCAAGGGTGTGGCTACCCCAGCCCACGTGGGCACAGGAATGCCCCCAAGCGTGGCGCCTTTAATCATACCCTTTCCTGATGAAGGTAAACAGTGGTATGAAATATAAGTCAAGACTTAGAAGTGTACAGCACTTTTTTAGTAAAGAGTCTTCAAAATTAAACAAACAAACGACCCCCCGACCCCCCCCAAAAAAAGGCAAGGGAGAAGAAAGAATGCACCAGGCAGTTTACCATGAAGAGGGTGACGGGTTTGGAAATGATTTCAAAAATGCTCCCAACACCACAGCGGGGTTGCTTTGGGGGTTGGGGAAGGGGGTGGAGTAGCCAGTTGGCTTCGTTCTCCGACTTGGGCTAGGGACCGTCCTCCTCTGCTTTCAAGGCTCCGGTCTTATTTTAGCACCCTGCAGCCTCGCAGTGGGCAGGAGACGCCCCGCCGCCCGGAGCTGAGTTCATCTTCCCGAAACCCCGGGAGCCGCGGGCATCTCGCCACGCTGCTCTGAGAATAGCCCGGGAGCAACCGGGCCGGCGGCTGGTTTCTGCTTCAGTTCTCCTCCCCCTAGTAACGGCTCTGAAAATGCAGAGACACGGAGGGCAGAAAACGAAATTTTAATGTACTGTGGCATGAACTTCTGGAAAAGGGTCTCCAGCGCAAGAACTCAGTTCGATGACTTAAAATAAATGGGTGGGGTTGGAGGGGTGGGGGCAGAAGAAACTAGCTGCTCAGGAGTGATGGGAGCACTGAAAAAGGATTCCTGCAAAAAGCAAGCCGCCGAACATGTTTATTGCACTTAAGGCACCTGAGCATGTGGGTGTCCGCACGGGCTTGTTGCATTTTCCCTGTATTTCTTTTAAAAGGTATTTTTCGCTCCTTCTTTCTCCATGGTGACAGGCACTTTCATCAGATGCCACATATTTTATTTATGTATTTATATGATTCGTATATATTTATAGCTGAATATGTAATTAAATATTTATTTATTTTTCCCCCAAATATTCATGCAATTTCTGCTTTCTCTGGATCTGCATTTATGGTCAAGCCATTTTGCCACCAGGGAAGGAACATGGAACACCAACTATGATTCTCTGCATGGACCATGGCTCTGCCTTCACTTCTGCTGACGCTTTTGCTCAGAATTCATGTATTTGTGTTTTTCACTTGGCTGACTTCGTCTCAAATAAAGTCAAGAAGAATCATCATCTCTGCCAGGAAGGTTTCTCTACCTATCTCCCTCTCCCCACCCTCCACCACCTCCTTGCCCCAGATTTTCCGCCTTTTATGATCTCCTGGCATTTGTTGCCTGCTTAATAATCAAACCCCATACTCTATTATGATTAATAGGTGCCTATTGTCTTAGAACTAGTATTGAAGAGTTCTTATTATGTGTGGGACCAATTCCTAGATCTGGGGCACAGCTCTTACTGGAATTGCTGTTTGACAAAGGACTGTTTTGCAAACTCAAGCATCTAACTCAGTGTAGCTCAAATCTTGGACAAGACCCTGGGAATGACCTATCCTGCTATGCCCCTGAAGGGTTGTGTTAGAATCATGCTCTCTACTGAATTTCAAAATGTGTGTTCCTGCATGCCAGGAATGGAACACCTACAGATGCTGGTAAGTGCAAAGTTGTCCTCTGTCCTACTGACATTAGGAAGAAAGGAACTATGAGAATAGGTTTGTCATTTTTGAAGTTGCTTAATGTAAGGACTCTGACTCTATGTTTGGGAAATTTTTACCTTATGATATTTGGTGGGTGGGAAATACAGTTCCACTGTATAAGCTGAAAATGCCAGAGACTTGCTTTCCAGGCACTTGAAGAAAATGACTGGGCTCAGCCAATCAGACCCATCTGCTCCAGGCTTTAACTTGAGATGCAAAGAAGCAGCAGGAGCAGGAAGTCAGGGCAGAGCAAAGACAGCAATATCAGTTTCTGGGGCTGCAGGAGGAACTGCAGTGGTGGCATGCCGTGTCAGGGGTCAGGGTTGATTGCACAAGCAATGGACTGGTCAGAGACAGTTGGCAGTGGCTACTGCCAACTGCCAGCTGGCCCAGTGCTCTGGCTTGATTTTGCCTATGCCTTTCACTCTGTGGCCTTGCTTCATTCTGGCCCATTTCCCCTGGCCCATTTCCCCCATGCACTTCTCCATTCTTCCCTAATTATTCTGTAATCTGTGACATAACCTTTCAATACATTTCCTTTTTTTTTTTTTTTTGAAATGAAGTCTTGCTCTGTTGCCAGGCTGGAGTTCAGTGGCATGATCGCAGTTCACTGCAACCTCTGCCTCCCGGGTTCAAGCGATTCTCCTGCCTCAGCCTCCTGAGTAGCTGGGACTATAGGCATGCACCACCACACCGAGCTAATTTTTGTATTTTTAGTAGAGATGGGGTTTCACCATGTTGGCCAGGATGGTCTCAATCTCTTGACCTCGTGATCCGCCCACCTTGGCCTCCCAAAGTGCTGGGATTACAGGCATGAGCCACCACGCCCAGCCAATACATTTCTTTTAAATCAGTCATGGTTGGATTCTTTTGACTGCAACTAGGAAACATGTCTGAAATGAACTACAATATACTAAATGCTCTACTACTTGCTTAACTCTGCCTGTTGTATATTTTGTATTAATCTTCACTTATGTGATCCACATAAAAACTCTGCAAAGTGGCTAAGAGATGCTCATTTTACTGAGAAGAATTTTGAGATTCAGGTAAATAAATTTCCCAAGATCACAAATAAGGAATAGGCAGAATTGGGATTTTAAAGCTGGTCTGCCTCACCATGGAGTTCACCCTTTGATTTTCATTACATGCCACGGTGTCCAGTGTTGTGCTGGGCACGGAGAGGGCACTGATGCATGAATGGGGGAGTGAGTGGGAAGATACATGGATGGATGGATGGGTGGATGGATAGATGGATGGTTGACTAAAAATATGTTTGCAAAGGAAAATAAACTGTCATTCTTTTGTATTGTTTTAAACACACTTATGATAAATACAAGGAGGAGATGTATGTGATCACAACTGAAACCCCCAAATTACATTCTGTGATTATTTTTCTTATCATAGTTTAAAAGGTGTTTGCCTTTCCCACTCAAAATGTAAAGACAGACGTGCCTACTATAGGAGAGCTAGGCAGTAGGTCAACGAGCGAGTATAATTTTATTCTGTGACATTCTTCTCCAGCCTTAATTTGGAAATGTAGAACTCTCTGATGAATAATCACTAGGTAATGAATTAATCAACCAAATGAGGAAAGGTGTTGACACTCAGGCAGACAGAAGTCACGGAAGTGCGAGGAGAGCACCCAAACACACATGGATCACGCCGAGAGCCGGGGCAAGGGTGTTGCGTTTCTCACCTGACATTCTCATAGCGATGGATGTAGATCCGATGGAACTGGTGCTGCAGGTGCTCGTCTTCCACATTGGTCATGTCGTTGATCATTTCCAGGACAACAAACCGGGGGAGCACAGAAAGCACGAGCCGCTCCTGGAACAAATGAAAAGGGACAGTCCTGTTAGGCTGACCAGCGAGTCTCAGATGGGAGGGTGGAGGGTGGAGAAGTCATGGGACTTTTGGATGAACTTCCTTTGGAGTTGATAATTTCATACCATTCTATGAATATGACAACTATTTATTGAGTACTTATTACTTGCAGGCACTCTGCTGGATGTTGGATATATACTGGTGAGCCAAATGGATGTGGTTCTGACTACGGTGGAGCTTGCATTCTAATAAGGAAGATACATTAAGTATTACATACCCAAAGATACCTACACACATTCACAAAATGTGATGAGTGCCATGCAAAAACAGGTCATGATGAGAGAGTACAATGGTTGATGACAGAGATTCATATCAGGGATTAAGAATGACCTTACCAAGGAATTGATATTTAAAATTGAGACCTGAAAATTTGGAAGGAGTCAGTCCTGTGTAGTGCAAGGAGACATCCAGGAATTAAAAATAATAACTACAAATATCCTGAGGCAGAAAAGAGCAATGGTGTGGCTGGAAGGTGGTGATAGCAATGAGGTTGGAGGTGTAGCTAGATCTTGCAGGTGAGCATACGATGTTTGCGTTTAATTCCAACTACAACTGAAAGCCACTAAATGGTACTAAGCAGCAGAGTGACATAAGTGGATTCATGTTTTAAAAGATCACTTTGACTGGGATTTGGAGAATGTGTTCTGGGGAGGAGCCAAGGCTGGAGACAGAAGGACTAGGTGGGGAAGCTCCTGGAATGTCCAGGTGAGGTAAGATTCATAGAACTGGCAACCTAGATGGCAGGAAAGAAAGAGGGTGTGCCCATCGTGACAGCTAGTTTTGAATTTGGTTGCCTGGGAGAGTGAGCCACACTTATAGAAACAGGGAACATACAAAAGAAACCAGGCTTACAAGGCACTAGCTCTTTATCAAAGATGAGAGGAAGTGAGACGCACGCAGCCAGAAAGTGGGTTCCTAACACCAGACAATAATATTCTTTCTATTGTGATCACCACTGTACATAAAAGCAAAGGAATGGGTTAACTAGCAACATGAATTGAATTCTAAAAAGTCCTTGTGTTGTGGAAACTAGGCAAGAGGCTGGCTTCTGACACATGGTTTACTTGGTTACATGGTTTACTGTGATAGATGAAGTTTAATACTTTTAGTTGAATAACAGAAAATAGGGTAATTATCATTGATATGATCATAATAGGTCATGTGGAAGTATCTAGTTGAGGCATATCACTGTAGAGAGTTAAAATTTCTCTCAGTCTATGGTTTACTATAGTGTCAAATTGAGTTTAAGACAGGCACATTCTAATCACCACAGTTCCTCATATCTTTGTAGTTATTTATGGGTATTAAGCATTGTCACCATTCATTCTTTCATGTGTTTCTCTCGAAACCCTGACAATCAGCTTGCAGAAATAATCATTTTCATATAATGGACAGACTGAGTCCAGGAGAGATTAAGTTACCTGCACAACCTGAACAGTTAATCAAGCGGCAGTTGCAGGATGCAGTCCTTTCCCTTGTTATTCCTTGCTGGGATTCTTGGTGAGATGGGAAAAGTCTTGGATTGAGTCTGATGGAGAAGTTTAGATTCCGACTCTATCATTGGATATTCATGTGGCATTAGGCAAACTACCTCATCTTTCTGTGCCTTAGTTTCCTAATTTGGCAAGTATTAATAGCACTAATATCATCTAGTTCAACGGGTTGCTGTGAGAATTCAATGCGATAAAATATGTGAGGGGCCTGGCATCACATCCTTCTCCCTCCTCTCACCTCTACTTAACCCTGCCTCTCATGCAAAAGGCTTTATTAATGAAGTGCCCATTGAACGACATATGATGAAGCCCTTTCTTCTCTTGAGTGCTATCCCATCGCAGGACTAAGAGGCATGTTTTCTGCAAATGCCCCAACATCATGTCCATTTTGTGTTCATTTGTGCTATTTGTCAACTTCCCAGGTACTTGTGGCCCTGTTCTCTCAATTGCTGCTGGGTGGGAGTAGGTGCTAATCACAGCTTTGAGGGGCACTAGTGCTCTGTCAATGGCTGGGGATGTTTAATTAAGATGCCACTGCATCTGCACTTGTAAGGGAAGCAATAGAGCTGTAATACACAACCCGCACACACTCCTGGACCCCACGGTCAATTTGTAAAAGTGTTTGACTGCAAATCATCCTTACTAGTGTTGCAAATCATACAACTAGTGTTGTATTACAGTGATGTTTTAATAACCAGAATGAGAAAAATGGAAGAATGTATGTTAGGAAGAGAATGGCACAGGAGATAAAAAGGTGGTGATGCAGCAAATAAAATGATCCAAGTGTAGGGAAGACATGGGAACTGAAGAGAGACACAAGAAAGGTATTCATTCACAGGACCTAGTTAAGAAGATGTTCCTCCCTGAAATGCAAGTCCATGGATATATTTATGAGGCTATCCCATGGATTCTGTACTCTGACCATTCCTCAGAATGTTTTGAAGGGTCATAAAAGCACAGCTGCCCTGACCTCGCCCAGACCTACTGAATTGGACTCTGAAAAAAATGGTCAAGCAGGTGGGGTTTTTAAAAACTCCTTAGGTTTTTGGGATACTCAGGTAGGATTGAGAAATGCTGGCTTATCCTGTGGCAAGCACTACTAAGCACATTATTATACTCAACCTTTACTATAGTTCCACAAAACAGGTTATTTCCCAAACAAAACAAAAACATGGTTATAGTAAACTGATTACCTAGCAACATGAGGACCTAGATCATAAATAGCAAAGAATTGGAACCAAATTCTCCTGACTCCCAAAATATCTCTAACGACTGCACTTCCTGCATAATGTATTCTAATCACCTCTTATCTGATCCACATGGCTCTTCAGAAAATTATAAATTAAGGCAGCACGTGGGCTATTCCTATGATTGGAGCTAACAGCATGCAACAAAGCATCAGAGGAGGAAAGAACCATTGTTCATTAAGGAAGATGAGGGAGGAGTTTCTAAGGAGGGTTCCTGAAAAATGGGTGAGGGTTCAAATATTATATTTATTCATTTAACAAATATTTATTGAGAACATACTCCATGTCAGTTCATTTCTAGATATGGGAGATATATAGATACAAGAGAGTAAGACAGCCAAGATCCTAGAGGGAGATTTTACAGGTAGAGACTGACAGGCTCCCAGAATGGCATGTAAACATAAGCAGTCTTACTTCAGAGCTACCATCTAGTTGGCTCTGAAGCAACTACTGTGGGCCAGGGACTGAGTTAAGAGATTCATGCATAATTTCATGTGACATTCCACATAACTCCATGGCAGAAATAACTCATCGTAGATTAACAAATGAGAAAACGAAGGCTCGGAGAAGTAGTTTCTCAAGGTTATACAGCAAAGAAGGGCCAGTATCTAGTCTATCAGACCTCAGAGCCAGTTGGAAGCTTCCCCTTCACCTTATCAGAGAAAGCCGTTCCTAAAAAAAAATCCCTCCAAGCCCCATTTTCAGAAATTGAAAATGTAGTTACCACTGAAATTAGAGGTGCACAATTACATCTACAGTTAAACAAAACATACACGTGATACTCAATGATTACTTAATTGAATCCTTAAAATAAAAATAAAACAAAAATAAAACAGAATAGTACAGTTAAAAGAAATCAATGAAAATATGTCAAATGGTGCCAAAAATTGTTGCTACCACACATTATGCAAACTAAAAACATTTTTTAAATGAAAAATTAAGAAACTTTACAATTGCAATCTAAGAAGACCCATAGTGGGTTTCCTTTTGTGGAACTCAGCTGCTTTTCAGACACGTGGACGCTGCATCAGATTTTCTGATGTGAAGAAATGCCTAGGGAAGTAGTTATTAAATGCAATTCATCTGAAGTTAAATGTGTGGAGCCAGGCCGAGTGTGGTTGCTAAGGCCTGTAAATCCCAGCACTTTGGGTGGCTGAGCTGGGAAGAATGCTTGAGCACAGGAGTTTGAGACTAGCTTGGGCAACATGTTAAGACCTCATCTCTACAAAAAATTTAAAAATTAGCCAGGCATGGTGGCATGTGCCTATAGTCCCAGATACTTGGGAGGCTGAGGTAGGAGGATCGTTTGAGCCAGGGAGGTCGAGACTGCAATGAGCTGTGTTTGTGCTACTGCACTTCAGCCTGGGCAACAGAGAAAGACCTTGCCTCAAAAAAAAAAAAAAAAAAAAAAAATCTGTGGAACTAGATTTGTATCTTTGAATGGAAAAGCGCAGCTCTGCTTGGCTAACCCTTGTTTTCTTCTCCCACCCCCAACACACTCTAGGATCCTGTAATGAGAGATAGACTTGTCTATCCACACATCCTCTACTCTGAGCAGGAGATCGTGGGCTATTTATTGTGTTAAACTGAGCACAGGTTACTACAACGTGTGCTACTACTCTTCTGTCCTTAAATATCCTTTCTCCATTGTCATTTCCTGTGGTTTGCACATGGACTCCTACTCACCTTCAAATTTTAGGGTAAATCTCATTTCCATGGTGAAGGGGATTAGTCACTACCTCCAATAGCATGTTCCTTTGCTCAGATCTGTCTCACAGCATTTATTACACCACATGGCACCTGTCTGCTTATATACCAGTTGGTAAACTCGGAGCTCTTTGAGGTCATCTTTTTGTATCCAAGGCCCAGAATAATGCCTTGTGGTATGGTTTGGCTCTGACCCCATCAAAATCTCATCTTAAATTGTACTCGCATAATTCCCACATGTTGTGGGAGGGACCCAGTGGGAGATAATTGAATCATAGGGGTGATTTCTTTTTTTTTTTTTTTTTTTTTTTTTTTTTTTTTTTTTTTGAGACGGAGTCTCGCTGTGTCTCCCAGGCTGGAGTGCAGTGGCGTGATCTCGGCTCACTGCAAGCTCCGTCTCCCGGGTTCACGCCATTCTCCCGCCTCAGCCTCCCAAGTAGCTGAGACTACAGGCGCCCGCCACCACGCCCGGCTAGTTTTTTGTATTTTTAGTAGAGACGGGGTTTCACCATGTTAGCCAGGATAGTCTCGATCTCCTGACCTCGTGATCCACCCGCCTCGGCCTCCCAAAGTGCTGGGATTACAGGCTTGAGCCACCGCGCCCGGCCAGGGTGATTTCTTCCTTACTGTTCTCATGGTAGTGAATAAGTCTCACTAGATTTGATGATTTGATCAGGAAAAAACCCTTTCACTTGGCTCTCATTCTCTCTTTGCCTGCAGCCATCCATGTAAGATGTGATGTGCTCCTCCTTGCTTTCTGCCATGATCGTGAGGCTTCCCCAGCCATGTGGAACTGTAAGTCCAATTAAACCTTTTTTCCTGTATAAATTACCCAGTCTCAGGTATATCTTTACCAGTAGCATGAAAACAGATAAATATAATAAATCGGTACTGGGAGTGGGGCACTGCTGAAAAGATACCCCAAAATGTGGAAGCAACTTTGGAACTGGGTAACAGGCAGAGGTTGGAACAGTCTGGAGGGCTCAGAAGAAGACAGGAAAATGTGAGAAAGTTTGGAACTCCCTAGAGACTTGTTGAATGACTTTGACCAAAATGCTGATAATGACATGGACAATAAGTTCCTGGCTGAGATGGTCTCAGATGGAGATGAGGAACTTTTCGGGAACTGGAGCAAAGGTGACTCTTG
The DNA here is from genome assembly GCF_043159975.1 of Macaca nemestrina. Classification (NCBI taxonomy): domain Eukaryota; kingdom Metazoa; phylum Chordata; class Mammalia; order Primates; family Cercopithecidae; genus Macaca; species Macaca nemestrina. Next base: position 14,334,031 of record NC_092132.1, on the reverse strand, counting down.
TTATGTTTTAGCAAAGAGACTGGCGGCATTTTGCTGCTGCCCTAGAGATTTGTGGAAATTTGAACTTAAGAGAAATGATTTAGGGTATCTGGGGGAAGAAATTTTAAAGCAGAAAAGCATTCAAGAGATGACTTGGGTGTTGTTAAAGTCATTTGGTTTTATAAGGGAAGCAGAGAATAAAAGTTTGGAAAATTTGCAGCCTGATAATGTGATAGAGAAGAAAATCCAATTTTCTGAGGAGAAATTCAAGCTGCCTGCAGAAATTTGCATAACTAACAAGGAGCTGAATGTTAATCCCCAACACAATGGGGAAAATTTCTCCAGGGTATGTCAGAGGTCTTCATGGCAACACTTTCCATCACAGACCCAGAGGCCTAGGAGAAAATGGTTTCATGGGCCAGGCCCAGGGTCCCCATACTATGTGTGGCCTAGGGACTTGGTGCTCTGTGTCCCAGCAGCTCCAGATGTGGCTGAAAGGGGCCAATGTAGAGCTCAGGCTGTGGTTTCAGAGGGTGCAAGGCCCAAGTCTTGGCAGCTTCCACATGGTGTTGAGTCTGCAAGTACGTAGAAGTTAAGAATTGGGGTTTGGGAACCTCTGCCTTCTGTATTTCAGAAGATGTATGGAAATGCCTGGATTCTCAGGCAGAAGTTTGCTACAGGGACGGGGCATTCATGGAGAACCTCTGCTAGGGCAGTGCAGCAGGGAAATGTGGGGTCGGACCCCCACACTGAGTCCCTACTGGGGCACCATCTAGTGGAGCTGTGAGAAGAGGGCCACTGTCCTCCAGACCCCAGAATGGTAGATGTACCAACAGTTTGCACCATTCTCCTGGATGTCTTTGGGTTATGACATGTGGGAAAAGTGGTGCTTAGTGAGCAACATAATCCCTTGGGAGCACCCAGGACATACGCTAAGGCCCACAAAAAATATGTGAATAAATCTATTTGTTCATAAATGATGCTTTATAAGCAAGTGGATAGTAAAAACAGACAGTTTCAGACATTAAAACAGCCCAGTTTATAAATAATTGTAGATAATTGAATGAATAAGCAATAATGAATGCACCCCAGTTTCTTGAGGTCTTTATGCAAAAGTTACCCTCTTGTGGAGACCTCCCCTTATGCCCATATCTCAGTGATCACATGCTCCTGGCCTCTCATTTCATGTGCTCTGTATTAGCCTCTTCTCATGCTGTTAATAAAGACATATCTGAGGCTGGGTAATTAATAAAGGAAAGAGGCTTAATGGATTCACAGTTCCACATGGCTGGGAGCCCTCACAATCATGGCAGAAGACAAAGGAAGAGCAAAAGTTCATCTTCCATGGCGGCAGGCAAGAGAGGCTTGTGCAGGGGAACTCATGTTTATAGAACCATCAGATCTCGTGAGACTTATTCACTAACAGGAGAACAGTATGGGGGAAACTGCCTCTATGATTCAATTATCTCCACCTGGCCCTGCCCTTGACATGTGGGGATTATTACAATTCAAGGTGAGATTTGGGTGGGGAAACAGCCAAACCATATCATGCTCCTTTCCTGTTTTATTTATTTTTTCTTTCTTAGGACTCATCATTATTTCATTTTCTATATATTTCATTAACTTATCTTGTTTATTGTCTATCTATTTCACTTAGATATGAGCTTTATGATGATATGCCTTTTGTCTCTTTTGTTCAATACAATAATCCCAGCACCTAGAATAACACCTGGTTTATATAGGGCCTCAATATATTTGTTGTAGGAGTTCTGTAACTATGAACTTGATGTAACTGATCCTTGTCTTTTCAGTTCACTGTTCTACAAGTAATAATTGTGAAGTGAGAGAGTATATAATATTGTACATTTGAAAATTAAACCTTTATTGTATTACTGTTTTTTTAAATATTAAACTATATTAAAGTATATATTGACATGTATTAACATGCTCTCTATTTGCATAGATTTATGGAAGATTTGAAACTGTTTTATGGGAGACATTGGAATTGTCTACCTTTGATTTAGTAATTACAATGTTGACTTTTGCCAACAGAAATGTTCATATGGTTTTCTTGGTTTCAGGAAAAATGGGTGAGTAGAGATACACAATTTACACATTCTTCCTTTAATCTTCCTCTTCATTAAAAATTTATCTTCGTGTAACATTTAACAGAAAATAAAGTAGCTATAAAGCTACGACTCATAATTCCTGTAACCGTTTCTAGTGCCAAGCACAGCAATAGATAGAGAACACTGGTGAACAGACAAAGCAAGACACGATGACTTTGTGGTCTGGTGGGAGAGTTGAGTTAGTAATCAAATAAGCATAGAAATAATTATACAACTACATCTGTAACAAGTTATGTGAAAGAGACACAAATGGTTCATTGAGAGTCCAAAGTGAAAGGATGAACTTAGATGAGCAGTTAATTGAAGGGTGTGTGTGTGAGCATGTACAAATGTGTTTATGTGTGTGCTAATGGTTGTGGAATACCATTCTAATAGAAGAGAGCAGTATGTGCAAAGGCCTGATTGGAGAGGGCACAGCATGTTTGAGAAACCAAAAGAAGGATCATGGCTAGTGTCCAGTCAAATGCAGTGGAGTGGAGTGGGGTGAGGGGATGGAGACATGCTGGGCCTTGCTGGGTGTTTATCTCGAGAGTTACCAGAAGCAACTAAAGTGTTTGGCTTGGAGATCAGAGAAATGATCACATTTAGATTTTTTTCAACATAATTTCAACTGAAATACAGAAAAGAGTAGATTCAATGAAATGGCTAATATAGAGGAAATGAAGAATAAAAGGAATTAAATGGTTAATGTAATCATTCAGGCAAGAGATGAAGGTAACTTAGACCAAATTCATGGCAGTGGTGATGGAGAAACATGGGCACATAGGAGGGAGACTTGTAGGAATTAGGACTGTGAAAGACGGAAAGACAGGTATCAAGAGGACTCCTGGGTTTCTGGACTTATAAAGGATGGAGCCTTGGATCTACCTGAGTAGACTTCCCATAGGCAGGTATTAATGTTTACTCTGGACTGGGGAAGAAAAATGACCCAAGCATGCACTGCTTAACTTTCTTACTTCTGTCCATGTAGATATCATTAATTGACTTAAACACTGGCTCTTGCTCAGCCTCCAAAAACAGCACTGGTAGGCATCACTAATTGAATGGAATTAACCAAGAAAATGAAACCTATTTATTAGTCATCCTTAGGCTATCATTATGAAACAAATCCAGGCCCTTGCTTGACCTTATGATTTCAGCATGTCTTACTTTAGGTTGCACAGAGCAGGAGGGTTTCCGCAGCTACCTAGGCACAGGCAGGAATGACACAACCAGAAAAAGAGCCTGGAAATGGTCAGAATGGGAGTGGACAGGACAACTACATTGTCTTGCAATGAAAAGAGAGTGTGGATGGGCTAGTGCCAGAATATACAGCAAGAATACTAAAGTAGATTGAATGCAAACACTAAATTTAAAAGGGGAGATTCTATCAGTGAACAAATCTGGGATGGGACAATGGCCCAGGAGTAAATGAATGTGAAACGGGAAGCCTGTGGTGATCATATATAATCATATGTCCAGTATCTTCTTGGAGGATATGAATCTGTATTCTCATAGGCAGGTCAGTCCCAGAGATTGCCTGACTTAGTTTTGGTTTTAATGTATCTCTTAGTCCCTATTATGCCACTTGCCGATTTAAACCCTGCTGTTCTTAGGAGAAATTCCAAACCCCTTACAACACCTACTGACCACTGTTTGGGATTCTAGTCACTCCTTCCTTTCCCTCTCATTTTTGGCAAAAAGCACAAAGAAGGCCTTTTACTTCCTTAAAATCTCCAATCACTTTCTTTCTTTTTTATTTTTTTGAGACGGAGTCTCACTCTTTGACCCAGGCTGGAGTGCAGTGGCAAGATCTTGGTTCACTGCAACCTCTGCCTCTGGGTTCAAGCAATTCTCCTGCCTCAGCCTTCTGAGTAGCTGAGATTACAGGTACCTGCCACCACACCTGGCTAATTTTTTTGTATTTTTAGTAGAGACGGGGTTTCACCATGCTGGCCAGGTTAGTCTCGAACTCCTGACCTCAAGTGATCCACCTGCCTCGGTCTCCCAAAGTGCTGGAATTACAGGTATGAGCTACTGTCCAATCACTTTCTTAACTCCGAGTCTTCATGAATCTCTCCCCAGTTTTTCACAGCTCCGAATCATTCTTCAGAGTTCTGCTTTAAAGTTGCTTAATGTTCTTTCCTTTGAGAGGTCTGTGTACCATTGCCCTGCAACACAGAACCTTTTTATCCTCCGACTTCCCTTCTTGTAAAGCTTATCACACATGTTTAGTTGTCTGGTTCCCCTAACAAGACTATAGATGCTTTGAAGACTGATTCTGTCTGCTTTGTTCACTCAGGATCCTCAGCAACTTCCTCAGTGCTTGAGACCAGCAGGTTCTAAGTAAATATTTTTCAAGGAAACTTGTGAACATATAGAAGGCAGGGGCTGTATCCAGCTCATGGATGCATTTTCTGCAGTGACCAGTAATGTCCCTGGTAGAGAACATTGGGGAAATAGTTTCTAAGATCATTTAAGCCCAGGAGTTCAAGGCTGCAGTGAGCTATGATCATGCCACCGTACTCCAGCCTGGGCAACACAGTGAGACTCTGTCTCTAAAAAGAAAACAAAATTATTAAATAGAGTCTTTACGTGACAACACTCGTTAGATCCTCAAGTCATCTATGCTTTCATGGGACACTTTGAAAATAAAATTTTACTGGCAAAATCCTCAAGCACCCAGGCTTGCCAGCCTCCAGCCAGTTGTGCTACTGGCAATCATCCCAGCTCCTCCCTTGGTAAAGCATTTTCTGCAAGACATGGGAATTTGCCTGGAGTCTGCTTATAAAAGCCCATTTTCAACACTTTTGTTTCCTTCACATTTGTTCACTGCCTGAGAAACATCATTTAAATTCCCTGAAAACACACTCTGAAATAAAATAGGAAAGTTTGCTCTTTAATACGATTCCCAACTCCTGCTGGGGCGCAATATATCCTTTTCTGGCTTTGGGGATCAGAAGTACCAGCTTCTCTCCTGGAGCCAGACTGTGGCCCTGGGTGGCCTTTGTGCTCACGTTCTGCACATCTTTTTCTCCCTGAGTTTTTCCATTTGCATGAAAAGAGACCCTGGATTGATTCAAAGTCCATTAGTGGCTCCTGTCTGGATTCCCCTCTCATCTCACATAACATACTCTATTCATGTCATCAAATGGTTTCACAGGCATCAATTGCTACAGTGCACCACGAGGGGAAGTCAAGGTGAAAACAGTGAGGAATTCAGGATCTTCTTTTTATGCAAATGCTTATAGCAGCGAAGATAAAGGTAGCAGGGCAGCCCTGTGAATCAGACAGCACTTTTGGGCTTACACATAGCAGAGTGTTTCTGAACAGCTTCAGGAAGAGCTCGCCACTTTCAGGCTCTCACAAATGGAGAGACTTCTCATTAACCTCTTTCTCTCCACTGCAGGCAAAGTGGCATTAACTGGAGCCAAGGTCTAGGCACTGGGGAGAGACTTGTTCTGGAGTTATAAACAATATCTTATTGTTGTCGATCACACATTATGTAGCATATGAAGTGCTTCCTATTCATTGTCTAATTGAAACCTCACATTAATTATAAGAGGGAATACGATGCTATCTTCATTCCATTATACATATGAAGATACTGAAAATTGAAGAGTTTCAGTAAATCAGGTAACTCAGAGTCATGCATTTGGTAAATGCACGGTGAAGACCCAAGTCCATGTTTCTTTTTTTTTCCTGAAACTTGGATCATAGTTCACCCATTTAATCATTTATTTACTAAGTCCAGGAGTAGGTGGCTTAGTGCTTGGCATGAAGAATCAGCAGAAAAGAAAAACAGACATGGTGTTCACTTTTGCAGAACCATTGTTCTAAAAAGCAACAAACCCTGTCGTGAGGTTTAAGGGGAGTTTGTGGCTGCTTTAGCAAAATGGTCAATGAAGAAATGTTTAAGGAAATTATGTTTAACTGGTACCTGAAGGACAGAAGGAGCTAGACTTGTAGAGAGCTAGGGAAGGGTGTTTCAGACACAGGGGAACAGCCAATACTGAGGCTATGGTATGCTGTCTTTTATTAAATTAAATCTTTCATATATTCAATAAAAATTTTAAATGAGATCCTACTTAAGACAAGGTACTGTATTAGGCACTATAAATGTAGAGTTGAACAAGGCAGAGATGATCCTCTACTTCATGGGGGGTTTAGTCCCCAAGATGACAGGAGAGGGGGAGAAATGATAGTCATGGTACCAGAGAGGTCCAGCAGTAGTTTGATGAATACTATGACAGTAAGTCAGGAGCAGGCTCATGCTAGAAATGTGGGAAGGCAGCTCAGTTACTTAGGATTGGCTATTCTATCAGCAGCAGGTAAGACCCTCAGAAGGTTTTAGATAGCTGAGAAGAGAAAGGAGGAAAAGCTGGATTTCTGCATGGTGTATCATCCACACTCAGAGCAAGACAGAGACCAAGTATCAGAAAGATCTATGGAGACTAAAAACTAGGTGCTTAGTCTCAGAAATAAGACATGTGCTTATCACTAAAATAAAGTCTTTCCACCCCAATGTTTTAGACCATGAGGTTACTCAGATGGGTCATACATTCCTTTGATCATGCTAGATCGGTACCCGGGATGCCTTGTCTAACTGGTCTGCTGAAGTGACACTACCTTCATGAAGTTCCCCCAAGTCCTCCTATGCCATGTAGACCTGCCTCTGTCTGCCTCACTGAAACCTGCATCAACCTTTAAATCACCACCTGTACCACCTTAGTGTGGTAGAAGCTCTCTTGTCTGACCTACATTTAATCAACTCCCTGGCTTAACTGATTTACTGGACTAACCCACTCTCTTCAATCACTCTTTTACACATGTCAGTGGATCAGGCCACAGAAGGGTGAAAGGTTCCCAGGTGGTAAAAAGATTTATAAATACCTACAGCTTCTATTCTATCTGTAGCCCCAGGCTGACCAGAAATCACTGAGCTTGTCCCCAGACCCAGCTATGTCAGTTATATCTGTTAGTGTATTTATGTGATTTAATTAAATATTAAATAAAAATATTAAGTAAGTAGGAAAAGAGAGATGCCCTTTGCATGAAAATGAAACAAAATACTTTGAGAAGACTTTGTAATGCTGAGCAGCTAAAACAATGATGCTAAATTAGATGTGGGCAAGATAGCTGTAAACATTTGTGAAAAAAATTATAAAAATCCAGAAGTCACTCTGATAATTTTGAAAGTACTTTTAAATTCTCAGTACATTTTAAGAAATATTAAAGAAATATTAAATATTAAAGAAATATTAACTAATGCACTTTGGCTATGGTCTCTGTAAGAAACAACAGATAAACACTAAAAATGCTTTCCACAGTAGTTGAACTACCTTACATTTCTAACAACAATATATGACAATATGTAAGCATTCCCTTTTCTGCACAGCCTCACCAGCATCTATTATGTTTTCACTTATTAATAATAGTCATTCTTACTGGTGTGAGACAGTGTCTCACTGTGGTTTTGCATTGCATTTCTCTGGTGATTAGTGATGTTGATTGAGCATTTTTTCATAGGTTTGTTGACCTCTTGTGTGTCTTCTTTTGAGAGGTGTCTATTCATATCCTTTGCCCACTTTTTAAAGGGGTTATTTGGTTTATGCTTATGGGTTTGTTTACATTACTTATAGATTCTAGATATTAGACCTTTGTCAGATGCATAGTTTGTGAATATTTTCTTTCATTCTGTAGGGTATTTTTTTACTCTGTTGGTAGTTTATTTTGCTGTGTAGAAGCTCTTTAGTTTAATTAGGTCCCACTTGTCAACTTTTGCTTTTGTTGCAATTGCTTCTGAGCATTCAGTGGTTGATGTCCAGAATGGTATTAAACACTGAGTGCATATGGACACAAATATGGAAATAATAGACACTAGGGGCTCCAAAAGGGAGGATGGAGGGGGGAAAAGTGTGAAAAATTACCTGTTGGGAACTGTGCTCAGTGACTGGGTGACAAGATCAATCATTCCCCAAACCTCAGCATCACATGATATACTGATGTAACAAACCTGTACATGTACCCCTGAATGAATCTAAAATGAAAGTTGAAAATAAAATAAAATAAAATAAATAAACCTGTGGTATATGCCTACATCATTAGGCTACATCATGAGAGTCACACATTCAACCTCATTAAACAATGTTATGTTCTTACAACATACTAATAGCTGCTCAACTTACTAGCAATGTGTATGCCCATGAAGCCATATTCAAACTTGATATTATCAGAATATTTGATTTCTGATAATCATTTGAATGTAAAATGGAAAATTATAGAAGTTTTTAAAAAAATGGCTTGGCATTATTTCAAAAGAATAGATTTATTATTTTATGTTTAAATTACAAAGAAAATGTTTCCATATAATTCTTCATAATTCTTCATTTTACTTTGCTTTTTCAATTAACCAAGCAACAACCCATACTGACTATTTCAGCTAAAAGGAAATTTGCAATTTCTGTCTGTCATCCTCCCTAGAAGGTGAAATATTTGAGACCAAGATGTTTTCTCTACCTCCAGAACCCAACACAAACTTAGTAAAAAAGAAGTGGCTGTATTTGTCTGGACTCCTTTGGTCACCAAGATACTCATATTTTCCTCAGTATTCACCTGAAGCAAAATCATACTTGATCACTAGTAAACTTGGATGACTTATGGAATCTAAGGGTGAAACTGAGACTGGACTTTGGGAACAAAAGAGACTCCATGACTTATCATGACACCCTTTAAACTTGGATCTCTGCTTCTCCTGAAAGCTAGCTTCCTCATTCCCTCTCCCTTCTCAGCCACTAAGACCTCTGGATCCTTGCACCTTATGTCTATACATTGGGAGGAAACTTGTTCAGTTTCAGTCTCAACATGACTGAATAAGAACTCTGCATCAGTCAAACAGTGACTTCTGCCTAATGTACATGATTGAGGTGCAGGGCCATGATAATAAGCATATTTATTACGGGGGTCACCGTTAAGAGGGGGGTGGGTTAGGTGCAGAGGGGAGAAGGGAAGTCCCAGAAAAATGATGGGCAGGGCAGGAAATAAGTTGGTACAATAAGGCTGCCAGTGCATGTTTGTAGAAGGAACAGATGAATAAAAGGCAAATACCTAACCCAAACCAGCATCAAGTATCTAACTCTAAAAGGGGGGAAGCAAAGCAAGGAACCTGAAGTGATGCTAAGTGACTGCAAAGGGCAGCATAGTAGAGGAATCATGTGCATGATCCAGGAGCTAGGCTCTGGGTTTGAACCCTACCTCTGCCCCTTTCCAGCTCTGCCTTGGAACACCTGCTTAACCCCTCTGTACCAGTTGCCTCATGTGCGAATTGCAGATGACAATAATAGCATCTATTTTATAGGGTTGGTGTGGGATTAAATCAGTTAATATTTATAAAAGAATTAGATAGTGTCTAGCACATTGTAACCACAGCCCAAATGTTTGTTAAATTTAGTGACAAGCCTGTTCTATTTTAAGCATTGTTTTTGAAATTTAATTGTAAATTGGTGCTAAAGCTTTCACTCTTAGAAAAAAGGAATCACCCAGAAAATACAGGGAAAATGAATAGACTTAGTATGTGAAAAGGCAATTGTGTTACACAGTGAAAACTGTTAATAATTTGAACAAAAATTAAAAATTTTTCTTGCCAAAATCTTGACTCTGGCATTTGGGTTTACATATTAAAGTGCTTTTTATGGAATTTTAGGTCGTAACTGTTTCTAAAAGCCAATTGTGAGCATAGCATTGCAGAAGTTATTGCTTAATTGGCTCCTGAAGGCATATTCTGTAGGTTCACTTCAGACTGATTCAGCAAGGAGATTGGAAGTCTGGATAACACTAATGTTTATTTGTTGGTGGTCTAAGACCCTAGGAATTTTGGTTCTTCTCAGAAATACTAAGACTGAAGTGTTCTGGTGTCAAGCAAGCTTCAGCTGAATCCTGGCTAAGCTCAGCAACTCATTTTCACTGTAACTGTGGTTACTTATATTGCTCTTTTGAGCCTTAGTTTCTTCATGTACAGAATGAGAAGAATACCTGTCGCCCAGGATTGTTGAGACTAAATGACAAAGCTCCTTATGAAAATGCTCCTTATAAAGGTGATTAGAACATAACAGTGGCCATCACATAAGTTTTAATTCTTCCCAGTGCTCAACTCACAGGCCATGGTCTGTGTTACTCTATATTCTATATTCCATGGATATGGTATGTGATTTAAAGAATCAGTCATAAAATTCAGGTATTCAGTTTCTTATTTTGTTGGTTTTTTTCTTTCCATGTTTTTAAGGAGTGAAGATTTTCTCAAGTAGCTTTATTAGTAGTTCTAAAATACACCAAACTGGAAACCTTGGGACAAAGCTCTTTCCTGATTTGTTCAATCATTGCTAGATGCCCACTCTGTGCCTGGAGACCCCAGTGCACAAGGCAGGCCAAGGCCACACCTTCACAGACAGAAGCTCAGGTTCTGTAACTTAGTTGTGGGAACTCAGGCAAGTAACTTAACCTCTCCAAACCTCATTGTCCTCATCTGTAAAACAGTTGTAGCTCCCTTGTGAGATTATTGAACACAGTGTGATATGTTCTTGTAACATGCTTAGTGGCAGTGACATGCCATGGGTATGGGGAGGTGGGGGAGAGAAAATGAAGAGTGGTCTGTACTAGATGCAGGCAATAAGAGGGACCCTTGTCTGTAGAGAATTTAAAATAATAAAAAAATGACTGAAAGTTATTCTGCTTTTCGTCATCACTATTCCTTGTCAGTTTTACACAATGGCAGTGAAACAAACACTCTTTGCTCCCAGGTGACTGCTTGATAGACGGTGTGTCATCATGCACATCCTCCGTGGCTCTCCACCCTACTCCAGGGATTAGCTTTTCTCATGTAGAATAACCCACGATCACTTTAACCTTAAGTTATGCTTAGGACATCAGTGGTATTCTTTAGCTGAAGTCTCAGTCTGATATAGCAACAATTCTAACATTATGAAATAAAGAGGAAGGCACTTTTTTCTTTGATAATAAAATGATAAACCAAAAGCAATATGACACTTGGGAAAAATGCTGAGGTCTCTTGAAAGGTATTTAGTCAAATGTGAGGAATAAAGAACACATTTGCTGAACCCAGAAGACATTAGACACTGGATACACTGCTAAGTAGCCCCCCTTGGAAAAAATCTTTCTCTTAACCACTTCTTAGGGCGTAAAGACTTCAAAGTCTTTTTAGAGAGCGTCAAAACGTCTTTTTACAGGAGTTTTGCTACTTCTCTCAAGACGCAGAAAACACTGCTAAGCATTGTGTCATTAAGAACTAGTGTGAAGGTTAACTTCATGTGTCAACCCTCTGGGACATGGTGCACAGATATTTAGATTAAATGTTATTCTGGATGTTTCTGTGAAAGTGATTTTGGACAAGATTAACATTTAAATTGATGGACTTTGAGGAAAGCAGATTGTCCTTCGTAACGTGGGTGGTCCTCATCCCATCAGTTTGAGGTTTAAATAGAGAACAAAAAATCTGACCTCTCCCAAGCAGAAAGGAATTCTATAGCAGATGGCGTTTGGATTTGAACTGCAACATTGGCTCTTTCCTCAGTTTCCAGTCTGATGGCTGTAGAATTTGAATTGCAGATTCTGGACATGCTAGCATCCATAATTGAATGCACCAATTCCTTAAAATAAAGCTCTCTTTCTTTGTCTATCTACACATTCTCTTGACTCTGCTTCTCTGTGGAACCCTGACTAATATACCTAGTATAGTTATTATCATTGCTGTTGTTACTGTAACTATCGTTACTATTGACTACACTTGTAGCTCCCATCGTTTTGTCATGTGAAGACTCTGTATTGAGTTTCTCAGAACTTCCCAGACGTGTTCCTGGCCACAATGATTTGCCAAAAATAGATTAGAACCTGGGTGTGCAGCTCTTGGGGTTGCCAGAGTCCTCAGGTCAGTCACCTCTGACCATGAGCAACATCTTTATGTGGCCCTACAGCAAATCTTAACCCTTCTTACGTATGTAACGATGTGGACAAAGTTAGAAGAGACTGATTCCTGTGCATTATCTCCACCCCTGCCAACAGGGAACAGATAAGGAAACTGAGGCTCAGAGAAGATTAGGGACTTGCCTAGGATCACACAGTGAGTGAGTAATGGGACCAGGATTTTATTAGGATCATTATCTCTGGATGGTGTGTTTCAGAGTGTCATTAAGTTTGTGAAAGGCAGGGCTGAGATTTACCCTGAGCTTTATGGATCCAGTGTCCTTTTCTCTTAATTTTTGTATCCTAATATATTTTGTTGATTTATCTTATGTTCTCCATTAAATTATAACTATAGGGTCCTTTCTGCAGGGACAGTGACACCTGTGTGAGTTTCTGAATAGTCCCTGGCTGAGCTATGCATGTGCTTTCAACCTAATCTTCCTACATCCATGCAGCTTTGCAGGATTAACTCAGTTGCCTACTCCCTAGATCAACCGTCCCCAATTCCTGGGCCACGGACTGGTACTGGTCCACGGCCTGTTAGGAACTGGGCTGCACAGCAGGAGGTAAGCAGTCGGCAAGCCAGCGAAATTTCATTTGTATTTACAGCCACTCACCATTGCTCAAATTACCACCTGAGCTCCGCCTCCTGTCAGATCAGTGGCAGCATTAGATTCTCATAGGAGCGCAAACCCTATGGTGAACTACACATGTGGGTATAGGTTGCGTGCTTCTTATGGGAATCTAATGCCTGATGATTTATCACTGTCTGTCATCACCCCCAGTCTCCCCCAGATGGGACTGTTTAGTTGAAGGGAAACAAGCCCAGGGCTCCCACTGATTCTACATTATGGTGAGTTGTATAATTATTTCATTATGTATTAAAATGTAATAATAGAAATAAAGTGCATAATGAATGCAATGCACTGGAATCATTCCCAAACCATCCCCCTCCACCCTGGTGTGTGGAAAATTGTCTTCAAAGAAACTGGTCCCTGATGCCCGAAAGGTTGGGAACTGCTGCCCTAGATGATATTGTGTTGGTTCCACTAGTTGGAATTCACCAACTCTGGTGGAAAGCCATTGAAGGTGTTTCATCGTTGTTTCTTTTATAGGTCGCTCTCATTTCTGGTTGGAGAATGTCTTATGGAAAAGCGAGAATGAAAATAGACCAGTTAGGTTATTCTGAGTGTCCAATGAGAAATGACAGGGACTTGGAGCATGGTGGCAGGGAGAAAGGTGAATGGCTTTTAAATCTCTTTTGGCTGTGGTGTGACAGATTGGCTATGAGGGGTGAATGAAAGAAAGGCATTTCATATAATTTTTGTGAAGACTTGGCACATAGAAAGGATTCAATAACATTAGGTACTGATATTATTAATATGCTCTTTGAAGTCAAAGGCTAGTGAATCTTACATTTCTTCAGGTTTAACACAAGTCTGATATACAGTAGGAGCCCAATAAACATTTGCTTGCTGAATATCTCTGGTGTGTTACTGCGTTAACAAGTGGTCATTGTCATGTTAATTATTGTATGTTAATAATAAACTCCTGGTGATAGAGTTAGACATCACCTTGTATTTGGTACTCTTGCTTAGATTATATATAAGTAAAAGTATTATTTCCAGTTACAGAAGCCCTGCTGAGAAGGAACGTCTTACAGGAGGGTTCAGTGTGAATTAACAATACTGAGCATGATATTGACACACATAGAGAACCCAGTGTTATTTGTATATTACTGTAGAACTTAACAGTTCTGTGTTTTCTCATTCCCATGTCTCTATAATCACAATTTTAAAAGGGGTTCGTTGCTCATTATAATATCATTCATTTATCTATTGAGATAATTATTCATTAAATATTTTTTCAAACTCTCAAAATGATGCAATTTACTGAAGAAAAGGTTACTGCTCTTACAGAGCTTCAGGCAAGTCAATAAGGATACTGAGTGTGATCAACACAGTGATGGATGGAAGGTTAAGGACAGTGCGAGCCCAATTTAAGGATGTCTGGTCTCAGTCAGGGAAGGCTTCCTGGAAGAGGTGATGTGTGAGCTGAGTTTTGGGGAACAGGTAGATTTTAGCTAGATGGGTAAGAGTGAGAATGGTTTTAAGTAGAATAAATTGTATGAGTGAAGCAATGATGATATGACAAAGATGATGTATTCATGGAGCTTCAAATAGTTGGATGTGGAGTTAGGCGAGGACCAGATTATAAAGAGGCTTGTGTACTAATCTGGGGAACATTAACTTCATCTTGAAAGCTACTGGGGGCTACTGAAGGATCTCTTCTTATTTAAAGTACAATTTACATAGAGAATAGTGTACATATCACAGGTGTACAGCTCTATGAATTTTCATAAAGTAAAACACTCTCATAAACAGAATCGACCTAGAAGCAGACCATAAGAGAACCCTAGAAGCCCCTTGTGTCCCCATACCACTCTTACAAGAAGGAGGGAATACATTATTTCAATAATAAAGCAAAAGCCCAAGAGAGAATAGCAATCATTTTGATGAAACCATTACCAACCATACTCTTATTGAGCACTTACTATGTGTCAAGCCCTGTATATGAATCAGCATCTCCTTATGTCCTCACAACAACTGATGACGTAGCTGTGAGATTTCAGTGTATATAGGTCAATACAGAAAAATATATGCCCACAGTCTGCTGTCATGTCTCATCATGTGTGTTTTGCTAAACCTTAATGTTCCAGTTGTCAATAGGACTGGGATCAATTTGCAACACATACAGACAATGAAACAGATCAAACTTAGACTTTGATTCATTTGCTTTGTAAGGACAAAGCAATCTGCAAGGTGATAATAATAAAACCAGAAATAGGGCAACATTTAAAAAATTTTACAAGACCCAAAATACCTATTTTGGAATAGCTTCCTGAGTCTGAAAAATGATATTTCTTAAATGATCAATGTAACTAAAGTAGAGTACTTTGATATTCTCTTAGGGCTGGTTTATATTTACAAACCTGTTTTGTAGTTAGAGAGTGAAAATGTTTTGTTCATTTAAAATGAATATTCTTTTCTGGCGGTCATTTAGGAAATGACACGAACGAAGCCCGACACATTTGCCACCCTGGTCTTACGCTACCTGTGAGAAAAAAAGCAATTTTATTCTGGAGTATGACAGACTAGGTTTCAGCACATTTTCTAGCTGAGTGACCTTCCTTCAGCATCAGTTTTTTTCCCCCGAAACCATCTGGGATAAGGAGATAAGCATCCGTTTTTTTTTTTTTTTAAATCTGTAAAATGGGAACAATAATTAGCCTTTCGTGGAGTGGCTCATGTGAAAATGCCAATTAGAGTCACTAACATAAGTGGGAGCTAAATCCTTCTCCACATTTATTTTCTTTTACACTTTAAACCCTTAACATGAAGCAGAAAAAACGTTAATACTAGTGCATTTACTTCCATCCCATGCCTCTACTGACGAGTCACAACTATCTACACTATCTACCATAAAATTCTCCCTTTTCCTGTAAGCCTGTAGGTACGTGTGTTTTTTGTCCAGTATCCTGTAGAGTTTTGGGAAGGGAATCATGGACAACCCAAACTAACTATATGTGGTAGATTGCTTGCACGTATGTGCATAATAATTCCTGTTGGGTAATGCCTTCCATGTTGCTTCTTGGCTTAGTCATGTTACTTGCCTTGGCCAATGGGACTACAGCAAATGCGGCATAAGCAGAGGCTTTGAAATTATTTGTACGTTAGGGCTCATGTTTTCTTTTGCATTGCTTGGAACCATGAGACAACTACATGAGTGCACCTGCACTAGCTTGCTGGAGGATGAGAGGACACATGATGAAGAATTAGATGTCCTGCTCCACAGTCTTCCAAAATACTAGATATGTGAGTGGGGCTGTCCTATATCATCCAGCAGCCAGTCAGCAGAGCTGATCAGACTAGAACTCTCCAACCAACCCACAGATTTGTGAGCTAAGTAAATGGTGATTGCTTTAAGCCACTACATTCTGGTGTTATTTTTTTTACAGAGCAAAAGATAATTGATACAATTAATTAACAGATATGGAAAGACAGGATGGTAAATTAGGCTACATGACTATGAAGGAGGGCTAACATCTTCTGAATGCTCCTGTTGTGTGTGACAGTTGTCACCTAGCTTACCTCATTTGATCCTCACAGCTACTCAATGGAGCAAAAAAGCATATTTTTTAGCTAAGAAAATAAATCCAGAGAGATATGATATATCATTCAAAGACATATCACAAAGCAGGCATTATTATCTTGTTTTATAGTTCCGAGTATATTGACTCAGAAATGAAGAAACTTGCTCAAGAGACCCAACAATGCAAATGACAGAACCAGATCTGAAAACTTGGTAAGTCTGACACACAAGCCAGTGCTCTTTTGAATACTCTTGATAATACGTGTATACAAAGTGCTTCTGAAGCTGTCTGTCTGTAGAGTAAACTAGCACTCTATCCATCAAAGCACCCTTCGTTTGTGTGGCCCATTATCCCTTGGTGGGTTTTTCACCTCCCTAACTTCTGAACTTTCATTATCAAGAATGGTAGCTTTTGCTGGCTCCTGTCTTGGATGAGGGACAGATGCCCTGTGCCCAGGATGCTTTCTCTTGGGGGCCTGAATCCTGAAGAATCAAAATTACTTACAAGCTAATGGCTCTAGCTAGAGACACTAGAGGCTGATGAGATCCAGCTGGAATGGGGCATAAGGGACTGTGGTGGGCATGGCAGCCAAGACCTACGCATCTCTTCCCACCACAGCCAGGGCAGCATTTTTTAAATTGGAGCTCATGACACATTTGTGGGCTTGAAATCAAATTTAGTGGATTATACACAGCAGGCAAAGATGAAATAGAATAAAACAGAAAATATCAGACTCTAATAACTATAAAGGTAAGTTTTTTTGTGAATATTTCATTTATTTTATATATGCCTGTATGCCTTTGTGTACGAAATCATCAAGTAAAATGAACTTCTTACTGGGAGTTGCAGTTGAAAAAATAAAAAGACCATGAGTATTCCTTCCTGAATAGGTGAGGCTGGAAAGCTAATGATTTAATTTCCCCAAATCCTTGCATTTCCGGATAGTGCTTGAGTTTTGCCAATTAGATGCACTCCTGCAAGATTTAAAATGTGAAGGTTAAATGGAGAGCATTTTTAGCTACTTCTGCTTTTCATGCCTGGCAACCACAGTTAGAGATATTGGATTTTTAAATAGCAGCCCTCCAGTGTCTAGTCACGAGTTTTGTGGCTGTTCAGAACGTGGCCATCGTCCACATATTGCCAGGGTGGATCTAGAAGGCAACATATCTCTGGAGCTAACAGCTGTGGCAATGGTGGTTTTCTGATCTATCCCCTTTACAATAAACGGGAAGCTGCTTCACCAGGTCTAGAAAAGAAGTTTTGATCTATCAAGAGAGAATTTTACCCACCTCCGAGGCCCATGGGCAAGAAGAGTGCTGTCCTCTTGTTTAATGTTGGGAGAGGTGACAGGAGAAGGAAGGCATTTTATAATTTTATCAACACTCTCAAAAATCCTTTCTAAAATTCATCAGGCCCTTAGAAATTACGTACACCCTGGAAGTTCTTCTGACTATAAATTTGCAAATATTGCACCACATATCTCTCTACCACCCCATTCCATACCCGAAGAACATGCGTACTTGACTCTGTTTGACTATTCAATTCAATTCTCTTCAATAAACAGTAATCATGCTGACATGTGACAGACTCTGAGTGTGCTGCTGGGAGCTAAATATGTCACCAGCCCTGAAGAACACACAGTCTGTGGGGAATGCAGGAGCAGGAACCTCCCAAACACAAAACAAGGTCCATTGTAGAAGCAAGGACCTTGAACTCTGGTGACACTAGGAGTGACACAGGGGATGGGGAAGGGGTACCAGTTGGTGTCAGTCCCTAAATTAGTTAAGCCACAAGCATTTATTTCAAATAAGTGTCACAGCGATTCAATGAGGCAGGCTGGATTATTCCAATGTAACAGATAAGAAAGCTGAAGCACATGAAGTTACATTCTTTGCTCAAGTTTATATACCTAATGAGGTGCAAAGCTGGTATTCCAAACCAGGCCAGTCTAAGTCTGTTGTCTATGTAGCCATTAAGTTGCCTATAAATACAGTTAAGATTCTCTCAGAAATTCTGCTGAAAGAATTCTAACACTGAAAGATCCGAAGTCACAGATAGATTGGGGTGTTAGCTATTGGACACTTCCCTGTGACACTCCCCGCAACTCTGAAAATTTATTTTATACTATAGTAACTTCAAAATCCCTTAAAATACATGCTATAATTGGTGATGGGGACAGGATATTTTGTAAAAGTTACTAAAATATTGCTTCAGTGTGCTGGAAAAAAAAAAACCCACTACATATCTTTTGGATAACTGCAAATGCTGGTGTGGAAAAGACCTTTACATTGTAAGTTTCCCCCCCACCCAAGAACATTCTGTCTCCTCCCAGGGGGTAGGGGTAGTGGTTGATACAGGTTTTGTGGGTCCTGAGACTTAAATAACTTGGGGGGTGGGGTAAGAGAATCCTCTTTAAGAAAAACTGTGAAAATCATAACTGCAAACTTGCTAGGGTCCTTCTGAAGGCCTTAGAAGGGGTTTGCGAGTGAAGGCCTTTGAAGCTTAACCATCATTGGCTTCATGATAAGGGCACTTCTTATAAAGCAAACTATATTTCATTATTGTAAGTGTTGGAAGATGCTAACACCTTGGAGAACTACCTAACCCATGGCTGCATGTGGACAGATAAAGCGAATTATTGCCTATTTCAAGTATTAATATGCAACAGTTTCCATAGATACCTGATTATCCCTATGCCATAATATACGCTTCAGAGGTTATTTGAACACCATCTTCTACACAGTGAATTCTTAGTTTCTAATGCAATTTTTATAATTCTGAATTCTTTTTTTGTTCATTGATATATATTTTATGCACTCATCTACTGAAATTTAAACAATATTGAATATATATTTTATCTTGATGTGGAACTGAGCTTTTCACATTTATTCAAGAAGATTATATTTTAATATCAATTGGAGGAGCTAATTTGAAAGTTGAAAGATACTTAAAATTCAAATAAGAAGCCCTTTGCTTGCAGCATTCTCAGGAGATTATATACCCTCCTCAAATACAATATTTAAAAAATTTCTAAAGTAATTTACATTTGTAGTGTGTTTACAGTTAAAAATTACCTTTACATGGAGCTCATTTTATTTCAAAACAACCTTGGTAGAAATTATTAAAATGGTTTTACAAATGAGGAGACTGAAGCTCAGAGATTACCTTGCTCAAGGCCAGCCTGTCCCATCACGCAGGACACCAACGCCGTATTCTGCTTCTGCTGCATCTCAACTATCAAGAAAGCATGACCCTTCAGGCCAGCACTCCGAAACAGAAATTGAACAGAGGCTGGAAGGCTCCACCCCTTTACTACTGTATCTCCTCACATTGCCTGGAGAAACTGCCTGGGTCGGGTGTGAGCACATGGTGTTTGTAACCTCCTCCTCAGAACCTTAGTAAGTGGAATTATCACTTTTCACACCAGTGTTTAACTGTGAGCTTGTGTCAGTTTTCTGCTCATGAGAAGAACAACGATCAGTCCAAACTTTCTTATTTATACTTGAAAACAGAAAATATCAGAATCAACAGAGTTCACTTGGACAATATTTGTAATACTCATTCATTTGGTGGGCCTCTTGGTTTTTCAATCATCCATAGGTGTAATCCAACCTTCTTTGCTTTTTTCCTCTTTTCATACTCCAAACATCTCTATTGGTTTCTCTCTTTACTTATTTAAAATCAATTCAGTCTCTGGTAGTCTGAGGATTTTGCTTTCTGTGGAATATATGTATTTCACAATTAAAGAAATGCCTAAAGGAGAGAAGCAATAAATAGGGACTACATCACTACCAGTGAGAGCTCTTATTGGGCACCTACTATGTTTCAAGCTTTGCACATGAATTATGTGATTTAATCCTCATAACAACTAATGAGATAGGGGTATTTATTACTACTATTCCACAGATATGTAAATTGAGGCACAGAGAGGTTAGGTACTTGTCCTAGGCCACAGAGCAAGTAAGTGGCAGCACCCAGATGTGCACACAGGCATCTGAATTCATTAGTGAATTCTCCTTTTCAGAATTTGTGCTGCAGAATCTGATTTAGAGTTCATCCTTTTCTTTGGTGCAGTGGATCACATGGGGCTGACTCTTGAATCATAATCTTTTCCATGACTCCATCTAATCTATTGTGAAGTATGTTCCACTACTCATTCACACATCTGACAAACTGTTCTTCAGCAAACATGTAGTAAGGAATGAGTTAGTGGCAGGCCCTGTGCTCTGCACTGGGGAGAGCACTGGAGAAGCTTCACTCTGCCTTCACCATGCTTGCAGTGTGCTTGGTCGAGAAACTGAAAATGACTATAATGAAATATTAATGACTGTTTACATAGAAGTCAGCACAAGGCATCATGTGTCTCTTGCATATTCCAAAGAGATTCTGGAATAATAGGTGTGAAAACTAAAATGCTTTGAGCTGTTGGGGAATCAGGGGTTGTAAAGATGAAATATTTACACCCCTGCAATTAATATATGAAAGACATGGCTTCCACAAATCTAAATTGCAAATTCAGTTGGACAGTGAGAATGAAGAAAGAAGAGTTAATGGAGTATAGAGTTCAACAAGAACATTCTCTGTTGGATATGAAAATTCATGCAAAAACTAGCCTCCAATTTACTAAAGAGGGAAGAAAAATGATTCTTCAATATCTGTCAATAATGATGTGAGTAGCCTAACTGGGAGATATCCCCCACCAGAAATGGGGGACTGACACCTCACACCTCACATGGCAGGGTACACCCCTGAGACGAAGCTTCCAGAGCAAGAATCAGACAGCAACACTTACTATTCAGCAATATTCTATCTTCTGCAGCCTCCACTGCTGATAACCAGGCAAACAGGGTCTGGAGTGGACTTCAAGCAAACTCCAACAGACCTATAGCTGAGGATCCTGACTGTTAGAAGGAAAACTAACAAACAGAAAGGACACCCACACCAAAACCCCATCAGTACGTCACCATCATCAAAGACACAAAGATGGGGAAAAAGCAGTGCAGAAAAGCTGGGAATTCAAAAAATCAGAGTGCATCTCCCCCTCCAAAGGAATGCAGCTCATCACCAGCAATGGAAAAAAGCTGGACAGAGAATGACTTTAACAAGTTGAGAGAAGAAGTCTTCAGTCGATCAAACTTCTCAGAGCTAAAGGAGGAACTATGTAACCAGCGCAAAGAAACTAAAAACCTTGAAAAAAGAATGGATGAATGGATAAATAGAATAATCAATGCAGAGAAGACCTTAAAAGAACTGATAGAGATGAAAACCATAACACAAGAACTATGTGACAAATGCACAAGCTTCAGTAACTGACTCGATCAACTGGAAGAAAGAGTATCAGCGATTGAAGATCAAATGAATGAAATGAAGTGAGAAGAGAAGTGTAGAGAAAAAAGTAAAAAGAAATGAACAAAGCCTCCAAGAAATATGGGATTATGTGAACAGACCAAATTTACATCTGATTGGTGTGCCTGAAAGTGATGGGGAAAATGGAACCAAGTTGGAAAATACTCTGCAGGATATCATCCAGGAGAACTTCCCCAACCTAGTAAGGTAGGCCAACATTCAAATTCAGGAAATACAGAGAATGCCACAAAGATACTCCTGGAGAAGAGCAACTCCAAGACACATAATTGTCAGATTCACCAAAGTTGAAATGAAGGAAAAAATTTTAAGGGCAGCCAGAGAGAAAGGTCGGGTTACACACAAAGGGAAGCCCATCAGACTAACAGTAGATCTCTCGACAGAAACTCTCCAAGCCAGAAAAGAGTGGGGGCTAATATTCAATATTCTTAAAGAAAAGAATTTTGAACCCAGAAGTTCATATCCAGCCAAACTAAGTTTCATAAGTGAAGGAAAAATAAAATCCTTTACAGACAAGCAAATGCTTAGAGATTTTGTCACCACCAGGCCTGCCCTACAAGAGATCCTGAAAGAAGCACTAAACATGGAAAGGAACAGGTACCAGCCATTGCAAAAACATGTCAAAATGTAAAGTCCATCGATGCTAGGAAGAAACTGCATCAACTAGCAAGCAAAATAACCAGCTAATATCATAATGACAGGATCAAGTTCATACATAACAATATTAACCCTAAATGTAAATGGACTAAATGGTCCAATTAAAAGACACAGACTGGCAAATTGGATAAAGAGTCAGGACCCATCAGTGTGCTGTATTCAGGAGACCCATCTCACATGCAGAGACACACATAAGCTCAAAATAAAGGGATGGAGGAAGATCTACCAAGCAAATGGAAAACAAAAAAAAAAAAAGCAGGGGTTGCAATCCTAGTCTCTGATAAAACAGACTTTAAACCATCAAAGATCAAAAGAGACAAAGAAGGCCATTATATAATGGTAAAGGGGTCAATTCATCAGGAAGAGCTACCTATCCTAAATATATATGCACCCAATACAGGAGCACCCAGATTCATAAAGCAAGTCCTTAGAGACTTACAAAGAGACTTAGACTCCCATACAATAATAATGGGAGACTTTAACACCCCACTGTCAACATTAGACAGACCAATGAGACAGAAAGTTAACAACGATATCCAGGAATTGAACTCAACTCTGCACCAAGCGGACCTAATAGACATCTATAGAACTCTCCACCCCAAATCAACAGAATATACACTCTTCTCAGCTGCACATCACACTTATTCCAAAATTGACCAAATAGTTGGAAGTAAAGCCCTCCTCAGCAAATGTAAAAGAACAGAAATTATAACAAACTATCTCAGACCACAGTGCAATTAAACTAGAATGCAGGACTAAGAAACTCAATCAAAACCGCTCAACTACATGGAAACTGAACAACCTGCTCCTGAATGACTACTGCGTACATAAAAAAATGAAGGCAGAAATAAAGATGTTCTTTGAAACCAATGAGAACAAAGATACAACATACCAGAATCTCGGGGACACATTTAAAGCAGTGTGTAGAGGGAAATGTATAGCACTAAATGCCCACAAGAGAAAGCAGGAAAGATCTAAAATTGACACCCTAACATCACAATTAAAAGAACTAGAGAAGCAAGAGCAAACACATTCACAAGCTGGCAGAAGGCAAGAAATAACTAAGATCAGAGCAGAACTGAAGGAGATAGAGACACAAAAAACCCTCCAAAAAGTCAATGAATCCAGGAACTGGTTTTTTGAAAAGATCAACAAAATTGATAGACTGCTAGCAAGACTAATAAGAAGAAAAGAGAGAAAAATCAAATAGACGCAATAAAAAATGATAAAGGGGATGTCACCACCAACCCCACAGAAATACAAACTACCATCAGAGAATACTATAAACACCTCTATGCAAATAAACTAGAAAACCTAGAAGAAATGGATAATTTCCTGGACACTTACACTCTTCCAAGACTAAACCAGGAAGAAGTTGAATATCTGAATAGACCAATAGCAGGCTCTGAAATTGAGGCAATAATTAATAGCCTACCAACCAAAAAAAGTCCAGGACCAGACGGATTCACAGCCTAATTCTACCAGAGGTACAAGGAGGAGTTGGTACCATTCCTTCTGAAACTATTCCAATCAATAGAAAAAGAGGGAGTCCTTCCCAACTCATTTTACGAGGCCAACATTGTCCTGATACCAAAGCCTGACAGAGATACAACAAAAAAAGAGAATTTTAGACCAATATTCCTGATGAACATTGATGCAAAAATCCTCAGTAAAATACTGGCAAACCTAATCCAGCAGTACATCAAAAAGCATATCCACCATGATCAAGTGGGCTTCATCCCTGGGATGCAAGGCTGGTTCAACATACTCAAATGAATAAATGTAATCCAGCATGTAAACAGAACCAAAGACAAAAACCACATGATTATCTCAATAGATGCAGAAAAGACATTTGACAAAATTCAACAGCCCTTCATGCTAAAAACTCTCAATAAATTTGGTATTGATGGAACATATCTCAAAATAATAAGAGCTATTTATGAAAAACCCACAGCCAATATCATAATAAATGGGCAAAAACTGGAAGCATTCTCTTTGAAAACTGGCACAAGAGAGGGATGCCCTCTCTCACCACTCCTATTCAACATAGTGTTGGAAGTTCTGGCCAGGGCAATCAGGCAAGAGAAAGAAATCAAGGGTATTCAGTTAGGAAAAGAAGACGTCAAATTGTCCCTGTTTGCAGATGACATGATTGTATATTTAGAAAACCCCAACATCTCAGCCCAAAATCTCCGTAAGCTGATAAGCAACTTCAGCAAAGTCTCAGGATACAAAATCAATGTGCAAAAATCACGAGCATTCTTATACACTAATAACAGACAAACAGCCAAATCATGAGTGAACTCCATTCACAATTGCTTCAAAGAGAATAAAATATCTAGGAATCCAACTTACAAGGGATGTAAAGGACCTCTTCAAGGAGAACTACAAACCACTGCTCAATGAAATAAAAGAGGATACAAACAAATGGAAGAACATTCCATGCTCATGGATAGGAAGAATCAATATCGTGAAAATGGTCATACTGCCCAAGGTAATTTATAGATTCAGCGCCATCCGCATTTAGCTACCAATGACTCTCTTCACAGAATTGGAAAAAACTACTTTAAAATTCATATGGAACCAAAAAAGAGCCTGCATTGCCAAGAAAATTCTAAGCCAAAAGAACAAAGCTGGAGGCATCACGCTACCTGACTTCAAACTATACTACAAGGCTACAGTAACCAAAACAACATGGTACTGGTACCAAAACAGAGATATAGACCAATGGAACAGAACAGAGTCCTCAGAAATAATACCACACATCTACAGCCATCTGATCTTTGACAAACCTGAGAAAAACAAGAAATGGGGAAAGGATTCCCTATTTAATAAATGGTGCTGGGAAGATTGGCTAGCCATAAGTAGAAAGCTGAAATTGGATTCTTTCCTTACTCCTTATATGAAAATTAATTCAAGATGGATTAGAGACTTAAATGTTAGATCTAAAACCATAAAAACCCTAGAAGAAAACCTAGGTAATACCATTCAGGACATAGGCATGGGCAAGGACTTCATGTCTAAAACACCAAAAGCAACGGCAACAAAAGCCAAAATTGACAAATGGGATCTAGTTAAACTAAAGAGTTTCTGCACAGCAAAAGAAACTACCATCAGAGTGAACAGGCAACCTACAGAATGGGAGAAAATTTTTGCAATCTACTCATCTGACAAAGGGCTCATATGCAGAACCTATAAAGAACTCAATCAAATTTACAAGAAGAAAACAAACAACCCCATCAAAAAGTGGGCAAAGAATATGAACAGACACTTCTCAAAAGAAGACATTCATACAGCCAACAGGCACATGAAAAAATGCTCATTATCACTCACCATCAGAGAAATGCAAATCAAAACCACAATGAGATACCATCTCACACCAGTTAGAATGGCAATCATTAAAAAATAAGGAAACAGCAGGTGCTGGAGAGGATGTGGAGAAATAGGAACACTTTTACACTGTTGGTGGGACTGTAAACTAGTTCAACCATTGTGGGAAACAGTGTGGTGATACCTCAAGGTTTTAGAACTAGAAATACCATTTGACCCAGCCATCCCACTACTGGGGATATACCCAAAGGATTATAAGTCATGCTGCTATAAAGACACATGCACACGTATGTTTATCGTGGCACTATTCACAATAGCAAAGACTTGGAATCAACCCAAGTGTCCATCAGTGACAGACTGGATTAAGAAAATGTGGCACATATACACCATGGAATACTATGCAGCCATAAAACAGGATGAGTTCATGTCCTTTGTAGGGACATGGATGCAGCTGGAAACCATCATTCTCAGCAATCTATCGCAAGAACAGAAAACCAAATATCACATGTTCTCACTCACAGGTGGGAATTGAACAATGAGATCACTTGGACACATGAAGGGATCATCACACACTGGGTCCTATTGTGGGGAGCCGGGGTGGGGAGGGATAGCATTAGGAGATATACCTAATGTAAATGACGAGTTAATGGGTGAAGCACACCAACATGGCACATGTATACATGTGTAACAAACCTGCACATTGTGCACATGTACCCTAGAACTTAAAGTATAATAATAAATAAATAAATAAATAAATAAAAGAACTATGTGATAAAAAATGATTATAATCACATATTTGGGGAAAGAGAAATGCTTATTGGAAATGCTCCTTAAATTAATTATTACTTTACTCATTTGATACAGTGTTAGTGAATGTTTAAATACCAGGGTAGATATTATAGGGGGAAAATCACAATTCGTCCATGGATCAAGGAACTTGTAATATAACAGAGGAGATATGAAGGCATGACATATATAACTCTCAGACTAAGTTGGAAACTGCCAAGCTTACCAAACTCTTGTTTGTTACAAAAAAAAAATTCTATTTAAAAATCTCCTCTTGTTTTTAATTCTGGCACCTAACTCAGGACGTGGTCCACAGTATGTATTCTATAATGCAATAACCTAAATAGCTTTTGATAATATGTATTTGACTATCACCAAAGCTCTGAAGAGAACTCTTGAGTGGAAAGCTCTGAGAAAAAAGTCAATTAATGTAGAATTTTGATTGGATTTTAATGCTTTTGCTGAGTCCTGAACAATGAAGTGATAAAACAAGCATACTAGATGACCCCTGGACCAAGCTGTGCCTGAAGCCTGCTTAGAAATAGAACTCAAGTCTAATGCTGGTTGGGGAGGAAGACAGTCCACCACAGAATAAGTGATGTTCTGTGATTATTAGCAGTTTTCTTGTACTTGGTGGGTAGGAAAGGAGAAAGCTGGAGCCTTTAGAACACTTTGGAAGAGATACATGAACATAAAATCCCATGTGAGAAGGGCAAAAGGAGCTTCCTGAAGAACGCACTATCCTCAGTCTAGTCAGGACATATCACTGTTGGTGGGAGCCTTCACTGGAAGCTGCCACCTTCATGGGTCACTGGGTCTTTTCCTCTGGGTAGCTTTAGTGTGTGTTGAACGATATCTTTCCCCTATATTAAGACAACCCATCTAATTTTCCCACATCACTATGTGTATTCCTGTTGATCACATTACAGTCCTGTTGTGACAATTGTACACCTGCCCCTGGATATTCAGTAACAGGAGGCAATACATTCTTCTTATTGCTAGAACCAATATGAGTTGAGTTTCCCGTCATTTGAGACTAAAAGAGTGTGCCCGATGTGGAAGGGAGGGCTAGGGCCCTCCCAAGGGAGAGGGGAGTAGATTGTGAAGAGCATCCCGTGTTGAAGGACATCGTAGCATAATAATTGGTTATATGGGCTCTGGAGCAAGACTGTTTAGGTCTGAGAACCAACTGTGCAACTTACTAGCTCTCATTTAGCCTCTCTGTTTTTCAAATTCCTCATCTATAAAATGGAGGTAAAAAATTCACCCACTTCAGAGGGTTTATCTGAGGATTAAATGAAGTAATCTATGTGAAGTACGGAACCTCACACGTAGTAAATGCTATGTCAGAGCCAGTCTCTGTTACTTCCATCCAGGCAACGTTTAAGGAGGGTAGAGAGGTAAGACATGGGTCTGATTTCATTCTAAAGGCAACAGGAAGTTGTATTCGTATCCCAAGCTGGCATTAAAAAATTACCACAAAATGTGGTGGTTTAAAACAATAGAAATGTATTCTCCTACAGTTTTGGAGGTCAGAAGTCTGAAAGGAAGGTGTTGTCAGGGTTGGTTTTTCTTCCGGGGCCCTGATGGAGAAACTGTCCCATGTCACTCTCCTGGCTTCTGGTGGCTACCAGCGGTCCTTGCAGATGCCTCGCTCCAACCTGTGCCTCTGTCTTCACAAGGTGCTCTTTTGTGCACTTCCTGCGTCTGCCTCTGGGATTCTTTGTGTTCTCTTCTTATAAGGATACCAGTCATATTGAATTAAGGCCCACCCTAATCAAGTGTGATTTCATCTTGAATCAATCTGTAAAGAGCCTATTTCCCAGTAAGATCACATTCTGAGGTCTGGGGGAACATGCATTTTAGGGGGACACTATTCAACCCAGTATAGAAGTCATAGAGATGACCTAACTAGATCTAGTTTTTAGAAGGATCACTCTGGCTGCAGCCTGGAGAATGAATTTCAGGGAATGAAAGGGTTGTTACAGTGATCTAGGAGAGAAATGGAGAAGGAAGTAGGGTTAGAAACATTGGAAAAAATATGAAAGATGGATGAGAAAGAGAATTAACTGCTCATAATTATTACTGAATGTCAGGGAAAATGGAGAGGATGGGTAGTGTGAGCTTGAAGAGTTGGTGGACAAGTGGTGCTGTTTGTTCACTAAGGGAATACTGCAAGGGCAATGTTTTGGGAAGGAAAGATCAATACTTGTTGAGCAAATGAAGGATTAAATAATGGTTTTGCCCTATGCCAGGTTTCCTTTCACGTTGACGGCATAGTTCTAAGCCTCTGTCTCAACTTTCTAGATTCCAACGGCTGATCAAGAGTAGTATTAATGCTTTTAAAAGATCAACTTGGAATTTTGGACTTCTCATAAATAATTTACAGAATAGCACTGCATCACAGTGGCCTCCCTACACCGCTTAAGTGATTCACTAGCCTATCTACTGTGAAAGGCTGTCAACAGTATACACTAAATGCTCATAGCTAGCTGGTTCTTTCAAGTCTACCCCCCACGTCTGCAACTTGTGTCCTATCTTTACTAAGAGGCAGTAATGTTTGTTTCCAAATCTGTTTATGATAAGCAAGCTTTTGTTTCTATGAAAAATGAGTTGAATACTATACTATACTCAAAATTTTCATTCTAAAAACGTTGCTTTCAAATGAGCTGTGGGCAAGACATTTGCAAAAGATTAGAAGAAAAAAAATTCTAGGACGATTTTACACCAAGATAGCTGAGATAGTGCCTTTAAATTATTTTACCTCTTTTATAGCCAATCCATTTTGGGTGTAACTCATGCAAAATAGTAAATGTAGAATTCTGGTCAACTGACCCTTACTCCAGTCTCACTAAAATAAGCTATTTTAGGCATGGATTATTTTAAAAATACTTATTTTATTTTTCTCCTACTCTATTTTACTACCACTCTTGAAAAGTGCCTTCAACTGTATCAAGGCAACAGAGCATGTCTTCTCTTCAGCATTTTATAGTAAGGCTATATTAGGTTTCCAATTTCAATTTCTTTAGTCAAAATTATCTGCACAGACTTTCAAGATAAAAAGCCCCCACAGAGTTCTTCAGCGGCTCCTCCATCTTCTCCAGGCTAGATCAAAGGTGTTGAGGCCTCTGATGGTGATTGATTTGTGCTTTCTGGATGGCCTCTGTATGCAAATTATAATTGCACATGAGCATAGGGTCATGAACTGAATCAGGGGTAGCATTAACAATCTGTATTGCTTATGGATGCCAAATTTGAAGTAGAACACAAATAACAAGAAGAAAAACTGTTGTTACTAGAATCAGAATATCTTTTCCTTTGAAACTTAGGATATGGCCCAGGTGATCCAACAGTTCAAGGATCAGCCATGACCCCCAGCTCTCAACTATTGAGGCCCCACTATGTCAGCCAATGGGTCAGATGCTTTGTATATATTGCTTGATTTTCTGACAACTAGCTTGAGATGTAGGGTTTATTATCTTCGACAGATGTTGAATCTAAGGTTGGTATAAACACAGTCACCCAGATATAGACTTAGAGCTCTGAATCAAATACAGGTTTGTTTTTCTTCAAAGCCTTCCCTTCTTCCATCATGCCAGAAAACGCAAATAATGTGCTAGGAAAATTGCAAAGAACCAGGCAGCCAGATGGAATGCAAGAGCTGGTGTCCCACCCACATCGGGTAAACACAGTTCTTCGAGTGAAGTCAGTTGTTACAGGGAGATCAGAGGCCATTAACACTGGTACTGTGCTTGCCACTCAAAACCTTCCTGGTGATTGGAGGGAACTATGGTGCTAACCCTGATATAAAACAGCATGTGAAAAACCCATGTTAATGAAAAATGTCTCAGTGCCAAAAAGAAAGAAATAACTTACAACAGGAAACATTAGAGGAGGCTTCATAAGGGGGGGGGGATCTGAGCATCAGATTGGGGCGTTGGTGAGATTTTCACAGAAATAGCCCTAACATTTGTAGAGTTCTTTACAGCTGAAATAACACTTTTTCAGGCATTATGTTATTTGTCTCTCAAAACACTCCTGTGGGTTAGGGCGAGAATTATCATTTCTAATTGAGAGATGAGGAAACTCACATACAAAATGGTTTGACAACTTGCTCAGAGTCACACTAGCAAGTTAGAAATAGAAATGGGACAAGCATCTAGGTCAATACTGTCCAGTAGAAATACAACGTGAACCACATATACAATTTAAAAATTCCCAATTTAAAAATTCTATAAAAAATTAGCCAGAAACAGTTGAAAATCATTTTAATTGTATATTCTACTTAACCAAATATATTCAAAATATCATTTCAATGTATAATGAACATTCAATTAGTTTGTAAAAAGTCATTAATGAGATATTTTGCATTTCTTCTTTTTTTGGATTGTCTTTAAAATCTGGTGTGTATTTTCCATGCACAGCATGTCTCATTTTAAGACAGGCACATTGCAGGTGCTAAATATACACACAGGGCTAGTGGCTGCCATACTGGACAGAGTAGAGATTTTCTGACTTCTAGCCCAGTGTCTTTGTGCTCTGCTGAACTGCCTCACAAATATATACAGAGTGGGAGTGGAACATCTCATCCTAATGGAGCAACAGTGGCATGTCATTCAGGTTCCTGGCAGGACATAGCTGGTACCTCAAAAGGGATAATGAAAGAGAGTTATTGAAAAATTAAGGTACTCAACAATGAATGGTAAAGCACCCCAAGGTTAGGAAGGGCTGGCAGCTACAAACACCCTTGGAATCTGGCAAATCCTTCACTTTAAGCGAGGGCTGCCTGTTAGGAACTATGGCTTTTGGTGGATAAATGCAGCCACTGTCAATCTACAATCCAGCAGGGTAGGATATGGGAAGATAAATGCATTGACGTCTCTGTCCTCCCACACTCTAGTTCACGTCCAGTACCTCCCACTGGCTGAACCCAACCAGAAGCCAGAGGATAATGAGTCTGTTGATGAGATCCATAAAGGCCACACTCCAGGGGCAAAGAAAATGGCAGAGAAGCAGAGAGGGATGGAGACAGATAGGGAACGACCAGCAAGAAATCCCAGTCATAGACATGCAGGGCATCTTTGCTGGGCTGTGTGAGGTGTTGGGGTACAAAGTGGGAGGTAGCAAGTGAAATGATTGGAATGTCACGCTGGAGCCAGGTGGTGAATGGGCTGTGAGGCACAGTAAATGAAATTGGGTGGGTTCTATGGGCAGTAGCAATCCTGGGGCTTTCTTGCAATTAGTGTGAGGTCTTATATAATCCAAATTGGGCACTAAGAAGATGATCCTGACAGGTGTAATACTCTGTGCTGGGGTTTTGAGATGTGAGTTAGTCATACACCTCCCTTCTCAAATGAACCAAGTGAGAAATAGATACGGAAAACAGACAGGAATCGACTAAATCAAATCATTCAATCAAAGCAGCCACTTTATTATTGGCAAACGAATGGGAGACTTGGCTGCAAAGGAAGCAGACGTGAGCTTCCTATTTTTTATTTCTGCTCTATAGCCACAGTTGCCCAGCCAGAGGCAGAGTAGCTGGCTACTGTGGGCTCACTGCATCAGTGGAATCCCTGCAGGGAGGACAGCAGCCTGAATGTCTGGGCTTCCTATAAGGGGGAAAGGGACAGCAGCCTGCATGGGTGGCCTCTCTGTGGGGAGGAGAGGAGCCTGCATGGGTGGGCTCCCTGTGAAGAGGATGAGAACTTGCATGGGTGGGCTCCCTGTGGGGGACAGAGGAGATGGCATGAGTGGGCTCTCTGTAGGGAGGACAGGAGCCTGCATGAGTGGACTCCCTGTGGGGAGGAGAGGAGACTGCATGAGTGGGCTCCCTGTGGGGAGGAGAGGAGACTGCTTGAGTGGGCTCCCTGTGGGGTAGACTGCCTGTGGGGAGGAATCAAATTCTTATCCCACAGAAAGGTCTGGAGAATGTATGTACAATGACTTCTAACGTATGAATCCTGCTCTCTGGAGAAAAGAAACCAGTGGATTCCTCCCTCACCATCTCAACGTCAGATAGAGAGGGACAACAATAGGTGAAAGAAAGCAGTGGCTTTGACTTCATGCCCCGCAGAGCTCAGTAAGTTTGTTTAGTTTATTGTTTTAATTTCATAGATTATAAGGAAAATGGAGAAAAGGGAAATAGATTTATTTTTCAAGAAGAATGTTAAGGCGAGTGACTACAGGTGGCTAGATTAGTATACACTGGTTAGAAACTGGTTAACACCAATTAGAAAGCTATTTTGTGAGAGGACTTAAACCAGGCAGTACTAGTAAAGGAAATATAGAAAAAATGTGTGCATAAATGGTGAAGATAGCACCCACAGGGATAGGGACCACGGTTGATGTGAATGGATCAGGTACAAGGGTGTATCACCGAGAAAGAGGAGTACTTTTTCAGGGGGTGGGAGGATCATGAACAGGCTGAGCTGATGATATGTGTGAGACATGCTGAGGAGGCTATCGAGCTGGTGCTGGTGGTGGGCATCTGGAGCTCAGAAAAGAATGCTGATGTGGGAGCAATCAGGAAGTGATGATTAAAGCCATGATATAGCACCTAAAGAGAACTAAGAGATGAACAAAAAAGAAGGGGTCAAGGAGAGGCCCTTGAAGGATGCCTACATTTAAGGGTTTAGAGGAGGAGGAGGGATATGTGAAGGAAACAGGAATCTGAGACTGGAAAGAAAATCAAGTGCCCCATAGTAAAATTAAGAGAGGAGAGTGCTTCAAGGAAAGGGTGTTGGGGGGTGACTCAGCAATACCAAGTGCTGTAAAAATCAAGGATATGAGGAGGCAAAAATAAGCCAAGGGTATAGCAGAATATATAAAGAGATTAATTCCATACAGAAATGCATGAATGAAACTCTCATGGAGGTGACATTTGAGCTGAGTTTTGAAGGATGGATAAGGTACAGGGATGAAAGGAAGGTTACACTAGGTAGGGAAAAACATGTAAACAAAGGCATGAGTGTAGAGGGTAAGGAGAATGTGTAGGAAACTGAATATTTCAGTATAAACTAAAGAATAATGAATATGAAAGATGTTGATAACATATAAGGCTGAACATGATGGGTGGTCAGTGGGTGGCTTTGAATGTAAGGAATGAAGAATAACAGAAAATGACTTGGAAGTAAGAGGATTTTGGAGTATAATGAGAAGACCTATCTAGTTGGAGCAGAAAGAATAAAGATGCTAAGGTTCTACCACTTTTAGGTCAACTTTGATTCTCTGAATGAATTAACAGTGACAACGCTCTACTGTACTGGTCAATATTATTTTTAACTTTAAAAAGTCCCCAGGATGTTAAAAGGCACCAAAATGAATCAAATGAATCAACTCAGAACTCAGTAGGAAACCCAGCTTTCTCAATCTACTGTCCGAACAACCAGTTTACACCAATATTGTCTAACAAAGATATTTAAGTTTAACAGAATTGCTTTAATACAGCTAAAACATCTGCTGCATTTAAAAATAATCTTCCTGCTGCTGCAACATATGGTATCATCAGAAACTTTATTCCAGTGCCCCCAGAGCTTCTGAGACACCTTGAAATGCCATGATTACCATAACGAGGTTTATACAATTCTCCAAGCTGAAAGAAAAACAATTAATTCATTTTAATATTTAAAATAAATATGGGCCACTTGCATCATCTGGGAGAAGAAGCAGGATTATGAGAACTATAATAATTAGAATCTAACTCCCTAAAGAAAGATGCTTCAAGATGTAGCTTCCAGATGGAAAATTCCCCTAACAAGTCGGCTTAAGATGCAAGCTCAGCCTGTCTCAGTCTCTCCTGAATTGGCTCTTCCCACTAAGATTTTAAATGAAGGGCACAACGGGCACAGGTATCTTTATTTTTACCCAAAGGAGTTATTATAATATTCATGTAGGTAGAAGTGAAGCTAGGAGCAAAAGTTTGAATTCAATATAACTAGTTAAATAAATATTACTCAGAAGATCCTACATTTCAGCCACTACGCTAGATAAAAACCAGAGAATCCATTGAATTATATAGAGTAGCTGCCTTTAACTAGTCTTTAGAGGTTGTGGAGAGAGAGAAGCACAGATTAGTATATGTCATAAAGTGGGACACATTCTTTAATAGACTTAACTATCATGGCATGTGGCGAGTACAAGAAAACCATCTCAACTCTACCTGGGAGACAAAAGCAAGCCTCGTGGAGAAAGGAATGCTGAGGCAGAAGAGTAGAGACACATTAGGAGGGAGGTGCATTTCCCAGAACTATTAATACATGGCACAGGGTGGTGAAATAGCAGTTTGGGGAAAGAGACATGCAATGATTGAGATCCATGTGGCATGCTGTAATAGAGATCTGACAAAGAATTTCTTCACTTTGGTGTACACAGCACTTTGAATAATGCCTGGTGCATAGTTAACACTCAGGAAATATATAGCTGTTATTGAATGGAAAGCAGTAAGGTTCCACTTAACAGGTTCACAATTTGCTTCAGGATGTCAGAGAAAACCTAGTGTCCGGCATTGCTGTCCTTTACTAGGTCATACGTATCTTGTCATCGGTATCTTTGCTAATTTCTTTCCTTCCTCTCTTCTAAGAATTAAAGTCATACTCATCCTCCAGGTCCAATTCAGAGTAAAGACTGAGTCTTATTTGGCTGTCTCTCTACAGCATGAATGGGTGAATAGATAGAAGAATAAATGAATGAATGAGTGATCATGGGAATTCTCATAAATCCTTCCAACAAACTACTTCCTCTCTTCCTTCAAGATTTTTGCATGTGTTTTTTGCTCTTTATGGTGTACTCTTTACTGCCTCTCCACTGAGCTGAGTCCTATTCACATGTCAGCTCAGGTAAAATTATTTTTCTAGGTTAGTTTTGACTCATACACTATTGACATACGTGTCCGTGTAGCCATTAATCTTCTACACCAGGTAAACTCTTTAAGGCCAGAAACTGATTGCTGGTCAGCATTATATTCCCAATGCTCAGCAGGGCTCCTGACACATAATAGACCCTCCATAAAGAAATTAATTCACAGTTGAACAAATTAAATGATTAATTTTTTTGTATCCTACCATGAGATAAAAATCATGAATGCATGAAAAATCTCACAAAACATGGTCATTTCTGTTGAATATAACCTATTTGATTCTCAATTTATAATTGCAAAATATTACCATCAATCTTATTTAGGATCATTATCCAAGGAAAAGGTATCTGCTGTCACTTCGGTTCTTACAGCATCTCCTTCACAGGGTATAGAATTTTTAACAGTTATGTCATTATAATTAGTTCTGATAAGAGGTAGATGAGAATTCATTTGTCAATGACACATGATATTTTAAAAGACATGGATGGGACCTAATGATGATTCTGGTTGCTATGCACTTAAGGAGAGCCATCATCCTGATTTACCTCCATATAAATAACCCTAAGTTATTACAACTGAGCCAAGTCAATCCATAATAAATTCTCACATGAGTCCTCTTGGGACTGAACTATGTTGACTGATTCATATAAATCATTACACACAATAATGCTAATAGGAACTCTTCACTGACTTGCAAGGGCATCTCACACAAAGTAATTCTAACCATTAAGGAGACTTTTCAGGAAGGATGTTATTATTCCCATGGCATTGATGGGGAAACTAAGACTCAGAGTTTGCTCAAGCTCACTAAAATAGTAACTAAGCAAAAATTACTAATCCAGGGCAATCTCATTTGAAAGTCTATGTTTTCTCTGCCAGACTACACTGCCCATCTATTACTGAGGAAGTTCTCAAGGATAATGGAAACCTGAAGCAGGGATCAAATGCCAGTGGAAAGTAACTTTAGCACTGATGCTGTAGAGTCAGCTATCTCAGACAATACCCTTGAGTAAATAAAAGGTGGTCAACATGCCACAAATATCATAGTTGTGAATATAGGACTAAAAGAAGCCTACACAATATTTTACTCCATCCTAGGAACAAAGCACCTTCCACAAAAGATAGTCTTTTCTTGTATTTTATCCAAGAAATCAATGAAACTGACTTATCTGTTTGTATTGCTTTCTACATAGTATCTCATTTGAGGCAAATGTAATGCAGAAGAGAAAGATATTGGCCCATGTATAAAAAAGGAACCTATGGTGAAGAGTTTAATAGCTTAGGTGGTCCAACTAGGAAGTAATAAGAGCCATGACCCAAACTCTAGTGGTCTTTCACTACATTCTAGTTGTCGCTTTCTCTTACCTCTGTATATTATTATTTTCTTCCTCCTTCTGCCAACTCAAAAAAAATAAATAAATAAAGATTAGAGGGAATGGTGGATGATTCCTCCACAATTTTAGATTAATAGATCACAGTGATTCCAAGACACCCAACTTGAAGGATGGGAAAAGAAGCAAAAAGTCTTATGGAGATGGTAAGGCAATAACTTTTAGTGTCTCCAATATATCATAAACACTAAATAAGAGGCAGCCCAGACAACTCACCCACAATTTCAGCTCTCGTTGTGACAAAGCATTAAGAACAGCTGAATACATTATTAATATGGCAGCATTCTCTGAACCAGCACAGATCCCATGGAAAGAGTGACATGCCAGTCTGGCAACTGATCTGTTTTGCACAGGAACATAATACAATAGTCCTGGGAGATACTCATGTTTATTGTACAGGGCGTTTTCTTTCTTAAAGTTATTTTTCTTAATTATTCCAAGGGTTATTCAGAGAAATTACTATGAGGTTCCAGAATTATTTTAGGCAATAACTTCGAAATTCCTTATTCTAAATTTTGTAAAGTCAAAGTAAGATCTGAAAACTCAGGAGTTTCCTCTGCCCCAGGAGACAGCAGATGGCAGTGGGAGTTGAGTCCTGGCAGGTGTACCCTACCTGTCCGTCTCATCCATTATCACCCAGACCTGGCTTCACTCACTTCAAAGATCCCTGACTCCCTGGTGATTTGATGCAAATTAATCATGAAGTAAGTGTTGAGTCTTTCTCTGCTACTTTCTTTATGATTTTTGCAAACTATTATTACCTAAAGTCTTAAATAAGAAATGTGCTGTATTATAAATAATAAGACATAACTTTAAGAAAAAGGTCTTAGTTAAAAAAAGGTCTCGTATTATAAAAATAATATATCTACAAGCATAAAATTTCCAAGAACATATATACTTGGGATGCTATAAATTGATGCTAAAACCAATTTTCAACACATTCCTGATATTCCTCTTGGAAAATTGTTTTCAGAGCCAAAGGTATACATGGATTTAAAATATATAAATAGCTTTAATAGGGACAAATCTTTATTCTTTGAAAGTAAATTTGATTTTGGAGAAATATATTATTTGAGGCCAAAACTACTTTTAAGTTCCTATAATATCCACCCAATCAGGATGTCCAAAAAATTATTTTATCTTAACCTCTCCAAATTGGAACATATTATTGCCCCCTGCAATCCAACTTCTTTTCCTACTGTATCCCTTATTCTGATGTTGGCATCATGTCCACAGGATTTTTGTGTGTGTATATCCCTTCTAAAAATCAGGTTGTGGTTTTAGAGACTAGGCATGTGTAAGATTCTTCTACGCGCTTACTCTAATTTGAATTGGTAGACAGTAAACATTTTTATCTGAAATAACACATTTACAGTTTAAAAGAAAGAGGGTCAAAGACAGGCATGCTGATGGTTTTGAGGCATCATGACCTTGTTCACAAACACAGATGTCAGTGAAAGGTGTCAGGAAATAAATCTGTGACTGTAATCACTTTATTTCTTATAGGGAACGATGAATTGAGTGTGGATAGAATAAGACCAACCCATTTTGACCTGTAAGTCTAACACAACTATTTCCAACTCTGGAATCCTGTGACATAAACTTTAAGAGAACACTTGCAAGTCAGGACGTGTTTGGGAGCAAAACAGGAGCTCCGTATAAGTTAGAGACTGGCTAGGTGATAACTAAAACACACAGCCTTGTCAGTTGGTACCTGTCTTTGGTTCTCTGTCTCCAGGCGCAGCCTGGCCTCCACACACCTCCGAGTCTCCAGGAAAGCTTGGCGCTGGGCCCGGTCTGACAGGTAACTGATGAAGATTCCAGCTGTGTTCATACACATGAATAACACTGCCTGGGCCACAACCTAAAACAAACACAGTCTGGTCAGGTGCTTAAAACAAAAGCTATTTACAAGCAACAATAAAATACACAAATAAATACGAATTTCCAAGGGAAATCCTAATGTAGTAATCCACATGTTTAATCGTATGTTTGTAGAACTATGCCCTTCATTCAGCTCTTGAGACAAATGTCATCTCTTCAGAGAGGGCTTCTTTCACCACTTTCTCCAATTTAGGCTTCTTTCTCCCCAGGTTTAGACTGGAGTCTTCATGGGAAACCTGCTGTGAAAAAGAGAGAATCTGGTTGACTTCTTTACTCCACCTTCTCTCTCTCCCCTTCACCAGCAAAAGCTTCTGGCTTTTAAGGGTTTGGAGAATCTGGTGGGAATAAAAAGAAGAGACTAATAAGAAACAGGAAAGGAATCCATTGAATACCTTTGACTTCGAATACATTGACTACTATATTTAGACTCTGGTGTTCTCAGATCTTCTTGGATAGAATCCAAGTCTTGTTTCTAACTCAAGAAAAGAAACGTGTTTATCTATTGCTTTTCATCTCCACTTCCATTATTCTATTTCTAGGCATTAAGATATGTTTCCTGGACCCTTAAATTGGGCCTCCCACTTTTTCATTTGCCCCCTTTCTAACTACTCTTCAGTCAAGAAAAGCAGACATTTTTGAAGAGGGGTCAGCACATGGAAGAAATGAACAACATAGTATGAATTTCTTTATTTTTATGGCTTTAGCCTGAGACCAGGTCATAGCTCATGCAGTGTGTGGTAGCTATAACTCCAATAGAAAATGCAGGTAGCTTAAAGAAGCAAAGAACAGAGTTCCAGACCACTGTAGCTTCCAGAAAGTGGGAGAAGAATTCCAAAAAGTAAAGAACTCGGTGAAAGAAAACCTAAAATTGTTTTATAACCTCTTAACTGAACCACATATGCATAGGGAAGACAGTAAGCAATTGAGCTAAGGATAAAAATAACTGAACTGATATTTGAACTGCAGTCCAAAAGACAAAGACTTTCTTTTGATTTCAGTCAAGTTAATTACCTGCTAAAGTGAAACAGAACAAAACAAAAATCACTCTTTCCAGGGGAATGTAAGATAATTCAGTCTTAACCACAGAGCATTCACAATGCCCAGAACATAGCACAGAATTATGTGACATAAAAATGAACATTAAAATATGACTCAATCTCAAGAGAAAAGATAGTTAACAGACATCTATTCTAATCTGACCCAGATGTTGGAATCAGCAGGCCGAGATTATAATAGTTCTTACAACTTTGCTCAGTGACATTCTAGCAATGAATGAAATTCACTGAAAGTAAATATTTTAGCAGTGAATGAAAAGAAATAGGAAAAGAAATAGAAACCTTAAAAAAAGAAAATTTCAGAAATGAAAAACAAAATATCTGAACCAACTGGATATTAACAGCAGAACATAGATGATGGGTCAGTAAATTTGGAAATATGCCAATAGAATATAACCATTTTGAAAAAAATTATTAATAAATAAATATTTAATAATATATAAATAAATAAAAATATATTTTATATACTTTTGTTTTGAGATGGAGTCTCACTCCACCACCCAGGCTGGAGTGCAGTAGTGTGATATCAGTTCACTGCAAACTGCACCTCTTGGGTTCAAGTGATTCTCCTGCCTCAGCCTCCTGAGTAGCTAGGATTACAGGCACCCACCACCACGCCCAGCTAATTTTTGTATTTTTAGTAGAGATGGGATTTCACCATGTTGGCCAGGCTGGCAGGTCTCAAACTCCTGACCTCAAATGATCTATCCACCTTGACCTCCCAAAGTGCTTGGATTACAGGAGTGAGCAACTGTGCCTGGCTTTTATATTTATATATATATTTATATATATTTTATATATATATATATATTATATTTTATATATATATATATATATATAGAGAGAGAGAGAGAGAGAGAGAGAGAGGAGAGAGAGAGAGAGAGAGAGAGACAGGCTCTCACTCTGTCACCCAGTAGCAGTAGCATGATCTTGGCTCACTGCAACCTCTGTCTCCCAGATTCAAGTAATTCTCCTGCCTCAGCCTCCCGAGTAGCTGGGATTACAGGTGTGCACCACCATGTGTGGCTAATTTTTGTATTTTTAGTAGAGATGAGGTTTTCCTGTGTTGGTCAGGCTGGTCTTGATGTCCTGACCTCAGGTGATCTGCCTGCCTGGGCCTCCCAAAGTGCTGGGATTACATGTGTGAGCCACCACGGTCAGCCGAAAAAAATTTTTTTAATGATTTATGAAAAGGTTTTATTAGTTTGTGTGACAACACTGAAAGGCCTAACATACATATAATTGGATTCTCAGAAGGAAAGGAAAGAGAGAGTGGGGCTAATTTGTTTAAAGAAATAATGCAATTCTTATAAATTTTATAAAGATACATATTTACAAGTTCAATAATCTCAGCAAACCCTACATAGGATAAATGTGAACAAAACTACCCTCCTTGCTGGGCACATCATAATCAAAATGCTTAAAAACCAAGGAAAATCTTGAAAACAGTCAGATAAAAATGTTACATATAGGGGACATATTCTTCAGTTATGATAAAGATTTTCAGATTCGATAAGAAGAAATATTGTATGTCCTATTTGTAACATATAGTCCTAAAATACATTGATATAAAAACTGGGAAGTCAAAACAAAGCTGGCTTTGTTGTATAAACACCAGACTAAAGATAATTTTTTGAAAAGGGCATTACTAGAGATAAGTAGGGTCACTACACAATAATAAAGGGTTTAATACATCAGAAATACATAAAAATTCTGAACATGGACACATTTAATAGCACAACCTCAAAATATATGCTGCAAAATAGGATAAAAGTCTATGTAATTATTTATAAATCTATAGTCATAGCGGTCTCTTTTAACACAATTTTCAGCAGTTTATATATCAAACAGATTAAAAAGTCAGCAAAGAGAGATAATTTGGAAAGCTCATATGATTAACAACCTTGAAATGAAACATTGATATGGTTTGGCTGTGCCCCTACCAAAATCTCATCTTGAATTGTAGCTCCCATAATTCTCAGGTGTAGTGGAAGGGATCCAGTGGGATAAAATTAAATCATGGAGATGGTTCCCCCATACTGTTCTCGTGGTAGTGAATAAGCCTTAAGATATCTGATGGTTTTATAAGAGGATTTTCTTCTTTCGCCTGGCTTTCATTCTCTCTTGCCTGCTACCATGCCTTTCTCCTTCTGCCATGATTGTGAGGCCTCCCCAGCCATGTGGAACTGTGAGTCCATTAAACCTCTTTTTCTTTATGAATTACCCAGTCTCGGGTATGTCTTTATCAACAGCATGAAAACGGACTAATACAAACATGCCATTCAATAATTAGATAGTAGAAATTCTTTTAAGACAAGTATTGAAAATTTGTAAGATATCATCTTAGGATAGGACCTGAAGTTAGCCTCAGCAAATTTTGAGGTTTCATCTCCTGTTACAGTGTTTCAAAGAATCATTTCAGGATCTTGATCCTACTTGTTTAAAATGTCCACTAAAAGCTCTGCTCTTGTCTGCGGCTGATTTGGGCACATGGATTTTGGTACCCATCAGGTAGAGTTTGACCAACTTTCATGATTCAGTCAGAATTGTGTAAGCTGAACTAAGTAGGATGTCAATGATTTAGCTGTTGTTTCTGCCATTAATAGTTGGTCCTCTTCCATTAGGACATGGATACAATTAACTTTTTCTTCACAGATTGATGTGGATTGTCTGTCCTGTGGGCTTTACATCTTTAACATCATCTCATCCTTTCTTAAAATGAGTGATCCATTTGTAAACGGCTGATTTCTCTGGGGCATTCTTTCTATGAACTTTTGTAAAGCACCAGTGATTTCACCATTCTTCCACCAAAGCTTCCCCATCAATTTGATGTTTGTCCTTACTTCAATTTTAGCAGAATTCATGTTGCTCTGATAGGGGTTCTTTTGTAACTGATATCTTACCCTTTTTAGTATCTCAAGGTGAATCCTGTTCAGACATATTGTAACATTTCTATAAGTTTATCTCGGTGCAGAAAGTTTTGAAATCCATATTATCTTACCATAAATCCATCATTTGAATCCAGTTAAATAAACAACTGTGAGCAATCACTGGTCCTGTGGAGTCAGGTGGGCATGAATGTTTTAAAAATCCCTCAGATTGTTTAGTTTGACTTCAGTTGTTTTTAAATTTTATGTCATTGGAATCATATTTTTTACTACACAGTATTTTCTTTATTCATTTTGATGCATACATTGATAGTTCCTTTATTTTTACTGCCAAATAGTATTTAATACACCACAAAATATTTATCTGTTCCACTACTCATGGACATTCTGATTATTTCCACTCCCATTCTCTTATGCTGCTCTGAACATTTTGGGCATGTTCCTGGGGCACACGTGCAAAGGCAACTCGGGTGTGGAGTGGGAATACTTCGTGCTAACCTGATGGATACAGAATGGTCTCCCATTATGATTTTGATATCAGTTTCCCAGATTACTAACATTTTACGCTGCCTAGGTTGTGGGGGAAATAGTCACTCTCATACCTAGTTGGTGAATGTGTGAATTTGGCAATATCTACAAAAATGGACAATATTTATATTCATGAGTTCAGTAACCCTAATTATGTAGACTTATTTCATAAATATGACCACCCATGTGCAAAGATCAAAGGATATAATAACATCACTTACAATAATAAATAATTAGAAATAACTTAAATGGCCCTAAACAGAGGATTGGTCACATTATAAATCCATCCATTTGAAAAGTGGGTGTGGGAGAAGGAAAGAATTCACATCTACCATCATTTTTAAATGCACAGACACACTCGATAAGTTATTGGGTAATTCTGGGGACAGAAACTGAAGCCTGGGTTTATAAACTCTACCTTTCTGGTTTTTGTATATGTGCATGTAGGGTACCTATTATAATAAAATATATTGTTAAAACAGTAAAATGAAAACTCCCCATCATGACAATAAGGATCGTTTGATTCCTTCAAGGCCATTTTGTACTTTTCCTCACTTTCTCATTTTCCTCTAACCAATCTGATTTCTGTTATTTTCTGTTCCTTCATTAGGTTTTTACCAATTCTGGGACATTCAAATGTTGTTGTCCTCTTCCTCGAACACTACTCTGCATACCTCTTGCCTTGCCGATTCCTCTTATCCTTCTGTTCTTGGCTTTATTATAGTTTTCTCAGATAGACACTCCCTGATCACTATATCAAAGTAGGATTTCCCTGCTATACTTTATTGCTGCACCATGTGAATTTATCACGAATTGTAATTATATATGTATTTGCTTGCTTGGTTAGTTGATGCCTATCTGCCACCCTGGATTGTGAGTTCTAATAATATAGAGATGATGTTTGTTTTAGCCATTAATGGACAACTAGTATCCAGCACAGTAAATAAATGCTCAGCATAGTGTCAATTAATTGTTCAGCACTTAATAAGTTCTAGATATTTGCTAAATAAATCAGTGAATAGCTTTCCTATGTACCAGTACTCATCATTTATAAAATATACCAGAACAATGATCTTACAATAGCATTGGTAAGATAAAACACCAAAACTATTCTTAAACAATACTAACAAATGCATGAGAGCTAGAAAAGAAAAAAAAACTACATGACTTTACAAAAGATAAAGAAGAGAGGTATTTCTGTGAAAAATGCTAACTATTATTAACTATGTTAATAGTTATAATATGTAACTATATATATACATGACTCAAGATGATTTACAGCTTTAATATTATTACAATCAAAACCCCACATGGAATTTTTATTTGGAACTTGAAAGGTGATTGAAAAGTATATCTGAAAGAATACATGAGTTAGAATATCAAAGAAATTTTTAACAAAAGAGATTAGAGGGGGTTCTTGGCCAACCAGAAGGTACATGTAC
The DNA here is from genome assembly GCF_043159975.1 of Macaca nemestrina. Lineage (NCBI taxonomy): Eukaryota > Metazoa > Chordata > Mammalia > Primates > Cercopithecidae > Macaca > Macaca nemestrina. Next base: position 14,289,637 of record NC_092132.1, on the reverse strand, counting down.
TGTAATGCCATGATAATTAAAACTGTCACAGCAGAGAAAAACCCAACTGCAAAATTAATGGAATAAAGTAGAGTATATTGTATAGAGACAGACAATAAAAATTGTAACAAGTTTGTACATGATACATGTAGCTCCAAGATCAAAGGTTTAATCAGAAAGAAAATTTTCCCAAAAAAGATAATTGGTCAACTACAGGGAAAAAAAAATGGACTGATAGTCACCTCATACTATATGCAAAAATAAGTGCCAGTGGATGAGAGCTAAATGTGGAAGATGAAACTATTAAAAGAGGGAAAAAATAAAGGAGAATACTGCTCTAGTCTAAGCAGAAAAATGTGAGCAAATTCTCAAATTAAAGAAAACTGGTTCTTATTAATAAAATCAATCTGATACCTTGATGATATGAAGAAACTTTACTGTAATATTTATAAGAAGAAAATTGGTAACGTGTTGCAAAATTTGACTCATTTCTTTTGACCCACTGATCCAACCTTTAGAAATCTATCTTCAGGAGATCATCAGACAGAGCACTAGAAACTTCTGTTAGGGAACATTCATCGTAGCTTAATTCATGAAAAATTTATAAATGGAAACTGTATGTTTTTAACAGTAAGAGAAATGGCCGAATGAACTATGGTCTGTGTAAATAAAAATAATATAAAATTGCATTTAAAATACTTAATGACACTAGCACATCTCTGATGAATTAAGTAAAATGTAATATTTTAAACTGCACTTAACATAGAAATCTATAAATTCAATGCGATCCTAATGCTTAAAATATGAAGAAATATATATACATATACATATATACATACACATATATAAATAAAAAGAAATACATAAGTCTGCATGATGCACTTGTGTAACTGTGTGTGTGTCTGTGTGTGTACTGAAATAAGAATAAGTTATTCAAATAAACTCACTTGTGGAGATCTAACAAGGCAGTACAAACGGTGTCAAGATCTACACTTAGACCGGTGACCCTAGCATTTGGGGCTTCTTCCTTCCTGGGGGCATTTGCAGATTCCAAAAGAGGTGACTGAGAGTCTGAGAAGCACAGCAGGATGTTTAAAACTTACGCAGCCAGGAGAACAAACCCTGAGGTCTGGAACCAATGGGAAAAACAGAATACAGAAAAGACCATCCAGATAGAGTCTCTTGATCTTGGTCAGTAACTGATCTCACAAACAACTTTAAAAATAAGTGTTTCTGTTTTAGTATCTAGTAATTATCTACAAATGCCTGAACTGCTCATTGTTACTATTATTAATTTTTGCTAAATGTTTTGAAGGAAATACCACTCCATTGTGGCAGTAGCAGATTTGTAGCTCCATGAAGCCTTAAGTGCATATGGTGATGACCATCTCAGATTGGCTGTACTTTGTAATCCTTCCAACCTATGGCTCTACCTGGATCCCTCGGGTTCCACCCTGTCTGTAAGCCACCTCTGACCCAGAATTGATGTGCTAGGTGTGAGATACTTGAGAAATATTTATTAATCATTTTTTTCCTGCCCTTATACATTTGTAAGCTATATTTGAAAAGCCTTCCTAAACCCTCACTTCTATTATTTAATCCATTTCAAATCATTTATGGAGTGAGTTCTATGTGTCAGGCACGGTTTTATAAACTGGCAGTGTACAAAGCACGTAATGTCCTGCTGTCATTCTAGTGCTGGGAGATGGGCAATAAACAAGTAAACCAAGGAATATTTAACACATGGTGGTGGCGGTAGTATGAGAGTGTGATAAATTCCATGAAGAATAATAGAGCAGCATAAGGAGGATGAAAGTGATGGAACAGGGGCAAGACCACTAACTGAATGGGAGTTCAGACAAGGCCTCTCTCACAAGTAGACATTTGAGCAACGACCTGAAAGAAGTGAGGGAGTCATCCTCATTTGAGAAGAGCATTCCAGGCACGGAAAAGTTCCAAGGTTCTGAGGCAGGAGAAGCAAGAACCCACTCCAGCCCAGCATGAGGCCCACTGTGGCCGGAGCAGAGAGCCATGTGGGAGCCTGGGGAAAAGCTTTCAAAAGCAGACTCTGAAAGGTCTCGAAGGGCCAGACCATGGAGGGTCTTGAAGCTTTTCTCTCCACGAGATGGGAAGGCCCTGCAAAGTTCTTAGCACTTGGAAACATGACCTACCATCCATGTTTCAGGAGTCACTCGGGCTACTGTGAAGAAAACAGACTGTAGTGCAGCAAGGACAGTCAGGGAGACAAGTTAGAGGCCTCTTCCAAGAGTCTCCTTGAAAAGAGATTTTGACTTGGACCACAGTGGTAATTATGCAGGTGATGAGATAGGGCCACACCCTGAATGTATTCCAAGGGAAGAGACAACAGGATTTGCTGGTGGATTTTTGTGTGGACTACATAGAAAAGAGAAGAAAGTTCTAGTTAAAAAAATGCAGATCCTTTGGCCATACTGAGAACCACTGAATACAAATATCCAGGGATGTGGTCATGGAGAACTTTATTTTTAGGAAGCTCCCAGGTCGATCTGCTGCAGTGGGTCTATAGGCTCGCATGAGGAAATCTCTGAGTCACATCAATGATCTGATGATCACGTATAACACTTTACTTTGATCTCCTTTTTATACGTCCATCAACCTTACTCAATCTGTACTCCCCCAGGGCAGAGCTTGTGGCCACTGTCTCTTATCTCCTAGCACAGGGCCTAGCATCCCAGCGTTTCATACACTTGCAGAATCTAACTGAGTTGGCACACTAACATGAGTGAATTCCAATTGTCCACTTCTTTGGTCCAGTTTTGTGATCATCGGAAGGAGGAAAGTTGTCACTCTGAGGTGAGAAGTCCTCTATGAATTCTTCTGGAACAGGAAGAAGATTCCCTCTTCACTTCCCCCTTCTCGTTCCCCCAACCCCGGGAGTGGAAAGGTTCTCCATGAGGCTGGGATGATAGAGACAGCATGGGCACTGCTGTTTGATGCCAGGAAGTTCAAAGTTGGAAACACTCACAGAGCCAGCTTCCCTGTTGATATAGGATTTGTGTTTTAAGGGTCTAACTCCCCAGAGTGGAGGTGGGAAAGGGGGATAGCTCCCTGGGGTGTCCTGAGGGGCCCCTCCTCTCCACTCTGCACTCACTGTGTGTTTTCTGGTGCCACAGGAACTTGCACTATAGTTTCTTCACAGCACACTTTGTACAAGGACCATCCCCACAGTCTGCAGCCCAAGCTGTTGAAGGCTGGAAGGGCCTGCTTTATTCAGAGCGGAAAGAAGATACTTCTACCTATTTCTGGGCCTCCCTGAAGCATCCACTCAAGTGTGATTGTGTGCGTGGAAAGACCAGCTCTGGGAAAGTGACTGCTGGATCTGTGCCTTGAGTTCATTTTCTTTTAAACAATAGACAGAAAATAAAGGAACGATGCGTTGCAATCCAGTATTGATTTGCATTTGGATATTTTCCAATACTTTCTTTTGTGGATCTTTTACCCTGGTTTGTCTTTAGGACTGATGTTTCATCATAAATTTTGGAGGATGTTAAAACTGAAATTGGGAGACTAAGTAATAACAAGTATGACTTACTTTAATTGAGTTTATATTAAGGGCAGAACACTTTACAAAGAGCCTTTCATACATGTTCCTATTTAATTTCAGTGAGGAAAGAGCCATTATTATGTTTATTTTACACATGTGGGAGATTGGGATCAGAGAAGTTAAGGAACATCTCTAAAGTTAAACAGCTCCACAGTGGCAGGCCTGGAAATTGAGTACAGGAGGGTGGGGTCTAAGCAAGATCTGGCTAGGATCTGATGGAGACCTTTCATATTCAGAGAAAACAAAGCCCAGTCAGGAGACGGGGTTATAATTTAGTAAATAAATGCTGGACAAGGAAGGAAGCAGTTTAATATTTTGCCACAACGTGCTGGGTGTATGGGAAAAAAGGTAGGTAAAGATCTCCTACATGCAGGTAAATGAACCTGACTGGAGAAGTGTTGGCCTCATTCTCTAATAGATAGCTAGCATTTGTTGAGCAGAGCACTAAATATGTGCCAGGAATCATTCAAAGTGCCTTGCATATTTTAATTCATCTAGTCTTCACCATAGCCCAATATGGTAGACACTATAACATAAGAATTTTGTAGATGCCGGAGCTGAAGCTTCAAGTTTAATCCTTTGCTTGAGATAATGAATGGTGCAAGTGGTAAGGCTGAGGTGTGAACCCTGGTAATGGGAGTCAGAGCCTGAATTATAACAGCTGTGCTCATCAACCCCATGCCTGAGTCTCTGCTGGACTAACACAGCAACAGTTCACCCCATCAACAAATCCAGGCTTGCCACATGCACCCTAGGATTTGGTCATTTTTACAGATCAGTTTTTGAGCCCGGTAAAGGGGAAAGAGCCTTGGTAAGGAGGTGCATGTTGTCTGCAGGCCTTTCCAGCACAGTCCAGAAGACAATGTTGGCTTCCAGGTGGCTCTAGGAAATCAAAGAGAGCCACCTAAGGCAGGGAAAGGGTCTTCAAATGCATCGTTAAAATAGTTACGTTGTGCACATGTACCCTAGAACTTAAAGTATAATAATAATAATAATAATAATAATAAATAGTTACTTGATTCAATTAAGATGTTCATGGAGCATTTCACTGTGACCTAGGTCCCATTTCTGTCTAGGGCCTGAATGTTTAACCCTTTCTTCACAAAGGTGTTCTCAAGCACATCACAATATCTCCATCTGTAAATGGCAAAGCTAAGGCCCTGAGAGTAACTTGCCCAAAGCCAAGTAGCTTAAAAAATTCTGGAGCGGTGATTACCACCTGGGCTATTCTGCCTCAAAGCCTGAGGATGGGGAGTGAGGGAGAAAACCCGGAAAGAGATTAGATGCTCTCCACAGCTCTCAGGGGTGTCTGGAATCTGCGGGAGGTGGGGGTCCTGAGAGAGTGGGTGGGGCAGCTTCCCACTAAAAGCCTTTGCACCTGCCAGATGCTGGAGCTTTTGTAATCGGAGACCTGAGTTTGAATCCCTCAGCTCCACCACCTGCTAGCCATGTGAATTTAGGCAAGTCACTTTATGTCTCGATGAGCCTCAACTTTCTGATCTGACCAATGGGAATAAAACCTTGCCTCATAGAAGTGAGGTTAATACTATATATATATGTGTATATATTTCTATCTAATATATACATATACTATATATACAAATATATATACACATTATATATATAGATATATACTGCATATGAATGTTTCTAGCAGCTAACAAATGCCCAATAAATGTTAGATATATATTGAAATATGAGGCCATCTGATTTTCCATAACTTTGGAAAATTATGGTGTAATTTTTTTCTATTTTATTTCTGGATAAATGATGCACCATGGATGTTCTTCCTCCAGGTTAAGAAATATCCCAGAGGACCATGAAGTATTAAAGTCTTCTATATTTACGGTGCTTTACAAAGAACGTTTATGTCCATTATTCACTATGCAGGGAAAAGAGTAGAGGGGGTGCTTAGGGATCAGACAGAGTAGCCTTCAGTCCTGTTGCTGCCATTTACCCCCAGGGGGACTGTAGAAAGTCCTTATCCTCACTACGGGAGTGGATACTAAAAGTATGATTTGCTGTGCTACGCATAGAGCCTAGCAGTTTAGCCTAGTGGCGAAGAATTTGGGCTTCTAATAATGCCATTTACTTGTTATGTAAACTTGGCTCAGTTAATCAACTTTTTTGACCCCCAAATTTTCTTACCTGGAAAACAGGAATACCTTCCTCAAAATGTTGGATAATCGATGAAATTAACAAAAGACCTGTAACACAATCATTAGTCAATATGTATTGACTGTGGTTGCAGTTATTGTCATTATTACTGTTTTCATTGCCTATATGTCATTACAGTGACCTACTGCAGGGATCTAGTAGGTAAGCGACTTGGTCGGGTATGTGTTATAGAAAGGCCACTTGAGGAATAGTTATTGCACAGGTTAAACTCTTTAAGGATTCAGTGAAGAAAGGGATAAAAGAGGAAGAAAATCCATAGGAGTCACTGCAGAGACAAGAGGAAGGACAAACAGTCCCCACCAACATCCTCTGCCAGGGTCGTGGGCTCTTCCCACAGCTGTTGGCTCTGTGGTCATGCTTCCTGCCCGCCTTTATAAATAGCAAATGCTGAATTGGAGAAAGAATTATAAATAGTTCATAGTGAAGCTTAAAAAAAACACAGCAATAAAGTGGTAAACTTAAGTAAAAATCTAAGAAAAGTTAAAAAAAAGAGGCCTGCTGAACTCAGCTGGCATATAATAAAAAAGTGAAACTGAATGATGAAAAACCTCTATTAACAACTTGAATTACAAGAATAATATCCCAAGAAATTGCAAAGTAAGAAGGGAAAAAATAGTCATTTCAAATGATAACAAAAAAAAGAATTTTGAAAAATAGAATGAGGGGGGCGGAGCAAGATGGCCGAATAGGAGCAGCTCCAGTCTCCAACTCCCAGCGCGAGCGACACAGAAGACCGGTGATTTCTGCATTTTCAACTGAGGTACTGGGTTCATCTCACTGGGGAGTGCCGGACGATCGGTGCTGGTCAGCTGCTGCAGCCCGACCAGCGAGAGCTGAAGCAGGGCGAGGCATTGCCTCACCTGGGAAGCGCAAGGGGGAAGGGAGTCCCTTTTCCTAGCCAGGGGAACTGAGACACACAACACCTGGAAAATCGGGTAACTCCCACCCCAATACTGCGCTTTAAGCAACAGGCACACCAGGAGATCATATCCCACACCTGGCCGGGAGGGTCCCACACCCACGGAGCCTCCCTCATTGCTAGCGCAGCAGTCTGTGATCTACCGGCAAGGCAGCAGCGAGGCTGGGGGAGGGGCGCCCGCCATTGCTGAGGCTTAAGTAGGTAAACAAAGCTGCTGGGAAGCTCGAACTGGGTGGAGCTCACAGCAGCTCAAGGAAACCTGCCTGTCTCTGTAGACTCCACCTCTGGGGACCGGGCACAGTAAACTAAACAAACGCAGCAGACACCTCTGCAGACGCAAAGAACTCTGTCTGACAGCTTTGAAGAGAGCAGTGGATCTCCCAGCACGGAGGTTGAGATCTGAGAAGGGACAGACTCCCTGCTCAAGTGGGTCCCTGACCCCTGAGTAGCCTAACTGGGAGACATCCCCCACTAGGGGCAGTCTGACACCCCACACCTCACAGGGAGGAGTACACCCCTGAGAGGAAGCTTCCAAAGCAAGAATCAGACAGGTACACTAGCTGTTCAGAAATATTCTATCTTCTGCAGCCTCTGCTGCTGATACCCAGGCAAACAGGGTCTGGAGTGGACCTCAAGCAATCTCCAACAGACCTACAGCTGAGGGTCCTGACTGTTAGAAGGAAAACTATCAAACAGGAAGGACACCTACACCAAAACCCCATCAGTACATCACCATCATCAAAGACCAGAGGCAGATAAAACCACAAAGATGGGGAAAAAGCAGGGCAGAAAAGCTGGAAATTCCAAAAATAAGAGCGCATCTCCCCCGGCAAAGGAGCGCAGCTCATCGCCAGCAACGGATCAAAGCTGGACGGAGAATGACTTTGACGAGATGAGAGAAGAAGGCTTCAGTCCATCAAATTTCTCAGAGCTAAAGGAGGAATTACGTACCCAGCGCAAAGAAACTAAAAATCTTGAAAAAAAAGTGGAAGAATTGATGGCTAGAGTAATTAATGCAGAGAAGGTCCTAAACGAAATGAAAGAGATGAAAACCATGACACGAGAAATACGTGACAAATGCACAAGCTTCAGTAACCGACTCGATCAACTGGAAGAAAGAGTATCAGCGATGGAGGATCAAATGAATGAAATGAAGCGAGAAGAGAAACCAAAAGAAAAAAGAAGAAAAAGAAATGAACAAAGCCTGCAAGAAGTATGGGATTATGTAAAAAGACCAAATCTACGTCTGATTGGGGTGCCTGAAAGTGAGGGGGAAAATGGAACCAAGTTGGAAAACACTCTTCAGGATATCATCCAGGAGAACTTCCCCAACCTAGTAGGGCAGGCCAACATTCAAATCCAGGAAATACAGAGAACGCCACAAAGATACTCCTCGAGAAGAGCAACTCCAAGACACATAATTGCCAGATTCACCAAAGTTGAAATGAAGGAAAAAATCTTAAGGGCAGCCAGAGAGAAAGGTCGGGTTACCCACAAAGGGAAGCCCATCAGACTAACAGCAGATCTCTCAGCAGAAACTCTCCAAGCCAGAAGAGAGTGGGGGCCAATATTCAACATTCTTAAAGAAAAGAATTTTAAACCCAGAATTTCATATCCAGCCAAACTAAGTTTCATAAGTGAAGGAGAAATAAAATCCTTTACAGATAAGCAAATGCTTAGAGATTTTGTCACCACTAGGCCTGCCTTACAAGAGACCCTGAAGGAAGCACTAAACATGGAAAGGAACAACCGGTACCAGCCATTGCAAAAACATGCCAAAATGTAAAGACCATCGAGGCTAGGAAGAAACTGCATCAACTAACGAGCAAAATAACCAGTTAATATCATAATGGCAGGATCAAGTTCACACATAACAATCTTAACCTTAAATGTAAATGGACTAAATGCTCCAATTAAAAGACACAGACTGGCAAACTGGATCAAGAGTCAAGACCCATCAGTCTGCTGTATTCAGGAGACCCATCTCACACGCAGAGACATACATAGGCTCAAAATAAAGGGATGGAGGAAGATTTACCAAGCAAATGGAGAACAAAAAAAAGCAGGGGTTGCAATACTAGTCTCTGATAAAACAGACTTTCAACCATCAAAGATCAAAAGAGACAAAGAAGGCCATTACATAATGGTAAAGGGATCAATTCAACAGGAAGAGCTAACTATCCTAAATATATATGCACCCAATACAGGAGCACCCAGATTCATAAAGCAAGTCCTTAGAGACTTACAAAGAGACTTAGACTCCCATACAATAATAATGGGAGACTTCAACACTCCACTGTCAACATTAGACAGATCAACGAGACAGAAAGTTAACAAGGATATCCAGGAATTGAACTCATCTCTGCAGCAAGCAGACCTAATAGACATCTATAGAACTCTCCACCCCAAATCAACAGAATATACATTCTTCTCAGCACCACATCATACTTACTCCAAAATTGACCACGTAATTGGAAGTAAAGCACTCCTCAGCAAATGTACAAGAACAGAAATTATAACAAACTGTCTCTCAGACCACAGTGCAATCAAACTAGAACTCAGGACTAAGAAACTCAATCAAAACCGCTCAACTACATGGAAACTGAACAACCTGCTCCTGAATGACTACTGGGTACATAACGAAATGAAGGCAGAAATAAAGATGTTCTTTGAAACCAATGAGTACAAAGATACAACATACCAGAATCTCTGGGACACATTTAAAGCAGTGTGTAGAGGGAAATTTATAGCACTAAATGCCCACAAGAGAAAGCAGGAAAGATCTAAAATTGACACTCTAACATCGCAATTAAAAGAACTAGAGAAGCAAGAGCAAACACATTCGAAAGCTAGCAGAAGGCAAGAAATAACTAAGATCAGAGCAGAACTGAAGGAGATAGAGACACAAAAAACCCTCCAAAAAATCAATGAATCCAGGAGTTGGTTTTTTGAAAAGATCAACAAAATTGACAGACCACTAGCCAGACTAATAAAGAAGAAAAGAGAGAAGAATCAAATCGACGCAATTAAAAATGATAAAGGGGATATCACCACCGACCCCACAGAAATACAAACTACCATCAGAGAATACTATAAACACCTCTATGCAAATAAACTGGAAAATCTAGAAGAAATGGATAATTTCCTGGACACTTACACTCTTCCAAGACTAAACCAGGAAGAAGTTGAATCCCTGAATAGACCAATAGCAGGCTCTGAAATTGAGGCAACAATTAATAGTCTACCAACCAAAAAAAGTCCAGGACCAGATGGATTCACAGCTGAATTCTACCAGAGGTACAAGGAGGAGTTGGTACCATTCCTTCTGAAACTATTCCAATCAATAGAAAAAGAGGGAATCCTCCCTAACTCATTTTATGAGGCCAACATCATCCTGATACCAAAGCCTGGCAGAGACACAACTAAAAAAGAGAATTTTAGACCAATATCCCTGATGAACATCGATGCAAAAATCCTCAATAAAATACTGGCAAACCGGATTCAGCAACACATCAAAAAGCTTATCCACCATGATCAAGTGGGCTTCATCCCTGGGATGCAAGGCTGGTTCAACATTCGCAAATCAATAAACATAATCCAGCATATAAACAGAACCAAAGACAAGAACTACATGATTATCTCAATTGATGCAGAAAAGGCTTTTGACAAAATTCAACAGCCCTTCATGCTAAAAACGCTCAATAAATTCGGTATTGATGGAACGTACCTCAAAATAATAAGAGCTATTTATGACAAACCCACAGCCAATATCATACTGAATGGGCAAAAACTGGAAAAATTCCCTTTGAAAACTGGCACAAGACAGGGATGCCCTCTCTCACCACTCCTATTCAACATAGTGTTGGAAGTCCTGGCTAGGGCAATCAGGCAAGAGAAAGAAATCAAGGGTATTCAGTTAGGAAAAGAAGAAGTCAAATTGTCCCTGTTTGCAGATGACATGATTGTATATTTAGAAAACCCCATCATCTCAGCCCAAAATCTCCTTAAGCTGATAAGCAACTTCAGCAAAGTCTCAGGATACAAAATTAATGTGCAAAAATCACAAGCATTCTTATACACCAGTAACAGACAAACAGAGAGCCAAATCAGGAATGAACTTCCATTCACAATTGCTTCAAAGAGAATCAAATACCTAGGAATCCAACTTACAAGGGATGTAAAGGACCTCTTCAAGGAGAACTACAAACCACTGCTCAGTGAAATAAAAGAGGACACAAACAAATGGAAGAACATACCATGCTCATGGATAGGAAGAATCAATATCGTGAAAATGGCCATACTGCCCAAAGTAATTTATAGATTCAATGCCATCCCCATCAAGCTACCAATGAGTTTCTTCACAGAATTGGAAAAAACTGCTTTAAAGTTCATATGGAACCAAAAAAGAGCCCGCATCTCCAAGACAATACTAAGTCAAAAGAACAAAGCTGGAGGCATCACGCTACCTGACTTCAAACTATACTACAAGGCTACAGTAACCAAAACAGCATGGTACTGGTACCAAAACAGAGATATAGACCAATGGAACAGAACAGAGTCCTCAGAAATAATACCACACATCTACAGCCATCTGATCTTTGACAAACCTGAGAGAAACAAGAAATGGGGAAAGGATTCCCTATTTAATAAATGGTGCTGGGAAAATTGGCTAGCCATAAGTAGAAAGCTGAAACTGGATCCTTTCCTTACTCCTTATACGAAAATTAATTCAAGATGGATTAGAGACTTAAATGTTAGACCTAATACCATAAAAATCCTAGAGGAAAACCTAGGTAGTACCATTCAGGACATAGGCATGGGCAAAGACTTCATGTCTAAAACACCAAAAGCAACGGCAGCAAAAGCCAAAATTGACAAATGGGATCTCATTAAACTAAAGAGCTTCTGCACAGCAAAAGAAACTACCATCAGAGTGAACAGGCAACCTACAGAATGGGAGAAAATTTTTGCAATCTACTCATCTGACAAAGGGCTAATATCCAGAACCTACAAAGAACTCAAACAAATTTACAAGAAAAAAACAAACAACCCCATCAAAAAGTGGGCAAAGGATATGAACAGACATTTCTCAAAAGAAGACATTCATACAGCCAACAGACACATGAAAAAATGCTCATCATCACTGGCCATCAGAGAAATGCAAATCAAAACCACAATGAGATACCATCTCACACCAGTTAGAATGGCAATCATTAAAAAGTCAGGAAACAACAGGTGCTGGAGAGGATGTGGAGAAATAGGAACACTTTTACACTGTTGGTGGGATTGTAAACTAGTTCAACCATTATGGAAAACAGTATGGCGATTCCTCAAGGATCTAGAACTAGATGTACCATATGACCCAGCCATCCCATTACTGGGTATATACCCAAAGGATTATAAATTATGCTGCTATAAAGACACATGCACACGTATGTTTATTGCGGCACTATTCACAATAGCAAAGACTTGGAATCAACCCAAATGTCCATCAGTGACAGATTGGATTAAGAAAATGTGGCACATATACACTATGGAATACTATGCAGCCATAAAAAAGGATGAGTTTGAGTCCTTTGTAGGGACTTGGATGCAGCTGGAATCCATCATTCTTAGCAAACTATCACAAGAACAGAAAACCAAACACCGCATGTTCTCACTCATAGGTGGGAACTGAACAATGAGATCACTCGGACTCAGGAAGGGGAACACCACACACCGGGGCCTATCATGGGGAGGGGGGAGGGGGGAGGGATTGCACTGGGAGTTATACCTGATGTAAATGACGAGTTGATGGGTGCAGCACAGCAACATGGCACAAGTATACATATGTAACAAACCTGCACGTTATGCACATGTACCCTCCAACTTAAAGTATAATAATAATAAATAAATTAAAAAAAAAAAAAAAAAAAAAAAAAAAGAAAAATAGAATGAAAAGAACAAGAACAGGGATATAAGTTTTTGTGTGTTTTTTTTTTAAATAAATGAATTTTAAAAACTAAGGCTGGGGACAGTGGCTCACGCCTGTATCCCAGCACTTTGGATGGCCAAGGCAAGTACATCACCTGAGGTCAGGAGTTCAAGACCACCCTGGTCAACATGGCAAAACCCCATCTCTACTAAAAATACAAAAATTAGCCAGGCATGGTGGTGGGTGCCTGTAATCCCAGCTACTTGGGAGGCAGAGGCAGGAGAATTGCTTGAACTCAGGAGGTGGAGGTTGCAGTGAGCTAGTGAGCTAAGATCGCACCATTGCACTCCAGCCTGGGCAACAAGAGTGAAACACCATCACACACACATGCACACACACAAACATTAAGGAAGAAGTAAAAATATTAAAGGCTAAAAATAAGAAGACCTCTCATTGAGAAAAAATGAAAGAAGTGATTATAACATTTAAAAATAGGTAAAAATGATGAAGAAATTTTTGCACAAATTTTAAAGAAAAATTATGCTAATGCAAAGTAGTTTAAGATATCAACATATTCAAAATGTCTATTTATTGTATTCAGAGAAGTGGACAAAACTTGTAGCCATAATTATTCCAGGAGGGTTTTGCAGCCTGACTTAATTATACCATTTAGAAATCCTGCCAACCTCTTCAGAAGGGGACTTGGGGAGAACCTCTGTTTTCACACACCAACTGTTTTCCAGATCCTGTGCTTTATCCTTTACACATGTTATTTTATGGACAGTCCAATAACAACCCTGCTTGGGCTTATTAGCTCCATTTCACAGAAAAGAAAAGTAAGGCTCAGAGAGGTTAAATAATTGACCAAGGTCACAGAGCTAGTAAGTGGTACCAGGGTGATTGACTGTCTTGGTTTCACTGGGACACAGGGCTTCATTTTAAAACCTGGACAGTTCTGGGAAGACGAGGAGGAGTTTCATCCATGCTTTTCTCCTAGGGTCCGCAGATTATGGGCGAGCTAAGAATAATTATTACATTTTTAAAGAAGTGTGGAAGAAGAAGGAGGAGGTGGAGGAGGAGGAGAGGAAGAGGAGGGGGAGGGAAATTAACTATGTGGTTGGCAAAGCCTAAAATATTTACTTATTTACTGCCTGGCTCTTTGCAAATAAAAACAAACAACAACAACAACAACAAGACTTGTTGAGTCTTTCTTCCCCCATCATGCTGGAGTAACTGCAGAGAAAAAAAAGTTTCCTTTTGGTCTTCACAGTTATCTGGAAAGGGGGGGGGAAGATTTGCAAGAGTGAAATCCTCGAGCAGGTGAGAGGATAATGTAGTCTAGCGCACCATGGAGGGATTAGGCTTACACAAGCAAAGAACAGGCATGGTAAGTAGGTACAGGGCAGGGCATTTGCAGCAAGTCTGAACTTCACAGTGTAGCATACAGGTTGCCTGTGATCTGCCTCCCAACACCCTCCCCAGCTTTATCTTTCTTTGTTCTGTCCCTGGAAGTCTCACATGTACCTCCATTCCCACTCCACCTCCCATGTTTTTTTGTTGAAGCCATACCATTTTTCTGGCATGTTTTTTTCTGCAGCTTCCTCCTCATCTGTCTGACAATCATCTATTCAATTCATGGAGGTCAAGCCTCATCCTGGTCAATTACTCTTTTCTTTTTTGATGTCTTGACCTGTACCCTGTATAGGCATCTACTATTGCTCTTACATGCTGGTGATCAGTCTCATCCATTATGAATTCTGTTAGCCCCAGTGCTTTGCACAGTGCTTGCATTTATTCATCACAGTGCTGCTTCTTAGTCATCCGTAGAGTCATCAAATATTTACTGAGTGCCTCCTATAGGTCAAGCAGTGTGCTAGGGCTATACGTATGTGGACCAAACAAACACATATCCTGCCCTCTTGGGGCTTACAGACAAATAATATGCAGTCCTTCCAGGGGGAGAGACTAAAGGGCTGTGAACCAGGCAGCCTTCTCTTAGGGAAGGCCTCTGCTAAATTAGATTCTCATGGACACCCACAGGGATGAAGGGAAGTGTACTTCCTCCCCCCTCAACTGGCTGGGATCATTCTGTGGTTTAGGGATTTCAGAGTTTGGAAGTCAGAATTTACTCCAAAACTCCACCTCTGAGAGCCTCTGAGTCTATTTCAGTTTTTAACTTACTGGTGACCTATTATATAGTATGTGCCAGACACTACCCCTGGCTCAGGGGATACAGAACAAGTCTCTGTCCCCCTAGATCTCATATTCCAGTGAAATTACAGTCTCTTCACATGAAAAAGAAAAAAATAAATCCTTATGGCCTAAAGCTACTGAGAGCATACAATGAAGCAGCACTTGTCAAGTCATTATCAAAGCAATTGGAACTTAGCAGTCAGTGCATGAGGATTCTTCCTGGGTGGCTACAAGGGCGAAACGAGGCCATTGGAAGCGCTGTATACAAAATACTTAGTATTTGCCTGATACACAGTAAATACCCCAAAATGGCAGCCGCTAGTCCTGCTGTCCTCATACAGGCTGCCTCCACACTAAAGCACTGGGCAGAGACTATGAAGGAGACTTTGGGATTTGGTGCTTTCCCTCTCCTTTCTGGTTCCCTCTCCTGACTTATTTCTTCCCTGTGTGCTTCCTGGCTTCTAATCACACAGGATGACTTGGAGTTAAGTGGACCAACTTTGCTGGCTATTTTCCTCTGGCCTCTAAAAAAAAACTGCCCTTCTGTGTCCCACTCTTTGCCCAGAAAAGTTCATGTCTCTGGACTGTATCTATCAAGTTTCTTCGTCTTTAGTTTCCATTTGGGCTTTGCCATGGCTAGTCGAAGAGGAAGACGGAAAAATCAGGAACAAGAGAGAGCAAGATCTCGGGCAATTGCTTATCCTGCTGTGCTGGAGTTTGTGCAATTACTGTATTCCTCTACAGTAGAGGAGCTCTTGTAAGACCCTGGCAATACCATCCCTCCCCTTGCCCCTTCAGGCCCATAGGAGTGAAAACAGCTTCCTCTGCAGCTAGTCCATGGGTGCTTCATTAAGTCTTGTGGTTCCCTTAATCCCATCTCAAAACTTTGCTTCAGCTCACTTCATTTACTCCTTTGAATGTTTCCTGCTGGAACCCTGAATAATACATGAACACACCTTGGTGTTTGCACATTTGGTTCCCTTTTCCTTAAATGTCTCCCTGCTCCCACTCCAAATTCTCTCTCTCTCTCTCTCTCTCTCTCTCTCTCTCACACACACACACACACACACACACACACACACACACACACACACACAACTACTTCCTCAGCATGCTTCACAATGCACAAGCAGCAGCTTCTCTTTCCCTGAAAGCACCCTATCTTTAAGACTGCCACCATCTCACATTTCCTGCCAGCAAACTCTTTGATGTATTCCTGTATTTGACACACAGCAGTCATTCAGTAAATCTTTGTTGACAGGACACTCCTGTGGTTGTCTGTAGGAGCCACTGGGAGATTTGGCAGGAGAGGCACTGAAGAGGCAACAGTGACCTCTGTGTGCTTGTGGCTCAAGGGAAAAATCAGATGCCCTTATCAAAAGAATGATTCCTGGGCAGTGGGGCTTTTTCAAGTTTATTTACTCTGGCAATGATGAGATTTTTCCCCATGACTTACTATTATTAATAAAGGATCTATTACCTAAAAAGTCCATCTAAACATGGCAGGATTCTAGACCTTAGTTTTTTTTTTTTTTTCCATTTGCATATGAAACATAAAATCTAGGAAGCTTGCATTTTCACAGTCACAATCCCTGGTGGCTTAGTGGATAGATCACTGCCTAGGTCATCAACAATGCTGGGCAACATTGATAAAAAGGGAAGGAGTGGCAGGAAACACAGATAACAAGTGGTTCTCTCATCAATCCTGTTTAGATCTCCATGAGAAATGTCAGAACAGAGGGTTTCCAAAAGACCTGTAATAATTTCCCAAGAAAGGCATGGGTGAGTGCCAAGGCCGGATGACAACCTTTCCATGGAGGCTTTGTGCTCAAAGAGAGGATTTCAGTTTCTTGATGATACTAATCTTTTAGAACCATTCATGACTTATCTGCAATTGATGTATATGATTCTTTGCTTATTATATGAAAGAAGAGAGGAAAAAGGTATCATGTCCAGAGGATATAAAATCCCAAATGAAGAGAAACCATCTGGCAAACAGTAGGCACACAATAATGAATGAAGGTACAAACAGTAAAAAAAAATAAAATATGCAGATATGTTATATTTGTTAAATTCATTGATTAAACACTTTTAGCTAAAAAAGCACATATTACTGAATTAGCTTTTTATGAATACTAATTACTCACGGAGGAAATAAGAAGACTATATGAACTATGTCAGGATCCCATGCATGGTTTTCGTCAGGCAAAACCTGCAAGTACTAGATCTCCCAGACTCCCAGCACCATTTCTAAGGTGAAAGAGGCAGGTCCTACCTCCTTATTAGTGATCTCAGATGGGGACTATTTTACCTGCCAGAAGACATTTGACAATGCCTGGAGACGTTTTTGGTTGTCGTATCTGGAGAGGGCAAGTGCTACTGGCATATATAGTGGTAAAGGCCACAGAGGCTGCCAAACATCCTACACTGCACAAGACAACCTTCCCTCCCCCAACAAAAAAATTATCTAGCTCTAGGCCGGGTGTGGTGGCTCCAGCCTGTAATCCCAGCATTTTGGGAGGCTGAGGCGGGCAGATCACAAGGTCAGGAGATCGAGACCATCCTGGCTAACATGGAGAAACCCCATTTCTACTAAAAATACAAAAAATTAACCGGGTATGGTGGCAGGCACCTGTAGTCCTAGCTACTCAGGAGGCTGAGGCAGGAGAATGGAGTGAACCTGGGAGGTGGAACTTGCAGTGAGCTGAGATCATGCCACTCTGCACTCCAGCCTGGGTGACAGTGAGATTCTGTCTCAAAAAAAATTATCTAGCTCTAAATATCAATAGTTTGAAAACTGAGAAACTTCCTAGAGCTTAGCAGTCACCAGCACATAGTAGAAGCTCAGTAAATTATTGCCAGATAAATGATAGGTGTGCAGCTTCATTTATAAATCTGTTTTGTTTGCAAAATATAGCAATTATCTTTCAAACATTTCCAAATTTCTAATCCTGTGATAGGGATTTATTTTATTTTTGTATACGTGACTTTAAAGCTATCCATTGAACTGCACACTGAGGGTACAAATATGATCATGATAGATGATCTCCCTGTTCTCAAGTAGTTCAGGTCTGGTGGGGAAGACAGACAATTAGACATGCACTTACCACACAGAGGAATGAGTGCTAGGACAGAGGTACACTGAGACAATTGATACCTGTCAGTGAACAGCTGATTTTATTGAATATCTACTGTGTCATAGGCATTGCTACCCATTAAATTCACATAGTCAGACAATGAGGTAGGTGCTACTATTATTATTATGGTGATCATATAATTTATTGTCTAATCAGAATGGTTTTGACAATGAAAATGGTTGTTTGTAGTAATTCTGTTAGGGCCAGATGTCTAAACCTCATTTTTCATAAGAAAATAGGGATGCATGGTCACCCTAATCCCCAGTTTATATGTGAGGATGCTGAAGCAAAGACATGTTAAGTACCTTGTTTCAGCTCACCCCTCCGTACACATTTGGAGCCCAGCAAGTCAGGCTTCAGAGACTTATATGGTTTGGCTTAGTGTCCCACCCAAATCCAACCTTGAATGGTAATAATCCCCATGTGTCAAGAGTGGGACCAGATGGAGGTAATGGAAACAATGGGGCAGTTTCACCCATGCTGCTCTTGGGATAATGAGTGAGTTCTCACGAGATCTGATGGTTTTATAAGCATCTGGCATGTCCCCTGCCGGCACTCATTCTCTCTTCTGCTGCCCTGCAAAGAAGTTCCTTACACTATAATTGTAAGTTTCCTGAGGCCTCGCCAGCCAGCCATGTAGAACTGTGAGTCAGTTAAACCTCTTTTCTTTATAAATTAACCAGTCTTGGGTGCTTCTTCATAGTAGTGTGAGAACAGACTAATACAATAAATTGGTACCAGGAGTGGGGTACTGTTCTAAGAATACTAAAAAATGTGGAAGTGACTTTGGAACTAGGTTACAGGCAGAGGTTGGAAAAGTTTGGAGGACTCAGAAGAAGACAGGAAAATGTGGAAGGATCTGGAACTTCTAGACACTTGTTGAATGGCTTTGACCAAAATTCTGATAGTGATATCGACAATGAAGTCCAGGATGAGGTGGTCTCAGATATAGATGAGAAACTTCTTTGGAACTGGAGCAATGGTGACCCTTGCTATGCTTTGACAAAGAGATTGGCAGCATTTTGCCCCTGCCCTAGAGATCTGTGGAACTTTGAACTTGAGAGAGATGATTTAGGGTATCTAGTGGAAGAAATTTCTAAGTGGCAAAAGGTTCAAGAGAAAGCAGAGCATAAAAGTTCAGAAGATGTGCAACCTGACAATGAGGGAAGAGGAAAGAAAAATCCATTTTCTGGAGATTTGAGCCAGCAGGAGAAATTTGCATAAGTAACGAGGAGCTGAATGTTAATCACCAAGACAATGGGGAAAATGTCTGCAGGGCATGTCAGAGATCTTCACAGCAGCCTCCTTACCTCATCACAGGTCTGTAGGCCTAGGAGGAACAAATGGTTTCCTGGGCCAGGCCAAGGACCACCCCCTGCTGCTCTGTGCAGCCTCAGGACTTAGCGCTCTGAACCCCGGTCATGGCTAAAAGGGGCCAACGTCAGCTTGGGCCATTGCTTGAGAGAGTGACCAGGTGGAGGTATTTGAATCATGGGGTGGTTCCCTCTTTTCCCCATGCTATTCTAATGATAGTGAGTGAGTTCTCAGGACATCTGATGGTTTTATAAGCATCTGGCATTTCCCCTGCTGGCACTCACTCTATCTTCTGCCACCCTGTGAAGAGGTGTCTTCCACCATGATTGTAAATTTCCTGAGGCCTCCCCAGGTATGCGGAACTGTGAGCCAATTAAACCTATTTTCTTTATAAATTACCCAGTCTTGGATATTTCTTCATATCAGCATGAGAATGGATTAACACAAAGACTGCCCTTTTAAGCACTAACTATACTATGCTGTAAAGATAGTGCATTACAGTAGAATCTATAGATGGTAGGAAATCCAGGAAGGCTCCCTAGAGGAGGTAACATTTGAGTTGATTCATGAATAATATATAGAAGTTAAGAAAGCAAGGATGGGGAAAGTGTTTTAAAGGAGCAATGGGTAGAAAGGCAAGAAAATGCAGAAAGCATTTGGAGAAGTAAAAAAATGCCCAGAATTGCTGGAGAATAGGATGGTAAGGTTGGAGCTGCTGCACATGGTTGGGGAAGCAAGGAGAGAACCAAGAGATTGCCATACCTAAATGCTTCACATAATAATACCATTACCTCCTTAAATCCTCATCCCAATCCTCCAAAGTATGACTTCATTGTTTTGTATGAAAAAGAAAGATAGCTTAGATAGCTTACCTAACTTGCCCAAGAATTACATATTTACAATGGAGCTAAGAGTATGGATTCCAAAATCCATTTCATGTCAGTGTATCCAATTCTGAACCTCACAATATATGGACTTTCTTATTTTACGAGGTCACAAACACTTCCTTGAACATTCGAGCTAGAGATGTCACCACCAAAGAATTCTTAGTATCAATGTTAATAAATTGAGTGTTAGCAGGAGATGCTGCTTCTAGGGGATCATGTGCATAAGAAAATCCAACTATTATTTGCAAGGAAAACAAAGAGCGAGGTCCAGAGTTCTGTCAAATTTGCATAGGGTTTTGGAGGAAGTTTCTCTCTTTGAATTTGAGTTGCATAAAGTAACATATTATAATGTAGTGGTATGTTCACATCTGTGTCTTTAGTTTGTATGCGATTTTAATTGAAAATCTGGGGAGAGAAAGAAAGAGAAAAAGAGAGAGAAAAAGAGAGAGAGAGAGAGAGAAACAGATACAGAAAGAAGGGAAGAAAAATGCAGGTAAGAAAAAGGAAGGAAAAGGAGAGGAAAGGAGGAAATAAAGCACTTTAAATAATTCCAGCGATGCTGTCTGTTCATGAGCATTTGACATGGAGTGAGAAGATAGGGATCCATAGTTTGTTTCAAGCTATGGCCTCCAATAGTGTGCTCACTCCATTGGACTCAGTGTGCCACTAGGTTTAAAGTTACATCTTTTTCATAATCATGCTACCTAAATACAAGCCAACTGCTTTATCTTGAGTTCAACCATACAGAAGGGAAATCTGGCTATCCTGGACTTGCTGAAATATGATACATCCATTTACTGATTTTTGTGGGAATTTGAGAGATTTTTTAAAAGCAAGATTTTTACTCAGCTGTTGGTTTTAAAACCTAACCCCAGTGAAGCAGTGATTCCAAGTTAGTGTAGGTTTCACCTAAGTTGCAAAATAGAATATGCATCAAAATCCAATCAAAACACATGAAACAGATGTAGAAGTGAGCAAAAGAGGTATACCTTGGAAAATCCAGTCTTCTGAGTCTCTAATCTAGGATAGACACATACAGCCCCTGGCAGAGTAGTTAGCAATGAAAGGTGCATAATAAAAGTTTATTGAATGAAAAAAAAAAGAATTAAAAAAGAATTAATGACCCATGAGTTGCTGGCTGTCAGAAAAGAATCGGGTATACTTTCTGAAAAGGCTCCTCATGTGGACACAGGACATTTTCAACATTGCTGTGGAAATAAAGTCTATAAATATTCACAGACAGGCAAATTAGATATGTTTTGAAGACCAGAGTGAACACTGATTCAATTCCCTCCCCTCTTTATGTAGGGCCTGCCAAGCATTGCATCTAGAGTGCTTTATGGATGGAAACTGCAAGAATCAAGTGACTCTTTCCCCTGCTGGATGGACCCTGGCCAGCAGGTCACTGTCAAAGCTGCCCTTCTCACCACATTCTCAGTGCCTGACCCCCAGGGGATGGGACAGCAAGGGCTCTGCTTTAATAACATGTAACAGTGTTTCTTCTAAGGCTAGCTTTAATCATCTAAAAGTGGAGGTGACAGTATGGGCCTGGGGTAGTTTTGTTATAGCTTTGGGGAGTGATGTGTATTGAAAGACCCGGCTTGGGGAGAATACTGTAGGTTCCTCCAGGTGTTCTATTGGACCAAGGGACCTCCCTTACAGCAGATGGGGTGCAAGAATGGGCATAAAACTGTGGGATCCTCTGGTTCCAAAACTGACTCTACTCCCAGAAGCTGATGCCAAGGTAGAATGCAGTAGCACCCTGGTGAGGGTACAGCTGAAGAGCCATCTGGCAGTCAATATTCCCTGAGGATAGGGTGTCACCCTCCCAGGACATAGTGGACACTGTAAATCAAAGGCCTCTAAATGGTGCTGTGTCCCTGGTAGGTAGAATACATGGTCAGGGGAACAAGGGGGTAGTGGCAGGAGTGGCCCCAGTTAGCGTCACTCCCAGGAACCCATTTGGGGAGCCCGGCATCTCAGAGCCAGAAACTCTGCATTTTGTTGCTTTACAGTTCCAGGTTGCCAAAACTGAATGTTGTCATCAGGTGACAGAGCAAGAGTCCCACTGAGCTCTAAACCATGACTTTCACCTGAACATGCTGGGTTCTTCATGTCAAGTGACCAAAAGACAAGAAGAATCACCATCTGGAATGGGTTCTTCCATGGCCTGAGAAAGGCATGGTGCCCAGAGGCTCAGAGCACTCAGAGGTTAGAGTCTGGGTCACGCCACCAGGTAAACCGCAAGACCAGCAGAGGTACTAGTGGAGTGTGAGGGGAATCTAGAATAATGTACGTCGGTTCGTGCCCCCAAGACTCAGCTGCTGCAGTGGGGACTGTAATTTGTGCCACTGATCTTCCTCTTTTAAATTTCCCCAAAGAAGAGAAGCCTACCAGGATCATACACAGCTCTCAGAAGCAGTATGAAGAAGTGGATCCTAGAGGTAAAAGGGGTGCACTGTGGTGGATCCTATGATGAGCCACCAGGTCTCCCTTCAGGAAAGATGGACATGTCCTCCTAGGATTGCTTCTGGCAGACAGTCCTCAGCTGCCAGTCTCCCTTGAGGATTACCTCAGCTGTTCTCATCCAAGGTCATACTCAAAAACTGATCAACATGGAGGCATAAAGGATCATAATGGAACTCAGAACATCCCAGGAAGGTCATCCCAGCTTCAGAACTCTCCATGGTGTTGACTGTGGTCTCTGTTGAAATTGCATCACAGCTCAACTTGTCTATTTCTGCTTCCAACTTTTCTCCTCTGTGGGTACTGATCCCAACAGAATCCCTAGTAAGCTTCCTGCAAGCTCATCTCCTTCTCAGAGTCTGCTTCTCAGAAGACCTAACTTCTAACAACTAACAAATATGCATTACTCTCAGTAATGCAGTTGAATGAATGAATGAATGTGTCAAATAAACCTAATGAATGGATTTAATTACTTTGTACCATCCAGGTTATTAGGTGAATGTTGATAATGACTATCCATAAATAATTCCTCCCTCATTCATTAATTTTATAAGCATTTATTGAGTCCCAAGTATGACCAAGGCATTTAGATTCCAGTGACAAATAAGACAAATAAGGCCCCTTCCCAATGGGACATCCTGTGGGGACTTTCATTTAAAGTAAGTAGTCAGGGGAAAACCTCTGGGGATGAAATATTTAGATAAAACCTGACAAATGAAGAGGAGTGGGCCAAGAAAAGACCCAGGCAACAATTGTTCTGGGCAGAGGGAGAACAGGGAGGGTGATCTTACAGTGCTGTAGGGTGTGGGAAGGAGGAAGGGAAGAGGCCACTTTATGACCAACCATAAATTTAGGCCTGAAGCTCCTGGGTTGAGCCACTTCAAGCTCGTGGTAAAAACCAACATAGAGTTCCACAGAAAATAATTTTTCTACCGGTATATCTCGGCCCCAAGACCCCTCCCCCAGGGATTTGCAAAACACAGAATTACCTTTTCCTTGCCAACCTCCCCCACCATCTCCTCCCTCATAGCAGATGGCAGTGTCAAGGAGGTAGTGTCAGCAGTTCCTAAGGAAGTTTTTGGTGTGAGCATGAAGGGTGTGTGGTGTAATGTGATGGTTACTATGGCAATTTTTATTGGGTAATTGGGTTTGAAGAAGCATTTTGATTCATCATTAGTTACTGAGCTAAAAATAGGAACTTGCCAAGAGCTTATTTTCTCTTAAAATGCATCTGTTGTTCAGGGTTGATAATGTACAGTATGCACCAAAAATCGGAACATTTTCCCAAGTCTCCTAAGTCTTGATCCTAACTCCTTCAAAGAAGTCCATTATTATCTCGTTATACTTTACCAAAAGAGTGTGTTTATTATTGCAAAGGAATCTCACATTAACCTAAGAAAGATGGGAAAATGGTTTGTTAAGTACAAATTGAGTAGCCCCATTCATAAAGAAGGTGACTTCACATGAAATAACTTTACAAAGTTTCTCAACTGTATTATTTTACAAGTTGAGACGAATCAAGTGGTCTCCCAATACTCCTTTTCTCTGATGAGTATAGAGAATAGAGTGGCTTAAAATTGATGATCTAGCTAAAGAGAGACATCAGTTAACCTCTAGAGCAGGGAATAAGCATGAGGACATCTATTAACAAGCATTTAGTTTACCCTTGCTTTTTCAAGTTTACTCATTTCATGTTTCAATCAAATAAAATGTTCTTCTGAAATTTATGTACATGGTGATTATGAGTAAGTGCGATGTGTTTTGGTCTATAATGCTGAGTTATATACCTTGTGACACATTAGGTAGTAAAAATATAATGGAAGCTAGTAACATAAAATGTCTTTAGCCCATGGTGATTCATACCTAACACCATCCTGTTCACAATTTTTAAAAATAAATTTGCTTACTTTAGATTTAAATCCTAATTCTGCCACTTAACACAGCTAAGCCTATTTTACTATTTTTAAAAAGTGTGATAATTAATAACTACCTTCCAGATTAACACAGAATAAAACGAGGCCACATATGGAAAAGCCCCACCACAGTGCTTGCAATTCTAGCCCAGTAGTTCAAAGATCTGTTTTTGGGATTTGAATCCCAGCTCTGCCTTTTATTAGTTGTGAGAACACAGGGAATCTACTTATGCCCTCTAAACTTCAGACTTCTCATATATTAAATGGGAATGGGAATGGGATTTACTTCATAGGTTGTTGTGACTGAGTGACATAATTACATAGAGCCCTTGGCATATAGTAGTACTTAATACTATTAGCTGTTACTATCAATGGTAATTTCTTTCTTTTTCTCATCTAGACCATCTGTTCTTTTAATGTGAGATTGTGTCATAGTTAATTCTTCTGGACTCCATGGCTATTGTGACCATGTCATTTATTATACAAAATGGGACATATTTCAGAGAGAAAGGAGACAGGCATAAATGTGGAGTATTCTGGGCACACGAAGGTCTTACCCAGGGCACATGCTATTGGGTTAGACATAGGCCACTAAGATAAGTCTTCAAACTGTATTTTTGGAAAACAGATTGATAAAGAGCAGTTTCTTCAATTCAGTGAGAGCAGGCACAACTCTAGGCTCTGAAGATATGTCAGTCATCAAAATATATGAAATCTCTCACTTGCCTTATGGAGAGACAGAAAATAAACAAAGAACAAATAACATTTTCTTTGCCTTGATGAAAAGTGCTATGGAGAAAAATAAAGCTGATTAAAAGGAGAAAGGAGTTATAGAAGAAGGGAGTTTCCATTTTAGGTGGAGTAGCCAGGGAAGGTATCTCTGATGCGGTTAAACTTACACAGAGACCCCAAATGGTAAGTACACTATGCGGGTATCCAAAGGAGTAGTGAGGAGTACATATTCCATTATCAACAAACATTTGTAGCAATTGCCTTCATAAATCTGAATGGCACTATCAAAGGGTGGTAGAGAAGATATAAGCAAATCAGCTTTTACAGAGACTTTAAAATTTCAGTCCACAAAGGCTTATTGTCTTCCCTTTAATTTTTGGTTATTTTATCTCTAAACAATTCATAGCTTTATCCAGCTGTTACTACTCTAAAAATAATAGTTAAGTGCATTATGTTTCTCCTAGGTATCTAGTGCTTAATTTAAAAAAATCTTAGTTCTTATAATGGCAAGTCAGTATGGGAGTTATTATACCCACTTTTAGGTGTGAAACATGAGGCTCAGAGAGATTTAACAACTTGTCTATGCACATAGCTAGGTAGAGAGGGCTGGGCCCAAACTCAGATCCAAATCTGCTGATTCCAAATGTCCAGCCTCTTTTCTGAAGACTCTATTTTTAATCCTAACACCTAGAGAGGAAGCCTGTGTCTACCTAAGAATGAGAGCAAACATCAATACACAGTTATTGATGGAAATCTGTTTCTTCACTCATCATTTGATTAATACTTCCTGAGTACCTATGACATGTCAGGCATTGTTGTAGACCCTGGGAATCTGTCAGTGGAAAATGGACACGATTTCCAAACTATGTGCCTGCTTTTCCAGCAGAAGCAAATAACTTGAATAAATGAGTTATCTGGAGTGATAGAAGGTAAAAAGTGATTTAAAACAATAGAGCAAGTTAAAGGGGACAGTAACATGCGGTTGGGGTGGGAATGCAGTGTGGTGGGGGGAGGTTATAATTTTAAATAAGAGGCTGGGCATGGTGGTTCACACCTGAAATCCCAGCACTGTGGGAGGCCAAGAAAAAGGATCACTTGAGACCAGAATTTGAGACAAGTCTG
Organism: Macaca nemestrina; assembly: GCF_043159975.1. NCBI lineage: Eukaryota > Metazoa > Chordata > Mammalia > Primates > Cercopithecidae > Macaca > Macaca nemestrina. The sequence goes on along the minus strand of NC_092132.1, from coordinate 14,263,300 downwards.
GGCAATAGAATAAGTAAAAAAGAATTAGCGAGGCATGGTAGCACATGACTGTAGTCCTAGCTACTCAGGAGGCTGAGGTGGGAGGATTGCTTAAGCTCAGGAGATTGAGTCTTCAGTGAATTATGATTGCACCAGTGCACTCTAGCCTGGATGATCAATGGAGACCCCGTCTCTCTCTTTAAAAAAATAAAAATAAATAAGAATGTCACAGGAGGAGCTCTCACTGATTGGGTCACTTCTGTGCCAAAGCTTGAGTGAGTCTTGCAGATCTCTGGGGAAAGGACAGTCCAGGCAGAGGGAACAGCCAGTGGTAAGGCCAGGATGGTACATTTAAGAGACTGCTGGGAGAGAGGTGAGGCTGGAGCAGAGTGAGAAAGAGAGAGAGTAGGTGGAGACAGGGACAAAGAAGGTGCAGGGCCAGAGGCAGGTCTTTGGACCACTGCAGGGACACTGGCTTGACGCAGCATGAGATGAAGGTCCTGCTAGGTTTGCAGCAGATGACAGACCTGACTTCTGTTCAAGACTTATCCCCCAAAAGCCATTGGCCCATCTGCTAAAATTGACAGAACACAAAATAGCATACAGGCTGCCCCTGAACTCCTCCTGAAGTTTCTTTAGCCCTAAGAGTGACTCTCCTATTCCTATCTAGGACGTTGGAGAAAGAACTTGTGCTTTGATTAGAGGGTGACTTTGGTGGCCTTGAGCACCACTCCAACTTGGAGTGTCCATTGGAATGTCCATGTTTTTTTTGTTGTTGTTGTTTGTTTGTTTGTTTGAGATGGAGTCTTACTCTGTTGCTAAGGCTGGAGTGCAGCAGCATAATCTCGGTTCACTGCAACCTTTGCATCCCAGGTTCAAGTGATTCTCGTGCCTCAGCCTCCTGAGTAGCTGGGACTACAGGTGTGTGCCACCATGCCTGGCTAATTTGTGTATTTTCAGTAGAGACAGGGTTTCACCATGTTGGCCATGCTGGTCTCAAACTTTTGATCTCAGGTGACCCACACGCCTTGGCCTCCTAAAGTGCTGGGATTACAGGCATGAGCCACCACACCAGACTGGAATGTCCATGATTCTCAAGTCAGAGCAGGCAGCAATCCAAGCTAGATGGCTGGAGACATTCAAATAAGGACTCTTCACTCCTATCCTGTGTCCTTGTCTCCACACAAACACCTTGGTTTATGAATTTAAGTACAGGAAATATGCTTACATAACTACTCTTTATGGTATGGGATGGGAAAAGCTTGGAAATCAGAGAGCACTGGGTGCTAGATGCACTAGGAGAAGCCCCCCATCTATTCCCTGTCCCCACACTCTACATGGGCAGCTACCAGTCAGGGGCTGTGCACGCTGGTATCCACCATCCCTGGATATGAGCCCACCGCCTGTAAGGGGCCAAGGCTGGAGCCCACTAGCAATCACTGCATCTTTGGTTTACTGGTCACAGCATGTTAACATTTAGCTTCCTTTTCCCCTCAGAGTTTTAGAAATGATGGCAGAGAAGTATGCCATGTAAGAGAGAAAAAAGAAAATCCCACTAGGAGATGAGCAGACCAGTTCTTGGAGGTTAAGAACCTCCAAGCTCTGCTCAGTTCTTGGAGGTTCGGAAACATTTCAGACCCTTGTTTCCTCATCTGATAAGCAGCAACGTCTGGTACATTAAATATCAGAAAACTTTAAAATATAAATTGTGTTACAAATGTCAAGTATAAACTTTTTTTTTTGTTACGGGTGATTGAGGGAGTTGGTCATTTGGAGTAAGTGTTGGTTTAAGGGAAAGAAGTGGGCTTTGAAGTACTTATTCTCCTTCAATATCCAATAAAAAATAATGACTCAATGTAGTTCCAATACTGTCTTCTTTAGCAATTATGATTTTTCAAAGCTCAAAGAGAACCCTCGAAGAAAGAGAGGTAGTTCTTTCCCCTCCTTTTGTTAAAATACACTGTCTTGAAGGAATGATGCTTGCATTCAACTTTATTTTTTTCAGTTTTCAGTTGCATGGTTTGGAAATATCAGTTTAAAATATCAAAGACATGCATTTTAATTAATCATGCTTCTTTCTAGCGCTTTGTCACAGTCTGCTGCTAACTTTTTCATAGGTTGGCACACTACTCTCCTCAGGGTTTCTGTTCGTTCATTCAATAAAATTTCCATGAAACATCTGTTGTGTGCTAGGCATTGTTCTCAAGAGTGGAGATGGGACAGTAAATTAGTGAATCAAGATCACAGCCGTCATGATGCTTTCCCTGCAAGCTCCATAATGACAGGTAACACTTACAGGCTAGGCACCACTCCGAGACTTTACTTGCATTGTCTCTGTTTATGCTCACTCCTTTATAAGATAAATGCTATAATGATCCCATTTTATAGGTGAAGGAATTGAGGCTTATGGACGTTTAGTGATTTGCCAGGTCATACAGCTAATGACTGATGGTGTCAGAATTCAAACCAGGTACTCTGTCTCCACAGCATGTGCTCTCACTCATTCTTCCAAACCATCTTCTTCCATTTGAGAAGAAATATAGGAGTGTTAATTTCCTGAAGATTAACATATAATGAAGGGCATGATTAGGAGGTTAGGCCTCCATGTCTATCAGTGGAGGTCTATTTTTGTTGTTATCTCCAAATCTTACCCAGTTCACCTGCCACCTCCATGGTGAAGTCTTCCTCAATGTTCTCAGTCAGAAATAATGACACTTTCATTTTGGCTCAAAACACTACAGAAATGCCAGGGACTCTTGTGAAGGTGATGAGGAGGGAGGAGAAAGAGGAAGATGATGGTATGAAATTGATGGTAATGTTGGTATTAATGAAAATAATGATCTGGTGTATATTAGGCAGTCTTGGCCTTTAGCATTGCACAAATAGGGTAGCTATCTATATCAGGTCAACAATAAATGTTTTCTACAAGTAGAGTTGCCACATAAGCAACAAAATGAGATCAATTATGTTTAATAAAATTTGTGTTTGCTTCTTTAATGATACCATCTATTTAAAGGCTGTGGAAGCCACAAGCATTTTTACCAGAACATCAGCTATTAAAATAAGAATATCATTCTGGCACAATGATTTTGCGTAGGATCATTGGAGTTACAATTTGGCAGATTCTTTGGGTCATCTTCTCTTGATATGATTCCTGATTAACTGCTGGTACTGAAAACATTTTAGCTTCAATTTTTAGCCTTACCTGGGATTTGAGCCAGATAGAAACAGGCCAGAAGTCTGGTAGAAGCACTACTTTGAATCTTAATCCAACCCAGGTTTATCTCACCTTCTTGGACATACACATCCTACTGCCACACATACCAGCCTTTAGCACCAGCTTTGGATATTCTCACTTATACATTTACTCTTAGATAAATACTTAACAAACATGGGATGCTGAGACTACTCAGGTGAGCAAACATACCTGACTCACTCCCTATCTTCATTGCTCTTACTATCTGCTGGGAAAAACAAAAAACAGACATGGAACAAATTCATTCTCTCTCTCTCTCTCTCTCTCTCTCTCAACGAGGGAGTGTTTTTCAAGAAAATTGTGGGTGTTTTGAAAACGAAATGGAATTGAGTTGTGACTTAAGAGAGGGCAGAGGAAGCGTCCCTGAGAAAGGTTCCTTGAGCTGAGAATGAGGGAAGAACATATTGGGCAAAGGAAGAACAGAAACTTAGACAGCTAAGGGGTAGAAGATGGCATGAGTCTTTCAAGGAACTGAATGAAAACATTGTGGAAGGAGAACAAGATGAAGATTAGCATTATCTGAGGGAGACAGGTCAGATCGAAGAGGTAGATCCCAGGAAAGAGTTTGTCCTCTGTCTTAAGATCAATAAGGAGCTATTGACAGTTACTGAAGATTCTAAGCCATCATCATAAAAAAATTGCACCCTGGTAACACTGTGGAAAATAGATTAGAAGGGGGCAAAAGTGGATGCAGTAAGGCTACTGTGATTCAGGTGAGGACCAGTGTCTTCTGCTCTAGAGTGGAATGAGAAGACAAGGATTGGATGCACTTGAGGACACTCAGCAGTCAAACTTGCAATGGATTGGCCATGGGACAGGAAGAGGGAGAAGTAATGGGGATGCCTTCTGAGCTTTCTGGCTTGGGCAGCTGCAAAGGTGAAATAGAGAATGCTGGATTCATTGAGATCAAGAACCAGGAGGAGGACAAAGTTAGGGACACAGCTTGATGTAAATGTCCAACATTCCTTTCTGACATTTGAAAGATTTATTGGACTTCTCTACATTTTAGAGTCCAATTATTCTACATCTTACCAATTATGTATAACTTCAAGAGTCAGAATCATAAACTCCAAATTAGAGAAGATCTTTAAAATAGTTTAGTCCAGCTCCTTCTTCTTTTCCCCAAATCCCTGATGATGGGCATCTGGTCTCTGCTAAGCACCCTCAGGGACTACTTTCTAATCTCACAAGGCATGGTGCAGTTTCAAAGAGTTATAAGTAGGAAGGCATCAGTTTCTTCCCTTGGGAAATAGTCCCACTAGTCTTTTCCAGCCATAATTGTTGCCTGATATTTATTCTGTGCTATAAATTATACATCAGATGACATGACATCTGATCTAGGTCTTTTTGTTTCTCAAATCTCAAATATGGAGCAAAGCAACACAAAGCACCCATAAAATGTAAATGGCTCTATTTGTCTTAGATGATCAAACAGCTAAGTATAAGATAGAAGAACTGCAATTGCAATGTTATCTCAAAAAATACTCAATGTTAATTTACTGGATGATACAGCATGAGTATATTTTGCAGCCAATATTGATTAGAAATTACATTAGATATTGGTGAAGGAGAACTAAAATAAAAGTAGAGTATTTTCTATCACTTAAAAAAATCTAGCAATGAGCAGTCTAGGGCTGGCATGGTGCCTAGTCATATCAACAGTGTTCTTGGATTCTTGTTCTTTGTGGCCCACCATCCTTCTGTATGGCTTCCAATCTCTCCTCACAGTCCAAGATGGCTGTTGGAGCTGTCATGACATCTGTCTACCAGGTAGAAAGATGGCTAAAGGACGTAGGGTGGATGAAAAAAAGGTGGGTCTCCCAGATGGATCAGACATCTTTTAAATGCTTCTCCAAATCCTCTAGTAATGCAACTGGGCACATTACCTCCCAAAATAAAGTTTGGTTCTATATGTGATATGGTTTGGCTGTGCACCCACTCAAATCTCATCTTGAATTGTAGTTCCCATAATCCTCACACATTGTGGGAGGGAACCAGTGGGAGGTAATTTAATCATGGGAGCAGTTACCTTCATGATGTTCTGGTGATAGTGAGTGAGTTCTCACAAGATCTGATGGTTTTAAAAGGGGCTTTTCCCCTTTTGCTTGGCACTTCTCCTTGCTGCTGCGATGTGAAGAAGGACATGTTTGCTTCCCTTTCTACTATGATTGTAAGTATTCTAAGACCTCCCCAGTGATGCTGAACTGTGAGCCAATTAAGCATCCTTCCATTATAAATTACCCAGTCTCAGGTATGTCTTTATAGCTGTGTGAGAACAGACTAATACAACAAGTATGTCCTCAAATGGCTTATCACTTTCAAACATATGTAAAAACAATTTAGGGTAATTCAGCATTATGTGGGCAACTAAGTTTGGATTACTTTCAGGAATATAAGTAGGAAAGAAAGGAATTTGTTTTTGTTAATAGGGATCTGGGTAAAAATAAATGCTTGGTCTGCATATTTTGATATATTATGTAATGATTCTTTTCCTTTTCCATTTGGTGTGCACACCAATATGTTTTTATTATTATTATTGTACTTTAAGTTCTGGAGTACATTTGCAGAATGTGCAGGTTTGTTACATAGGTATACACACGCCATGGTAGACATAGGTATACATATGCCATGGTGGTTTTCTGCACCCATCAATCCGTCATCTACATTAGGTATTTCTCCTAATGCTATCCCTCCCCAACCCTCCACCCCCAGACAGGCCCCAGTGTGTGATGTTTCCCTCCCTGTGTCCATGTGTTCTCATTGTTCAACTCCCACTTATAAGTGAGAACATGCAGTGTTTGGTTTTCTGTTCTTGTGTTAGTTTGCTGAGAATGATGGTTTCCAGCTTCATCCATGTCCCTGCAAAGGATAGGAACTCATCCTTTTTTATGGTTGCATAGTATTCCATGGTGTATACATGCCACATTTTCTTTATCCAGTCTATCATTGATGTGCATTTGGATTGGTCTTAAAGAAAGATGATGAACTATGAAGTCATCAGAACTTTAAACTATTTGATGTCTCTATTTTCCCCGAAAATTTTAGTTTTACTTGTGTCACATGCAGCATGTGCAGACCAGGTAAAGGAATGAACTGTTCCTCAGGTTTCTTGGCAGAAAGGGATGAAATCCATTAAAGTATAAAACCCATTGCAGCTCTCAGCAGGGCCAACACAAGAGGCAGCCCAGGTAACAGCAGATAAACTTTTCTTTCTTGTGTTCGTGTTCTGGTAATATAAGTGGCTCCAGGGTAGAAAACATGTATTATTTGACTGCTTCCCTCAAGTTTAGCACATAGTAGAGGGTGGAATGATGGAAGGAATATGAATTACTAAATGTAAATATACATTTATTTAAATGACCACTCAGCATGTACAGGGTGGTGATGGTGAGAGTCAGCGGGAACCCATGTATGTTTGGAGCCAAATTAACTTCAGTTCAAATCCTCACTTGGCCACACACAATCGGAATGACTTTAGCCAGGTTAAACTCTCTAATCCTCATCTTCTTCATTTTCAAACTGGAGATTGCAATCCTGAAATATTATGCAGGAATACTATTAAGAGTGGACAGGATGTGTGCAAACCATATAATGCAGATTCAGATATGGTAGGTGTGTAGGAAGTACTAGATCTCATAGCCATGGCCCTGTGCCTAAGCTACTCTGAAACAAAAGAGACCCTACTGCCCCAATGCCCATGGATGCTGGTATCAACACCAATAAGTTATTGCCACATACGAGTGTGTTCTTTCACCTTACTCTCGTTCTAGGAACATCTAAGTTAAGTCCTCAACAGCTAAAGGCCTAGGAGGGGATTTATCAAGTGGTGGTTCTGAAACATTTTTTGGTGGAAGCTTGGCAGTGCCTTGGTAGGTCACAGAGCAGAAGATGGCAGTGCTGCAGGAGGAGAGGCGGAGTGTATCTCCCCTCCTCAGCCAACACACAGTGCCACTTTCATAAGTTTTATGTTTTAGTGCTTAGTCTAGCTTGAAAAAGGAGCTGCCACTATTTTAAAATATTTTGTACATCCTATTTGTGGAAGAAGTTTGATATTTATCTTACTACATATTTCCTAGCAATTTTATTGACAAGGGATTAGTTTTGCTGTGATTTAATGGTTGTTTGATAATGAGATAAGTTCCCAGTTTGAACTCTGCACATGTGCATGAGATACGCCCAAGGAGATAAATTTTATTAACTAGATTTTTAAAGGATATTTTTAGCTTTTTTTACATCCAAATTACCTCAAACCCATGGCTAGTTAGGTCTTTTTTGTAGGATGTTGAATAAAAATTTGTATAGACCTTCCACAAAATTAAGAAGAACTTTACATAAGAAAAGACTTCAGTGTGGGAAGCTCTAAGACATACCATCATTTAGAGCAACATGGCTTCTCTTCCTTATAAGAGTGTTCTAGTTACAGGGCAAAGAGGTGATTCCTAACGATTGTTATTTTTGTTCACGAGTGACATCCTCTCATCCCGCAATGTAGTTCTTGCTTCTAGTGTGCAATGCCCATTATTGCCAGAAATGGTCTGGGGGACCATTTGTTTCCTCCACTGTTCAGCTGATTCACAGGAGGGGTCACCTTGTGGACCACTGTCTCGTGTTCGGCAGTTTCACGCCAACGACAGAACAAGACAGCTTGCCATTGCGTGACATCATCAGACACAGCTGTGTTACAGGAATAATTAATAGTAGCAATAATACCACCCAGTGTTTGTTTACTGCTGTATATTTGTTCAAAATGTTTTCTTATTTATTAGCTCATTTACTTATAAAGGAGCTACTTTATTCTCATCTTGTTATGGATGCAGTGACTAACCTACAGCAGGATTAAGTGAGTTCTTTCAGACTACCTTATCTATTTCCTGGGGTCCATAGACAAAGAAGAGGAATGCGCCAAAGCCAGGCTCCAGGTTGTGACTATTCAGGTTGCGTAAATGTCCAATTCAATCCTGGCTGGGTAATACTGACACAAAATGGCTGTTGATTACAGTAACATGCACATTGTGGAAATGAAAGACAGGCAAGGGCCATAAAGTCACTAATTAGATAGTCAAAATAAACAACTGTCTGTCAATTAATTGTCACAATTACTAGTCCCTTCGAAACAAATTGAATGACTAAAATGACACACAAATTTGCAACTGATGGTGCCAATGTAATTAAACCACCAGGAGAAATTAAATATTAAATGCCATCTAGTGAGAGATTCTTTCAGTATTTGCTAAATCATTACTCATTATTCTCTTCTTAAGAATCTCAGAGGTCAAAGACCTCAACAAGTTATGTGTTCTACAAGAACTGTCATTATCTGATCTTGGGAGGCAAATAAATGAGGAAAGCATACCAATCCCCACATTCACATTCATTATAACTCATGGAATAAAGTTTTTTAGAGCTGTAAGGAAACTCAGAAATCATTTTGTAGTCATAGGATTTTAGAGCTGTCAGAAACTCATTTTGAAGCCAAGACAGGCTGAGTGGCTTGAAGAAAGTTGCACTGTTTTGTATGTAAAATCTGAGGTGGGTCTTTTGATGACTCTTTATTCAGTTGTTGTTTTCAATACAGTGTGCTATCTCCTTGGCTCTATCTATGATAGTGAGAACTGTCATGATAAACATTGCTACAATTTGGAAGGCACATTTCATTTTTCTTTTTCTTTATTAACTTATTGCCTCTGAAATGAGCATAGTTTATTGAGATAAAGTGGCCTTAAAGGAGCATCAAATCTAGAGGGTAGCTTTGGAATCAGAGAGCTGTGGATGAAATCTCTTATTCACCTTATGACCAAAGGGAAATGCTGTAACAACTCTGTGTTCAGCATCCTCAACTATAAAAAGGGAAGCAGCAATACTGATGTGAATACGATTGTTCAGGCATTTACTCAACAAACTTCTGCTGTGAGATTCCCTCGTGATGTGCCAGTGTCCATTCCAGTGATATACAAAAGGACAGACTCTGTTCTCAAAGAGCACATTGTTTAATAGTAGAAACAAATAAATAAAACATAATTCCAATCTTCCCTGCTAACATGAATTCCTCCTGTAGATATTAAGAACAATTTCCTCACCTCAGGTCTCGTCAGGATTCTCCTTTTAGATAGAAATGAGTGCAAGCTGAATGCCTAGAGCACACAATTTCAGGAATTGTTCCTTCTCAGGGTTGCACAAAGGCAGGGTCAGCCCCTGAGAACAAGTGCCTCTTGTAAGCTTTGCACCCTGGATGCCTCACTTGTCTAACTAATCATGGCCCCACATCAAACCTGCCTTAAAAGTCCTTAACTCAGTTTGAAATCATTCACTTATTTAGGTCATTATTTGATGATGACTGTCTATAGCTCTAGATTATAATCTCTTTAATAGCAGGATCCTGGATTCTTTTCCTCACTACAGCACGCCTACTGCCTACATGCAGCACACTGTGGTACTCCATAAATATTTGCCATATGAGGTTAAATGAAAGCGTGCATTAATGAATGATGGACTAATGTTGCTATGGTTTGAATGTTTGTGTCCCTCCAAACTTCATATGTTAAAATGCTAACCCTAAGGTGATGGAATTAAGAGGTGGGAGGTGAATGTGTCATGATGGTGGAGCCTTCATGAATGGGATTAGTGTCCAGATAAAAGGCCTCAGAAAGCTGCCTTGTCTCTTTCATACCGCAACGACACAGTCAGAAGATGGCCATGTGAACCAGGAAGCAGGCCCTCACCAGGCACCAAGTCTACTGGTGCTTAGATTTTGAGCTTCCTAGCCTCCCGAACTATGAGAAATAAATGTGTTTGTTGTTGTTGTTGTTGTTACAAGCCAGTCAGCTATGGTATATTGCTATGGAAGCCTAAATGTTCAATAATACAAGTGAATTAGAGCACAAGGATCTAAATCCACCTGGTGGAGTAGCAGAGACCCACTGAAGAGATGGTGGGGTCTATGCCAAACTCCAAAGCCTTTCCCACAAATTATGATCTGCAGACTGCAAGCATCCATTACCTGGCAACTTGTCAGAAACACAGAATCTAGGGTCCTCCTCCTAAATACAAATTTTGTCAAGATCTCCAAATGATTCCTATTCACATTAAAGTTGGAGAAGCATTGGTCTAAAGGATGCAGGGGTTAAGCCAGGTGAAGTCCAGAAACTGTCAGCTTAGGGCAGAGAACTCACTGAAAAAGGGTGATTGTTTTAAAACTTAAATTATAAAATCAAATGAAACGTATTACCTGATTCCTCTTTACCAGGTTCTGATTAAATACTCCATGTGTATTATTTCGTCTCTTCAACAACCTTCTGAGTTATTATTATTATTATTCCCATTTTACAGCTGAAGGAAGTGAGGTGCAGAAAGATTGAGGCTCCTGACAGTGTCATAAAATGAAAAAATGGTAGATCAATCCCAGGCAGTCTGAATCTGAATCACATTCTGTGCTATGAACTCTATGCTTTTTTCTTTCCTTGTGAAGTGTGTAAGTTTGGCATATAGCAATCTCCAATACATGTCCTCTCTCATTGAAAGAGTAATGCTTGAAGGACTGCTCATTCTTTTTGTCAAATTCTGCATATCTTTCTGCCCCTCCTTTCCTTAAACACCTAACATGAGCTCAGATTATCAAAGTCAAACAAACACAATTCTCCAATTCAACACACCCCACTTATTCTTAAGCAGGCACTTGTCCCGGAGAAGGGGTACAGAGGGACTTCCAGGAAGTGGTGACACTTGAATATTGCCAGACAAGGAGGGTAAACAATTGTCCTAGAAGACACACACAGGCAGAAACCAGCATGGAATATGCAGAAAACTGGTGATGAGGTTCAACAGTAGAACTTACCCAGCGAAGTGATGTGGTGAGAATGCTAGCATATGGGAGAAGCTCCCACTGGGGAGTGTGGGGGTGGTTCAGAGGAGCATGGTGTGGCTTGATGAATCTTGGGCAGGGGGCTGCACTAGAACAGAAAGAGCAGGATAGAGAGTTGTGGACAGACCCCAGCAACGGAAGACTAAACCATCAGAATTTCATGTAGATATCAGGTGGGACGGAGTCAATTGTTGACTTGTTGAGGTTGGGCTGCCTCAATGGAGGTATCCAGTAGGTCTCTAGATTGCCAGGTCTTAAGCTTTGCAAATAAAACTGGGGAAGAGTTACAGGATTAGGAGTTAGCAGCACACAGATACATACTTGTTGACTGAGGGAGGGATTCGATTATCCAGGGAGTGGTGTGGAGTGAGAAAATGGGAAGTCGCATAGGATGAAAACTTAAGGAGCCTCAACATTGAAGAGGTGAATTGAAAAACAAGACCTGAAGGCACCTGAGAAAGAAGAGTACATAACCAGCACTACACTATGCTGTAGAGACTTAACAGTGACCCAGATGCCACCCCAGACTTTGTGAAGCTCACAGCCCAGCTGGTGAGAAAGATGTGGAAGCCAATAGCACTACAAAATGAGGCAGGATAAATGGGCAGGCAAAGGGCCATGCCCTTAGAGGAGGAATGTCTAACTGGGTCGGGAGTGTTGAGATATCCTTCTTTTAGACATGAAGAAATTTTGGCCCAAAGAAGCTAAAGTCATTTGGCCAAAGTTGCTGTGAAAAACCCATAGCAAAAACAGGAGAATGTGTGTTTTCTACGTTTTTAAGGAAACACACTTACATGGTTTCCAAAATATCTCTAATTGTCCATTGGCATAGCTTTTCTCTGGCAGACATGGCTTAGGCCAGGCCCAAAGAGCTGCATATCATGTTATAATTCACTTGGCAAGAGCCAAGGGCAATATCTCTGTCTCGTAAATAGAAGAGACTTTGTAGTCACTGCACGCTGACCACCTGGGGTCATGAACTCATTCTCCAATAAACTACCCGCCACTAATAGGCTGCGAAGGCTCACCCAATGAATGAGGGTGTGGGAGATTTGACTTTAGAGGAAAACTAGCTTGCTCTGAGTGATTTTGTTTCTTAAACTAACCGGCAGAAAAAAAAAATGAACTGAAAACATAAAAGACTCATGACCTTTTTGGGGACTTTATAAAGACAGCTTTAGTTAACTGCATTGAGTTCCATTCCCTGAAATCAGACTTAGTTTGCTTGGTAGAAGTCTGCAGATAAACTGGTCCAGTTAGGGTACAATATGGTCTTTATGTGACAGGTTTTAAGCTGCAGGAAACAGTGGACTAAGGAACTATCCACTTTTTAGACACGGCAAGGTCAACCTGCTTTGTCCAATATCTTCCCCTAAGGAATGAGGCCGACCAGCCCCTCTGGTATGGAGCACCAGGAGTCCAATGGAAGGGTGGGAGTACCCCCTGCCCACAGCTGCACCTGTATGGAGTCAGATGGTGAGCATCAACCAGAAGGGGGCACCACTGAGATGTCAAGCCCAGGAAGTGATTTTCAGTGTGCTGCACAGCAGGTCGTGGGTTGCACAGCAGGAAGTGAGAGGCAGGGCAAGTGAGTGAAGCTGCATCTGTATTTACAGCCACTCCCCATGCTTGCATTACCGCCTGGGCTCTGCCTCCTGTCAGATCAGTGGCCAGCGGTGGCATTAAATTCTCATAGGAGTTCAAACCCTATTGGGAACTGCACATGTGAGGGATCTAGGCTGCATTCTCCTTATGATAATGTAATGCTTGATGATCTGTCACTGTCTCCCATCACCCCCAGATGGGACCATCTAGCTACAGGAAAAGATGGTGTGAGTTGTACAATAATTTCATTATATATTACAATGTAATAACAACAGAAATAAAGTGCACAATAAATATAAAGCTCTTGGATCCTCCCAAAATCATCCCCCACCCAGGTCTGGGGAAAAATGATCTTCCATGAAACCATTCCTTGATGCCAAAAAGGTTGAGGACTGCAGCTATAAAAGCAAAGAACTCCAGAGCTGGGTATAGAGATTCAGAGCCAGGGTGCTGAAGAACAAAGAGGGAAGAGAACAAGAGGGTGATGCATTTGCTAGCAATTGGTCTCTATTTTGAGTAGATGGGCCTGATCCATTTAAAGTGTTTGGTAATGGACAAATACCCATGAATAATTCAGGCCCATAACTTTTGTTTTAACTTAAATGATCTGGATAATTACTTGAATTTTTCTTCACATTATCTAATATGTATATGTATATGCATATGTATAGCAAAACTCAGCTGCAGCTTTCTGCTCAAAGTGTTTCATGGGATAATTTCTGGTGTACTTTTGCTGTATTGACAGAGAGACTGATTTCTCTTCTCTAGCCAGTTTTTCATTCCCTGTTGATGATTCTGTGACGATGTGTGTGTGGGGGTGGGGGTGGAGTAGGGGGTGACTGGGGGAAGGAAGGAGATGGTCACCTACTATTCGTTCATTCCATTAATTTAAAATATGGCATTCAGAACCATCCATGTGCCAGATGCTAGGCTAGCAGCTAGATACACAAAGATGAATAAGATACAATTCTTGACCTCAAGGGGCTCATAGTCTGGTGGGCATGTGAGAACCTTATGACATTGCTCTGATAAAGGAAAACATGGGATGTGGCAATGTGCCAAGGAAAGGGACTTTGAGCCTTGCCTAAACTTACTGTCTGCCCATGTTTGTGTGGGGATGGGTTGCCTGGAGTCTCAGGGAAGCTCTTCAGTTTTCAGCTGGAGTCACTTTGAGCACAGAGTGAGTATGAGTTCCCAGAGCTGCACATGCTCCCTCCTGTCATGTCTGCAGGTCACCAGCCTCGTGACACATTCTGTTTGTGATAAAGTGATGCTCAGACAACTGATCTCTTGGCCCATCCCAGGGTCCTTTTACACGCTCTTCTTTTCTTCACCAGGGAGGAAGATCCATATCCTTCCACTACTTCTTCTGGAGTCTGACCTTTCCTTTCATGTAACTTCTAAAAGAAATCCACTGCAGCTTTGATGTTTCATACTTTAGAGGTCTGTAGTTAAAAGAACCTAAGTCTTGCATTTGTGTAAAATATTTACTGAATCACTGAATCCCATGCACCAGATGTGTTCTAAGAGTCAGGTACAAACCTCCAACCAAACCTCTGCAGTGGAGTCACAAACTCCTTACCCAAATCCATCCAAGTATCAACTCCATTACATCAATAACCTTATCTCCTTAGTACCTAGCTGTGTTCTAGGACATAAAACCCAGCAGGCAGTCAACAAATATTTGTTGAAAATTTTATCTTTTCAATAGTTTTTCTACCTTTCATTCTAATGCAATCCTGATCTTTTAAAGCCAAGAAAAATCATTTTTTGCCATCCTTTCCTGCTGATAGAATGGTCCTGTATCATAATTATGGCCCCTGAAAGATAACGAGGTCTTGTTGGGCGGAGATCCCAGGGGAACTCCTCAAAGGGGCACAGATGCAGTTGGCTTATGCCCTTTTACCATTTTGGCCTCTTGCCCTTTGTCTTCTACTTTTCCATGCCTGCAAAGCAACCATGATGACATGAGATGCAGCCAACGACTTTCAACTGACCTTGAAGAAAAGCTGTGCAACAATCCATTAGGGATATAATAAAGGAGATTCCTTCTATAGGAATACATATCTATATATCTCCCTACATAGGATATTCCTATATGTCTATAGGAATAGATATATAGATCACTATATAGGAATCTCCTTGATTACATCTCTGATGGATTGTTGCACAACTTTTCCTTGGAGAATGCCCAATGGTAACGAGCTCATCATTTCAAAAAGCAGTGCCCTAGGCAGGTCTGTTTGTTACCAAACTTTACCTTTTTGTGAATTAGAATTTCTCCTGCTTTAATGGCCATCCATTGGTATTAATTCCATTCCAAAGGAGACACACATAAAATAACCAGTCTCTTTGTCATGGTAGAACCCCAAATATTTAAAGACAGTCACCATATTCCTTCTATGTCCCTTCCATCTTCAGATCTTCCAGAGGTATTCTGCCTTGTTTCATTTTCTGTTTTTGGTCCTTGCTATGGCTTGGATGTGCCCCTCATAAAGCATGTGTTCAAAATGTAATCCCCAATGTTACAGTGGGGCCTAATGAGAGTTGTTTAGATCCTGAGGGCTTTACCTTCATGAAAGGATTAATGTTGATTTTTAAAGTGTTTGAGGCTTTGAGTTCAATCTCTTGTTCTTTTATGCCCATGTGATGCCTTCTGCCATCTTACATTGCAACAAAAAACCTTCACCAGATATGATCCCTCAATCTTGGAATTCCTGGTCTCCAAAACCAGAAGCCAAATACATTTCTGATTTATTTTTAATACATTACACAGTCTCAGGTATTTTGTTATGGCACTATAAGATGGGTTCTGTTAGATTTTTTTGTGCCCTTATTTCTTCTCCTTATAGTCTGAGTTAAAGAAATACGTGTACTTTGATAATGCATTCTCTAATCCTTAATAGTTTCTATTTTATAAGCAATCTTGTGTATTCAGCATGTAATCACACACACATACATACACACAAATGGAGAAAAGATTCT
Organism: Macaca nemestrina; assembly: GCF_043159975.1. Taxonomy (NCBI): domain Eukaryota; kingdom Metazoa; phylum Chordata; class Mammalia; order Primates; family Cercopithecidae; genus Macaca; species Macaca nemestrina. The sequence continues at coordinate 14,247,617 of NC_092132.1, read as the reverse complement.
GAAATGGTTTACTCTAGTCAACTGAAAAATCAGCTGACATAGAACAAGGATGTGTTGTTTACAAAATGAAGTGGTTATAGTTTCTCGTTTTTATGTGAAATTTTTACACTGGCACTGTAGATAGAAATGGCAGTTGTAAAAACATTACTCATTTAACAAGAAACCCCAAAACATTAATGTGATTTACTTCCATGTCCAGCTTATGTCTTCACCATGTATAACTTTATCATTCCCTAATTTGGGGGAAGTTTGTGCTTCAAAGACATTTTGCAATTAGTACACTTGAGCTTAGATATATAAAGCAGGAAACAGAGTGAAAGGGATAGAAAGCTCCACTAGCTATAAAGTACAAAGTATTTCATATTTTAAAATGTATGATCTAGCTAAATGAAATTCAGATATCGAATTATACACATGCACATTCAGAGTCCAATGCATAGAGATAAAAAAACAAGCAAACATAGGTTTATTACAACACGTTGTCAGATAAGCTCTGTTCTCTTATTGAGAAGGTAGTGGCATAGTGGCATTTGCTGGTAGGTGGCTTTTATGCGTACCAGAATGTGCCTAGGCCTCCTGTGGAATGTCTGGCATCTCCATGGTTAATTAATCTAGTCTGCATTCTTCCTCTCCCCCACAGGGCTGACTGTAAAAAATCTTGCAGGGAGAAAATCTGGCTTCCGAAGCACTGCTTAAGTGACCTGACTTCTTAAAATAGTCCTTCATAAGCAAAACTCACATGATATAATTTGAGTGTGTAAATCCAATTACATTTCCTGGGGAAGTGCAGGGAAGATTATACTGGCTTTCCCTGCTCTGTTGTGGCTGGCTGAAGCAGCATTCCTCAACTAAAGCCCCACAAAAATCCTGGGAAGAAAATTCTTTACATAACCCACTCCTTTACTAGCTGTGGTTCAAACCTATGTGTCACAGAAATTTTGCAACCTTCAATACTGCCACCAACCTTCATGTTCTGTTACTTTAATTCTGCCCCAAAGAGAAAACCAAGAACACACTTCAGAAGCGATAAGTCAAATGAACTGCTATGTTGTCCAACTGCGTAATCTGGGCCTACTGGTCTCTCAGACAATCAATATTGTACCTATTTGGTGCTGAGAGGAAAGGTTTAAGATAAATGTTGCAAGTGTCTCCTATGTTTTGCAAATAAACACATGTAGAATCAACTTAAATAGACACACTTGTGAAATGAATAAATTAGCATCTTAAGACATATTTAGACAACAGTAAAGTGTCACATCAGCGTGATTGTAGTAGTGTCCTCTGATTAAATGTTGCTAGCAGCACTGAATATGGAATAAACTCTTTTAAAAAATCTTTCGTTTTTTTGCTTGGTTTCACTCATTTCTGATGAGCTCTTAAAATGCCATCAATCATTAAAGTATAAATATGACTAATGCATTTGTCCTACTTAGCATGACATTGTAGCAGCTGCTCTAGAAGCAAAGTCCTCCCCATCTTCCCAGTTCTAATCTAATTATGCTCTGACCTGCTGATAACAGTCAGGTGATATTACCAGATATGAAAGAAAACAAATTCATAATTCAATCTTGCAAAGCACACACTACACATTCATTTTACAACTCTCTCTAAATACAGAGACAACAAGCCTATTTGCAACTCCAGGGCAAAGATGTCTACAGGCCAGGGCTGAAGGGATTTAATTGGTCATTTCAGCCGTCATTATGATATCCTTTGCAAAGCCCATTCTCCACCAACACACATACACACAAGCACACACACACACACACACACACACACACACGAAGAAGAAAGAAAGAAAAGAAAAATATAAAGAAAGAAAAAAGAGAATCTCTGGGTATCTTTCACAAGTAAGGGAGAATATATCCATTTCTCGGCATTCAGAGGAATCTCTTGGGAAGGTTGACACTCAAATCAGTTTTTGAAAGGCATTTTTCTCAGACATGCTGGAAAGCTGCCATTATTTTTTTAAAGCCTATATGAATTTCCTAAAGAAAAATGCACAGAAATGGAGATATTTGGGGTCTTAAGAAATGTACACCATAACTGGTGAGGTACATTAAATTGGATTCCAGTAATCCTCATTTAATGGATATTTATGTCTTTCAAGTGAGTACGTACCTTGATACCAACTACCAAATTGGAATGATTTATATTACATGCCATTTGTTGTACATTAAGTAGTCACAGGATTCCCTTTATTTGATTTGAGATAGCTACAAAGAACCTTAGACTTACACAAAGAACGTATAATATCTAATGTTTAAACTGTATAAATGATGGGAGAGAAGTTGGTAATTTTATTATGTTCATGTTGTCTTTACTGTGAAGTTAGTCCTTCATTTAAGTGGTCAAAAATGTGTATATAAGTCACATACAAAATCTGCTTCCCTCCTGAACCCAACCTACTCATACTATACACCACTATCTTATCCAGCACATACACCCAAAAAGCATTTTCCCCTAAAGGATTTCTTGAAAGTCAAATGGTAGGCTAAATGTCCCTCATTTTAAGTCAAGTTTAACGATCATTCTTTAGCATTTTTCTGGCTCTAGTCTCTCCTGTTCGATAGGATGTTGAAAGGTAGGAAAGAAGATGTTGCATGAGAAATTTAAATCTGACAGCATGACCTTGAGCACTAAGTAACCTGGATTTGCATACCTGACTGCCTTTGATTGTACAGTTATCTTGGAGAAATCATCTCCACTCTGACAAGTCTGCTTATCTATCTCACCAAGAGGTACAGAAGACTAATTAGCCACTAGCTGTAACATTTTAGAATCCCCAAGAGGGAACCATAATGCAGCGATCTTTCTGGTTAAATATTACTGCCTCTCAGTTTTCCAATAACTAAATGATTTCCACCATCTTATCACTAATGAGCTAAAGAATGAGAATGAGATGAGTTTCAAATGTAAGATAACTCAGATTATTGTCACCAGCAATTAAAATAGAGTAAAATGCTAGCTATAGCAATAGCGTTTAGAATTTATCTATCTTGTGAAAGAACCTAGCAAATATAATCTTATCATTAATCCTTTATTTACATATATAACATCATTTTGTAATGAATTTACTGGTGGATAAATCGAATTGGTGAGACAAACAATTGGTTTATGATGTGGGAAAAGTAAATCAGTGTCTTAGGGAAATCTGGACAAGGTATTCCTATTATTGGTTTGAGGCTTATTTAACTTGAATTGGGTGCGGTTTCATAAGAAAGAAATTATTGTATCCCTAGTGCTACCTATAGCTGAGCTAAGTCAGAGTGAAATAAAAGGAACCCTTCAAACTGGGTTTTGAACCTTCTGAAGGTTTCTCAGTCTTTCCAATGCCACTCCAGATGCAGAAAACATATGGGTGATTATGTCTGCTCTAGACAATAATCTCATTGTTGAGTGGGAAGTCAATGTTTGTAGTGTGTTAATTGAATAGAGAAAACATAAACCATCTCTTTGCTGATGGCAGGGAATTTCCTGAGTGGCCCCTTTTAGGTTCCATTTTGTATCCGCAGTGGAAAGCAAATGGTGATTCAATGAACACAGGGCTTTGTCTCTTCTTATAGGGTGTCTGCAGAGATTTGCAGTGTGGTTGCTACCCTGTCAAGTCACAGATGTCATTTCCTTCAGGGTAGAAAGAGGGAAAGCAGATTCTCATAGCTTAGATTAAAGGGAGGCAATCATTGGCTCATTTGTTCCTTTCAAAAATGACATTTTCAATGAAGTGAAACAGCTGCCAAGGTGCGCTAACTCTATACTCTCATTTTCGTTTCCTAATTCTTGATAATTCTAAGTTAAACATTAGCCATCCTACCAAAGAGAATGAAGATTAATGTGGAGAAAGATGCTATTCCAGTGTTTATGGCCTTTAGTTGATAGATTTGCATCCAGCTAAGCAGAATGATGAGTTAGCTACAATGAGCCTATTCCCAACAATTCACTCATTTTTCTCTCATAATTTCCCTTTGACTTCTTCATTAAATGTTTATTCATGTGCTATACAGAATTTACTCTCTTAAGTAGTAAAAGAAGTACTCCTCACTCTTTAATAGTTTCAAATGCTTACGTGTTTAGAAAGATAATCACTAGAGGGTTTCTGAAGAATAATTGGCATTGGAGTAAGGGTTTGAATTCTGTCCTCACTGCTTGCTAGGTTCCTGATCCTCAGGATATCACTGTAAAGTTTCTAGGAATCTGTCATTTTTTTCTCTGAAATGAAAATGAAGGATGATACCATCTATTTTTCATCATTAGATGTGATGATGCACATAAAGGTGCTTAGTTACATGTAAAATACTGTGCAAAGTAAAGGATTATTACAGTTTTTTGACTTCTTTAAAAGATGTTTACGTGTAAGACTGCCTTGCATGCATATGTGTGTGTGTGTGTGTGTGTGTGTGTGTGTGTGTGTGTGTGTGTGTGTAGAAAGCTTTCACCGACACAACACCAGGGCACTTGGATATTTTATAATATTTCCTATATGATGAATTATCTGTTCATTCAGTGACCATTTGTTGAATACCTACTATATGTCTGGCATTTTTCTAGAGGCCGAGGATAAAATGCTATTTATGATAGACAACATCCTTGCCCTTATGGTGTTTACATTCTTGTGAGGGTGTGGGGGACAAACAGTAGATATAAACAAATAAGATAATTGCAGATAGCAGATGTTCTCTGGAGAAAATAAAACAAGTCATTTACTAGAGAAAGTAGCATTTGAGAGTCTGGAACAATGAGAATGTGCCAGTCTTATAAAGACTTTGGAAAAATTGCTCTAGGTAGCAGGTGAAAAGACTCACAATTAGGAAGAGCTTAGAATATGGCAAAAAATGAATGGCGTATTTGGAGCCTAATGAAGAGAAAAGAAGAGAGAAGAGAAGGAAATATGGTTGGAGAGAGAAGAAGCAACTAGTTCAGAGAATCAAGCATGCTGTGGTAAGCAGTTAGGATTTTACTCTAGTTGCTCCAAGAAGTGTTTAGCAGGTTTTGAGCATTCCTTATATGTTACTAGACATGGTAAACTAAATACTACCTATTTAAAAATCACAGATTCTTATGAAAAGTGATTTATTCTCTACTTTGTCCATCTGCAAGATCTAGGAAAGACTCTTAAGCCCATAGAGGGCGCCAAAGGACCTTTAAAGGCCCTTTCAGCACTGAAGTGAGGGGAGAGCGCTCTGGTTGTTCCTCTAGAGTTTTGGTAACAGGTGACTCAACCTATGAAATCATAGTTTATCTATAATTCTAACCCAAACAAAAAATTGAATGAACTTGGTTTACATGCATCAGGACCTTGGTTTTCACAGTGGAGAATTGTTTATGATGAGATGAGGGTGGGAAGACATTTGGGGGTTATTTTTAATCTTCTCCCATCTGGTAGTATTTGAGTAGAGTATAAAACAAATATGGAGCCAAATTTACTTTCTGGATTCACTTGGCAAGAAAAAGATATCTATACTTAGAACTTTGAAAACACTCATAATTTGCCACTTAGGATGTGTTATTCTAAATACTATTCCTAACTTACTTATTAAATTTTCTAGTTGTGCGTACTGAGAAAGGCTATTGCATGAAAAGCAGTGGGTTATAATACATGGAGTTTCTTATACATGATCAGATAGCTATGCTTTATCGTGAAAACAACTCATTGTGAGTTAGGTGAAAAAAAGAGAAGGCAAAGAGAAGGAGAAAGAAGGAAGGAGAGGAAGACAGGGAAAAAAAGATCTGCTAATGTCTAAGTATACAACAAAGAAAATAAAAAAAGAGAATGAGAGAGCTTGGAAGAAAGTAGATTTAGATGTACTGGCATGTAGGTCTTCATGTAAACACAATTGAGAAATAGTTAATACCAAAGAATTTGACTTCCACTTCCCAGATTAAGATTTATTTGTTATATATGGATATAAAGTTTCATGGTGACTGTGATAACACATTCATTATTGCCTTTAATAAGAAAAAGTTCAGTCAATCAGCCGTTACTCAGAGTCTCTCATCTCTCCATTTCATGCCTGATAATCACAGGCATGTAATTTATGTAGTCTTTGCTTTACCCAGAGAGACTTCAGAAAGCACTGTAAAAGCAGCCAATCAGATAAGTCACCTGAGCAAAGGAATCCAGAACCATCGGAGAAGAGACAGGATCCCACATTGACCAGAAGTCCAGGAGGCCAATGATGGGTGAAGCACTCTAACAGCGCTGGCAACCTAAACATCATGAGCAATTTTCAGTGGGGTTGTGCCTGTTTATTCTAAGCACCATCTATTCAAATTCAACCGTAAAGAAGAGGAGTTTTAAGCTGCTAATGCAACAGAAATGATACAGAGGCTAAGGACAGGGCAGGCCCACACAAAGCAGCCCCCTGACCATGCATGTCACACCAGTCATCTATTTGAAAATACTTCACTTGACATGTTTCCCTCATTTTTGAGAACCCCCCAAATTCACTCTCCTGTTACCTACCATACATTTTGCAAAGACAGTGCCATGCCATTAATTATCTATTGGTTCTAGTAAATTCAAACAAGAGAAACATTGTCTACCTTCTCACCCAGAGACAATGTGAACTGTGTTCACATAAGCATATCCATATTTAAGGGGAAGAATAGAAAAAAAAGGAGAAAGGAGAGAAAGATGCCTAAAGAACAAGATTTCACCTAAATATAATATTTACACCATCTACATCAAAATGCTCTTTTCCAATTAATCAAAACTTGCGTTCTTTGCCACCCCCAATTACTGAGTTTGGTTTATTCAAAGCACTGGGGTCGCATCCTGTCATGAGAGAAGATATCATGTTCAGTCACCAAGGCAATAAAAAATTCCCGAGAAAACCATGTGTCATAGGATTATTTGAAGGACCGGATGAAATAACACATACAGTACTCAGCACTGACAGTCAGTATGTGTTTAACAAATGTATGTTCCTTTGAGAACTGAGGGTTTGTGGCTTAGAGATGTGGAAAAATCCAACTCTGAAGCCCAGAGCCCCCTAGACACCCTGCTGCGACTCTCCTGAGGAGAGCTGTTAAGGAATGGGTCACCTTCTAAATCTGGATGCTTCCCCTCCCCTTCTGTCTCATGCTCCAGAGACTGCGGACCCTGAGGGAGGGGAATGAGGAGCAGAAAGCAGACTTTCTTAGCTGATGTCAGAGTAGAATTACTCATAGAATCAGAGTAGAAGGGTAGAGTTGGTAGAAACTTTTAGAGGTCATTTAGTTCCACTTTAAGAAGGGATTGCATTCCACTAACACTTTAGACCTCCTAGGTGCAAGGCACTGTGCCAGACTGAAGGAGGAGACTTAAAGAGAGTGAGGCAACCCTGGCCCTCTGGAAGCTATATGATTAATAACTCGGGGAAGTTAGAGGGGAAACAAATGCAAGGCAGGCAGGAGTTACCTGGTTGATGGAAATGACCGCCAGCCGGGGGATGACCACTTGGAGGATGACCTGCAGCAGCGAGGTGCCCAGGCCGGCCAGGATGGCCCAGGTGAGCGGCAGCGGCAGCATGCTGTAGGTGGCGAAGAGCGTGAAGAGCACGTAGCCTATGCCGTCGCCCAGGAGCCCGTAGCCGAGGCCTGCTGCTAGGATCTGGGTGGTCATGGCCACCCAGGTGACCACGCCGCTGTACTGCAGGTACGTGTGGGAGGTGGTGTCCTTCCTAACCACCACCAGGGCGCAGATCACCACCTCAATGCCGGTGAAGAAGCCCAGCAGGATGCCCTTGAGCGGGTCCATGGGGGCCGAGGCCAGGCTCAAGTGCAGGACCAAGAGAGTGAGTTTGGTCAGCACGTCCAGCACGTTCATCACCACTTCCGATTTGCGCCTCTGGCCCAAGAAATAGCGCTGGTAGAGGCGTTCCAGATCCCGAGATTTGAAGGAGTTGCGCAGGGTGGGGAAAATGACCCCTCGGTAGCTATAACCCCCATTGAGAAAGAAATCCGAGTTGCTAGGGGCACAGTCAAGGTGCAGGAAGCCCAGGTCGACCCCGCCTCCGCTGCCGCTGGCACTGCCGCTCCCGCTGCGTTCCGGGAAGACTTTGGTGCCGCAGGTGCTGTGCGCTCGCTCTCCCGGGCCCAGCGAGTAGAGGGGCAGCGCCGAGTCGCCTGACAGCTGCGGCGCGTGGTGGTTGGGGCCGCCGCCCGCAGGGTCCGATGCTTTGCCCGAGCCTCCACTTCCGCTGCTGCTGCCTCCCCGGTGCCCGTGAATGAAGCGCTGCTCCGTGATGTGCCGCACCGCCGTCTGCCACAACAGCCGCTGCGGCCGGGAGGCGCTCCTGCCGTCGCCGGCCGGGGGCGTCGGGTGGATGGTGTAGAGTTCCTCGCTGCCTGTAAGGCAGCGCACATCGGAGAGCTCCATGGCGCTGGGCCGCAGGGAAGGAGGCGCAGAACCCTGGGGAGGCAGCCGGAGGAGGGGGTTCCTAAAGACTTGAAGGCGACCTGGTAGGAGCTTGGCAGCGATCCCTTCTATCCTAGGCTGTCCCGTTGCAGGAGCCCTGCGCCAGGGCTCCTTGTAGGTCAGGTCATACTGTGCCCAGGGGCAAAGGGCACCTGGAAGATTGCGGCGGACCTCCGCGTCCTTGCGCGCTGCTCTCCCGCCAGCCGGCGCAGCTTGGGTACGCAACGGCAGTGGCTATTTGTCCTCAGGAGCCGCAGCGCTCTGAGCCACGCAGCCCCTTCCTGGGCTCAGGCTCCTTGGTTGGTTCTAGGCTCAGCGTTTTGGCGCAGCCTTTGCTCTCCAAGAGACGCCTAGCAGCCTGGGCGCCGTGCTTCTGCTGCGCGTCGGGCGGGCCTGGCTGCAGCACTGGGCTCTGGACGCCCACTGCTCCGCGGTTTCAGGGGTCCTGGCCGGGGGTGACCGGCGGCAGCGATGGGTGCGAAGTTAGCAGATGTGGCTGGAATCATCGCCTTTCGGAGAACTCCATTGCGCCGGGATGGGGAGCAGGGGCGGAGCTGGGGGCGGGGGCAAAGAAGGAGGAGGAGGGGGGCACGGTGAGGTGGCGGGGCGCCCCGCGACAGGGTTGGAGAGGTGGTAGCCTCGGCGCTAACAATTCACCAAATAGTTAATTTTAAGGAAGGGGTATGCTGAGGCTCCCTCCTAGGCTCGTTCCTAGTTGCGGAGCAAGGACTGACAGCGCAGCGCTGGCTCTGGCCAGAAGCATCCCTCCGGGAGTGGGTGCGGGGACTCTCGCCCCAGGGTCCCAGCCTGAGCTATAAGACGAGGTCCACGCTTTCAGCTGTGCTTTCGAAGGGTCGCAGCACACAGTTCCCATCCCCTTTACTTCGTTCTTTGGAGTCCATTTGGCTTGGAGCTAGGAGGAGCAGGAGGTGGGGAAAGGAAAAAGTGGGGAGGTCTCCAAAGCCAAGAGCTCTGAGAACGAAGAGAAGCCGCCGGTGCGGATATCCGAGGCTGAGAACCGAAGCTTGGCGATGAGGCGAAGGTTTGGGGGAGAAGGGAGGCCCGAGGCCGAGTGGAAGTCGACAGAGACGCCTCTGGATCCAGGGAAGCGCCGCCGCGTGCCACCCTGGAGCTCTGAAACGCGCTGCGGGCACCAGGCTACTGGGAGGAATTTGGAGACCTGTCAGAGCGGTCAGACACCCGCGGTGACTTAAACCCGCCCCCGCGCCAAGCCACGCCCCTGGAACCGGGCGGGGGGTGGCGGAGGGACCTGCCACCCAGATCTGGCCAGGACGCCCCAGGTCTTGTAGAAAGCGGCACTCACGGGCCGGTGTGGGAAAGGACCACTGAGGGCTAGGGCGGGCGGGGGCCCCCGGCCTTCCCGGGGCGCGCTGAGATCCAGCGTTCCAGCTGGCCGCGCCAACCGGTTCCTCCGCTGTTCTTTTTTAGGCATTGGCTCTTGTCCTCTGCAGGTGCGGAGCCAGGACTCGTAGGCCGCTTTGCCCACGGAGTCGGAGAGCCCAGCGCGACGGAATACAGGGTCTCCTTTCCGCCCTTCCTACCCGTGCGTCTTTTGGCAAAGCCAACTTTCGGGCTAAACGCAAAATCCCCCAAGAGGCCGCAATCATAGAGGCAGTCAGTTTCCTACAGGAGCCTCTTTACTACCTCGATCCGGAGGGAGGGGTACGGGACATTAAAATGGGGACTTCCCCTGCCTGCCTCACACACTAAGTTTCTCCGCTTACAATAAGGGTCGAGGAGGCGGACGTGGAGAAAGGCATGTCCAGGGTCCCGCCTCGCCCTAGCCAGGTTTCCCGCCCGCCCAGGCTCAGCCGAGCGCTCGCGGACAAAGCCTGCGGCGGCGCTTGCGGCGGACCAAGTCGCTGCGCGGTGGGAGCTTAGTGCCGGTGCTAACGCCCGATGAGCCGCGTCCCGGGGGTGCAGGGTTTGCCGGGCAAACACGGCCGCCGCAGTCCCGCACCCGGATGCAGGTGGAGGAGCGGTGGTGGTCACCACCTCCGCCACCAAGACTGCGGCTGCAGCCGGTGGAGCCCGGGCCCAGAGCACAGTCAGCTGATGGCCAATGACGTCAGGCCCTGGGCGCGTTCGCGGCTCCCCGTGGCGTCCCATGAAAGCCCGAATGACCGCCTTGCCTTGCCGCCCCCTCAGTCCCTCCTGAGCGAGAAGAGAAGCTCCTTTCCCTCCTGCCTGTCCTAAGGAAAAATAAATTTCGATCTCCCCACCCCCAACCACAGACACTGTCTCCAGGGTTATTTCTGTCGGCCGTGTCCCAGAAACGCGGGATTTAATTTTTTGCTTTTTAATTCTCTTTTTTTCCCCCACGCATTTGGACTTCGGGTTAAACCCGGAACGGGTCACCTGCCTTGCACACAGAATTCCAAAAGGAAGACAAAAGAATCCTCTAACATTTCCCCTAGTCCCTAACCAGTAGATTTCTAGAATTTCGTTCACTCCATGGAAAAGACTCCCCTAATTCCAGTCCTTTAAAGTTGTATTCTACCATCCCTCAAGAAAGCCAAAACGAAACGCTCAACTTTAAATAGATAGACGGCTGATTCTACTTTTAACTCTGTTTGTAGATGAATTAATGTGTTAACTCTAAAGATCTCCCAGAATAATTGGCCTATCCCGTGGGGCTGGAAGTTAAGGATGGAAGCACCTCAAACAACTCTGTGTGGCAGTTATCTAGCCCTTAATGAAATAATCCCCGGAATTACATTCCTGTGAGAGACATGCTTCCTGCTGCTTCTTTCCTTGAACTCATCAGCCTCACCCTACTGGCACTCGGGTGGGTAATGAGTCTCTTGACTTGAGCTGGGAACCCAGACGGATCACAGTTGGGAGGGCTGTCCTATAGACCCTGAACCAGAATGTGTGGGGAGCTGTGTCCTCTCTGTGTGAGCACTGCCCCACGGCATCTGTGCTAATGACCATATTAGCAAACTTGGCAATGGAAGGCATCTCTTTATTTTCTCAGTTCTTTCTCCTTGGGGCCCTAAGGACTCAGCCTGAATAAATGAGGGGCTGGATGCAGTTGGAACTTTCCTATGAAAATCTTTCTCCAACCTGGACAGCTCCCAGGATGATTTATTCAGCAGCAAAAGGAGGCGGGCCAAGTGGGGGGAGATTGGACCCAATCAGATAAAATGACTCAGGCTGATGAATGAACACAGCATGCTACAGAAAGAAACTCAGAATTTCATGAACTCAGAGGTTGAAGCTAATGCATCAGGGAGAACACATCACATCTGTTCAACTGACTGAATGTTTCTTGGCTGGAAGGGTGTTACCGTAGATTGTTTTAAAATAAGAACATGGATGACACAATTAGATTCCAATGCTCTTCTTCTTGCTGGGATGACATAGTGCCATTCAGCCCAAGAAGCATTCTGTTTTTGAATGACAGCATTGGTTCAACACAAATATTTAGAAGCTTTTGGAATATGCAAACCACCAAATGATTAAGAACCACTTAAAACAAAAGAAGTTGGCTGGGCAGTGTGGCTCACGCCTGTAATCCCAGTACTTTGGGAGGCCGAGGCGGGCGGATCACAAGGTCAAGAGATTGAGACCATCCTGGCCAACATGATGAAACCCTGTCTTTCCTAAAAATACAAAAATTAGCTGGATGTGGTGGCGCATGCCTGTAATCCCCGCTACTCGGGAGGCTGAGGTAGGAGAATCACCTCAACTCAGGAGGAGGAGGTTGCAGTGAACCGAGGTCACGCCATTGCACTCCAGCCTGGGCAACAAGAGCGAAACTCCATCAAAAAAGAAAGAAAGAAAGAAATCAAGAGAAGTCAACACATTATTTTGAAGCTATGATAGACCTTTCATAATGCTTTCATTTCCCCCCTGCATATTTATTAAGGCAGGGTCTCTACTGTGATCTGAGGACAGCGTTTTAACAACTCAATATCGTCTTGCACACAACTTCCTCCTCTTCCCCTGTATTCCTCCTTGAACATACTTGCTTACCTCATCCTTCAAAGTTTGAGCAATGTTGTCTCTGCCTGAAAACTTTTCTGATATCCCCATTGAGAACTAATGACTTCCTTCTCTGTTTAATAATCTGTTCTGGGTACTTTTAGTACAGTCCCTTACACAGGGACTAGCCATTGACTTATGTATCTGTCACTCCTCCCCATGAAACAGTGAGCTCTCTGAAGGGAAAAACTTCCTTGGGCCCATATCCACCAACTTCTAGCAACTGTAATTTACATGGAGATAATAAGATAATAATAATGTTAGCCACAATTTATCTAGCACCTATTAGGTGTCAGACTCTTTCTTAAGATCTTTTACAAATGTCCCATTTAATCATTTCCAGTAATATTGTGAATTAGGTCCTTCTCTATTTTACTATTGCCATCTTACTGACTAGGATACTGAGTACTGAGGCTTCATGTGGCTAAGTACTTTGCCCAGGATCTCATGGTTAAATCCAACGCTTAAAGTTGTATTGCAGGAATCTAACATCCACATGCTCAATAAAAATGCTACCATAAGTAGTCAATGACTAATTCAATAGGACTGATAGAATTAAAAAATGTCACTTTTTTGACTTTTCAAAGGCAAAGTAAATAAGAAACTTCTGAGACATTTAGACTTTGAGAAATCTGTTAGAAAGTACCTGAATCGCAGAGGAAGGTAGTAGAACTCATTATTGTTTGAATGGAGGGCCTATTAATTCTGTTTCTGTTCCAAACTTAGACACTATTTGTATAATTTATGGAAAAACACAGACTTTCACAATTGAGTTTAATGAAAATAATTAACTTGGTGTAATTTATTTCATTTAGGTAGTTGTGGTGGTGGGGGAAATATCCTATTGTTTCACTGGAAAATAACATACTTGTTGTGTGATGTTGCTACACACCATAGGCCACATTTACAGTAGATATGTTTAAGAAAAGGAAATTTGTTGTCTCCCTTGATGCACCTATGACTTCCTAGGTTGATTATATTAATATATGAATTAAAAAATTTTTAAGAGCCATGCCCTTTGCTGAGTGCCCATAGAAACTCTGACACTTACCGAAGACATATAAAATATTCACATGTAAAAGAAAAGATGGACTCAGTTCAGGAAGGGGACATGAAACCAGAGAGATCCTGTTTCCAAAGGGAAGGAGGATGTTTGTGACAAAGCAGCTTCCAAAGTAGAAAATCCTTAAAGGAATATTACATGTCTGCCTTGCCTGGAAGAATTACTCTTAGGAAATATTATCAGCTGCTTTGACAGCACTCCGGGAAATGTCAGTGTCTTAGATACATAGAGATCATCTCTGACAAGTTCTATGAATTAACAACTTTGCACTCACATTTCATCCGGAATGCAGTACAATACACAATAGAATACAGAAAATGTCTATTTTTACTTTTATCTTATATTTTCTCTGCCTTGAAAAATACAGGAAAAAGATGTTTGTAGACATTTTGGATCTTCACAGGAACTAGTTTAAATTAGATTCTGGTGCCTGGAAGGAGAAGAGTGTCTCATCAGTGGGAAAACAATTCTGAGACAAGAAAGGCATAGCTCATCCATCAGGCAGTCAGAAGAAGAAAGCTTCAAGGGAGATAGACTTAAATATTTTCTTCTTAAAAGATGATTCTCTAGATGCTGATTTAACTAGAGGATGAGCTAACTATGACATCACTAATTAAGACTTTACTTACTGAAGTCCTAAAATAAAAAGAACACATACACACATACACACACGCTGACACACACCATTAGAGAAACGACTAGTGACATAAGGTATTGAAAAGCAGTAATGAAAGAAAAGAAAAAGTGGATTTCCAGCTAGTGCAGTCATGTCACGAAATCTTCTTTTGGCTATGCATTTTAATTTGGTACCTATATGAATTCTTGGGGCAAAAAATGAGCAGACCCATTGGGAAATAAAGCAGATAATGTTGCTTTATCCTCTTAAAAAAATCTATCCGATGGCTATTTTAATATCACAGACTTATTTTTAAAAATATTTCACTCTAGTACTGTTTTCTCTGTGTGGACTATTGGTGTTTATGTTGACTAAGCTAGCACTTTTTAGACATTATAATGCAAATACATTTATATAGTCGCATTGATATCATTGCATATATTAATCTTAATTCATTCATTTAGTGTAAAAAATATCTTTTTCCCTTTCAGAATCAGTGTATTTCTGTTTCTGCACAGTTGGTGAAACATTTAACCCATATCCTTCTTGGGACTTTCATCTGTACCCTCCTAATCCCAGGAAGATGCTATAGTTCTAGGTGCTAATGCACTGCCAGATGTATGGGGGGGATGCCCTCATGCACATGCTTGCCTTCTGGTCTTTGACTGCTCATTCACAAAGGTCACCACTTAGGCATTCGTTGGTCCTACCCATGTGATCCTATCCCGTGGGTCCTGCAGCATTCTGCATTGCTTTTGTTCAACATATAGACAGGTGAATCTTTGTACAGGTCTGCCCATGATCCCATTTACTTGACATGGCACATTGTCCTTCTACTGTAGGATGCTGTGCCTTCTCTAGGATGTACCAAAAAGCCATTATTTAGGGTGCACAGACTCTTCCCCCAACCCCACCAGTTGCGGAGAACCTCTTTTTAGTCTGGTGAGAATCCTTGTTTTTTGAGGGTATCTGACTTTTCCTGCCTTCTGTTTTTTCCTTCTGCCTTGTAACTTCTTGTGCCTCTAAAACCTTTAAGTTTTCTTTTGGGATTACATTTTTGGAAAAATAAAACGTATCTGACTTTTCCTGCCTTCTGTTTTTTCCTTGTGCCTTGTAACTTCTTGTACCTCTAAAACCTTTAAGTTTTCTTTTGGGATTACATTTTGGAAAAATAAAACCTGGAAAGGTGGAAAGAGTAGTTTGCTTTCTGCTACTCCTTTCTAGAAGTGATTGATTGAAAAATTGAATGAGGGAATGGAAAAAGGGGCATACAACAGTAAATCTCATGAATTAATATTTGAAAGTGGTATCCACATATACAAAATGTATGAAATGTACAAAATCCTTCTAGATTAGTTTTTTATCCGCACTGTGGATTCCAACTGACTTGTGGGGTTGTGAAATCAATGTAGTTGGTCAAATTGGCATTTAAAAAATAAATAAGTAGGTCGGGCACGGTGGCTCACGCCTGTAATCCCAGCACTTTGGGAGGCTAAGGCAAGCGGATCACAAGTTCAGGAGATCGAGACCATCCTGGCTAACATGGTGAAACCCTATCTCTACTAAAAATGCAAAAAATTAACTGGGCATGGTGGTGGGCGCCTGTAGTCCCAGCTACTCTGGAGGCTGAGGCAGGAGAATGGCATGAACCCGGGAGGTGGAGCTGGCAGTGAGCCAAGATCACGCCACTGCACTCTAGCATGGGCGACAGAGTGAGACTTCATCTCAAAATAAAATAATAAAATAAAATAAAATAAATAAGTAACATAGTAAAACATAACCGTAGTGATAATTATTGTTTTGTTATGGTATACAAAGGCATTTTTGATATAAAACATATCCTTTCCCCCTGAAGTGAAGAACTGAAGAAAATTAGACAAAATTTCAGAAAAATACTTTATCAAAATCTTTAGACTTAGGATGGTTTATCTCTGTGACCTTGAATAAGTTGTGTAACAGTTTTGAACTTTCACAATATGGTGGAAAGTAAAGTTTTGCCAGGTTTTATGTAGACTAAAGGTAATTCATACAAAGCACTTGGTATAACGCATCACACATGGCAAACATTCAGTATGTATGCACTCACCTCATTCCACACAATCAACAAGACTTACTGAATACCAACAAAATCGTTCTCAACTTTCTCCTGTGTCACTCCACTGCTGCACTCCTGTTTTTGTATTTTGGCCACCATCCTCTCTCACCTAGATGATTTCAGTAGACTCTGAATCTCTTTAGCTGTAGTTTGCCTCTTTTCTTCAGCTGCTGTGATCAGTCTAAATTAAAAATATTATCATGTTACTCTTTTTTTTAATGGTGGAAAAAATACACATAAGACTGACCCTCCCACCAATTTCCAAGTGTGCCAGTACAATATTGTCCACAACATGCACATTGTTGTACAACAGGTCCCCAGAATCCCCTCTCAGCCCTGCATGATTGAAATTTTATACCTATCAAAGAACGACCCTACCCTCTCCCTCCCACTAGCTGATCATGTCACGCTCTTGCTTAGCATTTTGTGATAACTCAGCTTTACACACAAATGCCTTAAAATAGAAGGCAGACATCTCCTGGACTGGTTATTGTTTCTCTCTCCAGCCCCATCTCTCTCTTCTACCCCTCTTGCTCTTGGTGCTTCAACCACACTTAACTTCATTTAGTTCCCCAAAGGTGTCCTGTTCTCTTACTTTTTCCTCTGCCTGGAGTCCTCTTTCTATGCATCCTTTTGCTCTTAGCATGGATGCCACTTTCTCTAAGAAACTTCCCTCAGCCTCTTATGTCTGTTAGATGTCTGTATAAGTTAGAAATGCTTTCGGCTACGATTAGTGAGAAAACTATGAGTGACTTAAACAAATTGGAATTTGTTTTTCCTATACAACAAGAAGCATGGATGTAGGGATTTGCTGGTGGATCAGGATTCCAGTTATATTAGGGACTTTATGCTGGCAACTCTAGAGTACCTTTGACCTTCCCTCATGGTCACAAGATAGTTGCAGCTTCTCTAAACATTCATTCACTCTCACAAGGGTAGTAATATAGCCAGGAGTTCCCCCTGAATACCTCATTCTTATCAGAGGTGAAAAATGTCTTTCTAGAAGCTCGTAGAAGACTTCCGTGTATATCTCATAGGCTAGAACTGTATCCTATGCTTACCCTTAAACCAGGTCCTGAGGCCACCTTCCTAGGGATCAAGACATCTGATACAAAGAAGCATTTCAGGGCTGGTTCTTGGACAGGCAACAGGTATATTTTTATATTATCTACTAGCTCTTTTCTTAGCAAACTGTGCATCTCTATCTCAGCCCTAACAAGTCACTTCCCCTTTGTTTGTCTTAGTAGCCAAACTACCAGATGATTCCCAATGATCCCATACTTCTTGGTAGTCATACCCATACATATTTGCCTTCAATGTGTTCGAACTAGTCTGTGTTGCTGATATAGTGCGATATAAATGGTGGCACATTACTCCCAAAGCTAGGTCATAAGGACATTGTGGCATATGCTTTACTCTCTCTGGAGAGCCTTCTCTTGGGGAAGCCAGCCACCATGTTGGATATTTAGGTTGCCACATGTAGCAAGAAGCTGAGGCCCCATACCAATAGCCAGCAAATAACTTATACTTCCTTCCAGCAGCCATTGGTCAATTATCTTGAAAGTAAATTTTCCAGTCCTAGTCAAGCCTTCAGTGGACTGCAGCTCTAGCTAAGAGCTTGACTGAAACATCATGAAACATGCTGAGCCAAAATCACCCAATTAACCTACTCTTAAATTTCTGACCCATATACATGGTGAGATAATTAACGTTTATTGTTTTAAACCCCTAAGTTTTGGGGTTATTTGTTATGCAGCAATAGGTAGCTAATACACTATCTGACTGTCCAGTAGGCTTTAAGGTTTTTGAAAGAAAAAGCTTGAAACAAAGGCTTGTCATGGTGGCTCACGCCTGTAATCCCAGCATTTTGGGAAGCCGAGACAGGAAAATTGCTTGACCTCAGTAGTCTGAGAAACATGGCAAAATCCCACTGCTACAAAAAAATACAAAAATTAGCCAGGTGTGGTGGCATGCACCTGTAATACCAGTTACTCAGGAGGCTGAGGTAGGAGGATTGCTTGACCCCAGGAGGTTGAGGCTGCAGTGAGCCATAGTTGTGCCATTGTACTCCAGCCTAGGTGACAGGGTAAGAATCTGTCTCAAACAAACAAACAAAAAAGCAAAACAAAACCAAAGTAATGAGCTTCAGTTATACACTAGTAAGAATGGCAGAAAAGCATTTCTTTGTTTTTAATTCATTATATATAGAGATAATTATATAATTCATTATAAAGAAGAAGCATTGTATGGTTTCAGTGATCATTTTTATTTTAATAGAGTAATGAGTGACTTGGGGCAGGGGCCAGCATGTAAAAGTGATAATATCACTTCTTTGTTTAAAATTATTAACTTGCTTCCAGTTGGAGTGAGTAATATTTTACACTTACAATTAATTAATTACTTAATGGGCAAATGAATGGTCATTAATTGGTTTATGTGCACATGGATGCATGCTGTGGATCTAGCAGGAGAAGACGTTTTCACCAGACTTTGAAAGATAAATAGGCACTAAAAGGCAATTATTAGCTAAGAAGTAAAGGTGGAGAGGACAAGCTGCCCTTCACCATTGCTTGGTATTCTCTCTGTGTAGAGTGCTTTTCTGGATCATTGCTTAACTGCCATTTTGTGGTCTCAGTCAGAAGTCACCTCAGAGAAATGATCCTTGACCATTGCATTTAAATTCCTTGCTCCCAGAATTTTCCAAACAAACTTGTTTATTTCCTGTATAGCACATCTTACAATCTGCAATTATCTTACTTAGTTGTTGGCTTTTTTTTTTTTTTTTTTTTTTTTTTTTTTTTGCCTTCTCTGATTAGAGTGTAACCTCTTCCAAGACAAGCACCATTCTCTCTTATTTTTCATTCTTTCCCCAGTGCTTGGTAATAGCAGAAGCTCAGTAAACAGTTTTTAATGAATGAGTAAAAAATGACCCAGTCTTGATAACTAACTGAATAATGACTCTGATGTAGGCAAACCATAGAAGCAGAGTTAGCCAGATTAGGAGAAAATTTATACTTACGTGCTGGACCAGAACAAACAAAATAAGGAAAGGAGAGCCTACATCACTGGGAATGTTTCACTGGGCTCTAATTGAGATGCTTCTTCATTGAGTGATCCCTCCTAAGGAAAATGAGACCAGGAATTTAGGCACCTACTATTTATCAGGTGTAGTGCTAGTACTTTACCTGCATTATCTGATTTTATCCTTATAAGAACTGTAGGAAGATACTTTGAATGTATTTGGATGTATCTGGAGTAACTTCCCCACTTAGATCTGAGATGGTTGGACTCTAACTTTTCTCCAAAGACCAGGAGACTATTGACTAGTAACTTTTTTGGCCACAAATTGCAGTATATCTGAATAACTAGCTTAACCAGATGGGTGTTTAGTTTTCTCTAGGTAGGTGGTTGCAAGCAGAGTCAGAGTCTTGAAGATACTTGGGTGATAATTTTTATTGGTCTCGTGGTCTTAAGATGGCTACTGTAGGACCAATAATCACATCTGCATTCAAGTCAGGAAGGAAGGGATGAGGGCAGCACTCTGACTTCCGGTCTTGCACATCTCTCCTGTTTTCATTAGGAAGTAAAAGCTTCCCCCCAAACCACCTCCTCGGCAGACTCTACTTAGATGTAATTGGAACTGGAACACATGACCATGTAAAACTGCAAGGGAAGCTGCAGGAATGAGAAATAGGATTAATGTGGCTGGTTTTACCCTTCCAGGTTGACAGTGGTGATAAGAGAAATCTATTTGGGACTATACTTCAGGCAAAGAGAAGAACTGATGTTCAGGTAACAGTTAAACTGTGTTGCAAAAAATCCAGAAACATAAAAAATGAAACGCACCCTCTAACTTTCCCTGTAGCTCAGTCAAATTATATATGTTACTGTAAAGTGATTTAAAATGCTTAAGTATTTGAAACTTCAAAGTGAGCCATATCCATTTTCATGTGTTGATAATTAATACAACATATAAAATAGGAGATATCAAATAGGAGAAGCTGGTCCCTTTCTTTTCTCCTGGCCTGCTCGTTCTCCCATTTTATTGTATACTCCTCACTAGCAAATAGGTTAAAAGAAAGACGGTAAGAAACACAAACACTATTATCACTTTGCCCCTTCAAATACTATTCTTGTGCTTTAGTCTTTTAAAAACTTGCCAGTCTTGCTAGACATCCCGAGAACTCTCAAATCTACTGTGTTGTGGTAACTTTAGTTGGTAAAAGAAGAGGGGGAGGAAAAGAGGTAGCAGGAAAGAGGAGAGAAAAGGAGAGAGGAAAGAAATAAAGAAAGCAAGAGGGGAAGAGAAAGAGAGAGGAAGGGGATGGGGGGATAAAAGTTGGAGCAGGTTTTGAAAAGACCAAGATACAAAAGGGGAAGAGGAAGGAAGAATGGAAGAAAAGACTGAGAAAGGCAAAAGAGTCAGAAGGAAGGATGATACCCTGCAGTTACTCAGTGTGAACCCTGTGCTTTCAAATTCTCTATTGTATTTAATCTGCACAGCAATCCTGCAGGGTAGATATCATTCTTCCCACAGCACAGTTGAGGAAAGCAAGCCTTGTGAAGCTCACACAGTGATTTATTTGGATGATTCAAGAATGGGACCCAGTAACAGCAGAGGCTTTAAAGTTGATGTGCCTGCCTCCAAATCCCAGGAGAAAGGACACAAGAGACACCAGAAGGTCTGATGAAAACGAATGAAGGCTTGGAGGAGTCAGGCCAGGAAAGAAAGCATAGGGAGGGATCAGACATAATAGCCCAAGTTCTGATCCAAGGGACATCTGGTGCTTTTTTGTCTTCATTAAAGCTGTGGTTATTCTTTAATGACTGTGCATACTATTCATCAGATTGATTAATTAGATTTGAGTGTACTCCTTACATATCCCAGGAGGGTTGCCAATAAATAGAGTTCATGGCATAGAACCCAGAGGGAGGTCATCTAAAACAGAGCAGAGTTCTTTGACTTGGTGAGGCTGATGGATCCAAGGCAGGATTTGGTCATGAGTTCTCCATGTGCCCAGAGCCTAAGACCCCAACTGAACTTATCTAAGAGTTTCCATGGTGAGATGACTTGGAGTGAAGTGATGGTCCTGAGTGGGGGTTCCAACATGGGAAGTCCCTTTCCTCTAGGCCCTCAAATTGACAAAGGAACGCATATTTGCCATTTGATATTATATCTCCATGAAGTTGTCTAAAGAAATCTTCTGTTGATGTGATCTGGTAAAATACAGGAAGTGCCCAAATGAAAACTTGAAGAATGGTGGTGAACTGCTTGGTAGAGATCCCAGGAGAGAATTGCAAATGCCATTTTAAGAAATGAAATGATGCAGCACTCTTGATGATACAGATAGAAGATGATATTTTCTGGAGAATATGAATACTGATGTTGAGAAGTTATTCCAAAGAGTATCACTTCAAAAGTTTCAGGATTGTATCTCTCAATTCCTCTTGTGTTTTCCTTTTTACATATATCCAAGTGTAATATATGATAAAATCTTTATTTGGTTACACTTAAAATGCTTTTAAAAATATGTATAAAGTTAAGGCCGGGCGCGGTGGCTCAAGCCTGTAATCCCAGCACTTTGGGAGGCCGAGACGGGTGGATCACGAGGTCGGGAGATCGAGACCATCCTGGTTAACACGGTGAAACCCCGTCTCTACTAAAAAATACAAAAAACTAGCCGGGCGAGGTGGCGGGCGCCTGTAGTCCCAGCTACTCGGGAGGCTGAGGCAGGAGAATGGCGTGAACCCGGGAGGCGGAGCTTGCAGTGAGCTGAGATCCGGCCACTGCACTCCAGCCTGGGTGACAGCGCGAGACTCCGTCTCAAAAAAAAAAAAAAAAAAAAAAAAAATGTATAAAGTTAAAATTCAAAGTGATAAAACATTACTTCATAGTTTAATTGGTAGAATTTTCCATTTTTTAGTAATGTACAAAATAATGGTGTCATATTCTAAGAAGTATGTTGTGGTTATAACTAAGCCCTAATTTATGGAAGGAAGAAATGTGGAGACTCATACCCTTTAATTTTTTAGGTGAGGTAATAGAGAAGATAAAAGAGTTTCCCACAATCACACTACCAGCTAGAGGCAAAGTTAACACCGGAACCCAGGTCTACTCATTGCAGGACGGGTAAATTGATGTGAGTGGAGTGAACACAGTCAAGGAGTCAGATCCGGCTATGAATCCTGACTCTTCCCCTTGACAGCTCTGTGACCTTGGCCATGTCACTTAACTTCCCTCCACTTCAATGTCTTCATCTATAAACTGGGAATAATAGTATATATCACAAAATGTATCTAAGATACAAATGAGACACTGTGAAGTCCTTAGCACAGGTAAGCATTCATTCTGTAGTGGATCAGAGTGCTACTATGAAGCTCCTAACAGTTTCTTTTTAGGCTTCATTTTTTGGGGGAAGACTAGCTTTTTCCTTCCTTCCTTCCCTCCCTCTTTCCCTTTTTTCTTTCTTCTCCCCATTCTATCCCTCCATCTGTTACTTTCTCTGTATGTCATTCGAAAAAAATACTTTATACAGATTTTTGTTTCTTCAAAAGTAAAGCAAACTCCTACCTATAATGGAATGGGGGAGTTCAGGAGGGCAAGATGGATTTGTGTAACAATGTCAAGCTGAATCTTTGCAAGAATATTCTTGTCTGGCTGGAGAAGGATACTAGTACTAGTAAATAGAGTGTCTGTGTGTGCATGTGTGTATACGAGAGAGAAGAGAAGAGAAGAGAGAGAGAGAGAACAGAGAACTAAGTAGAATTCTGCATGCGCCTAGATGTCTAATGAGTGTAAGTTGTTGCCACTATTATTATATGGCCCTGTTGCTATTAATTACTAGAAGTACAGAAAATGAATTTCAGAAATACTAAGTGACTTGTCAAATATCACTAACTATTTACTGGTGGATCCTAGATTTTACTTTACATAAAGGTGAAGAAGCTGCTACACACACATATCCCTGAATCCTAACTCGAAGATAATGTACCTGCCAAGAGAGCAGAGCACCAGGCAAAACATCCTGAACACCTGGTAGATTGCACTGATGACTGTAGAACTTAAAGCTCAGGTGACATTTTGGAACAAATTGTTGCATATTGTGTGTATTCCTGCTGACTTGTTTGTGTGTGTGTACGTGCGCACGCATGTGCAGACTTTCCTTCCCCATCACAGTTAGCTCTTGGAATGTATTTGTTCTCGTGGAAATTCTAGCTAACTGGGCAACTGAGCACTTTATGGGAAATCAGGAAATGAGTCTTTGAGAATTGTTTAGCCAAATCCTCGCAGATACACGAGAGAAAAAGACTGACAGAGTTGGGGCAAACTGCAAATTAAAACTAGAACACCATACAAGCTCTAGCACTTCATTCATTAGAGTCCAACACATTTGTTCACTGTCATCAATTAGTCACTAAAAGACTGAATGAGTCCTGTATACACCACAGGTTACTATCACCTTAGAAAGCAGTTAAGCCAAATATCCACATAAAAACTGAAGTTGGTTAAGTGTTTTAAAGTGTATAGAGTTC
The DNA here is from genome assembly GCF_043159975.1 of Macaca nemestrina. NCBI lineage: Eukaryota > Metazoa > Chordata > Mammalia > Primates > Cercopithecidae > Macaca > Macaca nemestrina. Next base: position 14,223,904 of record NC_092132.1, on the reverse strand, counting down.
TTCAGTATTCTTTTTGTTCTTTATTAATTCATTTATTCAGCATTCATTTCACTATTCAAACATGACAAATAAACCAGTTAGAACTATCACTACAACTAACAGTACTTTCTGAAGAAGGAGGCGCCTGAACAGTGCGGGGCTCTTGTTCTACTGGGTACTCTGCCCATTTGAATATTTAAGTTTAGGGGTTAGATAATTGAAGGAGCTCTGTATAAGTTTGCGGCTCCGGGGGTTTTGGAGATCAGAGTAAAGACTAAAATAATTGGGGACTAAAATGGTTTCTAGGCAAGTGAGCCTTTTGTCTTCATTAGATTTCCCCAAACACACAAAATACTCAATATGGGTAAACTTGAAGAAATTTGTTAGAGTTTAATTTCTGCATCTAAATCTATTACATATAATAGAGATAATGCATATGGATCCTATGGCTGAGGGTCAGAGGGACTACAGGTGTATAAGCCTCTGGGAATTAATTGAGAGTGAGGGAGAGGTACTATTTATTATGTCTGTTCACAAACATTATTTTGTTCTGGAAACATCGTAAGATTTAGCTTTCCCCTTCTCTGAAATTTGGCATGGCCCCGTTTCTTTCAAGGGCAATGAAATATGAACAGAAGCATCATGTGTCACCTCCTGGAGAAGCCGTGTGAGCCTGTGTGCAGCTGTCCATCTTCCCTTGCCACTGCGGCAATGTCTGAGGAATCAGGTATCAAAAAGGAGTCTGTCTTCTTGAGTCCCTGAGAACGACAAAGAGCAGATTCCCCCGCAAATCTTGGTTAAACAGGTTACATGAGTAAGAAATAATTCTTATTTATATCAAGCCATTGAGATTTGTTATTATGAAATGACCCTTCTTATCTTGACTAACACTGGAAATTTGAACTTCACAGTGGGTGCCAGTATGTCCACATCTTCAGCATCGAGGGACTCCAGTTGACGTGAGGGTTGCTCAGTAAACACTCTTGGATCCCTACTTGTTCCAGGTTATGTTGGAGTCTGGCGGGAAAATATGTGTCTGTTCTCAAGGGCTGTATAATAGACAGGGTGAGACAAACCATAGTGGCTACACACTGAGCACACTGTCCGTGGTGCTCAGTGCGTTGCTGGACTACAGGCAAAGGGCGTAGTCACCACACTGGAAATATCAGGGAAGTTCCCATCAGGAAGTATTGCTTGAGCTAGTTGATACTCAAGTGAAAGTGAGATAAGGCAAGAAGAAGGTAGAGGGTATTTCAATTACAGGGAACACCAGTGAGAGGCACAGACTCACTGCGCTTCACTTCAGCTGCTTGACACGGATACAACATGTCTTTGCACTCCCTCAAGTGAGTTGAGATTTTCCTCTCATTTCTTAGGCTATGCCCTTGATGCATTTACTGAACCATTCATGCCTTTCAAGTACCTGTGCTGTATGCAAAGCCTATGACAGTAAATAATACAAACAACAGTCTCACTTTCATGGAGCTTATATTCTAGAGGGAAAAGACAGGGGGAAACATATAAAGTAAAGAGGAAAATCTTGACTCATTTGAGGGACTGCAAAGATGTGTTGTATTTGTGTCAAACAGCTGAAGTGACATTAGAGAGGTAGTCATGCCTCCTGGGTGGCTGTGCTAGGGAGTTTGAATTTCATTTGGCATATCATGGGATGGCACTAAAGGACTTTTGTTGTATGGAATACTCACAGCAATCCTGTGAGGCAAGTATTATTCCCTAATATACAGGAGTACACAGAGGTTCAAAGAGGACAAATGAAATGTGTTGACTCTATACAAGTATTAAGCAGTCAGTGGAGACTTGAATATCGTTTTCTAACTTTTCAATTTCTCATCTCTTTTTTTCTCTTTCTTGGGACACTCTGGCCATGACGACCTATATTCCTCCTACCACTCTTCAAGGTCTCGTATTAGAACTTTAGTGCTTGCCCTTGCCTGTGACTGTTCACTGGGTTCCAAGATCTTCCACAAACCGCCTTTATTGTGTCATATGATCTCCCTAAAATGACCTCTCTGGAAGCACCCTAGCTGAAGTGCTTCCTCACCCCAATTCTCCCCCGTTATCCTTGTTTCCAACTATATCTTTTTCTTCATAAAGCTTATTGCTTTCTGAAAGTTTTCTTTGTTACACATTTATATGTTTCCCCCTGTCTTTCTCCTTTAGAACATATGCTCCATGAAAGCTAGATGGTTGTTTGTTTTATTTACCTCCATAGCCTTTGCACCCAGCGTAGGAAAGGAATGAATGGTCTGATAAGGGCATCAAGGGCATAGCCTAAGAAAACAGCCTTATACACGATGCCAAAGGTTACGGTGAAGCTGGTATGAACCAAGAAAGAGATTTGCGGATGATTTTATCTGTATTGGGGCCTTTTCAATTCCTATGTCACACAACTTTAGTATTGAAAAGTTCAAGCTAAGAAGTTCCCTTTCAAAAACAAAAGCAAAACAAACAAGGAAAATAAATCCCCCAAAACAATCATGGAAGATTATATGTTCAGCAAAGATCCTTCTTTGAATCTATCAAATATCTGCTGAGCACTGAATACACACCAAACAACCCCGAGGATGCAAAGATAAATAACGCCATCTCTCTCTCTGCTCACGTTACCTAAAGCTTGTATCATTTTATGCCATTATTTAATTTTCTTGACTTTCAATGATAATCCAAGTAACATTTTATATTGGGGGAAACGCACAGTGTCTGAGGAAAATATTCTAAATCAAGTGAGTGATTTGTGGTAATAAATCAAAGATAATATTCTAGAATTTTAAAGTTATGCAGCCTCATATATAATTTCAGCTCATTTGTTTGGCTTATAAATGGAAAACTGGATCACAGATATTAAGTGACATGCCTAAGGCCAAGTGTAAGATTGAGAAATTTAGTTTTTTCTGTTTTAGAGGTTTTCCTAGGCAGAAAATTAAGAATTTAAACAAGAAAGAAATTGGAAGAGACGTCTTCCAGGCAAAGAAATATATAATCACTTTTAAGGGACTGATGACATTTGTAATGAATCATGATTTCCACTTGATAATTGCTCTACCAAACAAAAGCCACTAGTTGAATTCTGTTGAACTCTTTATTATCTGACAAGAGCTGTGGAATATGAATGAGCTTTATTTGTACTAATCTGCTTCCGAGGTGTCACTTGGATGCAATTGTACCTTAATTATTTCAACCTACATATCTAATGTTCTGTTGACTCACGTTCAATTTTAAATTTAAAAGCTCAGTTTTGTCCTCGATAAGTAAAATTTCCACATACTTGGACAAGGGTTTGGGAGACAGAGCTGTATTCTACTGCATCACAGACAAAACCACTTGAAGCACCAGGGCATATTGATTTGAATCTTATTACAATCCCTTCAGAATGCCAGCACACCTGCTGTGCTAATACTAAATTTGCAAGTGTCTCATGCACATAGACTCTTGCCTTTCTGTTCACTGAGGGTGAAGAATGTTCCTCTAAGCCAGCGTTTTCCAGACAGTGGTTGGGAGTGGGTGGCGAGGAGGCCTTTGTCTTTTTATCTTGAGTAGATGATATTGATGAATCCCATTGGCTGTTGACTTCACCGACCCTTAGGCATTTTTAGGTGAAGAGTGGGGACTGATGGCTGAGGTCAAGTGAGGCCACTGCAGGCAATGACCAGAATAAGCAATATCTCGCTATTCTTATTTGACTGTGAATTGTGAAGCATAGCTAGTGGAGCTTCAGTCATGAAGCACTATTCTGCCCTTTGTGGACAACATGCCTGCAGAGTTTAGTAAGTTTATGTTCCAGATGCCCTGGGAACATGGCCTGTAGCCTAGGTTGCCAGAGTGGTGGAAAAGCTGGAAGGCAGCTTCTTCAAGGACTAGAAGCCACAACTTCATGGGCCAGCCCAGAGGCTCAGTCTTCACAATATTGGATTCCTCTGTTCTATCTGTGGTTGATATGCTCTTCTAGTGATAGTTCTTTTATATCTTCTTTCTGCTCAGTCTAGCTGTAGAGGATAATCACTTTAGCAACTCACATATGTTTTCAGATGAGAACTTCTTCACTGTTTTGAAATATTTTTTATAGAAATGGTTGATTGCATTTGAAATCTATTTATATTATTGCAAGAAATGTACTTATTACTTTCGTCAACTAAAGGAGAAAAAGATCTTCTGGATTCTGTAAATTTAATTTCAACTATTGCAAATATTGAAGGGTTTTAAAAATAGTTTTACATTTTATGACCACCTACTTGAACAAAGACAGTTTTTAGTTGTGGTGACCATTAAAAACTTTGAAAAGAGTTTCATTTAAAAACATCAATTAGAAATTGTGTGTGGCCAATTCAAGCATAAAATTCAGTATAAAATAGAAGTTATCATAGAAGTAAGTTCAAGTTGCCCATTACAATTTTGATGGCATTTCATTTGGATTTTTTTTTCTTTTTTATTATGCTTTAAGTTCTAGGGTACATGTGCACAATGTGCAGGTTTGTTACATATGTATACATGAGCCATGTTGGTGTGCTGCACCCATAAACTCGTCATTTACATCAGGTATATCTCCTAATGATATCCCTCCCCCCTCCCCCCTGCCCACAATAGGACCCGGTGTGTGATGTTCCCCTTCCCGTGTCCAAGTGATCTCATTGTTCAATTCCCACCTATAAGTGAGAACATGCGGTATTTGGTTTTCTGTTCTTGCGATAGTTTGCTGAGAATGATGGTTTCCAGCTGCATCCATGTCCCTACAAAGGACACGAACTCATTATTTTTTATGGCTGCATAGTATTCCATGGTGTATATGTGCCACATTTTCTTAATCCAGTCTGTCACTGATGGACATTTGGGTTGATTCCAAGTCTTTGCTATTGTGAATAGTGCCACGATAAACATACGTGTGCATGTGTCTTTATAGCAGCGTGACTTATAATCCTTTGGGTATATCCCCAGTAACGGGATGGCTGGGTCGAATGGTATTTCTAGTTCTAGATCCTTGAGAAATCGCCACACTGTTTTGGATGTTTTATACAAGTTTAATATTTAATATTCTCTGCATTACTTTGTTTTGTCTCTTTTTATCATCATTATATTTTATAAAGATTTCTTGAATTACTGCTATAATATGGAATAATAGTATGATATTTTATATTGCCATAAAAAATCTTTTAGTATACTGTTTTGCACTGTACTAAATAATACTTTAAAAATTTCCTATTGTAATTATAATAATTCTTTTTATACGTGATTTACAGTTTGTTTGAACTGAAAACTCTCACTTATACAACAATCTGGTGATTGTTTCTGTCTTTGTGAAGATAAGGATGAGGAATCAGTGAGGCTTAGTCTTGCCTGCATTCATGCAAAATGTAATTGGTCACTCTCTTTTGCTTTCTGCTCTTGAGCTTTGCAGATCTGTGCAGTTTCTCAAGAATAGAGGACACTCCATCCAAACCCAGAAAATTAAGATGTTGATTATAATAAATATAATCTCCATTGTCATTATAGTTATTTTAAGAAAATGCATAATCTTAGAAATCCACACAATTACTCATTGTAAAATGTTATTAAACATTATAGCAGACAGAATGAAAAACTAATCCTTCTGTGGGTAGAGGATGTTTTGCTTTGTGGAACACCTGACTGATAGGAAAAAGTGCTTCAGTGTCTCAGGAGAGAGTAGAAAAAGGTACATGATCCAGGAAACTATAAAGTAATGCACTCAGGAGAAAAATAATACAAGTGTATGCATAACTCACAGTTTTCAAGCCATATAATGCTGGCTTAAAATTAAGGTTATTATAATAGTCTGCTCTAACCATTCTCCAGTTTTGTCCCATTGCTATTGTAAGACATCTTGTCATAGTCAACCTCATATCTCTCTGCGTTTATTTTCAACTCCACCATCTCTTCTTCAGTACAAGCTAAGCTAGCTTCTTCATGGGTCTCCTTACATTCTTCTGGTAGCTTCCTATTGCTTTTATGGTTAAGGCAGAAATTCCCTGAATGGATTCCATGGCCTCTGTTGAGCCATCCTCTGTCTAGCTCTCCATCTTCACCTGGCCCAGAACAACATCTTCAACATCTTTCTTTCTTTTCTTTTCTTTCTTTCTTTCTTTCTTTCTTTTTTTTTTTTTTTTTTAATGGAGTCTTGCTCTGTCACCCAGACTGGAGTGCAGTGCTGTGATCTTGGCTCACTGCAAGTTCTCCCTCATGGGTCCAAGCAATTCTCCAGCCTCAGTCTCTCGAGTAGCTGGGACCACAGGCATGTGCCACTGAATCTGGCTAATTTTTGTGTTTTTAGTAGAGACAGAGTTTTGCCATGTTGACCAGACTGGTCTCGAACTCCTGAACTCAGATGATCCTCCCACCTTAGCCTCCCAAAGTTCTGGGATTACAGGCATGAGCCACCGCGCCTGGAGAGTAACTTCTTTCATTACATCTTCTAAGCACCTTCTCCACACCACCAGTTGGCCTCTGCCCACTGCTTCTCATGTGTCTATATTTTCCTCCTCCATTCTCTTGACCTCCATGGCTCCTTTTTATCCTTAATATTTCTACTTCATTTTTATACACTCAGAGAATCTTTCCCTGACACCCTTATTTGGCAAATAATTCCTATCACAGGATTTGAAAAGATGACATAAACTTTGACATAAACTTATGAAGAACTTTTTTCTTGGTTGTTCTTTTCATATTTACAAGTTTTCATTTACTTGGTGATTGTTTGATTAATGTTTACTTTCTTCATCAAACCATTTACGCTCTATGAAAAAGGACTGTGTCATTTTTCTGCTCACCGCTGTGACCCCAGGACCCAATATGGGGTCTGATCCAATGTAAATGCTTAGTACACATCAGCTGCTATTTGTTGTTGTTCATTATGTAGTGAACCCAGTTGATGCACTTCTGATAAGCTGCTTAGCATTAGTCACTTGCTCTTTCCCCAAATTTGGCTCCTGCCATTTCTGCAGCAGCAAACCTGGCTAAGGTCCCCATCACCTATGTCCTGCCACTGCCTCTTCTGGGGACAAGAGTCAGGCTTCAGCAATGGTCTCCATGGAGCCCCCAGTGCTGAGAACTGTGGCAGCAGCAGACCTTGTCTGACCCCACCAGACCCATGAGGCTCCAGCTTCCCAAGAGGCTGTCTAGAGGGTTCAGGCAACATAGCCAAGCACTATGGAGGAGTTCACATCCTATGGGGCGAACTTGGACCAGTGAGACACAGAGATGCTAAAGAGCTGGTGGAGAAATTGCTCATTCTTCCCTCTGAGGCAGTGAAACACAGTAGTTCCATTCCATTTTTTCAGGGACATCTCCCATGACCAATATATTTTTGTCTGAAACTTGGAACAGTTTAGTCATGCCAAGCTTGTGTTTTTTCTTCTTCCTTCTCTGTCTTCCCTTTTTTTCCTTTCTCTTGTGGCCAGGCATTGTACTCAGACATTAAGATTTGCCTCAGGCTATTTTCCAGGAACCTCAGGCTTAGATAATTTTTCCTTATTGTTTTAAATGTTATCATATTCTTCCCTAGGGGCATCAGCCTAAGCATTCAGATAATATTGGACCTCATTCAAGAATTTATTAGCTAAAGATTTATTGAGGCAATACTAGGAGACAGACTTTGTTCCAGGCCTCTTATTTAGCACAATACTGAGAAAGTTATTCCTAAACTTCAGCAGGTCACTTTTAAGGTGAGGGAAGAGGAAGCAGACATGTAAACCAGCAATCTGAGGATTATTGCATGTGTTCAATAAATAAGTAATCAGTAACTTTGTCAGGAGGGTTTTCCCATGGGATGTTCACATGTAAGATGAATCCTAAAGGAGGAGTGGGCTGTTTCCAAAGCCTAAGGTGGGTCATAGAGAAGGAGGGTAGGGAGAATCTCCAGGTAGAGGGAGGAACAGACATGCATGTAGAAAGAGAGGAAGATCATGGCACATCCAGGGAAACTGCAAGAGTTTCCTTGGAAATGAAGTTGGGGAGGACTTTGGGATCAAAGGCACAAAGAAACATCATCTTTACATTGTGGTTTGGGAACCACATTTCTGAGAAACACAGTCAAGAAGGTCCAGAATAAAATGAAGAAAATGACTGTGGGGGCTCGGTATAAATGAGCTTTGTTTATTTATTCCCTGCTTCAATTTGTAGAAGGATTTCAGGCCCTCTGAACTGCCTACATTCTGAAATAGGAAGATTGAGAATTGACATAATCATAAAACGTGGCATTTTACATCAGACAGGACATGCAGAGGCTGCTGTTCCTAGAAACTCTGAGAGTTAAGTGGTAGATACACCATAGTTGATACCGAAATTATGTCTGTTTTTGATACGTCCTTGTTCTGTAGGGCACAAGCATTTTCAGTAATAATCATGTAATGGAATGAATATGTTTCATGAATAAACTAAAATGTTTACTTCACAAATGAAAATATTTCACTTTGGATTTCACACTGTGTGATTGTTTGACATTATAAACAGAAATAAACATTCCCTATTACCACATAGAATGATAGAATGGAAGCAACTCAGACACTTTTTCTTTATCTTTGCCATCACTGTGCTCCCATTCTTTATTTTTCAACTGTTGGTTAAATATAAAAATATGTACTACCACAGAGGGTGGAGATACAAACTACACCTGTACCTGAAGTGAGTCTAAACGATTCCTAATTGTTACAAGCTTACTCTCTAAACCAATGTGTACAGCTAGTCCTGCCTGTGTTAGGGGCCTACTCTAGAACTGAGAGTCCTCTGAATTAACTTTATCTTTTATTAATGGACAATAAGCATGTGCCTATTTGAAACTTATACACACATCAGTAAAACTCAACATTAATAGCAGCAATTGTTTGACCAACAAATAATTTGGAGCAACATGTATTTTTCTCCCTGAAATCATTTAGAATTGCCAGTGCTTGGTGACAGTAAACACAGATTGATGTTTAGCCGGGTGTATTATTGTTTTCAAGTTCTTTAAGACAATGCACTTCTTTATTACCCACACCCAGAACAGACTGCCCCCTGGTTCCATCCTGGGTGCCACTAGAACTTATGCACATGGATTCTAGAGCTAAACAAACTCATCCAAATTCTGCCTCTTCCATTTCCTGGTGGTAAGATCTTCAGAAAGTTGATTAACCTCTTAATGCCCTGTTTTCTTCATTGAAAAATACACCTATAGTAGTAACTGCCTTACAAGTTGTAATGATGGTTGCATAAGTTAATAGGTAAAGTGCTTAGATAAGTGCCTAAAGCATAATAAACACTAACACACATTAGCTAATTAGATAATCTGGTTAAAGAAGGTAAAGTGAGGTCCGGTGGTGAGAACTAAGCTGATAGCAGAGACAGGACTGAAACCTAAATCTGCCCCATTGTAATTCAGTTCTCTGATCTCTAAACAATATTGATTAATGTGATTATGGTGACAAAATGAACAACTTCTCAACAGGACCAGAAGACTTAGAACTTTAAAGGATGAGAAAGGTTTTTTTGGAAATTGGTTTGTGCAACTGACACATACTAGTTTTGCAATGTTGAACCAAGTACCTAAGCCTCTCTGACTCGGTTTGACATGAGGTATTACCATATGGAAAATGAAATAATACATCTATAGCAACCACTAACTGTCTGCACCTGTTTGCTTCTCAAAAATCTATGATTTTATTACTACTGTTGTTATACATGGATGTTGCCCAGTAGAAATATAACATGAGCTACAAATGCAAGCCACGTATGCAATTTTAAATTTCTGGTGACTACGTTATAAAAAGTAAAAAGAAACAGGTGAAATGAATTTTAGTAACATTTTTACTCTATCCAAATAGTACCAATGTTCTCTAATTAATATACAAATTAATAATGAGATATTTTACTTTTTTCCTTGAAAACAGTATGTATTGAAATCCAGTGTATATTTTAAATTAGAACATATCTCAATTTGAACCACCCATACTGCAAATATCCAATAGACAGAGATAACTAATGGCTATTATTTTAGATGGTACAGGTGTACAGTTACTCTAACAGGTGTCATGAACTGAGGCTATAAAAAGGTATCAAAGACTTCTGATGATGCCTTGTACCACATTTACATTTTGGATAGTCAAGTGAAATCAAGGATGTGTGAGGGAGTTCATGAACCTTCAAGTATTTGACCTAGTATAAGGAAATAGACATATATCCTTGTATTTGACATATATTAGATGTATATCCTTATATCCTCATGTATAAGAATATATGTCATTTCAATGATGTAACAACGATTTTTATAAATGCCCACATAGAATTCAGTGGAAGAGAACAAAGTTGAAAACACACTTTTTCCTGAAGAACAGATATTTTTCCTCCATTGGTCAGATTTTGAGACGTACATATCTACTGAGGTTGATTGCATTGTCCTTTTTGCCTTGCCAACCAGGAAGCTCGTAGCTAAGTTGGGCATTCTACTACAATGGTTATCATTAGCCAAAGTTTTTTCTACTTGTACTATTCTTGGCTCTTGGTTTTTGTCCTAATTAATTTGGCCTAATTAATGTTCTCATAGTCGTGTGTTGAAAATTATTTGAGGAGAATAAATATATAGAAAAGAATAAGTAAATAAACTTCCTTAAATGCATTCCTTAGTACCTGATTCACAAATAACATTGGGCTCAATGAATAACATCTTTATGTAAGACATGAATTAGAGTTTAATATCCATATAACAGTAATTAAACCTCAAACTATAGATTCAGAGACTGTCACAGACTGGAAGGGTTGAGAGATTATCTCTTTTAATTGATAGAGTCCTAGAGAAGTTTAGTAACCTTCGTAAAGACTTCAAGATGGCTAATGGCAGTCCTGGCTTTTAGAAGGCCTTCTTTCCAATATATTAACTTCTTGTAAATCCATCTCAATAAGATTCCAATGAGCAAATCATCTCTTAATGGGTGGGCAGAGGCTGGAGCAATTTAAACCTTGACATTAATTGGTGTGTCAGACATAAAGTAATAAAGTATTATTTGTTATTTGCTAAGGACAAACTATGCTGAACCTGAACAATCCATCCTGTAAAGGAGTCTGCATTACCCATTCCTGATAATAGAACCATTATTCATGTGAGATGACACTGCACTGCAAGGTTAGACTATGAACATTAGTTTTTATCAACTACACTTGATAATATCGCAGACATACTAATGACTGAAATTACTTAATATAACTTGGCATTGGTTTAGGAGAGAAAACAGACATTCTCATCTACCAGTCGTAAATTGGCTCAAGCCTACTGAAGAGTAGTTTATGAATATAAATCAAACCTTCAATATGGGCATAGCATTGTACCAAAGATAGAGCTTCCAGGTACAGTATTTATCCTGTCAACTTAGAGCCTCTGCTTACATATTCATATTATAACACATACATCCTTGTCACCATTTCTGATCCCTATCAGGACCTGGAAAGCAGGGTAGGTCCAATTATGCCCATTTTACAGATTAACAAACCAAGAATTGGCAAATTCAAATAACTACCTTGTAGTCACACAACTAAGAGCTTGGATTCAAACTCAAATCTGCCTCCAAATCCAGTACTTTGAAGACTATGGTGAGTGTTCTAGAGTTTTAAAAAATTTTCTAATATAGTTTATGTTAAGGTTTCCAGATAAAATACAGGACATTCACTTAAATTTGTTTCATATAAGCAATAAACAACTTTTAGTTTAACTATGTTTCCATCATTGCATGGATGTCCACGCAATAGTTGGTGTACCCTTATATTAAAATTTCATTTTTGCTTATCTCAAATTTAAATTTAACCGGGTCTCCTGTATTTTTATTTGCTAAATCTGGCAGCCTCATTCTGTGGGTATCAAGGTCCCAGGCCTGAAGATAATCAGAATAATGATAAGGAGAGTGGAAAGCACAAAGCTGCTGAGCCACAGTCTTGACCCAAGAAAAGACACCAGGAGTTGTCTAAGGTTGTAGAGGCTGCAAGTAGCAGACTGCTTACCTAAGACAGAACCTTCATCCAGACAGACAGAGAATGCAATGACTATCTTATGTTGTGTAATCATGCAAAATAAATTCCAGTCTCCCAGAGGGAAATATTTAAATTGTTTAAGAGTTAAACAGTGGTGCCAAATAGGAAAACAAGAAAATATATTCATTCTTACATAAAATATTTTGAGAAAAAAAAAAAAGCAGAGTCAAACACTTAGTGAACAGAATGTATGTTTGTGATGGCGAGACAGTATGAATGACTCTATAGATCACAGTGAATTCATTGATTGGATATAAAATTGAAAAGGAGGGGTGGAAGATAAAGGGTAGTAGAATGTAAATCAGTTATTATTATAATTGTTTGAAAAAATGAACAAACACTGTATAGATGTAAAATCTGGCCAGGTTTCCTAGAAACACATCTGATATGTATTCAGTAGGTTTACTGGGAGTATTCCATGAGGAAGTGAGGAAAGGCAGGATTGGGCAGAGGGAAAAGTTAAATTGGAACACAGTTAACATAGATAACTCAGCCAAAAACATGTGGGGCTGTGAAGCTAGGAGGCTTTTCAGGGTTGTTCCAACTGAGGCAAGGGGCCTGGGATTTTTACCTCGCATAGACTAGTCATTAGATGAGGGCTTGCCCCAGAGTGAGGGTGTAACCTTGGGGGTAGCTCATTCCTGTGACTGGAGGCAATTCCCAGAGAGGAGCAAAGTAGTGATCCTCCATCAGGCAGCACTCCTGGCAGCTGGGAAGATGAGTGCGTCAGTCCTGAAGGGGATGGAGGTGGCACATCACAGCATCCACCGTAGCCCACTCCTTGCTCTGTTGCTCTGTTCAAATCTGCTTGTTGCTTATGTTAAGTTTAGTCCATTGGAGATCAACTTCTCCAGGATCCTGGATTGTGTCTTTCTTGGGGAAACTTGTAAGAAAATGTTAGCAGGATGATGTATAACCCTTGCTTTTGTAGGTGGTCTTGGAGCTGTAACCGAATCACATTGCTTTCCTTACCAATCTAGTTTCCCTTCACCATTAACTACTACCTATGCTGGTCTTAATCAGTGGCACAGACTCTTATCCCTGAGGAATCTGAGCCATTGGTCACTATGCTTTTCTCAGGCAGTGGCTTCAGTTCTTGACTACTTACCGTCAAGATTAGGCAAAGGTCACCAAGTGATGGTCTGTAGGCCACTTGAGTATCAAACTCTTCGTTTCCTCTGCCAGTTATGAAACAGTGGATGTCTGAAACAGGTAATGAGGGTCACCTTCTTAGATCCTCTGAGTGGGTCATCAGTTACTCCTGTCAGGATAATGAGTCTTTCCTTGCTTGCTTCTGTCTTGGCAAAGGAAGTCTGAAGTGATCAAAGGGCAGCTGTGGCCTAAAGTTCCATGGATCTTTTACTGTGTCTCCTGGTGAGGAATTTGACTGTGAAAATGGCTTGGACAAAGTGGGTGACTGATGGGTAGGGTGGCCTCTTGTGGGTATGGCCAGCTCCCAGTTGTAGTGATCTGGGGTCAGGGACCCCTTCTATTCCATCTAAGCCAGGCTATGGAGTTTGTGGGGAAGCACATGACAACCTCGTTACTTTTCTTAGTAATTTATTTGTTTTGGACCAAGAGCATGCTCGGCAACTATGAAAATAGATTTCCAATCTTTGAGAATGGATGACAAGAATTGATAAGAGACTCAAGATTTCAGTCAAAGAAGCATGAGATAAGGGACTCATGACTTCAGGCAGGGAATTTTCCAACTTGACCAGAGTAATGAAAATGTAATCAAAAAACTATAGTAGATATGAACCGAGTGACAGTGATAGGCCATTTGGAGAAAGGTTGTAGCATGAGAGTTTGCCTAATGTTCCAGAAAGAGCAAAGGCTGTGAAGTCAAACAGATCCCCAAATGAAGCTCAGCTCTGCTGTCACCCAACTTTCAGGGCTTCTCAGAGCTTCGGTTTTCTCATCTGTAACAAGGGGGTATAAATAGATTTTATACATCACCATGCTTGTTTACTAAATTAGAGACAATGTATGTAAAATGTACATCCTAGCTTCTGGCCCTCTCCCACCCAATAAATACTTGTCCACTGTCCACTTAATTTTGAATTATGCAGACAGCCTTTGAGACACATGCACATTAGAACAATTCCCATTTAGAAAATCAAAGGAGACAGGAACAAGAGCAAAAGGAGAGCAAGCCTTCCCCAGGTTATGTTTTGTGTGATCCTTGAATGTGTTTGATATAAAAATGGCAGATGAAAATGCTGTAGCTCACACCCAAAGTTAGTAACCATGCAGACTTTGATGAAATTATCAACAATTCATAATGTGACTGCTGCCGAAACAATGATGGAGGGAAGCACAAGCCTTGAAGGTGCCAGGATTACATGGGGAAGTGAAGAAGAGCATGAGATGTGCATTTCATTGAAATTAAAGTTCAACGTGATATGACAGTTTTCCTTTTATAGCTGTTCACTTAAAACTAGGAAAGCTCAGAACCAGTAACCAGGTCTTATTCTTTGGACCAAAACAATTGATTTTTAGAAAAAAAAAAAAAAATCAAAGAACTAACCTACTATTTTAGCTCATTTAATTTTTATAGCAATTTTATGAAGAAGGTGTGAGTCCCTTCATTTTATTTTATTTTTTTAAGGTTATTTATTTATTTATTTATTTATTTTTAATTTATTTATTATTATTATACTTTAAGTTCTAGGGTACATGTGCATAACATGCAGGTTTGTTACATATGTATACTTGTGCCATGTTGGTGTGCTGCACCCATCAACTCGTCAGCACATGGATGCAGCTGGAAACCATCATTCTTAGCAAACTATCACAAGAACAGAAAACCCTTCATTTTAAAGAGGAAAAACAACGGAGACATAGTTAGGAAAAGTAGAATTTCCAACATCACACAGTTAGGGTGAGATTTGAACTCCCAAATGCAACGTTAATTCCATTGTTTCATGCTGCTTCATTCCATGCCCATGCTGTTCCTCTGTGGTATGTTATTTTTATAAAGTATTTAAGAAATATTTTCACGCGTGTTACAAACTGAATGTTTGTGTCCTCCCAAAATGCATCTGTTGAAATTTAATCCCCAGAGTGATGATATTTGGAGGTGGAGCCCTTGGGAGGTAATCAGGTGATGAGACTGGAGACCTCATGAGAGGGATTAGTGTACTTATATCAGGGACCCAAGGGAACTCAGCCATCTCTTCCACCATGTGAGGGCACAGCAAGAAGGCTTCATCCATGAACCAGAAAGCTGGTGCTCACCAGACTCCAAATCTGCTGGCATCTTGATCTTGGACTTCCCAGCTTCCAGAACTCTGAGAAATAAATGTTTATTGTTTAAGCCACCCAGTCTATGGTAATTTGTGATAGCAGCTCTGGCTGATTAATACACAGTGATTTTTGGAATATTTATAATACTGACTTAGTTAAGGCAGTTAATACACGTGTTGTACCATGAACTAAAGAAACAACCTGCTGGTCACATTCTTCAATTGATAATTGATCAGTCAATAATCATGAGTTGAGGGTCCACCATGCTGAACTTGTGTTACACATGATAATTACTTTTTGCTCCCATGTCATGTTCTAATAGCTGTCATTGTTAAATATGAAAGTTAACAATTTCTCTTTTCCACACAAACTCTTCTTAAACTTTTTCCAAATTATCTTCACAATTCTTTTTGTGAATAGTTCCTAATTTAAGTTAGTTGCTCATTTCACTGACAATTCCATTGTATAGTCATCATTATCCTTCCAACTTCCCATATTATTCCCATTCTCATTTCAACCTTCTTCATCTTTCACTGCTTATTATTTACCTTTCTGATGATTTTTAATGATAGCACCAAATACATTCAAAAGAAAAATTTCCTATACACAGTGCTTGGGAGAGACCTCTGATATTTGCTTTCTTTCTTTACCTCTGAAATTTAGAAGTATTTTGGATGCTTTCTATGTGTTAGAAACTAGAAAAACAAAGTTGATCAGAGTCCCCTAAGGGACTCATAGTATAGATGGTGGGATGGTGAAGACATGTATGAAACATCCACACCATAATGTGACAAGTGCTGTAACCAAAGTGAGATCCAAGTACTGATGGAGCACTCAAGTGTTCATTTGACTCTGTCAGGGGAGTTAGGAAATACATTCCTGAGAAAGTGATATTTGAGCACAGTCTTGAAGACTGGTAGGACTTTTCCTGATTGAGTGGTTGAGTGGTTGAGAAGGAAGGACACTTTTATGTGCTTGGGGATTAGAAAACTTTGGCTTGGTTGGAGAGATAATACCTGTGTCCCCTGGGGTAGAAGCAGAAGATGGTAAAGTGAGCTATAGAAGATGGGACCAGCCTAGATAACGAGAATGGAATCCCACTTTCAAGGGAAAATCATATAAAATGGACCACAGCATTAATGGAAAATAGGGTGGGAGGTTTCGTAGAGGCAGATCAGGCTTGAAGAGAAGATCATGGTCATGGAAGGTTTTATGTAACGTGCCAAAGACTTTGTCTTTCATTCCCTATGCAATGGGACATCCTGATAGCTTTTGTCACGGAATGGACTTAGATTTGTTTTGTTGATTGTGGAAAATAAATTGGAGGAAAGACGTTAAAAGGAAAAGGAATAGTTAAGCAGCTATTTAAGTAATTCAGGTGAAAAATGACGAATGTCTGGACATAGATGTGATGAAAGAAAAAAATCCCAGTGTCTCTGCTTTCTCAGATCTTGCTGTGTATTTTTGGGGAACACTAAAATAATCACAAACGTAACAATACTTTACATTTTTGTAGTGCTTTAAAAGAACAACTATAACATCAAGTCAAGTATTTGTTGAGAGCATACTATATGATGGCCACTTTGTGTTAAGCCTTGTGTATGGTTTACCTCAATTTAATTTTCTTCTCCCAACAGACTTACAAAAGAGGTAGAACATATATGCTTCCCATTATGTGAGAAAGAAACAGGCCATATGTCACATATGCTAAATGTTTGATATATATGCAGCCCATACTGAATGATTTCAGAGGCCCTTGGCCTGAGCTTTGAAACCTGCAGGCTGAACTCCAAGAAGTAGAAGAGTGAGGGCTGAACGTTCCCAGTGGTAAAGATGCATAAGTACTCAAATTCCCCTATAATTCCTCAGAAGACGTAACTTATTTTAATTAATCAATCAAATATTTATTTCACCTCACCTCTGTTCACAGGAGCTGCGATAGGATCAAGAGATTTCAGCATGCATGTGGCCATAGATTGTCTGAGAAAGAAGCCATCTGTTAGAGTTGACAGGTTGTGGTCTCAGAAATCATTGAACCTGGGCTTGAATTCTGACACCAACACTATTACATAGCTGTGAGGCTTTGGAAGTGTCATTTCATCTCTCTAATCCTCAGCTTCCCCACCTGTACAATTGAATCAGAAGTATGCAAATTGCAGGGTTGCTGTAAAAATTGGAGTTTATATACTAATGTGCTTTGTACAGTATAGAACCAGGAGAAGGTGCAAAATCTATGGTAGTAGTTCATTATTATTATTATTATTATTAATTATTTAGTATCTTTTGATCTAGTAAGGGGTGTGGAGAGGGATGACAGTGTGAATCCTTCAGAAATCAGGAGGTGGATAAACAGAAGTTTGATTCAATGGGGAGTCTGCTAGAAGGTCTAGAAGCACACAGTGGTGATGCTGGCAGGGGTCTTGGCCGCTAGCTAGGGCCTTTGTTCTTATTCTTTTTAAAAAGGGTGGTCCTTATAATGCTTACAGTGTCTGACTCCAATACTGAGGACAGAGAAAGCTCCTGAGATGCCCATAAATATCCATTTTACTCTGCCTTTTCAGATTCTGCTTCTTAAATACAATACAGGCCTCGCTACTTATTTGTTCACATCCCTTTGGTTTACTCTGTGCTTGCAGAGGCCCCAGCAGGGACCACCCTGGGCACACAAACAGCTGAAAGTTCAAAACTGAAAATAATTTTATCTGCCTCAGTGCTGACACCTGCACGATGCACTTTGCATAACTTTGAGAAGTTAACCTGCTGTGTGTTATTGGCAAAGGGGATGGAGGCAGAGTGTTTGCTTCCTGAGACCCAGGACAATGTAATTTAGAAAGTTCCCAGTAGCATGGACCCTTCAGTGTACCATGCCACACATCACATTTAGTTACCGGAGTCCCCATGGTTACACAGGATTTCATTCCCACTGTGATACCAGTGATCAAACAAACTTTTCTGTTTCAAAATGAATATTGCTGTATTGCTATGTGTAACAGTAACAATGGTACTACGCTATTGCAATAATTTTTGAGAATACATAAAATTATAAAGAAATAAAAAAGGGGCCGGGCGCGGTGGCTGAAGCCTGTAATCCCAGCACTTTGGGAGGCCAAGATGGGCGGATCACGAGGTCAGGAGATTGAGACCATCGTGGCCTACACGGTGAAACCCCGTTTCTACTAAAAAATACAAAACACTAGCTGGGCAAGGTGGCGGGCGCCTGTAGTCCCAGCTACTCGGGAGGCTGAGGCAGGAGAATGGCGTAAACCTGGGAGGCAGAGCTTGCAGTGAGCTGAGATCCGGCCACTGCACTCCAGCCTGGGTGACAGAGCGAGACTCTGTCTCAAAAAAAAAAAAAAAAAAAGGAATAAAAAAGGTTTTTGGATTCTGGAGCCAGGCTTCCAGGGGTTGAATCCTGTCCCTGTTACTTATTAACTGTGTGTTTTTGGATGGATATCTTAGGTTGTGTACCTCAGTTTCCTTTTTTATAAAACGGGAATAATAAAAGAAGCTACCTCATTGGGTTGTTAGGTGTTTCAGGTGAAACGCTGCACTAAAATGCTTTAGAATAATGTTAGTTATTATTGCTGCCCTGCTGGTTCCTACCGTTCCATTCATATATTTTTAAAGTGTAGTTTAATATGTAAGTAAATCATATTAATCATGCTATTTTGAAAATCCTTTTTAAAAAATGTAGCACATTGTTGGATCTATTTCCTTGTCTATATATAAAAATCACCATCATCATTTAAAAAAGTAAAATGGTAAGAATGTGGCTTGCACAGCCAGATGGTCTGGGTTTAAACTCTGCAGTGCTGCTTACAAACTGTGTGGCCTGAACGGGCAAGTCATTTGACTTCTCTCTTCCTCAGTTTCCCTATGTGTAAAATGAGGATTAATAACTAATACTCAACTCATAGAATTATTATGAGGATTAAGCAAGTAAATATTCATTTGTAAAGAACTTAGAATATAATAAGTTTATATAAAGATTTATTTTTAAAAAGAGAGAGAGGGAGAGAAGAAAGCACAGTAAGGAACATTGGATGTTTTGCCTCCTTAGTGTCTCTTCCCAGCTCTGGTAGTAACACAAGCCTCTCCCCTGCAGGACACTGTCCTCCACCCATCTGTTCACAGGGGGATCCTGGGACCAGGATAAGAAATTCCCAGTAGCAGAGTGATGAGTCCAGAGTTGACCTACAAAAGGAACTGTTTCCTGTGGTTCGGCTTCACAGATGCCAGGCCAGGATCCTCCCTTAGGCTTTTCTGCAGGACCTACAGGAAAAGGCTGCTGCTCTCTGATAACAACATTTCATATCCTCAGCTGAACTCCTCATCTCCTCTACACCCCAGCCTGCTCCACCCATAGCCTTCCATATCCCTATCCTCATAGTTTCTCAAAGACCCTGACCCCTCTCACTTACACTAAACAAACAGTATGTCCATAAATTCTGTTTTAAGTTTCTTCAAATGTACGCAGAGTCCAACTACACTCACCGTGTCCTCTGATGACACCCTAGGTAGACCCACGGCCATTCCCCACTGGGAGATCCACAGAGACACTCCGATGCTGTCCTTGCTCCCTGCCTGGGAAATAATATATGATGATCTTTCAAACAAATAAAGAGACCATGTTCTTTTTCTACTCAAAGTCCTGCAATGACTTCCTGTATATCCCAGGGTAAAAATCAAAGCCCTTACAACGGTCTACAAAGGTCTATCTCATTTGGTTCCTTGCTATCTTTTCTGTAACTTTCCCTCAATCTCACTTCACTCTAGCCCTAGAAGCCTTCAGAGGTTCTCAAAACACACCAACCATGAATCTATATTGAAACTTTTAACTGTAGCCATTGGCTTTACCTGGAATGGTTTTTTCCCCAGTATTTCCTTGGCTAATTCCTTTATCATCTCCTTCAAGTTTCTACTCAAGGTTCATCTTTCGAAGAAGCATGCACTAAGTAGCCAATTGTTTAACCCTGTAATTTATGCATAAATTACAATCATTTAGATATTCTATTGTATCTTGTGTTCTGACAGCAGCTATCATCTTCCATCATTTTACATAATTTACTTGTTCATCATCTACTCCCTCACCCCATCACATACTATAAAGTGCAAGCTTTTGGGGACAGGATTACTTTTTCTATTTGGTTCATTAGTGTGTCTTAAGAATCTCAACCACTGCCTGACATATCATAGGTGCACAACAAACATGTATTAAATTAATCACTTGAATTCATGGTTCATCAGTACCTGAAACTCAATCTACTATTGGAGATTTTGGTTATATAAACACTAAATTACTTATTTTATCTTAGTTAGTAGTAATGTAACTAGTACTTTATCTCAGAATTAGTATACTATTAGTATTAGATACTTAGTATTTTATCTTACTTATCTTAGCTAGTAATGGCATTCTGTCCATTCTGTCACTTTTAAGTAAAAGAGCTTAAAACAAAGTATTGCATATACTTACAGTGGCTTTTCCCTTGATGTCCTATTGATCAATATTTATGTGATTTCCAAATATCTTCATAATAAATTATAGTTCATAAATATTCTTGCAAATACAAATTTGTAAGTAGCCCCAAAATCATTTTTTCTAAGAAAGAATTCTTTCCAATAAAAATTGTAGAAGTAAAATTTTTGGATCAAAGATTTTTGAAATACATTGCCAAATTGCCCTCTAGAATGAATTTTCTAATTTATAATGGTTGCCAGCAATAGATTAGGGTGCTCCTTTCCTCACACTCTGGCCAAAACCAAGAGGAGAAAAGTAATATGTCATTGTGGTTTAAAATGGAATTTCCTTGATAAGTAATGAGAATAAGTATTTTTTAATGTTTATAATAATTTAATTTTTATAATATCCTTTGCCTGTTTTTAAAATCTATTCAGAATTTGAATAATGAAACCATTCCTTCATGTCAGCAGTACCATTTCAGAGGGTCATATCTGTGTGTGAACATTTCTGTCTAGGAAGATAATTTAGATATAGCCCCCACCTCCCAAATCTTGGGATTTCCTTCCAGAAGGCTTATACTGATGTTTACATGTCAAGACTGAGCAGATTTGGAGTCCAGATTTGAATCAAGCCTCTTCGTAGTGGTCAGGGGACTTTGGTTATTCATAATGGAAATTCATTTTCTTTGGGCTCAAGGAATTTATTGAATGCCACAGAAACCATAAATAAGACAAAGATGAAGTAAAACCAAAAAATTACCAACCAGAATATTTTCCTCACCCACCCTTGTTTCTTTATGTGCGTCCACTTCTCCTTCCCTTTTCTGCCTCACTGCTCTAGACTGTAAAGACTCTCTTTTACTTTCTCTCAATCTTTGTCTCTGTGTGTGTGTGTATTTCTATTTCTATCTCATTTCATTCTCCCCTTCTCATTGCGTGTTATGGGCTGACTTGTGACCTCTCAAAACTCCTATATTGAAGCTCTTAACCCCTATTTACTACCTAAGCATTATATTTGGAGATAGGTCCTTTAAAAAAGATGATTAAGTTAAATTGTTTAACTTAACAACTAATAAACCCCTCTTTTTTTCTCTCTTTCTCCCTTCCTTCCTTTCTCTTTCTGTCTCTAACCTCCTCTTCTCCTTTTTCTGTTATAGTTTGAAAACTCCCCGTTCGGACCACGCTGGGTTGCATACCCAATCATTATAGCCAAAATTCCAGGTATCACAAATTTCCATTAAAACCAAAGATTTAAAGTGGGATAAGGGAAAAATGAACAACTTCCTCTACACACTTCAGAAGGGGGCAAGCCTTCCTTAAAGTGGTAGAGGAGGGCTAGACAGAGGGCATGTCCACCAGACTCTTGGAGGGTATGTCAAAGGCAGCCACTGATTTGATAGACAAAGGATACTGAGAATTTTTCCAAAGCCAAATGTAAGCATTCTAAATCTGAGGATCAAATTTAATACCAGTTAAGAAAGAGTGTCCTAGTATAGAAAAACAAAACAAAACAAAGATGCAAACAAATGAACACCATCCAGGGAGTCAGCCTGAAGGTGGCATGAACAGCTGAAGGTGGATATGTTTTGCTGCACAATTATTTACTTGCATGGACAGGTTTGACAGTACAGCCGTAAGAGTGAAAATATTGTATTCTGATGATAGTCCTACACTTCATGTTGGAAACCAGGGTTGAAGAACTTACTTTGTCTTTTACTATTTTGGGTATCTTAATTAAGTTATTTAACATCTATGAGCCTCTAATACCTTGGATTTTTAAACCAAAAACTATCTAAGACAGGTCTCAATCAATTTAGTTTATTTTGCCAAAGTTAAGGACATGCCTGGAAAAAATAAACATGGAATCACAGAAACAGTCTGTGGCCTGTGCCTTTCTCCGAAGATGATTTTGAGGGCTTCAATAAGTAAAGGGGAAAAGTGGGCTAGAGGAGAAAGAGGGAGGGTATGATAATCCACATGTTATAAGAGAAAAGGAGCAGATAGTGGAAGAGTTAATTATGTATTTCTCTTGTGCTCAGTAAATCTAGTACTTTACATAGGATAAGGTGAACATACATCCTACCTGTGGAGATATTTAACATTTTATCTATAGCTATCTGCTTAGTAACAAAAGAAAAGGCAGCTTCTTAAATGACTTAGCTTTCAGCTTAATTTTTTTCTTTTGGTGTAGTGAATTGGGGTCCTGAGTTTTTATTTTCCATTTGCAGATTCAAAATGGAAGAAGTAATTCACCTTGTCTATGATATCTGGCACATAATAAGTGCTCAATAAATAAATGTATGACATTAAGCATTGTAACATAATACCTTGTAATACATATTTATAAACTAAGTACTCTAACATAATCAAATATTATTCTCATTTGCAGTAATCATTCAGATCTCTAGGACTAAAGAAAAATCCAGAGATGTGGGGAAAGGACTCTAAGCTTATCTATTTATTTTTAATATGAAACACATTTCATCTATTTTAACCTGGCATAAAAAGTATGGCACCTTAGAATTTTGTGAAATGGTGAGGTACACATTATTAATGCCTACTAGTTTTCCCTGTTTTCCTTGGCATTTTGGTAACTGGACTTTCTAATCCCCTTGCAGTTGGGCAGATTCATGTGACAAGTTCTGACTAATGAATCGAGAAGGGGAGTGGCTGTGCTGCTTCCATGCGGAGATTTGAGAAGCTCCCTAACAATTCTCATATTTGTCTTACTAATGTTATGGTAGTTACATAGTTTGAATGTATCCACCAAAAGTTCAGGTGTTAGAACCTTAATTTCTTACTGTAGCAGTGTTGGGAGGTGGAGCCTAGTGGGAGGTGCTTTGGTTGTGTGGCCTCTCATGAAAGGATTAATGTCATTCTTAAAGGAATATGCCAGTTTTTGTGGGAGGGAGTGAGTTATCATGAGAGCGAGTTGTTATAAAAAGCAAGCTTGGCTTCCTCTCTGGCCATGTGATATCTCCTACCATGTTATAAAACAGCAGGAGGCCCTAGTCTGATGCTTGAACCATATTCTTGGACCTTCCAGCATCCAGGACCATGAGCCAAAATAAACCTCCATTCTCTATCAATTACCCAGTCTGTGGTTTTCTGCTATAGCAACAGAAAATGGACTAAGACAAATGGTATTCACTGACAAAGTTTAGTACTGATTTCTCAGAACCCTGAAGAGTTTTCCCAAACCAGGTTAGAATTGCAAAAATAAAGTTTTGCTGCATGAAGTCTCCAGTTTGGGAGTTTTTCTTAAGGTAACACATATAAGCAATGCTCAGAATGCAGGAGGCTTGATACTCCAATTCTTAAGTACTATTCTCTGATTCCTGATATCAGACTCTAGTTAGAGCCTCTTTTGTTTATCCAAAACACATCTTGACCCTGGCAAATCTTTGCTAAGGTGTAACTTTCTCTGTTTAGAATTTGTTCCTGGATGGGGATTGTTTTGAATTTGCAAAAACACAAAGTTTACTTAAAGTAAAATCATTATGTTACTTTGTTTCTTTCTAATGCTGTTTCCATTCTTTTAGTGTACTTTAGAACAGTTTATGATAATCAGTATCTCTCCCTCCCTACTTCAGAATGATGCGAAGACTTTAAAGTTCTTTAACTCCTCCAATCTCTCATTTTATGTGTTGATGTTTTATTGTTAACTTCCCCTTGTTTTGATACTTCTAAGTGGATCAAAACCATTGTTGTGTGATGTTTTATTGTTTAGGTTTACTTACAAGTTTATCCATTTTTAAAATTCATCATTCCATTTTGCAGCATGTATCATCCTTCTGGGTTTACTTTCTTTCTTCGTAAAGTACATTGTTTAATGCTTTATTTATTCATTTATTTTTAGTGATGATGTCTCTCAAATTTTGTCTTATAATTTCTTTATTACACCGTCAGTCTTGAATGACAGTTTAAGTGGGTATAGAATTCTAAGCTGATAGTTTACTTCCCCAGAGTTTCAATGATATTATTTTGCTGTTTATCAGTTTCTAATGTTGGTGTAGAGAAGCTAATGTTGGTCTGAAACATATTCTTTCTTAGCGAATCTGTCTTTTTTTTCCTCCCTCATTGCTTCCAAGACCTCCTCTTTGTCTTTGGTTTCCTGAATTTTTCAGTAAGATTTCTAGATATGTATCTTGTTTTCTTTGTCATTTATGTAACTCAAGGTTCTTCTTAATGTGAATATTCATGGTTTTCCTCAACTCTGGAACACTCTCAGACATCATCATACCTTGTCTCATTTTATCTGTTTTTTTTTTTCCTTGTGTAACTACTAATAGACATGCTGGAATGACACAATTTATTCAGTTGCTACCTCTTTGGTTCTTTTTGCAGCAGTATGGTATTTTCCTCAGATCTGTTTTTCCTTACATGGCTCTCTCTAAATAATTAATTGTGTCTAATTTACTGTTTAACTTGTCCATTGAGTTTTCAACTTCAATAACTGCTTTGTTTCTCTGTAGAAGTTCTATGTATCTGTTCCTTCTTTCCAACTCTTTTTTTCTTATGTTTCTAATTTCTTGTTTTCTGACATTAGTCATAGTTTGCTTGTCTATTATATGAAGAAGCAATCTAGAAAGGGTTAAGCAAACATTTTGAGGTCAGAATGCATGGTTTGAATCTCAAGCTTCCTATATATTAGCTGAGTTATCTTAAACTAGTTGAATACCCTAATTAACTTTTAAAGCCTCCCTTTCTTCAAATGTAAAATGAACATATTGATATATTGATATTTGTATATTATACTTATATTTAAAATAATTAAAAGAGCATGACACAAAATTGCTCAAAAAATGTCAGCTCTGTCTTCACCATCACCATTATCAAAAATGTCAACTCTCCCAGGCAGTTTTCTATTTGATTTGTGAACCCACTCTTAGTGAGGCTTTATCTTTCAGAATCCTGTGAGTCTTGGTATGGTGGGGTATTCCTAATGGTAATTTTCTAATTATTTATCTCAAGTATCTCAGGAGAAATTTCAGGCTGGGCTTATGTTTTATTTTAGTTTACTGAGCTCTGTGTTGCTAAACTAAGGAGCAATATAAATTGAGTCCCTAAAGCTGAGGGTCTTCAGGCTCATATTAGGATTTGAGGTGGCCTAATAAATAGTAACAGTTGTTGGTCTGTCTGCCTGCATGTCTCTCTGTCTTTCTGTGTTTCAGTAGATTTCTATTATCCTCGTTTTTTTCTCTATCTCTCCTGTTTTTCTTTTTCTTTCTTTCTTTTTTTTTTTTTTGAGACACAGTCTTGCTCTGTCGCCCAGGCTGGAGTGCAGTGGCCGGATCTCAGCTCAATGCAAGCTCCGCCTCCCGGGTTTTCGCCATTCTCCTGCCTCAGCCTCCCGAGTAGCTGGGACTACAGGCGTCCGCCACCTCGCCCGGCTAGTCTTTTGTATTTTTTAGTAGAGATGGGGTTTCACCATGTTAGCCAGGATGGTCTTGATCTCCTGACCTTGTGATCCGCCCATCTCGGCCTCCCAAAGTGCTGGGATTACAGGCTTGAGCCACCGCGCCCGGCCCTCTCCTGTTTTTCATCTTTGGTTTCATCTTATCACTTTTATAACCTTACTGCAAGTATTTATGAGTTTATTCCCAGAGTCTAGCTCAATCCCTGCTGCAGATACAAGGATTAAATAAATGAGTAGATTTCCCCCATTATGGAAGAGTCTATTTGCTGTTTTGAGTATAAGTTGGAAAGGTACCCTTTGTAAGAAGACACCCTTACTACAATAATACTCCTATTCCTATTCCTTCCACCGTTACTACTGAAATGACAGCAGTTTCTTAAATGACTTCAATACTCATTCTGTGCCAAGAGTTTTCCGTAAATTCATAAAACCCTCATAACCATCTTGGAGGAAAGATACTATGATGAATGCCCTCTTACTGATGAATAAAGAGGAAAACTAACCTGTTTTAGGTCAGTGTTTCTCAACTGGGAGCAATTTTGCACCATCACCAGGGGACACTTGGAGACATTTTTGGTTTACACAGCAGGGGAGGGGGATGTTACACAGCAGGGGAGTTCAGGGATGGTGCTAAACTTTCTATAATATACAGGATTATACACTTAAAATATTATCTATCCTCAAATGTTAAAAGTGTTGAAGTTGAGAAATGCTGAGCTCAATAGAATATATGATCTTTTGCTTCATTACTTTTAACTTCATATACACTTTATTTTGCATACCCATATATTTTTCTAAATACCATATATTTGTATTGTTTAAATCTGATCTGTCATTCTTTATCTCTTACTGGGTGAATTTGACTAATTTATGTTTATGTAATTATTGATATAGTTCAGCTTATATCTACTATCTTAATTTATTATTGCAGTCTCTACTTTAATCCTTTACATCTTTCAAAAGCTGATATCCGTATGAAGGACCATAAATCCTCCTTAATATCCTTGTGGATGATGGAAAGACTAGAAGGTAAGAAGATATTAATTGGAAATTAAATAATTTGGAAGAGGAGAACCCTACCTTTTGGCTGTCTATAAAATTAGGTTATTGGACTAGACAACTTAAAAATTCTAACATGAGGATGATAGATAATCAAATTATCCTGCATTTGGGATTCATGCTAAATGAGCACAGGCAAACCTCACTTTATTGTGCTTTGCTTTGTTGTGTTTTTCAGATATCATGTGTTTTACAAATTGAAGGTTTGTGGAAACCCTGCATAAAGCAAGTCTATTGGTGACATTTTCCCAACAGCATTTGCTCACTTTGTGTTTCTGTGTCACATGTTAGTAATTCTTACTATATTTCAAACCTTTTTATTATTATATCTGTTCTGGTGATCTGTGATCAGTGATCTTTGATGTTACTACTATAATTTTTTTGGATGCTGTGAACTGTGCCCATATAAAATGGTGAATTAAATCAACACAAGTTGTGTGGTTCTTACTGCTCCAATGACCAGTTATTCCCTGACCTCTCTCCCTGTTCTCAGACCTTCCTAGCCCCTGAGACAACAGTCTTGAAATTAGGCTAATTAACAATCCTGCAATGTCACCTAAGTGTTAAAGTCAAAGGAAGAGTCACAAGTCTCTAACTTTAAATCAAAAGCTAGAAATAATTAAGCTTAGTCAAAAAGGCATGTTGAAAGCTGAGATAGGCGGAAAGCTAGGCCTCTTGCACCAATCAGTTAGTTGAGTTGTGGATGAAAAGAAAAAGTTTTTGAGGAAATTAAAAGTACTACTTCAGTGACTGCTCAAATGATAAGAAAGCAAAACACCCTTATGCTATTATGGAGGGAGTTTTAATGGCCTGGACAGATCAAACTGGCTACAACATTCCCTTAAGCTAAAGCCTAATCCAGAGAAAGGCCCTAACTCTCTTCAATTCTATGAAGGCTGACAGAGGTGAGGAGGCTAAGGACAAAAAGTTGGAAGCTAGCAGAGGTCATTCATGAGGTTTAAGGAAAGAAGTCATCCCCATAAAATAAAAGTACAAGGTAAAGCAGCTTGTGCCAATGGAAAAGCTGCATCCAGTCATCCAGAAGATCTAGCCTAGGTCATTGCCAAGGTGGCTACACTAAACAACAGATTTTCAATTTAGATAACATAGGCTTATATTGAAAGAAGATGCCATGTAGGACTTTTATAGCTAGAGAAGAAAAGTCAATTCTTGACTTCAAAGCTTCACTGGATAGGCAAGCTGTCTTGTCAAGGGCTAATGCAGCTGTTAACTTTAAGTTGAAGCCAGTGCTTGTTTGCCATTCTGAAAATCTTAAGGCCTCTAAGAATGATGCTAAATCTACTTTGCCTATGCTCTAGAAATGGAAGAACAAAGTCTGGATGACAGCAGGTCTGTTTAAAGCATGGTTTGCTGAATGTTACACACTCACCATTTAGACCTATGGCTCAGAAAAAAAAATTCCTTTCAAAATATTACTGCTCATTGACCACACGCCTGGTCAACCAGGAACTCTGTTGGAGAGGTCCAAGGAGATTTAAATTGTTTTCATGCCTGCTAACAGAACACCTATTTACAACTCATGAGTCAAGGACTAATTTAGATTTTCAGGTCTTATTATTTAAAAAATACATTTCATAAGCTCCAGCTGCCATAGATAGTGATTCCTTTGAAGGATCTGGGCAAGTAAATCTTTTGGAAGAATTCACCATTCTAGGTGCCATTAAGAACATTCATGATTCATGGGAGGCGGTAAAAATATCAACATTAACAGAAGTTTGGAGGAAGTTGATTCTAATCCTCATGGAGGACTTTGAGAGGTTCAAGACTTTAGTGGAAGAATGAACTGCAGATTGGGTGGAAATAGCAAGAGAACTAGAAAGAAGTGGATCCTGAAGATGTGACTGAATTGCTGCAATCTCATCATAAACCTTGAACCGTGAAGATTGTTTCTAATGGATGAAAAGGAAAGTTGTTTCTTAAGATGAAATTTACTCCTGGTGAAGATTCTGTGAACATTGCTAAAGTAACAAGAAGGGTTTAGAATATTACATAAACTTAGTTGATAAAGCAACAGCAGGTTTCAGAGAATTGATTCCAATTTTGAAAGAAGTTATATTGTAGATATAATGCTATCAAACAGCATCATATGCTACAGAGAAATCTTTAGTTAAAATAAAAGTCAATTGATGTGGCAAATTTTATTTTTGTCTAATTTTAAGAAATTGCCACATCACTCCAGCCTTCAGCAGTCACCACCCTGATCAGTTAGCAACCATCAACATCAAGGCAAGACCCTCCACCGGCAAAACCTTCATGACCTGCTGAAGGCACAGATAATCATTACCATGTTTTAGCTATAAAATATTTTTAAATTAAATTGTATGCATTTTTTTTGAGACATGGTCTCACTCTGTCACCCAAGCTGGGTGCAGTGGTGTAAACTCGGCTTGGTGCAGCCTCCACATCCTGGGCTCAAGAGATCTTCCAACCTCAGCCTCCCAAGTTACTGGGACTACAGGCTCATGCCACCATGCCCAGCCAATTTTTTTTTTTAAGAGATGAGGTTTTGTCATGTTGCCCAGGCTGGTCTCAAACTCCTGGTCTCAAGTGATGATCCTCGGGCTTCAGCCTCCCAAAATGCTGGGATATCAGGCATAAGCCGCCATGCCCAGCCAGTATATTTATTTTTTAGACATAATGCTATTGCACACTTAATAGACTATAGTATTGTGTAAACATAACTTTTATATGCACTGAGAAACCAAACAATTTGTATGACTTTCTTTATTGCAATATTGGCTTCATTGAGGTAGCTTGGAACTGAACCCACAATATCTCCAAAATGTGCCTATAGATTTTAGCTGCTTTTTGCCACACAAACAAACAAAAAAGGTAACTATGTAAAATGATACATATGGTAATTTGTTTCACTTTTTTACTATCCATAACATCATGTTGTATATTTAAATATACACAATAACATTTACTTCTAAAAATTAGATATTTAAAATTTTTTGTAGCAGACTTTACTGCTGCTCATTGATTATCAATGTGCCTCCTCCCGTATACACACAAATGCTTATACATTCTTGCACATAGACAGAACCATATGGCTCTGTCTGGCCAAAATATCTTCTGGACTGAAGCATTTAAGAGCTAGTTTGTGATCCTCCTTCTACCTGTTTTTCTTGTATGAGTAACAACTAAGATTCCTTTTGGGACGTAAAGCATTTGTTAGTCTGAGTCTCCAGTGACAGTATTGGTCAGACACCCTGGATGAAATACTGCATGAGTAAAAATAAACTTTTGTTGAGTTAAGTCACTGAGATTTTGGAGTTTGTTTTGCTATTGCAGCACAGTCTATGTTATGACTTCTCGGTGTCACAGTTAGCTGAGAAAAAGTTTGACTCAGAATTTTTTCCAGCTTTATTGAGAGATAACTGACAAATAAAAATTATATATATTCAAAGTGTACAATATGATGATTTGATTGTGTAACAATTGCCACACTCAAATTAATTAACACAACCCTCACCTTTGTAAGGGAATAGAATGGTAGGTACAGCAAAAGGGTGGTAAAATTATTTATCACCTTCTTTGCCTTTCTACCTCATTTTGTTCTTACTTCACATATAGCATGTGCCTACTGAATTGCAGTGTGTATTTTTATATAGTACTCAGTTCCACTAGACAGTGAGATTTTTATTCAGGATTTTACGTCTAGATGATGCTTTATTTATCTTTATAGTCATACACATAATATGGTGGTAGGCACAGAGTAGATTCATGAATATTGAGTAAAATAATGAATCTGTAAGTATACAAAAGCAACTGAAAACTGGGCACAGTGGCTCACACCTGTAATCCCAGCACTTTGGGAGGCCAAGGCAGGTGGATCATGAGGTCAAGAGATCGAGACCATCCTGACCAACATGGTGAAACCCTGTCTCTACTAAAAATACAAAAATTAGCTGGGCATGGTGGTGTGTGCCTGTAATCCCAGCTACTCGGGAGGCTGAGGCAGAAGAATTTGCTTGAACCAGGGAGTCGGAGGTTGCAGTGAGCCGAGATTGAACCACAGCACTACAGCCTGGTGACAGAGTGAGACTCTGTGTC
Source organism: Macaca nemestrina (assembly GCF_043159975.1). Classification (NCBI taxonomy): domain Eukaryota; kingdom Metazoa; phylum Chordata; class Mammalia; order Primates; family Cercopithecidae; genus Macaca; species Macaca nemestrina. The sequence continues at coordinate 14,192,640 of NC_092132.1, read as the reverse complement.
AAAAAAAAAAAAAAAAAAAAAAGCAACTGACACAGGGCCTACACACAATTGGATGTTCAGCAAATTATTGGTTGAATGAATGAATAAATATCTGAATACATGAAAGAGGCCACTTGTATTAGACTGTTCTCATGCTACTGATAAAGACATAACCAAGACTGGCTAATTTATAGAGTGAAGAGGTTTAATTGACTCACAGTTGCACACGGCTGGAGATGCTTCACAATCATGGTGGAAGGTGATTGAGGAGCACAGTCACGTCTTACATGGTGGCAGGCAAGAGAGCTTCTGCTGGGGAACTCCTATTTATAGAACCATCAGCTCTTGTGAGACTTATTCTCTACCAAGAGAACTGTATGGGGGAAACTGCCCCATCATTTAATTATCTCCAACTGGGTCTCTCCTACAACACATGGGAATTATAGGAGCTACAATTCAAGGTGAGATTTGGGTTGGGACACAGCCAAACCATATCACCACTGTATACCAGGAAGGAGGGGTGAAGTTACAAAAGTTGAAAACAGGACCCAAAAAGCAAGAGTCAGAAGGTCTCTGAGACAAACTCCGTGTATTTAGTGATCTGTGAGATACACCCACATCTCTTAGCCATAGTAAGAGGTGTGTCAGGGAACCAGCTGCTGCTCCCTGGTGGTGGTGTCCTTGGTGGTGGTTGGGAAGGGGTAAGGGCTCTCTGGATGCATGGGGGTGGGGATGATTTACTTAGTGAGGGTACAGGGCAAGTGGCAGCATATATTAAGAGAGAAGCTATTGTAACAATAGACTTTATAAGTCTAGGCTTAAAAAAAGCTATCAGATTTGGACAGGGAAGACAGGCCTAGAGAAGAAGGATAATGGTTCTGGAGTCTGAGCTAACCTGATCAGGTGCTCCAGATATGGCTTGGAGTCTTGGAGGTGTCTATGTTCCAGGACCTGGGAAAGTAGCCTGGAGAGAGGTCTGAGCCTGGCTACTGGTTTTGGGTCCAACTTCCAGGAAGTTTCTACTTGGCTACCAGGAGCACTCCCCATGTGGCTGCACATACTCCATTATCCAAGCTTCCTAATTGAGTCAGGGATGTCTATTTTGTATGCATGTACTCTGAGATTACTACTAGAAATAACTGTCTCCAACACTTGTATTATTTTTATGTTGTGCTTGTGTGATTAATGGTTATTAGATGAGGTGAGATAGTGTGCTCAAGCATTGAACTCTGGGGACAGATAGGAGCTACCTGGGTTGACCCTGAGCTGCAAGAGATGTGGGGTAGAGAATGGACTCTGGCTGTACTAATAAAAGAGAGTCATGTTTATTGGATAGTTCCTAGATTTTTGGGAGCTCTGCTAAGGATATTTTTGTTAAAACAAGACTGCTGAATTTAAATCCAGTAGCGGGACTTTGTGAGAATAATTTAGTCTTCTCAGGCCTCAGCCTTCTCATCTGAGAAATAGGGATAATTATTCTATTATCTCATGAAGCTGCTGTGAGTATTAGTGAGTTAATGAAAAAGAAAAATTTAGAACAATCTGACAGATGGTGAACCCTCAGTCAATGTTACTGATTTTTGTTGTTATTGTTTAATTCTCACCACAATTCAGTGGGTCCCATTTCTATTCTTACTTTCTCTATACAGAAATTGGGGGACAAATTCATGAGGTCTGTTAGTGAGGCCACTGGGACAGGAACCTAAGCCTGCCTGAATTTGGAGCCTTGACTCTGAGCTACCTTACTGAGTTTGATTGTGTCTTCCAAACTTATGGAACCTCAGATTGTGACCTCAATTGGAAACAAAGTCTTTGTAGGTATAATTGGGTAAGATGAGATCATACTGGATTAGGATGGGCTCTAAATCCAATGTGACTGCTGTAATTATAAGAAAAAGAGAGGCTACACAGAGGCACTCCCCAGGAGAAGCCCATGTAAAGAAAGAGGTGAGATTGGAGTGATGCATCAAGAAGGAACTCCAAGCATTGCTGGGAGCTACCAGAACCTAGTAGGAGGCATGGAAGGATTTCTTATACCTCAATTTCAAATTTCTGGCATCCAGCTCTAAGAGAGAGTATGTTTCTGTTCTCTTAAGCCACCCAGTTTGTGCTAGTACTTTGCATCATCTCTAGGAAACCACGATTGCCACTATATTCCTTGCTAGACTACTAGTCCAGCCCTGGATGGAGCTTCTGTTTTGGGGGATTGAGGGTCTGGGATTCTTTGTGGAGTCTTTCCTGTGTCTGACTGGCAAGCCTATTTTTAACTTTAGCTTGTGAAGTTCATTTTGAGGGATTTTCTCACTTTTCAGTAGGAGTCAGACTTTACACCCCAGAATGCAAGTTTTTAAAATGACAGAATTGCAGAAAGGGCTTGTGAAGATGCCTAGAGGGTAAGAAAAACTTTTTTTTCCTTTGATTATTGAAGTCTTTGGGGAAAATTTAAATCATAATCATCAAAATAATTTCAAACATTATCATGTCAAGCACCATATTAAGCACATTAAATGAATTATCTCATGTAATCCCATTACACACCATGAGGTAGCTACTATTCTGGCCGTTTTCTAGATAAGAACACTGGCTCAGAGTGTGAGCAGTGTGTCACACTAGGGTGAAGGTTAGCTGGGCAATGGCTCTTGCTCCACTCCCTTAAACCTCAATCTTGATGCATGGGAGGGTTCTCTGGAAGCTTTGGCAGAAGTAAAATCACTGGAAATAGTAAAACCTCATTTGTACCTGCTAGTCTATGTTCTCCATTACATTGGATGAGGATGAAAATCAATCCATCCACCTTGAATCCAGCATGGTTTTCATGGTTAGAACTCAGGAAAATCAAATTGCTGCTTTCAGATTGAGAAGCTAAAAAACAAAAAAAGAGAACAATAATCAGAAGTTAGTTTGGAATCAGAGGTTAGTAGTTTTGTATATTTCAGTAAGAAAGCATCAAGATGACGTTAGAGTGTTTCTGCAGCTCAATGTAGGCAAAAATTTTCATAGAGCATTAACAAAACTTTTAAACTAGGAATGAACATGACAATATAGTGAGTACCATTGAAGTTGCAGACCCTTGTTTAATACGTATTTTCACATTAATTCTTACTACAGCCTTCAAGGTGGGCCTCAAATATCCCTATTTTATACATAATAAAAGAGGGACTTGGAGATGTTATGTGACCTGCATTAGGTAAAAAAGTCCTCATGTCTCTGACTCCAAATGATACTTACAGTTAATATGCACTTGGTACATATTTTTAAAATACTTTAAAATTATACTTTATACTTTATACACTTTATAATTATACTTTAAAATAATACTTTAAAATTATTTTAAATGATTTAACATAGGTTGACTCATTTTATCCTCACAGAAACCCTAAGAGGTAGGTTTTGTTATTATCCCTGTTTTAAAATGGAGGCTTCATAGTATTTAATATGGTTTGGCTTTGTCACCACTCAAGTCTCATCTTGAATAGTAGTTCCCATAATCCCATGTTGTGAAAAGGACCCCATGGGTGATAATTGAATCATGGGGGTGACTTTTTCCTGAGCTGTTCTCCTGATAGAGAATAAGTTTCATGATATCTGATGGTTTTACAAAAGTGAGCTTTCCTGCACATGCTCTCTTGCCTGCTGCCAAGTAAGACGTGGCTTTGCTCCTCCTTCACCTTCTGCCATGACTGTGAGCCCTCTCCAGCCATGTGGAACTGTGAGTTCATTAAATCTCTTTTTCTTTATAAACTACCAAGTCTTGGTATGTCTTTATTAGCAGCGTGAGAATGGACTAATACAGTGTCCCATGGTATATATGTACCACATTTTTCTTTATCCAGTCTACCATTGATATACCATTGAACTCTATGCAGCCATGAAAAAGAATGAGATAATGTCTTTGCAGGGACATGGATGGAGCTGGAGGACATTTTCCTTAGCAAATTAACACAGGAACAGAGAACCAAATACCACATGTTCTCACTTAAAAGTGGGAGCTAAATGATAAAAACACATTGACATGCAAAGGGGAACAACACAGGCTGGGGCCTTTTGGAAGGTAGAGAGTGGGAGGAGGGAGAGGATGAGCAAAAATAACTAATTAGCACTAGGCTTAGTACTTGGGTAATAAAATAATCTGTACAACAAACCCCCATGACACAAGTTTACCTATGTAGCAAACCTGCATTTGTACCCCTGAACTTAAAATAAAAGTTAAAAAAATCTAAATTTACACATTTGAAAAAATAAACAAATAAAATGGAGGCATTCAGGTGGATTAAATTACTGTCCCAGGTCACCATGTGGCAGAACCAGGATTTGAACCCAAGTGGCCTGCTCCAGAGCCTGTGCTCTTTGACCTTTTATGTTCTCAAACAAACAGCATGCAGTTGATTAGCAGTAGCAACCGTAACAGTAAAAGTAACAAAAAATAATGTGTAACTGCAGTAAGAAATTTTCGTTACTCAGAATTTCTCTCAGATGGTCTCTTTTGACATGAGAGGATGGTAGGGCAGTAGGTCAGACCTCAATGATAGAAGAACTAGAATTTTCTGGTAGTGAGAGATGGGATAACTAGGAGGGATGGGAGAGGGAAAGAGGGCCTGGAGGAGGCAGGCATTTGTGTGCTCTATCATAGCTCAAGAGTGTTGGGCAGACAGTGAAAAGCAGCCTTGTTGTGGGAAGTCAGGGACCCTGAACAGAGGGACCTGCTGAAGCTGTGACAGAAGAACATAAATTGTGAAGATTTCATGGACATCTATCACTTCCCCAATCAATACCCTTATAATTTCCTATGCCTGTCTTTACTTTAATCTCTGAATCCAGTCATCTTCGTAAGCTGAGGATGTATGTCGCCACAGGACCCTGTGATGATTGTGTTAACTGCACAAGTTTCATAAAGCATACGTGTTTGAACAATATGAAATCTGGGCACCTTGAAGAAAGAACAGGATAACAGCAATGTTCAGAGAACAAGGGAGATAACCATTAGGTCTGACTGCCTGGGAACCAGGCAGGACAGAGCCATATTTCTCTCATTACCGAAAATGGGTAAGAGAAATATCACTTAATTCTTTCCCCAGTAAGGAATATTAATAATTAACAGCCCTGGGAAAAAAATTCATTCCTGGGGCGGGAGCCTCTAAAATGGCCGCTCTGGGAGTGTCTGACTTACGCAGTTGCAGATAAGGGATGAAACACACCCTGGCCTCCTGCAGCGCCCCCAGGTTTGCTAGGATTAGGAAATTCCAGCCTGGCGAATTCTAGTCGACTAGTTCTCTGCTCTTGAACCCTGGTAAGATGTTTATCAATGACAATGCATGCACAGCAGGACATGGAACTTCATTAGTAATTCTAGTTTCATCCTGACCTTGTGATCTTGCCCTGATCTTCTGCCTTTTGATCTTTTGTTGCCCTTGAAGCATGTGATCTCTGTGACCCACACCCTATTCGTTCACCCCTCCCCTTTGAAAATTGCTAATAAAAATACGGCTTGTGGGAATCACAGAACCTGCCAACATGTGATGTCTCCTCCAGACACCCAGCTTTTAAATTTCTCTCTTTTGTACTCTTTCCCTTTGTTTCTCAGACTGGCCAACACTTAGGGAAAATAGAAAATAACTTACTCTGAAATATTGGGGGCTGGTTTCCCCTGATATGGCCTGAGTAGATGTAGGGCTGGCCAGAAGCAACACTGCAGGAGGGTAGAGCCCAAGATGAGGAAGAGATTGGGAGAATGTAATTGTCCTGAAATTAGGAGGAAAATCTTTGAGAAAGGCACAGAGTTTGAGAGGTGATGGCTTTGGAGTTGAGGGAGTTGAAGGCAAATGTGCCAGGTTTTCAAAGGTATAGGAAAGCCCACTGACTGACTTCCTGAGTTGCAAATGGTATTCAGATATGGATCAACCGATTCGTCTAGGAGTCTTGCTATAATTATTTATTAATCTTGTTTTCTCTGTGGAACCATTATCCTCTTAATCATGTCATGTTCTCTTGCAGCCAAGGACTTGGGATAGTGGAGTGGGGAAAAAAATGAACATATTTTCAATAACTGCTATGTGCTACCATCCTAGGTACAATGCATATTTCAGTCCTACCTAGAACAACCAACAGTACTAAGTAAGAATAATTATCCCAATTTGATAGGTGAGAATAATCAGTTTCAAAGAGGTTAGTTTACTTTCCTAACATCATTAAGCTAAGTGACTTGCCCCCCCCAAAACAAAAAGACTATTTTAAAATTTATATGGAACAGAAAAAGAGCTCACATAGTGAAGACAATCCTAAGCAAAATAAATAAATAAATAAATAAATAAATAAATAAATAAATAAAAGAAAAAAGAAAAAGAAAAAGCTGGAGGCATCACTCTACCCAACTTCAAACTATATTACAATGCTACAGTAAACAAAACAGCATGGTAGTGATACCAAAGCAGGCACATAGACCAATGAAAAATAACAGAGAACTCAGAAATAAAACTGCACATCTGCAACCATCTGATGTTCAACAAACCTGACAAAAACAAGAAATGGGGAAAGGACTCCCTATTTAATAAATGGTGTTGGGAGAACTGGCTAGTCATATACAGAATGCCTTGCTTACACCTTATGCAAAAATTAACTCAAGATGGATTAAAAACTTAGCTGTAAAATCCGAAACTATAAAAACCCTAGAAGAAAATCTAGGCAATACCATTCAGTACATAGGTTTTATGATGAAAGATTTTATGATGAAATTGCCAAAAGCAACTGCAACAAAAGCAAAAATTGACAAATGGGATCTAATTAAACTAAGGAGCTTTTCCACAGCAAATGAAACTATCATCAGAGCAAACAGACAACTTACAGAATGGGAGAAAATTTTTGCAATCTGTCCATCTGACAAAGATCTAATATCCAGAACCTACAAGGAACTTAAGCAAACTTACAAGAAAAAAGCAAACAACCCCATTAAAAAGTGGGCAAAGAATATGAACAGACACTTCTCAAAACAAGACATACATGCAGCCAATAAACATGAAAAAAGCTCAACATTACTGATCATTACAGAAATGCAGATCAAAACCACAATGAGATACCATCTCACGCCATCAGAATGGCAATCATTAAAAAGTCAAGAAACAACAGATGCTGGTGAGGTTGCAGAGAAATAGAAATGCTTTTACACTGTTGGTGGGGAATGTAAATTAGTTCAACTACTTTGGAAGATAGTGTGGTGATTCCTCAAAGATTTAGAACCAGAAATACCATTTGACCCAGCAATCCCATTGCTGGGCATATACCCAAAGCAATATAAATCATTCTGTTATAAAGATACATGAACATGTATGTTCATTGCAGCATTATTCACAATAGCAAAGACATGGAATCAACCCAAATGCCCATCAATGATAGACTGGATAAAGAAAATGTGGTACATATTTGCCACGGAATACTATGCAGCCATAAAAAGGAATGGGATCATGTCTTTGCAGGGACATGGATGAGGCTGGAGGTCATTGTCCTCAGCAAACTAATGCAGAAACAGAAAACCAAACACCACATGTTCTCACTTATAAGTGGGAGCTGAATAATGACAACACATGAACTCAGGGAGGGAAACAACACTCACTGAGCCCTGTTGTGGGAGGGCAGGGGAGGAAAGTATTAGGGAAAAGAGCTAATGCTTGTTGGGCTTAATACCTAGGTGATGGGTTGTTAGGTACAGCAAACCACCATGGCACATATTTTCCTGTGTAACAAACCCGTACATCTTGCACATGTACCCTGGAACTTAAAAATAATAATAATAACAAAATAATTAAAAATAAATAAATAGAAAATAACTTGCCCAAGAAGTTGACAAAGAGGTTTTATGACTTTCCCAAAGTCCCTCATTTTTCTGGCCCCAAGGTTACACTCTTCTCTTTCCCACCTTGCTAGCTTCTCATATCCCAGAGCTTCCCTTTGTTCCTTCAGCACCAACATAGAGCTGAATTCCTCCTGGATACTCAATAAACATTTCTCTTAATTGAGTTACTGTGAGATGACCAGAGTCAGCAACAGGATGGGCTTTTCCCATTTTTTATTTTCTAGAAGTTTATTCAGGAGGGACCTTAGATATCCCAGAAACAAAAGCTAATTCAGGTAATAATTTTACCTCTAATAATGCTAATTTTACATAATTCCCTCCTAAGCTCTCAAGATACTACTCATTGAGGTGTGCTCATTTTTTTATTAGCTATTCCTGGAAGTGTTTCAGAGTTAACAGAAGAGCCATAATGATCAGGTAGATTTTTTACCAGATGCCTGCAGACTACGAAAATTCTGCTTCATTGTCTCTCTTGCTTATCTGTGACTTGGTAAAATGGTTGTCACTTTTCTAGGCCTCAGTACCTTTTCAAAATAATGGGGATATTAATGCTTTCATTAATTTTTAATAAAATATACTTAAGTGAATCTTTAGGGTTTCTACCAGAGGGGAGGACAAATCCTGAGGTTTAAAAATTTTTTTAAACAGTTCTTTTGAATTATAATTGATACACAAAGAACTGTGTGTATTTCGTGTGTAAAATTTGATGTACTTGGACATATGCATCACCATATGGTGATGCCATTGTGATACCATCACCACACTCAAGGTAACAGACAAAATCAACACCTCCCAAAGTGTTCTTACCACAAAAATAACAAGGAAAAAAAAAGAGACACAAGGAAACATTGTGAAATCCTGTGACATGGAGGCAGACACCTGTTTTGGAGTCCTGGCTGTTGAAGTCCTTGTCTGTATAAATTGGATTCTTGAATATATTCTTAACCTTCTAACATTTCTATTTCCTTAATTGTTAAAGTGATTAAAAAAACCACCCTCCAGATTATGAATGGCTCCTTCTGGAGTTGTGCAATGAGGAGCCTGGCAAACATATCTAGCCTGGACCTCTGCACCGGCTTTCTAGGTGGTATCTTCACCCAAGGTCATGTCATAATGCTGATCTTTCTCCACACCTGTATTAGTCCATTCTTACACTGCTATAGAACATATCTGAGACTGAGTAATTCATAAAGGAAAGAGGTTTAATTGACTCACAATTCTGTAGGGCTGGGGAAGCCTCAGGAGACTTACAGTCATGGCAGAAGTGGAAGCAGGCATGTCCTTCTTCACAAGGCAGCAAGAGAGAGAAGAATGAGCGAAGAGGGAAAAGCCCCTTATAAAACCATCAAATCTCATGAGAGCTCATTCACAATCATGAGAACAGCAGTATGGGGGTAACCATGACCATAATTCAATTATCTCCCTCCAGGACCCTCCCATGAAATGTGGGAATTATGGGAACAACAATTCAACATGAGATTTGGGTGGAGACACAGCCAAGCTATATCAGCACTACAGCTAGGAGCACATCAAAACATGGATCAGATCCCATCCTTCTCCTGCTTAAAGCCCTCTGACTGAAAGTAAGTTGACTGCAGAAGCAAGCACTATGCATTCCCCCAGAGAGAATGAATTCAGTACCTGGCATTGTCTGCTGGAGTTATTTTAGTGAAGTTTACAGTTTCTCTAAGCCTCAGTTTCTGCATCTGTAAAATGGGAGCAGCAACACTTCTTTTGGAACAACTATGCTCACACAGTCTGCTGTTGAGCTATTGAGGCAGTTTTTAGTTTGTATTATTATTGCTTTTTTACCTAGCTATTGTCACTGTGATGCTCTAAGTTGCACTAGGACAAGGTGCATATCAACTGTTTACTCCTGTCTCCCCAAATATCTAGCACACGGCCTGAAACAGAATGGTATTCAACTGATATTTTAGACTGTCCAGCTCAGGTCGCTAACAGCAAGGACTGTATATTATCAACCACTGTCTTCCTAGTTCCTGGTACTAGGTTATTTTGTCTCCCCCTTTTCTCTCTATTGTTGAGATCTCTAGAGTGGCTCTCCTGAAGTCAGCAAATCAGGACAAGCACAGCCCAGAAGGTTTGAGAGATAGTGCACAGGTCACATTGGTAGGGCAGTTTCAGATTCATCATGTTTAAGGGTAGTGAATTCGTTTTCTATTGCTGCAAAGCAAACTATCCCAAACTTAGTGACTTGAAAGAGCTAGCATTTATTAGCTCAGTTTCTGTGGGTCTAGAGTCTGGACACAGATTAGCTGGATCTTCTGCTTCAGAGTCTCACAAAACTTGAATCAAAGCATCAGCCAGGACTGCATCTCGTCTGAGGTTCAACTGGGGAAGGAACTCTTTCCAAGCTCATGTAGTTGTTGGCAGCATTCAGTTTCTTGTGAGCTGTTGGTGAGAGGCTACCTTCAGTTTCTAGAGGTTTCCTTCAACCCTTCCCTAGATGTGTCCTGTTTGTCCCTAGAGATCCAGTTTCTACCTGCTTGGTGCCCCAGGAAGCTGACTTCTGTGCAGGGCATCAGCTGAGCTCTTTGCTGTCCAACTTGGGGTTGGGTTTGACCAATGGGAAAAAACCAGCAGGAAATATAGAGAAGGAAGAAGCTGCACTTGTGTCCATTCACCTCGATCCTTCTCTCCCAGGTCTTGAGCTGTCTGTTTATTTCTAAGCAAATATCACAGAATTATTTTCTCCAGCTGCCTTTAGCTCCAGCTACTGTGCCTGGATTCTTGTAACTGTTTCTCCCCTTGCTACTTAGGGTGGCAAGGGCTCCCCTGGTTTGCTAACCCAGGGGAACTTCATCATCCCTGTCAGTTTCCCTTAGTCTGCTCACATCTTTAAAAATATTCCCTTTATAAATTGTCCTTATTTACCCCATTTGCCTGTGCTAATTGGCCAGGACCCTGATAATAACCTCCTTTGACTAAAGCATCCTGACTTGAATCTACTATAGGTTCAGTACCCCTTATCCAAAATATTTGGGACCAGAAGTGTTTCAAATTTTGGATTGTTTTTATTTTGGAATAGTTTCATTATACTTATTGGTTCAGCATTTCTAATCTAAAAAATCCCAAATCATCTCCCACAGCATAGTTATTCCCATAGCTCTTATTTACAATTGTCAAACAGAAAGAAACAGGGTCAGCAACAGTTGGTTAAAAATTGCCTTGCTTTAAAAAAAATCCTTACAGTTTTATTATAAGTAAGGGTAAGTACCTACCACCATCACATCTCTTAGTGTAATTCTCCTTTATGCTACACTTAGACAATTGTATGGATTTTTTATTGACTTTAAAAATTATGTGTAGTAGTAAGCTATATTATACATCAACTTCATTTCTAAAGGAGTCATTAGATTTATTTGTAATAAGATAGGAGTGTCGGATCTGATGAGGCTGATCACTCCTCTTAGATATATCTGTATCTTTCATGTTCCCTTGACTGTGGCTGGCATACAGCAGGAGCTCAGTAAATGTTAGAGAACTGAGTGAGTGGGTGGATAAATTACCTGCCTGCAACATTAGTATAAGTTCCTTGGTGGACACCGCTGTGTGTTGTTTGAATGGCACCTCTTTAGGCAGAGATTGCCATCCCTACATCACTAACTTCTGGGATTGGGGACAATTTATGCAACATTCTATTCCCTGAGTATAAGGGAAATTCTACACTGAGAGAACTTTTGGAGGTGGCCTTTTTGGGGGAGATGAAACACTTTCTTGTTTTCTCAGTGTAAATCTATTAAGGAAAGGATTGCACCATGATGTTAATGAGCTCAGGAATGGAACTTAAAAACAACACAAAACAAGCAAAGTGTTCCTCGTATTGTGTTTGGGTATACAGAAGTCTCCCTTGAAGGGGAGACTTTATATACCCTTGAAGGGTATAGGTTCCAAGACCTCTAGTGAATTCTTGAAGGCACAAATAGTAGTAAACCCTATATTTTCCTATACATATGATCAAGTATAATTGACAAATTAGGTACAGGATTAGACTAACAATCATAATAAAATAGAACAATTATAATTAAATACTGTAATAAAAGTTATGTGAATTGTGCATGTCTCTTTCTATCTCAAGATGTTTTACTGTAGTATTCCTTGGGTAACTGAAACCACAGAAAACGAAATCGTGGATAAAGGGTGATATGGTTTGGCTGTGTCCCCACCCACATCTCATCTTGAATTGTAGCTCCCATAATTCCCATGTGTTATGGGAGGGACTTGGTGTGAGATAATAGAATCATAGGGGTGGTTTCCTCTATACCGTTCTCATGGTAGTGAATAAGTCTCAAGAGATCTGATGGTTTTCATTCTGTCTTCCCTGCTGCCATGTAAGATGTGACTTGCTCCTCCTCGCCTGCTGCCATGATTGTGCATCCTCCCTAGTGATGTTGAACTGTGCCAATTAAACCTCTTTCCTTTATAATTACCAAGTCTCAGGTATGTCTTTATTAGCAGTGTGAGAATAGACTAATACAAAGGAGAACTACTGCATGTTGCTCCTAGAGACCATTGATTTGCCCACTACTTAGACTAACCTTTCCTGTGCATGTCTTCAAGTTGCTTCCTCTATTCTTCTCTGGAAATGATTTCATGTCCCCTGTATTCATCAGTCCTCCCCAGCTAGCCCGATGTGTATCTTGGGCAGTGACATTGCTTTTTATCTTGTTGTGTCTCTGGGGTTGTGTGTCTCCAGGAGATTTGCACTAGCTGCTAGATGTGCAATGAATGCTTGTAGGTAAATCTTCAACCAGGAAATGATCTTGGAAGCTCAGTCTTTCTATGTTTTCAAATAATAAATTGGAATTTACAGAGGTGTGATTACTTGTCTCAGGTTATAGAGATGATTAGTTACAGAGGTGGACCAAGAAGCCTTGAATCAGGATTCTCTGTATACAAAATTTTGTGCTTTAGAGGGAGGAGAGTATAAATAAAATATTTTTTAAACTAAAATGTAAAGATGTGATTATTCTGATTAATAAAAATTCAGAATATATGTTATATGCATACTGAACTTACACACGTAATACATACATAGTTATAGTTTTCATTTAAAATAATACAGTCCATTGAAAGGCCCTTTCAAAATATGGAGATAATTTGCATAAAATATACATATTAAGTATGAAAAGGAAACAGTAAAAATGAAAAAAAAATGGAAATAAGAAAAGAACTCAATGTGCCAAGTAATTTACATACTGACAGCAAGTTTATTTGAATATAGAAATGTATGTAAATTGGCCTGCCTATTTAAGAAAAAGATATGCAAATAGATGTCCACAGAAATCTGCTACCCTTCATGTTGAGGTAGAAAACAAGATGCTTAATTTCCTCTCAAATTATTATTTTTTCTTTCCAGAATGTCCCCTCAGGAAACTCTAGGGATGAATTCTTACATGTCTAGCATTTAACCATTCATTCATCCATGTAACTGTCTTACACAGTTCTGAGCCAGGCATTACACAGGGTGCTGAAGTTACAAAGGTGAGTAAGACACAGAAAGTTCTAGTCCTTGAGAAGCTCAAAATCTAATGAGAACAAAAGATGTACATGGTCTCTTATGACCACTGGGATGCTTACGCACTGGGAATACATGTGCTCAATGTACAAATGCACTTGGGATAGGTATGTTGTTATATATTTACTATAAATAAAATGGCAGTGGTGTGTCTAATAAGGTTGACAGTGACTCTATGGATATATTCACGATGCTTCCATGACAGCCAGTGACCTCCTCTGTCAACTTTCCCATTTTTCTTTGAGTCCCCTTCTCTTATTGCTTCTCCATCTTTTCTAAGTCCTTATTTTGGGTTCAACATTTTCAAGTGCCTCCCGACTGTCTTTAAGCCTAACCATGATCTGTGTAGTCTTTCTAAGCCTATTTCTCTACAATTCTATACTGATCTTTCTATAAAATGGGTCACAGGAATGAAACTAAAAGAAAAAAAAAGAGGAGAAAAAGGAAATACATTTCTCTTGAAGAATTTGCTTTCAAAAGGTATAAGATTTGGGAGGAGACACGAATTCAAAATTTCATTTAGTACCTTCATAATTATGTGATCATGAGTAAGTCACAACCACTTTTCAATAAACCACAGGGAAGGGTCATGAGGAGGACTACATGAAATAATATGAGTAAAGCAAATTTATATTTCCATCCTAGGTCCTTCCCTAAAACTCCAGGCTCATATAAACAACCTACTACGTGACATCTCTACTTGAACATCTTAGATTAATCTCAAAACATATCTAAACCTGAATTGCTGATATTCTTCCCCAAAGCTGTTCCAAGCATCTCCTTGCCTATATCTGTTAATGGCCACTCTATCCTTCTAGTTGCTTGAGCCAAGCCCTAGGAGTTATCTTTCACTCTTCTCTTTCTTTCACACCTCACATATAATAAATAAGAAAATCTCATTGTCTCCTCCTTCAAAACACAACCAGAATCCAACCATTTTTCTGAACTCCACTGCTATTATACTGACAATGTCACATAGTTTCTCACCTCAGTTGTGACAGCCTCTTTACAACTCTCCCTACATTGACAATGATGCCTGTAAATAGGCATACCTAAGACATATTGCAGGTTTGGTTCCACACCACCATAATAAGGCAATCATCTCAATAGATTGAGTAACAGCAATTTATTTGTTTCTCAGTACATGTAAAAATCATGTTTACACAATACTGTAGCCTATTGAGTGTGCAGTAGCATTGCGTCTAAAAGCAATATACATACCTTAATTAAAAATACATTATTGCTAAAATATATAATGATCATCTGTGCATTCAAGTCATAATTGTTTTGCTGGTGGAGGGTCTTGATGTTGATGGCTGCAAATAGATCAGGGTGGTACTTGCTGAAGGTTGAGGTGGCTGTGTCAATTTCTCAAAATAAGTCAACAATAATGTTTGCAGTATTGGTTGACTCTTTTTTAAAAAAAAAAAATTGTCACCAAAGATTTCTCTGTAGTATGTGATGCAGTTTGATACCATTTTACCCACAGTAGAACTTCCTTCAAATTTGGAGTCAATCCTAACAAACCCTGATGAGGCTTTATTAAGTAGGTTTATGTAATATTCTGAATCCTTTCTTGTTCTCTCAGCAATGTTCACAGCATCTTCACCAGGTGTAGATCACATGTCAAGAAGCCACTTTTTTTCCCACCTCATCCATAAGAAGTAACTCCTCATTGGCTCAGGTTTTATCATGGGATTGCAACAATTCAGTCACATCTTCAGGCTCCAGTTTTTTGTTTGTTTGTTTGTTCATTTTGAGACAGGGTTTAGCTCTGTCATCCAGGCTGGAGTACAGTGGCGTGATTTTAGCTCATTGCAACCTCTGCCTCCAGGGCTCAAGCCTTTCTCCCAAGTAGCTGGGGATATAGCTGTGCACCACCACACCTGGCTATTATTTTATTTTATTTTTGTAGAGATGGGGTTTCACCATGTTGCCCAGGCTGGTCTCGAACTCCTGAGCTCAAGAAATCCTCCCATCTCAGTCTCCCAAAGTGCTGGGATCACAGTAGTGATCCAACGTGCCTGGCCTCAGGCTTCACTTCTTATTCTAGTTGTTTTGCTATTTCTACCATGTCTTCAGTACCTTCCTCCACTGAAGTGTTGAATTCCTCAAAGTCATTTGTGAGGATTTGAATCAACTTTTTCCAAACACCTGTTTATGTTGATATTTTGACTTCTTCCCACGAATCATGAATGTTCTTAATGGCACCTGGAATGCTGAATCTTTCCCCAAAGATTATCAAATTACTTTGCCCAGATACATCAGAGCAATCACTATGGTAGCTGGAGTCTCACAAAATGTAATTTTTAAATAATAAGATTTGAAACTCAAAATTAGTCCTTATCCATGGGTTGTAAATAGGTATTGGTTAGAAGGCATGAAAACAACATTAATTCCTTTGTACGTATCCATCAGAGCCCTTAGGTGACCAGATGCATTGTCAATGACCAGTAATATTTTGAAAGGAATCTTTTCTTTTTTGAGCCATGGATCTCTACAATAAACTCAAAATATTCAGTAATCCAGGTCGTAAACAGATGTGTTGTCATCTAGGCTTTGTTGTTCCATTATGCAGCACAAGCTGGTTAGACTTAGCATCAGTGTTAAGGGCCTTACAATTTTCAGAATGGTAAATGTGTATTGGCATTGAATGAAAGTTACCAGCTGAATTAGCCCTTAATAATCAACCAATCCTTTGGTGCTTTGAAGCCAAGAATTGACTTTTCTTCCCTAGCTATGAAAGTCCTACATGACATCTTCCAGTATTAGGCTGTTTTGTCTGCACTGAAAGTCTGTTATTAATGTAGGCACCTTCATTAATTATTTTTATTAGATCTTCTGGAGAACTTTGCTGTAGCTTCTCCAATAGTACTTGCTGCATCGCCTTGTACTTTTATGTTATGAAGACAGCTTCTTTTCTTAAACCTCATGAACTAATCTCTTCTAGCCTTTAATTTTCTTCCCCTCACCTCTCTCAGTCTTCGTAGGATTGAAGAGAGTTAGGGCCTTTTTCTGCATTAAGTTTTGGCTAAAAGGAATGTTGTGGTTGGTTGGATCTTTTATCCAGATCATTAAAACTTTCTCCGTATCAGCAATGAGACTGTTCTGGTTTCTTATCATTTGTGTATTCACAGGAGTAGCACTTCTAAGTTCCTTCAAGAACTTTTCTTTTGCACTCACAACTTGGTTGACTGTTTGGCACAAGGGACCCAACTTCCAGCCTTTCTTGGCTTTTTGCATGCCTTCCTCACTAAGCTGAATTATTTCTAGGTTTTGTTGAAAGCAAGAGACGCGAAACTCTTCTGTTCACTTGAGTATATATATAAGCCACTGTAGACTTATTAATTGGCTAATTTTAAGATTGTTGTGTCTCAGGGAATAGGGAGGCCCAAGAAGAGGAAGAGAGATGTGTGTATGCGGGGAGGGAATCAATCAGTGGAGCAGCCTGAACACACACAACATTTATTGATTAAGTTCACCATCTTACATGGATGCAGTTAGTGGCATCCCAAAACAATTACAATAGTAACATCAAAGGTCGCTGATTGCAGATCTCCATAACAGATATAATAGCAATTTAAAAAGTTTAAACTATTACAGGAATTACCAAAATGTGACATAGAGACACAAAATGAGCAAATACTATTGGAAAAATGATGTCGATACACTCGCTCCACACAGGATTGCCACAAACCTTCAATTTGTAAAAAACACTATTCTGTGAACAGCCATGAAAAGAAGCACCATAAAATGAGCTATGCCTATAGTTGGTTCTCAGGAGAGAAGACAATATAATGTTTCAAAACCTTAAGTCAGGGCATGTCACTGCTCAAACCCTGCAGTGACTCCCCATTTCATTTAACATAAAAGAAAAGCTTCACAATGACCAAAGGGGGCCTGTGTCAAGTGGCCCCTCAAACCCTCTCTGACCTCAGCCCTCTGCTGTCTTTCTGTCCTTGCACTTTCTTATCTGGCCATCTGGATTCCTCACTGTTCCTTAATTTGCCCACACAAGCAGTTGCTGTGGGACCTTTGCACTGGCTGTCCCTTTGCCCAGCACCCCCTCTTTTTCATATATTTGAATGTCTAATTTTTCCACCTTTTTCAAGTTTTTGCTCAGATTTCACCTTTTCAATAAAACCTAATGGGACCACCAAACTCTACAGTTCTTTCCCCAGTCCTCTTGATTCTCCTTGTGTTGGTATGTTTTCTGGTTTTTTGTTTTGTTTTGTTTTGTTTTGTTTGAGATGGAGTTTTGCTCTTGTTGCCCAGGCTGGAGTGCAATGGTGCAATCTCGGCTCACCACCACCTCCTTCTCCTAGGTTCAAGCAATTCTCCTGCCTCAGCCTCCTGAGTAGCTAGAATTACAGGCATGCCCCACCACACCCAGCTAGTTTTTATATTTTTAATAGAGACAGGGCTCTCCATGTTGGTCTGCCTGGTCTGAACTCCCGACCTCCATGTGATCCGCCTGCCTGGGCCTCCCAAAGTGCTGGGATTACAGGTGTGAGCCACCATGCCCACCACGATGTTTTTTAATAACACCTAACCTCTTTTTAATGAGCTAGAAAATGTATTCATTTAGTCTGTTTATTTTTAATTGTATATTACCCCCCCCCCCCACTATGAAGTCGCTCCTACCAAGGGCAGTGATTTTGTGTGTTTTGTATACTAATATGTCTCAGTCTATATCTACAAACATATTCGGAGATCTATAAATATTTGCCAAGTGAGAGTACCTGGCTTACAGCAAGAGCTCAATTATGATCAATTTTCTCTTTCCTGTCTCATCTGCAAGTCAAAAGCTACAGAATGTTTGTTAGAATCAAAAGAAGAGATGCTACCAGCTGTCTTTCCTCCCTGTCCTTGCTGTTGACAAGTCCCCATTCAGTGTGGGGAGTTGTCATTGCTCCTGAGGTGACATTTTCCACCTGGGGAGGCATTCGTTGCTCCTGGCATGGATTCATCTCACATTAGGACAAATGCCATGCCTCTCCTCCTCTTCGTGCCAGATGCCATGTTCTGCTGCATCTCATGAACAGAAGTCTTGTACTCCTCACTGGGAAAACACTGATCCTCTTTTCTGTTTCCTCTTTGCATTGGCAGACTGTCATCCAGGCCCTGAGTTTCACAGTTTCTCTTTGTTGAAAGGATTTTCTTTGCTTACGTGTGAGAAGTTTTCACCTTCCTGGTTACATCCATTGTGGCTTCTGAGCCTGTTTGGGTTGTCTCTGCCAGGACTGAATCTTCCTGACTTGGGCCTTGCATAACACAGAATGCACGGTGAGCTAACACTAACAGTACATTACCCAAACAATGAATGTTATATTGTAGTTTACAAAACCCCATTCTATTCATTCACTTACTCATTTGGTCTTGCTTTTTTATATATAAATTCAACTTTTATTTTAGATTCAGGTGGTACATGTGCAGGTTTCTCACATGGGTATATTGTGTGATGCTGATATTTGAGGTACAAATGACTCCATCAACCCGGTATTAAACATCAACCAGGTATTGAGCATAGTATCCAACAGTCTTTCATTGCCTCCCTCCTGCCCCACTCCCTCCCTCCTGCCTCTAGTAGTCCCTAGAGTCTACCGTTGTCTTATTTATGTCCATGAATACCAAGTGTTTAGCTCCCACTTAAAAGTGAGGACATTGTGGTATTTGCTTTTCTGTTCCCACATTAATTTGCTTAGGAAAATGGCCTCCAGCTGCATTCATGTTGTTGCAAATCTGTGATTTCATTCTTTTTAAGGCATGCATAGTATTCCATGGTGTATATGTACCACATTTAAAGAATACTTTTATTTTTAATTTTTGTGGGTACATAGTAGGTATATCTATTTATGGGGTACATGAGATGTTTTGATAGAGGCATTCAATATGAAATAGGCACATCATGAAAAATGGGGTATCCATTCCCTCAAGCATTTATCCTTTGGGTTACAAACAATCCAATTACTTATTTTTAAATGTACAATTAAATTATTATTGACTATAGTCACTCTGTTGTGCTATCCAACAGTAAGTCTTAGATATCCTTTCTATTTCTTTTTAACCCATGAACCATCTTCATCCCCCCTCAGCTTTCCTCTATCCTCCCCAGCCTCTGGCAACATTCCTTCTACTCTCTACATCCATGAGTTCAATTGTTTTAATTTTCAGATCTCCCAAATAAGTGAGAACATGTGTTATTTGTCTTACTGTCCTGACTTATTTCACTTAACATAATGATCTCCAGTTCCATCCATGTTGTTTGATCCATGTTCTTTTTATGGCTAATTGGTATTCCATTGCATATACGTACCACATTTTCTTTATCTACTTATCTATTGATAGACATCAGTTGCTTCCAAATCTCAGTTGTTGTAAACAGTGTTGCAACAAACATAGGAGTGCAGATACATCTTCAATATACCAATTTATTTTATTTTGGTTATATACCCAGCAGTGGGATTGCTAAATCATATAGTAGTTCAATTTTTAAATTTTCAAAGAACCTCTTAACTGTTCTCCATAGTGATAGTGATTGTACTAGTTTACATTCCCACCAACAGTGTACAAGGGTTACTTTTTCTCCACATCCTTGCCAGCATTTGTTATTGCCTGTATTTTGGATATAAGCCACTTTAACTGGGGTGAGACGATATCTCATTGTAGTTCTGATTTGCGTTTCTCTGATGATCAATGATTTTGAGCACCTTTTCATATGACTGTCTTCTTTTGAGACATTTGTCATTTGTATGTCTTCTTTTGAGAAATTTGAGACATTTGTATGTCTTCTTTTGAGAAATGTCTATAGAGATCTTTTGCCTATTTTTGTTCAGATTATTAGATTTTTTCCTATAGAGTTGTTTGAACTACTTATATATTCTGATTACTAATCCTTTTCAGATGCATAGTTTGCAAATATTTTCTTCTATTCTGTGAGTTGTCTCTTTAGTTTGTTGATTGTGTCCTCTGCTGTGCAGAAGCTTTTTAACTTTATGTGATCTCATTTATTCATTTTTGCTTTGGTTGCCCTGTGCTTGTGGGGCATTACTCAATAAATCTTGGCTCAGATCAATGTCCTGGAGATTTTCCCCAATTTTTCTTGTAGTAGTTTCATACTTCTAGGTCTTAGGTTTGAGTCCTTAATCTAATTTTATTTGATTTTTGTATTTAGTGAGAGATAGGAGTGTAGTTTTATTCTTCTGCATATGGGTATCCAGTTTTCCCAGTACCACTTATTGAAGATACTATTTTTTCCCCGGTGTGTGTTCTTGGCACCTTGTTGAAAATGAGTTTACTGTAGATGTGTCAAATTGTTTCTGGGTTCTCTACTCTACTCCATTGGTCTATGTGTCTGTTTTTATTCCAGCACCATGCTGTTTTGGCTACTATAGCTAGGTAATATAATTTGAAGTCAGGTAATGTGATTCCTTCAGTTTTGTTCTTTTTGAATAGGGTAGCTTTGGGTATTCTGGGTCTTTTGTGATTTCATATAAATTTTAGGACTGCTTTTCCTACTTTTATGAAGAATGTCATTGGTATTTTCTTAGGGATCACATTGAATCTGTATATTGCTTTGGGTAGCACAACATTTTAACAGTAATGATTCTTCCAATCCATTAAAATAGAATATCTTTCCATTTCTTTGTGTCGTCTTCAGTTTATTTCATAATTATTTTACAGTTTTCATTATAGAGATCTTTCATTTTTGGTTAAGTTAATTCTTAGGTATTTGTTTTTATGTGTGGCTATTGTAAATGAGATTATGTTTAAAATTTCATTTTCACATTTTTCACTGTTGGTGAATAGAAATGCTATTGATACTGTGTGTTGATTTTGTATCCTGCAACTTTACTGAATTTATCAGTTCTGCTAGTTTTCTTGTGGAGTTCTTAGGTTTTTCCAAATATAAGATGATATCATTTGCAAACAAAGATAATTTGACCTCTTTCTTTCTAATTTGAATGCCCTTTATTTTTTTTCTCTTGTCTACTTACTCTAGCTAGGACTTCCAGTGTTATATTGAATAACAGTGGAGAGACAGTGGACATTCTTGATGTGTTCCATATGTTAAAGGAAAGGCTTTCAGTTTTTCCCCATTCAGTAAGATACTATCTGTGGGTTTGTTATATATGGCTTTTATTGTGTTGAGGTACGTTCCTTCTATCCCTAGTTTTTTGAGGGTTTTTTTTTTCTTTTTTTTTTCTTTTTTTTTTTTATCATGAAGGGATGCTGAATTTTATCAAAGGGTTTTTCAACAGCAATTAAAATGTCATATGGTTTTTGTCCTCCATTCTGTTACTATATCACATTGATTGATTTGCATATGTTGAACTATTCTTGCATCACTGGAATAAATCCCACTTGTTCATGATAAATGATTTTTCTAATGTATTGTTAAATTCGGTGTGCTAGTATTAAGGATCTTTGCACCAATATTCCTCAGATATATTGGCCTGTAATTTTTTTATGTGTCTTTGTCTGGTTTTGATATCAGGGTAATACTAGCTTCATAGAATGAATCTGGAATCTGGAAGTAGTACATCCTCCTCTATTTTTCTGAATCATTTGAGTAGAATTGGTGTTAGTCCTTTAAATGTTTGGTAGAATTCAGCCATAACACCCTCAGATCCTGGGCTTTCCTTTGATGGGAGACATTTCAATGTGGCTTCGATCTCATTGCTCAGTATTGATTTGTTGAGATTTTATATTTCATCATGGTTCAGTGTTGCTATATTTTATATGCCCAGGAATTTACCCATTTCTTCTAGATTTTCCAATTTGTTAAACATGTCATTGTTCATAATAGTCTCTAATGATTCTTTGTATTTCTGAGGTCTCAGTTGTTAAGTCTCCTTTCTCATTTCTGATTTTATTTATTTGGATCTGCTCTCTTTTTCTTAGTCCAGCTAAAAGTTTGTCAATTTTGTTTATCTTTTGAAAAAACCAACTCTCCATTCAGTTAATCTGTCTATTGCTTTTTTTAGCCTCAATTTTATTTCCAGTCTGATCTTTATTACTTCTTTCTTCCTATTAATTTTGGGTTTGGTTTCTTCTTGCTTTTCTAATTCCTTGAGGTACATCGTTAGGTTGATAATTTGAAGTCTTTCTACTTTTGTTGATACAGACATTTATTGTTATAAACTTCCCTCTTAGTACTGTTTTTGCTATATCCCACAAATTTTGATATACTGTATTTTCATTTTCAGTTGCTGAAAGAAATTTTTCAATTTCATTCTTAATTTCTTCATTAACTCAATTGTTCAGGACCATGTTGTTTAATTTCCATGCATTTCTGTATATTCTGAGGTTCCACTTGTTATTGATTTCCAGTTTTATTCCATTGTGGTCAAAAAAATACTTGATATGATTTCTATTTAATTGAATTTGTTCAGACTTGTTTTGTGGCCTAAGATACGATCTATTCTGGGGAATGTTCTATGTGGTGATGAAAATAATGTGTTTCTGTAGCAGTTGGGTGAAATGTTCTGTAAATGTCATTTAGGTCTATTAGGTCTAGTATGTAGTGTAACTCCTCTGTGTCTTTGTTGATTTTCTGTCTAGATGATTGGTTTATTATTGAGAATGGGATATTAAAGTCTGTTACTATTATTGTATTGCAGTTTATCTCTTCTTTTAAATCTATTAATGTTTGCTTTATATGCTTGGGAGCTCTGGTGTTGAGTGCATAGCTATTTATAATTATTATATTCTTTTGATGAATTTGCCCCTTTATCATTATATATTGATCTTCTTTGTCTCTTTTTATAATCTTAGATTGGTCATCTGTTTTATCTGATATAATTATATCTGCTTCTGCTCTTTTTTTGCTTCCAGCTGTATGGGATATATTTTTCCACCCCTTCACTTTTGATCTATGTGTGTCTTTACAGGTGACATGGGTTTCTTGAAGGCAGTGTATAGTTGGGTCTTGTTTCTTTATCCATTCAACCACTCTATACCTTTGAATTGGAGAATTGAAACAATTTACATTCGGTGTTATTACTGATAAGTAAGAAATTGCTACTGCCATTTTGTTGCTTGTGCTTGCTTTGATACCTCTCTCTTTCCTTCTTACTAATTTCCTTTGTGGTTAAATGATTTTTCTCTGACAGCACGTTTTAGTTGGTTGCTTTTTATTTTTACTGAGTCTATTATATGTTTTTGCACTGTGGTTATAAAAAGGCTTACGAAAACATTTTATAGATATAACAAATTATTTTTAAAAGATGACAACTTACCATTTCTTTTGACAACTTACCAAGTCTTCATTTCTTTTCATTCTTCTTTTTCTCCTCTGATTGTGTATTTTTGAATGACTGGTTTTTGAGCTCACTTATTCTTTCCTCTACTAGGTTCATTCTGCTATTGTGAGCCTCTAATGAATTCTTCAGTTCAGTCAATGTGTTTCTCAGTTCCAAAATTTCTGTTTGAATTTTTATTTTATTATTTCAATCTCTTTTTCAAGTTCCTCTGATAAATTTATTGACTGATTTCTGTGTTACCTTAGAAATCACTGAGTTTTCTTAAAACTGCCATTTTGATTTCTTGGTCAGAGAGCTCACAAATTACTGCTGTCTTAGTATTAGTCGCTGGATTTTTGCTTGTCCTTTTGGTGAGGTAGTGGCTTCCTGTTTGCTGTTGTTTCTTGTGGGTATATGTCCATGTCTTTTCAGTGAAGGATTAGTAATTCATTGTACTTTTCTCTGTCAGGCTTGTTTCATTTTTCATTGGATATGTTTGCTTAGAGAATCTTTACTGCTAGGTTGCTGCCTCCTTTATGGCTCTAGGTGGTGCCATAAGCCTGGGTTTGCCTTGGCTTTAATAAACAATGAGAGAGCTGCTGGTCTTGAATGGGGGAGGTCACAAAAGGATTTTCCTGGCAGTGTGTCAAGGCTGGCTAGGAGTTAATGCCCAGTGGACCTGTAGTATGTAACTCCTATAGCATGGTGCAACTCAACAGCCACTCTGATTTGGCATCTCTTTTGGCCAAGTAAAACAGCAAAATTTCCAGGGCTGGAGATGGTAGTCCTACCTCCCTTCTTTATTTCTGCCTGTCTTCAGGAATATGTCTCCTTCAGGTAGTCACAATGTTTTCTGTGGGTTAAGGAAAGGATGGGTCTCTTGCCAGGGCACCCAAGATGGTAGGAAATCTGGTTGATCATCTCCATCTCACTTTTTCCAGTGTAGACACCGTGAATCAGGGGAAGATTTTCCATGCATTTGTTGCTGGGCAAAATGTGGGTTAGGGGCACCCCAAATGTGGAATTCTGATTCTCTTTACCATCTGCTCTGGGTTTTTCACTTCTCTGTGGGAACAGAAAATGGTCTTTTTCTCATCTTTGAGTTCTGAGTTCTTGCTTGTGAAAATCAGAGCACTGTATATCTGATTTTGGTTTTCTCTGAGGGGAGTGTAGCCAGCGTTCTTCTACACTGCCAATTTGAAATTAGAAGCCAAAAACTTAACATTCTTTTCACTTAATTTATCCTGAACCCTCCTTTCCACATAATAACCTCTTGCGTTTCCAGTGTTTAGTTTAACACACATTGGGAAATGCTGGGCTTGGAGAATTTTCAATGTTTTTTTCAATTTGAAAATTCTACTGATCTATTTCAAGAGAGCAGCCTGTGGTCTATCTGGAGAACCCTGAATTAATGCTTTATTTGTTCTTGACTCACCTTTTGAGGATTTCTTTATTATATTTTATAGTTGCTCTTAGGTTGCTGAAGCAGGTTATTTAGAAAACACTAACTATCTTCATCAAAAGAATCTCCTGTTTGCCAGTATTTTATTGAGGATTTTTGCATCGATGTTCATCAGGGATATTGGTCTAAAATTCTTTTTTTTTATTGTGTCTCTGCCAGGCTTTGGTATCAGGATGATGTTGGCCTCATAAAATGAGTTAGGGAGGATTCCCTCCTTTTCTGTTGATTGGAATAGTTTCAGAAAGAATGGTACCATCTCCTCCTTGTACCTCTGGTAGAATTCAGCTGTGAATCCATCTGGTCCTGGACTTTTTTTGGTTGGTAGGCTATTAATTATTGCCTCAATTTCAGAGCCTGCTATTGGTCTATTCAGGGAATCAACTTCTTCCTGGTTTAGTCTTGGAAGAGTGTAAGTGTCCAGGAAATTATCCATTTCTTCTAGATTTTCTAGTTTATTTGGTTAGAGGTGTTTATAGTATTCTCTGATGGTCGTTTGTATTTCTGTGGGGTCAGTGGTGATATCCCCTTTATCATTTTTTACTGAATCTATTTGATTCTTCTCTCTTTTCTTCTTTATTAGTCTTGCTAGCGGTCTGTCAATTTTGTTGATCTTTTCAAAAAACCAACTCCTGGATTCATTGATTTTTTGGAGGGTTTTTTGTGTCTCTATCTCCTTCAGTTCTGCTCTGATCTTAGTTATTTCTTGCCTTCTGCTAGCTTTTGAATGTGTTTGCTCTTGCTTCTCTAGTTCTTTTAATTAAGATGTTAGAGTGTCAATTTTAGATCTTTCCAGCTTTCTCTTGTGGGCACTTAGTGCTATAAATCTCCCTCTACACACTGCTTTAAATGTGTCCCAGAGATTCTGGTATGTTGTATCTTTGTTCTCATTGGTTTCAAAAAACATCTTTATTTCTGCCTTCATTTTGTTATGTACGCAGTAGTCATTCAGGAGCAGGTTGTTCAGTTTCCATGTAGTTGAGTGGTTTTGATTGAGTTTCTTAGTCCTGAGTTCTAGTTTGATTGCACTGTGGTCTGAGAGACAGTTTGTTATAATTTCTGTTCTTGTACATTTGCTGAGGAGTGCTTTACTTCCAACTATGTGGTCAATTTTGGAATAAGTGTGATGTGGTGCTGAGAAGAATGTATATTCTGTTGATTTGGGGTGGAGAGTTCTATAGATGTCTATTAGGTCTGCTTGCTGCAGAGATGAGTTCAATTCCTGGATATCCTTGTTAACTTTCTGTCTTGTTGATCTGTCTAATGTTGACAGTGGAGTGTTGAAGTCTCCCATTATTATTGTATGGGCGTCCAAGTCTCTTTGTAAGTCTCTAAGGACTTGCTTTATGAATCTGGGTACTCCTGTATTGGGTGCATATATATTTAGGATAGTTAGCTCTTCCTGTTGAATTGATCCCTTTACCATTATGTAATGGCCTTCTTTATCTCTTTTGATCTTTGATGGTTTAAAGTCTGTTTTATCAGAGACTAGTATTGCAACCCCTGCTTTTTTTTGTTCTCCATTTGCTTGGTAGATCTTCCTCCATCCCTTCATTTTGAGCCTATGTATGTCTCTGCATGTGAGATGGGTCTCCTGAATACAGCACACTGATGGGTCTTGACTCTTTATCCAGTTTGCCAGACTGTGTCTTTTAATTGGAGCATTTAGTCCATTTCCATTTAAGGTTAAGATTGTTATGTGTGAACTTGATCCTGCCATTGTGATATTAACTGGTTATTTTGCTCATTAGTTGATGCAGTTTCTTCCTAGCCTCGATGGTCTTTACATTTTGGCATGTTTTTGCAATGGCTGGTACAGTTGTTCCTTTCCATGTTTAGTGCTTCCTTCAGGGTCTCTTGTAAGGCAGGCCTGGTGGTGACAAAATCTCTAAGCATTTGCTTATCTGTAAAGGATTTTATTTCTCCTTCACTTATGAAACTTAAAAGCTTATCCACTATGATCAAGTGGGCTTCATCCCTGGGATGCAAGGCTGGTTCAACATTCACAAATCAATAAACGTAATCCAGCATATAAACAGAACCAAAGACAAGAACCACATGATTATCTCAATAGATGCAGAAAAGGCTTTTGCCAAAATTCAACAGCCCTTCATGCTAAAAACGCTCAATAAATTCGGTATTGATGGAACGTACCTCAAAATAATAACAGCTATTTATGACAAACCCACAGCCAATATCATCCTGAATGGGCAAAAACTGGAAAAATTCCCTTTGAAAACTGGCACAAGACAGGGATGCCCTCTCTCACCACTCCTATTCAACATAGTGTTGGAAGTTCTGGCTAGGGCAATCAGGCAAGAGAAAGAAATCAAGGGTATTCAGTTAGGAAAAGAAGAAGTCAAATTGTCCCTCTTTGCAGATGACATGATTGTATATTTAGAAAACCCCATTGTCTCAGCCCAAAATCTCCTTAAGCTGATAAGCAACTTCAGCAAAGTCTCAGGATACAAAATTAATGTGCAAAAATCACAAGCATTCTTATACACCAGTAACAGACAAACAGAGAGCCAAATCAGGAATGAACTTCCATTCACAATTGCTTCAAAGAGAATCAAATACCTAGGAATCCAACTTACAAGGGATGTAACGGACCTCTTCAAGGAGAACTACAAACCACTGCTCAGTGAAATAAAAGAGGACACAAACAAATGGAAGATCATACCATGCTCATGGATAGGAAGAATCAATATCGTGAAAATGGCCATACTGCCCAAGGTAATTTATAGATTCAATGCCATCCCCATCAAGCTACCAATGAGTTTCTTCACAGAATTGGAAAAAACTGCTTTAAAGTTCATATGGAACCAAAAAAGAGCCCGCATCTCCAAGACAATCTTAAGTCAAAAGAACAAAGCTGGAGGCATCATGCTACCTGACTTCAAACTATACTACAAGGCTACAGTAATCAAAACAGCATGGTACTGGTACCAAAACAGAGATATAGACCAATGGAACAGAACAGAGTCCTCAGAAATAATACCACACATCTACAGCCATCTGATCTTTGACAAACCTGAGAAAAACAAGAAATGGGGAAAGGATTCCCTATTTAATAAATGGTGCTGGGAAAATTGGCTAGCCATAAGTAGAAAGCTGAAACTGGATCCTTTCCTTACTCCTTATACGAAAATTAATTCAAGATGGATTAGAGACTTAAATGTTAGACCTAATACCATAAAAACCCTAGAAGAAAACCTAGGTAATACCATTCAGGACATAGGCATGGGCAAAGACTTCATGTCTAAAACACCAAAAGCAACGGCAGCAAAAGCCAAAATTGACAAATGGGATCTCATTAAATTAAAGAGCTTCTGCACAGCAAAAGAAACTACCACCAGAGTGAACAGGCAACCTACAGAATGGGAGAAAATTTTTGCAATGTACTCATCTGACAAAGGGCTAATATCCAGAACCTACAAAGAACTCAAACAAATTTACAAGAACAAAAGAAACAACCCCATCAAAATGTGGGCAAAGGATATGAACAGACATTTCTCAAAAGAAGACATTCATACAGCCAACAGACACATGAAAAAATGCTCATCGTCGCTGGCCATCAGAGAAATGCAAATCAAAACCACAATGAGATACCATCTCACACCAGTTAGAATGGCAATCATTAAAAAGTCAGGAAACAACAGGTGCTGGAGAGGATGTGGAGAAATAGGAACGCTTTTACACTGTTGGTGGGATTGTAAACTAGTTCAACCATTATGCAAAACAGTATGGTGATTCCTCAAGGATCTAGAACTAGATGTACCATTTGACCCAGCCATCCCATTACTGGGTATATACCCAAAGGATTATAAATCATGCTGCTATAAAGACACATGCACACATATGTTTATTGCGGCACTATTCACAATAGCAAAGACTTGGAATCAACCCAAATGTCCATCAGTGACAGACTGGATTAAGAAAATGTGGCACATTTATACCATGGAATACTATGCAGCCATAAAAAAGGATGAGTTTGTGTCCTTTGTAGGGACATGGATGCGGCTGGAAACCATCATTCTTAGCAAACTATCACGAGAACACAAAACCAAACACCGCATGTTCTCACTTATAGGTGGGAACTGAACAATGAGATCACTTGGACTTGGGAAAGGGAACATCACACACTGGGGCCTATCATGGGGAGGGGGCAGGGGGGAGGGATTACATTGGGAGTTATACCTGATGTAAATGACGATTTGATGGGTGCTGACAAGTTGATGGATGCAGCACACCAACATGGCACAAGTATACATATGTAACAAACCTGCACGTTATGCTCATGTACCCTAGAACTTAAAGTATAATAATTAAAAAAAAAGAGAGAAATAAATAAATAAATAAAAATTTTGCAATGCTGTAAAAAAAAAAAAAAAAAAAAAAAAAAGAATCTCTTGAAGAGCAGGTCTCTGAGAGGCTGTCTCAGTGAATGATCATTGAAATGAATCCTGTGTCCACTCATTCTGAGGGAAACATTTGTCAAAAGGAATTGTATTTCAGAGGAGGCCCTGAGGTTCATGGGGGTTCCTTGCTGCAGTGTACTTTGCAGGAGATGAGATTGGAGAATTATTTATTCTATTTTACAGTCTGGTTTGGGAATGTGGGGGAAAGATTGTGTTTGTGGTCTTGACCACGTGCTCTAAGATACTCACACAATAAGGACTGAAACCTTTTAGGAAAGAGACTTTGATTAACTCAGAGCGGGCAGTCTGTTCTAGGAGGATGTGTCTTCCATCTTTGTTTTTTACTTTGTTGGGCCATTCTAATGAGCCTTATTAATTTTTAAAATTTCCCCTCCAAGCTTTTCTGGGTCATTGCTGTAGGGTTTCTTTGTGACACAGATCATGTGTAATGAGGCAAAGGGCAACTGCAGCTCTTAATCTTCCACTAGGCAGCATCCTTAATTTTAAGTTCATTAAACAACGAGTTGGGAACACAGACCCAGGGCAGACTTGTGTAGCAGTTTCTCATCTTCATAAGAAGCTGGCTTCAGTTGGTGTGGCTCTCTGAGTTTGGATTCAAAATTGTTTTGTAGGAAGATGACGGTAGAGAGAAGCTGATCACAGTGCAAATGCAGGACACAAGCAAACTTGGTTCCAACATGGGCCCTGTGATCTCCCACCTTGTGCTTTGAGCAGAGTTCTAGTCACTGGGGATCTGGATGAAGGCCTGCTCTTATGGAGCTTGTATTTTTATGGCCATGGTTGGGAAAGGGAAGTGGCAATGGAGAGACAATGTACAAACAAATAAATACATAAACATGATAATTTCAAATGGTTATAAATGCTGTGAAGAAAAAAAAAAAACAAAGAAGAGAAATTATGGGATGGCCAATAGGTGATCAGAGAAGGCTTCCTGAAGAAGAAGGCTTCCTGAAGATGGCCAAAAGGTGATCAGAGAAGGCTTCCCAAGGGACTTTTGAACTGATATCGGCAGGACAATGAGGGGTAATACTTTCCATGCGGAGGGAACAATAGCAACTGTCCTCACTTTGGGATGAGTGTGTTAAGGAACAAAATGATCTCCAATGTGGCTGGAATTTATGGAGTGAATGAGTGGTAAGATTTTTTTGCCTGTGCAATCTGAAGCCATCGAGAATTTTAAGCAAAGTCATAATACAGTGGGATTTATGCCTTGAAATGCTATTTCCTACTGTGCGAAGGTAGACAGCATAGAGGAAAGAGCAAAAGCAGTGAGATAAGAGAGATGCATTGATAAAGTAATTCATGCTGGAGAGGAGGTAGCCTGGACTGGTGCCAGTAAAGATATTAAAATCCCAATTAGATGATGTAGTGTTTGCCACAAAAGTAGTCACTGTGATTAGTTATCATAATATTAGTATTTAATGTTTCTCTCACTCATGCCCCAGAGAGTTTTTAAGCTGACTTCATATTTCTTGAGTTAAAAGGAGGTAAAAAGTGCTTCTGGAAGGAAGTTCTTTTCTTGGTCCAGGGGGCTGTCAGTGGCAGGTCAAAGAGGTCAGAGATGCCATGAAAGGAGCCTAAGCTGGTTCAGGAAAGCAACTGGACCTCAGTGGTCCATCTCATGACTCCTCATGCCTCTGGGCTTAGCCTAGAAGAAGAGCAGTGCTCTAAAGAATGCCAGGCTCTAACTGGACCAGAGAAGCTATGTGGGGCATGTCTTCTTTCAGGCTATTACTGTCCCTGTTGAGAATGTGTATAATTGCCTATAAATAAACAGCTTCCAGAACTGCTCTCATACAATAAATCACTTTAATCTCCACTATATCTTGCATCTTTTTGATTTTTTAATGAAGGGCTCTATTTTTAAACACTTCTTTTATCCAGCTCAAAAATCACAGGGACAAAAATTACTTTCAACATTGTGTTCCCTAGATTTATCTGCAAGTGATTGAGTCCCAGGATCCTCTAGGAGATAGATTGCATTTTTCCTACCATATCTTTTATTATGCATCCATGATAACCATGTACTACTTTTACTTTTGTGCTTTTGTTGATATCCTCCTCTGTCTTTCTCTACCTGAAAAGAAAGATGGGAGAAAAGAATAAATCTGCCTAACTGGTGGGAGTAACATTAGCATCAGATCGTTGCTTCTTTCCTTTAAGAACATTCTAGCAACAGCGGACCAATGAACTCCTGGAGGAATTCCTTACAGCGATATTGGATGAATCCCAAATATGCTTAGTTATTTGAATATTTCTGTTAAAATATCAAAACACTATTCTTGCAGTCTTCATTTCATGAATTATCCCCACACAAGTTCATACAACTCTGATTAAGGAGCTACAATGTGACAAGGTTTTTTTTGAGACGGAGTTTCATTCTGTCACCCAGGCTGGAGTGCAGTAGTGTGACCTGGGCTCGCTGCAAGCTCTGCCTCCTGGGTTCACGCCATTCTCCTGCCTCAGCCTCCTGAGTAACTAGGACTACAGGCGACGGCCACCACGCCTAGCTAACTTTTTTTATTTTTAGTAGAGACGGGTTTTCACTGTGTTAGCCCAGGATGGACTTGATCTCCTGACCTCGTGATCCGCCCGCCTCGGCCTCCCAAAGTGCTGGCATTACAGGCGTGAGCCACCGCCCCAGGCTGTGACAAGTTTTTTTTAACCAGTGATTCTACAAGGAATTTAAAGTGGAATTAATTATTATTTTGTTACTATACTTACTTAAGACAGAGAAGCAGCAAGGTATAGGGAAAGAACAACAGATTGGGAGACAGAAAACCTCAGCTTTAGCTCTGACTATGGTTCAATGAACTGTGTGGTCTTGGACACAGAATTTACACTTTCTGTATTTCCTTTCTCATTTGAGATGACTTAAATTTTACATCTAATCCTCCATGTGGTGCCAACATTACAGGACACTAGGCTTTATCAACTGACTTCTTAGAGGACTGGATCAAAAGCAGAGGCAGTAGGATGTTTCCCATGTTCTCTGTCTCTCTCTTTATTTTTATGTTCTCTCTCCCCATATGCCTGCAATTAAAATCTGTAGATCTCTTCCTTCCAATAAAGAAGTAAACGACGTCTATTGAGGGTTTATAGAAGGGTCCTAAGGGGGCCTTGGTAGGGAAGGCAAACCATTTCCAGCTGAAAGGCATAGAAGGGCAGTAAAAGGAGGTGACCTCTGGGGAGAAAGGCTAACTCCACAAGCTTTGTGCTTCTGTGGAGAGTGCAGCACATGCTTGGAATTAGGCGGACACAGGTTCAAGCACTTCCCAGTTGAGTGAAGTTGGGTAAAGTATCAAGCCACTATGAGCCACCATCTCACCTGTAAAAATAGTACAGAAACATCTACTTCACAGAGTTGCAGAGATGATGACATACGACAGCAAACATAAAGGAGAGGCTGGCCATGCCAGATGGCCAGATGCACCCCATTGACAATCCAAGGGGCTGTCTTTCTGCTTTGATTACCATGGTCCACCTCTTCCTCTGCCCTTCTAGCCTGAGAGAATCACTGAATGTCCCTGTTGGTCAGTTTAGGACTGCAGTGGAGGAAGCCAAGATGCTGAGAGCCAATATCTGGCATATTAGCTCATCTTTGGATGGCTTCTAGAATGCCAGCTTCTCTTCCCTTCATTTCCCTTCTGCCTCTGCTGAGTGAGGCTGAAAAAACTCCTAAGTTTCCCTGGAGGAAAGTGAGCACTCACTAACCTCTGTCTGGATCCATTCCAGACTCCAGAGAGTGTCCAACAGTGCCTTCTCTGGAGTCGTTCATAAGTGTCTCTAACGTTCTCTCTGGCGTTTCCCAAACTATCCCAATCCGGTTGCCTGATAACTGGTTTTGCAGAGAGGCTATGTGCCTTTCTCTTTGTTTTTCTTTAAGATGCTGGTTTTTTGTTTTGTTTTGTTTTTTATTATTATGGTGTGAAGGGCAGAACTCCATAGTTACGAGTTTTTAATGTTTCATAGAAATCATTTGATAGAAGTCCTTTTTTGGTAGCAGTCCTGAGGGTTTCTGAGGCTTAATAATGGCAAGTACCCTTTGCTGTTATAATAAAATCCAAACCTCTTCCTAGGCCCTACAAGGCCCCCTGTGGTCTGGTTTCTGGCTGCCTCTGTGTCATAAACCTTGACACAGCTTGTTCTTGCCCATTCTTCTCCAGACACAAGATCATCATTCAGTGCCTCTAATGTGCTCAGCTTGCTCCAATGGCAGGACCTCTACAATAGCTCCTCCATACCCTAAGTCCTCTTTGCTTTGTATTTCAACACCTGGGACTTTCCCCAGTCTTATGTCCTTCCCACTCCGATCTTTATATGGCTTAGAACAGCTTTTTTTCCTTAAGATGTCAGCGTCAGCCCCCTCTGAACACTTCAACAATAGCCAGTTCCAAGCATATCATCCAGCTTTCTGTTTCCCTTCCCTTCCTTCCTTCTCTTTTTCTTTTTCTTTTTGAGACAGAGTCTAATTCTGTCACCCAGGATGGAGTGCAGTGGTGTGATCTTGGCTCGCTGTAACTTCTGCCTCCTGGGTTCAAGCAATTCTCCTGTCTCAGCCTCCTGAGTAGGTGGGATTACAGGCCCTCACCACCATGCTCTGCTAATTTTTATATTTTTAGTAGAGACGGGGTTTCACCATGTTGGCCAGGCTCATCTCAAATTCCTGACCTCAAGTGATCCGCCCTCCTCGGCCTCCCAAAGTGTTGGGATTACAGGCGTGAGCCACCTTCCCTGGCCTTTTTTTCTTTCAAAACATATATTACTATCTAAAAATATATTTTTATGTTATTTATGTCTCCTGGAACTACTCGGGGAAAAAAACACAGCAGATATCATCACTTTATTTAACAAGTAAGACGACCTCAAGTTCAGAGAGCTTATGAAATTTCTCCAATGTTAAGACTCAAACCTAGTCCACTGAGTACAAAGTGCTTTCCACAATGCCATACTGACTGCCTGGGGAAAGGTACACTCTTTGGGAGCTTACTTACATTATTTATTATTCCTTTTGTGACTATATATTTTTGCTTCGTTCCCTGCATCATAAATTACACACACACACACACACACACACACACACACACCTGTTGTGCCCTTCATAATATTTCAATGTAGAAACATGAGATCAATGCTGAGTGTGTGAGCAAATGCATGTGTCTCTGTGGCTGAAAATCTGTCCTATTCATACCTCTAACATCCCAGTGGACATTATGTTGGGTAGGAGTCATTATTCTTTACATCTCTGGGACCTAACACAGGAGTAGGCACAGAATAAATGGCCAGCAAATGCTTATGGAATAAAGGTATGGTGGCCTGCATGTTGTCCTTATTACAAGTGATAGTTCCCAAATTTCCTCTAAAGTCATTAAAAAAGAGCTTTTAAACTCAAGACACGTGCCAGAAAGTTCTTCCAAATTTAAGACTAGACTGAATGATGCCTGCTTCTCATAGTAATGAGGACTGAGAGGTACCTCTATTTTTACGTTTCATGACCCGACAAGACAGAGGGGCATATGTTTCCAGACAAGACAGAAAGAGCCTCCAAAAGCCCTCCTGTAGGGCAGAATTACAATACATGCAACATTATGGTCACACTAGGAGTCATAGCACTACATGGTCATCAAGCATAAGAGAGAAAGTGACCACCTCACACCAGTAATTTTGGGTAACATTTCAGAATTGAAGAGGATTCTGGATTGTACAAAATCTGTTTTATCCCGGGGGTTCAAGAATGGCTTGGATGGTGGTGTCTGTTTAGCTGAACACATGGGAGGCCTCTGGTGATTTCTGGAGAGGTGTGTAAAGATCCAGACGACAGATTCTGCTGTAGAAGAATGTGGGGTGGACACATGGAGAGGACATGTGCGGATGGAGGACGTTGAAGGGCAGTGTGGTGTCTGTTTTCAGCTTTTGTTGTGGTTTGCTAACCTGGAATTGAAGTAGCAGAGCAAAGCTCAGTGTGAGTAATATGTCTGTGTAATTGGGGAAAGCTTATGGGTCAGATTCCATATGGCTCAGAAATTTCACTGACTCTGATTCCTGACATTACGTCTCCCTAGCTAAAAGATGCCAACAGATCAAAGATAATGAGGAAGAGTCATCTTTACAATTTCCCCTCAATGTATGATTCCTGTTTGGCTTAGAAGAGTTCAGAGACCGCAAAGTGTAGGAGTATATAATTTGTCTAGACGTATTTTAAATCTCTTAGTAAGAATCAGAGAATGTCAGAGCCAGGAAAACACTTAGAATGCACAGAACACTTCCACTTTTAAAATTTTTCATTGAGAAGAAGAGTTAGGCCCCGACCTCCTCTGAGCAATACTTTAGCCAGCAGCCACACGTGGCTAGTCTGAATTGAGATATGTCAAAAGTACAAAATACACATCAGATTTCAAATACTTAGTAAGAAAAAAGTGCAAACTATATTGTTAATAATTGTAAATTGATTATTAAAAGTAGTAGTTTGCATATATTGGGCTAAAATAGAAACAATTTAAATTTGATTTTATCTTTTCCTTTTTCCTTTTTATTTATTAATTTAGTTTTTATTATACTTTAAGTTCTAGAGTGCATGTGCACACGTGCAGGTTTGTTACGTATGTATACATGTGCCATGTTGGTGTGCTGCACCCATTAACTCATCATTTACATTAGGTATATCTCCTAATGCTATCCCTCCCCCTCCCCCAACAATAGGACCCGGTGTGTGATGTTCCCCTTCCTGTGTCCCCAAGTGATCTCATTGTTCAATTCCCACCTATGAGTGAGAACACGCAGTATTTGGTTTTCTGTTCTTGCAATAGTTTGCTGAGAATGATGGTTTCCAGCTGCATCCATGTCCCTACAAAGGACATGAACTCATCCTTTTTATGGCTGCATAGTATTCCATGGTGTATATGTCCCACATTTTTTTACTTTTTAAATACAGCTACCAGAAAATTTTAAATTACACATGTGGCTTGCATTATATTTTGGGCTGGCTCAGAAGAAAACAACTTGCCCACAGCCGTGGCACTAAAGTTGAGACTAGAAACTAAGTATCCTGACTTGGTCTCTCTTTCCCCTTCCTTCTCCTCTTTCCTCCCTCTCTCCTTCTTGGTCCTCTTCACGCTTGGTTCATGGTAAATTGTCATCACTGTTCCATGCTAGGTCTCTCCTGATTCTCCATTGATCTGTTCTTCCCCGCAGCCCACTTCTGCCTCTGCCCGCAATGTTGTTAATAGCAGTCAGTTTTCTAAGATGGGGTGTCTCTAGCCCTGGAAAAATAGCAAAATCTGCTCCTTAAATTTCAAGGCATGTTTGGGACTGTGGCAGTTTAATAATTTTGGGTTCCTTCAAATCAGCACTTAAAAAATATTTGTTCAATATTTATTCAGTGAAATAAAAGATAGATGACAATTTTATTACTAAAATTATTTACTATTTGCTTTTGTTCCAAATAAGGGATTTATGACATACACATGAATGTGAAAAAAAAAAGATGTCTTATTTGAAATGATATTTTATTTCACAGTTTTTAAAGATGATAAACCTTTAATTAGGACTACAGGAAAGGTGAAGTACAACAACAACTTTCTGAAATCAAATGTGGAAGATAGTTTACATTATAAAGCTTTTTCAAAACAGTACATGAAAATATTATAATTTTATTGCTTTCAAGCATATAAAATTATTTCCACTTTTTTAAAAGCAGCTTTTTTGAAATGTGATTAACATACACACAATTTATCCATTTAAAGTGTTTGTTTTCAGCATATTTACAGATATCTGCAACCATTACAACAGTCAATTTTATAACATTTTCATCAACTCAAAAAGAGAATACGAATCTTTTATCTACCACTTCTCTATCCCCATTCCTTCCCAACCCTAAGGAACGATTCCTTTTTAAATTTTTATAGATTTCCGCATTTTGGACTTTCATGTAAATGGAATCATATCACACAGCATTTCACAGTTTTTGTATCACTCAAGAAAAGACATTGGTTATTCATTCCTCTAAAGACAAATGCTACATACAAATGGATTCTATTACAATACAATATTTCATGCATTAGTTGCTTTCAGCATTTCAACTATAACAGTTAGCTCCAAGTAACTGTCATTGATATTGCTGCCTTTAGTGGCATAATTTAATTTTCAGGGCCATGCTGCAAAATTTCTAAACAGATAGAATGAACAAAGCACCAGTAAGAAGTGTCCTTTTATTTTCTCTTCAGAACACCGTTTTATTGGTGGAAGTGAAACGGATGTAATTTTCTCCAATTCTGTAAGTTCTGGATAAAAGTTTGAGTTTACTGGCAGCTGTTCTATT
The DNA here is from genome assembly GCF_043159975.1 of Macaca nemestrina. Lineage (NCBI taxonomy): Eukaryota > Metazoa > Chordata > Mammalia > Primates > Cercopithecidae > Macaca > Macaca nemestrina. The sequence goes on along the minus strand of NC_092132.1, from coordinate 14,154,817 downwards.
TCAGTTCTGTTTTACTGTCCTTGGAGACCGATGCTCCAATGACCACCTCCGTATTCCACCTTAGTGTGTGCTAAGCTTTGGCTTTCTATGAACATGACTATCCTCCTTTTGAACTTTATACTTCTCTAGTTCCAAGCTTCTTCTTGTTTCCCAACATTCTTTGTTCTTTTATGTGTCAGAGAAATAGGAATCATTAAGAAGTTTTAATGAATGAGGTGATATAGTCAGATTTGCATTTTTGAAAGATGACAGGCCATTTTGGAAGAGCAGGAGACTAGCTGGAAACCACAGAGAGGTCTGAGCACAAATAGCAAATGTAGGATGGAGAGACAGAAACCTTTTTAGGGGCAGAAATTGATAGTTGTTGCTGATTAAACACATGAGGGACATTATGAGCATCAACGATAACGACCAAAACTTGGTAAATGGCGTCTTCCTTCACTGTGATAGGGTTTGCAGGGGGAGAAAAACATCTGGGGTAGAAATTGTTTATTGGTTTAGCCTGAGTTTAATGGGCCTGAGTGACATCTAAGAAGTGTTGAGTGGGCAGTTGGGTATACACGTCGTAACTCAGAAGAAAGATTTTGGTCAGACACACATTCACCAGTATTCAGCATACTGATGGTTGCAACCACCCAGGGAGAGTAGGGAGACATTTCTGGGAGACATCCATAGGACTGATACAAGAAAAACGTCAGCTGAATTAAATTTAAAGGAGTTTAATTGAGCAATGAACAATTAGCAAATTGGGTAGCCCCCACAATCACAGCTGACTCACAGAGACTCCAGTGCAGCCATGTAGTGGAAGAAGATTTATAGACACAAAAAGCAAAATGAGGTACAGAAATCGGAAGTGAGGTACACAACAGCTGGATTGGTTACAGCTCTGCTTTTGCCATATATATTTGAACGCAGTTTGAACACTCAGCAGTGTATGAATGGTTGAAATACGGCTGCTGGGATTGGTCAAGCCTTAGCTACTGTTGCAGGTGCATACTCCTACCTAAGTTAGGTTTTCAATCTTGTCTACCTATTAAGCTAGGCTGCAGTTCATCCACAAGGACTCAAACATAGAAGTACGGAGTCCTTCTCAGACCATATTTAGTTCGCTTTAACAGGACTGAGGTTTAAAAGATGAGCAGAATAATAGGAAATAATAAAAGAAACAGACGATTAGCCAGAGGTTTGGAGAAACCACTGAAATAATGTGTTGTTGTGGAAGCCAAAGGAAAAAGTTGCTTTTACTTCATATAAGGTAAGGTAAGGAATGAAAATGCGTATTGACTTTAGGTCTAGATCTTTGCTGAACTTGCTTAGGGCAGTATAAGTGGGGAGTGGGCTTGACATTAGATTTCAGTGAATTAAAAATTTCAGTGAGGTGAGGAAGTGGTGACAATAAGTATAGGCAAGCTGGCTACATAGGTTGTAGTTTGAAGATGAAATGGAGTAAAATAAAATTGTTTTTGAGTTGGCAGAAAATTCCCTTAGCATCCTATACTGGCCTCTGTCATAGAAGTTAACACATTGTATTTGTGTCTATCTCCCTGACATTTGCTCTTGGACTCCTTAAGGATAACAATTCTGTTATTTCCATCTTAGAGTCCCCAAGTCTCCTGACACATCATGAGAAGGCAATATTTTATTGTTGTCGCTAATGGCTGTTTAATAAAAGGATGAATAAAAGGGAAATAGGTGCATTCTTATGGCTGGATAGGCTGCTCACTTCTTGGTACTGCATTTAAAAGGAATAACTATCAAATAGATATCAAATATCAAAAGAGATTGCTTAAGGTTTTCTTTGTTGCAACTTGACGTCTTTATCTATTTTATTCTGTGTGCTTAGTGCTTAGACACGACGTCCAACACACAGTAGGTACTCTCAAAGGGCTTTTCACTTGAAATAATAGTGACGTGACTGAACGGACAATGGATGGAGAGTATATGCTTAATCTGAAATAGACCTGGGGAAGAGAAGGTTCAGAGGTTCACAGTTACTTTCTTGAAGTATTTGAGGGCTTGTCAGGTACAATGAAGAACAGGTGTCTTTTCTGTGACCCCGAGGAATAGGAGTAGAACAAAGAAAGGAAGTAAGCAAAATATATCAGCAACTTAACAGAATTATTGTTCATGTCTGTGTATTCTGTTTACTTTATTTCAGCAAAATCATGATGCTTTTGTAATAAAAAGTTTGTTATTTGTGTTCTATTGGCAGTAATATTCTAAAAAATTAAAATATAAAATAGAGTTCTATCTGAAGTATATAAAATTTAAACATATTTTCAGAAAAGCTAAACTAAATGCAAACTAAAATGTAAATTATATTTTTAAAAGTGTAAATATTAACAAAATTAAAATTATTTTGCATTCATTTTCAAAAATTGTCTTACCAAGTATTTATTTTTACTTTTTGAGACAGAATCTCATTCTGTTGCACAGGCTGAGGGTGCAGAGGTGTGATTATGGCTCACGTAGCCTCTACCTCCTGGGCTCTAGCAATTCTCATACCTCAGCCTCCCAAGTAACTGGGACTACATGTATGCACCACCTCACCCAGCTAATATTTTAGTTTTTTATGGAGATGAGCATCTCACTGTGTTGCTCAGGTGGTCTCAAACTCTTGAGCTGAAAGCCATTCTCCCACCTGGGCCACCCAAAATACTGAGATTACAGGGATAAGCCACCATACCTGGCTTATACAATATTTAATATTGCTTATTAAAATAGAAATATGAAATATTAAAATGAATTAATATGAAAATTTAAGTAAAATTATTCAAATATAATTATTTTATGTATATACATCTTATTAAATATATTTATAAAAATAAAATACTCAAATTTCTTCCATTCAATGATCACCAACTTGCCAATGTAAAGAATTGAGATAACACTAAACACATGTTATACTTAAGAGTGAAGTGCATGGTTTAATATTGAAATGTTCCTCAGCTGATACATGCAATTATTCTGAATAGTGGAGTACCTTCCAAACCACAAATTGTAATATGAAAGGATTCAAGAAAAGTGGATGTTTGAGATTCCTGGAAATCTGGTGCTTTAATAATGCCAAAAAAATTATTCATGAGAGGAAAAATTTCACAAAGTAATCATTGTATCTTTTCCCTTTCCCAAATATTTTCACTATTCAGGTCTTTTGTGCAAAGTCGTGTCCACCCCCAAAGTCTGAAGTGGCTGCATTCACAAACTTACATGGAATTTGGACTTGGCTATCTTTCCTTTCAAGAATATATGGTAAGAGATCTTGAGAAACGCTTCTCTGAGGCCTGAACAATGCCTGTGAGCTGACGCTTTTGTTTCCGGGTTGTGCTGTGCCATTGTTGAATATAGGTTCCCAAGAGATAGGTGCACAAATGTGTTTTTATAAATTTACTCTTATTGCATCTGTGGTATTCAGGATCTTCTAAAGCATAGGGTTCAGGGAAAGGCCACCTCTTGTGTCAGAGTCTAAAGGAGATGCAGTGCGGATATGGCAGATCAGCACTCAACCTCCATTCCAACCTCCTTCCATATACATTTATTTTTGTAAAACTAGTAATCTAAAAATTACATTTCCCAGACTCCCTTACAAGTAGGGTTCTGGTTACATTGCGTTTCGGCCAGCAGTTGCACTCACATGAGATTTGGAAGGAGAAGTTGATCAGAAGCGATCTTTCTGCTGATGTTGTTGCAGCTGGCAAGCTCAGTCATGGAAACAGCAGGTTTTACGTAGCAACATTTCAGGCTCCAGTCTGAGGGTTGGCCTCTGGGTTTTGCTAGTGCCGAACTGGCATGTATAAAGTAACTAGGTGAGGTGTCATCCTTCTATCCCTAGGCCACAGACAAGGTGGTGTCTTCCTGGAGCCAACAGATGCTGTGGCAGCTTCCCTATATCCTTTTTGCCTTTGGCAGAGGTAGCAGCTCTCCTGGAGAGCCGTTTGGTGATGCTGCCTTATGTCCTGAAAGGAAAGCAAGAGCAGAGGCTTGAGAAGGGAGTAAGGTTCAGGTACAGCCAAAGAAGAGAAGAAGAGAGAGCCAACCTTCAGTGGGTGCTCGCTTTCTGTGTCCTCCATAACGTAATTGCATTTTGGACCTTATTTAATGTTTTTAACTCAGTTTTTAAATAGGTGAATGATACAGTAATGCATCTTGCATGTATTAAAGTCCAATTATGAACAGGCCATGTTCAATTGCTTTCAAAATTATCTTCTCAATGAGTTCTCACAATAAAGCTTTGAACTATTGATCTTTATTTTACAAATGAGGAAATTAAAGCTCAGCAAAATTAACATCACGTGGTCAATAAGTGGCAGAGGTGATTTGGGCCTTTCATTATTACCTCAACTTCAAAATTCTGTTTCCTATCACATGAAGCATGGAGATGGGGCTAAATCATGTGGATGACTCAGTTAATTCTCTGGAGACTACCAGGATAATCCATTTGATATTTTCTTCTGCAAATCTCCATTTGTCTTCTTTGTCTATAAAAAGTAGTAGTAGATCAACCTTTGTTAAAGTAGTTTATTGATTTTATTTCTTATTGTGAATTGATATTTATTGTGAAATTTATTTGAAATAATTTGGATAATACATGAAAGCATGGAAAAGAACATAAAAATTATCCGAATCCCACTATCTCCAAATAACCACTGTGTACATTTTAGTAATCCATCTTTCTAGGTTTTATTTTTTCTGTGTAAATGAATACACACAATTACACTTATACAGCTCACACTTTCTAATAACCTGCTCATTTTACTTGACAATTGCTTATAATGATTTCCCGTCATGATTTTTTTTCCTAAATCTGCAGTCTAATACCCAGCTAATATTCCATTTAATTGATATGTCATAATTTATTTCACTGCTTTTATAGTTCTGAACCTTTCTTTTTCCATTGATTTTTGGCTGTCACACACAAAGCTGCATTGATCATACACATTGATGTTTCTTACATGCTTAATAACATCTGTAGGAATGGGATTTTAGGATCAAAATACATTGTGGGAGTGGATGCATGTATTTTATCATACTGCCTTCCAAAAGGATGTATCTCACATTCTCATCAATATTTTGTAAGAGCGGCTACCCCCACCCCTCCATTGCGATAATTATTTTAAAAAATTATGTTTAAAATTATTTTTAATTTTATTTTTAAAAAATTAGTTAAAATAAACCAAAAATGTGTATCACCTTAAACAGGAACTTATCCTTAATTCAATTAGAGCCATGTTAGCATTGGGTTATGTGGGGGATAGCGAAACACTTTGGTTTTTCTGTCATTTTCACCCAATATCAATGGGACTTGGAAAATAATGCCACCTTTCTTATTCTCATCCTACAGTTAAAACTGCCTGTTAAGACTTGTCCCCTCCTCACACCCTGAGAGAAGTTTGATCTCTGACATCAAGATGTGACAGCATGCTGTCTGGTTGAAACCTTTTTTTTTTGCCTCAGTACAGACTTCCTGGAATCTAGGCCTTTTTGGACACTGTGATAAATGTTTGATCAGTTTAAAAGAAGAGGCAGAAAAATCCCTAAATATCTGAACTATGCCAGCAAATTCTCTGAAGTGGCTTTAGTGAACCTATTTTTAAAAATCAATTTTTGTACCTAGCACTTTGATGTTATTTTCCAAATTCCTTTTGCTATGATCAAAATCAGTGTTGAGTGAAGTACTTGGCTGGGCTACAGGACTCTTCCATGAGGCCTTTGGCTGGCAATAAATAGGGTAGAGGGATAGAAAAGTGTAGTTAGGGTCTAAAAGTTTGAACGGAACCTGAATGTTACCTGGCCCAGTCTCTCTCCCAATCTTGGACCAGAGAATAAAAGACTGTGCATTCTATTTCCTCTGGTAGAGTTCAGCATAATGTTTGTATTTATATCATGCAATTGCAAGCATCCTACTTGCATTATCTCACATGTTCTCACATAATAATGGCCTGAAAAGATAATCTATTATCGTTGCCATTTTTCAGTTGAGAAAAGGGAGACATAGACAGATTATTTTGCCTAAAACCATATAGCAAGTAGAGTTGCTTTAGCATCCTGGTGCTGCTGTGCTGTGGAACCTGTGCGGTTTCTTAGCCAAGATGCCTGAGGAAACCTAGACCCAAGACCAACCCATGGAGGTGGAGGAGGTTGAGATATTCACCTTTCAGGCAGAATTGCCCAGTTGATGTCATTGATCATCAATACTTTCTACTCGAACAAAGAGATCTTTCTGAGAGAGCTCATTTCAAATTCATCAGATGCATTGGACAAAATTCAGTATGAAAGCTTGACGGATCCCAGTAAATTAGACTCTGGGAAAGAGCTGCATATTAACCTTATACCAAACAAACAAGATCGAACCCTCCCTATTGTGGATACTGGAATTGGAATGACCAAGGCTGACTTGATCAATAACCTTGGTATATCACCAAGTCTGGGACCAAAGCGTTCATGGAAGCTTTGCAGGCTGGTGCAGGTGTCTCTATGATTGGCCATTTCAGTGTCGGTTTTTATTCTGCTTATTTGGTTGTTGAGAGAGCAACTGTGATCACCAAACATAATGATGATGAGCAGTATGCCTGGGAGTCTTCAGCAGGGGGATCATTCACAGTGAGGACAGACACAGGTGAACCTATGGGTCGTGGAACAAAGGTTATCCTACACCTGAAAGAAGACCAAACTGAGTACTTGGAGGAATGAAGAATAAAGGAGATTGTGAAGAAACATTCTCAGTTTATTGGATATTTCATTATTCTTTTTGTGGAGAAGGAACATGATAAAGAAGTCAATGATGATGAGGCTGAAGAAAAGGAAGACAGAGAAGAAGAAAAAGAAAAAGAAGAGAAAGAGTCTGAAGACAAACCTGAAATTGAAGATGTTGGTTCTGATGAGGAAGGAGAAGAAAAGAAGGATAGTGACAAGAAGAAGAAGATTAAGGAAAAGTACATCAATCAAGAAGAACTCAACAAAACAAAGCCCATCTGGACCAGAAATCCTGACGATATTACTAATGAGGAGTACAGAGAATTCTACAAGAGCTTGACCAATGACTGGGAAGATCACTTGGCAGTGAAGCATTTTTCAGTTGAAGGACAATTGGAATTCAGAGCCCTTCTATTTGTCCCACGACATGCTCCTTTTGACCTGTTTGAAAACAGAAAGAAAAAGAACAACATTAAATGGTATGTATGCAGAGTTTTCACCATGGATAACTATGAGGAGCTAATCACTGAATATCTGAAATTCATTAGAGGGGTGGTAGACTCAGAGGATCTCCCTCTAAATATTTCCCGTGAGATGTTACAACAAAGCAAAATTTGGAAGTTATCAGGAAGAATTTGGTCAAAAAATGCTTGGAACTCTTTACTGAACTGGCAGAAGATAAAGAGAACTACAAGAAGTTCTATGAGCAGTTCTCTAAAAACATGAAGCTTGGAATACACGAAGACTCTCAAAATCAGAAGAAGCTTTCAGAGCTGTGAAGGTACTACACATCTACCTCTGGTGATGAGATGGTTTCTGTCAAGGACTACTGCACCAGAATGAAGGAAAACCAGAAACATATCTATTACATCACAGGTGAGACCAAGGACCAGGTAGCTAACTCAGCCTTTGTGGAACGTCTTCGGAAACATGGCTACATGGCTCAGAAGTGATCTATATGATTTAGCCCATTGATGAGTACTGTGTCCAACAATTGAAGGAATTTGAGGGGAAGACTTTAGTGTCAGTCACCAAAGAGGGCTTGGAACTTCCAGAGGATGAATAAGAGAAAAAGAAACAGGAAGATAAAAAAACAAAGTTTAAGAACCTCTGCAAAATCATGAAAGACATATTGGAGAAAAAAGTTGAAAAGGTGGTTGTGTCAAACCGATTGGTGACATCCCCGTGCTGTATTGTCACAAGCACTATGGCTGGACAGCAAACATGGAGAGAATAATGAAAGCTCAAGCCCTAAGAGACAACTCAACAATGGGTTGCATGGCAGCAAAGAAACACCTGGAGATAAACCCTGACCATTCCATTATTGAGACCTTAAGGCAAAAGGCAGAGGCTGATAAGAACAAGTCTGTGAAGGATCTGGTCATCTTGCTTTATGAAACTGCACTCCTGTCTTCTGGCTTCAATCTGGAAGATCCCCAGACACATGCTAACAGGATCTATAGGATGATCAAACTTGGTCTGGGTATTGAAGATGACCCTACTGCTGATGATACCAGTGCAGCTGTAACTGAAGAAATGCCGCCCCTCGAAGGAGATGACGACACATCACACATGGAAGAAATAGACTAACCTCCAGCTGAGGGATGACTTACCTGTTCAATACTCTACAATTCCTCTGATAATATATTTTCAAGGATGTTTTTCTTTATTTTTGTTAATATTAAAAAGTCTGTATGGCATGACAACAACTACTTTAAGGGGAAGATAAGATTTCTGTCTACTTCTAAGTGATGCTGTGATACCTTATATACTAAAGCAAAGCTAGTAATGCTTTTTTAGTTTCACATTGTTTTTATTTTAACAGATTGGGGTAATGTGTGTTGTAAGATGTATGTAACATGATGTTAACTTTGTGGTCTAAAGTGTTTAGCTATCAAGCCAGATTCCTAAGTAGACCAAATCTTGCTATCAAAGTGTTCCTGAGCTATACCTTGATGTTTAGAAAAGTATTTGTTACATCTTGTAGGATCTACTTTTTGAACTTTTCATCCCCTGTAGTTGCCAATTCTGCATGTACTAGTCATCTAGAAATAGGTTAAACTGAAGCAGCTTGATGGAAGGAACTCTCCACAGGGCTTGTTTTCCAAAGAAAACTATTGTTTCGAGGAGCAAAGTTATAAGCCTCCCTAAGCATATCATAAAACTGTTCGAAAATAACTCAGACTCGGTCTTGTGGATGGAAATGTAGTGCTCCAGTCACATTCTGCTTAAAGTTGTAACAAATACTGATGAGTTAAAAGAAAAAAAAACATATAGCAAGTAATTGCCAGAACCCAAATGCAAACCCAAGAAGCTTTATTCTTGAGCTCATACCCCTCTCACACTGCTCTTTGCCTTGATGATGGAAAGTAGCTATGCTTTGAGCCAGCCAGGAAAACTCAAGTTTGATCCCAGCTCATTCTCCACCTCTCTGATCTGCTCTCCCAGCTGTGCTGTTTTAGTGTATATTGATTGGCACTGTGGTGTAGGGAGAGAGGATGGAGTTCCTGTCCATCTAAGCCTTGTCTCCTCTACTTCCTCACAATGCTCCTTTGGGCAAATTTCACAGCCTCTCTGAAGCCTCGTTTTCCTCATCTTCATAGTTAGGATCACAATAATCACACCACTATTTAGTTGTGAGTTTGTAATAATAATTTAGAAAAGTGCCAAACAAACATGTTTTATTCATCTTTTTTTCCCTTTGTTTTGAGAGACAGGAACTCAAATATCCATGGCTCAACTTGCTGTTACTGTCTCTTGATTCAACATTCTCAATTCTATTGTTTTTAAAATATTAATAACAAGAACAACAACAACAATAATAATAATAAATGTCTAACTTCACATCAGTTTTACGTAAATCATCCTGGCCCATCATCATCTATACTTCTCACTACAATTCTGTGAGAAGGGCAGTGACTTTATTATCACCCTCATTTTACAGGGGAGGAAATGGAAGCTTGGGAAGATGGGGGGACCTGACCAAAATTATGGCAAGTCCACGTGAGTGAATCTGTGTCTTGAAAACAGGTCATCTGATATTGGGGCACGAATTTTTTCCACCACAGTGTACTTTCTTCCACTTCTCACATGATATATTTTTCACACTTTCTCTTGATACTCTGTTTTTTTCCTTTTAGGTCATGGTCATTGTCAATAACTTCTTGGAGGTTATTTGAGTTCAGCATTTCAAATGTGACCTGCCCCACAGCACATCTTTTAATGTCCACTCCTTCCAGGATGCCTGGAAGAATGGGTTTCAGTCTAGGCTCTGTTTCTGATTTGTTGTGTGATATTGGTCAAACTGATTTACCTCTCTAGTCCTTGGTTTCTTCATTGTCAAAAGAAGGGATTGAACAATGTCATATATATGGTTTACCTTCAATAAATTTTGCTAGAATAAAGGAATGAATAGATGAATGAATAAATGATTAAGCTGGATAATTTCTTAATTCCTTATATCTTTGATTTTATATTAAGAATAGCATTCAGTAATTAATTAGCATGTTTCCATCTATATGATTGACTTAATTTCTTTAGCAATACTCAAAATTGAGCCAAGATTCTAACTGTCCAGTGGCAAGCCTCTTTCCTCGCTGGCTTCCTGTTTTTATGCAGAAGGTCCCCCATTACAGCAACATCTTGGCCTCTTTGTTTACCTCCACCTTCAGAGAAGAAAGTAATTTAATTGACTAGTGAATTGCTCGGTTCATTCTGGTGCTTCTTTTTGGGATGTTCGTGTTTGTAAAAACGAAACATTTAGTCTATTTTCTCCATTATGCACCAATTTAGTGGGGGATGACTTTATATGCCTAAAGAGGGAAACAGCTATTTGGAGTTAAGTTTAAATCAGAGTGTTAGTAAGACCATTGGCTCTATATGGAAATCATATTAATAACTATTAACAACTTTTATCGTAGTGAAGCTGACATTTTCATTTCTCCAATCTTGAATCCAGTTCTCAGTTGGCCCCATAATTAGAAAACAGGGAGACATTGTTTATTGACTACTAATATTCTGTCATTTGGTGAAAGCAAATAATCTTAAACACAGATAAGAAATAATATTTAAGGGTAAAATAAAAGGTACAGGACAGAGGATTTGTTGACCAGGAGCATGGTGTTGGACCCAAAACTTTGGCTTGTGGTATCCGTGGGGGATCTTAACTAGTTTGTAGTGACCTGTGTTGAACCATGGGACTGGTTTTGGTTTTACAGTTGTGTACTTGGTCCTTCTGGAGCCTGGTCTACAAATGAGTAGGTTTTATTATGCAAGCAAGGTGGAATTTTAATAAGCACACACCATAGAATATGATGGCCATTTAGATCTTCGTTTTGGGCTGTTGTAGGTGGGCCTTAAAGCATTCAGATGTGGCTTGCCTTAGTGTTTCAGGCAAGGTTGAGACAGAGATTAGAACCTTTTGGTCATGATGGATTGGAACCTTTTGGTCATGATGGGTGGTACAGAATTTCTGCTTTTCCTGAGATCCTCAGCCAAGAGTCAGATCTGCAAATGGGACTTCAAAACTATAAAGCTAGCTATGTTCCACTTGTACTGCAGAGCCCTAATGTGTAAAGTTCTTGCTTTAAATTGTTATTGTCAGGCCTAGGCAGGCAGCATTAAACTTATGGCTCTAAATTCCCTTTGCTACACTAAAGACCAAAGGAAGAACCTGAAGGTCCTAACTTCTTACAAATATGAGCTTGTCTGCCAGTTCCTGATAGTTGCACACCACTGCATGGTGTCAAGTTGGCATGGAGTTTGTTCATTTTGAAGCTTCTGACCATGACTTTAGTTTCCCAAGACAAAATGTATTTGTCCACAGAATGGTGGTATGTTTTATCAGCAAACAAAACAAAGAGAGATCTTCACTGTAAAAAAGAATAAACTATTTTCTTAGAGATACTTATTGAAAATCTAGAGGTTAATCAGGTAACTCAAAAGGCTACCTGTGCCTCAAATATTTACCACAAAGGTATTATGGAGACAATCAAGGAATAACTAGAATATATTGACTAGTATGCATTAGTCTTATTGTCTGGACAACACCAATAGAAAAATGGAAATTAAGTATGGGAAGAGAGCGTTAAAGCAGAAACAAAAAAAGAGATTACCTTAGAAGAAATGTTGACATCTTAGAAAAATAATAAGGCAGATATAAAAGGGAAATTTGATGTTAAAAGCTATGATAAGCAGATATAAAATTAAAAGTAACTGCACGTTGGTATAAGTGCTCTAAAAGAGGGCCTTAGGATATTTTGGTTGTTATTAGATCAGAAAAAAATGACAGTTGTACAATGAAATATAATAAAGGAAAAGAGGAAAGATCTTAGAAATTAGACTGGAATTCACGTGCCAGGGTGCTGGCACTCACTAACAGGTGACCATATAAAGAATTCCCTGAAGACTGGGAGAGACGTGTGAGTGATTCAGAAAGTCTGTATAGGCAAAAGAAATCATCAGAACATATGCAAAAGAACTTCTGGATCGATTTCACAGTGACATAGATGTTATAGGTGAACTAGCAGCTTTTACATTTAATATAATTTTGGATTCATGATTTTAAGGCTACCATCCAGAGATAACTCTTTACAGTTAAATGATTAGATTAATTACATGATAACACAATCTTCCTTTTGATTAACTCAGTGTCAACGGATGAATAATTTTAATTAGATCTTCAGAATTCCTTTTGCCATATAATATGTAGCGTAATCCCCAGTGTGATAACTTATCCTATTCACAGTCCCAGGGATTAGGGTAGGATACCTTAGGAACTATTTTAGGATTCTTTCTACCACAACACACATAGGGAATCTAAGCAAAATAATGATTATTAAGTCCAGCCTACATGAGATGTAGTATGATAGAAAATTATCTCCTGGATTGGATGCTTCAACTCAAGAAAATGGACAAGACTTATTGAAGAGGCTTGAGAGAGAGAGGCTTTTGGCACACCAAGAAATTATTAATTTTACATATTACATTGTGGGAAACATCCTATAAGATAAAATTAAGCGTATAATACTGGACAAATAAATATCTTGACCAAAAAAGCAGAGAAAGAAAAGAAGAAAGGCATTTAATTACAGCAAACAGTAGAACTCTATTTGTTAGAGAAGGAAAGATGCCAAAGAAGCAGATTGAATAGTTAGAAACTCAGTTAAGTGTTCCTGTGAGACTTAGCAGAACAGAGGAAAAAGAAACATTGAAGGCATAGTTTACTGCAGCAAAAAAGGATGTAGCAGAAAGAACGTCTTTTTTTTTTTTTAATTTATTTATTATTATTATACTTTAAGTTGTACGGTACATGTGCATAACGTGCAGGTTTGTTACATATGTATACTTGTGCCATGTTGGTGTGCTGCACCCATGAACTCATCATTTACATCAGGTATAACTCCCAATGCAATCCCTCCCCCTCCCCCCTCCCCATGATAGGCCCCTGTGTGTGATGTTCCCCTTCCTGAGTCCAAGTGATCTCATTGTTCAGTTCCCACCTATGAGTGAGAACATGCAGTGTTTGGTTTTCTGTTCTTGTGATAGTTTGCTAAGAATGGTGGTTTCCAGCTGCATCCATGTCCCTACAAAGGACGCAAACTCATCCTTTTTGATGGCTGCATAGTATTCCATGGTGTATATGTGCCACATTTTCTTAATCCAATCTGTCACTGATGGACATTTGGGTTGATTCCAAGTCTTTGCTATTGTGAATAGTGCTGCAATAAACATACGTGTGCATGTGTCTTTATAGCAGCATGATTTATAATCCTTTGGGTATATACCCAGTAATGGGATGGCTGGGTCATATGGTACATCTAGTTCTAGATCCTTGAGGAATCGCCATACTGTTTTCCATAATGGTTGAACTAGTTTACAATCCCACCAACAGTGTAAAAGTGTTCCTATTTCTCCACATCCTCTCCAGCACCTGTTGTTTCCTGACTTTTAATGATCGCCATTCTAACTGGTGTGAGATGGTATCTCATTGTGGTTTTGATTTGCATTTCTCTGATGGCCAGTGATGATGAGCTTTTTTTCATGTGTCTGTTGGCTGTATGAATGTCTTCTTTTGAGAAATGTCTGTTCATATCCTTTGCCCACTTTTTGATGGGGTTGTTTGTTTTTTTCTTGTAAATTTGTTTGAGTTCTTTGTAGGTTCTGGATATTAGCCCTTTGTCAGATGAGTAGATTGCAAAAATTTTCTCCCATTCTGTAGGTTGCCTGTTCACTCTGGTGGTAGTTTCTTTTGCTGTGCAGAAGCTCTTTAATTTAATGAGATCCCATTTGTCAATTTTGGCTTTTGCTGCCGTTGCTTTTGGTGTTTTAGACATGAAGTCTTTGCCCATGCCTATGTCCTGTATGGCACTACCTAGGTTTTCCTCTAGGATTTTTATGGTATTAGGTCTAACATTTAAGTCTCTAATCCATCTTGAATTAATTTTCGTATAAGGAGTAAGGAAAGGATCCAGTTTCAGCTTTCTACTTATGGCTAGCCAATTTTCCCAGCACCATTTATTAAATAGGGAATCCTTTCCCCATTTCTTGTTTCTCTCAGGTTTGTCAAAGATCAGATGGCTGTAGATGTGTGGTATTATTTCTGAGGACTCTGTTCTGTTCCATTGGTCTATATCTCTGTTTTGGTACCAGTACCATGCTGTTTTGATTACTGTAGCCTTGTAGTATAGTTTGAAGTCAGGTAGCGTGATGCCTCCAGCTTTGTTCTTTTGACTTAGGATTGTCTTGGAGATGCGGGCTCTTTTTTGGTTCCATATGAACTTTAAAGCAGTTTTGTCCAATTCTGTGAAGAAACTCATTGGTAGCTTGATGGGGATGGCATTGAATCTATAAATTACCTTGGGCAGTATGGCCATTTTCACGATATTGATTCTTCCTGTCCATGAGCACGGTATGTTCTTCCATTTGTTTGTGTCCTCTTTTATTTCACTGAACAGTGGTTTGTAGTTCTCCTTGAAGAGGTCCTTTACATCCCTTGTAAGTTGGATTCCTAGGTATTTGATTCTCTTTGAAGCAATTGTGAATGGAAGTTCATTCCTGATTTGGCTCTCTGTTTGTCTGTTACTGGTGTATAAGAATGCTTGTGATTTTTGCACATTAATTTTGTATCCTGAGACTTTGCTGAAGTTGCTTATCAGCTTAAGGAGATTTTGGGCTGAGACAATGGGGTTTTCTAAATATACAATCATGTCATCTGCAAACAGGGACAGTTTGACTTCTTCTTTTCCTAACTGAATACCCTTGATTTCTTTCTCTTGCCTGATTGCCCTAGCCAGAACTTCCAACACTATGTTGAATAGGAGTGTTGAGAGAGGGCATCCCTGTCTTGTGCCAGTTTTCAAAGGGAATTTTTCCAGTTTTTGCCCATTCAGTATGATATTGGCTGTGGGTTTGTCATAAATAGCTGTTATTATTTTGAGGTACGTTCCATCAATACCGAATTTATTGAGCGTTTTTAGCATGAAGGGCTGTTGAATTTTGCCAAAAGCCTTTTCTGCATCTATTGAGATAATCATGTGGTTATTGTCTTTGGTTCTGTTTATATGCTGGATTATGTTTATTGATTTGCGAATGTTGAACCAGCCTTGCATCCCAGGGATGAAGCCCACTTGATCATGGTGGATAAGCTTTTTGATGTGTTGCTGAATCCGGTTTGCCAGTATTTTATTGAGGATTTTTGCATCGATGTTCATCAGGGATATTGGTCTAAAATTCTCTTTTTTTGTTGTGTCTCTGCCAGGCTTTGGTATCAGGATGATGTTCGCCTCATAAAATGAGTTAGGGAGGATTCCCTCTTTTTCTATTGATTGGAATAGTTTCAGAAGGAATGGTACCAACTCCTCCTTGTACCTCTGGTAGAATTCAGCTGTGAATCCATCTGGTCCTGGACTTTTTTTGGTTGGTAGGCTATTAATTATTGCCTCAATTTCAGAGCCTGCTATTGGTCTATTCAGGGAATCAACTTCTTCCTGGTTTAGTCTTGGAAGAGTGTAAGTGTCCAGGAAATTATCCATTTCTTCTAGATTTTCCAGTTTATTTGCGTAGAGGTGTTTATAGTATTCTCTGATGGTAGTTTGTATTTCTGTGGGGTCGGTGGTTATATCCCCTTTATCATTTTTAATTGCGTCGATTTGATTCTTCTCTCTTTTCTTCTTTATTAGTCTTGCTAGTGGTCTGTCAATTTTGTTGATCTTTTCAAAAAACCAACTCCTGGATTCATTGATTTTTTGGAGAGTTTTTTGTGTCTCTATCTCCTTCAATTCTGCTCTGATCTTAGTTATTTCTAGCCTTCTGCTAGCTTTCGAATGTGTTTGCTCTTGCTTCTCTAGTTCTTTTAATTGTGATGTTAGAGTGTCAATTTTAGATCTTTCCTGCTTTCTCTTGTGGGCATTTAGTGCTATAAATTTCCCTCTACACACTGCTTTAAATGTATCCCAGAGATTCTGGTATGTTGTATCTTTGTTCTCATTGGTTTCAAAGAACATCTTTATTTCTGCCTTCATTTCGTTATGTACCCAGTAGTCATTCAGGAGCAGGTTGTTCAGTTTCCATGTAGTTGAGCAGTTTTGATTGAGTTTCTTAGTCCCGAGTTCTAGTTTGATTGCACTGTGGTCTGAGAGACAGTTTGTTATAATTTCTGTTCTTGTACATTTGCTGAGGAGTGCTTTACTTCCAATTACGTGGTCGATTTTGGAGTAAGTACGATGTGGTGCTGAGAAGAATGTATATTCTGTTGATTTGGGGTGGAGAGTTCTATAGATGTCTATTAGGTCTGCTTGCTGCAGAGATGAGTTCAATTCCTGGATATCCTTGTTAACTTTCTGTCTCGTTGATCTAATGTTGACAGTGGAGTGTTGAAGTCTCCCATTATTATTGTATGGGAGTCTAAGTCTCTTTGTAAGTCTCTAAGGACTTGCTTTATGAATCTGGGTGCTCCTGTATTGGGTGCATATATATTTAGGATAGTTAGCTCTTCCTGTTGAATTGATCCCTTAACCATTATGTAATGGCCTTCTTTGTCTCTTTTGATCTTTGATGGTTTAAAGTCTGTTTTATCAGAGACTAGTATTGCAACCCCCGCTTTTTTTTGTTCTCCATTTGCTTGGTAAATCTTCCTCCATCCCTTTATTTTGAGCCTATGTATGTCTCTGCATGTGAGATGGGTCTCCTGAATACAGCAGACTGATGGGTCTTGACTCTTTATCCAGTTTGCCAGTCTGTGTCTTTTAATTGGAGCATTTAGTCCATTTCCATTTAAGGTTAAGATTGTTATGTGTGAACTTGATCCTGCCATTATGATATTAACTGGTTATTTTGCTCGTTAGTTGATGCAGTTTCTTCCTAGCCTCGATGGTCTTTACATTTTGGCATGTTTTTGCAATGGCTGGTACCGGTTGTTCCTTTCCATGTTTAGTGCTTCCTTCAGGGTCTCTTGTAAGGCAGGCCTAGTGGTGACAAAATCTCTAAGCATTTGCTTATCTGTAAAGGATTTTATTTCTCCTTCACTTATGAAACTTAGTTTGGCTGGATATGAAATTCTGGGTTTAAAATTCTTTTCTTTAAGAATGTTGAATATTGGCCCCCACTCTCTTCTGGCTTGGAGAGTTTCTGCTGAGAGATCTGCTGTTAGTCTGATGGGCTTCCCTTTGTGGGTAACCTGACCTTTCTCTCTGGCTGCCCTTAAGATTTTTTCCTTCATTTCAACTTTGGTGAATCTGGCAATTATGTGTCTTGGAGTTGCTCTTCTCGAGGAGTATCTTTGTGGCGTTCTCTGTATTTCCTGGATTTGAATGTTGGCCTGCCCTACTAGGTTGGGGAAGTTCTCCTGGATGATATCCTGAAGAGTGTTTTCCAACTTGGTTCCATTTTCCCCCTCACTTTCACGCACCCCAATCAGACGTAGATTTGCTCTTTTTACATAATCCCATACTTCTTGCAGGCTTTGTTCATTTCTTTTTCTTCTTTGTTCTTTTGGTTTCTCTTCTCGCTTCATTTCATTCATTTGATCCTCAATCGCAGATACTCTTTCTTCCACTTGATCGAGTCGGTTACTGAAGCTTGTGCATTTGTCACGTATTTCTCGTGTCATGGTTTTCATCTCTTTCATTTCGTTTATGACCTTCTCTGCATTAATTACTCTAGCCATCAATTCTTCCACTTTTTTTTCAAGATTTTTAGTTTCTTTGCGCTGGGTACGTAATTCCTCCTTTAGCTCTGAGAAATTTGATGGACTGAAGCCTTCTTCACTCATCTCATCAAAGTCATTCTCCGTCCAGCTTTGATCCGTTGCTGGCGATGAGCTGCGCTCCTTTGCCGGGGGAGATGCGCTCTTATTTTTTGAATTTCCAGCTTTTCTGCCCTGCTTTTTCCCCATCTTTGTGGTTTTATCTGCCTCTGGTCTTTGATGATGGTGATGTTCTGATGGGGTTTTGGTGTAGGTGTCCTTCCTGTTTGATAGTTTTCCTTCTAACAGTCAGGACCCTCAGCTGTAGGTCTGTTGGAGATTGCTTGAGGTCCACTCCAGACCCTGTTTGCCTGGGTATCAGCAGCAGAGGCTGCAGAAGATAGAATATTTCTGAACAGCGAGTGTACCTGTCTGATTCTTGCTTTGGAAGCTTCCTCTCAGGGGTGTACTCCACCCTGTGAGGTGTGGGGTGTCAGACTGCCCCTAGTGGGGGATGTCTCCCAGTTAGGCTACTCAGGGGTCAGGGACCCACTTGAGCAGGGAGTCTGTCCCTTCTCAGATCTCAACCTCCGTGTTGGGAGATCCACTGCTCTCTTCAAAGCTGTCAGACAGAGTCGTTTGCATCTGCAGAGGTTTCGGCTGTGTTTGTTATTGCCCTGTCCCCAGAGGTGGAGTCTACAGAGACAGGCAGGTTTCCTTGAGCTGCTGTGAGCTCCACCCAGTTGGAGCTTCCCAGCAGCTTTGTTTACCTACTTAAGCCTCAGCAATGGCGGGCGCTCCTCCCCCAGCCTCACTGCTGCCTTGCCGGTAGATCACAGACTGCTGTGCTAGCAATGAGGGAGGTTCCGTGGGTGTGGGACCCTCCCGGCCAGGTGTGGGATATGATCTCCTGGTGTGCCTGTTTGCTTAAAGCGCAGTATTGGGGTGGGAGTTACCCGATTTTCCAGGTGTTGTGTGTCTCAGTTCCCCTGGCTAGGAAAAGGGATTCCCTTCCCCCTTGCGCTTCCCAGGTGAGGCAATGCCTCGCCCTGCTTCAGCTCTGGCTGGTAGGGCTGCAGCAGCTGACCAGCACCGATCGTCTGGCACTCCCCAGTGAGATGAACCCAGTACCTCAGTTGAAAATGCAGAAATCACCGGTCTTCTGTGTCGCTCGCGCTGGGAGTTGGAGACTGGAGCTGTTCCTATTCGGCCATCTTGCTCCGCCCAGAAAGAACTTCTACTCAAGACCCGGATCATTTAAAAGGAGCAAAGACAAAGTCTGGAGGACCTCGTGGAAGAAGAAGTGATCCTCACCAGGACCCTAGAACAAACATTTCCAAAGCATCAATAGCAGCCTTAGTTCTAGAATATACTGAGTGACTTTAACAGAAACAAATGTTTGGATGAGGAGAAGTCTAGAAGGCAGATTTTTTTATGACCCAAGGAATTTCACTGCAAGAAGGAACAGCACCATCTCAGAAATGAACACGCTTGCTCACAAAGATAATGTGAAGGCTGTGGGATTGACATTGTCCTGGGTGCCAGGAATGTTGAGCTCAACATGGTCAAGAGTGTTAAGAGGTTTTGAATTAACAGAGGCTTCCACAAATGGGTATGTCCTTGCTTTCGTGAAAGGGAGGAGTTTCATAAATGCAGCCCTTTAAGAAAGTAGATTAGGCCAAGGCAGGCAGATCATGAGGTCAGGAGATCAAGATCATCCTGGCTAACACGGTAAAACCCCATCTCTACTAAAAATACAAAAAAATTAGCTGGGCATGGTGGCATGCACCTGTAGTCCCAGCTACTCGGGAGGGAGGCTGAGGCAGGAGAATCACTTGAACCCAAGATGCGGAGCTTGCAGTGAGCTGAGATAAAGCCACTGCACTCCAGCCTGGGCGACAGAGCGAGGCTCTGCCTCAAAAAAAAAAAAAAAAGGAAAGTAGATTAGTGAGACATTTTCCCCCGTCAGGTATGGCAAATATACCATTAATACTTGATGGAAGATTTCTCCTAAATAGGTTTCAGCTCCAGTCTATAGACTCTAAATAGCTTAAATAGACTGACCAGCGTTCTCGTCATGAGCATCCGCAATGCTCACAACTTCAGATACTTCTGAGTTTCTGCTTTTCCCTGGGGGCAATTAAGTACCAGAATAACATTTTACTTGGTTTACATGATTTGGAGACTGAAACTTTATGCTTTCTAATTTTCTGATCATGAAGCAAGTGCCAAAATAATATTTTTAGCCTTATTAATTCTTTGGATTCTTTAAAAGGGGGAGCTCATGAGAGATTTGGAATTGGACTTATACAAATCTGAGACCCTATCAGAAATATATTTATTATAGTATGAAAGCTCAGGTTGTAGAAGTGAAGGGATCAAGAATCCTTCTGGGGCAGACATGGTGGCTTACACCTGTAACATCTCTCCATTTCCAATATTTGAGAGCTGGAGCACCATTTAGGTTGTCATTTGATCTCATTACAGAACCTCTGATGAGCTTTTTTGTACAAAGTGGCAGGGCACAATTAGGTAGAATAAAACATAAATTTCCAGTATTAGGTACAGCATGGCCTTGGAGTTCATTTAACTTATATCTATCTGGCATATTTTAGGGCTGTCTGATCCATTCTGGGGGCAAAATATTCAGTGTACCAGAAGGATACCACGAGGTATAGTGGTTAGTACTGAAGGAGTGACTTCATGAAAAGGGAGGCAGGAATGATTTGACAGATTGCTGATCTTCTGTTATAAGGGTTTGGCTTATAACCCCTTATAAGATATAACCCCTTGGAAGATCCTGGGTTGATGACTGGGCTCTATAATTTAAAAAATGTTAATTTTCTATAAATTATAAAAATGTTAGGGAATTGAAATGTTAGGGAGAGTTCTTTCTCTTGGTCTCATGTTTTCTACGAAAGGATCTCCTTTAAAACGATGTCCCTGCCCTCTTGCCCCAACTTTTTTATACCTCCGCATCTCCACTTCAACCAGAAGAGAACTGACCTATCTTATTGGTGGGTTTGGAAGAAGGAACCAACCCCTACAAGGAAAGTCTGCAGTTTTAGGGGCTAAGTTCATTTCAAAGAAGTGTTACTAAGCCAGTCTGAGTGCTCATCACACAAAGTTTTAGTCCATGATACAGTTAACATAATTGTCTTCATGTCTCATCTCCTGACCCTTCTCAGTTTGTTCCAATGCATTAACTGAAACCTAATGAGTATAAAAGAAGTGGGGGTCTGGGTTCTAAATCTAGCCCTGCCACTGGTATGCTGCTGCCTGCTAGGAAGATTACATCTATTCCCTGCATCTGAGACATCTCAAATATATCAAGAAAGGATAGGACAAGGTAATCTTTAAACTTTCTTTTAGCTTTGCCATACTGTGGCATGAATAGGAGACCTTCAGAAGGGAGTTCACGTTTGCAGTCTGTGTTGCATATTGATTAACTGCCTTTTAACATCATAACTGGTAATCACTTATTATGCCCAGATTTGGGGAAATGGATTCCCAAACAGTGGTGTCATATATGGGGTCAACTATTCATTGCTATTAGGGTTCACCCAGCTGTCATTGGTGACATTAAAAATCAAACGGGGCGTTTTTTGGTCTCCCTGCCTTCTTATGTTTAGATAGTTCTGATAATTAAGATTCTGATAATCTAGACATTTTTCTCAGAGAAAGAATGAAAACACTGCCGAAACCTCCAAGTGGGTCGTGTTTGAATTTGGCTGTATTTAAGAAGTATGTCTACAAGTTTGAATTATCTCTTTCCCTGAAGAATTATTTTAGGGCTGATATTCTTGCCTCCCACCCTCATGATTTTGTGTTTTTCTCTCTGGCTTTCTCTTTCAGCCATGCTGTCTCTCTTAAACTTTAATCTTATTTATGTTTCTAATCTCCATAGTACCTGGACGCCTTGGCAATCAGCTTTTAATTTTAGTATGAAGCAGAGTGAGAGAAACAGATGAAATATCATTGCTAAATAAATATTGGGCTTCTCTTTGTAGTTTTGAAATATTTTGGAACATTAGAAGTTGAAAAAAGAGCCAGGATTTTGAAGATTTGTTTTGTGTGTGTAGTTTTTCTATGGGATACAGTCTGTCATATCCACATGGACATGGTGCTGTGAAAAGAAAGAAAAATGGAT
This sequence comes from Macaca nemestrina, assembly GCF_043159975.1. Lineage (NCBI taxonomy): Eukaryota > Metazoa > Chordata > Mammalia > Primates > Cercopithecidae > Macaca > Macaca nemestrina. The sequence goes on along the minus strand of NC_092132.1, from coordinate 14,132,792 downwards.
CACCGTGAGATGGCACAGTGGAAGGAAAAGTCTGTGTTTTGAGACCTACTTGCCTAGTTTTTTTGTATGACTACCTTTGGTAATAGTATTTCTGATAGTTGACTGAATACCTAGCAATGATGATATTTTACAAATTTTAATATTGAGGTTTCATTGTGTACAAAGAATGTTCACATAAGGGAACATGTAGTAGCTCTTCCCTGAGACCAGCAACGTCCCAGAGAGGTGCTGTTCTGTTGGTCTGAGTCTGAGTCCTGCAGTGAAGAGAATGGGAGAGAAGCCACATTTGACCCATGTAAACAGATACTATGGGAGAGAAATAAACCTCTGTTGTTGCAAGCCTGTGAGTTTTGGGGCTGTTTGTTACCACGGAATAATTTAACAAAGCTAAGAGATAGTGGTGGCAGCACCACAGAACCATTCTGAAAAGAGGAACTGATAATATAAAACAAAGCACAATGCAATGACAACAGAAAAAAAGATGATATAGGCTCCACAACAAGACAACTCAATTAGAAACTCTAGAATCTCTGGTGGCAAGGTTCAGATATCAGGTATCTGTGTTTTAAAAAGCATCCCAGGTAATTCTGATGTACCATGATAGCGGTGAACCACTTATGTAGAGGAAAAGTAGAAATAAGTTTGCTTCTTTGTCTATTTTCATTCAAAGACTTTAGAGGATTTATTTTAGTTGAAAAAGCCCCATGTTATGACTAAGTCAATTTGGTAAAGGGAGAGTGGTGGGTTAGGATTTATGGTTCAAGCTTCAGCTAGTATTATCTGGTCTTAAGCAATTATGTAGTTCTCTTAGTATCTCAAAGGTTAAGAGCAGAGCAGGACTTGGCTTCATTCTTTCAATAGATGTGTATTGTTGGTTGATTGCAAACTGTGTGTCAGGCTCTGTGGTAAATGCAGAATTATTTCATTAACAAAAGTCGCCAATGTGATAAGGGCTGCCAAACAGTATTCAACCAAGCTGTGCAGAGATGCTGAATGGGACATCCAGCCCAATAGGTGGAAAGAAAGGCTTTCCTCTCTAGTTATAATCTTTAGTTCTAGTACTGTCTTAGCATAGTCTTCTTGTCTCTTTGTTCCAAAGACATAATTGTCTGGGAGAGTAAGGAAAGCAAAGACACTAGTTAGGAAAGACCGTATAATTACATTAGTAAGTACCATCTATCATTGTCTTTAACTACTACAAGCTGAATTACTTCAGGGTAAGGGAGCACCACATCTATGAGTTATTCTCAAACATTTCAGAAAAAAATAGATTTAATTATGGGGGAGGAGGGACGAGAAGAAGAAAAGACAAGGAGAAAGCGAACATTAACATTGGGAGGATCTAGGTGAATGGTGTATGAGACTTCGTGTATTCTTGAAACTCTTATGTAAATTTGAAAGTATGTCAAAATAAGAAAAAAGCTAAGGGGAAAAATTATGCTTTTCTTATACACAAAGATACTTTCTCTCTATTACTTTAGGAAAAGTCATAGTTGGAATGGTAAGGCTTAAGATGGACGGAAGTGCAGTAGTAAGGAGTCTTATCCTTGGTTTGGGATCAGGATACATAGATCTGGTTTAAGGTATCCTGAGTTTCTATGCAAGATGATACTTGTCTGGATTTTATTCAACAGACCAAGGGAACCGGTCTTGTTGGGAAAGGAGGATGATAGGGATGATTTTCTGATTCTGTGTTTCCTATTTATTTGCACAGTCCTACCACCATCTCGTTAGCCAAACTAAACCTAAACCCGTGGAATAATCTGTAACTCTTCCTCCATCCTGTAAGTTACTAGTTCCTGTAATGTCTCCCTCTGAAGTGTTTTGCATCCTCCTCCACCTGCCTCACCACTCCATTCCCCAAGCCTGCAAATACAATGCTCTCCTACCAGTACATCCACCATTGAGCTTGCCCTCGTTCCATTCAGGTCCCACGTGCAGCCAAGGTGACCTTTCTAACATACACAGCTCTCAAACACCTCTACTTATGCCATTTCTCAAAGCATCAATGGCTTCTTAAGTCCTATGGAATAAAATACAGAGGCTGCAACTTTTCATTGTTTGCCATCATGTGGCTCCAAAATTCTTTTTTATTCTTCCTACTACTAACACGTTTATGCACATAGCTTCTGCACCACTACTTTCTCTCTATCATTTATGTTTGTTTGATCTGAAACTTTATCTGTTTGTCATTCATGTATGCCTTCACTCTTTTGTTCACAGATATTTACTGAGCACCTACTATGCACTGTCTGTTGGGGATGCAGTGATAAATGAAGTTGATCCAATCCTTCCCTTCTCTGCATCTACAGGCTAATGAGAAAGATGCATTCTTTCAGTTAAAAGAAAAATATATGTATTTATACATGTTATAGTTATAAAAAGAGTTACAAAATAGAAATATACATGGGGACTCTACTATGTATATAGTAGAGGAATAGCTACTATATCTACTATATTAGGGGAATATCATGAGGATATTCCCCTAAAATTCTCCTACCCTCTAATATATCCATATTTTTTTCCTTTGTTTTTCAAGATCCGAAATTTACCTGTTTAGATAGATCTTTCCTCAAGACTGATGTAATATCTTCCTCCTCTGAATGACAATAGTGCTCCAAGTGAACATTCCCTATACACTAGATCAATAGTTACGTATTATTATTCCCGAGCCTGAATGACTGTAGGTCAACAGTTACGTATTATTATTCCTAAATCTCAAGGAGGCTAGGTCAACAGTTACATATTATTTGTTGTTTTAATCCTTGTTTTACCTCCATTTCTAATCTCTGATGTCCATGACTTTGCATTTCCTGGTTTTTGTCCTTTTTATTGCCTCAGGGCCAATCATAGAACTTTTCTCATACTAAAGAATTCTGTGTACAAAATATTTATCTAATGAATAAATAAAAGAACTCAATGTATAACACATAGAAATATATTGTACAGTATCCCTTCTGTAATAACATATGAGCTGATTTTATTAATACAATCCTTATTCGATCAAGAAAAATAATTGCTGATTTTTAATATAATCACTGCAACTTCTGGCCTCGACTGCCAAAATCAAGATCTGTTTTTAGGGCCTTGGACAAAAAATGTTGAAAAATATTTTAGTATTAAAGTAAATAATATACATAGAATATTGAACAATAAATAATATACCTGAATAAATTTGGCAGAATAAAAATTTTGAAATATTAAGTGATCTTAGTTAGTATTTGATAGCAAAACAGGGTGACTACAGTCACTATAGACTATAGTACACTTAAAAACAGCCAAAAAGTATAAATGTATTGTTTGTAACACAAAGGCTAAATGCTTGAGGGGATGGATACCCCATTTTACATGCTGTGATTATTATGCATCACATATCTGTATCAAAACATCTCATGAACCCCATAGATATACACACCTTCTGTGTACACACAAAAATTATAATAAAAAAGTTAAAAATGAAATATTAAGTGATCTTTGTCTATTTTACCATTTCTCCTTATGTCCTTTCTCCTCTCCCTATTGGAGTAGAGCTGTATCTAGCTATCCTTATCTTTCTCTGTTCATTGCCTCAGAGAAGGAACATGACAGGGAAAATGTCAATAACAAAAATAAGATAGGCTTTTCTTGGCTTTGGGGTCACAAACATTAGGATCTTTAGGAAGCAGAAAGTACTGTAGACATATACTAAATTTAAGAGAAAACTGAATGATTAGGCAGGGATACCCTGTCTTTTCTGCTCCCACTCCCACTCTAAGAATGATTTCTCTGACTAGAGGAATAAATTTTAAGAGAAAGCAATAGAGTTTAGTTAGACCTTGATGAGTTCCTGAAAAAGGAAACGTTATCTTATACTTCCTGGACTAAGCCAGGTGAGGCACACAAACCCCAGATGGATTTCTAGGTAGAGGCTGAAGGAGGTTGCAGGGCTCCACCAGGATGGTAGGATGACGAGTTTTAGCTGATACAGTATCAGTTAGCTTTGCAGATTCTCATGTCCCGGACTGGCATGGGGTTAACAGAATTCCTGGGTGTTCAAGATTGATCCAGGAGTATATAAGAGGCTTATGGTCAGTGATGCTGACCTGTCTGAACCAATGACCAAAGGCCATGTGAGAGAATGACAGCAAGGTAGATGACACTGGAGAGTTAATAGCGAGGACAAGGTGATCTTCAACACACATTGTATCACAATGTACACTCTTTAGAACTTTGATGATGGAACTGCACACTTCCGAAATACTTACATAATTTCCTTTCCTGTGTGGTTTGGGGTGACTGTCTTGCAAGTACAGTGCAGTTTTTTCTTGTTTAGCAAGCAATAAATGCAGCTTTTTTGTTTCCGATCTTGATGGCCTCTCTCTTCTTTTGATGCAATTGAATCATATAAAAATTGTAAAAAAGATTGCATACATGAGTTTGTAGATTTAGTATTGTACCTCCTAGGTGTGTATAGTACCAACTTTCAAAAGCTCACGATCTATTTTCAGATGTTGGCTGCTGGACCAAACAATTTTTGTAACACTGGCATATCATGTGAGAAATGCAAAACTAAGCTGAGAAGCTCATTTGAAAGAGCTCAATAAATGTCATTCCTTTTATTTCACAGATGCATAAATGAAGTTTGACAGAAGTTATGGAAAAGCTCACATAGTTATAGGGAGACGTGAGAGAAATACCCTGATCTCATGTCTCCCAGATCGGGGCTCTGTGCTGCATGCCTTGATTCTGATTCTGAATGAGCTGCAGAGATGTGTGCGGGGGGTACTTCTCTTTCTTCTACAGTAGGCCAGTGACTGTCAAACTTTAGGGTAAATCACAATCATCCTCTGAAGGGCTTGATACAACACTCTTGCTGGCCCAAACTACACAATTTATGATTCTCTAGGTTTGGGGAAAAGTCTGAGAATAAGCATTTCCAGCAAGCTCTCAGTTGAGGTTAACTCTGCTGGCCCAGGGACAACAGTTTAAGAACCACTCTTCTGGTTGTTTTCCTGACAAACAGGATTGAGTTAGAATTGAATGTGAGACAGAGGAAGAGAAAATAAATTAATAGACAGAGGGTTGGAAATGACATTTCCAGAGCTTCTGGACCCTTCCTTGTGGATCTAGGGCACAGAGGAAGAGGCAGCAGGGTACATATTTCTCTCTTCCACATCAGTAGGGTAAATCATAATCTTAAATCTCAAATTTGGCTACATTTTGGTACAAGTAAAATCATACTGGAGGAGAAAGAGCACATTTTACTATCCTGGATAATCTGTTGCTGTGATTAGCACAGAACATGGCTCATGGGCCCAAAGACCTGGGTTTGAATTGTCATTCCAATATGTTTATGTTTATGTTTCCTGACTTATGATCTTGTTTATGTTTCCTGACTTCTGTGGGCTTTGTTGCTTATGTATATAAGAGGTGAGGTGGGGAGAGGATGAGATGATAGCCCTCTTAAAAGCTCTGTGAAGCTGCTTTAGGGTTTCCTTTTGAGGTGATAAAAATATTCTGGAACTAGTTAGAGATGATGACTGCATAACATTGTGAATGCATAAAGTATCATGAAATTGAACATTTTAAAATGGTTAATTTTATGTCATGTAAATTTTATCTCAATTTTATAAATATATCTATTGCCGTGAGTGTCCACTCCACAGAAAATAATCTGATGACTGTTAGTTTATTTCCCGGTTTTCCCCCCATCAATCTTGATTGGCTTCATCCTGAGTGGTCATTTGGTGCTTCTAGACTCTAAGCATAAATATTCTTCCACCACTATCAATAACAGCTTCTTTGTCCATTCTTATTTCCGGTTGCTTAAACTTGTGGCTGTGATAGGGCTGCTTGAAAACTTAAATAATAATAAAAAAATATACTTCAAAGCAGCACATAATTTTCCACTCTATATGTTATACAGGGATTTAGCTCAGAGGAAGAGAGAGAAAAGAGCCTAGTGATTATTGAGGACCTAGTATGTACTGGGTGCTTTTACAAATGTCATTTCATTTAATCCTCCTAATGACCGTGAGTGACAGATCATCTTATCCCACTTTTGGATTGATGTCAACTGGGACTCAGAGAGATTAAGAAATCCATTGAGAGTCAATAGACACTGAACTGGAATTAAAGAATTTTAAGCCCATGTTCTTTGCATCATATGCTACTCGAGCTCATGAGATTTCAGGTGAGAGGCTGGATACTGAGGGACTTAACAGAGGAACAGATTTTGAAGAGGTGGACATGGGGGCAGAGGACATTCCAAGCAACAGACGGTAAGCATAGAGGTAGAGGGAGAAAGTTTGGTGACATATGTAAGGCAATCTCTGTAAAATGGAGCTCTCTTTCCAGGGACACGAAGAAGACAGTAGCTTAAAACAACATTATGGACTAACTTGAATGGCAAAGTGAACTGGCTCCTTTGGACCGGCATGGCGACATCTGACCGGCAGTCTTTCCTGGGCTCCCAACAGTGCTCTTAGTAAAGAATATAAGTCAATTAACCTGGTTCACCAGGACAGCCAGAATTGGGCTCCTGCTCCATGTAGTGGTCTCCCTTCTCATCGTTCTCCTCCTCACTCCCTGATCCCTAACGTGGGTTTGCTTCTTTTCAGTTTCAGGAACCCTCCAGGTCATTTCTCACCACAGGGTCTTTGCATATTCTGTTCCCTCTGCTTGGAGCTTCCTTCTCTAATTCTCTCTTTCCTCCATCCCATCTCTCCACTAAACACATTTCCTTTCTTTTTTTTTATTCCCATACCTATTATCATTCAAGTCACAGACAAAAATGTTACTTCTTTTAAGGTGTTTCTGAATCTCTTGGTTGGATCGCCGCCACAGCTCCCTAGGGATGCTTCTCATGCTTGTGAGAACATTTTGTTTCCGCTCACCACTCTAGATTTTAAGGCCCCTGGAAGCTGCAATTGGGCCTACCCTGTTCACCACTATATCTAAAGTTCTAACATGGTGCTCCAGAATAAAGCAGATGACGATAAGCTATCTACTGAATAATTTCTAATGAACGGAGCTGTTTGTTAAAAACATAAACCTATGTAAAGGGAAGTTTCATTCTAGCCACACTCAGGCATCTCGTTACCCTTTTCTTAGCCTTCCCCGTGGAAGAAAGAGTGACTTGAGTGTCGGGTAAGAAAGGACACGTATGCATAGCTCAACCTTCTTCTTAAGAGCTATCCTGCTCACAAAGAACACAAATTATTGCTCTGTTTTTTCCTCTGCTCTGCATTTTAAACGGGTGTGCCCACCATGGGAGACCTGGGGTTGGTGTTCAGAATTAGGAAGTCTTTTCTTGCTGAAACAGGAAAAGTTCCCTTATCCCCCTCACAGGGCATGTCATCGGGGTGTGGCTCACTTCCTCGGTGTCCCGCTGCTCAAACCTCTGCGGGGAGCATACAGACAGGCAGGCGGTGGGGCTCCGACCCCGCGGCAATATCTAGGGTGAATGTTTACAGCTCCTGAAGCCCTGTGGGCATGTGTTATGGGGTGCTCTTTTAGTTAAGCCGTCTGAAGGCGGCTTGTGTTAGTCAGCTCAATTAGACCCCTGCCTTATCTCAAGGACAGGAGGCTTTCTGTATCCCAGCGTTTCTCGCCTTGGCATAGTGGAAGAATCGGATCACACGCGGGCTTGGAGAATGAGTGCAAGCTTTCACTGAGTGGAAATAGCTCTCAGCAGATGCGGGAGCCAGAAGGGAAATGGTTTTCCCCCAGAGTCGGGCCACTCAGCGGCCCGGGCTGTCCTCTGACCACCCTGGTCAAACTCCACGTCATTCTACAGGTGGATGGCCTGCCAACCTGCCAGTGTATATCGGTGTGCTCTTATGCCTTGGCATTCCTCTCCACATCCAGCTGCTTGTGTCTTCTTCTGCAGATGTGTTCCTCTTGATGTCCAGCCACTTGTGTCTCTGGGGTTTTTATAAGCACAGGATGGGGGTGTGGCGGGCCAGGGCGATCTTGGGAAATGCAAGATTTGGGCAGGAAAACAGAAATGCCTGTCCTCACCTAGGTCTGTGGACACAGGCCTGGGGGGTGGAGCCCTAACCAGGGACCACATCCTCCTCTACCCAGCACTTCCCTGCCCCTCCTCCATATCATTGCCATCTACCTTAGCTACTGTCTCAATTCAACTTTTATCAGTAATAAACCTGCCTTTGATCTCTGTCTTACTCTTTTTAAAATGTTTTAACTGCTTAAAAACACAAAAGCAGAGAGGAGTAGAGATGATTTGTTAGACCCCCTCCAATCTCAACAGAAGATATGAGCTTCTTATTTATTAAAAATGGTGTATATATTTTTAAATGTTAGAAGCAGTGCTATAGTTAACATGAGACTTTGAAAACTATTGTGCAAGGAACTAACATGATGGGATTCAGCAATCTAGCAAACATTCGTTGATTATCTGCTCAGTACAAAGGGCTGCACTTGACACTAGTAGGGAGAGGAATACAGAGATGAATAGGAGCTATTCCAGGCCTGCTGAGAGCTCGCAGTCTATCAGCAAAGACAGACACATACACAAATAACTCTAATTCAAAAGCAGACTGTGATAAATGCTATTGTGGGGGAGTAAACAACATCCTATGGAGTTTAGAGGAGGGAGAAACTAACTGAAAATGAGGATCTTAAGAGAGCTTATAGGAGAGGAGAAATTTGACCTGGGCTTTGAAGAATCCATTTCCACTAGGGCCTAGATGAAGGAAACAGTGGTGGTGGGGGGTTCAGAGGGACCCTTGGACTCTAATCCCTGGTACAGAATAAGAAAGTCTTTGGAATGTGGTCAGTAAAGGGTCATGTCCAGATTAAGGGTGCAAGAGTAAGGAACTGTTCCCTAAAGAGACTCTATCTTCTAAAAGATAAGCAGTTCATAATGAGGTGAATTCATGGGCAAGTTGAAATGACCTGGGTTGAAGAGTTTCCTGCCTTTGAAAGTTATTTGAAGTTGTTTCTCCCATAACCACAACACATTCCTTTCCTTCCCACTCCACCTAGAATAGATTGTTTTCTTGGTAGTCCCAAATTCTGTCCAATGCATAGATTTTCTTCTGAATAATTGATATAAGTAAGGGTGCATTTGAAATTACAAACAGATTTATTATTTTGAACTCCACATTATCAAAATGGGAAAGGAATATTTCGTCAGCTCACCGTCATCCATGACTCCTGTCACATGTACCACGGTATAAAAGACAGGCCAAGCATGGAACCTGTAAGTGATTACAAGATTCAGGGCTCTAGCACACATTTTGTCCTGAATCACCTAGCTTAACTTATCCATCAGAGTGGACATTAGTTGTTTTCCACCTAACCAACAGCTTGTCTCTTTTCCTTTTAGCAGAGCCTAATTCTTATGGGGATGTATTTCTTCTTCCTGTTCACAGTGATTAAGTCAGGGATGGGGATACGGTGTAAGCCATTCCATTGAGAAACCAGCCTGTATCTCGGTGCAATCATTGTAACAGAGGCACTCTCTTCTCTGGGGTTGCTAAGCTGGTAGGATGGAAGCTTTGAGTTTACTTGCACAAGCAGAAGACCAACTTAAGGAAACACAGCAGAAAGCAGAATCAACCTATGGAGAGAGAAAGATGTTCAAGGACATCATCTGTACATTTGTATTCAACCAAACATGAAGCCAATATACCCGTGGATTTTTTAAGTTACATGAGCTAATGCCTTCCTTTTATGGTTTAAAAGGAAGCTGGTTTAAGTTAGGTCTCTACCAATTGTAGTAGCTAAAACAGTCCTGATTAATTCACCCAGATGGTGCACCACATCTGAAAAACATCTTTCATGCCTTTTCATCTCCTAATTTGCTACTCTTTCTTCATTTAATGATCCCACTTTTATCTTTAGATATGACGCTAGGCTGCTTTCGCTTGGCTACTTTCTCAACTTCCTTCCAAAACAAACCCTGACCCTGGGTCCTGGGAACCAGGGCAAGGGCTGCATGTGTGGTTGGGTTACCCTGTGAGCTACCAGATGTAGCTCCAAGGTACTGCTGACAGTCAGCGTCTGGGCTTTTGGGGGATCATACTAAACTGGCAAGTCTGCAGAAGCATCAGACCCAAAGCCTTTGGATAGCACAGGGAAAACACACACACACACACACACACACACACACACAAAGCGATAAGCTCCATTAATCCAGTGGGGTGAGTCTGAGGATGGAGCCTGAGGGTTGAGGTCTGTTTAGTGAACAGAAAATAGAACGACTCAATAGAGTATTCTTGGAGGATATTTCAAGAGAGCTCCTGGAGTGGTAACGAACAGCCCATTTGTAGAGGGTTTTGAGAGGTAGGCTGAAGAGTTTAGAATTTACAAAAGAAATGGAACTTTGTGACTATAATTCCAGAGGCAATGTGCAGGGGGCTGGTGACAAGAAAATCCACTAAAAGGCTCCTGTTCTGATGTGTCTGGCTTGAGTCTGGGTGCGTGGGAGAGAGCTATCATCACACCTGAGGGCAAGGTGGTCCATATGGGAAGCTGGTTTTGCAGGGCAAAGGGAAGATGTGTTAAGTTAGATTTCAGACACGTGGGATTTCACATGCCGGAGGGTGAAGGTAATGTGGAACACACTGACTTGAAGATCCAGAGACAGAGAGGAGTTGATGATTAGAGTTAGGGGCCATTCCCTTGGAAGGACAAAGCGAGGTTATACGTGTCACTCATTTTTCTGAGGGAAAATGATGTCGAGAAAATTTTCCACTTGATCTATTCTCCTGCATTGTGGAAGGAGACTGGTAATTCATCTAACAGATAACTTGCAAACTTCAAAAAAGTATACAGTGATTTAGGGGGAAACAGTTGCATAGAATAGGATCTAATTGTCTGCATGGGAGATTCCCTTTTGGGAAAATATTCAGAGCTCTGCTCCAGCCCATTTTCACAGGAAAGCTGCTCTCTCCTCCAGAAGACCACACACAAACTTGAGCCTTGGAAATAATTGGAAAAAATAATTTTAAAAGGCAACTACCATACAGAAAACCTCATTCACATTTTTATCTTTTATTTGCAACTTTGTGGCACAAAGCCTTACAGCAAGAAATCATGGTTGACAGATTATATCGGTTTGTAAAGAAAGTGTGTATCATTTACTGTTGGCAAATAAAGGAACATTGTTGTAAGGAGACAGAAGAGACAGCAGATTTCAGTGATTATTCATCATTAACCTTTCCCTCTCTTTTATACTGTATTCCATTGGTCATTAATGCCCACCAATACTTTCCAATGTCTCTGGAAGCAGTTTGCTAACTCATATTTATGGTGAACCTGCTAGGTGCCAAACCACACCAGGCATTTAGGAGAGAGAGAATAAGAAATGCTTTCTATCTTCAGGTTGCTCAGAGATAAACAAGACAACAGTAAACAGGACTTGTTTGGTGGTCCTGATGCTGTGCTAGAGGTAATAATGGAGTGATGCTTTCAGTCTTGTTTGATGGAAAAGATTTATCCCAGGAAGTGATATTTCATTTTATTTCTTATATGACATAAAATATGCATAGGAATTTTCCAGTCAAAGAAACTTACAGAAAGGACATCCCAGGTAGGGCATATTTGGAAAGTATTACTTTATTAATTCATTCATTCTACCAACACATTAAATATCTAGACATAGAGCTAGGCACTGGGGATACAGAAATAAATGAAATGTACTCAAAGCAATGAATATTATTTTTAGAATCCATTTTCTACACCCCCAAGATATTGGTCTTAGATATTTCTTTTTGTCTTTCTTGCCCTGTTTCTATTGATATTTCTTTAAAATAAATATAGATTATTCAAAGTTCTGTGATGGGGAAATTGAGCCCCTTTATATCAGGGGTAGACCATATCGCAATGAGGTCATTGTTTTGTAGGGCATTTTATTCATATTTTTGAAATCTCCATATTTTTTCTGTTTGGGGAATTAATGATCTCCCTTTCCCAGACAGCAGAACAAGCTGGGATAGTTGTTGTAACTTTGGATACCCAGAGCAATTAGAAGTCCTCCTTCTCAGCTGCCTGGAGACATGTTCTGATTTCAGTGCTGTCATATATAATCCTGCCTTGGTCAAGATGAAACCCTGTTTGAGTTGACAACTTACACCCTCTGCCCCATGTGGCAGTTGTAAAAATAGACCCATTGCTGCAGGGACTGCAATGCAAGTCACTTTTTTGTTTCTCAGATTTTGCTTTTCTTTTTCCAATTCCCTTTCTGCCCCACGCTGTGAGCCTTCGACGTAGACAAACGGACAGTCAAGATTCTGGGAAACAGACATGCTCTGTACCATCTGGTGTCATGGACTAGCATCTCCCTGGCCCAGTTCCTTGTCTTCAGATTGCCAGATCAAGTGAGACTGGACAAGGACACAGTGTGAGAAAGTGCAGAACTCATCGGGTGCCTGCTTCTACAAGGGCAGAAACCAAGAGTCGGGTCAGATTTCAGAGAATTGACGAGATAGTGTGGTGTTGTGTGGATGCAAGTCCCATGTGACTCTGTGGTAACCCAGAGGAGGTATAAGTACCTCCTGTCTTTCTGTTGTCAACCTCACAGTATCTTCCTAGCACAGTGCCTGGTACAGATGTGTCTTCTGACTTTGATCTTCCTCTTACTTGTTCCATTATTCTGCCCATCCAGGAGGCTTCATATTGCTAAACAAAACTCTAATCAATTTTCAGGCCATATTGCTTCATTCTTTGTCCTTCCTCTCCTGTCCAACCCTGTTTTCTTATCCCCACTCCCTCTACCAAGCTCAGTCATGTGTCACCTCACACCAGGATTATGTTGTCTATCGGCCTCTATCAGAGGTGTCCAATCTTCTGACTTCCCTGGGCCACACTGGAAAAAGAAGAATTGTCTTGGGCCACACGTAAAATACACTAACGATAGCTGATGAGCTAAAAAGAAAAATAATGGAAAACATCTCATCATGTTTTAAGAAAATTTACCTATTTGTTTTGGGCCACATTCAAAACCGTCTTGGGCTACATGCGGCCTGTAAGCTATGGGTTGGACAAGCTTGCTTGATGCTGTCACCCAATCCATACTTCCAATGCCTCCAAAGTTTTGGTTCAACAGGGGTTCATCACTTTCCTGTTAAAAATAGCCCGTGGATCCCCACAAATGCCTAATCTTCAGTAAGAGATGCAGAACTTTTTTCATTGGTTTCTCCTACTGTTCTTCGTCTCTCCATCCACCCAGGGCTTCTGACTCTACATCTGTGCTTTTTCCTGTGTCAGGGAAGGACTGCCTTCTCTGTCCAAAGTCATTTGTCTATTTGCCTCTGTCCTGTCTTCATGGTGCCCTTGAAACCAGCCCTGAGAGACTGCCAGACCAACTGCCCTCAGTGCTAAGAAGCAGCTTCCCCCTCATCAGTCTGGCAAAGCCTGATCACCTTCATGTGTCACATATCACTGTTCTAAGCCTCCTGATGTGACATTGATGCTACTGCCATTTCCCTGGACGCAGATGCAGTTTTCTAATACATAGAGGAGCAAATTAGCTTGAAATTGGAAACTAAATGACAACTTTGAGGGGAACTAGTATTTATTAAGCCTGTACTGTGTGCTAGGCTATTGTACTTCTTTATTTCATTTAGTCTCTGAAGATTCCTGTTTTCCACATCTGCTAAATGACTGTGGAATGCCCTTCTTTTAAAATTTTCTTATGGTTTAAATGCAACATAGGACTAAGTAAATAACAGTTAATATGATCTTAAAAAAAAAAAAAACACTAATTCACCACCTTCTACTCTAACAGCCCTTTCAGCAAGCAGGAGTTTTAATTTTAGAGTTACTCATAGGCCTTGTACTTCAGCAGAGTTATCTTCGCAGATGAACTCAAGCCTCCTATGGAAAAGCGCAGGAGCAGTAGAAAGGCGGTAAATGTATGTGTATATTCTTATGACAGACAGGCATGTGGGCTGCACTTCACCTTTTCTGGTGAGATATGTGAGTCCAACTGTAAGAGATATGCATGCATAGGTGGAATCTATTGAATGGTCAGAGTCCATCCATGGAACAGATGGATAATGTCCATCCATTAGGCTATAGTATATGTAATATACTATAATAGAGAAGTGTCTGCAGGGATAATTAGTCTCCTTAACTGCTGAGTTGGATGCTAATTAAATCAGCATAAATATGAGAAAACTTGGGTTAGAGACAAGCAAAATTAGAAATACACACACACACACACACACACACACACACATACAGGCATGTACTCTATGTATAGACATGTACCCATCTGTTGATATATGTAACATCTACTTGTCTCACACAAACCATTAGAGTATATCAAGATTTCCTGTTCTTCTACCTCCTGCTGAGGGAGGGCCTTGGATTTACAGGTAATTGCTGCAGTTTTTAATTTTACCAGTATTTGCCTTAAGCCTGTCTTTTCAGATATTTGCATTTAAGAATTAAAATTATACCCAATAGGAACACATATCATTTTTAACTTTCTGAAGTCCTCGAGGCAGTAGTTGGAGCTGGGGAGAAACAGATTTTAATTTGTTTTTCAAAGCTTGAATTTCACTCATCTACTTTGAGAAACTGCAAAACACTTAGGGTTGTTCCCCTTAACTTTTAGTCTCTCCCAGCTTTCTTCTTTCTCTGTTTCACCTGGATGACAAAGATATAAAATTCTAGAATTTAAGTGGAACTTGGAATTCTTTCTGTATAACTGCTTCTTTGAAAGAAGAAAAAGAGGAGGTCCAGAGAGGGAAAATGATCTTCCCAAGACTCCATAACTACAAAGTGGTAGAGCCTGAAATGATCCAGGTCTCTTAACTCCTATTCAAGGTTTTTTTGATGGAGTACAACTAATGTCTTTGCTTAGCCTGCTCTCCTGTCTGGTGTGAGCACCATCCTCATACCTAGACTCCTGTCCACCTCCTCTCAGGGATTATATAAGTTCTCTAACCAGTTCCAGCTACTCAAGGACCCCTGAAATCCCAGACTTCACTGATCATACCCAACCAAATCAATGACTGTCTTTTGGTTTTAACTTCCTGAGACCAAGAAGCAGTCATGTTTTCTTCCTTTCTTTTCTTTATAGAGACAAAATGTGGACAGAGCTTCATGGAAGGAAGCCTTTTATTGTGTAAGTGGTTCTAACCTGTTTGTTAATAAATATAAACACCTGACAAGGACATCCATAATCCAAAGTCATACTGACCTAGTCTTTTACCACTCTTCCAAGACACACTAGCTGATATGGTTTGGCTGTGTCCCCACCCAAATTTCATCTTGAATTGTGACTCCCACAACTCCCATGTGTCATGGGAGGAAACCAGTGGGAGGTGATTGAGTCATGGGGGGCAGGTCTTTCCTGTGCTGTTCTCATGATAGTGAACAAGTTTCATGAGATCTGATGGTTTTAAAAATGGGAGTTTCCCTGCACAAGCTCATTCCTTGCCTGCTGCCATCCAAGCAAGACGTGGCTTGCTTCTAATTGCCTTCCTCCATCATTGTGAGGCTTCCCTAGCCACATGGAACTGGAAGTCCATTAAATCTTTTTCTTTTGTAAATTGCCCAGTCTTGGGCAATTTGTCTTTATCAGCAGTGCAAGAACAAACTAATACAGTAAATTTCACTGTGATTCACCTATGGGGGCCTGCCAGAGGCTCCAAACAGCATTCCTATCTGCCACTGATACCTCAAGCACCATTGGATATGCTAGGTCATATGGCCCAAGTGGCAGAGCAGCTTGCACAGCAGCCTGGACCTGTTGCAGAGACTTCTCCTGTTCTGGACCCCACTCAAAACTGTCAGCCTTTCAGGTCATTTGATAAATGGGCTGTAGTAACACACTCAAATGAGGAATGTGTTGCCTCCAAAATCCAAATAGGCCCACTAGGCATTGTGCCTCTTTCTTGGGTGTAGGAGGGGCCAAATGCAGCAACTAATCCTTCACCTTAGAAATAATATCTCAACAGGCCCCACACCACTGGACCCCTAGAAATTTTACTGAGGTAGAAAGTCCCTGAATTTTAGTCAGATTCATTTCCCATCCTCTGGCACACAAATGTCTTACCAATAAGTACAGTGTGTTTGCTACTTCTTACTCACTGGATCCAGTCAGCATAATGTCATTAATGTAATGGACCAGTGTGATGTCTTGTGGAAGGGAAAAGCGATCAAGGTCTCTTTGAAAAAGATAATGGCACAAAGCTGGAGAGCTGATATACCCCTAAGGTAGGACAGTAAAGGTATATTGCTGGTCTTGCCAACTGAAAGCAGATTGCTTCTGGTTGGCTTTAGGGACAGGAATGGAGAAAAAGGCATTTGCCAAATATTGGCTCCATCCCAGGTACCAGGAGATGTGTTAATTTGCTGAAGCAATGAAACCACATCTGGTACGGCAGGTACAATTGGAGTCACCATTTGGTTAAGCTTACGATAATCCACTGCCATTCTCCTAGATCCATCTGTCTTTTGCACAGAACAAATAGGATAGTTGAATAGGGATGTGGTGGGAATCACCACCCCTGCGTCTTTCAAGTCCTTGATAGTGGCACTAATCTCAGGAATCTCTACAGGGATGCAATGTTGTTTTGGATTTACTATTTTTCTAGGTAGAGGCAGCTCTAATGGTTTCCATTTGGCCTTTCCCACCATAATAGTCCTCACCCTACTAGTCAGGGAGCCAATGAAGGCATTCTGCCAGCTGCTAAGTATGTCTATGCCAATGATGCATTCTGGCACAGGGGAAATGACCACAGGATAAGTTAGGGGACCCACCGGACCCACCGTAAGTCAGATCTGAGCTAAAATCCATTACTTACGTTACCTCCATAGGCCCCTACTTTAACTGGAGAACCACAATGACATTTTGGGTCCCCTGGAATCAACATTAGCTCAGAGTCAGTGTCCAGTAGTCCCTGAAATGTCTGATCATTTCCCTGTTCCTAATGCGCAGTTGCCCTGGTAAAAGGCCGGAGGTCTTCTTGGGGAAGGTTCAGAGAAAGATTAACAGCATAAATTGTCAGTAGTGTAGTGGGCTCCTTCCTCAGGGTGACCCAGACTCCCTTTCATTCAAGGGATTCTGGGTCTTTTAACTGGCTAAAGTCTGAAAGTTGATTGAGGGGCTGTGATTGTCTGTTTTTATAATTCACATTAGTCTTTTGTTCACTAGACCTGAAGTTTTCTGCTTATATAAATTAAATAGGAATGCTGTAGACTTCCTATCAATTTCACTTCTAGGAACACTGTGATTAATCAGCCAATGCCAGAGCTCTACATGAGTCCAACTATTCTGATTGCTGCTTTGCCTCTGCTGTCCATTATGGTAGCTTTGCCCACCTTGCCTTTGATGGTTGAGTGCCACCACTTGGCCCCTGCCCTTCAGGATCCAATTATTCCCATTGCATTTATTTATTTATTTATTTATTTATTTATTGAGATGGAGTCTAACTCTATCATTCAGACTGGAGTGCAATGGCATGATCTTGGCTCACTGCAGCCTCTGTCTCCCAGGCTTAAGTGATTCTCCTGCCTCAGCCTCCCCAGTAGCTGGGACTACAGGTGTACACCACCATGCCTGGCTAATTTTTGTATTTTTAGTAGAGACGGGGTTTCACCATGTTCGGCAGGCTGGTCTTGAACCCCTGACCCCAGGTGATCTGCCTGCTTCGGCCTCCCAAAGTGCTGGAATTGCAGGTGTGAGTTATAGGACCTTGCATTTAAATTTGGTAGTTGAGTGACTGCGGTTCCCTCTGTTAGATCTGACATACAGAGAAAAGCAATTAAAAGACTCTTCAAAGATGCCAGTGCTGCCCTCAACAAATCTATTTCACAAAGCATTGGTCAAGGGTACATCTTCTGGACCCTCCCAGCTGGGATGAGTATGCCTAAAGTGACTAATCCCGATTTCCACCATCCCAATTTCCCTAAGCCTTTGAATCCCTTTCTCTACACTAAACCAACGGAGATTAGCCATTTCTAGCTCACTCACAGTGGGCCATCTTTTAATCCATATTTCAGCTAATCAAGCAAATAAGCGATTAGAACCTTTTTAAATTCCTGAGCTGCAACATTAAATACAGAATCCCTACTTAGTGGATCCCAATCAATATATCCAGCCTGATCCAACTCTGTGTTCCTTCCACCATCATACCACACCCTTAACATCCTTTCTCATGCCTGTTCTCCAGATTTCTGCTTATGTAAATTAGAAAACTCAAGCAGTTCTTTTCCAGTGTCCTGCACCTCCTCGTGGGTCCCACTCTGAACCTCACCTCTAGGGTCCCACCCGGACTTTAGTCTAGTTATAGGTTTAGAAGCAAACAGGGGCGTTGGGGGTGGCTCCTCAGGAGAATCAACATTATCTTGCCTGGCAACTGCCTCAGGAGAGGCCATTACTGTTGCGTCAGGCTGTGCAGGGTTTGTCTCCTCAAAGGTGGAAAGGCTGATGGCAGTGTGGATCGGAGAGGGGATGTTGCCACTACTGGGGATGGGGAAGCTGTTCTTCTGGAAAAAAGATTCATCAGAGTTGACAAACTCAGTGTACCCAGCTTCATCAGGGTCCTCCCACACATTCCCATTTCAAGTTGCAGGGTACCCTTCTTTTCCAATCAATGACCTCACTTTAATAGTAGACACTTGGCAAGGCTCTGTGGCAACCTTTCATTGCAGGTCAGTCACTTGCATAATAAGAGTTTGTGTCTAATTTTCCACAATTTCAGCTCTTTCTTTACAGGAGATAAGACTCTCACTCAGGGCAATATTAGCAAATTTGAGGCTCAGTATGTGCTTCTGAAGCTGAGAGTTAAAATCCTGAGTTCATCATTTTCTTTCATCACTTTGTCCAGTGAACTTAGGATCAACCAACCAATGTCATTATGTTCCTTGGTTCTCCACATATGGCCAAAGGTATTTTGTATAGTGTCACTAAACTGCTTGCCTCTCGTGAGCAGTGAATTGGGAGTATCAAGTGCATTTATTTTGCGTAACTCTCTGAACAGTTCACACCAAGGACTATAAGTGTTATCCACACTATTAGAAGTAGAATCCTTAGCATTTTTGCATCAAATCATATTATGCAGCCAACTCTAGAAACCCCCAAACCAACAAAAGAACTCCATCCTTAATATTCTGTTCCCCTAGAACCACTCCTGGAACCAAAATCTGTATTAGTCAGGGTTCTCTAGAGGGACAGAATTAATAGGATACACACACACACACATACACATATATACACATACATATATATATATATACACACATGTATGGAGGAGTTTATTAAGGAGTATTAACTCACACAATAACAAGGTCTCACAATAGGCCATCTGCAAACTGAGGAGCAAGGAAGCCAGTCTAACTCCCAAAGCTGAAGAACTTGAAGTCCGATGTTCAAAGGCAGGAAACATCCAGCACGGAAGAAAGATGTAGGCTGGGAGGCTATGCGAGTCTAGCCTTTTCATGTTTTTTTTGCCTGCTTTTTATTCTGACCATGCTGGCAGCTGATTAGATTGTGCCCACCCAGGTTAAGGGTGGGTTTGCTTTTCCCATTCCACTGACTCAAATGTTAATCTCCTTTGGCAACACCCTCACACACACACCCAGGAGCAATACTTTGCATCCTTCAATCCAATCAAGTTGACACTCAGTATTAACCATAACACTAGCTTTCTTTAAAAAAAAATTATTCTAAGTTCAGTGGTACATGTGCAGGTTCATTATATAGGTAAGCTTTTGTCATAGGGGCTTGTTGTACAGATTATTTTGTCACCAAGATATTAAGCCTAGTACTTCTTAGCTATTTTTCCTGATTCTCTCCTGCCTCCCACCCATCCTCCACTCTCTGATAAGCCTCTCTGTTCCCCTCCATGTGTCCATGTGTTCTCATCATTTACCTCCCACTGATAAGTGAGAACATACAGTATTTGGTTTTCTGTTCCTTTATAAGTTTGCTAAGGATAATGGTCTTTAGCTCCATCCATGTTCCTGCAAAGGACACAATATCACTCTTTTTTTTATGCCTGCATAGTATTCCATGGTATAGGTACCACATTTTCTTTATGCAGTCTGTCATTGATGAGCATTTAGGGTGATCCCATGCCTTTGCTATTGTGAATAGTGCTGCAGTGAACATACACGTGCATGTGTCAAGATAGAATGATTTCTATTTCTTTGGATTTGTACTCCATAATGGGATTGCTGGGTCAAATGGTAGTTCCGTTTTTAGGTCTTTGAGCAATTGCCACACTTCCTTAAACCACAGCAAGCACACTCCAGCTGCAAAGCCTTTGCACTTGTCCTGGCCTCTTTCTGGAACTCTCTTCTCCCTGGAATCTGCAGGGTTTATTCCCTCAACTCCTTCAGGTCTATGCCCAAATGTCAGACTCAGTGTTTCCCTGATTAGTCTATTTAAAATAGCCACCCCTGCCTCCAACCTTCCTGTTTAGAATTTCCTGCTGCTTATTATATTAGCAGCTATTACAGCATATTATATTCACCTTTTGGCATATTATCTGTGTTTCCCTAAAAGGATGTAGACCCCATAAAGACAAGAATTTCTGTATGTCCTATTGTGTTACATTTGTGGTGCCTACAAAAGTGTGTGGCACACCTATGACATTCAATACATATTTATTAAACATGGGAATGAATGAGTAGATAAATAAATGCCACATTCCTCCCATTAACTGTGATGCCTTTCAGTGTTCTCAATGATCCTAGTCCCAGGGATCCTTCTCTATTAAGAAGGTTGACCTATTTGGTCAGTTATTCATGTCTTCTGCTATCACTCAAGATTTTATGGAATTCTATTATCAGGCTGTACCAATTGTGAAAATGATGCATTTCCTTCTCTCCATTTACTTTTCTCTGCTTGTCCCAAAATAACATTGAGCTGAACATCAGGAATCCTGAGTTCCATCACCATCCAGCTCCTTGATCCTGTAAACCACTGCACTCTTTGGGCCCTGACTCCAATAACCAGGTAAGCTGGCAACTGTGCCTTCCAGTTTTGTGATTGGAGCTACATTAGTATTAGGAGGGCTCCACATCAGAGAGCATGACCCTCCTATCCTGGGGACATTGGAGCTCTAAAAAGAGAAGTAAAGAGGATCTCAGGCATGGGAAATACACCAAGGACCCAGTTACTCAGAGGCAGACATACAGTGAAGATTTGGTTAAGAGAACAGAAGCTGAGGCCCAGTGACTGAATTGCAAGGTCAGAATAAGACCAAGAATAGTTTTTCATTCTCTTGTTAGCTCCTTAAGTCCTCCCATGTGGGAGCCCAGGAGGAGTCTGGGATAGGGCAGAAGTACTGAGAGGCCTGAGTTATTGCATGGTGGCGCGGAGCTTGGTAGGGAATGGGTTTTATGACGTCATCCAAGCTGTTGAGCTGGGGTCGGAGTGTAGCCACTCTTCACTTTTGGTCCCCGTGTGGAAGCATGTTCCTAAACATTTTTAGATGATTGCCTACCCCTTGTTCATTCACTGGGGAGGAAGGAAGCGTTACTTAATAGGTGAGTTTGTGAGAGGAACTGGACACAAATGGCTCAGCCTCTTCCTCTTGCTTTCTGGGAGGGATCATGCTGTAACTTCAACCTGGAGAAACTTGTGGTTTTCCACTTTTGCCCCTGAAAAGGTGGGTAAATCTGCCTGATCTTGGCAGTCCACTTGCCCAGAGATACAAGCAGTATTGTCTAATATCAACTTCTTGTCAATAATCAAGGTAAATTTTTGGCCTCCCTAAGTCTCATTTCTTAGGCTTATATTTCACTTTGGTTTAGAACTTGGGTGGGAAAGAGGAGTCCTGTTTACTGACTCCCACATCATCTGTGTATCAGTCAGTCACCAACTTCTACTGAATGCCCACAATATGCCCTGCACTGTGGCAGTAGGGAAAGTGGGTAGGGAACTATTTGTGAAGTGTGTCCTATGCAGCAAGTATGCTCTAGATCCATTACAGGTATTCTCACTGAAACCACGTAGTGACTTTGAAGGCAGGATTATTATTCCCATTTTACAGAAGAGAGAACTGCGGCTCAAAAATGTAAAACAAAAAACAAAACTTATTCACAGTAAGTACAGGTAGTAAATGTAGGAGCCAGAACATATATTTTTTGATGTCTGATCCCAACGTCATGTTATTAGATGTGGTTCTGCTTTCTAACTCACAATCTACTAGTGTGAACAGATCTTCCACATTGTGTCCCTTGTCAGCTAGATACAAACTAAAATAGGAAAAAAAGACTGTCTACCCAAATAGAGGAAGATGGATTATAAAAGGCTTAGCATGGTGATGATTGAGTTCAATGTTCCCACTTGAGTATGAATCAGATAACCCTGAATTATTATCTTACCATTTAGTATCTCGTTGACATTAAGCAAATTATTTAACCTCTCTGAGTCTCAGCTCCCTCATTTGTAAAATAGAGATTATTGCAATAGAGATTTCTTGTGGGGTAGATTAAATCAAAGCACGTAACATTTGTAAAGTTCCCAACACACTCCTGGCTCCAGAGTAAGTATTCTTAAATATTGGTGTTTTCCTTATTCACTCTCTGGATCTAAGCACTAGAATAAGGAGATTTTAGGGATAGAAAAATATGCTTTTCATTGAGGTACATGATTCAGTTCAACATATCTTAGATTTCTGGGCATAATCTTCTTTGGAAGTGATTTTTCACAGGTGACTTCCAGAAATTCAAATGTGATTTTTTATTGGAACCACAGTCACCACCCTAAGGCCTGATATCAAACATCCTAATGTCAACTTTGTCTGATGCCTACAAACCTTTTAAAGAGTAGACAGGCCCAGATGTTTAGGGAAATTTTATTGCTTTTGTTGCAGTTTATACAACTCTGATGAGACTATTACAATGCAAGTTTCCCTGTGCTCACCCCAAGAAGGCAGAAGGTAATTAGTATTTCTCTGAGCATGTGGGGTGCTTTGAAACATTTTTCATCACCAAAATTTGAAAAGGAAGTAATTTTCATTTTATTTGTTTAGCGCTGATTGTTTCTGCCTCTCTTTTTATGGCCAATAAAGAGAGTATTGCATACCACATTTGTCTTGGGATTAAAACAAAACTATGTCCCCAAATTATTTTGAAAATAATATGGTTGCATTGTTTCCTGGACTGGGTGGTACGGTGGCTAGGTCCTACCAAAAAACGTTTTAAGTAAAAGCTGACTAATGGCATCCTGTGGGGCCTTTTATTCCTTTTCTTTTCTTTTCCTTTCTTTTTTCTTTGCTTTTGAGCAGGAGGGGATGCAGAGAATAAAATAAAGCAATCTGGAAAAGTCTGATATGGGTTTCAAATCTCCTTCTCTGTCCATATCCCCAAGCTGGTGTTCAAGGAGAAAAGGAGTCCAAGCATCTTTGAAGTTGCTTCAAGTGCCAATAACTATGCTCTCAGCTTTGGCATGCATTGGTCTTGCCCATGGTGAGAAAAATGAACTACCTACATCTGGATCAGCTGGTTAGGTGTTAAAATGAAGAACCCTGGTCCAACTTCATCCAGACAGACTGCATCAGTAGCACTGGGAATGCAGTCTGAGAATTTGCTTTTTATATTTATTTTTAAAATAAGCTCCTCAAAGTATCCTCATTCACTCTGAAGTTTGAAAAACACTGTCATTAAATTTATACTAAAGCACAGATAGGCAGACACAAATGAGGGTTTCCCCAGTAGTTGGACAAGAAAATCACTAATTTGGCTTAACTCAGAAAAGACAAGCCCCCAAAATTTACAAAAATAAAATATAAAGAGATGTTTTGTAAAAAGCTTGCTCATCTTAAAACCACTCTCTATTGCCTCCTGCTTTTCATCCACGCGCTGTTCTGTCTGCCTTGGGATTACAAAATGTTCTAAATAGTTGTGATGATTTTGAGCATATTCCCTGAGATTATATCTCTACCAAGCCCCAGGGAGAAGAGAAGGTCAGAAGTAAGTTCCTGAGGTGGGGGTTTACCAGCTCTCCAACTCTGGTCTTGACCTGCTTTCTATTAAAGAACTCCTCCCCAACTTGTTAGTCTTCTTTATCCATAAAACCTTTTCAATGCACCTAGCTGGAATTAGTCTCTCCCTCTTCTAGGCTGCCACACTCTTTATCAAGTGCATTTCACTTATTTCTGCCTGCCTTGCAATGAGTTAAATCCAATAAAATGTCATTTGTGTAATGCTCTCCAAAGCATTTTTACACACACTAACTCATTAATCTTCACAATATACCTTAGTTGGGATTAGAACTCTTTTTATTTTAATAAAAGGTGAGGTTCCAGGAGGTTAAATGACTTCTTCAAGATCAAGAAATTAGTTAATGCCAGAGGTCTATCTTCATACCATTACACTATTTTTCATATAAGTTATATAGTTTTATTCCTCTTTCATCAAGCTACAAATTTTTGATATTAAACGGGCCAGAACATGCTAGATGCCATGCAACATAAGTGCGTCAGTGGAGCCTCTTTCATTGAGAAATTTACAGTCTTATTAGATAATTAAGGTCCACCCTGATCACTTTCACCCAGTATTGCAGTTGTTTATTATTTTATTTCTCAAATGCATTTAAGTCTGCATATTTTAGATACTCCACCAAGAACTATACATACTTAAAAAAAATCACAGTAGAACAAAGTAGCTGTTATTAGGGATATAATCGCAGAGGAAAGATTGACCCTGGAAGTACCAGACTGTCTAAGAGCTTGTGAGTTTAAGAGCTTGTTCACTGGAGGCAGAATTTCTGGATTTGTTTCCTGTCTCCTCCACCACTTAATATCTCTGTGACCTTGGGCAAAGATTTATATGTGTTATTCCTTGAAGATTAGAGGAGTGTGTAAAGACATTAGAACATATACTGACACAGACTAAGTGCTCAATCAATGCCAACAATGATAGTAATAATAATTAGATGTTAGGATCATTATTTAAGCCTTGGGCCAAATTTGGGAAAATATTAGCCATCATATTTTCAAAATATTTTTCTTCACCAGTCTTTCTGCTTTCCTTTGGAATGTTGGTGACATAACTGTTAGCCATTCTGGTATTGACTCAAGAGTCCTAAGGCTCTATTTATTTATTTTTCAATCTTTTTTTCTCTCTATTGTTAAAACTGGATAATATCTATCAATATTTTATAAAGCTCATTGGCTTTTTCTCCTATCATTTCCAGTCTACTGTTGGGCCTATCTAGTGACTATTTTTATTTTGCTTAATGTATTTTTCAGTTCTAAAATGTTCATTTTTTTGTTATAGCTTCAATTTATCTGAAGAGATATTCTTTTTTTCATTTCAAGAGTGTTTACACTTACTTTGCAGAGCATGATTAAAATTACTGCTTTAAAACCTTTATCTAATAATTCTAACACCTATATTATCTTGGGGTCAGCATATGTTAATTATCTTTCTTCTTGAAAGATACTGATATTTCCTGGTTCTTCATATTTAATAATTTTAGATTATATCTTGAGCATTTTGAATATTATACTCTAAGGGTCTGAGTCTTCTAAAAATCTCAAACACAATATTTTTTGTTAGCTTGTTTTAGCAAGCAATTGACTCAGTATCAGGCTATAAGTTCCTATCTGCCTTCCTTCTAGGATACGCTTCCAATGTAGGCTTAATTTTCAAAGCCTTTGAAGTGTTATTTACATCTGTCCATTTTGTATACCAGCCAGTGACAAATCTAAGACCTAGATGGGGATTTACCACATAGTTTGGTTCTAAAAGCCTCTTGTATGCAATTTAGGGCCAAGTCCCATGAATGCACAACTTGAAGGCAAGCCCAAAAATTTATACATAACTTTATGTTACCACTTTGTTTCCTAGTTGTGATTTTCCTGGCACATTCTGGCTCCCAGCCTCCACATCTCATTTCATCCTGACTTCTGCCTTGGTTTTCTGTCTAGGAAACTGGGGTTTTAGGTGCCTGTCTCTACCATGTACTTTCTGCAACTGAGTCTGCATCGGGGCCAAGCAATGAGAGGATACAAGCTGATAAAAACAGGTATTTCTTCTATTCTCTTGGTACCACAGTTCTTCTGGTCAGTAGTATATTTCCTCTCTTGCAGTTTTAGAGGCCTGCCCAGCCACTGCCCTCATTTTGATCACTACTAATATGGGATTGTCTGAGGACCATGGTGGGAGAAAAAATAAACAAAAGAAAACAAACAACAAAAAAACCCCAGAAAATCTATATTATTGTTTCTAACCCATTCCCTGCTGCTTAGACCCACAAGGGAGATTTTCTTTTACTTTGTTATGGGTTGAATTGTGTGCTCCTAATATTTATATGTTGGTGTCCTAACCCTTAGTATCTCAGAATGTGACCTTGTTTAGATGTAGGATCATTGCATGTGTAACCAGTTAAGATGAGGTCATGCTGAAGTAGGATGGCCTCCTAATCAAATATGACTGATGTCCTTATTAAAAGGGAAGCTTGGACACAGACACATGTACAGGGAACATGATGTGAAAAGATACAGGGAGAAGACAGCCATCTACATGCTCAGGAGAAAGGCCTGAAACAAATCCCTCGGTCACAGCCTTTAGAAGGAATCAACTCTTCTGACACCTTGATTCTGAATTTCTAGCTTCCAGAACTGTGAGATAATACATTTACGTTGTTTAAGCCTGCTGTTCTGTTACTATGTGGTATTTTGTCATGGCAGCACTAGGAAACTAGTATTCTTTTTGCCCACACTTAGTGTAAACTTATGAGTTTTAGGCTTGGGGGTGGGGGTGGGGGCGGGTGATGGTGGGGAAGAACATAATTACCAGTTTAGTGTTATTCTGAGTTCTGGTTTTCTTTCTCAATCTGCCTGCTACCACCTGCTTCTTATACTCCTCGGATAGCTACTGTAAGCATTCTGTCCAGGATTTGCAGTTGCATTTAGTGAGAAAGACAAGGCGAAGTGAACTTACTCAGTGTTGACCAACCCAAACTTAGAGTTTTTTGGTTTGTTATGACCCTCTCCCCTCCTTAGATTTTACGAGAATGATTTGAAAAAGGATCTTATACCATTTCATAATTTCATCAAGAAATGGAAACAGGAATCTCATGATCACCTTTGCTTTTGAAACTAATTTCCTCCAGGCTCAGTTTACACATGTTAACATCTTTTGGTTGCAATTTAAACTTCTGAGTTCATTCTTCTTATTATTGGTCAGGGTTGAGGGACCTTTGGACTTTGGGGCAATAAAATAAATTATCTGTGTTCACCTATAATGATAAAGAATGAGCACAAATGGCACAGGCATTTTTAGGACTCCTCTTCCTGACTTATTCAGGTTTCATCCAATTCAATTTTATAGACATTTATTGACTTCCTATTTTTTTTTTTTTAAAAGCCTTTACTAATGACACTTAAAGGATGGAACAGACGTGATTCTTTCTCTCAAGGAATTTAGGTGAACTACCTTTCAGAGTCTCAATCCCCTCAATTTAAAAAATACGAATAATGTTATTTACCATACAGATTCTGCGTGGATATTTAGAAAAAATAAAATAAAAATTTTGTACACATAAAATTTCATGACAATGAAGGGTAATTATATTTTATCTGCCCTAAATAAATCTTCTTTTAAGCTTTAAGAAAAGCCTGAAAATAGGAGTCTGAATTTTGCTGAAGAAAACGATGTTTATTCTCTTTAAATCCCTTCAAAGTTTGTTTGTACATTTTCTAAACCTAATATTGGAAGGCAAAGTAATCCTTATATTTTTAGTCTGGAATTGTGCAGCAGCCTGTGCTGGCCCTTGCCCTTTTGGGAACATCTAAAATATCATTAAGTCTTTCTGAAAGAACAAGTACCAGAGCTTCACACAATATTCTGCCAACAGACATCCTGCATCTTGCAAAGTGGGAGACCATGATGTATCCGGATTTAAGAGAAAAATGCTAGGTATGAAAGTAAGCAACCTCTTACCTTGATAGATAATTTGCTTCCCTCTTGAAGCTATATGGAGTTTCTAATGCCTTTAATCTTCCTACATATCCAACCTGTCAAAATAGGACTCATTTATGCAATAAGTAACTTATGAACTTATACTTGGTGGTTATGGCGGTGGGTGAACAGCATAGAAAACGTTCATGATTTCAAGGGGGTTGCATTCTAATAGAAGAGGGGGAAAGAAGGAAGGAAAGAAGGAAAGAAGGAAGGAAGGGAGGAAGGAAGGTAGGCAGAAGGAAAGAAGGGGAAAAAAGAAAAAGAAAAAGAAAAGAGAAAGAAAGAGAAAGAAAAAGAAAAAAAGAAAGAAAGAAATCAGTTGGAGGAAGAGGAGGAGAAAGAGATAAATATCAGTTAATAATAAACATTGGAAAGATAATTACAATAGTGTAAGATAATAGAGAAAAATAAGGTGTCAGATAAAACCTCTCTGAGATATATGAAGGGCAAGAGCAAGGGCATTCCAGGCAGAGGAAGTAGCCATTTCAAAGGCCCTACGGCAGGGATAATTTTGGCACAACTGAGGAAAAGACGATAGGTCAGGGGCTAGAATGGAGATGACAGAGAGGGAAGTGGTACAAGATGAGGTCATAGAGATTGTCACAAACCAGATTACACAGGACTTTGGAAATCAAAGCAAGTGGCTTGGATTTTATTCTAAGTGTTAGGGAAGCCGTTAGTAGTCTTCAAGCAGGAAAGTAATACGTTCTTGCTTACTTTAAAATTTTTTTCACTCTGTCATCTTTATGAAAAGCACATGGTATTTCTCCTTCAGAACCCATTTTATTTTATTTTACTTTATTTTTAGAGACGGAGTCTTACTCTTTTTGTCCAGGCTGGAGTGCAGTGGTACAATCATAGCTCACTATACACTCAAACTCCTGGGTTCAAGTTGCCTTCCTGCCTCAGCCTCTTGAGTTGCCAGGATTACAGGCATGTGCCATCACACCTGGCTAATTTTAAAATTTTTTTATTGAGATGGACTCTCACTACATTGCTCAAGCTAGTCTCATACTCCTGGCCTCAAGTGATCTTCCTGCCTAGGCCTCCCAAAGCATTGGGATTTTAGGTGTGAGCCACCACGCCCAGACAGGACTCATTTTAAATGTTTCTTTTATCATACATTCTCCCTTTAAACCCTTGGGCAAAATCAATTCTGCCTTCATCTTTGACTTGAGTATAGATCTACCATTACATATAGTCACTTGGACTTCAGTGACTAGTCCAATTTAATTGCACCTGAACATTTCTCTTTTGTAAATATAAGGATGGTATAAAATTAAATAAGCACGTACATAGAAAAGGCTTTGGCACTTGGTAAGCTCATAATAAATTCTGCCGTACTACAAGTCCTGAGCATTTTGAACCTCAAATTTGCCATTTATTTCATTTAATTTTAAATTCTAATTGGTAATTTGTTTGATTCATCCTAATGACTCTGACTTCCTTTAAAATAGAGGTTTGTTATATTTCTACCCCCTTCACCCAGAAGAATTATAGAAATATTATGGCATGGCAGATATTCCTGTGCTTATCCAAGTTCCTTTCTTTCTCATCCGATGTAAACATCTAAACAATATTTATCAGGCTCTAGTTATATATGACTGTGTAACTGAGTTCTAGTCAATCGGATGGGAATATGATACCATGATTTCCAAGCCTGACCCTTATAAACCTCCCTTTGGAGATTCTTCCATTCCCTCTTCTTATTTGTGGCAGGAAGTGAAGAATTATGAGACCTTTGTGGGTGGGGATCGAGGCTCAGCAGGAAGAAGCCTGGGACCCTCGATCACTGCAATTCCTGCCTATTGGATTATTTCCTAAGGAAAAGAAAAATCATAATTTGATAAGCTATTAAGATATCTGCCATAGTTTGTCTCTTACACTGTTAGTGTCACCCTAACTAGTACAATGTACCATCATACATATTGAATTTATGTTACTTTCATACTTTATTTCCTTTACTCTTTTCAATTATGGAGAATTCAAGGCAATCTTTTTTTCCCCCATTTTATAAAGGAAGACTCTGGGGATGATTGTTATTTTCTCTGATTGTTAAAGTAAGAATCAAGCCTTAAGCTTTTTATTCTGCCTTAGGAAAAACAAACAAACCTAATAGGAGAGTGGAGAGTGGGTTACAAAGAACTAGGAGAAACCAGTAAGGAGGCAGTCACAGTAACAGGGATGGTGAGGGTTGAGGGTTTGCATAAGTGGAAGTGACGAGGGTGGTGAGAAGTGATGGAAATCACAGAGCTTGTCACAAACACCATACCCTCTGCTGCATCATCAGCTACAGCTGAACCTTGAACAACATAGGCTTGAACTAGATTTTCTCCTGCCTCTGCCATCCCTGAGACAGCAAAACCAACCCCTCTTCTTCCTCCCCCTCCTCAGCCTATAGAACATGAAGACAAGGAGAATAAAGACCTTTATCATACTCCAGTTTCACTTAATGAGTAATAAATGTATTTTTTCTTCCTTACACTTTTCCTAATGTTTTTGTTTCTCTAACTTACTCTATTATAAGAATACAGTTTATAAGGTATATAACATATGGAATATGTGTTGACAGTTTATGTTGTCAGTAAGACTTCCAATCAACAGTAGGCTATTAGCAGTTAAGTTTTGGGGAATTAAAATTCATACATGAATTTTCAACTGTTGGGAGTGGGTTGGCACCTCAGCCCCCATATTGTGGGGTCAACTGTAGTCATTAAAAGTCTCCATTCTATTATGTTGGGAAGCTAATTGGCTTGCTCTAAAATGGGTAAAATATACTAAGGATTGCACAGAATTGAAGGTGAATGCACCTCTTTTTGAGCAGGGTTTGTGGTTAACGAAAACTGTATGGGACAGATCTTTGGTAGGTATAGGAGAAATATTGTATTTGCTGATTATTATTATTAGTTATTATTACTTTTTAATTTTTTAAAACAGGGTCTCACTCTGTCACTCAGGCTATATTGCAGTGGTTTGATCACTGCTCTCTATAACCTCGACCTCCTGGGCTCAAGCGTTCCTCCCACCTCAGCCTCCTGAGTAGCTGGGACTACAGAAGTGTACCACCATGTCCAGTTATTTTTTTAAATTTTGCGTAAAGACAGGGATCCCACTATATTGCACAGGCTGGTCTCAAACTCCTGGGCTCAAGTGATCCTCTTGCTTCGGCATCCCAAATTGTTGGGATTATAGATGTGAGCCACTGCTCTTGGCTATTATTACTTTTAAAAAGTGTAAGTTGTACTACAGACAGCAAACTTTGATTCATTTGGGTTAACTTTTGGCATATTTCAAGATGACAACATTCAAGGAAAATAAATGCCTTGAGGTGTCTTACTTCCAACTTTCAGGTTTTAGATACCAACGGGCTACAACATGACTTTCAAATTCTTATATCTAGCCCAGACTTCCTCTCAAAGCTTACACTCACATGTTCATTTGCTAAAACCTAACAGTCTCACTAAATTTCTCCGTTTCTTAATTTAATCCATCAGCAGCCCCTATAGGTTTTACTTCCTGAAAATATCTTAAATATTACTTCATATTAATTTAAAAATGAATCTGGCTAAAGTCCTTGATGTAGTTTCTCTCCAACTTATTACTAAAAACATATATTTAAAAAAGACTAAAATTGTCAACAGCATCAAATATTTAAACTTAAAATTACTGGAATCCAATGCACTTTTAACAAATCACCATAAATTTGAAAAATAGAAACAAATAATTTTCAACAAATTTCAATGTAGCCAGTGGAAACATATCAAATTTACTTTTTGGAAAATATAGTAGGAAATCCTACCCAATTTTTGGTCTATAGATCTGAAATACAAGGTCTGAACTAAAAGAAAATGGAGCCAATATCTCTCTTTTACTAAGTTTTTCTGTTGAAAGCAGTCACCATGTCTTTGTCCACAGCTAGTTCTCTTTCATATATACGGAGCATATTATACTTGGAATTATTTAATATCTGATTTTTTTCTAAAGTGGCAGATAAAATTGCATGTATTTACCATGTACAACATGATGTTTTGAAGTACAAATACTTTGTGGAATGGTTAAATTACCTAATTAACATATACATGTCTTCATATAGCTATTTTTGTGCTGAGAACATTTAAACATCTACTCTCTTTGCATTTTTCAAGAATACAATATGTCTTCATTAATTATAGTCAACCTGTTGTTCAATAGATCTCTTGAACTTATTCCTCCTACCAAACTATCATTATTTTGACAAATTCTTAAGTAGAGTATGGCCTTCAGGACAGGGTTACATCTATTGTGTTCATCCTGATGTTTTTAACTTCTGGAAGAGAACCTAGGAGATAAGAGGTACTCGATATTGCTTTGGTTTTGGACTACAACTATTTTGTCTTCTGTAAAACAACTATGGTATATTAAAAAGGATAATTGGCAGTAATGTACTATATTTGGAAAGTAAACACTTCATTTGGGATAAAAAAAAAAAAAAAAAGAAATTGTTAGCAGGCTGTTTTGTGACTTTTTTCCCCACTGTAGTCCATTGATTCAGAGAACAATAAATCAGGTGGTGGGGATAGAAAAAGCTCCCATTGTTGAGCAGACCTACAGATGACTTTGGAGCTGTAAATCTCAATTTCTTCTTTGAGAATGGTGTTTAACCATCACTCAAATGAACAGTACCTGGAAACTAAAGCTGGTGAACACCACGTGTACAGATATACACTATAGGGCCTCACGTTTCTCATCATATTTGAAAGTGAATAAATTCGAAAATAAGTATGATGCCTACTACAGAACAAATGAAAAACAAAACAAAGCAAAAAATTATTTTGAACACAGGAGATTTTCATAACTATATATGTTATTTTTATAGGAATCAGAAGTAAATGTTAGAATACTAAATAATGTTTTAGTAGAACCCAAGAAATTAGGATTACTATAAAATAAAAGTAGAAAGTGTTAAGTGAAAACAAGTTGAAATGCAAAGACAGCAGGCTTGGAAGACAAGAAGGTTAGGAGAAATAGAAAGGACTATAAAGAAATAAAAAGTTCAATAACAGAATTAAAATTACTAATAAAGGTAGTAGAGGAAAATCCAGTAAAGTGGCAACTTGATAAGGGACCAGAATTAGTGGGGGAAAACCTTGAGCAACTCTACCAAAATGCAAGGGAAAGGTAATTATCATAAGAGGACAAAATGACAGCTATAGAGGAGAAAAACAAATATGCCACAATGATGTTACTTTTCATAAAAACTGATTTTATAGGCCAGGCATGGTGGCTCACACCTGTAATCCCAGGACTTTGGGAGGCTGAGGTGGGCAGATGACAAGGTCAGGAGTTCGAGACCAGCCTTGCCAATATGGTGAAACCCTGTCTCTACTAAAAATACAAAAATTAACTGGGTGTGGTGGCGGGCACCTGTAGTCCCAGCTACTCGGGAGGCTGAGGCAGAATGGCTTGAACCCAGAAGGCAGAGGTTGCCGTGAGCCGAGATTGCACCACTGCACTCCAGCATGGATGACAGAGTGAGATTCTGTCTCAAAAAAAAAAAAATTTTGATTTTATAAATATGATCTGTATGAAAAATATCCTAAATGATTTCTTATAAATATCCTAAATGCTTATTATAAGGGTGTGTCTTAAAAGATGTTAAACCGTTTAAAGAAATATTTTAATATGAATATCAATAACATAAAAATTTATGAAAACATAAAAATTTAATAAATCCAACTCAGTAGCTAGTAACTATTATTAAAAATAAAAGTAAAACCAGGCAGAGAGGTTCACTATTGTAGAATAACTGGAAGAAAACCCAAGAAGTCACAAATTTCATGGAGAGTCTGAATATGGCTATTAAAAAAATTACATAGTCTTGCCATGAGTGCCTTGAATAACTATTTATGATGAATTTACAAACATATGCACATTGATCAGAAATTTCACCTTTCTCCTAAAGATAAAAATTCAATCAGGAATTATTTTGTTTATTCAGTTCTTACACAAATATTTATCAATAACCCATTGTTTACTAGGTATTGTACTGGGTTCCAGGTACCATAAAAATGATCAAAACAGCCCTTTATTCTGCCATCTTTGAGTCTGGAGTCTAATGCAGCATATTATTAACAAATCAGACATCACAAAACAGCTTGTTAAATGTGGTTGAGGTAGAGGGACCTGTCGGGCCCCAGAGGAGAGGTACTTCATCAAATCCTCTGGTCTCAGGGAGTGAGGGGATTACTCCAGGCTATGGTCATCACTGGTATGGGCATAGGAAAAACTCTCATTGTTGATCAGACCTACAGATGACTTTGAAGCTGTAAATCTCAATTTCTTCTTTGAGAATGGTAACTAACCATCACCCAAATTAATACCATCTAGAAACTAAGGTTGGTGAACACTTAGTGGATACAGTATAGAGACACAGATTAGATAAATCTCAGCACATTTGAAAGAGAATAAAATGGAAAATAAGCATGAAATCTACTACAGAACAAGCGAAACAGAAACAAAAACACATCATCCTGAACACTCAGAAGATCTTTCTCCAAAAGCCAGAGGAGCTAGGACTTCTTTGTGTGTAGTCCTTAGAATAAAAGGAGAATAAGAAAAGACACCAAGAGAAACCAGCTTGAAGAGATAGACTACTTTAAGTTGTTGGATAGGTTTCCAAGTTTATCTTGGACTTTCTCGAATGCAAGATTCAAAACAAACTTGTGAATTTCTTTGTTCTTACATTTTGCAACTCACAGTAGCACACTGGGTTTGTTAAAAGCAACGTACCTTTCTAAACCCTTTCTGTTTGCCAGGTACTTTACATACTTTATTTCATTTCTTCAGAAATTTCATGAGATAGTCATGATTATCTTCATAAAGTGAAAACTATGAGGCACAGATAAATATATTAACCTGTGAAAGTTTAAATAGGAAGTGGTACAGTGGGAATTCAGATATCTACTGGACTGGGAGATCATGAGAAGACGATTAGGAAGATGATGAAGAGCATCACCATCATCATTGTTACAATAGTAACTAATACTTACTAAGTACCAGGCACTAGTTTTAGCAAGTTACATCAATTTATTTGCACAAAATTACCAGGAGTGTTTTTGTTTTATAGATGAGGAAACTGAAGCTTAAAGATACATTAAAAGAAAAACTTTAGACAAATTAAATGTAACAGAGTTTAATTAGCCAAAGAACAATTCATGAATTGGGCAGTCTCCCAAGCCAGAATAGGTTCAGAGAGACTCTGGCATTGCTGCTTGGTTGAAGACGATTTCTGGACAGTAAAAGATCAATGGTGCACAGAAAACATAAGTGAGGTACAGAAACAACCAGATTGTTTACAATTTGGCATTTGCTTTATTTGAACACAATGTAAATAGTTGGCAACCTTTGATTGGCCAAACCTCAGTGATTGGCACAAGAGTAGGTTACAGTCTGTTTACACATATTCAGTAAGGTTACAGTTCATCATGTATGGAGAAACTTTTAGGCTGAACTTCAAATATGTAAGGAGGCAGCTTCAGACTAAATTTAACAGATTTAGTGAATCTGGGCATAATTCAGAACGCTCAGTCAAATTTTGCTTATCTTCTTCAGTTTCAAAATTTAGTGACATACATGCTTATTCTTCTGCATGGGTTGCCCTTCCTGGCTCATCACCTGAGTTTGATTAAATTTTACACATACTGTACTTTAAACTGCAGCTCAGGCATCATCTGCTTCAGAAACTATTCCTTGATCCCTTCCACTCCCAGCCCCCATGTGATTAGATACTGCTATTCTGGGTTCCATTACAATGTGTGTGTATCTTCATCTCCCCACTCCACATTTTGTTTTATCTGTATCTGTGATTCTACAACTCCCAATCTTCCATGAACTCATTGAGGAGAAAGTGTGCACTATTCCGTTTGGGGCCCTAACTACTTTTTACAATACTTGAGACACTGAGTTTTCCAAGATGCACAACTTACTGACAGCTGAGCTGAATGATTGGAAATAACTAACAATTAGTTCTTTTTCCTCCCTAAATAGTTAAAGGACTTTTTTTTCTTTATAGTTGGAAAGTAAAAAGAATCACAACTTGTGTTAAAGGACTAATATCATTTCATTGATATTGCCTATGGGTACTTTTCATATGCAAGCTACAGATTTTTTCTTTAGCCTAGGAAAGGTCTTTACCATTACAATCTTATTATTGTAGTTATTTACTTTAGTCTTTCATGTCGTTTATGTTCTATTATAAATTTTATCTTGGCTTCATTTACAAATTTGAATTTGGGGACATTTACCAGCCTGTTCTTTCCTGTAGTCCAAACTAATGTTATGATTTCCATTGGGTTTCTTAATAATGGCCAATTAGCTTTTTGCATCTCTTTAGCTTTAACTGATATGAAATACTTTTCTTTTTGTGACTGGAACGCTTTCATTTTAAAGATTCTAAGTCCTTTTTTTTTTTTGAGATGGAGTCTTGCTCTGTTGTCCAGGCTGAAGCACAGAGGTGTGATCTCGGCTCACTGCAACCTCTGCCTTCCAGGTTCAAGCAATTCTCCTGCCTTAGCCTCCCAAGTAGCTGGGAGTAGAGGCATAAGCCACCCTGCCTGACTAATTTTTTTTGTATTTTTAGTAGAGATGGGGTTTCACCCTATTGGTCAGGCTGGTCTCGAACTCCTAACCTCAGGTGATCCACCTGCCTTGGCCTCCCAAAGTGCTGGGATTACAGGTGTGAGCCACCACACCTGGACCCTATCTTGATAAGAAAATTAATTTCAGAATGTGAAAAGTTCCTTTTGTTTCTCTTACTTACTCCTTTTTGAATCTTCTGAACTGTAGTATCTATCCTTGTGTTCCTGACTTCTCTTTGTCTTGCGTCATGCTTCCAAGAGGGCTCTGTATTTTCTGTGAGTGGGTGCATGGTGACCTTCTCTCAGAGACTGCAAATGTTCCTGTTTGTAATTTCTAGCACCTTTTTTCTTCAGATGTGGCAAATTATTGGCATATTGGCATTTTCTTTGATCCAGTTTTTACATTATTGTATGGCAATCACCCAATGTTTTCAGCATGTGGATGTCACTCTTCTTAAATTTCTAGTAAAAATAACATTTTTTTCTAGTAAAATTAACAGTCTTATTGGTCATTTTATTTCAGTTCTGGCAGGTGGTTCCTGTATTTCATTTATATAGAAAAGTTACACATTAATTTTATAATCAAACTAATGAAATAGCTGAATATAATTAATTTATAATTTTCTTTATTCTCAGAGTTTTACAAATAACATATGTTGTTCATATAATCAGGGAAAAAGTTATGATATTCACTCATATTACTGATAGGGAACCTGTCCTCAGATGACTACCTCAGGTAGGCAAAGAGCAGATTAAACTAATACAAATATACAGTCATGCCTCATGCAATCGACATGTTCTGAGAAATACATAGTTAGGTGATTTTGTCATTGTGTGAACATCACAAAGTGTATTTATACAAATCTAGGTGGCATAGTCTACTAGACACTTAGGATACATGGTATAGCTTATGCTCTGAGGTTACAAACCCATACATCCTGTTATGGTAGTAAACACTGTAGGCAATTATAACACAATGGTAAGTATTTGTGTATCTAAACGTAGAAAAGGTACAATAAAAATACAGTATAAGAAATTAAAAATGGCACATCTTCATAGGGCATTTACCATAAATGGAGCTTGCAGGACTGGAAGTTGCTCTGAGTAAGTCAATGAGTGAACAGTGAGTGAATGTGAAGGCCTAGGACATTACTGTCCACTACTGTAGACTTTATTAACACAGGACATTTCAACTGCACTACATCTCTACAAAAATTTCTTAGCTTACCAACCTTAGTTTATAATATTTTTTAAGTATAAAAATTGATTATTTTTAACTTTTAGACTCTTTTGTAATAAAATTTAGCTTAAACCACAGACACATTGTATGACTGTACAAAAATTTTATTTCTTTATATTTTTATTCTATAAAAATACACTAAATTGAAAATAAAATTTAAAACCTTTTTACTATTTTGAATTTTTTTTTTAACTTTTTTGTTAAAAACTAAGACACAAGCACACACCTTAGCCTAGATCTACACAGGGTCAGGATTATCCATGTCACTGTCTTTACCTCCACATCTTGTCCCACTGGAAGATCTGTGGGGACAATAACTTGCATGGATCTGTCATCTATGACCACGATGCCTTCTTCTGGAATACTTCCTGAAGGATTTGCCTGAGCTTGACTTACAGTTCACTTTTTAAAAATAAGTAGAAGGAGGCCAGGCATGGTGGCTCACGCCTGTAATCCCAGTTCTTTGGGAGGCCGAGGTGGGCAGATCACAAGGTCAGGAGACTGAGACCATCCTGGCTAACACAGTGAAACCCCATCTCTACTAAAAACACACAAAAAATTAGCCAGGCATGGTGGCGAGTACCTGTAGTCCTAATACTTGAGAGGCTGAGGCAGGAGAATGGCATGAACCTGGGAGGTGGAGCTTGCAGTGAGCCGAGATCGCACCACTGCACTCCAGCCTGGGCGACAGAGTGAGACTCACTCTGTCTCAAAAACAAACAAACAAACAAACAAACAAATGGAAGAACATACCATGCTCATGGATAGGAAGAATCAATATTGTGAAAATGGCCATACGGCCCAAGGTGATTTATAGATTCAATGCCATTCCCATCAAGCTACCAATGACTTTCTTCACAGAATTGGAAAAAACTGCTTTAAAGTTCATATGGAACCAAAAAAGAGCCCACATTGCCAAGACAATCCTAAGTCAAAAGAACAAAGCTGGAGGCATCACGCTACCTGACTTCAAACTATACTACAAGGCTACAGTAACCAAAACAGCATGGTACTGGTACCAAAACAGAGATATAGACCAATGGAACAGAACAGAGCCCTCAGAAATAATACCACACATCTACAGCCATCTGATCTTTGACAAACCTGAGAGAAACAAGAAATGGGGAAAGGATTCCCTATTTAATAAATGGTGCTGGGAAAATTGGCTAGCCATAAGTAGAAAGCTGAAACTGGATCCTTTCCTTACTCCTTATATGAAAATTAATTCAAGATGGATTAGAGACTTAAATGTTAGACCTAAAACCATAAAAACCCTAGAAGAAAACCTAGGTAATACCATTCAGGACAGAGGCATGGGCAAAGACTTCATATCTAAAACACCAAAAGCAACAGCAACAAAAGCCAAAATTGACAAATGGGATCTAATTAAAGAGCTTCTGCACAGCAAAAGAAACTACCATCAGAGTGAACAGGCAACCTACAGAATGGGAGAAAATTTTGGCAATCTACTCATCTGACAAAGGGCTAATATCCAGAACCTACAAAGAACTCAATCAAATTTACAAGGAAAAAACAAACAACCCCATCAAAAAGTGGGCAAAGGATATGAACAGACATTTCTCAAAAGAAGACATGCATACAACCAACAGATACATGAAAAAATGCTCATCATCACTGGCCATCAGAGAAATGCAAATCAAAACCACAATGAGATACCATCTCACACCAGTTAGAATGGCGATCATTAAAAAGTCAGAAAACAACAGGTGCTGGAGAGGATGTGGAGAAATAGGAACACTTTTACACTGTTGGTGGGATTGTAAACTAGTTCAACCATTGTGGAAAACAGTATGGCGATTCCTCAAGGATCTAGAACTAGAAATACCATATGACCCAGCCATCGCATTACTGGGTATATACCCAAAGGATTATAAATCATGCTGCTATAAAGACACATGCACACGTATGTTTATTGCAGCACTATTCACAATAGCAAAGACTTGGAATCAACCCAAATGTCCATCAGTGACAGACTGAATTAAGAAAATGTGGCACATATACACCATGGAATACTATGCAGCCATAAAAAAGGATGAGTTCGTGTCCTTTGTAGGGATATAGATGAAGCTGAAAACCATCATTCTTAGCAAACTATCACAAGAACAGAAAACCAAACACCTCATGTTCTCACTCATAGGTGGGAACTGAACAATGAGATCACTTGGACTCTGGAAGGGGAACTTCACACACCGGGGCCTATTATGGGGAGGGGAGAGGGGGGAGGGACGGCATTGGGAGTTATACCTAATGTAAATGACGAGTTGATGGGTGCTGACGAGTTGACGTGTGCAGCACACCAACATGGCACAAGTATACATATGAAACAAACCTGCACGTTGTGCACATGTACCCTAGAACTTAAAGTATAATAATAAAAAAAAAAGAAAACGTTAAGTAGAAGCAGTACATTCTGAGATAAAGATAAAAGGTATAATGAATACAGAAACCAGTAACATAGTCATTTATTGTCATTATCAAGTATTATGTTCTGTACATAATTGTATGCACTCTACTTTTATAAGACTGGCAGTGCAGTAGATTTGTTTACACCAGCATTATCAAGAACACTTGGATAATGCATTGTGCTATGATGTTAAGATGGCTACGATGTCATCAGGTGATAGGAATTTATCAGTTTCTTTATAATGTCATGGGGCTACCATAGTATGTAGTATAATCTTCTCGGTCCATCATTGATCAGTCATTATGCAGCACAGGACTGTATTTGTGTTATCTGTCCATCTCTCAGTTTATTTTTTGTATCAACCATTAGAATGTGAACTTCATAGAGAAAGGATTTTGCCTGTCCTTATCATTGTATCACAGAATCTATACAAGTACTTGGCACACAGTAGGTGCTCACAAAGTTCTAAATAAATGCATAAAGGAATAATGAGAGTCTGGATTAAGAGCCCTGTAAAGAAGGTGACTTTATAGTGACATGAAGTTTAAGCCAATATTTTTAGACTAGGAGGATCCAAGGCTTCAGCCTCAGTCTGTGAATCTGTCATTGCCAGGTCCCTCCTGGGGGCCTCTCAGGGGTAGTAGACTGCCTCCTCTAGAGTCCTTCTCTGAGGCTTTTTCCTGGTATCACTTGACAGACTTTGCCTACCTTGAACTTCTTTCTGATTCTGTTATCAGCCCATTCATGACGCCTGGTTTCTTCCTGTCCCGGATGAATTTCTGTTCCTGACCTGGTCATGACTTGAATTTAACTTTCATTTTTATCTACTGGTTGCCTTGTTTTAGTGTCCATGGAGGGACTGTGATTCCGGTAATGAAAATTTGTATTTTCTGATGAGTGTGAGGACATTAATGAAAATGTTAACCATTATTGTATTTGGGCTGATGTATTGGACATTTTTTTTCTTCTTCTGTATTTATGACTCATGGATATTTTCCAGATTTGTTGTGCTGAATATAATCCACACATATAATGGAAAGGTAAATGTTTTAACAATACTGCATGATGTCTGACTTAGAACTACATGGCATGCTACTCCACTTATAATACATCATATGGTATCCCTTGTTCCAAAGTATACAACATGAGTAAAACTTGAGGCACAGAAAGGCAACAAAAAGTCTTTGTTCGTTTCTGGCCTTTTATACTCTATGGTCACTTTACTATCTCTCCTATCATACTCATCTCAAGTACTTTGGAAAGTTCCCAAGGAATACCTAATGCTCTGAGTATAAGAATTGGGTTTGCTACTTGCTGAATTTGCTGTTCTTCTTCTCTGCCCCACCTCCCTGTGGTAAGGTTTACTGCCCAGGGACATGACCAAGGGCATGGAGGCAAGTCTTGGGATCTTCCACCTCTACTGAGGTCATCATCTTGCCTTGCTCTGGAAACTGTTGAATCTGCCTCTGTTACTTGTTCTCCCAATGGCCCATGCTAGTTTCTTTCTCTTTTTACTTGCAACTCTTTCTATTTTTAAAAATTTATTTATTTATTTTTGTAGAGACAGGGTCTCACTCTATTGCCCAGGCTGGTCTCAAACTCCTGGACTCATATGATCCTCCTGCTTCAACTTCTCAAAGTGCTGGGATTACAGGTGTGAGCCACCATGCCAGGCCTTTCTCTCTCAACATTACAGTGAGTTCATAAGAGCAAACCTATTGGACATGTTTGAACATTTCCTGAGCTGTAGTCACAATTACTACAATGCTTGTCACTACCTCATTGTCAGTGCCTGCATTGGAGCAGATGTGAGTGCTCCAGATCTCTTTTCCCTTCAGACAAATTACATACCAAGACGCTTCTTTGTCCTTCATGCAAATGTTTCCCTGTCAAGTCTCCCCTGCAATTCTTGAGCTGTCTACAAGCATGTCTGGATTTTAAGGTTAATATTCCATGGGCTGCCAAGCTGGAAATCTGCCACACAAACAACTGTGCTTAATTTGATTGATGGAACTTATTGTGGGTATATCTCTTGTTTTGCATATTTTTTATTCTTGGAAGACCAGGACAAGACATTGCACCAGTATTGTTTTGTGACTCAGAGAGGACTCTGAGTAACCTTGGGGAAAAGGAGCACTTAGCTGTTTTGCTTACATGCAGTGTGGTGTTTCTGTGGGAGATTGCCAGCTTCACATGTACACCGTTTATCAATTAAATTCCTCAGCTCTCAGATGAACTTGATCTTAAGACAGTCTTGAATTGCCTTTTAGAGAAATGGGAAAACCAGGATTGGGGGGCATAGGAATTATGAATAGTGTTGATTTTGAATTTGTGAAAGATGGTTGATCTAATAATATCAATACTAGAAATAATGTTAACATTGATACTAATATTAGCTCTCAGATATTGAATACCTATGTTCTAGGCTCTTTGCTAATAAATTTATCTACATCGTCACATTTAATTTTTACTACGTTTCTCTGAAGTAGAAATATGATCCTCATGTGACAAAAGATAAATCAAAATACTGGAGGGGTTAAACACCTTGCCAAACAATACATAACTTATATGTGGCAGAAAATGCTTTGTTTCTTTGTAAATCATATGCTTTTAAATCATTCTATGATTAATATAAAGATGGCAAATGTGTTCCCTGATATTGGTGAAACTGTACTCACAGCATCACTGAGTCTTAATTGTGGGCTCTTTATTCATTGGCAGGGACTCCAGGCTCTGTCTGTAAGTAAGATGATCAAGAAACCAGTTCCCGTGGCTTAAGGAAAACAAAATAGATCAAGGCTAGGACACTGGAGTGCTAAGCAAAAAAAAATGAGGAAAAAACAAATTGAATTAATGGGGAAATTAATTCAAGGGATGAGAAAGTCTCCAGCTCAGATACAAAATAAGTGAATGTTCAGAACTCAACCAAGCATCTGAATACTGAACTTGGGGCAGTCTGTTGATGAGGCTGAATGTACAGTTAAAAAAAAGTTGCGGTGATTAGAATGACTAAGGAAGTGTTCCTTAGATGGGCCGGCAGAAATCTGTACACTTGGACGTGCTTCTTTTCTCCCAGGTCTGCAAAGCAGTCCAATAAACAACCTTAGCAGCCTGAGAGGTCAACTCACCTCTCATTGGGTCTGCAGAGTCAGTCCAAATCTACTACCTCTCATTATCCTTATTAGCTCTTCATCCTTGATTCAGAGCTTCTGGAAGAAGATGCCTCTTCAGTTTCACCAGGACAGATTTAGTTCTGAATATTCTCACGTCTCTTGGCTTTAACCGAAAGAAATACCTTCTAGAATGTCTTAATTATCTTTGCACAACAGAAGCCAGACCAGT
This sequence comes from Macaca nemestrina, assembly GCF_043159975.1. Lineage (NCBI taxonomy): Eukaryota > Metazoa > Chordata > Mammalia > Primates > Cercopithecidae > Macaca > Macaca nemestrina. Next base: position 14,089,285 of record NC_092132.1, on the reverse strand, counting down.
GAAAGCACGTACAACAAAGCAAACTCATCTCATTCTCTAAGGAGAGAGGACTGGTTATACTGGTAAATACCTCTAGTTTTTAATGTTAATTGAGATTTCATGTACTTAGGTGAAATATAGATGAATTGTTAAACCTATCTTATGAAACCCCAAGGTAAGGGACTAAGTCTAAGGAATAGAAATTTCTAGGAGATCAACTTTTCTCAGCTCAATGGGAAACATTACAGTAGTCAGAACTATCCAGATGTGAAATGAGCTCTATCAGGAGAAAAGCCATACACTGAAAAAATGACAGGTTGCTAGACGCAACCTAACTGAGGCTAGATAAGCATTCGAAAGTTATGCTGGGGATGGAGCACCAATATCATATGGGAGATTGGATTTAAATTCCTGTATTGATTAGTTATTGCTCTATAACAAATCATTACAAAATTCAATAACTTAAGGCAATTTGTATGTTTAGCTCACATTGTCTGTGGGACATTTAAGTGATTCTTTAAGTCTTGGTTGAGCTCCCTCATGTGTTTGCAGTCAGCTGATCTAGGTCAGGGAGGCTTTACTAAGGTAGATTGGGCTCTTCCATAAATTGAGGGGTGGATGACAATTGTCTGGTTGAGAATGGCAATGGCTGGGACAAATCGGTGCTCTTCTATGAGGTCTCTCATTTTGCAGCAGGCTCTCCTGGTGTTGTTCATGTAGTAGTAGTAGGGATCCAAAAGAACAACACACTCACAGCCTCTTGAGACCTGTGCTTGGAACTGACATTTTTACTATATCCTGCAAGGCAGTCAAGATTCCAAGAGTGAGGTAAGAATGACTCTGCCCTCTTAATTAGGAGGAATTGCAAACATTAATTGCAAACAATGTGAATACTAGCAGAGAGAAAAATGTTGGCCACTCCTTTGTATTTGACCGCAATCCTCCTTCCATTCCAAGAGTGGTGATTGTAGATTTGTGGGCCTATCTTAGTCATTTTATAAACAGGCTATGATTTTATTTAGTTTTTATTCTATTAATATATAGCCTGTTTATAACTAAAGGATTAATGATTCCTTATAGTGGAAATCTACAGATATCAGTTATAGTTCTTTGCATAATATATAAAAATAATTAAAATTTTGTCCTGTCTTTCTTTTACAGGATTTTTTCTTTTTACTTTAAATTCTGAGATATATGTGCAGAACACACAGGTTTGTTACATTGGCATAAATGTGCCATGGTGGTTCGCTGCACCCATCAGCCTGTCATCTACGTTAGGTATTTCTCCTATTACTGTCCCTCCTCTTGCCTCCCACCCCCAGAGAGCCCCCAGTGTGTGATGCTCCCTTCCCTGTGCCCATGTGTACTCATTGTTCAACTCCTACTTATGAGTGAGAATATGCAGTGTTTGGTTTTCTATTCCTGTGTTAGCTTGCTGAGAATGATGGTTTCCAGCATCATCCATGACCCTGCAAAGGCTACGAACTCATCCTTTTTATGGCTGCATAGTATTCCATGGTGTATATGTGACACATTTTTTCTATCCAGTCTATCATTGATGGGCATTTGGGTTGGTTCCAAATCTTTGTTATTGTGAACAGTGCTGCAGTAAATAAACGTGTGCATGTGTCTTTATAGTAGAATGATTTATAATCCTGTGGGCATATATCCAGTAATGGGATTGCTGGGTCAAATGGTATTTCTGGTTCTAGATCCTTTAGGAATTGCCACACTGTCTTCCACAATGGTTGAAATAATTTACACTCCCACCAACAGTGTAAATGCATTCCTATTTCTCCACATCTTCTCCAGCATCTGTTGTTCCCTGATTTTTTAATGGTCACCATTCTAACTGGTGTGAGATGGTGTCTCATTGTGGTTTTGATTTGCATTTGTCTAATGACCAGTGATTATGAGCTTTTTTTCATATGTTTGTTGGATGCATAAATGTCTTCTTTTTTGAGAAGAGTCTGTTCATATCCTTCACCCACTTTTTGATGGGGTTGTTTGGTTTTTTTTTTCATGTAAATTTGTTTAAGTTCCTTGTAGATTCTGAACATTAGCCTTTTATCAGATGGATAGATTTCAAAAAATTTCTCCCATTCTGTAGGTTGCCCATTCACTCTGATGATAGTTTCGTTTGCTGTGCGGAAGCTCTTTAGTTCAATTAGATCCCATTTGTCAGTTTTGGCTTTTGTTGCCATTGCTTTTGGTGTTTTAGTAATGAAGTCTTTGCCCATGCCTATGTCCTGAATGGTATTGCCTAGGTTTTTTCCCAAGGTTTTTATGGTTTTAGGTCTTGCAGTTAAATTTAAACCATCTTGAGTTAATTTTTGTATAAGGTGTAAGGGACGGGTCCAGTTTCAGTTTTCTGCATATGACTAGCCAGTTTTCCCAACACCATTTATTAAATAAGAAATATTTTCCCCATTTGTTTCTCGTGTCAGGTTTGTCAAAGAACAGATGGTTGTAGAGGTGTGGCATTATTTCTGAGACCTCTGTTGTGTTCCATTGGTCTATATATCTGTTTTGGTACCACTGCCATGCTGTTTTGGATAGTGTAGCCTTGTAGTATAGTTTTAAGTCAGGCAGTGTGATGCCTCCAAAATAGACCACTTGCCAGACTAATAAAGAAAAAAAGAGAAGAATCAAATAAACACAATAAAAAATGATAAAGAGGATATCACCACTGATCCCACAGAAATACAAACTACCATCAGAGAATACTATAAACACTTCTACATAAATAAACTAGAAAATCTAGAAGTGAATAAATTCCTGGACACAAACACCCTCCCAAGACTAAACCAGGAAGAAGTTACATCCCTGAATAAACCAATAACAAGTTCTGAAATTGAGGCAGTAATTAATAGCCTACCAACGAAAAAAAGCACAGGACCAGATGGATTCACAGTTGAATTCTACCAGAGGTACAAAGAGGAGCTGGTACCATTTCTTCTGAAACTATTCCAAACAATAGAAAAAGAGAGACTCCTCCCTAAATCATTTTATGAAGCCAGCATCATTCTGATACCAAAACCTGGCAGAGACACAACAAAAAAAAAAAAAAAAAAAAGGAAAATTTTAGGCCAATATCCTTGATGAACATCTATGCAAAAATCCTCAATAAAATACTGGCAAGCTGAATCCAGCAGCACATCAAAAAGCCTACCCACCACGATCAAGTCGACTTTATCCCTGGGATGCAAGGCTGGTTCGATGTATACAAATCAATAAATGTAATCCATCACGTAAACAGAACCAATGACAAAAACCACATGATTATCTCAATAGATGCAGAAAAGGCCTTCAGTAAAATTCAACACCCCTTCATGCTAAAAACTCTCAATAAACTAGGTATTGATGGAATGTATCTCAAAATAATAAGAGCTATTTATGATAAATCCACAGCCAATATCATACTGAATGGTCAAAAGCTGGAAGCACTCCCTTTGCAAACCGGCACAAGACAAGGATGTCCTCTTTCACCACTCCTATTCAACATAGTATTGGAAATTCTGGCCAGGGCCATCAGGCAAGATAAAGAAATAAACCATATTCGAATAGGAAGAGAGGAAGTCAAGTAGTCTCTGTTTGCAGATGACATGATTGTATATTTAGAAAACCCCATTGTCTCAGCCCCAAATCTCCTTAAGCTGATAAGTAACTTCAACTAAGTCTCAGGATACAAAATCAATGTGCAAAAATCACAAGCATTCCTATACACCAATAATAGACAAATAGAGAGCCAAATCATGACTGAACTTCCATTCACAATTACTACAAAGAGAATAAATACCTAGGAAAACAACTTACAAGGGATGTGAAAGACCTCTTCAAGGAGAACTACAAACCACTGCTCAAGGAAACGAGAGAGAACAGAAAGAAATGGAAAAACATTCCATGCTCATGGGTAAGAAGAATCAGTATCATGAAAATGGCCATATTGCCCAAAGTAATTTGCAGATTCAATGCTATCCCCATCAAGCTACCATTGACTTTCTTCACAGAATTAGAAAAATCTACTTTGAATTTCATATGGAACCATAATAAGCCATATAGCCAGGACAATCTTTTACAGGATTCTTACATCAATAATCAAATCAACTACCCAACAACATTAGTATTTGTACCACTATATTCAAAACTTATAAATACTTGATTATATATGACCTATGCAACCAACTTTAGTGGTATTTGTACCACTAAATTCAAAGCTTATAAACACTTGATTATATATGACCCATGCAACTAACTTTTGAGGCAGGTAGGGCATTCATTTAACAGAGGAAAAACTAGGGCTCAAAGGGCTTATGGAAATTGCACAGTGTCACCTAGTGACATGCTCCTGAGATCAATGTCTTAGACTCTTTTTCACAGTTCTTAAGTCTTTTCCTGGGAAGATGTTAGTTTTCAGCAGAGATGTTTCCTGTCTCATACCATTAGGAGGCCATTTTACTTTAATAAGAAATAAAATCTTGCTTTACGTCCTGAGTTCATGTTCCTTTCCAAAGTAAATAATATGTTCAAAGGTGTAGGAAGATGAAGTTCTTATAAATTAAATCATAATATTAGTTTTCTGTTCTGCCTTTCTTATCTTATATGTTCAATTTAGCACATTTCAAGAATACGTAATCTTTAGCAAGTATCCACTTATGGCCTTAGGCAATTCTAGACATTTTTACATGTATTATCTGATACTTCATAAACACTCCATGTAATTATAATATTATATAGTAAAATAATGATAATACTATAGAAAGTAAGGTTCAGAGGGAATAAATGGCCTATAAGGTAACACCGTTCACCAGGGGTAAACCCAGCAATTAAAACTTACTTTCACTCTAAATCTTATATTTAAAAACCTCTTTTATTATCTTATTTCCTTGAATGTATAATAAAATTTTACATCTTGATGGCATTTTGGTGTTCCTTGAATTACTGTTATTTTATAACTTCAGGTTTTTATTACAAAAGGATTGGCAACAAATGATGGCCAATGTAAAATTTCTTTCCCTACTTTACAATTAGAGATAGTGGGATAGAGCTTGGTCGGTTGACTTGTTCAAAGTCCCATGGCTATTTGTGGCAGAGCTTGGACATAAAATCAGATCTGTTAAATCCTAAGATGGGTTTTCTTTCCAATTATCTGTTAATGTCTCCAGATACTAGGAATTCTGCCTCTTATTTGTTCACTTTAGGTTTGCAATGCTCATTTCTTTGTTTTCCTCTTTAGACACTGAAATATTTAATCAAAATAATACAACAATAGGAACTAAGTTTGACATTAGGAAACATGCATTCAAATCACAACTCTGCTACATTTTTTAATATTATTCTTTTCTTTTTCAACTTTTATTCTAGGTTCAAAGGATACATGTGCAGATTTGTTACATGGGTAAACTACATGTCACGGGGGTTTGGTGTAGAAATGATTTTGTCACCCAGGTAGTGAGCATAGTACCTAATAGGTAGTTTTTTGACCCTTATCCTTGTGCCACCCTCCACCCTCAAGTAGGCCCCCAGTGTCTACTGTTTCCCTCTTTATGTCCATTTGTATTTAATGTTCAGCTCACACTCATAAGAATATGTGATATTTGGTTTTCTGTTCCTGTATTAATTTGCTTAGAATAATGGCCTTTGGCTGCATTCATGTTGCTGCAAAGAATGTGATTTTGTTCATTTTTATGGCTGTGTAGTATTCCATGCTGTATTTGTATCACATTTTCTTTATCTACTCCATCATTGATGGGCCTCTATGTTAATTCCATGTCTTTGCTATTGTGAATAATGCTACAATGAACATACAAGTGAATACGCCTTTTCAGTAGAATGATTTATTTTTGTTTTGGTATATTCCCAGTAACGGGATTGCTAGATCAAATGGTAGTTCTGTTTTAAATTTTATGAGAAATCTCCAACTGGTTTTCACAGTGGCTAAACTAATTTACATTCCCAGCAATAGTATATAAGCATTCCCTTTCCTTCATAACCTTTCCAACATCTGTTTTTCTTTGACTTTTTAATAATAGTCATTCTGACAGGTGTGAGATGATATCTCATTGTGATTTTGATATGTATTTCTCCAAAGGTTAGTGATGCTGAGCATTTTTTAAATATACTTGTTGGCCATGTGCATGCCTTCTTTTGAGAAGTGTCTTTTCATGTTTTTTTGCCCATTTTAATGAGGATGTATGTTTTTACCTTGTTGATTTGTTTGAATTCCTTATAGATTTTGGATATTAGGCCTTTGTTAAATCCATTGTTTGCAAATATTTTCTCCCACCCTGTAGGTTGTCTGTTTACTCTATTGATTTCTGAGCTATTCAAATCAGAAAATGCTACTGAAGCTCTTTAGTTTAATTTGATCCTATTTGTCTTTTTTTGTTTTTGTTGCAATGGCTTTTGGAGGCTTTGTCATAAAATCTTTCCTAAGGCCTATGTCTGGAATGGTATTTCCTAGATTTTATTCTAGGTTTTTTATATTTTTAGGTTGTACATTTAATCTTTAATCCACCTTGAGTTGGCATTTATATATGTTGATTGGTAGCAGTACAGTTTCTATATTCTGCATATGCCCAGCCAGTTATCCCAGCACCATTTATTGAATAGGAAGTCCTTTCCACAATGCTTATAATTATTGATATTGTCAAACGTCAGTTGGTTATAGGTGTATGACTTTATTTCTGGGTTCCCTAACCTGTTTCATTGGTCTATATGTCTGTTTTTGTACAAATATCATGCTGTTTTAGTTACTGTAGGCTTGCTTGAAGTCAGATAATTTAATGCTTCTAGTTTTGCTCTTTTTGCTTAGGATTGCTGTGGCTATTCAGAATCTTTTTTGGTTCTATATGAATTTTATAATTTTTTTTTCTAATTCTGTAAGAGCTGATATTGGTAGTTTGAAAAGGATAGCATTAAATTTGTAAATTGCTTTGGGAAGTCTGGCCATTTTAACAATATGATTCTTTCTATCCATGAGTATGAAATGTTTTTCCATTTGTTTGTGTCATTTCTGATTTCTTTAAGCAGTATTTTTTCTTCTCATTGTAGAGCTCTTCACCTCCCTGGCTAACTATACTCTTACGTATTTTATTCTTTTTGTGGCTATTGTGAATGGGGTTGTGTTCTCTTTTTTGTTATTATTATTTTTTTGGAGGGGGATGGTGTTTTTGATTTGGCTCTCAGCTTGAATGTTATTGGTTTACAAAAATGCTACGGCTTTTCGTACATTGGTTTTGAGTCCTGAAATTTAACTGAAGTTGTTTTTCAGTTCTACGAGCCTTTGGGCAGAGACTATGGGGTTTTCTAGTTATAGAATTATATTGTCTGTGAAGAGAGATAGTTTGACTTCCTCTCTTTTGGATGCGTTTTTTTTTTTTTTTTCTTTCTCTTGCCCAATTGCTCTGGCTAAAACTTCCGGTACTATGTTGTATAGCAGCGGTGATAGTGGGCATTATCTTGTTCTGGTTCCAAAAGGGAATGCTTCCAGCTTTTTCCCAGTCAGTATAATGTTGACTATGGATTTGTCATGGATGGCTCTTATTATTTTGATGTATATTCCATTGAAGTATAGAATAAACATTCTTCTCATCTGGCATATACTCTATGACTGGCTACATTCTTGGCAATAAAGCAATTCTCAAAAATTCCAAAAAAGCTGAAATTATATCAACCACACTCTTGGACCACAGTGTAATAAAAATAAATACCAATACCAAGAAGTTACCTCAAAGCCATACCATTACATGGAAATTAAACAACCTGCTGCTGAATGACTTTTGAGTAAAGAATGAAGTTAAGGAAGAAATAAAAAATTTCTTTGAAACTAATTAAAACAAAGATACACCATACCAGGATCTCTCAGAGAGAGCTAAAGCAGTGTTTAGAGGAAAGCTTACAGGGCTAAACACCTTCATCAAGAAATTAGAAAGATCTCAAATTAACAACTTAACATCATACCTAAAGCTACTAGATAAACAGGAGCAAACCAACCCAAAAGGTAACAAAAGAAAAGAGATAACCAAAATCAGATCCGAACTGAACAAAATTGAGATGTGAAAATCTACCCAAAATATTAATGAAACCTAAAGTTTGTTCTTTGGGAGAGTGAGTAAGTTTGACAGACTGCTAGATAAATTAATAGAGAATAAAGAAAGATGGTCCAAATAAATACAATCGTAAATGACAAAGATGACTTTACCACTGTGCCACCATTATACAAAAAACTCTCGGAGACTTTTAAAAACACCTCTATGCATGCAAACTAGAAAAACTAGAATGAATTTATTAATTCCTGGAAACTTACAATGTCACAAGATTGATCCAGAAAGAAATTTAAATACTGAGTAGACCAATAATGAGTTCAAAACCTGAATCAGCATAAAAACAAACAAACAAACAAAAAAACCATATCAACCAGGAAGATCCCTGGACCAGAAAGATTTGCATCCATGTTCTACCAGATGTGTAAAGAACAGTTCATACTAATGCTACTGAAATTATTTCAAAAAATTGAGGAGGAGAGACTCCTCCCTATCTCATTCTATGAGGCTAGCATCATTCTGACACCAAAACCTTGCAGAGACACACACAAAAATGAAAACTTAAGGGCAGCATTCCTGATGAACATAGATGCAAAAATCCTCAATAAAACACTAGCAAATAAAATCTGACAGCACATCCAAAGCTAATTGGCTATGAAGAAGTAGGTTTTTTTTTTTTTTTCTCCTGGGATGCAAGGTTGGTTCAACATAGCCCAAATGAATAAATATGCTTCTTCACATAAACATAACTAAAAACAGAAATCACATGATCATCTTAATAGATGCAGAAAAGGCTTTTGATAAAATTTAACATCTTTTCACGTTAAAAACTGTCAATAATTTGGGCATCAAAGGAACATTTCTTGATTATTTTAATTGGAAAAAACAGCATTGTTTATAATTTCTAGTTTTATGATATATATCTTATCTCTTCATTTGACATTAAATCAATTTTTTTCTCATAAACCAATGGGCATTTTTCAATGAAATAATATGCATGCTTCTATACCTTCCTGCAAGAAGAAGATCAGCCAGAGAGGGCAGTAAAAACCTGTTTCAGTAGGAATGTTGCTTAGGAGAATAAACTAATAGAAAATATTAATGAATTTGTGTTAGGTATTTACTTTCCTCTAAGGGTTTTACTGGTGGAGCAAAGTGTCTAATATGATAGATAAATGAGAAAGAAAATATCAATTTTGATGAATTTGAGGACGTACTCATTATTCCTTTTTTGTGAAATTCAATTAGATTGGTAAATTTCTCCTAATATAAATCCAGACCTTGTACACAGACAGAGAGTTGGGGATTGAGACACACACACACAGAGAGAGAGAGAGAAACAGAAGTAGGCCTACAGAACACTGTAAATCCATTAAAGGAGGGACATGGATGAGGAAGGATATTTGCTAACCCTTTCAGTCACAGGTGGAAGGAAGGTAGGAAAATACTCAGGATTTTTTTCTGCCAAAGTGGTTCTCAAACTTTAGGGTATACTTGATTACCTGCAGAGCTTTTGATATTCAGATTTCTGGGTCCCATCCCAGAGTTTTTCATTCAATAGATATTAGATGAGACTAAGACTTTACCTAACTTCAGACAAGTTCCCAGGTAAAGTGGATGCTGCTGGTCCAAGGACCACTTTTTGAAAACTGCTGTTCTAGAAACAAGACTACCATGGCACTAGAAATAAAATAATAACAACAATAACAATAACAAAAACTGATGCTTATGAAGCATTTGCCATGTGTTAGGCACAGTTCTAGAGCTTTATATAAAATACCTCATGATACACTTTGGATATTTTTCTCCACCCAAATCTCATGTTGAATTGTAATCCCCAATGCTGGGTGTGGGACCTGGTGGGAGGTGTTTGAAACATGGGAGTAGATCCCTCGTGACTTAGTTCTGTCTTCATGATAGTGAGTTCTCACAAGATCTGATCATTTAAAAGTGTGTGGCACTTCCTCTCTCTCTCTCTCCCCCTCCTCTTCTTCTCTTTTGCTTCTGCCCTTGCCAAGTGATGTGCCTGCTCTCCCTTCACATTCTGCCATAATTGGAAGCTTCCTGAGGCTGCTCCAGAAGCAGATACCACTATGCTTTCTGTAAAGCCTGCAGAACTCTGAGCCAATTAACCCTCTTTTTTTTATATATTACCCATCTCAGATATGTTTTATATAATTAGAAGAATAGCCTAATAAAGAAAATTGGTACTAAGGATGGGGCATTGCAATAAAGATACCTGAAAATGTGGAATTAACTTGGGAACTGGGTAATGAGCAGAGGTTGGAAGAATTTGGAGGGCTCATAAGAAGACAGGAAGTTGAGGGAAAGTTTGCAGTTTCTTAGAGATTGGAAAAATAGTTTTGACCAAAGTGCTGATAGTGATATAGACAGTCCAGGCTGCTGAGGTCTCCAAAGGAAATGAGGAAATAACTAGCAACTGAAGCAAAGGTCATGAATGTTATGCCTTAGCAGAAAACTTGACTGCATTCTATTCATACTGTAGGGGTCTCTGGAAGTTTGAGTTTGAGAGTGATGATTTGCTATCTGCTAGAAGAAATTTCTAAGAAGCAAAATGTTCAAGATGTGGGCTGGCTGCTTCTAAGTGCCTCTGCTCAGATTCAGGAGCAAAGGTATGACTTAAAGTTGAAACTTATATTTAAAAGAAAAAAAATTGGAAAATTTGCAGCCTGGCCATTTGGTAGAAAAGAAATCCCCATTTTCAGGAGAAGAATTCCAGCAGGCCCTGGTGCAACCACTTGCTAGAGATATTTGCATAACTAAAAGGGATCCAAGTGTTGATAGCTGAGACAATGGGAAAAAGGCCTTGAAGGCATTTCAGAGACCTTTGCAGCAGCCCCTCTCATCACAAGCCCTCAGGCCTAGGAGAAGAGAACGGTTTCAGAAGAGGAATAGTTTCAGACCCACTGCCCTGTGTGGCTTTGGGATACTGCTCTCTTTATCTTGGCTGCTCCTCCTCCAGCCTCAGCTCAAAGTATCCCCAGATACTGCTCATGCCACCCCTCTGGAGAGTTTAAGCTGCTCTAAGCCTTGACAACTTCCATGTGGTATTAAGTCTGCAACCCACAGAGTACAAGAGTGAATGCTTGGCATCCTCCACCTAGATTTCAGAAGTTATATGAAAAAACCTGGGTGCCTGGGCAGAAACCTGCTGCAGACGCAGAGGCACCACAGAGAACCTGTGTTAGTGCAGTGCCTAGGGGAAATACAGGGTTGGAGCTTTCACACAGAATTCTCACTGGGGCACTGCTTTGTGGACCTGTGAGGAAAAGGCCACCATCCTCTAGACTCAAGATTAGTAGATTTACTGGCAGCTTGCACCCTGCATCTCAAAAGCCACAAGCATTCACTCCCAATTTGTAACTGTCAGGCCTCTGAGCCCAAGCCAAGCCATCGCATCCCCTGTGACTTGCACGTATACGCCCAGATGGCCTGAAGTAACTGAAGAATCACAAAAGAAGTGCACATGCCTTGCCTCGCTTTAACCTATGACATTCCACCACAAAAGTGAAAATGGCCGGTCCTTGCTTTAAGCGATGATATTATCTTTTGAAATTCCTTTTCCTGGCTCATCCTGGCTCAAAAAGCTCCCCCACTGAGCACCTTGTGACCCCCACTCCTGCCCGCCAGAGAACAACCCCCCTTTGACTGTAATTTTCCTTTACCTACCCAAATCCTATAAAACGCCCCCCCCCCCCCGCCCTTATCTCCCTTTGCTGACTCAGCCCACCTACACCCAGGTGAAATAAACAGCCATGTTGCTCACACAAAGCATGTTTGGTGGTCTCTTCACACGGATGCGCACGACAGTAACAGCACCCCTAGGGGCTGAACTCTGCAAAGACACAGGGGCAGAGCTGCCCAAGCCCTTGGAAGCCCACCCCTTGCACCGGTATGTCCTGGATATGGGACATGGAATTAAAGTTTATTTTGGAACTTTAAGATTTAACGACTACCCTGCTGAATTTTGAACATGCATGGGGCCTGTAGCCCTTTTCTTTTGGCCAATTTCTCCCTTTTAGAACAGAAATATTTACCCAATGCCTATGTCCTCATTATATCTTGGAAGTAACTAACCTAGTTTTGGTTTTACAGGCTCATAGGTGAAAGAAACTTGCCTTGTTTCAGATGAGACTGTGGACTTTGAACTTTTGAGTTAATGCTGGAGTTAAGACTTTGGGGAACTGTTGAGAAGGCATGATTGTCTTTTGCAATGTGAGAAGAATATGAGATTTGGGAGGAGCCAGAAGTGGAATAATATAGTTTCCATATTTGTCTTCCAAATTTCATGTGTTGAAATGTATTCCCTAATGCTGGAGGTGGAGTGTTGGGCGGGCGGCTGGTGTTTGGGTCATAGAAGCAGATCCCTCATGGCTTGGTACTGTCTTCATGATATAGAGTTCTCACAAGATCTGACTGTTTAAAAGTGTGTGGCACTTCCCTATTCCCCCCACCCCTGACACACACACACACACACACACACTCTCTCTCTCTCTCTCTCTCTCTCTCTCTCTCTCGCTTCTGCTTTTGGCATGTGATGTATCTGCTCTCATTTGCCTTCTGCAATGATTGAAAGCTTCCTGAGGCCTCCTCAGAAGCAGATACAGCTATGCTTCCTGTACAGCCTGCAGAACCATGAGCCAACTAAACTTTTTTTCTTTATAAATTACCCAGTCTCAGGTATTTCTTTATAGCAGTACAAGAACATTCTAATACACTTCATTTAATCTTTTCAACAACTACGGGTGGTGAACCTATTTTATCCCCAATTTGCAGGTCAATTTAAATCATGTGCCTAAGGTCACACAGCCAATAAATGTAGGAGCTGGGATTTAAATGCAAGAAAAGTAACTCTAAAGACCAGTCCACTATGCTTAAGCAAGTTAGTTACCTTCTCTGAGCTTCAATTACCCATCTGTATTAGTCAGAGTCCTCCAGAGAAACAGAACCAACAGGATGGATGGATGGATGGAGGGATGGATAGATAGATTGATAGATAGATAGATAGATGATAGATAGATAGATAGATAGATAGATAGATAGATAGATAGATAGACAGACAGATAGATAGATAGACAGATATGAAGAGACTTAATGTGAGAATTGGCTCACAGAATTACAGAAGCCACAAAGTCCCACGATCTGCGGTCTGCAAGCTGTATAACTAGGAAAGCCAGCACTGTAATTCAGTTTGATGTAACTCCCAGTCTTAGTGAGGTCTTGGGTGGTGAGGTTGAGGGAGGAGGGACAACTGATGTAAGTCCTTGAGTTGAAAGTCCCAAAAACCAGGGCTCTGATTCCCAAGAGCGGGAGAAGATGGATTTACTAGATCAAGAAGAGAGAGAGTAAATTCACTCTTGCTTTTCATTTTTGCTTCATCAGGGCCCTCATGGATGGATGACATCTACCCACATCTGTGAGGGTGGATCTTCTGTACTAAGTCTTTTGATTCAAATGTTGATTTCTTCCAGAACACCCTCATGGATTCACCCAGACATAATGTTTTGCCAGCTCTCTAAGCATCTCTTAACCCAGTCAAGTTGACACATAAAATCTATAAAGTGAAACTCACCATCTGTAAAATGAAACTCAGTGTTCTTTTGTGAGGTCATAGGACATGTTAACATCTTCTCCATTTCTCTTAAACCTCCAGCTCTACCATTTTCTGATATTGACTTTGGGTAAGTCATTTTGCATTTTAGAATTTCTTGATTTTATCCCTGTATCTGTGTTTTGACTTAACTCATGTCATCTGTAAAATAAAAGGATCATATCTATTTTAAGCCTCCTAATTATTTGATGTTCCACTAGATAAGAGGTATGAAAATGCTTTGAAATGGAAAACAAGCACAAAGCTATGTTGAGGAAACTTTCTTATCATTTCTCCTATTGTTGATTTTTCCATGTGATTTTCACAAATGTTCTAACTGCTATTTATTAAATTATAGAACTCAATTACTGTCAGAACCATTGAGATTTGCATACTAGGCTTCTTTGGAACTCTTATAAAGAATGTGGACCAAAGTGTTGTGGTGTTAACATGGGAGAAACCCTGCCTTATTTTTATGCATGATTGCTATTTTCGGCCATTCTACTAAAAATTTGTCATCTCATTTAAAATTCATTGTAACTCTATGAGGTTTGATGGTATTATTGTGCCAAATTTTCCTGTAAATTGAGGTTTTGAGATGTTAAGTAACTAGCCAAAGATCAGTTAGTTAGTAAACTTGTCATTGAGTCAGAAACAAACCAGGGCAGACTCCCAAGCCTAGCTTTGTAACTAGTACTTTCTGATTTCGTTTTCTCAATTCACACAAATAAATCTTAGTAAAATTTCATTTAAAAATTATTCTTTTTCTTCCATTTAAAATGTTCTCATATATTTGATACTTTCTACCCTTTGTCTATATCAAGGCAATGTGTGGCAAGTTTAGCAATAAATGAGTCTTATTCTTCAATATCAGGTAACTTCTTAACAGATTTGTCATTCTGGACACTGCAACGAAATTTACAACAAGGTTATATTACATCCGTTGCACATATCTGTCTACAATGACTGGAGGGTTTCTTCAATCTCAGATTATATAAAGACAAAAATAAGGATCTGTCATCCACATTCTGAGATGAAGGCTCAATATATCTTTCTATTTTGTTCATGTATGCAAATACATATTCCAAATTTGCTAAAGTTCGTTCCATGGGGGGGATCTGATGTAAGCTTAGAGTTACTCTTCCTTAAAGAATTAGCTGAAACCCCAAGGCAAAGGGTTGGTCTCTCAGGAAAGTCACCTTGACTTCCTCTAGGTGCAGCTGAATCAGCTCTTTGTCTTTCATTCTCTCTCTGCTCTTGTTGGTCTATTCTTGAATGACACTTCCTCAAGGATACATATAACCTTCATCTTCACTTGTGCACTTGGGCAAGGCTCATCTTTAGTTGGCTTTGTCACTGGAATGTCACTCTTTCCAGTAACTCAGCAAGTGTTTGACTCCTCAATTGCAAGTTAACAGGGAAACAACTTCCTGTTCTCTAGGTAAAAATTCTTGCTGGACCTGTCCCTCTGTAACCTTAACACTTACCTGCATTCTATCTACTGCTTTTTCTGTTACAGAGTGTTTGAGGGGGAGGGAGTGTAATTTGGAGCAGGCAGAATAACTCCCTATTTAGGTGTAAAGTCTTTCACTGTGAAGAAAAAACACATTTAATACAATTTGACAACTTTATTGAAGGCTCAGTATTAGCAAGTCTGGAACTTCCCAAAGTGCAGAGCTTATATTCAAAACAATTTTAGAAGAAGGACAGAATTTTTTTGGTGGGTATGTGTTTAATGTGTTTTAAAATAATTCTCTTTAGCTTTCTACTTTAAAATATAGCTGGAATCTCCATAAGCACTGATAATTGTGATTTTACAGCTATCAGTGCTTACGAACGGGTAAATGCCATCTCAAGACACGAAAGTAGATTGTCAGAACCATTAAGGTAGCCAGTTAGCTGAAGGATCTATTAAGCATCATGAAGAAGGCTTATGAATGAGTGTACTTGGAGAAATACTGACCTAGATTTACAGATACCAAGACACACTCCACAGGACATTGTCAGTCCTCCTACTGTTGTTCCCCTTAGCTGTTTGTGTGGCTCTCCTATTTACTCATTTCATGTTTACTCACATTATCTAGATCCAAATCTAGGGTCTACCAGTTTTCTTGCTGTGTGACTCAGGACCAATCACTTACTGCTTGGAGTCTAGGTCTCTTCATCAATTACATGAAGGACTTAGAATAACATCTACCTCTCAGGGTACTTATAAAGCTTAAATGAGACTATATATATATTTAGCCTAGTACCTGGCCTGACGTAAGGTCTTAATAGGTGGTAAAAATATCTTTAAGGGATACAATACATATGATTATTTCAAGCTTAGTAATCCAAAATTTTCAGGGAATTCTAAAAACTGAAACTGATTTCCAAGTATTCTGCTAACTGAATTGTGGGTCAATTGAGGCTAACAGAAATTGAGTTGTTTGTGGTCACTGATGTACCCAGAGCCTGGGATCTATCCCTCCTCTTCTGACTGTGTGGAAGGGCTCTTTCTGTGTCCTAGTGCTCCTCAGAATCAAACGTGTCCCTATTCTTCTTACTGATAATATGATTCCTATCCAATTAATCAAATGCTGTATGTACCAACCCAGAGACTCTTTAAGAAAATCTGATGTAACAATCCCAAGAATCACAACCGACTTAGTCAAAGGTAGAGTCCTGGGGTTTACTAAATCTTTGTCCTCCACACCTCAGTGGTATATTGTATAAACGCATTTCAGAAAAGAAAAGAAACTAGGGACATTTCCTTCTCTTCTCCCAAGGTAATACAAAAATAAAAGAACCCTTTGTAAGTGTCACAATGGTGCTTTTCATCAAGGGCAACAGATGTATAATATATTACCTTATTTGTTGTTTCCTTTCTCTGGCCTGCAGTAAAGGGTTCCGTTGTCTTGTCCTCAGATGGAATAAGAGTGCAAGTGTCTGTTTCCTTACATATAATCAGATTAGTTGTTGTCATTACACTATTTCCAAGTTGTGTCTTACTGTCTCTTCTCTCTTTCATAATGGGAAAATACGCTCTGTGCAAAATTGGAGACATGCTTCTGCTTTCTCAGATGTTAGGGGTACCATCTGCACAAGGTCCCAAAGTTTGTGAAAGAGAAGGTAAGTGACACTTACCTATCAAACTTTGATGCAATAAACAATGTGGGTAATGAGGAACACAGGGTTGGGCATTTTTGAGGTGGATGAAAGCAGGCTCCTTATTATCCAGAGTAGTTATGCCACCTATAGGCTAAGTCATATGTAACAGACATAACAAATGGTCACAGAGATAACATACACAGTGCAGACCTCTCTTCTTACTTTATTCAGCCCTCTTTTCTTATTTCCTGATAGGAAAATAAAGAACGAGTTGTCCAACATCACTTACTTAGTACTTAGGCAAGTTCATCCAGTGTTGTTAAAGTAACAGCTGACTACTGCTTTTTAATAGCATAGCAAACTTGGACAATTAACTAAAAGTTTCTAAACCTCTGTTTTCTCATCTTTAAAGTAAGACAATAGTGACTAAAGATTTGTTGTGTGTGGTTATCATTAGCTGCTATATATCATGCAATGCTTATCATGGATTACATGCCTAAAAAATGTTGAATTGAACCATTACTTTACTCTTAGCAGTCATTTGATATTGTGGACATTCAGATTGTTTTCATTCGTTTGTTAACACTTTTATTAGAAAACTGTGAGGCGAATACTCTGTGCCAGGTCCTATGCAGGGCTAACTATGGAATGGGACTGAAAGTCTGGGAGGACAGATTACATCAACAATAATATTTAAGTTACACGGTGAAAGAGGCAAATTATCTTAGGATGGGACAGTATTATAGGAGGGTTTTTGCTTTTTGTTTTGCCTTCTTTCAGTTTTATTTTTAAAGGTATGATATAAAATTAACTTTTAAATAATGGAAAGAACATATAAATATTTCAACCAAAGCATTGGAGCACTAATATGGAAAAAACGTAACTGTTTTGGCTTCCTTATGTTTAACTTGTATTTAGTATTCGTGACAGAGACCAAGAGTTATGCCCTTTCTCCATTCATTTCTTCTTCCATTGTAATAGAATTATTATCTGGGCACATGGCATCCCAGAATTGCAACTGTGTTATCTAAACTCTCCTGCAGCTTTGTGAGACCATATAACTAAGCTCTGGGCAATGAGACATAAGAATAGAAATTTTCAATTTTACAAAGGTCAATTTATAATTTATAAAATTTATCAGCCATAGTTTTCAAGGTAAGATATTTTTCTCTTATGTTTTCCCCAGCAATTTTATAGATTTAGGTTTTACATTGAGGTTTATGATCCATCTTGAGTTATTTTTCATGGATGGTGCAAAATTTAGTTCAAACTTTATTTTTTTTGCATATGGATATCTAGTTGTTTGGGTACCATTTACTAAGAAGGCTATCCTTCCTCTACTGAATTGCATCCACATCTTTGTTGAAAATCAGTTATGCATATATGTGTGTGTTTATTTTTGTATTTTCTATTTTCTTCTATTGATAAGTGTATCTGTCTTGATGTTATTACTATATTCTCTCAATTACTGCAGCTCTGCAATATTAAAATCAGGTAGTATTTGTCCTCCAACTTTTGTTCTTCTTGTCAAGGATGCCTAGGCTTTACTAAGTCCTTTGCATTATCATATGGTGTTTAGAATCAGCTTGTCAATCAAAAAAAAAAAAAAAAGCTTTCCTGAATTTTGATTGAAATTCTATTAGATTTGTGGGTTAATTACGAACATCTGATGCCTTAACTACTGAGTCTGCCGACACGTGAACACAGTGTCTCTCTTCATTTAAGACTTCTTTTTTTTTTTTTTAAATTTATTTATTATTATTATACTTTAAGTTCTAGGGTACATGTGCATAACATGCAGGTTTGTTACATATGTATACTTGTGCCATGTTGGTGTGCTGCACCCATCAACTCGTCAGCACCCATCAACTCGTCATTTACATCAGGTATAACTCCCAATGCAATCCCTCCCCCCTCCCCCCTCCCCATGATAGGCCCCGGTGTGTGATGTTCCCCTTCCTGAGTCCAAGTGATCTCATTGTTCAGTTCCCACCTATGAGTGAGAACATGCAGTGTTTGGTTTTCTGTTCTTGTGATAGTTTGCTAAGAATGATGGTTTCCAGCTGCATCCATGTCCCTACAAAGGACACAAACTCATCCTTTTTTATGGCTGCATAGTATTCCATAGTGTATATGTGCCACATTTTCTTAATCCAATCTGTCACTGATGGACATTTGGGTTGATTCCAAGTCTTTGCTATTGTGAATAGTGCCGCAATAAACATACGTGTGCCTGTGTCTTTATAGCAGCATGATTTATAATCCTTTGGGTATATACCCAGTAATGGGATGGCTGGGTCATATGGTACATCTAGTTCTAGATCCTTGAGGAATCGCCATACTGTTTTCCATAATGGTTGAACTAGTTTACAATCCCACCAACAGTGTAAAAGTGTTCCTATTTCTCCACATCCTCTCCAGCACCTGTTGTTTCCTGACTTTTTAATGATCGCCATTCTAACTGGTGTGAGATGGTATCTCATTGTGGTTTTGATTTGCATTTCTCTGATGGCCAGTGATGATGAGCTTTTTTTCATGTGTCTGTTGGCTGTATGAATGTCTTCTTTTGAGAAATGTCTGTTCATATCCTTTGCCCACTTTTTGATGGGGTTGTTTGTTTTTTTCTTGTAAATTTGTTTGAGTTCTTTGTAGGTTCTGGATATTAGCCCTTTGTCAGATGAGTAGATTGCAAAAATTTTCTCCCATTCTGTAGGTTGCCTGTTCACTCTGATGGTAGTTTCTTTTGCTGTGCAGAAGCTCTTTAGTTTAATGAGATCCCATTTGTCAATTTTGGCTTTTGCTGCCGTTGCTTTTGGTGTTTTAGACATGAAGTCTTTGCCCATGCCTATGTCCTGAATGGTACTACCTAGGTTTTCCTCTAGGATTTTTATGGTATTAGGTCTAACATTTAAGTCTCTAATCCATCTTGAATTAATTTTCGTATAAGGAGTAAGGAAAGGATCCAGTTTCAGCTTTCTACTTATGGCTAGCCAATTTTCCCAGCACCATTTATTAAATAGGGAATCCTTTCCCCATTTCTTGTTTCTCTCAGGTTTGTCAAAGATCAGATGGCTGTAGATGTGTGGTATTATTTCTGAGGACTCTGTTCTGTTCCATTGGTCTATATCTCTGTTTTGGTACCAGTACCATGCTGTTTTGGTTACTGTAGCCTTGTAGTATAGTTTGAAGTCAGGTAGCGTGATGCCTCCAGCTTTGTTCTTTTGACTTAGGATTGTCTTGGAGATGTGGGCTCTTTTTTGGTTCCATATGAACTTTAAAGCAGTTTTTTCCAATTCTGTGAAGAAACTCATTGGTAGCTTGATGGGGATGGCATTGAATCTATAAATAACCTTGGGCAGTATGGCCATTTTCACGATATTGATTCTTCCTATCCATGAGCATGGTATGTTCTTCCATTTGTTTGTGTCCTCTTTTATTTCACTGAGCAGTGGTTTGTAGTTCTCCTTGAAGAGGTCCTTTACATCCCTTGTAAGTTTAAGACTTCTTTAATTTCTCTCAGTGATGTTTTATAGTTTCCAGTGCACAAGTTTTGCACTTCTTACTTAAATTTATTTCAAAGTATGTCAAGTTGTTATGGAATTGTAAAATTCTTCTTCGTTTTCCACCACGATCTAAGTTTTCTGAGGCCTCCCAGTCATGTAGAACTATGAGTCAACAAAACCTCTATTGTTCGTGAATCACCCAGTCTCAGGTGGTATCTTCACAGCAGTGTGAAAACAGACGAATACACTTCATTTTCATCTAATATATTCTTTCTGTTCTAAGTTCTCAGCCAGTACATCTCATTATATGTACACATTATATCTTTTTAGGCTCCTCTTGGCTGTGACAGTTTCTAAGATTTTTTTTATTTTTGATAAAACTGACAGTTTTGAGGCATAGTGGTCAGGTATTTTGTAAAGCATCATTCTATTGTAATCCTTAGTAAAGTTTTTTTTTTGTTTTTTTTTGTTTTTTTGTTTTGTTTTTTTTTGCCTTATGAATACTATACTCTTTGAAAGGGATTCCCTTTGTATAGCCCACATTAATGAATGGGAATACTCCACCTCCTTAAGGTGAAATATCTATGTAAATTATTTATAATTCTTCTGCTTGTGAGATGTATCTCTTGTAATTTATTTATTTATTTAATTATTTAGTTATATCAGTATATGTAATAATCTGTGTTTATTAAATTAAATATGAGCTAATACTGATGTCTCCAATTCTAATGCATTGCCATATGGGCCATTCTGGCCTCCTTTCCTTGCTTATCTGTAAACTTATACTGTAACACCGAGAAACCAATTTTTGCCATCCATTTACTTAATTGTTCAATTCTGGTATAAATGTATACAAGAGCCTATGACCCTGTGGGAAACAAATTCACAAACTGGAGTGCAGTGCAAAACGATTGCTTTCTAAATTTAAATTTGATTGCTCATTGATAATATACAAACTTACAGTTATTTATATATTGTTTTTATTCTTCAGCCTTGTTAAACTCACTTATTAATTTTAGAAGATGATTTTATAGATACTATTAAATGTTTTACCTATGTTATCATGTTCTCTGGGAATAAAGACAGATTTACTTCTTTCTTTGGAATCTGTATACCTGTAATTTCTTTTCATGCAGTTTTACAATGACTAGAACATCCAGTAAAATGTTGAATAGAAAGGGTTAGCATGAGCATCTTTGTCTTTCTCCTCATCTCTGGAAAAAAATATTCAATTTTTACATCCTTATCTATGATATTTGAGGAAGTTTGCTTTCCCTTTATTCGCTGAATTGTTTTTTTTAATGAGGAATAGATGTTTTATTTTCTCAAATAGTTTTTATGTAACTCTGGAGATGATCATACAGCTTTTTCTTTATTCTATTAAGATACTGACATAAATTTGTTAGTTTTTTACTGTTAAACCAGCCTTGCATTCTTAGAATAAGCTACTGGGTCATATAACTTTTTTATATCTTTGCTAAAATGTTGTTATAAATTACTCCACTGACATTCATAAGAGTTATTAATCTGGCCTTTTATTTATTTATAGTGTCCTTGTCTGATTTTGATTACAGGGAAAAAAAATAGAATTAGTTGTGAAGTATTTCCTCCTCTTCAATTATTTTGGAAAAATTTATGTTGAATAGGTTTTAAGTATAAAGTTAAATTTATTAATGACCACTTGGGCTACAATGTGAGCTTTGGTAGTTTGTGTATTTAAAATGGCTGTCAATTTCACCTACATTTTGGGATTTTTGACATAATGTTGTTTTAATATTCTCTTATTAACTTATAAAAATATCTGTAATCTGTATTGATTTTAAACCTTTTACTCCTGATACTGGGAATTTGTTTCTTCTTTTTCAGCTGGATAGATATGGTTAGATGTTTATCAGGTTTCATGATTTTGATCAAAGAATTGACTTCTGGTTTTATTAATTTTATCTATTTTTGTATTCTATTTCATTGATTTTCACTCTGATCTTTTTTATTTCTTTATTCTGCTTACTTTGCTTTGAATTTGTCTTATTTTTCTAGATTTTTGAGATGTAATCTGAGGTCATTGATTTGAGACCATTTAGTGGTATAAATTTTTCTCTATGCATTGATAGCACCCTATAAATTTTGATATGTTTGTTGTTACTTTTATGTAGTCCACAATTATATCTGACTTCTATTTTGATTATTTCATTGAGTCATCCTTAGATACACGTTATTTACTTTCCAAATATTTTGAATTTGAGGATTTTCCAGATACTATTTGGTAATTGAGTTAGTTCCATGGTGCCAATTAACATATTTTGTATGATTTCAAAGTGTGTTATTTATTGAGATTAGTTTTATACGACAGGGCATAGTAATGTTGGTAAAAGTTCCATGTGCACATGAAAAGATTGTGAATTCTGCTATTGTTGGGTAGAGTTTCCTAAATTGTCAATCAAGTCATGTTGGTTGATAGTGTTTTGCAAGTCTTCTAAAATCTTAGTGATTTTCTATCTACTTGTCTTATTAGTGAGAATGGAGTATTGTAATATTCATCTGTAAGTGTGGATTTGCCCATCTCTTCTTGCAGTTCTTCATGCTTTTGAAACTCACAGTTTGTTATGTGGCTAAAAGCTTAAGATTGTTAGGTTCTCTTGATGAAGTTATCCCTTTATCATTATAAAATGAACTTCTTTGTTATTATGAAACAGTAATATTCTGTGCTTTGAAGTCTACATTGTCTTATATTGATATAGCTACTTCAGATTTTTGATTAGTATTTGCATGGTAAATCTTTTTTCATTCATTTTTAACCTATGAGTGTGTTCATTTTGGGGTGTGTTTGTTGTAGGCAGTAGGTACTTGGTCCTTATGACATTTTATTCTAATTTATCAATCTCTGATTTTAATTAGGGTATTATGTTATTTATACTTACTATGATTATTGATGTTTTGGTTAAAATTGAGCATCTTTCTTTTTTCTTTTTTTCTTTTTTTTTTTTGAGGCAGAGTCTGGCTCTGTTGCCCAGGCTGGAGTGCAGTGGCGAGATCTTGGCTCACTGCAAGCTCCGCCTTCCGGGTTCATGCCCTTCTCCTGCCTGAGCCTCCCGAGTAGCTGGGACTACAGGTGCCCACCACTGTGCCCAGCTAACTTTTTGTATTTTTAGTAGAGACGGGGTTTCACCGTGATCTAGATCTCCTGACCTCGTAATCTACCTACCTCGGCCTCCCAAAGTGCTGGGATTGCAGGCGTGAGCTACCATGCCCGGCCCAAGCATCTTTCTTTTTGTTTTATATTTGTCCTGTCTGATCTTTTCCCACATTTTCTTCTTTTTTTCCCGTGCATATATTTGGTTACTGAAATTTTTTTAGGATCACAAGTTGTCTCCTCCATGTTTCCAGATGTTCAACTTTGTGTATGCTTCAATAATATCCTGCTTATATGGTTTTAATTCTTCCTGTGATAACTACATGCTCGATTGACTGTGAGCAACCCTTCTTATAGGTAGTCTTAGCAGCAATCATCTGTAGAATAATGATTTTTCTCATCCTCTCTCTTTTCCCTCAAGACATATTTTTTAAATCTTTGGATAATTCCTTCTTTTGATTTTATTTGTATTTTCTAAATATTCAATTATGTGTTTCCATTGAGTGTAATTTTATAGTTAGAGAAAACTCCTATACCTAGTAAGATGACAACATTGCTGTAGTTTCACATATGTTACAAGCTTTTTTTTTTCTACAAATGTTGTTACATTAATTTCTCACCCTAGCCATTTGAGGGAAATTTAGGCCCAGAGCACATTATTGCTTATGGTCACATAGCAGTAATCTTTGTGGTCAGATCTTGAAGTTAGGTCTTTAGTTTGCACAATGGGACTGGGCTTGGATTGTCACGCACAGATGACCTTTCATTCCATTATTTTACCATCTGGAAGAGCAAGTATGCCCTCACATCTACATAAAATTAGATTCAAAAATTCTGAGATGTGGTCGGGCATGGTGGCTCACACCTGTAATTCCAGCACTTTGGGAGGCTGAGTTCGGTGGATAACCTGAGGTCAGGAGTTCAAGATCAGCTTGGTCAACATGGTGAAACCCCATCTCTAAGAAAAATACAAAAACAAAAAATAATAATTAGCCAGGCATGATGGCATGTGCCTGTAATCCTAGCTACTCGGGAGCCTGAGGCAGGAGAATTCCTTGAACCTGGGATGTGGAGAGTACAGTGAGCAAAGATCGCGCCATTGCACTACAACCTGGGTGACAGAGCGAGACTCCATCTCAAAGAAAAAATTCTGAGATGTCATGGTCATTATTCAGGGACACAATTAAAAGAAGATATATATCATTGACAAATTTCTATCTGCATTTCTGAAAATGGGAAGATTGACAGTGGTAAAGCTTCATGAAGTATCTCAGGCTAGGATTTATAGTAAGGTCACCCAGAAGCTCTAAGGCTAACCTTAATCTTGAAGTTGAAGAATCTCTGGCCAGGTCCATTAAATTATTTATGCTCTCTAATGCAATCTAAAGGAATAAATGGAAAAAAAAATACAATGGATTAAGTATCAGATCACAGGCAGAAAGACTGGTAGTTTTACATGGTATGTTGGGAAACTTAACACGCAGGTTGCAAGCACTTGTTACTGTTTATTGTTGCCTTTTAATTATTCCTTCATATAAATACATTGGACTTCTAAGAACAAATGTTGAAAAAAAATTTTTTTTTTTTGAGAGAAGTCTTACTCTGTCACCCAGGCCAGAGTGCAGCAGTCTGATCACAGCCCACTGCAGCCTTGACCTCCCCAGGTTCAGGTGATTCTCCCACCTCAGCCTTTCAAGTAGCTGGGACTACAAGTGCACACTACCACACTCGACTGATTTTTGTATTTTTTTGTATGGACAAAGTTTTGCCATGTTGCTCAGTTTGGTCTTGAACTCCTGGGCTCAAGTGATAGACCCACTTTGGCCTCCCAAAGAGCAGACAAATGTTAATTTAATCAAAGTTGGGAATAGAGCAAAAGTTTTATGAAAACATAATGGTACCTAGCTTTTCAGTTTATTCTTTGCACATTTTCCGAGTAAATCACCTGAGTTAGAACCTGCTAAGTTCCCTCTTGGCTACATTCAGTTCCTTAGCTAGAGGACACTTGAGCATATCAAGGGTGCTCAATTCTATTCTGAGCTCTAAGATAAAGCATGTTAGACAGTCAATGGGAACTTAAAGGGCAGACTAGTACATGAGTTAGGGAATCAGGCTCTGTCAGGCAAGACTGCTCCTGGGCAGTGGTTGGGAGGGGATGCAATCAAGTTACATGGCTGCTTCAAGATCTGCCAAGGTTGGTAGGCCTGCAAAGGCAGAGACAATCATGCTTCTTCCTGGTTTGAAATAAGTAGTACTACTCCCAGAGCAGAGCTGAGAGGTTCTGGAATTGAGTTTTAGGGCTGTTGTATTGTCACAGCTGGGACCAAGGTTAGCAGGCCTGCCACCTGAGGCATGCGAGGGCATGGATCCTTCTAGTTCCCTTGGTGGATAGTTCTGATGACAAGACAAAGGCCAAATGGGGATGTAGCTGAGTGTATAAGAGACCATTTCTGGATCTGGAGCCAGGACTATGCTTTAGGCCTGCCAAAGGGTGTGGCTCTGCCTTCTCAAGATGACCGGCTTAGGGTTTGGGCTCCACTGGGGTTTTATAACCTCCTACCTGAATCCCAAAGTTCCAACAAAGGCAGTTTTGTTTGTGAATGGCTGAAAATGTTGCTATGGTGGGATATGAGTGAGAATCTCATATTCTGATATCTTGCTGATGTCCTTGGTGACTTTTAAAAGTGTGTAAAAATGGACAATCTATGGAGTCCAGTCAAAACTTACAGAGATAATCCACATTCAAGTAGTTTTTGAGTGTGCCTTTGTCAATTTTTGGCTTTGCCAAAAAGCAAACTTCTGTTATAAGTTGCATGGCTATGGTAGCTAAAACACAGGTGGAAACCTCACCCCCTAGACTTTCTTTCTGGCTAGGAAAGACAGTGAAAAGAGACTGTACATCAGAAGGTGAGGCAAAAAATATTAGAAAGAGAAGACAGAAAAAGTAAATCACTGTTTTTACCAAGGGTTTTTTTTTTTTTTTTTTTTTTTTTGGTAGTTCATTCTCAAATAAACTTTTCTCAAGTGGACACATGCCTTTGATCTATTTCCAAAGTCCTGAAAGAATTGTTTTGGCCAAATCTGTCCAGTTTTAGTGTTGTTTTTTGGGAAAAAGATTTGCTAAGCCCCTTACTCAGCCAATCCAGAAGTAACACCAACATTTAACAGTCAAAAGAAAAGGAACC
Organism: Macaca nemestrina; assembly: GCF_043159975.1. Classification (NCBI taxonomy): domain Eukaryota; kingdom Metazoa; phylum Chordata; class Mammalia; order Primates; family Cercopithecidae; genus Macaca; species Macaca nemestrina. Next base: position 14,062,742 of record NC_092132.1, on the reverse strand, counting down.
TGTTGGGAAGGAAGTTAAAATAAAGATACCCATACTTGCTAATAAAAATGAAGAGAAGGTACTAAAAACAGTATTAACATATTACTATGTTGAATTGTTTTGGAAAGAGAAAATAGGTGATTTAAAAACTGGAACATAGGGAAAATGGGTGCCTGGAAGAATGTCATTATTCAACCTAGAAGAAGGAGAAGGCCCATCAAATCTAGTATTGTGTGCATGATTTTTAGGGTCTAAGCAATGAAAGCAATTAACATAAGGGAAACGCATCATTGGATATTTGTATCTTTATTCTTGTGATCCCCTTGAGCTCTTTCAGATCTGTCTATTGCTTTTATGCATCATCAATTCCTAATTAAAAAAGGATAAATGATGCAAGCGAAAACTGCACATGTAAAAATTATGTATATTACTTCTGTCCATTTTCTTCATGTTCATTTCTCTTTAGCTTTTTAGTCATAAATGGTGGAAACGTAACAGGAAATTGTGAACAGTGAAAAATTGCCCTCAGAATAAATTGGTTGTAAAATAGTAATTTGTGAGAGCACATTAAGAAAACTGTGATTCTGTAGTCTTGAATAGTGACTACAGGGAAAAGATTTGGAGTTGGAGAGATTCACTTATTCTTTCATTCATTCAACAAATACTTATTGAGCTGTTACCAAGGGCCATGCATTGCTAGGGATACAGCAGCGGACGGTAGAGACAAACTCCCCTGCGCTTCTGAATTTGACATTCTAGTTGGGGGGATAGGTTATAATCATGGTAAGTGGGTAAATTATATAATATACCAGAGTGTATCAGTTTTATGGCCAAACACTAAATAGGATATTGGGGACAAGAAACAGTAAGAAGTTCTCCAATTTTAAGTAGTATAGACATGGTAGATCCCACCAAGCAATAACTTGAAGAGTGGAGGAAGCAAGCCATGTGAGCGTCTAGGCAAAGAACATGGCAGGCAAAAGGAAAGGCAAGTGCAAAGGAAGAAGATTACTTGTCATGTTAAAAAACAAGGTAAGCATGACAGAAGATTGAGCAAGGAGAAGAGTAGAGGAGATGAGGTCAGAGGACCAATAGATCAAGTTATGCAGGGCTCTGCAGGCTAACTCAAAGCATCTGGTTTTTACTATATATAAGATGGGGAGCAATTGGATAGAGAAGTAACAAGATCTAATATTGATTTAAAAAACTGAAAGATCTGTGTGTTGTTAGAAAAAGGATTAGAATGTTGAGTGATGAGTTGGCATCATTTAAATGCCATTCTTAGTCTTCTGTTCACACAGATATTGCCAATATTGGATCTATAGGATCGAGTCCCAGCTTGTCAGCATGACAATCAAGGCTCATCTTGATAGGGCCCCTACAACCACTTTTCAGCCTCCTCACTTGTTTCTTGCCTACCACTACTCCCTTATCATCCCTATCTCACCACCCCATGTCTCAAATGTATTAAATGTGCTGGGCAGGCAAATAATACATTTTGATCTTGCTGTTTCTACCTACCTAGAATGCTTCTATTTGTCTCTGGAATTCCTATTTCTTCTGGTTAGCATAACACTTATCACATTTTATTACACCTGGTCATATTCCTGTGTCTCTCCTTGAATCCTTAGCAAAAATACTGAGTACAAGCTCTATGTGAGTCAATTGCAATGAATACAATAGGAACAAATCTAATCACCTGATTCAAGTTAAGGGAATGTTTACATTTAGGCTAAAACTAATTTCAGAAACAAAGAAGGCAGTTTAAAGCAAAAACCTTTATTTCAAAGTATTTGTCATAGTGATAAACTGAAAAACTTTATTGAGAGGTCAGTGAGGTGCTAAGAAAGAAATGGGTATTGCAAAAACATAGGCTAAGAATGCTTTTATTCAATATGCTTATTATTAGTTGATATTACAGTATACATTTTATTTGCATTTTTCTCTCTACCAGGATGAAATCTCCATTAGAGCAGAGACTTTGCCTTTTGCACTGCCATGCTTGCATTTCTTAAAATATCTAGGTGCTTGGTAAATATTTGTTAAATGAATAAATAATCACTTTAAGTGAACTTTAAGTTTAGATATACGCTTTTTTCTCTATCATGAAGAATTATTATTATTTTTTGCTGGTAAAAGGAACTGTAATAAAGTTTTCAAGAAAAATTAACTCTTTGACTTGGGTTAATTCTTAGAGGAGTTATCTCAATCTGACAGAGTCTTACCAGGGATTATTGGTAAAGATAATGATCAATGTCTTTAAGAACAGCTATATAAAAATTTCAAAAGTGTTCTTCAGGCTATTACTGTTTACAGTGGTCCAAATTAAAAGCCAATACAATGGCTACTATTTACATTATATTAATTGCTTATATTAATTATAATTATATAACTAATGATATTAGCTTTTAATTCCAAATAATATTAACTTTTAACTCTACAGAAAACTAAAAATATATAGCACATAAGTAAGTTTCTGATTAATATAACTTGGGGAAAAATAGACTCTAGAGCCATGTGATAATGGGTAAGACCTTGAGTCTTTAGTTTTACTTCCCTGAAAGGATAAATATTGACCTAACAGTTTACTAGTGTCTTTTCCTCATTCATCAATCTTTTATTATTATTTTTAGACTGTAAATTGGAACCAGTTTCCCAGCTAACAGTTAATTTTCTGGCCCTTTGTACTGAGTTTATTTGTACTTTTACCACAGCCTTGGCACTGTTGCACACAATGGAAATTCCGTGAGAGTCACTTTATCATGCTTCATACATGGTACGGTTTGGATCTGTGTCCCCATTCAAATCTCATGTAAAATTGTAATCCTCAATGTTGGAGGTGGGGCCTGGTGGGAGGTGATTGGATCATGAGGGTGGATATGCCTTTTAGTGCTGTTCTTGTGATAATAAGTGAGTTCTTGTGTGATCTGGTTCTTTAAAGGTGTATGGAACCTCCCCTCTCTCTGTGTTCCTCCTGCTTCAGCCATGTGAAGTGCTGGCTCCCCACTTTTGCCTTCTTCCATAATTGGAAGCTCCCAGAGGCCTCCCCAGAAGCAGAAGCTGCTATGCTTCCTGTATAGCCTATGGAACCGTGATCCAATTAAATCTTTTTTAAAAATATAAATTACCCAGTCTCAGATATTTTTTATAGCAATACAAGAATAGACTACTACAGAAAATTCGTACTGTGGAACAGGGCATTGCTATAAAGATACCTGAAAATGTGGAAGTGACTTTGGAATAGGGTAACAGGCAGAGGTTGGAAGAGTGTGGAAGGATCAGAAGAAGACAGGGAGATGAGGGAAAGTTTGGAATTTCCTAGAGACTAGTTGAATGGTTGTGATCAAAATGCTGATAATGATATAGAGAGTGAAGTCAAAATTGAGGAGATCTCATGGAAATGAGGAACTTATTGGGAACTGGAGCAAAGATCATGCATGTTATGTTTTAGCAAAGAACTTGGAGACATTGTGCCCCTGCCCTGGGGATCTGTGGAACTTTGAACTTGAGAGTGGAACAAATTTCTAAGAAGCAAAGCATCCAAGAAGCAGTCTGGTTGCTTCTAAAAGACTTTGCTAATATGCATGAGCAAAGAAATTACTTAAAACTGGAATTTACATTTAAAGGGGAAGCAGAGCATAAAAGTTTAAAAACTTTGTGGCCTGGCCCTGTGGTAAAAACGAAAAGCCAATTTTCAGGTGAGGAATTCAAGCAGGTTGCAGAAATGGGCATAAGTAAAGAGGAGCCAAGTGCTAATAGCCAAGAAAAAAGGGCAAGAGGCCTTGAAGGCATTTCAGAGTCTTTTGAGGCAGATCCTCCCATCATAGGCCCAGAGGCCTAGGAGGGAAAAATGCTTTCATGGTCCAGGTGCAGAGCCCTTCTGTCCTGCACAGCCTTGGGACACTTCTTCCTGCACCCCAGCCATTCCAGTTCTGGCCATGGCTAAAATGGGTCCAGGTATAAAATGGGTCCTGGACCACTGTTTCAGAGGGTTCAAGCCAGGGGCCTTCATGGTTTCCATGTGTTATTAACCCTGCAAGTACACAGAATGCAAGAGTTGAAGCTTGGGAGCCTCTTCCTAGATTTCAGAGGAGGTGTGAAAAAGCCTGGATGTCCAGGCAGAAGCCTACTACAGGGACAGAGCCCTCATGCAAAACCTCTACTAGGACAGTGTAGAGGAAAAATGTGAAGCTGGAAGCCCCACACAGACTCCCCACTGGGGCATTGCCTAGTGGAGCTGTGAGAAGAGAACCACCATCCTCCAGACCCCAGAATAATAGAATCACTGACAGCTTGCACCTTATATGTGGAAAAGCCATAGGTACTCAATGCCAGCCCTTAAGAGCAGTCACAGAAGCTGAACCCTCTAAAGCCACAGGGCAGGGATTCCCAAGACCTTGGGAGCCCATCCCTTGCATCAGTGTTCTCTGGATATGAGACATGCAGTCAAAGAGATCATTTTGGTGCTTCAAGGTTTAATGACTGCCCTACTGGATTTTGGACATGTGTGGGCCCTGTAGCTCCTTTCTTGCCCATTTCTCCCTTTTGGAGCAGCAGTATTTACCCAATGCCTTACCCTCATTGTATCTTGGAAATAAGTAACTTGTTTTGATTTTTCAGGCTCATAGGCAAAAGGAACTCGCCTTGTTTCAAATGAGACTTTGGACTTTTGAGTTAATGCTGAAATGAGCCTAGACGTTGGGGAATGGTTGAAATACATTATTGCATTTTGCAATGTGAGAAGGACATGAAGTGTGGGAAAGGCCAGGGTAGAATGATATGGTATGGATCTATGTCCCCACTCAAATCTCATGTCAAATTGTAGTCCCAGGTGTTGGAGGTGGGACCTGGTAGGATGTGATTTGATCATGGGGGCAGATTTCTCCCGTGGTGCTGTTCTTGTGATCATAAATTCTTGTGAGATCTGGTAATTTAAAAGTGTGTGGCACCTCCCCTTTATCTTTCTCCTGCTCCTGCCATGTGAAGTGCTGACCCCCCTCTTTTGCCTTTGTCATAATTGGAAGCTCCTTGCGGTCTCCCCAGAAGCAGAAGCTGCTATGCTTTCTGTATAGTCTGCAAAACCATGAGCTAATTAAACTCCTTTTCTTTATAAATTACCCAGTCTCAGGTATTTCTTTATAGCAGTGTGAGAATGGACTAACACTGTATTTTATTTATATATATATATGAAAAATTGAAATGAAATGAAAAAATATATATGTGCATGTACATATATATGTAATACATAGATATGGGTGATGTATGCATGTGTGTGACACACACACACACACATACATATATGAATTCCAACAGATAATCCCAGGATACGTAAGGAAAAGGACAATTATAAGACCTTCATGAGGAGTGTGTTTTCTTGATTTTGCCACAGGAGTAGACTTATTATTTTGCCTATCACATGCCTTATCAGTCTTTTGAGAACAATGTTCTGATTTTGCTTTGGGAGGATTGTCACTCCTTTTCTGGTCCACATGCATAAGGCAAACAAGGCTGACTTTATCCCCCTCCCCTTCCCATACTATCACCTCCACCCAGATTCCAGATGTGTAGGCCTTGACTGAGCTATGCTGTCAGTGCATACAGCACCCCCAGCCACAGAAACAGGTTCAGGAGTAGAGAAGTGATCCAACTCAAACCATTCACTGTCACCATGACTCAGTTCTCTCACTCCCGTCACCACTCTCTGGGAAGTGCTGGAACAGATGCTGGGGCATTGATAACCTGAAGCTGTTTCAGGAGTCACCAGGAAGAACCTGTAACGTGTCCAACCGAGAGGAACCAAAGAAAAAAGTGGACCCTTGTGACACCGCTTGGACCCTGAATCATGACTTAGGTAAAGCCAGGTCTAATCCTGGACATTTTACCTTACATGAGCACCCATTCCTGTTTTTCTTAGCTGGTTTGAATCAGGTTTTCTTCCCCTAGCAACTGACAACATTTTAACTGATGCAGACACTAACCAGCTTCATGACTGTGGACCCATCAGATTATCTGCCCATATTTCCACTAAATGAAAATAATGATTTCTGTCCAAAAGTAGTAAAGGCTGCACAAATGTATTTGAATGGATTATTAATTTACATATACGTTAAAACTGATGCCTGATTTTTCTGGTTACCAAACATTTCTTGAACATAGTTGTCCCTCAGTATCCATGAAGGATTTGTTCTGGGACCCCTCTCACATATCAAAATTCACAGATGCTCAAGTCCCACAGTTGGCCCTGCAGACCTGGGGATACAGAGGGATGACTATATTTCATCTTCCTGATGCATTGTTTGCTGTTCTTACATGTCTGAAACACATCCATATGCTATCATTTATCTATATTCAACTCTATGTTAGAAACTTTTAGGGCTGGCTGGGGACATATACAAAATGAATATTGTCACCTTCATCAGCTTTAAGTGAAGATTAACATTTGGAGGTATATGCAAAAAAAGCAATTGCTATTTGGAAGATAAATTAAGAACTAAAAAAAAATGTTCATTGGAAGATAAAAGTTGCCTTTTTGAAAAAAAGAAATTTCGCATCATGCATTCATTACATATTATCTCATTTATTTATTGTCTAATGTATAACAAGTGTATGTGATCCCTACTTTATAGATAAGGAAATTAAGGTGACGAGGGTTTGAATAATGTTTTATAGCTCATTTGTGATTGCATAGGAATTCAAACCTTTTGTCTAAGCCTAGAATCTACGCTTTTTATAACTTTTACCTTGAAGGATAAGGAAGATGTGGGAATTCAGAGGAAGTGTAAAGGGAAGTCTAGAAGAAATGACCTATGGATCTTTCCTAAGCTCCAGGTCTTAATCAGCACTGGTGTAGTCTGGGTAGCCTCTACACCGCCTGTAACTAGTCGTGGTGTAAGACAGGTGAATTGCACGCCTGGTGAGAGGGGGATATGAACGACTGTATTACTCACTGAACATTTGAGACTATTCGTAGTACAAGCACATTTGCAATTTACAGGGTGCCCAGAGCTCCAATGAAGTGTCCAAATCTAAATAATGTGAATGCTCTGAAGAGCCCAGAATGGAGAAATGCACATCCCTTCCATTTTATCTTATTAATCTTATCAGGAAAGCCATTTAAATTCATATGCAACCTGAAATACATACGGTTTACACCTGAAGTCTTGTACTGTGGTTTTATATTTGAAGCTTACTTTTCCCATTGCAGATACAAAGAAAAAAAAAAGGATCATACAAGGTTTTACAGATTCAACTGTCATAGAAAAGCCAGCTTTGGAGTGGCATACCTATTAATTGTCATGTTTCTCTACCATGATTAATTTAGAGAGGCTGTAGTTCCTAAATATAACATATTGAGTGCTATGATTTCAGGAATAAGATTTATAGGAGGTAGAGTTAAGATGAGCACATATGAAGAAAAAAGAGTTAACATTTAAATACTTATAACATGCCAAGCACAAAGCTTAGTTTGCAAACATTACATCAGTAGATTCTCATAACAATCTTCTGAAATAACAGTTTTATCTTCATCTCACAGATGAGGCTCTGAGGGGTAAGCAATCTTTGCAAAATTACAATTTATACAGAAAGGCTAGTATATTTTTAATACTTTATATGTGCTAGGTGCCCTGCTAAGTGCATTGTGGGGTCTGATATAATCCTCAGTACCCTGATATAATCCTCTCCTTGTAAACAGGGAACCAGGCTGCAAATAGGAGCCCAGAAAAAAAAAACTGCTCAAGATATCACAGGGATAACATTAGTGGGTATGCAACTAAGAAGTTGACTTTTATATAAAAGTTGCGTTTGTAAAACCTCATATGCTTCTTTTTTTGTATCCGCAATGGGAAAAGTAAACTTCAAATATAAAAACTTCAGGTGTAAATTGTCAGAATTTGAACCCAGCACTGGTGAACTCAACAATGTTAGTCAGGGTACTCTATTTGTCCCAACATCTCCACTTTTTAAAGGCCCTTTTGCAAAATCATGAAGTGAAATTCATAGATAATATAACCAGTTACACATATAATTTCAAGAAAAGCCAACAGAAAGACCTGAGTGTAGTATATAAAATAAAGTTTTAATAGAACAAAATCTTTAATCCAATACATAATATATGCTACTGGATTATAAATATTTTACAATGTACACAGACATTTTTATTAGTATAAATATTTTATCTGTGATTACTGACATATGAATATTCTAGAAAGCTTAACACATTGTCAGATGTTTCCAGGATCATAGGCTCACCAGAATATAACAGCTACAAACACAGATGTATCTGAGCGTATTATCTTGGCAACTCAAATATCACAAAGTCATTACTGTTGGTGATTTTCTCAATGGGGAACAAACCGTAGTAACATTCTAAAAATAACAAAATATTTTCTCATTTTGCATGGTAGTTGTATTCCTGGACAATTAGCTTTATTTTGGTACCATGAAAATTACAATCGTGTGTGTGTGTGTGTGTGTGTGTGTGTGTAATAGTTAAAAGCATTTGTGATGAAGTATGGAGTAGAAACTTTGAAAATGGTGTGAAGTGAGAAACAGTTTTTTTGTGTGAGGGGCTGTCCCTGGCAATACAGAACACACAGCATCGTGACTCCCACACATAAGATATTGATCACTATGCCCAATTTGTGGCTTAAACAAAAACGTTCACTATACGTTTCTAAAATGCATTTTGGAGAGTTGTCGGCTTTTGAGAATCACTGTCATCAAGCTATCAAATACTGAATCTATCTGACTCCCTCATGAATGCAAAACCATAACAGGTGAGAAGTGAAGAGATTTAAGAGTAGGCAGACTTCTCCTTAACTGAGCCAGTATTTCTTAAATATCAATCATTTCTTTGTCATATTCAGGATATTTGCCTTATATGCAAAACACTGATATTTAGTATTTCTCTTTTAACGGATTCACTTTTTACTATAAAATGTTCATTTTAAAAATGAACATCAATTACTATCTTAAATGGAAAATAAGAATCACTTGCCATAAGTGAAATGTAAACTTGAAAATAATGTAATGAATAAAGCAAACACAGAACAGCAAATAGAAGATGTTAGATTCTGTTGCCAGTCGAAGAGTCTCAGCCTGATGCCTATTCTTTTTTGTCTAATCACCACATTAAGCCTACATTGTCTACTCAGAGCAGCAGCGACCCAGTTCTTCGTCTGGTTTCCAGAAGAATGGAGGGAAAACTCATTTTATGCTTTATGACAACTCGGCTGCCATTATTCTCATCTCTCCAGGATAAAGACAGCCTATGGTTTTGCTTAAGAATAAAACACATTCTTTTTTCCTGAGTATATGAATCCCTTATATAAACATTGATTCTTTTTTATAACAATAGAATATTGTGACATATTTGTTACTGAGCACTATTCTAGACATTTAAAATATATTATTTCTAGTACTTTGTGCAATACTCCAAGGTATGCCTCAAAGCTCCCGTTTTACAGATGAGAAAATTAACATGCAGCGCATTTGCATTTGACTAATTTGCCCAACGTCTTGCAGCTGGTTTGTGGCAATGCCAGGATTCCAACTCAGGGCTGATTACAAAGCTCAGAGAACTATTACTATTCCTTATGTAAATTTACCATGGAAATAAAAGCCATAGTCACATAGACTTGCCTGTCTGTATGGAGATAAGTACTTAAGGTGATTTAAATCTCTCTCTGACTAAATAGAGATGTATTAGCCTTAACCTAGTGGTATATTAATAAAATCTGAAGAGTTTTATTTTAAGTCTCTTCCTGTTACTTAAGAGAAATGTAACTAATCACATTCACCCAACATGAAAGCTCTATTGTTTATCAGTTTCTGTAAAATGGTTCACAGTGCTGGTTCGAAAGGGATCTGAAATCTAGTAGCAAATGAATAAAAACAGATGTTGGATGTTCTGGAAGTTGGCGCCATCCCTCAACATCAGTCTTTATGACAGTTGCTGGTACTGCTGGAGACTAGATGAGGCAGACTCATTAAAATCAGGGAATACCGAAGGAGGCACAGGTGGTTTAACAGGTTTAACAGGTCATGCTCTACTGCATATGCTGGTTCCTCTGAAATTACAATGTGCTTTCAGCCTCTCACTCTAACCAGGTCCTGCACACTGCTTTGGAGCACCTTCATTTCAAACCTCCGTTTATTTTTTTCCAAATCTCCGATCATTCAAACCTTCCTTTCTCAGTCTAATTACATCAACTTGCCTCTTACTTCACTGAGAAAATACAAAGCATAACTCCCACACCTTACCTGCATCTGCATCTGTATTTTCCTCATTCCCTTCTGACACCACAGACAACGTGTCCTTCTCTAAATAAAGCTAACCTTCTTGCATTGTGGGTTGAATTCCTCTCTCAGGAGCCTTGCTGCACTGATTAGACCCCACTAGCCTTATATACCTTCAATTCTTTCACCTCTTCCAGGTCGTTTCCATCATTTATACATGCCAGAGTCCCTCTTCCCTCTGCAAACTCTGTCATCTTTCTGGGTTACTCCACCAGCCACATGGCTTTAATTATCATGTCTTTACTAACTATGGTAAGTTTCTATTTTATTTATTTATTTATTTATTTATTTATTTATTTATTTATTTATTATACTTCGAGTTCTGGAGACATGTGCAGAACATGCAGGTTTCTTACATAGGTATTTGCGTGCCATGGTGGTTTGCTGCACCCATCAACCTATAATCTACAGTAGGTATTTCTCCGAATGCTATCCCTACCCCAGTCCCCACCCGCTAACAGGCCCAGTGTGTGATGTTCCCCTTCCTGTGGTCATGCGCTCTCATTGTTCAACTTCCACCTATGAGTGAGAACATGGAGTGTCTGATTTTCTGTTCTTGTGATAGTTTGCTGAGAATGATGGTTTCCAACTTCATCCATGTCCCTGCAAAGGACATGAACTCATCTTTTTTTATGGCTGCATAGTATTCCATGGTGTATATGTGCCACATTTTCTTTATCCAGTCTATCATTGCTGGGGATTTTTGTTGGTTCCAAGTCTTTGCTATTTTGAATAGTGCAGTAATAAACATACGTGTGCATGTGTCTTCAAGACCAGAACTTTCTTAACTTCAGATTCATACAACCAGCCATCAGCAGAATATCACCAATTAGGGTTCCACCAGTGTCTCATCCACATTCTATTCTGAGTGTTGTTCATCTGGTGTGGTCAACTTCACATTGTCTGAAGCAGGACCTAGAAGATCAACTCAACTTCTTCCCGCCCTCTGCTCACTCTCCGCAGACAATCAGTTATCAACCTGCAGTGACTCCTAATGTCTCTCAAATGGCCCCTGTCTAGACATCTCCACTGTCACCACCTTAGCTTCAGGCCCATTGTCTTAGTCTGCTTTTTGCAGCTATAATAGAATGCCTGAGACTGGGTAAGTTTTAATAAAGAGGAATTTATTTGGCTCATGGTTCTTGAGTCTGGGAAGTCTAAGAGCATCATGCTGGCATCTGATAGAGGCCTTTGTACTGCATCAACATGGCAGAAAGGCAAGCAAGCATGTGAGGCAGAGAGAATGGAGGTCTGAACGTAATGCTTTTGTTAAAAACTCGCTACTGTGATGACTAACTCACTCTCATGATAACAATATTAATCAATTCATGAGGCAGAGCCCTCGTCACCTAATCACCTCTTAAAGGCGTTACCCCTTAGTACTGTCACAATAACAATTAGATTTCAAAATGAAATTTTGGAGGGGACATTCAAACCATGGCATCCATCATCTCCTCTCGTGTCTGGATCACTGCAATAACTCTCTTGGGCTGCCTTCAGCCAATCTCATTCTCTCTATTCTATTATCTGCAACGCCATCAGAGTGGTCAGTAGAGAAAACTAACCTGAAAATGTTCTTGCTCTGCTTACAACCTCCAAGATAAAAAAGTAGTTACTAAGCATGACACAGAAGTCTTTATTTAAAAAAAAAAAAATTATTTTAAGTTCAGGAGTGCATGTGCAGGTTTGTTGTATAGATAAACTTGTGTTATAGGGGTTTGCTGTATAGATTATTTTGTCACCCAGGTACTAAGCCTAGCACCCATTAGTTATTTTTCCTGATCCTCTCTCTCATCCTAACTTCCATCCTCCAATAGGCCCCCTCTTTGTGTCCATGTGTTCTCATCATTTAGCTCCCACTTGTAAGTGAGAACATGCAGTATTTTGGTTTTCTGTTTCTGCATTAGTTTGCTAAGGATAATGGCCTTCAGCTCCACCCATGTTCCCACAAAGGACATGATCTCATTCTCTATGGCTGCATAGTATTCCATGGTACATATATACCACATTTTCTTTATCCAGTCTACCACTGATGGGCATTTAGGTTGATTCTACGTCTTTGCTATTATGAACAGTGCTGCAGTGAACATACACATACATGTGCCTTTATGATAGAATAATGTGTATTCCTTTCGATATCTACCCAGTAATGGGATTGCTGGGTGGAATGGTAGTTCTGTTTTTAGTTCTTTCAGGAATCACCCCATTGTTTTCCACAATGGTTGAACTAATTTACACTCCCACCAACAGTGTTTAAGTGTTCCTTTTTCTCCACAACCTTGCCAACATCTGTAATTTTTTGACTTTTTTTTTTATCATAGCCAATGTGACTGGTGTGAGATGGTGTCTCATTGTAGTTTTGATTTCCATTTCTCTAATGATCAGTAGTGTTGAGATTTTTTCATATGCTTGTTGGCTACATGTATGTCTTCTTTTGAAAAGTGTCTGCTTATGTCTTTTCCCTACTTTTTAATGGTTTTTTTTTTTCTTCTAAATTTGTTTAGGTTCCTAATAGATGCTGGATATTAGACCTTTCTTCATATGCATAGTTTGTGAATGTTTTCTCACATTCTGTAGGTGGTCTGTTTATTCTGTTGGTTGTCTGTTTATTCTGTTGATAGTTTCTTTTGCTGTGAAGAAACCCTTCAGTTTAATCAGATCACATTTCTCATTTTTGTTGTGATTGCTTTTGCCTGTTCCTATGTCCAGAATGGTACTGCCTAAGTTGTCTGCCAGGGTTTTTATACTTTTGGGTTTTAGATTTAAGTCTTTACTCTGTGTTGAGTTGATTTTTTGTATATGGTATAAGGCGGGGATCCAGTTTTAATCTTCTGCACATGGATAGCCAGTTATCCCCACACCATTTATTGAATAGGGAGTTCTTTCCCCATTGCTGGTTTTTGTTAGCTTTATCAAAGATTAGACAGTTATAGACGTGTGGCCTTATTTCTGTACTCTCTCTTCTGTTCCAACTGTCTATGTGTCTGTTTTTGTATTACTACCATGCTGTTTTGGTTACTGTAGCCCTAAAGTATAGTTTGAAGTTGGGTAGCATGATGCCTTCTGCTTCATTCTTTTTGCTTAGGATTTCCTTGGTTATTTGGGCTCTCTTTTGGTTCTATATGAATTTTATAATGGGTTTTTCTAGTTCTATGGAGAATTTCAGTAGCTTAATAGGAATAGGATTGAATTTATATATTTCTTTGTGCAGTATGGGCACTTTAATTATATTGATTCTTCCTATTCATGAGCATGGAATATTTTTTCATTTGTTTGTGTCATCTTTGATTTCTTGGATCAGTGTTTTGTAGTTTTCCTTGTAGAGACCTTTGAGCTCCCTGGTTAGCTGTATTCCTTGATATTTTATTCTTTTTGTGGCAATTGTGAATGGGATTTCATTTCTGATTTGTCTCTTGGCTTGGATAGTATTAATGTACAGGAATGCTACTGATGCCAGAGTTAAATCTTAGCTGAATCGTAAGTCTATGGCATAAGAAAGCTGCTTCTCCTCTTTGTGCTTCAGTCTTTTCAGCTTAAAATAGAGATAATAATAATCCCTGTATCCAAGATTGTTTTATAGATTATGGTAATACAGGGAAAATATTCAGCAAGTGTCTATAACCTATTAAGTGCTTAATAAACATTAGTTATTATTATTGTTTCATAATGTAGCATGAGATTCTTCTTAGTGCTCACCTCTAAGCCTGGTTTTTGTCCTATATTGTCATCATAAGCTCCTATATGACAAGGAAAAGAAAATATTTTCCTCTCCCTAAAACATCACCATTTATCTGTCTATCTATTCATTTCACTGTGCCAGGAATTCTTTAAAAGACTGTGAATGAATAAGTCATTTTTTGTTGTACGTAAAAGAAGACAAAAGTGCAGTTTTCTTATATGGATATGTTGCATAGTGGTGAAGTCTGGGCTTTTAGTGTAACCATCATTCAAATAATGTAAACTGTACCCACTAGGCAATTTCTCATCTCTCATTCCCCTTATAACTTCCCACCCTTCTGAGTATCCAGTGTCTTTTATTACATATACTCTATGTCCATGTGTACACATAATTCAGTTCCCATTTATAAGTGAGAACATGTGGTATTTGACTTAGTGTTTCTGAGTTATTTCACCTAGGATAATGGCTTCCAGTTCTATGTATGTTGCTGCAAAAGACATGATTTTATTCTTTTTTTATGGCTGAGTAGTATTCCATATATAAAAACATATATCTAATCATCCACTGATGGACACTCAGGTTGATTCCATATCTTTATATCCTTGCTATTGTGAATAGCATTATAATAAACATACAAGTGCTGGCATCTGTTTTACATAATGGTTTATTTTCTTTTGGGTCGATACTCAGTAGTGGGGTTGCTAGATCAAATGCTAGTCCTATTTTTAGTTCTTTGAGAAATCGCCATACTGTTTTTCATAGAGCCTGTACTACTCTACATTAGTACCAACAGTGTATCAGCATTCCCTTTTCTATGAATCCTGCCAACATGTTATTTTTCATCTTTTATATAATAGCCATTCTGACTGATGTGAGATGGTATCTCAATTTGGTTTTGATTTATGTATTTCTGGTGATTAGATATGTTGAGCATTTTTTCATATTCATGTTGGCCATCTGTATGCCTTCTTCTGAAAAATGTCCATTCATGTCCTCTGCCCACTTTTTAATAGAGTTTTTAGTTGTTGTTGTGAATGATGTTGCCAAAGAAATCTTAAGCAAAAAGTACAAAGCTAGAAGCATCACATTTCCTGACTTCAAATTATAGTACAAGGCTGTAGTAACTAAAGCAGCATGGTACTTGTGAATACAGCTAACTGATCCTTGACAAAGATGGCAAAAACATATACCAAGGAAAGGACACTCTTTCCAATAAATGATGCTGAGAAAATTGAATTGTCAAATGCAGAAGAATCAAACTGAACCCGTATTTCTCACCATATACAATAATCAACTCTAGATAAATTAAAGACTTAGCCCAAAACTATAAAAATACTAAAAGAAAACCCAGGGAAAAGTCTTCTGAGTGTTATTCTAGGCAAAACGTTTTTAAACTAAGACCTGAAAAACAAATGCAACAACAATTAAAAAAAATAGATAAATGGGACATAGTTAAACTACAAAGCTTCTGAAAAGCAAAAGAAATTACAATAGAGTAAACAGATAACCTATAGAATAGGAGAAAATATTTGCAGACAGTGCATCTGACAAAGGATGAATATGAATATCCAGTATCTACAAAAATATGACTTATACTCTCTAGTGACTCCCAGAATTACGGAGGTAGGAAGCCACATATTCAAGTAGCATATAATAGTATGAAAATTGCTGCAATTTAGGTGCTCCATATGACAATTTCATATTCATTCTTCAAAAGGGATAAATGGGAATATCACCTCCTATCTGAAGTCTTATTTGATTTTCCCATTAGAAAATATTTTTCTGCTTTCAGCTGTAACCATTTTCTTATCTTCTCACTGTGACCACAATACTTTGTAATTACTCATATTAAATAAAGGACCATTTGAAGACTGAGCAGTAGTGTTTTGTTTACTCATTTGTTTTTTTACCCTTTTGTAGGGCTTTAAGATTTTGGACAGTGCCAGGAATACAGGAGACTATCAGATGCTGGATGACAGAGGAAGAGAGAAAGAGAAGGATGGATGGAGAGATGGATGGGGGAAGGGAGGGAGGGGAAGGCTGGCTGCATAAATGGCTCCAAGGGAAACATAGGGGAAGAAAACATAAATTCTAACTTCAGGATGGGGAAGCCTATACATGGTGTGGGAAGGCTGGTGGTGGAAAAGGCATTCATTCTAGGCAGAGTAAAAGCATGAATTAAAGCACAGAGGCATGGAGTTGAATGATATATCAACTGAGTGGTAAGTAGATCAGTACAAAAAAAGCTGGGGCTGGAAGCTGGAGGGAAAAGGCAGAGTGAAAAATAAAATAGGTTTCAGACTGTAAAGGACCTTGGAAACCAATATAATGAATTTGGTTCTTCAAACCAGAGCAGTTCCTCAATGGGTGAACTTGCCTGTCTTTCTATAATGGTTAACCATTATGGAAGACATTATTATTATTATTATTACTTTCAGCTAAGTATCATGTACTTGATTAAAACCGAGAGCAGGAAGACAGCGTCAGTGATTTTTCCAGGGGGCCTAAATCACAGAGTTTTGGAATCTCTCAATTTAAAAGGAAATTGAAATCGCTTCAATACTCATTCAGGCTGAAACTACTTTTAGAATTTCCAAGAAGAACAATTGAAAACACAAATCTGTCTCCTAACAATGCTCTGGCTTTGGGATTCTTTCTATCTTCTTTTCTGTTGAATGAGACAGACTTGAAGGAATAATAATACTTGACATGCCCTTACATTACATTTGTAGAGCATTCTCACAAAAATGATCTCATTTGATCTTCATAAAAACCCTGTAAGCTAAGCACTATTACCTTCATTCAGCAGCAAGCAAATAGGCCAGAAATAGCAAGGCAGGCAATTCTTGATCATCTCACCTCTCTTTTTCCTTGACCTTCCCAGCTGGGCAAGGTTTGAGGATCTCCACATGTAGATAAAGGCCCCCTAGGATGCACAAATCAATCCCTAAAGAGGCAGAAGGTTGAGGGGCTATGTAAAATGTGTTGAAAATCTGCTCTGTTGAACACTTTCCATGATTATGATTATATAATCCCATCGCCACTCCTGGATTTAAGTATAATCGTGCCTACTTTGCAGAAAAGGACAAATGAAGCTCAGAAAGGTTAATAAATTTGTTTAGGTTAGCCCAGCTGCAAAATAGTAGGATCAGATTTCATCTCTATTTGTGGCTTCCAACACACACTCCCTTTCATCACCTCACACTGAGATGATGTTAGATTGTGGCTTCAGCATGCACACTGCCCTGTTTTACCACTGACCAGCCTTATGACCTTGATACTGGCTTTATAATTTTGAGAAACTATGCTTCAGGTTCTCATGTTTAAAATGAAGATTCTATTAGCGCTTCCTTCTAAGAGTTTCTCTATAGATAAAATGTGACAACACATGACGTGCCTAACCAGTTCCTATTTCCAACACAATAGGTAAGTGTTGTCTATAGTTATTAAGTATCTTATAAGTCTTAGAATTAATTCCCTTCCCCAGACTCACATCTGATCTCTTGACACAGAAACAATTTGTTTCTCTTGTGCTAGGTCACAGTTGTCAAACAGACTTGACACTAGAATCTCAGAATGAATCAACTGGGAGACCACTTGGTTTCTAACCAGGTTTTCCTACAACTGTCATTGTATCAGCCCAATCTGAAGGCCAGAATTTACCACCTGGATTTTTTTGGCTTGTCCTCCAGTCCGCCAAACTCTAGCTCATTGGATTAGAGCCCTAGAAACTCAACTAGCTTTTGCTAGACCCCTTACACAGAATGATGTCCTAATGTCCTGTCCCTAGCATGCTGGCTAGCGTTCCTCTTCCTTTACACATCCTTGGAAGAATAAGTCCTGCCCTGTGCGGCATTTACATTACTGAAGATTGACCCTGTTCTTTCCTGGCTTGCTCCTCTTCTCTGTTGGGATTTTACATTGAACATTTACTATATGTCAGGAAGTAGAAGATGTCACAGAAAAACAACTTCAATCAATCAGATATGGTTGATGTCCTTAGAGGGAGTAGCCATATTTTAAGCAGTCAATTACACAAATAATTATTTGATTATAGTTGAGAAAATTTTTTTTTCCATACAATGGAACTTTATTTAGCCATAAAAAGGAATAAAGTACTGATTCATGCCACAACATGGATGAATCTTGCAATTATGGTAAGTGAAAGAAGCCAGACACAAAAGGCTATATATTGGATGATTGCATTCATATGAAATATACAGAATGGGAAAATGCATACAGACAGAAAGTCAATTAGTGATTTTCAGCAGCTGGTGGGAGAGGAGAACAGGGAGAGGCTACTAACTCGTATGGAGTTTCTTGTCTGTGGTGATGAAAATGGTATATATCTCTGGTTTAGATGTTTAGGACTTTCCAGTTGTTAGAACACAACATTAGATACCAGAATTAGGAAATCCAGATGCCTTTCTTTTTTTTCATTTTTAAAATTTTTAATTTTTTTTTATTATACTTTGAGTTCTAGGGTACATGTGCACAACGTGCAGGTTCGTTACATATGTACACATGTGCCATGTTGGTGCGCCGCACCCATTTACTCATTGTTTACATTAGGCATATCTCCTAATGCTATCCCTCCCGCCTCCCCCCACCCCACGACAGGCTCTGGTGTGTGATGTTCCCCATCCTGTATCCAAGTGTTCTCATTGTTCAATTCCTACCTATGAGTGAGAACATGCAGTACTTGGTTTTCTGTCCTTGCGATAGTTTGCTGAGAATGATGGTTTCCAGCTTCATCCATGTCCCTACAAAGGACATGAACTCATCCTTTTTTATGGCTGCATAGTATTCCATGATGTATGTGTGCCACATTTTCTTAATCCAGTCTATCGTTGATGGACATTTGGGTTGGTTCCAAGTCTTTGCTATTGTAAATAGTGCTGCAGTAAATATACGTGTGCATGTGTCTATAGCAGCATGATTTATAATCCTTTGGGCATTTATCCAGTAATGGGATGGCTGGGTCAATGGTATTTCTAGTTCTAGATCCTTGAGGAATCGCCACACTGTCTTCCACAATGGTTGAACTAGTTTACAATCCCACCAACAGTGTAAGAGTGTTCCTATTTCTCCACATCTTCTCCAGCACCTGTTGTTTCCTGACTTTTTAATGATCACCATTCTAACTGATGTGAGATGGTATCTCATTGTGGACACATGAAAAAATGTTCATCATCGCTGGCCATCAGAGAAATGCAAATCAAAACCATAATAAGAAAATTTCTTAGAGAAAAGATAGAGGATGCTTTGAAAAAATATAACCAAAAGACTCCACCTACTCCATCTACTCTGAGGGTTCAGAGAAGGATTCTTGAGGAATTGAAAACATTAGTGACCCATGATTCTGAAGGATGTAGTTTTGCTTATTCCCATATTATGTATTCAGGTATAGTATATGTATGTGTGTATACATATGTGTATGTATATACATATATGTATTTTTTTTTTTTTTTTTTTTTTGAGACGGAGTCTCGCTCTGTCGCCCAGGCTGGAGTGCAGTGGCGCGATCTCGGCTCACTGCAAGCTCCGCCTCCCGGGTTCACGCCATTCTCCTGCCTCAGCCTCCCGAGTAGCTGGGACTACAGGCGCCCACAACCGCGCCCGGCTAATTTTTTGTATTTTTAGTAGAGACGGGGTTTCACCGTGGTCTCGATCTCCTGACCTTGTGATCCGCCCGCCTCGGCCTCCCAAAGTGCTGGGATTACAGGCGTGAGCCACCGCGCCCGGCACATATATGTATTTATATATGTATACATGTATATATGTAAATCATATATAAATACATATATGATATATAAATACATATATAAATACATATATGATATACATATATAATGTATAAATACATACATATATAAATACATATATGCATATACACACACACATATATAATTCCAATTATATACTGTACTATGTGGTTTGAAAAGAATGGAGGAAAGAGTTAACCATTTCTCCAAGCTGTGATACATATCTCAAAGCTGTGATACGTTTTCCAATCTATACCAGTGATTGTTATAACATGCTTACAAAAAATTTTATTAAGTATACATCTGACACTTTGCTAAACACATTACATTAATCTTATTTTCTCAGTTTGATTAAACTCATGAGTAATCAGCACACATCATTTTCAGGCACTTTTCTAGGCTCTCAATAAACAAATACTTTAAGACACAGTCTCTGCCTTAAAAACACTTACAGTGGAATCGTCGTCACCGCAAATCTGAATTGTGTATCAGTCTAGGTGGGCTAGGATGTGGTGTTGTAATGTATGAGTTTCCTATAACTTCATCACAAATGCACAAAATAAGCAGCTTAAAAGTCACCTATTTGTTAGTTCATAGCTTATTAGCTCATAGATCAGATATTCATGAGTCTTAGTTCTCTCTGTATGGTCTCACAAGGCTTAAATAGAAGTGTATGGCAGGTGGGGTGCCTAGCTGCAGTTTTTGGGAAAGAATTCACTTCCAAGCTCATCTGAGTTGTTGGCTGATGACAATTTCTTACTGACTATTTGGGGGCACTCTCTGCTCCTAGAAGCTATTCTAAGGTCTCTCCACATGATCCCTCCCATCTCAGCAGCAGAAAATTTCCCTTGCATCGAGTGCCCCTCACACTTCAAAACTGATTCCTTCTGCCACCAGCCGGAGACAACTCTCTTAAAGGACTCATGCAGTTAGATTAGGTCTACCTAGGTAATCTCCTTATCGATTACTTATAGTTTTAATTACATCTGCAAAATACCTTTTGCCGTGTAAAGGACTGGGAGTAATGCCAGGGAGCAAACGTAGTAAGACCACCTTGAATTTTTCCTACCATGTGTGACAAATAGCCCCACAATTTCAGTGGTTGGTAGAAAAAGTAGAGGCTAATTTCTCACTTATGAGCAAGTTCACAATGGATTGGCTCTAGTCCTGTTCTGCAATGCCCTCCCTCTAGGAAGCAGACTGATGGATCAGCCACTGTCTAGAACATCACCAGATGCACAGCAGTGGGAGAGAGAGTGAGAAGATAGATCACATGCCAGCCTTTCACACTCTGCCCAGAAGGAACCTACATGGTCTGATCACATTCCATTCGCCAAAGAAAGTTACATGGCCAGAATTACTTCCGAGAAGCCAAGGATGTACAATCCTACCATCTGCCTGGAAAAAGCAGGACCCAGAAATATTTGGGAGACACAATTAATAAGTTGCATAGTTCCTATTTTTATTGCCAAATATTTGGTTAACTTTCCATCTAGCATACCGAATATACTCACCCTTCGTTCCTTCCAAGGATGCAACCCCAAAATCCCATCTAGTTGCACATCAAATCAAAGTTCAGAGTTTAGGGATATGCAGGAGTCTCTACATGAAGGAGTAAGCATGAGATTCTCTGTAGCAGATCTAAAGACACCCTTAGTGGTGTTGTTCTGATTTGCCAGAGAAGCCTCATTTGGCTTCAAAAAGCTAAGTCACATGATCTAAGTCAAGCAACCAATAAGTGATATAGCCAGGATTTAAATATAGGTCTCTCTCTTCACATGACCTCATTCCTTTACTCCCAATTGATGGAAGAGGAAACGATATGGGGGATGCAGCTTGCCTTCTAAGATCATTAGTCCAGGTGGGGGCCAAACACATTAACAAAAAGCCATCCCACCTTGTGGTCAAAACTGCAATAGACCTCAGCAGAGTGCTGTGAGGGTGACAGGAACATCACTGGACGTTGTGCCCCTCCTTCAGGTGGGGGGTGAGAGAGGGTGATTGAACACATTCCTGAATAATGAGAAGTTTCACAGGTAGGCAAGAGAAAAGAGGGAATTCCAGAAGTAAGAAAGGGAATGGTAGGTACAAAGGACAGAAGAGGAAGGAATGGGTGGTGATCAGTGGGGAGTCTGGATTCATGTGTGATGAGACACAGCTTGAAATGGGTATTGGCTAGTAATTGGCTGTACAGGGCTGTGTGTGCCTTACTCAGGAATCCAGACTTTATCTTGTGGCAGTCACAGAATTTAGGAAAGATACTCTCTTAATCCAGACCTTCTAAGAAGGAGATGTCAAAATTTGATTACACATGCCATCATCTAATTAGAAAGAATGCCTATGAGATAAAATGGGGAGGGAACCATGGAAAGCAGAGAGAGTGTCACACTTAGTGGATGAAGGCGGGAGAGGAGGTTGGGTGGAAGTGTTCTAGAGTTCTAAAGTCAACCGAAAACGTCTCAAAGTGAGAAATTATGAAGTAATAGTATAGGCATATTTTAAAATAAGTAACTATTAGAAAAAAATGCCAAGAAAGTTCAAAAAATTAAAAGTGCTTAACTATGTGGAGCTGGATGGGGGTGGAAAGTGTCGGGCAGTGAGTTCTTGCTCATTACTACCCATGGTGTGTGTGTGTGAGTATATAATTAAAAACTGTGTTCTTTTTCTAATCTGCAACGAAGAGGACACCACTCCTAATGTGGATTATTTGGGGTGTCTTGTACACGAGGCAGGCTCTGCGTGAGACACTTGGCCATTTCTCCTTGGGCCATCTTCCATTTCCCAGAGCCGCTTGGGGCTTTATGCACTATGAAGAAGAATGTGTTTGATGGAAACTTTCTGGCATGCCTATTAACCACTGACCTTTCTTCTCGATGAATCCTCACCTGTTTCAGCCTCTGTGCTGTTTGGGGAAGAAAAGAAAGCACCTGAAGTGGCTTTCAAAGAAAGGATAAGAAACCTGTACTAAAACTGGCACTAGGGGAGAGTGCATGGGCCTCGACAAGGTGTACTGAAGCAAATGAGCTGGTCCCCTGAGAGATAAATATAAGGGGGTTTTTAGGAGAATTGATAGCGAGGAAAAAAATCTCTTAAGGAGCAAAAAGTAGCTACACACAAAGAGAATGGAAATAGATTATCTGAGAAAACAAATGGCCAAAGCAGGTTAAGGGAGAACCTGGAGCTGCAGCAGTGTTCCAAGAGAAAATCATTACCAGATATGCTACATAGACCCAGACCTCTCTCTCACCTTCATATGTGTGCATGCACACACACACACACACACACACACACGTGCGCATGCACAGACACACACACATTGTCTGCTTGCACGTGGTGCTGTAGTAATTGCTTCTGGCCACGTCACATTACTTCTTGAATGCTCCGTATCCTTGAAATAAAGACCTAGATCTCTGCCTAGGCATCTAAGTCTCTCCTATCCATTCATCCCGTTCTCAAGCCAAAGCATCAGTGCTTCATGGTCCTTCCATTTTTCTTCAATTAAAATGTGCCTTCTTCTCTAGTTTTATATGTCATTGCCCCTGCTGGCCTCTCAGATACAGGCTATGTGCAAGGTTTCCTGTCCCAATCAGAGCACTTCTTTTTTTCTTTTGCACTGCATTAAAATAAAAACTTATTTGCTTGTATCCCTAAGGTCTTACCTTTAGTACCTTTAGGAGAGGGACTTTATCTAGGTTCCCATTTACTCTTAGAGCCAAACACAGGACCCGACACTTAGTGGGATCCAAGTTAATATTTCTTTAATGAATAATTAGACTTAAGAATAGAGGCTTAGCAAAGCGCCAAAGGAAGGAATAAGATAAAATTTTTCCTCGTAATCTTCCTTGGGTTTTGATTTTTCCTAACGAATGTTACTTTCTCATTCCTGGATTTATTCATTGTCATTCTGCTTATTAGAGAAAGCAGAAACAAAAACAGTGAGAAGGAGATGTTATATTTTCATGTGTCAATGGTCTGCATCGTATAATTCATCTGAAGAATTGATCTTCTCCCTTCTTTATTCTTTCAAGAACCTCTCACAAGGTTCTCATTAAGAGGGAAATGCAAGAAAACAAAATGTGTTGATCATATTTTCCAGAAATTGTGTGGGATATTTCCAACACATTTTTCCCATTAAGTCTATGGTAACTCACAGGTTGGTGTTTTGATTCCTATTTTAAAGTTGAGGAAATGAAGGTGCAGATAGATGCAATCTTTTGCCCAGAGTCACGGCTAGCAAGTGTTGGAGCTGAGATAGAGCTCACGCACCAGTGACTTGAAACTGGTACCCACTTCCCATCACCCAGGTGCCTCTCAAACACATTTCCTTGAAGAAGATCCTTGCAGTTACCTTTTAAAATCTCCCTATTGTACAGCTGAGGTCCAGCGAAGGGAATGATTTGCTTAATGTAGTTATTTTTAGCGCGCCCTTTGCGTTTTCATAGCCCTTTCCTCACCTTACTCGGGAATAGACTAATTATGCTTTTAATAGCTAAACCAGTAGATCAGAGAACTGTAGAAAACAAATATATGTGTGCAACCCTTAGATAAATGGTCTAATTAAATGTGCTTATTCTGAATGCAGAACTTTGGTGTCAGGCAGGGTCAAGTTCAAATTTGAGTCCAGCCACTGGTTAGCTTTGGGAGGAAGGAGTTAACCTCATTAAGTATAGCTTTCTACTAAGGTGATTATAAGGATTAATTCAGGTGAGGTACGTAAAACACTTAGCATTTTATCTAAGGCTTGGTATGTACATCATCTAAGAGTATTGTGATCTTTATAATTAAGCTGGTAAAGTGCAGAAGTTTGTAAAGTGTCACTGACAGTAAAACCATGGAGAACAGTTCTTACTCTGTCTCTCACTTCCAACTGTGTAAATATAATACAGCCATTATAAGTCTCCATGTCCCTTTCTAGCATCCTGAGTGTGTTAGATTTTTTAATTTTTAATTTCTTGGTATTTCTAAAATGCCAGTCTTTTCAAAGTTGTGCTTCGGAAAAAGAATATTGTTCTGTTTTTATATGCCACCAACTTCCTTCCATGTGGCTTTAATTTTTTTCACTCACAAAATCTAGAACACAAGGGAGCGTTGCTGTGGAGAAAATCATGACATCATTAATAAAAAAAATGCTTTGAGGTCACACACATGGCTGAGACATTGACTTTAAGAGCTCTAAGTTGCTAGCAGAACTTGCAATTTCAGAAAGGAGAACTATGGTCTTAAAGGATAATATGCTTGTGGAAATAGATTTCCTCCAATAGTGAGAATATAGTAAGAAAAAAAGCTCATAAGCTTTGTAGTCAGGAACACCAGTTTTCAAATCCTGAGACTCTAACTTGTCAATATGACTTTGAAAAAGACTGCAATGTCCTCTTGTCTCAGATTTTTTCGTCATAAAAGAAGGATTTCAATCTCTGTTTTGAAATATTGTCATGATCCTTAAATGTCAGTTAAATACCCTGTGTCTCTCAGGTTGAGAGTATTCACAAATAATAACTCTTTTTACTTGGAGTTATAGTGCTTTGTATTTGGACCCAAACCCATTACTTGGTAGCTCTGTGACCAAGCTAATTAACCACTTTGTACCTGAGTATCGTGCATGTAAATAAAAATTGATATTCAGATTAATATGTCTACATTATAGGTCTCCCATGAAAATAAAATTAATTAACTTATAAATAGTGTCTGGGATGGAGTGGTTCAATAAGTGTCTTTCTCTCCCTTTCATCCTTTTTCCTTTTACTTTTTAAATTCTCCTTTCCCTACCCCTTGTCCTTCCCTCTTTACCCAAGGATAACTATTAACATGCCAGGATATTGTCCTCTTGTATAGGGATGCCTAGTTGCAATAATGCAGCTCTCTCTTATTCCTTAGTTTCCAGAACCAGGCTGCCCAGAAGCCTGTCTTTTCTCCTCCATTTCCATGAGTAAAGGTTATGCAACTAATAACGAAAGCTGACAACAAACCACCAATTATTTCTATGTCATGTTCTTCTCTCTGTGAAGAAACCTTGAGGTTTAGGGTCAGACCTCCACTGTCACCAATGCATTTTCATGGGGTTTCAGGCTGGCTGACACCATTCTTATGTGCATGCACAATAGACAAAGATATCATGTCTCCTGGCTCTGAGTAGAACTTACCAAGCACCCATCTACTCTAACACTGTAGCCCAATTAAATCACAAATAAATGCTGCTAAATGATGGTGTAATTTGACTATACTCTTATGCCTCACACATTTACTCAGACATTACTTCACCTCCCTAAACCTCAGTGACCTTGTCTTTGCAATAAAGACTGCTGTAAGATTTTAACAAAAAAGGAATGTGCAGGTGCCTACATGTGCCTGATATATTCTTTTAATATTTTACAAATCAAACAAACCTAATGTTGAGTACCAGGGTTTTACACACACATGCACACACACATTTTTATAACATATATACATATAAACAAACACACATATATGCATTTTTGCCCCGCCATAGTACAACACATTCTCCATGTACAACCCCTTCCTATTCTCTCACGTTTCTTTGCTCCTTTTTACACTTACTAATTGCATAATTTTACATGAGTTACTTAACTCTTCTGAGCTTTAGTTATCCCACATATAAAATAATGATAACACTTCACAGGTCTATAGTAAGGATTAAGTAACTAATATATGTAAAGTACCTGCCTAATATCAGAAGCTTAATAAATGTTAATTGCCTTCCTTCCTCATTCTTTCAACCTAAGAAATGCCTGCTGCAACCTTTATGGTAAATGAAACAACAGAGACCCTCCAAGAGTGTACAAAAGCACTCAGATTATTTTAGGCAGAGTATCAAAAGCTTTCTATGCAATTTTTTTCCAAACTCAAGGTCAACTATCTTCTTCCCAGGCCTAAATGCTGCCTAAAGGAATCCTTTACTAGTTGACAATACCATTGGAAACAGTTGTATCAGTGGAATGCCTGCATGTTCTTTGGGCACATGCTGAGGGCAGTGGCTCCCAGGAGGTAAACTGAGCTCTCCAAAACCTCCTGCAGGAAAATATTACAGTGACTTTTATGATAAGGGAACCATTACTCACATCTGAGTAAGTTTACAGTACTAATTTTGTTTTAAAAAAAAAAAAAGCAAAAAGCCATAAGAATTATATCACAATCTTCAAAGTACTGTTATTTAAAAATGTATAATTTTAACATCGATTAAATGGATAGACTATTTTTCACCATTAACATAAAGTGATAGTTTCCATTTATTCTAAAAATAATATGAGCTCTCTTATTCAGTTCTGTGAAATTTTCCATAATTGAAAACTGATAATTTTAGTTTTAAAATTGGATGATATATTCAAAGGAAGATAATTGGTTACAAGACAGACTATTCATTCACCATTGAATTACTGAGTGACTTCCAGTGTTTTTTGGGTAAATGTTTAACAATCAGTGCTTTTATCTATTTTGAAGAGGTAGATTTGCAGTGTTTATCAATTTCTGTGTGATGAAATACTGTCACTATGACCAATTTCAAGCTAATTGTTTGTAACAACTGACTTGTAAAATTCCCGAACTGCTTCCAGCACACTGTTGGCTTTATATAAGTGCTCTGGTAAGTACTGGGCAATAGATATAGAGTAAGCACTATGTTCATTCAAAATGTTAAAACGTTTGCTGATCTGTCCTAAAGAATGTAAAAAGCACTGAACTTGAAATGGATTATTAAAAAGTCAAAAATAACAGATGCTTATGAGATTGTTGAGAAAAAGCAACATTTATACACTGATGGTGGGAATGTAAATTAGTTCAGCCATTGTGGAAAACAGTGTGGCAATTCTTCAAAGACCTAAAGACAGAAATACCATTTGACCCAGCAATCCCATTACTGGGCATGTATCAAAAGGAATACAAATCATTCTGTTATAAAGTCACATGCATGTGTATATTCACAATAGCAAATACATAGAATTAACCTAAATGCCTATCAATGGTAGACTAGATAAATAAAGTGTGGTACGTATACACCATGGAATACTATGCAGCCATAAAAAGAATGTGATCATGTCCTTTGCAGGCACATGGATGGGGCTGGAGGCCGTTATCCTCAGCAAAGTAATGCAGGAAACGAAAACCAAATACCACATGTTCTCACTTATAACTGGGAGCTAAATTATGAGAATACATGAACACATAGAGGGGAACACCACACACTGGGGCTTGTAAGAGGGTGGAGGCTGGGAGGAGGGAGAGGATTAGGAAAAATAACTAATGTGTCCTAGGCTTAATACCTGGTGACAAAATAATCTGTACAACAAACCCTCATGACACAAGTTTACCTATGTAACAAACAGGCACTTGTACCTCCAAACTTAAAAGTCAAAAAAAAGAGAGAAAACTCTAGATTGGGATTCTGGTATTTTCCCTATGTAGCAGTAATATTAACAGAAACATATATAATGTTCCTAAGTGTTAACATTTTTAGGTATTGTAAAAATAATGTCGGGATGATTAAATGAGAATATATTGTCTGAAGCTGTAACCCAAGAGAAAGAGTATGAAATGTTTCGATAGTAATACCCCTAATAAGCCGTAAGATGTTTGATTTGGGGACACAGAAAGTAGCCTTTCATTGAACAACTGAGGGATCTCACATGGGGAGCAACTTTTCCCAGCAGAAGGAAATATCCACATAAGAAATTCCACAACTGCAAATTTAGAGAGAAGAAACCTTGGACAGGCCACATATTTAGAATCAAGCACTGGATTAAAGGCAATAATAATGACATAATAGCAGTTAATAATTATCTGGTGCTTATTGCATATATGGAAATTGTTCTACTCCAATTACTTCATATATTCCTCAGACAATCCATCTAAATGTCAATTAACAGTTCCGTTAAAAAGTTGATTTCCATTTTGATACATTTTCTAGATTCAATGAATTTTCAATAAGGAAGTGAAACTTGATTTCAACAATGTTTTTCAGAAGCTAAAGCTTTTGCCAGAAGGAGAAGGATCACCCTACTCCTAATCTGAATTTCAACAACCCACCAAATAATTGGAATGCATTAATTCTTTAGAAATAGCTTCTCAGAGGATTTTTTACTGCATTTCTAACATATCCGGTTTTTTAGAATAAAATCTGTATGTTTCTAATTTCTTCCATTTGACTTATGAAAGTTCTGAGACTCTGTTTAAAGGAATGGATGCTCCAAATACCTGGCAAATAGCTCTTGCTACTGACTATAGTTTTATGATTTAAAGCATTCATATTTTATGTATCTTAAACTAAATGTCATTTAATTAGCATCTTGTCTAACCCTTTCCCTACTCAAATCATCCTTTATTCAGCTCTCAGATTTATGGTCCAAAAGCTCTAGCTGCTATCTTGCCAACTCCATCTTTAAAAATGTTAACTCCTACAGTCTACAAATAAATTATAAAAATTATCAGGCATTGTATTAATCCATTCTCATGCTGCTAATAAAGACATACCCGAGACTGGGTAATTTACAAAGCAAGGATTAATTGACTCACAGTTCCACATGGCTGGGGAGGCCTCACCATCATGGCAGAAGGCAAGGAGGAGAAAAGCCACGTTTTACATGTCAGCAGGCAAGAGGGCATGTGCAGGGGAACTCCCCTTTATAAAACCATCAGATCTCGTAGACTTATTCACTATCAGGGGAACAGCGTGAGAAAACCCAGCCTCCCATGATTCAATTACCTCCCACTGGGTCCCTCCCACAACATGTGGGGGTTACTACAATTCAAGGTGAGATTTGGGTGTGGACACAGAGCCAAACCATATCAGGCATAAATAGTCCCTCACATTCAGGCTCTAGTCTCTCTTTCCAACTTCGTTTTCTCCAATATGCACGGAGAGGTGTATGCACCCACACATATATACACACCCATGTCTACACACATATACATACATAAATACATGCAAATGTAAACAGAAACAGATACACATGCACTTTTGCCCCACTGTACCACGCGTCTCCTTTCCCTTTTCTCCCCGTTCTTATTCTCCCATATTTCTTTGCTCATTGCATCCCTTATTCCAGAAATCCCCTTATACTTCACATTGCCTCTCACTGACACACACACACACACACACACACACACACACACATAAATTAATATGTAAGATACATATCTGACATATTAATTAAAATCCAGCTGCAGGGTAATCTCTTCAAAGAAGCCTATCTTGAACTTCTCTTTACCACACACACACGTGCTGCAATTCTCTCTCATTTCTGAGCTACATTCACATTTTTCTGGGGTTACAATTGAGCTCAGATTATTTGTCATGTGCATTAATTAGTTACATTATGTGGCCAATATCAATCTAAGTATTCTTCAAGAGACTATTACATATGCGATTCAACTTTTCATTCGCAGAGTAGCTTCAGAATTATTGGGAATATATATATATATATATATGTCATTCGTTGCTTAATCACTGGGATAAAATCTAAGGAATGTGTTGGTAGGCAATTTCATCATTGTGAAAATATCATAGAGTGTGCTTACACAAATCTAGGTGATATAGCCTACTGTACACCTAGGCTATATGGAGTAGCCTGTTGCTCCTAGGTTACAAACCTGTACAGCATGTTACTCTACTGAATTCTATAGGCAATTGTAACACAATAGTATCTGTGTATCCAAATGTATCTAAACACAGAAAAGGCATGGTAAAAATACAGTATTATAATCTTACGGAAGCACCATTGTACATATTGTTCATTATTTGTTATGTAACACACGACTGTACACATACAAACACACATGCACACATACACATACACAAATGCATATCTGTGTATGTATTTATTGAACACAGCTTCCCAAAAGCTGTCAACTAGCCATTTTTTAAAATCACATTTTCTCTCCCTCTCAAGGTCGAGGACTTTTTTGAAATTTTGTAAGAAAGTTTACTCACTTTTAAAATTTATTTTTAAATCGACATATCAAAGTTGTATATATTTTGGGGGTACGTGTGATGTTTTGATACCTGTATACAATATGTAATGATCAAATCAGGGTAACTGTGATATCCATCACCTCAAACATTTATCTTTGTTTTGTGTAGGGAACATTCTGATTCTTCTATTCTAGTTATTTTGAAATATATAGTAAATCATTCTTAACTATAATTTTTACTGCACTATTGAATACTAGAATTTATTATTTCTAACTCTATTTTTGTATCCCTTCATTTTGTACAAAAAATCACAGCTGATACCCTGTATTGAGTATCAGGATGTGTACTGAGCTAAGCACTTTGCATAAATCATTAAAACAAGAATAGGAATTGCCAACCTTGTTGTATCTTTTTCCTAGTTCTGGCAGCACTTGCCTAGGTTCTCACATTTAATTATTGCAAACATTAAATGAAGTAAATGTAATTATTATCCTCATTTTCTAGATAAATAAGCTAATTTTTGGAGAATTTAAACAGTTTGTTCCAAATCACAAAGACTATAAATGGCAGAGCTGAAATTCAAACTCCTCTTTCTCTGGCTCCACCAGGTAGCTAACCAAGTTTTACTGCTTTCCACCTTAGTAAGAGTAATCTATGGTTAAAAACACTGCTAGCATTTTTCAAAACTGGACTATCATATTTTATCTAATTTTATTTCTTAACCTTTCTGTGTTTTGCAAGATAGATAAGCCAGGTGATGGGATTCCCAGCCAGCTTATGAAAATAACTTGGCCCATAAAGTTGAGGTGAGGCAAACTGAACAGTGGACAAGCAGCGAAAAGACCTGTCTTTGTCACAGCTTTGCTGGTTACAGCTCTGTGAAGCCACTGGAGATGATGGAGAAGTCACTGAAGATGAAGCTTTATTTTCTCTCCTTTCTCAGATCTCTTAGCCTTGAGTCTTCATTTCCTTCACTAAATAAGACTCAGCAGCATTAATAACAAATCTGACACCCTCGAGGCATGTGCCATGTTCCAAGCAACATCAGATGTATTTGACATTGATTATCTCATTTAATTCTGCCAACAATTCTATTGTGTTGATGCAAGCAATGTCCCCCCATTTTATAGACAGGCAAATCCTGGTTCAAAGGGATGCTGAAATGTGCCTGAGTCTCACTTTTGGTGAGTTACAGAGCCAGGAAGCTTGCTGCCTGAAATTGTAACCTATATACTAAACCAATTGCAGGAAGGTTGTGAACATCTAAAAACCAGTAATAATAATAATAATGATGAAAGTAGCTACAAACTCTAAAATATTTTGTAAAATTTTAGCAGTCCATTTCAAGGTTTAGCGGATTCTTATTACTGAAGGCAACTGGGTAGAGGTAAAGTCAGGAATGAGCACTGACCCCTGTTCTGCAGGCTCTAGAATCAAACACTTATTAATGAGAATATTGGCTCAGCCATTTGCTACCTGTCTCACTTTGGGTCAGTCACATAAATGCACTGAACTTCAACTTCCCCATCAGCATAATGGGGACTATGAGACTATGATGCTTCCCTCTCTGGTAGGAGGATTAAGTAAAACAGTGGGGTAAAAGTGCCCGAAACAAGGGCTTGATTAAGTGCATTTTCTTTTTTCTGTGCTCTATTGCACCATATAAATGGGCTCCAAAGGTGTGATTAGAAATGAATCCAAATTACAACAAACAGTCATGGGAGCGACCAGGAGAAGGGAGATGAAAATGTTTCCTGACATGTAGCAGAAGTCAAAGGGGATAGACTGTTTAGCCTAAGAAGTAAAAAGGGACAATAAGCCTATGCAAATAAGAAAATATTTCATGCTGGATTTCCCAGGAAATAAACGTTACATAGTTTTCATCGGCTATTTTTTAGTGGCTGTGATTTCTGGACCCTTACATGGAGGCTGAACTTAAAACCACCAATCTAAGTTATAAAATAACATGAATTAGGAAAATTGAGATTAATAGTGCTCTTTTAGAATAAAAGTTTTATTAAAAAGCACATATTTTCCTCCAATAATGTATATTTCATTTTTCTTACCTTTAATTCTGTCTTTTTTATAGTTACTTAATGAATGCCACATTAATCAGGATAAGGTAGGTTGTACTGAAGTCACCAAATAAACCTTGAAATTTCAGTGGCATAAGTGAACATAAGTTTATTTCCTGTGTATCCCCATATCCAGTGCATATTTATTGGGGGAGGCTTCACTCCACAGAGTCACTCAAGGATCCAGCATCATGGAGGCTGCACTATCTCAACATATGACTTGTCAGTTCACTGTGATGAGAAAGAAAAAGATGGAAGAATTGTTTGGTGTTTTACACTGGCTCAACCAGGAAGAAATACACATCCTTTCTCATATTTCATGGTCAAAAAATAGCTGCAAGGCCCCTCTTAGCTGCAGAAGGCTGGGAAGACTCATACTCCATTGGTCAAGGAGGGAGAGCTATACAACAAGATTTGGTGAGCACATAGCATAGTCCATGTGCCACTTAGCAATTGTATTCTCATGTGAATGATTGAAACAATGATTACATTTTCACTTTCACAAGTTGTGACTCTGGAGACCACTGATCCCCTAGTGCTTAAAAAAGGCCCATTGTAGAACTCATGCTCAGGACAGAGCTGTCAAATTCTAACACTGAATATGTGCATCCTTAATTTGCTCCATGGATGAACATGTATGACCTCCATCTGAGCTCAGTAACAGTGTTAAACACTGGGAAACAGGATTAAAGACATGAAAATGAGCTTGTGATACAGTGAGTGTGTGCTGACATGTATTTAGCCTTCTCAATAACAAATCAAGTCACTGGAGGTGTCAGTGGGACACTCGGGTGGAGATGTTCATTAAACACATTGAGCTCTTAGGAAAGATATTCAGAGAAAACCAAGACCGTAGTTCCTTCTACACTTAGAAGTAAACTCCAAAGAAGGGCTATTTTAAACATTGAAACTGCATGATGTTGTTTAAGATGTAGAAATACTGTATTGGAAGAGAAGAAAACAAAAACGCACTGTGTTAGGCACAGTCTAGGCCTTAAATCACCGAATTGTCCCCCCAGCCCTGATTGTGTTAACATTCTCATTTCATAAGTATAGAAGCTGAGGTCCAGAGAGGTAAGTAACTGGGCCAAAAATCACACAGTTTACCCATATTTAAGCTCAGGTCTTTATACGTCAGAGTCTAGCCCACATTCCATATCCAACACAGTCTAATGGGATAGGACTCAACAGTGAGTTCATTTTCACTAGAGAAGTTCGAGCAGAGACTGTTGTTAGGGATACTGCAGAGCTCTGGAGGCATTGAATTGGGCTTTTTGCATTAGATACTCTTCAAAATGCCCTGAGTATCCAGTGCCTCAAAGAATTGAGTCTCAAGGATTCCTACAGTCAGGAGGCGGGAGGAACAAAAGTGTCCGTGATGAAGAAACCACCTTTCCCAGAGAGGCCTGTCTCAGACTCCACTGCTGTTCTGCCTTTTGTCTGCTGCCTGCAGCACTTGAGCCTGGGAAGAGCCCAGAGAAAGGAGCCATAGAGAAACGTAATTGGTGAGTCTTTCCGATTTAGAGCTTGAAGCGTCCACTCACCCTCTAGTTTTCATGTTAAACTGTTCAAGTGGAAATCTCTTGACAGGTGTAATTAAGGTCATTTCAAGAGCAAATAGACACTTGTTTTTTCCAAAGTCACTTGCTCGGTAGTCTCCCTAGACATTTGCCAAGCTGGATCACTCCCCCACCCCCTAGAAGCTGCACGAAGCAGTCAGCAGCTTAGAAGAGAATGCCAGGTGCTCGCGGGGCTGTGATTTGTTGCCTTGGGTTCATTGCAGCTTGCAAAGTTAGTGTTGGGGATTGTTCAGAGATAAACTAAGACCATCCACCTGTTAGCCCCAATCTACCACTTGTAGTAATTTTGGAAAAAATAAAACACTGGTGGAGAGGTCAGGATACCCCCATCTTAGATATTAGCTTACCAGGTAACTAAGGCTAAGTCACTTCCCCTACCCAGCCTCAGTTTTGCCATTTGTTACATGCCAGTTGTTCTTAAATTGAGTTCTTACTAAGACTTTTTGTGTCCTATGTTGTCTGAGACATAAGTGGCTGAGACAATGGTCTAGGAATCTGTTTTCTGACATGTGGGAAGGACAGTAGCAAGTGTGGAAGGGAGCATGATGCAGTGAATTTAGTAGCAAAGAGACAAATGGATAGGCTTCTAGCTTTGTTATTACTAGTTGTATTATTATGGGCAAGTTCTCTGAAAATCTGGTTCATTTCAAAAAACAAGAATAGTGTCATTTACATTATTGTGCTATGGTGAGGATTAAATGATAAATACAGCTTCTAGCTGGGTATTTGACTAGACATGTGTTTGTATGCCCCCTTTCTCCTCCTCCTTAAGACACTGGGAAACAATATTCCCTCAACATCTCCAGCAGTGGACCTCAGGGGGTAACAACTAATTTGGAAAGGAGAATCATCTAGACATCCAGGTTGTTTAGGGTCATCGTTGAAAAGGAGAGGCAATTTTTTTCTTTATCATAGCCCAGTTAACATCACTCAGACTTTCCTGTGTCTCAAGAGGCTCACATCCTTACACTCCTTCACAAGACCTATGAAAGGCAGCTCCAGTAGAGGTAGGATTAAAAAAAAAAAAAAAAAAAAAAAAAAAAAAAAAAAAAAAAAACTCTAGTGCCACAGTCTTGGTCTCTGAAGAGGATGGGAAAACTTCCTAAAGGAAATAGATTTGAGATTACTTTTAAAGAGTAGGGAAATGAAAAGAAATGAAACTGAGTTTCAGAGGACAGAAGTCAGGCATGTGGGCTTATAACAGAGGATTCTCAAGCAGATGAGGACTTTCTCCCACTCTAGCTTAGTGCAGAGGTTTCTGAAGACCTAGGTCTAAGACCTGTATCAAGAATTCATAGACTATCTCTGCAAGAACTTGTCAATTACTAATCTGGAGCTGGAAGCAACATAGAGGAGAGACAGAATATGCATACAGCAGCCAGAAGGACTGACATTTGGGAGTACGAGTGAGATACTCCAGGTGAGCTTTCAAACTTGTTCATGTGATATTTGAGGAGTGGCAGGGGCTCAACAATTTAACTGTTGGGGGGTGAAAATTAATTCATTATTTTAGTATTATATTCTTGCAACTTCATTGTACACTTCCCTCACTCTCTCCATCCCCAGTGCCAGCAAGTCACCATAGCCTGGAGAATACCCAGTGCTTATGAAGTTTCAAGTACTCTCCTAAATAATTCAGTTGTATTAACTCATTTATCATCAAGGGGTTAGAAACTGACATTTGAGCAAAGGCTAGTTGGTGATGAAGAAGAAACGAGCCATACAGGTATTTAGAAGAGAGTACCACACATAGCAGGGAGGCACTGCCAAAGCCCTGGGGTCAAGTGGACCTAATAGTACTAGAGAAGTCAGTGGCATGAGCAAGAGGGAGAATTGCAGGATATAAGGCCAGACAGTGTTGCATTTCATAAAAAAGCAACTCCACGTCACATTTTTTAGTCCTCCTCCTCAAAAATGATTAAATCTTCCTTAACGTAGA
This sequence comes from Macaca nemestrina, assembly GCF_043159975.1. Classification (NCBI taxonomy): domain Eukaryota; kingdom Metazoa; phylum Chordata; class Mammalia; order Primates; family Cercopithecidae; genus Macaca; species Macaca nemestrina. The sequence continues at coordinate 14,026,505 of NC_092132.1, read as the reverse complement.
GTCAGAGTCATTTTGTTCTTTTCTAGACTGTCATTATGTCTTATAGTGATATTTTCAATGAATTTAATCTTCTCTAACCCAATGTAACACTGGTATTTTCTAAAGAGGAATAACAAGGGGACATTTATGGAAATATAGAGACCAAAAGTATGAAATAATAATATAAGTATTAGTCAAATGTACTAAACATAAGTTTTTATTTCTTTTGTTTTTTTCAAATTTTGGACCCAGAGAAAAGTACTTGAATTCTAAGATAATTTAATGAATGCTTAGATTAGTGGTGTTAATGTTATCCTCTGATCCATAGAACTGACAGCTAGCCTGGATGTTTATCGCAATTCTGCCCTTTGCTGACTGCATGGTACAGGACAAGTTAGTCAACCTCTGTCAGTCTCTATTAGTTTTTCCATCTTTAATATGGGAATATTTATGCTCACCTTGAAGGGATCTTGTGAGAATTAAATAAGGTAATTGAGTCAAGTGTTTGCATAATTGGTGGTGGCTCCATTTACAGTTGATGTGAGTCTCAATGTCATTGTTATCATGGTATTAGTCAAGACCCTTAGGTTTTCCATGGCAGAAATCTAACTCAAATTAACTTAAACAAAATAACAATGTATTACAAATTTTCTTAGGATTGCATGAGATAGGAACAGGCCTGAACCTAAGGATAAATCAGAACAAGAAACTTTAATAGCAGTAGAATCCTTGGTCAATTATCTTTGTTCCTCTTTCTGGATATTATTTATTGGTCTACTTTTTTTTCTGTGTTTTAAGCTAGATGCCTTCTATCCCCATCCTCATTCCATTCCTCAGATTTAACCTCTGCAATAAGTGGCAAAGGGGAGCTCCCAAACCTTTCTCATCTTTACAAGTTTAGTATTTTTGACATGAATCTCTCTTTTCCAAGTTCAAAAATTCCAGGGAAGGGACTCATTGATCCAAGCCCTGGACCAATCATGTATAAAGAGGGTGGATTCATATACAGTAAGCTTCCCATGTATAGTAGCTGCTTCAATGGTGTGAATAACACGGGAGCAAAGGAATCTCAAAAGGACCAGCAGGAACAAGAATGTCCTCAGAAGAAGGCAGGGGATTGCTGTTTAGAAAATAATAGTTTCCTACTGTAATCATTATATGTATTTCCATTTATCATTATTATTGCGCTTAGGACAAGTTTTCTAGTATTTACAGAGTTCTAGGTTATTAGAAGATGTAGAATGGAAGGAATTTTATAATATCATTAATTCTAAACAACCTGACACAGAACTTTGGCTAGTTCTTTCAAGAGGTTGATGAATGTGCGTCTCCAAAAAGAACATCACCTCCCAACATCTGACCACATTCTCTGCTTCGAAGACAGGAAGGCCTGCTTTTCCCCATTTTGTTCCATTTAATGTAGGCTCCTCTGATGTCATTCTTAGAGAAGATAAAGAACAGCTGGCCACCATCTTAAGTATAATAACGTTTAATATGTCTGAAAACTGCGATTACGTCAATCCCTTTACCTCACGTCAGATTGAATAATCCCAGTCACTTCAGCTTTCCCTCTAAGCTGCCGCAGCATTATAATTGCCACCCTATTGACTATTCTAGTTTCTCCTTCTCAGTTCTAACTTGGCCTTTGGCCCTGATGAAGTCCAGGGTCAAGTTGGCATTTCACTGCTTGGCCAAAGACAGTTTATCCTTGCATATTTTCAGGGAGGGGAGTCAGGAGTGTAGGAACACGTATTCTGATGTGGGTGAGCTGTATGGCCAAAAGTTCATGGATGGTTTTCTTAACTGCTATTAGTAGGTTGACAATGTGTATTGGACACAACATAAAGTTTCATAGACATGAATTCAAATCTTTGCTCTATTATCTATTGATCTTTGGCAAGTGACTCGATCTTTTACCCATTTAAAAAATATACACGTTGGAGATAAAAATACTAGTAGCATCTAGTAGTAAATGGGATGATTCGTATAAAATGCTAAATGATGTGCCAGATATATGAATGGCCCAATAAATTTTAGTTCATTTTTTTTGTTCTCCTTCTCTAAATGGGTTTTTTAGGAAACCAGCAGGTGATAAGAGCCAGATTAATGAGCAGGAAGATAATTCGTGTTCTAGTCCCAGCTCTGCTGATAATTACAAGAAAAGTTAGTTTATTGTATGACACTTGTCTCTAAGATAGAGGGTTGGAAATAAATAAGTTAATTCCTAAGGTTGTTGACAACTCTAATAATACAAAATCCAAAGACTACTGTGTTCCTAATACGGTTTGGCAATTTTCAGAATTAGGAGATCATTAACCACATACATATTTGCCCTGAACACAACACTGAAAGTAATACTTTCATTCACAGACTAATATTCATGGATCTTTAATTGTATTAAACATCTCCTCCAAAATGATCCTGTGCTCTTAAGTTTTCTGGTTGTTTGTTGTGCCATATTGAGAGGCAGAGCCAGGGAGTGATACAAAAGTAGGAGCTGAAACCGGAAGTCCAAGGAGGTTGTCATCAGTTCCGGGAAACAGAGATCAGAGCTGAGCCCCTTAGTGGCCATTGCCAGTGAGGGAAGGTCTTGGAGCAAAGATCAAGAACCTCCAGCAGGGACAGCACAAGAGAGGCATAGAGTATGTGAGTTAAGATTGTGAGTTTGAGAGTCAAGCAAACCTGGCCTGGAATCCTGTCTGTGCCATTACTTTAGAAGTATAAAATGAAGATAATAACTCTTATCTAGGAGGGCCGCTGAAAGCATTAAATGAGATAATGTATGCAACATATTTAGCATATGGTAAATACTCAGCTAGCTGAGGCTTATGTTATTAACAGAATCCACAGCAGGGGCTTGGTGGGATTGTACTAATAGAATCCAGAAAGAAATATGCTGAGCATCCCTCTCCTCCTTCAGCCAGTCTGTTTATTCTTGATACATAACCCTTCTTACTGGGGGGGTTTCTGATTCCAATAAACCAGGCAATCTCTGACATTGCTTTGAGTATAGATAAAAATGACTTTACTACATTTACCTTTTGGAAGAAATGCTATTAGATGGTTATTTTGGCAGCACAGTTGGTTCTTGACTGATATAGACCAGCAGTCTAAATTGACAGTATTATTAAATGATCTTGCCTTCCTCAAACATATGCCAAGGGATGTAGGGGAAAGAAGTCTGGGGCTAAAATTTTGTCACAGACAACCTGTGAACGAGACAAAAAATGTTAAGACAAGAACACACATTTATTAGAAAGGCATATTTAATTACATAAATAAAAAACTTCCATAAGTAACCAAAAAAAGCAAAACATGTAACTAAAGTAATAAGATAAATGACAAGCTTGGGAAACTATATTCAGTGAAACATTGGAACTCTTCAAATGACAATTTAAATAAACAAAATGAAATTCTAAAAAATGCGCAGGCAAAGAACATCAACAGATGTATCCCAGCTAGAAAACAAACACAGGAAAAATTACTGTTACAAATAATCATGAGGTATATTAAATAAAACATGATCATGCTTGTTTTGCCCATTAATTATCACCTTCCCCAAATAATTAGATTCAATGCTAATGGCAGTGAGGTGAATGTAACAACCTCATACATTGTGGGTGGCATTTTAAATTGCTATAGTAGTTTGGAAAAGCCATTTGATCATGTATCTCAGAAGCCACTTCTGAGACACTGACCTACAAAAATAGTCCAAAATAGAGAAAAAAAAATGTATGCACAAAAGTATTCATTTTTAATAGCAAAAAGAGGCAACACAAATGCTCAGAGAATAAACAAACTACGGCAAATTAATTCAATGAAACATTATATATCCATTTAAAATTTTCTTTATGCAGAATCTATAATAACTTGATAAGCTAACACTATCATAATGTTAGGAGAAAGAAGTAAGATACAAAATAATTTGTACATTTTGAACATATTTAAACAATGAGAAGTAAATGTATTAAAATATGATCATTTTTATTGGTGGTGTGGAGTCTTCCACCTGAAGAATCTCCCTTTTTCCTTCTTTCGTGAACAGGTACTGGCCCCTTTTTTTTTTTTTTGTTCCTCTTTCCAGCAGTCCTTCTGCACCCCATTGCCACCATCCCCAAGTTCTTGTCAAGGCTCTATGATGCCTTATTTAGCAACATTTCTTTTCTTTTTGAACTCTCTTCCTTGGGCTTCCCTGATACCACATTCTTTGATATTCCTCTTACCCTCCTGATCTTACTCAAGCTCCTTGCTACCTTTGCTTTGTTCCTTGACCTCTGAATATTGAAGCACTCCAGGAACTGGTTTCTGGAAGCTGTGGTCTTCTTGGTTCTTCCCTTTCTCCTAAAATGAATTCATCCAGTATAATAGCTTTCAATAACATTTTGATGGCCATGATTCCTAAATGTATCTTTTTCAATGCTGACCACTCATCGAGTTCCAGACTTAGATATCCAACTACTTATTTACCATCTTCACTTGCATATTTAGATGCATTTTAAACACAACATAACCCAGTTGAAACATTGATTCTCATTTTTCCTTGTTCCCATTTGTATCAGTCTTTATCTTCCCACTTCAGAGAATAACATCCCTATTGACTTAGTTGCTCCTGTTAAAGACACGGAAGTATTCTTTCACTCCATCAGCACGTCTCTCAGCTTTAACCCGAATCAGTATTCTTCTCTTCATCTCTGTGTACATTGCCTTAATCCATACCACTGTAATTTCTCTCCAGAATCATTGCTGTGGAACCCAAATGTTCTCCGATTCTACTTTTGCCTATATCTCCTGTGGTTTTCTTATTCACAAGCAGCCAATGTGAAATTTTTAAGAAATAAATTAGATTGTATTATTTCCTCAAATTATTTTCTTTTTCTAAGGGTACCAATGGGAAAAATGCCTGTTTAGTGTTATCTTCCTCCAGTAGATGGGGCTATTGAGCACCAAATTTTCTCAGAACTAATGTACAATTTTTTTTTTTTTAAATAAAAAGAGGAGTTCATCAATGTTGATTTTTACTAACTGTAAAACATTCCTCAGAGTAGATCCACTATGGTTGCAACTATCAAAAATATACAAAAGTGGAAAACATAAAATGTTTATTATAAAGCATGAAAAGAATATAATTTGTTAATCAGATTCTCTTACTATTTGAAAGCCCTGAAAATTTGTGTGGACTCTAGAACATATATTGACACTCAATTATAATCTTTGCTAGGAGAAAGAGAAAGGGGAGCTCTTTTCTCTTCTGTTGGTGAGTTTTACGTTTATTCCAAAATGGGCACGATTCAGTCTCCACTGGGATTTTCCTAAGGCTATCATCCATATGGATGAAACAGGATGATAGCTAGGAAGGGAGAAACATTAACACTTAAAGAACAGCTTCTATGTATCATTTTGCGTATTTTATCTACAGCTTCCATAGTATTTATTTGAGTTAAATATTCTCAGCCATATTTTATTAGATGGAAAAACTGGGGCTGGAAAAGGTTAAGAGATTTGCCATTAAGAAAAAGTAAATAAAACAATTGAATTTGAATCCACTCTGGCTTGCACAGACTCAAATAAGTCTCTCACTGGTGTTCATATGCTGTTCATACACAGTGGTAATGTCCTTGACTGAAAGCGAAAAGTGTGTGGCTCATGCTTAAGGCAAGATGCTGTGAGCAGAAAGTGAGTCAAAGTTGGCATAGAATGATTTGGTGTAGACATGGCTGGAATTAGAGGCAAGTGCAAGATGCTAGGAGACAGCACAGGAAGTATCTGAAAGAACATCCCTGTATTGACTTGTCAACCCTTCCATATGCTATTGCTGGACAGTGGGGGAGGGGTTATGGGTGAGCATGACATTACACACCTGTTAATTACTAGCTTTAACCAGGATAAATCTCACACTTAGTCTTCAGTTGTGAAAAGCAGCGCAACTAAGGAGAAAGAGTATGAGCTCTGGATTTGAATCCTGCATTTTAGACCCAGTGTGACCCTGCACTGGGTCCAAGACTAAATTTTAGGACTTTGAAAAATTGGTCAATATAGCTACCAACTGATTTTGAGGAAAAAGCTAAGTGAGCTCATATTCTAAAAGTGAATGCTCTAAGCTTTACTACTGGCATTTATTATCTTTAATAGCAATACTGACATGATGTATCAGTGACCCACAGACAATCTGTTGGCCATTTTTGCCCAGGATGAGAACCATAGTCAGAAACAGATGAGCACCTTTTGTTTCTGGCTGGAGTCAGGAAGAATGGGGAGTGGGTGAACAGTAAAGCAGCAAAAACAAGATAAACAAAACCAGTCTTCGGGTTCCATTTTGTTTCTGGTCAACCCATATCCCAGCAGTCCCTGCTTCTCAGGTCAATGAATATTCAACAGACAGTGTGGTTCTGTCTGCTGCCAACTTATAGCGTTCAACCTAGAAACTACCGGACTTCCGCGTTTCCTCTGCTGAAACTTTTCACCTCTAATTTAAGCAGTGCAGTTGGGAAACTTCAAAGTAAGTATAGTGATATGGTTTGGCTGTGTCCTCACCCAAATCTCAACTTGAATTTTATTTCCCAGAATTCCCACGTGTTGTGGGAGGGACCCAGGGAGAGGTAATTCAATCATGGGGGCCAGTCTTTCCTGTGCTATTCTCATGATAGTGAATATGTCTCACGAGATCTGATGGGTTTATCAGGGCTTTCCGCTTTTGCTTCTTCCTCATTTTCTCTTGCTGCCACCATGTAAGAAGTGCCTTTCACCTCCCACCATGATTCTGAGGCCTCCCCAGCCATGTGGAACTGTAAGTCTAATTAAACCTCTTTTTGTTTCTAGTTTCGGGTATGTCTTTATCAGCAGTGTGAAAGCAAACGAATACAGTCTCTACTTCCATTGTATTTTTAGCCATGCATTGTGATGCAAATGAATGTAATAGTAAACTATAAATTCACAACAAATCAATGCATGCATTTAAACCATTATTATTTTTTCTTAGTTTTATTTTTAATTGGTAAATAATAACTGTCCATATTTATAGAGTTCAAAGTGATATTTCAACATATATATTGTAAAATTATCAAATCAGGGTAATTAGCATATCCATTACTTACCTTAACTGTTCATCATTTCCTCGTGTTGAAAATATTTAAAATCCTCTCTTGTAGATATTCTGATGTATACAATACATTATTACTAATTGTTACTAAGTAGAATCACTGTCACCTTTCTGTGTAATAGAACACCCACAACTTATCCAGGGGAGTCTGGTGAGATAAAAGCATCCTAAACGAGATTAAAAATGGAGAAGAAGTCAATTCTATGTTTCAAAAGTGAAAACCTTTAAAAACAATAAAGTTTAATGGGCATAAAGTTAAGCCATTATTATTTTTGAAGGCTTTGCTTTTGGAACACAGAACTGATTCCCTCTCCATTTTAAAACTTGGTTAGGATACTCTTTTATCTAGCTGGATTCCTCAGGGGGTATCAAATTTTTACACATTGTTTTTATTACTCGAGTTCTGTCTCATCAGTTTATATTTTTAAAATACACTGAAGAAATGCAGTTTGACATTGGCCAGAGGGACCAGCATTGTCTTTTTTCCCAGGAATGGGAGTTTGGCAGGTTGTGTGTGGCCTATGAGAGAGGGTGGGGATGAGCATAATATATTACACCTTTTAGGGCTGAAAAATAACACCTTAAGGTTTAAGACTGAATTACAGAACACTTAGCCTTCAGTAAATCCACTGTGATGGGCAAATGCCTGCCAGATTTCTTTGAGGCTAATTGCTTCTGAAGGCCTTAACAGGTGTCCCCATTACTGTCAGGACTGAGGTACTGCTGCTGACTTAAATCAGAATTTAGTGCATGAAGAGGAGATAGGTGACCAAGACTCCCTTTTATTCCCTGATAATGCAGAGAATTTGGCAGGGAGTGAGGCAAGAAGAGACTCTGAATGTCTGGTTATATTTGGGCACTTAAGCAGTTATGTCTCTACTTTATGGCAGAGAGGCCATATGTCAGCATATAGAATTATTCTTTACCCTGTATTAGCAGAATGACTTGACTAATATTGAAGAAAGAATCCTCCATATTCAGGAGCATACCAGAATAAACTTTAGTTTTTCTTGTTTGCATCAAATCTGATGCAAGATATGTGGCCCGCTGCTGTCTTCTAACCCTACCATCTTTTACTCTCAGCCTCCAGTGGCACCATGGTGGCCAGTGGGGAATGTAGGAGGTATCTGACTGTTCACCTCCTTGGACAGAAAATTACAGTCATCAGTGCATTGACCAGAGCTGACAACATTGTTCCAACTTCAGTCTGTAGTGGTCTGGGAAATGAAAGAGAGCACATACAATATTTGGTCATTATTGTCTCTGCACCATTGTCCCCCACCCCTCTTTACAAGCAGACATATTCCCAAGGGTTCTACCATCATCATCATCATCACCAGCAGCAGCAGCAGCAGCAGCAGCAGAACCAGCAATCCCCTTATTAGCTCAGTTTCCTGATTTCTGAAAAAAATAAGGACAATAATGCCTACTTCACAAAACTTGGATAAAGTAACATTTGAAAGGACTTAAAGTAGGATATGGCACAAAATAGATATTCAACATGTATCAGTCATCTCTAGTGCTACACTCTTGATTGAGAATTCAACAGGGACATTCCCATTGCACATAATTAAACACATAACATGAAATTGAAAATAATATAAAATAAAGTCATTTATTTTTATTTTTCAGTCACATATTACAAAACAAAGTAGTGGTGACTCTGATATGGCTATTTGTTCTTTAATTCATCTTCTTATTCTCAAAGGGCACTGTAGTCATTGCCTGAGATCTGTGGTTCTCAAACTCTAGGTGATCCAGTGTGAAGCAAAGTTGTGAGCCAGTACTGTCCCTTGCTTTCTAACCTTCCTACTCTCACCCTGTTCCTCTGAATAGCATCTGGATTCTGGAAAAGTATGTAGTAATTAGTTAATTACTTCCAGTTTTCTGCTACCCCTTGATTACTATTGTCATTATCATCATCATCAACCCTGTTTTTCACAGAGCAGTGTTTCTGAAAATAATAGTTCCCCATTTTTATTGAAAACACTATAATGTTAGGTTCTCATTTATAAAATTAATAAAGCATTTCACAAGCAAGATTTTTGTTCCCTTTTACAATGAGAAGACTATGACTCAGACATGTACTGTGACTAGTAAGGGGAAGAGTATGGGACTCCACTTCAGGTTTTCTCATACCAAGTCCTGTGCCTTTTTAGTTGTATCAATCTCTCCTAAGGTTGAGATCTCAGGATTTGTAAAAAATAAAAATAGCAGTGGCTTATAAAAATAATAGCAGTGGGTGATTAGTCTCAAATGAGCAAGTAAGGCATTTCCTACCAGCAAATTAGTAGCAATGTTGGTCATATGAATTGAATCTGTTTTTTAAATTGTCTTAACAGTCAACTCACAATTAGAGTTTTAAGCGATTGCTAGAAACATTAAACGAATAAAGTAATTGGGCTGACCACTTGTTCACTAGTTATTTTGATCATTAAGAGTAGCTTATGTTAAATGAATTTGTTTAACTGCAAATAACTTCATCCCCAACCTTCCCAGATCTAGCCAGTCTCAAGGGCTGAGCAAAGCAATTTCCTTGGTTACGTGAGTACTTGTGTTTGCCAAGGCATCTTGGATATCCAAAGGACCCAAAATAGATCTAGTCAAATGGATTTCAATCTTATTTGCTTCCTTCTCCCAATAAGGGTCAGTCCAGAAGGATTCTAAATTAATGCAAGTTCTCCAGAGGTCAGCATAAATTTAAAAACATCAGCATGTGCTTTAACTATTGATAGTCTATTAAACCCTGTTATTTAAATTGTGCTAGCATATAAATTAGGCTGCTGAGAATTAAGAATCGAGGGGCAATGCTTTATTAGAGTAATCCAAATACTGCATACTAAATTGTAAGGCAGATTAAAATAACAGATTCTGTAGATACTCTAGCCTAAAGAAAGAGGAGTATAACTCTCTATGACTTGAGTGAGGGCTGTGCATAGTAAAGTTATTCCAAAGAGTACTGTACAGAAAAAAATAAATGACCTTACAATGGAGAAATCTAGAAACACTTGTCATTTAGGTAATTAATGGTCAAATCATATTGATAATATATATTCTCACTTTATGTGATGAAAATGGCACTTTGTCTCTGTGATCCTCCTCCCCAAACCCACAACCTCAGTCTAATCATGAGAAAAACTTGAGGCAAATTTCAATAGAGAGAAATTCCACAAAATGCCTGACTAGTATTCCTCAAAACTGTCAAGGTCGTCAAACCCAGGGAAAGTGTGAAAAAATGTCACGGCCAAGAGGAACCTAACAACTTGTGACAACCAAATGTAACAAGGGTTATGTGTGATATCCTAGAACAGAAAAATAACATTAGGTAAAACAAAACAAAACAAAAATAGATAACTGATGGACTTTAGTTATTTATAATATATTAAGATTTGTTCATTGATTGTAATACGTACCATACTAATGTAAAATAATAATAATAGAGACAATGAGAATCTGATGTGGAGAAGTTGTATAAAAACTGTTTAATCTGCAAAATTTCTCCATAAATCTAAAACTGTTCTAAAAAATATGTCTATTAATAATTCTAAAAAATCACAATAATAAACCCTTACATGGTCCCAGGTACTGTTCTGAGTTGTGTTATTATTTTGCATGATAATTTACTTAATGATATAATTATCATTCCCATTTTATAGATGGAAAAACAGAAACACAGAGAAAAGTAATCTGCTCAAAGTCATGCCTACAGGAAATGCTGGGTATGGTTAGGACTCAGGGAACCTGAATGCAGTGCCTAGCTCTTAAGGCTATGCTAACTTTCTAAAATCTATTTTCTTGTTTATCTTAGTCTGTGGTCATCTTCGTGACCCTTTTTTGAAATTAACTTCTGTCTAAACCAAACCTCAATTTACCTTCTGTAGTGAGAATTTATTTTTCCTTTCCTGAAATTAATTTCCAATTCTTCCAGCAACACTTACCACTGCTCTGCCTCCCATCAACATCTTCACCTTTGGAATCTACATCTTTCCCAATAACAACCAATAAGGTTCGAATTGTGTTGACTCTACTCCCAGTTCCAGGATTGGACCAAGCCAATCAACCTAGAGCATTCCTCTGGCTGCAATGATTAGCTACAGGATGGCCATACAACATGGCCAATGAGAAGATACAGAAACTTCTCCAGGATTTCCAAGACAGTGAAGCTTTTTTCCCCCTGTATTTGGTGAAGTAAGTGCCTGAGGCTTGTTGCTGTACCTATATTACTACCTTGAAGGCTGCCATACTGAGGAACAGTTGATATTTGGAAGACAGTAGGGAAAGGTAATCCAGAGAAATGAACTGGATAACAATATTTCAGCCTGCCTTGCCCTACACATTCAGGTTATAGGTATCAATTGATTACCTTTTTTTGTTTGAAAAATTTGAGGTTTTTGACAGATAAACATAAGGAGTTCCAGCTGCTGCACTGTGCTCCTCTGGACCTCGGCCCCAGGAAAGTCTGAATTTTACTTGAGCAGTCACCAACCAGTCACCAATTTTACAGAGCAGTCTCTGTAGGTGAGATGAATTTCCTAAGCCATCTCACCCATGCTCACCTTCCTCCTCTCCCATTCTTCCCCCATCGGGGCTAGATTGCTTGTGATTCAGAGCTCCAAAGACCACAACTGGTTTTAATTCAAATTGGTTACTCTTAAATGGACTAGCATTCCCTTGACCTACAGTTTTTATTTCTTGCCTTTTTTCCTTTTCTTGTCCCCAAATAATAATAATTCCTTTATTCATGAGCCTTCTTTTCTCTCCACCATTGCCTGCCTTGCCTTCAACTAAATTTTTATCTCAAAAAGAGAAGGGGAGTTTGTCCCCCATATAATTTCTTTCTATTGCTATATTCCCAATCCCACTGAATGTTTCCAACAGCTGTCTAGATCCTCAAGCCAGAAACTGGACATTTTTATTGTTGTTGTTAATTTTTTTTTGATACCTAGTGGAGTAGAGAGTAGAATGGTGATTACCAGAGGCTAGGAAGGGTAGTGGGGAGGAGGGTGAATCTGTTCCTTCTCATGCTGCTATGAAGAAATACGCAAGACTGGGTAATATATAAAGAAAAGAGGTTTAATTGACTCACTGTTCTGCATTGCTGGCGAGGCCTCACGAAGCTTTCTATCATGGTAGAAGGGGAAGCAAACATGTCCTTCTTCACATTGCGGCAGGAAAAAGAAGTGCAGAGCCAAGAGACTTATAAAACCCTCAGATCTCATGAGAACTCACTCACTATAATGAGAACAGCATGGAGGAAACCACCCCCATGATTCAATCATCTCCCATGAGGTCCCTCCCCCAACACATGGCGATTACAATTCTGATTCACACCTCAAGATGAGATTTGGGTGGGGACACAGAGCCACACCATATCAAAGGGGATGAAGAGAGTTTGGTTAATGGATATAAAAACACATTAGATAGAAGGAATAAGGGCACCAGATTTTATTCTTTCCTCTTTCATATCCTTGCATCTAGTGTTACCATACCCTCTGCCTTACATTTCTAAAATGGCTCACAAATCCATTAGTTTTTGTCTGTTTATCAACAAATGCTCATCTACTATTATCAACTATTATCTTGAAGACTTACATCAATAACCTCCTAATTTATATTGCATCCCTAAACATTGAGAATAATAAATTCACAGAGGCTTGGAGCTGGTAGAGACCTCAAAGATATTCTGGTCCAATCCTTTGTTAAAGTCTTGGGTACACTTGGCAACATACCACAATATCACCTCAACTGCTCAAGGCCCTCCACCCCGTACATCCCCGGACCTGGCCTCAGCCTCATCCCTCTGTGTACTTCTATGCATGTGAACTGCTGCTTACTTACATCTTACCAAATACAACTGCACATTCAGGCTTCTGGGCCTTTGCTCCTGCTTTTCTCTCTGGAAAATTGATTCCATCCCTTAAATCATCTGACAATAAGCATTCACTTTTCATAATTCAGTTCAGGGTCACTTTCTTATAATATATTTCCTGATGATCTTTTTCATTCTTGCCATAGTACTGGTTTCTTCCAACTTACATGCCCCTGCTGTGGCCTCTGTGGACTGCTATCACAGTACCTAGAACTTTTTATCACACCTGATCATTTAGGCATCTGTCTCCTTATCTAAACTGAGAGTTTTTCAGGCTGAAGGTATCCTTTTTTTTGTATTTGTGCCCCTATACCAATCATAATATCTGTTATGTAACAGGACCTCCAGGCATGTTTAATGAATGGCTAAGTTAATGACTGAACAATTAGGTCTTCATCCATAATAAGCTGGACATGGTCAAGGTAATGTCCCCTCGCCCTTGTTTGAGCCCTTGAGTGACTGAAGAGAACCATGAGGTCTCCTTGGTTTACAATGATTTATATTTAATTTTTTAGAATTTATAAATTTATAATGATATGAGAGAGGTGGAGTAAGGGAGAGAGAAACAAAAGGGTAAAAAATAAAACCCTGTCCTATACAGAAGAATGTCAGCTTACATATGTAGAAGAGATTACGGAATTAGAAAAACAACAGTCATTTTTAATTGATTTAAGCAATGATCATCATAATATAGGGTCTTCAAGGACAGGGTCCATATGTAAATGGTCCTCAAAATGTGGTTCAGCATGAGTATCTCTTGAGAACTTGTAAGAAATGCAAATTATCAGTCCCCACTGAAACCCACCAAATTAGAAACTCTGGTGATGAGGTTCAGAAGTCTGTGCTTTAGGATCAGGTGATTCTGATGTGCTGTGATGTGCATTCAAGTTTGAGAACTACCACCATGTACCACCATGTACCACTCCCTGCTGCATTGTCAGCACAAGGAACTACAAAGCAGAAACGATTGTTAATCTAATTGAAGCCTTCTAGTTACCCATTGTTCATTCCTATCACAACTCTTCAGGAACTGTCCTAAACCATTTTGACATTCTTCAGATTTCTAATTCTTCTCTGTACTCCCACTCCCTCAGCAGAAGGCCTAACCATTTGCTGTCCTGAGGAAATAGAGGTTATCCTAATGACTTCCCTTCATTTCTCATCTTTTCATCCAAGTATGTCTCAGTTTCAGCATTCAGGTAGTTTAAACCCCTTGGTATTGCTGACCGGACTTTCATGACATACAATGCCTCCATCCTCACCTCCTACCACTTACCTAATTACAAACTATTCCCCAGCCAAACCCTAAGGGAGTCTTCTTGTATAAAAACCTGAGCATTGTCTCATGAAAAAAAGTACTACTCTTCCATAGCTCCACCTCTGTGTACACACATACAGGGTCTCTTGGCTCATAGTTGGGTCTCAAAATATGTGTGTTAAATCAAGCAATAGGAAAGATGCAAGTTAGGGCTCCTGATTGCAGAGAAAAGAAACTAGTTTCACCAAGATTAAACCAAGAAGAAATTTTTTTTTTTTGGAAAACATGTATTTTAGCTTACAGACTTGAAGGAAAAGCTAGACCATCAGGCCTTGGAAAGGACAGCTAACCAGACCCCTCTGCAGGCATTGGAAGCAGGGCAGTGTCTGAGGGTCAGTAATGTTAGTCAGCCAACTCCAACCATTCTCCATCTTTTCATCACTGTTCCACTTTTCAAGTCATGCATGGAGGATGGGCTAAACTGGCTGAATTTGTGTCACGTATAACATCCAAGTCACAAGAGGTGTCTTAATTGGAATTTCTCCAATAGCAGATCCAGAATCAAAAACTTGAGTGCTTGTAACTTATTTGGGAGGTGATGTCAGAAACTAAATGGAAGTGAGAAAACAGGGATAGTGAGACAGGGAAAGGAGAAAAGACGTTATCATAAACTATGTAGAAAACCTTTGATTCCACATTTCTGGATTGCTCTGGTTGGCAAACAAATGAACTCCTGTTGTGGAAAACCTACAGGGTTCAAAGGGATATGGGGCAGGGATTAATAGAATCTGCTGTAAGAGGTTAATGCACCTCTTTTAAGAATTCCATTAAGACTGTGTGAACTAACCAGACACAGTTCTCTAAAAGAAAATCAAGACACTATTTACTGGGAGAAGGGAGAGTAGATTCTGGGCAGATAACATGATATACATGTCAAAAAATAAGGTAACCCATGGATAAGAGAGATTTAGACAAAACGTGCTTGGGCAGGTTCATAGGGTAGAAAGATCTTATCCAATCAGAGAAAATTATTTTAAAAAATCATTGAGAAGTTGGATTTTGTTCACCAAATGCACTCTCCTGTCTCAACATAGCAAAGTCTGTTTTCATGGTCTCTCCTCTTCAAGCATTCAGTGCATGTATGAACTACACTAGATTCTCATCATCACAACATAATGCAAAGGAAATGTATGTGGATACATGGGTGTAGCAAATCATTAGTGCTGGGTGTTTGCTTAGATCTCGTTGTTGCTATTTTCAGGTGAATAATTGCTAATTTAATTCTTGCTGGGAAAACAACATTACACTCAAATTCCTGTGTGGGGGAAAAAAAAAGAAAACAAGGCACTAATGACTAGACAGACTCAGGTTTCTATGGCAACATATTGCTCTTAAGGCTCAAGTGGAATATTAAAATAGTGGTTCATTAGGTGGTACAGGTTTATTTTCTAATATAGTATATATGCAATATATAGTGCCTCAATAATGTAGTACTTGATTTATGGTCTCTAATATACCCTCTACAGCAGTGACAATTTTTTTCACCACATAAAGAATTATTTCAAGGCTGTAGCTATATTATTATTATTCTATTCATATCCTTTTGCCTCTATGTAGCTGAATGTATATCTCTACCTCCTTATATCTCTCTCTGTCTATATCATGGTCATGGATATCTGCCCTGCATCTAGTAAATATAAAAATTCCAGAGAAGAGGGGAGCAACTCTCTGTCTGAGTATACGAATGTCTGTCCTTGAAATATTTAATGGGTCTGGCATTCAGAACTCTCTGGGATCTTGCTTCTCACTACTTCATTCTCCTGCATCTAAATAGGATCATTCAAGTCTCTTCAAGAATGCTCTTTGTTTTTCATTCTGAAATCCATTCATCTAGCTATATCCTCTTCCTGGAAGATTCTTCCATCCATCACTCCTCTGCTTGTTGAGAGTCTACCCATTCTTCAAGGGCCTGTTGAAATACCCCAATCTCTGTCCTTTCAGATCTTCCTTAAAGGCTTGATCAGAAGTAACTGACCATTTTTCTGCAGTATAAAGGTCTTCATTTATATTTTGCTGGTAGTCCTATTCGAGTGATCTACTGGCCCCAATGTGGATCAATGTTAGAGACACTTCTCAAACACTTGATCTTTTTTTTTGAATCTTTCTCCTCACCTACAATAAATCACCTTGAAATCAGACAGCTCTGATACTACTTCCCTCTCAACTTATTACCTGTGTGTTCTTGAGAAAGAGAGATAACTTCCCGAAGCCTCAATTTTACCATCTATAAAAATGGTTTTAACAATAGATCCTATATGATACTGTTGTTGTAAAGATTAAATGAAATGCAAATCGATGTTGATGATGATGATGATAGTAATGACAACGGAGAGAATGAAAATTACGCTGGTTTAGATGTGCTTGAGTATTGAAAGAAAATTTAAATTTTATAAATAGTGAGTTCAAGGGGACCCACATAGCTCAAAAAAGAGCAAATAGCACGTTAATGCCCTGAAGAGAATGAATGCATCACCAAAAATTCACTGAGCATTTATTAATCATTTCTATGTGCTAGCCTCTGGCGAAAATTAAATACAAACAATGCTTAATATCCTGCAAAATTAAGTTCTGTTTTCTAGCTTGGAACATAAGCATGACTAGTATCCTGCTAGCATCTTTAGAATTTTCTTCCTATGATTTTCCTCGATTTTACAGTCCTCTCATATCGCCATATTTTTCCACTCACAATTTTCTTTCATTGGAATGTCTTTTTTCACCATTCTGTCCCCTAATGTTTCCTCAAGATTTTTCTCAATAATTGCCACTTACCTCCTCTAGCAAAGTTTTTCTATGATCCATCATCCTCTAAGGTTTGGTCACAAACAAGCAAAAAACCAAGTCTCCCTTTTTGCTCTTATAGTTGCTTGTGCAGGTCTGTCACTACACTTTTTCCTCTTGATTTTAATTAATATACTTGATTTTGCATGCAAAAAAAAGTTAGAATTATTTCTTTATCTCTACAACCTTAGCACTTAATACAATGCCTGTCACTTAATATGAACTCAATAAAAAATAAGTACATACATGCATGTAGTATTTATTAGTGTTATTTGACACAAATGGTATACTAGATTATTGCTTGGTAAATCATCACTCTCACCCTCTTCACCTTCATGGGAGAAATATAGTTCTTTGCCCCAGCAACAGTAGCCCTGGCCATGAGGTAATTCAGATGTTAGTGGACATGACACAAGCAAAGGCTAGAAGTGTACTTGTGCACTCGGCTCTTTTTGTGCATGCCTTCCTTCTGCCATGAGAAGAATGTGGGTTAGGCAGCTCTCAGTTCTAAGGAGAAAGAGAGACATGAAGAGCAGCTCTATATCTACTCAGAAGTGGGATTATCACACTTGTTAGGATTGCTATTATCAAAACAAACAAGCAAACAAGCAAAAACAAAAGATGACAACTATTGTTGAGGATTCAGAGAAATTGGAATGCTTATACACTGTTGGTGGGAATGTAAAACGGTGCAGCCATTATGAAAAACAGTAGGGAAGTTCCATACACACACATACACACACACACACACACAAAAAAAAAAAAAAACCCAGAAATACCATATAATCCACCAATATCACTTTTGAGTATTTATTCAAAAGAATTAAAATCAGGATCTTGAAGAGACATTTGCACTCTCATGCTCATTGCAATGCTGTTATGTGCATAAAGCAGAATGTTGTACAACCTTAAAAAGAAGGAAACCTTGTCATATTTGATAACATGAGTGCACCTTGAGGACATTATCCTAAGTAAAATAATCCAGTCACAGAAGGGCATATATGGCATGAAATCACTGATATGAGTTATTTAAAGTAGTCAAATTCAGAGGAGAGAATCATGGAGTGAAATGTTTTCAGGGGCTGGGAGGAGGAGTAGATGGGGAGCTGATATTCCATGGATATAGCATTTTAGTTAAACATGATAATTAAGTCCTAGAGAGTTGCTACACAACATTGTGCCTACAGTCAACAATACTGTACTGTACACCTAAAACGATCTTAAAAGGATAGATCTCAGGTCAAGCGTTCGTATCACAATAAAAAAGAACAAATCAGAAATTTTTCTTTTAAAAACCCACAAAGGTTTTGAGAAACCTGCATGTATCTTAACTAAAAGAATAGAGACTGAGACAGAGACTGAGAGAGACTGACACTGTTGATATAAAAATAGCGCTGGTATCATAACTTTCTACAAGGAAGAAGCAGGCTGAGAGATATGCTCACATACTAAAAGGATATATTCTTCAATTCCATCTTCAGAAGTGACCAAGGAGGAGGATTTCTTACAGGGTAGAACCATGAACCATGGAGAACAGTGGACTGAGGGGCCACTTCCAGAAATTACAATGAGATCTAATCAAAGAACCAGGCACTCTTTGCCCAGTGAGATTTCAGCATTGCCCAGAACCGTTTACAGCTATGTACCTCCCATTCTCTTTGTGTGTGTTGTGGTTATCCTGTCCACATCCCAATACTCTGTGTCAAATGTAAGGAGGGCAAACACCTTGTCTTTTTATTCATTAGTCACTCTACCAAGAGATGTGCAAACTGGGCTTAATATATGATTCTGGATTTGAGTATGCCCTGATTCAGTGAGGTTAGGAAGACGTCTTAGGGTTGTATCAGTGTATTTTGTAGGTATAGATAATGTGAATATTTATCATTTTAGTGGATACTGTGCTGCCCTACCCCCTTATGCAGGACCACAGTACTCATTTTCTTCCATAAGGACTGTGGCCTCCTGATGGCTCACAGCTGAGGCTCTTCCAAAAAATTACCATCAGCATAGGGAAGCTGCCTCACCAAGTACACATCCCTTCCCCAATTAAGATAGCCCCATTGCTTCAACTAGAGACAAATCTAGAGAGTCATCTTAGACCCAGACTTCCCTACTGGATCAGCTGAAGTCTCATTTGAATTTCATCACCCTTCATTGTCTCTCTTTTTCTAACCCTACTTCCTTCATTCTCATACATATCATAATGGAGATTACTGCTAATAAATTTCCTTTAAGAATAATGTCTATATTGTGGTGAGTTGCCATAAAACACAATCAAAGAAAGTTGGATCCAAGAGTGGTCTAAGAAAGCAGAATGCAGAATGAGATTTTAGATCTGGATCAGTCATCTACTGACTGCCAATCAAGATCCAGTCGCTAGTGGCAGGGGGAGTATGGATAACCCTTGGCATGCTGGAGCAGTACAACTTGAAACATTTTTACGGGTGATGTACTGGGATAGAATAACTGTGGGAAGGAATGTTCTGGCAAGTGAATATATCTCAGGCACTTGAGAAGTTCAATGGAAAGTGGAACACTTTGAATGGAAAGAGAAGTGGGTTGAACATCTTCATGGGCAGTTGTGAATTGTACAACTTGCTCATTAAGCACAAATTGGGAAAATCTTAGTATCACATTTTTATGCAGCATAGAGAGTATTCATCAGGCAGGAGGTATTAAATAACCAAGAACAGAAGTAATGTGGCCAGCTAGATCAGCTAGCACAGTGGACACCTGAGTGGAATAGCCATGGTGGCAGGCACAGAGGCCATTCATGGGGAACTGAGCATAGCTACCTTTTACTGTGGCTCACTTAGCTGCTACTGCCACCCAATATTCAACATGCCAGCAACAAATACAAACAATGAGACTCCAGACAGCACCTTCTCTCAAGGTGACCGATTAAATACTTGATGGAACGTTGATTACAATGGGAAAGGGAGGCGAGTAGTTGTTTTTGTGTTTGTTTGTCTGTTTTTGAAACAGAGCATACCCGTGTTGCTCAGGCTGGAGTGCAGTGGCATGATCTCGGCTTACTGCAGCCTCAACCTCTTGGGCTTAGGCGATCCTTCCACTCCCAAGTAGCAGGGACTACCGGCATGTGCCACCATGCTAGGATAATTTTTGTATTTTTTGTGGAGATGGTGTTTCACCATATTACCCAAGCTGGATGAATGATTTTGACTTGAATTTATACATATTCTGAATATGAGTTCATATTTTCTCCCTCAAGGGCCCCCCCAGTCAGCAAAATTTTCAAAGGATTTACAGATTGTTTGGTTCACTAGCATATGAAGCTATATAACACCACATTGGATCAAGGGTCCCCACCTTTAGATCACAGAAGGTGAACATAGGTACGTGCTTTACTGGCTATATCACATACTATACATCACCCCAAATCTATCAGCCTTACGAAGAGATGGCATAGCTAGGATGCTATCCTGGAGATACTACTCTGTGATGATGAAATACCACCCTCCAGGAAGGAGCGTAAACTTGAATCAACGACCATTATATGGTTCTTCATCCCCAAAAGGTACAATATACATACTCATAAACCAAGAGGTGAAATAAGAGTGGCTCAGCACTTTGGGCCACATTAGACACTTTGGAAATGAGTATTTCCAGTCCTAGTCATTCTGAGCTCTGTAACACTAGAGATCATGATTCTCACTGGTGAATGCTTCTATCTGGAAGTACAATAAGATCTGCCATGACACTTTTTGCAGTGGTTGTGGATTGATAAGTACAAGTCCCTGTGACAAGAGACTGTCAGGTAAAGAGCCATCATCCTGGCAGAAGTAATTGACCCTAGTCACCAGAAGGAGGTAGTTATGTTGCTAGAATAAGAGGGGAAGTACAACACACTTATCAAATAACCAGATCTCAAGAGAACTCTATTAAGAGAACAGCGAGAGGGAAGTCTGTCCTCATGACTCAATCACTTCCCACCACGTCTCTCCTGTAACAAGTGGGGATTATAATTTGAGGCGAGATTTGGGTGGGGACACAGAGCCAAACCATATCACATGGTGTTTATGTTGAGTGCTCCAGGTTGATGTTATAAACACAGTGGATTTGCATCACAGTGGAGGAACCTTGAACTTAAAGAACCTGGATCTTTTAAAAAAGGTTGCACGCAAACATGCCCACTGCTCTGGAGGGAGACTGTCTCTATCTTTCAAGGCTGTTCACTATACAAACATGCTTTAAAAGTTCAGAACGAAATGGCAATTAGGGCATCACTTTCAAGATAAGCAGAAATGTGAAAGACCATGAAGAATTGTTGTAAAACACAGAGATCTTTCATCCCTACTCCATATGGAATTAAGTTGGGTCCCTTGACTGAGGGCTGGAGGATCCTTTGTCAAGGTGGTTCACTCACATGACTGGCAAGTTGATGTTGATTGTTGTCTGGGAGCAGCGAATGCCGTGGAGCAGCAATTTAGCTTCCTCCAACATTTATCTCTGCATGGGTTGTTTGGGCTTCCTCATGAATGCTGGTTAGGTTGAGTTCTGGATTTAGAAATCATACAGCATCATTTCCACTGTATTCTCAAGTCCATCCCTACTTAATGTGTTGATGGGAGGAGTAGTAAAATCACAATGCAAGAGAAACATGCAGGATGGGAGATACTGTGGCCCTTTTTTCTTTTGAAAATGCAATCTTCCATAACATCTATTAATGTAATAGCCATGTGTTGAGCATCTATTATATTCCACACAGTGGGCTAGTTGGTGAAGAATGACAAAATCACTGGTTAATGAGTTCCCCATTTAGTGGAGAAAAGAGAGGCAGAAAGAAGTACAGTTAATACTAAATGGTGTGTTCAATAACAGATAAAAATAGAGTAACACACGCACACAGTACAGGGCTATGAGTCCAGTCTCAGAAGCAAGTCAATCATTCTGATTCTGAAACCAGTGCCGGCCCTCAGTACTTAATTTGTCATTGATTTTTTGTACTTATGACATCTCATATTGCATTTACCTGGACACATGTCTTTATTACCCATCAGATGATGAGCCAAACAATAATACTGTTTCTTGAGCCATTATTTATTTGACAGACAATATACTAAACATTTTATTCAGGAAATATCATTTGTTCACTTACAACAAACCCAAAGGGGTAGATAAAATTATACCATTTAAAAAATGAAGAATCAAGTTTCAGAAAGAGAAGTTATTAAAACTTTTAAGTGGCAGACCTTGAAGAATTAGTTCTCAAGTCTTTCAGTTTCCAGTACCTATAACTACTACATTGTGCTGTGGTATGATGATCTCTGTGTCACAGTAACTAAAATATTAGCGCATAAATATTAACAAATCCCTTTCCTCTGCCCTTTAAGAGTTCTATTTTGCATTTATTATATCTGTGCTTTATTATGAAATTGATAACAGTAATAGATGAGGCTGGGAGTCAAGAGAGGCTGGATTGGTTTGCATTGGAAAGGACAGACTGTCAGATACATATTAAAAGGAAAAGGAAATAGGTAGGAGAGAGTAGAGACTAACTACCAATATATGAGTTATATTTAGAGAATTTTATAAAGTTTGAAGAGGAGAGTCAAAGACAGAGTAATAGGAGAGAGGATTTAGGACATTTTACTGTGGTCTGAGCCATGTAACATCTTCTTGATTTTTTTTTACAGAAAAATACCAGAAATATTCAATTGACTTCCAATTACTTTGGATGCCAAACTTGTTTCTTCTTACATCATTCAGAAGTGTAAGGTCCACAAAGCAGTGTTTTATTGAGGTTCTATTTGCATCAGATCATTTCAGATCCAGAAACAGCCAGTAAGTTGCTTCTATGAACAAGTCACAGTGCTAGGAGCTGGGTATTACACAGACCTAAAGAAAACCTGACTTTGTTAGTAAGATTACAGTCCTTTGAGGTGAAACCAATAATAAATAATTGTAGTACATGCAACGATTGAGGAAAACACAGGAGATTGTGAGGCCAGAATGGATAGACACATATTACTATGTGCGGGTGGTAAGTGGGGGGGTTGCTGGGGAAAGGTCAAGTATGTTGCCTGATGCTTTTCATATTCAGAGCATTAATCATATCTAAATTGCTTTGAAATGGGAAGAAAAGTTAGAGGGAGATTTACCAAGTGAACTTGATATCAGAGAGTACCTTAAGCAAAAGGGAAGGTTGATTTCATTATTTACTCATTCCTACTGAAGAAATTAGGGCAAGTGTCTTATCTCAACTGATTCGGCAACCCAGCAATGGAGACAGCCTAGCTGGGCAGGTTCATTGCGTTACATGCCAAGCACATATTAATAAGCCTATCTCTGCGAAGCTTCCCATGGAAGTGAGCTTCCCACTACGCATTAAGCGGCAGGCCATGAGCACTATGGCTATGTGTGTGAACTGATTTGCTGTCTGGGATACTTTCTTGGGTAGCTCTTTAAAATAACCCAACCATACTTTTAAACTTTGTTATGTGAATTCCAGACTCTTATTTAGTCTTTGGGATCACAGTTGTTTTGTTGATTGTTTTCTTCTTGAAGAATAGCCAACATGTTTTATTCATTTTGTATCTCTGGAACTTTGTGTGAACACTGATATTGGTTTAGGGAATAAAAATGACGTGCCAATCTGTGAAGTGGATATTTTCTTCACTACTGTTTCTATTGTATCAATGAGCAAAGTCTCAGAGAGGTCAGGCTCTTCAGCTACAGGGTGACTGTTGGTATTTTGGTTCAAATTCTGTGATCTTATATTCTAAAGCCCACATATTTTCTATAATTAAACTTTATCTCAATATGCTTCTCGAATTAGGCCAAATAAATAGTAGGTCTTTCAACATCTTTATTTTCAATCAGTTGGCCTGTTAGTTCACTTCTTAGCTATCCGATACAAAAATTAAATAATCAATTAAGATATGAACTACATATGACGTGGAATAACTCCATTACATGTTAAGTTAAAAATATTATGTATGCAGGTATGTTAAACATGGCTACATTTTTGTGAAATACAGTATGTGTGTATGTGTGTGTGGCTGTGTGTGCCTGAATTCCTGAAGGCTATGTATAAAAAATGTTAGCAAGGTTTATCTTTGAATAGCAGAATCACAGGTAACTTACCTTTCTTTTTATTTTTCTTTTCTGAATATTTATATTTTGGAACAACTCGTGTTATACTTTCATAAACATATAAAACAGTAAAGTTATTTCCATCTTAGAAAGATAAATCTCTTGTACATATTTGATACTTTGTTATTTGGATTTCAGTGCTATAGAAAAGCCTGGGGATTAGGGAAAACTAGCAGAGCTGGTTGAAATGAAACAAACAAAAGCTGAATGAGGTTCCCAGTACCCTAGCTCTAATAGATCAATGTTTGTGTCCACCTGTGTCCATGTGTAATTTCTGGTGAATCCTGGTCTCTGGTTCAATAGCTTGTTGCATTTGTGTCGTCTCTTACAGTTTACCAGGTCTCTGATCCTCTTTTTCAACAAACACCCTCTGTATAAGCAAGAAGGTCAGGCATTGTTTTCTTTTCCTTTCCCACGTCCCATCCTCTGCTGTATTTAGGCCAAGGAAGTAAAATTCAGAGAGGTTGTTACGTGCTAAGTCCTATATTGAATTGAGTTATGGCATGGGGAGGAGTGCCGAGAGACAGTCAATAAATATTATGAATCATCATAACTACTGTCTTTGCCGTTTATTTTATCTTCCCCTGCTCCCCCAGGAGAACTAGATACTCCCACCTCTAATAAAAATTACACATACCTCCAACCCTAATATAGCATTTGCTTACATGCATCTCCTTGAGGGAAGACAGTATTTCAATTTCCTACTGCTTATGTCAGAATCCGGCACACAGCAAGTTCCCAACACACAATTACTGAATAAATAAACAACTTCTGTCCTGGAGTCCCACAGCACAAAAATAATTATGAAAAATAAAGACAGAAAAAGACCCCTTTAGTAATATGATGGAGCTCCAGGAGATGAGGGGGTGCAGGTCGGTCTCCAGACCTCCTCATAATCTCCAAATTATAGAAATTTCTACATCCGAACCGGTAGGCTGGAGCTGGCTCTTATCGCCGCACAGAGCTGATAACTACAATTTTGAAGACTTCTGTGAGCCATTTGACTCACACTGGTAACTTGAAATTGGCCATGGTGGAAGTACTTACACTGTAGGAACTGGCAAATGGTACAAATTGGCATTTTATTTATTTATTTATTTTGAGACAGTGTCTCACTCTGTTGCCCAGGCTGGAGTGCAGTGGCGTGATCTCGGCTCACTGCAAGCTCTGCCTCCCAGGTTCACACCATTCTCCTGCCTTAGCCTCCCCAGTAGCTGGGGCCTCAGGCGCCCACCACCACGCCTGGCTAATTTTTTGTATTTTTAGTAGAGACGGGGTTTCACCGTGTTAGTCAGGATGGTCTCGATCTCCTGACCTCGTGATCCGCCCACCTTGGCCTCCCAAAGTGCTGGGATTACAGGCGTGAGCCACCGCGCCCGGCCGCAAATCAGGATTTGTTGTTGTTGTTGTTGGTTCCCGGACCGAGGGTTTCAGCACTGTCTTTGTCTCCCCATGCCATAAACTTGCCACTTTCACAGAAAACTGACACAGCAGGAGTATTGGGAAGGCAAGGTAGAGATGGGGGAAGTGACTTGTTCTGGCTTACTCAGTGACTTCAGTAGGGCAAAAAGAGGATTTTAACCCTCAATTCCTTTGCCAACATTTTTTCTTCAACACCACCATATTAGAAGGGCTTAGACAGGCCAGTCACGGCGGTGGCTCACACCTGTAATCCCAGCATTGTGGGAGGCTGAGGTGGGTGGATAACCTGAGGTCAGGAGTGCCATATCAGCCTGGCCAACATGCTGAAACCCCATCTCTACTAAAAATACAAAAATTAACCAGGTGTGGTGGTGCGCGCCTGTAATCCCAGCTAATCTCCCAGGCTGAGGCCGGAGATGCGCTTGAATCTGGGAGGCGGAGGTTGTAGTGAGTCAAGATCACACCACTGCACTCCAGCCTGGGCGAGAGAACGGGACTCCGTCTCAAAAACAACAACAAAACAAAGAAGAGCTTAGACACTCTTCAATAAAGGCCAACTTCTTTCCTTGCTTGAGTGGATGTTACCCTTGGTGGTAGATACCTTAACGGGAATGCGTGCTTCCACCTTGACCTCTGCCAGGGAGCTAGGTAGCCACAAAAGAGCTGACCGCTTTGAGGAACATGAGGAAGATGACAATGATAGTGCTGATGGCAGAGTTTATTATGTGCTGGGCCCCATGCTAGGTGCGTCCATGGACGATGTAATGTAATTCTCATAGTAACACTACAATAACAATAATGACTAGTATCTGTTCATTAGTATTTTGCATGCTAGTTTTTATGTCAAACTCTAGAGGTGACAAGCAATCTCTGCCCTGGGAGATCCCATAGTCTAGGAGCAGTTAATCACAGTACATCACAGCCTGCTCAACCTATACCTAAGCAATAATAACAACAAGAAAAACAAAAATGGTAAACGGTTGCTTATTATTTACCAGATGCTGTTCCAGGCATTTTACATGTATTATCTCATTTAACCCTCCGCTATGGGTGAGCTGTCATTATTATCCCCATTTTAGAAATAAGAAAAATGAGACACAGAAAGCCTGAGACTGCTTTTTTCACCACTATACTTTGCTATTCATAAAACAGAAATCGTTGTTTGGTAAGTAAAGAAACCGAGATTCAAAGAGATAAAGTAAGTTTCCTCAAAGCCACACAGCTAAAAGTGAGAGATGGGATTTAGTCCAGGACTCTGGTTTCAGAGAAGGGATTCTCTCAATAGTATTTATGATGGAGCTGATGATGGTGACAGAGAAAATCATGCCATCCCTCTAGTAACAAGGGCTCCTCAGGTGGAAAGAGTCTCAGATGAGTCAGATGGTATTAATTACTTCTCACAGACAGTAAGTCAAGTCCCATAGTCGGAGTCATAAAGCCAGTTATGTAGAGTCAGAGCCAGTCCCAACCTCAGAACTCTCTTCACATCCTTGTGCCCTTTTCTACTGCTTTCCCATGGACTGTCCTCTCAAGAGGATGCCTGTCACAGACCCTTGGATTACTGGTCTGCTTGATAGCATTTCTTGAATATAAACTGGCTAGGATGTAGGAGTCTCAAATTAGGGGCTATGGTTTCTAGTCATTTCTGGTTTGATCTTACGCCTGCCTCTTCCCTCCCTGGATTTCCATTTTCTGAAGGTAAAATGATATGCATTGGGGAACGGACTTAATGATCCCAAAGGTGCTTTTTAAAGTTAATATTATATTCTAAGTTTAGCTGGGGAAATAGAGTTTTCTGAGAAAGAGTCATACTCTACAGCTTTGGACGGGAAAGTGCTTTTTGACATGAGATCTGAGAGAACTAAGAAATCAGCCAAGCATCACTGAGTAGGCTGTGAATGGAAGAATGCTGGCAGATCTTCAGGGACACAGTAATTAAGCCAGAAGCAGATGAAAGTTTCTAAAAGAGGTGTCAACAAAAACTAGTGCTGTGGCCGGGTGCAGTGGCTCATGCCTGTAATCCCAGCATTTTGGGAAGCCAAGGCAGTGGATCACCTGAGATCAGGAGTTGGAGACCAGCCTGGCCAACATGGTGAAACCCCGTCTCTACTAAAAATACAAACATTAGCTGGATGTGGTGGCAGGCACCTGTAATCTCAGCTACTTGGGAGGCTGAGACAGGGGAATCGCTCGAACCCGGGAGGCAGAGGTTGCAGTAAGCCAAGATTGCGCCATTGCACTCCAGCCTGGGTGACAAGAGTGAAACTCTATCTCAAAACAAACAAACAAACAAACAAACAACTATTGCTGTGCCTGATAGCCTCTAAGAGACCTGCTCAAACATTTGTAGATAAGGGAAACGTGGCTAGAGCCTAGGAGATGGAGAACTACTATAGGGCAATTAACATGAAAGAAAACATTAAATAAGACTGTAGTAGTACAGTGAAGTAATATTGGAAAACATTAAAATCACAGAGTCCTTCTTTCACCAAGTTTTATCAATTGTGAGGAACAAGTGAGAGTTAAGGAAAACCCTCATGGCTTTTGCTGAACCCCCATCCCAGTAATGGAGACAGAACTTCAGAGTTCTCCAGGTGTTTTATTTTCCAGTTTATAGTACAGTTTAACTACTGCTTTAGAACTTTTGCATCGCTTGTTGGGGATATGAGTGGCAGTGCCTGAGAATTAACCTAATATAGAGAAAAGTTAGAGCTGAGAAATCCAGTAAGATGTAAAGCATCATTTGAGGTCCTGGACATAGCTATTCTTAAAGCCATACTTCCTCTTACAGGGCTAGTCAATACCTCTCATTTCTATTATGCCTTCAGTCTCTTGGGTTAGTTACCTTTAATTTGCAATAAGAAGAGTCCTGGCACCTAATACAAACTAATAATTTTATGTAAGTATCTATACATGCATGTGTACATTGAAAAAGTCTAGAAAAAATGGCACCCCCCAAAAAGCAAACACTGCATTACCTAAATCTTGATTTCTCAATACCATCACCAAACCAAAAAAAAAAAAAAAAAAAAAAAGCCAGAGATCCTTATAGGAATGACTGATTCTAGGTTTGAGGTGGGAAAGTACAAGGTAAACTAGACTTTTTTTTTTTTTTTTTTGCCAGAAATCAAGAAAGAACTCAAACACCGATGGGCTACATCCAGTGCATACAAGAGCAGAGGGAAGGGGTTCCCACTGGCTAATTTTTGGAAATTTAAGCACAAAAAAAGAATGGTTATAATTTATTGTAGTACATTTAATTTTTTAGAATTTATAAATTTATAATGATATGAGAGAGGCGGAGTAAGGGAGAGAGAAACAAAAGGGTAAAAAAAAAAAAAAAAAAAAAAAACCCTTGTCCTATACAGAAGAATGTCAGCTTACACATGTAGAAGAGATTACAGAATTAGAAAAACAACAGTCATTTTTAATTGATTTAAGCAATGATCTTCAATGGAATTATGACCTGTTTCTACTCACAAAACTTTTGAAATCAAATGTGTGGGTGTTTCCACACCAACAACCATTCTCTAACTCTCTCAACACCAACTGGGTGTCCAACAATTCAATACATTTCTTACACCAACTACCTGGAGTTAGCATCAAGCCCCATAGGTGAAAGCCTCAGTCTCTCAAGACTGCCCTTATTTCAGATGCCAAGAGTGAGTCCTGGGGACTTTCCTGCTTCTGACTGGCTAGCTGTAAATCTAGGGTTCCCACAATTCTCCCCTTGATTTTGATAATTTGCTAGAACAGCTCACATAACTCAGGAAGTCACTTCATTTTTATTTACTAGTTTACTATAAAGGAACAGTCAAATGGAACAGAAGCATAGGAGAAGGGATGGGAGAATGCAATATCACAGAAATAAAAAATCATTAAATAAAAAGTTTTAGGGAAAACAGATATTCCATGATGCCAAAAGATCCCTACCTCCTTTGCCACCCCAGGAAATCTTGTAGATAATAGCAAAAGGAAACATATACCTTTCCATACCAACATCATGTTGACCATCATCTTAACCAAATGATCAAACTTTGCCTTGTCAATAGTTAGAAAACTTGATTTTGTTTTTCTCCTTTTATGTTGTAAAATGACATTGCCAAAAATGTTTAACTTGGATCTAAGCAAGCCTTTAGAACCAATGCTCAGTTTCCAGAAAAAATAGAAGATGGGAAAAATGGCTAATCACACCATGAAGATTTCAGTAAATATAAATTAATATAGATGTGGAGTTTTCTACAAAACCATTGGCCTAGACTCTGCCAGAAGTCAATATTAACTGGGGGAGAAAAGAAGAAATATAAGATGACAGATCTGTTTTAGAGAGAATAATTCGAAGAAACATAATGATGAAAGATAATGCATAAAACTTTGAGTGGATATTGATTTTAAATTTCAAACAAATATAGAAAGAGTCTAAGGATAATTGAGAAATTATGACTGTGGGCTATTATGAATAGTTATTAATTTATTTATGTGCAAAAGGCATTGTGACTTTATAGAAGAATGTCTTTATTCTTAGCAGAGGTATCCAAAGTGTTCAGAAGGAAAAGGTCAGGATATCAGCAACTTACTTTCATATGGATCAGAAACATATGACTATAAACCCTTTATATTTATAAATATAGAGAGATAAAACAACTATGATGAAATGTCAACAACTTTTGACAATTCTCGGAAGATATACAAGTGTTCTTTGTGCAAGTCCGAGAGTTGGCAAACTTTTTCTGTAGAAGCCACTTTACATATATATAGTACTTTACACTAAAAAATATAGTAAATAACAAACTTCTTATGCTTTGTGTACCAGCAGGTCTCTGCATAGCTACTCCACACTGCCCTTACAGTGCTAAGCAGACATTGACGATGCACTTAAGAATGCACATGGCTGGATTTGGCTCTCAGGCATAGTTTACCAATCCCTGTACAATAAATCCCCCTTATCCATGGGAAATACATTCTAAGACCCCCTCCCCCCATAGATGCCTGAAACTATGGCTAGTATCAAATCCTCTATATACTATGTTTTTTTCTAAGCATACATACCTATGATAGTTTAATTATAAATTAGGAACAGTTAAGACATTAACAACAATAGCTAATAATGAAAGAGAATGAACATAAGAGTATACTGTGGTAAAACATGTGAATGTGGTCTCTCTCAAAATTTCTAATTGTACTGTACTCACCCTTCTTGTGATGATGTGAGATGATAAAATGCCTAATGATGAGATGAAGTGGGATAAGTGACATAGGCATTGGAGTGAGGCATTAGGCTACCACTGACCTTCTGAAGATATGTCAGAAGGAGGATTATTTGCTTCAGGTGATCCTGGATCACTGACCCATGATAATGTTGATGGTGGGATTTCAGGAGCAGACCATGTAGATGACTAATGGGTGGATAGTGTATGTAGAGTAGATACACTGGACAAAGAAATGATTCATGACCTAGGCAGGATGGATTTCATCACAGTACTCAAAATAGCTTACAATTTAATACTTAGAAACTGTTTATTTTCAGACTGAGGTTGACTGAGGGTAACTGAAATCTTGGAAAGTGAAACTGTGGATAAAGGTGACTAATGCACTACTCCTTTAACTCTGTATGTGATTGTAAATTCTCATCATATAAAGTGTGGAGAGAAAAGGGAGCCTTGGTGTTGATCATCATAATGCATATCAATGAGGAAGTATTCAACATGCACAATGGAGTGGTGATGGACAAGGGTTGGTGAGAGGGCACCTCATAGTCTCTGCTAAGGGCATGGGGCTTTGTGGGTGAGTAAAACAGAGCCAGCAAAAGCATTCTCTACTCTCCTTACAATTGCTTGTTTTAAAAGTTTGAGCTCCAAATCACTGTGCTATTTTACATTTGGTCTTTTTTTATTTTCCTCAGGTTTTTTAAATGTGTTATTGTTGTTTCCTGAGTGCCTCCAAATGCTACTTGTGCATATTTAATACCATTCAAAAATCTCTAGATTTACTCAAATTTATCTTTATTGATCTTGCCAGTTAGTAACTGTGTAAAACAGAAAGGCGTTGACTATGTGTAAACCAATTGCAGACAATTATTTTATTTCTGACACCCTTATCTTGACGTTCAGTTCTTTAGCAAGACTTATCTACTTTGACAGCTGGGGACTCTGGGACTTCATTCTGCCAGATATAAACCTCAAGTAGATGTGAGGCTATGAAGGGAGCTGGTTGGTTTGGAAAATTGAGCACTGAAAGTTCTCAGGTAAATAGGGAGGAAGCGCTAAAATACTGCTTCTTCAGCTTCAGTCTGCTTTTGGCTAGCATTTTATCCTAGTTAACACTATAAAGAGAGGTTGGGGTTCTTCTGTTTAGTCAAGCTTTGTTTTCAAAGATCTGCATTTTCCACTACTTGGACAACACCTCGATCTGTGCTCTTTCTAGAGCACTGACAGTCTTATCAGACAAACAGCCTGTTCAGAGTCAGTCAACTTCATCTGGCAATTAGGCTGAAGATAAGCCATTCCTCTGTTTTGCATTTGCAGATAAAATCATGCTTCCCATTCAAGAGGTTCACTCTGGGTTTAGATGGCATTTCTGAAAACATGGCATTGACTGACATTATTGACCCTGGACTGGGAATGGAAAGATCAGAGTTCTCTGCATGGCTGAGCATCTTACTTTTCCTTGACCTTGGGAAGGCAGGCGCCTTCTCTGATAGAGATTATCTGTCAGTGAAACTAGGTGGGTAGACCTGGAGACTTCCAGCTTCCACCTCCTATTTAACTACAAATCTATACACATGTTCATTTTTTCATTTTATTTTATTTTCTAGTCATGAAGGCAATTTTATGTTTCAAAATAAGAATCCATTTCCAGATGAATAATTTGTTAATTCAACTGTGCAGTTAAAAGATGAGGAAGATAGTGACTCAAGAAAATACACACACATGCGTGTGTGTACCTGCAGGCTTCCAGAACTATACTTTCTCAGAACAAATGTGTCAGAACTTGAAAGAAAATGTTATTGAATTGCCATGTCACTAATCATGCTCAACATGCTCTCTCAAAAGAAAAGAAGAGAAAGTAACCATTGTTACTTATTTAATCTGTAGTATATTCTCAAAATTCTTCCCCTAATGTGTAATATGTGTATATATCATAACTGACCTTTGTGTGTTATTTTGGTTGCTGTTCATTCTCCTGCTCCACTTTAAGCTAAGTAAAGGTAGGCAAGGAATCTCTCAAACACCATCGTATCTCTAGGGTTCTGCAGTTTCAAGTGCATGTGCTCAATAACTATATGTTGAATCAAATACAATTGAATTAAATAGAGAAATAGAGTCTATGGAGTCAGGTTTTATACCCAGACTATGCAACTAGTGTTTGAAGTTAAGTGTGCTGGACTTTAACCTGTGTTCATTCCGCTAAACTGTTTTGTCTCGTAAGATTATTATTTCACACAGCCAAATAAGTGAACTTGAGGCACTTTACAAACAGAAAAGCTCTGGTTTACCCCCACTCCCCCGACCAGAAGCCCATTTTAAATCTAGCTGATACCAACAATTCTACCATGGTATGATGATTTTATCCTATGAGTGTAAGGTTCTGATTAATATGAAAAATGCTAATAACCTTGGAAGATCTCACATGGACATTATCAGATATCTATCCTTTTATTTAAATAAAACATCTTATTCCAGCAGCACATGTTCTTTTTAGAGTTTAAATACCAATCACTATGGAGAAACAGATGGAGGAATGAAAACCAGGAATCAAGGGGAATTAAGAAATGTAAAACAATCTGACACAGTTCTCACAGCGACAGCATGTTCATTTTCTCTCTCAGCACCCTGCTTCTGGTGTCACTGGTATCCGAGTCATTAGCTGGTAAAGCTTAGCACCTCATCGAGGGGTCTGCATCATTTCACTCTTCAAGACAGAAAAGTTGTCAAGACTGAAAGAAAATAGATCTCTGTTAGAAAAAAGGGGATTGCTATTTTGGGATTTGGGGTTCTACCCAGCAACACCCAAGATACCACTTTTTTACCATGGAGATGAGATCATTACAAGTACACGTACAAATGCTTATGTGAAATTAAATTATTTAGAACAAAAAGAAATATGTATTTCAGAAGAAAGCATTTATGTGAAGACCTATGTCTTGTTTGGATCATTTGATTCTTTGAAATTGTTTCTTTTAAGGGAAGGAGAATGAAAAAAAATCTCTATAATTCTACAAACATAAAATTCTATGACTCAGTGATTCAGTTTCATACCGAGTATATTGCTAGCCAAAATACAAAAGCCTTTTTATTATTATTTTACTTTTTTAAAAAGAGTTGTTCCCAAATGACATGAATTCATGTTGTGGTATAGAGAGTTTAGCAAAACCCTAGAGGTATTCAATCGTTAACTAGATCATTGTTTGGCAAATACATTATAGAGGCCAGTCCTGCAAAACATACGGTGGTTTTCAAAGTGTAGTATGTGGTTCATACACATCAAAATCATCTAGGCTGTTTGTTAAAAAGTAGTAACTAAAATCTCTAGTGATTACTTTTAGTAATTTGCATTTTAAACCATTTAACAGGGGAATTCTTATGTAGTCTGAAACTAAGAAGTACTAATAAAGAGAACTGGATCTAATATCATGAAGTCCAATTTTAGACCCTATTTTATCTTCCTTTATGTTAGTTTTTAAAAACGTTCTGTTTGCTCAAAAGAAAGTGGATGGAATAGTAGATCATCTAGAGTTCCTGAGTTAGGAGCACCAGAAACAAATTCTGCTAAAAAGTGATAACAGAATCAAAGAGAAAATAGTACAAAATCTAGCCTTTGGAAGCACATGACCTGCAGTCACTCTTCTGAACTTAGGCAGTATAGGCTATCTTTTGAGGACATTGCTGCCGGGATAATTCAGTTCTAGTTAATTTCAGTTTCCTAGATTAAAATTCAAAAGTTTTAGAGAAAAAGGCATTCAAGTTGGAAAGAAAAAAGTAAAACTATCTCTATTCACAGATAAAATTATATATATGTGTATGTGTGTATACATGTATATACATGTGTTATATATACACACATATATATAATCCACAAGAATGCTACTAGAGCTAATAAAGAAGTAAGCAAAGTTGCAGGGCACAGGACCCACATACAAAATAATTGTGTTTCTGTATATCACGAATGAACAATCCAAAAAGAAAATTTAAAAAGTAATTTTTAATTTTACTTACAATAGAATCCTTAAAATTTTAAAGATTATTTAAATTTAGATTTATTTATGAATAAATCTAAAGAGGGAAGTGAAAAATCTTGTACACTGAAAACTGTAAAATATTGTTGAAAGAAATTAAGGAAGATCTTAAGAAATGGAAAGACACCCTACATTCATGGATAGGAAGACTTAACCTTGTTAAGATGTGAATATTATTCAAAGCAACCTGCAGATTTGACACAATTTCTATCAGAATTCCAACAGCTTTTTCCACCAGGATTCATAGCATCATGATTCACAATAGCCAAAAGGTAGAAACTACCCAAGTGTTCATCAACAAATAAATAGATAAATGAAATGTGCTATATACACACTATGGAATATTATTCAGCCATAAGAAGAAATAACATTTTTATATAGGTTACAACATTCATGAACCCTGAAGACATTGTGCTAAGTGAAATAAGCTAGACGCAAAAGGATGAATATTGTATGATTCCACTTATATAAGGTACCTAGAGTAGACAAATTTCATAGAGACAGAAAGTAGAATAGAGGTTACCAGCATCTGGAGACAGTGAGGAATGGAGAGTTATTTTTTAATGAATAAAGGGTTTATGTTAGGGATGATAAACATGTTTTGATTATAGATAGTAGCAATGGTTACCCAACACTGTAAATGTATTTAATACCACTAAATCAAACATTTATAAATAGTTAACATGATAAATATGTTATACATATTTTACCACAGTGAAAAAAGAAAGGGAAAATGCCTTAAGATCAAGAGCGCTAGCATCAGCTTAGACTTGGATCATATCTATGGCCACTCCTTGCCTGGGAACAGTGTTTGTTGGGTGGGAGTTAGGATTTGGGGATGGGAGTAAACTTGATGGGTGGCCCCATTCAGGCTGCCAAAATGGTGAAAAATTGTTTCCCCCAAAGAAAAATCAAGAGAAAAGTGAGGAAACAAAAGCAAATGTTTACTGCAGAGTTATTTGAATGGAGATTATTTCTTAGTATCCAGACACTACTAATCTCTTAAATTCTCAAGTGCATTAACAAAAGAATGAGTCAACTGACCCCAGCAAACATAATCTGTATTTGCTGATTTAAAATATCACTTGCCCTTGGCAATTTGACACGGGCCTCATTAAGTCACCTAGAGTGAGGGTCTTCTTACAGAAGGAATAAAAACCTGCTGTCCCCAAAATGACTGATTTCTGAAAAATTTTATTTGAATTTGTTTAACGGAAACAGACACTATCCATTACACTTTAGGCCTCACAACCCCTCTGAGATCTTATACTTGACTCAACTCATTCATTGGTGTGATCTACTTGGTCTACGTAGATTTTTAAGCAACTTGGTCTACGTAGATTTTTAAGCAACCCTGGGCTTACGGTGAGTTGGCAAGCACGTGTGAGAAAGATCATGTTGTCTTAAGCAACTTTGATTCCAAGAGAAGGAGAGTAATATGAGTGCTCCAGTCCAGTCACCTGATGAGAGATTCCTGAAGGGTGAACTTGCATCTTCAAAGCATTGGAGGTAGAAGTAAGATGGGCAGAAGGATGTCCCAGAATCACCCCAGGTACTGTTCTCTGCCTGTCACACTTTCCAGGTCTTCTCTCAGCTCTTCTCTCACTTATTTTCTCCATAGCACTTATTACTCCTTTCAGTGGTATGTATTTATTTCATTACGGGTTTTTTTTCTCACGTAGGATGTGCCTAGAATAAGAGGAATTTTTTTCCACTGCTCTACTTGAAGTATCTAATACAGTTTAGGCACACTTAGCTAGCACAAAATAGGTGGACTATAAATATTTGGCAAAAGAATAAATTCAAATCCGTATTCTTAAAAATCAACCTTCTTAAACTACCTCCAACACCTCCCTCCTCCACAAAATGAAAAATATGTTAGAGTCAGAGGGTTTCATATGGTACTATCTACTGCCTTCTATTATAGCAGATGAACAGATACAACAAAAAATGTTATGTTTGTTCACTTAGATGTCTTTCCACTGAATTCTCAACTCTTCAAAAACAGGGAGTGTGAAAACTCAGTGAATATGTATGGAAGGGATGAAATAAAGCATGATTTGGGAAGTGAACTCTAAGAGTAAACAATAAAAAATAAACTTCAGGTAGAATGTAATGCTTTTCTTCTCTTGCTATCCATTAAATTCAAGAGAGTACATTGGTCCTGATTTGTTGCCCTAGTTATTTAAGCTTTTTGCTTCCAGCAGAGGATATCTAGATTAAAAGATAAAGGTTGAGATAAAGATGGATTGTAGAATGCCAAAAATAATTGTTACTGTCTTTTCAACAGTTCCAGTATAGTAGGATCTAAATTAATCCTGGATTACTAATATTTATTGTCAGTCATATAAGAGATAACACAAAGGCCATATTAAAATTTTTGATCTTTATAAACTTGCCTCCAAAGTTCAAGTAAGTTCGAGAATATATGGATAAAAGAAACACAAGCACATTTTTTAAAATGTTGTTAAGAAAGCTGACTTTTCCCTAAGTTTCAAGAGGAATACGTTTATCATTCAGCAAATATAGAAAATAAATGTGTATGTATTCATCAACATATATATGTGTATAGAGTTTAATATTTTCCACATTATTTAATATTTATATATTTTAATATATTTATTTTAATATATTTAGTATTAATTATTAAATTCCTGTTTTCTCATTTTATTAAATATTCTTTAAAATTACAATTACTGTTTATTATTTCAATATTTGCATTATTCATTTATTCAGTCCCTTATTGTAGGGCTTTTACAACCTAATAGACTGCAAGAAACATCCAGTAATCTCTACCTTTATTCGCGTTCCCCACCGTTTTTCAATGTGACTTTGAAGCTTCTCTTATCAAAAGATGCAAACTATTTCCCCACTCGTCTTTGATTAACAGAATGTGGTGGTAGTGACTGCATCAGATCTGAGCCTACACACCCAGAAGCCTTGCAGACTTCTACTTCCTGCCTTGGAATCCTGACAAGCCACTACCTAAGCAAATGTGAGCTACACTTTTAGTGATGGTTACATGGGATTAGATGAGAGACATGGGGCCCAGATTCCTGATTGCCCCACGTGACAGCTGACAAACACCCGGGAGCAGGGCTGCCCAGCTAACTTCTGCTGACTGCAGGTGAATGAACAAGCCCAGCCAGATAGAGAAGAAACAGTCAGCTGGGCCATAAACAACGTTTTGTAATAATCGTTTATTTATATGGTTTATATTTTGTTTCACTCTCATTTTTTAATGGGAATAGGACTTCTTTTATTGTGGTAAAATATACATAATGAAAATTTACCATTTTAACTATTTTAGCTGTGTAATTCAGTGGCATTCAATATTGTGCAATGCTCACAACTATTTCCAATTCTTTTCATTATTCCAAACAGAAACTCTATGCCATTAAGCAATAACTTTTGATTCTTCCCATCCCCAGCTCCTGGTAATCTCGATTCTACTTTCTGCCTATATGAATTTGCCTATCTTAGATACCCCACAAAAGTAGAATCATACAATATTTGTTCTTTTGTATTTGACTTACTTTACTTGGCATATTTTCAAGGTTCATCATGTTGTATTATGTATTAGACTTTTATTTCTACTTATGGCTGAATAACATCCTATTGTAGATAAATAGATATAAAATATGGTAAATATATGTATATATAAAATTTATCTCTTCATTTGTTGATGAACCCTTGAGTTGTTTCTACCTTTTGCCTACTGTGAATAACACTGCTATGAACACTGGTATAGAACTACCTGAGTGTCTGCTCAATTACTTTGGGTATATACGTAGAGGTTGAATTGCTGGGTCAAATAGTTATTCTATGTTGAACATTTTGAAGATTGCCAAAATTTTCCAGAGTCTGCATCATTTTATGTTCTCACCGGCAGTTCACAAAGATAACATTTTCTCCACATCCTTGCCAACACCTGTAATATTCTATTTGTTTGATACTAGTCATGCTAGCGAGTGTGAAGTGGTGGTATCTCACTGTGGCTTTGATTTGCATTTTTGCAATGACTAATGATGTTGAACACTTTTTTTTCATGTGATTATTGATCATTTGTATATCTTCTTTGGAAAAACTGTCTATTCAAGTCTTTTGCTCACTTTTTAATTGAGTCATTTCTTTTGTTATTGAGTTGTAGGAATTCTGTACATATTCTGGATATGAATTTCTTTTTAGATATATGTTTTTTCTGTCATTCTGTTGGTTTTCTTGATAGTGTTCTATCATTACCAAGTGTCGATGCTAATTTTTAAAAATTTTGATGAAATCTAATTTATTCATTTTTAAATTACTTGTAGTTTTATTACCATACTTAGAGACCATCACCAAATCTAAGGTCATGGCAATTTTTCCTTATGCTTTCTTGTAAAAATATTGTAGTTTTAACTTTAAATTCAGTTATGTAACTCTTCTAAACAATTTTTGCAAAGCGTGCATTCCTTAGTGTGTTTGGCCACTAAAGTTTCTGTTCTATTATATTTGTGATCAGCCTGACAAGCAGTTCTTTAGATGTCTAACTGCAAAATGAGAAAGAACATTAAAAAGATGCTGTCTCCTTAAATCTGACAGATACTTCTCAGGAATTCTGCTTCAGCTGAGAGGACCAAAACAAAGGCAAGCATTTGGGCAGGTTCCTCAGGTAAGTGGTGCCACACCAACCTAAACACACAACTCCAAATGTTTAGAGGAGAAGGTCTCCACTGCCTGTCCTGGCACCAGACAGCAACTCCAAAATATGGGATGCTAACCCCACAACCTTGAAGGGGCTAAGAAATGGTAGATGATAGTGGGTTCTAGCATGAGCACGCTGGTGACTTACATGTGATCAGCAGCCTTTCCTTCCATTGAGCACTGCTCTGGCTGCTGTAAGTGTTAGATCAGGTTCCAGAACTCCAGTGAAATTGATCCAAATCACTCTTTTCAGCTCAGTGATTTATTTGGGGGAGGAATCAATTTCTCCATTGCATCATAAAATTTTCTACTCTGCTATTGTGTGACATTATTCGTCTCACATTTTTAAATTAAACATTTTGAGATAACTGTTGATTCACATGAAGTTGAAAGAAATAATACAGAGAAATCCCATGTATTTATTTATCCAGTTTCAACTTCTGGTAGCATGTTGTAAAACTGTAGTGCAAAATTACAAGTGGAATATTGGCATTGGTACACCTCAAGATGCAGAACATTTCCATAATACAAGAATTACTCATGTGGTCTTCAAATAGCCACATCTACTTCCCTTTAGCTCTCAACCCTTCTGAACCCCTGGTAATTACTATTCTGTTCTCCATTTCTATAATTTTGTCATTTCATCATTTGACCATTATTCCACAATTTTCTCAACCTCAAAATAAGAATAATATTACTTACTTCCCAGTGTAACTTCACATAATGTACTTCAAATTTATTTGAGTACTTATCTTGCACATATTAAGTACTCCAATAAATGTTAGCTGTAATTATTGATGCCATTATTACTATAGTCAGAAACATAGCCTTAGGGTATCAATACCAGGGATAAAGTATTGTCATTGGAAAAAAGTTAAAGAATATGTATTTGGCTTTAACTTTTTCTTAACTAACTAGAAGGTATCCTCCATTATATCATAATATTTCTAAATCTTACTTTCTCCACATTTAGAATGGAAATAAGAAAGTTATTTTACATTCAATGTTTTTGTGGTGATTAAATGTACAATGTTTATATAGGTTGAACCAGTCAGCTTTCTTTCCCCTTTTATTATTCACTGACAATGTATGAGAGTTAAAGGTTAAATCTATTGTCAACCTACAAGGTTAAATCTATTGTCAACCTACAATGTACCCATTAGCAGAGGTACACAGGGAAGAACGTACTATACAACTCTTTAATGAAATTCTTACCCTTCTGCCTCAATGACAGAGAAGGACAATATTTTGAAAATGCTTATTCTACCTCTTCTATGCTTTTTCTGGGAAAGCAAGTTGGTACACCACCTTGGGAAGATTATATGTTAGGTCTATTGAATTAGGCCATTCTTGCTTGCTACAAAGAAATACCTGAGACTGAGTAATTTATAAAGAAAAGAGGTTTAATTGACTCATGTTTCTGCAGGCTGTACAGTAAACATGGTGCTGGCATGTGCTTGGCTTCTGGAAGCTTTTATTCAGGGTGGAAGGCAAAGTAGGGAGAAGACACATCACATGGCAAAAGCAGGAGCAAAAGACAGTGACTTAGCGGGGAGGTGCAACACA
Organism: Macaca nemestrina; assembly: GCF_043159975.1. Classification (NCBI taxonomy): domain Eukaryota; kingdom Metazoa; phylum Chordata; class Mammalia; order Primates; family Cercopithecidae; genus Macaca; species Macaca nemestrina. Next base: position 13,985,443 of record NC_092132.1, on the reverse strand, counting down.
CATTTGTTTAAATGACCAGGTCTCATGTGAACTCTCATGATCCAAATCCTCATGATCCAAATACCTCTCACTAGGTCTATCTCCAACATTAAGAATTGCATTTCAACATGAAATTTGGGTGGAGATAAATATACAAATGATATAATTTCATCTCTGGCCCCTCCCAGATCTCATGTTCTTCTCGTGTTGAAAAATACCATCATGCCTTCCCAATAGTTCTTTAAAGTCTTAACTTGTTTTAATGTTAACTCAAAAGTCCAAAGTCTCATCTGAGATAAGGCAAGTCCCTTCCATCTATGAGCCTGTAAAACCAAAAACAAGTTCCTTACTTCTAAGATAAAATGGTGGTATAGGCAGTATAGGGTAAACATTGCCATTCCAAAAGGGAGAAGTCAGTCAAAATAAGGGGCTGTGGGCCCCACATGAGTTCAAAACCTACCATGGCAGTCATTAATCTTAAAGAGCCAAAATAATTTTCATTGACTCTATGTCCCACATCCAGGGCACACTGGTGCAAGGGGCCGCTCCATCCCTGTGGCTTTGCAAGGTTTAGCCCCTCTGGCTGCTCTCACAGGTTGTTGAGTGCATGAGGCTTTTCCAGGTGCAAGGTGTAAGCTGCCAGTGGATCTATCATTCTGCGATTCTTTCCTACAGCTCCAATAGGCAGTACCTAGGGGGGACTCTGTGTGGGGGCTCCAAACCCACATTTTCCCTCTGCATTGTCCCATTAGAGGTTCTCTGTGTGGCTTCAGCATGCTTCTGCCTGGGCACCCAGGGTTCCTCATACATCCTCTGAAATCTAGGTCGAGGTCAAGTCTCCTTAATTCATGCACTCTGCACACCCAGGCTTAATAATACATGGAAGTTGCCAAGGCTTATGGCTTGAATTTTCCAAAGTGATAGCTCTAGGTGTACCTGGGCCCTTTGAGCTCCAACTGAAGCTGGAAGGCCTGGGATCTCAGAAGCAGTGGTGTCCCAAGGCTGTGCAGGGCAGCGGGGGCCCTAAGCCACGCCCAGGAAACCATTCTTCCCTTCAAAGTCTCCGGGCCTGTGATGGGAGGGGCTGCTGTGAAGGTTCCTAAAATGCCTTTGAAGTCATTTCCATGATTGTCTTGGATATTAGCACTTGGCTTTCTTTTAGTTATGCAAATTTCTCTAGCAAGTGATTGTTCCACAGCATGTTTGAATTCCTTTCCCAAAAAGCTTTTTCTTTTTCTGCCACGGTGGCCACAAAAAACTTTTTCTTTTTCTGCCACATGGCCAGGCTGCAAACTTTCCAAACTTTTATGCTCTGCTTCCCTTTTAAATGCAACTTCCAACTTTAAGTCATTTTTCTGCTCCCGTATATGAGTGTAGCTCATTAGAAGCAGCCAGGCAACATCTTGAACTCTTTCCTGCTTAGACATTTCCTCTGCCAGATACTCTAAATAATCACTGTTTAGTTCAAACTTCCACAGATCCTCAGGGCATGAACAGAATGCAGCCAAGTTCTTTGCTAAGGCATAATAGGCATGACCTTTGTTCCAGTTCCCAATATATTTTTCATTTCCATCTGAGACCTCACTAACTATCAGCAATTTGGTCACAACCACTTAACTAGTCTCTCAGAAGTTTCAGACTTTCTCTCATCTTTCTGTCTTCTTCTGAACCCTCCAAACTCTTCCAACCTCTTTTTCTGAGTTCCAAAATTACTTGCTCATTTTCAGAAATATTTATAGAAATGACCCCTCTTGGTAGCACTTTTCTTCATTAGGTTGTTCTTGCATTGCTGTAAAGAAATAACTGAGACTGGGTAATTTATAAAGAAAGAAGGTTTAATTGGTTCATGGTTCTACAGGTTTTACAGGAAGCATAGTAGTGATATCTGCTGAGCTTTTGGGGTGACCTCAGAAGCTTACAATCATGGTACAAGGTGAAAGGGGAGCAGACACGTCACACAGCAAAAGCAAGAGCAAGAGGGAGAGTTGGGGGGAAGGTGCCACATACACATAAACAACAAAATCTTAGGAGAACTCACAGCAAGAGCTGGCTTAGTATGGCCCAAGCCATTTGTGAAGGATCTGCCCCTATGAACCGAACACCTCCCATTAGGCCCCAGTTCCAGAATTGAGGATTACTATTCAACATGAGATTTGAGTGGGGATGAATACACAAACTGTATCATCTATCAAAATGAAAAATCTACAAACTTGTATTTCTATGAATTCTATTTTCAGGTATTCATTATATAGACAGTTTTACAAGTATAAAAGAGTTATATTTTATTTTATTGCTTATTTGTAAGAGCTCTGTACATATTGTAGATACAAATCCCTTATCAGGTATATAATATGCACATGTTTTCTCCCAATCAATGAGATAATAAACATCCTTTTAATAAAAGTTTATTTCTATAAATTTAAGGGGTACATGTGTAATTTTGTTATATGAATATATTGCATAGTGCTGAAGTCTTGACTTTTAGTGTACCCATCACCCAAATAATGTACATTGTACTGATAAGTAATCTGTTATCTCCCTTCCTCCTTTCTAGCCCTAGCCTTCTGAGTTTCCAATGTCTATCATTCCACACTCTTTTGTCCATGTGTACACATCATTTAGCTCCTGCTTACAAGTGAGAACATGCAGAATTTGACTTTCTGTTTCTGAGTTGTTTGCCTTAAGACAATGGCTTCCAGTTCCATCCATTTTGCTGCAAAATACATTATTTCATTCTTTTATATGGCTGAATAGTATTCCATTGCATATATATACACAATATTTTCTTTATCCAGTCATCCCTCAGTGGACACTTAAGTTGATTCCATATCTTTGCTATTGTGAACAGCACAGTGATAAACATACAAGAACAGGTATCTATTTTATATAATTATTTCTTTTCCTTTGAGTAGTTATCAAGTAGTGGGATTGCTGTTACATGCTAGTTGTATTTTTAGTTCTTTGAGAACTCTCCATACTGTTTTCCTTAGAAGTTGCACTAATTTACATTACCACCAACCCTTTTCTTTGCAACCTCACTAAGGTTGTTTTTGACTTCTTAGTAACAGCTCTTTTCACTGGTGTAAAGTGATATCTCATTGTGGTTTCACTTTGCCTTTACATTATGATTAATGATGTTGAGAATTGTTTCATTTGCTTGTTGATCATTTGTTTTCTTTTAAAAAATATATATTTATGGCTTTTGCCCACTTTTAAATGGGGCTATTTTGTTGCTGTTGTTGCTGGAGTTGTTTGAGTTCCTTGTAAATTCTAGATATTAGTCCCACATTGGATGCATAGTTTGCAAATATTTTCGCCCATTCTGCTGGCTATCTGTTCACTCTGTTCATTATTTCTTTTGCTGTACAGAAGCTTTTTAGTATAATAAAGTCAAGTTCCATTTGTCTATTTTTGTTTTTGTTGTTTGTGCTTTTGAGGTCTTAGTCATGAATTCTTTTCTTAGATCAATATCCAGAAGAGTTTTCCCTTGGTGTTCTTCTAGTACTTTTCTAGTCTTGGGTCTCAAATTTAAGTCTTTAATACATCTTGGGTTGGTTTTTGTGTATCGTAAAAGATAGGAGTCCATTTTTTTTATTCTGCATATGGCAATCCAATTTTCCTACGATTTATTGAAAAGAATGTGTCCTTTCCCCAGTGTATATTTTTGTTAACTTTGTCAAAAATCAGTTGCCTGTAGATATCTGGTTTTATTTCTGGGTTCTCTATTCTGTTCCATTGATCTATGTGTCTATTGTTACACAAGTACCATGCTGTTTTGGTTACTATTGCCTTCTACTATAATTTGAAGTCAGGTAATGTGATGCCTTCAGCTTTGTTCTTTTTGCTTATGAATGCTTTGGCTCTTCAGGCTCCTTTTAGTTTTACATAAATTTTAGAATTCTTTTCTTCTAATTCTGTAAACACTGATGTTTGTATTTTTATACAGATGATATTGAATCTGTAGATGTTTGGGACAAGATGATCATTTTAGTTTTTTTTTTAACTTTTATTTTAGGTTTGGGGGTACATGTGAAGGTTTGTTACACAGGTAAACATGTATCTCCGGGGTTTATTGCACATATTACTTTTTCACCCAGGTATTAAGTCCAGTACTCATTAATTATATTTTCTGTTCCTCTTCTACCTCCCACCCTCCCCTCTCAAATAGACTCCAGTGTCTGTTGTTTCCTTCTTTGTGTTGATAAGTTCTTATCATTTCGCTCTCACTCGTAGGTGAGAACATGCAGTATCTGGTTTTCTGTTCTTGCATTAGTTTGCTAAGGATAATAACCAGTTCTTGCATTAGTTTGCTAAGGATAATAACCATCCATGTTCCCACAAAAGACATGATGTCATTCTTTTTTATGGCTGCATCGTATTCCATGAAGTATATGTACCACATTTTCTTTATCCAACTTGTCACTGATGAACATTTAGGTTGATTCCATGTCTTTGATAATGTGAATACTGCTGCAATGAACATTTTCACACCTGTGTCTTTATGGTAGAATGATTTATATTTCTCTGGGTATATATCCAGGACTGGGATTGCTGGGTCAAATGGTAGTTTTTCTTTTAGCTCTTTGAGGAATCAATGTACTGATTTCCACAATAGTTTAAAGGATCAGTATTACTAAAATAGCGTATTACCCAAAATAATGTACAGATTCAATGCTATTCCTGTCAAACTACCAATGATATTCTTCACAGAAGTAGAAAAAGATATTTTACAATTTACATGGAACCAAAAAAGAGCCCAAAAGAGCCAAGGCAAAACTAAGAAAAATAAAAAACAAAGCTGAAGGCATCCTGTTACCTGACTTCAAACTACACTACAAGGCTACAGACTACAGTAGCCAAAACAGCGTGGTACTGGTATAAAAACAAGTATACAGACCAATAGAACAGAATAGAGAGCCCAGAAATAAGGTCGCATATCCACAACCATCTGATCTTTAACAAAGCTGACAAAAACAAGCAATAAGGGACTGAAATGTAAAACCCAAATATAAAAACCCTGGAAGACAACCTAGGCAATACCATCCTAGACATAGGAATGGGCAAAGATTTCACAGCAAAGACACCGAAAGCGATAGCAACAAAAGCAAAAATTAACAAGTGGAATCTAATCAAACTGAAGAGCATCTGCACAGCAAAACAAACTATCAACAGAGTACACAGACATCCTACAGAATGAGACAAAATATATGCAAGCTATGCATCTGACAAAGATCAAATATCCAGCATCTATAAGGAACTTTAATACATTTACAAGAGAAAAACAAACAACTCCATTAAAAAGCAGACAAAGAGCATGAACAGAAATTTCTCAAAAGAAGACAGACACGCAGACAACAAGCATATTTTAAAAAGCTCAGTATCAGTGATCACTAGAAAAATACAAATCAAAGCCACAATGATCATGTAACGATAGCAATTCTTCCGTCCCATAAGCATGGGATATTTTACCATTTGTTTGCGTCATCTACAATTTCCTTCATCAATGTTTTGTATTTTTCCTTGTAGAGATCTTTAACTATCTTGGTTTCTAGACATTTTTGTTGTTGTTGTTGTGGTGGTTAAAAACAGAATTATCTTCTTTATTTGATTTTAAGCTTTATAGTTATTGGTGTATAAAAATTCTACTAATATTTGTATGTTGGTTCTATATCCTGAAAACTTACTGAATTTTTAAAATCAAATCTAAGATATTTTGGTGGAGTCTTTAGGGTTTTTTAAATGTAAGATCACATTGTCAGCAAATAGAGATCATTTGACTTTCTCTGTTTCCAATTTGGTTATCTTTTATTTATTTCCCTTACCTGATTGCTCTGGCTAGGACTTTCAGGACTATGTTGAATGGGAGTAATGAAATTGACCAAACAAGATAAGGACGTCCTTATCTTGTTTTAGTTTTTAGGGGGAATTCTTTCAACTTTTACCCATTCAGTGTGATGTTGGCTGACGGTTTATTGTGTATGGCCTTTATTATGTTGAGATATGTTCCTTCTATGCCTAGAAGGCAATACCAAAAGGAACTGTAGAAATGATATAAAAACAGTGAAATTTAAAAACATTCCCTGAATGACCATTGAGTCAATGATGAAATTAATATGGAACTTAAAATAATTTTTAATTATTGAATGAAATGAAAGCATAACATACCAAAATATTTAGGATACAGCAAAAGCAGTACCAAGTGAAAAGTTTATAGCATTTTGTGATGCCTACATGAAAAACACAGAAAGATTACAAATTAACAGCCTAATGTCACACCTCAAGGAACTAGACAAACAAAAATGAATCAAATCCAAAGCTAGCAGTAGAAAAGAAATAACAAAGATCAGAGTGGAACTAAATGAAAATGAGACCAAGGAAATAATGCAAGGATTTGTGAAACCAATAGTTGATTCTTTAAAAAGATAAACAAAATTGGCCAGGCACAGTGGCTCACGCCTGTAATCTCAGCACTTTGGAAGGCCAAAGTGAGTGGATCACAGGGTCAGGAGATCGAGACCATCCTGGCTAACATGGTGAAGCCCCGTCTCTACTAAAAACACAAAAAATTAGCTGAGTGTGGTGGTGGGCGCCTGTAGTCTCAGCTACTAGGGAGGCTGAGGCAGGAGAACGGCATGAACCCAGGAGGTGGAGCTTGCAGTGAGCTGAGATCATGCCACTGCATTCCAGCCTGGGTGATAGAGCAAGACTCTATCTCAAAAAAAAAAAAAAAAAAAAAAGATAAAATTGATAACTCACTAGCTGGACTAACCAAGAAAAGCAAAGGGAAGATCCAAATAAACACAATCAGAAATGAAAAAGAAAACATTACAACATATATCACAGAAATACAAAAGATTATCAAAGACTTCACAACTATACATTCACAAACTAGAAAACCTAAAAGAAATGGATAAATTCTTGGAAACATACAAATGCCAAGATTGAACCAGGAACAAATAGAAATCCTGAACAAACCAATAAATAGTATTGAGATTGAACTAGTAATAAAAATCTCCCAACAAAATAAAGCCCAGGACCAGATGTATTCACAGCATAAGTTCTATCAAATGTACAATGAAGAACTGGTACCTTCTGAAACTATTTCAAAAAATTCAGGAAGAGGGAATTACTTCTAATTCATTCTAGGAAGCCAGTATCATCCAAGACAATGATATAACAACAACAAAAAAAAACCTGAAAATCAATATCCTTGATGAACATAGATGCAAAAATTCTCAACAAAATACTAGCAACCAAGTCCACCAGCATATCAAAAAAATCAAGATCAAACTCATGATGAAGTGAGCTCTATTCCAGGGAGGAAAGAATGCTTCAACCTACAAAAATCAATAAATATGATTCATCACATAAACAGAAAATTAAAGACAAAAACTGTATGATCATCTCAACAGATGCAGGAAAAGGATTTGATAAAACTCAGCATCCTTTCCTCCATGATACAAACCATTTACTTTTAACATGAATCTTTATATTTAAAGTAGGTTTCTTGTAGATCACATATAATTGGGTTGTTGTTCTTTTTTTATCCACTCTGACAATATATGTCTTTTAATTGGTGTAATGTGACCAGCCACATTTAAAGTAATTATTGATATAGCTGCATTAATATCTACCATATTTGTAGCTGTTTCCTATTTGTTGCACTTTACCTTTTCCTTTATTTTTTTTTTTTTTGGTCTCGCTTTAATTGAGCATTTTATGTAATTCCATTTTATCTCTTCCTTCAGCATATCAGTAATGGTACTAACAAAAAACTTACTACTTTTCCTAAAGTTTCCAATATACATTTCTAACTAATCTAAATTTAACTTCAAATAACATAACATCACCTCACATGTAATGTAAGTGCCTCATAATAATATTCTCAATCCTTCCCTCCTGTCCTTTGTGAATTGCTTCATTTCTTTTACTTATTTATGTTATTATAACCTAATGCATTGTTACTATTATTGCTTTAAACAAAGTTACCTTTCATAGCAATTAAAACCAAAAAATGAAATATTTTATTTTACCTTCATTTATTCTTTCTCTGATGCCCTGCCTTTCTTTAAGTCCAATTTTCTGACATCATTTCTGTCCTGCTCAAAGATCTTTTATTATTATTATTATTATTATTCTTTAAGTTCTAGGGTACATTGCATAATGTGCAGGTTTGTTACATAGGTACACACGTGCCATGTTGGTTTACTGCACCCATCAACTCATCATTTGCATTAGGTATTTCTCCTAATGCTATCCCTCCTCTAGCCCCTCACCCACCAACAGGCCCCAGTGTGTGATGTTCCCCTCCAAAGATCTTTTAAATGTCATGCACAGCAGATCTGCTGGTTACAAGTGCACTCAGCTTTTGTCAGATAAAGTTATTATTTCTCTTTAACTTTGGAAGGATAATTTTCACTGGATATAGAACTCTAGGCTGGTGTTTTGTTTCCTTTCAACACTTTAAATATTTCACTCCACTTTGTTTTCACTTGCATTGTTTTTGACAAAAAGTCTGCTATTCCTATTCCTATTCCTGATCAGTAGGTATTTAATTTCTCTGACTTCTTTCAAGGTGTTCCCTTTGTAAGGCCTCTGAGTCCAAGCCTGCAGGTATACATCCAGATGGCCTGAAGCAACTGAAGAATCACAAATCAAGTGAAAATGACCAGTTCCTGCCTTAACTGATGATATTAGCTTGTGAAATTCCTTCTCTCAAACAATGAATCTCAGGAACCCCCCCACCGAGCACCTTGTGACCCCCACCCTCAGCCCCTGCCTGCAAGAGAACAATCTCCTTTGACTGTAATTTTCCACTACCTACCCAAATGCTATAAAACTGCCCCACCCCAACTCTCTTTGCTGACTCTCTTTTCAGACTCAGCCCACCTGCACCCAGGTGATTAAAAAGCTTTATTGCTCACACAAAGCCTGTTGGTGGTCTCTTCACACAGATGGCATGACACTCTTGACTTTGATTTTCTGCACTATGAATATGATAAGAAGGGTATATATTTGTTGTTGGTGGTGGTGTTTGTTTCATTGCTGCTGTTGTTGCTTTTTGTATTTATTATGCTTGGGGTTCTCTAAACTTTCTGTATCTGTGATTTGGTGTCTATCATTAATTTTGGAAAGCTCTTTGTTATTTTGTTATTTTGTCTTTCATTGTTGCCTTTAATTTCGGAAAGCTCTTTGCTATTATTACTTCAATGCTTGGGGTTCTCTAAACTTTTTGTATCTGTGATTTGATGTCTTTCATTCATTTTGGAAAGCTCTTTGTTATTTTGTTATTTTGTCTTTCATTGTTGCCTTTAATTTCGGAAAGCTCTTTGCTATTATTACTTCAATGCTTGGGGTTCTCTAAACTTTTTGTATCTGTGATTTGATGTCTTTCATTCATTTTGGAAAGCTCTTTGCACTATTACTTCAAATATTTTTTTCTGTTTGATTCTGTCTTTCTTTTCCTTTTGGTATTCCAAAGTTTCTCACAGTTCTATAATCTTGTAATTATATCTCAGTCATTTATTGGACATGTGTCTTAGGGCTGAGACCTTCCTATGTGTTTCTCAAATGGTGTAGCATTCCTCCCCTTCTTTCTAGCTGCAACATTTCCACTTTATTTCCTTGAAGCCCCCAAAACCTGTTGGCCATATTTTTCCCTTCACGTGTGAGACAGGAAGAGAAGAGTGGATTGGATTGAGAAAAATGCCTTTTCTTAAACTGCAATGCGTCTTTACACATTCTCTTCTTCTGGAAGGCAGCTCTTTGTTATGGAGAACACTCTAGGTATGTTTCACAATTTTGATTCTTCCCCATTATATGCCACAGTCAGGAAAGGGTCTTTCTTGGATCTTTACTTTGAGGATATGATAGGATTCCTTGAGATAGAGCCCATGCACGTATGGGATTTCCTAAAACTGTGGTCCCCAAAAGACTCTCCCTCTCATGCTATTACACAGTTAGCCTCCATCAGTTTGCTAAAATTGCAATTTCAGTATCTTTACAGGGTATATGGCTCCATTACATTCTGCTCCAGTGTTGCTGTATTTTTCTGATTGTACCTGTCTCTAGATTTCAGATTGCAATTTTCCCTGTGACCTCAGTTTTCTGATAACTAGCATAAAACAAAAGTCATTTTTCAGAATTTTCAGCTTTTTCTTATTGTAGGCTTGGGAGTAAGAACTTCAAAGCTCTTACATTTTGGAGCTAAAATTGGAACTCCCATGCATGGGGTTATGATAAATAGTAATCATTCATCTTCAAAACCACTAATATCAACTTGGTCAAAAATATGCTTAAGAAAAATTTTTCTTTTTGTTAATATCAGACCCTGTAGGGTTCTTAGCTCTTTCTCATCCCTGCAGCTAAAGACATGTGGTCGTCTGTTCCTATACCAAACACTATCAGTTAAGATGGAGATTTCAGGGGCCTTGTTTTTAGGTACTACTGAAATCAGTCCTTCTTTAGCTATTAGTCTGTTTTGGGCCTAATTTCCAGATTCCTAATTCTTGGGATTGTTTTCTCCAACTGAGGAATTCTTCATCAAACAAGAGACTTGTTTTTTCATTTCCTAATCTGATGATTTCCTTTTCTGTCACCATTTTTAAGACTTAATTCTTGCCTCTAAACTCCAGCTAAGTGTTGCCTTTGGAGCCTAATCCTTGTATCTCTGGAAGTCAGTGTTTCCTACCTATACCCATATGGAAGGGAACAAATCATGGTAAACCGCAAGCACTAGTAGCATTTACAACAGTTGCTGAAGATCCTCCATAGCTCCCAGCCTTCCATTCTGTTTCAGGTCAGCCTGCCTCCTGATGCTGGATGTGCTCCTCCTCCCTGACCTTTATAAGGGCTCGTGGAATTGAGGGCTGCACTGGAGCCTACCTCTGCTTTTATGGAACACACTGAATCTACTAATGTCAGTTTTCTCACTAAAAGCAAGATCTCAATTATGTAAATAGTACAGGCCTTCAAACATCTCATTCACTGGTGATTTCAGGTAGTTGAATCTAGGATACTGAGGGAGATAGAGCGTGATCAAGCTTGTTCCTTAACTGGCCAGATAGTTAATTCAGTTCAGTATCTGCTGTGCATAGACAGGTATGTATGGTTGTACAAAATTCCTTATTTTTGCTCCTAAAAGTCAATCATTGTAAGTAACTAGTTATATACATTTAGTGCTAGCACACACACTTTTAGTTATAGTCTTTACAAAAAGAATAAGCTGTGCTTGAATTATGCTTCAAGCACTAACTTTGTGACCTTAGCTAAATCACATAAACCCCACATATCACTTTCCTTAGTCTTAAATAAAGACAACACACAGTGAGTGCTCAGGAAATACCAACTCCTCTTTACTCCCGTACATACTGCTCAGCCTGAATGTTGCATCTTCTGGGCCTTGCTCACTTTTGCCAATGCAGGACTTGCTACAAACACATGTGTTCATGAATGATCTGTCTTTTCAAAAACCTTCCTTATATGCCTATCACGCTGGTATTTTTTTAAGCTAGTCTGTCCCTGAAAATTCACAAGCTCATACCTGCCTGTTGAAACTATGTCCTTGCTTCACATTCTAACTCAAGATCTAACTGTGATAAAATATTTTTCACTCTCACTACCCACGTTGTTTTACACATCTACACTTGTGTCTGTCAACTTTGCAAACAGAATACACTTATATGTAAACCTCTTTCCCTAAACTGTGAACCTATAGAGTGCCAACCATTTACAATTAGTGTCAATGTGGAATTTTGTTCTCAACAGATAGTGGGTAAATTAAATGTTTTATCAAATAATGATCACTGCAACTGAATAGCAGATATGTCAACATTTCCTTTTAAACTGGAGTACATTTATCTCCATTACAGGGACTGTGTGGTCTAACCTTTGAAAACACTGTGCATAGCATTGAACCATGAAGTAAACATTTATTAGTCAATTTTGAGGCCTTAGTGTATTTCATAATTTAAATTGGTATTCTGATCAAAAGAAAATAAGAAAATGGTGGAACAAAAGTTTTAGAGAAAAAGGGTAGGGAAAGAAGAAAGAAGGAAGTAACAAAAGGAAGATTCCTAGCCCTATAGCAACAAATATCCAGCAGGTGCTGAATTTTTTTTTTTTCTAGAAAAGAAATAGAATGCTACAGCATAGTCAGTTTTGAGAAAAGGCTAACCAACAACAACAACAACAAATCATAGGCATGCTCAGATTGCACATGCACAGAAAAATGTTGGAGAGAAACCATTGAAATAGCTCACTGGTCGTCTTGTGTTGCTGCTTATCTGATTATCTGAGGTCAAGAGAACTGAGGACAACAAAGGAAATTAGGTCTTCCATAGTTCTCATTAAATGCTGGAGGAGTCTGACTACTGCTGAGCTGAGCACTTCAGCGGCTTTGGAAAAGGAAGTGTTGTTACTTATTTCACCACCTTCATTGTGCTGGAGGAAATAAGAAATAGCTCTGAGACTAATAATAACAGAAACGCATCCACAGCAGCAGAGCCCAGTTGCACTTCCTAAAGGCAGTATAAATAATTAAGTGTCTCTACAGGCAAGCCACTAGGAAAAAAGGAAAAAGAGCTGCAATTGCTGATGTGGTTTCACCCCAGTCCTGCCCATGTTTCTTAACAGGAAAGGGAGTTGTAATGCCAATAATAAAATCTTAGAGCTGGAAAGAACATTTATTTGTTCATTTACTCAGCCATTATTGGACACTTATGATAGATTAGTCGTTATGTTACCTACTGAGAACTTGGATATCACCCACTTCTATGTCTTCAGTCTTTGAGTGAAGAGCTATCTATATGGTGAGTCCAAAAGTGCACAAGAGGAAACCTGGCTTGTCCAAACCAAGGGCTATAACTTAGTTTCCTAACTCCCCAGCAAAAATAATTTCAATTAGGCTCCACTTGAACTCTTAAAAATGTGGCTTGTGAATTACTTGATGAATAAGTTTACTTTCTTGATTATATTAAGCACAAAAAGGAAGAGAAACACAATTACAATATTAAAATTGTTAAAGGCATCTCACCAAGGTGCTTCTTCTGAGAACTCCATGTCTCCATTGCTTATTTGAAACCTTTATTTTGCTTGGCCTCTGGGTCCCACTGCTTCTGGATTTTACCTCTTACCTACTGACTGCTCCTTCTGTTTTACTTTTTCTGTATGCTCTCCATCGTCCTGACCTCTTTAATTTGAATGCCTTAGGACTCAGCCCTTTGGCTTCTCTTTGCAATCAGTGCACACACCCTAGATTTACCCATCCAATGCCACAGCCTTAAATAACATCAATACTCTTCTGATGGCTCTCAAATTAATATATTTTGCTCTGACCTCCCTCTTTAATTCTACATGTATATCAGAGTGTCTATTTGGCAGCCCCAGTGTGATGTTCCTCTAGAATCACAACCTTAACGTATGTAAAACAAACTCTTCTCACCCTACCCCTCATCAAAAAAATCTATTTTTTATATACCTACCCATTCAGGAAAAGGAAACCTTCTTCTTTCATTTGCTCAGGTAAAACACTCTGAGTAACCGGTTCCTCTAATTTCTCTATTTCCTATATTCAATCCATCGGCAAATTTTACAGCTGTAACTTTGAAATAATACAGACAGCATCCAATCACTTCTCTACAACTCTGTCGCTGCCGCTCTGGTCTAAGCACCATCATGTCTCACCTGGATTATTGTGACAGTCTTCTTAATGGTTTTTCTGCATTTCCTTTTTACTCCACTGCAGTCTATGCTTCTCAGAGCAGCCTAAGTCACTCCCCTGCTCAGAATGCTCCAATGCACACTACATTCCATCAAAGCCCTAACTATTGCTAAAATAACCCATTGTCACCTTTATTCCTGCTACCTCTCAAGTCACATGCCCTATCCCCTATGCCTTCTCCAACTGTCCCTCTGATGCAGCTATCAAGTCCCATGCTGTTCCTCAAACATAGTAAGCACACCCTCTCTTAGGGTATTTGCATTATCTATTCCCACAGCATGGAGGGCTTCATTTTTAGCTATGTAACCGCACGGTTTATCTTCACAGAGATCTTGGCTAACGCTAGTACCTTTTCACTCTATGGTCCTTTCCTCTGCTTTATTTTTCTCTTTGGTACCTTTCACCATCTGATCCATACTTTTTTTGTTTGTTTGTTTTCCCCTCAAGAACATAAGCACCATGAGAATAGGAATGTCACTTTATTTATTTATGTTTCCGTTTACATAAGTGCATTGGCCCCAGAAATCTAGACTTCTAATTTTAGAGGCCATTTTTTCCCCTCCAGTTTCAACAAAATTGCACTTCAAAATTGTAATACTTTGTGAAAAAAGGAAAAAGATTAAAAATTATGGGTCTAGGGTCAAGGCAATGGTGGAAGATAAAAAGGAAAGATGTTACATTCATTGGGGAAAAAGGTTGGTCTTGAAGAAGAAAACAATGGGGATGTTGAATGAAGTAAAAAAACAACATTGGCCGGGCACGGTGGCTCATGCCTGTAATCCCAGCACTTTGGGAGGCAGAGTTGGGTGGATCACAAGGTCAGGAGTTTGAGACCAGCCTGACCAACATAGTGAAACCTCGCCTCTACTGAAAATACAAAAATTAGCCAAGCATGGTGGTGCACGCCTGTAGTCCCAGCTACTCTAGGGGCTGTGCCAGGAGAATCGCTTGAACCCAGGAGGCAGAGATTGTGGTGGTGAGCTGAGATTGCACCATCTCATTCCAGCCTGAGCAGCCAAGCAAGACTCCAATTCAAAAAAAAAAAAAAAAAAAAAAAAGTCTAGGAAAAAAGGACAATATTCCAACATAAATGTTAATATAATTATTTCCATGAGGCAGTAATTGGAATAATCAAGGGAAATGACTCAGAATGAATGCAGTCATGCCTGTGTGACACCATGGCTCATGCTTGCAATCCCAACTATTTGAGAGGCTGATAGAGGCGTTTGAGGCTGTAGTGAGCTATGATGGGACCACTGCATTCTAGCCTGAGCAACATCATGAGACTCCATCTCTATAAATAAATGAAAATGACAAGGATAATTGGTTTACCACTTTTGATAAAATTCCCTGGGAATTTTCTTCTAATGACATTAAGTATACTAGAGTTACTCCTATTTGAAGGAATGATACAAAATTATTATTATTTATAGGCAACGTGATGGGAAAACTTGAGTCATCTGAAAACTATTAGAATCAACAAAAAACATTCAAGGCAGTAGCTTTGTAAAGAATAATTACCCAGTTCATTTTCTACACTTCAGCTATAACAAGATAAAAAATTTATGAATAAAGCTTAATTCTCATAATGATAAAAACTGATTTAAAGGAATACATAGTAATGTATTTACCAAAATAATTGTTTAGGAATTATATGGGGAAAATTACAAAGAGAAATTATGGCTTGAGAAAAATCTCATTAAAAACTCATATTGTAGAAAAGAAAAACTAAATATTGATATAATATCAGATCTCCTAAGGTTAAT
The DNA here is from genome assembly GCF_043159975.1 of Macaca nemestrina. Taxonomy (NCBI): domain Eukaryota; kingdom Metazoa; phylum Chordata; class Mammalia; order Primates; family Cercopithecidae; genus Macaca; species Macaca nemestrina. The sequence goes on along the minus strand of NC_092132.1, from coordinate 13,969,978 downwards.
ATACACATTAATGTATTTTCCCACAATGAGTCTGTAATTACCCTATAATGAACTTAAATACTTTAGAAATAGAAAAACTCATATCTAAATATTAGAAGTATTGAAGGCATTTGCAAGATTAGTCAACTGTTAACCATATGTCCCATGAATTGGTAGAATGAATAGCTTAACAAAAAATTATACAGGAAAAAATTGTGTAATAAAAATATCAGGGATAAATAAAAACTGAATCTTAACAACTGTACTTCAAACAAAGGAATTTTCTTCAGATAACATATTTTACTTTGAAAACAGATTATTAGTGGCCACTGATAAAGAAACAGTTTATATTTCACATATATATTAGTCATCTGTGCTACAGTAATAAGCAGTCCATAATCTCAGTGGCTTATAACAAGGGTTTTGGTATGAATGTGTGCTCCTCTAAAATTTATATTGAAATGTAATACCCAAAGGTGTGGCCTTTGGGAAGTGATTATGTCATGAGGGCTTCACCTTCACGAATGGGGTTAGCATCATTTTATAAGGGCTGTATGTTAAAGGGAGCATGCTCTTGCCTTTCAGTCCCTTCCATCACATGAGGACACATTCTTCATCCCCTCCAGAGGATGCAGCAACAATGCATTATCTTAGAAAGAGACAGCAGCCTTTACCAGACACCATGCCTGTTGGTGCATTGATCTTGAACTTCCCAGCCTCCAGAACCATAAGTAAGAAATTTCTATTGTTTATCAATTAGTCGGTCTGAAATATTTTATTACAGAAGCATAAATAAGTGAAGACAACAACAAATCCTTATTTCTCATGCAGGTTGCCTGTCAGTGGCTGCAGAATGGCTGCTATGGCTCTTCTCCATGGATCCAAGTTGAATGAGCAGACCCTCTTTGGAGAATGTCATTATCTGGAGGAGAACAAGAGTCTAGTGGGAAATTCCACTGCCTCTTAAAGCTTCAGCTCAGACTAACGTAGGCCTCATCTGCTTACATTTTGTTGGTCAAAGCAGGTCATAAGGCAAGCCCTAATACCTGAGTCAGGGATAAGTACTCCTTCCAGGGTGAGGGCGGACACTGCAGGTCACATGGCAAAGAGAGCAGATGTATAATTCTTTTACAAAGAAGATGAGGCAGAATGATTGGGGATAACCATATAGCCTACCACCGTATGTCTATCTGTCCTGTTTAAGATGGGAGTTAAGCTCTGTCAAAACATTTCTATAAAAATTTCCAAGAAGATGAGGGTAAAACCTCTTGTAAAAACATTTTGACTAGAAAGCTTTGTTTTATTTCCATAAATTTTGGCTCTATCATTTACTATTTTTGTCACTCTGGGTGTGTTACTCAAATTCTCTGAGCTTCAGTTTGCTTATCTCTAAAGCAGTGGTAAAAATGCTAGTCTTTCATGTTTGCAAAATGCCTAGAATTAAGGATATTAATCTCACTGCACTATTTTGAAAGAGCTGGTGTTACCCTGCCTTTGTAGCAGTTTTATATTTCAGAGGATATTGTCTGACTGTTTGGGCTTCCCCATCCCGAGTCTCTCTTTATAGTGCCTACTTTATTTTAGGAACTACACAATATTTTCATTTCTAGAAATTGTACCACTGATCTGTTCTTATAAGTGTAAATATGCAAGGGTAAAAACTGTCTATTGCTATGTTGTCTTGCAATGGGTACCTAATAAGTCACAGGTTCCAGTGTTTCTTTACGGTGAAGGCTGGCCACCTCACAACCATCCTAGCTACAACTTCAAAGACTAAAATGATTGATTACTAATAATCTGTGTTAACAAAACAAAAATAACACAGAAAATAAAACAAAACAAAATACTAAGTATTATGGCACAACCCTGCTAAAAACCTTCAATGACACTGATTTGCTTTCTTTCTTTTTTTTTTTGAGACGGAGTCTCGCTCTATCGCCCAGGCTGGAGTGCAGTGGTGTGATCTCAGCTCACTGCAAGCTCCGCCTCCCGGGTTCACGCCATTGTCCTGCCTCAGCCTCCCGAGTAGCTGGGACTGCAGGCGCCTGCCACCACACCCAGCTAATTTTTTGTATTTTTGGTAGAGACAGGGTTTCACTGGGTCAGCCAGGATGGTCTCGATCTCCTGACCTTGTGATCCGCCCACCTCAGCCACCCAAAGTGCTGGGATTACAGGCGTGAGCCACCGCGCCTGGCCCCTGTTTTGCTTTTAGACCACATAACCAGTTAGCATCTGGTCCCTATTTCATCACAGCCTGATAGATTCTCCCAGAAGACCCAGGACTTTTCTTACACAGAACTATACGCATGTATATTTCTTTGTGAGATTTTCTTTAATAATTTTTTCTCACTTGGCATTAAGCTATTTGAGGGCAGAAACTATCTCTGTTTTTATTTCTACACTGTATTTTTGGCAAATAAAAAGCCTAACACATGGCACTCAGTAACTACTTACTGTCTGAGTGAACTCACAAGAGGTTAATTTCAAGCTTGGTAAACAAGCTTCTCTCTTGCTCTGTGCCTCACTTTTTTATCAAAGCATAGTCTGCCCTGAAAGGTTTGTTTTTACTAATCTATGTTATTTTTTAATGACCTGAACCCTACAGATACTTATTCATCTCATTGATTTATTAAATTTAACATATGCATATTGAGGGCAAAATGTGTTCTTGGTATAATAGGAAATAATGTATACATTTTTTTTCATTCTCTGCTCATTTAAAACCATTTAACTAGAATATGAAAGCAGTCATACGTACATGTGTAATTACATGAGTAATTATAGTGGGTTCCTTAGTGACACAGAAATGTATTTCTCTCTTGAAATACATAGAGGAAAATTAATATAGACAGGACAAAATGGAAGGGAGCAGCAATATTAAATAAGAGCAATTTCACAAGGTATTTTCCAGATAAGCATACATTATTGGCCTTGATTTATTTTAAGTGTGTGTACTTTGAGGAAATTGAGATGAATATAGATGAAATGCTAAGCTAGCCAATGAATCTTTTAGAAAATGGAATTAGCAATGCTATGCAATCTGTCTTTAAAAATTATTAATCTTGGATGGCTTTCAGAGTTCATGGCTTGTGTAACTGCCTGTGATCTTTCCAGAAATCATTTATATGACCTTGGGTATATCCCTTTTTTTTGTTGTTGTGTCTTGGTTTCCATATTTTTAAGATTAGAAAGTTGAATGATCAATTAGATTTCTTCCAACTCCCTTATTCTTTACATGTATTTTTCCCCCTTACATATTTTGAAAACTTATTTTGGCCTTCAGTGGCTTCTGTGACTCAACCTTCTTGTTCTGCTGGCATTGAGTCTAGACCCTGGCAGTGCTATGGGGAATGTGACATTGGTGTCACCTGAATGCTGACCAGTCCAGCTTTATTGGTGGCACTATGATGTATCATTCATCTTGGTCACAGAAATTAATGAGTTGAGGGCGTTTTCATAATCAGACTCATTCTAAAGTAGTTTAATCCAAGTTAAATGGTAAAGCTTTGTATTACTTCAGTCAGGCTTGGGGGTAAGTATATCCTGTTCAGTTGCCATACAGAATGAAACGTTGAAGGAAAGATGTTAAATGGTGATATGATATTTAGTCTATTGATGTTATAATGAAAGTGGTAATAAGTAAGCATCATTGAACCAAAGAGTGTCACAGGGATCACTCAGCTACACCTTTGGGGAAATCTCAGGCTGCAGACAATGATGAGGCATCACACCACCTCCCATGAATGGTCTCCAGAAATGTGTGAAAATACCCTTTCTGGCAAGTGTGGAAGTGTGTGCCAACAGTGACGAGAGGCTGACTTCTCTACCTCTATTATACCTCTAAATCCAAGAATGCAGACCCTGAAAAGCTTCAAGAGAACTTAAATATTTCTTCAAGATGCCCCCAAGGACTCTATCCAAGACTTTTCATGTGCAGTAGTTCACGTAGCCTAAGGATACCTAGAGCATGGTGACTAAGAATGAGCTGAGGTTAGACTGCCTGGTTCCACAGTAGGGTAGGTTTACCGGTAATCAAAAGCACCGTGTAATCAAAAGCATTGATATTTTTACAGCAAAAACTTTCACAATAGGTGAAATAAAGATAAATGATAAACAACTTCATATAAACTCAGGCTTAGTTTTTCTGCCAAAAGGATTAGCAGCAAGCTAATACAAAACTAAACAAAAAAACACGCCAAAACAAGCAAGATGGAAAACTCTTAAAACAAGCTGTGTCTTACATGAAATGCTGCATTGCAATAGCTCTTATCACTGTCATTACTTTATTACAGAAATGGGGCTCCGAGAACTTAATTAACCTCCTCCTGGGCACAAATCTTGTATGTGGCCAGCTAGAATCCATACTCACATCTCTTGGACTTCAAAGTTCACCTTCTTCTTACTGCATCACAAAGCTTTCCTTGTTCCAATTGCATTATCAGTGAAATGAAATTCAAATTCAAAACGATTCAGTTAGAATTTAGGTTTTCCTGTTTTGGAGGAGGGAGGACACCTGAATCTGTAAAGTAAGAGATATTTTCATTGGTTAATTTAATTAAAAACACTAGATACACAACAAAATCAATTACATTTTTGCATACTAACAATGAATGTGGAAAGCAAAATTATAAAGGTCATACAATTTATAAGCACTCCAAAGAAAATGACATACTTAGGAATAAACTTAAAACATTTACAGTCTTTATGCTGAAAATTATAAGATGTTAAATATATTAAGGAAGACCTAAATAAATGAAGAGCTATTGTGTCATGAACTGAGAAACCTAAACATGGTAAAGATGTCAATTCTCCACAAATTGATCCGTAGGTTTAGTGCAATTGTATACAAAAACATGCTTACTCTAAAATTCATATGGAAGGGCATATGCTTAAGGATAGCTTATAAACCATCCTGACAAAAAAGGCTGAAGTGGAAACAATCACTCTACTGAATATGAAGACCTACTATATGGCTATTGTCATTAGACCGGTTTTGGCAGAGGAACAGACACAAAGACCAAAGGAAGAGAACAGAGAACCTAGAAATAGATCCACACAAAGACACACAACTAATTTTTGACAGTCATGCAAAGGAAATTCAATGAAAGAAACACAGCCACTTCACAAATAGTGCTGGGGCAATTGGGCATCCACATAATAATAATAATCTACTCCTAAACATCCATTTATACAAAAATGAGCTCAAAATTCATCATGGAATTAAATGTAAAGACATAAAATTGTAAAACTTCAAAGAAAATAAATGAGAGAAATCTTTTGTATCTATGACTAGGCAAAGTTCTCAGATTTGACCAAAAGCATGATAGATAAAAAGAAAAATTAATAAGATGTTTTCATCAAAATTCAAAATTTTTCTTCAGCAAAAGCCAATATCAAAGAAATGAAAGACAAGCTGCAATTTAAGGGAACATATTTGCAAATCAAATAACCAACAAAAGACTAAGAGCTAAAATAAATTAAAAATTCTCAAAACTCAATGATAAAGAAAAACGAGCATTCAAATTAAATCATGAGCAAAGGACATGGAAAAGCATTTCACTGAAGACGATATACAGATAGCAAAAAAAGAAAGCACTTGAAAAGATTTTCAACGTCATTAGCCATTAATCACATGCAAATTAAAACCGAAATGAGTTATTACTCTACATCTATAAGAATAAAGTAAAAAACATTGACAACACCAAATGATGAAGAGGGTGTGGAGAAATAGGATCAGTCATACTCTACCACTGGGAGTCCCAAATGTTATAGCCCCTCTGGAAAACATTTCTGTAGTTTCTTATGTAACTTCTGTAGTTTTTTATGTCACTAAGCATGCAACTACCATACATCCCAACAACTGCATTCGTGAGCATTTATCCCAGAGAAATTAAAAATGTGGTCACACAAAAGCTTGTCCATGAATGTTCACAGAAGATTTTTCCTTAATTGTCAAAAATTGGAAACAAGCCACCCAGATGTCTTTCAGACAATGAATGGTTGAACAAACTGTGGTAAACCTATACCATGGAATACTAATTACCAATAAAAAGTACAAACTATTAATGCAGCGACTTTGATGGATTCCAGGGGTTTATGCTAAGTTTAAAAAAGCCCATCCCAAAAGTTCACAAACTGTGTAAATCCACTTATATAGTCATCTCAAAATGACAAATATAGAAATGGAGAGCATACTGGTCTTCACCAGGGCTCAGGAATTGGGGAAGGCAGGGTGGAGGTGACAGCAGCTATAAAAAGGCAACATAAGAATATTGTGGTGGTGGAACTTTTCTGTTGTAGGTGATGGAACTTTTCTGTTGTAGTGACTATAAATTTCAATTCCTGATTGTGATATTGTACTATAGTTTTATAACATTATTTCTTGCAACTGCATGTGAATCATAATAATCTCAGAATTAAACATTTAATTAAAAACTACTATATACTGGATATTGTCTTCTCTCCCAAACACTTAGATTTAAAATAATGTACTTTTTGAAAGTCTTAATCAATTTATTCTTCTCTTTAAATTAAACTTTCCTATTATAATTTTAAATGGAAACAATTAATACAATAGAAGGAAAGGATTTAAAACAATGCCTTTTAGTATCACATTTCAGCAGTCATCTCATTCACTTTCTTGTGTATTTCCCAGAATACACACACTCTTACTTACGTACATCAAACATATACACAGAATAATTCATATTTGCATCTCACTTTTTGATGGCCACCTGGTATTAAGTGCCTTGTATGCCCCGTGATTTAATTTATTGTTCCTGTTTTGATCAACATCCTTTTTCTTCAGTTGCATTTTATTTTATTATTTTATTTTATTTTTTAGTATTATTATCCTTTACTAGTTGTTATATGAATCTGTGATGTGTCAAAATTTATAAAACACTCCAAAACATCAATTTTATATAAATAAAATAAAATATAACTTAAAAATGCAACGTTGAATCATCTTGTAGCTTCACCTTTTTTATACTTGTGAAACTTCTCTGTAGAGTAAATTTGTGGAAAAAGAATTCTTGGAAAATTAATTTGTACATTTTTAGTTTTGATGGTGGACCTCAAAATTTAACCTTCAAAAAAGGTAAACCAAGTTACTTTCCCACAAAACTGTAGAAGACCTAGAATGAACATCTTCAAAAGCTTCTGTATTCGAGGCAGAGGGCTAACGATTTTAGGGAAGTGTTGCATAGTAACTATTTTCTTCTCTGACTCTGCTAATAGATAACATGTAGGTGGACTACAGATTAAGCCTCATACATCATCAGTGACTAATGGGAGAAGAAAGATAGCTGATTATCGGTCACACAAATACACATTGTGCATTTGATCACTATAAAAACATTGAAAACTGAATAATTTTATTTCCATTTATTATAAACTGAACTATGCACCTTCTCCTCACCCCACCAAATTCATATGTTGAAGCACCAACCCTTAATGTGACTGTGTTTGGAGGGCATTTAAAGAGGTAATTAAAAATAAATGAGATTATAAGGATGGGGCTGAAATCCAATATTACCAATGTCATTATAAGAAGAGAAAGAAACACCAATGACCTCCCTCTCTTCACCTACACACTGATGAAATACCATGTGAGAAGATAATGAGAAGCAGGCCATATGCAAGCCTAGAATAAATCCCTCACCATCAACCAAATCTGCCAACACCTTGTTCATGGACTTCTAGCTTCCAAAGCTGTGACAAACTGCATTTCTGTTGCTTAAGTCACACCCAGTTTTTGATATTTTGATATGGTCACCCTAGATGACTAATATACCATTCTAAACTTGACAAAAGTGAGATCTAGAAATATTGAAACTTAAGTGGGTATACCCTTCTAGGTTTCTTTTTTTAAGTTAAGATCAAAAGGAAGATGGTACAGTAGGAAGCACAGGAATCTCTCTTTCCACCAAGACAACAATCACACTGGCAGAATCTGTCTGATATAACTACTTGGGAAATTTGTAGTGTATTGAAAGCTTGCAACTTCCAAGGGAAGCCTTGGACAGTAAGTTGTGTTAGCTTCATTCAGTTTCCACTCAGCACAGTGGCAGCTATGCCTCCCCCACCCACGCCCATTCTGGTGGCAGGCAGCTGTGCACAGATTTCTGGAGCAGCTTGCACACACATTGCAGGGGCCAGGGTGGGCAAAGAGGGCCCTATTCTCCAAATGCTCAAGATCTGTGCTCAAATTGCTGACTGCTGCTTCTGATCAAAGGGGTGCAGATACCGAGGCAGGCAGCCATTGTTGCCTTTCCTGCTCCAACTAAAATTACTTCCAGGGGATTAAAAGAGCCAGCACCTCTTTCCCATCTTCATTTTTCTCTTTATCTCTTTTTGGGAACCAGGCATTAAAAATTAGGACATTAAGAAACAACTGCATATAGAGGAGAAGTTAGGAAGTGATTATGCATGCTCAGGGAAAGGTTCAGGCTCAGAAAAGTACTGAAAAGGCATTAGATTTACTCCTCACACTGGCCATTGGCAAAGCCTACAATAATCAAAAAATAAATGAGAAGAATTACAAAATCCAGCAAATCCTGGGAAAGGGGAAGAATCTAACTTTCAGAGTTTTCATACTATGAGATTCAGGTGCTCAGTTTTCCAAAAAAATTAAAATGTACAAAAGTAACGAGGATAGTATACTCCATTAAAAAAAAAAGCACACACACACACACACACAATTAAACAGCAACAACAACAAAAAATTCAATAGAAACTGCCTCTGGAAAATCCTCACGGTACATCTACTAGACGCAAATTTTAAAACACCTGTCTTAAAAATTCTCACAGAACTAAAGGAATACATAAAGTCAACAAAATAATGTATGAACAAAATAGAAATATCAATAAAGAGATAGAAAACCTAAAAAGCAACAAAAAATACATTTTTGAGATGAAAATTACAGTAACTAAAATGAAAAATTTGCTAAAGAAATTTAAAGGTAGATTTGAGCAGGCAGATGAAATAATCAGCTCACTTGATGAAAGGACAATGGAAATTATTGAGTCTGAAGTATAAAAAGATAAAGATGATGATAAGTAAACAAAGCCTAGGGAACATATGGGACACCATCAAGTAGACTAACACACACGTTGTGGGAATCCCAGAATAAGAAGAGATTAAAAAAAAAAAGGGAAGAGAAAATATTATTTTAAATAATGGTAAAAAAAAAAAAAACTTCCTACATTTGATAACAGACATGAATATAAACATCTAAGAAGTTCAAGTTCAACAGATTCCATGTAGATGACCTTAAAGAAACCCACATCAAGACACAGTATAGCCAAACTTCCAAAACACAAAACCAAAGAATATTGAAAGCAGCAAGAGAGAAGTAGTTTGTCACATACAAGGGATCCTCAATAAGATCATCAGTAGATTTCTCATCAGAAACTCCAGAGGCCAGAAGGCAGTCAGTCAATATACTCAAAGTGGTGGCCAAATTATCCTTTATAAGTGAGGGAGAAATTAAGGCATTCCCAGATAAACAAAAGTTGCCACTAGACCTACCTTGCAAGAAATGCTTAAAGGAGTCCTGAAAGATGAAATGAAAGGACACTAAAAAATAACTTGAAGCCACCTAAAGAAATAAAGATCTCAATAAAGGTAATTATGCAAGCAATTATAAGAGCTAGTATTATTGTAAAAATGATTTTTATACTCCAGTTATTTTCTACATGATTTAGGAGACTAACACAATTTAAACAATGTTCATCTAAAAGCTAGTATTATTGTAAGTTTGGTTTGTAACTTCATGTTTTGGTTTCTACATATCTTAAGAGACTAATGCATGGTGGTTCTAGAAGTTTTTCAAAGAAGATGAGAGCCTTGAAGATGAGGAGCATAGTGACCTGCCATTGGAAGTTGACAATGATCAGTTGAGAGCAATCATCTTGACTGATCCTTTTATGAATACATGAGAAGTTGCTGAAGGACTCAATGTTGAGCATTCTACAGTCATTTGGCATTTGAAGCAAATTAGAAAGGTGAAAAAGCTCGATAAGTGGGTGCCTCATGAGCTGAGCAAAAATAAAAAAAAAATCATCATTTGAAGTGTCATTTTCTCTTACTCTACACAACAACAATGAACCAATTTTCAATCAGATTGTGATGTGTGACAAAAAGTGGATTTTATGTATGACAACTGGCAATGACCACCTCTGTGGCTGGTCTGGGAAGAAGTTTCAAAGCACTTCCCAAAGCAAAACTTGCACCAAAAAAAAGGTCATGGTCACTGTTTGGTGGTCTGCTGTCGCTCTTATCCACTACAGCTTTCTGAATCTCAGTGAAACTATTACATCTGAGGAGTATGCTCAGTAAATCGGCGAGATACACTGAAAACTGCAATGCCTGCAGCTGGCATTGGTCAACAGAAAGGGTCCAATTCTTCTTCATGACAGTGTCCGATGACACATTGCACAAACAAAGCTTCAAAAGTTGAATGAATTGGGCTACGATGTTTTGCCTCACCCATTATATTCACTTGATCTCTCACCAACTGACTACCACTTCTTCAAGCATCTCAACAACGTTTTGCTGGAAAACGCTTCCACAACCATCAGGACGTACAAAATGCTTTCCAAGAATTCACCAATTCCTGAAGCACGAATTTTTTATGCTACAGGAATAAACAAACTCATTTCTCATTGGCAAAAATATATTGATTGTAGTGGTTCCTATTTTTATTAATAAAGATGTGTTTGAGCCTAATTTTAATGATTTAAAATTCACAATCTGAAATGGCAATTACTTTTGCACCAACGTAATACTTACAGTGGAATCAATCCCAAGCATGGTTGGGTTAGGGTTAGGGTATCAAACCATGCCTGGGTTTAGGAATCAAAATAGGTAAAATCACTGAAAGTTTTACCCATGGTCTGCCTCAAACTAATTATGCAAAGTCAGTCATTGCATGTCTGTTTCATTATTCATGGAATAGAAATAAAAATCCCTACCTCTTAAGGACATTGTGAGTTTTAAATGAGAGAATGTAGTCAAAAATATTGCACACATTTTAACATGTTTTGTAAATGTTAGGAAGCAAGCCTATTTTATCTACAGCCAAATGTATGAAAGCAGTGTTTAATAAAATCTTAAATAGACTGAAACCAAGTTAACCAGTTTCCTTAATTAGCAAGATAACATGCTTCTAATTTGCAAAGAGAAAAGAAAATCACAAGAAAATGAGCTGACATCTATCTCTTATTTTAAAAAAAAGTCTAAGAAATACCGTGGGGCCATATTAATTCAATTAGATCCCAAACATCTTTTTATTTCCTTCTGACCTTGAAAATGAAAATTATCACTTATAATTCACGGGGCTAGTTTTTTTAATGAGATGGTGGGGCGAGGGGGTAGAGAGAGAGAGAGAGAGAGAGAGAGTGTGTGTGTGTGTGTGTGTGTGTGTGTGTGTGTGTGTGTTGGGTATGAGGGGAGACAGGGCTATTGGCATCCAGACACATCCTGCTAGTAAAGATTACTGTTGTCAGGATGCAGTTCGGGAGGAGGTGTAGGGGTCAGAAGAGAGAAGAAATTAAATAAGGGCAAAAGGCTCAGAAAGTTGCAGTAGCATACACTAACATCTGCTTACCATGTGCCACACAGGACTCTTACGTAAATTCAATTCATCTGCAAAACGACACTGTGAAATAGAATCATTACTATTCCCATTTTACAGATAAGAAATTGAGGCACAAAAATGTTAGGTCACTTGCCAAAGATCGCACCGCTAAAAAGTGCTAGGGCCAGTAGTTCTACTCAGGCAGTCTAGCTCCAGGTACAGATCCAGGGGCATTATTCATATATTCTGCATTCTTCAAAATTTTTTTGAACATAGACTCTGACTTAGTGATAAATCTAAGGTGAGAACAAATATTGATTTGTCATGTACTATGTTCTAGAAACTTTCTACACTTTCTATTATTTGTTAATACTACCAGTTTTCCTAATTCTTCTCCTAATTGAGATGAGTTAAGAACATAAATTAAGGTCATCTTTTTTCCTTTCATTCCCATTGTGAAAATTAACTTGATGCTCAGAGGTTTATTGTGTTCCCCAAAGTCACATGGCTCATATGGTGAAAAGATAAAATTTGATCTCAGGTCTTTTTTACTTTATTTAATTCTCTTGGAATATGAAAACAAATATCCTAGTTATATAAGAAACAGATATTTTACCCAGCATTGATATAACAATTGTAATTTTTGGAGGATATACTTTGTGTCCATTTGGGATCTCTGAGTAATAGACACCAAAATGGAATTAGATGTGCAAGAGGTATATTGGGGAAATGCCAGTAAAAAACAAATGGTGAAGAGGGAAAGAATAAGCAGAGGGACACTTCAGGGTGTGATGCAGATGTAGGATCTGTAAAAGGAGACAGGGAAATTAGGATGATTGGGTAGAAGAAGCCTCAAACTGCTGGGAAATTCTGAGAAAATCTTGGCCAGGCCAATGAAAATATCTCTAACGAAGCCTGACATTAGAGAAATCCCATGCTGAGTAGAAATGGTCCTGCTGAGTCATTGTCTGTGACCTAGGATCCACTCAGAGATCTCGTGGCATTGTTGTGAACACGGTGGCAGGTTTAAAGGTAGAACAAACGGTTGTCAACCAACTACATTTCTCATGGCAGTTCTCTTAAAGGAAAATCTGAGTGGTACATGTAATAGGCCACTTCAACTTCTTGTGTTCATGTACACACAAGAAGATAATGCATGGAGATAATTTGTTCACTGTGATATTTACCAATGTACTCTGAATGCAACTTTCCATCCCATTGGATTCCAGTGCTGAAACAGGAGTGAGGCTCCAGATGTAGAGGAGGGATGTCATTGGATTTGCCCTGGATAGTGTACAAGTTACCTGAAAACACACAAGGGAGGGAACAGTAGGAAAAGACAAAAAAAAAAAAAAAAAATACTGTTGTGCTCAAGCATATTGAGTTTTAGGGAAAGCCAGCAGCTGGGCCATGTGGCTGAGCAGTTTTTCTATCTACTTATAGCTGGGGTACAGACAGGGAGGGTCTGGGCCATAACTCCATAAATCTATTAGTCATCTTGGTCCTGTTCCATTATCTGTTGGTGTTTAGTGAGGTTCTCTTAGTGAATGCTGGACTTCCCGGTTGCATCAAGAAGAAACACAGAAGCAAATTTGGTTGTGTATTTTAGAGGGGGGAGTAGTGGCCTTCTGGAGACCTACAGGGCAGAAGAACCAGAGAGAGAGAGAGAGAGAGAGAGAGAGAGAGAGAGAGAAACAAAGAGACAGAGAGCACTCAGAAAAGATGGAGAAATCCAGGAACATGTTCTTGTTACTTATATAACTCTTCCTTCTCATTCATTCATTAAAAAACAATGTTTTTGGTCCCATATTGTCCTCAGATCGGTATGTGAGGCCCTGTAGATACAACCATAAATAAGAAATATTACCTATTGGCCGGGGGGACCAGTGGCTCATGCCTGTAATCCCCACACTTTGGGAGGCTGAGGCAGGCGGATTACTTGAGGTCAGGAGTTCAAAAACCAGCCTGGCCAATATGGTGAACTTCCCATCTCTACTAAGAATACAAAAGAATTAGCCAGGCATGGTGGCATGTGCCTGTAATCCCAGCTACTCAGGAGGCTGAGGCAGGATAATCGCTTGAACCAGGGAGGCAGAGGCTGCAGTAAGCTGAGATTGCACTACTGCACCGCAGCCTGGCCTACGGAGTAAGACTCCATCTCTAAAAAGAAGAAGAATAAATATTGCCTATTCTTCAGGAGCTTATAGGTCAGTCAAATCTTCCAAAACCATGGAGGGATTCATGTCTTGTTTTAGGGAAGGAGTCTTTGTTCTTGTGGAATTCTTTGAGGAAGGACAAAGTGATGGAGGAGATGCAGCAGTTTTGTCAGTTACCATTATTCCTCTGCATTGTTCATGAAAGGTGACAGAGAATCTGTGTGCAAACATCTTAACTCAGAATATGACCTTCTGCCTTCAAAATTAAAAAAAAAAAAGAAAAGATTATTAGAACCACCCAGACAAGGAAAATTTTTGTTATAGGATCCCCAACAAAGTTACAGAATTTTCATTCCCTCTCCCTTTCTCTCTCTCTCTCCTCTCTCTACTCACCCTACCCTCTTCACATTTGCTTCTTTTCTGATTAATTGTAGAAATGATATTGGACTGGGAAATAGAAGGTCTAGAATTGGATCCCAGATTCTCCTCTGCTGAAAAGTAACTTTATTTTTGACCCTCAAACTGAATCTCATCATTGTAAAATACCTCTTCACATAATTGAAACTGTTTACAACATATCTGACATGTAACAAGTACCCAGTAAATATCACTCCCTTCTCTCCCTGTTCCCTCCTTTCTTACTTTTTTCCTCTATTGTTTTCTTAGACATGTTTCCAAGGTAAAGTTCAATAATTTTAATGCCATACGTTATTCCTACAAGACATTCAGGTACAAATGCTTGAGGGAAGGTTCTAGTTAAAAGCCTGGATTCATACATCAAAGCTCACACATGCAAAATTGGGCATAGATTGAGTGGTACTTAAGTGAGTAAGCATAAGTATAAACCACAGGTAAGATCTACATAACAACTGATAGTAAGTGTCTGCTTCCTGTACCTGTAATTGTTTTTATGCAGCCTGGAGTGAGACTCAAGCCAATGATAAATAGTACCTGCACAGTTTTCTGATGCAAACTTTTGGCTCATACCTCAAACATTTGTGATAAATAAAGTTTGGTTCATTTTTCTTCAGTGTCATATTTTTACCGGCGGGTCTTCGTTCTTAGAGCTCCCAAGATGGTGGTGGGCCCGCTCCCAAGATGGCAGCAAGCCTTTTGTTCTCTTACCTGGGGTTCTTGGCCTCACAGATTCCAAGGAATGAAACCCTGGGCCATGTGTTGAGTGTTATAGCTCTGTTAGAAGCTGTGGGTCATGGAAGAGAACCAGCGACTAGTATTCAGCTCTATTAGGATGAACCCAGGCACTTAGCCACACAGGAACAATGGCAAGCCTCTAGTCCAATGGGGAGTGGCAATGGGAGCCTCCTTGGATCAGAAGTGCAGCGGACACCCTGCCGGATCTGGAGACATGGAAGTCAGCAGCAGGTCTGCGACAACAGTGATCAGGAGTGGTGGACGGCAAGCAAAAGCTCAGCTCGAGCCAGAACAAACACGGACCAGAAGAATGTGCAGCTGCAAGATTTAATAGAGTGAAAACAGAGCTCCCATACAATGGGAGGGGACCCAAAGCAGGTTGCCTGATCTGGCTCGAATGCCTGGGTTTATATCCCGATCATTGTCCCTCCCCCTGTGCACTCAGGTGATAGATAATTGACTATTTCTTTACCTCCTGCTTTTAGCCTAATTGGTATTTTAGTGAGCTCTTTTTACTATCTGGTTGGGTGTGAGCTGAGTTACAAGCCCCATGTTTAAAGGTGGATGCGGTAGCCGGGCGCGGTGGCTCACGCCTGTAATCCCAGCACTTTGGGAGGCCGAGGCGGGCGGATCACAAGGTCAGGAGATCGAGACCACAGTGAAACCCCGTCTCTACTAAAAATACAAAAAAAAACTAGCCGGGCGAGGTGGTGGCGCCTGTGGTCCCAGCTACTCGGGAGGCTGAGGCAGGAGAATGGCGGGAACCCGGGAGGCGGAGCTTGCAGTGAGCCGAGATCGCGCCACCGCACTCCAGCCTGGGCGACAGAGCGAGACTCCGTCTCAAAAAAAAAAAAAAAAAAAAAAAGGTGGATGCGGTAACCTTCCTCAGCTAGGCTTAGGAATTCTTAGTCAGCCTAGGAAATCCAGCTAGTCCTGTCTTTCAATATGAATCTATGTATAAAGCCTTCAGTTCTCATGAGTCACTAGGACTGTATGGATCTCCTAGGTCAGCATCACTCCTGGTGATCTCTGGAAAGCCTACTATTCCTTCTTCTTTCAAAATTATTTCATTTCTCAGCCAGGCATAGTGGCTCATGCCTGTAAGCCCGGTACTTTGGGAGGCTGAGGTGGGCAGATTACTTGAGGCCAGGAGTTTGAGACCAATCTGACCAACATGGCAAAACCCAGACTCACTAAAAATACAAAAAATTAGCCAGGCATGGTGGTGTGTGCCCGTAATTCCAGCTACTCGGGAGTCTGAGGCAAGACAATCACTTGAACCTGGGAGGCAAAGGTTGCAGTGAGCTGAGATTACACCACCACACTCCAGCCTGGGTGACGAATTGAGACTGTCTCAAAAAAAAAAAAAAAAAAAAATTATCTCATGTCTTGACTCCCTGGTGCCTGATAAAGGTTTTTGTTTCTCTATTGCTATCATGGAAGCTGTGTTTTCTTGTCCCTTTTTAATGCAATTGCGAGGATACTTCTAGGCTTTTCTTTTGACTCACATGCTCATAAACAGAATTAGGCTTGGCAAGGCTGATAGCCACAGACCCATAAAAACCCCTATTTCCATCACACTTCCTTCCAACATCCTGAATGCTGAGGACTAGACTTGAAAAAAGAACCACTTTCATTCAGTTTAATAATTCACCAAATATATACTGAAGGTCTACCATATGCCACATTCTATATGCTCTAATGATAGAGAATAATTAACAAGTCATGCACTAATTCAATATCATAAATACAAGAAGCTATAAGAGGACAAAAGAACAAGAATCTAGTCATTGTTGAGAGGTGAAGAAAGTTAGTAAGAGCAGGTGATATTTGAGCTGTCTTAAAAAGATACAAATGAGTTTGTCAGTCTGACAAAGATGGTGAGAAAATGAATTCTAAACAGAGGAGGAATTATGTAACAACATTAAAAAGGCCAAAAACACAGCATTTTTGAAAAATAATTAAGGCTAGAGTCAGGAAAGTAAGAAATAAGGTTTTCAAAATAGCAGAAATGATGAAAAATGTCCAGATTTTGTAATGCTCTGCTAGTTTGCCTTTATTCTATAGGCTCTGAGAACCACTGAAGGGCTCTTAACTGGTGCATGCATGAATGATCATATTTGTATTTTGAAAAAATCTCTCAAATGGCAAGGAATAAAGATTCTTAGACGACAAGTACAGAAATAAATAAATGAGTTAAGTAGTCACTGTAAATAATGCAGGTCACTGACAATAAAGATAGCCAGGGAGTTGAAGTGAAAGGATTCTGTGGTGGATAAACAGGGAGTTAAGGAAAAGTGATTATTTGAGAACAAAGCTCATATTTCTTAAAGTGCTTGGGGAAAGCTCTTAATACCAAGACAACATTTAGGCTGATAGTTCTTGAAATGCTAAGACAAGCTGAAATAACCAACATTTATTCAATACTCACTATGGGTCAAACGCTATTGTCACATGTACTTGCATGTACTATAAGTAATTACAATTGTGATGAACACATAAAAAGAAGCAGAAAGTAGAATGAGTATTTGGAGCAAAGATATTGAATATGATTTCAGGAATCTTTGATATTGGGGTATGATATTCATCTTAAATTAACTATTATGTATTGGGCTTTCATTACCTGTGAAGCTCCTGAAGACAAGGAGAAAATACCCAAAAATTAAGCAATTCACTTGTCCACTTACCAAGCCTACATTCTGAGTTATTAAGTTATACCAAGAAGATTCCTAGGAGTGTTTCTGTGTGGTGAAGATAGCAAACAAATAGGTCGGTGAGGATCCAATTTGTCACAACCAGAATCAGGAGACACTGAGAGAAGCTGGTTGTAAGGTCCATGGGTGCCATGAGTTGCCTTGGGGGTTGTGAATTCTATGCCCACCAACATAATACAGTTCCTGAGCACCTGCTTTATGCCTGGAACTGTGCTGAGCGCTCTGTATGATCTCATAATAAACCTTCAAGGTAAGGAAAAATTCTTCCATCTTACTGGTAAAGAAACTGAAGCTAAGAGATAAATGACTTTCCCAATACCTTACTGGGAGTTGATGGGGGTCAGAGTTCACTTCAATGCCTGTTTCCAGACTCCATATTCTTTCCAGAACACTATGTTGGCTTTATCAACAGCTCAAGAGAGCTCAATGTTGCAAATATTGATGAAACATTCTCTTGTGCCAAGCGTTGTGTAAGGTTTTTAGGACTCCTGACCCTGAGAAGCAAATAGAATAGAAAGAGCAACAGACATAAGCAGCAATTCAATGCAAAGAAGTGAGTAGAATGCCTGGAAGTGAAGAGGGTGGTTTGGAAATATGAACTTAAGCTGGAGTTCCAGAAAGATTTTCTGGAGCATATGATGCCTTAGCTGACTCTAGGGAGGATCACTGAGATTTAGTAAGAAAAGGAAGGTGGGTGAGGCAGGAAGTAAGTGGCTGGAGATGAGGTGAATCTTGAAGAAGAGCCTAGACCAGCTCATAGAGAGGCCATGTGAGGGGTCAAGATCATGGAGAGATTGAATGCTTCACTAACTCCATCTTTATCTTTGGCAATGATTGGCCCTTGATGTGTTTCAAGTGAGATTTTTATGTTAGATCATTTAGGATGCATTCGGAATAATGGATTTTAAGAACTTAAAGGATGAGTGGAATGCAAATGATGAGAATGGAGACAGAAAAACTGGCCAGCAAGCATGACAGACAGCATTTATCTCTCTCCTGTGTCCATTCTTCCCTATTTTGGATAAATCTACTCTAATTGTATTCTAAAGAACCACCTCCTCTTTAACTCCCAGTCCATGTCCTTCCATTGGCAGTGATTTCCCATCAAACCTTAGTGGTGGGCATGTGACTCTGTTTTGGGCAATCAGAGCATTATGCTGTCTTAACTACAATGATTGTTTCAGGTATGGAGACAGGACTAATTTGAAGTCTATGAGATGCAATGAGATTTCTACCAAAACTGCTGAGCAAGGCAGGCACTTTTTCTATTGGGCATGAATCTAAGAGTGTACAGTCTTCTTATAGGCAGCCTTCTTGTCACCATGCAGAGTCTGGGAATCAAAGCAACGTGGATATGGCAGAGCCAAGAGAGATAAGCCCTGTTGTTCAATGCCTGTCAAGTCATACATAAGAACTATTCAGAAGATTTCTTCAGCTAATAAGTTTTACATTTGTTTAAGCCCAAATTGAAGTTGAAAGGTCTACTATCCGTGAAAAAAGAAAAATGCAAGAAAAAAAAATCCCATCTACAGAAGCCATCTGCAACAATCATGAGGTTTTCAAATATGATATCGGACTATATCACTTCTTTCTAGGCCGCCTCAATTTCCTTACCTATAAAATAGGTTTGGTTGTATAACTTTTAAGGTGTTTCCCTGTCCAACACTGCATGCCGTGTTGAGTTTAATGCAGATACATTTTTTGCAGTCACATAAGCTGAAAATGCCTCCTCAACACCCATTTGCACTTCCCCAAAGTTGTCTTCGATCATCCCTGAGCAGAGAACTTTCAATTTAGCCAAGACCCATTAGGGAGATTCATAGCTAAAGGGAAACTTTCAAATGACTTTCCCATCATCCTCCTTTCAGGAGAAGTTCATGAGAACCCAGAGCTGACTATACATCCTCTTCCCTTCACAGTAAGGAAGATTGTTACATGAAAAATTCATTAGTGCTTTGGGTCTCAAATGCTTAGTTCCCCTGCCACAGAGGGTTCATAACTCCCACTGAAAAGAGAGTGGATTTAATCTGCTCAGAAGAATTCACCTCTGAATACTCAGTCTTGCCAAAGCATATACATTTGCTTCTTTGTGACATTCTCCATAGCATTACCTTCGCTTTCCTTTTGTTTGTAGCAATAAGAACATGGAGTAGTTATTAACAGATGGTGCAAAATGGGGATTCATTTGAGTTATATGGCATCATCCACAGAGCGGAATTTAAAGTCATGAGCTTATATTTTCATGCATAGCAATAGTGCGGTGGGTTATATCTCCCTAGTGCATTTGGAAGCGAGAAAAAAACTATCTCCTTTATGATTCAGGCGTGATGGAAATCCTCCCTATACTTGCTTAATGCAGTCATGCCTCATAGTTTTCAGACAGCACATTCCATTTGATTCAATTCCTTCAGCATTACTGAGCTCTGTTTTAGATGCTGCAAATATAAACATGAAAAAGATGTGATTCCAGTCCTCATGAAACTCAAAATTTTGTAGTGGAGAGAGGCAAGTACACACATACTTAGAGTCCAGCATAGCAAGTACAAGGAAAAGGGCCTGTGAAAGCATAGGCATTGTACAGAGAAGGGAATGATGAACTACAGTAGAAAGAACTGGAAGAAACAATACCTGGGACTGATTCTGAAAAATGAGGTGGAATAAATGAACGTGGCAGAGGCTATTATTGTACTCCCAGGAGAGAGCCCAGCACATGCAAAGACACACAGACATGATGCAGGTTAGCATTTTGCTGACGGTAAGTGGTTCATTGGCAGCAGGGTAAAGTGCCGAGAGGGGCTGTGATAGGAGAGGAGGCTGAAAAGACTGGAGTTCAGCAGGAGGAGAAATAGGAGGCAACTTTGATGCAATAGTCTAGAGAAAGGCCTGAACGACAGCAGTTGTGGTAGGAATGGGAACTGGAGGCATCAGAGACACATTAGGAAGTAGGGCTGGAAGGGCTGGGTGACTAACTAGTCTGTGGGGTTGGAAGTGATAGAGCAGGTAGAGCCAAAGAAGCCTTGTAGGTCTGCCTTAAAAAGCGGTCACACTTGCAACACGCCTTCCTTGAGCACACATTTTCATCTGCTTTGGGCTCTGCAACCAACTCAGCAGGGCTCCTCTTTTTCTGTAGAATTGGCCCATCATCATTTCAGGAACTGCAATTTTCAAATAAAATATTTGAAGTGTAATTTTCAAATGAAATATTTGAAGTGTAATTTTCAAATGAAATATTCAGAAGTCCTCTTAACCTTACACCTCAACCAAGTTTCCTAAGTTTATTAAAATAAAATAGGTTTGCTAATTTTATTAAAACAGGTGAAAATTTCCATCCCCATCTGCCTGACTCCTGTATCTGTATGTTATTTTATTTGGAACTTGGGTGAGGAAGAGAGTACTCCTCATAAGCTTCTTCCAACACCAAAACCCGAGTCCAGATTTCCTTTCTCAACCACACTCGGCCTTCTCTTCATTCACTTCTTTAAAGAATGAAAATGTTATTGAAGCAAAAATTGAGCTCTTTAGTACTGTTGTGTTTCCCCTTCTGCACTGGGCTCCCTGGCACACACCCTCTCATTTCCAAAGCATTCCATTCTCCTCTGACTTGGCGTAACTTCATACAGCACCCCTGAGTTTGTAGAATTCACTCTGTAATGAGCGACTTGGCTGGTGTTTCCTGTTCCTCAGCCAACCATCTCATACATGTTTACTTGGAATGAGCCTTTTCTCAATTTTCCACAATTCATAAGGTTTGGCCACATAGTGGGCATCAAAAATAAAAAGATTCCAAATTATTCCATTATTGTCTGAAGGAATTAAAATTACTTTCCAGCTGGGTGAAATGATTTCTGAGGGTTTTCTAGGAGGGTTTAGTTGAATATGTCTTGAAACTGATGATAAACCTACTAAGTTTAATGATCATTCAATATGTCTTTAAACTTAAAACTACTTCTCCAACAGTGTCAAATTCATGCAACTCTTGACTATTGTAGAAAATAATCCAGAGATCCCTGCCAACATAATTCTATGCATTTAGACTTCTCTTGCTGTTTTTTACTCTACAGGCTTAAACCATAAAATTCAGATTTCTATCATCACAAGTTGACTGTTACCCAGTGCCCAAGGATTGGGGATTAAGTGAATATTTTCAGAGTTTCTAATATATATTTTATGTTTAGTTTGCAATACATTATCTTATTCAGTTTTCACATACATCTTTTAAAGGTAAAGAAAGCAAAGCTCTGAGAGGTTAGGTGACTTGCCTGAGATAGCACAAGCTAGTAAGTTGTAATGTAGTAACTGGGAACCAGGGCTTCAAAACCCATATTCTTTGCAAATAATAAAATTCTGCCCTCAAAACAATTTTTTTCTGCTCTAAAATGTGAAATGTGCAGTGATACAGTAATGAGTTTAAATTCTCATGAGGCCTCCATTGTAAATTGTGCATTATGAAATTAAAAGTGGGCAACCATATAAATGAACAGCTTTTTATAGAAGGAATTAACATGTTAGAGACACGTAAGAGGAGTCAAATCACATTCAGTTATAAGCATGGAAAAAAATTACCCATTCCATATTTAGGAAAATGGTACCATTTTAGACAATTCAGGTCAAGTACATCTCTATATCCAAAACTGGAAAAAACCTTTTTATTATAATGAATTTGTTTATGGAACTTGAGGTACATCAGAGAAACATGCATAATATTTTATGTGTGTCAGCTCAGAGAAAGAGAGTGTAATCACTGCGTTTAAGTCAATAATGATAATGAAACTCTGTAGCATCTTTCTATGCCAATAAAAATAATGATTCCCTTGAACATATATATGGCTATTCATTTAATAAAGTACTTCCATTAATGTAGGTTTATTTGATCATCACAACAGTGCTAGCGGGAATTAACATCTTGCTTTTAGCAAAAACAAAATTGAGAGTTTTAGAGGTCAAATGCTCTATTTGGGCCACGGCAGGTAACCAGCAATACTGGAGTTGGTGTCTTGGGTTTTGACTCTTGAGCTCTCCCCTCTAGCACCTACTGCTTCCAGAAAATTAGTTTTCCAACTTATTTGACTCTTTAAAGAGCATTTGGACTCTATTAGATCATTTTATAGTCCTAGAATGATGTGAGTTTCTGAAGTTGTCTGATGAATAACATTTCTCTTCCCCACTCAGGTTCTAAACAGATTGATGAAGGAAAAAAGATACCTTGACCAATAAAGCACTAAACTCCCCCTTCATTACTGAAAAATACAGAGCTGGAGCTTGTATCTTGGAGTGGGCCTGCTGTCTAAACTTCAGGATTAGACTAAACTACCCACAGGGTTATAGGTCACCTTCCATAGGGGCTGACATCCCAGACTGGGAAGAGTCTGCCCCTGAAGGAGGAGTGGTAGAATGTGATGTCAGAAAGCACACTTTCAGGGAGAAGAAGGGACGGGCTGAACTGATCACGCCCGATTTGACTTATGTTTCCCAAATTTACCAGTAAGTTAAATCCCTCTGCCTCCTTTGGGAAAGAAAGAGTAAAAGGGTAGAGCCTATTACAGCTGGTAAAGCTCCAAATCTTTATAAGAAATATCATACGTAGGGAGAAAGAAGCAAAGCCTGGCAGTCCTGTATGTTGTTCACTCATTCATTTTTTATTTATTTGCTTATTTTTTTGAAACGGTGTCTCGCTCTGTCACCAGGCTGGAGTGCAATGGCACAATCTCGGCTCACTGCAACCTCTGACTCCCTGGTTCAAGCGATTCTCCTGCCTCAGCCTCCCTAGTAGCTGGGATTACAGGCACGAGCCACCATACCCAGTTAATTTTTGTATTTTTAGTAGCGACGGGGTTTCACCATGTTGGCCAGAACGGTCTCGATCTCCTGACCTTGTGATCCACCCGCCTTGGCTTCCCAGAGTGCTGCAATTACAGGCGTGAGCCACCACGCTGGCCTCACTGATTCATTCTTTTATTTATCTGTCCAGTGTTTACAGAGTGCTTCCTCTGTGCCAGGCACTGGTGACACTGAGGCAAATGATGCCATGACAGTGCTTGTCTTCCAGGAGGTTAATTTCCAGTCAGGAATATAAACACTATTAACAAGTAAACAGTCAACCAGATGATCTCCCCAACTACTACAGGCTATCAAACAAATGATGCCTGCTATTGTAGTAGAGTGACTGGGGAGGTGCCTGCTTCATCACCTTTC
Source organism: Macaca nemestrina (assembly GCF_043159975.1). Classification (NCBI taxonomy): domain Eukaryota; kingdom Metazoa; phylum Chordata; class Mammalia; order Primates; family Cercopithecidae; genus Macaca; species Macaca nemestrina. Next base: position 13,946,202 of record NC_092132.1, on the reverse strand, counting down.
TCTTGTCCCTCAATGCCAGGTGGACAGGACAGCAGAATGGGCCCAGTGTGGTTGCATGTCCTGTGTTGCATGTCATGTGTGAATCAATTTCCCCAAGCGTAAATTTTTCTTGTCCTCCGCTACCTCTCTTCGCAACCTCCAATAATGAGGCTCATCCTGGTCCCCAGATACTGAGATTAAATTGTTAAACATTCATATTCTCCGTACCCATGCTACATTCTCCCCACAGGAGTATCTGAGACCATGGTCCCAGAATCAGAATCTGCATTCTTGACAAGTCCCACAGCTAACACAGGTGATTCTCGGATCACATGTTGTACAGAGTTGCTCCAGGGATGTAAGCAGCTCCAACCCCAACTGGGCATCAAACCTTTTAAAGTAAAAGTATCACCTTTTCATAGTTTTGATATTTGTGGAAATCCTGGCTCTGCAGCTGTGTAGCCTTTAGAATATTGCTCAAATTTGCTTTGCCTAAATTTTCTTTGCGTAAGTTTTGCCTAAGTTTCTTTGCCTAAGACCTCATCTCTCAAGATTGGTTTATCTATTAAAAAAATAACACTCATGATATGGCCAAGTGACTAGAGTCTCATAGGTACATACAAATATGACATGTCAAAGAAGAAATGGATGAATATATTTATGGCATGCCTTCAAAACCTTGTTCCATTTATGGAGCCTTCTTTTATTTCTGTGCCCGAGTTTTTCTTAGTGACAGCCTAACATTCCAGAACTTCATGAACCAATGGCCCAGTTTTTGGACCCTAACCAAGGCCTCGACCTCAAACTAATCACTGACTCGGTTACCTGCTTACAGACGCCTCATCCCAGTACTAGCCAGGAGCCAGTACACCATCTCCCACTTGGTCCGTGTTGGCATCGCTTTTTGGGGAATGGCTTCTTAGAAGAACTTACACCATTTTCACAGTCTACATGCTGAAGTTTGAAAATGTATATATTCACTCTTGTAGCGTGTACACCATGAGGCTCAACGTTTTGCTCTTAGTGTTTGTTTGGCTTAGAAATATAACACCAGCACTCGGGGAACATCAGTGCCCAGAGGCAACTGTTTTCATTCTGTGTTGAAGCCTGTGCATGACTCGGGCCTTTGACCTGTGAGAAAATGCATAACAGAAAGCACTTGGTTCATCTGTCATGAAAATGGGTTGGAAAATGAAAAAAGAAAATCTTGGTCGGTGCTACAAAAAAATTTAAAAAGTTAAAAAAATACTTCAGAAAAGCACAGCGGCCAGAGTGCTAAAAAATGTGTGTTTTTAGAGTTCGAGAAAAGGATTTTAGGAAGAAGTTTTTGAGAAGAATAAACAACATAGTCCCTTTACCAAGAATGCTTTATCATCTAGGTCATGATCGTTTTCTTACTGAATGTGTCCTTTATGTTTCCTCTCTAAAATCATTAATTAAACTTTATTTATTAAGAGTTGGTGAGGGGCCGGGCACAGTGGCTCACGCCTGTAATCCCAGCACTTTGGGAGGCTGAGGCGGGCGGATCACGAGGTCAGGAGATCGAGACCATCCTGGCCAATATGGTGAAACCCCGTCTCTATTAAAAATACAAAAAAATTAGCCAGACGTGGTGGCGGGCGCCTGTAGTCCCAGCTACTCGGGAGGCTGAGGCAGGAGAATGGCATGAACCCAGGAGGCAGAGCTTGCAGTGAGCTGAGATCGAGCCACTGCAGTCCGGCCTGGGTGACAGAGAGAGACTGTCTCAAAAAAAAAAAAAAAAAGAGTTGGTGAGGTACAAAGACTAAGAAGACAGGTTCTGAAGAGAGAATATGAGTTAATTACAGAGAGACCTTGGGCAAGCCATTTATCCTGTACCAACATCAATTCTCTCATCTGTAAAAGGGGAGTCAGTAAATAGGACACAAGGTCCTGGTTGCTTACAGGAGTAGATAGACATACAACAGTTGGCAGAGTGGCTTCTTCAGAGTGAGGGCTCAGTACGTGTTTGCTACCATCATAATCACCTGCTCTTCAATTCTTTGAGGTTGGGTTACACCCACTTCTCAGAGTCCCCTGGAGAGGGTAGATAGTAACATATTTCCTTCCAAGATAATTCAGGTTGATGACTAATTACATGTCATGTATCAGAAAGCTGCTTCCTGAGCTTCTGATATAAAAGACCACCTTTGCCTCCAATAGTCTCTCCTTGCCCCTTACTTTTATTTATTTTTCCCCATAGCACTTGTCACTTGTCATCACATTATGTAATTATTTGTCTTTTTTCTGTATCCCCACCCATAAATGTGTAAGTTTCATGAAGGCAGGGACTTGTTTCAGTCACTGCTCTTTTTCCAGGGTCTGACTCGTGGTAAGCACTTAAAGAATATTTGAAAGTGAAGGAAAGAACAATCTGTGTGTCTTGAAGACACAAAAGGAATGGTAAGCACTGTTCATCATAGTTATGTTATTATTTAACATGAAAGTAAAATTGGAATCAACTGGGGTAAGAATAGTAAGGGATACTTTTTTCTGCCTGCTCTCATTATCTGATCTTGGTACTTGTTTTGAGGTCACACATGGTACAGTCCCGTTTCATTGCTTTAGAAAGACTGCTACCTCCTTTATGCTGGAAACAAGAACCATCTCAACAGATATGCAAAATATGAGTAACCTCAAGAGGCAAAAGAGCTTCGTGATTGAGTATGCACATGCCAACACCAGATTGGCAGGTTTTGAATCCAATTTAGACACTTACCAGCACTGAGATCTTGACATACTCCAGTGTTCTTATCTGAAGAAATAACTATAATCAATAATTACTTTGTAGAAAGTTTTGTAGAGATTAAAGGAGATGTTGTATAAAAAGCATTTGGTACTATGACTAGTATATGTTAAGCACTCAATAACCCTTAGCTGATATTATTAATATTGTCTTCAAAGCACAAAGTCACATATCCTGGTAGTGGTATAATGTGAAAGGCCAAAAGATCTAAACAAAGGGTGGTTTGGATCGTTTTTCTCGTCCATCAATTTTAAGATACATTTTTTAAGTCTTAACATGTCTAAAATTAGAATGAGTTTTACAATTGCTTACAGTAAGGCAGCAGTCAAGACTCAGATCTTATTGCCTGTGTATATGCATCAAAACTTGCAGAAGGGGCATCAACAGCTTGGAAACAAATTCCAGGAATAATAATAGAGCATCTTTGGAGAAATTCTGCATTTCCAACACAGGAATCATGGAGGATATCGTAAGGGAACAAAAAATATTCCAAGACTTGGGTCTAAATGAGATTTTGAAAAATCAGGTATTATGAAGAAATTTTAGGAGAAACTTAACCAATACATTTCACTTTGTCTTTGCTTTTTATGTGTCCCCATGAGTGATAGCAGATGAAAATCTATTTCTTATAAGTATAAAAGTGATTGTTAAATAAGTATAAAATAAAAATTTAAACGGTAAGAAAACATTGTTGTATCACTTAATTGGCACATTTTTCTTTATTAAACACATAATAGTGTCACTTACAATTGATGGCATTTTATTTATTTATTTTTTCTTTTTAACTTTTATTTTAGGTTCAGGGAGTATATGTGCAGGTTTGTTACACGGGTAAGTTACATGTTATAGGGATTTCGGGTACAGATTATTTCATCACCCAGGTACTATGCATTGTACCTGGGAGGTAGTTTCTGAATTCTCACAGTTCTACCACTCTTCACCCCAAGTAGGCCCTGGTGTCTACTGTTCTATTCTTTGTGCCCATGTACTCACTGTTTAGCTACCACTTATAAGTGAGAATATACAGTACTGGTTTTCTGTTCCTGCATTAATTCTCTTAGGTTAATGACCTCCAACTCTATTCATGTTGCTGCGAAGGACATAATCTCATTTTTTATGGCTGTATAATATTCAATGGTGTATATGTACCACATTTTCTTCATCCAGTCTACCATTGATCGGCAAATATTCCATGTCTTTGCCATTGTGAATGTGCTATAATGAAAATACATTTTCATATGTCTTTATGGTACAACAATTTATATTCATTTGAGTATGTACTCAGTAATGAGATTGCCGAGCTGAACGGTAGCTCTGTTTTATTTGAGAAATCTCCAAATTGCTTTCTGCAGTGGCTGAACTAATTTACATTCCCACCTGTAGTGTATAAGCATTCCCCCTTCTCCACAACCTCACCAACATCTCTTATCTTTTGACTTTTTAATTATAGCCATTCTGATATATGAGATGGTATCTTACTATGGTTTTGATTTGCATGTCTCAGTGATTAGTGATGTTGAACATTTTTTCATCTGCTTGTTGACTGCATGTATATTTTCTTTTGAGAAGTGTCTGTTCATGTCCTTTTTCTATTTTTTTAATGGGGTTGTTTGTTTTTTGTTTGTTGATTCATTTAAGTTCCTTACAGATTCTGGATATTAGACCTTCATTGGATACACAGTTTGCAAATATCTTCTCCTAATGTGTAGGTTGTCACTTTACTCTGTTGGTAATTTCTTTTGCTGTGCAAAAGCCCTTTAGTTTAATTAAACCTCACTAGTCAATTTTGTTTTTGTTATAATCGATCTTGGAACTTCATCATGAAATCTTTGCTATGGCCTATGTCCAGAATTGTATTTCCTAACTTTTCTGCTAAGGCTTTTATAGTTTTAGGCCTTACATGTAATTTTAAAATTTATCTTGAGTTGACTTTTGTATATGGTGAAAGTAAGGGGTTTAGTTTCCATATTCAGCATATGGTTAGTCAGTTATTTCACTACCATTTATTGCATAGGGAGTCCTTTCCCATTGCTTGTTTCTGTTGATTTTGTGGAAGATCAGATGCCTTTAGGCGTGTGGCTTTATTTCTGAGTTTTCTAGCCTGCTGCATTGGTCTACATATCTGTTTTGTACCAGTACCTTGCAGTCTTCGTTAGTGTAGGGATGTAGTTTAGTTTGAAGTTGGGCAGTGTGATGCTTCAGCTGTGTTCTTTTTGCTTAGGATTGTTGTGGCTATTTGGGATCTCCTTAGGTTCCATGTGAATTTTAGAAAAGTTTTTTTTTTTTTTCCCTAATTCTGTAAAAAATGTTATTGGCAATTTGTTAGAAACAGCATTAAAGCTGTGAACTACTTTGAGCACTATGGCCATTTGAACAATACTGATCCTTCCCACTCATGAGCATAGAATGTTTCTCCATTTGTTTGTGTTGTCTCTGATTTCTTTTAGCAGTGTTTTGTAATTCTCATTGTAGAACAATTTCACCTCCCTGCTTGGCAGTATTTCTAAATATTTTTGTGTGATTGTGTGTGTGGCTGTTGGGAATGGGATTGCATTTTTGATTCGGCTCTCAAATTGGATGTTGATATGTAGAAATGCTACCCATTTTCATACATTGATATTGTATCCAGAAACTTTGCTAATATTGTTTATCAGATCTAGGAGTTTGGGGGCAGAGACTATGGGGTTTTCTAGGTATAAAATGATATTGTCTGAGAAGAGAAATACTTTGACTTCCTATTTGGATACCTCTTATGTCTTTCTCTCACCTAAGTGCTCTGGTTACAACTTCCAGTACCACACTGAATAGGAGTGGTGAGAGTGGGCACCCTCATTTCGTTCTGGTTCTCAAAGGGAATGCTTCCAGCTTTTGCTCATTTAGTGTGATGTTGGCTGTGGGTTTCTCATAGATGGCTCTTATTATTTTGAGGTATGTTCCTTCAATGACTGGTTTGTTTAGGGCTTTTTAACATCAAATGATGTGAATTTTTTTTTTTTTTTTTTGAGATGGAGTTGCACTCTCTGGCCCAGGCTAGAGTGCAGTGGCATGATATCTGCTCACTGTAACCTCCACTTCCCGGGTTCAAGCAATTGTTCTGCCTCAACTGCCTGAGTAGCTGGGATTACAGACATGCACCGCCACGCCCAGCTAATTTTTGTGTATTTTGAGTAGAGATGGGGTTTCACCATGTTGCCCAGGCTGGTCTTGAACTCCTGAGCTCAGGTAATCCACCAGCCTCAGCCTCCCAAAAGTGCTGGGATTACAGGTGTGAGCCACCACACCCAGCTTGATGTTAAATTTCATTGAAAACCTTTCCTGCATCTATTGAGATAATTATGTGGTTTCGGTCTTTAGCTTTGTTTATATAATGAATCACATTTATTGGTTTGCATATGTTGAACCAACTTTGCATCCCAAGGATAAAGCCTACTTGATTATGGTGAATTAGCTTTTTGATGTGCTGCTAGATTTGACTTGCTAGTTTATTGTTGAGGATTTTTGCATGTATATTCATCAGAAATATTGAACTGGAGTTTTCTTTCTTTTGTGTCTCTGCCTGGTTTGGGTATCAGAATGATGCTGGACTCATAGAATGAGTTAGAAAGGAATCCTTCCCCCTCAATTTTTTGAAATAGTTTCAGTGGGATTGGTACCAGCTCTTCTTAATATATGTGGTTAAATTCTACTGTAAATTCATCTGGTCCAGGACTTTTTCTGGTTTATAGGTTTTTTATTATTGATTCAATTTTAGAACTGATTACTGGTGTGTTAATGGTTTCAATTTCTTCCTGGATAAATATGGGGAGGTTTAATGTTTCTAGGAATTTATTCATTTCTTCTAGGTTTTCAGTTTGTGTGCAAAGTGGTGTTTGTAACCATCATTGAAGGTTTTTGTTTTTGGAATTTCTGTGGTGTCAGTAGTAATGTCTCCTTTGTTATTTCTGATTGTGTTTATTTGGATCTTCTCTCTTTTTTCTTTATTTGGCTACCAGTGGTCTATTCGTTTATATTAATTCTTTCAAAGAACCAATTTGTGGTTCTGTTGGTCTTTTGTATGTTTTCTTGCATCTCAATTTCATTCAATTCAGCTCTGATTTTGGTTATTTCTTGTCTTTTGCGTTGGTTTACTCTTGTTTTTCTAGTTCCTGAAGGGTTGATGTTTGTCTTTAATTTGAGAGCTTACTAACTTTTTGATGTGGCCATTTAGTGTTGTCAACTTTCCTCTTAACACTGTTTTATCTGTGTCCCAGAGATTCTGGTACGTTGTATTGTTGTTTTCAGTAGTTTCAAATAATATATTAATTTCTGTCTTAATTTCATTGTTTACCTAAAAGTCTTTCAGGAGCAGGTTGTTTAATTTCCATGTAATTGTATGATCTTGAGAGGTGTTTTAAAAAACATTTTAACTTTTATTTTAGGTTAGGGGTACATGTATAGGTTTGTTATATAGGTCAAATTTTGACTTGGGGGTTTGGTTTTTAGATTACTTCTTCACCTACTCACTAAGGACAGTACACAAAAAAATTTCTTTTCAGAATCTCTCTCCCCTTCCAACCTTCTCCCTCAAGTTGGCCACACTATCTGTTGTTCCCCTCTTTATGTGTGTGTGTTCTCATTATTTAGTTCCCACATGAGGACATGTGGTATGTGGATTTCTGTTCCTACATTAGTTTGCTGAGGATAATGGCCTCCAGTACCCTCCATGTTCCTGCAAATGACATGAACTCATTCCTTTTTATAGCTGCATAGTATTCCATGGTATATATATACCACATTTTCTTTATCCAGTATAACAATGATGGCCCTTTAGGTGGATTCCATGTCTTTGCTATTGTGAATAGTGCTGCAATGAACATACCCATGCATGTTTCTTTATGGTAAAACAATTAATATTTCTTTGAGTATATATTCAGTAATAGAATTGCTGGGTCAAATGGTAATTCTGGTTTTAGTTCTTTGAGGAATTGCCGTGCTGCTTTCCACAATGATTGAGCTAATTTACACTCCCATCAGCAGTGTATAAGCACCTTATTCGCCCTATTCTCAGCAATCTTGCCAACATCTCTTGTTTTTTGACTTTTTAATAACAGCCATTCTGTCTGGTGTGAGATGATATCTTATTGTGACTTTGATTTGCATTTCTTTAATGATTAGCGATATTGAACAATTATTTTGTATTCTTCTATACTGGCTATTTTGTCTGTCATCTACTCTATCATTTTACTGTGGTTCTTAGCTTCCTTGAATTGGGTTCCAAGGCTCTGAATTTCAATGATCTTTGTTCCTATCCATATCCTGAATTGTATTTCTCTCATTAAGAACCCTTGCTAGAGAACTCACATGATCATTTGAAGGAAAGAAGACACTGGCTTTTTGAGTTGCCAGAGTTCTCACATTAGATCTTCCTCATTTGTGTGGGTTGATGTTCCTTCAGTCTTTGAAGTAGTTGTCCTTTGGATGGATTGTTTTGCTTTTTTCTTCTTTAGTGCCCATGGGGCTTTCGTTATGGTATAAGGTAGTTTGGTTGAATGGCTTCATTTCTAACCTGCTCCTGAGTCTTGGAAGAGCCCTGTCTGTTGACTGTTTTTGTGCCCGCATTTCTTTTGTTGAGTGTTCTGGTTCATTGGGTTTCCTCAGGCTTGTCTGACAAGTTGTACCCATTGTACCCTTGCCAGGTTGGCCCTAATCTGCTGCCCATGTGCTTCCTGGGGCAACCCAGGGTTGTGTTCACTTGCAGAGTTCAAGTGGAACCGGGGCCGCTGGCTTGGGAACTCTAGTGGGTATGGTCCATCTGGCTACAGTGTGTGGAGGTAGGTGGGGTTACCACTTTGCTGTCCAGGTGTTTCCAGGGCAATGGGAGGCTGCACCTCTCAGCAAATTCAAGCAGATGTAGGACTGCTGGACTCAAATCTCTAGCAGGTGTTGCCTGCTTGATTTTCAGTGACAGAGGTGAGTGGGGACATGCACCCTGCCATTCACGTGTGTCCTGGAACAACAGGAGTCAGCACCCTCCAGCTGAGTTCACACAGAAATTGGGTCATTGTGTTGGCAGCTCCAGCAAGCGTTGCCTACCTGGTTACAAGTGGAGGGGGCAGGTGGAGACTCACGCTCTTCTGTTAGGTTGCTTCCTATGTCAGTAGGAAGATGTGCCCTCTAGCTGAGCTCACACAGGAGGACCACTTGACCAAAGGCCCTAGCAGGCATTGCCTGCCTGGCTACCAGTGGCTGGGGCAGGTGGAGTCTCATGCTCTGCCATCGAGGTGTTTCCCATATCAGGAAGCTGTAACCTCCAGGTGAATTCACAAAGAAGTGAGGTTGCTGGACCAAAAGCTCTAGCAGGCATTGCCTGCCTGGCTACCAGTAGCAGGGACAGATGGAGTGTCATGGTCTTTTATCCATTGCCCCTCATCACAAGAGAAAGCTGCACCCTGCAAGTGAGTTCACACAGAAGCAAACTGCTGGTTTAGAAGCTCTAGCAAGCATTACTCGCCTGCACTGATGACGAGGGCATGTAGGGTTTTGTGCTCTGTCATCTGGGTGTGTACCATGACAACAGGAAGCTGCACCCTTCAGCTGAGCTCACACAGAAGCAGGGCCATTGGTCTGGAGGCTCTACTAGGTGTTGGCCTCCTGACTATCAGTGGTGGGGATGGATGAGGTCTTGTGCTCTGCTGTCTGGGTGTTTCCTGTGACAACAGGAAGCTGTACCCTACAGCTAAGTTCACACAAATGTATGACCTCTGGGCTGGAAACTCTACCAAGTGTTGCCTCTTGCCACCAGTGGCAGAGGTTGAAGGGGTGGTCAGCCAAGTTCAGGACAAAGCGGGACTACCAAGCCAGAAGTTGGTGCTGAGCCCTGGCCAGCAAGCAGTGGTGGAGTAATATTACTGCTCTCTGGTACCACAACTGTGGCCACTATTGGGGTTGTGGCACTGGTGCTCATTTGCTCTAAGGCCCAAGGCCTGTGGAGGTCCCCTTGGACTTGAAAGTTGCCCTCATAAAATATCCAGGTGGCTCTGCCTCAGTCTAGAAGCAGGGTGGGAGGGTGCAGGAGGATCCAGGGTGATTCTCCCATTCCCAGTCATGTGCAGGCTGCTGTGGAGAGCAAGAATCCTCCTGGGGGCTCTCACTTACTCACCCTTTCCCATGTTGAAGAGGTTCTCCTGACTCCATACTGAGCCCAGGTGGGCTGGGGCCCAGCTTTACTCCTCTCTACTCTCTGTGTTGCCCTGCTGCTCTGATGAATCTCAACATGGTTTTATAGATAATCAGCCTGCAGCGTCCATGTTCACTAGCCCTTTTGCTTCCTCTCTGTGAGAGCGGTGCACATGAGCTGTTTCTAGTCTGCCATCTAGGCCCTGACTTCAATAGATCTTCACATTTTTAATTTCTATTTTTTATTATCCTGCGATCCAAGAGTATGGCTGGTATGATTTTGTTTTGTTTTTGGATTTGTTGAGAATTGTTTTATGACTGAGCAGGTAGTCAATTTAAGAGAATATGTCATGTGCAGATGAGAAGAATGTATATTCTATTATTTGGTAGAGTGTTCTGTAGATGTCTGTTAGGTCTATTTGGTCAAGTGTCAAGTTTCAGTCCCAAATGTCTTTGTTAATTTTCTGCATCAATGATCTATCTAATATTGTCAGTGTGGTTTTGAAATATTCCAGTATTATTGTGTAGTGATCTAAGTTTCTTCCTAGGTCTCTAATAACTCGTTTTATGAATCTGGGTTCTCCATTGTTGGGTGAAATATATATTTAGGATAGTTAAGTCTTTTTCTTGAATCGAAAGCTTTGTCATTATGTAATGCCATGCTTTGGCTTTTTTTGATCATTGCTTCTTTCAAGTCTGTTTTGTCTGAAATTAAAATAGCTATCCCTGGTCTTTTTTGCTTTTTATTTGCTCGGTATACTTTCCTCCATCTCTTTAGTTTGAGTGTATGTATGTCTTTGCTTGTGAAGTGTGTCTCTTGGATAGAGCATATGGTTTGTTCTTGCACCTTCATCCAACTTGCCACTCTGTGCCTTGTAAGTGTGATGTTTTGCCTATTTATGTTTGAGATTAATATTGATATAAACAGATTTGATCCTGTCATCATGATATTTGCTGGTTGTTCTGTAGACTTGATTTTGTAGTTACTTTATAGTGTCAGTGATATATGTACTTAAGTGTGTTTTTGTGGTGGCTAGTAGACGTCTTTTGTTTTCATGTTTAGCACTCCCTTAAGGACCTCTTGTAAGCCAGGTCTGGTAGTAATATTTTCCCCTAGAATTTGCCTGTTTGAAAAGGATTTTTTTTTTTTTTTGAGATGGAATCTCGCTCTGTCGCCCAGGCTGGAGTGCAGTGGCGTGATCTCGGCTCACTGCAAGCTCCGCCTCCTGGGTTCACACCATTCTCCTGCCTCAGCCTCCTGAGTAGCTGGGACTACAGGTGCCCACCATCACGCCTGGCTAATTTTTTGTATTTTTAGTAGAGACGGGGTTTTACCGTCTTAGCCAGGATGGGCTCAATCTCCAGACCTCGTGATCTACCCGCCTCAGCCTCCCAAAGTGCTGGGATTACAGGCATGAGCCCCTGCACCTGGCCATGAAAAGGATTTTATTTCTTCTTCACTTAGGAATCTTAGTTTGGATAGATATGAAATTATTAGTTAGAATTTCTTTTCTTTAAGAAAGCTGAATATAGGTCCCCAACCTCTTCTAGCTTGTAGGATTTCTGCTGGAAGGTCCACTGTTAGCCTGATGGGATTCTCTTTGTAGAATCTGTCCCTTCTCTCTAGCTGCCTTTAATATTTTTTCTTTTGAGTTTACCTTGGAGAATATAATGACTATGTGGAAGATTTTCTTGTATCTCTCACAGGGGTTCTCTGAATTTCCTGAATTTAAATGTTGACCTCTCTAGTGATGTTGGGGAAATTTTCAGGGACAATATCCTCAAATATGATTTCCAAGTTGCTTTCTCTTTAACTCTTTCTTTCAGGGATGCCAGTAAGTCATAGGTTTGGTCGTTTTACATAACCCCATATTTCTGAGAGGTTTCATTCATTTTTAAATTCTTTCTTTATTATTATCTGACTGAGTTGACTTAAAGAACCAGTATTTGAGCTCTGAGATCCTTTCCTCAGCTTGGTATATTCTGCTGTTAATACTTCCAGTTGTATTATAAAATTTTTATAGTGAGATTATGAAATTTTTATAGTGAGTTTTTCAGCTTCATGAGATCAGTTGGTTCTTTCTCAAAATGGCTATTTTCTCTTTCATCTCCTGTATCCTTAGATTCCCTGGATTGAATTTCACCTTTCTTTTGAATCTCAATGATCTTCGTTGTGATCCACATGCTGAATTCTTTGTCTGTCGTTTCAGCTACTTCAGATTGGCTAAGAACCATTGCTAGAGAGCTAGTGCAGTCATTTGGAGGTAAGAAGACACTCTAGCATTTTGAATTGCCAGAGTTCTTGTGCTGGTTCTTTCTTATCTGTGTGGGCTGACGTTCTTTTAATGTTTGAAGTCTCTGTCCTTTGGATGGGGTTTTTTGCTTTTATATTCTTTGATGCCCTTGAGAGTTTGACTGTGGTATAAGCTGGGTTCATTCAGGTGGCTTTGTTTCTGGACAATTTCAGTGGACCAAGACTCTGCTCAGTACAGCCGGGCTGTGGGCTTTACTCCAAGGGGCTGGGTCCAGACCCACAGTTTTGTTCTCTGGCCCCTTGAGGTTAAGCACCTGCTCTTCTGTAAAGCATATGGTGTTCCCAGTCCACTGGCAACAACACTTTCATGGGCTGGCAGGGTCGGGGGTTGGGCAGCAAAGGCTCTTCATTGGGGCAGTGGCAGTGGGTTCCACACATGTGCATGAAAGGCATTTTAGATGCAATGAAATTGTATAGGTTCCCATGGAAAGCTACAGGGAGTACATTGGAGAATACAATGTTATTCTGAAAATATTTAGAGATAACTTACCCTTCAGAGAATGATTCCTGCGATGTGATAAATGTAATGCAATGAATTAAATCTTCAAAGATTATTCTAGCTTAATATATTTAACTATGTGCTACTACATGACTTTTAGGGTCACAGTTGCAGGAGTAATTATCTTTGGTACTAATAATGAATGTGTACTTTTGAATGAATTAGTAGCAGATGTTGGTGAGAATGTGGAGAAAAAGGAATGCTTATACATGACTGGTGGTAATATATATATTGGCACAACCTCTATGAAAATAGTATGGAGATTTCTGAAACAACCAAAAATAGAACTAGCATTTCATCCAGCAACCCCACTACTGAGTATCTAACTAAAGAAAAAGGTCATTATGTAAAAAGTATATATGCATTTGTATGTTCATGGCACACTATTCACAATTGCAGAGATATTGAATCAACCTAAGTATACATCAATGGATGACTGGATAAAGAAAATGTAGCATATATACATAATGGAACACTACTCAGCCACAAAGGGAATAAAATGTCTTTTGCAGCAACATGGATGGAACTGGAAGCCATTACGTTAAGTGAAACAACTCAGAAAGAGAAAGTCAAATACCACATTTTCACACTTATCGGTGGAAGCTAAATAATGTAGACTCATGGACATAGAGTATGGAATGACAAACATCGGAGACTCAGACAGTGGGTGGGTAGGAGCAGGATGAGGGATGAGAAATTACCCAATGGGTATACCGTATACTATTTGGGTGATGGTTACACTAGAAGTCCAGGCTTCACCACCATGCAATATATCCATGGAACAAAACTGCACTTGTACCACTTAAATTTGTACAGAAAAAGAAAAATAATATAAACCGTGGTTTATCTTTATAATCTGAGTACTTTCTGGTTCAAGAAGAAACATGGATTCTATCTTTTATTTATTTTTTAAGATTCCATGACTTGGATCTTTCAACCTATCAAACTCTGTTCTTGTCCCTTCTTAGTTATGTATCTTCTCTAAAGTGACCCTGATATATATCTAAGAATTAAATGAGGAACTACTAAAAATTATGCTGGGGCAATATGTACAAATGGGATTATCCCAGGAAAATTGAATGTATGTTAACCCTTATTGTCTCAGTTGGAATAATTTTTCTAGTTAGTTATACAAAACACCTACCCCAGTCCCCTCTGGTACCTTTTCTTATATTACGTTTTCCCCTTTCCCTGTTAGGGGCCCATTTTCTACTCCATATGTTTGTATATTGAAAGAACCACAATTTGACTCTAATTTAGTCTCTACTGGACAGGTGTTCAAATTCTGATTCCATAGTCAATTATTTTTTCAACATTGCCTCTTCGGCAATAAAGTGTTTTTGTGGCCGGGTGCGGTGGCTCAAGCCTGTAATCCCAGCACTTTGAGAGGCCGAGGCGGGCGGATCACAAGGTCAGGAGATCGAGACCACAGTGAAACCCCGTCTCTACTAAAAATACAAAAAATTAGCCGGGCGCGGTGGCGGCGCCTGTAGTCCCAGCTACTCAGGAGGCTGAGGCAGGAGAATGGCGTGAACCCAGGAGGCGGAGCTTGCAGTGAGCAGAGATCGCGCCACTGCACTCCAGCCTGGGCAACAGCGTGAGACTCCGTCTCAAAAAAAAAAAAAAAAAAAAAAAAAAAAAAAAAGTGTTTTTGTATCACTTTATTTACTATGTTTTTGTCTCTATAACTAAATGGCAAACATCTGAGGTAAAACCATTTTTTTAAAACATCTCCACAACATTTATCTTAATGGTGTATACATTAGGCAGATACATAATTTATATCTTTATGAAATTGTGTGTAAATTAAAGTCCTCTTATAGTAATTTTTGCAGTTTATCTGGATTAGAAGCAGGATTAAAAGAAAACAAACATAGTGGTAATTTTCATAACGTCATCTTCTGGGCATATGATCATTGCTGATGATAAAGTCTTTTCACTCCATTATCCTACTTCATTTCCACAGTGAGGTAAGTACTATCATTCCATTTGATGAATATAGCAATTGAGGCTCACAAAGGCTTACTGGTGTCATGAGAGACTATAGAATAGTGATAAACAGAAACATTTTAAGGCAGAAACAGTGTCTATTAAGTATACCTTTGGAAACTTCTATTCTCTAATGCTCTAAAATGTACAATCACATAAGAAATAACAAAGTGGCATTTTTAAGGAAAAATATCAACCGCTATAAAAATAGAATTTAAAGTTCAGCTGTGATTTATATATAACCCTGGAGCTTTCCATCAAATTTTTCTTCAGAGGAATTCAGTTGTGTATTTTAACAAACTGGTTTCTGCTGTAAAATAATATACAAGCAGATTTTGTTTATCAAGCACTTGTTAATAAATCCACCAATAATAATTTGTTCATCTGAAACAATATATTATTTGAAAATAAAAATAGCTTTTCGTATAGTAGTAATGCTTGCAAACTCCCAAGAAAAATGTATTTTTTCAAAATTTTAGTTTGGAAATAATAAAATGTAGAAATAATACAGATTTTTCAGTAATTAACATCTTATCATTTATTATGAGGCACTTGTGTCCGCAATTTGGAAAAATGGACATAAAATATCATAAAAGGTAAAACAAAAATACAAATAAAAATAAATGTGGAGGAAAGAGTTTTGAGAAGAGCCAAAGGATGACACCACAGGGACCTGAGTTAATGACATGTCAACACCAGCCATCTGGAGTGAGTCTGAGTATGGAAGGTGGAGTGCTCTGTAAATAGACAACACTGGCATCTGATAGCCAAGTGGGAGCACAGAATGGAATAACAGAATCATAGACATGGGAAAGTTACCATAATGCTAAAGGTCCCAAAGTTCTAATAGTCACAGCCCTTGCTCTCGGCAGGTAATTTCTTCTCCAACTCTACCTGGACCGTGCCTTAACAAAGGCCATGAACTTGCTTCCCAGACTGCAGAAACCATCAGAAACCCGGATGCTGTTCCAGCACAATGCCAGATGCCATCCAGATGAAAGATGATTCCTAGCACTGCAGCCTATGCCTGACTAACGAGCATGGGAGCATGTCCTTGGTCTTTCCCAAGGCTAATCCTATAGTCTGTTGTCTCTTAGTTCACAGTATCTTAAATGTGAGCACAATTTCTTGCTGTCAGTAAACCAAAAACACTCACACTACCACACTCATGTTGAATCTCATGACGTGAGAATCTCCTCCTAATTTCTACTTGAAAGAAAAATAAAGTACTACCACCTCCTGAAAGTTAGATTTCCTTGGTTTAACTCCTGATTGTACCGTGGTCTATGTTGGCCTGTGACCACCCCCACAGCACTCTCCTGCATAACTGACTCTGTGTATGTGAATGTTGGGCTTACTCCGATGTCTTCTCTGAAGGCTTTTAGGGTAATATGGGATATTCAAAAGTGGACTGTAACTTTGCACCATCAGTTACTTGAGGGCCATCAAGTTCTTAGAAAAGTAAAATAAGAACTCAGAAGGCAAATCCCAGTGATATGGAAAATGAGATTTCCCTCTCTCCTCTGTCTATCAATCTCCTGTGTCTAGACATTATGGAGGGTGGGTGGTGAAGTTGTAATACCGGGTAAGGATACTACAATGGTATCTAGCTCCTGGTGGCAGGTTGGGGGCAAAGAAATGAGAGCATCTCAAAATTGTCAATGGCCCATTTCTCTTGGAAACCTAATTAATTAGCTTCACATGGTTTACTCTTTATGATCTACTGAAACATGAAAAAGAAATTCTATGTGCTCAAATTTTGCTTTAGCTAAGATTCAAAGCATAATATGGAAGGATAAAGGCAGTAATAAGCATGCAAAGAGGAATAATGGCTCTTTTTCTTCCTTCTACACTTAAATCCCAGAGAGAAAATAGCAGTGACAGCAGCAATTAGTAAGAGATCACCACAGAGGCTCCGAGGTGAATAGGTGTCTTTCTTCATGTGGAGAAATGTCTTTAGCACCAATCCTGAAAGATCTAGCTTTTCTCTTTATACCCACAAGATTGATTTTCCTTTCACTCGATTAACTTGAACTTGATTAAGTTGATAAGTTACAAAAATATTTTGAAGAACTGAAGTATATTGGTGGCTTTCTAATGCTTTGTTGAAAGTCTATAATGTATAACAGTCTTTAAGGGACAATAAAGATTGATAAAACAATAAAAATCTAAAAATGCAAATGTTTATTAAAATCTAAATCATAATGATGCCAAAGATGTTCAAATATAGGAATAATTTATGTTTGCTCATGATGCTTTTTTGTCTGCATACGAGGGTTTTATATAATTGAAACTATTGCACAGATACAAGTTTGCATTTTTTATTTCCTCATTTGACATTAAGTTATGAGTTTCTGTTTTGGCACAGTGTTTTCTATACCTATTCTTTTTAAAGCCTGAATATTAAAATAAATAGACACACAGATTAATAGTACAAGTAATGTTTGCCTTCAGCAACACTGCATACAATGTAAATGTGTACATTTTACTCTGGGAAAGTAGGATCCAAATAGCATCGGAAAGACTTTTGCTAGAATGACCTTTAATTTGTTCAGAAGGAAAATCATGTTTAGAAAGATGGAACAAAGCCAAAAAAACAAACTAGTGCTGAAAAAAGAACTGGAAGGTAACTCCATCTAGAAACCACATTGGAACCTGAGCGTGGTGAAATAACAGAGTGGCCAGAACAACTTTCTCCCTGGTCTCAGGAGGGAGACCTTGGAGAAGAGACAGACTGGTGCTGGCCTTTGTGGCGTGGCATGCACAGTATAATATACAGCATGAGCTCAAACACACTTATTAAATAGTTACACGTTCATTTTAAAGGGCATTAGAAAAATGTTACCAATATGTCACACATATATAATTTTAGGGATATTATTACTCAGCACAATGCAAATAATTAAAAGTGAGCTGATTTAAAGTAAATTTATATTAAAAATTATTAATCACTACTCCATTGTTACCCTGATGTGATAAATAATAAAAAAAGGTAAATGAATGAATCAAGATTGAAAACTTTGATAATAAGCGAGTCAGGAATTCAGAACTGAATTTCAGCTCTACTGCTAATTAGTTACATTCACTTGGCTGATTAGTCACCTCAGGCTTCAGTTTTGTTATCAATATAACACAAATATTTTTGCTAGATGATCTCTAAGGTCCTTTCTACCATTATGACTTAGAGAAAAATAAAAAGTATTTTTGGGGAAAAGTAATCTTTTTTTCCTTAAAAACAATGATCTGAATGTGCTCTATAGTACCGTGCTTTGTCCAGCAGAACATTTGATTAGCTGCATTTTCTCTTGATTGCCCTGTTAACTTCTGAGAGTACTGAATGTCACAGAATCTACAATTTCACCATTCCCTCTGCATTTAATGGATAATATTTTCAGGTTTTTACCATACTCCCAAGCCATAGCACACCTTGTAATCAAATTGATGAAAAACAACCAGGAGAGAAAAAATCTAAAGCAGCTGGAGGAAAAAAAGACATGGTGCATCTAGAGAAACAAGAATAAGAATTCCACTGACTTATCAGAAACAACGCAAATCAGATGATGGAAATGAATGACATATATATATATATATATATATATATATAGAGAGAGAGAGAGAGAGAGAGAGAGAGATGGAGTCTTGCTTTGTCACCAGACTGGAGTGCAGTGGCACGATCTTAGCTCACGCCAATCTCCGCCTCCCAGGTTCAAGCGTTTCTCCTGCCTCAGCCTCCCGAGTAGCTGGGATTACAGGTGCACACTGCTACACCCAGCTAATTTTTGTAATTTTAGGAGAGACGGAGTTTCATCATGTTGGCCAGGATGATCTCCATCTCCTGACCTAATGATCTGCCCACCTTGGTTTCCCAAAGTGCTGGGATTACAAGCATGAGCCACCATGCCTAGCCCATGAATGGCATTTTTAAAGTGCAAAAATAAAAATAAAATTTTTATCCTAGAATTGTATATGTCAAAAAAAGATCCTTCAAAGCCAAAGGCAAAATAAAGATATTCACAGGCAGACATAGGCTGAAAGAATTTGTCACCAACAGATCTTTACTACAAGAAATATGAAAGTTTCTCAAAATGAAGGAAAATGAAGATGAAAAATTCAAGAGTGTGGGTGGGGGTGGATGGGAAAATGGAAGATGTTGATCAGAAGGTACTAGAGGAGTAAGCTTTAGTGATCTATTGCACAGAACAGTGAGTAGAATAAATAATGATGCATTGTACACTTGAAAATTGTTAAAAGAGTAGGTTTTAAATGTTTTCAACTCAAAAAATGGCATGTGAGGTGATAGGTTTATTAAGTAGCTTGAATTATTCACGTTATGATCATACATCAAAACATCACGTTGTATAAGTACATATATTCTTTGTCAATTAATAAAAAATGCTATTCTTATTAAAAGATAGAATCACCAAAAGAATTTAGAGAATTAGAAATGGTAAATATATGGATAAAATAAATAGAGAAAGGGTTAATAATTACCTATTTTTAAAACCTTTTATATTCTATCTCAATTTTTAATAATCGTGACCTCAGACTAGATTATTTCTCAGTGAATAAATTGTGATTGATCTCCACACCCTACTGCTTCTTATCTAATGGGGGTTTTATATATTTGCAATACTCTCAGCTAATTTATTTTCTAATAACTAGGTCTAGTGGAAATGTTTCACTGAGTATGAGAAAGGGGAAGATGGGTGACTTAAAGATATATCTAATTATTAAGCTCCTGGCTGTGTTCTTATATAATTTTTCCTATAATACAAATAGGTGGGCATCATAACTCCATATTAGAGATGAGATATTAGACTCAGAAAGGTTAAGCAATATGTCCAAGATATAGCTTCTTTGTTTCTCATTTGGTTCTTGTGTCCCAAGATTGGAAGTGGGATTGCAATGTTGTATGATATGTGGAACATAGAGAATTAAGCTCCATGTAATTACTTGATTATTTCTATGGAACATATAGAATTATGATCCATGTAATTATTTGCTTCTTCCTATAATATACTGAACTCATTTAATTTCAACTTCTTTCAAATGCCTTCATATCTGATCAATAGATAATCCTCCTTTTTCCTTCTCCATTTTCAAAATTTATTGGCTGTTTTATATACATACTTTGTTTATAATCAGTTATTTTAGTTACACATGTGCACACACATCAAATCCACCATGATTTTGTTTGAAATTTCATTATGTTTATTTATGTTCGTGGGACAAAATGATTTCTTTATGATGGCTTTTTTTTCATACCCATAAATATGGTCTCTAGCTCTATTAATTTAGATCTTTGGACTGAAGTAGTATCAGGGGTATTTAGGAATAGGTGAATTAAATTAGTCTAGGCATGGAGTCATTCTTCTGTAAGTGGAAATATTCTGGGGGTGAAATTTCCTTTAAATGACATCTAGGCACTGACTCTGCTTTCCTTCCTGGGTTAAAATGTGGCCTAGAGAGAATTTAATGCTAGTAAAGACTAAACACAGGTGCAGAGATGTTAGTGAAGGTGAACATTACCTTATGGTGTAAGACTGAGAGTGCAAAAATGCAAAGGTGTACCAAGGTTTCCTTTTTTTTCTTTCTGAGGTCCAACAGGACTTCCTCCACGTGGAGAGAGTCATCTGTAATGTGAGTTCTGTAGGTAACCAAGAGCTAAGGGGAAAGGTGAATTTGTATAACTGTGGAGCCACCTCAGTTCCACTAAGTTCTGAATCCAGGCTAAACACAATCAGAACCTTAAGAACTGTGAAAAGTCTAAGACTTGATTTGCAAGGAATCAAGTTAGCCTGTCACAGGTTCATATTTATATTGGCAGGAAAACAGAAACCTCTGAGTCAGAGACAAGACTGTTTATTACTAGGAGAAAGAGCAACAGCCAGACTAGCTTATTCGTTTTGCATCCCTGAGCTCCAATAACCCAAGAGTGGCATGGTGAGGGGTAAGTGATACCACATATGCAGTGGGGATGCATTATAGGAGAGGAACCCCAAGCTCTAGAAACTCTCATCTTACCAAACCTGCCCATTTTCTTCTCCCGAAAATAAATATTATTTTTATCACCCTTGCATGAAGCCAAATATCTCTGGGGAGAGGAGGAAAATATCTCTGGGTTTATTGTCTTGGAATATCTCCTTGGAGAGACATCTCAATATCCCTCAAAAAGGAGAAACTCTCTTTACCTTTACTTATCCATAATGTAGTTAAGTGTGTTCCAGAAGTTTTTGTCTCTACAATTCAAGGGCTTCCTGACTATATAAACATGTCTGAAAATATAGTCCTGAAACACAAGAGCTGTTAATGTTTAGATGTGTGGAAATATGATACATTCATGGGGAATTATCTCCTAATATAGATAATCTTTACTACATGAATTCTCTCTTAAGCTGTTCTAATTTACTTTTTAACCTGTGTACTAAATATTGAATGTGTCTATATAATTCTCATTAAAACAAACAAACAAAAAAACCTTTTTATATCTTCTGCTCTTGACAAATAATTGTTTTTGTTTTTTTTTAACCCTCCTAATTTTTGCTTTGCTAATTTTCCTTTTGATTGGGCTGGGCACTTATTCTCAGTGTTCACGGTTTTATCACCTCTTGTGATTTGTTTGTTTGTTTTTCTTTTTCTTTTGAAAGATAACAATGCTGCAAGTTACAGAGGTCTATCGATGCTCTCATATTTGCAGCAGACATTTTAAAGTTTCTTCAGCTCCGCACTAGTTATTCCACTAAATAATTTTAGCTTTGAACTCATACACTGAAAGAGTAAATTTGGACCACACATTTATATCCATGGTTCCAGCTTAATTTTCTATTTTTGACTGGTTTTTCTGTAACTAGCATATAGCAACTAAAAACTATTGAGAACTTATGCATAAAGTACTGTGCTAAGTGCTTTGCATGTATTATCTGCCTTTGTCCTTGCTATAACCCTGAGATATATACAATTATTAAATGTATTATATAGATGGAAGGGTGAGGATTGCAGAAATTAAATGTTTCCCATAATTAAAAGTTGTTTGGTGACAGGAATAAGATTCAAACCCAAGCAATGTGGCATCTGAGGCCCTATTCTTAACCTCTATGTTAAGTATCTCTTGAAGAGAACAAAAAGAATGTGCAATGAGACTGACATTAGCAAAATAGCAGATTGTGAGGTCCTAGTTCTTAACCCCCCCAAAAAAAACATAGTTTAACAAGTATCTATGGAAGAAACTAGCTCTGGAAGAGCTCCAGAGTATAATTAGGGTATTACTGCAACCCAATGGAGCACAAAAATTAAGGATGGCCTCATAGAAAAGCGTAGGAAACATTTTATCTATTTCACCTCACCCAGGCTGGCACAAGTCAGTACAAAGAGGAATCCCCTTGGGGTTGACTTCCTCCCACAGGGGAAAGGGGAACAGGAAAACCCCAGCAGCCTTCACCACCAAGGACTCCAGCAGCCCTCTCCACCACTACAGATGCCCATGGCCAATGCCACTTAGGACCCCTACAGTCTTTGCTGACACTGACTGTAGCTGATGCAGCTGCCTGGAATCCCCCTTGCTACAACCTCCTTTTCTGGTACTAGAGTCTCTGCTGTGCCTCCCTCCCCTGGGGCTGGACCTGCCACTGTATGTACCTCCCTCGAGAACCCAACTCTCTGCAACCCTTCCTGCCACCCCCGGAACTGCACACATAGTACCTGCATCCCATGAAATCACCAAAGAAACCCAGTATATTCTCAGTAACTGACAGTGAAAAAGGCGTAATTGTACGCTGCCTTAAAAAAACAAATCAAAAGTATTGTTTTTTGAAGAAGCTTAAGGAGAGCTTGAGCCCTCAACAAAATCAGAAAAAACAATACATGAAAAACATAGGAATTCAACAGAGTTGGATTTTAGTCATTAACCTCAGAGTAGTTCTTCGTTTATAATGAAAGAATAAAAACACCATTTCTATCTCATAGCAGCTAACAACCAAAGACTATACATTTTTCTGAAATGCACATGGAACATTCACCTGGATAGTCCACATGTTGCACTGTAAAACAAGTCTTAAAAAAATTAAGATGGTCATTCCAAGTATCTTTTCTGACCACAGTGGAATAAAATAAAAAGTCAATGGCAGAAAGAAAATAGAAAAATTTACAGATACATGGAAACTAAACCACACACTCTTGAAGTACTGCAGCAAAAGCAGTACTAAGAAGAGAGTTTGGCCGGGCGCGGTGGCTCACGCCTGTAATCCCAGCACTTTGGGAGGCCGAGGCGGGCGGATCACAAGGTCAGGAGATCGAGACCACGGTGAAACCCCGTCTCTACTAAAAATACAAAAAATTAGCCGGGCGCGGTTGTGGGCGCCTGTAGTCCCAGCTACTTGGGAGGCTGAGGCAGGAGAATGGCGTGAACCCGGTAGGCGGAGCTTGCAGTGAGCCGAGATCGCGCCACTGCACTCCAGCCTGGGCGACAGAGCGAGACTCCGTCTCAAAAAAAAAAAAAAAAAAAAAAAAAAAAAAAAAAAAAAGAGTTTATAGCAATAAACACCTAGACTAAAAAAGAAGAAAGTTTTCAAATAAAAAACCTAACTTTACACCTCAAAGAAGTAAAAATAGAAAAAAACTAAGCCCAAAGTTAACAGAAGGAAGAAAATAATTAAAAATAAGGGCAGAAATAAATTTGAGAATTTTTTAAATAGAAAAAAATGAACAAAACAAAGAATTAATTTTGGATAAGATAAACAAAACCAATGAACCCAGGCTAGAACAACTAAGAAAAATAATAAATACAACTTAAATAAATAAAATTAGAAATGAAAGATGAGATATCACAACAGATACCTCAGATATTTAAAAAATCATAAGGAACTATTATTGACAATTGTATGCCAAGAACATGTTAAAACAGATAAATTTCTAGAAACATACAACCTATCAAGACTGAGTCATGAAAAAATAGAAAATATCAACAGGCCAATAATGGGTGAGGGGATTGAATCAATTATCAAAAATCCCCCCAAAAGAAAGGCCCAGGACCAGACGGCTTTACAGGTGAGTTCTACCAAACATTCAAAGAAGAATTAATAACATTTCTTCTTAAACCCTCCCCCCGAAAATGGAAAAGGAAACATTTCTGAGGTAATTTTATGAGGCCAGAATTACCTTGATACCAAAGCCGGGCAAAGATACCACAAGAAAACAAAACTATAGACCAATATATCTGATGAATATAAATTTTTAAATTCTCAATAAAAATAATGGTATACTGAATTCAACAGCACATTAAAATAATCATACACCATGACCAAGTGGAATTTACTCCTGTGATGCAAATACTGTTCAAGATATGCAAATCAATCAATGTGAAACACCACATTAATAGAATGAAAGAAAAAAATTCACATTATCATCTCAATAGGTATAGAAAAAACAGTTCCTTTCATGATAACAACTCTCAGAAATAGGTATAAAAGGAACACCTCAACATGAGAAAAGCTACATATGTAAAACATCTTAATCTTTGGGGAAAAACTTAAAGTGTATCTCTAAAATCTAATAGAATGCAAAGATTCTCAGTCTCACCACTTCTATTCAACAAAGTACTATAAGTCCTAGCAAGAGAAATTAGATAAGAAAAAGACATAAAAGACATCCAAATTGAAAAGGAAGAAGTAATACTATCTCTCTTTTCAGATGACATGATTGTACATGTAGAAAACCCTGAACACTCAGTTAAAAGCTATTAGAACTAATAAACAAATTCAGTAAAGTTGAAGCATAAAGAATCAACATTCAATTTTTTTCCGTTCCTACATACAAACAAAAAACCATCCCAAAAGGAGATTTAAAAACCTAATCCCATTAGTGATAACAACAATAAACATGAAATATTTAGGAGTAAACTTAATTGTGGAGGTAAAAGAGTTGCAAACTAAAATTTATAAAACACTGATGAAGAATATTTTTAAAACACAGATAAGTGACAAGATGTTGTGTTCATAGAAGAATTAATGTTGTTAAAATGTCCATACTAAACATAGTGATCTACATATTCAATGAAATCCCTGTCAAAATACAAATGGCATTCTTTACAGAAGTGGAATAACAATTCTAAATTTGTATGGAACTACAAAAGATCACAAATAGTCAAAACAATTTTAAGCAAGAAGAATAAATCTGTTTTTTTCAAATACATTACAAAATATATTGCATCAGCTATATCATGATTTCAAAATAGATTACAGAATTATAGTAATAAAATCAGTATGAGACTGCCATAAAAATAGAATATAGACCAATGGGGCAGAATGGAGAGCTCACAAATAAATCCACACATCTACTCTCAACTAATCTTTGACAAGATTGCCATAAATCCACTATGGGAAAAGGGCAGCCTCTCCAATAAATGTTGGGAAAATTGGATATCCATGTGCAAAAGAAAGAAACTGTACCCTTATCTCACACTATACATAAAAATCAACTCAAAATTGATTAAAGACTTAAACATAAGACCCGAAATGGTAAAACTACTAGAGGAAATACAGAGGAAAAGCTTCCTGACATTGATCTGCACAATGATTTCTTGCATGACACCAAAAGCACAGACCACAAAAGCAAAAATAGACAAACGGAAAAATGGGATTGCATCAAATTAAGAAGCTTCTGCACAGAAAGAAAACCACAACAGAGTGAAAAAGTAAACTTAGAATGGGAGAAAAATGTTTTTAAACCATATATTTGATGAGAGGTTAATAGCCAAAATATACAATGAACTCATAAAACTCAATAGCAAAACAATGTAATAATTCAATTAAAAATGGGCTAAGGGTCTCAAGAAACATTTTTTTGAAGAAGCCATACAAATGGCCAATAAGAACATGAAACCGTGATTAGCATTAGTAATCATCAGAGAAATGCAAATCAAAACCACAGTATGGTATCACCTCACACCTGTGAGGATGGCTATTATCAAAAAGACAAGTGATATCCAGCCTTTAAAAGGAAGAAAATCCTGCCATTTGCAACAACATGGATGAACTTGGAGGAGATTATGCTAGGTTAAATAAGATAGATACAGAAAACAAATAATGCATGTTCTCACCTATATGTGGAATCTGAAACAGTCAAACTCCTGAATCAGAGAGTAGAATGACAGCTCTCAAGGACTGGGAGATGAGGGAAATGGGAAGATGTGGGACAAAGGGTACAAATTTTCAGTTATGCAAGATAAATGAGTTCTGGAAATCTAATGCATAGCAATGTAATTATCATTAATACTGTATGGCATGCTTAAAATTTACTAAGAGGGCAAGTCTTAATTGTTCTCACCACACACACACACACACACACACACACACACACACACACACACACACAAATGGTAACTGAGTCAGTTGATAGTCAATTGCAATGATTATTTCACAACGTATACATTTATCAAAAAATCACATTGTATACATTAAATATATATGATTTTTGTCAATTATATCGCAATAAAGCTGCAAAAAAGAAAATATGCAAAGTGAATGATGAATGATCTAGTGAAAAGGCATAACGAGAAGCCACCATCATCCCTTATCCCCACAGCTTTCTGAATCCTTTCCCCCAGGTCATTGTCAGGATGCCCACTCTCTCATCAGCTAATCACTGTGATGATCTAAAGCCTGCAGAATAGTTAAAACTATGGATGTTCTCCAAAGAAGATTTGAATGCACTTTATATTTTTCCTACCAACATGTAAAATGCTATTAAAAGATTGTGCTGAGAAGCTATACAGAGGCCAGTCTGCTCGTGATTTTTACAACAGCTGCTGTCCTGCCTGTATCTGCAGTCTTAATTTCTCTGGATGACACGTGACACTTTTGAAAAGACCTGGACTTTCAGGAAATGAAAAACTAGCTTTGAGAGAGGAGAAATATGAAATAGCCCTGCACTGGAGAGCCATTATCGAGTGGTAAAGTGTGACAGAAAGAGTATCCATAAAAGACAAGCCAGTAGTCCAGTTCTGCAAATGCCATGCAGGAGCCTCACAGCTGTGAAATTAAACTCAGTCCTTTGTGGATTTACGGTGCTGTCTTCTAAATTAGGAGTTGGTCAGACTGTAGGAATCTAATTCTCCCATTTACAGTGAAAGACGTGGGGCATGGATGACAGGAGATGGATTCTTTTCCAGTCACAGGGAGCCAGGTAAGTGAAAATTCCGATTCCAGATACTGTTAGGATAGAATGAAAAAATTCCTACAGTCTAATACTTAGGAATAAATAAACCTCTTTTAATGTATTTTATTAGATTTTTTTAAATTACAAAGGTAATACATTTTGTGGTAACATAAAACCACTTGGATCCACTTACCTGAGATAATGATGTTAATTTTTTGATTTGTGATTTGTGTTTCTACATACTTTTTGTTATGTTCTTAAATCATTGACCATGAGGTTACATAGAAAAAAAAGATCCTTGACTGGGCATGGTGGCTCACGCCTGTAATCCCAGCACTTTGGGAGGCCGAGGCGGGTGGATCACGAGGTCAGGAGATCGAGACCATCCTGGCTAACACGGTGAAACCCCGTCTCTACTAAAAATACAAAAAATTAGCCGGGCGTGGTGGCTGGCGCCTGTTGTCCCAGCTACTCGGAGGCTGAGGCAGGAAAATGGTGTGAACCTGGAAGGAGGAGCTTGCAGTGAGCCGAGATCGTGCCACTGCACTCCAGCCGGGGTGACAGAGCAAGACTACATCTCAAAAAAAAAAAACAAAAAAAACAAAAAACATTTATTATATATTACTATGAAATGCTATTTTATGTAACAGTGCTTCAAGGGTATTTTCCAGGTCCATATGCCAAGTAATAATAAACAGTGACTATTGATTATTTATTTAATAATCATTCTGCCCCAGTTTTTAATAATAATATTGGATGTTTGATTTGTACCACAAACTGTTTTATACATGTGAATAACATACTTCTTTCAACAACCCTATAAGGTAGATACACTTAAATGTTCTCATTTTACAAATGAAGAAACTGAGGCACAGAGGAATTAGTGCCACATTTAATAATTGGAAAAGCTAGGTTTTAATCCAGTTTTCCTCTAGCATTTGCATTCTTAACCAGTATGTTGTACTGCCTGAGTTTACCACCCATGAACCCTCAGTTAACTAACTTATTCTAAAAGATACATTTCTAATAGAAGGAAGTCAAATTTAAAGAGTGAGACTAAGGTCCACAAAGAATGGTTAGTCCGTTCTTGCACTGCTATAAAGCAATTCTCGAAGGTGGGTAATTTATAAAGAAATGAGGTTTAATTCACTCACAGCTCTGCAGGCTGGACACGAAGCATAGTGCTAGCATCTGCTCCTAGTGAGGTCCTCAGGAAACTTTCAATCATGGTGGAAGGTGAAGGAGGAGCAGGCATATCACATGGTGAGAGTGAGAGGAGGAGGGAGAAGGGAGGAGTCCTAGACTATTTTAAAGAACCAAATCTCACATGAGCTAACTGAACAAAAATCACCAAGCCATTCATGAGGGATCCCTGCAACCATCCAATCACCCCTTATCAGGCCCTACCCCCAACATCGGGAATCATATTTTAACATGCGATTTGAGGGGACATACATCCAAATCATATCAAAGGTATGTAAATAAACAGGCAAAGCATAACGTAAGAGAAGAGACAGAGTCTATAATCTTGAACAAAGAGAAGGAAAATAAATGATAAAAATATATGATACTGTGCATGATCTGAACAGCAGTCAGACGAGTTTGGAGGGATAACTCTATGGAGAAGTGTAGCTATCTGATAACTACAGATACATGCTCACTGGCCCTAAGGAGCTGCTGTTTGTGCAGATATAAGCAGGTCTGACTGTGGTTAGATATGATAATGGTTTTTAATAATGTCTGCAGGCAATATGCTAGGGGGATAAATGTCTTTGCATAGGGAAGAACATCAAAATGGATTCAATCAAGAAAAAAAATAACAGATGAAGCCCTAGGAAAGGTTGCGAAATTTCAACAACATATGCCTAATGTTTTATATTTTTATGTATAGCTGGGATTTGTTCAAACCTCCAAAGTCAACCTCCAAAGTCAATACAGTATTTTGATAAATCATTTATTTACTTATTCACTAAACACATTTTGTCAAATAGCAACTGGAGGTCAGGAAGAAAAAAGAAAGTATGTAACTCATTCTGCCATATGGGTTCTGACATTTAAGCAATAGTTGTCTACTCTTGTAAGACATGTATTGATAAAAGCCCTTGGTTCTGACTGGCAAATCCACCACTTCTGAAAAGAGTCAGGACAGGGGTTGAGTTAAGGGGCAGAAGAGGTCCTTCCCCAGTAAAATCAGAAAAAAGTTTGGAAGCTCTGCCTCTTACTATCTCTAAGGAACTGATGGACAAGCCAGGCAAGAACAGATACCCTATCCACAATGTATGATGAATACTACCAAACAGAGGAATGCCATTGGAACCCAGAGGAAACAAATCCAACCCAGAGTGGTCAGTGATGCCCTACGGCCAACATGTGCTGCACCCATGCAGTAAGCAGAATTCACTGAATCTGCTGTGGAAGATGATAAAATGCGGGAACCAAGGAGAGAATTGCTTGCCCAAGATCAGGATTCAAACACACTTCTTTTTCATTTAAATATTTGGTTTTTGCCTTGAAGTAATAAACAGTGACTGTTGATCGTTTATTGAATTATCATTCTGTGCAAATCCTTTAAAATAATATTGGATGTTTGATTTGTACTAAAAATTGTTTTATGCATGTGAATATATAACATAATTAATTCTCTCAACAACCATATGAGGCAGATACCCTTAAATGTTCTCATTTTACAAAGAAACTGAGGCATAGGGGGATTAGTCCCACATTTAGTAATTGGAAAAGCTAGGTTTTAATCCAGTTTTCCTCTAGCATTTGCATTCTTAACCAGTATGTTGTACTGCCTGAGTTTACCACCCACAAACCCTCAGTTAATAAGCTTATTCCAAAAGATACATTTCAAATAGAAGGAAATTAAATTTAAAGGGTAAGACTAAAGTCAACAAAGAATGGCGTGTTAGTCCATTCTTGCATTGCTATAAAGAAATTCCTGAGGATGGCTAATTTATAAAGAAATGAAGTTAAATTGACTCACAATTCTGCAGACTGGATAGGAAGCATAGTGCTAGCATCTGCTCCCGTTGAGGGCCTCAGGAAACTTTCAATCATGGTGGAAGGTGAAGGAGGAGCAGGCATATCACATGGTGAGAGTGGGAGGAGAAGGGAGAAGGGAGGAGTCCCAGACTATTTAAAACAAGCAAATCTTGTATGAACTAACTGAACAAGAATCCACTCATCACCAAGGGGATGGTACTAAGCCATTCGTGAGGGATCCCTGCAACAATCTAATCACCTCACACCAGGCCTTACCCCCAACATTGGGAATCACATTTTAACATGCAATTTGAGGGGACACACGCCCCAGTCATATCAAAGGTATGTAAGCAAACAGGCAAAGCATAATGTAAGAGAAGAGACAGAGTCTATTATCCTGAAAAAATAGAAGGAAAATATATGAAAAAAAAAATATGGTCACTCAAAAGAAACCAGGAAGGCAGTTTAAAAAACTTACTGAAGCAGGGTACATAGAACACACAAAACAATATGCTAAGATACATCAAAATATATCTGCAATTATCAGTATAGATTGTAAGAATGATGGAGACTTAGTAAAAGATCAAAATTTGGACTATTCAACTTCAAACCATCTAAAAGAATGCAAGTAGTCAGAAAGACTGATATTAAAAGAATAGAAAAAGTGATAGACAAACACTATGCAAAAAAGTTGGTGCAGCAATATTGAAATCAAACAAATAGATTTTAAGGAAAAATTTATTAGAAACAAAACCTTCACTTTATGAAGATTGTCACTCAATATAAAGATATAACAATTTTTTCAATTTTTTTAACATTATTTATTAAAATTTATTTAATTATTTATTTGTTTATTTATTTCTTCCATAAGTTATTGGGGTACAGGTGGTATTAGGTTACATGAGTAAGTTCTATGGCGGGGATTTGTGAGATTTTGGTGCACCCATCACCCAAGCGGAATACACTGAACCATATTTGTGGTCTTTTATCCCTTGCTTCCCTCCCACTCTTCCCTACAAGTCCCCAAAGTCCATTTTATCATTCTTACGTCTTGGCTTCCTCATGGCTTAGCTCCCACATGTCAGTGAGAACATACAATGTTGGTTTTCCATTCCTGAGTTACTGTACTTAGAATAATAGTCTCCAGATAATTGCAATCCAGGTAATTGCAAATGCTGTTAATTCATTCCATTTTATTGCTGTGTAGTATTCCATCTTGTGTATATACCACAGTTTCTTTATCTACTCATTGATTAATGGGTATTTTGGTTGGTTCCACAATTTTGCTATGGTGAATTGTGCCACTATAAACACAAGTGTGAAAGTATCTTTTTCAAATAATGATTTCTTTTCCTCTGAGTAGATACCCAGCAGTGGGATTGTGGATCAAACAGGTAATTCTACTTTTAGTTCTTTAAGGAATCTCCACACTGTTTTCCATAGTTGCTTTACTAGTTTACATTCCCACCAGCAGTGTAGAAGTGTCCCCTGTTCACCAGATCCATGCCAACATCTACTGTTTTTTGATTTTTTGATTATAGTCATTTTTCCAGGAGTAAGGTGGTATCGCATTGTGGTTTTGATTTGCATTTCCCTGATCATTATTGATGTTGAGCATTTTTTCATGTTTGCTGGCCATTTGTATGTCTTCTTTTGAGAATTGTCTATTCATGTCCTTAGCCCACTTTTCGATGGGATTGTTTGTTTTTTTTTTTTCTTACTGATTTGTTCAATGTGGATTCTGGGTATTAGTCCTTTGTCAGATGTATAGATTATGAAGATTTTGTCTCACTCTGTGGGTTGTCTGTTTACTCTGCTGACTGTTCCTTTTGCCATACAAAAGCTCTTTAGTTTAATTAGGTCCCCGCTAGTTATCTTTGTTATTGCATTTGCTTTCGGGTTCTTGGTCATTAAATCCTTGCCTAAGCCAATGTCTAGAAGGGTTTTTCCAATGTTATATTCCAGAATTTTTATAGTTTCAGGTCCTAGGTTTAAGTTCTTCATCCATCTTGAGTTGATTTTTGTATAAGGTGAGAGATGAGGATCCAGTTTCATTCTCCTACATGTGGCTAGCCAATTATTCCAGCACCATTTGTTGAAAAGGATGTCCTTTCCCCACTTTTTGTTTTTGTTTGCATTGTCAAAGATCAGTTGGCTTAAGTATTTGGGTTTATTTCTGGGTTCTCTATTCTGTCCCATTGGTATATGTGCCCATTTCTATACCAGTACCATGCTGTTTTGGTGACTATAACCTTGTAGTATAGTTTGAAATCAGGTAGTGTGATGCCTCCAGATTTGTTCTTTTTGCTTAGTCTTGCTTTGGCCATGTGGGCTCTTTTTTGGCTAAATATGAATGTTAGAATTGTTTTTTTCTAATCCTGTGAAGAATGATGATGGTATTTTGATGGAAATTGAGTTGAATTTGTAGATTGCTTTTGGCAGTATAGTTGTTTTCGCAATATTGATTCTATGCATCCATGAGCATGGGATGTGTTTCCATTTGTTTGTGTCATTTATGATTTCTTTCAGCAGTGTTTTGTAGTTTTCCTTGTAGAGGTCTTTTGACTCTTTGGTTAGGTATATTCCTAAATATTTTATTCTATTTTATTTTTGCAGCTATTGTAAAAGGGATTGAGTTCTTTATTTCATTCTCTCCTTGGTCACTGTTGGTGTATAGAAGAGCTACTGATTTGTGGACATTAATCTTGTATCCAGAAAACTTCACTGAATTATTTTTTCAGTTCTAGGCGCTGTCTGAAGAAGTCCTTAGGATTTTCAAGGTGAACGATCATATCGTCAATAAACAGTGACAGTTTGACTTCCTCTTTACTGATTTGGATACCCTTTATTTCCTTTTCTTCTCTGATCACTCTGGCTAGGATTTCTAGTACCATGTTGAAGAGGAATGGTGAGAGTGGGCATCCTTGTCTTGTTCCAGTTCTCAGAGGGAATGCTTTCAACTTTTTCCCATTCAGTATTATGTTGGCTGTGGGTTTGTCATAGATGGCTTTTATTTCATTAAGGTATATCCCTGTATGCCAACTTTGCTGAGAGTTTTAATCATAAAAGGATGCTGCATTTTGTCAAATGCTTTTTCTGCACCTATTGAGATGATCATGTGATTTTTGTTTTTAATTCTGTTTATGTGGTGTATCACATTTATTGACTTGCATATGTTAAACCATCACTGCATCCCTGGTATGAAACCCACTTGATCATAGCAGGTTATCTTTTCGATATGTTATTGGATTTGGTTAACTAGTATTTTGTTAAAGATTTTAGCATCAATGTTCATCAAGGATATCAGTCTGTAGGTTTTTGTTGTTGTTGTTGTTATGTCCTTTCCTGCTTTTGGCATTAGGGTGATGTTGGCTCCACAGAATTAATTAGGGAAGGTTCCTTTGTTCTCTATCTTATGAAATAGTATCAAAAGGATTGGTACCAATTCTTCTTTGAACCTCTAGTAGAATTCTGCTGTGAATCCGTCTGGTCCTGGACTTCTTTTTGTTGATAATTTTTTAATTACCATTTCAATTTCACTGTTTGTATTGGTCTCTTCAGAGTATCTAATTCTTCCTGATATAAGCTAGGAAGGTTGTAGTTCCGGAAATTTATCCATCTCTTCTAGGTTTTCTAGTTTATGTGTGCAAAAGTGTTCATAGCGGCTGTGAATGATCTTTTGTATTTCAGTGGTGTCAGTGGTAATATCTCCTGTTTCATTTCTTAGTAAGTTTATTTGGATTTTCTCTCTTCTTTTCTTGGTTAACCTTGCTTATGATCTATCAATTTTATTTATCTTTGCAAAGAACCAGCTTTTTGTTTCCTTTATCGTTTGTCTTTTTGTTGTTGTTGTTGTTGTTTCTATTTCATTTAGTTCTGCTCTGATCTTGGTAATTTCCTTTCTTCTGCCAGGTTTGGGTTTGGTTTGTTCTTGTTTCTCTAGTTCCTTGAGGTATGACCTTAGAATGTCAGTTTGTCCTCTTTCAGTCTTTTTGATGTAGGCACTTAGGGCTATGAACTTTCCTCTTAGCACTGCCTTAGCTGTATCCCAGAGGTTGTGATAGGTTGTGTCATTATTGTCATACAGTTCAAAGAATTTTCGAATTTCCATCTTGATTTCATTTTTGACTCATTGTTCATTCAGGAGCAGGTTATTTAATTTCCATGTATTTGCATGATTCTTAAGGTTTCTTTTGGAACTGATTTTCAGTTGTGTTCCACTGTGGTCTGAGTCTGAGAGAGTGCTTGATATAATTTCAATTTTCTTAAATTTACTGAGGCTTATTTTAAGGACTATCATAAGATCCATCTTGGAGAAAGTTCCATGTGCTTTTGAATAGAATGTGTATTCCATGGTTGTTGGATGAAATGTTCTGTGGATGTCTGTTAAGCCCATTTGTTCCAGGATTGGATTGTTTAAATCCAATGTTTTTTTGCTGACTTAATGACCTGTCTAGTGCTGTCAGTGGAGTACTGAAGTCCCCCACTATTATTGTGTTGCTGTGTATCTCATTTCTTAGACAGGTCTATTAGTAATTGTTTTATAAATCTGGGAGCTCTAGTGTTAGGTATATATATGTTTAGGATTGTGACATTTTCCTGTTGGACAAGGTCATTTATCATTATTATAATATCCCTCCTTGTCTCTTTTAACTGCTGTTGCTTTAAAATTTGTTTTGTATGATATAAGAATAGCTATGCCTGCTCACTTTCGGTGTCCATTTGCATGAAATGCCTTTTTCCACCCCTTTGCTTTAAGTTTATGTGAATGCTTTTATGTTAGGTGAGTCTCCTGAAGGCAGCAGATAGTCAGTTCATGAATTCTTATCCATTCTGAGGTTCTGTATCTTTTAAGTGGAGTATTTAGGCCATTTACAGTCAATGTCAGTATTGATATGTGAAGTACCATTGCATTCATCATGCTCTTTGTTGCCTGTGCACTTTGGTGATTTTGTTCTTTGTTTTTGCTTTTTAACATGTATTTTTGTTTTATAGGTCCTGTGTGATTTATGCTTTAAAGAGGTTCTGTTTTGACGTGTTTATAGGATTTGTTTCAAGATTTAGAGCTCCTTTTAGCAGTTCTTGTAGTGGTGACTTGGTAATGGCGAATTCTCTCAGCATTTGTTTGTCTGAAAATGACTGTATCCTTCCTTCATATATGATGCCTAGTTTCACTGAATACAAAATTCTTGGCTGATGATTGTTTTGTTTGGGAAGGCTGAAGATAGGGCCCCAATCCCTTCTATGTTATAGGGTTTCTGCTGAGAAATCTGCTGTTAATCTGATAGATTTTCCTTTATAAGTTACCTGGTGCTTCTATCTCACAGCTCTGAAGATTCTTTCCTTTGTCTTAACTTTAGATAACCTGATGACAATGCACCTAGGTGAAGATCTTTTGCAATGAATTTTCCAGGTGTTTTTTGTGCTTCCTGTATTTGGATGTCTAGGTCTCTAGCAAGGCCAGAGAAGTTTTCCTCAATCATTCTCATGAATACGTTTTCCAAGCTTTTAGAATTATCTTTTTTCCTCAGAAACACCAATAATTCTTAAGTTTGGTCATTTAACATAATCCCAGACTTCTTGGAGACTTTGTTCATGCTTTCTTACTCTTTTCTCTTGGTCTTTGTTGGATTGGGTTAATTTGAATACCTTTCTTAGAGCTCTGAATTTCTTTCTTCTACTTGTTAATTCTATTGCTGAGACTTTCCAGAGCATTCTGCATTTCTAAAAGTGTGTCCAAAGTTTCCTAAATTTTTTATTGTATTTTTCTTTAAGCTATCTATTTCCTTGAACATGTCTCCCTTAACTTCTTGTATTATTTTTTGGATTTCCTTGCATTGGGCTTTGCCTTTCTCTGGTCCCTCCCTGATTAGCTCAATAACTAACCCCCTGAATTCTTTTTCAGGTAAATCAGGGATTTCTTCTTGGTTTGAATCCATTGCTGGTGAACTAGTGTGATTTTTGGGGAGTTGCTGATGAGCCTTGTTTTGTCATATTAGCAGGGTTGGTTTTCTGGTTCCTTCTTATTTGGGTAGCCTCTGTCAGAGGGAAGGTCTAGGGCTGAAGGCTGTTTTTCAGATTATTTTGTCTCATGGGGTGTTCTCTTGATATAGTACTCTCCCCCTTTTCCTATGGATGTGGCTTCCTGTGAGCCAAACTGCAGTGATTGTTTTCTCTCTTGTGGGTCTAGCAACTCAGCGAGTCTACCTGGCTCCTGGCTGGTACTGAGGATTGTCTGAGAGAGTCCTGTGATGTGAACTATCTATGGGTCCCTCAGCTATGGATACCAGTGCCTGTTCCAGAGGAAGTGTTGGGGGTGGGGGATGCAATGGATTCCGTGAGGGTTCTTAGCCTTGGTAGTTTAACACTCTATTTTTGTGCTTGTTGGTCTTTTGCAAGGAGGTGGCACTTTTCAGAAAGTATCAGCTGTAGTAATATATAGAGGGACCAGCAGTGGGCAGAGCCCTAGAACCCTCAAGATTATATGCCTTTTGTCTTCCACTACCAGGATGGATAGGGAAGGACCATCAGGTGGGGGCAGGGCTAGGCATGTCTGAGCTCAGACTCTACTTGGGCAGGTTTTGCTGTGGCTGCTTCAGCTTCTCCAGTAGGGGATGTGTGTTCAGGAGAGGATGTTCTCCCTTTCCCAATTCCGCAGTTGAGGCACTCACAGTATTTGAGGTGTCTCTCGCGTCCTTCAGGAGCAGTCCACTTCCTTCAGAGGATCTTTTTTTACT
Organism: Macaca nemestrina; assembly: GCF_043159975.1. NCBI lineage: Eukaryota > Metazoa > Chordata > Mammalia > Primates > Cercopithecidae > Macaca > Macaca nemestrina. Next base: position 13,909,627 of record NC_092132.1, on the reverse strand, counting down.
TTTAATTATTTATTTATTTTGAGACAGGATTGGCTCTGTCATCCAGACTGGGGTTTAGTGGCACAATCAGAGCTCACTGCAGCCCCAACTTTTAGGCGCCAAGCTCCACCTCAGCCTCCTGAGTAGCTAGAGGGATACACCGCCATGCCTGGTTATTTTTTATTTTTATTTTTGGTAGAGATGGGGTCTCACTATGTTGCCTAGGGTGCTCTAACTCCTGGGATCAAGCAATCCTCCTACCTCAGCCTCCCAAAGTTCTGGGATTATAAGTGTGAGCCACCACACCCAACCTTCAATTTCAAATTTTATTTTGGATTCAAGGGCTACATGCGCAGGCTTCTTACAAGAGTATATTTCATGATGCTGAAGTTTGGGCTTCTATTGATCCTGTCACTCAGGTAGTGAACATAATACACAACAGGAAGTTTTTAGTCCTTGCCTCCCTCTTTACTTCTCTTTTTTTTTTTTTTTGAGTCTTTAGTGTCTGTTGTTCCCATGTTTATGTCCACGTGTAACCAATATTTAGTTCCCACTTGTAAGTGAAAACATACAGTCTCATTTCTGTGTTAATTTGCTTAGGATAATGGCCTCCAGCTGAACCTATGAGACTGCAAAGGACATGATTTTATTCTTTGTTATGGCTGTGTGGTATTCCATCATGTATATGTACCACATTTTCTATATCCAATCCACCATTGATGGGCACCTAGGTAGATTCCATGTCTTTGCTATTGTGAATAGTGCTACAATGAACATGCGAGTGCATGTGTCTTTTTGGTGGAATTATTTATTTTTGTTTGGATCCCAATTATGGGATTGCTGAATCAATTGGTAGTTCCATTTTCAGTTCTTTGAGAAATCTCCAAACTGCTTTCCACAGTGATTGAACTAATTTACATTCCCACCGGCAATGTATAAGCATTCCCCTTCCCACAGCATCACCAACACCTGTTTTTTTTGGTTTTTGCTTTTTTTTTTTTTTTTTAATAATAACCATTCTGACTAGTGTGAGATGTGGTTTTGATTGTGTCTCATTGTGGTTTTGATTCGTATTTCTCTGATGATTAGACATGTTGGGTATTTCTTCATATGTTTCTTGGCCACTTTGTATGTCTTCTTTTGAGAAGTGCTTGTTTATGTCTTTTTCCCATGTTTTAATGGAGTTTATTTTTTTTTCTTTTTGTTTTGCTCAAGGTATTTATAGATTCTGGACAATAGTGGGTTTTTTGGATGCAGAGTTTATAAATATTTTCTCCCATTCTGTAGATAGTCTGTTTACTCTGCTGCAAGTCCACCAGCACGTTAAAAAGTTAATCCACCACAATCAAGTATGCTTTGTGCTTGCAATGCAAGATTGGTTCAACACACACAAATTAATAAACATGATTTACCATGTAAACATAATTAACAACAAAAACCATATGATCATCTCATTAGACGCCAAAAAAAGCTTTCAGTGAAATCCAACATCCATTCATAATAAAAAAAAATCCTCAACAAACTAGGCATCAAAGGAACATACCTCAAAATAATGAAAGCCATCTATGACAAACCCACAGCAAAGATTATGCTGAATGGGAAAAAGCTGGAATCATTCCCCTTGAGAACTGGAACATCCAAAGATGCCCCCTCTCACCACTTCTATTCAACATAGTACTGGAAGTCCTAGTCAGATCAATCAGGCAAGAGAAAGAAATAAAAGGCACACAAACAGGGAAAGAGGAAATCAAATTATCCCTCTTCGCTGATGATAAAATTCTATACCTAGAAAACCCTGAAGACCCTAACAAAATGCTTGTGGAATTGCAAAACGACTTCAGTAAAGTTTCAGGATACAAAATCAATGTACAAAAACTGGCAGCATTTTTATGCACCAATAATGTTTATGCTGAGAGCCAAATCAAGAATGCAATTCCATTTACAATAGCTGAGAAAAATGAAATATCCAGGAATACATCGAACCAAGAAAGTGAAAGAGCTCTGTAAGATTAACTATAAAACGTCGCTGAAAGAGATCAAAAACGACACAAACAAATGAAAAAACATTTTAGGCTCATGGATTGGAAGAATCCATATCATTAAAATGTCCATACCATCAATAGCAATCTACAGATTCAATGCCATTCTTATCAAACTATCAATAGCATTTTCACAGAATTAGAAAAAACTTTTCTAATGTTCGTATGGAATCAGGGGAGTCTAAATAGCCAAAGCAATCCTAAGCACAAAGACAAAGCAGGAGGCATCACATTACCTGATCTCCAAATGTACTACAAGGCTACTAACCAAAACAGCATGGTACTGGTACAGAAATAGACACATAGACCCATGGAACCTAATAGAACCTAGAAGTAAAATCACACACCTACGACCAAATGATCTTTGACAAAGTCAACAGAAATAAGCAATGAAGAGACTTCCCACTCAAAAAGTGGTACTGGGGAAGCTGGTTAGCCACATGCAGAAGAATAAAACTGAACCCTTACCTATCACCATTTGTAAAAATTAACTCAAGATGAATTGAACACTTAGACAAAAGACCTCTGATTGAAAAAAAAAAAAAGAAAAATCCTAAAAGAAAACCTGGTAAATAACGTTCTGTACATCAGACTTTGCAAATAATTTATGACTGAGTCCTCAAAAGCAATTGTCACCAAAAAATTGACAGGTGGGACCTGTTTAAACTAAAGAGCTTCTGTACAACAAAATAAACTATGAACAGATATAACAATTCCTTTTTTTTTTTTTTTTGAGATGGAATCTCACTCTGTCACCCAGGTTGGAGCACAGTGGTACGATCTTGGCTCACTGCAACCTCTGCCTCCTGGGTTCAAGCAATTCTCTTGCCTCAGCCTCCCGAATAGCTAGGATTACAGGTGCCTGTCATCACACCTGGTTAATTTTTGTATTTGTAGTGGAGACGGAGTTTCACCAAGTTAGCCAGATTGGTCTCAAACTCCTGACCTCAGGTGATCTGCCTGCCTCGACCTCCCAAAGTACTGGGATTACAGGCATGAGCCACTGTGCCCGGCCATAACAATTCTTCAAATCAACAGTATTAGAAGCTGAAAATAAAAAATCCGTCAATACAGTGGGAGATTGAATACACTCAGTATTTGATAGTATCAAATACTTTGATACTATCAGTATTTGATAGTATCAGTAACTGATAGAGGAATAAATGAAACAGTCATAGCACATAGGTGATTTGAACAATGCATTAGTAATTTCAAGATAATGGACAAATTCAGAACCTTATACTCTCTAATAAGGATATTCGTTACCCTCAAGCATAAATGAAACACTCATACTAATGGAACAGATGTCAGGCGAAAAAAAAAAAAAAAGTGAGTAGGTGATATAAAAAAGTCTTCTGACTTGTTATAAGCTATAAGAGGCCTTACTAGGGTGACAGTAGCTTATACAATGCAATTTACTCTTTCAAAGAACAGCTTCTACTTTGCAAGAGAGTTTGAAGTTGTGAGTCCAGGAGTGAAACCAGGGGAAGAATTGGAATGGGTAAATGAAGAGTAAAAATACAATAATATGTTCTTGCTTCTCCTGATACCTTTTGCAGAAGGCATACATTGACTCTCACTCAGAAAGCATCTTAAAGCAACTGTTAGTATAGAGTTTCGGAGACAGATCCATCAGGGTAAAACACAAAGTCCAGGGTGGAATTCTGTTATCAACCAACACCATGATATAGATTTTCCATTTTTGTCCTAAAATTTTAGTCACACTTACCAAGTCACTGGTTTATTGCCCAGCTCTGCCAAAGAAAGCACTCTATTTGTGAGAATATTTACAGAAAATGGCTTGCCCTTTACCATTTTGAGAACAGGATAAAATATTTAATTTTTAACTGAAACGAGATGGTTATTACCTTCCTTTGTAAGACCCCGGTTTTTTTTTTGTTTGTTTTTTTTTTAATCAATATAGACTGTATTTGGAGCTAGTAAGAATCCACTTTTACAGTAATTTCAAGTGTATTGCTTGTTATTCATTCAATGTTTTTTCAGCCTATGGAACATTGTTCTACTAGAATCAAATCACCATAAAATGTCAGAAGAATCTTTCAGGAACAAACACAATAGTCTGTATTCTGTTCTGATAAACTTCAACTGACTTAATCACATGACGTAGAGACTTTCGTGGCTCTCACAGTCTACAAAGTCATACCTGAATTTCATAATACAGCTTTTAAAATGCGTATGGAGTGCAGGTTTTAAGTAGAATGAACAAAGCCTGGAATAATCACTGTGCAAAAGTGGAAGGAAAGGTTAAAGAGCAGATTATAGGAATGATCTAGAATTATGCAAAGACCTCGGTTCTACAGATCTAGGACCCTTTTAAATTAAAATCTTCACTTAGGAATCTTCAATGAGACCTAATTCAAGCTCTAAAATATCATAATCAATGTAATATAATTGTAAATCCTCAAGGAGACAAGTTTGCTTTCTTTTATCCTAAATGGTCCAAGAAAAAAAAAAATTAAGTGTTCATATTACCTCTTTTATCTGGGTACTTATTTTTTAGTCTACTGTCTGAAGGTGTCATATTTTATGTTTTATGTGGGAGTCTCAAATCCAAGTTTTCCATTGAATTAAGTCTAAATTTTATCTCTTGTCCCTAAGCATCTCTTTAAAACCAAGGCTTCAGACTGCCAAAATTCTGTCACTATCCCAAAGGCAGCTCCTGTCTTGGGTACTTGCTCACTTCTCTAAAGGCATGTTTTGTTTTGTTTTGTTTTTTTTTACATGTTTTGGCCTATAAATACTTTTCCTTTCTTTGTGCCATGCCACATGTTATATTAGAGTTCCCCAGAGAAACAGAACCAATAGGATATAGGTATATAGGATAGATAGATGATAGATAGATAGATAGATAGATAGATAGATAGATAGATAGATAGATAGATAGATAGATAATAGATGATAGATAGGAGATTTATTATGGGAATTGGCTCCAGCAATTATGGAAGCTGAGGAGTCCCATGATATATGGTCCACAAACTGGAAACTCAGGAAAGATAGTGGTGTCACTAGGCCCAAGTCTGAGCACCTGAGAACCAGGAAAGCCTATGCTATAACTTCCAGTCTAAAGTCAAAGGCCTGAGAACTGGGGGAGGGGGCTTCTGGTGTCAATCCTATAATCTAAAGGCCCGAGAACCTGTAGCTCCAATGGTGGTAGTGCAGACGGGGATGGATGGTTCTGATTAAGAGGAGAGAGAGAGAGAGAGAGAGAGAGAGAGAGAGAGAATTCACCTTTCCTTTACCTTTTTGTTCTATTCAGGCAGGCTCTCAATGGATTGGATGAGGCCCACTCACACTGGTGAGGGTACGTCTTCTTTACTCAGTCCACTGATTCAAAGGCTAATGTCCTCTGGAAACACCCTCAGAGACACAACCTTAAGTACTGTTTTACCAGCTACCTAAGTATGTCTTAATCCAGTCACGTTGACACATACAATTAACCATTCAAACATATGCATTTAAAAAGATTACAAAACACTCTGTTACATGGTGTTTTAGCTTGTGATGTGATCAAAACAGTGAAAATTTCTTAGAACAGAATGTTCTCCAGACTATTGTGTTTGTTCCTGAAAGATTGTTCTGATATAGAAAATAGAACCTGAGAGAAAAGATTTTTTTCACGTAATTTGCTTTAGGTAGTGACCGCAGAGGATGAGAGTGGAGGGTCTAGAGGGAGTAAAAGGAAAGCCAAGAAGGCCAACTTCACGCTGTGTTTTTGAGGTTGGTTACCGCTCTGAGCATGTAGAGTTCAATCTCACTGAGGACTTCTTGGGGACCTGTAAAATGCACCTCAGACTTTTCCCTCAAAGCACTAGAGATGCCAGTATTTGCGAGCAGTTTTAGGCCTATAACTTCAGAGGGTGTTAATTCTTCGATGTTTTTAATTATGTATATGTCCAGGATGGTTGAGCAGCTTATGTCAGATGTCCCACATGGCTAAAACAGAGTGATGTCCCTGAGGATACACCTGCATACAGATGGTTGCCATAGCAAGGGCCACAGCAATGAGCTGGGACAAAGCATGAGATAGAGGGCATTAAACATGCCCAAAATAAGTGTATTGATGGAGACTGGGTAGGTCACGTTGCCAGAAATCTACCTTATGTCCCAGATTTGGTACTCGGTACTTGGGCAAGCTCAAGTACCATTCCACCACAGCATTCCTCATTAAGATGGATTTACCATGACCCCAACCTGTCTTACTTGGTTTTATTCCTTGCCCACCTCCATTTTATTCCAGGAGAAAAAAAAAAAAACATAATTGCCAAACAGAAGAATATCATCGTAGTTCATCTTATCACTGTTGCTGAAACAAAGCAGGACAAGCAAATGCCCAAAGACACCAGGACTCAGACAAGAGGTAGTGGCCAGAAGTTATGAGAGAGAGAAGCTAATTAGTAGGACTGAACCATGCCTGGATAGAGAAATCACATGAAATTAAAAGACACAAGGATGTCTTTAGAATAGGTGCAAGTGCTAGCTCCTCACTGACAGTACTAGAGTCATCACCTCTGAATGCAAGCTGTTACAACGTATGAAAACACTGGACAAAAGTACCTAATAAACATCTAGTAATTTAAAAGATGACTGTCGCTATCATATTAATTTTGTACTGAATGTATGAAAAATGCCACATCCTGACTCAGTTGATACAGTGGAAAAGTGCACAGTAGATGTAGGGTGCTAGCGCTGATTTCTAATTCAGTTTTTCTTTCCTTTTGTGCTGCATCATGCTGGAGACATCAGTTAAGCTGTCCTGAGTTCTTTATACATTCTACTTTGGTAAAAATTATGTAGTGATGAGCCATATGTGTACAAGAAAATGTGCATGTCAATTTGATTTTGTTCTTCAAAACAATTATAGCCACAAGCAAGCAGAAACTGAAATGTATGTAATTTCTCAATATGCACTTGCACAAATAATTTTATGTATTTATTTATCTATTTGAGAGAGAGGGTCTTTCTCTGTTGCCCAGGCTGGAGTGCAATGGCGGAATCTCAGTTCACTGCAACCTCCGCCTCTTGGGTTCAAGCGATTCTCACGCCTCAGCCTCCTGAGTAGCACATGCCACCATGCCTGGCTAAGTTTTGTATTTTTAGTAGAGACGGGGTTTCACCATGTTGTTCAGGCTGGTCTCGAACTCCTGACCTCAGGTGATCCACCTGCCTCGGCCTCCCAAAGTGCTGGGATTACAGGCGCAAGCCACCACACCCAGCCCAGTATTAATTTTAAAATGAATTAATGAGTTATAGGTTTTGTAAGAGCAAGAATAATTATCTTACATTCCCAGGCCCTGGACTAGAAACACAGAGAGGATAGGAACCTCATCTATTTCGATCATCATTCTATACTCTACTCAAATCTTAGTGTCTTGTATAAAAGAAGCTCAAAAAACATTGTTTTTGAATGAATGTGTTGAATAAATAAATAGATGTTTGTTGGTTTTTTGAATGGATAATTGAATGATGAATAAATGTATAATGTGCTTTTTCCCAAAGATATTACTCTATAGCAAAGAGAAGATGTTCACCAAATCCAATTATTTTTCTTAAGGATGATTCCATGGTGTGTGTGAGCCCCAAATGATACTTGATATGTGAATTTTATATCCTATGCTTTAAGCCACAGATAATGGCCTCACACATTCAAAAGCATTAGAAAAGGAAGCAATTGCCCTTCAGCAATTTAGGTCCCAAATAATGGCTCTGAATGGAAATGAAAGAAGACTCAGAGGGCCTATTTGGATAAGAATGGGCACTGGCTTTTCTGAGCATCTTCTGGTACAGTTCCTCCTATTCATTCCACTTGAATAAGGTCAGGTAGCTTTTTAATATGTTGTCAAAAAGTAATTTCTCTCAAATACTCCCTCTTGGTCTCTTAGTAGTAGCATTCTTATTCATGATACACTGAATTAATATTCTACAATTCTCTCAGTAGAAATTTCTTGAAGTGTGTGCATGGTGTACCTATCCATAGCTATATACAGAATACAGAGGAATAGTCAGCAGCTCATGAGTCATGCAACCAAAGATTAAGACCTGGATCTGACCCTCACTGGGTGGTCTCACTGAATGATAAGGGCCTCTGTTTTCTCATCTCTACACTGCAGTAAGGTTCAGCCTTTAGGTATTTGTCGAGCCATCAGTAAATGCTAGGCCTTTGGAATACTGAGATAAAGTAGATCTGATCCACACCTTGTTAGATCATTGAGGAGACAAATATGCAAACAGAACACTTTCTACAAGATGCATTAAGTACTAGAGAATGAGAGTGAAGCATTTAAGGAAAATAATTTCATTTTGACAAGGTAATAAAACACATCCTCTTTGAGTGTAAGGACTGTAAAATAAGAGTTGAGTAAAGGATATTTTAAAGGTGATTCTGAAAAATAAAATGTCCAGAGATGCTTGAGGTTTCATTGAGGCCAAAAGAAAAGCATTTCTACCAACCTAGGGATTACAAAGAGAGTTTTCTGGAAATTTCACTTGAGAGTTAAAGAGGTGAGTTTGAGTTGCGATTCTTTTTTTTTTTTTTTTTTTTTTTTGAGACAGAGTCGCTCTGTCACCCAGGGTAGAGTGCAATGGCGCAATTTCGGCTCACTGCAACCTCTGCCTCTTGGGTTTAAGTGATTGTCCTGCCTCAGCCTCCCGAGCAGCTGGGATTATAGACACCCACCACCACGCCTGGCTAATTTTTGTATTTTTAGTAGTGGCGGGCTTTCATCATGTTGGCCAGGCTAGTCTTGAACTCCTGACCTGAAGTGATCTGCCCACCTTGGCCTCCCAAAATGCTGAGATTACAGGCGTGAGCCACCATGCCCGGCCATGAGTTGCATTTTGACAGGTAAGATGAAGAACAAGGGAGAGAGGGCTGAATTTATGATGGGAAAGTTCTTTGGAGACAATGTCATGGGAGATTTTATATGATAGGAATTTGAACTTTATTTTTATAATATTGTAAAGTAAAAATGAAATCCTAAGGTCCCCAATGACTGACTAGACCCCCGTTTGGCCAAGGGGACCTCAGAGAAATCTTAAACAAAGAGTACCTGGCTTTAATGGGAAGGGAGGTTAGACAGGCTTCGTTATACGCCCTCCCTTTTGGAGTCTAGCCACAATAATTGAGCAGCATTAATGTCAAAATAAAGATAATGAGAGTGACAAAACAGATTCTTTCTGGCAATAAGGCAACAAATTATAAAAAACGACTTAAGGCTGTGCAAGGCAAGAGTTAAGTCATGTCTGCAGGGCATCAATCTTGCTACATAGGCATCCTTATCTTAACTTAAAACATTCCTTTCTGCTGACTCTGAGTTTTAGACAGAGCCTTACTCCTTTAACAAATTGTGCATTAAAGCATCTCTGAATCTACCTATTACCGTAAGCTCCTGCTTCAGGATATTCTGCCTTTTGGGCAGAACAACATATATCTTCCTTGTACTGGTTTATGTCTTTGCCTGTTATCTCCCACATCCCTAAAATGTGCAAAACCAAATTCTAATCTGACTGCCTCGAGTGCACCTTCTTAGGATTCCTTGAGACTGTGATTTCCCTGGCTGTGGCTCTCTGTATTGGCTCAGAATAAATCTTTCTGAAATATTTTACAGGGTTTGGTTTTTCCTTTAACAATGTAAATGTCAGGCATGTTGACCCAGGACTCAAATCAGCTAGATTAAAGTCTTAACTTCCCACTTATTAGCTGTGCAATCTTGAGTAGGTTGACTAATAATAACAACTAATAATAGTATCTATCTTGTGTAATTTGTAAAGAGTGTACAAATTCACATAGAAAATGCCTAAAACAATACCTTGTGCATTGTAAGTACTTAATAAATGTTTGCTATCATCATCACCATTAGCAGCAGAAGCAGTAGCATTATAACCTCAAAGGCTTTCCTCTTTTTTCAGTTTGAGATGGAAGGAGATTCTAAAATGCCATTGAGTGAGCTATGAAGGAAGACATACATGAATCTACATTTATTTTGAAATTCAAAGATCAGAAGATCCCTGGATAGTTAGGAAATTGTCCACTGCTAATGAGGAGAGACACTGTTCCCCCAAAATGATTAAAGCAGTGCCTCTAACTAGGAACAAAGTTGAATTCACAGATTTGTCTGGGTTACTTCTCCTCAAAACAGACCAGGCTGTTTATTGTGTAATGCCAGTTGCTCTGGTGATAGGAAGATGACTAAGAGTGAAGAGCATTATAATGAGAAAGATCTTGTAACGAAGAAGTAGTCTTAATTTATATTAACATTTGTCCATCTATAATGTGGGTTTGAAGCATAGCACAGTGTATTTCCGTGACGCTGGTTGTATTATTCCATTTTTGCATTGCTATAAAGAAATACCTGAGACTGGGTAACTTATGAGAAAAGAGATTTAATTGGCTTATGGTTCTGCAGGCTGTATAGGAAACATAGAGGCATCTGCTTCTGGAGAGCCCTCAGGAACCTTTCAATAATGGCTGAAGGCAAAGGGGAAACAAGTATGTCATGCGGCAAAAGCAGGAACAAGAAGGAGCCGGGAGGTGCCACACACTTTCAAATGACCAGATTTCATGAGAACTCACTATGATGAAAACAGCACCAAGCCACGAACGATCCACTCCCATGGTCCAAATACCTCCCACCAGGCCCCACTTCCAGCATTGGGGATCACAATTCATCATGAGATTTGGGTGGGGACAAATATCCAAACTGTGTCACTGGTAGACATAATTAAGGTAAAGTATTCCAAGGGTGTGTATGGGAGGTGGTCTCTGCATTGTTTCTGTCTTTGGTTCTCAGAGGATGGTGCAGGCAGTGGCAGCATCCACATCACATACGAGCCTGTCAGAAATGCGGAACCTCAGGAACCAACCCGAACTATGTGAATCAGAATCAGGTGATTGGGTTGCATGCTCCAGTTTAAGAAGCTTTGCTCTATGTTTCGTGTAGACTCTAGATGAGGTTAATGAGGAAATTGTCCATACTTAGTAACCAATTAAGGTTTTGACCAAGCAATTTTAGGTCAAATGTGCAAAACACAAACAAACAAAAAAGGCACTGGAAGGCTTGCCTTACACTTCTAAAATGAAAAGCCTTGAATGAAGCCAAAAATAACAACCTTTCACTGAGGTCATACTCTTGAAAGTAAGAAAGTCTGGACTCAAACCAAAATCTTCTGAATTGAGGTTCTTATTCATTTAATGTTATTGGTATGACATTTGGGAGACATGAGTTCTAGGCCTGACTCTTCTTACTAAATGGGTGGCCTAAGACATGTCATTTCACTTCTGATCTTCAGTTTTCCTACCTATATACTATGACTGGTTGACTTTGTGTTATTTGATGACCTCCCAACAATGTTTACTCTCTCTGTATCAGGTCATACTTTCATCTTCCCATTTACATTTATACAAAGAGGTGACCATGGTATATGCACAAATGAACTTTGTCCTGATACCAGCTGCCAAATTAGTATGACCAATATATTTGCTTAATTATTTCAGTCATTGTTTTCTACTCATTGGGAAAAATATTCATCAGAAAATGACTTCCCATTAATTCATTGCTTTGCTTGGTTATTACATTAATTGCAGCTTTTTTCATTGCTGAATAAAAGCACATGCATACTTTGGCTTCAGTCTGAAGCTGATAAAAGTTGTTATCTGTTTGGAAATCTGACTGACTTTTCTAGTCCACCTGCTGTCAAATTTTAATAGCTTTGAATGAAACCCTTAATAAGAATTGTAATGACAACCTGCATTTTATAGTACTTTATACTTTCCAAAGCACTTTCAAGGGGATTATACACATGTATTATGTCATTGATCCTCCATGGCAGGTAGGGAAAAGGGGAACATATGGATGGTTTGCATGAAAGCGCAGATTAGCTTCTCTGATTGAACAATTAATGCCCATTTTCATCCTGCAGAGAGCAGAGATTTAGCCTCAAATATGGCTATTATTTATTTCAGGTTTTTTGACACCTTTTTCTAGACATTATCTCATTTGCTACTCACCACCATGCTTGGAGGTGGTTATCTTGTTCACTATTTTCAGGTGAAGAAAACAGAAACTCACATATGTGAAGTACCTTATGAAAGGTCACTGGCTCATAAGAGGAGCAGGATGCAGACTGCAGACTTCTGACTCTCAGCCAGTGTACCCCCTCATTCCCCAGGAAATGGAAAGAAACAGTGCTATTGTTATCTGAATGTTTAGGAGAAGAGTGGTTGGTGTTAAAAGAAAATGTCTCACAAGCCCCACTAGCTCTTGACTGATTGAAACTGTAATAATCACACTATTAACAGGTTTCTTTGGAGTAATGCTTTCAGGACTGCTTTTATTGCCATTATTTGTTTGGCAAAATAACATTGTGCACTTAATGTCATTAAACCCATTTTACAGATGGAGAAACCGGAAAATACTGTTTTCTCCCTAGTTTACTAAGCTGGTAAATGGAAGAACCGAAAGTTTACTCCCCAAAACTGTGCTTTAAATAAGTGACCGCTGTCCTTGCACCTACATTGATTTATTATTTATTAACCTGCTTGCTGGGTCTTCTTTATGAAGAAGCTCAGTAGATCATGCTTGCTTTTTGATTTATGCATAAATATTTATGAAACCATGCCCATTAGGAGGACTACTCTGAAAAAAAAAAAAAAGAAAATAAATGTTGGTGAAGATATGAAGAAACTGGAACACTTGTGCATTTCTTATGGGAATGTTAAATTGTGTAACCATTGCACAAGGCAAGTTAGCAGTTTTTCAAAAATTCAGACATAGAATTACTATATAATCCAGAAATTTTACTTATGGGTATATGTGCACAAGAAATGATAGCAGGGACTCAGATCTTTATACACTGATGGTTATGGCAGTGTTATTCACGATAGCCAAAAGGTGAAAACAACCCCAATGCCCGTTGACAGACGAATAGATGAAAACATGTGCTATATACATACAATGGAATATTATGCAGCCTTAAAAAGGAATAAAACTGTTTAAAGAACTTCGCAAACTACATCATAGATGAATCTTGAAGACATTATGATAAATTAGATAAGTCTGTAGCAAAACGACAAATATTGTATGTTTCCACTTATATAAGGCACGTAGAATAGTCAAATTCATGGAGATACAAAGTAGAATAGATGTTACAAGCCTTAGATGATCAAGTAATGGGGAGTTAGTGCTTCACGGGTACAGAATTTCAGCTTGGGATGATGAAAAATATTTTGAGATGGACAGTGGTGATGGTTGCACAACAGTGTGAATGTATTTAATGGCACCAGACTGTATACTTAAAAAATGGTTAAAATTATAACATTTCATGTTATGTATATTTTATCACAATTTAAAAGAACAAATTTTAAAAGCTGAATATTTATGAAGCACATTTATTTTTATGTACGATGGGGATACAGTAATGGAGAAGGTTGGCCAGTTATTTCAAGAAGACTATCATCTGTCTGTCTATCTGGGGAAATACATGTGTAAATGGTCAACAATAGTACACAATACTAACAGCTCTAATTTGGGGTGTTCTCAACCAATGAATCCTCTTGAATATTGACAATTCTCTGGTCAAACATTTAAAACATTTAAAAAACTCTGTAACAACTGTGATAGAAACCTTTTAAAATTATTACTCATTTTTTCTATCTAATTACACTGAGGACACTGCATTTATTCACTATTTGTGTGTTAATTCTATATTTAAATTCATTGACACAAATTCACTGCACAAATACTACACAACAGGTACTGTTGAAGGTTTGGGAACATAGAAATGAATAATTAAGATTGGCTCTGGCCCTAAGGTGGCTGAACATCTGGGGATGCATAGAGCAGATGTCAGAAAGAGATACCATATGCTGTAACTCTGGAGAAGTGCACACAGAGAGAGAAGAGGGGTACAAACCTGGAGTAGGCAAGGGGCAGTAAGAGGAAGTAACAACTGTGCTAATTCTTGAAACGTGATTATGGTTTTGCCAGATGTACATTGGAAAGAAGGAACCTTGAGCAGTGAAAAGAGGGAGTTAAGATCTGGAGCCAAACCACAGTTCGTTCCATATGCCCAGAAGGAGATTGGACAGGGTTGCAGGGGCCAAATCGTGAAGGACTTTTTATGACATTTTGAAATACATGCCATTGGAAATACAGAGTCACTAAAGAATTTTAGTTAAGAACACTGCTCATTAACAGTTCCATCTCAGAATGATCAGCTTGGCTTTGGAGGGAATATACTGGAGTCATGAGATGTTGAAAGGAGATATGATGTGACAGGTAGAAAATTAGTACAATAATTCAAGAAAAAGTAATATGAGTGTGATTCAAGATGGTAGCAGAGAAAATGAAGAAGAAGGTATTAATATAGAAAATGACAAAGAGGTGTGAGTGATAGGAATTGATCGTAAATTTAATTGAGGAAAGGAGTGAGAAAAAATAAGCTTTTTTCTCAATGTATCACTTGTCATTAGGCATATCAGTAAATTACATTAGTTTACTTTGGAGATAGCTCTAGAGATTATGGGTTAGATTATCTATGCTTTTCTCATTGAAAGTTTTTCTGTCTTTCCTGGTCATCAAACATCACTGAGTTTTAACTTTCAGCAGATAGGTCCCTTCTGATCTAACATCCTTTATCACTTGGGAAAAAAATGAGGTCAATGAGGGTGCTGACTTGTTAAGAAAAGTACATGAGTGGCCTTAGAATTTAAGGCTAGAAAGAAGCCATTAATAATAGCTATTCCTTGTTCACTTCCGTATCACTAAGAGTAAGGTTTGGCATTATTAATATCTCCTCAAATACTGTTTGTCACATTAACAAAGGAATGAATGAATGAATGAAATATAGTAGACCCAGTATTTTACAAATAGGGGCTGTTCTGAGGGCTTGAGAGTGGTTTGATGCTTCTTTCATGGAAAATGCATAGTATGAGAGTGGGGGAATTAACTGGAATGGTACTTAGGGCCTGAGTAGCATTTGTTTATGAAAATAGGTAATGATTACATGTTGTATGTACTAAGTAATGTTTCATACCTAATACACGTGGGTAAGCACACTTTGTGTGTTATTAGCCTGGACAAAGATTTACAGATGTTTCTGAATTGAGTTGAAGGTGCTGGTCCACTGGTAGGAAGAATCAAAGACTATCCATTACTCTCTACCTTGATGAGGTTCCCCAAAGCCTCTGGCAACTCCAGGATTAGTCCCTTACAGGTGGCAGAAATTTAAGCTGCAAAAACTTGCATTTCTAACATCAGGAGGAAGTTCTAGCCTAGGTCATTCTTCCCAATCTCCCCTCCTCTTCTGGAGGCAAACAACAACTGAGCAACCTGAGGGCACTGCGAGGAGAGAGACAGAGGGAGGTATGGAAGGATGCTGGGGATGAGGACGCCCACTGCAAAGTTTTGAAAAGGGGATCACATCCTCTGGTCCTTCTCAGGGAAAAATACATAAGACAGGACACTATAAAGAGAGTACAGAAATGAATCCTGGACTTAATTCCACCTCTAGTCAGAAAAAAGAACAACTGTGAATAAAAATAGCACCAGCATAAAATAACAAAAATGGCAAAATTGGCAAGTAGACTGAGCTGAGTTTTGGTTCAGCAAATCTCTCCGTGATATTTTTCTTGCCAGTTTGAAACCTGGTCTCTCAGGCACCCTGGCCCCTTCCTACTTAGGTCTCCAACCACACTAGCATGGTGAGGTTTTCCAAAGGAGTCATGTTAGTTATTTCTTCAAAGACTTTCTGCTGTCTGAAATAGCATACCCCTTCTCTCCCTAATCTTAATATCTGAAAAATTCAAAGTCACCGTTCAGGATTATAAACCATGCCTGCATCACCTCCTTCTCCTTCATAGCGTTGACCTCAATTTTGGTTACTTGTTTTTTGCTTGCTCTTTTCTGTTTTATACCCTAGACTCCTCAAGGGTGAGATATCCTTTCCTTTTAATTCTTTGAACCCGGTACAAAAAGAATGCCTGAAACTTAGGCAGCTTCAAATAAAATCAACTATTTATTTATATTTTCAGGAACTAATTTTCACAATTTAGAACCAGTTTCAATTCTTTCAAGTGTATCCATCTTATTTGATTGAATCAAGTACTCATTTACACAGGACACTTTGAAAAGCCCAATGATGGTTTGTGTGAATCAAAAGAAAAAAAAAAAAAACAAAAAAAGACACAGCACCAATCACACAGTTCCATTCTCCAAACAGTGGACTGAGGGTTGAAGCTTGTTAAGGATTCAGTTGCGTCCCTGATAAAACTTATTTGTACCTCAGAATGTGTCCATATTTAAAGGTACAGCCTTTAAAGAGATAACTAAGTTAAAATAAGTCATTAGTGTGGGTGCTAATCCAACATGACTGGCATTCTTAGAAGAAGAGGAGATTTGGCCACAGACAGGCACAAGGGAAGACCCTGTGAGGACACAGGGAGTAGATGATCATCTTCAAGCCAAAGAGAGAGGACTTAGAAGAAATCAACCCTGCCAACACTTTGACCTTGGACGTCCAGCCTCTAGAACAGAGAGAAATATATTTCAGTTGTTTAAGCCATTCAGTTTGTCGTACTTTGTTATGACTGCCCTAGCAGACTAATGTAGAGATGATGAGACATCTGCAAGGCTCCCCCAGGATGAGCCTGACCCAGTGGAAACCCAGGCTTTTCCTGGGGCCACAGCATCTCCATGAGGGAGCCTATTTTTACCATCCAGAAGGAATAGGGCTGAGTCCTAAGGGTGGACCTTGTCTGTGACCAGAGATGAGTTCTTCTTGATTTCCACTGACAATCCTTCCCATCAAAGCAGATCTTTTTGTTTCTGCTGCTCAGTGATTTTTCTCCTCATGTTAGTTACATCAGGAAATGGGCGGGGTGGGGGGTGGGGATGACATTTAACTTTCTTTGGCTTGTTTCGGTATAAACTCAAATAGAAAAAATAGAACATAATTTATTTTACCTTGGCAATTGGTACCTTATATTACCTAGAGTGACACATTTAATACAGCAAAATTTTCCTCTGCCTGAAACTTGCTATTACAGGGATATATTTAAACTATTTAAAGTCATGAAACAATTTAAATAAAATATGTACTTGCTGTGAATTTTGAACTGTCAAATACACGTACTCTGTTTTTTTTTTTTTTTTTTCCTGAAAAGGAAAAAACAAAACAAAAAAACAAAACAAAGAAATAACAAACAAGATGCAGTTACTCCTGTAATCCTGTAATAACTTAAGAGGCTGAGCTGGGAGGATTGCTTGAGGCCAGGAGTTTAAGATTAGCTTGGCCAACTTAGCAAGGCCCTGTCTGTCAAAAAATATTTTAAAAAATAAATAGAGGAAGACGTCGAAACTGTATCTCTGTTTTTTAATGTTATTACTTTTATAGACTTAGGGGGTAAAGTGTAGTTTAATGACATGATTATACTGCATAGTGGTGAAATCTGGACTTTTATTTGGGTGTAACCATCACTTAAATAGTATACACTGTGCCCATTAGGTAATCCATCATCTCTCACCCCAGTTCCATCCACTCATCTTTCTAAGTCTCCAGTTTCTATTACTCCCCTCTCTATGTCCATGTTTATACATTATTTAGCTCTCACTTATAAATGAGAACATGGAGTATTTGGCTTTCTGTTTCTGAGTTATGGCCTCCAGATCCCTCTATGTTGCTGCAAAAGCATGACTCTTTTAATAAGTTAGTCGTATTTTCATCTCTACTTTCAAGAGTTGACAATCATAGTTCATCATCATCATCACCATCATTTCTGCAGTATAATCACTTTCATACAGATGATGAAAGGAGACACCAGGCTCTCACAATAATAAAAAATGATAAATGAAAGGATCAGAATTTGAGCTTATATCTGATCCCCATAATGCAAGCCCATGCTAATACATGATATGTTGTCTTGAAAAGTGAAAACACATCGTGGTTGACACACTTGCAAACTCTATCCTATACAAATTAGGTTGCACCATCTTGTGTTTTAAAACACCTCTAAAGATTGCCTTTTAATTGCTGATGCAATAGGGATTGAATTTCCACCATTTCTTCAGCAATGTGTTTGTGATTACAAAATAGAATTGTACCCTTCAGAACAACATTCAGAAAACAGCAGGACGGGTTAGCTTCATCCTGTTGTGCAGGAGAACAATTTACACACAAAATGAATATCTGGCTAAATGACTTCACAGAGTCTTTCTAAGTTTCATAGCCTTTGATTTGCTGACCAAGATGCAATTGTCACTTCTTATTCCTAAAAAAAACCTTGGACATCATCTCAACTAAACCTCTGACTTAACAGAGGAAACTTTTGGTCATTCATTTTGAATACTGAAAAATATAGCTTAATCCAGCCTTGAAAATCAGTTAGTTGCTTCCTACACATTCTGGTTCACAAATTCACTGCTTGAGTTTTTGGGATACAGGGATGCTCCCTAAGCAGCAGCGGATGGAACACTGAACTAGGAGCCAAGAAGTGAAAAAATTAGAGTATTAACATTTTATGGAGCTCTCCCATACTGTGTGTGCCAGAAGGCCCTGAACTGGGTGCTGCAAGGAGGAACTCAGCTCTTATTGAGGTTTACACTCAGGCATGGTAGAAAAACATAAAACAATGACCAAAAGGGGGAATGGAAGTTGCCAATGTAATAGACACGACAGGGAGAGTTGCCTACTGTGATAAATGTCTATAACAACAGAGTTGATTTAGTCATGGGGACAATGGATTCCTGGGAGTATTAAAAATTGTGCTGAGATACTCCTAGCAAAATCCCTATGAAGTCCATTTTAAACTCCTATGAAACTCCTTTTTAAAAATGAGAACACTGAGACAGGCTCAGTGAAGTTAAATGATTTTCTGAGCCTGTACAGTAAGCAACAGAGCTTGTATTCAAAGCCAGGACTGTTCTACACTTGACATTCCCCATTATATCACAGTTGATACCCTAGGACTGCCGTCTGCTTCGGCTTCTAGTCCTCGTCCTACTATCAATGGATATATATTTTACTCTGTGAGACATAATTGTATATTGCAGAAAGAGCATGAATTTTAACACCTGATAAACTTGGGTTCAAATTCTAGTTCTTTTACCTGCTGAATAAGCTTGGATAAACCATTTTAACTGTCTGTACCTCCCGTTCCTTAATAATAAAGAGGGAAAAAAAAATGCTATGCACATTATGAAGTAGTTTATAAGATTAGAAATAAGAAATACAAGGTGCTGCATAAAACAATAATAACAACAACACCAGAAACAACACACAAAAGGCTATCATTTTGTGAGCACTTGCCATACGCTGGACACACAAACTATCACATTTATTTCTTACAATAATCCTAGGAGATAAATACTATTATCACCCTCATTTTGAAGAAGATAAAATTGTGGCACTGAGTAATAAAGTATTTTGCCCAAGGTCATAAAGAAAAGAAGTGGCAGAATTAGGATAAAAATCTAGGAGCCTGGCTCCAGAGCTCTGTCCACACCATATGACCTCCGTAATTGCTGTCTGTAACATGTACCAAAGATGTGGGAAGTTGGAGTGGGTGTTCCTTCCAGCGTAAGGTTTCTGATCTGCTTTCTTTGCAGACAGTTTGAAGGCTGCGCGTGTGTGTACACGCACACACACACACACGCATACACACACACGTACACACGCACACCACCCAAACTTTCCCTTTTGGGCTTTTGGAGCTGGTCCTCACTGGCTGTACCGTTTCAAGGTGTTCTGTGGAGGCTGCTCTTGGTTTCACAGCCATCTGCTTTGTGTCCTCCAGCTGCAGAACTGTAGACAGAGATGCGTTTATTTTTGGTAGGATGTATTTTCTGAGCTGAAACCAATGCAGGCTGCTCTCCAGATCCTGTGAAAAATCACTTCAACCAGCTTTAAGAATGGCCAACTGATTTTTCTTTAGTATCTCATTTTAAACAATAAGTGGATGGAAGAAGAAGTGAAGCTACAGAGCAAAGTAATTAGGATGGTAAATACCCTGAACCTGGCCAATTATGTCACAGGTTGCATAATAATAACTGCACAATAGGCTTCTTAAAGCCCTGCTATTTAGTGCCATTTAGTTTCCCCAAGGTGTCATGCTGTTTCCTGCTTCCATGTTTTTACATTTGCTGAATGCTTTGTCTTTGTTTGTTTTGTTTTGTTTTGTTTTGTTTTGTTTTTGAGGTGGAGTCCGGCTCGCTCTTTTTACCCAGGCTAGAGTGCAATGGCAGGATCTCGGCTCACCTCCGCCTCCCAGGTTCAAGCGATTCTCCTGCCTCAGCCTCCCAAGTAGCTGGGATTACAGGCATGCGCCACCATGCCCAGCTAATTTTGTATTTTTAGTAGAGACGGGGTTTCTCCATGTTGGTCAGGCTGGCCTCGAACTCCCAACCTCAGGTGATCCGCCCGCCTCGGCCTCCCAACGTGCTGGAATTACAGGCATGAGCCACTACATCCGCCCTGAATTCTTTGTCTTAAAAATATCTCCCCAAACCCTTGTCTACTTGGAGATCTCCTACAACAAGATTCCCTCTCCATTCTTCACCCCTCGAGGGCTTCCCTAATGGCCTCTTTCCCAGGTCAGTTCAATTCTAGGTTAAAATTTAATACAGATGTTAAATTCAGAAAAACTTAACACTCTAACTCGATTTTACTAATTATTAGCTTTTGAGATTGGTTAAAGTTGTCAAAATTTTCTGAGGTTTGGTATCCTTCTCCTTGAAAGGAGCACTGTAATATAAGGTGTCTCATAACCTAGTTGCGAAGATTTATGCAAGAAGAAAACATAATTTAAGTGATAAAGCAGTGCCTGGTATGAATATGTTCCCAGTAAATATTTTTAAAGGAATAAATAAAAGAAAGTGGTTAGCACACAGCCTATATATAACAATTGCTTGACAAACTTTATTTACTCTTAGTGCATTATCTATTAACTACTGTCCCACAATGAGGATTATTTGCAGGAGCCTCTAATTGTCACCCTCATATTTGTAGAAATTGCCATGCCACATGGCATGCAGAAAACCTTTCAATGACTATTTTACAGGGCATTTACAGATAACATTTCACTTTAATATACAAATAATACAGGGTGGTCCCAGGAGAATAGAAAATTCCAGGCAGCAGTCTCACAGGACTAGCCAAAGGAAACAGTTGAAATAGTTGCATATGTTAGGGAAGGTTAAGACTCTGAAAAACAGAATGGGGGCCAAGCTGGCTGAGACCAACGAGACCCAACATGGAGCTAGATTTGACCTAGGTTTCACCTAAAACCTCATGATATTCTCATTACCATACTAAACTACACACCCATCAGCGCTATGACAGTTTCAGGAACACCGACATTTCATATAAAAATGGGTGGCACCATAGTTCCAGGAAATCTGTATCTTTTTCGAGAAATCTTCATGAATCTGACTCCTGTTGGTTAAATAAACCCATAGAGATAGATGCCCCAAACCCCACGGGACACAAGTTACTCTCTTCAATACACCCACGCTCCCCTTTCTTGAGTGTGTACTTTCATTTTGCAATAAATCTCCATACTTTTGCTATTTTCTGACTTGTCCTTGAATTCCTTCTTGGGATGGTGTCAGGAGCCTGGACACCAGCTGGAGTTGAGTTCCCACTGACATTTGGGGACCTGCCTTAGCCCATCAACTTAACAAACAGTTTTCCATATGTTTATTTTGATTATTACTTCCACTTGAAGGGGTAGGAATTATATTGTCACTAATTTACATGCAATAAAACTCTAAACCACAGGGAATAAAAACACTTTCTTTAATTAAAGTTGGTAAAAAACTAGATTAGAACTTGGGCCCAATTCTCCAACTGAATGCTTTCTGCATTTTCGTAGAAGAATTAATCCAATTTGGGTTTGCAGGGATTTTACACATCACCTACACTAACTGTCCTCATTTTATAGGTAATGTCCAGGAAAAAGGGACCTGCCCAAACTCATATAGCCACTTTGAAGTGATTGCATTTTGTGAATAATCCAACAGCTCAGGGATGAAAGACTAGTTTATTTTGATAAATAAACCAAATTGTTGATAAATAAATCAAATTACTGCTACTCACCAGGCTAAATGGGTTGTGCTCAGAAATGCTAAATATTTACAGCCAACAAGAAAAAATTGAATTCGTTTATATCTCTTTTAATAAATTGGTTACCTCCTGTAGAATAATTGCTACTTTTACTCACAGTATTTGAATACTGCACATTACTAAGTCACAGTTTAGTTAATGCCTGATTTCAGTTGGCAACATGCTATTTATGGAAGAAAATAAAAGACTGTACTGTTTCGAATTTGAACCGGTCTTTTTTTCTTTGAACTTTGAATGCATATGATTGGAGATTTTAAAAGCTCTAGCCTAGATTCAAGTAACAGAAAACGGATCCATTGAAAAAGGCAGAGTGTGTGGTTGGGTGTTTATCCTCTGTAATAGCGTCCCCATTCAGTGACACATTTCACGAGTGCTTGCCTGTGTCTGGATGAGGAAACCCTGCATTTTCAACAATTCTTGTTCACAACTCAGAAACATTTAGTATGGCTTTCTGTCAATAGAAGATAAGGCCATGTTTAACTGCCTTCAGGCTGGTTTGATGATTATTGTAAATCTGCTGTATGGAAAAAAAATAGCTTAGATTTCCTCCTTAATACAAGTGGTGGTCCCTCCTTTTCCAGGGTTTTACTTGTGGTGGTTTCAGTTACCCAAGGTCAACTGTGGTCAGAAAATATCCAATGATAAATTCCAGAAATAAACAATTCATAAATTTTAAATTACATGCCATTCTGAGTAGCGTGATAAAATCTTGCACTGTCCCTCTGTCCTGCCTGTGATGTGAATCATGCCTTTGTCCAGCACAGCCATGCTGTATATGCCACCTGACAGTGAGTGAGTCACTTAATAGCCCTCCAGGTTATCAGCCCTCCATGTTATCAACCCTCCATGGTACCACTGTCCTGGCATCACAGTGCTTGTGTTCAAGTCACCTTTACTTTCCATAACACTTCCCTGAAAGCACAAAGAGTAGTGATACTGGCAATTCAAATATGCCAAAGAGAAGCCTTAAGTGCTCCGTTTAAGAGAAAAGGCAAAAGTTCTCAACTCAATGGAAAGAAAAAAAATCCTATGCTGGTGTTGCTTAGATCTATGTAAGAAGGAATCATCTATCTATAAAACTGTGGAGAAGGAAAAAGAAATGAGTGCGAGTTTTGCTGTTGCACCTCAAACTACAAAATCACAGCCACAGTGCATGATAAGGGCTTAAGATGAAAAAAGGCATTAAGTTTGTGGGTGGAAGACATGCACAGAAATGCCCTCTGATTGATGGCCATCAGGTCTCATACAATCCTAGGTTTGGGGCATCCACTGGGGATCTTGGAATATATGTCTCGAGGATAAGAGGCAGGCAACCGTAATGTCCATTTTCTCCCAGGAAGGAGACACACAACAGCACATTCACAGAGGAATTGTGAGAACACACATTCCGCACAGCAGAATTCAAAGAAGCAGTCAAGTCATGACAAGAAATGAAGTTTGTGGAGGTAGAAATCAGGAGACATTCCTTTCAGGGCTGATTTTTGCCAAGAGTTTGCTGTGTGGCCAATACTCTTATTTGGCTATAAAACCATCATTTCCAGCCATAGAATCCAAGCTTTGTTTAAGGCTGTCATGAGCCCAGGCACTGAATCATAACAGGAGCAACCATGCCACCCGTGACAGTCCCGTTTCTCTGCACTCAACAACCGTATTTCTAGCTCCAATTGCAATTAATGGAGTCTAGTCCTAAGACGATGTTCTCACCAAAATGTAAGTAAACAAATTAACAAATAAATAAAGTGAGAGGATATCTGCTGGAGGCTTCTGGGAAATATATTTGACTTTCTGGAACTAACTGGGACTGCACATTGCCATTTCTTAAAGGATATAATGCCTTGAGCTGAAATAACCGTCTCGTATCTGAGGCAGTAAGTATGAAAATAAGAAAGCTAACACGCTGAACATCGCAGGAGGGAAGAAAGCCAAAAGTCCGTGTCTCGGTGGCATCATTGATCTGTGAAGGAACCCTGGGATAGCTTGCTTCCATATTTCTCATTAAATAAATAATAACTGTCTTTATGATCTAAAACACCAGGGTTTGAACCTTCAGTTACTTGCAGCCAGAAACATTCTAGTTACATTAATAAAATTGCTAATTACGTCTCCCCTTTTTCACCTTCATTTTTCCCTCTACCTTGCCAGGCTGTAATCAATTTTTTTCTTTTACTGCCTTAGTACTTGGTGTACATTTCTATTGTTTTAGCTGTTGGCATTAAACTGGATTTTTACAGCCAATTTTAGAAGGTTTTCTCTGGCATCAAAATATGACTGCCAAGTTTTATTAATTTATAATAGATTAATTCAGAGAAGTTGCTGCTCTTTGCTGGGGATGTTGTGTTTTCTTATTCTACGAATGTCAGGCTTAGTCAAATGACATGGAACGGGCTGGGCGCAGTGGCTCATGCCTGTAATCCCAGCACTTGGGAGGCCAAGGTGGGTGGATAACTTGAGGTCAGGAGTTCCAGACCAGCCTGGCTAACGTGGTGAAACCCTGTCTCTACTAAAAATACAAAAATTAGCTGGGCCTGGTGGCAGGTGCCTGTAATCCCAGCTACTTGGGAGGCTGAGGCGGGAGAATTGCTTGAACCCAGGAGGTGGAGGTTGCAGTGAGCTGAGATCGCGCCACTGCCCACCAGTCTGGGCGACAAAAGCAAAACTCCATCTTAAAAAAAAAAGGACGTGGAATGATCCTCTGTGTGATCAAAGAATAATGGTATCCCAAAGATGTTCAGTCCCAAATTTCCAAGGCCTCTCAATATGTTACCTTACATGAAAAAAGAGAGAGATTTGAAGATGCTACGCTGCTAGCTTTGAAGATGAAGGAAGTGGCTATTTCCCAGGGAGAAGTTTCTTCTTCTTCTCCTCCTCCTCCTCCTTCGCCTTCTTCTTCTCCTTCTTCTTCTCCTTCTCCTTCTTCTTGACGGAGTCTCACTCTGTCATCCAGGCTGGAGCACAGGTGCACCATCTCGGCTCACTGAAAGCTCTGCCTCCCAGGTTCACGAAATTGTGTTGCCCCAGCCTCCCCAGTAGCTGGGACTAAAGGAGCCTGCCACCACTCCTGGCTAATTTTTTTGTATTTTTAGTAGAGGCGGGGTTTCACCACGTTAACCAGGGTGGTCTGGATCTCCTGACCTCGTGATCTGCCCAACTTGGCCTCCCAAAGCGCTGGGATTACAGGCATGAGCCACTGCGCCCAGCCCCTTCATTTTTAAGGTTGAATTATGTTCCATTGTGTATGAGTGTGTGTGTGTGTGTGTGTGTGTGTGTGTGTGTGGTGTGTGTGTGAGAGAGACAGAAAGAGAGAGAGGGAAAGAAATTGTGGCATATATAGGTATATATAATTTATTTACTTATTGATACATTTACCTGTTGATGAACACTATTATTTCCATATCTTGCCTATTGCAAATAATGCTGCAATGAACATGGGAGTGCAGATATCTCTTTGAAATGTTGATTTCATTTCCTATGAATATATACCCAGAAGTGAGACTACTGGAACAAATGAATTGATTAACTTGATTATTAATTTTTTGACAAACCTCCTTATTGTTTTCCATAATGGCAGTACAATTTACATTCCCTCCAACAGTTTACAAGGAATCCCTTTGTCCACATCCTTGTCAGCACTTGTTACCACTTGTCTTTTTGGTAATAGCCATTCTAACAGGTGTGAGGTCATAGCTTGTGGCTTTGATTTGTATTTTCCTGACAGTTAGTGATGTTGAGCACCACTTCATGAATCTATTGGCCATTTGTATATTTTCATTGGAAAAATATCTATTGAGGTCCTTTCACAATTTTTAATCGAGTTTTTTGTGCTTGTTTCTTTGTTTTTGCTATTGAGTTATATGATTTCCTTATATATTTTGGAAATTAACCCCTTATCAGATATTTAGGTTGCAAATGTTTTCTTCTACTCCATAGAAGAAAATTCATTTCATTGATTATTTCCCTAGCTGTGCAAGAACTTTTTAAATTATTTTTAAAATTAGTCCGAATAATTTACACTAGCTAATGTCCTTAAATCTTAGTGGTTTAACATCATTGAAGTTTGTTTCCAGTCTGTGTCACAGTTCTATATAGCTCTGGGGCTCTCATGGTGGCTCTCCTCCAGGAGAGCATCAGCTGAGGGATCCCTATTCCTTCCTTCATGTGGTTCTGATGTCGTGGAATCCTTTGCTTCCAGGTGCAATAAAGAGCAGAGGGAAAGCATAGTCTTTTCTGTTATTGTCTATCTTACCCTGACTGTAATTTCATCTCAACGCCCAAACCTTTTGTGATAAAGTGGGGAATTTTGTCTTTTTTTGATGTGGCTGGGAAGAAGAAACGGGACTGGTACATTCAGCTGCTCTCTGCCACACATGTTAACAGGTAACTTAGATTCTGTGTTGGGAACAGGCTTATTCCACAATAGAGCCAAAGGGACATTACTGTCATTTACAAGTTTACCATTCTATATTGGGAGTATATGCTAAATACACAGAGGGGTGTGATGAGATATCAGATATCAGGGCAGAACATATTAAAAACAAACAAACAAACAAACAAACTAACTAACACATCAAGGGAGAAGTCATTGAGTTCCATGACAGAAGTAAGCCAAGAAGAGGTAGAGCTTGTGTTTGGCCTTAATGGATGAGTAAGGCAGTAAAGCATGGTTAGTAACGATGCCAAACACATGGCCCATTGTGAGGGAGGGGCCCAGACTAGGAAGAGAGACTGCAGCATTGAAAATTTACGTACGAAGTGCCAGGAGTCTAGAGTAGAGGGGTGATCAAATGAAGGATTGAGGAGATCCTTGAAAACAAACAAACTTAGCTAGGCCTTTATCCTGAAGACAATTAGGCTATGATGCTTGCTTCATTCACAGTACAAGGCTCATACCTTTGAATCTTTATCCATTTATATTTATGAAACCATATATTTCCATTATTTGGCTACAAATATCACACTTATTTTTTATGTTTCATCATAGAGCTATTTAAGACAGAGGAGAACGACATGCATAATACTTCATTCATCTGACATTGTGAGAAATTAAGACTTTCCACATAAATTAACATTACTAGAAGCTAAAGCTGAGCATTTTTTATGTTTACAAACTTTCTTCTAATATCATCTATATCTATCTCATTGATTTTGAAATATTTTGAAATATATATTTCCTGCTTTCTCAAAACAGCATTTTAAAACATGATTTAATATCTGTATGATTTTCTTTTTTTACAACTTTTAAGTTCAGGGGTATATGTGCAGGTTTGTTACATTGGTAAACTTGTGTCATAGGGGTTTGTTGTACAGATTATATCATCACCCAAGTATTAAGCCTAGTGCTCATTAGCTATTTTTCCTGGTTCTCCTTCTCCTCCAACCCTCTACTCATCCTCTATCCTTCAATAGGCCCCAGTGTATTGTCCCCCTCTATGTGTCCACGTGATTCTCATCATTTATCTGCCACCTGTAAGTTGGAATATGCAGTATTCGGTTTTCTGTTTCTGTGTTAGTTTACTGAGGAAAATGGCCTCCATATCAATCCATGACCCTACAAAGGATATAGTCTCATTATTTTTTATGACTGCATAGTGTTCCATGGTGTATATGTACCACATTTTCTTTATCCAGTATATCATCGATGGGCATTTAGGTCGATTCCAGGTTTTTGCTATTGCGATAGTACTGCAATGAACATATGCATTCACGTGGATTTATAAAAGAGTGATTTATATTCCTTTGGGTACATACCCAGCAATGGATTCCTGGGTCAAATGGTATATCTCTCTTTAGGTCTTTGATTTTCATTCAAGATTTATTTATCGAGCTTCTATCCAGTAGCTGGCACTTTCCTTATGCTTTTGGAGTCTGGTCTAAAAGAAAAAAACGACCACGTATGCAAACACATCTTCATTTTAAAGTCTTGTCATCTATATTTATTTATTTATGGCATGATATGGTTCATCTTCCTTGTGTGTATTGTTAGCTCTATGATGCCAGGAACCATGTCTGTTTCTATTGTGAATCACCACCATATTCACAGCACCAGCAGAGTGTGGGGCATATAGTAGGTTCTCAATAAATATTCTGCATGAATAAATTAATTAGTTAACATTTTCATTCTGCTCCTGATGCCAATATTTTTTTCTCTGAATGTCATTTATATCTAGTATATCCTAGAATACAGACTTAGAGTCATGATTTCTGGGATAGAATATTGGCTTTGTAAATTCCTAGATCTTGGGAAAGTTAATCTCTTCATCTGTACTTGTATTTTCATCTGTAAAATGGAAGAATCACAGTGCTTGCCTTGTAAGTTTGTTATGTGTATTAAATAGCATAATGACCATGACTAGAAGACACACACACACACACACACACACACACACACACACACACACACATCAGTGACAGAGCTAGGATTTGAACTCAGTTCTGCGTACTCCAAAACTTATTCTCTTTGCAGAACATCTGCCCAAGCACACATTTATTAAACAACTACTATATTCCAGTTATTATTATAATGCTCATTTTATAGGTAATCAAACAGAGCTTTAGTGAATTTAAATTATCTACATGGTTAACCCAACAAGAAATCTGTGATGAAGTCTCTTGCATGACTCCGATTTTTGTTCCTTATTTTCAGGAAAGCAACTACCACAAACAATGTTGTTTCTTGTGTTTCCCATAGATTTATGGCCCCAAATTACCCAGAATACATCAAGGCCATAACTATTTTTCACAGCTAAGTGCATCTTCTACTCAAAATTTATTGTAGTTCATGGCAAGAATCTGAAGGTTATAAAAGTCTAGCAATAAAATACCCTGAAACTTACAGCTTGAGTGAAAATTGCTAAAATTAATATTAGGGTTATAATTTGTCTTCCACATTTTCCACATATTTTATGACCACTTAGACAGTTTTTGTCGTTGTTGGTTTTGTTTTTAGTGAGTGGTAATGAGGGGTGCATCTGACATTGTTAATGAGCCCTGTGTATGCCTGGTATTGAAGGGGATGGAAAAGAATCCTGAGACATCATATTTCTCTTTGATGCAATATCCAATTTCTTATTATAAATCAGTGTTTCCATTTATTTAATGGTGTCATGTTTGAATTAATTCACTCATTAGTTTAACAACTTTTTATTGAGACATATGTGTGAGGTATTATGCTAGGCATTGGGAATATAAACATTAATAAGAAACATTCTTGAAATTCAAAGATCATAGAGTCTAGTGGAAATAGCTCTAGTACCAAAAGTTTTATGGATTATTGAAAAAATAAAGAAATAAAGTACTACTTGCTCCTTGGAGTCCAAGTAAGACTATATTCTCCTCAGTGTGACATTTATGCTGTAAGTACAAAATATAAACATTAATTCCACTAACATTATATGTTTTCATTCAGAAAGTTTAGGGCTTTATTTTTTTCCAAAGGCAGGCAAAGAGATTCATTGTTAGGAGATGGAAACATTTTGAACTTCTACATCTCTGGATCTGATTCTAAAATTGAGTTCACTAAAATGTAAGCTCCATAACTGAAACTTTAATAGACTAAAAAGTCTATTTGTTCACAAGTGCTTAAAATACTTCGCCTGACTCACAATGTGTGATAAATATTTGTTAAAGAATATGAGAACACATGTGGGGAAAGGACAGTCTCTTCAATAAATGGTGTTGGGAAAACTGGATATCCACACCCAGAGGAATAAATGTATGGAAGTAACTCACTGTGTGATACTGGCTTAATTATTTAACTTCACTGGGCAGAGAAGGAATCTATGTTCTTGTTCTCTCCACCTAGGATACTGAATGATTACAGGAAAACTATACGACCTTTCAGACTGGTGCCTCTAGAAATCATGGTGTATAGTCTTTCCTGTGCCATCGGCAGTATCCCTCAGCCACTGTCCTTCCCTAATTCAATTGTCTCATTTCTTCCATGACACCAAACCTTCTGCACTGCCCTACAGTAGCACATTCTTTCCAAATCCCCCATTTCTATATGGAGGAAGACAAGTCTTTTCTTTCCTCTAAGGGTGATCATTGCACTTGTGCATCATGGTTCATACCCTCCCACTGCTAGGGACACACTCCATTATCCCTCTCTCCCCTTATAAACTGGCTTTTGCCAACAGCATTTAAACATCTGAAAATCTCCTTTTGTTAAACAAGGAAAAAAGGGGTGGGGTGAACAACCTCCAGCAACTCCCTTCAGCAAATTCTTTATCCCCTTTCCTGCCGGATCAACTTCTTGAGAGAATTGTCTACATCGACTGTATCATCTGACATTATTATTCTGAATTCATTTTAATTTGGCCTCCTCCTTCATGCTCCCCTAAAATGCCCTTACCTAGGTTATCTGTAGTTTCTGGTAGTTAGGGATAACAAGTGCTTTTCAGTCCTGCTCTTACCTGAATTCTCAAACTCTCAAGAGGTTCGCTCCTCTCTTCCTACTTGAAATGTCTCTTTTCTTAGTTCTAGTTTTGTGCCTTTGCATATCACAAATGTGCTCTATTCAGTAGACTTTGCTGGCTGTTATTCCAACATCTACTCTACATAAAGTGATCTTGGGCTTCTGTTCCAGGCCCTCTCCCTTTTTCACTCTGTGTACCTTTTATGCTATCTCATCCACACTCACAGCTCTATTTTATTACCTATTTATCAATTTCCAGTTTCTCTCTTGAATTTTATTTAGCATTCTGCTTCAGCCTCCCTAGTAGCTGGGACTACAGGAGCCCGCCACCACGCCGGGCTAACTTTCTTATTTTTAGTAGAGACGGGGTTTCACCTTGTTAGCCAGGATGGTCTCGATCTGACCTCGTGATCTGCTTGCCTCAGCCTCCCAAAGTGCTGGGATTACAGGCATGAGCCACCACACCCAGCCGCCCTCATTGATCATTATTAAAGACACTCCCACTGGTACCATGACAGTTTACAAATGCCATGGCAACAACCCAGAAGTTACCCTATATGGTTCCAGGAACTCCCAGCATCTTTTCTAGAAAATTCTGAATAACCTTCCCTTTAATTAGCATATAATCAAGAGTGGTTATAACTATAGCCAGCCAGCAATCCATGATGTAGCTGCTGCTCCTTCAGGCTGCTCTGCCTGTGGAGCAGACATTTTGCTGTACCCTGTTACTCTAATAAACTTGCTTATTTTCACTGCTCAGTTACCCTTAAATTCTTTCCTGAATGAAGCCAAGAACGCCTTTGGGCTAAGCCCAAATTTGGTGTATGCCTGCATCACAACCAACAGAATTCTAAAAGAAATATCTTGGCATGTGGTATCCAGCATTAAAACTAGTTAAGCAACATTGTGGCCCAAGTACAATTTAGAAAAAGCTGCATGCACGCTTATTTTATAAGCCAAATTTCCACAATCTCCACTTAATTTCATTTATCTCACAACTTAATAACTCTATGAGGGAGACATTGTTAAGAAATTCTTACATACTTGTCAAGGTTTTGCCCTTTGTGCTAAATCCTTACTCATCACATATCATCATAAGAAAATTTATTTCGTGATATTCCCAATAAACCACGACCATGATAGGGTTTGTCACAAGCAAACAAGGGAGCATCAGTGAACCTTATTCAAACCATATGGAGAGGATAGTGCCTTGCACAAGGTCATCCATGAAACACAAAGCGGTGGGGGTGTGGATTTATTTGTCATTTTTATCTAGGGTCACAGAGTTATGGTTAAATTCAACATATTATGGTATACCTCAGTAATCTCTCACATGGTTTTAAACTCTATGAAGACAAGAATTAACTCCCTACAAATCTGTGTTCCTAAATCAGTCCAGTGCCTGTGGGATAGTATTATTGTTTGATGAGTGCATTCATGAGGAATGAATAAATGAATAAATTGATGGGTAAAAGACATGATTTTCTTTGTATAAACTCCTATTTTACCTTCTTTACATGCATCTAATTTATGACATAAATCACTGTCTACTAGCAAATATATCTCACTTATGGGTATGTAATTTTCAATACTAGGCTGAAATGCACACATGGCTTTCAGGTATATGGGAACAATTAAATCTTCAGATCATCTTCATGTATTTACATTTTATGTCAATTACCATCTACACTGAGTGTCACAATAGATCCTTGGAAACAAAACTGAAGACTAACCTTTTATTTCAGTCGAATGTCACTAAAGAACTAACAGCATAAGTTGCCACAGTGAGAGAGAATCACAGAAAATAGAAAGAGTAGGGGGTTTGGATTCAGATAATGCCAGGTTCAAATCGCAGTTTCCTAACAGCATGACCATGGACAAGTTAGTTAACTTCTCAAACCTCAGTTAATTCATCTACCAGATGAGAATAATTAAGATAATCCTGAAGAAGGAGTAGAGAATTTGCCATGTGCCTTCTTCCATTTTCTGCTGTTGGTTTACATTACAGGCATATAATTTTTTTAACTGAGCCCAATTGAAGCCCAATATTTCTTTTTAAAACATGCTCCAGGTGGCCATAACCAGACCAGAATCCATACCAGACATGGACTTATTTGTCATCTTTTCTCTATGGAATTTTATAAGTACTACAGCTAATGCATATGAAGTCTTAATATATATCAGATGTTCACTGCCTGGTATCCGTATTATAATAATTTCTGGTTTATTTGAACCAGGCTTGAGATTAATAACTGGTGGATCACTGAAGAGCTGCCCAGGCATTAGTCTTAATAACAATATCTTCAGCCCTCCTTTGGGCCAAGCTTACCAAATCTGGAAATAATGTAGTAGTGCTATAATCTCCAGAAAGTGGAGTGTAGAGCTAATCTTCCACCTAGTCAGTCTAGTTAGCTTCTTGGAGCCAATTCTTCTCATGTATAAAAATCAGAGTGATCATAGCATCTACCTCATAGGATTACTGGGAGAGTAATTGAGATGCTAGATGTAGCATACTGAACACAAAGCTGAGCGCATTATTTGGCACTCTGTAAGCGGAAGTTGTTTTTTTTCCTGGAAACATAGACCCTGGCACAATGGACGATCAGAAAGAAGATTGTTGCTGGTTGAAAATTCATCAATGAGTCCATCAAAGTTCAGTGGCAAATTAAATTTAGGTTACATTTAAATTTGTAACAGACTCACTTGGTTGCAAGACAGAAATCAAACTCACTCTATTTTAAGCATATGGAAACCAGTGAAATACAAGGGTGATGCTACTGGGAGGCCAGATCTAGGAACCAATTTTTTCAAAGTTTCCTGTCTCAGTTATAGTCCCCTCTTTCCTAGATGTGGGCTTTCCTCCAATGCCTGGAAGAGAACATCGCCTAAAGCAACTGCAGACATAAATAAGTTCAGTTTAGCATGTTGAATAAAAGGAGAAATTTTTCTCAAATCAGTCAAGATAATTGTGATTGGTTCAACTTGTATCACATGCTCATCTATGGACTAATACATCTGGTCAGATACCTAGACCCTTTCTCAAAGAAAGGGATCTATTGCATGAAGGGAAATACAGCACAGTAGGCAGAAGCATTGAAAGGAGGAAAGGCTTTACGAGAAAAAGAAGACTGAAACACAAGAAAGAATGAGTAGAATTTGGATTTGTGGAGAAAACAAGAACATGTTACTTTTGGCAAAACAATTTTAACCACAGCCATTGCCACTTATATATTGATGCCCAACATATTAATAGCTTGTACCTATAGTGACTTTCATAAACTCAGTGGTTTGGAGTCCCTTATTACACAAAGTCAAAAGCCCATTGGCAGTTGAGGTTAGTAAAGAGAAAAGAGTACATGTTATTTTGCCTAGATCAAATGGGAAAATAATAATAACAAAATAGCAACAATATTATAATAATAACAAGCACCTTTTACTGAGTGTTAGGCACTGCAATATGACAGTTGTATATATTATGTTGAATTCTCCAAGCAGCCCTACAGAAAGATAATATTATCATTCTTTTACCAATAAATGAATGGAAGCATAAAAAGTTATTTGCCCAACAATTGATTTCTAAGCTTCATTCAAATCCATTTTATTCACTCAACAGAATTTTACTGACTACCTACCATGTGTTACTCTCCACACTTACAACTGGCATAGAGTGTGAACAAGACAGACTTTCTCTGCTCCTGGAGCTTACTGCACCACACTGTCTATTTAATGAGCTGAATAAACTACAGTTTCAGGGTAGAAAAAGACTTTTCACATTAATATTCTCTAATTTGTTAACTGATTAACAGAAACAGAAATTATTCTTTGAACTGTTGAGTGCCCTGTTCTAATTCATCTAGATTTTCTACAGATCTAGGGAAAATATTTTAAAAATTTAAATTACATCTATAAAAAATATTTCCACGAACACCAAGCAAAGTCTTATATAACTTCTGAGATGCAGAGTCAATATTCTATTTTTGCTTGGAATAAGAAGTACATATTCTCGTTAGTGAGCAGGCTACACAAGATTATTTGATTTCTAATTTTTTTAATTTGTAATTTTTGTTCTACATCATAAGCATATGTATTTATGGGGCACATGAGATGTTTTGATGTAGGCCTGCAATGTGAAATACTCATGCCATGGAGAATGGGCTATCCATCTCCTCAGCCTTTATCCTCTGTGTTACAAACAATCCAATTACACTCCTTTCATTATCTAAAAAGGTACAATTAAGTTATTGACTGTAGTCACCCTGTTGTGCTATCAAATAGTAGGTCTTATTCATTCTTTCTATTTTTTTATACTCATTAACCATCCCCACCTCTCCCCATTCCCCCACTACACTTTTCAGCCTCTGGTAATCATCCTTCTACTCTCTATGTCCACAAGTTCAATTGTTTTGATTTTTACATCACACAAATAAGTGAGATCATGTGATGTTTGTATTTCTGTGCCAGACTATTTCAGTGAGCATAATGAGCTCCAGTTCCATCCCTGTTGTTGTAAATGACAGATTTCATTCTTTTTAATGGCTAAATAGTACTCCATTGTGTATATATATTATATTTTCTCTATCTAGTCATCTGTTGATGGACACTTAGGTTGCTTCCAAATCTTAGCTATTGTGAACAGTGCTGCAACAAAGAGTGCAGATGGATCTTCAATATACTGATTTCCTGTCTTTTGGGTTTATACTGAGTAGTGGGATTGCTGGATCATAGAGTAGCTCTATTTTTAGTTTTTCTGAGAAACCTCCGAAACCTCCATAGTTGTTGTACGAAGGTGCATTCCCACCAACACTGTATGAGGGTTTCCCTTTCTTTGCATGCTTGCCAGCATTCATTATTGCCTGTCTTTTGGACAAAAGCCACTTTCACTGGTGTAAGATGATATTGTGGATTTGATCTGCATTTCATGATCAGTGATGTTGAGCACCTTTTCATATAACTGTTTGCCACTTGTATGTCTTCTTTTGAGAAACGTCTATTCTGATCTTTTGTCTGTTTTTTAATCAGATTATTAGATTTTTTCTGCAAGGTCATTTGAGTTCTTTATATATTTTGGTTATTAATCCCTTGTCAGATGGGTGAGTGGCAAATATTTTCTCCCATTCTGTGGACTGTCTCTCCACTTTGTTGATTTTTCACAGCTTTGCTGTGCAGAAGCTTTTTAACTTGATGTGATCCCAAGTGTCCATTTTTGTTTTGGTTGCCTGTGCCTGTTGAATATTGTTCAAGAAATAGATTATTTGATTTTATTATGTTATTTTCTCATGTAGAATCTCTGTGTTGGTTCCAAATATACAAAAATATTATTAGTTATTAATTCACTCAAAATATATTTAGTTAGCATTTGCATAATAAATAATTATCTAGCAACCACTTATATTTCTATCTAGAGTGCCTGCTACTCCTACAGTCACTCATTCCATTGTTGTGTAGATTTTTCTCATATGTGGCCCAAATGTACATTTATTCTATTCATTTATTTCATTTTTCAAGAGCAGCATAAATATTTGCAGTATCAATTATTAACCCAGCTAAATCATCCCTGAATTTTAGATATTCTTTTATTTTTATTTTATAGTTTAAAAACTCATAGAAATAAAACTATAGAAATCATAGAAAATAAATTTTGGAGAAAACAATTTTATATAAACCAATATTAATATATGATATAATCTCCCACACTTTTTCTTATGCTTACGTGCATACATAGGATAATTTCTAAACAAATATTTGTTCAAGTTTATACAATACACTCTATATTATAAACTTCCTGTATCAGTAAATAGCAATTTAAAATTTCATTTTATGGCTACATATTATACCCTTGTGAACACCATAATGTATTTAATCGCCATTTTAAGAATTTATTGAATTTCCAATAGCTCAAAATGAAAAAAGCAAAACTCAGCAATTTTGCAATGCTATCCTTGCTGTGCTTGTTCTTTTTTGAATAAATTTCTAGGAGTGTGAGCGTTGTGTCACAGCACATCAGCACATATAGTTTTTAAAGTTCTTGTGTGTGCTTCCAAGATGCATCCAGAAATACTGTAGCAGTCAATTTTCATTTCAACAGTGCGTAAGAAGGACTTTCCCCCTACAACCACTCTAACCCTGGGTATTATAATTTTCTCTTTTAAAACAGTGCACCAACTGTCACCTATTTGTCCTAGGGAGCCATTCCAATTTGCTAGTGTTTCTCAAAATGCTGGCTGTTTGTAACTAATCACAGTTTTAAGTGCAAAATGGCTGATGCAGAGTAGGACTGATTTATGCCTTCCTTGTTCTAAATACAATTTCCCTTAATAAAACTACGATTACAAAGGTTTCTGGCAGCACTATCAAACTGGTTCATTACAAAGGAGTTGAGCTCATTACCAACATTCATATAGTCCCTTTATTTGATCTTGTAACTTCTGATGTCAGCTTTTACAACCCAAAGCACTGTACTCAGGTTAAAGAAATCAACTCCAAAAACTAGAATTAAAGAATCCTCACTTCCTACAAGTTAAAATGAGAATCTTCAGTGCAATACAAATAACATGAAAAATTAGCTGGGAGGAAACATCCAAAAGGGAACTTCAGATGGAAAACAATTAGCTTTGTTCCTCCAGCAGGCAAAAGAATATTGTGGCGTCAATTTTTCTTTTGATTCTATTTAATTTTCTTTCACTGGCAATTATCCTATTAAACTGGCTCTTTTGCTTTTGCATAAGTAATTAATCCCTCAGAGCTCAAGATTACCTCCTTCCATGGCAAAATTTAGCCCTGTACAGTTTTTCCAGGATTTTGAAGGCTGCAGAGCTCTTGTAAAAGTGACTGTGCTCTAGACTTTTCCTGAGATCAGTCTCCTAGAGACCCTGGGAAGGAAACTCTCTGAGCATTTATTAAAGGAGAGAAATAAAGTGTATGTAGCTGCTATTTCCAGGTGTGAGGCTTTTGCCTGCAGCCCATTTAAGAAGCTGATGCTCTAATTTTAAAACTCAAATTTAGTTCAAGCAATGTTTATTGAGTATATACTACAGGGCCGGGACCGAAGACTCAGAGAGAGGGTTATTTCTTGCCTTAAAAACAAAATAAAACAAAAACCAAAAAATTGTAGCTGGGGAAATGCCCGTAATTTTGAGAATAGAAAAGATCAGTGGGTTTTGGAGTTTGGAAAAAAGACCAATCTCTGTTCAAATCATAGATTTGCTACTACCTGACTCTGTCGCCTTGGACAACCTTCAAAGTCTCAGCTTATTCATCTAGATTCTAGACCAACAAATGAGGATAGTGAAATCTGAAACGACTGGATGAACTAGTCAAGAGTCTTGTAAATACCATGGGATCATCATGGTCAAAGGGGGATTCACTGGTAGTATTAATATAAGGAAACCCCATCACAAGGCAAAATACAGATATTAAAATTTAAACTTAACATATGGTTGTATTATGGAGATGTTAAAACAAGGATCGAGGCAAGCCTGTCCAGACAGCTAGTTAGGAGTCCTGCATGGCCTTCTGTGCTCTACAATTCTTTCTGTGTTTCTATTTAGTTTGGGGCCAACAGGATGTGTCTACTTCAGTTTGACTCTTGATGGGGATTACTGTAATTATGGTTCGGTGACCCACTGGGGCTTGAAGAACAAAAAAAATCTTATTCCAAAAATCTCCTGGCAGGAGACCAGGAGATTGATCCAATCCAGAGAGACATGAACCACCAGGGGGCTATTGGAGGTATTAGGGATGTGAAGATCTTATTTGTCCTTTCTTGCATTTTCTCTGCTATTGATTGCCTGACTTTACTCTCACTTTCATCTCTTCCTTCTCCTGTGCAAAGTAAGAATTTTAGCTCACTCTGTTTGATGGTGGCTTAACCAAGACAGAAAGTATCCTCATTATGGCAGAATTTGTTCTTGTGGAGAACAGCATTAAAGGTGTCAGGAGCTAGTGTTACTCTATTTATGATAGATATGTTATTCTGGAAGGTCTGGCACAGAAGTTCCACACACCCAAATATACTTGAAATATTCTGAGAATCAGCCTGAATTCTTGATTCCAGGAATATGGGCACTAGGAGCAGGACCTCACATAGCAGCTGGAGGGATATCTTTGGGGAAGACGCCTGATCAGAGCTGGGAGAGAGGCCTCAGGCCATTTGGGCGAACCAGGTATCAGCAAAATGGTCCTTTCCAGCATGGAACCAGATTGCTGATATGAGGAACAAAGGATTCTTTTAAATCAGGATAGTTCATTGGAATCCACAGGTGTTAAGAATGTTGTGACTGGGTCTCAGAGATCTTTGGACCTATAGATAGCAATACAAAAAGCAGATTTTCTGGAGAAAGAAAGAGTTTACTACTTGCGTGATATTCTCAAAGGAGTTCCTAGTCCCCCAATAAGTAAAACCAAGTATCATACTTTAACTAGATGATATTCTTCATGCATTAAAACAGGAAGTGATTGGCACAGAGTCACACTCAATGGGATATTTAGAAATTTCACACTACGCATAGTGAGCTCATGAGATATTACAGGCAGTAAACAAGCAGGGGGAATTTTAAAAACTACCAAAAGGCACTCAGAATCCTTCAAGAGGGACAATTACTTGACCTCATTGCTGAAACAGGGCCTCTGCGACTCTCAAAGCATTTGCAACTTCCCATTTCATTGAAGACATTGCTTTAAACATAATTACATTTAATGAAATAAAGGCCATGTGAGTGATGACAGAGCATAATTAATAAGACGTCGGAATTGAAAACTAGCTTTTAAAAGTTCAGAGGTGCAGCTCATCACCAGCTGCCCTTCCTATTCTACTGGCCAGCATCACTCTGAGCCTACTGACTCTTATTTGCTTATTTTGCAAATAGGTCACTATTTCTTTAATATATTAAAGAAAGTGAAACAAATAAAGAAATTGCCCCCAAAGAAGCACATTAAAATGAGGAAACAGAGAAATTCCAAACAGGGAAAGAAACAGATGGACCAATTCAAAAAGAGTAGCGTTCTGAAATCATTTAATGTAGAAATAAGGATTCCTATATACTTCATTAGAGCTTTAGTAGATAATTATAGAATTCTACTGTAAACATTTCAAAAAGTTGCCTCTTCTTAAACATAATGGTGTTGGCTATTCTGATTGTTTGAACATTTTGTGTGTCCTGTACATCTCTTGAACCTCTCCAAGTATGACTGTCTGCCTTCTTCATGGTTAATTTCAAATATGTAAAGTGATACTATGTGGATGGGGATAGAGATTTTCTTAGTGTTGCTTAATGAAGAGCTAGGACGAAAGTTATCAGAAAGCAGATTTTAGTATAGTTTTTATTAATTAGTGCTAACTTTACGGGGAACAAGCTGCTTTTTGAAGTCATGAGCTTATCATTTGTAAAGGTGTTCAATTAAGGCAAGACTACCCGTCAGGGATGTTATAAAAATGATTTATACATTGAATTGAAATATAAAGTAGCAAAACAAATCCAGATTCTGTGATCAAAGAGCTTGATTTGAACAAGTACAAGAGAATTTCCATACTAAGCCTTTGTAAAATTCCACATTGAATTTTAATACTTGCATACTCTTCATGGTGGTGATGCCTGTCTGCTGAGAAAGGGAAGCAGGAGGCAGGAGGAATGGTTCTGAAGACCATTCATAGGCTCTTAAACTCATATTGAAGAGTTCAATGGTAAGGAGGCTTCTATTTCTGTACATCTTTCAGGTGAATTTTCAGGGTTCAATGGAGATGGGATGTAATATGTTAAAGCCTTGCTTAAACTCTCATAGATGTAAGTGTGCTGAGAACTGTTTATATCATGGATTCTATCTAGCTGATGAGAAAAACAAAATGAATACAAAAAAAATGAAAATGAATACAAAAAGAAAGAGAAAATTACTTGTGGTTTAGAACTTACCAGGAACTTTAAAAGGGAATAATGGAGAACCACAAAACACCTCCACCACAGTTAGAATGGAAGGGCACAGCTCAGGAGAAGTGGAGCTGGCCCTCCTGGGAGGAATCTGTCTCTGCATGCCTCAGAATTGGCAAAATGGGAGCACAAAAAAATAGGTGTTCCAACAGCACATGAAAGGAAGGTTCTATGCTGGTGAATATTGAGGACCCTCTAGCAGAAGGTACAGTAACTTTTCAGGAAATCCACCTGTCCTGTTCCTAAACCACCCCATCCTAGCAACTCATACAAAATGCCATCTCTTGTTTTACAAACTCAGTATTCCTAGACGCTCTCTCTCCTTCCACTAATAGAATGATATCTAATGCACCTGCCAGGCTGCAGTGCTTGCCATTCTTGGAATATGCCATGCACACTTGAGTATCAGGAACTATATACAGTCTTCCCTCTGTCTGGAACACCCCTCCATTCCACTACTACCATCACAGGCAAAAATACAGTAAAGATTGTGCATTGCCCAGGTCAGTTTCCTTTCCAGTATGACAACTTTTCACCCTGTATTTTAATTGTAAATTAATCTGTGCTTACACCCATTCACAGATTTATTTATTGCTGTATCCACAGTGTCTGAAATGATGTCCAGCATGCAGTAATGGCCAAGTAAATGATGTTGACTAAATAAAGAAGGCAAAAAAAAAAAAAAAAAAAAAAGTTGCTTCTTGAATGAGGTATGACATTTTCTTCCTACTGACTCCCAGTTCTTTTTCTCTATCTGGACATCATCATCCAAACCATACTTGAGGCAAATAAACACATCGTGGACATCAACATTCAATCCATACTTGAGAAAGAAAGCCATTTTCCTTTTGGTGTCCTGAAGAGCTCTAGCTCAAACTTAGCATCAGAAGTGTGGACTTCTACCTTTTCCTTCAGGCAATGATGGCAATTGATTGTCAGGAGAAATGAGGCAATGAAGATTTACAAGTACAAGATTTGCTAAATATGCTCATCTTAACTGGAATTAGCAGGAGAAGCCACAAATTGGAACATCTCCAGAAGTTTTCAAACACACTTGGACTTATATATCTCTGCAAGAAAAAAGAGATAGAGAAAAAAGAACTTCCCCTTCCATTGTTTTCTGTTTCACTCCATTTTCCCCAAATTCAATGTGTGCAGTTACCTCCTTGTATATCCAGATGTATTATTAGGGTTCTCCAGAGAAACAGAACCCATAGAACATGTGTAGACATAGAGAAAGAAAGTTATTAGGAGGAATTTGCTCATGCAATTATGGATACTGAGAAGTCCCATAATCTGTCATATACAAACTAGAGGTCCTGGAAAGCCAGTGGTGTGTTCCAATTCAAGCCCGAATGCCTGCTTGCATAAGTTCCAGTCTGAGTCCAAAGGCCTGAGAACCAGGAGTGCTGATGTCCCAGAACAGAAGAAAATGGATGTCCCAGCTCAAGTAAAGACAGCAAATTTACCCTTCCTCTGCCATTTTATCCTATTCAGAGCCTCAACTTATTGGATGACATCCACCCACATTGCTGAAGGAAAACTTCTTTACTCAGAATACAAGTTCAAATGCTAATTTCTTCTGGAAACACTTTCACAGACATACCAAAAAATAGTTTTTTACCAGCAATCTGGGCATTTTTTAGCCCAGTCTTGCTGACAAATAAAAGATCATATTGGAAGAATGCAGACTGTATTAATGTGTTCTCACACTGCTAATAAAGACATAGCCAAGACTGGGTGGTTTATAAAGGAAAGAGGCTTAATGGAATCACAGTTCCACATGGCTGGGGAGGCCTCACAATCATAATGGAAGACAAAGGAAGAGCAAAGGTACATCTGACATGGTGGCAGGCAAGAGAGAGCATGTGCAGGGGAACTTCCGTTTATAAAACCATCAGATCACGTGAGACTTATTCACTATCACAAGAACAGCATAGGAATGACCTGCCCTCATGGTTCAGTTACCTCCCACTGAGTCTCTCTCGTGACATGGGAATTATGGAAGCTATGATTCAAGATTTGGGTGGGGACATAGCCAAACCATATCAAGGACTGAGCATC
The DNA here is from genome assembly GCF_043159975.1 of Macaca nemestrina. NCBI lineage: Eukaryota > Metazoa > Chordata > Mammalia > Primates > Cercopithecidae > Macaca > Macaca nemestrina. Next base: position 13,867,082 of record NC_092132.1, on the reverse strand, counting down.
ATAGACTTGTTGTTTCAGTTTGCATCTGCATGGCTTTCCTTTCTGATTGATTTCCTTCCAAAATTTTCTAGAATTACAACTTTTCTATAATTAAAATTTCGCGTATATCCAGGTGTTACTTTGTGTTCTATAATATAGACACCCACGGATGTTGAACTGCTTATCTAATTTACTCCTCCCCATGTATTTTGTTCTTTTCTTGTGTGTACAAAACAAATTTGTTGTCAACATTTTTCTGACATATTATCAAAATTTGAACTTTCTAATACATTTTTGTCAATTTTAGTTATATTCATTTTACCCTCAAAGGTTTACAAATCCTAGTGCGTAATAAAATTCTCATTAGACCAAGCAAAAAGAAACTGAACCATTGTGGGTGTGTATGTGTATGAATGTGCGTGCCCTATAGTTACTACAAATTTGTTAGTGGTGTTTTCTATGTTAGAGATGATCTTTCCTGATTGTTTAGTTTTGATCCTAAACTGTTGTTTCTTTTATAATTATATATGTAATATAATTATGGGATTTTTTTAGATGAAAGTATTTTAAAAAGTAACTTTACTTTGTAAAAGCAAAAGCTGAAAGTGGTATGTTAGACTTTTTGTATGTTTGTTGTTTAATTTGTATTGATTAAGAAATCCCATATGGAAAAGCCCTGAGTAATAATATTACTATTTCATGCCAAGAACTACAGAACAATTCAATCATGAAGCTAAGAAACTGTTGATGATCTAATAGTGCTATGATGCCATTAACAGAGAAGGGAACTGAGGCACGGAGAGGTGGAGTGTTATGCTCAGAGCTAGATGGTAATAAAAGAGAAGCAGAGCAAGGACTAAAGCCAGGTTTCCTGGGTCAGTCATTCTCCTCCACTGCCCTACATCACCTTTTATTCTGCCTTGTTTATCCGTGTTTAGAATGGCATTTTCAAAAAATCTGAGAGAGTTCGTAATCAATATTTCTAGGGTGAGAAAAATCACAAACATCTGGTAAAAAGGCACCTCTTTCTTTGGAGCTGAATGCATAACTGAGGATTTCACACTCAGCATTATTCAATCTTAATCTTCAACGAACTTAGTAAAATCTCATTTTGATCAGAATAGGTTCCCATACTATTATATGACTTCCCAGCCGTAATTGGATTCCTTGGACACCACAGGAGTTCTACTTGTAAATGCAAAGCAATTTGAAAATTAGTTACTCATGTGGTCCATGTTGAAAGCCTTAGAAAAGTTTTAAAATAAGGAGTCATTTCATTTCGGGGTGATTTTCAGAGGCTAACATAATGCCATCACTCTTTCCTCCCATAATTTTCAGAAGGCCTGAGCAATCTACATGATTTTCAATCACTCCCCTTCTAAAGATTTCGGGAGTAACATATTAGAGACAAATATAGTAGAACTGCCACAGAACCTGAAACAGCAAATTGGATTTCCAAATTAAAATTGAGATGGCACACATCTACAAATCATAATACTGTCATGGTATTCTCTCTGCATAAAGTTTGACCATACTTAAGCATTTTCTTCATGTCATGGTCAATTGAAAGATTTTTGAAAATCACATCTTTGTATTTGAATTTAATCTTATCAGCCACGCAGTCTGGCGTGGATTAAAGACAACAGGCCTGGAAATCCCATCCCTTGAGTTCTAATTCTATTTTGCATTACCTACTTGTGTAATGAGTGACTCATTCTTCTGTACCTCTACATCTTCATGTCTTGGAAGTGAAGATCCAAATTCTGGCATAATCTACAAGGTTCTATGTTGATCAAATGATGTTAGATATGGAAACCTGCTTTATAAATTCAAACTCCACCAAATGCAAGGTCATAGATTTATAGTAATAAACAAGTAAATGTATCTAGTACACACTAGATTCCAGGTGCCCTGATAAGTGCTCCACGCATTCTAATTCTTTGGCTCCTCATGACAACACAGAAGAATAGGAGCCATTGTTATTCCAAGTTTACAAATAAGGAAGCTGAGAATAGAGAGACAAAGTAGCTTGCTCCAAATCACACAGCTGGTAAATAGCAAACAGAACCCAGAGCCCATTAGCTTAGCTGTGATATCATATGGCTTCCAAGGCTGACATCAGTGATCAGAAGGAAACAAGGATGCCGAAAGAGAAAGAGTGTATATGCGGCTATGGGCTGAATTGTGTCCCCCTACAAAAAAAAACATGTTGAGGTTTTAACTGCAATTACCTCAGAATGTGACCTTATTTCAAAATGAAGTCATTGCAAATGTAATTAGTTAAGACAAGGTCATATGAGAGTAGCATGGGTCCCTAATCCAATACAACTAGTGTTCTTATAAAAAGGGGAAATTTGGAGAAAAACACATACATGGAAAGAATGATGTGTAAACATAAGAGTTATGGTGCCATAAGCCAAGGAACTACCAGAATGTAAGAGAAAGGCCTGGGATAGAGTCTTCCTTTGAAACTTCAGAGGGAACGTGGCCCTGAAGACACCTTGCTCTCAGACTTCTAACCTCCAGAATAAATTCCTGTCATTTGGGTCACTCAGTTTGTGTCTTGTGTTTTTTGTTTTGTTTTGTTTTGTTATGGCAGCCCTAGGAAATGAATGCATAGGTACATATGACTTGTGAAAATCAGCTCTCTGATTTATTTATTTATCCTTTGAAAATCTACAGAGAAGGGAACCCTTGTAGGGTATGCATGGGTCTGATTGCAGATCAGGCCAAGGTGAGTGGAGAGGAGGCCACTGATTTCCAGTGATAGTGACTATGGACCTTTCTTGGATCATTTGTGGAAGCAGAACCTAATATCATCCATAGAAATGACAACGAGAACACATGAAAACAGTTCAGAGAAAACTAAAGGAAACACAGTCTTCCCTTGACATCGGTGACACAAATACTTGGTTTTCCTCCTGCCTCTGAGGCCATTCTTTCTCAGCGACCTCTGCAACCACTTTATCCTAACTCATCTATATAATGTTGGGGCTTCTCAGGCTTAGTCCCAGATTGGGTAAATTCCTACTTTATGAACCTTCCCAGTTATCTTGTTCCCTCCTATGACTTACATGACCCTCTATGATGCTGCTTTCGCACAATACAGTGGTTAAAAATCCTCACTGCACTATTGCCTAGCTATGGAATCTTGAGAGTTAATGTCTTTAGTACACTGTTCCTCAGTTTTCTCACTTATGAAATAGAGATAAAAACTGCATGTCCTTTCAAGTTTGTTGGGAGAATGTATATGAAGTATTATATGTGTAATAAACTACATACACAAAAGAGCAGTCATGAACTCAGAGTTTCATATCTGATAGTGAATATAGACAAATATATTTATGAATAATTTGTATGCAAATATGGGTTGAGATATAGGGAAAAATAAAGCAAGAGGAAGAGAGTTTCACATGCAGAAATTTCAACTAGGGTGCAACCCAGGTGGGGAAATCCATTGGCACTGAAAACATATTACATGGGCAAAAAGTAGCAAGAGAAGAGCCAGAGAGAGGCCTTCTAAGCCATGGGGTCCAGTACCCAGGTAGTTTTAAAATGCAACAAAATTGATTGCTTCGCACCTATTAAACATCAGTTGTTTGTTTTTAGCCTGCTTGTTTACACAATGGTACAGCTGGATACATATTACTAATAAGCTGCTTACTATTCTTCTGAGACAAACTCAGAGAATATGAGGCTGCTGCTCATTGGAGCAGTCTTGTTTTCAGGGAATGGGAGAGATAGGAAAATTTTCAGATTATTTCCACCTGTCTGCTACTGGCCAACTTTCATCCCAGAGGAATTAATACTTTTGCACTTCCGGATTATTACCTGCCCCCCTTAGCAGATTCTGAGGTAGCCCAAAGGGTCACCCTCTGGGTGAAGCTGATTCAAGTCATGCCACGGAACTAGAGAGCAGGGGGCAGTAGCCACAGGTGGGCCAGGTCAGCCTATGAGATGAGGCGGATGCTGCAGTGTCTATTTGAAACCCACAGAGTATAAGAGCTGAGAGCATGTGCGGATCCTGTGCCCAAAGAAGTGCATGATGTGGAACAAGTGGCAAGGGCCCTGGAGACAAGTGAGGCCAGAAGATCTGTGTCTGAACCTAAATAAAAGCTGCCAGACACACCTAATCTTAGTTGCTGGGAAGCTCTTAAATGAAGTTAACGGCCCAGCAATTCCATGAGTTAATTGAAATGTCTTCATTCAACATTTAAGAGACCTGAGTGGAAGTCAGATGGTGTAAGTGGTAAAACAGGATCCTAATAGGGTCCAGTGACTCCAAACCTAGAAGAATTTCCATTTTATTACATTATCATAGTTCAGCAGGCCAAGATGTAAACTATGTATGTGGATCCCAGACTTTTTATTCATAAATGTTCTCCTACTAATAAAAGTCCAAAATAATTTAGCTCAACAAAGTAATGATCAGTGTATCAAGCAGACATTTTGTTTCCCAAATCCTTGACTTCTTGATGTACACACATCTCCCAATTATATAAGCAAACACTGATGTGGGTGCTATTATAAAGGGATTTTGAAGACACATTTAAGGTCTCAAATTGGTTGACCTTAAGATATGGAGATTATCTGGGTGAATCTGACCTAATGACAGAAGCCCTTTAAATCTGGGTCTAGAGGTCAGAGACAAAATCAGAGATTTAGACCTATTGACCCTAGCTTGAAGATGGAAAATGGAGGGGACCACATGCAGAGGAATGTGGGTGGCCTCTAGTTGCTGAAAGTAGCCCCCAGCTTACATCCAGCAGGAAAGCGGTGACCTCAAGTCCTATAAGCACAAGGAGCTGAATTTTGCCATCAAACAAAAGAAGCTTGGAAGCAGACTTTTCCCCAATGCATCCAGATGAGAACTCAGGCTTTTGATACCTTGATTTCAGGTTCGTGAAGATGACCTCGTCATTCCGTGATGGACTTCTGAACAACAGAACTGTAAACTAATAATTGGGTAATATTTTGATCCACTGCATTTGTGGTAATCTGTGCAACAATCACCACAAATGCAGTGGATTAAAACACTACCCAATTATTAGTTTATTAATAGAAAATTAATACTACCAAATTCTTTTTGTCTTCCTTCCTCTTTTTTTTCTTCATTCCAAAAATATTACTTTATAATTACTGAGTGCAAGATGTTACACAAAGAGGAAAAGAATGTATAGGACATAACTTCTACCTCAACTGTCTTTCATTTAGAATATAAGTTTAGGACATAGCTGTAAGTAACCATCATAAATGATATGGAGTGCTATGGATAGTGCAGATAAAAATACTAGGAGGACATTAAAAAATATGGCATTGATCTAATCATGAAAGAATGCAAACGTGTATGTTTGAGTTTGGGGACATTATTCCAGGGAAAGGGGCAATGCAAGTCATGACAGAAAGGAATAAAATTGCTATTACATACACAAAACAGTCATTAGCCATATTAGGCTCCAGTACAGGTTAGGTTAACTGTTGGAACCTTGTAACAGACAACTCTAAACTTCAAATGTAAGGATTTTTTAAAATAGAAGAAAAAATCTGGTGTAAAGCTTTGGTCAGTAGTCGATTTCAAAAGAATTACTAAAGTCTCTGAGAGTTGGAGAGGTCCTGCTCAGTAAATAAGCAGGGTATTGCGATCCTAGAAACTGAAAGTTGAAGGATGCCTTAAAGCCTATTTGTGCAAACATACCATATTACAAGAGAAGACACTGGGGTCCCAGTAGTAGTAGCAGTAGTAGTAGTAACGGTGAATAGGCATGACTTATTTGGGCATGCATTTTGAAGTGGGAATTTCACTTACCCGAGCTCAGGAAATTCTCACGGCACACCTAGGAGACGTGGCCATCTACTAGGTAAGGAAAACGTAAGGGGAGGTCCTAGGGGTTGGACCATAATCTGCTCATTGCACATCCTGTGCATTTAATTACGCCACCTGTAGCCTTCCCAAATAGTCAGAATCTCCAAGCTGAACTGTGGGAATGTGGGGTCCAAATGTCAGGGGACCCACTTGTGGGGAGCACCTATCATATGGTAAGCACTGTGATAGGCTTGGGGCCACCAACATTAGTAAGACCTGTCCCATCCCTCTAGGAGGTCACGGCTCCTTCTCACTGTCGGGCACTGGGAGATGTGTGTAATAATCAGCTTAAGACCTTGTCTAGCATCTAGGCCAGGTGTTAAGAGGGTTGGTTTTGCATTCAGACCTATCTTGGTTCAAATTCTGTCACTGTCATTTATGTGCCACGTGACTTTGGGGAAACAACTGACTCTCTGTGACTCCAAATTACCTTATCTGTAAAATAGGCATAAAGACATCCACCACACAGGGCGATTGTGATGGTTACAGATAATGTAGCATTTGCTCAATACATGTTAGATCTTGTTACTTTGATTGCTTTCTGATTCAAGACAGCAGTTCTGCCTCTCCCTGTAGTTATCTGCAGTGACTCACCACCAATCCTCCCTAAACAAGAGATTCCTAGAATCTGCCACTTTGTGGAAATAAAGCATTTCCAGCACGTCCTGAGTGAGTGCAGGGAAGCCTCTTCTAGAAGCAAGTACTGCTTCCCATACAGGGAAGCCCTTACTCAAATGCCTCAAGCTTGAAATGAGGAGAGAGGACCCCCATTCCTCCCTGAAGGACAGAACAGTATGAATTGACACTGTATTCTCACCAATCTGACACACTCAGCCCTTGGAGACAGGGAGTGTGTACCTGATTGTGTTGCCTGGGAGAAAGGTTCTGCTCCTGTAGGATCTTCAGTTCCCCTCTGCAGATTCCAAGTCTCCACCCACCAGATGAAGTTTCTTCATCTGCCACCTAGTGGGAAAATTAGACTAATTCAATAGGGGCGTGGTCAAATGCTCAGGGGAGTCCCAGTCAAGCTTCAGGAGGTCTCGGGTGCTTCCTTCACCGACTAGCTATGTGACCTCAGGCAAGTTACAACAAACACAACAACGACAATAAAAATCTTGCTGTGCCTCTGTTTCCCCATCTATAAAATTGCAGTAATAATAGTAACTACTTCAAAGAGTCATTATGAAGATGAAGTAAAATAACATTTATAAAGTGTTTAGAAGAGTGCTAAACACAAGGTATGTTCTATGTAGTATATTTATATAAGTTAAATGTACAAAACACTTCAGCATTTCTTTCTCAATTATTTCAGATTCCATAAAGGAGAAGGGTGTGATTACTTATCATCACAATAGCTAATATTTATGTGTTAGTACAAAATGCCAAATATGGTTCCAAAGCATTTATATTTATTAAGTTATTTAACCTTATGGGATACGCACTGCAATTATCCCCACTTAAGAAATGAAAAAATGTGGAGAGAAAAATTTCATAATTTTGCCATGAATATTTAACAGGTTTGGCAAGATTTTCTGCCAAGGGCTAGATTGTATATTAATTGAATATATCAATATAATTGTTAGCTGTATCATTAATGCTATCATAATTAATATAGTTAAATCTATTAATTATGCACAATTATATATAATTATGTTAATATATTAATTACAATATATTATGTATTAACATATATAAACATATATAATATTACCATAACATGTAATATGATAAAGATGTCTCCAAAGGACAGTGGTTCAACTTTCAATTTTTCTATTTCGAAATGGTGCGAAAGTGACATGCATTCGGTAGCACACTGAGCACTCATACAACCATTCTGCTTTCACTTTCAATACAGTATTCAATAAAATACATCCCTTCGTTATAAGCATTTAATACTTTATTATAAAATAAGCTTTGTGGTAGATGATTTTGCTCAACTGTAGGCTAATGTAAGTGTTCTGAGCACATTTAAGATAGGATAAGATAAACTATGATGTTCAGGAGATTAGATATATTGAATGCATTTGAGATTTGTGATCTTTTCTCTTTTCTTTTCTTTTCATTTTTGAAACAGGGTTTCACTCTCGTCATCTGGGCTGGAGTGCAATCTCGGCTCACTGCAACCTCCCTCTCTCAGGTTCAAGCCATTCTCCTGCCCCAGCCTCCCAAGTAGCTGCAGGTGCACAGGTGCACACCACTGTGTCAGGCTAATTTTTGTATTTTTAGTAGAGATGGGGTTTCTCCATGTTTCCCAGGTTGGTCAATTTGTGATATTTTCAATTTATGATGGGTTTATGGGTTTCAACTTATGATGGGTTTAACATACAATGAGTAAGTGTAGGAGCACGTGTATTATATATAATATATATTATAACAGTGTATAATCATTACATATTATGATACACTACATAACATATATAATTATATATCATTATATGTAATATGTAAACATTGTATTATATTCATATGTATTTCATATATTATAATCTCTCTTCAAGGAGGACAGATATTGGCTGTGATCGGAATGCTCAGAATCATCAGTATAGGTCACTGTGGGTCGCTATAGCAGGGGACCCTAACATAATTTTGGACTTCAAAGAAAACTTCTTTGAGGAAGTGATGTTTAAGGGATGGAAGGAAGTGATGTAGAAGTATTAGGTAGACAGAGAAGGAAGTAGAACCTTTCAAATAGATGAAAGTGTCTGTCAAAGCCCTGAGCCAAGAGAAAGCCTGGATCAGACAAGGAGTTGTAGTCAGTTTCACCTGTCTGAAGTGAAGAGAATCATGGGAAACATGGTGCAAGGGCAAGGTGAGGCTGGAGTTATAGACCAGCGTTAGATCACCAGCACCATGAAGACATGATATAGACTTGACACTTTAGCCAAAGGTCAAGTGTTGACTAAATAATATACATTTAAGAGACGGTGAATTTTTTTTTTTTTTTTTTTGCATTTTCTGGTTGTCAAATCAGAAGTCTTTCTACTTGAGGTGCTTGAGCCCTGGTTGATGATGAGCTTGCTTTTTTGTCAATTTCTCATTTTTCAGACATTACTAACCTATTTCAACCTCTAAGAGACAATGATCCATCTTTTAAAGTTCTTTCTCTGAAGCTTTTCTCAGTGTTTGCAAACTGTTACCCATTCTCCATTACTTGGTCTGATGAAACGAGTAGTTGTTCTTCGTTTTTCCTATTTTGGTTTCTAATATTTGTTGTTATTTCTCCCTTTTTTGCTTTTCCAATACTGCCAACATATCTGTTTTAAGAACCTGTTTAAAAGTCTAGCTTTTGGTTTAGTTGATTATCTTTCATGTTTCTTTTCTTGATAATTAGTTTCTGTTCATAGTTTTATTAGTTTCTTTCTTATACTCTCTTTGGCCCTATTTAACTGGCCTTTTTTCATTTAACTTTTTTTGTACAATGCTTAGCTTATTCATAGTCAATATTTCTTATTTTTTAAATATATGCTTTTAGGTTATACATTTTCTCTATACTTAACTAACTCCACAAATTTTTATGTTTTTTTCATTTAACTTATTTTTAATTACTTGTAAATATATGTGTTTTTTTAACTAGACTTTTTTTGTTTGTTCGTCTTGTATCAACAATTTATTTTCAGATGCTTTTTTGGAATTTTCTGTGTCTCCAAATGTAGTTTTCTGTTGCTTTCTGGCAACGTATTTTATTATGCCTAGAGAATTCCCCCTGAAAGATATTGCTTCTTTGTTATTTGTTGAGACTATGTGGCTGATTTTTTCAATTTTATTTTTCTGTGAATCATTCAACATTTTCAAAAGCAGCTGTTGAATTCAAAATCATACAATTCATTTTGTCTGTACTGTGGCAATTTTAGTTTGAACTAGGGAGAAATATTTTCTGCTCAAGTAGTGAAGTCTGACATGGCCTTGCTCAATGTTCCCATTCTTATAACTTTCAGGATGCGTTTCTTCACTTCACCTGAGAACTGCAGGTTGACAAGTTTCAAAATCTGTTAATTGGGTTATTATGAGCACCAGCCTTTGGGCGTCTCATTTGCATGTGTCTGTGCATTTTTGCTAGCGTTTAGGTCTTCATTTGCAAGTTAGATGAAATCTTGGCCATGAGTTTTATTCACTTCCCTCCCCATATGCACAATTGGATCACATTACAAAGAGAAAAATAAAAATATAGCATTTTTATTGAAAAACAAATGATCAAGAAAGGCTCACTTAGCTATCTTGCGAGAGCTTTTAGTTAAAGTCATTGCTGCATGGGTAATGCTAAAAGCTCCAGGTAAGTTCTGAGTTGGTCTCTGAAAAACAGCTGTTTACTTCTGCTATCTGTTGAAGAGTGGAAATTACAAGTCAGTTTGCAAAATACAGCTGGAAATGGCCTACCACCTTAGAGACTCTTGGAAAAAAAGCCAAATCTTTCACAAAGAGAATAGTAGACTGAATGAATCAGATACACAACCTTAAGAAAATTTAGGTCCAGTGACAAAAAAGTGTAGATGCTAGTCCACTTTGAGGCACTATTATAGACACTAGGAATGAAACAGTGAACTAAAGATGGTGAAGTTCTCACTTTTATACAACTTACTTTCTAGAGGAGGGAAATAAAAAATAAACAAATAGAAAAAGAAATGTGTCAGGTGGTAATACATTTCAAGATAAAAAGTAAAAAGGATAAAAGGAACAGAGATTGGCTGGGTATAGGGGGTATTGTTTTAAACAGGTTGGTCAAGAAATCCTTATTGTAGAGATGGCATTTCAACCAAGGTCTGAATAAAATTAGAAAACGTCAACACACAGAGGAATCCCCCCAAACGTCAAATGCAAATACGTGAATGCTGTCTGTATTAATTGTGGTCTTTTCCATGTGTACTGCCAGCTGACATACTTGTGCAGTCAGTCTCAGAGCAGAGAAGAAGTCTGGCTAGATATCCATTCTCCTTTCCCCTAACAGAAGCAAGATCACCATTCTAGCCTTTCCTTCCTGTGCACCATACTTGTGATGCCTTCCCTATCCCACTTTCTCAATATTTATACTGAGATAGGTTCCTTTGTACAGATTATTTTTGCAACATTTTTAATACCTGCAAATGCAGTACTTATTCTGCTTCTCATTCCGATTCTCTTGAGTCATTTCTTACTGATCTCTGCTAAGGCTAAAATTATCCTTTATCCTATTCCAGAGCCCTTCTTACCCACTTTGTTTCTCAAGGTATTTAAGAATATTGTACAGGAACAAAATCTTATCATAAAATATGATATGAAGAAAATGTGTGAGAGGGTCCTATCCAATAGTAGGGGGACTGAGGACACATGAAAATGGTGGCCTGTATTCCAATTAGAATGCAAGGGTAATTGCTTACTTGCCTCTGAGTGCACCTAGCACAGCGTCTGGCACCTACCTGATCCTTAATATTACCTTGGAGCTAAATTTAACGATGAGTCTGTGATTCTAGCAATAAATTAGGTCAAGAGAGTTTATTTATCAACCTATCAGAATCCAAGGTACAAACAGACCAAACATAAAAGTTATTCAACAAACAACAGTTCCCTTTAAAGAACCCCCAATTAACTTTCCAATATACACCAGTGGAATAACATCCTCAGCCAGTGCTGCAGATCACAAGTTCTGTATGTGCGCTCAGGCACTGCCTGAATATTGGTTATAGTTGTGGATTGAGATGCAAAACATGCTGGATCTTGTCACAGATGCAAAATGTTGACGTGCGATGATCTGAAACAATCTCTTTTAAGATCATGCCTTAGTTCATCAGTAGCTAAGAAGACAGGCAAGGCAATTATGTTAAGGACCAATTCCTCTTTGTTTTAGATTATACAGTGTGTTGGAGCAGCTGTTACAGGTGCTATATACTCTCAGGGATGGCCTAGGCCTCCTTACTTTGCTCTTTTTCTCTGTCCTGCCTATCCAAGCCTCATACTATCATACATAGACAGAGGTGTCTAAGGTGGGCCTGGGCATAATGTGGAGATAATGAACCTGAAAACACTCTCAAAGTCTCACTTTTCCCTTAATAGTTTCTTTATGGAAAAGCAGAGATAACATTTAATCCTTAAGTTGATATAAGAGTTCCAGATAAGAATATCACCATTCTACTCTCTGCATTTAATGAATTTGAAGGTTTTAGCCACCTCATGAAATATCTGTCCTTCTGAGACTAGATTATTTCACTTAACATAATGTTCTCCAGTTTCATCCATGATGTTGCCTATAGCAGGATTTCTTTCTAAATTAAGGTGAAATAATATACTATTGTGTGTATATACTGTAATTTTAATATCAATTTATCCATAAGGAAGGGGAAATGGGGAGATACAAATGAATGAGGCTAAAATTTCAGTTATGCAAAATAAATAAGTCCCGGAAATTTGCTGCACAATATTGTATCTATAGATAACAATGTGCAGATCTCACTTTATATATTCTTACCACATTAAAATAAAGAAATCAGAGTTGGCACTTAATAGTTTTAATGTCCAACTCATATTTTTAATCTATTAGTTTAAAGTCACTTAATTATTAGAATCCACAGTACAAACTCACCTCTGAGTCCTTAAAACATTGTCTATTTGTGCCAATTTTTCAGTAATTCAGCATAAACGACTTTATAGTATTCATTCAACATTCAGCTAATTATTAGATATCTACTTTGTTGCAGAGCTAGAGGCTTGAGATTTAAAAGTAAATAGGAATAGATAGAAATTTTGGTATACTGCAAAAGAATGATCACCTAAAACCATCTTCGGGCGCATAAGGCATTTGTTCGTTGCATGTTTACGTTACCACTTGTATTAATCTGTTCTCATGCTGCCAAAAAAGATGTACCCAAGACTGGGTAAATTATAAAGAAAAAATAGCTTTAATGGACTCGCAGTTCCAAATGGCTAGGGAGGCCTTGGGACACAACTAAACCATATCATTCTGACCCTGGCCCCTCTCAAATCTCATGTCCTCACATTTTGTGCCTTCCCAACAGTCTCTCAAAGTCTTAACTCATTTTAACATTAACTCAAAAGTTCACAATCTCATCTGAGACAAGGTAAGTCTGTTTTACCTATGAGCCTGTAAAATCAAAAGCAAGTTACTTACTTCCTAGATACAATGAAGGTACAGGCACTGGGTAAATACACCCATTCCAAATGGGAGAAATTAGCCAAATTGAAGGGGCTACAGGCCCCATGCAGGTTCAAAATCCAATGGGGCAGTCAAATCTTAAAGTTCCAAAATGATCTCCTTTGACTCCATGTCTTACATCCATTCAGGCTGATACAAGAGGTGGATCTCCATGGTCTTGGGCTCTACCCCTGTGGCTTTGCTCGGTATAGTCTCCCTTCCCGGCTATTTTCATGGGCTGGCATTGAGTGTCTGTAGGTTTTCCAGGTGCACAGTGCAAGCTGTTGGTGGATCTACCCTTCTGGGGTCTGAAGGATGGTGGCCCTCTTCTCACAACTCCACTAGACAGTGCCCCAGAGGGGACTCTATGTGGAGGCTTGCACCCCATATTTTCCTTCCACACTGCCCTAGCAGAGGTTCTCCATGAGGGCCCCACCCCTGCAGCAAACTTCTGCCTGATCATCCAGGGGTTTCCATACATCCTCTGAAATCTAGATGGAGGTTCCCAAACCTCAATTATTTACTTCTGTGCACCCACAGGCCCAACACCATGTGTAGGCCACCAAGTACTGGGGCATGGGCCCTCTGCAGCCATGGCCTGAGCTATACGTTGGGCCCTTTTAGCCATGTCTGGAGCAGCTGGAACACAGGATACCAAGTCCCTAGGCTGCACACAGAAGGGGGACCCTGACTCCAGCCCACAAAACCATTTTGACCTCCTAGGCCTTCAGGCCTGTGATGGAAGGGGTGCTCTGACAGTTTCTGACAAGCCCTGGAGACATTTTCTCCATTGTTTTGATGATTAACATTCAGGTCCTTGTTACTTATGCAAATTTCTGCAGAGGATTTGAATTTCTCCCCAGAAAATGGGGTTTTCTTTTCTATTACATTGTCAGGCTGAAAATTTTCCAAACTTTTATGGTTTGCTTCCTCTTGAACACTTTGGTGCTTAGAAATTTCTTCTGCCCCATACCCTAAATCATCTCTCTCAAGTTCAAAGTTCCACAGGCCTCTAGGGTGGGGCAAAATGCTGCCAGTATTTTTGCACAGAGAAAGTGACTTTTACTGCAGGTCCCAACAAGTTCCTCATCTTCATCTGAGACCACCTCAGCCTGGGTTTTATTGTCCATATCACTGTCAGCATTTTTGTCAAGGCCATTCAACAAGTCTCTAGGAAGTTCCAAACTTTTCCACTTTTTCTTGTCTGTTCCAGCCTCTGCCTGTTAGCCATTTCCAAAGCCTCTTCCATATTTTCAGGTACCTTTACAGCAGTGCCTCTCTCCCAGTAACAATTTACTGTATTAGTCTGTTCTCATGCTGCTAATAAAGACATACCTGAGACTGAGAAATTTATAAAGAAAAAGAGGTTTAATGGACTCACAGTTCCATATGGCTGGGGAGGTCTCACAACCATTGTGGAAGGTGAAGCAAAGACATATCTTACATGACCACAGGCCAGAGAGTTTGTGCAGGGGAACTCCCCTTTATAAAACCATCAGATCTTGTGAGACTTATTTAGTACCACAAGAACAGCATTGGAAACACTTGCCCCCATGATTCAGTTATCTCCTACCAGGTCCGTTCCACAATATGAGGGAATTTGGGGAGCTACAATTCAAGATGAAATTTGGGTGAGGACACAGCAAAACCCTATCACCACTTACCTGGAGATTCTAGCTGGTATTGTTTAACTGAAAACTAAATAATGAAAAGTACTGAAAAATAATCCAAACTGGATTATTTACAGATGATGTAATATAGAAAAGCCAAGAAATATACATATTAAATGTTAGGATGACAAAAGATGTTCATTAAGTTTGCTAGATATCAGGTCAATATATAAAACACAAGAAGAAAACAGCAATTGCAAGTTTTAAAAAGACAAGATATAATTGAAATAGTAACTGAACATAAAGGAATATACAAAAGAATTTAGCAATATACAAAGCCTTTATGGAGAGCATTACAAACTTTCTTGAAAGACATTAGAGTTTATTTATGTAAATAGAGATTATAGTATATATATTTATGAGTTGGAAGACTCAATTATAAAAATGGGTAGTGAATTCATGAATATTCATTTTATTATCCTTTGTACATTCTTGTATGTATAAAAGCATCTACCATTTTAATTGAAAATTTAAAAATATTTAAATGTAATTTTAAAGATCAGATAGACACAAAATATTTTTGTGTACACGCCTTGCATGTGCACATACATGTTAATGCCAAACAGTTGGAGTGTGCCTAATTTCATTTAACCCACCATGATTTGTTGGAAAATTATCTGTATCTACACTGGATAGATGAGCCGAGTTAAGCTCAAGGTAGATAAGTGACCTCCCAAAGTCATACCTCACAAAGACTGTATATTGATCTTCTTTCTGCTGCCCAGGACCTCTTATCTGGCCCAATGTTCACTTACCAGCCAATACCACCACATTTCTCAGGTCAACCTAATGCACACAGAATAGGGAGTCTGGTAGAGTTAGGAATCCTGTTAATCAGTGTCTCCTTTGGTAGGACATAGGTGATTATTTCAGTCTAAATAATGGGCAGTTTAAGATCATGTGGTGAGATGGGTGCAAGGTGTTGCTAGACTTTGAAAAATTAGCCATCTGGGATTTAGCCCTTGCTTCCCAAAAGAACTGTCTGCTAAGCACTCATGTCCGGGCAGCACTGCCATTAAAGCTATGCAGCCACTCACTACCAAGCTCTGAAATCCATCTCTGGAAAATAAGAGTGAATTAGTCACAGGTGGTCCTGCCGAACACATGCTCACTAATCAGAAATGACTTCGACACTTCTCATAAGCCCTTGTGAACAGCTTTGGAAACAAACACACACAAATAAACTCCCCTTCTAACAGAGCTTGCCCTGAGGTTAAAAACTGAAAAATACGTATACATGTTTATTCATTTGTTCACCTTTTAATTTATTTATCCTTGAATATATTTCTTCAATAAAATAAATATTTACAGAGTGTTTCTTTGTGCCACATGTTGTATCAAGCCCTGAGTATACTTTGTGAAAAAGAAAGTGGTCCCTGCTCTCAGAGAGCTTATAGGATAAGGAAGATGTTAAATAAACAAATATAAATATCCACAAACATTAAAAATTAGACCAACATGAGCAATATGACAAAATCCCATCTCTACACAAAATAATACAAAAATTATATGGGCATGATGTCATGTGCTTATAATCCCAACTACTCAGAAGGCAGAGGCGGGAGGATTGCTTCAGCCCTGGAGGTCCAAGCTATAGTGAGCTGAGATTGCACCACTGCACTCCAGCATGGGGGGTAGAAAAAGAAAGACCCTGTTTCCCAAAATAAATAAATAAATAAATAAACAAACAAACAAATACGGGGTAGAGTAGGAAAGACCCTGTTTCCCAAAATAAATAAATAAATAAATAAATAAATAAATAAACAAACAAACAAATACGGGGTAGAGTAAGAAAGACCCTGTTTCCCAAAACAAATAAATAAATAAATAAAATTAAAAGTAATAATAACAATTAAATTGGGGGAAAGAGTTGGAAGGAGGATAAAGAGGAGAAGTTCTTAAACTTTTTCAGGGAGTCACGTTTTGGGAAGAAAGCATGAAAGCCAAGCCTAAGGGAAGAGTTTTAGATTCCCTGCAGTACTTCAGATTTCTTGGGAACAGGCTTCTATTTCTAGTTCATTTTCGCATCTCTAAAACCTATCACTTACTATGAGACAGTTGAGTCTGTTAGAGGACATGTTAGTTATTGTTGCACCTAGTGTAAGGTTTACCAGACCTAAATATCCAATTCCGTTGTTGCCTCAAGAGGCTCCAAGCTCAGTCCTGTTAGTTTTCTTTTTTCTTTTTTTAACTTTTATTTTAGGTTCAGGTGTACCTGTGTAGGTTTGTTATATAGGTAAATGTGTCACGTGGGTTTGTTGTATAGATTACTTCATCACCCGGGTACTAAGCCTAGTATCCAGTGGTTATTTTTTCTTACTCCTCTCCTTCCTCCCACCCTCCAACCTCATTGTCTCTTGTTCCCTTCTTTGTGTTCACAAATTTTCATCATGTAGCTCCCACTTACAAGTGAGAACACGCAGTATTTGATTTTCTGTTCCTGTGTTAATTTGCTAAGGATAATGGCCTCCAGATCCATCTGTGTTCCTGCAAAAAACCATGATCTCATTCTTTTTTATGGCTGCATAGTATTCTATCTGTACCACATTTTCTTAAACACTCAGGTATAACTCACAGCAGCACTTCTCTACCTTTACTATGTGGAAGAACACGTGACAGAAGGCATGAATCTGTGCAACATACTACTAGTACATGTAGACTTAAGATGTACATTCGTATTAACCTCAACTTTCTCTGTCCCTTTCAAAAAAATGTATCAGAAGGCAAGTAAGAGCAAACTTATTACTGAATTAACCTTGGATTCACTTTACTTATAAAATCCAAAGTACAACATTCATAGATCTGTACTGCTGTTAATAACAGACTACTTGTAGGACACATGACAATTATTTACACCAGTTTTCTGATACCACAGTTAATGTGACTGCTCTGCAGAGCTCCCGCTGTCACTCCTACCTACATGAATGGGCCTCAGGCCCTATCCCCTTATGTATTATTTTCATAAATCCAGTAACTCACTGAAGAATTAGTCAAAGTCCCTAGTTATATAAGACTATCTTCATCCCATCCACACATGGCTGATTAATTGCTTCCACATTTCTCAATACATTTTTTTTAAGCCAATGCTCTCATATCACTTGCCTACTCCCCACTACATATCCCTTAATTATTGGTCTCTGGTGTTAAGATTTATAATGGGCCTCCACCATAATTCTACTTTAGGAGTTATGGTCATTATTAATAGTCTCTTAATACATTATATATTCAATAAATACATATCGAGTAGGTATATCATCATCATCATCATCATTGTCATTGTCATTGTATTCCTGTTATGTGTAAGGCTTTTGGGAGGCACCGGACCACCAGTAGTGAACATTATAGACAAGCAACCACTGATTAGTTTTCTTTCACTGTAGATTAGTTGGCATTTTAAAACATTTTGTAAGTAGAATTGTACAATGTGGACTTTTTGTGTATGGCATCTTTCAATCTACATAGTGACTCTGAGATTCATCCATGTTTTTACATATCTATAGTTCACTTATATTGTTACTGTTATGGTCATTTATATTGTTATTCTATTTTATGGATATACCTCATTTTATTTATCATTCACTTCTTGATTAATACTTGTATATAGGATTTGCTGGTTTTTGCTACTGTGAATAAAGCTTCAAAAAGCATTTCTGTACAAGCCTTTGTATAAAGGTACATTTTCATTTATTTTTGGCAAATACTTAGGAATGGAACTCCTGGAATATTTAATGAGCAATGTGTCTAGCTTCGAGAGGGAAGTGGTCAGTTTCCCAAAGTGTTTGTTCCATTTTACTTTCTCATCAACAAGTGTATAGGAGTTCAGCCTCTTTCACGTCTCAGCCAGGTGCTTCACCAGTAGCACTTGCTACTGTCAATCATTTTAAAAGGACATTTTGTAAGTATAATTTAGATAAAATAAAATTTGCTCATTTTAAGTGTACATATTTCCTATGTTTTCACAAACTAGTATAGTCACTTACCCACCAAAATTGAGATACAGAAAATTTATATCACCCCAAAAACTTTCCTCATGACCTTTTGTAATTAATGTCTTCCCTCAAATGCAGCCCTGGGAAACCATTGAGCTGTTTCTATTACTAAAGTTATGCCTCTTCTTTATTATGTCTTTTTTATCTCCTTTTTCTTTTCCGGGTTCATCATTAGCATTTATAAAACTAGACTTAGGAAAAGAACTAGGTTTGAGGACACATGCATGATCTCAATATAGCGAATGTTGTACCCACAAAAATTAAAATTAAAAATTAAAAAATATATACAGCAAATGTTTAGCCTGTCCTGATTATTAATCAGAGCAATGAGAATATTGGCAGAGTTTTGTCTTTTCTACAATTTGATATTGTGTACATGTACAATATAGTCTTTTGTGTATGTCTTCCTTCACTAGCACAATGCTTTTGAGATTGATCCATGTTCCTGAATACACAAGCAAATCATTCCTTTCTTTTGCTGACTAGTTCTCCATTACATTATCCATTCACTCTTCTATTGGTGGACATCTGAGTTGTTTCTGGCTTGGCAATATTATAAATTATCTCTATGAACACACATAAAAGTATTTCCATGGACATAAGTTTTCATTTCACTGGAATAAATACTCAAGAGTGGGATTTCTGGATCTCATGGTAAGTGAAATAATTTGTACACCAAACCCCTGAGTCATGAGTTTACCTATATAACAAACCTCCACTTGTACCCCCGAAGCTAAAATAAAAGTTAAACTATTAAAAACAGAGAAAAAGACAATGTTTCCTACTAGCTACATATGAAAGCAACACAAATACTTGATACTGTTCTCACCAACATTTGGTATTGTCAGTAATGTTACCAACACAACGGGTGGGTTCCATTGCTTGGTGGGTGACAGTCCAAAGATCACAACCAAGGAGGATTTAACAAGGACATTTTGTTACTTGCAACAAGAAAGGAAGAAACCAGAGGTAGTTCCCCAAAGCAGTGCCTCCCTGAATAAAGGTGAAAATTAGGCCTTTTTTGGGCTGGTTAGCTTAGTCATTGCATATGGAGGTGGAGTAAAGGCAGTGCAGGCACAGTCATTGATCATGCTTCTACCTACGATGCATGCATGGAAAATGGAGAGTAAGCTCCTTCCTGGGCTGCGTTTTTAGTATGGTAATGAGGAGGGTTTGCCAAATTCATCTCCAACTCAGGCATCTCTGGATGCATCTGGTTTTTGTTTTGCTGGGGCTGGACATAATCAGTGGCACAGCATGATCAATGACTGCGCCTGTGCTGCCTTTACTCTACCTCTGCATGCAATGACTCAGCTAACCAGCCCAGTAAGAGCTTGACTTTCACCTTTGTTCTGAAACTTTTCTGAAACAACAAGAACTCAAGATGCAGCAGTTACAAGTGGCTACTTCTTTACAGTGAAAACCTGGGCACCCTGGGTTATGGTAATTGTGGCTACACTAGTGGATGTCTGGTGGCATATCTTTGAGGAAGCTTACATTTCCCTAATGATTTATGAGGCTGACCATTTGTTTTTCTGTGCTTATTGGACATTTGTGTATATCATTTTTTTGTGTATGTAGAATGCCTTCTCTAACATTTTGCTCTTTTGTCATTTTTATTGAATAGTCTTCTTATTATTAAATTCTAAAAGTTACTTATATATGTAAGTTCCCTGTCAGAAATTTGCATTTTGCTGTTTTCTTTCAGCCTGTGCCTTGGTATATATTGTATTGATAGTATCTCTCTCAATGAACAAACACTTTTATTGTGTTTAAAAGCTTTATTGAGATACATAAGTACTGACTTAATTTCTTAATTTTAATTTCTTAAAGCCAGTTAGCATATGTCTCCACAAATTAAGTTTTTTACATTTGCCAAGACTGCTTTAGTTTCTTTGCATAGCTAATGATTTTTAGAGCCAGTTTGTAAATTTCTACACAAAATCTCACTGGGATTTTTGATTGGGGTTGCACTGAATATATAGATAGAAGAAATGTTGCTAGCAAATCTACTCTTATAAAATGATTTTAAAAAGTTCTCTAAACAGAAAGAAATTGGAAAAAACAAACTTGGAACTTCAGAAAGAAAAAATAGAACATAAAAGTCAATAAAAGTAGAAATAAATTAAATAAAATATCTTTCTCTCCTGAGTGTCTTAAATCATATTTGATGGTTTATGTAAAATAATATCTTCTGATTTAGTGCTCAATTTATATAGAGAAAGAATAAAAATGATTCTATTTTAAAAGTGGGAAAATTAAATGACCTGAAAGGAAGCAAAGTTTACATACTTTAGAGTGCTAAAACATATTAGTAGGATTTAATCAATAATATACACATATTGTAATAACTAAAATAACTGCTGAGGAATTAAACAAAGCAGTATACTCAAAAACACTGTAAAGAAATAAAAATTAAATTCTAAAATATGTTTACTTAACCCACAGGGAGGTTTCAAAAGAAAGCCCAAAGCAGAAAAATAAAGAAAAAAGAAAAACAAAGTTAAAAAAGAAATAAAAATATGGAAGACTTAAGCCTAACATGTAAATATTTACCTTAGGTAATTTAGTGGCCTAAATAAACAATTTAAAAAACAGATTATTAGAATGGTTGTAAAAAAATAACCACGATCAAACGATATGATATGACTACAAGTAACTCATTTCAAATAAAATAACATAGGTAGGCTGAAAGTAAAAGGATAAAAAAATTGTATACCACACAGGCTTTTCTTAAAAGCAAGGCTATATTAGAATCAGCTAAAGTTGACTTCAGAGCAAAAAAGTCACTGAAGATAGAAAGGGTGATTATGTAATAATAAGGGGACCCAGCATACAGAAGACACAGCAATTCTAAATGTGCATTCAGTAAACAACAACCCTTAATATAAATAAAACATATATATATAATGTTAATATAAATAAAACATGATAGAGCTAAAAGACATCGCATGCTCATGAATCAAAAGAATTAAAATTATTAAAATGACCATACTACTCAAAAATTTTATAAATTCAGTGCAGCCCCCTCAAAAGATTAATTAAATTCCTCATAGAAACAGAAAAAAAAAGTCCTGAAATTCATATGGATCCACCAGAGACCCTAATAAGCCAAAGTAATACTGAGCAAAAAGAATAAAGCTGGAGGCATTACCCTACCTGACTTCAAATGATACTACAAAACTATCATAATTAAAATGGCATGGTTTTGGTATAAAAGCAAACACACAGATAAATGGAAGAGAATAGAGAACCCAGCAATAAATCCAGATATTTACAGTCAATTGATGCTTAATAAAGGTGTCAAGAACACACATGAGAGAAAGAACTCCCTATTCAATAAATGGTGCTGGAAAAACTGGATATCTATATACAGAAGAATGAAACTAGACCCTTATCTCTCATTATATACAATGGTCAACTCAAAGTGAACTGAAACCTTAAACATAAGATGTGAAACTATAAAAATACTAGTAAAAAGCATAGTGGAAACACTTAAGGACATTGGTCTAGGATAAGACCTCAAAGCCACAGAAAACAAAAACAAAAGACAAATGGTAGTCCTAAACTAAAAAGCTACCTCGTAGCAAAGTAAATGATCAATAGAGTAAATATACTGCAGAATGGGAGAAAATATTTGCAAACTATTTATCTGACAAGGGACTAAAATCTAGAATATACTAGAAACAACTCAACAACAATAAATCACAACCAATCTCATTCAAAATTGGGCAAAGGATCTGAATAGGTATTTCTCAAAAGAAGTCATACAAATGGCCACAATGTATATGAAAAAATGTTCAATATCACTAAGCATGAGGGAAATGTAAATCAAAACCACAATGAAATGTCAGTTAAAATGGCTATTATCAAAAAGACAGAAAAATACCAAATGCTGATGAGAGTGCAGAGAAAGGAATCTGTTATACACTGTTGATTGGAACGTTAGTATCAACATTATAGAAAGTAGTATGGAGGTTTCTCAAAAACACAAAAATAGTAATACTATATGATCCAACAATCCCACTACTGGATATTTATCCAAAGGAAAGGTAATCAGTATATCAAAGGAATAGCTGTGTCTCTATGTTTATTGCAGCAGTATTCACAATAGCCAAGATATGGAATCAACCTAAGTGCCCATCAATGAATGGACAAAGTAAATACGGTATATATACACAACACAATACTATTCAGCCATAATAAAGAATGAAATCCTATCATTTGCAGCAACATATATTGAGCTGGAGGTCATTATGTTAAGTGAAATATGTCAGGCACAGAAAGACAAATTTTGCAGGTTCTCATTCATTGATGGGAACTAAAGAAAGCTGATCTCATGAATGTAAAGATTAGAATGATGGTTACCAGAGGCTGGGAAGATGTGAGGGGTATAAACAGAAGTTGGTTAACGGGCACAGACATACAACTAGATAGAAGAAATAAATTCTAAGTTCTAAGGTTGTGTAGCACTGTAGCATGAATACAGTTAACAACAATTTATTGAATATTTCAAAATAGGTAGAACAAAAGATTTGAAATATTCCCAATACCAATAAATGACAAATGTTTGAGATGATGAATATCCTAAATACTATGATTTGATAATTACACCACACTCTACGAATGAGTCCAAATATCACATGCACCCCCTAAATATGTACAATTATTACACATCAATAAAAATACTTTAAAAATTTACTTCAGTGATTCTGCTTTCCAACTTTTCATCTGTTGATATTTTGTCTGTTAATAATTTCCATTTCTCTGTTGACTTTCCCAATGTATTTATTTAGTGATACATACATAGATATACATATATCTCTATATGTCATTTTCTGCCAAATCAAATATTTGAGATATCTTGAATTCAATTTCTATTGAGTATCCTTTCTACTGTTTTTGCATGGCTAGTAATTTTTGCTTCAGAATTGAACATTGTAAATAATACAGTATTTTATAGCAGCTCTGGGTTCTATTGTTTTCTCCTCAGAATTATTGTTTGGTTATTATTTTGTTGTCATTCTGTTAGGAATTTAACATGCCTGAATTTAAAATGTAACTTTCTTTTTCAAGCATTGTGTAGTAGCTGATATCTCTATTCAGCTTTGGTATTTTACACTTCTGTTTTCTGTTTGTGTGTTTGCTTTTAGCTTTGTTATTGTACTAGGGGTCTCTCCTAGGCCTGAATAATTCGCCATTAATCAAAAAATGTGGGTGGCAATGGTGCTCACCATCTTCTTCATGGCTTCTTGCTTTTAGGGACTCCCCCCTAGTTTTCAGCAGTTCTGCTGGTTTAAAGCTTTGTGCTCTGACACTTCAGCCTGTGAAGCTTCAGGACTTTGCCACCTGATCTGTTCAAAGTTGGTGAAGGTGTTCAATGAGTTCAAAACCCAGCAAGCTCATAGGTTAGACCCACATTGCTCTATCTTTGTAGATTAGATTTTTTCTTGGATTTTGTCTGCAGTTTATATGGACTCCAGAGTCTGCTCATGCAATAATAATTTAACTGTCTTCTAGAGATTTCGGCAGGATATGTAGTTAGAATTAATTCTTCTTCTTTTTGCTGTTCTTTCTGTTCAAAAATTCCCCATTTAAATTTACAGCTGTTTTTTTATTCATAGCCCTGACATTTTTCTGGCACCTTAAGCCAATAAAACTATGTTTCTAAAGCTGTAGTCAAAGTGGTTGGACAGTTTCCTAATGCGAAACACACACACACACAACCAGTCTTTACCCCTTCTATCTGTGTTTTTTTCAATTATATGCTTCAGAGACTTTTATCAGGTTGGACAATCATTCTAGTATCTTACACTAGTTTTTTTCAAATTATACTGTTGTAAAAATTTTCATTTGTGGAAGTGTTCCTGCTATAACGTCACTACTCTGCCATTAATTTAAAAGGGTTTTCTCTCCTTTAGTTATTATGTTAAAAACAAATGACATTAAGGGATGACCTCTTTATGGAGATGACATTTAAGTAGAGATATTAAATATTATTATAAATGTATTTTTAAAGCTGCTTTAATTCCCTCTGGGACTGAAGAAAGAACTATACATAAATAGTATTTACCACTGAGAAACTGGTTTTTCTAAAGTGAGTACATTCACTTAGCTATACATGAATAAATATTACTAAGCACCTACTCTTTTCCAGGTGCCATTTTAAGTGCTAAACATAGACAATTTTCCTAATTTCTCATGAGACTTACATTCTAATAGGAAGAAACAAAAAGTGAAGTCAATAATCAAATTATATATAGTGTGATGGCATTATAAGCACTGTGGAGAAAAATTAAGTAGAAGGAATATATAGAGTGTCAGTAGAAGAAAAAGTCAATTTTAAATAAGGAATTAGGGAAGACTTCACTGATAACAGACATCTGAGGTAGATGTATTTGGGAAGCGCAGCCTGGGCAGAAGGAGTAGCAACTGAAAATGTCCCGAGTTGGAAAATTCCTTTAGTGTTTGAGGAACAGGGAAGGGGCCATTGCGGCTATTTAGAGCGAGCAAGAGATAGGACTTAAAAGGGGAGGGAGGAGAAATAGCAAAGAGCCCAATGTGCAAATCCTCTTAGATTATTATAAGAACTTTTCTTATTTTACACTAATTGAAATGGGGAGTCACTGGAAGGGTTTGAGCAAAGAAGTGATTGTGTATATATGCACATACATATAGCAAGAAACCTCTATCTGCATCAGGTCTTTTTCCATACCTAGATATGAAATTTCTGCCTTATGCTTTAACAGGATCTCTCTTGCTGGTATGTAGAGAACAGATTGTTTAGGCAAGAATTCAATGAATCAGCAAGCCACTTCAATAATCCAGGAGATATTATAGTGTCTTAGACCAGAGTGAAAACAAAGGAGATAGTGAAAAGAGTTGGATTCTAGAAATCCAGAATGCCTATGGTGTTTTGAAGATAGAGTAAGTGGTATTTTGTATGAGTGCGGCTGAGATGGGCACAGCAACTATTTATAGTGGTGTAGTACTGTAAGCATCATATTATTTGGTATGCATCTGCTTACATGTGTATCTTTTCTTCTCTCTTCTGTGTTCCTTGAGGATATGGAATATGTAGTTTTATCTTTATAGCCCACAGTCCTCCAATATCTGAAAGCTGTTTCACTAAATTTTTATCCATTGATTCTTTTCCAGCTCTTCTGGGCTGTATGGAATAAGCCTGATTTTTCTTCCCCGTAGGAGGCCTCTGCATACTTGAAGCCACTTCTTACTTGCCATTCTGTACACATATAAAATACTAGGGGTGGATGGAGGTGAGTATCTAATAGGTTATAGGACTTCAGTGGAATAGGATTGAGTTTTGAGGGCCATTTACCAGCCACAGCAAGGAGAATATAATATGTTCCCTGCCTACAGCTCAATAAAGATACAATTTTCAGAAGGCTGGGTTAAGCGCGACTGAAGAAAGGAAAACTAAAGGAAGATCATGACCCTATTCAGAAAACCTCACTCTTTTCCTCATTCAGGGTTCCCTTTCTCCTGAGAATAAATGAGCAACTTCTCCATTCTGAGACAGAGCCTTCCTCCGCGGCAGCACTGGGCTTACGACGTTCTGCACTCGCGACCATGGTAAGCAGGCAGGAGCTAGAGGAAACCTCATACCACAGCCACCGCGATACAGACCTAGACTAACTTCCTGGCTAACTTCCCTGCTCTTTTTTAACTCTCTCAAGTAGGAGGAGATTATAATGCTAGCATTAACATCTATAGCAACTTTATTATAAAGCCTCCTCGTTTCTACAGCTCTGCGTAGTTTATAAAGTACTTTCACATTGAGTTAATTCACCAAATACATACAACAGATTTGCAGGATAGATTTTATTATCATCATTGAATTTATTGAAGAAAAGAATTCTTTAAAAGTTTATGTGGAGTTACTTTGAGTTGTTTCTTGTTACTCTGGGGCACATATAAACAAAAAAATCTGAGTACTCTGCAGATTTTATAAAAGTGAGAAAGGCTTTAGTTCAGAAAAACCAGGGCAAAGACACTTAGAATAACATAAAGAAAAAGGAAACAATTATTCTTTATCAGAGATCTAGTTATTGTTTGTCTAGAGATTGCCAAATAGGTTCTAGCTGTAGCCTTTCTGGGGGATAACTTACAGCGTCCTTAGAGACAGAAGAGGCAGGCATGCAGTTAACTACAGGTTAGCAGAGATTTATATTTTATTTAGAGCCTGTGTTCATGGAATGAGAAATAATAATAAAATCATCAGCAATAATAAACATCAGTTTTTAAGCACTTACTGCATATCAGGCTAAATGATTCCCCCGTATCACCTCATTGAATCCCCAACTCAACCCAGACTGGTATAAATTGTAGACATCTCATTTTCTTAGATAAGGAAATTGGGATTCAAAGAGTTAGCTTAATTGTTTAAGGTCACAAAACTAATAATGGCAATGACGAGATTGAAACTTTTGATGATTTAACTTCGGAAATGTGACCTCTTAACACTTGGCTAATTTGACTCACCAAGAACCAAGGGAAATGGCAGCCTTTTTGGAACCTGAGGTGTGGCACTGACCATGGGCTATAGAAAAAAAGCCAACTGAAGCCTCCCATGTAAATACAAATAATCTAATTATACCACTGTAAAATGGCAGCTTAGTTTCACTAGGATCAATTATGTAGAGCCCTTTTACCAAACTAAGACCTTATAGCTAACAAATGTGTTCAGTTAAGTGAGCCTATCATGAGATAATTAAACAACATCCAAATTTCAATGGATTAAACCAACAAAAATGTATTTCTTACTCATGAAAAATCAAGTGCAAATCTGGGAAAATTTCCAGGGCAAATGTCCTCCATGCGGCAATTCAGCAGTCTAAGCCTACAAAGGCCCCGGCATCTTTTACTTGCACCACCTGCAAATTGAGGCATACTCATCACTAATAGCAGGAGGTATGACTACTGAAGACTTCTCATCAACAATTACATACTTTCATCCCAAATAATGCATTATCACCTCTGGTCATACCCTATTGGCCAAAGTCAGTTACATGGGAGTAGAGAAGTATAATTCTCCCATGGTCTGGGATGGTGGGCAGGACCCAGCATGAGTTGTGAAGCAGGTTCACTGTGTACTGGTTACAAACTTGTCTGGGTCCAGTGAGACAGAACACACAGGCACATACAAAGTGTTACATGAGATGGGTTTATTACCTAAAGATAGACAGCAAGGGACAACAGAAGCCTAGGAATCATTGAGTCAATCCCTCAAGGCTTAGAAAAGCTGGCTGGGGTGGATGGAGTCTCATCTGCACAAGCTTTACTGGCACCACAGGTGGAGAACCCCAGAAATCAGCCTAATCTGGGTTTTATACCCTGGGGTAACATGACACATTTGGCTAAAGTATTGAAAAACATCTTTTTCAAGGAGCAGGGGAAGGTAGATAAAAATAACACAGGCTTTTCTGGCCAGTATCCCCTTATCTCAGGATGTTAAATTCCCAGCACATTCTACAGTTATTCTTGAGAATTGTAAGCAAGAAAGGGAGGGAGAATTGGCTTAGTGAAAGGGCACCCAGAGAACTGTCCTGGATGAGTATCTTCTAGAAACCTCTACCATGCAAGTGTTAGCGCATCCCAAATGAAGTTAAGCTTGCCATTAAATGTGCTACCTATTTGTAAAACCATTTTCAAGAACTATAGCAGCAGCTTGCATTTATTGACAACATCAAGTTTTTACAGTTTTTATTCTTTTAATATGTAGCACTTCATTTAACTCTTCTCAACAACCCTATGAGAAGGTATTACCCATTATAATCTAGACCTTTTTCACTAACCTCTGAAGTTTGAGGCAGAAACTGTATCTTGTTTTATTTACACCTCTCCCTAGCACACCGTTTAGCTCTTACTAGGTGTTTATTCACTATTCTGTGAATCTGGGTCATTTGTAGCATGAGAAATAGAGACTCCTAACAGTTATGTGACTTATCCAGGCTCACATAATCAGCAGGTGAACTAACCAATATTTGAACTTAAGTCCATAGCTCCATGTCTTCTATACTCAGCCTTCATGGCATTGCTCAAGGGGGATTTCTGGTCACATTTTAATTGAAATGTATGCTGCCCTTCACCAGGGCCACAGTTAAAGCATCCATCAAGCATTCAGACCAGCCTGAGATGTGGGAGGCCTGGCCATTCAGGCATACTGATGATTGCCGTGTTTAGCGAGGCAGCTGGAAGCCAAGACGTGAAGCAGGATGCCAAGGGGGCTTGGTCTCTTTCAGGCATGCATTGATGGATGACTCTTGCAGAGGCAGCAGATGTGCTGAGATGCTGGGACTGTTGGCCTCATCTGTCGATTGCCTAGCACTGCCGGGTGGCTCTCCTCCTCTGATATTGTTTGTGCATTTGCTATTCCTAAGGAACAACTTTATATGTAACAACTGGGCAGCTAGGTCTGGAAGAATAGAGGCTTTGGTTTAATCACCTACTTACTGCAATACCTCTCTTCCTAGGAACATTGACAATAAAAGTGAAGTGACTGGTGTTAAAGGTACAAGAGAATGAATCTTCTCTTAATTTTGCTAAGCCAAATGGAAACCAAAACAATTTGTCAAGTGGCTTGTGGTAGTGGGTCAATTCCTGAAGGCTCAAATTTACCATTTCTTAGAAAAATTTTCACATCTCTCTATGAAAAGAATTCTAAGCTCTTGGGACTAAGCTAAAGTAAATTTGTTTTGGATCTACAAATTATCTTAGGTTAATTCATCTTGAGGTGAAAAGAAAGAGAGATCAGACTGTTACTGTGTCTATATAGAAAGAAGTAGACATAAGAGACTCCATTTTGTTCTGTATTTGAGATGCTGTTAATCTGTGACCCTACCCCCAACCCTGTCCTTGCAAGAGACCTGTGCTATGGTGACTCCAGGTTTAAAGGATTTTGGGCTGTGCAGGGTATGCTTTGTTAAACAAGTACCTGAAGGCAGCGTGCTGGTTAAAAGTCATCACCATTCTGTTAATCTCAAGTACCTAGGGACACATACACTGGGGAAGGTCACAGGGACCTCTGCCTAGGAAGGCTAGGTATTGTCCAAGGTTTCTCTCCATGTGACAGTCTGAAATATGGCCTCATGGGAAGGGAAAGACCTGATCGTCCCCCAGCCTGACACCCATGAAGGGTCTGTGCTGAGGAGGACTAGTATAAGAGGAAAGAAGGCCTCTTGGCAGTTGAGATAGAGAAAAGCATCTATCTCCTGCCCATCCCCGGGTAATGGAACATCTCGGTGTAAAACCCGATTGTATGTTCTGTTTACTGAGAAAGGAGAAAACCATCTTAGGGCTGAAGGTGGGACGTGCTAGCAGCAATGCTGCTCTTTATGTACTAAAAAGGTTTATGGAGATGTTTGCATATGCATATCAAGGCACAGCACTTTTCCTTAAACTTATTCATGTCACAGAGACCTTTATTCATATGTCTTACTGTTGACCTTCTCCCTACGATGATCCTATTATCCTGCCACTTCCCTTTTTTTAAAATGGTAAAGATAATGATCAATAAATACTGAGGGAACTCAGAGACCGGTGCCGGCGTGGGTTCTCTGTATGCTGAGCGCGGGTCCCCTGGGCCCACTTTTTCTGTCTCTATACTTTGTCTCTGTGTCTCATTTCTTTTCTCAAGTCTCTCATTCCACCTAACGAGAAAGACCCACAGGTGTGGAGGGGCAGGCCACCCCTTCACATCTCACTGTCTTAGACAAACATCAATGACATACTGTAGCTTAATTATAGATTATAGATTAGTTAATTATAGATTAGTTGCTATTACAGATTATACATTTTGGTTTCCAAACTCTTGAGTGCATCAGAGAAAGCAAACTGTATCAAGTGCAATTCAGTTTGGTTGCACATAATAGGAAAATCCCCAAATAACAAAGGTTTAAACATAAGAGTGTATCTTTTCCATAAAAGAATTACAAAAGTTACAGACCAGGGCCAGTGGTGCCACTGCAAGATTTTGGCAAAACTCTTCACCTCATCTTTCTTCAACATCTACTGTTAATCTAGACAAGATCAGAATGAATCTTATCATGCAGTCTGTAACTCTTCGTATCAGTAAAAAGACAAAGACTGCCAACACTTCTATCCCTGGACTCCTCACTCCATACAAAAGTGTCTATTCCCATTTTGGATCTGTTTTTTTCATTCTTCCCCAGTCCCAGAGAACCTTTTATGAGCACACTCAAACATAAGTCTCCATTATCAACAAAACACTACACATATTCACTCAATCTTCTGAATGTCCTTTCTACCTTCTTGCTCCAACAGAAATCTGCCTCTCCTCTGAAAACACTCTTTCTCCTTGAACACCGTTAAGTAGGCATTTTTCCCCCCCTGGCACTTCTTGGCCTAATGTCCCCTTTGATTTACAAAGTCACTTTCACACATTCTCCCTCTTTTTTCCCTAGACCTATTATTTTTACTTCTCACCATCAGATCTTTGGTTCAAAATATCTCCTGTGGGCCGGGTGCGGTGGCTCAAGCCTGTAATCCCAGCACTTTGGGAGGCCGAGGCGGGCGGATCACAAGGTCAGGAGATCGAGACCACAGTGAAACCCCGTCTCTACTAAAAATACAAAAAATTAGCCGGGCGCGGTGGCGGGCGCCTGTAGTCCCAGCTACTCAGGAGGCTGAGGCAGGAGAATGGCGGGAACCCGGGAGGCGGAGCTTGCAGTGAGCCGAGATCGCGCCACTGCACTCCAGCCTGGGCAACAGCGTGAGACTCCGTCTCAAAAAAAAAACCAAACAAACAAACAAAAAAAAAAACAACAAAATATCTCCTGTGACAGTCATCTGCAGACAGCAAGAGTATTCTGCCGCATCCTCATCAACAATTGGTATAATCAGCTTTTTAATTTTATCCATTGTAGTGGCTCTGTAGCATTCTCATTGTTTTCATTTGTATTTCCCTGTTGGTTTTTGATGCTGAGTGCCATTCATTTATTTATTGAGACTATCTATAAATCTTGTTTTGGAACTGCATATTTAAATCTTCCAGCACATTTTTGAATCTGATTCTTTTTCAAAAATTTTTTATTATACTTTAAGTTCTAGGGTACATGTGCACGATGTGCAGGTTTGTTACATATGTATACATGTGCCATGTTGGTGTGCTGCACCCATTAACTCGTCATTTACATTAGGTATATCTCCTAATACTATCCCTTCCCACTCCTCCCACCCCACGACAGGCCCTGGTGTGTGATGTTCCCTTTCCTGTGTCCAAGTGTTCTCATTGTTCAATTCCCACCTATGAGTGAGAACATGAGGTGTTTGATTTTCTGTTCTTGTGATAGTTTGCTGAGAATGATGGTTTCTAGCTGCATCCATGTCTTCTTTAACTTGTATAGAGTTGGAAGAGGTTTTAGAGATCCTGGACAAAATTGCTCTATCAAGTATACATTTGTGAATATTTTCCCCATTCTTTGTGTATCCTTATTGTTTCTATTTTGTTAAGTATTTTTATTCAGGCATAATATACATAAACTAATCCACATGTAAAGCACACAGTTTTAAATGTTGACATATGTATACACTCATGAAACTATCATCATAATCAAGATAGTGAATATATTCATCAACCCCCAAGGTTTTCTCTCCTACTTCTGCAGTCTCTTTCTCTCACTCATCCCCATCTCCACCATTATCCTTTATCTCAGCCTAACAACAAAGATGCTTTCTATTATTATAGATTAGTTTGCATGTTTTAAACTTTCAGATGAATTGAATCAGCAAATTATCTTGTTTTGTCTGATGTTCTTGACTCAGCCTAAGTATTTTGAAATCCGTTCACATTGTAGCATCAACTTAGTTGTATCAATAGCATTCTTTTTCCTTGCTTTTTACACCATTGTATGGCTATACTACAGTTTATTTATCCATTCCCATGTTGACATAGTTTCACTTCTTCTTTTCTGATCTGAATGCTTTTTTTTTGTTCCTAATAAGTAGGTACCAAAGAAAGACTGTAAGCAGGCTACAATCTTTAGAACAATATTGAATAGAAGTGTTGATTGCAAGTATCCTTGATTTGTTCCTGATATTGTAGAGAAAAAGCATTTAGTCTTTCACCATTAAATATGATATTGGCTGCTAGTATCATAACATATCTATAATATGTTTTATTACAGAAGTCTGTAATCAGGTTGAAAAAGTTCTCTTTTATTCCCAGCACAATTAAAGTTATTATTAGGAATGGATGTTGGCTTTTAAAAAATGATTCTTTCTGTGTCTGTGGAGATGGCCATAGAGTTTTACTTTTTAGATGGATAGTGTAATGAATTATACTGATTTTTAACCTGATACAACCTTGCATTCCAAGCAAAATCCTACTTGGTGATGATGTATTACTCCTTGAATATTTTATTTTTTGAAATATATTTCAAAAAGATGTATTACTCCTTGAAAATTTTTAGATTTTATCTGCTAAAAGTTGTTTAGAGTTTTGCATCTATACTTCTGAGGGATATTGGCCTGTAGATTTCTTTGCTTAGAATACCTTTGTCTGGTTTGGTGCCAAGGCAATATTGGTCTGATCAAATGAACTGGGAAGTAATCCTTTCTCTTCAGTTTTCTGGAAGAGTTTGTGTGGAATGGATATTGCTTCTTTACCAAAATGTGGTAGAAATCACTACTGAAGTCATTTGGGGCTTGAGTTTTCTTTGTGTGAAGTTGTGTTTTTGCTTCTGTTTATTAATGGAAACTGAATTTCTTTATTCAGGACATAATTTTAATTAAACACTTTATTTTTAGACAATTCACATACAGTTATAAGAAGTAATACAGAAATATTGTGTATCGTACCCAGTTTCCACTCATAGTAACATCTTGTAAAAAATCTATTACAATATTAGAACCAGAATATTGACACTGATAGAGTCAAGACATTTCAGCCTGGAAATCCAAGATTTCCAAGTGGTCTCCACTGACACTTTGGAGGTGCGGGGGCTTCTTTACCTCCCATGAGAAATTAAATTATAAGCTTTCTACTGATCATTCTCTGAAACCAGCCTGGCAGCAGGATGGGATGCCTTATTACAGCCTGAAGAAGGTAGAAGTCTAGGCTCCACCCTTTGCTATAGTAGAGTGGTGACTGTCCAAGTGTTCTGCCTCCCTAGGCTGCCTCTTTCCTGATCCTTTGACAATAGAGAGCAGACTGTTGAGGCTTTTGTTTTGTCCTCATTGGCATTTCTTCATTGTCACCTTCATCAACTATAAGTCAAAAAGAAAATACAGGAAACTGGAAACTCATCCATGTTCCTTGAATCCCTGGGTCCTTAACATTTTTGTCTTCTTGTCTCCATTTCTCAGAGTGTTCTTATGTTTGCTTAATACATAATGTCTAAGGTTTTTCGTTGTACTTAGCAAGAGAGAGTAGGTAAAAGCATGTTTACTCCATCTTCGCAAAAAAGAGGAGTCCCTGGTGATGTTTTAAACTATAATTTTAATATCTTTAATAGATACAGAACTACTCATGTTAGCTATTTCTTTTGGATGAGATCTGGTAGAATACAGATTACATTTTTCAAGGAATTTCTTTCATTTTGTCTATCTTGTCAAAATTATTGACATAACGTTGTTCATAATATTCCCGTTATCTTTCTAGAACACGTAGAATTTGTTGTATGTAACCTCTCTCATTATTTATATTGATAATTTGTATCTTCTCTTTTTTTCCTGATAAGTATATCTCTTTTTCAATTTCGTGGATTTTCTCAAAGAACCAGCTTATAGATTCACTGACTATTATTTTTCTGAATTTTATTTCATTGACTTTTATTTGGTCTTCATTATTTTCATTCTCCTATGTGCTTTGGCTTTAATTTGCTATTTTGTTTCTGGTTTCTTAAAAAGAAAGAAGAGGTCATTGATTTGAGATAGGCATATGATACTATAAATTTCTAAGGATTACTTTAACAGATCTCGCAAGTTATATATTCGTTTTCATCTTCATTTGGTTCAAATAATACTTTCTAATTTCTCTCATGTTTGATTCTCTGATCCAGTGGTGATTTAGAAGTATGTTCTTTGGTTTCCAAATATTTTGGATGTTTTTAGAGATCTTTCTGTTACTGAGTACTTTTTTTCTTTTCTTTTCTTGAGACAAAGTCTTACTCTGTTGCCCAGGCCAGAGTGCAGTGGTGCGGTTTTGACTCACGCAACCTCCACCTCCTGGGTTTAAGCAGTTCTCGTGCCTCAGCCTCCCAAATAGCTGGAATTACAGGCACGTGCCACCATGGCCAGCTAATTTTTGTATTTTTAGTAGAGACGTGGTTTCACCATTTTGCTCAGGCTGGTGTTGAACTCCTGACCTCAGGTAATCCACCAGCCTCAGCCTCCCAAAGTGCTGGGACTACAGGCATGAGCCACCGAGCCTGGCCTGTCACTGATTTCTAATTTAAATCAATTGTGATCAGAGAACACACCTTGTATAAACTGAAATATTTTAAATTTACTGAGGCTTATTTTGTGGTTCAGAATAAGGTCCATTTCAGTAATGTTCCATGTGCATTCAAAAACGATGTACATTTTGCTATTGTTGGATGATGTGGTATAGAAATGTAAAATAGCTCTAGTTGGTTGATAATAAGTTTCCTACATCTTTACTGATTTTCTACTTGCTCTGTCAATTATTGTGAGAGGGGTAATGAAATCACTGACCATATTCATGGATTTGTCTATTTTTTCTTGTACTTCTATTAGATGATTTTCCTACTAGACTTGTTTGAGCTCCTTATATATTCTGGTTATTAATCCCTTGTCAGATGAGTAGTTTGCAAATATTTTCTCCCATTCTGTGGGTTGTCTTTTTACCTTGTTGACTGTTTCCTTTGCTGTGCAGCAGCTTTTTAAGTTGATGAGATCTCATTTGTCCAGTTTTGCTTTTAGTGCCTATGTTTGTGGGCTATTATTCAAGGAATCTTTGCTCAGTCTAATTCCCTAAAGTTTTATTACAGTAATTTTATAGTATGAGGTCTTAGACTTAAATTTAATCAGCTTTGCTTTGACTTTTTTTACATTGTGAGATACAATGGTCTAGTTTAATTCTTCTTTATATGGATATCCAGTTTTCCCAGCACCATTTATTGAAGAGACTGTTCTTTCCCCAACGTATAAAAGGGATAAAAACTGCTCAGGTAATAGGTGCACTAAAATCTTAGACTTCATCACTCTACAATTCATCCATATAACCATAAACTACTTGTACCTCAAGAGCTACTGAGATAAAAAAATATTTAAAATAAAATAAAATAAATGTTTGGTAAAATTCAGCAGTGAAGCCATCTAGTCCTGGGCTTTTCTTTGGCAGGAGACATTTTATTATGTCTTCTATCTCATTACTTGTTACTGGTCTGTTCAGGTTTAGAATTTCTTCATGGTTCAGTCTTGGTAGGTTATATGTGTCTAGGAACTTACCTATTTCTTTCAGGATTTTACAATTTATTGTCATACAGTTTCTCGTATTAACCACTAACGATCCTTTGAATTCCTACAGTATCAGTTGTAATGTTTCCTTCCTCATCTTTGATTTTATTTATTTGTATCTTCTCTTTTTTCTTAGTGTGGCTAAAATTTGTAAATTTTCTTTATCTTTTCAAAAATCCAACTTTTTATTCATTGATCTTTTGTATTTTTTTTCATTTCAATTTCATACATTTTTGCTCTGATTTTTATTATTTCTTTTCTTCTGTTGATTTGGGGTTTTGTTTGCCCTTGCTTTTCCACTTCTTTAAGTTGCAACATTGGTTGTTTATTTGAAGTTTTTCTATTTTTTTGGTGTACACACTGGATAGTTGGAGAATTGATTGTCTGGACAGTTGGAGAATTGGTTGATATGACGGGGGAGGAAAGGCGCACATTTCGTGTCACAAGTGTTGTGAATAAGAACAGTTCATTCTATCCTTCATTAGGTTGGAGAACACTACACTTTGTGAACAAGTGGTCTAAAGTTTGTAAAATAGATCCTTAAATTATCACAATCTAACCTCACATAATATTATACTTACTTCATGTATAATGTAAGAACCTTGTTGTTTGCTTACATTTATCCCCTCTGCTCTTTGGGCTATTTTCTTCTACATATTTTATAAATCCTACAATATGTTGTCATTAATTTGATTTAAACATTAAATTGTGTTGTAATAAATGCCTGTTTATTTGCCCATATATTTAGCATTTCCAACAGTCTTTGTTCTTTGTGCATAACAAATTTTTTTCTATTTCTTTTTCCTTTAGACTGAAGAACTTTGTTGAATCCTCTTTTTCACTGCTTTCCTTTTAAAACAGCCTACGTACAATCCATCTGAAAATTCTTCTCTCTTTTACCAAAATATAAGCATCTCATATTTTCCAGTATAAATATTGCAGTTCAATCCTTGTATTTTCTCTTTTTAAACTTTTCTTTTATGTTCAAGAGTACATGTGCAAGTTTGTTATATAGGTAAACTTGTGTTATAAGGGTTTGTTGTACAGATTATTTCATCACCCAAGTATTAAGCCTAGTACCAATTAGTTATTTTTCCTGATCTTCCCCCTTCTCCTACCCTCCACTCTTTGATAGGCCCCAGTGTGTGTTGTTGCCCCCTTTGTGTTCATGTGTTCTCGTCATTTAGCACCCACCTGTAAGTGAGAACACGTGGTGTTTGGTTTTCTGTTCCCGCTTTAGTTTGCTTAGGATAATGGCCTCCAGGTCCATCCATGTCCTGCAAAAGACATGATCTCATTCTTTTTCATGGCTGCATAGTATTTCATGGTATATATGTGCCATATTTTCTTTATTCAATATATCACTGATGGGCATTTAGGTTGATTCTATGTCTTTGCTATCATGAATAGTGCTGCAATGAATATATGTGTGCATGTGTCCTTATAATACAACAACTTATATTCCTTTGGGTATACGCCCAGTAATAAGATTGCTGAGTCAAATGGTATTTCTGTTTTTAGGTTTTTGAAGAATCACCACACTGTTTTCCACAATGGTTGAATTAATTTATACTCCCACCAATGCTCTATAAGTGCTCCTTTTTCTCCACAACCTTGCCAGCATCTGTTATTTTTTGACTTTTTAATAATAGCCATTCTGACTGGTGTGAGATGGTATCTCATTGCGGTTTTGATTTGCATTTCTCTAATGACCAGTGATGTTGAGCTTGTTAAAATATGATTGCTGGTGCATTGTGTTAATAGTTTCATATTTTAATTGTTGCAGTGGTCTCCTAATTGGTCTCTCTGCTTTCAGTATTAATACCCAACTGTTTAGTCTTAACACAGTCATGATAGCAGAGTTTCACTCTGTTGCCCAGGCCAGACTGCAGTAGTGCAATCTGAGGCACTGCTGGCCATCATAAGAACCCGGGGATTTAGTCTGAAAGAAGCTTTTTTAAAATATAAGTTAATTCTCATTGTTTAACTCCCACTTATGAGTGAGAACATGTGGTGTTTGGTTTTATGTTGTGTTAGTTTGCTGCAAATGATGGTTTCCAGCTTCATCCATGTCCCTGCAAAGGACATGAACTCATCCTTTTCTATGGCTGCATAGTATGCCACAGTGTATAGATGCCACATTTTCTTTACCCAGTCTATCATTGATGAGCATTTGGATTGGTTCCAGTTCTTTGATATTGTGAACAGTGTCACAATAAACATGTGTGTCCATGTGCCCTTATAGTAGAATGATTTATAATCCTTTGCGTATATACCCAGTAATGGATGGCTGAGTCAAATGGTATTTCTGGTTCTAGATCCTTAAGGAATTTCCACACTGTCTTCCACAATGGTTGAACTAATTTACACTCCCACCAACAATGTAAAAGCATAAGGAGGGAAACATCACATACCGGGGCCTGTTGGGGGGTTGGGGGGCTACGGGAGGGATAGCATTAGGAGAAATATCTAAGGTAGACGACGGGTTGATGGGTGCAGCAAACCACCATGACACGTGTATACCTATGTAACAAGCCTGCATGTTCTGCACATGTACCCCAGAACTTAAAGCATAATTTAAAAAAAGAATTAAAAAAAAGTTTGTTTTAATGTAAAATAAATAAATAAAATATAAGTTAATTCATGACTTCCCTATTCTCAGAACTCTAGAATGTCTTCTACTTCATTCGATTAAATCCCAAGGTTCTTATGATGGCCAACAATGCCTTATACACATCACTCCCTTTTATCTCTCTGACTGTGTTTTCCCAGCCCTGTCTATTACTTCATTCAGCCACACTGTTTGCTTTGCCATTTCTCTAATACACGGACACTCTTTTCTCAGGGCATTTGCTTTGTTAATCTTTTCATCAACTACTGCTAAGAAATGACCTCAAGTGTTTGTTTTCTTCATTTAACCTTGAAAGTAGGGCCTTCTATGGCTACACTATTTAAGTAACTACCACCCTCTACATTAGTCCCACCTAAGACATTTGTCTGATAAGATTTATCACTATGAAGAATATTAAATATTTGATGTACTTACTGTCTATCACTAATTAATGGTCCATGAAGTCAGTTACTTTTAGAAAAATTCAGTCCTATTTAGTTCTTAAGAAAAGTTTCTGCCACCAAGAAAGAGTTGAATAAATATTTGTGAAATTTAAGATAGAAAGAAAGTATAAGAATATGCAGGTATAAATCTAACAAAGTATGCACAATATCTATATGCTGAAAACTACAAAACACTGATGAAATAAATCAAAGCCTTAAATAATTGGAAATGCAGTTCACATTTACGGAATGCAAGTCTCAATAATGACAGGATGTCAACGTTTCCCAAAGATTTCTATAAATGGAACACAATTTTAATCAAAATTCTAGCAAGCTTTTTGATAGATATATGAAAAGGTAGAGGAACTAATAAGCAAAACACTTTGAAAACAGAACACAATTGAAAAACTCACACTGCCCAATTTCAAGACTTACTACACAGCTACAGTCATCAAAACAGTGTAATACCGACAAAAGCAAAAACACAGAGATCAATGGAACACAGAAATCCAGGGGACTCAGATAGCCAACTAGATGCAGCCAGGAGGAATATCTTCCACAAAAAGACCAGGACATCAAGAAGACTGGTGGACTCTGAGCTGATCTGTTGAGGGAAAGCACTGAGAGTGAAGGGAGAGAAGACACAGATGCTAGGATGAAGGGCATGGAAGCTGGAAACCCTGCATGGGGCTATTGCACACCAGGACTCATGCCTGACCGTCAGTGATTCCTGGGGAAGAGATGAGTTGAATGGGTGAGAAATGATCCATTCTCACCAGGAACCTCTGGAATCCTGGCAGCAGGAGACCCTACAACCCTCATGGACACTTGAGCTGGCAGGTAGAGCTGCTTGGAGAGATGATAGGGGCAGGACTCAAGCCTGTGTGGAACCCAGAGAGTCTGATGTGGAAATTTCTGCATTGGAGCATGGCCAGGGACGCCTATCCCCTAAAAGTCACCATGCTCCTTTCAGACACAGAAACCTTAAGGGTACTGTCAGAACTGGATAGAGCAGGGCTATCTTGCCCATGAGTTGGCACCAGTCCAACCTGAGTGCCCCCCCCCCCAACCCCATCCGCAAGTCTCCCCTGGGTACCCAGTCTGGCAGTGCCTTCTTGCAGTGCAGCCTCAGATGTCCAACCAGGGTGCTTTCCAGGGGCCCTCATCATAGCTTATTTGCTGGTAAACCACACCTAATTGTCAGAGAACTCCAGCAGAGCAGCCCTGCTTACATCACCAGTCCATGTGCAGCCTCCCTTGGCACAGCCTGTCCTATGCTACTTCACCAGCATGCACTTGCCCATGGCTATTCTCCACCCCCTCATCAGCTTGCCAGTTTGTGGTGGGTGGGCCTTATTACCTCCTTTTCCCCACCAGACCATGTGAGTTCATTGCAACACCCCCCCGGCACAACACTGCTGCTAGCATGAGCACACCCTGCCCCCACCGCATCTGCTGGCAACCTCCTCCCATGCAGCCCCCACCATGGCTGCAAACTCACACACAGAGACTAGAAGCCCTGATCCATCCAGCATCCTGCCACTGACACCATCACCCCCAACATAAGCATGCACAGGAACATAGCAGCCTTGCTCCCACCAGGACCCCACCTCAGCCAGTGCATGTGCAGCCTGCCTGTTGCCTCTCCTGCTGGCATACACAAACAAGCATGAATCCCTTTGCCACCACCCCAACTAACTGCTTTGTCCAGCACCCCCCAGCAGATTTATGTAGTCATCTGTCTGGGAACACCTTGTCCACTCTAGTGCAGCAGGTTCTAACCTGGAGGGGCCAGAGAACAAAGCCAGGGGTCTGATACCAGCCCCCCAGAGTTAGAGCACACAGCCCTGGAGTGCTGAGTTGAGCCTTAGTCCCCTAAAACCTTTCAGAAATGACCAATTAAGTAAGCCCACCTTATACCACAATCAAATCCCCAACAACATCAAAGAACATAAAAGAAAAAAACGGGGGGCAGCAGCTTCAAAGACTGAAGGAACATCAGCCCACACAAATGAGAAAGAACCAGTGTAAGAACTCTCGCGACTCAAAAAGCCAGTGTTTTCTTACCGCCAAATGATCATACCAGTTCCCCAGTAATGAATGGTTCTCAACCAGGCTGAAATGGTTGAAATGACAGTAATAGAAATCAGAATATGGATAGGAACAAAAATCATCAAGATTCAGGAGAAAGTTGAAACCCAATCCTAGGATTCTAAGAAAAACAATAAAACAATAAAGGTTATGAAAGGTGAAATGGCCATTTTAAGAAAGAACTGAACTGAACTGATAGAGCTAAAAAACTCACTTTAAGAATTTCAAAATACAATTGCAATTATCCACAACAGAATCAACCAAGCTGAGAAAAGAATCTCAGAACTCAAATATAGTTTCTCCCAAATAAATCAGGCAAAAATAAAGAAAAGAGATCAAAGAAAAATGAAAAAAACCTTCAGGAAATATGGGATTATGTAAAAAGACCAAATCTGTAACTCATTGATAGGATCCCTGAAAGAGAGAGAGAGAGAAAGCAAGCAACTTGGAAAACATATTTCAGGGTATCATCCATGAAAATTTCCCCAACTTTGCTAGAGAGGGTTACATTCAAATTCAGGAAATGAAGAGAACCCCTGCAAGGTACTATACAAGATGACCATCTCAAGACACCTGATTGTCAGATTCTCCAAGGTTGAAATGAAAGAAAAAATATTAAAGTCTGCTGGAGAGAAGAGGCAGGTCACCCACAAAGCCTACCCCATCAGGCTACCAGTGAACCTTTCAGCAGAAGCCCGACAGGCTAGAAGAGATTGGGAGCTTGTATTCAGCATTGTCAAAGAAAAGAAATTCCAACCAAGAATTTCATATCCCAACAAACTAAGCTTCATAAGCAAAGGAGACAAAATCCCTTTCAGGGAAGCAAATGCTAATGGAATTCCTTACCAATGGGCTGGCCTTACAAGAGGTCCTGAAGGGAGTGCTAAATATGAAAAAGAAAGACAATTACTGGCCCATAAAAGCATACTTATGTACATAGACCATTGACACTATAAAGCAACCATACAAACAAGTCTGCATAATAACCACCTAACAACATGATGACAGAATCAAATCCATGCATATCAATACTATCCTTGAATGTAAACAGCTAAATGCTCCAATTAAAAGACATAAGGTGGGCCAGGCGCAGTGGCTCACGCCTGTAATCCCAGCACTTTAGGAGGCCAAGGCAGGTGGATCACGTGGTCAGGAAATTGAGACCATCCTAGCTGACAAGGTGAAACCCTGTCTCTACTAAAAATACAAAAATTTAGCCGGGCATGGTGGTGGGTGCCTTTCATCCCAGCTACTCGGGAGGCTGAGGCAGGAGAATGGCGTGAACCCGGGAGGCAGAGCTTGCAGTGAGTCAAGACTGTGCCACTGCACTCCAGCCTGGGCGACAGAGTAAGACTCTGTCTGAGAAACAAACAAACAAACAAAAAAAGACATAGGGTGACAAGTTGGATAAGGAAACGAGACTCAATGGTATGCTGTCTTCAAGAGACCCATCTCACATGCAGTGACACCTATAGGCTCAAAATAAAGGAATGGAGGAAAAAATCTACCAAGCAAATGGAAAACAGAAGAAAAGCAGAGATTGCTATTCTAAGCTATTAGAATGGCTAAAATAATCATTGACAATAACCTATGCTGACAAGGATACACATAGGAATTTTCATATGTTGTTCATGCGAATGCAAAATACTACGGCCTCTTTGAAAGACAGTTTGGCAATTTCTTATAAAGTTAAATATGCATGAGCCATACAATTTCATTCTACTCAGAAATATTTACCTAGAAAAAATAAAACTTTTTGTTCATACAAATATTTTTGTCTGTGTTTGTAGTAGCTTTGTTATTAATAGCCCCAAATTAGAAGCAACTCAAATGACCTTCAACTGGTGAACAGATAAGCAAGCCATTGCACCTTTATACAATGGAATACTATTTACCAATTAGAAGGAAAGAACTACTAAAACATGCAACAACTTAAATGATTCTTAAATGCATTGTGCTAAATGAAAGAAAACAGACTCAAAAGTCTGTGTACTGTATGATCCCATTTATATGAATAATAAATTGGAGTGGAGGGATTGATTAAATGGGGGCACAGAGAATTTATTTTGGAAGTGATAAACATGTTCTCTATCTTTATATCTTGATTCTGGTGGTGATTACAAGGTGGTATGCTTTTCTTTTTTCAAAACACACTTAATACAAAAAGAGGAAATTTTACTTCTTCAGAATTACACTTTGGTTTAAAAATGGGGTAAAGGTTTATTCAAATATCATTCCATAAGATTTTTAGAGAATAAATCATAAAACTAGAAATACACATAATTTCAGCCTTTATACTGGTGAAGAACTGAACTCTGTGTGAATTTGGGAATGTATAGGTAATAGATTATAGTATTAGCTCATCATAACCATGAGAGTAGTGAAGATTCATTAATTAACACCAGAATTGTGTGACATTTATATTTGCAATTTCTT
This sequence comes from Macaca nemestrina, assembly GCF_043159975.1. Classification (NCBI taxonomy): domain Eukaryota; kingdom Metazoa; phylum Chordata; class Mammalia; order Primates; family Cercopithecidae; genus Macaca; species Macaca nemestrina. Next base: position 13,823,420 of record NC_092132.1, on the reverse strand, counting down.
TTTGTAAGAAGTTCATGTATGTTTATTTTAAAAATTCTAAGAACACTTTAGTATTTTATAAAATCTTAAATTTTAGACCTTTTCAAGTATTGTCAAGCAAATGAGCTATTAGAATCAAGTGGACTAAAATTATATTTTAAGTCACCACCTATCTTCCAAAGTCATCCAAGCAGACCAATAGCAACTCTCATAAAATGAAGACTGTGAAGTGCTTATTTTTATAAGGAAGGCAGGGATTTTGAAAAAGTAAAGAAGGTACAGCCTGAAGCTGTCTTCCTTTAATGTATTCATCAGTGTCAAAAGCTGACTGTGTTGTATCTTCTATAAGGTATGATTTTTTCCCATGGATTTTCCTGTCTAGGAGAGCATCAGAACCATCCCACCTCCTGTATATATTATGTAGAGCACGCAGCCTCCAAAAATAGTTTTATTATAAAACCATTCTCTCTAGAGGGGCTGCTTACCTATCTCGTGCCCACTGTGCATGAGGCTACTTGATCTGCATATGCTTCTACATAAAAATCTGGCAGAATTCTTGTATTCAAGACATTATAAGGCCAGCGAAGGATTTGTTAAGAAAGACTGAGGTCACAGTCAGAAAATAAAGATGTTACATTAATCAATTACAGTAATCCTTAAAGATACACTTTCTATCTGGCTGGAACTGGAGAAAGTGAGTGAATGATACAGAGTAAGCTTTAGGGCCAGATTTCTTGAATCCCTGCTCTTCCAGTTACTAATTGTGTAACTCTGGGCAAATTACTTCATCTCTCAGTGCCTTTCCTTTCCTCATTTTTCAAATGGAAACAATTGCAATAGCTATCTCTTTTGTTTGCTGGGATTTAGAACATGAAAAGCGTCACAGTACAACGCCCAGCAGAGAATAAATACTCACAAAATTACTCCCTGTTATAAAGAGCATATGCTCTGGCTGAGACTGACCTGAAATCCTACTTGTATCTATCACTTATAAGGTGGATGACAGTGAGCAATTTGTTAAACTCTCTTTCAGTTTCCTGATGGTAAATGTTCTCACCTAAAGAAATTATTATGCACATAAATGAAAAATTATCTTGTACTTTGTGATAATTATTATGTACTTTGTGAAAAATTATTACACAGACTAAATTAATTGTGCATTTAAAGTGTTCCGTGGACTGCCTGTAACAAAGCATTTGTTCAGTATATTTAATTAGTTGTTACTACGACTACTGTGAGTATTATTAGCTTCTGTACTATATTCTTAACAAATGCCACTCAGTGGAATTTAAAGAGGGGGATTCACTTCAGATATGTCTTAAAAATTCATGTTGGACAAATGTCAAAGGACTGAGTATAAAGATCAATATTTGACCAAAGCCAAAGCCGGAGCCAAATACTGCCACCTCATTTTATATGATACCAATTAAATCTGGAATTTAATTTAAAAAGTAAATATTATTATCACCAGAATTTCATTGTTAAAATTCAGCAAGCTTTTAAAATTCTGATATTTGTATTTGCAAATGTTAATAAGCAATGATTTCTCAGCATTGTCAGATGCCAGATTTTTTCTTATGTCCCTATACTATACTTTGTAACACTAAATGATTATTTTATTTTAAAATCAGTTGTGGAGCAAGGTTTTTCATTTATTTGCTATCTCTGAAGGTATAAGCTAAATGTTATGTCCAAGAGTTTAAGCTTGCCTTCTGCTCTGTTTTTAAATATTTTAATTATATGCTTGTATTTCCTTTAAGTCATGGACTTAAATATTTAGTTGACAATAGTGAAAAAATTTTATTGAATAAAACTTTCAGTGCAAAACTTTGTTTACTCATTAAAGAAGACATTGACTTAGTCCAGGTTCCCTAAAAAGCAGAGCCTATGGGCAATTTCAAGTACTAACACTTTATCAGGAGGTGCAATTCAGAGCAGTAAGATTGAGGAGAAAGTGAAGTGAGCAGAAAAGAAAGTGGAAAGCGGGTGTATTTGTGAGTTAGCCACAGCTCTACGCAAAGGTGTAAACAGTCATTTGGTTGTACAGGACACCTCTGATCAGACCCGACAGAAACATGGTGCCTTAGAATAATCCCCTAGAGGCAGGAAAGGAGAGAAGTTCATTTGCTGGTTCTCTTTTGTCTCTTGTCCATCATTTATCAATTATTATGCCAAGGGCAGTAACTCCCCTATATTTTTATATGTGAAATATGTATTAATTCTGGTATGAAAAAATAACTACCCTTTCCAGTGTGGAAGGAATTATAGTCAGCTTGCCATCAGTTGGTTGTCTGGTCTGCACGAGGAATGGGCCCAAAATTAATGCTCAGCGTCAGTTTCTGCTGTTGACAGTACATGGAACCTGCACTGTGGGACCCATGCCTAGCCTCCATAGTTCTGAGGCAAGAAAGTAAGCATATGTTGCTGGATCCTTACTCTTGATTGGTATGGAGGCAGGGAAAAAGCATTTACTTAATCAATAGTTACATACAAATTGCCAGAGGCTGTGTTGTTTGTCTCTGGTAAAGACAATGCTTCCAGCACAGCTACTACAATAAAAACTACAACCTGATTCATTTTTAGTGGACGACTGACAGCTAGCAGGACAGATCAGGCTTGCGAAAAGCTAATTGAATTGGGGTATGAGGGAAACATAGCCTCAGGAATCTTTCAAGTCTTTGATGGAAGCACTCTCTTAGTTTGTGTTTCACCAGAAGCAGAGCCTGAAAGTGGGACTGGGAAGGAGGAAGAGCCAATGTATTTTGTGTTACAGAGCTACTGTGGGATATTGGAGGTCAGTCTTTCTGGGAACTGATTAAGGAATTCTGTAGAATGTGCTTCAAAATTTTCCCTCCAAAGATTGAGAAACTAGGGCATTTACCCACCACACTCAAACTCCTTGGTGCTTCAAAATTTTCCCTTCAAAGATTGAGAAACTAGGGCATTTACCCACCACACTCAAAATCCTTGGTTGAGGACTGCCACTGAAGAATGGGTATGGGAGTTGCTTGAGGTATGTGTGATATAGTCAGTGCAGAAAGAAACTCCCCCACAGGTAAGGATAAAGGACATGGTTGGCTGAGGGATGCGATACCCACAGGCACTAATCTCTACATCAGCCATCCAGGAATTAGGCATTGCTTCTGATTTGCCAATTTGATGTATGGGCAGTTTAAAGAACTCCATTTAGTTGTCCCCATCATGAAGCCATTGTATATCCCAGTTATTCATTTGGGGGCACAAGTAAACAAGCACAGAATATGATGAGTGAAAATAGACACATATAATATGAGTGTGTATCCATTTCGAGAAATATGGGAGCCAAGGTAATTTACCAGATAGCTTATATAAGTCCCATTGTAACAAGGGGACTAAAATGGAATTTTCGTTTCCCTGACATCAGTGTCAGTTTAGACCCTGTATTTAACTGTCTTCAAAAAGTCTGGATGATTTACTTCTTCACTGCTTGGTCATTCTGGAAAATGGCACAGATTTCTCTGGGAAAGGATTGACGATAACTTATTAAACACACCATTATACACACATTTGGTGGCATTACAGGATTCTTTTTCAAGAGAATCTGGACTCTTCTTCAATCAGTGAGCTATGGGACTGTGAACGGAGTTAGGTCTGAGAACTGGATGAGGTTCTGTCATTTTAAATGTTGGTGGCTGATGTCAGCCTTTTGCTCACCAGATCTAGATTTCTTCTGATTTTAGAAATCAAGTTATACCTATTAGGGTATCCTTCTATCTCCCTGACAGAATATTTATTACCATAGACACAGATTCCTGGGGGTCAATGCACCTTTACTGCTACTCTAACCATGAAGTCCATTATATCTACCTTGCTTATGATGGTCCTACAATCCGGCTTCTTCTAGTACAGAATCCCATCATCCCTAAGAGATTAGGGGGCTTAGTTCCATGGTAGGATCATCCACTGTCAACCATGGCCTGCACACAAGAGCCACTCGAGTGGATCTCAAGGCAATAGTGAACTCTTTACCAGCACATTCCTCACTGTTCTAATAGAAAGGTGTGTTCTGGCCTTCCAAGAAAATGTAAGTCAAGTGATGGGTTCTAAAATTGCATAATAAATCCATTCTGTCATTGCTATCTGATATAGTTTGGATATTTGTCTCCCCAAATCTCGTCATGAAATGTGATCTCCAGTGTCGGAAATGAGGCCTAGTGGGAGGTGTTGGGTCATGGGGGCATATCCTTCATGGTTTGGTGCTGACCTCACAACAGTGAGTTCTCATGAGATCTGGTTGTTTAGAAGTGTGTAGCACCTCCCTCAGCCCCCTCTTGTTCCTACTCTGACCACATAATGCGCCTGCTCCCACTTAGCTTTCTACCATGAGTAAGTTTCCCAAGGCCTCCACAGAAGCCAAGAAGATGCTGGTGTCATGCTTGTACAGCCTTCAGAACCATGAGTCAATTAAACTTTTTTTCCTTATAAATTTTCCAGCCTCAGGTATTCCTTTATACCAATGCAAGAACAGCCTAATATACTACCTCTCTAAGCCTCGTGAATCCTTCTCCAGTAGTATAACAAGGAAGTTCTGGAATCTTTACTTTTATTACTCTTGGTGATTAGTAAGTACAGGCTTTGGAGCCATCTGCAATGCTAACAGGGATATTTTCAGATGTCCTTCCCAGAACATCAAATCCCTAACAACAGGTGAGTGGCCAATTCTCAATGAATTATTATCCATCCAGCATTAAATTCCATGTTCCTGGGTATGGTAACCTCAAGATACATCTTCACATGTACTCTTTCCTATTTTCCTGGTATCTATTAACCATGTGCTGCAATTCTTTTGAGGTATGGATTATTTATTCTTGGATAAGGGGCTATAATTTTCTTGTTGGTTCATGCTGAGACTTAGCTGCAATTGTCTTGAAGGCAATAAAGTGTGGTTGAACTGGGTGCTGAAAAAAACAACTATTATTTTGCAACACGTTAGTCTTTTAAAAGTTACTATAATAGCCTTCTGATTTTCATAAAAAGTATTATATCATAATTAACTGCATTAAACCTATCCTTTTCTGCTTGCAAAGCCTCCGATGTTGTCAAAAGAAGCTACCACACTACAATTTTTTAACTACCATTTCTTTCATATGGATTAATATAGCATCAACTGATCCTGCAACGATTTGATCTCATCCTGTACCTCATCACACTATCTATGGATAAAAATTTTAATAATTTTTATGTGATTGCACGCTATGGGTTATTAACACTGCACCTACTAGTAACTACAGAGGTGTCAATTGCTTCTAGACAGAGAATCTATTTTAGTGCAAAATCTTAACCTGTAGGTATGCATTCTAGAACTATTCCTGCAACCAGCCATCTTAATTCAGCTTCCCTACAAAATAGTCTTAGTCAAAACTTAAGTGTTGATGTTTTATTTGGAGGTTTAATTCCAACAAAACAAGAATAGGAATAAAGGAAGTGCTCACGCTCAAGCAGGGAAGAAGGGAAGAAAATCAAGATGGTGAATTTTGAAACTACATTGCCACAAAAAGACAGCTAGTTTCTCAGTCATTTGGGTCTATCTATTACACCTGCAGGAGAAGAAACAGACTGTAGAACATGTGGACTGTTTCCCATATTCTCCCAGTTGGTCAAACTTCACTCAATGGGAAAATGATTTCCCTGCACTTTCTGAGTTTTATTCACCTGGCCTATTTTTGGCAACTGCCCACAAAGTCACACCCCATATTCTGTGGTGTGGCATTTCACCCTAGACTAGCAAGGGTAGGAGCATCCAATTTCCATGTTCAGATCCTAAGGACCTTGGTTCCATAGCTACAATGGTTCCAATCATCGTATGTGTGATGTAGATCATGTAGGAGCCTGGTGCGTATCCTGGGAGAGAAGCAGATTGAAGATAAATATAATTCCTTATTTCATATGAATAATTTTTATTTCTAGTGCTTTTTCACATACTTCTTCGTACAATCACTTAAGTTCAAGGATGGAGGAAATAAAGCTGAAATTCAGTCATACATCCTTCTAAAGGTTAAATCTAAAGTTGAAGAGCAAATTTTGGCTGAACAACAAGGACAAGACTAACCTTAGGCAAATCCCTGGTTTTGATTGATGTGTGATAGAATTCCTGCTCTAACAAGCGTCCTTTTAGTTTAAGTAATGTATCTCTTATTTAAGTGACAGATATTTGGGACTGCTATTTGCTTTCCGCTAACCTACAGAAATTTGATCCACATGAGCTAGAAATTAACTATTACAATGTCCACATTTTTTAGTAGGTAGGCAGAAATTGGCAGAAGAGTCTCATACTTTTGCATAGAATCCTTATTGTAAAAAAATAAATAAATAAACGTAAAAGGAGAAAGACTTCATGGCACAATTACAATAATTTCATGATCTTGGTACTTAAATGTGGGCCCCCATGTCTGTCTATTTGTCTCCTATCTATGTATATATCTACCTACTTATCTCTATCAATCACCTGTCATCTTTGTTTCTTTATACATATCTATCCTTGTGCACACATAACACACACAGACACACATATATATACACACACATACACATACATAGAGGCTTTCTTTTGATTAACCTTTCATTTCATTCGGCTGGTGAAAACAGAGATTTAATTAAACATGCCTAGAGCATGTAAAACAACCATGGTTTTGGAATACAAGCAGTTAGAAATTGTTACTAGAGTGCCCTAGGATTAGCATCTATTATTAAGCATTTTTGTGACACATAGAGAAGAAACAACTTGCCACCATGAAGGTACTGTGAAAAGAATAGCAGATCAAAATGACACACAATATTCATTTTTGACAAGCAGCTAGAGTTTGGAAAGCATACTGGAGCACACATTAATAACTGGATTGGAAAAGGAATCTGACTGCATTCTAAGTGCTTGTCAAAAGAAGAGTGGAAGAAAATATTATAATCTAAAAATATAAATCAACCACCATTTTGTTAACATTTACCATGTATCAGGTGCTAGATTAAACACAACACGTACATTCTCTCCTTTGATCTTTCACAACAATCTCTAAGTGCAGGCATAATTATTTTACCAAATGAAGAAACGGAATCCCTGAGAGTTAAAAAATAATCGAATGGAGATAGTATTTGAATTCAGATCTACATGCTGAAAGCCTATGCTCTTAAGTTGATACACTGCATGCCTCCTTACTAGCATTGATGGGGCTTCTCCAATGTACCAGGTATTTTTTTACATTCATGAACAGGAATCTCTTCAGCCACACCAAGTTCAGTAGTGAGAACACTGGGGCTCAGCAAAGAAAAGGGGCGGGGCGTGGTGGCTCAGGCCTGTAATCCCAGCACTTTGGGAGGCCAAGGCAGGTAGATTGCTTGAGCCCAGGAGTTTGAGATCAGCCTGTGCAACATGGTGAAACCCCATCTCTACAAAAAGTACAAAAATTAGCTGGGTATCATGGCATTTGCTTATAGTCCAAGCTACTCAGGAGGCTGAGGTGAGAGGATGGCTGAAGCTCTGGAGGTTGAGGGTGCAGTGAGCTGTGATTGCACCAATTCACTGGGTAAGAGAAGGAGATCTTGCCTCAAAAAAAAAAAAAAAAAAAAAAAAAAAGCCTTTTCTAAAGCTATATAGTTAATAATTGACCGAGGCTGTGGTTGTGCCTGCCTTTCCAGACATTACATCTAGTTCAGCCTTGTGAATTCTGTCTATGGCTTCTTTCCATTCCACAGCTCATTAGATCCAGAGAAAATATACGTGTATGGGTGATAACGATTAGATCAGGACTTGCTAATACTTTCAATAATTACTTATAATCATGCTTTTTTCCCCAACCCTAAAAGCTGTTGCTATTAATCCTGGTTTATAGATAAGAACTTTTTAAAATTTTTCAAGCATTACTCAATTCAAATATAATAGTAAAAAGCCAACCTGTTATTTTTGCCTTGGAACGTCAACTCCAATGCTTAAAAAAACAAGCTAGCCATTTAAAGATCCAAAGGCAGTAGAATAGAAGGCAGGCTGTTCTTTCCTGGTGGCTACAGAGAGAGAGCACAGATGCAGCAGCATCGAAATGCAACAAGCTCTCAAAAGCTGTCTCATCGGGCCTTGCCAAGACCTGCAAAGGTGCTTCCCCACAAACAGAAGCCTGTTGGGTGAGGACCGTGTCAGCGTCTTTGGAATAATTTCTTTGCCATTTTTCCAAGGCCTGGGCTGGAGGTAGGAACTGTAACTGACTCCTACCGATGGTCCTGGAGACTCTGGCTACGATGCTACCTGCTCCACAGGAGAATGTGTCTGGTGACACTCTAGCACATGCACGATGTTTGCTGCAAAAGTGAGTTAACCAAATGTCACTTTCCCTCAAGGTATCTACTGCAGCTAATTTATAAACCTAAACATGTCCCATAACATAGAATGGATAGTTACAGGTTGAATGATATGAAATTGCCAATGTGGACAATTTTTAACCTACAAAATGGTAGTCATATGATTCAATCGAATAAATGACGGCACATGCATTCAATATACCAGTGTATAACCATTAAAAATAAAGTGCACAAAGATTTTATAAGCAACATGAAAAAGTGCTTTCATTGTCATGTTAAGTTAAACAGTGGGCTAAAATATTACAAGTAAAATTTTTGTCTTGAATGTGTAGGGAAGAATACAAAGGAAAAACCCTGAAAAGGAAGGCATCCTTGCAGCTCTCTTTCTTCCCTCCCTTCTCTGCCCAGATCCACAAAAACAAAAACACAGGTAAACAAACAAACAAACAAAAATGGAACTAAGCTTTGGCCAGTCTGGCTTTCAGTTTCAGTTGTGCCATCTATTCGCTGAATTATCTGGAGAAAGATCCTTTCAGACCTTTCCATTCCTGTGCTCAAAATTTCATCTGTCAACTAAGGAGGGGGATTCTAGATGACACCTTGGAGCCCCAGAGCAATATAATTTAATTGAAAAAGTCAACATGATTTGAACACCAGACTATTTTAGCAAACTGTGACTTTGTTAGACACAGCAAAACAAGAGCAGGGCTTGTTAGACTTCACAAAGTCCATGGAAAACAGAGACTGAAGCACTCTTATTCCCAACTCAGTTTTCTAATTTATTCAGGTTTATTTCGGCTTACTTTGTTACTCAATTTAAAAAAAAAAAAGAAGTTCTTTAAGTAAGTCATTTGAAATTGCTTAGTTTAATTGCATTCTGGATTCTCAGTGAGGCAAAAAGCAAGTGGATTTTCTGGATGTCAAGATGTACAGATAAAATTTTGGGGGCATGGAAACTGTTTCTTATTAACTATTTTTCCTTTTTTATTTCGAGATTTTGGTGTTAATAACAGAATTTTAGATAATTGGAAGTAGTCCAGAGTTTAATATTTCTATCAAAAAAGGTTATACAAAATATATCACATACTTTAAAATAAACATGTTACAATTTTAAATATAACAATTTTATTTAAATTGCAGAACATAACAGAAATAGAAAAGCTTTTTAGGTATGACCATTTCAAACGTTCAACTTAAATGTGTTTTAATATACAAGTTTACCTTGACATTTTCAGATACTGTGAGAATTTTTATATATTCCTTTTGAATCTGTTCTTTATAGGATGAAGTAGAAATTAACCAATTTATGCTTTCCTCTCCATCTTGCCTGTGAGAAGATATCAAATCAAAGTACATCAATCCAGAAATACAATGTTGACATTTACCAGCATCAAAATTGATTCTCTCACATTGTAAAGACAATTTAAAATCAGTCTATGGAGCTTTAAAACATTTATTATTTTAACCAATATTGAAGTGACATTTTGCATACAATGAACACTAAGGTAGGTGCCAGATATTCAATAATGAACTCGCTGTCTAGTGAGCAAATCACATTTTAATAAAATAATTGCAAAACTGATCATCACAAAGTATGTGTATGATGTTGCAGGAATCTCATCTGATTCAGAAGAGGAGCAGGGCTACCTGGAGGTCTTCCCTGAAGATGTGCTAAGGAACTTAGGATTTAGAAATGGAAGTGAATTTAAGGTTGACTTAATGTAATATTCTGATTTGACTCCGGAGGCAGAATAGCATAGTGAGGTCTACAGTCAAAGCAGCTGGTTTTTATACCCAGAATTTATTGCTTAATCACCATGCAACAATGGTGATCAAACAGTGGTGATCACAGGCTTGTTCTGATTATCTATTGCTGTCTATCTTGGTTTGCCTGAGACTGTTCCAGCTTTACCACTCAAAGTCCTGCATCCCACAAAAGCCTTCAATTCTAAGCAAAAGGAAAGATTGGCCATCCACTAACAAATCACTTCAAAATGTAGTGGCTAAAAATACCAATATTTTATTTTCTGTCATATTCTGTGGATTGTCTGGGATATGATGGATGACTCTTGCTTGTAGTCTTTTGTTTAGTTGTGACAAGTGGTAGCTTCAGCTTATCTGTAAAATAATGCCAAGTACTTATGTCAAGGTTGTTGTGAGCTTCATGAGTTAAAAGGTATAAAGAATTTAGCACACTAGCTAATACACAAAAAGTATAAAAATATAAAAAAATATAAAAAGTATAAAAAATATAAAAAGTATAAAACAAGTTGATCTGTTGATAACAGTAGATTGAAGGAAAAGGGAGAGGTAAATGATAGCTCTACTGAGGGGAGATTAAATCAGTGTTTCAATGTTACTTTGGCAGCCAACATTTAATAGATGCTTTACATGCACAATCTCAGCTAATCATTCATCTACCTACACAGAACAGGCATTATCATTATCCCCATTCCAAACATGAGGAAACTGCAGCTTTAAAAGTACAATCACCTCCCAAGGTATCATAGTAGTGGAGATAAAATTTAAACTCAGACTTGCGTATAGAAAACCTATGCTCCTTCCACCTCTGTGTCTGCTCTGCAGAAAACTGCAAAGCAAGCTCTTAAAATCTTTATCCTAAAAATTTCACATCACCAAGAAGAAGTAACAAGGATAGGGATTATTCTGCTGTATTAAACATCCAAAATATGGACCAAAATATGTGAAAAACAGTTTTCAAGATATCTAGTAGAAGAAAAGAGATCCATGAAAGGAGGCAGAGATGAAGTTAGTACTATTATGTCCTCAGTTTTCTACCTTGAGAGAGTTTCCAGCTCACAAAAAGACAGGGAGAACCCAGAGCCATGCAAACTTGCTGGGATGAGGAGGCAGAGCCGAAAGTCAGGAAAGAAAGCTTGAACCTTCAGGAGAGAGTACCAGGGAGGAAAAAGGCTGAACAGGAAGAAAACTCTAAATGTGTGCAAAGTATTCACCCCAAACATTCAGGTAGTTACCAGCCAGTGCACGCATACGAGAAAATTAAGGATTAATGGTAACAGTGCCTGTTGCCTACACAAGGACAGAAATAGTGCATAGAACCACCAACCAGGCTGGAAAATCTTATGATTCATGGGCACTGGATAGAGTATACAGAAGGCTCTTGACTCATTAGTGGGGACTAGTAAGCACTAGACAAGCCACTGCTCCAATCTTATCTAAACACGTCTGAAATGCAAGAAACTGTATTCTTGCAGGAAAAGAATTAAACTGTTTTCAATGTCTGTACTGCATTTCAGAACAAAGCTCAAGAACATTGACAGAAATACAAAAATATGCAATGTCCAACCAGATAAAATTCAGAATGTCTAGGTTTGAATGCAGTATTACAACCATGTGAAAGGCAGGAAAGCATCACCCATAATGAAAAGAAGAATTCCATCTAAGTTAACCAGAACTGGCACAGATGTGATCATTAGCACACAAGGATATCAAAACAGTTTTTACAACTATATTCCACATATTTGGAGATGAGAATATTCCCTAGAGATAAGGCAAACAAAACAGTGTTCTCCCTAAACCCCTTACCTTCATCTGAAGAACCACACTCACTCTCCTGATTCATTCTGGTCTCTCAGTAACTAGTCTTTCAGATTTTCCTCAACCAGTTTTGAGCTCTGCACTACAGCATTGAATCCAATTCCAGCCACGGGCTTTATAGTCTCTTAGAGCTTGACTGAGACTATATGAAATGCAATAATAAAAGCCAGGAACTCTGCAAATTACGGTGCCAATTATAGAGGACTGAGAAGAATTTTAAAATCTAAGTATGTGCCAAAGTTAAGGATCAAAGACTGTCCACATGAAAGTGACAGTTACATTTGGTATAAGAGGAATTGTCCCAAGAGATTCCGTGGAGTGACCAGTACCCAGATGCAGTGACTGTATGGAAGTTTTTTGGAGCACACACTGCTGTATGCCCAGAAACTTCAGAAAATTGGCTAGCAGTTGATGACTGAAGGCCCTAGAATTTTAGTCTTGTGAGAGCCAATTGCTTCTTCTTCCATCTTCTTCTGCCTTTCATTGGCCACCTTTATTAGGCCCCTTGCCATCACTGGACTCTCACCAGACTCTCACTGCTATTCTAAATTCTGAATTCCACCAAGGCCATTGTATCAGAAACCCCACTTCTTGGCCAGGCACAGTGGCTCACACCTGTAATCCCAGCACTTTGGGAGGCCAAGGCGGGTGGATGCCCCGAGTCCAGAAGTTTCAGAAGAGCCTGGACAACATGCAAAATCCCATCTCTACAAAAAATCAAAAATTAGCTGGCATAGTGGTGTGTGCCTGTAGTCCCAGCTACTCAGGAGGCGGAGGTGGGAGGGTCACCTGAGCATGGGAAGTCAAGACTGCAGTGAGCCATGATTGTGTCACTGCACACTGCACTCCAGCCTGGGTGACAGAGTGAGATTCTGCCTCAAACAAAAACAAAAACAAAAACAGAAAACAAAAAACAAAGAAACCACACTCTTATCTCCTTTGTGATATCAGGCCTCGTAGATTAGATTTGTGTTTTCTTATTTGCTTTAGAACTTGTTTTGCCATCCTGTCTGATATAGTCAGGCTTTGTGTCCCTACCCAAATCTCATCGTGAATTGTAATCCCCAGGCGGTGACGGAGAAACCTGGTGGGAGGTGATTGGATCATGGGGGTGGTTTCCCTCATGCTGTCCTCAGGATAGTGAGTGAGTTCTCATGAGATCTGATGATTTTGTAAGTGTTCGGCAAGCTTCTCCTTTGCTCAGTCTTCTCTCTCCCGCAACCGTGTAAAGAAGATTCATGCTTCCCCTTTGCCTTCCACCATGCTTGTAAATTTCCTGATGCCTCCCCAGTCATTCAGAACTGTGAGTCAATTAAACCTCTTTTCTTTATAAATTACCCAGTCTTGGGCAGTTATTGATAGTGTGAAAACAAGCAGATTAATACAGTAAATTGGTACCAGAAGTAGGTATCAATTTACTGTATTAAAGATACAGTACTTTAATGTACTGCTATAAAGATACTAAAAAATGTTGAAGCAACTTTGGAACTGGGTAACAGGCAGAGGTTGGAACAGTTTGGAGGTCTCAGAAGAAGACAGGAAGATGTGGGGAATTTTGGAACTTCTTATAAACTTGTTGAGTGGTTTTGACCAAAATGCTGATAGTGATATAGTCAATGAAGTCCAAGCTGAGGTGATCTCAGATGGAGATGAGGAACTGATTGGGATCTAAAGCAAAGGTGAGTCTTGCTATGCTTTAAAAAGAGACTGGCAGCATTTTGCCCCTTCTTTAGAGATCTGTGGAACTTTGAATTTGAGAGAGATGATCTGAATTGGAACTTATTTTTAAAAGGGAGGCAAATCATAAAAGTTTGGAGAATTTGCAGCCTGATGATGCAGTAGAAAAAGAAAAACCCATTTTCTGGGAGAAATTCAAGACAGCTGCAGAAATTTGCATAAGTAATGAGGTGCCAAATGTTAATCTCCAAGACAATGGGGAGAATATCTCCAGGACATGTCAGAAACCTTCAGAGCAGTCCCTTTCATCACAGGCCATCAAAAGAGGTAAAAATGACTGTGGGCTGGGTCCAAGGTCTTCTTGACATGTGCAGCCTTTGGACTTGGTGCCCTGCATCCCAGTCACTCTAGTCATGGCTAAAAGGGGCCAAGGTACAGCTCAAGCTGTTGCTTCAGAGGGTGCAAGCCCCAAGCCTTTGTAGCTTCCACATAGTGTTGGTACAGTGGATGCACAGAAGACAAGAATTGAGGATTGGGAACCTCCACCTAGATTTCAGAGGATGTATGGAAATGCCAGGATGTCCAGGCAGAGGTGTGCTGCAGGGGCAGAGCCCTCATGGAGAACTTCTGGTAGGGCAGTGCAAAGAGGAAATGTGGGGTTGGAGCCCCCACACAGAGACCCCACTGGGGCACTGCCTAGTAGAGCTGTGAGAAGAGGGCCAACATCCTCCAGACCCCAGAATGGTAGATCCACTGATAGCTTGTATGATATTCCTGGAAAAGCTGCAGACACTCAATGTCAGCTGTGAAAGCAGCCAGGACAGGGCTGTACCCTGCAAAGCCACAGGGGCAGAACTGCCCAACACCATGGGAGCCCATCTCTTGAATCAGCCTGACCTGGATATGAGGCATGGAGTCAAAGGAGATTGTTGTGGAGTTTTAATATTTAATGACTGCCCCACAGTGTTTTGGACTTGCATGGGGCCTGTAGCCTCTTTGTTTTGGCCAGTTTCTCCCATTTGGAAATGGGAGCATTTATCTAATGCCTGTACCCCCATTGTGTTTTGGAAGTAACTTGCTTTTGATTTTATAGGCTCCTAGGTGGAAGGGACTTGCCTTGTCTCAGATGAGACTTTGGACTGTGGACTTTTGAGTTAGTGCTGAAATGAGTTAAGACTTTGGGGGTCTGTTGGGAAGACATGATTGTTTTGAAAGGTGAGGATATGAGATTTGGGAAGGGGCAGGGACAAAATTATATGGTTTTGCTGTGTCCTCACCCAAATCTCACCTTGAATTGTAATAATCCCCACATGTTAAGAGCAGGACCAGGTGGAGATAACTGAATCATGGGAACTGTTTCCCCCATATTGTTTTCATGGTAGTGAATAAGTCTCACAAGGTCTCATGGCTTTTTAAGTGGGAGTTCCCCTGCACAAGCTCTCTCTTGCCTGCCACCATGAAAGACACCCCTTGCTCTTCTGCCATGATTGTGAGGCTTCCCCAGCCATGTGGAACTGAGTCAATTAAATCTCTTTCATTTATAAATTACCCACTCGTAGGTATGTCTTTATTAGCAGCATGAGAACAGACTAATATGGTAAATTGGTACCAGTAAAGTGCTGCTGTAAAGATAACCGAAAATGTGGAAGTGACTTTGGAACTGGGTAACAGAGGCTGGAACAGTTTGGAGGGCTCAAAAGAGAACAGGAAGATGTGGAAAAGTTTAGAACTTCCTAGAGACTTGTTGAATGGCTTTGACCAAAATGCTGATAGCGATATGGACAATGAAGTCAGGTTTATGTGGTCTCAGATAAAGATGAGGAAAATGTCTCCAGGGCATGCAAGAGACCTTCACGGCAGCCCCTCCCATCACAGGTCCAGAGGCCTAGGAGGAAAAAATGGTTTCATGGGCTCGGCCCAGGTTTCCTAAGCTGAGTGCATCCTAGGGACTTGGTGTCCTGTATCCCAGCCACTCCATTCATGGATAAAAGGGTAAAAGGTATAGGTTGGGTCATGGCTTCAGAGGTGGAAGCCCCAAGTCTTGGCAGCTTCTACGTAGCATTGAGCCTCTGGGTCCACAGAAGTCAGGACTTGAGGTCTGAGAACCTCTGCCTAGATTTCAGAGGACGTATGTAAAGACCTGAATGTCCAGGCAGTGGTGTGCTGCAGGAGTGGAGCCCTAATGGAGAACCTCCACTAGGGCAATGGAGAAGGGAAATGTGGGATAGAAGCCCCCACAAAGAGTCTTCACTGGGGCACTGCCTAGTGGAACTGTGAGAAGAGTGCAAGTGTCCTCCCGACCCCAGAATGGTAGAACCACACACAGCTTGCACTGTGCACCTAGAAAAGCCACAGACACTTAATGCCAGACTGTGAAAGCAGTTGGAAGGGGGTCTGTACCCTGCAAAACCACAGAGGTGGAGCTGCCCAAGAAAGTGGAAACCTGCCTCTCATGTCAGGGTGACCTGGATGTGAGACATGGAGTCAAAGATTATTTTGGAGTTTTAAGATTTGACTGCCCTGCTGGATTTGAGACTTACATGGGGCCTGTAGCCTCTTCATTTTAGTCAATTTCTCTCATATGTAATGGGAGCATTTTTCCAATGCCAGTACCCCCCATTGTATCTAGGATAAATCTTGCTTTTGATTTTACAGGCTCCTAGGCAGAAGGGACTTGCCTTGTCTCAGACAAGACTTTGGACCGTGGACTTTTGTGTTAATGCTGAAAATGAGTAAAGACTGTGGGGGACTGTTGGGAAGGTGTGATTGATTTTGAAATGTGAGGACATGAGATTTGGGAGGGGCAGAATGATATGGTTTGACTTTGTCCCCACCCAAATCTCACCTTGAATTTTAATCCCCAGGTGTTAAGAGAGAGACTTGGTGGGAGATAACAATTGGATCAGGGGGCAGTTTTCCCCATGCTGTTCTTGTGATAGTGAGTGAGTTCTCATGAGATGTGATAGTTTTATGTGCTTGGTAAGTTCCTCCTTCACACTCACTCTTCTTTCTCCTGCTGCCATGTGAAAAATGTCCTTGCTTCCCCTTCACCTTCTGCCATGATGGTAAGTTTCCTGAGGCCTCCCCAGGTATGCAGAACTGTGAGTCAATGATGAAACCTCTCTCTATATATATATATCCCAGCCTCAGGCAGTTCTTTGCAGCCATGTGAAAATGAACTAATACACCAGCTTACAAAGGTTAGGAAAAACTATCCCTGTAACCCTTTATTAATTTTTCAATCTATTCCTGTATGAAAAGGTTAAAATGTGACATTTCTTTTTGAGACAGAGGCTTGCTCTGTCACCAGGCTGGAGTGCAGTGGTGCAATCTCCAGCAACCTCTGCTTCCCAGGTTCAAGTGATTCCCCTGCCTCAGCCTTCTGAGTAGCTGGGACTACAGGTGCATGCCACCATGCCCAAACAATTTTTTTGTATTTTAGTAGAGACGGGGTTTCACCATGTTAGCCAGGATGGTCTCAATCTCCTGACCTCGTGATCCACCTGTGTCAGCCTCCCAAAGTTCTGGGATTACAGGCATGAGCTACTGTGTCCAGCTGGCATCTTTTATTTGATTGTCCTTCCTCATTTACCTTGCAACCAGGCCAGAGAAGGCAGACTCTGAGATTTGGTGTTCACATCCCTTCCACTCTCAAGCTCTCATAATATGACGTCTCTGAAGCAGTCTGACTGAGCAAAAATTGGATGGATGAGTTTGGACATGTGGGATCTTGTTAATTCTTTTTCATTATCTCAATCATTTTGAGAAAATATTTAATTTATCTGCTTATCCTCAAACAGGCTAGTGGAACTCAATCAGGTTTTCTTAATGTTCTTTGGTTGATGAACACATTTTTAAAAATAAAATTTAAGAAATAAAATGTAAAATGATAAAAGAAAAGCCCTAAGTTAATTACAGATGCTGGTGGAGTGGGAGGTCTGCTAAAGTTTCAGACACCGAGACTCACCCTCTCCTGCTTGTGTCCTCTGAGGCACTTCCACAGAATGACAAATTCTCCATAAAGAATCATTGGGAAGCTCCTAGACAAAACAATGTCTCAAATCTATGCTAGGTCTAAAGTCACTTGAATTTTTGTTTCTCTTAAATTATGTACTAGAGCCCAATTCGTTAAAAATAAAATAAACATTATCAGTATCACTTATTTTTATTTCAGCCCACCAACACAGCACAATGAAACACATTGCTAGCTGGGGTTTAGCCATGGCTATGCCATTCAAAAACTGCTGAGACTTCAACTAAGTCACTTAAGCTTTGTGTTTTCATCTGTAAAATGAGTATCTCAGGTTAGAATACCTCTAAGATCTCTTACGGATTCCTCATTCCAGAATCCAATCTTTTCTAAGCAATCCTTCTCCAACTATTAGCAGTTCATTTAGAAATCCTTTAATGAAAGGACAATTTTTCAGGATAGATTAATTACATTGTAATGAATAGGTGGGAAGTGTGTGCCCTAATAGCCAGAATACAGTTAAGTGTATTTTTGTAAATATGCAAACTCCTCATTTGTCTTTATGAGGTCCCATTTGTCTTTTGGCATTTTGATGACTAAACCAATGCCAAACCAATTTGGAACAAGTAAAATATGCTATCATGAGATATGTGTTTTGTCAATTGTACTCACAAAGTCTCTCTCTCTCTCTCTCTCTCTCTCTCTCTCTCTCTCTCTCTCTCTTTCTCTCTCTCTCTCCCCCTTCCTCTCTTTTTTTGGTTTGTTCTTTCTGAATAATTACCAGACAGCTGCAAGTCAGGGATAACAGAGACTCCACATCCAATAACATGGAAAGGTGACATGCATGAACCAAGTTAGAGAGGAAAACGAATAAATGGGAACAAAATACAGGAAAGGGGCAAGAAAGACAAAGACAAAAATAAATAAAATTCCCCCTCTACTCCCCTTTATCAAACTTTCAAGCCAAAAATATACACAGTGACAGTTCCAGATGGAGAAATAACAGTCTGTTTGCCATCTGCAGAGAGAAAACAGTACAGTGAATCTGCAATTTAAAACTAAAAGTCATTAGGAATAGAGTTAAATAATGTATGTCAGAATTAAGGGATTTGGTACAAAACCCTTTGCCAAGACCCTGGGGTGCTTCTGTGTGGGTATGTGTGGTTCAGAGAGTGAAAATTAAATCCTTTGACAACTAGAAAATAAATGTGGGGCTCACTAAGGGGTAGTAAATAGAAGACTTTAAGTGAAAATCATACGTTACTGAGGAGGGGGTGGAGGAGAATTAACAAACTTGCCCTGAAGCATTTGGTGATTTTATGAGACTAAATATAGATATATTCCACTGAAGCCTAAATGTCTTCACTCAGAGGATGTATGTGTTGCATAATTAAAGAAGATCAGAGCTAATTCAGAAAGCCAGCTGAGAAAAATGCTGCTGAGCAATTGTTATTTTTCAGATTCTATAATCAAGGTCATCCTCAGGGGTATGGAATGAGAAACAAATGACTCTGGGTGGTACTCCATTGCCATCATTCCAATTCCACGTGCAGTGTGCCTAGGAAATAGCATGGACTTTGCAGCCAGAAAGACCTGGATTTATATCTCTTTACTACTATTCATGGGCTGGGTTACTCTGGGCAAGTTTCTTAATCTATCTGGTCTCAGCTCTCTTCATCTATAAGATGTTGATCACAAAAACACAGAGAGGGCTTAATGTGCTAGGTACCACTGTAAGTGCTTCACATATAATAAGTAATTTAATTTTTACAACAACCCTAGGAAGATAGCACTCTTATTAGCCTTATTTTACAAATGAGAAGATTGAGTCACAGAGAGATTGAATTTCTTGTTTAAGATTATACAGCACATAAGTGGTAGAGATGTGATCCCTGAAAGTAAAACTCCAGAGAACTTACTTATCCGTAGTACGAGGTTGTTATAATCTTGTAGAGAATGTTGGAAAGTACTCAAAACAATGGCTTATATTAGAAACCCAACAAATATTAACATGTTCATTTTCTTCCCGATCAATAATTTGTTTATTTACTAAGCATTTTAAAAGATATTAATATGTGTCTGAAACCATGCCAGATCATAAAGCTAACATTTTTCACTCTCTATTATATCATTTAATTCTTATAATTATCTGCATCTATGACATAAATGCCGATATTATCAGGGACTTTGGTCTTTGCAATTCCCTTTGCATGAAATGGTTTTGTGATAGATAGCCACATGGCTCGTCTCTATGCCATTTAATTTTCTGGGACGACTTTCCTAAACACCATATTTAAAACAGCAGAGTTCATCATCATATCTCCCCTTACCTTGCTTTATTTTACGTTAGAACATAAAAGAATCTGGATATATATGCTGTCTTTCTTTCTCAAAATAATGAAAGCTTCATTAGGGAAGGAATTTTGTCTGTTTTGCTAACCTCTGTTCTGTATCACCAGCACCAGTAGATACCTATTTAGTGAATAAATGAATGAATGAATGAATGATACCCATTTTGCAGTTGCAGAAATAGAGACACAAAAAGTTTTTCGACCTCCCAAAGCTGCACAGATAGAAAGTGGTAGACTTTGAACTAGAATCTAAACTTAGGCAGACCCACTGGAGCTAGTATTAGCCACCATGCAACCTTGAGGGATGCAGCTCCTGCTCTCAAGCTGCCTACAGTGCAATGGTGAAGTCTCATACACAAGAATCCTCTTTCATTATGCATGGATCCTTTCATCTAACATGCATAGAGCACCTTAAAGTTAAAAGTTACAGTAGTTCCCCATTTTCTCAGGGGAATATGTTCCAAGACCTTCATTGGATACCACATAAATGAAACTGCATATAGTATCAAACCTGATTGTGATCAATCAGAACATATTTTTATTTATTTCTTCCATCCACAAATTTAATGCCTTTCCATCTCAACTAAGCACTTATGCACTGTGGCCATAACTTTTACAGTTTGAGGTGTGACAGCAAAACTAGCACAAATTTATTTTTTCTCCTTCACAGCTTCAGGAATAGAAGATTCACTTTTACCTTACATCTTAACAACCTCAGCATACAATTTTTTTTTCTTAAATGGAGAGCTTTTACCTTTTCACTTAAACGAAGCATTTTGTAGCTGCTCTTGGGCTGTTTAGACTGTCAGCATCACTGCTCTTATGCTTTGGGACTATTATTAAGTTAAATAAGTATTTCTTGAACACAAGCACTGCAATACCAGGACAGTTGATCTGAAAACTGAGAAAGCCTCTAAGTGACTCATGGGCAGGCAGCGTGTACAGCTTGGTTATGCTGGACAAAGGAACAATTCATGTCCCTGGGCAGGATGGAGAGGGATAGTGTGAGATTTTTTCATGCTACTCAAAATAGCATGCAATTTAAAACTCATGAATTGTTTATTTCTAGAATTTTCCATTTAATATTTTCTTACTGTCTATCTGCTTGGTTACCAATTTCTTGTGGTATTCCTCAAGTTTCCCAACCTTTCTCAAATCACGGAACATGCAGAAAATGACAGTATTTTAATGGTACACTGGGTAAGTAGGTGAAGCCATTAATAGTTGTCTCCTGAAAGCCTCCAGCTGGCAGATCCTACAAACCAAAGCTTTGCCTCTGCCCTAGTGCTGAAGAGAAACATACTGTGGCCACTTGTAAACCGTTCATGGCACATATATGAGCCACAAGATACCAATTAGGAAGTGTAGTAATGCAGGACTTAAAAAATAGGTAGTTTTTCATTTATAGGGAATATTGTGTTTCATCCCCATGTGACTTCAGTTTTTTTGGTTGTTTGTTTTTATCAGTACAAGGATTACTGCATAACACTTCTGAGGGGAAGGAAATAGTGAATTTAAAATAGCAGCCTAGTATACTTTTAAGAAGGCTAGAATCACAGAGAAGTTTGATTTCCCCCAAAATGAGACAGTGTGTCCTGAAGACTGAGTTAAACCTCCCATTATTGGCATGAAGCCCTAAGTGTCTCTAGAAGTAAATGAAGGAAAGAAAGAGAGAAAGCAAAGAGGAGAGAGAGAGAGAGAGAGAGAGAGAGAGAGAGAGAGAGAGAGAGAGAGAGAGAGGAAGCAGGAAATTAGTAAACTGTGCTGTGACTATTGCTGATTGTTTTAAATTAAGTCTCACTAAGCTCTGAATGGCACTTCTCAAAAGATAATTTAGATACATTTCAACAAGGGCTAAAAACATATAATGTTGAAAACATTTTTGTTTCTCTAAAAGGGATATTTATTTACTGTATAATATGCAAAAAGGGGCTATCTTGTTGATCATGCTCCAATAGGGTCATGAACATATTGCTGAATACAACCATAGCTCATCATCTATGCCTTAAGGGGATAATAATGAATTCACGTACCTGCC
Source organism: Macaca nemestrina (assembly GCF_043159975.1). NCBI lineage: Eukaryota > Metazoa > Chordata > Mammalia > Primates > Cercopithecidae > Macaca > Macaca nemestrina. The sequence goes on along the minus strand of NC_092132.1, from coordinate 13,801,504 downwards.
CTTTCTAGAGTCATGACTTTTTGGTGAATTTCAATGTGTCTGTGTCTACCTCTGAGTCCCAGTGAGCTCTGTCAGCTTGAGGTCTACAGTGGGGATATTAAAGAAGGAAAAAGGATAAATCCCATCTTTGGTAGAAGGTTTCAAGCAGTACAGATAAGCCCTAAAGGTTGCTTAGCATTCTTTTAGATAAGGAATATAATATGATGTCCCAGATCAAAGAAAAGCAAGGCCACGAAAGAAACCCAGGCTTAAGTTTTGGAAACATCTAAAACACTTGCAATTACTTTATTTTTCATAATTTTAACATCTTCAGAAAAATGGTGAGATTAGACTAACCCACTGATTTCCAAAGGGTGCCTCACTGATAGACCTCAGAGGCTGCCTTGTGATTGATTATGGAGGATGTGTGGAGACAGGACAGAGGATCTATAGTATATTAGTCTGTTCTTGCCCTACTAATAAAGACATACCCAAGACTGGGTAATGTATAAAGAAAAAGAGGTTTAATGGACTCACAGTTCCATATGGCTGGGGAGGCCTTACAATCATGGTGGAAGGCAAAGGAGGAGCAAAGGCACATCTTACATGGTGGCAAACAAGAGAGCCTGTGCAGGGGAACTACCCTTTATAAAACCACCAGATCTCATGAAACTTATTTGCTATCACGAGAGCAGCATGTGAAAAACCTGCCCCCCTTATTCAATTAGCTCCCACCGGTCCCTCCCACAACATATGGGAATTATGGAAGCTACAATTCAAGATGAGATTTGGGCGGGGACATAGCCAAACCATATCATATAGGTAGTTTTTCCCCACTCTAGCAGAGAAGCTCCACTTTCCTTTGTATAGTATTGAGATCTTCTCAGTAAGATTTTATTTGAATAAAATGACAAGCTGCTTTAAAAATCTTTGCAAACTTTTTCACTCAACAATAGCTAAGGGCCATGTTACTTTTCAACGGCAGTGGTATCCCATTTTAGGCTTCTCCCCTAGAAGTTTGGGCTGAGTTTAACTTGTCAAGGTCCTAAATATCATACCTGAAAATCTTGAAACTCTTCAAGGTTTCCACACAAAATCCAAATTACTCTGAAATTTATCCTCTCATTGTTTCATGGTGTTTCTACCAACTGTTGGTTTTCATGAGCATAAGAGGTCCAATCTGTAGCTTAAGAAATTATATTTTTTGAGGACATTCAAGCCCCTTGCTGAAATCCTTAACAGAGCACATTCTCACACATTATTGATAAAAATATAAAAATACGTTTACCTATGTCCAGTAATTGCTCTTGGGATACCTGATCCTATAGTTTGAATGGGTTCACTAAAATTCATGTGCTGGTAACTTAATTCCTAACACACTGGGAGGAGTTGCCAAATAAGGCATAATTAGGTAATGAAGGTTCTGCCTTCATCAATGGATTAATGCTGTACTCTTGGGACTGGGTTAGTTATTGCAAGGATGGACTTGTTATAACAGTGTATTTAGCCTCTTCTTGCTCTCACTCTCACCCTCCTTTGCTTTTCTGCCTTCTACCATAGGATGACTCAGCACAAAATCCCTTGTCCAATGCAGGCACCATGCCCTTGAACTTCCCTGTCTCCAGAACTATGAACCATACAAACTTCTTTTTTTTATAAGTTACTCAGTCTTCAGGATTCTGTTATAGCAACATAAAATGAACAAAGATACCTATGCTAGAGATAAAAGCACAAAACCAACATAAGAACACTTCTCATAACATTGTTTGTACTGTGAAGAATTAGAAATGAATGTCTAACAAAAAAGAATACATTAAAAAGTAATAAATACATATGATAGACTAGAAGTTCAAATAAGTAAATTGTGTCTACTTGTAACAGTATGAAAAGATCCCCAAACAGTACTTTAAAAATTTAAAAAGTGAATGGCTGAATGTTACATTCATTACAAAGCATGTAATGCCAAATGTAAATTGAAAAATTGTATTTCATATTTTCTATGAGTATGTATATAGAATACAGAAAAGACTGGAAGGAATCACCCAAATTTAAAATAATCTTGTTCTTGAAGGAGGATGTGTGGTTTTGAGATGGAAAAATGTTTGGGAAAAGGCTGTGTTTAGAGACAGAGGTCAAGTGGGACTTTAAAATTTAACCAGAATGCAGCAGATGTTTTTGAAAAAGGTAAATACTGTCTCTACATATATTACTTACATAATTTTAAAACAATAATATGCCTAAAAAAATGACGGGAACCAGTAGTGCCAAATTGTGAGTGGTAGTTTATTTTGACAGGTAGAAATATGTGTTGTTGTTGTTCTATATCCTTTCCTATATTTAAATTCCATGACTGCATCCAAGCCCATATGCTTAAAAACAAAGTTTTCATTAAGGCAGGGCTTATGGTATCTGGTACTTAATTTTAATCAATTAAGTTTGTTCTGATCAATTTCAGCAATGCACTCTGCAGTCACTCAGCCACTAGCAGCATCCGTATTAAAGGCAAGCCACACCTAATGTGACAAGACTGTGAAACAGACCTGTGTGAACCAAGGTTTAGACTGAGTGGGACTTAGAAATTCAATGGACACACATAGTTCATCTTATGTAAAGAGGGAACAAAAAAGAAGGAAACAAAATAACAAACAATTAAGTTTTCTCCCCTCTGGTCATACTGGAAAGTCTTTAATCAAAATGATCATGTCTGTATTTCAGAAGGAGGGAGACATTTTGAGAGCTGGAAATGGACATACAGAAGAACAGACAGAAATACACTCTTATTTTCTGAGTAGAGTTTGATTTGTGGCAAAATAAGCTTGATCAGTGTCCTAATCCCAGACACCACAAATTCCATGCACGGACTCTCATGACACTTCAAAGTCTGTTGTCCTTTAATCTGATTCCTTTGAAGACTGGGAAAAGAGAGTCATGTGGCATCAGTCTGGGGTCCAGATAGACCTCCTGTTGGGTAGCAGAGAGAAGAAAAGAGGGATCCAGCCAGATGAAAAATTAGAGCCTAAACTTCTAAATTAGGATCTGTCCCCATGCCTGGCAAATACAAGCTGCCAGGTTGTTTAGTTGTCCTTGCCTGCAGCCACATGGCAATGTTTTAATGAGCTGCTACTTTGGAGAGGCCCAATGTAAGAAGGTCTTTTTCTTATTTCTATTTTTTGGAAGCAGACTGAATGGCAACTACCAGACTATCTGGTGGCAGAGAAACATAAGCTCTGCCTTGGAACCAGGAAAACTCCAAGTTTTACAAATCACCAAAGGGAGAGAGCCAGCAGGCTTTGGAAATTTATCTAATAACACGTGCCTAGAGTTGGGACACATCTAGACAAACCAGGGCCTAAGTTCCAGCTCCCCACTTATTTTATTCACCATGGACTTCCTCACTTCCAAATCTTTGCTTATCATTTTCTTACTACCCGGACCTCTTCCTCTTCAGGCTTGATCTTCCTCTAGCTCTTTTCAACTCCTCTTTTACCTTTTCCCAGTTCTTAGCAATGACAGCCCCTACTCTTACTATAAATTCCTGGTTTGTTGAGCTTCCTCTTGGCCTTATCCCTCTCCTACTGCATTCTCTGTCATCAAATTGTAGGTATCATCTCCCTTTTATCATTGCTCCATGTCAGAACTCCAACCTCAAATATGGATTAATATTATGGCTCTAATATAATATGGTATTGATATAGAATGCATAACCTAAGACAGGTATTATTCTAAGTGCTTACTTACATGTATTATTTTAATCCTCACAACAGCCTTATCAGATAGATAGAGTGAATATCTTCATTTTTCAGATGTGGAAGCAGAGGCAAAGAAAATAAATAAGTGGTGGAACCAGCAATTGGACGCTGAGCCCATGTTTCTTAACTTCTTCTTTTTTTTTTTTTTTTTTGAGATAGAGTCTCGCCTGTCGCCCAGGCTGGAGTGCAGTGGTGCGATCTCTGCTCACTGCAAGCTCTGCCTCCCAGGTTATCCTGCCTCAGCCTCCCAAGTAGCTGGGACTACAGGCACCCTCCACCACACCCCGATAATTTTTTGTATTTTTACTAGAGACAGGGTTTCACCATGTTAGCCAGGATGGTCTCGATCTCCTGACCTCGTGATCCGCCTGTGTTGGCCTCCCAAAGTGCTGGGATTACAGGCATGAGTCACTGCGCCCAGCCGTTTCTTAACTTCTTTACCACATTACCTCTGTCCCCATCTGAATCACTTTTCCTCCACTCTGTCTTCTATGTTGAGGTCATGTCATCTTTCCAAAGCAGAGATCTGATTATTTATACTCTGTTCTATATGCTACTTAGTAAGCATGACAGAATAGAAAGCCCTTCCTGTCTTTGTCTTAGTGAGCAGAATCAGACATAAGCAGAATTTAGGGGATTCTAAGTTTTAGATTCCATTCTGAAAGATCAAAGTATCTAGACATACAGGAACTTTCAAGACATAAACTGTTACTGTTCACGTAACAGTAGCAACTCTGGATGTATGCTTTCTTGTGGAATTTTCAAAAAGGAATTTTAGATAACATTGTAAGTTTCCTCTATGATACAAGGACAGATTTACTGAGACAAGTGAGTGATTTTCCTGAGATGCGAAGTTCCCAGACTAATGAGAAATAGTCCAGAAGTGTGACCATATATACTTGACCTCCATAAATAAGAATCTCAGACCTGTAGAGCTGAAATCAGTAATTCAACTAAAAAAAAAAAATCTTAGTCATGTTCAAGGGTGATAAACATAGCCTACTCTTCCCAAGATATAGGAATGGAATTATTTTCCTTTAAGCAGACAATAAATTCTCTGATTACACTTTTCTATGGCTGACATATTCTAGGATACCATTTCTCAGAAGATAAAGAGTAAGACTGGCTTCAATGAATGAGGAATTCAGTGATAACTACCTCACGTGTGTTGCCTCACTTGATTAATACACATGCACATGTACAAATAGAGGGTTTATTATTACCTCCGTTTTACAGATAGAGGGACCAGTGCTTGCTGAGATTAAACAACTTGCTCCACGTCCTTTCACATTACACATTAGGATGTTGTAGATTTGAACTCAAGCAGAGAGCCTTCAGACTCCAGAATCCGTATGTGTTCTACTGAATTCTGCCAGATTTGTGAGCAGATATGGAAAGAAGCCTGTGCTTCCTTTCATCTGGCACTGGTGATTACGCTTGTCATATGATCACATAGGGGACACTAAGAAATGCAGGCTTAAGGCCAGGTGCCATGGTTCATGCCTATAATCCCAGCACTTTCAGAGGCCCAGGTGGGCAGATCACTGGAGCCCAGGAGTTCAAGACTAGCCTGATCAACATGGTGAAACGCCGTCTCTACTAAAAATATAAAAATTAGCCTAGCGTGATGGTGCACACCTGTGGTCTCAGCTACTCAAGAGGCTGAGGCAGGAAGATCACTTGAACCCAGGAGGGAGAGGTTGCAGTGAGTTGAGGTCATGCCACTGCACTCCAGGTTGGCTGGTAGAGCAAGACTCTGTCTCAAAAAGAAAAAAAAAAAAAAAGGAAGAAAAGAAAAGAATAAAAGACATGCAGGCCTAAGTATACCTCTTTTTAAATGAATTTACATAATCTGAAGTACAGGTTTGTGTCTACTTGATTTATCAACACCTTTCCTTTGTCTCTGGAAATACCCTGGTACAAAGAAGAACATAAGCTAAGATTACTGGAAAGAGAGGAACTTCACCTTAACCACCAATCTAAACGAGAATTTCACCAAGTGTTTTGAAAATTGAAAAGCCTTAGGGAACCGAGCTTATGAAGTTCTGAGTTCAAGCAGGTCTAAGTTCCAGCTTTAGTCCCACCATCTGGGTCATTTTGTACAAGTACTTTAAATTCTCTGAGTTCTAATCTACTCATGTAAAAAATAGGCTATTAATATATAACTCATCAGGTTTTGAAAATCAAGTAAGTTAATACTTGAGCAAATTGCCTATCTTCAATACCTTTGAATACCACTATAATTATATTATTCACTCCAGAATAAATAGCAACTTGTGATCATGAAGCATTTACACATCTCCAAGACAATTTCCTTAACTATTACTCTGTTTGATGTCAGCCTTATATTGCATTTTAACCCAGTGTACATTTTTAACCTTTTGATTGATGAGGAAATGAAGACCTGAATACATTTTGATTTGCTTACTTTTTTCATTTAGCTGACAATTCAGCCAGTGTCCCAGCTTCGTGCATTATTTTCTACCCACATCAAAATAGAAAAATCAGGTTAAAATGCATTTTATAGGTTTTAAGTAGCCAGTTGAATGGCTTCCATACTTCTCCAAGCAGAAGAATGGCCAATATTACTTATACTTTCCATGATCTACAGATATAATATGGGGAACACTTACATGCGGCAATGCATCTATTACGAAGGATAATGAACACTGAAGGGAGACATACATTTTAATGACACTTAAAATGAGGAAACTACTGCCTTCTCCCAATAACAAGAAACACATTTGCCCCCTTCCACCAGGCAGCAAACGTCTCAACTTAGCTGTATTCAAAAACAATGGGGAAGGGAGAAATAACGTAAGTAATTTAAAGTCTGAAGTAACTATACCCATTACCTTATACGAACTCTTAAAATATCTACATAAGGTTCCAACAGGAGAAAAACTTTGCCTGTGATAGTGCGAGCCATGACTAGATCCATGCACTTTTAATTTTCAAAACTTGATGAAATGCTAGTTTACAAGAGCGACTAATTTAAAGTTTCTTTCTTTCCAAGAATCTCAGAATGAGTTCCTCTTTCTCTTCAATTTTCTGATTTCTACTCATTCTTCAGAACTCAATTCAAATGATCTTCTTCAATGACATTTTTTACCTCTTCTCCAAAATTAGGTTATACTCTTTTTTGTATGTTTTCATAATGCCCTTGACTTCCCCTTTGCAACACCTTAAACAATTTCAGTGAAATAACTACATATTTAAATAAATACATATTTAATGTGTTCTTTTTAGTTATAACTGTAAGCTCCATAAAGGCTAAAATATATCTGTGTAGTTTGTCACCATCCCTGTGCCTAGACTGATACCTGGGACATCCTAAATCCTTAAAAATTAGTTCTCCAATGATTGGGTGAAAGAATAAGTGTTCTTATAGAAATACGATCATTGTTAAGGCTGGTTAGAGAGAACCACATGAAAGGGAGGTAACTTGAAGTCATCTTTTATGGAAGGCAACTAGTAAGATTCAGAGAGAAGATAGGGTAATGGACATATTAGATCAGGCAGAAAGTGTTATGGGAAAGATGAGAAAGAAAACCTGGGCAACACAGGGACAGTGATTTCTAACAGGGAGATACTTGGCCTCAGACTTACATGACATTTAAAAATAATATCCTGATAATGACCATTTGTCGCCAATCCTCCCATCACCACCTAACTTGAATCCACCATCATCTCCCTATACCACTACAATGACCCCCTCATTAGAGACACTACATATCCTTTGCACTCAAGTAACAGGATCCCCATCCAATATGACAGTGAGTTTTTACAAATGTGAATCAAGTAACCTCTCCATTACTAAAACTTTCAATAACCCCCCGTCCACACTCTCAACCATGGCCTTTTAAGCCCTACCTGATGTGGACACTGGCTGCATTAATGGTCTCCCCTGTGCTCACAGCCACCCAGGCACGCTGACCTTCTTCTGTTCCTGACATAAGCCAAGTCTGTTTCCTCCTCCAAGCCTTGGCATAACATATCTCTAGCTGGAAATCTCCCCCCCAAGATATTCAGAAGCCTCACTCCTTCTCATCGCTTAGAATATACTCAAATATTATAATATTTATTTATAAATGCTTTCCCTTTTTCAACTTCACTGCATTGACCCTCTTTTATCTATACCATCAACCGATATAAATTATTTGGGATAGACTTGGTTATACTGCAGAAGCAAAACAAAACAAACACAGGTTTATCACTACCAAGCTTTAGTTCTTGCTCACTCTCATGTCCATCACAAGCCAGCTGTGGGCTCTACTTCACGTTTCCTCACTCAAGGAAACAAACTGACAGATCGTCCACCACTTTGGGTAAGAGTATGGAAATTCAAGCACTGGCTTTTAAAGCTTTCACCCAGAAGCAATGTTCGTCATGTTTAATTGGTCAAAGTGAGTCCTAAGTATACATACTATCACTAGTTCAGGTGCAATTCTTTCATCTGTCTGGAGGGAAGACTGGAAGTTCTTGGTAAATAGCATTAGTCATTACCATAATCTGCTTTGTTCTTCTTAATAGTGTCTATTATTACCTGAAATGTATCCCATTTTACATGGTTACAGGTAGGCAAGGACCGAATCTTTCAAATTCACTATTGTATCCTTAGCACTTTGGACAGTGCCTAGAACAGGCTCCTGATGGTTAATATTGTCTACTTGATTGGATTGAGGGATGCAATGTACTTTTCCTGGGTGTGTCTGTGAGGGTGTTGCCAAAGGAGATTAACATTTGAGTCAGTGGACTGGGAGAGGCAGACCCACCCTCAATCTGGTGGACACAATCTAATCAGTTGCCAGTGCCACCAGAACAAAAGCAGGCAGAAGAATGTGGAAAATCTAGGCTGACTTAGTCTTCCAGCCTACATCTTTCTCCTGCACTGGATGCTTCCTGCCCTCAAACATCAGATTCCAGGTTCTTCAGCTTTGGAACTCTTGAACCTTCAACCACAGACTGAAGGCTGCTCTGTTGGTTTTCCTGCTTTTGAAGTTTTGGGACAGACTGGCTTCCTTGCCCCTCAGCTTGCAGACAGCCTATCGTGGGACCTCAGCTTGTGATAATGTGAGTCAATATTCCTAAATTCCCCTTTCTTTATACATCTACCCTATTAGTTCTGTCTCTCTAGAGAACCCTGACTAATACAAGGCTAGATGTTCAGTATGTAATTGTTGATTATTAGAGAGCTACTGAAACTGACAAGAAGGTACCTACTGAAAAATCAGGCCTGAGGATAAGGAAAATATTGGATGACATTTAGGAACCTTTGTAGAACTGTGATTCTACAAAGTCTAACCACTTACTTATTTAACTTATTCATTAATCCATTGACCCGTTGCTCAGCAAATAAAACCAAGAACCTGTTATGTTACTGTGTTTAGTGCCGTGAAGAGAATGATGAATAAGACAGCTCTTGACCATCAGACACTAACAGTCTAGTTAGGAAGGCAGACAGGTAAAACAAATGAATTCAATATGAGGTGATTGACACCAAAGGAAAAATGACAGAGTCTCTCTGGATTATTGAAAATGTGTCTTGTGCACCCCCAACTTTGGACTTATAATAAAAGTACAGATTTAGATCAAGTAAATGAGCCCATCAATGTGGATACTTCTTTCAGGACCTCACTTCTAACAGTATTGTCCAAATTGTCCATCAAGAGAAAATTGTTCAGTTTTCCAGACTTGAGCTTATAGACAGTGTCTCCTTGGGGGAAGGGGACAAGTGGGGAGAATGAAAAATTCCCTTGTATTCTGTGAAACAGAGATTTTAGAAAAATTCAACATCTGCAGCTCATCACTGGCCAAAAATAAGTGCTGCTTTGCAGTATGCCAGATGCTCCTCCTCACTGGAGGTACTACATAAGAAATACAGTACGGTTAAGGCAGAGAATGGAAGCAATCAATGAGAAACACAGTTCACCCTGAGAGTAATCAAGTCTTAACTGGGATCCCAGGCCACTCAACCAGGGAGGAATGCAAAAAATTGCACTTAATCCCACTTTTTCTTTGTAGTGATAAGGACATAAATTCCCAAAAAGGACAAGAAGTCACTTAATGATAGAATAATGAGTCCTCTTTATTTTTCTCGGCCTGAATAAACTGTAATTTTTCTCTTTTCTTTTAATCAAGAGCAGTCTTTCTTTCTCAAGTTTCTGAAAGAAGCATAGTCAGATATAAGAGCAGCAAACCAATCCTAAATACTTCAACACGCACACACACACACACACACACACACATACATGTACACATACACACACCTATACACATGATAGGTAGATATAACCAACATTTGTGAAGGGGACTTGTATACAAAGCACAGCATTGGGTATTGCTATTAGCAAAGCAATATTTTCAAGTGTGGTAAGACAAAAATAAGGAAATAAAGAAAGCAATGTGATTCTTGTTGTCCACAATGTAGTCAGAGTCCAATAGAGATCTTAGGTGCCAAATACATTATGGAGTTCACTGCAGCTTTATGTAAATTTAAAGAAAAACCAGACCAGACTATAAAATAAGCATAAGAGGAATCAATGTATTCCTGATTTTTTCATGACAATTATGTAAATTTTTGTGTGATCTAATTTTTAAAATGTATCAGACAGTCATGAAAATGTGTCCATCAGATCCTGCTACAGAAAGCAGGATCTGTATATAGGTGATTGATAACCCCAGCTTCTGCCTTCACTATATCGACATTAATTAATTAGTACAGATTCACTACTGTATCTATACTGACACTAAGATTAGGAAATGGCTGAGCACAACAGAAATACCAGTGCAAGTGCTTTGGGACTCCACCAGTGGGTGACTTTAATTTAAGGAATTCTGTTAACTCAGCTGAACCTTGCTTGGAAATGCATTGCTCTGGAGAGGTGATCAAGGTATGGCAAGATAAACTTCAGCTAAAGAGATTAGGTGTGTCCCTCATGAACCTAATCAATGATTTCAGCAGAATTCAGGAATAGAGATGGAGGAAGGAGTAGAGATTCCATCTCAGGAATAAAGATGGAGATTAGGAAGGATTTGGAGAGTAGCCTCTTCTCTAAAAGTGTAAATCTGGGTGACACACATGGGAGGCCCACAATATTTTTGAGAATGTTATACCAGCAGAAATGTTGACAGCTTGAACTGAAAGGGATGGAGACTAAGTAAAATGAAAGAAGTTCGTCAGACTTCCAAAATTCTACAAGCAAGACACTAACAGTGATTCAATCTCCTTGCAGTAAAGCCCAGCAGTAGACAAAACCAGCTCATAGACACAGGGCTTCAGCTTTTCAGTGCCTTCTCTCCTCGTTATAAAACAAAAGCAAACCAGCTACTTGAGAAAAATCTCCAACATAAATGAAATACCAAAATTGTGAGACAAAAAGGAAGCTGGAAGGAACTGAAATAATATCCAAATTAGGAAAAAATAAATTACTTTTCCTCTTCCCTGACATGCATTACAAAACAACCCTAACTGGAATTAATATTCTGAGAGAGCCTAAAGACAATGTTGCCTTCATGAAATAGAACAGAATGCTTGAAAAAGAAATAATTACTAAATAAGAAAAAGCACTGAAAATTTAAAACTCTAATAGCTGAGGTTAAAGTATCGTTAGAAAAGTTGGAAAATAAGATTGATCAAATCTCCCAGAAAATAAAACAAGAGGAAGTACATAAAGATCAGAGCATCATCCTATGAGGTGCAGTATTCTACCAATAGGAGTTTAAAAAGACAAAGCAGAGAGACACTGAACAGGGAAGGCAGAAAAGAGGAAGTTAACAACAACAGCAACAACAAAAGATAGTACAATGTCCTAGTATTGAAAAATGCAAGTTTGTGGTACAGTATGTGTTTGGCACTGAATGGAGAAAAGAAGTACACATCAAGCATATATTTACAGAATTCCACAATAGCAAGGAAGAAGAGGAGACCTTTAAATCTCTCAAAGAGAAAGAAAACCAAGTCTCATATAAAGCATCAAAAATCCTCTAAGCAATATTATTCTTGACAATAACACTAGAAATTAGGAGACAGAATGGTTTTCAGTACTTTGAATAAAAGCTTAGTTTTCTTTTACCATTACAGAAAGCCAAGAGCTATTATGAAAAAGAAAAATAGTAATTATGAAATTTCAGCATGTTATTTAGAAGTATTTAAATAAATACTAGGGAATGATTTTAGAATTGTTAATGATGCAGCCTTAAACAAAATGAGTTGGCAGGATAGCATGGACATTTTAGGATTGTGTTTTCAGACCATGTATATATATGCCTTCATAAAATTATAAATTAATTAAGACAAAATACCTTGCCCAAATACAAAATATTTCCCCTTCATATGGATTCAAAGGGCCATGACACAAGTACATGTTTTAAAATTTTGAATCTTTGTAAACTAGAGTTGATAAAGTTAAAATATTTAAGGTAAAAATCAATAGAGTTGCATTGAATTTTATCTTTAAATAATCAGTTTTGTGTGTGCATTTACACATATGTACAATATTTGACAAATTGAGCTACCATCCATTAAATTACTCATAACATTTTAGAAGAAACAACTTCGCAGGCATTCCCCAGGTATAGAATAAGGAAACAGCATTTTGCATTCAAAGGACAGGCTTTTATCACAATTGATCGCAGCAATGAGAACCACAGATATCAATGTGGTGGTTGACCTCCTCCTCAGACTTGATAAATTGCTGGAACTAATTCTGTTGTTTAATAATAATTCAATCATAATAGTCTGCTTAGCAAGCCAAACCAAAAAAAGAGCCAAAAATGTATTAAAGAAAAATGAATTTCAGGGAAAAAAAATGCCAGATAGCATTTTCCAATGCTCAACTTTCCTCTACGATGTTAACTCTGAGTTTTAGAAATTCAATTAACTGAAGAAATAATTGTATTTACTTACATTTGATAATTTAAAAATTTTCAAATGCCAAAGAAACCTTAATTTTTACATTTTTTTCCAACTGATGTACCAAAAATCATGTTTATCATATTTTTTGTGTTTATCATATTTTATCATATTATGTCAGCAAATACTTATTAAGTATCTCTTACATGTCAGGCATGGCCCTAGGTACAAAGGGCACACATGCTCATTATAGATGACCAGCTATTACAAGTCTTCTGCAAAATGTCCAAAGTCTTCTGCAAAATGTCCCTCAGGATGGCTTGTCAATCCTTGACTTATGCTAATTTTACTAAGCTGTGGATTAACTGGAATAATAACTTAGTGCTTATCTGTAATACAGCATGGGCACACCAAATAGAATGGGAGTTAGGTGTGTCCCTAATGAATCTAATCATTAATGGAAATGACTAGGGAGTGTGCAAGCTGGGCCAGGTTTAATGCTAAGCAACTTGTTTTATGCCATTTAATCTTAAAAATGATCCTCTAACATAGCTATTATTATTTCCATTTTACTACTACATAACCTGAGGTTACAGAGTTTATTCCTCTTTTGGGGCCTAGGATTTACATTATTCCCATTTACCTGATCAAAATTCCACTTATCCTTCAGGTCTCATTTCAATTCTTATTTCCTTGGGTATCTCTAAACTCTCTAAAAAGTCACTGTCACAGAATACCTTTATGGCAATTACTATTAATTGTCTTTGCCTGTCTCTGTTTTCCGAGGGTGGGAACTGTGAATATTTTGTTCACTCTTGTAATTCTTGAGCCTGGAGCATGACATTGAACAACAAATATTGAATGAACAAAGAAATGTGGAAATAGAATCAGATCTCCACAACTCCAAAACTGAGGCTTTAACCTGCATACTCATTTCAATACCGTTCTACTGTTAGTGACTGATATGGTTAGGCTTTGTGTCCACACCCAAATATCATCCTGAATTGTAACCCCAGGTGTTGAGGGAGGGATCTGGTGGGAGGTGATTGAATCACGAGGGTGGTTTCCTCCATGCTGTTCTCATGATAGTGAGTTCTCATGAGATCTGATGGTTTATAAGGGGCTCCTCCCCCTTTGCTCACTCTTTCTCACCTGCCGCCATGTATGATGTGCCTGCTTTCCCTTCTGCCATGATTGTAAGTTTCCTAAGGCCTCCCCAGACATGCTGAACTGTGAGTCAATTAAACCTCTTTCCTTTATAAGTTACCCAGTCTCTGGAAGTTATTTATAGCAGTGAGAGAATGAATTAATACAGTTACCCTTACAGACAATGTGGACTGTTTGAAGAAGCGGATGTTAGTTTGTTCTTTTTCCCGTGTTGTGTGTGTGTCTGTGTGTGTGTGTGTGTGTAAATAATTCTGACAGTTATTATTTGGGCCAAATCCTTCCAGTTTAGTATCACAGAGGTGAAGTTATGGAGGAAGTCAAAGTGGTTCCTTAAATACTGGCTTTACTCTAACAGTTTAAGAAATATAGCTAACATGACTTTCTAATTATTTAGAACAATGACTACAGCAAATCGTACTTATGTATATGTAGTTATTTACTGAAAACCAAGTGGTCTATAAACCTGCCCACTCTACCTTTCTTTTACTGCTACTTTCTCCCTTTTTGTCCACTCTTGTTTTTTCTATCTACCTCTAACATTAAGGAGTTGTATGATTTTAGAAAAGGTCATCTCTCTGAGATTTCTTCATCTATAAAATGAGGATAATACCATTCATCCCACTGTGGTAAGGACTAAATACCCTAATGTATGCACAGTCCCTAACATGTAGAATTTGAGTCATCTTCACCATCATCACCAAATGTTGATGGAGAATTTATACACACCAGGTAAAGTCCTAGGATCCAGATTCCTCAACATAAATGTAAGACATAACTCTCACCCCTGTTCCTTTTCCCTGAGATACAGGCAATATCCCTCTATCACCATTATGGAGTCCTCGTGGCATGCCTGGGGGAGAAAGTGAAATAAAGATTCCCAATGGAAATATCATGATAAACACCCTTCCACGGGCCCCTAGTGCTGTCAGAAGTCAAGTTCAAGGTTTAGCCCTACAAACAGACTCATTGGCACATCTAGCCTATTTAACAAGCAAATCTACTGATTCCAATGTGTGCCTCAGAATGACAAAGATAGGTTAAATTGATATTCTTTAGAAAATAGTACTTTAAAGATCAGAGACAAAACTATGCATTTCTTCACTCAAATTGCTGGACATCTTAGTGTGTCAAGTCATTTCATCCCCGTCTCCCTCCTCCAGAACTCATTATCTCCCAGAAAAGATAGAAAGAGTAGGTAACTTAGAGTCTGACAATTGGAGTTGGGAATATTAGCTACTTCCTAGCCATGAAAATGAAGTTAATTCTTTAGTCCAGTAAGGCCATGGTTTTATTTTCAGAGAACTGCGTGGCAGTGTCATTAATGACACAAATCTCCAAAGATGACTAGATGAGTTTGAATTTTGACCCTGCCATTTATTAATTAGGTGACTATTTTTGCGGTTTATTTTCTCCATCTTTAAAAATTAAAGTGATGGTGATTATCTCATAGAATTGTGTGAGAATAAGCAAGTTTATTCACCTAGAAACATTAGAAAAGTGCCTACTTGTACATAGTAAACACCTATGAAGATGAGCTTTTATTATTGACAGTAAAATGGAAAAATAACACAATTTCATATTATTGCCATTAATATCCAACAGAATTACGAATATGAAATTCCTGTTTAAAATTCAAAGCTCTAAGTGAATATAAGGAAGTTAATTTCTCCTGTTAATTTTATTCCACATCAAATTGACTAGAACATCTTAATAGCTATTGCTTTCATCATCTCTAACTTGTATAAAATAAATGGGTTGGTCCACACCATTTCTAATTTCCATCTTAGTTTTGACACTCTCTCATATTCTAGTAGTCAAACAGCTGCTGATGTTAACGGGGAATTTTATTTTATTATTATTATTATTATTTTATTCACAGATGGTATCTCTCTCTGTTGCCCAGGCCAGAGTACAGTGGTATGATCATGGCTCATAGCAGCCTCAACCTCCTGGGCTAAAGCAATCCTATCACCTCCGCCTCCCAAGTGGTTAGGACTACTGGCACACACCACCACGCCTGGTTAAGTTTTTATTTTTTAATTTATTTTTAATTTTAATTTAAATTTTTCATAGATATGGGGTCTTGCTATGTTGTCTAGGCTGATCTCAAACTCCTGACCTCAAGTAATCCTCCTGCCTCAGCCTCCCAAAATGCTGGGATTACAGGGGGAAGCCACCATGTTCTGCTCTAAAGAGTGCATTATAAACATACTCTGAGGTATGGCATATGCTTACCTATTTGGCTTTTTAAAAACAACACAACTAAATTGTTGTTACTATTTTGGGGGAGAAACATGACAAAAATGTAATTGGCCAGCACCATCAGAAAAAAGAAAACAAAGCAGAATAATAGATTATTAATTTCATCAGTTTCTAATTCTTTCTTTTTTCTCTCTTTTTTTTTCCTCTGTCGCCCAGACTGGAGTGCCCTGGCATGATCTCAGCTCACTGCAACCTCCACCTCCTGGGCTCAAGCAAGCCTCCCACCTGAGTCTCCCAAGTAACTGGGACTACAGGCACATGCCACCTTGCTCAGCTAATTTTGTATTTTTTTGTAGAGATGATATTTCGTCATGTTGTCCAGGCTGGTCTCGAACGCTTGGGCTCACATAATCCACCCACCTTGGCTTCCCATAATGTTGGGATTATAGGCATGAGTCACAGCTCACACCCTACTGTTTCTTTATTTCATTTCATTTGGTAAATTTTTGTTGAACAATTTATATGTGTATGATGTCTTCATCATTTAGAGAGGTATCAGGAAAAAAGGACAATCAAACATCATAAGATTAAAAAGTACCCCATCTTAGCATATACAGGCAAAAAATATTTGTAGTTCATTTCTTAATATTCTCTTATGCCCATTTAATTTCCTCAGATGTACTTTTTTTCTTCTTTTCAATACTTTCCAACATGATTCCAGTGTAATATCTGTAAGCAATATAAGAATAGTAACAAAAATAAAATATATTATTTCACCCTAGTTCTGAAAAAGTGGAGGTTTAAAATATTTTTAACATATTAGTATTACATTCTAGTCCAATGTAAAGTGAAAGTGTGCAGCTCTGTTCTTTTTCTTTCTGCTGTTAAAATTGCCCTCAGCAATGTGGCACTGGCATAAAAACATATAGATAAGTGCACAGAGTAGATTTAAAATGTAGACCTACACAAACATGGCCAATTGGCTGTTGACAGACTTTCCAAAGTAATTGTTGGAGAGAGGATAATCTAACAAATGGTGTTAGAATGGATACCTATTTGCAAAAAAAAAAAAACCCAAACTGAACCTTGACAGTCAACCTCACACAATATACAAAAATTAAAATGGATCATAGCCAGGTGTGGTGGCTCAGGCCTACAGTCTCAACTACTTGGGAGGCTGAAGCAGGTGGATTGCTTGAGATCTGGAGCTTGAGGCCAGCCTGGACAGCACAGCATGACACTCCTCATCTCAAAAAAAAAAAAAAAAAAAAAAAGAAAAAGAAAAAATGGATCATAGATCTAAAAATAAGAGCCAACAGTATAAAAGTTTCTACAAAAAATCATGGAAAAATCTGTATCACCCTGAATTAGGCAAAAATTTTTTATATGTGACAAAAATAAACCATTTTATCGTTTGATAAATTGGATTTCATCAATATTAATCTTCTCCTCTTCAAAAGAAACTGGTAAGAAAATAAAAAGACAAACCATAGACTGAGAGAGTATAATTGCCAAAAATATGTCTGTAAAGGACTTGTAAATAGAAAATGTAAGGATCTCTTAAAATTCAGCAAAATAAATAAACCCATAAACATATATGTATGAAAAAAAAGTACACGTAAAGACAGTCATCATGATTTATTTATAAGTATATGCACATTACAATGAGATGACACTACACATCCACTAGGATGGCTAAATCTTTTAAAAAGACAATAACAAGTGTTGATGAGGCTGTGGAGCATTTGGAACTCTGATATACTACTGGTGGAAGCACGAAACGGTGCAGTCACTCGGAAAACGGATTGGCAATTTACTATACACTTAAACATACACTTATCATACAACCCAGAAGTCCCATGACTAGTTATTTCCCAGGAGAAATTAAAACATAGTCAAAGATAGATTTTTACTCAAATACCCATAGTAATAGTAAAAAACTTGAAATAATACAAATGGCCATCACATGGTGAGTAGGCAAACAAAAGGTAATACATCAAGAATAGAATGTCATTGAGTAACAAAAAATAGCAATCTACAAATATACTCAGAAATATAATTTAATTCCAAAAGCATTATGCTAAACAAGAGTAGCCAGACACAAAATATTGTATGTTACATAATTCCATTTATATAAAATTTTAGAAAAGGCAAAAATCTAATGAAAGAAAGCAGATCAGTCTTTGCCAAGGGGCCAAGGATGGGGAAAAAATGAATGAAAAGACACATGAGAAAATTTGGGAATGATGGAAATAATTTAGGTCATGACTTTGGTGGTGGTTATACTAATATATCAAAAAACACCAACTGGAGCATTTAAAACTGGTCAATCTTATTACATGCAAATTACACCTCAATAAGTCAATTAACAATTTAAAACCTGTCCTTGTAAAGGTCGCTTGTATGAGGGATTTGTGTAAGCCTTTGAACCTCATAACAAATTGCTATTTCCCAAGAAATACAACCTGTAACCCATAAAATCTGAAATTTTAATTGGTTTCTTAACTCTTTCAGTAGCTAATAATACTTAAACTGACATATATGTTTTCTGAGAAGAATAAGTACATAGGGAATTACTTTGTTAAACCAGAGGCAGAACTTAGGAATTCCCTTCTCCTTCATCAAAAACTCAGGTGCACAGTCATAGAGTAATCATAATTTTGACTCACAGAAACTTCTCATTATTGGTCCATGTATTTTCTTCTTTTATTTATTTATGTATTTGTTTTACCATGGGTCCACCACTGGCACAGAAACTGGAACACTGTAACTTACATCTACTTATCTGATTATCTCCAATTTCAAGCCCTTATCTTAAAATCTCCCCTGCACAAAACAAGCCCCTGTCTAAAAATTTTGTGTTAATACTAAGATTTAAAAAAAAAAAAAAAAGTCATGGTATTACATTCATTTGTATTTCTGAAAACACATTGTTCTGTATTGTTCAGCTTTATTTGGTCCATGAAAAAGGATATATTGTATGCCAGTTTTGCAGATTATTTTGTACTCACTCATATTCTGCTAATTATATTTTTACTCAATATTATATCACTAAACATCCTTTATGTGGTGTACATCTGTCACTTGTTAATTTAAACTTCATCATATTTCATTGTATTATACCCAGTGGCTATTGAGAACATGTCTACTTGATTATTTTTGTAACTATCTCCTGAAAAAATATGCTGGAGTTCCTTTTGGGTAGATACCTAGTAAAATGACTTGACTATATAATGTGTTTGTAGCTCACAAAATAATTTGATTGTTTTTCAAAATGGATGTAGCAATTGACACTCTTGCCAGCAGTTGAGATATCCTGTCACTGTACATCCTCTTTAACATTTGGTATTATTAGACTTTTCCATTTTTGCATTCAGAATAAGCATTAAATATTATTTTGGTCTTGGTTGCAGAAACACTGGAAATCATTAAAGTGACATTATTTGAAGATTATATGATCAAGCATATTGAAACCACACAAAAATTTATTTGAATAAATTATTAAAATAATAACAAATTTAAGCAAGGTGATTGAATTTAAGATCAATATGCAGATGTCAATTTCGTATATAACAGAAACAAAACAAATAGCTAGAAAATTGAATTTTTAAAAATCACTTAAGTACAGCTGGCAAGGAGCACAGCTGGGAATCAAACCACATAGTCTGACTCCAAAACCTACAGCCGAACATTTTGCAAGAACATTCATTACATCTATAGCTGCTTACCCAACTAAAATAACATTCAAGAATGAGGAAACAGTAAAGATATCTTCAGAGAATCAAAAGTCCAGAGATTGGACCACTCCTAGACTCTTAGAGAACAGCAAATGACGTATGTACATTAATAAGAAGGAAGCAATGAACTTAGAAGAAACAAGATACAAGATGCAATGTTACAAAAAACAGTAACACCACCTTGGAAATACTGATAAATTATATTGAAATCCGATAATAATACCAATATAAAGTTTACTGCAAAATAAAACTAAAATAATAGATGACATTCTCAGGGAAGATGATAGGGAGATTAGAGTCACTATGCTATACCAATGCAATGGGAGTCCACAAAGAAAGGAGAGAGAGAGAGAGAGAGAGAAAGGAAGGAGGGAAGGAAGGAAGGAAGGAAGGAAGGAAGGAAGGAAGGAAGGAAGGAAGGAAGGAAGGAAGGAAGGAAGAAAGGAAGGAAGGAAGGAAGGAAGGAAGGAAGGAAGGAAGGAAGGAAGGAAGGAAGGAAGGAAGGAAGGGAGGGAGGGAGGGAGGGAGGGAGGGAGGGAGGGAGGGAGGGAGGGAGGGAGGGAAGGGGGAGGGAAGGAGGGAGGGAGGGAGGGAGGAAGGAAGGAGACATACTTTTTTAAAAGAGATAATTGTCAAACACTTCCCAAATTTGATAAAAGTTATTAAGCAACAGATCCAAGAAGGTCAATGAATCCCAAGTAGTATAAACACAAAAAGAACTTCACCTAACCACATTATGGTCAATCTGCTGGAAAAAAAAAGATAAAGAGAAAATACTGAATGAAGCAAGAGATAAATAGCTCATGTATAGGAGAACAATACAGTTGACTGAACTTCCATCAGAAACAATGGAGGCCAGAAAACAATAGAATGACACATTCAAGGTGACAAAACATAAAAACAGTTCAACCAAAGTTGAGGAACTGGTCTAGTTCATCTAAGATGTTGAATTTGTGGTGTAAAGTTCATCATATATCAACATGTTTGATGCCTGTGGTAGCATCATCATATCCCCTACCTGGTTCCTGATACTGGTAATTTCTGTCTTCCCTCTTTTCATTTTTCTCAGTTTTGATAGAAGTTTATCAATTTTCCTGATTTCTTTTTAACAATTGACTTTTAAAATTGAATTTCTTTATATTTTTCCTATTTTCAATATCATTAAATCAAATTTTTAGCTTCATTTTTTTTCCCTCTGCATTCTTTGGGTTTATTTTGAACTTTATTTTTTGGTGTCTGGAGGTAGAAGCTTAAGATATTGACTTGAGTTTTTTTCTTGTTTCTAATGAAAGCAGTTAGTGTTGTAAATTTTCCTCTCAGCACTGCTGTAACAGTGTCCCATTAATTTTAATATAACAGGTTTTTGGTTTCTTCAGTGCTGTATATTGTTTTATTTCATTTCAGACTTCCTCTTTGATCTGTGGTTTATTTAAAAGTTTGCTGTTTGCATTCCACATGTTTAAAGGTTCTCTTATTATCTTTCTGTCATTGATTTCTAAATTGATTCCATCATGTCCAGAGAATAGTTCAATTCTTTTGAATTCGTTGAGCTTCATTTTATGGCTTCTCATATTCTTCAACCTGCAGATACCAACCACCTTCTGTGAAAACTCACTCTCCCCCAGGACTCCTTCCATTCTCTATTAGAAGAGCTCCTGACTGGATACTGGGTTTTTATCCCTCCACTATCATCTCACTCAGGTCAAAATAGCCTTTTCAAGTTACAAATCTTATTGCTCTTCTCAAAAGCCTTCAGTGACTCCTCATTGCTCATAAGTCTAAGCACCAACTTGGTCCCCAAACACACCTAGGGGAAGACCATGGCCAGTTATGTAAAGGAGAAATGGTTTTAAGCCTGCTTGACCAGTGACAGCTCCCTCAGTCTAATCATTACTGACAGTTTGCTTCAGGGAACTTGCTACTGAAAGCCAGCCAGAAAGTGACACCCTCAGCTTTGCCATCTAGCCAGTCACTCTAGGCCACAGCCTCTGAAAGCCAGCCAATAAGCAACCATCTCACCTGAAGCCTTACATTTCTAACACCAACATCAACCCACTCCATCACCATCAATAACATATTCCCTGGAAACAATAACAACTGGCCCAAAGGCTCGATCCAAGATGAGCAGTCAGCTTTGCTCAGAGAGTTATCTGACCTATCTTGCCCTTTCTCACATAAGAATATGTACATATAGGTATAGATACATATGTAAATGTTTCCTACCAAGGATGGATGGTGTTGAGAGGTGCAGCAATCTGTTTGCAAGGGGAAACTTGTCCTCAGATATAGAAAGACCGTGGCTTGTATTTTGATTGTATTATTATAAGAACATTTAGATTGCTTGGATAGGGGAAAGGGTTCTTTTGGGGATTGAGTAGTGATCTCTCCCCTCCACAGGCCCTCCACAATCTGCTTTTGTCCTTGCCAGCCTCCTCCTCAGCTACTTTCTGATTTCCACGATATTATCCAGCTATAATGAAGCACCAGCAGTTTTTCAAATGGTTTATATTCCTTAATAGCCCTATAACTTTGCTCCAGCTGCCTTCTTTACTGAGAATACACTTCTGAAAGTTTCTGCCTGGATAATGTTTACTCATGTTGTGAAGATTAGTCCCAGTATAACACCACTTCAACGTTGTATTCCCAGGCTGTCCAATTCACGCATTTTTTTCTCCTTTGTGTTGTTCCCCTAGATCTTGACCATAACCATAGTATACTATAAACCATAGTATCAGCCACATCATTTTTTGCAGTTATTTGTATTTTTCTGTATTCCTTACTAGAGTATGAAATTCTATAGGCAAAGACTCTTTCTCTCTCTCTTTAACCACAAACACCTATCAACTGAATATTTCAATGGGATTCTAAAGTGGCTTATTCATTCCTTCAGTAAACAAATTCATAGACTACAGAAATATTCTAAAAAATGTACTATGAATACAAATTCAGCAACAGTGGCTAGTGTATATTTTCTATAAAAGATCGATGGTTTTTTGAAGTGAGATGATGTGTTTGCTAGGGGAAGTGGGAAACTTGTCCTGAGGTATATGACTTGTATTTCAATTGCATTATTGTAAGAACTTTTCGATTGCTTGGGGAGGGGAAAGGGTTCTTTTGGGAACTATACAAAGTGATTGATCTCTCTTTCTCACACACAGACAAGACAACTCCTGGAACTGGCACTGATGAAGAAGATGGCAGCAAATGGAAGACTGGAACCAAAAGGAGCCTTGAGAAGTCACAAGTTCTGTTCCAGCGAGTTGAATCAAGACTCAATTTAGAACTGGGAAGAAAGAGCTCTTCTCTTGTTATGCTCTTAGGATGCCCAATGGCTGAATTAGTAATAACAACTGGCCTGAATCCTCCTGTCAGCCTGGCATTGTCTGAATACCTGTCCATGCAGTGGAGGAAGAAATTGTTCTCTGCTTAAACATCATTGAGAGCTGTATACTTATCTACCAACTTCCAAGCTACAGTTTAAGTTGGAAGAACATAGGTAAAAGACAATACCACCTTTCAGCTGTAATTGCAAGAGTTATCATTACTAATCACCATCTATCAAGAATGCAGCTAATTTTTGATACTATACAGGCTCTGCTTATTTTTATTCTTTTTTCTTTCTTTATTATACTTTAAGTTCTGGGATACATGTACAGAATGTGCAGATTTGTTACATAGGTATACATGTGCCATGGTGGTTTGCTCCACCCATCAACCCATCATCTATGGGTTGATTAGGTGTTTCTCCTAATGTTATCCCTCCCCTAGCCCCGCAACCACTGACAGGCCCCGGTGTGTGATGTTCCCCTCTCTGTGTCCATGTGTTCTCGTTGTTTAACTCCCACTTATGAGTGAGAACATGCGATGTTTGGTTTTCTATTCCTGTGTTAGTTTGCTAAGAATGATGGTTTCCAGCTTCATCCATGTCCCTTCAAAGGACATGAACTCATCCTTTTTCATTGCTGCATAGTATTTCATGGCGTATATGTGCCACATTTTCTTTATCCAGTCTTTTTTTCAAGTGACATTGACATTGGTCTGTTTAAATAAATTAACTTATATACCCATTGAGCTGATTCGATTCTTAGAAACAATAAGTCTACATACCACCTCGAAGAGAGTAAGATGGAGTAGCAGATCCTTCTGCTTGTTAGGGGGAAATGAATTCAGAAAGCATAATGATATGGTTAGACTTTGTGTCACCACCAAAATCTTATCTTGAATTGTAATCTCCATAATCCCCACAATCTCCACATATCAAGGGAGAGACCAGAAGGGGGTAATTGAATCATGGAGGCAGTTTTCCCCATGATGTTCTTGTGACAGTGAGTGAGTTCTCATGAGATCTAATGGTTTTATATAAGGTTCTTTCCCCTTCACTCTGCAATTCTCCATCCTGCCGCCTTGTGAAGAAGGTGCCTTGCTTCTCCTTTACCTTCCACCATGATTGTAAGTTTCCTGAGGTCTCCCTAGCCATGTTGTACTGTGAATCAATTAAACCTGTTTCCTTTATAAATTACCCAGTCTCAGGTATTCTTTATAGCAGTATGAAAACTGACTAATATACATATATAAATACGTACACACATAGATACAAATATATATGTATGAATATAGGTATATAAATGCCTGCATATAAAGTGATAATTACTCTAAAATAAGCAAGGTGAGTGCTGTTGAAGGGATACAGATCAGGAAGCAATTGATTTTTTTCAGAAAGGAATCAATTTTTCAAAAAGGAAGTTGGCATTTAAATTTAGTATTCAAGAATTGTTAGGCATATACTTGCACTGTGGGAGAGAGATTTCTCACTGGAGGCAGAACCATGTAAAAAGGTAGGATAAGTTGAGTAATGTGTAGTTCTTCACATGTTTAGAGTACTGAGTATATAGAGAGCAGTGATGAGACGTAAATTAGAGAGGTAAGACCCCAAGTGAAGCGCCACTTGTATCTCATTATAAAGAATACTATGGGGACCCCACAGGTTGCAAGCAGAGGAGAAACCTCATAAGATTTTACTTTTAGAAGATCACTATGCTCTCCAAATCAACATGCACATTTAACGGGTCTCCATTATAACCCAGAGAGTAGGGACTCCTGTCCTTTAAAAAAATAATAATTGCTGCACTCTAGCACTTCAGAGAAATTTTCCAAGCCTCCTTATTCCCTTACTTCCTGCCCAAGTTTGTTTGTCCTATCCTAGATTCTCGGTTTTTTGTTCTGTTTTTTTAGACAGAGTCTCACTTTGTCACCCAGGCTGGAGTGCAGTGGCATGATCTCAGCTCACGGCAACCTCCGCCTCCTGGGTTCAAGCGATTCTCCTGCCTCAGCCTCCTGAGTAGCTAGGATTACAGGCACGGACCACCACCCCCGGCTAATTTTTGCATTTTTAGTAGAGAGATGAGGTTTCACCATTTTGGTCAGGCTGGTCTCGAACTCCTGACCTCAGGTGATCTACCTGCCTCAGCCTCCCAAAGTGCTGGGATTACAGGAATGAGCCACTGTGCCTGGCCCAGTTTTATGTCCTTTTACCAAGTTGTCTCCTTTTAGTTGTCTTTTCTTTGTCCTCTCAGGTTAATGTTGTTATTAGACTGACTGGATGTCCACTTTTGACTTATGCTCTCAATATCTCCTCAGAGCCACATTCTGCAACCCATGGCCCTGTTGCATCCCATTTAAGGGTTGCTGGAAACCAACTCATATACAGGCCATAAGCTTGTCCAATGAATGCAAATACACATCAGCACTGAGACTGATTGAAGAAGAAGAAGACTGATGACAAGTAGAGTAACTTCTATATTTGATTTGTACTGAGTTATTATTATATCTCCCAGAGAAACATTCAAAGTCAATATTATTATTATCATTTCCTTTTTACAGTTTAGGAAACTGAGGCCCAGAGAGGTTAAATAAGTTGTCCAATAGTAAGTAAATGTATAGCTGGGATTTGAAAAATTGTCTAGTTAGTAGATTCTCAGCTTCGATGCTGCATTTGGAGGAGAGTATAGCAAAGATCCAGGGAAGAAGAGATGGTTTGATTGAGACCATGGGAGAGGGAATGGAAAGGAAAGAAGCTTTCCCTAAAAAATCAGTATTGGTTATATGTAGAACCTAGTGCCCCTCCTCCTGATGGTAAGACAATTTCAGGGAATGGTCTAAGAGAATAGATGGCCCTGGATCTCACCAGGATCAGACAGACATAACAACAGGGTAAAGCTCACCTATAATTCAAAGAGCAGCTGGCAGTAAGCTTTTCAGTGAAAATAAGAGCAATAGTGTTTTAAAGTCTCAGACAACTGTTAGACCTCACTTCTCTCTTATCCATTTCTCCTCAACAAGCAGAAAGATTTCTCTAAAGCATAACAATGATCATTCCACTCCTCTGCTTAGAACTTTTCAGTGTCACCCCCAGGACCTTAGGACCAGCTGCAAACTTATGAGTGTGGCCTAGACTCAGATTCTCAAAATTAAATGTGCATAGAAATAGCTTTAGAACCTTGTGATGCAGAGTCTGATTCAGGGGGTCTAATGTGAAATCTGAGATACTGTAGTTCTAACTAGTCCCATGCTGCTGCTTCTCATACACACTTTTGAAGCAGCTACATTGTCTAGGGTATAAACCCAGGGTTCGTCGTCATCCACCAGGGACATTTAGGACAGCAACACAGACAAGGAGTTTAGGAGTAGAGGTTTAATAAGCAGAAGAGAAGAGAAAGAGAAACAGCTTCCTCTATAGAGAAAGGGGTCTCTGAGCAGAAAGGACTGGCTTGCAGCAAATGCACTGAATTTTATAGTCCAGTGTGAGAAGGCAGTGTCTGATTTACATAGGGCTTATAGATTGTTTCGATCAGGTATGATGTTTACCTAGCACACGGGGAAGGCTGGTCACCCCACACTGATCTTATTATGCTAGTGGGCTTTTCCAGTTGATCTCTGCCATCTTGTCTGCTCCTTACAATACACGTGGCTGGCAGAGAAAGGGAGATGGAGCCGCCATCTTGAAAGTATCTAGTCCTTAGTTCCTGCTGGCATTCACTGGTGCAAACTCCCAGTTTGCTTGTCAATGTCTGCAGCTCAACTTTACAGGCTGCTCTTTGTTAGAAAATGGGGCTGCTTTTCTTTAAAAATAAAAGCCTTACTGAGGACTCCCATACCCTTGCTATCTGCTTAAGTGATTTCTTCTTAATGCCTATATCACTTTGACTATCGGGGTCAATAGTGCTTCAACCTAATTCCAGCCCACCTCTGTAGCTTTATCTATGGACACTGTCCCTTACAGTCCACCCATACTGGTGGACTCCTTATCCCATGGATGCACCCAGCTCTTTCCTGTCTTCATGCCTTTCTTACTCCCTCTACCTGGTACTTTCTTCATCTAGCTCCTTCACCTTCATCTTCATCTTCTCCTGGCGTCATCTCACACACCTTCAGGCTTCAGTTTAAATGTTACTCTTTCCAGGAAGCATTCTCATTTATCTAAAGCTAAATTGAGACGCATTCTTTAGCTCCAAAGTACCCTGTACTTACCACTTATTGAGCTGAATTACAATGGCCTGTTTACTGATATATCTCCATTTTCTGTGTTATCTGTGATGTGTCATCTCCATGTAATTTGTCTCTCATCCTCAGTTCCTAGAAGAGTACCTGGTACATGATTGGTACACAATAAGTATGTGTTGAATGAATAAAATGGAAGGATAAATGTGTGTTTTTAATTGAGTTTTTCTTCACCTAAGGGCCTGTTCTGGGGCGGTGACCAGGCTCCCAGAGATAGAAAAAAATGACACCACTCTGGATAGGGCTGTAGTCCTAATGGTAAAAGTTTATCTTCAGAGCTACTATTAGAAACCTAGTAGTATGAACTGGATGGAGTCCAGTTGTTATCCTAGGTCATCTTGATATAGAGGAGAGGCTTGAAGAAAACCTTGGATAGGGACCACTATGGTGAATGATCCTTATGGGAAATCTAGACACCGTCTGGTTTGAAGGATAATGTCTTAGTAATATCCACAGGTCAGGAACCTTAAAAGGTTGGGATGTGTCCCACCTCTATCTGGGTTGATACTGGATACTTTAGGTTCCATTTCTATAGGAAAGGGCATCAGAGGACCTGCTAGAAGATCTAAAAGGGCTTGGGCAGAGGGAATAAGTTTGGGTAGGAGGAAGAATTAAAATTAATTCCTAATTCTTAAAAGCTCTCCTGGAAGGATTTTCTAACTAATAAAAGTGCCCACAAAAGGCATGGGATGCAGAGTGAGAAAAGCCACTTGCTTAAGAGTATAAATAAATTCTACTGTGGGTGGGAAATGTTTAATTAGAGAGTTTCAACCTTCAAAATGTAAATGAAGACAAAGAAAGAGAAAGGGGGAGTTTACATCATATAAGTAGTTACCTGTGCCTAGCAAATATCTGGCACAAGAGAAGTGCTCATTAAATAATTCTTGAATTAAATATAAGTGACAGAAATCTTGGCAATATTAGATTTTTCTTTATTTCTATTTTAAAAAATCATTTAGGTTAAATAAAATACTAGAATTCTCTCAGGAAATAAAGATAATTAATTTGACCTATTCAGAATTAAATAATTCTTATTTTTACAGTATTAGAGTCTATAACTATTATCTCATTTAGATTTTCATAAAGAATCTAGAAAGTAGATTGTATTAGGGTTCTCTAGAGGGACATAACTAATAGGATATGTATATCATATATAGATATGTATCATATATACGTATACATATAAAGGGGAGTTATATATATGTAAATGGGAGTTCATTAAATATTTACCCACATGATCACACGGTCCCACAATAGGCTGTCTGTAAGCTGAGGAAAAAGGAGAGCTAGCCCAGGTCCCAAGGCTGAAGAACTTGGAGTCTGATGTTAGAGGGCAGGAAGCATCGAGCACAGGAGAAAAATGTAGGTTGGGGGGCTAGGCCAGTCTAGCCTTTCCACGTTTTCTTCTGCCTGCTTTATATCCTGGCCTTGTTGGGAGCTGATTAGGTGGTGCCCACCCAGATTAAGGGTGGGTCTGCCTTTCCCAGCCCACTGACTCAAATATTAATCTCCTTTGGCAGCACCCTCACAGACACACCCAGAATCACTACTTTGTATCTTTCAATACAATCAAGTTGATGCTCAGTATGAACCATCACATAGATTGACCTGGCATAGGCCTAGTTTTAGGTTTTAACATATTTAAATTTATTTTCTAAAGTTACACAGCTAAAGACAAAAATACAACTGAAACACAGGTATTTCCGATCCAAGACTGTCCTGCTCCCACTGTTTCATGCCACTCCTTATTTCCTTGATCTAGAAACAGTTTATGGCTACAGTATGCTAGTTCAGTATGCTGGACTAAATGCTATGGCCTGTATTGAAAGATGGTCTGTGATACAGCTTTATGAAATTCATTATTGAATCTAGAGATGCGGTTGAAGATATTGTTCATTAGTTTTCACTGAACATTTCTGTCTGAGTCACTTACACTTTTCTGAGCATTTTAGTCATTTTGACTGCAAGGATTTATCAAAATTATATTCTTGTAATGCTGTTGGAACTCTCAGAGTCTTGTATACAAATTTTCTCCACTCTTGCAGTAAGAAATATTGGACATTTATGGAGACCAACTTTCCATTAAACTTATGCCTGCTTTATGTCATATTTGTACTCATGTTTACTGTCCTTTCTCACCCATATTTTATTTAATCTTACCTATTTTTATTTTCTGGTATTTTATCTAATCTTATAATCTACTGAGATTTTTTCAGTAACAAGCAAATTATAGATAAATATACCATTTTATAAATATTTATTATGAATCTCTAAATGTTCATCAAGTATTTGATTATCAGATAAAGTCATCTTTAAAATTATTCTATGAAGTGTTTTAAAAATTTATTTCTTTACTGATACACATTGAATATACATATCGGGGGGTACATGTGATAATTTCATACATTTGTATAATCAATTTAGGTTAATTGGGATATTCATATGAAGTGTTTTATCAAAAACAAACAAAAAACAAAAAACATGTCAATCCCTGGGATTGAAGTATTCTGTCTTTTATGTGTTTTTGCAGACATAAAACTATTTTCTGTGTTTTTGCATACACAAAAATTATATGGAATATTTCAATGAATTCATTGAGATATGTGGCCTCGTTTAGGATGTTAATTTCCAGTACACTTATGAATAATTACACACAAAAATAAATTGCTACTATTAAAGGAACAATTCTAAGGTCTAATATTTTGGCAAAAGTTAATCACTTTCTTTATATTGGATTAAACATCTGACTAATGTTAATTATTGAGAGCCAATAGTGAGAATGTTTCATTAACTGAGTTATTGCCCACACACTTAAATTGCTAGAATCAAATGGTATCAATTTAGTGGTGACTTACAAATCTGTGCTTGTCCTTGGTAAGATTTAACCTGAGTCATATATCTTTGCCTATATATTCATATTGACTAATTCAAGTCATCATTTGGGAGATCATTAGATTTTGTCATGATCTACATATTTGGATGAATATCTCACATTAATTAGCAGAGTCTATCTGTATTATGGAGTCCTGCTATATGTTGAAATATCATACATGACACCTTAGAAATCTCACTACTGAAAATGTCTTTTATTCTGTAATTTAACCTTCACTGAATTCAGTTTACATTTGTTTATTCATAATTCAGCAAACTTTATTGCATATGATAGTGATATAGTTGAGCTCTCATGTTGAATTGTAACCCCCAGTGCTGGAAGTGGAGCCTGGTGGGAGGTGTTTGGGGGTGTATTCCTCATGACTTGGTGTTGTTTTCATGGTAGTGAGTTCTGCCAAGATGTGGCCATTTAAAAGTATGCACAACCCACCCCCACCCCTTGCTCCTGCTTTTGCCATATGACATGCCTGTTCCACATGTCATGATTGAAAGATCCCTGAGCCTTCAGCAGAAGCTGAGCAGATACCAGCACCATGCTTCCTATATAACTATATAGCCTGCAGAACTGTGAGTCAGTTAAACCTTTGTGTAAAAAATAAATCACCCAGTCTCAGCGTTTTTTTTTTTTTTTTTCCCGTGGCAGTGCGAGAATGGGCCAATACAGATGGGCAAGATATTAAGCTAAGCACTTTTTAAATTCAGAAAAGTTAGTAGACAGAACCTTCCTTTGCAACATAAAGGGAAAGCTAGCTTAATGAACAGATTATTTCATATATTGATAAATTGGTAAGTCTAAGAGAGGTATGGTTAAATTGTTGTAGGAGAAAGATGAGACTTTTTTTATTCCAACCTATATAAGCAAGGAAGGATTCCCTGAAGCGGTGGCATCTATAGTAAATACTGAAAAGATATCCAGAACTTCAACAGCTTAAGAAGCAAGAATAGGTGAGGGGACATCATGAATAAAGACAGTGTTTTTGGAATGGCAAGGGGACAATGACAATTGTTACTATCATTCTACTACTATTACTACTAACGTTACTATCAATACTACTTGACTACTATTACTATTAGACGCCAGTTATGGAGAGCCAGGAACTGTCCCCTTTACAACTATATGGAGCTACATGGGACTTTCTGCTGCTGAAGTAAGCACACTGCCTTGGAATCTCATAGGTAAGTCTGTCAAACTCTGTCTATCCAGGGGCCCTTTCACATCTTGTATGGATCATGTGCATGCATGTAAATTTCCAGCCCTCAGCTCATATCAATTTCTCTGAACTCTTCTTCATAAGAATATTCAGCATCTTATATTTTGGGTTAGTTAATTCTTTTAATCTTAGTTCAAATAGGGACACTATTAAGTGCTAGGATCAAACAATGGATAAGCTATCAAAGATAGACATGAACAAACAAATAAAAGAAGAAACAACAAGCATTCTCTGGTCATAGCTTCATAAACAAGAGTGAAGTGGAAGTAGTGGAAGCGGCATATTTTAATCTACAGCAGAAAAGGCCAACCTCCAGCACTTAAGCCCCACAGGCTTTCCTTGCTTTCTTCCCACAAACATACAGTTCTTCTCAATGATAGTTTCAGACTTACATGAACAAAACTAACTCAGTTATAGAGGAAGGGAGAAGACAGAAAATAGAATCTTAGTAGCCAAACATAGGATTCATCAACCTGGCATTCTTTACTGAAGTCTACTTCTACAAAAGAGAAGGAGGATGGGAGTTAAATAAAGCTTGGCATTTTCTGATTTGGGAATGTGGTGGTATCTGGTGAGAGCCCAAGTCTCTTTTCCCTCATCAACCCCTACTCCACCAGTAAGGAGTGGATGAATGGGTCAAATGCAAGGAAATTGCAAAAGAGTGGTGATATTATCTGGAAATGTTCTCACCTCTATGAAGCAGATGAGGTAAGTTGAGTGTAGGGCTGCTCTTATCAGAATCTGCTTCTCGTGGAGAAGACTCAAGATAAAAAGAATATTCCAAGGCTAGAACTCTGAGTGAAAGTCTTGTTTTCTTTGATTCACCTTGACATCATTGAAGAGGGCATTATATGTGAACCTCTGAATAACAGGGGCCTTCTTGGGTTCTGGTCGAGCTCACTAGCTAAGATAAGACTTATGTTTTTGGAGATGAGGAGGATGTGGGGCAAGAGCCTTATGATAAAACAATTTTTTTCTTGCTTCATCTTCAAAACACCATGTCTTCTTCAGAAGCTTCATGAGAGGTTAGGATCTAAAGAGTTTAGAGGTCCAGGTTTCCAGCCAAATTCCAATTCATTGTCAAGTGATTCTCCAAAGTGGCTGAGAAAGATATAACACATGTACCATTGGAGGCAGTGCAAAGGAAAAAAAGAAACACAGGTTTCTGGTGCAGGTCATAGTCCCTCTCTGGGGGGAAAACAAGGTAGTCTTATAGCATAATCTTCCCATCAAAAAAATCTAATAATGATTTATAATAAAGCAATACTAATCAGTATAAATATTATTATGAATAATATTACTTTTATAAATTTTTATTATGAATTATAATACATCAAGCACAGATACATCATTACACAACTCTATCGACAGCCACTTTGGACTAAATTATTTTTTCATTAGCTGAGAATACTCTAGTTGCACCATCAAAATGGACATTGAAAACAGTGGAATAAAGGCAAGTCAACTCATCAGAAAGGTGTCCAGTCTCTAGGGCTTCTTGGTTTTCAGCAGCAATTCTGAAAACTTTCATTTGGAATCAATTGTTTGACAGTTAATAAAGAACCTTGATGACTAATCCATTTGAGGAGCTTAGTGACAAACCCAGATGCTCAAGAGGGGGAGTTAATAGCTCCCTGGTTAGTTCTGACTTAAAGGTCAATGTATTCAGCATCCAACTTTGAAGTTACAGATATGTAACCAGAATATTCTCACTTTTAAGTTATGGAGAATCACCAGACCTAGAGAACCTTAAAGATTCACTTGGGAAAGATTGCTAGAGCTAAAACAAATGCACCCAAAAGAAACCATTAACACATAGACACAGCATGATGGAAGAGATAGAATGTGAGCTCTGGGGAAGACATACCTATTTGGGAATCCCCACCCTTTTATATACTAACTATGTGGCCTTGGGCATGTCATGTAATCTCTTGAGCCCTGATTTCATCATTGTAAAAATAGATATAATAATCATTGCCTTGTGTGGTAGATTGCAAAAATGATTACAGTCTTCCATCCCTCTCTGTATTCATAGTATTTTTGCAATGCTACTTTCCAGCACCTTCTATTAAGAGGTAGAGTCTATGTCTGCCTTGGGATTCTGGTTGGCCTTTGACTTGTTTAGACATTAGAATTCAGAGAAAGACACTTTGTGCCAGTTCTGAGCCCAAACCTTGAAGGACATGTATCCTTCTGCTTACCCTCTTGGATCTCTGCTTCAACTATGGGAAAATATCTGGACTACCCTGGTGGAGGATGAGAGACATGTGCCCCAGTCATCTCTGTTGCACCACTGGTTGACAGCTAACTATGTGTTAAATACATGAAAGAGGCCATTTGTTTTGGCTATATGTTGCTGCAACCAACCCCAAAATTCAGTGACATTGAAAAAAAAAATCTTTTACAACTATGAGTGTTGATTTTGTCTGGGTTCTTCTTCTGTTCCATATTATGTTGGCTGGGATGGCAGTCATTTGAGAGCTCTTCTTGACTGGAACAACCTAGATGGCTCACTCACATGTCTGGATGTCAGGTGCCTCAGTAGAGAAGGTCAAGATGCTGGAATAGCAAGGTATCTATCATTTCCTCTCTTCTCTTCTGTCCTCTTCTCTCCCCTCCTCTTCTCCTTTCTCCTGTTCTTCCCCCTCTTCTCTTTTCCTCTCCTCTATTCTCCTCTCTGCTTCCTCTTCTTCTTCCTCTCCCCTCTCTTCTTCCTCTCTGTCTCTTCTCTCTTTCTCTTTCTCGCACCTCTCAAGGCCTCTCCTTTTGAATATTCTGTTGTATCTCCACATTATCTTTACAGTATGATAGCTAAACTTCTTACCAGCTCAGGATTCTCAAAAAAGCAAACGTCAAAGTGTTCAGGCTTTCTTAAGCTTACTTCAAATTTGCACAGTCACTTCTTCTGCACTTTATTGGTTAAAGTAAGTCACATGGCCAGCCCAGATTGGGTGTGAGAGGGAACTGCAGAAGGGCATGGATATCAGGAAGCATAGTTCATTGAAGTCCATCTTTGAAGTCTAGCTGCCATGCCACTTTAGACTAGCCAGCTCTAGCCTACTTGTCAGCTAACCTGAAACACATGAGTAAATCCAACCAAGATCAGCCAAGGCTAATCCAGACTAAAACAGTTCAGTTGAGCTCAACAAAATGTGCTAACTCACAGAATTGCGAGCTCAGTATGGTGGTTGTTATGCAGCAATTTCTAACTTATACATTTTATGTGGTAGGTCAAAATATAAGGAATATAAATATAAGAAAATATAAGGAATAGAAAGCACTTATAGCCTGTCTTATATATACTGGGCACTTTAAAATATTAATTATAATATTAAATATATGAGCAGTCATGAAGACAATAATCATTGAGCATGACAATATTTAATTTAGAGAAAAATTTCTCCCTAAGACAATGTTGAAAGACTTCATTTGTGTTACTGTTTGTTTTTGGAGCCAGGGTCTCATTCTATTGCCCAGGCTGGAGCGCAATGGTGCGATCATGGCTCACTGCAGCCTTGAACTCCTGGGGTCAAGTGATCCTCCTGTCTCAGTCTGCTGAGTAACTGGGCCCACAAGGTCTTTCCATCCTGCCTAGTTACTTTTTAAATTTTTTTTGTAGTGACAGGATCTCACCATGTTGCCCCTGTTGGTCCCGAACTCCTGGGCTCAAGCAATTCTTTCACCTAGGCCTCCCAAAGTGGAAAGACTTCATTTAGAATCAAGTCACTACTTTAATGACCATAAAATCCCCTTATGGAGTACTATTCAGCACTGGAATTCCTAATCACCTATGTAGTCAAGAAATTATTGATCACTTACTGTGTATTAGGAGCTAAATCATTG
Organism: Macaca nemestrina; assembly: GCF_043159975.1. Lineage (NCBI taxonomy): Eukaryota > Metazoa > Chordata > Mammalia > Primates > Cercopithecidae > Macaca > Macaca nemestrina. The sequence continues at coordinate 13,766,313 of NC_092132.1, read as the reverse complement.
TTAATCCTACGTATGGATTTATTATGAATATATTGTACCTATTTTTTTTTTTAAATAGATGAAGACACTGAGGGTTTCTGAGACTTACTCAAGGCTACAGAGAGGAAAAAAAAGGTAGAACCAGGATTTGAACCTGATGCATTAAACTTCCCAAAGCACACTTTTCCCATTATTCTGTGACACTATGCTGGCTTCAGTTTAGCTCTGCTAACCCTGAGATGAAATGATTTGACTAAGAAAGAGTAGAGGGAGAAGGAAGAAAAGACAGTCAAAGACAAACCCATAGAGAACAGGCCACACATGGGCTCATTCTCTTACCCTCAAAACTGTTTTGTGTTTCTGTTAATGACCTTTCCATCCTTCTAAACATCATGTTTGGAAATCAGAAATTTTCTCTGACAACATGTTCTTTCTCACTCCAGCGTGTCTGTTTTTGTCCTTTTCAATTATGTCACTGAAATAGTTCCCATTATATTCCCTTCCCTCCTTTTTCTGTTGTGTAATACTTCAGATTCAATTACCTCTAACTGCAGTAGTTGCAAGAGCCACCTAATGTATCTCTCCATCTCCAGTTACTCCTATTGTGAATCAACATGCATGGAGCTTCCAGAAGATCACTAAGAAGAACAGAGCTAATGAAGCCACTCCCCTGATCTAAATCATCAGTGCCTCCCAATGTCTACAGAACAAAGTTCAAATGCCATAGCTGGTATTTTCTGTTTTATACCTGGTAACATTTTAATTTTCCAGCTGTTTGTTTTAGTTACCTTTGTATTCTCTGTGGCTATACAAAATTCTACTTTCTGGTGTTCCCTGCACCTCAGTAATCAGGCATTCCATCAACAAATTGTATTGAGGGCTTACTATAAACCCAGCACTGTTGCATAGACTAAGAATACAAAGGTGAACAAAGAAGTCATCACTCTTGCCCTAAGAGGCTTTCAATTTAGTAGAGAAAACAAAGATTAATAAAATTGAAAACATCAAGAGCAAAGTTTATGACTACTACACAAAGTGAAAAATAAAAAATAATAAAAAAAAAGAATCCCATAAACATGCAAGAGAATATTGATCCAGGTTTGATGGGTCAGAGAAACCTCTAAGCTGAAGTTAATAGGATGAGGAGGAGTTAGCCAGGTACTAATGGTGGGCAGAAATATTTCAGCAAGAAATAATATAATATATGAAGTCCCCAAACTGTAAAAGAGCAAGGATATCTGGGAAACTGTTTGACCTTGGAAACATTTTTGAGTTGTAGTTTCCTTGTCTATAAAGTGAGTATATTGATATCTATCTTCAATTATTGTGAAGAGAAGTGAGTGGAATAAGAATTTCACATGTTATGTGAAGTATCTAGCAGAGGTATTGTATATTATAGTTGATGAATAAACAATACTTTCCCCTAAAAGTATGTGTGTATTATCTCTTTCTAATTCCACTGTAAATCTCCTGAGGGCACGTCTACGTCTTTCTTTTTTTTTTTTTTTTTTTTTTTTTAATTTATTTATTATTATTATACTTTAAGTTGTAGGGTACATGTGCATAACGTGCAGGTTTGTTACATATGTATACTTGTGCCTTGTTGGTGTGCTGCACCCATCAACTCGTCATTTACATCAGGTATAACTCCCAATGCAATCCCTCCCCCCTCCCCCCTCCCCCCTCCCCCGTCCCCATGATAGGCCCCGGTGTGTGATGTTCCCCTTCCTGAGTCCGAGTGATCTCATTGTTCAGTTCCCACCTATGAGTGAGAACATGCGGTGTTTGGTTTTCTGTTCTTGTGATAGTTTGCTAAGAATGATGGTTTCCAGCTGCATCCATGTCCCTACAAAGGACACAAACTCATCCTTTTTGATGGCTGCATAGTATTCCATGGTGTATATGTGCCACATTTTCTTAATCCAATCTGTCATTGATGGACATTTGGGTTGATTCCAAGTCTTTGCTATTGTGAATAGTGCCGCAATAAACATACGTGTGCATGTGTCTTTATAGCAGCATAATTTATAATCCTTTGGGTATATACCCAGTAATGGGATGGCTGGGTCATATGGTACATCTAGTTCTAGATCCTTGAGGAATCGCCATACTGTTTTCCATAATGGTTGAACTAGTTTACAATCCCACCAACAGTGTAAAAGTGTTCCTATTTCTCCACATCCTCTCCAGCACCTGTTGTTTCCTGACTTTTTAATGATCGCCATTCTAACTGGTGTGAGATGGTATCTCATTGTGGTTTTGATTTGCATTTCTCTGATGGCCAGTGATGATGAGCATTTTTTCATGTGTCTGTTGGCTGTATGAATATCTTCTTTTGAGAAATGTCTGTTCATATCCTTTGCCCACTTTTTGATGGGGTTGTTTGTTTTTTTCTTGTAAATTTGTTTGAGTTCTTTGTAGGTTCTGGATATTAGCCCTTTGTCAGATGAGTAGATTGCAAAAATTTTCTCCCATTCTGTAGGTTGCCTGTTCACTCTGATGGTAGTTTCTTTTGCTGTGCAGAAGCTCTTTAGTTTAATGAGATCCCATTTGTCAATTTTGGCTTTTGCTGCCGTTGCTTTTGGTGTTTTAGACATGAAGTCTTTGCCCATGCCTATGTCCTGAATGGTACTACCTAGGTTTTCCTCTAGGATTTTTATGGTATTAGGTCTAACATTTAAGTCTCTAATCCATCTTGAATTAATTTTCGTATAAGGAGTAAGGAAAGGATCCAGTTTCAGCTTTCTACTTACGGCTAGCCAATTTTCCCAGCACCATTTATTAAATAGGGAATCCTTTCCCCATTTCTTGTTTCTCTCAGGTTTGTCAAAGATCAGATGGCTGTAGATGTGTGGTATTATTTCTGAGGACTCTGTTCTGTTCCATTGGTCTATATCTCTGTTTTGGTACCAGTACCATGCTGTTTTGGTTACTGTAGCCTTGTAGTATAGTTTGAAGTCAGGTAGCGTGATGCCTCCAGCTTTGTTCTTTTGACTTAGGATTGTCTTGGAGATGCGGGCTCTTTTTTGGTTCCATATGAACTTTAAAGCAGTTTTTTCCAATTCTGTGAAGAAACTCGTTGGTAGCTTGATGGGGATGGCATTGAATCTATAAATAACCTTGGGCAGTATGGCCATTTTCACGATATTGATTCTTCCTATCCATGAGCATGGTATGTTCTTCCATTTGTTTGTGTCCTCTTTGATTTCACTGAGCAGTGGTTTGTAGTTCTCCTTGAAGAGGTCCTTTACATCCCTTGTAAGTTGGATTCCTAGGTATTTTATTCTCTTTGAAGCAATTGTGAATGGAAGTTCATTCCTGATTTGGCTCTCTGTTTGTCTGTTACTGGTGTATAAGAATGCTTGTGATTTTTGCACATTAATTTTGTATCCTGAGACTTTGCTGAAGTTGCTTATCAGCTTAAGGAGATTTTGGGCTGAGACAATGGGGTTTTCTAAATATACAATCATGTCATCTGCAAAGAGGGACAATTTGACTTCTTCTTTTCCTAACTGAATACCCTTGATTTCTTTCTCTTGCCTAATTGCCCTAGCCAGAACTTCCAACACTATGTTGAATAGGAGTGGTGAGAGAGGGCATCCCTGTCTTGTGCCAGTTTTCAAAGGGAATTTTTCCAGTTTTTGCCCATTCAGTATGATATTGGCTGTGGGTTTGTCATAGATAGCTCTTATTATTTTGAGGTACGTTCCATCAATACCGAATTTATTGAGCGTCTTTAGCATGAAGGGCTGTTGAATTTTGTCAAAAGCCTTTTCTGCATCTATTGAGATAATCATGTGGTTCTTGTCTTTGGTTCTGTTTATATGCTGGATTATGTTTATTGATTTGCGAATGTTGAACCAGCGTTGCATCCCAGGGATGAAGCCCACTTGATCATGGTGGATAAGCTTTTTGATGTGTTGCTGAACCCGGTTTGCCAGTATTTTATTGAGGATTTTTGCATCGATGTTCATCAGGGATATTGGTCTAAAATTCTCTTTTTTTGTTGTGTCTCTGCCAGGCTTTGGTATCAGAATGATGTTGGCCTCATAAAATGAGTTAGGGAGGATTCCCTCTTTTTCTATAGATTGGAATAGTTTCAGAAGGAATGGTACCAACTCCTCCTTGTACCTCTGGTAGAATTCAGCTGTGAATCCATCTGGTCCTGGACTTTTTTTGGTTGGTAGGCTATTAATTATTGCCTCAAATTCAGAGCCTACTATTGGTCTATTCAGGGATTCAACTTCTTCCTGGTTTAGTCTTGGAAGAGTGTAAGTGTCCAGGAAATTATCCATTTCTTCTAGATTTTCCAGTTTATTTGCGTAGAGGTGTTTATAGTATTCTCTGATGGTAGTTTGTATTTCTGTGGGGTCGGTGGTGATATCCCCTTTATCATTTTTAATTGCGTAGATTTGATTCTTCTCTCTTTTCTTCTTTATTAGTCTGGCTAGTGGTCTGTCAATTTTGTTGATCTTTTCAAAAAACCAACTCCTAGATTCATTGATTTTTTGGAGAGTTTTTTGTGTCTCTAACTCCTTCAGTTCTGCTCTGATCTTAGTTATTTCTTGCCTTCTGCTAGCTTTCGAATGTGTTTGTTCTTGCTTCTCTAACTCTTTTAATTGTGATGTTAGAGTGTCAATTTTAGATCTTTCCTGCTTTCTCTTGTGGGCATTTAGTGCTATAAATTTCCCTCTACACACTGCTTTAAATGTGTCCCACAGATTCTGGTATGTTGTATCTTTGTTCTCATTGGTTTCAAAGAACATCTTTATTTCTGCCTTCATTTCGTTATGTACCCAGTAGTCATTCAGGAGCAGGTTGTTCAGTTTCCATGTAGTTGAGCGGTTTTGATTGAGTTTCTTAGTCCTGAGTTCTAGTTTGATTGCACTGTGGTCTGAGAGACAGTTTGTTATAATTTCTGTTCTTGTACATTTGCTGAGGAGTGCTTTACTTCCAATTACGTGGTCGATTTTGGAGTAAGTACGATGTGGTGCTGAGAAGAATGTATATTCTGTTGATTTGGGTTGGAGAGTTCTGTAGATGTCTATTAGGTCTGCTTGCTGCAGAGATGAGTTCAATTCCTGGATATCCTTGTTAACTTTCTGTCTCGTTGATCTGTCTAATGTTGACAGTGGAGTGTTGAAGTCTCCCATTATTATTGTATGGGAGTCTAAGTCTCTTTGCAAGTCTCTAAGGACTTGCTTTATGAATCTGGGTGCTCCTGTATTGGGTGCATATATATTTAGGATAGTTAGCTCTTCCTGTTGAATTGATCCCTTTACCATTATGTAATGGCCTTCTTTGTCTCTTTTGATCTTTGATGGTTTAAAGTCTGTTTTATCAGAGACTAGTATTGCAACCCCTGCTTTTTTTTGTTCTCCATTTGCTTGGTAAATCTTCCTCCATCCCTTTATTTTGAGCCTATGTATGTCTCTGCGTGTGAGATGGGTCTCCTGAATACAGCAGACTGATGGGTCTTGACTCTTTATCCAGTTTGCCAGTCTGTGTCTTTTAATTGGAGCATTTAGTCCATTTACATTTAAGGTTAAGATTGTTATGTGTGAACTTGATCCTGCCATTATGATATTAACTGGTTATTTTGCTCGTTAGTTGATGCAGTTTCTTCCTAGCCTCGATGGTCTTTACATTTTGGCATGTTTTTGCAATGGCTGGTACCGGTTGTTCCTTTCCATGTTTAGTGCTTCCTTCAGGATCTCTTGTAAGGCAGGCCTAGTGGTGACAAAATCTCTAAGCATTTGCTTATCTGTAAAGGATTTTATTTCTCCTTCACTTATGAAACTTAGTTTGGCTGGATATGAAATTCTGGGTTTAAAATTCTTTTCTTTAAGAATGTTGAATATTGGCCCCCACTCTCTTCTGGCTTGTAGAGTTTCTGCCGAGAGATCTGCTGTTAGTCTGATGGGCTTCCCTTTGTGGGTAACCCGACCTTTCTCTCTGGCTGCCCTTAAGATTTTTTCCTTCATTTCAACTTTGGTGAATCTGGCAATTATGTGTCTTGGAGTTGCTCTTCTCGAGGAGTATCTTTGTGGCGTTCTCTGTATTTCCTGGATTTGAATGTTGGCCTGCCCTACTAGGTTGGGGAAGTTCTCCTGGATGATATCCTGAAGAGTGTTTTCCAACTTGGTTCCATTTTCCCCCTCACTTTCAGGCACCCCAATCAGACGTAGATTTGGTCTTTTTACATAATCCCATACTTCTTGCAGGCTTTGTTCATTTCTTTTTCTTCTTTTTTCTTTTGGTTTCTCTTCTCGCTTCATTTCATTCATTTGATCCTCAATCGCTGATACTCTTTCTTCCAGTTGATCGAGTCGGTTACTGAAGCTTGTGCATTTGTCACGTATTTCTCGTGTCATGGTTTTCATCTCTTTCATTTCGTTTAGGACCTTCTCTGCATTAATTACTCTAGCCATCAATTCTTCCACTTTTTTTTCAAGATTTTTAGTTTCTTTGCGCTGGGTACGTAATTCCTCCTTTAGCTCTGAGAAATTTGATGGACTGAAGCCTTCTTCTCTCATCTCGTCAAAGTCATTCTCCGTCCAGCTTTGATCCGTTGCTGGCGATGAGCTGCGCTCCTTTGCCGGGGGAGATGCGCTCTTATTTTTTGAATTTCCAGCTTTTCTGCCCTGCTTTTTCCCCATCTTTGTGGTTTTATCTGCCTCTGGTCTTTGATGATGGTGATGTACTGATGGGGTTTTGGTGTAGGTGTCCTTCCTGTTTGATAGTTTTCCTTCTAACAGTCAGGACCCTCAGCTGTAGGTCTGTTGGAGATTGCTTGAGGTCCACTCCAGACCCTGTTTGCCTGGGTATCAGCAGCAGAGGCTGCAGAAGATAGAATATTTCTGAACAGCGAGTGTACCTGTCTGATTCTTGCTTTGGAAGCTTCCTCTCAGGGGTGTACTCCACCCTGTGAGGTGTGGGGTATCAGACTGCCCCTAGTGGGGGATGTCTCCCAGTTAGGCTGCTCAGGGGTCAGGGACCCACTTGAGCAGGGAGTCTGTCCCTTCTCAGATCTCAACCTCCGTGTTGGGAGATCCACTGCTCTCTTCAAAGCTGTCAGACAGAGTCGTTTGCGTCTGCAGAGTTTTCTGCTGCTTTTGTTGTTGTATAGTTGTGCCCTGTCCCCAGAGGTGGAGTCTACAGAGACAGGCAGGTTTCCTTGAGCTGCTGTGAGCTCCACCCAGTTCGAGCTTCCCAGCGGCTATGTTTACCTACTTAAGCCTTGGCAATGGCGGGCGCCCCTCCCCCAGCCTCGCTGCTGCCTTGCCGGTAGATCACAGACTGCTGTGCTAGCAATGAGGGAGGCTCCGTGGGTGTGGGACCCTCCCGGCCAGGTGTGGGATATGATCTCCTGGTGTGCCTGTTTGCTTAAAGCGCAGTATTGGGGTGGGAGTTACCCGATTTTCCAGGTGTTGTGTGTCTCAGTTCCCCTGGCTAGGAAAAGGGATTCCCTTCCCCCTTGCGCTTCCCAGGTGAGGCAATGCCTCGCCCTGCTTCAGCTCTCGCTGGTCGGGCTGCAGCAGCTGACCAGCACCGATCATCCGGCACTCCCCAGTGAGATGAACCCAGTACCTCAGTTGAAAATGCAGAAATCACCGGTCTTCTGTGTCGCTCGCGCTGGGAGTTGGAGACTGGAGCTGTTCCTATTCGGCCATCTTGCTCCGCCCCTCGTCTATGTCTTTCACTTATGAAATCCAAACATCCCAGTTTCCAGGAGACTTTGATCTTAAATACCATCATTTTATCAGTCCTGTCCAAAATGCAATGGTTTTCAGGGCCTTAGCCTGACCACCTCTTCTCAAGATGGTCTTTGTTTACCTCCAAAATCCCATAAGTTCTTCTGGAGCTGTCAAGCACAGCCCTTTGAATCTCTGCTTCAGCCCCTGCTGAGGGTTTCACCACTGCCAAGGTCAGGTGTTTCTAGGACTCTGCTGCTATGAGCTTGTAAACCTTCCTGGAGACCATGTTGAGTTCTTATGGTGGCCAGGCTAGAAGGTGCTCTGGGGCAGGATATCGAGGAAGAGGCTCCCTCCTCTTGCCTACTCAGGGCTATACTTGAGCTCTTAGGCTGCAAAATAAAAGTGCTTGTGGCCTGAATTTCACCAGACTTTGTAGGTACTCAGTGCAGGAAGAAGTTAACATGATGATATGATTTGACTCTTTCCCCATCTAAATCTTGAATGGGTAGCTCCCATAATTCCCACATGTCATGGGAGGGACCCAGTAGGAGGTAACTGAATTATGGTGGTGGATCTTTCCCATGCTGTTCTCATAACAGTGAATACGTCTCACAAAATCTGATGGTTTTATAAAGAGGAGTTCCCCTGCACATGCTCTCTCTCTCTTGTTTGCCACCTTGTAAGATGTGGCTTTGCTCCTCCTCTGCCTTCTACTATGACTGTGAGACCTCCTCAGCCATGTGGAACTGTGAGTCCATTAAAACTTTTTTTGCTTATAAATTACCCAATCTTGGGTATGTCTATTAGCAGCATGAGAACAGACTAATACACATGTCATTTCTTTTTTCTCTGTAGTACCTTTCTTATCTCTCTTTGAAGCTCCTGAAAGTTAAAAAAAAAAAAAAAGTACTCTTTTTTTTTTTTTTTTTTTTTTTTTGAGACGGAGTCTGGCTCTGTTGCCCAGGCTGGAGTGCAGTGGCCGGATCTCAGCTCACTGCAAGCCCCGCCTCCCGGGTTCACGCCATTCTCCTGCCTCAGCCTCCCGAGTAGCTGGGAGTACAGGCGCCTGCCACCTTGCCCGGCTAATTTTTTTTTGTATTTTAGTAGAGACGGGGTTTCACCGTGTTAGAAAAAAGTACTCTTATAACAACAAAAGCATTCTATTGAATTTATGCTAACAACCATATGAGTTAACTTGTCCACTTGCTCTAAAAACAGTCTCAGAAACCCCTTTTGCACATATTAGAGCACTCAGTATATGAGTGTGTGTAATTCCTAGTGATTGGAAACTGTGCTTCAAATAAATACTGGATAATCAAATAAATGAAAAAATACCTAAACCAAAACCCTGCATATACATAACAGAAATTCAATGTTTATTAAAATGCTGGCTATAAGACTGAACAACTTTACAAACATATCTGGTACTAAAAATGTGTAAAATACAACACTTGTTCTTAGAAAACTTTCTGGTGTACTGCAGAGTTTCTGAACCTCAACACTACTAATATTTTTAGTCTGGGGACTGCCTGAACACCGAAGGATTTTAACAGCATCTCTTGCCTACACCCACTAGATGCCAATTCCCTTAAATTGTGACAATTAAAAAAATTATCCCAGACATTGACAAATGTCCACTAAAATTAAGAGCTGGAAAGCTCTAGAATCAAACTGTGACTGTGGCACCAATCTTGATGATTTGGGAGAAGTCATTTTATCTTTATGAAGTGGGTATGGCAGAATTGTTGTAAGGATTAAATAAAATAATATGTAAAATTTTCTAGAACACGGTAAGTTGTAAATACATTTAAAGTCCTTAAGTTATCATTAATATAAATGAAACATTTACAAAAGAAATCAAGATTACAAAAAGTTAAGCTACTTTTTAAACAGGATGTTTTCTAACATCACTTTTCAATGCCCCTGAACCCGATATTGTATTTTTATATGTAGCAGAAAGTCGATAAATATTTATTGAATTGAACATAACTGTTAAGTTTCATAACACAGTAGGATTTCAAAGGTACAGAAATAGATTAGTGACCTATTAGAGATAGTAGAGACAGTGAAATAAATTAAGCATTAATATAGAAAGTGTATGTTTACAAAAAAATCACAGATTTCACTCATTTCAGCCTGGTTTGAACTTCAACTATGCTTCTCCGTGGCCTTAGAAGGTAACGACTTCTGTGAGTGTCAGTTTCATCGTCTGTAAAGTGAGGATAATAATACTTATAACCCTCTTATAAAGTGCTATTAAGAACAATATATATAGGTTAAAAATCGACAGTATAAATCGACTGACTGTAAAAGTGTGTTATATCAAAGCTCTCTATTCTGTCACATTTCCGTGAGTCTGTTAGTCTGTCAGTATCAAGCTATTTTGATTACTATAGATCTGTGGTATATTGTGAAATAGGTAGTGTAATGTCTCTAGCTTTTCTTTTGTCTTTTTTTTTTTTTTTTTTTTTTGCTCAATATTGCTTTGGCTATTTAGTTTTCTGGGACTGAATATAAATTTGAGGTTTGTTTTTTCCATATGTGTGGAAAAAGTCACTGGAATTTTGATAGGGATTGCATTGAATCTGTAGATCACTTTGGGTAGTACGAATATTTTTTAAATATTAATTATTTCAAACCATAAATATGGAATATCCACACATTTACATTCAATTGTTTTTAGACAAAGGTACTAAAAGCAACAATGGGGAAAGGATAATCTCTTCAATAAATTGCTTTGGAAAAACAATATCCATAGGCAGAAGAATGCAATTCAACCCTCTTCTCACACCATATGCAAAAATCAATTCAAAATGAATTAAATAATTAAATTCTGGATACCCTATTTATGCTGATGTGATTATTATGTATTGTATGCCTATGTCAAAATATCTTATATACCCCATAAATATGTATACCTACTAGGTACTCACAAAAATTAAAAAGTAAAAAAATAAATAAATAAGACTGAAATGAAAGATATGAAATTATGAAACTACTAGGAGAAAATATATGAGAAAATCTCTGTCACAGTTGTCTGGGCAATGATTTTTTGGATATGAACCCAAAAGCACAGGCAGCAAAAGCAAAACCAGACAAATAAAATTATATCAAAACTAAAAAGCTTCTGCACAGTGAAGGAAATAATCAACACAGTAAAAAGACAACCTTCAAAATTAAAGAGAATATTTGTAAGTCATATATCTCATAAAGAGTTAATATATAAGAAACTCAAAAATTCAATACCAAAAAAACAAATAGTTCAATTTAGAATTGGGCAAAGGACCTGAATAGACAGTTCTCAAACAAACAAACAAACAAAAACATACAAGTATCTGAAAAGGTGCTCAACATCACAAGTCCTCAGGGAAATGAAAATTAAAACTACAATGAGATATCACCTCATACCTGTTAGAATGACCATTGTCAAAAAGACAAAAAATAACAAGTGTTGGTGAAGATGTGGAGAAAAGAGAACACTGGCACTCTATTGGTGGGAATGTAAATTAGTACAGCTGTTATAGAAAACAGTATAGAGGATCATCTAAAAGTAAATGTAGGACTACTATATGATCTATCAATCCCACTACTGAGTTTATAGCCAAAGGAAATAAAATTAGTTCGTTAAGGGAATATCTGCACTCCCATATTCATTGCAGCATTCTTTATAGTAGCCAAGATATGGAATCAGTTAAGCATCTATCAGTGGATGAACGGATTTTTTAAATGTTGTATATACATAATGGAACACTGTTCAGTCTTAAAAATGAAGGAAATTCTGTCGTTTGTGACAATATAGAAGAATCTGAAGGACATTGTGCTAAGTGAAATAAGCCAGGCACAGAAGAAAGACAAATACCACATAGTGTCACTTATGTGGAATGTTAGAAAGGCAAATTCATAGAAATAGAGAGTAGAGTGGTTTTACCAGGACCTGTGGGACAGGGGGATTGAGGAGATGTTGGTCAAAGGATACAAAATTTTAATTAGACAGGAGGAAGAAGTGTAAGGGATCTACTGTACAATATAGTGACTATAATTAATAAATGTATTGTGCACTTGAAAATTGCTGAAAGAGCAGATTTTAAATGTTCTTGCAAAAAACGCTAGTGAAGTAATGCATGTGTTAATTAGCTTGATTTAGCCATGCCACAGAGTATACATATTTCAAACAATCATGTTGTACACTATGAATATGTACAATTTTATTTGTCAATTAAAAAAATGGGTGTAGCAAACCACCATGGAACATGTATACCTATGTAACAAAATTGCACGTTCTGCACATGGACCCCAGAACATAAAGTATAATAATAATTTAAAAAGTTAACAATTAAAATGATAGTATAGAGCTGACATGCTATAAATAATAATGGCCATGGCTATTAAAATGTGTTGCTATTTAAATTATTTTTAGATGTTGTTGAATATATATTATTCTTTTAATTCTGTTTTAAGTGCACTTGAAAATTAGAACTCACTCAAGAAATTCACTCCATGAGTCACTTATGAAAACTTTTGGTCTCAGATAATCGATTAGAATACCCTCAACATATATAGCACTGAGAGTCAGGAGCGTCCTTCGAGTGAAAGGGCAGGGGAGTGACAAGCTGTCAAGGAAGGTTAGTAAAAGATTTATAATTCTTGGCAGCAACTTGCATAGCAGTCTTGGCAACAAGTACCCGATATTAGGATGTAGCCCTGCCTTCCAGCGGGGAGATGGGATTTGCTTTCAGGGGTCGATCCAATCACTTTCCTAACCTTGCTTGAAAAAAAATGAAGGAGTTATTCCTACAGTTTCATCAAGACTAGCCTTCATCCATCAGATTATTTTAGTGGTCATGTGGATGAACAGCTGTAGTTGGGAATCTGAAGCCTCCTGGAAAATAAATACCAAAAGTTTCCTTGAGAATGAATGAAACTGGGATCTGAAGTTTTCCCTATTAACTTTTGATTCTACAGAAGCAAGTGACTACCGTAACTGTGGAGAAGTATGAGCCTTGAATGGAACTCTCTTAGGTCTCAGAAGGGGGCAGATTTTTGTCTATAAAGAGCATAGACAAATATAAGATTTTAGACTTTACAGTGGTGCTCAATCCTGGACAAAGTTCTTATTTGGTGTGTGTATGTGACACAGAGACAGGCAGAGAGAGAAGGAGAGAGTAAGAAAGAGAAATATTGAAAGGGGAGAGGAAAGGAATGTCCTCTAAGCTCAAGCATTTCACCTTGAAGAAGGACACAAATGTGGCTGCTCTTAGACTCTGGAACAAGGACAAGCCCTGCAGATGAGCCAGATTCTTAGAGTCAGGTAGATCTGAATTAATATCCTATTTCTATTAGAATCATACTTTTTATTGCTTCCTAGCAGCGTGACTCAGAGGTAGATAACCTCTATTACTTACTTCATTATACAAAAAATGAGGGTAATAATAACTACCTGAAGGGCTACTTAGACTTAAATCTGTTGCTGATGAGGATGCTGATGAGACAATACTCAAAGAGTGTTACGAAGAGAAGCTTCCAGCTGCTTTCTGACCTAGGAGGAAAATGAGCTTGGATCTTCAGCTGCTGCATAATGTTCAATAAACACAGAGGTTAAACAAATATAATGTAAAACTATCTCTATGGTCCCAGAGAGAGCATATGAATAATTTGTGCTTACCAAAACATGTGCTTTCCTAATACTGTTTTCATATTCTGAGACATTCCCTACAGTAACTATAGGGCCTAGAAATTTAAAAATATCCTAGAAGAAGGGAGATTTAGAATCTACCACCATTCCCTTGTAAGGGTCAACATGATAACAATTTCTCTGTTGTATTAGAATGGTCCAAATATGGTCAATTAGAAAAAAAAATGAACTCCACAGTCCCAACTGGGGAGTTGGAACGCAATAAGTATGAGTTGCTCATACATGTTCAGCATCAGGGCGTAGAGTTTCACATTATGCAGAATAGCCTGGAGGCTCATCTGGACGATAGCTTGGCACTACACTTTGAGAGTCGTTACTAAGCATGCAAGTGATGACAGTCACTCCATTGTTGGAATCAGAAGAAAGAGGATGAGCCCAGGCATCAATACAGCAACAGCCCGGATGAAGCCAGACCCATGGGACTACAAAGAAAGCCACAGTTAGCGGACATATAAGACTTCATTGATTCTTCTGCCTTGTCTTTGTAACAGACTGGGCATTTGGGGGTGAACAAGCTCCCAGGGTAACTGGAAAATTCAGAGTGTGGATGATGCTCAATTGGTATCAGCTATTAGACTGTCTGCGAACAAAGCCTAGTGGAGGTTCAAGTGCCTATTAGGAAAAGTAAAATGGGTGCATTGATATTCATACTTCTAGTAATAAGATGGTTCAACTAGGTGCACAGATATTGTGTATAAAGTACCTGGCCATTGTATGTGTGAGATACATTGTAGACATTTATATTAGTACTGCTGGTAGTAGTAGTAATTGTGGGTATCCTTGAAAATGACTTATTTATTTCAGTCTTAGAATTAAGGAAGAAGTGAAGCTGAGAGACTTAACTGACAGGGATGCCATCATTTCTTATAGTTAATAGTTGAAAGTCAATTTCCCCAAGGATATTAAAATTCCTTTTCTGTACTGTCAATCAGTGGCAAACATTAGAAGTAGTGAATAAGGGTAGATTGGTAGAGAACAGGAAATTCTAGCTTTGGGTTAAAGTCCTGACTACCTATCACAGTATTATGGGGGTGATGAGGATAGATAGTGCTTTCTTTCATGTGGAATTAATCTTTTCCACTTTCTTAGTGCAGTATTATTCAGCTATTGTACAACAAGAAACAATAATAAATGCAGTTAATATTTGATTATCAACTAGAAGCTGAGCACCATACTAAATGTTTTAAACGGATTTTTTCACTTAAATAATTACAACAATTTCATAAGATGGAGAATATTATTTGCTCTGTTTCAGGTGAGGGAATTGCAGACTAGGGAGATTTATAGACATGCCCCATGTTAGGCAGATAGCAAGTAGTTGAGCCAGGATTTGGACCCAGGGTACCTGACTCACTGCTGAAGCTCCTAACCAATACGAAGTGTATTCCCCTACGTTGAAAGTATAGTGGATTTGTTGTTAAAAGCCCTAGGTTTGAAGTTTAACCAGGAGCTCTTGGAATAAGTGAGCTTAAATTCCCTAAGCCTCAGTTTTATGTTTTATGCCTGGAAATAAGAAATAGCATATAAACATGCACTTAACCTATCTGAATGTAAACTTTCCTGGCTATAAAATTGATAATAACACCTCCTTTTCTCCTTCTTTTCCTCCCCTCCTTCTTGAAACATTTGTTATTACCAAGGTTGAGTCCATTACCTTAAAAACTCACAGTTAATGAGGTAAAAAGGCTTATGTCACACATGTGATAACATATGGGACATACAGTGACAAAAAAGAGTGACCAATTGTCTCTGGGTTGGAAAGCAGGGAGGAGGTAGTCAAAATCAACACACACAATCAGTAGAATATCTAAACACTAGCAATAAACTATCTGAAAAGGAAATCAAGAGAACAATCCCATTTACAATAGCAACAAAAACACTTAGGAATATATTTAACCAAGGAGGTAAAAGACCTGTATACTGAAAATTGTAAAAGGTTGATGAAAGAAGTTGAAGAAGATACAAATAAGCAAAAAGATATCTCACATTCACGGATTGGAAGGAATAATATTGTTAAAATATCCATACTACCCAAAGCAGTTCACAAATTCCATGTAATCCCTATCAAAATTCCAATGTCGTTTTTCATAGAAATGGAAAAAGAAACTTTAAAATCCATATGTAATCACCAAAAACCCAAATAAGTAAAGAAAATCATGAGCAAAAAGAACAAAGCTGCAGGTATCACACTACCTGTTTTCAAACTGTAATATGAGGTTACAGTTATTAAAACAGCATGGTATGGCAAAAAAAATTAGATACATCAATCAATCAATAGAACAGAATAGAGAGCCCAGAAATAAATATGGGTTTATGCATGGTACATATGGTCTATCAACTTTCAAGAAAGGTGTCAAGAATACTCAATGGGAAAAGGATAGTCTCTTCAGTAAATACTGTTGGGAAAACTGGATTTCCATGTGCTAAAGAATGAAATTGTATTCTTATCTCATACCATATAGAAAAATCAACTCAAAATGAATTAAAGACTTAAATGTAAGTACTAGGAAATTTAAAACTTCAAGAAGAAAACATAGGGGATAAACTACATAACATTGGTCTAGGTAATGCTTTTCTTTTGGATTTGACCCCAAAAGGGCAAGCAACAAAAGCAAAAATAGACAAATGAGATTACATCAAACTCAAAATCTTCTACATAGCAAAGGAAATAACCTTGTGCAAAGACAACCTACAGACTGAGAGAAAATATTTGTCAGCCATACATCCAATAAGGGGTTAATATCCAAAATATATAAGGAACACAAACAACTCAATAGCAAGAAAACAAAATGCCCAACTGAAAAGTGGTCAAGGGACCTGAATAGACATTTCTCAGAAAAAGACATACAAACAGCAAACAGATGTATGAAAAAAAAATGCTTAACATTGGTAGTAATTAGGAAAACATAAATTAAAACAACAATGAGATGGCATCTTACAGCTGTCAGAATGACTAAAATCAAAAAGATGAAAGATAAGTGTTGGCAAGGATGTGAAGAAAAGGGAACCCTTATACACTGCAAACAGTAAAGTCAATTAGTACAGTTATTAGGGAAAACTCTATGGAAGTTCTTCAAAACACTAAAAATAGGATTGCCATATGATCCAGCAACCTTACTTATGTATATTTATTCAAAAGATTTGAAAAGTTTGTTTTAGAGATGGCTGCACCCCATATTCACTGAAGTACTATTTGTTAAGAAATCAACCTATGTATGTACTATTTATTAAGAAATCAACATTAATCAACCTAATCAAATATTTTTTCTCAATCTGTAGGTTGCCTTTGCACGCTGCTATTTCCATTGCTATGTAGAAGATTTTGTTTGGTGTAGTATATATAGACAATACATGCATTACGTATATATACTTTTTTAATCCATTTATGAATAAAGTATTGAATAGTACCCATGAATAGATAAAGAATATGTAGTATAGGCTGGATGCAGTGGCTCATGCCTGTAATCCTAACACTTTGGAAGGTGAACGCAGGCAGATCACTTGAGGTCAGGAGTTTGAGAATAGCACGGCCAACACGGCAAAACTCCGTCTCTACTAAAAGTACAAAAATTAGCCAGGAATGATGGTGCGTGCCTGTAGTCCTAGCTACTTGGGAGGTTGAGGCACAAAAATTGCTTGAACCTGGGAAGCAGAGGTTGCAGTGAGCTGAGATTGTGCCACTGCACTCCAGCCTGGGTGACAAAATGAGATTGTCTCAACAACAACAACAACAACAAATATATATACACACACACACATACACACACACACAATGGAATACTATTCAGTCTTAAAAAAAGAAAATTTTATCATTTCTGATGACATGGATGGAATTGAAGAGCATTCTTTTGAGTGAAATAAGTCAAGGATAAAAAGACAAACACTGCATGATGTAAGTGTGAAATATAAAATAATCAAAGTCATAGAAGCAGAGAGTAGAGTGCTGATTACAGAGGCTGTGGGGTGGGAAGAATGGGAAGGTGATAGTCAAATGTTATAAAATCTCTGTCAGACAGTAGAAATACTTTGTTTTAAGATCTATAGCACATTATAGTAAATACAGTTAACAATAGAGTATTAGTCACTTCAAAAGTGCTAAGAGAGTAAATTTCAAATGTTCTTGTCACAAAAAAAGTTAAGCATTTGACATGATGGTTATGTTAACTAGCTTGATTCAAGTATTCCATATTATATTCATAAATCATAATATCATTTTGTACAATATAAGCATATGCAATTATAAATTGTAGATTAAAATATATTTTAATGTTAAAGAAGAAAGGGAGATTCAGACCCGTTGACTTTTGATCCCAGGTTGTCTGGCTTTGAATCTCACACTCGTTGTTCTGATTTTAACAAATATTTTAGCTCTATCCTAACATGGTGACCATTGCCATTCACCCTAATTTACTCAATGAGTATATTCATAATAAAAATATCAATAACAATTATTTACTTGATGAAAAATTATATTTGGTTGGTAGGATGTAAACAGAAAGAAGTTGCATACTTTCTTACTTCAACTCCTATAAAACCACTCTGTTGAATTGCTTGCCCCTGCCCCTCGATAAACTATGGGTCAATCTAATAGCATAGGTTTCCAGTTATGTTACTTCCTGTCCCTCAGAACGCTAAGCTTCAAGATAAAGTTTACATTTTCTGTTTTGGATAATTTTTAAAGAATTACTGGGAAAAAACACATGGGATGATGAGCTCTGTTTCTTGGATAGAATTCTCATTCTGATTGCTCGGCCAAAGACACTGCCATACTTACATCTTGTAAGTAATAGGTATAGTGGACATGCCAGAGGAAATAAGAGTTGTTATTTCCACCTTATTGGTTTTCAATGGCCTACCAGCTCTTCTACTCTAGTGAGCTAAGCTGGAACATTTAGTACTGTCCCCACAGGCTTCTTTTGTTCTTACCTCTAAAAAAGCCTCCCCTTCCATGCTTTCCTTCCCCTGGCTCTTCCCTAGCCCTACCTTTTCTAAAAAGGCATCTTCATAAGTTATGTTACTATAGCTGACATATGGGGCAAGAGAGAGACAGAATAAATGTGTTTTATAAGAAAGAAAAGCGAAAGTGGTTCCTTTCCCCTTTCCCGTGGAAACTTTCAACTCCAGCTACGGTGGGCCCCAATTATCATGCCCAAAGGGTCTCAATATGTACCCTGACTCTGAAGGCTCTGATGCAGTCTCAAGAACTCTGGTTTCCTGGGCCTATCCCTTTGGACAATAATGTTTGAAAGGAGAGTTCTTGGGTTCTCCCCAGAAATTAAAACTTGATGACCCATATGTGGAAGCCCTTAAGTAATGGTATAGAATTCAATCTATGGGCCAGATGGTAGCCACATCACACTGGATTTTTAACAAAAGTTTGGAAATTCCTAGAGACCTGTTGAATAGCTTTGACCAAAATGCTGATAATGATATGGACAATGAAATCCAGGCTGAGGTGTCTCAAATGGAGATAAAGAACTTGTTGGGAATTGGAGCAAAGGTGACTCTTACTATGTTTTAGCAAAGAGACTGATGGTCTTTTGCCCCTGCCCTGGAGATTTGTGGGACTTTGAACTTGAGAGAGATGATTTAGGGTATCTGGCAGAAGAAATTTATAAGCAGCAAAGCATTCAAAAGGTGACTTGGGTGCCGTTAAAGGCATTAGTTTTGTAAGGGAATTAGAGCATAAAAGTTCAGAAAATTTGTAGCCTGACAATGTATTAGAAAAAAATTCCATTTTCTGAGGAGAAATTCAAGCCAGCTGCAGAAATTTGTATAAGCAAGAGGAGCTGAATGTTAATCCCTAAAACAATGGGGAAAATGTCTCCAGGGCATGTCGGAGGTCTTCATGGCAGCCCCTCACATCACAGACCCAGGGCCTAGGAGAAAAAATTGGTTTCCTGGGCTGGGCCCAGGGTCCCCCTGCTGTGTGCAGCCTAGAGACTGGCTTACCTGAGTCCCAGCCACTCCAACTGTGACTAAAAGGCAATGAGGTACAGCTCAGGCCATCGCTTCACAGGGTGGAAACCCCAAGCCTCGGCAACTTCCACGTGGTGTTGAACCTGTGGGTGCATGGAAATTAAAAGTTGAGGTTTGGGAACTTCCACTTAAATTTCAGATTTGGAAATTCCTCGATGTCCAGGCAGAGGTTTGCTGCAGGGCCAGGATGCTCATAGAGATCCTCTGCTACGGCAGTGTGGAAGGGAAATGTGGAATGGGTGCCCCCACACAGAGTCCCTACTGGGGCGCTGTCTAGTGAAGCTGTGAGAAGAAGAAATAACAGATCCAGTGACAGCTTGCACCGTGCCCCTGGAAAAGCCACAGACACTCATTGTTAGCCTGTGAAAGCAGCCAGGAGAGGGGCTGTACCTTGCAAAGCCACAGGGGCAAAGCTGCCCAAGACTGTGGGAACCCACTGCTTGCATCACTGTGACTTGGATGTGAGACATGGAATCAAAGGAGATCATTTTGGATTTTTAAGATTTGACTGCCCTGCTGGATTTCAGACTGGCACACGGCCTTTAGCTCCTTTGTTTTGGCCATTTTCTCCCATTTGGAATGGGTATATTTATCCAATGCCTGTACCCTCATTATATCCAGGTAGTAACTAACTTGCTTTTGATTTTACAGGCTCATAAGTAGAAGAGTCTTGCCTTATCTTACATGAGACTTTGGTCTGTGGACTTTTGAGTTAATGCTGAAATGAGTTAAGACTTTGGGGGAATGTTGGGAAGGCATGATTGGTTTTGAAATGTGAGAACATGAAATTTGGGAGGGACCGGGGCAGAATGGTATAGATTGCCTTTGTCCCTACTCAAATCTCATCTTGAATTGTATCTCCCACAATGCCCACATGTTGTGGGAGGGACCCGGTGGGAGGTAATTGAATTTTGAGTGCTATTCTCATGATAGTAAATAAGTCTCACGAAATCTGATGGTTTTACAAAGGGGAGTTTCCTTCACAAGCTCCCTTCTCTTTACTGCCACCATGTAAGATGTGACTTGCTCCTCCTTGCCTTCCACCATGATTGTGAGGCCTCCCCAGCCATGTGGAATGGTGAGTCCATTAAACCTCTTTTTTATTATAAATTACCCAGTCTCGGGTATGTCTTTATTAGCAGCATAAAAATAGACTAACACAGAGGGAAAGTATTACATGATACTGCTTTGTTGGGAAGTACAGCCCCAGAGCAGCAAGAGTAAAGCAAACATAAAATGAGGCAAGCAAGGAAGAGAAGCAAAGTAAAATAAATTGCCATGCTTGCCATTGTTCCATGACAAGTCTCACAGAGACCCAGCCCATCATTTCTCAGGCAGCTCTTCTTGGCCACACAGTGTGCCTCCTATATGGCAGAAAGTCATGTTTGGTATAATCCAATGAAGAGGAAGAAAGACATGTTTATCTTCTAGTTTCTTTTCATATTCTTTCTCCTTCTAATCAAAGTATGCTCACAAGTACATAACTCCCCAGAACCGCCTGCCCTCTCTGAAAGCTGCTGTTCCATAGCACTGTGTTTCATCTAAGTCTTGGACTATGGTGAAGGGAGCAGCGTGTGTCTAGTCTTGAGCATCGGGAGAAATATACAGAGTCAGTTGCCAAGTTGTCATCTAAGGCTAAGCAAGACACCAAGGTTTGGGGGCACAGATGAAGCTAAAGAAATCTAAAAAGGGTGTTTTCAAATTAAAGAATGAATAGATGCCTAGGATATTGGAAAAAAAGAATGAATGGGATGTTTCAAGCAATAAAAAGAGTAATTAAAATGATAATAATAATTGTTGGAATTTATTGTTGTGCCAGACACATTTGCGAATGGTAACTAGTCCAGAATGTCTACAGATAAAGTCACATTGGAGGTAGCTGAAGCACAGCTAGCATCAGACAATGAAGGGATCTGAATGACATGGTAAGAAGTTGGAAGCAAAGACTATACCAGGTATACCAGTCCAGCAATGTCATAATAACGGAAGCTAACCCTTGTAAAGATCTCATCATGTTCCAGAGAGAGGGAGAGCCAGAATTTGGATACACATCGAATGACTCTAAAAGGCATAACCGTAATTCCTGTACTAAATGTATGTAGTGTATTGAAACTTGGCAAACTCAGGCTACTGGCAGGGTCAGATGACGAGGCCCTTTCAGAGGCCATTTTTCAATGTTGAATCTATTTACCCAGATGTCAGTGTTTCCTCCGGTAACTGTTGGGGAAAATGTTGCAGTAAAAGCTTGCCACCTGTTAATTACTGCACAAAAACAGCAGGGTCCAAAGTCATTATTGTGTGTCCCTAATAATTACAGCCACACAATGGTGAAGGGTCCTCTTGGATCCTTTTGCACACAAATGTGCAGGCCTAAACGCCAGGTAGGTAATGACGATTTACAAGAATAATAATAAATGCCAGTGGGGGCACAGGTAATTAAGAGATGTAGGCTGCAGACAATGTACTCTGAGCAAGTCTGGAAACAGACCAGGAGAAATGGGGGAAGCTTCCATCTAATCTGAATTGCATCTGAAAAGACTGACCAGCATGTCCATTAAGTACAATTTTCTTAATGCATAAAGAGGGAAGCAGATGTTAAGATTCGAGTGGATAAATTAGCAAATACCATTGCCAGCATGGGAAAAAGGCTTACAGTCCATCTTTGGTTGAATGTGCAGACATGAAATGAGCATGACTTGGAACAAGAAATAGAGGTGAATGTAATGCCATAAACCAACAGCTGATGGAAATAATGAGGATGGCTACAGACATCTGCACTGCTGGAATGAAAACTAAAAATCAAAATTAAAAAAATTTCCAAATTTCATTTAGAATTTGGCATGTTAGAGATCCAATAAGACAATGAGCCATTCAGAATTTCAGAATGTCCAGACCCAGCCCGATTGCTGCCAATACTTTGGCTTTGGTTTATACATTTTAAAATCAAACGTATTGGATCACACCAGACTTCATTTTGCCTTTTGACAGATGTGCCCAAAATTTGCAACCTAAATACATCATGAGAAACCTGCGGGAAAAACCCGAAGTGTCCTTTTTAAATTAATAATTTTAAATGAACTTTTTTTAGTCAGTTAAAAAGGAAACATTGTTATGAACTTACTGTAATCTAGATCTTAAGGCCAAAATTTTGCACATAGCTTTTCATGTAATCTTTTGCACAGAGCTTTAAATCTGTATCATTATTTCCACAGTGTAAGTCAGAAAACAGGCTTATAGAGGATAAATGGGAACAAGCAAACAAACAAAAAACTTCCTCAGTTTAGTAACGGTTGAGATGCAAATGTACATCTTTACATCCTGTAAACTTATTTTCTTTCTACCACATTATATTCCCTTCCTAAATTCCTCTCCCAGGCATGTAAGTACTGATAAGTTTGAAAAACATCTAGTACCAGGCATTCAAACCTCTCTGCATCATTCTTCATTCGACAATATCTTTCTGCCTAAACAATGCTTTTACCAACTGCTATGCTTCAATTGTTTCTTTTGTTCTTAATTAATAATTTTAGATTTATAAAACCATTTTGAAGACAGTTCAAAGGGTCCCCATATACTACAGATTCAGTTACCCCTGTTATTAATGTCTTTGATTATTATAGTACATTTGGCCTGATTAATGAACGAATATTGATATGTAATTGTTACCAGAGTCCATACTTTATACGTCCTCAGTTTTTCCTTTATTAAGTTTTATGTCCTTTCTTAAGGTCTAGGGTACCATCTTGGTTATCGTTAACACTTAGTAGTCAGCTCTCCTTAGGCTCATCTTTGTTGTAGTAGTTCATCAGATTTTTCTTGGTTTTGGTGACTGTGACAGTTTTGGTGATTACTGGTCATGTATTTTACAGAATGCTCCTCAGTGGGGACTTGCGTTGTTGTTGATATAATTTACATGACGTAAAATTCAACCTTTTAAAGTACATAATTCAGTGATTTTCAGGATATTCACAATGTTGTACAACCACGAGCATTATCTAATTACAGAACATTTTCATTATTGCAAAAAGAAACCCTGTACCAATTAGTAACCACTCCCCATTTCCTCCTCCTCACAGCCCTTGGCAACCACTAAACTACTTTCTGTCTCTATGGATTTGACTATTCTGGACATTTAATATAAATAGAATCATACAGTATGTGGACTTCTGTGTCTAAATTCTGTCACTTGGCATAACATTGTAAAGGTTCACTATGTTATAGCCTATAATTTATTTCTTTCTATAACTGAATATCTCATTGTATGAATATACCACACTTTGCTTGTACAGTCTTGTTGATAGACATGTGGATCGTTTGCACTTTTTAGTTATGATGAATATGCTGCTAGAACATTCATATACAAGTTTTTGTGTGTATACATACTTTTATTTACATTGAGTATATTTCTATGAGTAGGTTTGTTTGGTTATATGCTAACTCTATGTTTAAATTTTCTATGACTTGCTAAACTGTTTTTCAAGTAACTCCTCCATTTTATAATCCCAACAACACTATATGAGACTTTCAACTTCTTCACGTCATCTTCAACACTTGGTACTATCTGCTTTTTAAGTATAGGATCCTAGGATGAAGTGGTATCTCTTTATATGCTCTTTAAAAATTATGTGTCTCTTTTGATTGACAAACCTTTTATATATCTATCATGCACAATTCTCTCTCTGTCTTTGGCTATGGATAATTAAATTATAATGTGACGGGATGTGGTGCTCTTTAATTCTATCCTACCTGGAGTATGTTTAGCTTCCTAGATGTGTCAATTAATGTTTTTCATCAAATTTAGTGAATTTTGACCATCATGTATATTGTGTTCTCTCTCTTTTCTCCTACAAGGACTCCTATTATGCATATTTTTGTAGTCTTAATGATGTTTCCTAGATCTTGAAGTCTCTATTCAGTTTTGTTTCTCACATCATTTTTTCTGCTCTAGATTGGATAATTTCAATGGACTTATCTTTGTTTTGCCAAGTCTTCCATCTACTGCTCAGATCTGCTGGTGAACTTCTGTAATGAGTTTTGTCACTTTTCAACTCCAGGTTCTCCATTTGTTTCCTTTTATAATTTCTATCTATGGATGTACTATATAGTTCAAACACCCTTCTTCTGGTTTCCTTTTGCTCCTTGTCCATCAGTTATTTTAGGTCTTTGAACATATTTAAAATAACTCTAGTAAAATATTTTTGTATTGTCTAATGTCTGGGCTTCTTCCGAGACAGTTTCTATTGACTGCTTTTCTCCCCTGTGTATGGGCTGTATTTTCTTGTTTCCTCATATGTTTTATAATATTATGTTGAGATTTGGACATCTTTAATACTGTAATGTGGCAACACTAGCAATCACATTCTCTTTTCCCCAGGGTTTCCTGTTGCTATTGTTGTTGTTTTGGTAGTTTCTTTGAAGTAATTATATAGTTTATACTTTTGTTATATGTGGCTAGTGATTGGACAGAGATTTTCTTGAACTCCTGAAAACTGTAAGTCTCCCAGTCTTTTCCAAAGGAATCTGTATGCTTGTTAGGATACAACTTCAATACTCATCATACGTATTACAGTTCTCATAGTCTTCAGTTCCTGTTTAGACGAAGCCTCAAAATTAGTTAAAGATGACTGCTTTGGGCCTTCTGAGGTCTTTCCTAAGCATGTGCATAACCCTGTATGTGTGCTCAGCCCTATAAATGCATATGGCCTTCTAGTTTTATGTAAACATGTTGGAGCTTTTCAAAGCCATTTCTGCACAACTCACCCCCAAGCTTCTCCTTTTGAATGTTTTTGGTCAGCCTATTTCCACAACTATAACCACTTCAGGAAGCTGTGATATTAAACAATTACCATTGATTGTTTTTGACAAATGTCCCTGGAGAAAAGACTCTTCACACTGGCCAAGCTTCAGGTCTGGTCGAATAAAGATGGCATTATCTTACAGAAAACCACTGAACAAGTCAAATAATGTCTATTCTCTTGAAGGTAGGTTTTGAAATAACCCCAAACATATTCTTCTCTGTCCAGTGGCTTCCAGGCTTCTGTTTTTTACTGCAATCATTGGCTTTTGTTTTTAAAGTCTACCATGTTTCAGGGTAGGAGGAAATGGAAACAGAGCAAGTTCAAATGCCAAAAACCCATTATTCTTACTGATATTTAGCTTTTTTCTAAATATATGTTTTTCTGACTTCTTCAAGTCTCTGACTAACATCTAGAGTTCTGAAAAAGTTTGTTTTGACATTTTTTTTGGGCCAGTATTCTCATTTCATTTATGGAGGAGAGGATTTTTCAGAGGTCTTTATTTAGAATTACATTTCCCTGAATTCACATTTTGCCTCTACACAGTTGTGTGTTCTTACGTAAAATAGTTAGCTTCACTATCATAGTTTTTCTCATCTACAAAGAGAAATGATAATAACACATGCCCACAAAGCTTGCAAGGTCTGGGAAAAAGTAAAGACTCAATGTATGCCACCAACTCTGCCACTCATTCCATTTATGGATAGCTCTGAATTTTCAAAAGTTCTATTAGGCTAAAATCAGTTGTCTAGCCACTTCTATCTTTATGGTCTCAATTTGGTTGTCTGGGTCCATAAAAACCACATATCCTCTGTTTTTCATGTAAAAATATGACTCTAAAGTTAAAAAAAGATTTACATTTATGCATTTAGAAATCAAACATCCCAAGCTTGTTTATCCAGCTGTTCTTCATAAAATATTGCATTGCAGCTATAATTTGTCCCTCTCTCATAAAATATGTGGCAAGCCCATGATGCAGGAGCATATCAGCAGCAGTGTCATCTAGCCGGTTCTTATTTACTTTGTAGTTGATGAAACCCTCCAAGTTGTTTTATAAAAGCAACTGTCAAGCTAAGTCTCACCTAACTGTTCCTTGTGAGAATTTATTTTAACCTATAGGCAGAGTTTAATATTTATTTCTAGTTTCATGCAGCTCGTTTCAGTTTGCTGTTCTAGTGTGTGAAAATTCTCTTTCACATGTTGGCTATGTCATCCAACACATTAACAAATACCTCCACTTTGTACCTTTAGAAGCCTGAGTAAGTGTCTATGTCTCTTCTCACAGAGGAGATAAAAATATTGAACATGTGGACAATTATAGCAAAGCCTGTGTTTCAGTGATCACCCCAACTTCACTTCTATCCCTAACGTTTCCTGCTGACAGAAACCCCATTAAACAACACTCTTAGTTATTATTTTTTAACCCACCATGATCCCACCTTAATATATTCTCAGTCGTCTCACATTTTTATAGCATAGCCTTCGAGCGTAGATATTAAGAACATAGACTCACTTAAAGCCAAAACATTGGTGGTAGAGAAAAGAACAGGACTGTCACCAGTCTCTCTTATTTGGTATCCAAGAGAGGCAGAAAGATTCCTTAGAGGTAGCATGGGCTCTTGAATCAGATAGACTTGAGTTTGAAACTCAGCTTCCCCATTTCTAATGGTATAGCTTTGAATTTCTGCTGTCTCATTTGTACAATGAGGATAATTATGCCTCACTGGGAGATACAGCTATAGGGAGAAGACAGAACTATAGTGAGAAGCAAATAGAATTTTTTCCTGTATCCATCCTGACATTTCCCATCCTCCCTACATTCCCATATTAGTTATCCTCTAAACTTGCATAATTTTCTCACTTATCTTGTTTATTATCTGCCTCTATCCTTCATAGCCGAAAGCTCCACAAGAGTAAGGATTTTGTTCATTTCCTTATTCACTGTATCTCCAATGCTAAAAACAGTCTCAGTTATTTGTTGAGTGAATTAATGAATAAAAGGAGGAACAAATACATGCATAATGTATGTTTAAAGTGCTTTTACAGAGACTGGTACTTATAAGGCACTCAGTAAATTCCAGCACCCCTATCCATCCCACAGCCAGGGATGAAGACAAAAGACAGAGGAATATTTTGAGAGAAGATAAATTTTTGTTTTCTCTGGCTTTTGACTAAAATTCCAGGCTCAGTCCTTAATGTCCACACCTTCTTTTGTTGTAAGAGACTCACTGGAATGGTTGGTAAATAAAGAATGATGTATTAGTTTTCATATTTCTATAAAGAACTGCCTGAGACTGGGTGATTTATGAAGGAAAGAGGTTTAATTGACTCACAGTTCAGCATGTCTGAGGACACCCCAGGAGACTTACAATCATGGCAGAAGGTGAAGGGGCAGCAAGGCACCTTCTTCACAAGCCAGTAAGAAGGAGAGTGCTGAGCTAAGCGGGAAGAGCCCATTATAAAACCATCAGATCTCATGAGAGCTCACTCACACTCATGAGAACAGCATGAGGGAACTACCCCCCGATCCAGTTACCTCCACCTGGTCTCTCCCTTGACACATGGGGATTATGGGGGTTATATTTCAAGATGAAATTTGGGTGGGGACACAAAGTCCAACCATATCAAATGAGAATGCATAAAATAATGCCATATAAAGTAGGTAACTAAATCCAAGTTGTTTCATTAAGGTGTCTATGTCTGAAATGAGGACTAGATATCATCACATACTGTGATCAGAATGACTCTTTATAGATATTAGGGAAAGAACACCATGACACCCATAGTCTAATGACGACTGAATATTTGTTCACAAATTCATTAAACAAACCTCTATTGAGCATCTATAATGTTACAGTTGCTGAAGATGCAATTGTAAACAAAGAAAGACATAGTTCTTCATCTCAAAATACTCACTGTCTCATTGGGTAAAGAGAATTAAAAAAAAATTACACAAATTATTTGTGAACTACAGTAATGAAAAATGTAAGGAAGGAAACTAGAGTAGACAATACCAATGTATAACAAGGGACTTAACCAAGTCGGTTGAGTCAAGGAAGGTTGATGTTAAAAATGACATTGTCTTTGTTCATGTGGATTATTAACCTAAAGCAGGGGTCAGAAAATCTTGTTCTATGGAACAAATCCAATCTTGATTTTATAAATGAAATTTTTTAAAACACAGCCACTGTCCTTTATATATATATTATCTATGGCTACTTTTATGTTACAAGGCTTAGCAGCTGTGATACCAACTATAGTCCCATAAGCCTAAACTATTTACTATTTTTCTCTGTATAGAAAATGTTTGCCAACTCTTGATATAAATAAATAAAAATTAGAGATAATTTTGTAACTATAAACTACCTTAGATACATTTTTAAAATAACAATGGCAAAAATAACTTACATATATTTTTAATAGTTTTTAATGCAATTTCAACTGCATCATCCTATTTAATCTTCACAACAAAACTGTATGGATGATATTTTCATCTATTTTTGATGGGTAAGGAAAGGAGCGTTCCTTCAGTCCATACAGCTCAGTGACATCAAAACTCAAATCCAGCCTTTGTCTTTCACTCCTATAACAGAGTCTGCAAACACATGGTCTGCAGGTTATTTCCCACCTGTGGACATGTTTTCTTTGCCCAAATGATGGATGTTGCATGACAAAACTGTAAGCTAACGTTTTTAAATTATGGAAATTTCATATTAAAGTCATATTTTGAGATTTTTTCTTGGACAAGTGGAAATTATAATCTTTTGGGATCTGAATTGCTACTTGACAATTACTATGAGCAGAGGCCCCTAAAATCATGACATTTACTCTTCAGTGTCTTTCTATGGTTGTTTGTTTGCATAGTGTTATAGTTTGTCTGTGTCCCCACCCAAATCTCATCTTAAATTGTAGCTCCCATAATTCCCATGTGTTGTGGCAGAGACCTGGTGGGAGATAATTGAATCATGGGGGCAGTTCCCCCATACTGTTCTTGCAGTAGTGAATACATCTCACGAGATTTGATGGTTTTATAAGGGAAACCCCTTTCACTTGGCTCTCTTTCACTCTTTGCCTGCCACCATGTAAGATGTGCCTTTCACCTTCTGCCATGATTGTGAGGCCTCCCTAGCCATGTGGAACTGTGAGTCTATTAAGCCTCTTTTCCTTCATAAATTACCCAGTCTCGGGTATATCTTTATCAGCAGTGTGAAAATGAACTAATACACATGGTGTCCATAATTTTCCCCTTCCTGTGTCCATTCCACTTTGCAACGAGACTGTAGCATTTCTCATCAAGAGGTTAGACCAATGTATTCATCCTTTTTCTCTACACTGGTCTTCTGATTTAGTTTGATCAATAAAATGTGGCAGAAGTGATGTTAAAACAGGTCTGAATATAGCCTCAAGAGGCCTTATACACTTCCAGACAAAGTAACTTGGAAATTTATTCAATCTCCATTTGAACAATAGGCTTGCCTGCTGGAAGCTGAGAAAGCATACGGACCAGAGACAAGCCATTCCAATGTGAAGTCATCAGTTTTTACCCAGCCAACCATCAACTGGCAGCAGACCTGAGAATGAGATAGGCCAAATGCAGAGCTGCCCAACTGAGACCAACCCAAATTATTGAGCCAAAGGGTCATAAGCCAAATTAATGGTCATTTTAAATCTCTATATTTGGAAATGCATTGTTACGTAGGAACAGCCAATACAATACTCCAATTTATTGTCTCCCTTCACTGAGTTTAATTGTATAATTCGGTTTATCACTATATTTACATTATTTTCTTGGAGTACAAAACTGTTTTTTAATGTCCTAAGTCTACCAAAAGTCAGAGAAAATTTAACTAAAAGGAACATGAAAATTTTCATATTTCTAGCCTTCTTTACATAATTGTTTTGCCTGCTTGTCCTCTGTTAGCATGTCAGTCTTCAGCTCTGCTAATACCCACAATTAACAAATAGCAGATCTATTTTGCTGCAGGGTTTTAAGACTTGTAACTCTGACCTAGAATGCCCATATGATTTGGGTGTCTGCTCCTACCTTTCAAATATTTGAGGAATGAATTTTCTTAGAAATAAGGGAGAAAAATCAATGCTACATTGTTCCATTCATCTGCACAAATTTTCCTTTCTTCTTTCTTTCCTTTTTTCTGTTTTTCTTTCTTTTTCTCTAGTGGGAGCAACCAACCCCAAGACTGCTAAGAATACCTCATTTAAGATATTGCTGCAAAAAGTGAGGTTGTTTCCTTATCTCTACATTGCAGGTGCTGAACACATCTTCGTTATTCTAAGAGCTTCATAAAAGTAACTTTCTCTGGTCAGCCAAAAAACTTCAAAAACAATAATATAAAACAGGTTCAAATTCGATTTCATCCTCTGTAATGTGGGTGGCTGAGTAAAACTGGAAAGTCGTCTCTGACTGTTGGATTTGTTGTGTTTTTTTTTTCCATGTTTGGAGTTAAGGTCATACAGCTTTGTGGAGAGCTATTAAAAAAAGTTTGAGAGCCTTCCCCCAAACTCTCTGTCAAACTTTAGTGAACAAACTGGCCTGTAATAAAAAAAAAAAAAGAAAAGAAAAAAGAAAAAAAAACTAGATAGGAAACAGAAAATGATGAGCTCATTTGGGAGCCATCAGTGATTGTTCCCTAATTAAAACATTCAAGTGATACAATTTAATCTGATTTTAATTTTTTAGAAAAGGTTTTATAAGTTATTAAACATTACTTTAGTCCACATTCTCCACAACTTGAAATATAGGTAAATTTTAGTTTGGGAAAGTTTGGGGAAAGTACACACAATATTCTTTTTAACTAGGACATATACATTTATCATCATGAATTATGCACACATACACACACTGTGTGTGTGTGTGTGTGTGTGTGTGTGTGTGTGTGTGTGTTGGGTGTGTGTGGAGAGAGAGAAAAAAAAGAGAGAGAGACTCATGTTAGCTAGTAACATGAGTTTTGTGATATTCAGGTCACCATATTGCTGTTTTCCAAGGCTATATATTCTTTCAAGGTAGGCTGAAATTTTTAGAAAGAGAAGAAGCAGGAAAGCATTAAAAGGTCTTCAGCTCATCACAGAATGAATGCTACAGGAAGAAGTGGGTGCTCACTCTGCTTGCTCTTCATACCTGGTCACCTCACCTCTAGGCTGGTGACATGTGTGGTTATCTTGGGCAGTCTTTACCTTCTCCCAGGTTTCCTTCATCACAGAAGACCCCCTGTGGCCATGGTTAAGCCCACCACCCCTCACAGAGCAGTCAGAGTCCCTTCTCAGGCTGACCTTAAGAAGGTAGAGGTGGACAGATTTGAAGATGGATTCCATTGCTATTCCTGCTTTGGCCAGAAAAACCATAAAGCATGACTGATTTATGGTATGGTTAAGGGCATAATATGTGAGGTCAGGCTACCTTGGCTGGAATACTGGCCCCCCCATTACCCCTTAGGTGATCTTTGCACTCTGAGTCTCAGTTACCTTATCTGTAAAATGAGAATAATAACCAGTAGTAAAAGTTAAGTTTTCCAAATGTGTGTATGAACTTTCATCCCTGCCTGCTATATAGTAAGTTCTCATGAAATGTTAGTAATTTTTTTGTCATTATCATTATTATAGTCAAAGAAACATTCTGTTAACAACTCAGGATCCTTCTGGCATTTTGGGGGTCATGGGTTGCCTTATACATCTCACCACAATGTCATTTCCTCATGTTCCAAGCCTCCATCATTCCCACTCATGTAAGCATCACCCTGGCTACCTTCATCATACATGTAGCATATGTGAATGCCTCTATCTACAAGTCAGATGCCTCACATGTGAAACCACTTTAGTCTTGTTATAAACTGAATTGTTTCTCTCTCAAACTCCAATTCTTATGTTGATGCCGTAATTCCCAATGTGACTGTGTTTGGAGACAGGGCCTTTAAAGAAGTAATTAAGGTTAAATGAAGTCATTAGAGTGGGCCCTAATCCAATACGACTAAAGTCTTTATAAGAAGAGGAAGAGAAACCAGAGATGCACACGCACAGATAACAGAACCATGTGAGGACACAGCTGGAAGGTGACCATCTGCAAGCAAAGGAGAGAGGCCTCAAGAGCAACCAACTGCCTGGCACAGCCCCTTGATTTGAGACTTCCAGGCTCCAGAACTGTGAGAAAATAAATTTCTGTTGTTTAAGACACTCTGTCTGTGACATTTTGTTATAGAAGCCCTGGAAGACTAATACAGGTCCCATCTCAGTAGGGATATAAAAATAAAATTTTCTTTCTTTTCAATCACTGCCTTCAACTCTGCTTTTTCAAATCTCTCTTTTCCATCTCTTAATTATATCTTGGTTAGATTCCATAAAATTTCCCATCACTTTCAGTTAATAACCTTCCATTTCATTCTGAAGCTTCAATCACAAACTTGAGTTAATTCTCTTTGTCCCACTTCCCCTTACTTCATGGATCAAGGGACCTGAGGTAAGCTGTGGCAAGCTGCCACCTGAACTGACTTTTACTTCAGTCCTTCATCCCAAGCACCTTGAGAAGGAAGGCCTGGTCAGATTCTGGGAGAGTCATCTTCCTCCCTGTTTAATAGCTACTCCTATAAATATGTTACCAGTGGAAGGTATCCAAGTTACCAGCGGCGAATCCATATGGGTCTGCAGGAACTTCAGTTCTTGCCTTCTTAGAAGAAAGAATTTGATTGAAGGGCATAAGGCAGAAAAAGAGACCGAGGCAAGTTTCAGAACAGGAGTGGAAGTTTACTTAGAAAGGCTTCAGAACAAGAAATAAAGTTCACTTGAAAGAGACCCAAGTGGGCACCTGAAGGTCAAGTGCAGTGTTTAACCTTGATCCTAGGACTTTATAGGCTGACCTCTTTCCCATGATTCCTCCCTCGGGGTGGGCTGCCTGCATGCACAGTGCCCTCCTTACCCTTGGGAGGTGAGCATCCACAGTGAGTTTAGGAAGTTGTATGCGTGCTCATCTGAGGCTTTCCTCCCTTTTCTGGTTGCGTGCCCCCAGAAGGTCATACCCCACCATTTTGTCTCTTAATACACATGCCCAGGAAGTTGCTTCTCACTGCACCTGCATTCAATTAACACTTTAGGGCAACAGGTGTGAACCATCACGAATAATCTCTCCCTGGTGCTGGTTCCCAATTTATTACTTTTAGAGAGACAATGTGATAATTGCTGAACCATCACCCAACATTCTTAGTGGATGGGGGAGAGCCCTCTCCTGTCCCATTTATGCTTATCTAACTACCTGTAATAGATCCAGAGAAGGAGATGGAGGAGAAGGAGGAAGTGGGGAGGAAGAGGAGGAATTAGGGTAATGAAGGTAAGCTTTACCTTGGAGAACATCCCACCTGTCAGTGATGGCCAGCATCTCTGCCTGTTCTTCTCACCTAGTTACCTCACTCCAGATGACCTCTAGCTTGGTGACATGTGTTATTTTCTTGGGCGTCTTTACCTTCTCCCAGCTTCCTTCATCATGAAAGACATCCTTAGAGAGAAGCAGTTACGCCTCTCCTCACTCATGAGCTAATATGGTCAATACCACCAGTCTCTTCTCTCGGATATAGACTAGACAAACCCAGAGATCCTGTCACTCCCTTAAAATTCCTTGTTTCTTTAAATGGAGTGATAAAAATATCTCAGGTTTTCTTATGCACTTGTAAAATGAGTCAGAGAAGGTCTTTGACAATGTCCTCTTTCCAGGTACATTATAACACTGTCTCCTTTCACTATAGTTTTGGCAAAACTCTAGAAACATTCCTCCCTTCAAAAATCTACAGCAGAGAAATAGACAGCAGCCTTGGTGTTCGTGTAGCTCCTTCAACTCTAGGAGGCATGTGTCAAACACTAGTTAAGACTTCTATTTTATTTTATCTTATTTATTTTTTACCGTATTCTACACTACACAAAGGCAGCATCAACATGGGCTCACAGTTTGTGCCACTTAGCCAGCATCTAATGCAGGACACATGATCCCTGCATTCTCCTTTTTTGGCAGGTAACCCCAATCACCCTTGGGTTTGAGGAAGGGAAAGATACACCTATGGGAAGGAAGAGACCTCTCTGTGAAAACTGAATTCCTGGAAAGACACAAACTCTTGACTCTGGCCCGACTTGTGTGCCCCCACAACACACACCCTGTATGCTAACGAGACTGGGATGGGTGCAATTTAGAGTGAAGACCACTTGTAGCTAGATTTGTTTTCCATCCCATAAGCTCATTTCCTGACAGCATTTTTTAGGATGTGGAATAATTAGTGGTGCTTTTTCTTTTCACTGGAGGTCACAGTTCACAATACTCACGGCACTGGAAAAAGCACAAATCAATGTCTAATTGCATACACATTTATGTCACTTAATTCTCTAAATAACAGTATAAGATAGGAACCATAAATACAGACAGGAAAATGAAGGGCCATGATGAGTCCAGGTCTGTCTGACGGTGAAGCTCATACTTGTATTCCCTAAGCCATGTTTTTGTTACACCATACTATCATCCCAACCATGGGAGGCCTTCATTCATCTTCCCTGGTTTCTGCCTCTTTCATTTCCCCTTGAACTACCATTTTGTCTCTAGACTTTCATCCGCCTTCAGTCACCTTCTAATCACTCCCCAAATATTTTCTTAAAAAAAAAAAAAAAAAGATTTCCATAAAACTTACATTATTTGACATGTTTTACAATTTTTACATCTGCATAAACTTTATGACTCTTTAAACTATTCAGACTTCCTCCCTTGAAGAGCATATGTGCTGTAACATGTTGAACCAAGGAGTGAAAGAAGACTCACTTTGTCAATGAACATAAACGGAATTGATGTTTGAGCCTTTAAGAGCCAACTCATGTTTTCAAATGTTTCTCTCTCATCCCCATAGACTGTTAGTGCTCCAGAAAGGAATGCTTAATTAGCCTGTGTCTTAGAAGAAAGAAGATAAAAAGCAAAGCTGTAAGTGACCCACACGGACATAGGAAAAAAGTTAACCTTTGTTGCTGTAAGTCACTGTGGCCTTTGGAGTGGCTTATCATTCCAACACAATTTAGCTAATCCTAATTGATATTGTATCCCTTTATCTTTCTTCCTTTTTCTTATTTTCTTTGTCTTATCTCCTCTTGTCTTCATTCAACTTCTTCAAACTAATCTTTTCAGATCTTGCCAAATATTTTTCTCTTACCAAATCCTATAAGCTATCTGATTTCTTCTGTTTCCTACTATCTTTTTTATTCTTTCTTCAACTGATTTTATCCTATCTATCCACTACCCAGTTGGACTGAAAGGAAAATAGAGGAAGGGTATAGTAAAATATCTTTTGAGAAATCATGGCAGATAGGGACCAGGAAGGTACAATTCAGAAAAAGACAAAAGAAAGGGAGAGTGGATGTTAATCTACTGATCACCAAAGCCTTATAATTCAGGGCAGGATAGCAAATGTTTCATTTTTAAATGAATGCTTAGTGTGTGCTATGTACCTTGGTGAGAACTGTGGTTACAGAAATAAATAAAACATATTTTTGACTACCCAAAAGCAGACATTGATGGGGAAAATAGGTATGATTAATATTTAATGTAAGTATTATAATATATTAGACACTGAACTATGATTACATTTGTCACACTAAATCTCTTAACCAACACCCTGTGCCGCCTTCCTAACCAGGTGCCATAAGAGAATAAAGGAAGTCAAGGAAGGCTTGCATGAACAATGACTGATTAACTTGAGAACTGGGGGGAAAATGAGATATTGGGTGAAATATTGTTCCAGGCAAGGATACTAACCCTGACAAAATGCTCACAGGCAAGGGAAATAACTTAATAGTTTTCTGTGGTGTTTTGCAATCTTCAAAGAAAGGAAATGAACAAAAGTCCCTGGTCTTAGGAAGTTATTAGAAGAGGCATAATGCAAGCACCTGAAAAGGAATAAAATCATTGACCAAGAATGAGGACAAAACATTTCACATGTTTTTAGTTCATTGTCAACAAAGAAACAATAACAGATACACTAAACAAGTCATTTACACATTTAGGATCAGAAGTTTGGGTATACAGCCTGCAAAGATATTTAGTTTGTCTCACACAGTGCTTCAAAAACCAAATCACATTAGTCGCCAACACTAAAAGAAGTGAAAGATGTTGCACTGAAAAAAATCAGATTTCTGGCTTCCCTTTCAAAAGTCCAGTATCTCCCTTCTGCTAAATACCAGTTGCCCCATAAGATAGGTCATAACTCTCCAGTTAACCATTGTTCCACTATCTTCTTTAGTCACTATAATTTTCTTGCACCTTGCCTGCTTCACTCATTTAATCTCTTAGTCCTGCATGTATTTAGTATTAAAACCCCTAATAAAGATTATCAACTCATTGATTTTTCAATTATATAAAAACAAAGCAAAACAAAATTTCGACATGTATGCCCCTGGAGTAACACTGCATAAAGTAACAACTTCACTTCATACATGTGTGTAATTAGTAAGTATCTGCCAACTCGCCATGCCAATATTATAGTGTATCAAGCTTTCTGTTGTATGGTGCTATTAACTCTGTCTGGAATATGAGCAAGTACAGGCCAATAAAATACTATCTGAGAGCTCTTGGATTTCAAAATGACTTGTTAAGCCTCACTGAGTGTAAAGATGGATCACAATGACATGCCGCTGGGGGAATACTGTTCTCCACTTGTGGATGGTCAGATAAAATTCAGAAATTGTTGCTCTGATCACGGAATAAAAAATTGCCGTCATGCACTTTCCAGCAAATGCACCTTGACTTGTTCATTGCTCAGCTGTTCATTACGAATAACTGAAGACTTGAATACATGCTTACTGTGTAATCCAATTCTACACTTACCTTTCAGGATAATATTAACAAGGATGCTTCTCATGAGAAAACACATTAATGCACTACTCTGTGTTAAAAATAAAAGCACAGGTTCCTGTAAGTGGAAACAAGAAAACTGTATTGGATCCAGAGAATATACCAAAATAATTGTAACAGAGAGTATGACAGGGATAGACAAAGGGGAAGAAAAACATTTATTGTGAGTACATGATATGCCACAGATTATGTTGAATGTTCCACATAAATTTATTTTCTATAAACTGTCAATTAAGCATGATTCATAGGTTAGAAAGAAAGGACTCAGGCTTGGGGTGGGGATTAATTAATTAAAGTAATTGAACTAAATTTCTAGGTCATGTTAGCAATAGATATCAAAATAAATAGAGGGAAAAATAAACAATAAATACCTAAATAAATACAGGTCTATTCTGTACTTAGAAATAAATAGAGGTAGGAACAGTGGAAATTTTATGAAGAAGAAGGCAATGGCAGGAAAAATCTGTGTGTGTGTGTGTGTGTGTGTGTGTGTCTGTGTGTGTGTGTGACCCAGTATATATACTACAGGATATATATACACGTACTACTTTGCCTTCTTCAAACAATGTGCAGGTAAATATTTCATTTTGATTTGGGTAGTCACACTAACTCTGGTTATAAAAGCTACTATGTTAATTTTACACATAAAAAACTACACACAAAATAGTTATTAATTTTGTCACACAGTAGGTGCTTAATAATTAATAGCTATTGATATCATTGTCTCTGAACTTTACTGATAATATTGATATTGTCAGAGAAGAGTGAGTATGATTTGGACTACTGGATACATAAATCCAAGTAGTAAAATATTCTAACATTTCAAGATTTGACTCTTTCATAAGAAGAGCTAAAAAAATTTTTATCCCTCAGTGATAAACAGTTACTGAGGATGGAGGCAGAGCAAGATGACCAAATAGAAGCCTCCAGTGATTGTCCTCCCTGCAGGAACATCAAATTGAACAACTACCTACACACATAAAAAGCACATTCATAAGACCCAAGAATCAGGTGAGAAGGTGGACAAGACAGTTGAATAGAAGTCTTCATCAATCACTTCCCCCACACCCCCATAGGGACACCAAATTTAACAACTACCTACACAATAAAAGCACCTTCATAAGAACCAAAAATGAGGTAAGTAATCACAGCAATTAGTTGTAACTTTAAATTGCTGAAAGAGACACTGACGATGGTAGAAAAAACAGGCTTGAAACACCAATGCCACCCTTGCTTTATTTCCTGGCAGTGGCCTCCTGGCATGGAGAAGGAATCCGTGCACTTGAGGGAGGGAGAGCACATTGATTGTGGGACTTTGCATTGGAACGGTGTGCTGTCCTGTCACAGCAGAGAGCATCACCAGGAAGAAATTAGCCAGTACCCATGGATAGAGCATTTAGATCAATGCTAGCCAAAGGCAAACTCTCCACCCCAGCAGTCAAAACCTGAGTCATGGCAAGCCTCAACACTGTAAGCTAAAGTGCCTTGGGGTCCTATATAAATTTGAAAGGCAGTCTAGGCAGGTTCTGGTGCTATGCTGAGCTCAGAGCCAGTGGACATGAGGTACATATGACCTACTGAAACACGAGTGGAGGTGGCCAGGGGCGTGCAACCTCCCACAGCACTAGAAAGTGTAACCTTTGCAGCTCCAGGAGAGACTCCTTCCCTCTGCTTGAGGATAGGTGAGGTAAGAGCAAAGAAGACTTTGTCTTGCAACGTGGATACCAGCTCAACTACAGTAGAATAGGACATTGGGCAGAGTCCTGATCCCCTCCCTTCCAGGCCCTAGATCCCAAATGACATTTCTAAACACACCTTGAGCATAAGGGAATTCATTGCCTTGAAGAGAAGGACTCAGTTCTGGCAGGATTCATCACCTGCTGACTAAAGAGCCATTGGGTCCTGAATGATCAGCACCAGTACCCAGGCAGTACTCACCATGGACCTTGGCGAGACTCTGAGATATGCTCGCTTCAGGTGTAACCCAGCACATTCCCAGCTGTAGTTGCTATGGGGAAAGCCTCCTTCCACTTGAGAATAGAAGAGGAAAGACGAATTTGTCTTGCAGCTTAGATGCCAACTCAGCCACAGTGGGGAACAGCACAGAGTGAGCTCTTAGAATCCCTGATTCCAGGCCTTAGCTCTTGAGTGGGATTTCTGGACCTATCCCGGGCAAGAAGAGAGTCTGCTTCCCTGAAGGTTGAGTCCCAGGCCAGGCAGCATTCACCACAAGCTGACTGAAGAGCCCTTGAGCCTTGCATGAGCATTGATGTTAGCCAGGCAGCTTTTATGTAGGGCCTGGGGCTGTGGTGGCCACAAAGAAATATTCCTATTAGTGAGAAAATGGGAGAGAAGAATGGGAAAGACTTCTCTTGTGTCTTGGGTGCCAGATCAGCTGAAGTAGAATGAAGCATCAGGCAGATTGCTAAGATTTCCAACTCTAGGTCCCGGTTCCCAGACAGCATCTCTGAATCTACCTGGGGAAGGGGGAACTTGCCATCTGAAGGAAAGGAAACAAGCCTGGCTGGCTTTGTCATTTGATAATTGCAGAGCCCTAGGGCCTTGAGAAAATATAGGTAGTAACGAGGCAGTGGTAACTGCAGGACTTGGGAAAGACACAGTACCACATTGGCTTCAAGTCTGACCCAGCACAGTCCCAGTGGTAGTGGCCATAGGGATTACTGTGCCACCTGACCCCCAGCTCCAGGCAGCTAGACATAGATTCCATTTGTTTGGCAAAATGCAAGGGAAGATAATAAAAGTCTCTGCTTTGTAATTAAGAGAATTCTTCTGAATCTTATCCAAGATCACCAAGGTGGTACCTCTGTGAGTCTCCAAGAGCCATTGTGTTACTGGGCTTGGGTGCCCCCTAATGCAGATATGGCTGTAATAAAACCAAAACTTGGATTACAACACCCAAGTCCCTTCAAATACCTGGAAAGCCTTCCCAAGATGGATAAGTACAAACAATCCCAGACAGTGAAGATTACAATAAATGCCTAATTCTTCAATGCCCAGACACCAATGAACATTCTCAAGTATAGAGACCATCCAAAACACACGATCTCAACAAATAACTAAATAGGGCACAAGGGACGAATTCTGGAGAGATAGAGATATGTAATCTTTCACACAGTGAATTGAAAATAGCCTTTTTAAGGAACCTCTATGAAATTCAAGATAACAAAGAGAAGGAATTCAGAATTCTATCAGATAAATTTAACAAAGAGATTGAAATAACTACAAAGAATCAAGAGAAATTCTGGAGTTGGAAACTGCAATTGACATACTGAGGAACTGTACCAAAGTCTCTTAGTTACAGAATTGATCAAGCAGAAGAATTAGTGTTCTTGAAGACAGGCTATTTAAAAATACTCAGCAAAGAAAAAAAATGACCTACAATATCTCAAAATTGCCTCAAAAGGGCAAATATAAGAGTTATTGGTAATAAAGATAAGACAGAGAGAGAGATGGGGTAGAAAGTTTATTCGAAGAAATAATAACAGAGAACTTCTCAAACCTAGAGAAAGGTATCAATATTCACATAAAAGAAAGTTATAGAACACAAGAAGATTTAATCCAAATAAGACTACTTCAAGACATTTAATAATCAGACTCCCAAAGGTCAAGGATAAAGAAAGGATTCTAAAAGCAGTAAGAGAATAGAAATAAATGACACAAAATAGAGCTCCAATGCATCTGGCAGCAGACTTTTTAGTGGAAACCTTACAGGCCAGGAGAGAGAAGCGTGACATATTTAAAGTGTTGTAAGAAAAAAAAAAAAACTTTTACCCTAGAATAGCATACCCAGGAAAAATATACTTCAAACATGAAAGAGAAATAAAAGTTCTCCAAGACAAACAAAAGCGGAGGATTCCAGGTCAGTTCTATGAGAACTGAAAGAAAACTGAAAGAAAAGAACATTAATGAGCAATAACAAATCATCTGAAGGTACAAAACTCATTGACAGTAGTACACAGAAAAAACATATTGTATCACTGTAATTGTGGTGTGTAAAATACTGATATCTTTACTAGAAAGAAAAACAGATGAACTGATCAAAACCACAACAACTTTTCAATACATAGACAGTACAATAAGATATAAATACAAACAAGAAAAAATTTAAAAGCAGAAAGATAAAATTAAAGTGCAGAACTTTTAATGGTTTTTTTCTTTGCTTGCTTGCTACTTTGTTTATGCAATGTTGTCATCAGTTTAAACTAATGGCTTAAAAGATATTATCTGCAAACCTCACAGTAATCTCAAATAAAAAAACATACAAAAGATACACAAAAAAATAAAAAGCAAGAGATTAAAACTTACCATGAGAGGATAAGTTTTCTCTAAAAGGAAGACAGGAAAGAAATATAGAAGAAGGGGAAGATGATAAAACAAACAGCAAACAACAAAATGGCAGGAGTAAGTTCTGACTTATCAAAAATAACACTGAATGTAAATGGACTAAACTCTCCAATCAAAAGCATAGAATGGATGAATGGATTTTTAAAAAGACCCAATGATCTGTTGCCTACAAGAAACATGCTTCACCTATAAAGACATACATAGACTAAAAATAAAAGAATGAAGAAATATATTCTATGGAAATGGAAACCAAAAATGAGAACAAATTGCTATGTTTATATCACAAAAATACATTTCAAGACAAAAACTATAAAAAGAAACAAGTCATTATTTAATAAGAAAGGGATAAATTCAGCAAAAGAATATAACAATTGTAAATATATATGCACTCAATACTGAAGCACCCAAACATATAAAGCAAATATTAGAGATAAAGAGATAGAAAGAACACAATAGAATACCTGGAAACTTCAGTGTCCCACTTTCAGTTTTGGACATGTCATCCTGTTGGGGTCCGTGCCGGGGGTGGTGGAGAATGAAAGAACACACAAAAGACAAAGACACACAGAGAACATGGCAGCCGCACTCAGAGCCTCCGCCTCACTTTATTTATACTCCATAAACCCCATGTCAGCAGAAAGAATGCAATGCAAAACAAACTTTCTTTTCCCACATGTAACCTTCTACTCAGTTCCTTGTTTCTATGCTCTTCCTTATCTGCCCGCCTTCTTGGCACCTACAGGAGTTCATTAAAAGTTCAATTGGAGGTACTGTCCTTGAGCCCTATCTATTCTCAGCATACTGTTTTCAAAGGCCCCTGCATCATCCAGACCAAAAAAATCAATAAAGAAACATGAGAATTAATCTGTACTATAGATTAATGACCCTAATAGATATTTACAGAAAATTTCATCTAATGGCTTCAGAATAAACATTCTTCTCATCAGCACATGGATTATTCTCAAGAATAGACCATATGTTATGCCACAAAACAAATCTTTAAAAAATAAAAAAAGAAACTATATCAAGTTTCTATATCAACTAAAAAATTAATAACATGAGGAATTTTAAAAACTGTACAAATGCATGGAAGTTAAGCAATATGCTCTTGAATGACCAGTGGGTCAGTGAAGAAATTAGGAAGGAAATTAACAAATTTCTTGAAACAAATAATGATGGAAACACAACACACCAAAACCTATGGGGTACAGCAAAAGAAGCACTCAAAAGAAAGTTAATAGCTATAAGTGCCTACATCAAAAAAGTAGAAAAACTTCAAACAAGCAACCTAACATTGCATCTTAAACATACAGAAAAGCAAGAGCAAACCAAACCCAGTTAGTAGAAAAAAAGAAATAATAAATGAAATAAAAATAAAGAAAACAATACAAGAGATCAACGAATCACAGTTTGTTTTTTGAAAAGAAAAGCAAAACTGACTAACCATTAGTCAGACTAATTAATACAAAAAGAGACAAGACCCAAGTAAATAAAATCAGAGATGAAAAAGGAGACATTACAACCAATACTGCTGAAATTCAAAGGATCATTACAGGCCACTATGAGCAACAATATGCCAATAAATTGAGAAACCTAGAAGAAATGAATACATTCCTAGACACATGAAACCTGCTAATATTGAACCATGAAGAAATTAAAACCCTGAAAAGACCAATAATAAGCAATGAGGTTGAAGCCATATGTAAAATTCTCTAAGCAAAAAGCCTGGGACCTGATGGCTTAATTACTGAATGCTACCAAACATTTAAAGAACTAATATCAATCCTACTCAAACAGTTCCAAAAAACAGTTCCAAACTCATTCTATGAGGCAAGTATTACCCTTATACCAAAACTAAAGATACATGGAAACAAGAAAACTACAGGCCAGTTTATCTGATGAACATTGATACAATAATCTTCAACAAAAATACTAGCAAACTGAATTCAACAACTCATTAAAAAGATCATTCGGCCGGGCACAGTGGCTCACGCCTGTAATCCCAGCACTTTGGGAAGCCGAGGCAGGCGGATCAAGAGGTCAGGAGATGGAGACTATTCTGGCTAACATGGTGAAACCCCATCTCTACTAAAAATAGAAAAAATTAGCTGGGTGTGGTGGCAGGTGCCTGTAGTCCCAGCTACTCAGGAGGCTGAGGTAGGAGAAAGGTGTAAACCCAGGAGGCTGAGCTTGCAGTGAGCTGAGATAGCGCCACTGCACTCCAGCCTGCACTCCAGCCTGGGTGACAGAGCGAGACTCCATCCTCCCTGCCACTCAAAAAAAAAATCATTCATTATGATCAAGTGGGACTTAACCCTGGGATGCAAGGAT
Organism: Macaca nemestrina; assembly: GCF_043159975.1. NCBI lineage: Eukaryota > Metazoa > Chordata > Mammalia > Primates > Cercopithecidae > Macaca > Macaca nemestrina. Next base: position 13,722,597 of record NC_092132.1, on the reverse strand, counting down.
TGTTCAACATATGCAAATCAATCAATGATACATCATATCAACAGAATGAAGGACGAAAATCATCTGATCACTTCAATTGATGCCACAAAAGCATTTGACAAAATTCAACATCCCTTCATGATAAAAACTGTCAAAAACTAGGTATAGAAAGAACATACCTCAACACAATAAAAGCTATATATGAGAAACCTACTGCTACTGTCATAGTAAATTGGAGAAAACTGAAAGCCTTTCTTCTAAGATCTGGAACAAGACAAAGTTGCTCACTTTTACCACCGCTCTTCAACATAGTACTGGAAGTACTAGCTAGAGCAGCCAGACAAGAGAAAGAAATAAAGGGCACCAAAATTGGAAGGGAAGAAGTCAAATTATCCTTGTTTGCAGATTATATAATCTTATATTTGGAAAAACCTAAAAACTCCACCAAAAAACTGCTAGAATTGAAAAACAAATTCAGTAAATTTGTAGGAAACGAAATCAATACACAAAAATTATTAGCATCTCTATATGCGAACAGCCAGCAATCTGACAACAAAATCAAGAAAGTAATCCCATTTACAATAGCTACGAATAAAAACACTTTGAACTTAACCAAAGAAGTGAAAGATCTCTACAATGAAAAGTATAAGACAGCGATGCAATAAATTGAAGGGAACACAAAAAATGGAAAGAAATTCCATATTCATGGATTGGAAGAATCAGTATTGTTAAAATGTCCATACTATCTAAAGCAATCTACAGATTCTGTGCAATCCCTATCATCATACCAAAGGCATTCTTCACTAAAATAGAAGATGCAGTCCTAAAATTTATATGGAACTACAAAAGCTCCAGAATAACCAAAACTATCCTGAGCAAAAAGAACAAAACTAAATGAATCACATTACCTGACTTCAAATGTGCTACAAAGCTATAGTAACCAAAACAACTTGGTACTGGCATAACAACAGAACATAGACCAGTGGAACAGAATAGAGAACCCAGAAGAAAATGTGTACACCTACAGTGAGCTCATCTTTGACCAAGGTGCCAAGAACATACGTTGAGGAAAAAACAGTCTTTTCAATAAATGCTGCTGGGAAAACTGCAGCATATGCAGTTTTCTTCTTTACATGCAGAAGATTGAAACTAGACCTCCCTGACCATATACAAAAATCAAATCAAAATAGGTTAAATACCTAGATCTAAGAACTCAAACTATGAAACTACCAGAAGAAAACATCTGGGAATCTCTCCAGGACACTGAACTAGGCAAAGATTTCTTGATTAATACTCCACAAACATAGGCAACCAAAGCAAAACTGGACAAACAGGATCACATCAAGTTAAAATGCCTCTGCACAACAAAGATAACAATCAACAGAGTAAAGAGACAACCCACAGGATGGCATAAAATATTTGCAAACTACCCATCTGACTAGGGATTAATAACCAGAATATATAACGAGCTCAAACAACTCTATAGGAAAAAAATCTAATAATCTAATTTTAAAATGGGCAAAACATCTGAATAGACAATTCTCAAAGGAAGACATGCAAATAGTAAACAGGTATATGAAAAGGTTCTTAACATCATTGATCATCAGAGAAGTGCAAATTATAACTATAATGAGATATCATCTCATCCCAGTTAAAGTGACTTATATCCAAAAGACAGGCAATAACAAACACTGGTGAGGATGTGGAAAAAAGGGAACCCACATACACTGTTAATAGAAACATAAATTAGTACAACCATTAAGGACAACAGTTCACAGGCTCCTTGAAAAACTAAAAATAACGCTACCATATTATCCAGGAATCCCACTGCTAGGTATATACTCAAAAAAAGAAAAAGAAATCAGTATATTGAAGAGATATCTGCACTCTCATGTTCACTGCAGCACTTTTTCACTATAGCCAAGATTTGGAAGCACATGAATGAATAAAGACAACATGGTACATATACACAATGGGGTACTATTCAGACATAAAAAAAGATGAGATATTGTCATTTGCTACAACGTAGGTTGAAATGGAGATCATTCTGTTCAGTGAAATAAGCCAGGCACAGAAAGACAAAGTTTGCATGTTCTCACTTATTTGTGGGAGCTATTAAAACAACTGAACACATGGAGATAGAATAGAATGGTGGTTACTAGAGGCTATGAGGGGTAGTGTCGAGGAAAAGGGACGATGGTTAATGGTTTCAAAAATATAGTTGGATACAATGAGTAACACTGAATATTTGGTAGCACAATAGGGTCATACAGTCAAAAACAATTTATTGTACATTTAAACATAACTAAAAGTATAATTTTATTGTTTGTAACACAAAGAAAGGATAAGTGCTTGAGGTGATGGATATCCCATTTACCTTGATGTAATTATTATACATTGTTTGCCTGTACCAAAATATCTCAGGTATCCCATAAATATATACACCTACTATGTACCCCCATATAAACAAAATTTTAAAAAAATCCAGTTACTGTCACTCACTCTGGACCAGTACTACACTAGGTGCTGAGAATGGAATGATAAACACAGTCCCATATATGTCCATGAGAGGCTCATCGTTGAGTTGAGATGTGAATGAGGAAACAGACGATCCTGATTAATAGAAAATGTGTGTAAGAAATATAAAACCACAGCATGGGGAGCCACTTACAAAGTCTGCAAGGAGCAAACCATTCCTGCCTGAACATTTGATGTTGGGGTCCGCGTGTTTCCTAAACAAAGGAATGAACACACAAGACAACACAAGACAAGACAAACATGGCGGCCGCCCCAAATGGCACGCTCTGCTTTATTTTATACAGTCGTTTGTGGAATGTTACCAAGTCACAAGACACATTGTTGACCAAGTCACAAGACACATTGTTGTTTTTCTGACCTTTCCCTGACTTCGTTTGCAAGAGCAGGACTTATGGGGAACGCCCTACTTCGTTTGCAAGAGCAGGACTTATGGGGAACGCCCTGCTTCGTTTGCGAGAGCAGGACTTATCGGGAAAGCCCTGCTTCGTTTGCGAGAGCAGGACTTATCGGGAACACCCTGTTTGTGAGCACGTAGTCCTCTACAATTTGAGGCTTGAGCTGAATAAAGGTTATCAGTTTAAAAGAGTGATGTAACATTCCACTGTATATCCTTTCTTTGACTCCTTGAGGTTAGGAACCTGCTGCACTGGAGAGTCTGAGGTGCTCGTGGATTGCTGGTCACAATGCTACAATGGGTGGTGCCAACTGAAGTATTTCATAGGGTGATGATGGCAGTGGAATCTGTCCTTGTTCACATGTGTCAGCAGCAGCACAGTGGGGTTCACACTCCTCAGCTGGAGTGGAGTGTCAGCAGGTACTAGCCTCCATCTGGGCGTTTGCATCAGTGGTGGTAGCAGCATGGCATGGGGAAGAGTGGGGGCATGCATTCATGCTGGTGGTGGTGTTAGGCTAGGGGTGAGGCACTTGTGGGCACAGGACTGTGCGTGTTCATGGGGGCAGTGGTGGCTCCTCAAGGCAGGGATGGGTCCTCTGTTCTCCACGCTTAGTTCCACAGTGGCAGCAGTGATAGCACAGAGGCAAGATGCTGATGGGGGTGGGATCAGTGGACTCTATGTCTGCCAATGCTCCAACGGTAATGGTGGTGTCATGGTGTGGTGGTGTGAGCGGTGGGGCACAGGGTGTATTCATACTGGCAGCAGTGGCATGACAGGGTGCACAAACAGATACGTGCTAGATGGGAAGGAGAGGCAAGGTCTGCCCACGCACACACATTCCTGCAGAACAATGTCAGGGGTGGTCATGGGTGAGGGCATGAGGCAAAGTGGCATGGGGAGTCTGCAGTGGGTGGAAGGTGTGAGTTGGCTGCTGTGTGACCGTGAAGATTGCTTTGCTGGAACTCTCTGCAGTAAGGTGTATTCCACCAGCGCAGGACTTATGATGTTGGTCCCTAGGAGGTACCACTCATGGGCACCCAAGGCTGCACCACAAGCACGTGTGGGGCCCTGGGAGGGGCCAGCAGACCAAGGAGTGCTCAGGTCATACAGGCCCTGCCTTATGGGAACGATGGCTCTGCAGAGTTCAGGTTCAACAGTTCCCCTAAGGCTAAGTCTCCTATGGGAGCAAGTGGAGCCTAGGGGGATGTGCAGCCCTAGTCATGCTCCACTACAGATGCTTCTGCCCCAAACCCTCTGGGCCCCATGCTGGCTGGAGTTCTGTCCCTAGCCCTTCTCTAAGCAGCTCTGCCTGCCAACACGAGTGTCTGTGGCGGTAGTGGGGTCTCCTCCTGCCAGGATTCCAGAGACCAGTGGTGAGAGCAGGTTGCTTGTTGCCAGTTCAACTCACCAATTCCACAGGAGTCCTTGGGGGCCAGTAAGGAGTACTGACATGTAGTAGTGCCATACGGCGTTCCCAGCTTCATCCTCCTTCAGCCAGCATCCATGTCTTCCCCATCTTCCAAGGTTTCGCTCAAACATTCCTCCCTCTGATAAGCCCTCGATGATGCCTGACTCCCTAAGACTGAACTTACTGTGCCTCCTCTGCTGTACTCCATAGCATTTTGCTGCATCTTTTCTTAGATCACTTTCACTTTTGTCTCCTTGGTATTTCAAGAGAATGTGAGGTGAAGTGGAGGGAGCAAAGACTTTAGTAAAATATAATTTGGGTCAGAATACAGTCCCCAGACTGGGCGGGGAGGCTCACACCTGTAACCTCAGCACTTTGGGAGGCTGAGGCAGGAGGATCACTTGAGTACAGGAGTTCAAGACCAACCTGAGCAATATAGTGAGACCGCATATCTACCAAAAAAATGAATAAATTTAGCCAGTCATGGTGGTGCATACTTATAGGACTAGCTACATGGGAAGTTGAGGTGGAAAGATCACTTGAGCCTGGGAGTTGAGGCTGCAATGAGCTGAGATCACACCACTGTACTCCAGCCTAGGCTACAGAGTGAGATCCTGTCTCAAAAAGAAAAAAAATAAAAAGAATAGTCTCCTTTGCTTATCATATGAAATATCTGAGACAATTTCATGAATTAACTCTTACTCTTATGTTTCATCCATTTTGTTAAGCACTTTACGTTATCTGATTTTGTTCTTAGCACATCTTACCCTTGCATTTCATACTATTGCTGCTATCGCCATTATCATATATGTAAGGTGAAGCTTAAGTAAATTTTCCAAATTGCTCTCATTAATGGCAGACTCGTTTCAAATGATTGTCTACAAAACACATTTGATGAAAATGTACCTACTAATGCTACTTAATTCACTTAATTACTTGGCATATCAAAATCCATAAATTAAGGCTGATATCATTTATCCTGTAGAGCTCTGATAGAGCTATAAACATATTGTAGAGTTCAGCACTCTGTGCCTAGGAGGGAATAGTTCAACTCCACTCCATTCCAGCAGCCTTACTATTCCTCCTATTCCTCCAGGATACCAAGCTCGATTCTTCCTTTGTAATGTTTGTTTCTTCTGAGTGCAACACTCTATCACGAAACCTTTCAGGCCAGGCCTCTATGCTTGAGCCATATCTCAGAAAACCTGTCATCTCATTGTAAGATCTTTTCAGATGACTCTAAAACAGAAGCCCACTTCCATGACTTTCTACGCACTTTGAAAAAATTCTTACTTGTTTTTTTTTCAACTCTTTTCACTGTGGTTATATATTTATTGGCTATTTAGTTATGTATTTACTTGATGGTTTATTATTTATTTAGTATTAGTCAAGTAATTTATTTTTATTTTGCCCACCTTCTTTAGCTCATAGATTATTTTTATTACTTTTATTATAATGATTATCCTAGAGACTAAAACACAAGCATTTTATTAGAATATAATATAAATTTATAATTTTGCTACTTTCCTGACAACACAAGGATCTTTTTTTTTTTTTTTTTTTTTTTTTTTTGAGACGGAGTCTCGCTCTGCCGCCCAGGCTGGAGTGCAGTGGCCGCATCTCAGCTCACTGCAAGCTCCGCCTCCCGGGTTCACGCCATTCTCCTGCCTCAGCCTCCCGAGTAGCTGGGACTACAGGCGTCCACCACCTCGCCCGGCTAGTTTTTTGTATTTTTTAGTAGAGACGGGGTTTCACCGTGTTAGCCAGGATGGTCTCGATCTCCTGACCTCGTGATCCACCCGTCTCGGCCTCCCAAAGTGCTGGGATTACAGGCTTGAGCCACCGCGCCCGGCCCAACACAAGGATCTTAAAACAGTTCAATTAGCTTATGTTTTTCTCATTTTGGTTCCATTTATATAAATTTTACAAATGATTAAAATTCCACATGATATTATTATTTTATTGTGCATTTAATTTTCATCTATGTTTAACCATGTATTTACCATTTTCCTTGACTCTTTAAATCCAGCAGAAAACACACCTCATTTGACTTAGAGAAGACAAGGTAGAAATCAGCATTTAAATATGTAAAAGGAAGTTAAAGAGAACAAATTAATATTTATCAACTACCTGCTACATATAAAAATATATGGTTATACATACATATACGATGTGTATGTGTATATGGTATTGGCATCATCAGAGAAAAAAGTATAGCAAAGAGCTAGAATTCAGTCCTAGAACTTTCTGATTTCAAATGCTGTACACTTTGATACCCAGCACTGCAACTACATTTCTCATATAATTTATTTTCAACAGTTGTTGGCTTTTTATAAAATGCTGCCTGTATGGAGGTGGAGGGAGTTAAGTGTTTCTTAGAATAAGGAATCTTTTATTCTTGGAATCCTTTCTGACTGTTTATATTTTTCAGCACATCTTAAAGGCCATCAAAATCATCACTTTAATTATGCATCAATGGCCATTTCATTAGATGAAGAGTTCTTTTTAAGGGAGAAATCACTGGATCACTGTAGTATTCTGAAGTTGCAGGCTTTCCATCCAATATCAGAAACTCTGAAGGTAGGTTAGTTGCAGCAAAGGATTGAGGATATATACAACATGACAAAAAACTGAAAGATGGTTCTGAAGCATATTTTTTTTCACAAGTAAAAAAAAAAGAAAAAAAGATTGGCCTTCATTGGAAAACGATTGAGATTCAAGCTCAGCTAACTTACAGCGATTGTCTCTCATAGCAATGTGACTTGAAATATTGAGTCTACTTTCACCTGAAGAATCACACCCTTCCATTACACCGATGATACTTCATGCCCACTCCTGGGACTGAATGAGCTGAGATTACTTCTCTGCACCACATTCAGTCCTGCCGCTGGATTCTTTTCTTTGATGCTGTGACTTCAGAACCACTGTGTCCCATACATAAGTACTGCCACTTCCACTCAGATCTCATTAGTAGGCCAATATGAGGAAGCCCAAACGTCCCTTTAGAGTTTAACTACCAACACCAAATCATCCGCATCAGATTTTATTGAAATTTGGACCCCAAATACGGGAAAGAAATAAAAAGGGATTTAAATAAAATCTTGAAAAAATATGCAAAATATTCTGAGTACTAATAATCTACTCTTGGATTACCTCAATCCCTAAATTTACTCTTTGGGGGCTTCCTCTTCTCCTCCTTCTAGAGAAAGAGCCCTTCATTCATCCCTGCAGTTTAAATCTACATGAATGTTAACAAACACACGCACAAACATACATGCACAAACACACACAAGGGACTGACATTACCCCACATGCTATCTCTCTCTTAGCCATAAAGCAATTTGTAGGTCACAGTAACCTGGCTGCACATTTTCCCAATGTCAGAATTACAGAGTCTAGCTTCCCAGTAGGAGGAGATCAGGAGTATAGTACCAGAGAATTTGATGCTTCATGTCCAGCACAAGAGTCCAAAGTGGGCTTTGACACTCCAAATTAAAGGTGTCCTCTAAGAATGTTTAGCTTGTTAGAGGTAAACGTACATGCCTTCATTCTCATGGAAAAGATTTGATAAGGCCAGTGAGTAATTCATATTCACAGCTTTCAAGAACAACCAGAATATTTCAGACTAGTAAATTCCAAGTCTGTTTCAATAAAAAAGTATTTTGCCTAATGGAAATATAATGGAATGTAATATAGTCTGAAAATATTTCTGATGTTCTCAATAGAGGTAAAATTGTTACGTGTAAGAGGAGCAAGGAAGAAGGGAAAGGAAAAACAAAGTGGAAGAGGCAAAGAAAGGGGAGGATTCGGACACTAATGTATCAATTGATTTAACAAAATTGAGAGAAGGGAGGCAGAGGGAACCAACTTTTATTAAGCAGTTACTATGTGCTCAGACCAGATGTGTTTATCAATGTTTAATAACAGGTTTAGCATTCATTACAATCCCTTGTAGAAGGTAGTATAATTCTCATTTTATGTTAAAAGAGAAGTTGTACTATGCATTTTGTGTGTGTATTTTGCGATCAGTTTTGATAATAAATTATACTCCTGTGGATTGCTTGTTTTCAGGGTGTGACGACCTAATATATTCAGCATTTTGCAGATTTGGTTTGTTGAATTACCATTGTTTATAAATCTTTAACTCCTGTAATTCAATAATCTTCAGAAAATGGAATCTAAATCTGATAACTACAGTACTCCATTAAGATGTAAAATATACATTCTCTGAAAGAAAGTAAAGAATTCTAATAACACTGTTGTCCCATAACATCATTAAAGGTGTTGCTTTTTTTTTTTTTTTTTTTTTTTTGAGACAGAGTCTCGCTCTTGTCGCCCAGACTGGAGTGCAGTGGTGCAATCTCAGCTCACTGCAACCTCCGCCTCCCAGGTTCAAGCTCTTCTCCTGCCTCAGCCTCCTGAGTAGCTGGGATTACAGGCACACACCACCACGCCTGACTAACTTTTGTGTTTTTAGTAGAGATGGGGTTTTGCCATGTTGGCCAGGCTGGTCTCAAACTCCTGACCTCAGGTGATCTATCCACTTGGCCTCCCAAACTGCTGGGATTATAGGTGTGAGCCACTCTGCCTGGCCAAGGCATTGCTATTATTATTTTCAGGAAATGTTTATTTGCATTTCAGCTAACAGTTCCACTAGGAGATGTTGATCCTCTTTGAAAGGAGAAATTCAGAAAACATTTACCATTTGTTACAGGGTGACTGCTCTACAGAGATGCCAATCCCTCATCTGTCCCTTTTATTACTACTATTATTTAACGTAACTTAATTTAAAAAAAAATTATTCCATAGGTTTCTTGGGAACAGGTGGTATTTGGTTACCTCAGTAAGTTCTTTAGAAGTGATTTGTGAGATTGTGGTGTACCCATCGCCTAAGCAGTATACAACAAACCCAATGTGTCATCTTTTATGCCTCATCCCCCTCCTACCCTTTGCCCCTGAGTCTCCAAAGTCCATTGTGTCATTCTTATGCCTTGCATCCTCATAGCTTAGCCCCCATTTATGAGTGAGAACATACGATGTTTGGTTTTCCATTTCTTAATTACTTCTCTTAGAATAATAGTTTCCAATCCCATCCAGGTTGCTGCAAATGCCACTAATTTATTCCTTTTTATGGCTGAGTAGTATTCCAACTCAGTATATTCCAACTGTATATATACATATATATATATATATACACACACACACACACACACACAAATACAGGCAACCAAAGAATGGAAGAAAGTTTAAGAAGTAAGGAAGGGATCCAGTTTCAATTTTCTGCATATGGCTAGCCAGTTCTCACAGCAATGTTTATTAAATAGGGAATCCTTTCCACATTGTTTGTTTTTGTCAGGTTTGTTGAAGATCAGATGGTTGTAGATGTGCGGTCTTATTTCTGAGTTATTTATTCTGTTCCATTGGTCTGTGTGTCTGTTTTTCTACCAGTACCATGCTGTTTTAGTTATTGCTGCATTTTAGTACAGTTTGAAGTCCAGTAGCATGATACCTCCAGCTTTGTTCTTTTTGCTTAGGATTGTCTTGGCCATACAAGTTCTTTTTTGGTTCCATATGAATTTTAAAATCGTTTCTTCTATTTCTGTGAAGAATGTCAACGACAGTTTAATGGGAATAGCATTGAATCTATAAATTACTTTGGGCAGTATGGCCATTTTCATAATATGGGTTCAATTGACAAATGGGATCTAACTAAACTAAAAAGCTTCTGCACAACATAAGAAACTATCATCAGAGTGAATAAGCAACCTACAGAGTGGGAGAAAAATTTTGCAATCTATCCATCTGACAAAGATCTAACATCCAGAATCTACAAGGAGCTTAAACAAATTTATAAGAAAATAAAGCAAACAACCTCTTTAAAAAGCAGGCATAAAGCAGACAAAGGGCCGGGCACGGTGGCTCATGCCTGTAATCCCAGCACTTTGGGAGGCTGAGGCGAGTGGATCACGAGGTCAGGAGATTCAGACCATCCTGGCTAATACGGTGAAACCCTGTCTCTACTAAAACTACACAAAAAAGCTGGGCGTGGTGGCGGGCGCCTGTAGTCCTGGCAGGAGAATGGCATGAACCCGGGAGGTAGAGCTTGCAGTGAGCCGAGATAGCACCACAGCTCTCCAGCCTGGGCGACAGAGCGAGATTCCGTCAAAAAAAAAAAAAGAAAAAGAAAAAAGCAGGCAAAGGACACTTCTCAAAAGAAGACATTCATGAACAAGCATATGAGCAACAAACATGTGAAAAAAAGCTTAACATCACTGATCATTAGAGAAGCACAAATCAAAACCACAATGAGATACCATCTCATGTCAGTCAGAATGGCAATTATTAAAAAGTCAAGAAACGACAAATGCTGGCGAGATTGTGGAGAAATAGGAATGCTTTTTCATTGTTGGTGGGAATGTTAATTAGTTCAATCATTGTGGAAGATGATGTGGCAATTCCTCAAAGATCTAGAACCAGAAATACCATTTGACCCAGTAATTCCATCACTGGGTATATACCCAAAGGATTACAAATCATTCTATTACAAAGATACATGCACAGGTATGTTCATTGCAGCACTGTTCACAATAGCAAAGACATGGAATCAACTCAATTGCCCGTCAATGATAGATTGGATAAAGAAAATGTGGGACATACATACCATGTAATACTATGCAGCCATAAAATGGAATGAGATCATGTTCTTTGCAGGGACATGCATGGAGCTGAAAGCCATTATCCTCAACAAACTAACGTAGGAACAGAGGACCAAACACCACATATAAGTGGGAGCTGAGCAATGAGAACACATGGAAATGGGGAGGGAAACAACACACACTGGGGCCTGTTGGGGGTTGGAGGAGGGAAAGGGAGAACATTAGAAAAAATAGCTAATGCATGCTGGGCTTAATACTTAGGCGATAGGTTTGTAGGTGCAGCAAGCCACCATGGCACATGTTTACTTATGTAACAAACCTGCACATCCTGCACGTGTTCCCTAGAACTTAAAATTAAAATGAAAAAAAGGAAATCAAAACCACCGTCAGATATCATCTCTTGTAGGTCAGAAGAACTATTACTAAAATATCAAAATATAACAGATGTTAGCGAGATTGTAGTGAAAAAGTTATGTTATACATTGTTGGTGCAAGTATAAATTAATTCAACCATTGTGGAAATCTGTGTGGCAATTGCTCAGAGCTAAGAGCAGAAATACCATTCAAGCCAGCAATCCCATTACTGAGTATACACCCAAAGCAATAGAAATCATTCTGTCATAAAGCCACATGAATGCTTTTGTTTATTGCAGCACTATTCACAACAGCAAAGACATGGAATCAACCTAAATTGGTTCTGAATAAAGAAAATGTGGTACCTATACAAAATGGACTACTGTGCAGCCATATAAAAGAACAGTATAATGTCCTTTGCAGGCACATGGATAGAGTTGGAGACCATTACCTTTAGCAAACTAACGCAAGAACAGAGAGCCAAATACTGCATGCTGTCACTTATAAGTGGGTGCAAAATGATGAGAACACATGGACACCAAGAGGGAAACAACAGTTACTGGGGTTTTCCTGAGGGTGGAAGGTGGGAGGTGGAAGAGGAATAAAAAAAAATAACTGTTGGGTACTAGGCTTAGTACCTGGGTGATGAAATAATCTGTACAACAAACCCCTGTATAATAAGTTTTCTTACATAACAAACCTGCACATGTACCCAGAACCTAAAATAAATTTTAAAAACATAAATAAAAATTAAAAATCACATGGGTTCTTCATAAAATTAAAAATAAACCTTAGAAGATGAGGAACCTTCATTTGTTCCATTTTTTTCTCTTAGACATCTCCTCTCAGAAACTTTTATTTAGAATTCAATTATGTGATTTCCTGCATAACCACTTACATGGTTTTATCTTCGGAGGAATATACCTTTGAATTCTCAGCTAATTTATTTTTATGTTGTCAACATAAATAACCAACAGAGGTAGGATCTCTTAAAGAAAAAAATATGTATTTAGGAGTAAAGCATTACAATGGGAATGCGTATTTCATAGTAAACTATGTGCACATTAGGGAAGTAAAGGAAGACAAAGGTTTTTAAAGGAAAAAAATGAGAAGGGTTATATAATTGTTTTGAAGTAATTATCCTTGGCTGCAAAGATCAATAATAAAGATGACACCAGTGTGAGGTCGTGCAGGCAATTGCTCAGCAAATGTCTACACAGAAGTATTTTTTTGTATAACATTGTGATGGCTTTTGTGCAAGGTTGTGGGTTTTGCAGTACTTCTGATAGTTTTCATTATCAGAGGTATAAATGTGAGAACCGGCTCTTCATGGCCTTTCCTAGCTCTGTTTGGCACGCTTTTCTTTTCTTTTTTTTTTTTTGAGATGGAGTCTCGCTCTGTCGCCCAGGCTGGAGTGCAGTGGCACGATCTCGGCTCACTGCAAGCACTGCCTCCCGGGTTCATGCCATTCTCCTGCCTCAGCCTCCCCAGTAACTGGGACTACAGGCACCCACCGCCACGCCCAGGTAATTTTTTTTTTTTTTTTTTTTTTTTTCAGTAGAGACGGGGTTTCACCATGTTAGCCAGGATGGTCTCTATCTCCTGACTTCGTGATCCGCCCGCCTCGGCCTCCCAAAATGCTGGGATTACAGGCGTGAGCCACCGCGCCCAGCCGCTTTTCTTAACATTAGTGACTTCATTTTGATTCTGACGACTTTCACAATAGTAATGCCTTGTTCCCCTTCTTAATGACTTGAGAGCAGATAGCTGTCTCAGACACATATTTTTTCCATCACTACAAAGTGCCTGGCAGTAGGTTGAAATATATATATACACACATACACACACACACACATATATACACACATACACACACATATATATATGTTATTTTCATATTAGTGTATAGCAGGCACTCTCTAAGCATAGTTGAGTTAAAGAGCATAATAAACCCTCTCTATATGCTTATAAAATTGATATTGGATGATAGAATGAATATAAAGAGAGCAGGAAAATAAATATATAGATGAGGGATAGATGAATAGATACATTGGTAAACAGATAATTGAATTAATAAAAGATGGGAAAATATGAATGAATTATTGAGTTTTCCAATAATTTCCATGGATTTCAATAACACTTCTGAGGTGTGCCCGATATTTTTAAAACATGTAGTAAAATGCTGGCAAAACTCATTTTCTCTAACTTTTCTCCTGTTATCAAGATAATGGGTGATTGCTCTGCTTTCTAAGACTTTTGCTCCAGTGCAACATCAATTATCAAGGATATCACATCATGTTTTGTTGTTTTGCCTTCAGTATTTTCAGTCTCCCTCAACTGTCTTTCTTTTTGCCTGTCTTAATTCACTATGTCACTATAGGAGTAGACAATTCTCAATAAATAATAATAATAATAATAATAACAGAAAATATTTTACTAACAGGAGATAAAGGTGATTGAAAAAGTACCTTTCTTGAAATCAAATTTCAAATACTAAAAGTAACATTTCAAAGCTAAGTAGCTACATTGGGAACATAGACCATTTTTTAAAAGGGTCCATCATTAGGAATATCAAGATTTGGGTTTAAATTTGAAGTTGCCACTTACTATCTGGGGGTTTTAAAGCAAATAACTCAATAATTTTTAATTATCTATGCCTAGGGGATTTTATTCCTACATTCCATAGTTGAGGGATAAATTAAGTTAAATAACTAATTTCTGCAACATGTTCAGTTTAGTGCCAGGTATGTACTAAGTCTTGATTAGAAAGCAGCTGTTAATAGCTGCTTGCTTCCTTTGAAAAATCAGTTTACAAATGGATATCATATTAGTGTATAGCAGGCACTCAGTAAGGAGAGTTGAGATAAAATGCATCATAAATACTCTTTATATGCTTATAAAATTGATGTTGGATGATAGAATGAATATAAAGCAGACAGGAAATAACTCCAGTTTAGTTAACTCCAGTAGTTGACTAAAGCCAATGTAGATATCTCACAACACTTTATAAGTGATAAGCAATATGCATATATATAATTTAATTTTTGTTATCTTCATGTTACAATCAAGTAAATTGTATCTCAGAAGAGGTGAAGGGATTGACCCACTTCACACATCTGGAAGTGAAATGGTGGCCAGGCTTCTGGAGGCTACATGTCATGATCTTTCCTCTACAAAAGTATTTCTTGTCATCATCTTATGTTACTGAATGTGTTATCAATAGGAGATACACCCAATATAAACTACAGCAGAGCCCGCAAGCCAGACTGAACATCTAGATTTCACTCTTACCCAGTTTAAAATCCTCAAATCTCTCCAACAGCAAAAATGTATGCCCTAGCTCAGGATGGTGGAAGTGGAAGTGGGTCAGGCTTTAGTTGCTTCCCAGGAGCCACGGCAACTTATGATGGCAGTGTGGCAACTGTCTCTGACATGTCATTCTTTCCACAGAGCCTTTCAATGAGGCTTCATGTGTTACAGCAACAGTTCTCAAAATGACTAGTGTAAACCCCCAAAAGATGTAACTATTTTCTTTGTTGGCAGTACATTAAGCAAAAGTTCATGAAAAGTGTGTGGGTATAAGGAGGAGGATGGAAGGATTTCTTTCATACCCAACACAAGAATTTCTCATGCTAGACCCCAGCTCAAGAGGGCTAAGTGATTGTGTTGGGTGGTTGGCTTTAGTAGTAGGCCAATGCGAGATAAAGACTGAGTATCTCTTGCGGATTTCCTCTAAACTAGAAATCATTACGTGATACTTCTTGAGTGAACAACTAAAACTCCCTCCTACTCCACTCCCATTCTGTCCTGGGAAAACACACAGACCCTGTTACAAGCATTGTGTTCAGCTCTGGAAGATCATGAGAAACTCCAGCTTTTATGCTGTTGCGATTGTGAACTTGGTTTTCCATGCATCATGAACACTGGGGAAATTTCTATGAGATAGGGAAGAGGTAACACAAGATGACTACGAACAGAGCTGTAGAAGAGTGTTCTACTTCACACTACAGGTGTAGTGACTACAGATACATGTAAAGACTACTAAAGATTTGTAATGATGAGCATATTTCAGGAGCTATAGTTGCAAAGCAAGAATGCACAGTTTTTCCTTCTGAAATTTGGATAGGCTCATTTAGGAAGAGTTAAGGACCTTCCCACAGGCTCAGAATTAGATCAAGTACTATAGTTATTCAACTAGCCTAGGAGTGGGAAGAGCTAGAGAAAGAGAGAATAGCCAGCATCTTAGTAAACACTTAAGAGTCAAAGCTGGTGAAACTGAGTGCTATTATTTTAAGCTCAGGACTTGAAATTGAGACAAAGCTAAGAGGTTTCAAAGTTGATTGGATTTTGGAATGGAGTAGTGAGAAAAACACAACCCAAGCAAGAAACCCCAAGTTAAGAATTGAAGTGGGACTGAAGATTCAGTGGGGTCTTCCAACAGTTCTTGGTTATATAGTGCACAGGTAGACTAGCCCTGAATAAAAGACATAGGGTTAAAACAGATAACTTTTTGTTCTCAGCAATGCTGAATAACAGGGTTTCATCAGTGATTGTTCCCTTTTAATATTTTTTAAAATTTGTTTTTTATTAATTTTTTTCTGTTGATGTATAGTAATTGTACATATTTATGGCATGGAATGTGATGTTTCAATACATTTATACATTGTGTAATAATCAAATTATGGTAGCACTATCCTCTTTAATCTTAAAACAGTCTAGTGGTCGATGTCCTAAAGAAAATAAAGTTTGTGTGTGCAGTGCATGTGTGTGTGTACACACACACACACACGCACAAACACACCATTTATACCATAATATGACATAACTTTCCAACTTAGGACATACAATACAATATATTACACTGCTTGAATTTCACTTTCACCATATGGTTCTTTAAGTTACTCTTTTCTTTGTCTCAGTGATCCTTGTGTCCCCAAAAGACTTCGTGTCTCCCTTTTCCTTCTGCGTTTAAACCTGTGTAAAATGTGGTGGCTTCACTACCCTTTCCCAGGGTCCAAACTCGAGGGAACATACAGAAGTTTATGCCTTCCTCAAGATATGGTTACTAGGATTTTGAATATGTTTTGGGATAAAGGCAGGCATAACAAAGTGGTATTTCATGATTCAGGAAGGTGAGATATGGTTTCTCATAAATAACAGATACCATGGGTTAGGTGCATGTTACCTGAGACATCTAAGACAGTTGATCTTGTGACCTTAACCTATTTTGATCACTTTCCTATATACCCAGTTCAGTTTCCCTTCTCAGAATCTTCCAGCCTTGTTCTACTGAAGAGGTGGGCCTAGAACTACCTGTTTTTATCAGATTGTGGCTTAGTCTTACCAAAGGTAATTGAACACATTGCAGAATTGTGGTCCTTCAGCTGATTCCCACTTTTGAGAATTTGAACTCAAACATCAAAAGCAGTGCATATTGGGAAGTGAAGGTCTAGGCGCATATAGAGCAGATGGATTTCGAATTGGAGTTAACAGCATTAACCCAAAGTTAACAGAATAGTGCCTTATCAAGGAAGCTGGTTTGCAGAGGAAGAAATGGAGCATTCTTACAGAGGAAAAATAAATATGTATTTTGTCCCAAGAAAGAAATAGAGAGAAGATATCTAATGAGGTTCCCATGAACTCCCCTTGTTTAACTTCTTGTCTTTGAGTTCTCAATGAGTGTCCTTTATCCTTTCCAAAAAAAAAAAAAAGGAACAACAAAACAAAAAAATCTTTCTCTTAAACTTGTTTGATAAAAGAACAATCCTTGACTAGAATATCCTACACATGACTGAGTCTCATGGACTGGCAGGTAGATCCATGGGATAGAATATGTGTAAGTTATTTTTAAATGACTCCAATAATCCGTCAAATTAGAGCAAGTTAGGATTCAAGTTTCCAGTATGTAGCCCTAGACTTAAAATGGTTTCCTGACCTTAAGATACAGCCTACTTGGGACTTTCAGCAAGAGTTTTAGCCTAATCAGTTAGCACATCTAACATGTAAGTTATCCATGACTAACCACCTACCCACCACTCTACCATTGTGGATGACTAATTATATTCAGCTATAATGCTGGCTGGATTGGGTCAATTAATTATTGCAATCAAAACTGAATGCAATTAATAAGGTGGTTTTGAGTCGTTCAAAACAATTCCATTGCATCATTAATAAAAGGACATGAGAAAAATCTATTGACAATAAGAAATAGGCATGAATAAAGCTTCCTTTTGACTCATTTTTGAGTCATGGGTATTACAGCAAGGGAGGATTCTCCTGAATGACTTCTGTTATCAAAAAATAATCTAATGAGTCCCCTACACATGTGAAATTATAATAATAATACCCAATTTGGGGAATACACAGATGTCCATATTAGTCATAATTTGATTCATCTCAGGAGGGGATGGAGTTTCTGGATAAATAAATATGCTTAAAACAGGTCAAGCATAGATACTTGCTTAGACTTGTCCAGTTTATTTCATCAGCTCTCTCTTAGAGCTTCCTTTTACCAGCGTTCCCATAACAATGCCACATTCATGTAGCAGCCACAGTAATCTTTCCAAAACACAAACAAAGTCCTTTCTATCCATCACAGCATGATCCTCAAATGTTCACGGAGGTAAAGATCATCTGGGGAAATTGTTACACAGACATTCCTGGGGCCCACATTCAAAGATTCTAATGTAGTTTATATTTGATGGAGTCCAAGTTTGTATTTAATTAGCAGCCCAGTGGGTTCCAATACAGTGTCCCAGAGAAAACACATGGTTTTGTAAGCTGCAATGGCTTGTGGTATGAGGAGTCTCATGGACTGGCAGGTAGATCCATGGGATAGAATGTGTATAAGTTATTTTTAAATGACCCCAATAATCTGTCAAATTAGGGCACCGGTTGAGATAGTGCTCCTCACACTGGAGGGCATTTGCTGCGAGGGTCTGCCTGCAGACCCTGACCGAAACGACACATGAATAAAACGTACACTGACACACATATTCTGTTTTGCCAGTCCTGCTGAGTGTCTGACCGCCTACACACCAAGAGAGCTTTGTCACTGAAGCTGGTCCTGAGCAGCTTGCACTCCAGGCATTTATTTACTATACAGTGAACAACAGAAGCTTTGAGTAAACACACTTGTGGATAATTAACATGGTTAGGAGAGTAGTTCTATGAATGATTAAAGCTTGGGTACTTTGGTCTAAAGTAAATATCACTGGGGGCAACATCCTTGGTGAACCTCCCCACTAGAGGACCATCTGGCTCAAAGGTTAGTTAATGGAGGTAGGGTAAACAGACTTAACTGGGGAAGCCTCTATTGTCCCTAGTATTTACCCTATGACCTAATGCTCTAAAGTAAGAACCGGCTGCCTTCAGCCTGTTCAATTATTACAGGCTGTGTAACCTTTCGGCCTTCCAAAAGGTTTGTGACTATTTCCCGTAACTTTCCCTAATATTTCCCTTTAATATTTCTGCCACCATCCTGAGTGAATCCCAACATTGTGGCATAAAGCCTATAATTCCTTAGCATGGCAAGCAAGGCTCTGCATGATCTAACCTCACCTGCACCTGCTTTCATGTCCCACTTCTCCATGCCTTCTTGTATACACTCTTCAGCAATACCAAACCGTCTGTGGCTCCCCACTCTCCCCCATGCTCTAGCAGGCCTAGGTACTTTTTCTGTTGGTATTCTCACTCTGGAATGCCCTTCTCCACTTAGGTCTACTGAGATTGGGTAAATGGTTGTGCAAGCTCTTGCTAGCGAAAGGCTGTGGGGCCCCAACCCAGAGCTAAAATCCAGCTTGTCCCAGGGTAGTATCAGTATGGAGGCAGGGATACCTTTATCTAATTGAATGTTCAGAGGGCATATGCTTTTGTGGATTTATATGTTCAAAGTGAATAATTTTTCAAATTCTGAAAAATGGCTTGTGCTGGAGGCAGCCCTGTTTCTTATTTCATCTGGGCACAACCCTATTCATCCTCCAAGACCCTGCCAGGTTACCACTTCTTGCTGGTTTGGATGTCTTTCCTCTCTACCCCTGCAGTGCCTCTAACTTCACTCATTACAGAGTGCCATAATCACTGTGCCTGTTTTTCAGGCTGCTGTCCCTTCACAGGCCTGGGTCATAGTAGTTGCACCATAAATATGTGTTCCTGTGAAGGTATGTCAGAGAAAATTTTGGTAATGACTACTGTGTCTGAGATTAACAAGAAAAGCTGCTCTGGTTTCCAGCTCCCTCTAATATTCAACAACCCTTCTTGGGTGACAACCCTGTGCCTTGTACTGTACTCAGCTTTGGAAAGACAGAGGTGGGTTCTTTCCTATACTTTTCTTAAAATAAATTTAACTCTTCCCCTGAATCAGTGCGCTGGCTCCCTTGTCACTCATCTCTAGCAACCTCTTGCCTCACTGTCTTAGTCTGTTCTCATACTGCTATAAAGAATACCTGAGACTGGGTCATTTATAAACAAAAGAGGTTTAACTGACTCACAGTAACACATGGTTGGGGGGGCCTCAGGAAACTTACAATCACGGAGGAACACAAAGGAGAAGCAGGCAACTTCTTCACAAAGCAGGGGCGAGCAGAGAAAACAGGCACGTACAAAACCAGCAGATCTCATGAGAACGCGCTCATTATCATGAAAAGAGCATGGGGAGAATCACCCCCATGATCCAACCACTTCCTACCAGGTCCCTCCCTGTGGGGTTTACAGTTTGAGATGAGATTTGTTTTTTTTGTTTTTTTTTTTTAATTTATTTATTATTATTATACTTTAAGTTGTAGGGTACATGTGCATAACGTGCAGGTTTGTTACATATGTATACTTGTGCCTTGTTGGTGTGCTGCACCCATCAACTCATCATTTACATCAGGTATAACTCCCAATGCAATCCCTCCCCCCTCCCCCCTCCCCCTCCCCATGATAGGCCCCCGTGTGTGATGTTCCCCTTCCTGAGTCCAAGTGATCTCATTGTTCAGTTCCCACCTATGAGTGAGAACATGCGGTGTTTGGTTTTCTGTTCTTGTGATAGTTTGCTAAGAATGATGGTTTCCAGCTGCATCCATGTCCCTACAAAGGACACAAACTCATCATTTTTTATGGCTGCATAGTATTCCATGGTGTATATGTGCCACATTTTCTTAATCCAATCTGTCACTGATGGACGTTTGGGTTGATTCCAAGACTTTGCTATTGTGAATAGTGCCGCAATAAACATATGTGTGCATGTGTCTTTATAGCAGCATAATTTATAATCCTTTGGGTATATACCCAGTAATGGGATGGCTGGGTCATATGGTACATCTAGTTCTAGATCCTTGAGGAATCGCCATACTGTTTTCCATAATGGTTGAACTAGTTTACAATCCCACCAACAGTGTAAAAGTGTTCCTATTTCTCCACATCCTCTCCAGCACCTGTTGTTTCCTGACTTTTTAATGATCGCCATTCTAACTGGTGTGAGATGGTATCTCATTGTGGTTTTGATTTGCATTTCTCTGATGGCCAGTGATGATGAGCATTTTTTCATGTGTCTGTTGGCTGTATGAATGTCTTCTTTTGAGAACTGTCTGTTCATATCCTTTGCCCACTTTTTGATGGGGTTGTTTCTTTTTTTCTTGTAAATTTGTTTGAGTTCTTTGTAGGTTCTGGATATTAGCCCTTTGCCAGATGAGTAGATTGCAAAAATTTTCTCCCATTCTGTAGGTTGCCTGTTCACTCTGATGGTAGTTTCTTTTGCTGTGCAGAAGCTCTTTAGTTTAATTAGATCCCATTTGTCAATTTTGGCTTTTGCTGCTGTTGCTTTTGGTGTTTTAGACATGAAGTCTTTGCCCATGCCTATGTCCTGAATGGTACTACCTAGGTTTTCCTCTAGGGTTTTTATGGTATTAGGTCTAACATTTAAGTCTCTAATCCATCTTGAATTAATTTTCGTATAAGGAGTAAGGAAAGGATCCAGTTTCAGCTTTCTACTTATGGCTAGCCAATTTTCCCAGCACCATTTATTAAATAGGGAATCCTTTCCCCATTTCTTGTTTCTCTCAGGTTTGTCAAAGATCAGATGGCTGTAGATGTGTGGTATTATTTCTGAGGACTCTGTTCTGTTCCATTGGTCTATATCTCTGTTTTGGTACCAGTACCATGCTGTTTTGGTTACTGTAGCCTTGTAGTATAGTTTGAAGTCAGGTAGCGTGATGCCTCCAGCTTTGTTCTTTTGACTTAGGATTGTCTTGGAGATGCGGGCTCTTTTTTGTTCCATATGAACTTTAAAGCAGTTTTTTCCAATTCTGTGAAGAAACTCGTTGGTAGCTTGATGGGGATGGCATTGAATCTATAAATTACCTTGGGCAGTATGGCCATTTTCACGATACTGATTCTTCCTATCCATGAGCATGGTATGTTCTTCCATTTGTTTGTGTCCTCTTTGATTTCACTGAGCAGTGGTTTGTAGTTCTCCTTGAAGAGGTCCTTTACATCCCTTGTAAGTTGGATTCCTAGGTATTTGATTCTCTTTGAAGCAATTGTGAATGGAAGTTCATTCCTGATTTGGCTCTCTGTTTGTCTGTTACTGGTGTATAAGAATGCTTGTGATTTTTGCACATTAATTTTGTATCCTGAGACTTTGCTGAAGTTGCTTATCAGCTTAAGGAGATTTTGGGCTGAGACAATGGGGTTTTCTAAATATACAATCATGTCATCTGCAAAGAGGGACAATTTGACTTCTTCTTTTCCTAACTGAATACCCTTGATTTCTTTCTCTTGCCTAATTGCCCTAGCCAGAACTTCCAACACTATGTTGAATAGGAGTGGTGAGAGAGGGCATCCCTGTCTTGTGCCAGTTTTCAAAGGAAACTTTTCCAGTTTTTGCCCATTCAGTATGATATTGGCTGTGGGTTTGTCATAGATAGCTCTTATTATTTTGAGGTACGTTCCGTCAATACCGAATTTATTGAGCGTTTTTAGCATGAAGGGCTGTTGAATTTTGTCAAAAGCCTTTTCTGCATCTATCGAGATAACCATGTGGTTCTTGTCTTTGGTTCTGTTTATATGCTGGATTATGTTTATTGATTTGCGAATGTTGAACCAGCCTTGCATCCCAGGGATGAATCCCACTTGATCATGGTGGATAAGCTTTTTGATGTGTTGCTGAATCCGGTTTGCCAGTACTTTATTGAGGATTTTTGCATCGATGTTCATCAGGGATATTGGTCTAAAATTCTCTTTTTTTGTTGTGTCTCTGCCAGGCTTTGGTATCAGGATGATGTTGGCCTCATAAAATGAGTTAGGGAGGATTCCCTCTTTTTCTATTGATTGGAATAGTTTCAGAAGGAATGGTACCAACTCCTCCTTGTACCTCTGGTAGAATTCAGCTGTGAATCCGTCTGGTCCTGGACTTTTTTTGGTTGGTAGGCTATTAATTATTGCCTCAATTTCAGAGCCTGCTATTGGTCTATTCAGGGATTCAACTTCTTCCTGGTTTAGTCTTGGAAGAGTGTAAGTGTCCAGGAAATTATCCAATTCTTCTAGATTTTCCAGTTTATTTGCGTAGAGGTGTTTATAGTATTCTCTGATGGTAGTTTGTATTTCTGTGTGGTCGGTGGTGATATCCCCTTTATCATTTTTAATTGCGTCGATTTGATTCTTCTCTCTTTTCTTCTTTATTAGTCTTGCTAGTGGTCTGTCAATTTTGTTGATCTTTTCAAAAAACCAACTGCTGGATTCATTGATTTTTTGGAGGGTTTTTTGTGATTCTATCTCCTTCAGTTCTGCTCTGATCTTAGTTATTTCTTGCCTTCTGCTAGCTTTCGAATGTGTTTGCTCTTGCTTCTCTAGTTCTTTTAATTGCGATGTTAGAGTGTCAACTTTAGATCTTTCCTGCTTTCTCTTGTGGGCATTTAGTGCTATAAATTTCCCTCTACACACTGCTTTAAA
Source organism: Macaca nemestrina (assembly GCF_043159975.1). Lineage (NCBI taxonomy): Eukaryota > Metazoa > Chordata > Mammalia > Primates > Cercopithecidae > Macaca > Macaca nemestrina. The sequence goes on along the minus strand of NC_092132.1, from coordinate 13,699,336 downwards.
TGTGTCCCAGAGATTCTGGTATGTTGTATCTTTGTTCTCATTGGTTTCAAAGAACATCTTTATTTCTGCCTTCATTTCGTTATGTACCCAGTAGTCATTCAGGAGCAGGTTGTTCAGTTTCCATGTAGTTGAGCGGTTTTGATTGAGTTTCTTAGTCCTGAGTTCTAGTTTGATTGCACTGTGGTCTGAGAGACAGTTTGTTATAATTTCTGTTCTTGTACATTTGCTGAGGAGTGCTTTACTTCCAATTACGTGGTCAATTTTGGAGTAAGTACGATGTGGTGCTGAGAAGAATGTATATTCTGTTGATTTGGGGTGCAGAGTTCTATAGATGTCTATTAGGTCTGCTTGCTGCAGAGATGAGTTCAATTCCTGGATATCCTTGTTAACTTTCTGTCTCATTGATCTGTCTAATGTTGACAGTGGAGTGTTGAAGTCTCCCATTATTATTGTATGGGAGTCTAAGTCTCTTTGTAAGTCTCTAAGGACTTGCTTGATGAATCTGGGTGCTCCTGTATTGGGTGCATATATATTTAGGATAGTTAGCTCTTCCTGTTGAATTGATCCCTTTACCATTATGTAATGGCCTTCTTTGTCTCTTTTGAACTTTGATGGTTTAAAGTCTGTTTTATCAGAGACTAGTATTGCAACCCCCGCTTTTTTTTGTTCTCCATTTGCTTGGTAAATCTTCCTCCATCCCTTTATTTTGAGCCTATGTATGTCTCTGCGTGTGAGATGGGTCTCCTGAATACAGCAGACTGATGGGTCTTGACTCTTTATCCAGTTTGCCAGTCTGTGTCTTTTAATTGGAGCATTTAGTCCATTTACATTTAAGGTTAAGATTGTTATGTGTGAACTTGATCCTGCCATTATGATATTAACTGGTTATTTTGCTCGTTAGTTGATGCAGTTTCTTCCTTGCCTCGATGGTCTTTACATTTTGGCATGTTTTTGCAATGGCTGGTACCGGTTGTTCCTTTCCATGTTTAGTGCTTCCTTCAGGATCTCTTGTAAGGCAGGCCTAGTGGTGACAAAATCTCTAAGCATTTGCTTATCTGTAAAGGATTTTATTTCTCCTTCACTTATGAAACTTAGTTTGGCTGGATATGAAATTCTGGGTTTAAAATTCTTTTCTTTAAGAATGTTGAATATTGGCCCCCACCCTCTTCTGGCTTGTAGAGTTTCTGCCGAGAGATCTGCTGTTAGTCTGATGGGCTTCCCTTTGTGGGTAACCCGACCTTTCTCTCTGGCTGCCCTTAAGATTTTTTCCTTCATTTCAACTTTGGTGAATCTGACAATTATGTGTCTTGGAGTTGCTCTTCTCGAGGAGTATCTTTGTGGCATTCTCTGTATTTCCTGGATTTGAATGTTGGCCTGCCCTACTAGGTTGGGGAAGTTCTCCTGGATGATATCCTGAAGAGTGTTTTCCAACTTGGTTCCATTTTCCCCCTCACTTGCAGGCACCCCAATCAGACGTAGATTTGGTCTTTTTACATAATCCCATACTTCTTGCAGGCTTTGTTCATTTCTTTTTCTTCTTTTTTCTTTTGGTTTCTCTTCTCGCTTCATTTCATTCATTTGATCCTCAATCGCTGATACTCTTTCTTCCAGTTGATCGAGTCGGTTACTGAAGCTTGTGCATTTGTCACGTATTTCTCGTGTCATGGTTTTCATCTCTTTCATTTCGTTTATGACCTTCTCTGCATTAATTACTCTAGCCATCAATTCTTCCACTTTTTTTTCAAGATTTTTAGTTTCTTTGCGCTGGGTACGTAATTCCTCCTTTAGCTCTGAGAAATTTGATGGACTGAAGCCTTCTTCTCTCATCTCGTCAAAGTCATTCTCCATCCAGCTTTGATCCGTTGCTGGCGATGAGCTGCGCTCCTTTGCCGGGGGAGATGCGCTCTTATTTTTTGAATTTCCAGCTTTTCTGTCCTGCTTTTTCCCCATCTTTGTGGTTTTATCTGCCTCTGGTCTTTGATGATGGTGATGTACTGATGGGGTTTTGGTGTAGGTGTCCTTCCTGTTTGATAGTTTTCCTTCTAACAGTCAGGACCCTCAGCTGTAGGTCTTTTGGAGATTGCTCTAGGTCCACTCCAGACCCTGTTTGCCTGGGTGTCAGCAGCAGAGGCTGCAGAAGATAGAATATTTCTGAACAGCGAGTGTACCTGTCTGATTCTTGCTTTGGAAGCTTCCTCTCAGGGGTGTACTCCACCCTGTGAGGTGTGGGATGTCAGACTGCCCCTAGTGGGGGATGTCTCCCAGTTAGGCTGCTCAGGGGTCAGGGACCCACTTGAGCAGGGAGTCTGTCCCTTCTCAGATCTCAGCCTCCGTGTTGGGAGATCCACTGCTCTCTTCAAAGCTGTCAGACAGAGTCGTTTGCGTCTGCAGAGTTTTCTGCTGCGTTTGTTATAGTTTACTGTGCCCTGTCCCCAGAGGTGGAGTCTACAGAGACAGGCAGGTTTCCTTGAGCTGCTGTGAGCTCCACCCAGTTCGAGCTTCCCAGTGGCTTTGTTTACCTACTTAAGCCTCAGCAATGGCGGGCGCCCCTCCCCCAGCCTCGTTGCTGCCTTGCCGGTAGACCACAGACTGCTGTGCTAGCAATGAGGGAGGCTCCGTGGGTGTGGGACCCTCCCGGCCAGGTGTGGGATATGATCTCCTGGTGTGCCTGTTTGCTTAAGGCGCAGTATTGGGGTGGGAGTTACCCGATTTTCCAGGTGTTGTGTGTCTCAGTTCCCCTGGCTAGGAAAAGGGATTCTCTTCCCCCTTGCGCTTCCCAGGTGAGGCAATGCCTCGACCTGCTTCAGCTCTCTTTGGTCGGGCTGCAGCAGCTGACCAGCACCGATCGTCCGGCACTCCCCAGTGAGATGAACCCAGTACCTCAGTTGAAAATGCAGAAATCACCGGTCTTCTGTGTCGCTCGCGCTGGGAGTTGGAGACTGGAGCTGTTCCTATTCGGCCATCTTGCTCCGCCCCCCGAGATGAGATTTGGGTAGGAACCCAGAACCAAGCCATATCAATCTCTCCTATCAGATCCTAGAAAGCACCACACACTTCATCACCACTGGGCTTTCACCCCTGGTGTTTGCTCCATTACTCAAATCCTGTTGTCCACTTTGTCAGCACGTAATCATCTTCAACAATCAGCTCTTGGTGCATCTTCCAGGAGCCTCTATTGATTTTCCATTCTACTCCAAACAATACTTTCCTTGAGCCCAAAGTTTGGGGATGATGGTATGCCAAAGGTATAATTGTCCACTGTGCAGAGAGAGAGAGAGTAGCACCTTGTGTTTCTCACCAAGCCTTATATTCAGGCATGTTGTTGTTGTTTGCACACAAAGGGGCCGTTCACCACACCTGTACTCATGTGATTTGTCTCCACTTGAATGAGCCCTTTTGCCTAATTTAAACAAAGACTCATATAGTGGCAGCATGCCCCCTACTTTCTATAACGTGTTGGAACTTACTGTGATTGTAGCATGTAGAATTCTGTTTAGGGCTTGTCTGTTTCTGCAGCTACTTTGTATGTTCCATGAGGTTGCAGACTTTGTCTTACTGATCTCTATGATCTCTGAAGCAAAGTGCTTGGTTCAAAGGAAACACTGAAAAGACATTATCAAATCAATGAAATAAAGCCTGGGGAAATCTTCCACTCACTGTAAATGTCCAGCCCACTGACTCACTCAGTGTGTGATTCACACATCCGTTCATTTATTTTTCATTCATTCCTTTTCAATAATATGAATCACTCTGGGCTTCAGTTTCGTCACTATAAAATGAGAGTGATGATCCCCTCTCTCATTACCTTATGAGAAATTTGTAAGGTTTAAAAGAGATGATGCTCAAAAGGCCCGTATCAATGTGTAAAATTAAGAAAAAGAACCATGGGGAGTGAGGTATTGAAAATATAGATAAGTTTTGCCATTTTTTCAGGAAATGATTTTGTTAATGCAGCAATATCACAAAATTAGGTATTTTGAAAAACATAATTCAGTGGTAGCTCAGTTTTGAGTAAGGTGAATCTTTCAAAGAGTTAATGAAGCTTTTTAACTGCAAACATTTCAAAGTCTTCAATATGGTGATGCCATCATATACATCCAAGGCATATTTTTCCAAACTTAATTGACCAGAGAACCTTGCTTGTTTGGAATTAACTAATAAAACAGTCCCTTCTGCCTAAGAACACATTCTAGAAAAATATTCAGGAAAGCATTTTATTTAGATGCACAGCCTTTAGTCAAGTTAGTACTAAATTTCACCCAGCAGAAGGAGCATCCTTCCAGGTTTATAAAACAAAAGATTTTCAGAAAACTAACAAAAATCTTTGAGAGAGGCAGAATAGTGTGTTTGATTATTTCCCTGGAGCTCAATAAAGCCACAATATATTTCAAAACAAGTTTATTTTTATAACTACAACTGCATTTTGAAGTATTTTGAGATCCATGGTAGACATTATTTTATGTATCACCTTTGCCCCTCACTGTGTTTCTCCATCTGTCTTAATTCCAGACCATGTAAAGATAGACTTTTCTCTGTGGAGTGAGGCCCATCTAGGAAGTTATTACAAATCAACTTGAGCCAACACTATTCACTTATGGAAATCATAGCCTCCTGTCTAGCCAATTTATCCAATGCTTCCCCAAAACATGTATTCAATCTAGTTTCTGTGCCTTTGCTCATGTTACCTCCTCAATACAAATTCTTTCTTTTTATTCTTCACTCTTCTTTTCCTCTTTTGATCCTTACCTATTTCCCCTTCTTTCTTCTTTCCTTCCTTCTTCCATCCACCCGTCAACCCACAAGCATTTATCTGATACTATATTAGGTCCTGGAGGTACACACAGAGCTCATGTTTTTTATTTGCCTTAAAGAAACTTAAATAGACAAATATGTAAGCAATGAAGTCTGCAATACAATGTGATCAGCTTATAATAGATAAATTTATAAGATAAAATAGGTACACACATACACACACACACTTTGAAGAGACAAATCTTCTAGGGAGGACTAAAGGAGAAGATAAGAGCGGGGTCAACTTCCCACCAGAAGTGTCTAAGAGTCAAATAATGAATATTAATGTTATGACGTACACAAATCCAAACAGCTGTCCATTGGGAAGAAAAATATATGCAAAGGCACAAAGGTTGGAAGCAAAATATATTCAAAGAATAGTGCCTGACAATAGCTAATACTTTGGGGATGCATAGTGTGTTTAAGGTACTGCCTAAGTGCCTTACTCAATAACACTTTACATTTTGTTTTATTATTATGCCTATCACACAAACAAGAAATGTGAAACCATGGGTCACAGAGCCAGTTAGTTACTGGAGCAAGGGCTGAACCTTAGACTTTTGTGTTCTAAGATCTGGTTGCTCAGTCGCTTTTGTGTGGCTGTAACACAGGAGAAGAGTTCACAGAAGAAAGGAGCTGCCAGCTCACAGAGGGTCTTTTATGCCTTCCTTAAGTCTGTGAAAATTTCTGGATGCCTTCCCTGGTCACTCTCAATGCACTGTAACACTCTCCTCTTTTGCAGTCTCATAGGCACTTCCATGCACATTACCTGCCCACATCCCTTGAACTGAACAACTGGATTGATGTATTATTTAACTTATTCTCCTAATTAGATTCTGAGGTATCCAGTGACAGGCACTGCATCCTCTTCTCCCCTTGATGCTTTAGAGAAGGTCCTGCACAAAACAGACACTTAATTTAAAAAAAAAAAAAAAGAATGAATGAGCCCCTGAATCAGCATCAAAAGTAGTAACTCGAGGTTTTATCATATATAGAGCATTTTCACATAATTGACTCTGATAAAAATAAGGCTATGAAGTAGGTACACTCTTCATGTCTATTTTAGATATGGGGAAACTGAGACTGAAGAACTGGAGGTTAGGTTAGTGTCATTCAATGTTGCAATGGCAAAGGAGTGGGTAGAAATTGAAGCTCTGGAGGTTCTAATCCCATCCACTAGTTTTCCATTCCATCTCTGCTAATCATTTTAAAAAATACTTTAAGAGAAAGAGGACAGGCATTTGTAGGAGTAGAGTCTACATTTAATCTTCACTTCCTTTCTAAAACTCCATTACCATCCCAGAACCTAGCCCATAATCTGGGTTTCATTTGCTGAGGTAAAATAACATATTATGGAAGCAGAAATGGATAATGTTGGTCGAGTTGCTAAGAAACCCAGAACATTTTTAAATATGCCAGGTCATTGTCCTACGGGGAAACCAATAATATGTCATGTATCCATAGTAACTCACTATGAACAGGATGTGAGTTGAAAATAGAGGAAACTATGAGAATGGTAATCAGTAATAAACCTGAAAAATGCTGAGTAAGAAAATATTCACTATGGTTAAAAAACTCAGAGTGAATTAGTAGGTAAAGCATGAGCTTTAGACTCAAAGAGACTGAGTTGAATCCCAACCCTCCACTGAAAAGTGTAAAACCCAGGCAAAACAAGGAAACTCTCTGAACTGCATTTCCCCGGCTGGGATGTACAAGTGTTAAGCATTGCCCTACTAAACTCCCAGGGATGTTGTGATAAAAGGCTGCACAGACACAAAATATTTTTTGAAGAATCATTAGCATTTCTGTTGTTAAAGAGGCATGTTGTCTCACATAATCTGAGAGAGTCAACAACTAAAAATTTATTTTAATTTGGCTCTGGCTTATTTTATGTTGTAGAATTTTCTGTTAGCAAAATTTTATTCATCAGATTTGTTATGATTGGGCTGAAGTTAAATCAATTGGTTGTTTGCTGGAAGAAGCTTTGAAACCCAGATTTCAGCCATTATCTCCCTATGAATATGACCCTGAGCAAGTCGTTTGGCCTCCTGGTAAAATAACAATAATAATATTGAAAAATAATGCCCTTAGACTCTCACAAGGGGATCCCCACCTGAACCCTGTGCCTGTGGGCTCAGGGCTTTGCAGTACTTCCTGAAAGTGGTCTAAGTTTGTCCCTTCCCCCCTACCCTCCATTGCTTGGAACCTGCTGAGAACAACAATACAACCCAGACAGAGGACTCCAATCTCGGACCAGGACTTGTGTGGGCTTCAGTCTCCCATTTCTCCCCTTCAGAGAAGTATCCAACCATCTTCCCTGTGTGGGGTCAACCAGTTGTCCCAAGCTGCTCTGAGATCTGTGTCTGTGAGGTCACTGAAGGGCCTAGCCCTGCTTCTAGGAGTATGGCCTGGTGAACAAATTACTTCCATTGGCCAGTGTGGTTTTTCTTTCATGGTAAAGGGCAAAATTAAGCTGCCAGAATGGTACTAACATGTTGATTTGGGGTGACTTTCACCCACACTGGATATAGGAAAAGTTCAGGTCTCTGAGCCAACAAGAGCCCACTGCCAATCCTTCAACTTAAGCTACATGTATAGACCTGTGCATCAGTTACCATCCATTTATGTATCGATTGTGGTACCATCTTTGGTCTGCAGCACCTGAGGGTAGCTGAAGTAGAGTTACACATTTTTTTATGCTGTGCCACTGACATCTGGGGTCCAGGTCACTGACCCCCATTGAAGGCTCTGTGTTATATTGAAGATATTCCTCAAGAGTTGGCTACACCTGTCTCCTGCAAAGTCTTCAGAGACTTGCTCAATATCAACGAGCCCTTCCAATTGAAGATATTTTTGCTTCTGACTAATATAGTGACATTGTACTCTCCCCAGGTAGATCTTAAGTCATGCTGAATGAGACATAGATATTTTTAACATAAATTGGACTATTCTGTCCATACTCCTCCATGCTGGGGGCAGTACATTAGAGGCAAGAATGTGATCACCACTGGAAGAGATCACATTCTAAGAATGCAGTGATTACTGCCTTAAGAGTTCAGGAGAAGGAATGGTTGAAGGATGCACCTTTATGCTATACAGTTCTGAACAGTTAACATAACATGGCTAGAAAATGAATCATCATTCAAGTTTTCCGGCATACTTTGGGTAAGACTTGCACTTCTGGTCATCGTCAATAAAGCACCATAATAACATCAGAGAGCCACTGAAAGTCAATATACACAAGTGGGTTAAAGAATGATGCTGCATCAGAGTAATGTTATAGCTGGTAATTGGTTGTAAATTATATTAGGGAACCGCAGATGTAAGAGAATCTATATTGTTCCAACACAAACAGGTTCCAAAGAGCCATGCATTATGAGTAGCGCTACATTTTCTTCTAATGTGAAATATGAAATTTGACACTAAGAACGGCACGTTTGACAAATAAAGAACATGGGGAAATGACTCCTGTACTTGAACACAAAGTGACAGTGCCCAGATACTAGAAAAAGTCTTTATGTGCAATGATTGGACAAAAAATAAAAATAAATACGTAAGTACCTCTTCTCTACATATAATTCTAAATCCTTACTGATAAACCACTATGCTTCACATGGACTCATTAGTTTTATAATGTATTTTTAATCAAATTGCATGTTTAGATAAGGACCCCACCAGAAATACTTACATCAGGCCTTATACATTGCAGGGTGACAGATGCTGACTATGCTTTTGCCACAGGGATAATAAAAATATGATCACCACCAACAACAACTATAATTATTATATTAATTATTCTGTTAGAAAGAATAATAATTACTAGTAAAAATTAAAAAGCCATTCCTGACACATGCGTGTCTCCTCACCCCTGAGAAAAAACTGACCTCTCCCTTTTTTATGCCACTGTGCCTGCTTCATGCCAGGTGTATGAGCTTTAGGAGAGGGTTCATATACAATTCTTTTCTGAATTCCTAGCACTTACCACAAATCCTGGTACAGTATTGGCATTCAAAACTTTTTGGTGAATGAATAAAGGAATTAATTAATTTATGAATTACAAAGTGAGATAGAAATGGAAATATTACTACAGTAATATTATCATTTCTTTATAAACTCATATTTTAGGACAGAATGAGCCAGAGTGCTGAATTGACAAAATGATGCAGAGGTATAGCATTTATTTTTCAATTAAAAGGGAATAATTTATTTAAATATTCTGTAGTAGGTATCTTAAACCAATGATTCTATGAGTCTCATAGTCTTTTCACCCACCATTAGAATCAGCTTTTATGCCCACTAAACCTACAGATTTCTGAGCCCCACACCAATCCTATTGAATCAGAATCTCTGGGCTGGAGGATGGGAGTTTGGTCAGGGAGACATGAGACCCAGGAATCCACATACTTAAAAATATTTTTCAGTTGGTTCTTTAGTACTCTGATGTTTCAGATTCATTTTTATAGAATAATATATTCATCTCAATTTTTTGCTATTCAGTTTCTGAATCACATGAATTCTTGCACCTTTAATTAGAAAGGAAATAGGATTCATACCAGGAAGCTTCATGAGTCACAAATTGGTTTATGTCCTTCCATGACTACACTAGACAGCTGGGGGACCTTTACCTGCTGTTATAGCATCCTGTTATTTTGGTATCATAGGATTTCTTACATGTTACTTCTATTGCATGTAATATCACTTTTCCTCTTGTCTACAGTGTGAGCTACATGTGGACATGGACCAAGGCCATTGGTTTATCATTATGTTTCCAGCTGCTATCATAGTATCTGGCCTTCATGAATGCATGAACCAATAAATGAGTTAGTAGGAATGACTGAATGAGTAAATAAGCAAATGAAGAAAATGCTTTCATGTGATGTTAGTTTAATCACATTTAATTTATTTTTATCTTTTGTTGTTGTTGTTGTTGTTTGTTTGTTTTTTTGAAATGGAGTCTTGCTCTGTGACCTAGGCTGGAGTGCAGTGGCACAATCTCAGCTCACTGCAACCTCCACCTCCCAGGTTCAAGGGATTCTCCTGCCTCAGCCTCATGAGTAGCTGGGCTTACAGGCACACACCACACAACCAACTAATTTTTGTATTTTTAGTAGGGACAAGGTTTCATCACGTTGGCCAGGCTGGTCTCAAACTCCTGACCTCAAGGGATACACCCGCCTCGGCCTCCCAAAGTGCTGGTATTACAGGCATGAGCCACCACACCCAGCCCTATTTTTACTTTTTGTTCCATGAGGATTTTGTTTTTTTTCCAGAAACAGGGTCTTGCTCTGTCACCTAGACTTATGTGCAGTGGCATGATCACAGCTCACTGCAGCCTTGACCTCTTAGGCTCAAGCAATCCTTTCACCTCAGCCTCCTGAGTTCAGCTACTTCCTGAGGAAAATGTCTTTGGTAACTATCTAAATTAATAATAACTGATTTATGGACAAAAGAAAGAAAAAACAGGAACAGGATCAGTGAACAACACCCTTTACCCTCTGTGTTATCCATTTATGAGGATTTGGAACGTTGATATATTTTAAAGAAGAACAAAAACAAGAACAAAGTTAGTAAATTCCAAATATGAACCATGCATCTACCAAACAAGAAGATGGCTAGATGACTTCACCAGTCACCAGGGCAAGCGGAAGTATGAGAAATGCCTAAAGATGTAGGGCGTTCAACTCTGACCTCATTCAGTCCTGAGGCTAAACTAAGTCTCATACTTTCTCCCTGTTTCTTCACTGTTAGAGTTTCAGAGAGTGTGTCTTTGTTATGTTTGAGGAGAGAAAAAAAGGAAGGAAAAAAAAGCCTTTAAATTTATTGACAAGCAAATCAAGGCTTAAATTTAGGGATGGGGGAAATTATTCATATCAGCTTATAAGGAGACTTCAAAAAGTTTGTGGAAAGATAAAAATTAAAAATATAAACTTTATATCCCAACATAAGCCCCGTCAAGTTCAAGACAGTTTTTAGTGACAATATCAGTCATTTAGTCCATCCCTAAAAAAACGAGGATCCTGGGAACTTAACCATGTCAATGCAATCTTTTTAAAAGTATTAACTGAAGAAAAATGGGTGCCCTTTACAGATGTTTTTAGATTAGGAAACAAAAAGAAGTCAGAACAAGCCAAATCATAGCTGGAAGGTGAATGCCTAATAATTTCCCACTGAAAATCTCACAAAATTACCGATGTTTGGGGAGAGGAATGAGTAGGAGGATTGTCAGAGTGAAGAAAGACTGTCTGATGAAGCTTTCCAGGGAATGTTTCTGCTAAACCTTTGGCTAACTTTCTCAAAACATTCTCATAATAGCCAGATGTTAGTGCTCTTTTGCCCTCCAGAAATGCAACAAGAAAAATACCTTGAGTACCCCTCATATGGTTTGGCTTTGTTCCCACCCAAATCTCATCTTGAATTTCCACATGTTGTGGCAGGAACCTGATGGGAGGTAATTGAATCATGAGGGCAGGTCTTTCCTGTGCTGTTCTTGTGACAGTGAATACGTCTCATGAGATCTGGTGGTTTTAAAAAGGGGAGTTTCCCTGCACAAGCTCTCTTCTCTTGTCTGCTACCATGTAAGACATGCCTTTCATCTTTCACCATAAGTGTGAGGCCTCCCCAGCCACATGGAACTGTAAATCAGTTAAACCTCTTTCTTTTATAAATTGCCCAGTCCTGGATATGTCTTTATCAACAGCATGAAAACAGACTAATACAATCCCCCCAAAACCATTGCCATGATATCTGCTCTTGATCAGTGTGCTTTTGCTTTGAGTGGACCACTTCCACCTCTTGGTAGCCATTGCTTTGTGCTTTGTCTTCAGGATCGCATCATTAACATATTTCATCTTCTATTACAATTCCTTGAAGAAATGCTTCAGAACATTGATCCTACTTGTTTAACATTTTTATTGAAAGCTCTGTTCTTGTCTGCAGCTGATCTGGGTGCAATGGCTTTGGCACTCAACGAGCAGAAAGTTTGCACAACTTCAGTTTTCCAGTCAGAATCGTGTAAGCTGAACCAGTCGAAATGTCTATGGTGTTGGCTATTGTTTGTACTGTTAATCATTGGTCCTCCTCCATTATGGCATGAACAAGATTGATTTTTTTTCCTCTCAGATTGGTGTGGATGGTCTGCCATTTTAGGCTTCACCTTCAACATTGTCTAGTCCCTTCTTAAAGTGAGCTGCCCATTTGCAAAGGATATCAGTCTTATTGGATTGGGAGATGATCTTTCTTCATTTTGAACTCATCTTAACTAATTATAGCTGCAATTACCCTATTTTCAAATAAGGTTACATCCTGAGGTACTGGAGGTTAGTACTTCAACATATCAATTTGGCAAGGGGGTCAGAACTCAACCCATAACAGAATGTAAACTCAGTGAGGATATCAATTTTTTCTTGTGATCACTGCTATACCTCCAAAACAGAAGATTGTCTAGCACATCAAAGATGACCAATATATACTTACAGAATAAATGCATGTATCTGTCAACCAATCAAATCTACATCTCTAGTGCCATATCTGATGCTCTTTACACTATATAATTATGCCTCATCTTCTTTTTGTCTTATCCATTCCAGCTTCTTGAAAATTTATTTCTAATTAATCTCTTTGTAAAACTGTTCTCCCACTACTATTACAATAATAATCCCAATTAATCATTAACTCATATCTAGTATGATAATCACTAACATAGTCATTATCTAAATATTAAAAAGTGTGCTTTTCCCACTAGCATTTTTATTGTTAATTATATGTCATCCCAAAAGTATATGATTTTTCTGGAGCAGGGAAAAAGGCACTAGCAAGACATCAAAGACATCAATCTATATACTAGCTGTCTTGGCAATGTACTTCCTGGCTCCCATTCTCTCAGGGATGGAAAAACCTATTCCTTATCTTCAGGCCCCTCTCTGCCTGAGTCTGAGGGTCAATACTAATCTAAACATGTAGGGATCTAAGGAACTTCATTCTGACTGAGACATACATTATGGTTTCAGAAATACGCACATAAATCGATGAACAGCCTACAAGAAGAGGATCTTAACAAAAGGATGGAAAACTTTTATATTTGCCCAATATTTAGGAAAGAAAGTCTAGGTTCAGAATGCAGGGATGACTCAAATAACTCCTCTAATTCTGAGGTGTTAAGAGGTGCAGTTTTATTCATTTATTCAAAAAGACAAAAATTGTTTTGGGGCATGTACTAGATACCCAGCACTGCACCAAGCGATGGAAATACAACAGAAAAGAAGACAACCATGCTCCCTACCCTTCGGAAACTTGAAGTTTAGCAGAGGGGAAAACATATTCATAAAAGAAATGATACCTAAAAGTAATTGATCTCAGTTGTTAAGAAGGAGAAAAAACAAGATTAAGCGTGTATAGCAGAGGAACTAATATTTATGTGGAATCAAGAAGGGCTTTTCTTCCAAAAGTTCATTATTTTTAAAATTGAAATAAAGAATGCCTGGAATCTCCATGGTTGAAGGATAGAGAAAAAGTAAAATATTTTACTACCAATGAAGAACCTGTGATGATTACAATAACAGGATTCACCACTGCTGGATTGTGACTGGGTGAAACAGAAGGTTGTTTCCAGACTACTGATTCAGAAAACTCCTGTGCAGGTATGAACACTCAGGCCCAAGGAGACACGGTTCATTTTCTCTCTTCATGGAACCTGCTCACCCTAAGCATGAAACAGCCATCTCTGTTGGTTCAGAACCTGTGAGATCCAGTATCTCACTAAAAGAGGCCCTATTCCCCCTTGACATTGGGCCAGGGTTCTATACAATAAGCTTCTGCCTGAGGACCACATTCAGATCAGGTCTCTGCCATATGTGTGTGCTCCATGAGAGGTCAGGGGTGCTGCAGGCCAGATATGTACTGCCCAAGGGACCTAGGGTAGGCCTGTCTTTATTTGAGGGTGGCTTTGGAGCTAAGCTTCCACAAGTTTAATGTTGAATTTTCCAATCTCTTACGGGCAGTATGTGCTCCTTGCATGTAAGTATATTTGCCTGTAAATAAGAGAACACTTGGAGAAATATTTTGAACTATGTTCGCATATTCAAGGCAGTTCATATTTAGTTTAAGAAGTGGGCCTTAGAATCAGGTGGCTGTGGGTTTGAATCATGGCCTTGTCATTTAGTGGCTGCATGATATTTAGAAAGTTACCTCAAATTTTTGAACTTCAGTTTTCTAATATGAAAACAGGGTTAATAACAGCACGTACCTCACATACTATTGTGAGGACAAAAGAAGATATAACATATAAAGTGTTTAGGACAATTATTTACACAGTGTATATATTTAATACATATATTCTGGCTCTTACTCCTGGTAGGCTTTTTGAGATTGTGTACAACTTCTGATCAAGGCAAGTCAGAAAACAAATCTTCTAACCAATGGGTATTGGTAATTTATCCCTGTTTCTCTTTGAGTAGACCCAGTCATGCTCTCACAAAACCTCATACATCAAACATATCTATGTACCTTCTCAGAGTCATTCAGCCTCAACTGTCTCCCACACATATACTCACAAACTTCCCCTCAGCTATCACCATGACTCACCGACCACATGTGAATCCAGGCCATCTATGACCTGATGTTGAACAGTTTAGGGTCTCTGGCTCTTCTTCCCTCTTCCCACCTGTGCATCCCAGGACCTCGGTTCCATAGCAGTTGCCAAAGGGGTCAGTTCAGTGTTAGAAATTTTAACCAGTGGGACAGGAAAAAGTAGACAGCCTGTGGCCAATTTTCTGTTTCTCTCTACCACGTGTCAATGCACTGTTCTGTACACCAGCCATGTCAAGAATGCCCTCGTGACAAACAGGACGTACCTTCATAGAAACCAAATAGGGCTCTTCTGGGCTTAATCACGAAGCAGAGGCCAGAGTGGTTAATGCATTGTTTTACATTGTTTCCCATGCTTCCTTACTTTCTTCACTTTTCCCTTCCTCTTGCCTCCTAAGATTATATTTCCCAAATAAATCATTGACACTTAATTTATGCCTCAGGTTCTGCTTCTAGAAAACCCTACCCAAGATTATTGGTAATGGAAGTGGTCTTACAAAGACTCTCAGGAAGCATTTAGGAATTGGATTTCCCACTGGTGTGAAGGCAATAAAACTCTATTGCTTATAGTAAGTGGCATCATGAGTACTTAGGCTTCTATCTGTCATTAATGGGATCAGAACAAGGCTTTGGGAGATTGAGTAGCTCTGAATCTTAATCAGTTTGGTACCTATGAAAATTGTAAGAATTGTGTTTTCTGGGTGGAGGGGGCATGGGAGATTTTGTACACACACCAGAAGAATATTCCAGTGCTGGTTAATTGTCAACTGTAAGCATGATCTAAAAGCCAGAAACATCTATGATAAATTAAAAGACACTTTTAACCCTTGCAGCCAGAGAACAGACTATGCAGTAGAACTGATTGTAGGAGGGGTGGAAGAATTGCAAAGATTAAAGGAACTGTCTCAACAAGTCTCATATGTCAAAATCAGAGGCCTGATAAGAAGAAAGCTGAATCTTGTAAAAGGATTATTTAGGATACTATATAAGATAGGTGTTGGGTAGGAATATCTGGGCTAATAAGCCAGGTATTAGCCACCTCCTAATCCTCTAAACTCTAATCCTCTAAACTCCAAACTCTCCTCATAGCAGAAGAAGCTTTTTACTCTTTTCCAGAAGAGACCTCCTTTTGCCTGGGGGTCATGCAATGGATTCACCTGAACTGGTGCCCTGCACTATGATACTTGATCTCCTACCACTTTCCCTGTCCCCAGCTTGATAACTAGAGTCAAGTTTTGCACAGCCCCAGAAGAGAAGGGCTATACACTAACAGACTTGCAAGACCTAGCTCATCTGATCTGGAAGGAACTGAAGAAACACATATAAGAGTAAGTATGGTGACTGTTAACCAGGTGGGAAAAAAATAGAACAATGAACAGGATAGAATGTATTGGTATGAAGACACTTACCTAATATGTGATATTAATGATCTGAGACAAGTTTGGTGAGATAGAGGGCTCCTCCAGGCCTGGACTGGAAGATGGCTTACAGTAAAGCAAAGTGGAAGTGCCAGAACGTTTTGGCATACTTACAAAAAAGGAATCTCTGTTGAATTTGGTTTTTACATCACCTTAGACCAACACACCTTCCACTTCCCTGGCCTACATAGGTCTTAGCAATGGGTTGCTATATCCTTATGGCTTGAATCCAGGTTTCTACTGCTGCCATAGCCAGCCCCACATACAGCCATAGACACAGCATCACATTAGTATGCCACATTTGTATCATGGCTAGGCTGTACCCCTGGGGGAATCCAGGTCCACTTGCTAAAACAGTGTATCTTCCATTTGCCTCCAAACATGCAATGGCCTCACCTGAACAGATGCCTCACAAAATGGCTTTTTATTTTTGATATTTATTTCACTACCCCTCATTGCATTCAGGCTAATAGCGAAGGTTAGACCTGAGACCAATTTAGGTGACAAGATATAATCCCTGATCTGGAAGAAAAAAACATACATATCAAAACAATTGCAAAACATGACTGTGCGCTACAGAAACTAGGGGAACATGACTATAGAATTCATTAACCTGGAGAACTGAACTGCAACTCCAAAATTAGATTCCAGGAAGGATTGGATACTGGTTTGCCAGGTTGACTTCTTGAACCTTAGACACAGTGATGACCTCCAGTAAATGAGATCAAGATGTCAGAACTGCCTTGGCATGGTACCGAGGGAAATAAAGAATGGTCAAGAAAGTGAGGATCTTCCTATCCATGACCACATAACTGCATTCCCCAGGAAAGCCCAGGGATGCTCCTTTTACCAAAGCAACAATGAAAATAATAATGAGGAAATAACTGGCATTGTTAGACGTTCAGCACAGGCTGACCTCTGTAGACTGGTATTTGGCGCCCACTTCAAGTATGGGATTGCCTCCAAGAGAAAACCACTGCCCTTCTCCTTCTTGAGTCCCCTTGCATTGGAGATAATGACTAGGTGCTCAACAAATTCTCCCTTGTTTCATCTATTTAAGCCAGATACAAGAAATTATCTTAGCTTAGAACTGAACCTACCTTAATTCCAGGCTCTGAAATTTTTTTTCTTTCTTCTAGGTTTATAAACACACACACACACACACACACACACACACACACACACACACACAGGTTTTTAATATGTTTCTTCCCAGTAAACTTTTTATTTCTAGAATTCTTTGGTTAAAATAATGCCTCCAAAATGAACTCATGCTTGCTACCTCTTTTTGAAATACTCTGTTTTCTCCTCGTTGACTCTGTATAGGATAGAAAATAAAACTTTTCACTTATTTGTTCCACAAAGGCAAATGGAAGAGGCCACTGAATTTGCTCTTTAGATTCTCTTCATTGCAGTGGATGCAACTTCCCAAATTAGGGCCAAGTCATTTTAGGCAAGCCACTACAAAGTGGGACATTTCTTTTTTTCTTTTTTTATTATACTTTAAGTTCTGGGGTACGTGTGCAGAATGTGCAGTTTTGTTACATAGGTATACATGTGCCATGGTGGTTTGCTGCACTCATCAACCCGTCACCTACATTAGGTGTTTCTCCTAATGCTATCCTTCCCCTAGCCCCCCACACCAACAGGCCCCGGTGTGTGATGTTCCCCTCCCTCTGTCCATGTGTTCTCATTGTTCAACTCCAAAGTGGAACATTTCTATAAAATTGCATTATTTTGAAAATATATAGGTGCTTTTTTTATTTCCTCAATAAAACCTCTTCCCACTTATTTTCTATTTATAAAGACCCCCTCCAGCCTCTCACCAAATGGTTGAGTTTCAACTCTTCTTGACACCCGAAAACCCAGCTGTCTTTTGAAACAGAGGAAAACAACCTCCTGTAGAATCTGAAATGGCTGCTCACAGGACAGAAAAGAATTTAGGCTGTTTTTTTCTCCCAGTAATTCAATTGATCAGCAACTTCTCAGGACAGAGTGTGAGTCTCTTCTCTATGTATACCCCATGGCCAGCACTTTTGCAGCTACATAGGAAGCACCTTATGAATCTTGAGTTGATTTTCTTTTGTAACTGAGACTTGTTCTAAGCAGGTAAAGTGAGGTGTGTCATAAATAAGCATAGCCAACTTTGCTGATTTCTTCCTGTGTGTTAACCACTGTTCTATGGGCTTTACATGTATTCTTCCCTTTGACCCTCATAATAACTTACTGTTATCTCTAGTTGCTAGATGATAAAAGAGAGACACATTGTGGTCAAATAACTTGTGCAAGTTTATTCAGCTTCTCAGGGTTAGCTCCAGGGCAGCGTAGGACATAGAGTGATTCACTGCATAAAATCATGGGAAGATCTGCTAAGAGCCCAGCAAATGCATGGAAGCGTTTCTAGAATGGGCCTCTGGGCTGCAGGAATATTTCCTTACAATTCCTGCATCTCCATTTTCACGCAGATTGCTGATATCTATGCTCCATCCCCCTCAACCTTTTCTTTACCTCCTCAACGTCCCTTATTACATTTCTGTCCAGGCGTGGCACATACCTTGTTGAGTAGATTTTAGAATTCCACCGTCACCAGCTCTATTCTGACCTTATGGATAAGAAGCTTTTTTGACCTGCCTCAACACACAGACACTAGTTATTGATTATAGACTGTCTGACACTGTACTATGTATTTGGTAATGCTTTTCTTTATGATGGCAAAACCTATTAGCACCCAATCTGCCTTCAAAATCCATTTGAAAACATACCAAAAAACAACAACTGCTTATGCCTTCAGTTGGCATGAACCAAATATAATGCCCCATGAGGTTTCCTAAAGATGTCATAGGGTTTCCTGTTTGCTTTGCTATTCCTCAAAAATTTCTCACGCTTTTACCACCTCAAGACTTAGCCCTCTTGAACTTAGATGCAGACACTGATATTTGTGTGGGCTCTTATTTTTTAGTAAGTTTGCTTTTAATTTGATAACTTGGATAGATTTACTATATTGAGTCATTTCTAAACCACATACCACAGAACTATGTTCATAGAAATCCTTAAGGAATTTGCTGGAAAATGTTATCACTTTCTGTAGTTTCTTTGTTTCTGAAACTCTTCATTGTATTTGTGCATTCCTAGAAATTTCCTAACCATGTGGAAGGCTCTAGCCTTCTAAATCTCAGCCTAATGAATGTGTGGACTACATTATTAATTCAGCTGATTATTCTTGAGCATTATATCACGTGCCCAAAACTATGCTCTGTGGTCAGAAATAGTTTCCCAAACAGACCTAATCCTTGTCCTCAGAGAGCACGCAGTCAACTAAGGAATCCGTGATTACCAGGGCCCCTCACAGTCAAAGAAGCTGTGTAACAGCCAATGACAATTAACGCTACCACTAAAGATAACAATATCATGTATTTGTGTAGCCCTCTGAAATTTATAAGTGCTTCTGTGGGCATTAATGCATGTGTCCTGATGGAGCAGACATTTTCTTTCTTACCCTAGAGATGAGAAAACTGATGCTGGCAGAGGTTAAAGGACTTCAATTTGCTTTAGGATCACAGAATTGGTCAGCGGAACAATCATAACTAAATTAAAGAGAGAGAACTGTACTATCAGATGCAAAGAGTTAAACTCCTCTTTTGTGCATAAATAAAAGAGTGCATTGAATTCTTACAGGTAGTTTGCAGCATTTGGTGTGTCATAGAGAACACGAGATGTATAGTCCTACTAACTCACTAGATTTGTGATCTTGAAAAAGTAACATTACCCCTTTAACTCTGTTTCTAGGATTGTACCATATGAACTAGGGCTAAGCCTAGTAGTGCATTTCTTCTCTCAGACCACATGGATTGACCAGAGAATAACAAGTGACCTAAGCCATTACAACCATGGTAAATTATATATAATACTACAAGTACTGGGACAATGATGTTCTATTTCCTGCTGGACATGAAAATGAAGGTATATAACTTTAAGAAGTTATTGGCAGCAATTTTTCAACTTTAAGGGAAATTAAACTTCCATTGAAATTGACCCAGAAGAAGGCAGGCTAAGGAAACTGGGAAAATATAGGTCCTGGTGACATTTACTTGTGCCTCTGGTTCAAGCTGTGCATGAATCTAGATTACCAAGGTACTTTTCAGTTATTCAGGCAATTACATTTCCTTTGGTTTTTATACCAATTGGAGTCAGGTTTTATATTATTGCAACCAAAGCTTCCATACAATTATTAATAGTAAAACCAATATTTAATGGTGAATTCCTGGCATTAAAAGAAGATAAAGAGAGAAATATCTTGGAATAAAAGGAAACGGCAATGTAACAAGCTCAATCTGCTAATAAAGTTTCTTCCGTATCATTTTCCTTTCTAACCCCTGCCCCAGTGTGGATATGGTTGGACCAATAAGTGGAGACAGAGTGGTGCCAGGTGACAAGAGATGGAAGCACTGAGGGAGGCTTGGGGTGTTGTAATATTGAGGGATAAAAGGTCTTTGTAAAAGCCTTTCTCTCTGAGGCAGCCTTAGCCTAGACATTACCTGATTTTAATGTCATGAAGTTGCCATGCAGGCTACAAAGTCATCTAATATTTAGCCAGCCAAACCAGCTCTGCCTCTAGTATCTTTTATACTGAATGCAAAAAACAGTTTCATCAGAGCTAAAAAAAAAAAAAAAAAAAAAATCCCCCTGGAGTGCCACTTGGAGTAGTTCATTAAAAAGAAAGGTACAATTTAGTAATTAGACATTATTAAAAATCTGTTCATTCTATGTCAGCAAGGTTAAAAGCAAAGCTAATTATATGCCCCAAGGATTTCGAAAGTACTCTTCACTGGCCTTGATTGGGTTTTTCTTGTAAATTAAACCCAAGTAAGTAATTCACTAAGGTAGACAGATGTGTTCTGGGTTGTACATTATTTTCTCTGTGATTGCCTTCTCAGTCTTAGCTCCTCCCCATCTTCCCCGGGGAAAAGGAGAAGATGCCTTTAATGAGACCGATGCATCCTACTATCTACCATACTCTTAGTTATTATAGTACAAGTCTCTGTTCTCTTCATCTGTATATCCCTGGGCCTAGTAAAGAGGCTGGTTTATAGCAGTTGCTCAATAAATGTTTTATGAAAATAAACAAAACGTGGTTCTGCTAGACTTCAAGTTCACTCTAGTAGAACTTGCACTAGACAAACTGCTAAAGTGAACTTCTGTGTATTTCCATTCTCCTTCCAGTGCCCATTCCTTTTTCTTTGTTAAATTAACAGTCATCCATGTAACAATTTTTAGTCCTACTTTTATTGATTTATTTGTTTGTTTACTTGTTTATTTTTAACTTTTATTTTAAGTTAAGGGGCACATGTGCAGGTGTGCTACATAGGTAAATTTGTGTCATGGGGGTTTGCTGTACAGATTATTTCATCACCCAGGTATTAAGCCAGCCTAGCACTCATTAGTCATTTTTCCTGATCATCTCCCACCTTCCAGCCTCCACCCACCAATAGGGACCATTGTGTGTTGTTCTCCTCTATCTGTCCATGTGTTCTTATCATTTAGCTCCTACTTATAAGTGAGAACATGCAGTATTCAGTTTTCTGTTCCTGTGTTAATTTTCTAAGGATAATAGCCTGTAGCTCCATCCATGTCCCTGCAAAGGACACGATCTTGTTCTTTTTTTAAGCCTGCATGGTATTCCATGTGTATACGTACCACATGTAGACTGGGTCAACAAATGTTTACATTCTTAGCATCTCTTATGTATCAGAGAATGTGATAGGGTCTAAAGTTTAAAACCCTTCCCAGGAGTCACTAGGCAATGAGGGAGATAGAGGTGTAAACAATTGTTAGAGAGTTTTGTAAATCTTTTAATAGATGGCATTTATTCTCTGATGACTGGTTAGCATCCCTTTTCTCAAATGTTGTAAGTACCATGATGTCTGGCACCAATTCTGGTTTTGGCATCCTCAGTGCCTACCTCAGTGTCTGGCACAGGGTAAGTACTTGCATGCATGACAGAGAGAAACTAGTGTCAACTTTGGTCATTCTGTCCCTTCAGCTCTAGAAAATAGGAACTTAAACCCTCAATACAAGACATGAAGAAAGTCCAGGGTTTATACACACACACCCACACATACACACTTATTATAAGAAATTGGCTCGCATGATTATGGAGGCTGAGGAGTCTCGAGATCTGCAGTCAGCAAACTGGAGACCTAGGAGAGCCAGTGATGGAGTTTCAGATTAAGTCTGACAGCCTGAAAACCAGGAGAGTCAATGGTATAAATTTCAGGTCAAGTTCATCAGGCCAGAGTTCATGTCCCAGCTCAAAGACAGGTGGGAAGAGTAAATTCTCCCTTCCTCACCCTTTATTTTTTTTTTTTTCTGTTCCTCTCTCTGAGAGATTGGATGAAGCCTTCCCATACTGGGAGTGGGTGGGGGAAAATCTGCTTTACTCTGTCGTCTAATTCAAATGTTACTGTCATCCCAAGACACTCACAGAATAACATTTAACCAAATATCTGGGCACATTGTGGCCCAGTCAAGTTGACAGATAAAATAAACTGTAAGTTTACCTTTCTAATCACCTTTTCTGGTACAACACATAAAGGAAAAATGTTGGATAATTCCTATTTCATAGTTTAGAAAACCCAAAACTTTTTCTCTGTAGCATGCTCCAATGAAATATGGCATAATTTAGTGACTTTCAATGCTCAGTGGGGTTAACCTGGCCCCACTGAGATGGGGCCGGAGATGCTGAAGGAGCTACGGGGCCAGAGATGCTGAAGATGCTCCTTCAGATGCTGAAGGAGATATAAAGCACTAATTGATTCAAGGAACATCATTTATTTCATTCTCACATAAATAATTAAGCCCACTTTCTACCACTAAGGATTTATGAGCAACAGTTAAGCCATCTCAAGAATTAAATTTTAAATATAGCAAGAACTCCAGCTGTATAAGATATATTAAAAGCAACTGCTTTATCAGCAATCATATTTTATGGAAAACAAGGAAGCGCCTTGATTATTTACAAAAACATTAACTTAAGGAAACTGGAATTACTAATCCTAATTTGTCCTGTAATAATCTGCTAACGTCTAAAGCATTAAATTCTATTCTGGGTTTTAGATATGGAGAACATTGACAAACTTAAACCACATAGAGAAAAGACAGCAAGACATTTAAATACTTTCATTTGAAGAACTGCTGAAACAATTAGGGATACTTAACCCAGACAGGGGAAGACCTTGAAGGGAAAATATCACTTCACATTTGTGGGATCAGCTTCCTCATCATCTGGAACTTGACACTTGAAAAATAAATAATCCTCAAGTACTCCTCCACCCCCACCAACTGAAGCTCAGATTTTCTGGCATATGGCTGAAAGCTACAATTTATGATTGCTCTAAGACTCAGAAGTTCCACTTTGATTTTATTTATTCATTTTTATTTATTTATTTATTTATTTTGAGACAGTCTCACTCTGTCATCCAGACTGAAGTGCAGTGGTGTGATCTCAGCTCACTGCAACCTCCACCTCCTGAGTTCAAGCTATTCTCCTGCCTCAGCCTCCCAAGTAACTGAGATTATAGGTTCAAACCACCAGGTCTGGCTAATTTTTGTATTTTTTGGTAGAGACAGGGTTTCACGATGCTGTCCAGGCTGGTCTCGAACGCCTGACCTCAAGTGATCCACCTGCCTTGGCCTCCCAAAGTGCTGGGATTACAGGCATGAGCCACTGTGACTGACCAGAATTTCCACTTTTAAAAAGCTGCATCAAGTTGCTTGATATCTGGGGAAACCAGATATTCACAGCAGGTTTCATTTCTTAATCATATACTATATTATTGGACAAAGAGCTGTGAAGAAAGGTGCTCTAATTGGTTATTCAATCCACCTGACTCCTAGATTAATGGAAAGCTAGTAATACTTACCTGAAATGTGATAACTATTTATATTTGACAACATGAACTTAATACTTGCAAAACACTATCAGATTGAAGGGAAAGGAAGTTGTATTAGTCCATTCTCATGCTGCTGATAAAGACATACCTGAGACTGGGTTGTTTTTGTTTTTTTTTTTTTGTTTTTTTTTGAGACGGAGTCTCGCTCCCTCCCCCAGGCTGGAATGCAGTGGCCAGATCTTGGATCACTGCAATCTCTGCCTCCCGGGTTCAAGCGATTCTCCTGCCTCAGCCTCCTGAGCAGCTGGAACTACAGGCACCCACCACCACGCCTGGCTAGTTTTTTGTATTTTTAGTAGAGATGGGGTTTCACCGTGTTAGCCAGGATGGTCTCGATCTCCTAACCTCATGATTCGCCCGCCTCAGCCTCCCTAAGTGCTAGGATTACAGGCGTGAGCCACCGAGGTTTAATGGAGTCATGGTTCCACGTGGCTAGGGAGGCCTCACAATCAAGGTGGAAGGCAAAAGGCATGTCTTACATAGCAACAGGCAAGAGTGAAAATGAGAACCAAGTGAAAGGGGTTTGCCCTTATAAAACCATTGAAACGGGAAAAATTCCTTTATCCCCTTTGCAGGACATGCAACAGGGGTGCAGCTTGCTTTTTCACTGCCCTGCAGCTCGAACCGCTAGGTGGAGCGCATGCCGCCGGGCAGGTCGTGGGGCTCCAACCCCACGGCAGCGCCTAGGGTTGAGTTTACAGCTCCCAGAGCCCTAGTGGGCATGTGTTACAGTGTGCTCCTTCAGTTTAACTGTCCACGGGCAGCTTGTGTTAGTCACCTCAAT
This sequence comes from Macaca nemestrina, assembly GCF_043159975.1. Taxonomy (NCBI): domain Eukaryota; kingdom Metazoa; phylum Chordata; class Mammalia; order Primates; family Cercopithecidae; genus Macaca; species Macaca nemestrina. The sequence goes on along the minus strand of NC_092132.1, from coordinate 13,674,812 downwards.
TAGACCCTCTGCCTTATTGCAAGGATAGAGGACTTTCTGTATCCTAGGTTCTTGCCCTAATACTGGAAAAATCGGATCACACATAGGCTGGGAGGATGCGTGCAAGGCTTTATCGAGTGGAGGTAGCTCTCAGCAGACGTACGAGGAGCCAGAAAGGGAATGGAGTGGGAAGGTGGTCTTCTCCTGCTGTCGGGCCGCTCAGCCGCAGGGCTCTCCTCTGACCACCCTCGCCAGAATTCCATGTCATCCACGTGGTTCCACCATCACTTCCGACATCTGTCAGTGTGTTCTTCTGCCAGTGTGTTTCTCTCAACGTCCAGCTACTTGTGTGTGTGCCCACTAGGGTCTCAGGGTTCTTATAGGCACAGGATGGGGGGACGTGGTGGTCCATAGTGGTCTTGGAAATTACAACATTTGGGTGTGGAAACAGGAATGCCTGTCCTCACATAGGTCTGTGGGCATAGGCCCTAGGGTGGAGCCTTCACCAGGGACCCCGCCCTTCTCTACCCAGCACTTCCCTGCCCCCCTCCCATATCACCATCAGATCTGGTGAGACGTAATCACTACCACAAGAACAGAATAGGGGAAACCATCCCCATGATTCAATTATCTCCCACCAGGTTCCTCCCACAACTCTGGGAATTATGGGAGCTACAATTCAAGATGAGATTTGGGTGGGGACACAGCCAACCATATCACAGGCTAAAGCTAATTTTGGCAAACACAGACTGCACAGCATAGGAAAGGGAAGGATGGTTCTGAGTCCCCTTAAGGGTATGGAGTGAGGAATGGAGGCTCTGGAGATGAAGGAATGGCAGGGACTACAGCCAATGGAATAATGCCGTCTTTAGAATCTCGACTTTGGGATCGATTTGCAGGTCATCTAAGAAAGCAGCAGTACTGAGTGTTAGTCACGTACAGGGTTTGGGAGTCACAGAGCCTGGGTATAAATCCAAGCTCTGTCACTTACTAGCTGGGTGATCTTTGGACATAGATATGTGATGAGTTCCTACCTCGTATTTGCAGCCCACATCTCTCTTTTACCCCAGACATGTTTATCCTGCCTGTGTATCTCACAGATAGATGGAATTGAGCATGACCAAAATGGAGGGGATCATTTCCATCTCTCCCCCAAATCTACAGTTCTGGTCACTGCAAAACAGATCTGTGTAAGAGAGGCTCGATGTTCCTTTCCTCCAGTCACCCAAGTTTAGCCCTCATTCTGGCTATTGCGTGTTGGGCTGTGATACCAACAGGAAGCTATTTTCCTAAATGAATCCCTAAATTTAAGAAACTCCAGTTGTGTGAAGATAAGGATGAAGAAGAGAAGAGTAACAGATGGAGCAAGGAGAAATGAAGAAAGACAACGGAGAAAGCAAAAGCACAGTGAGGGAGAAGATGTGAAGAGAATGTGTGCAGCCTGGTAACTTCTTTGTGTGCATTTTAATTCGAGATCCTGAAAACAGACTCCGGGTGCCCCAAGACATATTTTGTAGCTATTTCTGGCAGCATATTTACAAATTAGAAAATTATAAATGCAAACCTCAGCCCTAGAGGGCCAGCACAAATGAGGTAACCATTCATAATCTCCCAATGCTGATTTCTCCATTAGCCCGTGAGAAAGCAGAGGCTTGAGGCTCATCAGGGAATGTGAGCTGCAGCAAGAAAGCTATGGAAAGACAAAAGAGGAGGTAGGAAAAGTAGCAAATTACTCTTGAGATCAGGAAGGACTACAATTCTTTGCAAATAAGCAGAGCATCTAGAGGAAATAGAAACTCTGGCTGTTCCAAGAGCATAAGGTTGGAATAGCAATGATTAGCCTGGAAATAAATTATTTTAAAAGTTGTAGAAGTAGATACAGAGTTACTTTTTAAAAATAGAAACATGCAAAAAGCCAAAATAATATTCAATCATGACGACAAAATTAGATTTTGAAGTATATAATCAAGCAATAAAATCTCTCCCTATCTATCCTTTCCAATATGGAAGTTTGAGACCATACTATAAATATTACTAAGCTGTTTCCCTTTTTTCACAAAACTGTATATAGTAGACACTTTTCTGTTTTGATACTTTGTTACTAGCCCCACTTAAGTTTTTTAACTTTTATTTTAAGTTCAGGGGTACATGTGCTGGTTTGTTATATAGGTAAGCTTGTGTCTTGGGAGTTTGTTGTATGGATTATTTCATCACCCAAGTACTAAGCCTAATGCCCACTAGTTATTTTTCCCAATTCTTTCTCCACCCACCAACAGGCCCCAGTGTGTATTGTTCCCCTCTCCATGTCCACGTGTTCTCAATATTTAGCTCCCATTTATAAGTGAGAACATGAGGTATTTGATTTTCTGTTCCTGTGTTAGTTTTCTAGGATAATGGCCTGTAGCTCCATTTACGTCCCTGCAAAGGACATGATTTCATTCTTTTTTATGGCTTCATAGTATTCCCTGGTGTATATGTACCACATTTTCTTTAATGGTTATTGAGCATCATATTATGTTATGTTTAATTTAAATTCTTCTCTCATCAGAAGTCCTTTTGGTCATTTCTAATTTTTTTATTGTTATTACTAAATTTGCCAGAATAAAATTATTATGCATATATAGCTTAAGACAATCTTCCTATTGCTTCTGTAATATAAAGTAAACTTCTATAGAATACAACTGTTTAAATGGAATTTCAGGGACATAGGTTATGCGTATTTTAATATTTTAATAGAAATTACAAAATTATCTTACAAAATAACAACAGCAATTTAAACTTCTGTATATAACAGTGCTATTTTCACACACTCTTGTTTTACTTCAGATGCTTTAAATGTCTTAAATTCTAGTCAGTCCAATGTGGAAAAACCTATTTCTTCATTTCAGTTTTCATTTTAGAAAATATTAGATGAATATGTTTTTGTTTGAAACCATTCACGTTTTTGTGAATTTCCTTTGACATTTTTTTCTACTGCTTTCTAAAAACTAAATTTTTCATAGATTTGTGGGATATATATATATTTAAAATTATGAACTTTGGCTCTTGCTCTCAAATATCTCTCAAATGTGTTAAAACAATTATTATGATATACCAAGCAGAAGTTTTTAATGTTTAAAGTAGCTGTATCTCTTCATCTTTGCTCGATGCCTTTAGTAATTTGTATATAGAAAAGCTTTGCCCAATTCTATGATTATTACAGAAATACTATATTTTGTTTGTCTTATAATACTGTTTCTTTTTTAATTTTTTTATTGTAGTAAAATGCACATAACATAAAATTTGCCATTTTAGCCATTCTAAAGTGCAAAATTCAATGGCATTTTAATAGTCACAATGTGTGAAACTATTACCACTGTCTAGTTTCAGAACATTTTCATTAGTTTAAAAGGAAACCCTGGAGGGTGGTGGGTTTGAAAAACATTACATTTTTTAAAAAAGGAAACCCTATAACCATTAAGCAGTGACTTCCTCTTTCCACCTCCCCTGACAACCACTAATCTGATTTCTATAGGCTTTCCAGTTATGCATATTTCATGTAAACAAAATCAGAAACGTGTGGACTTTTGCATCTGACTTCTTTCACTTGGCATAATGCTTTCAATGCTAATCCATGTTGTAGCACGTACTGATATGTGTTAAGCCATTTGTGTTGCTATAAAGGAGTAACAAGGCTGGGTAATTTATAAAGAAAAGAAACTTAATTGGCTCACAGTTCAGTAGACCGTACAGAAAATGTGGTGCTGGCATCTGCTGGACTACTGGTGAGGCCTCAGGGAGCTTTTCTTTCATGGTGGAAGGCACAACGAGAGCAGGCATGTCACATGGCAATAGCAGAAGCAAGACGTGGGGGAGCTTCCACTCTGGCTTGTTTACTCTGGCTTGTAAACAACCAGATCTCCCATGAACCCAGAAGAGAACTCACTCATTACCATGAGGATGACACCAAGCCAGGGATCCACCCCATGACCCAAACACTTCCCACCAGGCCTCACCACCAACACTGAGGATTATATTTAACATGAGATTTGGGGGAGACAAATATCCAAACAATACCACTGTACTTTGTTCTTTTATGGCTGAATAGTAGTTCTTTTTCTGGATGGGTCACATTTTATTTACCCATGCATCAGCTGATGGTCATTTGGGTTGTTTCTATAATTTGGCTACCGTGAATAGTGCACAAAGGAACTTCATTAGGAAAGTTATCCCTCTTATTTACTAGGGAAAATATCAAAATTTAAAGTACTTTTCTGGACACTCCACCCCAGTGCAAGATGCTGCACAAATGCCAGTATCAGATGCAGGAAAATAAACACAAAGTTTGATGTAACACTCAAGACATCCAGCCTTTGAAGCAATCCATGAAGGCTTAGCTCTCTCCAACTCAAGTCTGAAGAAACCAGGTGCCATATTCTACAAGGCTATTGCAAAAGAGCACGTTTCCTAGATCAGGAACTTTAGTGATGAAAAGACTTTCACAAGACCACGTAAAACAAGAATTACCTGAGTCCAATCTCAGTAAAACATGCCTTCATTTCTCAGCTGAATCAAATGGCTCCATTTCCCCAGTGGCTGAAGCTACTGGGGAAAGAAAACAGAATCAGTTGCTCCCTTTCATGAGCTATGGACAAGAAAGGCTCTGAAATGCAAAGCCTAAACTTGTTTTACAGTCTAGGAACAAGGTGTTAGTACACCTCTGCATTATTCCCAAGAGCTGTTTCCAAAGCAAGGTAATTGATTGCAGCATCCCACAAAGTAAGTAGGCAACCCCTCTTTGATCTGCTGGCATGGAAAAAGCCTGAGACACACACATGGGGGCTGTAATAAGAAAGATAATGCAGCCCTGGTATCCCAAAGGTTGAGGAGCTCTCAGCAAAGGGTTAGAGGTGGCTAAAAGGGCCCTGGAGATGACCGGTCCCATGTTCCCCAAGAGAGATTCATGGCGAGCTGCCTCTTCATCTTCAGTTCATTCGTGTTTGGTGGGTCCCAGGGAAGGAGTTGGCAGTAGAGGCTGGAACAGCTTGAAAAACAAAGTCTGCTCATGTTTTAGGATCATTATCATTGGCTTGAATTCCCCAGTTGGTATTTGGAACCAGTGGGGAAACATTCACTAACTTACTTGCAGACCCAGGAGGCATACAGAGAGTAGAGGTTTCTGTTACAACAAACTTCAACATTTTAAGATGCTAGCCCAGTTCAGTCAATAGCATCAGGGCTCAGAGTGGCCATAGGTTGTACTCACTTATGTCCTATGTGCCAAAACATCCCTAAAGACAGATAATAAACCAAAGAAATCCAATAAACCCTTGCCTTTTCTCAGGGATCATAACCCATGTGGCCTCTCCCAAAATTAAATTTTAAGAATTTTAATATCTGAGTCTCCCTGATATCTGAAGAGTTAAGAAATGGAAAAAGAAAGTCCAAAGGGATATTCTCTGCCCACGTGGATGGAATGTGAGCCACATGGTTCTTGATTTTTAAGATCTTGATCTAGAAATTTTGCTCCTTTTAAAGTCAAGTACTTGTAAAAATATTTATTGGTGATTACCTGCAGAAACCCTCAGTTCTATATGTGTCCCCATCTACTGACAAAATAAGAATAATAAATACAAATATGAGTGATTACCATATTCTGGAGAGATGATAAACAAATCATGTACTATTTACTGAGTTTTTCAGAGAGCAGTTTTTTAATTAATCCATTCAAAAATTATTTGTAAAGCACTTCATAAGAATTAATGATTACCAAAATTTGTTTCAGGCAATGAGGATTCAGCAGAGAATAAAGCAGACAAAACCCTTGCTTTCTATTGATGGGGGAGCCAGTATTTTGGAGTGAAGAATTTGGAGAATAGTTATTTTAAAATAACTCTGACTGAAAGGAAGAAGAGTAAAATAGATACATCCTTAAAGGAAAAAGAATAAAATCTTACATCCTACAGAATATCTTTCAATTTGAAAAAATGCCCCAAAGTATCTCATGCCATCTTTCAACAATTAGTAGCAAAAATAGTTGAGACACAAGCTATTTTGAGATATCGGCTTGTCTTTGGAGAAGACTAAAAGGAACTTTTTGGAGAAAGCAAGACTGAAGGTAGATCCTGATAAATGCCACTGTTCCTTGGATCATAAGGATTAGCCAAAGTGGTGATGAACACAGAAATTGTCACCATCTGATTTTTCTCCTTATGGGAATATGATGGATATGAGGTAAATTTTGTGAAGCTTATGTCATGATTGCTAATCCATTAATGATGTAACTGTGAGTTATAAGATTAAGATCAGGGTAGCTTTGACCAAGCAGGAGAAAGCTCAAGAACAACAGGAATCTGTCTCATCAACCCACGTTCTTCAACATTTCAAGAAATTAGTATTGAGCCATCCATTGACTGGGTACTCATTACTCTGCAAAAACTATTATCAGCCCCTGACTTAGCCTTAGCTGACCCTAGTAAGTCCCTCACTCTGCATACAAGAGTGAGCTTTGAAGGACTAGAGGTGAGCAAAGAGGAGACATGCAGTTTTCAACAGCAGGAGAGTGTCAGAGCACTAGACAGAATACTCTACTCACAATTCAAAATCTTTGCCTCAAGATGGACAATCATGGATATGTTTCAGGAATGTCTATACAGTGGCTTTCAGATTGTAGACCAGCAACATCCCCTGCATCCACTAGTGCCAAACAAAATACCAAGTGACAGTGGCAGGTAGACACAATTGCTGTTTAAATGTATAGTCCGGCAGCTGAATGTCAAATGTAATCAAGAAAGAAAATTTTCTGTTAGATCCATTCTTAGATCCTGAAGCCATTCATGGTGATCTAGGATTTTCAAGGTATGGGTCAACTACTCATAAAAATACAGAAGAAAATGGGTCTGCTTCCCCAAGCTGTGCTGGGGACAACTGTTCAGCATGTAGCATTACATAAATCATCTCTACTTCAACCAGAAACAGAAAAAGGGAAAGGGAAAAAAAAAATGAGGGCTGAACCTGAGCTTACAGATTGAAGAGAGAAACCTAGGATAGAAGGCATGGAGTCTAAATTGTGATACCCGTGGCCCCTGCACACAGGAGAAAATTATGTGGGAATCATGCCATTCAACAAGTCCCTTGTCCTTAGAAATAAACTTTGGAATGTTGAGAAAGTAGTAGTATCTGCTGATGCCCATGCCTGTTATCCCCAAGTGTATCACAGGGGATACAAAAGAGGTGTTCAGAATGTCCTGGATAAGGCATCCAGAATGTCCTGGACTGTAGGAAAGAAAATTTTCAAAGCATAACTCAAGGTATTGGTCCACTGAAGGTACCCTTTGAATTGAATGTTCTACTTATGGGGATTGCTCTGTAGGTGGAAAACCATAAAAAGTAGTAAATTTATGCACTTTTCCATTCATATTTGAATGGGCTAAAATGTCCCATTTAAAAAATAGGTCCTCGGCTGAGTGCGGTGGTGCATGCCTATAATCCCAGCACTTTGGGAGGCTGAGGTGGACAGATCACCTGAGGTTAGGAGTTCAAGACTAACCTGGCCAACATAGTGAAACCCTGTCTCTACAAAAATACAAATATTAGCTGGACATGATGGAGGGTGACTGTAATCCCAGCTACTTGGGAGGCTGAGGCAGGAGAATCACTTGAACCTGGGAGGCAGAGGTTACAGTGAGCTGAGATTGAGTCGCTGAACTCCAGCCTAGGCAACAGAGTGAGACTTACACCACTACTGGCTAATTTCTTTGTAGCTGAGACCACAGACGCACACCACTACTGGCTAATCTCTTTGTATTTTTTGTAGAGACTAGGTTTCACTATGAGCCTAGGGTGGTCTTGAACTTCTGAGTTCAAACGATCCACCTGCTTCAGCCTCCCAAAGTGTTGAGATTACAGGTGTGAGCCACCCACCATGCCCAGCCACATTATTTTCATTCATGTATAAATTTTCACAACAGTTATATCATGTATTAGAACACAAATAAAATAGAATAATTCTAGAAAGCAAAAAATTTACAGACTATATTCTCTGACTACCATACAATAAACCAAAAATTAGTAACTAAAGAATGACAGCTTAAAATAAATATGCTTTTTCAAAGCAGACTATATTTTCGGAATAATTTTAGACTTGCAGGAAAAAAATTGAAAAGATAGTATGGAAAGTTCCATATATTCTACATCCGGTTTCCCCTACTAATGACATCTTACATCAGTGTGGTATATTTGTGAAATGTAGTGAACTAATATTAATGACTTATTAAATGAAGCCCATTCCATATTCAGATTACCTCAATTTTTACCCTGTGTCCTGTTTCTCTCCCAGGATCCTATCCTGAATACCATATTACATTCAGTTGTCATGTCTCCTTGGGTGCCTCTTGGTTGTGACAGTTTCTCAGACTCTTCTTGGTTTTGATGACCATGACGGTATTGAGGAGTACTGGTCAGGTACTTTATAACACTCCCCTCTTTAGAAACTTGTCTAATGTTTGTCTCATGCAAGAGTAGGGCTATAGGTTTGGGGGTGGAAGATCACAGAGGTAAGGTGCCATTTTCATCATATTCTATCAAGAGTACATATTATCAGCATGATTTAGCTGTGCTGATATTATCCTCCATTACCTTGCCAAGGCAGTGTTTACAAAGCTTTTCCACTGCAAAGACACCATTTCTTTTCTTTACTGTACTCTCAAAGGAAGTCACTATATGCAGCCTATACTTAGGGAGTAGGGAGTTCTACTTTCCCTCCTTAAGGGAGATTTGTCTCTTCTCCCCTTTAATTAATTTATTCAGCAATTTATTTATGATTCATGGTTATTTTATTGTTTGAGTTATGATTCAACCCATCTTTGTTTATACGTTGCCCAAATTGCTCTCCCCTTCGCCACTGGGAGATCCTTAAAGTAGATCCTGTTCCACTTTTGCATACCTCATTAGTGTGGGCTACGTCTTTAATTACTTCCTTAGTTTCTGGCACTGGAGGATCTTCCAGACTTATCTTATGTATTTTCTGTCCTAGTCCTAGGATCAGTCATTTATTCAGGGAGCGCTGGTTCCTTTTGTTAAAGACTAGCATTCTAAACCAAGATCTAGCTGCTTAGCGGTACTGGTTGCCACTGAGGTGCCATGGCTTCTAGGCCTCTCTGCCGACAGTGCAAGGAAATTAATGTTGTATAGTCTCAACTCTGATCCATTAACACTTAGGACATTCTAGCCTTCTCCCTCCTGTAAACTCACACTCTATCAGGGATACACCTGGCTCATGCCTCCTGCCATCCATTTACTTCATTGTTCAATTCTAGTGTAGTTATAGAAGTATCAGATGGTTAACCCGTGCATATCATGGGAAAAGCTTTTTCAACTATAATGCAGTGCTTCTGCGCAATTTCTTTTGCTTTTAGTCTTATGGATTTCAATAATTTCCAAAAATACTTGGGTCAGTCCTTCCCCACTCTTACTTTCCTCACTGAAGTTGTTTTATAATGTGTAATACAGTTAGATTCTTTTTTTCATAGTGTGCATATGATTTGGGAAGCAATAAACTCCTAAACGATTGTTTTTAAATATCACTCTTTATGCTCGATGGGTTTTGACAAATGCATGTAGTCTCCATTACATTATTATACAGAATGGTTTCCACAGCCCCCAAAAAGAAAAAAGAAATCTGCTATGCTTCTCATATTCAATGTTTCTCTCCTACCCAGAATTTCTGGCAACCACTAAACATTTTACTGTCTAAGTTTTGCCTTTTCCAAAATGTTGGAGAATTGGAATCATACAGTATGTAGCCTTTTCAAACTGAACTTTTGCTTTAGAAATACGCATTTAAGTTTACTTTTTGTTTCTTCATGGTTTAATGGCTCATTTCTTTTTATCACTGAATAATCATCTATTGTGTGGATTACTATAGTTTGTTTATCCACTCATGTATTGAAGAACATTTTGTTTGCTTCCAGTTTTTACAACTATGAATAAAACTACTATAAACATTTACTTGCACATTTTTATGTGGACATAAATTTGCATAGCAGTTGGGTAAATACCTAAGATGCATTTGCTGGATTTTTTGGTAAGACTATGTTTAGCTTTGTAAGAAATTGCCAGACTGTTTTCCAAAGTAACCGTCCCATTTTATACATTACCACTAGCCATGGATGAGAGTTCCTGTTGTTCCATATCCTTGCCAGCATTTGGTACTGTCATTATTTTATGGATTTTAGCCATTTAATGGATATGTAATAGTATCTTATTTTTGTTTTAATTTGCAAATCCCTAATCAAATGATGAAAATCTTTTCACATGCTTCTTGTTTGTCTGCATATATTTTTAGTGAATTGTTCAGATCTGTTTAAAAGTTGTTTGCATGTTTTCTTCCTGTTGATTTTTAAGTGTTTTTTGTATATTTTGGATACAAGAGCTTTATCAGATACGCATTTTCCAAATTCTTTCTCCCAATCTGTGATTTCTCTTTTTATTCTCTTAACAGGGTCTTTTGCAGGGCAGAAGTTTGTAATTTTACTTAAGTTCAATGCCATTTTTTCTTGTATAGATAATACTTTCAGTGCTGTACCTAAAACTTCCTTGCCAAATCAAAGAATATATATATTTTCTCCTCTTTTCTTATAGAAGTTTATAGAGGTAAAACTTAAAAACTACATGTTTTATTTTACATTTACGTCTGCAACCCATTTTGAGTTAATTTTTGTGAAAGGTGTTAGGAAGGTCTGTGATTAGATTTGTTTTTATGCATTTGGATGTCTACTTGTTCAAGCAGCATTTCTTGCAAAGCCTATTTTTTATTCCCATTGAATCGCCTTTGCTCCCTTGTCAATGATCAGTTGACTATATTTACGTGAGTCTATTTCTGGGCTCTCTATTCTGTTACAATGATCTATGTTTCTATTCTTTCACCAATACCATGCTCTCTTGATTAGTTTAGCTTTATAGTAAGCCTTCTGGTTTAGTAATGTGAGTCCTGCAACTTTGTTGTCCTCCTCTAATATTGTCTTGGCCATTCTAGGTATTTTACCCTTCTATATAAACTTTAGAATCCATTTTCAGATCTTCACAAGAAGAACTACAAAACATCATTGAAAGAAATCACAGATGATACAAAAAGATGACAAAATATTTCATGCTCATAGATTGGAAGAATCAATATCCTTAACACGGCCACACTACCCAAAGCAATCTACAGATTTAATGCTATTTCTATCACACTATTAATGTCATTTTTCATGGAACTAGAAAAAACTATTCTAAAGTTCATATAGAACCAAAAAAGAGCCTGAATGGATGAAGCAATTTTAAGCAAAAAAGAAAACCCGAGGCATCACGTTACCTAACTTTGCACTACACTGTGAGTCTGCAGTAACCACAACAGCATGGTACTGGTACAAAAAGAGATATATAGACCAATGGAATAGGGAACCCAGAAATAAAACCACACATCTACAGCCATCTGATCTTCAACAAGGTTGACAAAAATAAGCAATGGAGAAAGGACTCCCTATTCAATAAATGCTGCTGATATAGCTGGCTAGCCACATATAGAAAAATGAAACTGGACCCCTACATTTCACCATATACAAAACTCAACTCAAGGTGAATTAAATATTTAAATATAAGATCTCAAACTCTAAGCATCCTAGAAGAAAACCTAGGAAATGCTATTCTGGACATTGGCCTTGGGAAAGAATTTATGACTAAGTCCTAAAAAGCAATTGCAACAAGAACAAAAATTGACGAATGGAACCTAATTAAACTAAAGAGCTTCTGTACAACAAAAGAAGCTATTAACAAAGTAAACAAACAACCTACAGAACGGGAGAAAATATTCACAAATGATTCATCTGAAAAAGGTCTAATATCCAGAATCTATAAGAAATTAAACAACTAGCAAAAAAACAAACAACCCCATTAAAAAATGGGCAAAAGACATGAACAGACACTTCTCAAAAGAAGACATACAAGTGAGTAACTAATATGTGAAAAAAAATGCTCATCATCACTAATCATTGGAGAAATGTATGCAAATCAAAAACACAATGTGGCATCTCATACCAGTTAGAGTGGCTATTATTAAAAAGTCAAAAAACAACAGGTGCCGGCAAGGCTGTGGAGAAGGGAACACTTACACAGTGCTGGTGAGAAAATAAAGTAGTTCAGCCATGGTGGAAAGCAGTTTGGAAATTTCTCAAAGAACTGAGAACCACCATTCAACCCAGCAACCCAATACTGGATATATTTCCAAAAGTAAATAAATAGTTGTACCAAAAAGACACATGCACTCAAATGTTCATCGCAGCACTATTGACAATAGCAAAGACACGGAATCAACCTAGGTGCTAATCAATGATAGATTGGATAAAGAAAATATGGTATATATACAACATGGAATGCTATGCATCCCCCAAAAAGAACAAAATGATATCTTTTGCAGCAACATGAATGCAGCTGAAAGCCATTATCCTAAGAGAATTAACTCAGGAACAAAAAATTAATGTTCTCACTTATAAGTATTGAGTACTCATGGACATGAAGATGGCAACAGTAGATACTGAGGACTACTAGAGAAGGGAGGCAGGGAGGGAGGAAGGGAGGGAGACAGGCAAAGGCTGAAAAACTACTGGGTACTATGCTCACCACCTGGGTGATAGGATCAATTGTATCCAAAACCTCAGAACATGCCATATACCCAGGTAACAAACCTGCACATGTACCTGCTGAATCTGTAATTAAAATTACAGAAAGAAAGAATCCCATTTTCAATACCTGAAAAATAGACTGCTGAGATTTTGATTGAGATTGCATCGAATCTATAAATCAGTTAGGAAGAATTAACATCTTAGTGATATTGAGTCTTGAAAAACCATGCACATGGAATATCTCTTCATTTATTTAGTCCTCCTCTGAGCTTTTTATCAGTATAAATTTTTCCAAGTATAAATTCTTTACATATTTTGTTAGGTTTATACCTGAGTATTTCAATTTTTGGTGCTATTGTAAATTGTACTTTTTTTCAATGTCAAGTTTCAATAGTTCATTGCTGGTTTATATTAGAATATCAATTAATTTATGTGTATTACCTTGTATCATGCTACATTAAAATAATTGCTTATTAGTTCTAGGAGTTTTTAAATTTATTTTTAAGTTCTTTTAAAAATAAACAATCATCTCATCTTCAAATAAAAACAGTTTTATTGACCAGGCACAGTGGCTTACACCTATAAGCCCAGCACTTTGGGACCTAGAGGCAGGTAGTTCACAAGGTCAGGAGTTTGAGACCAGCCTGGCCAATATGGTGAAACCCCATCTCTAACAAAAAATAGATAAATAAATACAAAAATTAGCTGGGCATGTTGGCAGGCACCTGTAGTCCCAGCTACTCAGAAGGCTGAGGCAGGAGAATTGCTTGAACCCCGGAGGCAGAGGTGGCAGTGAGCCAAGATCATGTCACTGCACTTCAGCATGGGCAACAGAGCAAGAGTTTGTCTCAAGAAAACAAAAAAACAAACACACAAAACAGTTTTGTTTCTTCTTTCCAATCTCTATACCTTTAATTTTCTTTTTTTGTTTTATTGCATTAGATACGACTCTGGTACAATATTGAATAGGAGAGGAGAGAGAGGGTATCTTGCTTTATCATTAATCTTGGGAGAAAACATCTAGTTTCTCATCATTATATATTATATTACATGTAGATTTTATGGAGATATTCTTTATCAAGTTGAAGGAGCTAATTCTATTCCAAATTTTCTGAGTAAGAGGTGTTGAATTTTGTCAAATGCATTTTCTACATTAGTTGATAAATCATATGCTATCTCTTTTTATCCTGTTTATGTGGTGATTTTGTAAACTAACTTTTGAATGTCCAACTACTCTTGCATGCTTAGAATAAATACCACTTGGTGTAAAATTATTTTTATATATTGTTGAATTTAATGTGTTAATTTTTGAGGATTTTTGCACTTACAGTATGGGAGATATAGGTTCGTAGTTTTTATTTCTTGTAACATCATTATCTGCTTTGGGTATCATTACAATGATGGCCTCCTATAATTATTTAGTAAATGTTCCCTCTCTATTTTTTGAAAGAGATTATAGACAAGCTTGCTAGAAAATTGCTAGTTTTTCTTATTTTGACATTTTGTGGAATTTATCAATCAAATCAATGGTACTGTGTTTCAGTTTGAATGTTATTAATTGTTGATTTAATTTTTAATTGGTATAGACCCACTCAGTTTATCTATTTTTTATTGTAAGAGCTTAAGTAGCTGTTTTTGTTTTCGTTTTTTTTTTTCAGTGAATTCGCCTCTTTAATTTATGTTATCAAATCTGTGGGCATGAATTGTTCATAGTATTCTTTTATTAGCCTTTTAATGTCCAAGGATCTGTGGTAATGGTACATCTTTCATTTCTGATATTAGTAATTTGTTTCTTCTTTTTCATTAATTAGCTTGGCTGGAGTTTCATCAATTTTATTAATCTACTCAAGGAACCAGCTTTTAGTTTCATTGATTTTCTCTAGTAATTTCATTAAAATTGATTTTTTAAGAAATAAAACACACATATACACAAACAAAAACTTTCAAATGAGCCATCAGTTAAGGAAATAAACTTTTCAACTACAGACTCCTTAGAATGGCAGTGCATAATGAACCCTATGAGATGAGGCATAAGTGGCATTCACTCATTTGAACCTAAAATTATTTATGAGAATAGAAGCCAGGTTGGAAATAAAGAAGTCTTTTGAGGAAAGCAAAAAATGGATGAGAAAACCAATGTAAGAAAATTGAAGGTAAAGCTGATGTAGAAGTTAGGCATTAAGAGACCAGTAGGGTCTTGAGAGATTTCTGCGTTTAAACCTGTAATCTTTACTGGTAGGCAAAGTGAAGTTCAGAAAATGTCTTCGACCAATAATAACAATAAAATCAGTGTCAAAACCAGTTTGAATTCATATGTGAAATGTTCTGGGCCCTTAACTACATTTCTACTAGGAAAGGCGAAGAAATAAGTTTGACCCTAGAAGGAAAGTAACCTGCATATGTGAACCTTTGGTAGAGTTAGCCATTGGGAGTTGAAGCAGAGAAAGGGCAGAGGTGAAGAGTTGCTTGTAAGCCTAATACATAGCACCTAGAGACATGTAGTGAACTAAAATTTGCTAAAAGTTGATGTCAATTTCCAAAAGGAGTCAGGAAATTATTTTTAATAACAGTTGCACAAGTCCATGTTATCAGCATGATCTTACTAGAAAACGTAGAGGGAGTAGGACAGGATCCAACTTCTCTAAAGTATAAAAATGACTCCAGAATAAACTCACATGATACATTCAGGGACCTGGCAGGAAACACATATAACTGAAGTTGGCATATGTTAGTAATAGTGTGTAATGGGACATTAATAAACTAATGAGTTACATCCATTTGTAAGAATTCAGTTAATAATAACTGGGTGGCGAAAAGCTATAATTTGACATGTACTTGAATTCATGTCAGGTTCATTGGAAACCAAGCTTTCAGCAGTAGTGAGGGTGAAGTCCCAGACTTCACCCATCAATGGATGGGGACTAGTGATGTACTGCTGTCTTGGCGAGAACTGCCTGGAAATTAGTTGGAACCAAATATACAGAAAGGAAAAAATTATTGATTCCAATTGAAAGGGACTGGAGATGACGGGACTGACAGCTGATGCCTAGTTCCCCAATGCCAAGGCCAAATCAAATCTGGAAGATTGGAAGTTAACGTGAATCAGCCCAAGGTAGAATTGCAAACTAGAGAGACCAGCTGTGATGTTGCTAGACATTGCCAGAGAAGCCAGAGCTGGTCCCAATCAAAAAGACAAAAACAGTGAGGGACATATTAAGATCATTAAATAAAAAATAGCATTGGTTGTTAGAGCCAAAAGACTTTTTAAGCTCATAGTCATAGGTTCAGGCAGGAAGTCAAAGACAGCAGACAATTTTCAGAGAACTCAGACTGGCAAACACCTTAATTTTAGTGTTGTGATACCCTGAGCAGAGAACTCAGCCATTCTTTGCCAGACTTCTCACCTAACTGGTGAGTTAATGAATCAGTGTTGTATTAAGCCACTATGTTGCTGGTAATATGTTATGCACCAGTTGAAAACTAGCACGAAGAGCGTGCCCCTTGGGTTCTGCCTCTGCCCTAGCTCTAGTAGGCTCTCAGAAAATTGCTCTGATTGGTGTATGCCTAAATCTGAACCAATCACTGCAGCCAGAGTAAAGGAGAATTTCCTAATTGGCTCAGACAGGTCATGAGCCCACCCCTTAACCAATGGAATTGGAGTAGGAAGAGCAATTTATAAATAGCAGTCCTCATGTAGCATTGTCAAAAATGTAGATGATGCAGAGGATGTGCAGGTGGGTGGATGCTGTTTACAGAAGATGGAAGGAATGTATGTTACAGCAAGAAACACTTTCAGCATCACAAGAAAAACAAAATTAAATTTTTTTTCTGGCTGAAAAGTGAAGAAAGGAATAGATATGGACAAGACTGTAGACAGGGGATTAATGCGAAGACACTTGCAGTAATCTCTTAGAGAGAAGACTGTTGCCTAAACACGAGTAGTAGCAATAGGAAGCAACACACCACCTAGCCCAGAGGCTGGCACAAACTAGGCATTAAATAGTTTTTTGAATGAATGAATGAATGAGGGAGGACTGACAGAAATGTGAACAATTTCTACAGGTATTTAAAAGATTTAACCAAAATTAGATCAAAGCACTAAGAAAAATCATTCATTTGAAATGGTTCTTTAGCTGTACAAACTGTGTCTACAGGACCGCAGAACTAAAGGCTTCTTTAACAGAGCAGGCATGTCAGACAGTCACATTAAAATGCTCGATACTTTTATGCATCACTGGGACATGATTACATAACACCCTGGATGCCTTCAATCTGCCTTCGCAGACCTCTTGCTGTTATTTATGAATCACTGCAAGCTGACATAACTTTGCATTTCCTCCTTTGCCATATGTCTCCAGTCCCTTGTCATCATTGTTCATCACCAAGGTAACCCCCTTGCTTCCTTTCCATTAATTTGCATGACTAAGATGCCCTCCCAATCAAATGAAGCCCCTTGTCCTCTGATGCCCGCTGTGGCTGCCTTTACTGAAAGCCCTTGCCTGGGCTGTGACCTTGTTTCACTCTGATGTTTTCCAATTCATTAACTCTGAAAATGTCCTAAGATAGGTGAAGTTATTTCCCTCCATTAACTTTCAGCAATACAGCCTTGTGTTCAGATGTAGACCCTATTAAGTAGCCAGAAGTGGAGGTGAGAAGCCAGACCATGGAATCAGGGCACCAATAACTCTAGATAAATCACTTGGCTTGTGCTGCTGAAGGTGATTAATCTCTGGCTTGGGTTTGTCTTCTCATTTTTACCTATCCTGTAGTTGCAGCATCTCATGAGGTCTGACACACAAGACTATAAGTCTTGAGGGTGGGAATTATATGTAACAAACAGTTGAGGGCCTTCCATGCATTTGGCTCCATGTCAACGGCTGGGCATATAATGGTTTGGAAAATAGGCATGGTCCCATCTTTCATGGAACATAGAGCTGAATGGGGAGATGAGCATTAGTCATATAATCAAAGGTAATAATCAGTTGTAGGAATACACTAAAAGTATAACAGTAAAGAAAACCTTACTGAAAAGAAATGACATTGACCTAACATGTGAAGGATAAGTAGAAGTTAAGGAGCTAAAAGTGACAAGAGTAAATAATCCCTCTTCTATCTTCTAGAGCTATTATAAATAAATGTTCTCTCCTTTATATATAAGAGCCCTCAAATCATCTAGTTTATTATATCCATGTTTGTTTGCTTGTTTCTTCTTAACAAAACAAAAAGATCATGCTATTTTTAGCCCCTGTTCTTACTACCTAAGTCTTTTTCCTCTCAGTAGCTCCTTGTTTGTTGGTTGATGTTCTGATTGAATTTGCTCAGTGTCACTTCAAGGATGATATTAATGCAGAAAAAAATTAACATTTCTTGGCCACTAATATGTGAGGCACTATATGAGGCACTTTACAGATGTTCATATTAAGCTTTAAGGGAGTGAGCAGTTATCACTAGCTTTATTTTATAAATAATTAAACTGAGGCTACAGAATGCATTGAAGACCACACAGCTGTAGGTGGTACAGTGAGTCTTTTTGATTCCTAAAACATTGTAACTCCTTCTGCATTACACTATATCCATGGATTTGGCCACCACCTATCTGAGTAGCCTGAGACAGCATTAGGTTTTTCAGCAGCCATGTCATATATCTGGCTCCTTTTAATTTTGTGGACAAAGGAAACATTAGATCTTCCTAGACATGTGTGCATGTCTGTGTTTCTATATACACCAGTACTTCATCACTTTTTTGCTGCAATTGACTTAGATTCCAATTCTGTGAGATTTTTTGTTCATCCCTATTAGAGTTCATCTTGCTGAGCTTCAAAAATCTTTCCAGTCTGCTAAGTGACTTCAAGTATTGATTCCTTTACCCAGCATGTAGTTCTTCTTTTTAGCTCCAGGCAATGTAGAATGTATGCTTTCTATGGTCTCCTTTAAGCCTTTTCAGTTAAAAGTGATCAATAAGATTATATCTCATGTTTGGAATCTGAGATCCTGTGTTTTCTGTTCCAAAACTTTTGACCTCCTTTCTTGTCTCTTCATTCTTACAGATTCAAATCTATGGCCCCATTGAACTACCCAAAGTTGCCTCAGATGCTCAGTGCCTGTTTTCATGGATTGGAATAATTCATATTCTTAACATATCTGCAATTACAAAGAGTGATCTGCAGAGTCAATGTAAAACCTACCAAAATTTCAATGGCATTTGTCACAGAAATAGTGTAAATGATCTTAAAATCTGTGTGGACTACCAAACAACCTCTATAGCCAAAACAATTTTGAATAAGAAGAACTAAGCTGGAAGCATCACACTTCCTTATTTTAAACCATATTGCAAAGCTACAGTAATCAAAACAGTGTGATGTCAGCAAAACAGCAGACACATAAACTGATGAAACAGCATACACAGCCCAGAAATAAACCCAATCATATATAGTCATGTAGTTGTTAAAAGGGGCATCAAAAATGTACAATAATGAAAGGATAGTCTCTTCAACAAATGGCATTGAGAAAACTGAGTATCTACATGAAAAAAAAAAAATTGGACCATTATCTTACACCATACACAAAAATTAACTTGATGTAAATTCAATGCTCAAATGTAAGATCTGAAATCATGATCTTACACGTTTCCTAGATGAAAACGTTGTGGAAGAAAGCCCCTTGAAATTCATCTTGGCAATGGATTTTTGAATATGCCCCAAAAGCAGAGGCTATAAAAGCAGAAATAAACAAACACTATCGCATCAAACTGAAAAGCTTCTTAACAGCGAAGGGAACAATTGACAAAGTAAAGAGACAACCCACAGATTGGGAGAAAATATTTTCAACTCATATATCAAAGAGGAAGCTAATATCTAAAATATATAAGGAACTCCTACAACTCATTAGCAAGAAAATAAATAATCTGATTCAAAAATGAGCATAAGACCTAAATAGACATTTCTCAAAAGAAGGCACACATATTACGTCCAGGTATATGAAAAAGTGTTTGACATCACCAATAAGCATGGAAATGCAAATCAAAGTGCAATGAGGTATCACCTCACACCCATCAGGATGGCTATTATCAAAAATATAAGAAATCAAGTGTTGATCAGGATGTGGGAAAAAAGAAACCCTTGGATACCATTAGTGGGAATGAAAATTGATGCAGCCATTATGAAAAACAATATAAAGATTCCTTAGAAAATTAAAAATAGAACTAGCCTATGATTTTAGCAATCTCATTTCTAGGTACATATGCCAAGGAAATGAAATATTTATGTCAAAGAGATATTTGCACTCCCATGTTCACTGAAGCATTATTCACAATACCCAAGGTATGAGACCAACCTAAGTGTATGTTGACAGATGACTGGATAAGGAAATTGTGGCACACACACAAACAAACAATGGCATATTATTCAGCCATAACAAAGAAGGAAATTCTGCCATATGTGACAACATGGATAAAACTGGAGGATGGTATGCTAAGTGAAATAAGCTGCACACAGAAAGATAAGTACTGTATGATCTCACTTATGGATGTAATCTAAAAATATCAAACTCATAGAAGCAGAGTAGAATGATGGTTGCCAGAGGCTGGCATGGAGTAACAGAATGAAGAGATGTTGGTCAAAGTTACAAGATAAACATGTTCTGAGGCTCTAACTACAGCACAGTGACTATAGTTAATTATACTACATCATATACCTGAAATCTGCTGAGAGAGTAGATGTTAAGTATTCTCACTGCCCCCTAGCTCAACCAATGGTAACTATGTGAGGTGATGGGTGTGTTAATTAGCTTGATTGTGGTAATCATTTTTACCACTGGCACATAAAACGTGTCTAAGAAATACTAATTTTTACCTACTTTCCATGTTCCTTCCTTCCTTTGCAGTACGGTTATTACATAGTACAATGTGATCAAATCATCACATTGTACATCTTGAATATATACAATTTTTATGTGTCAAATATATCTCAAACACCTGGAAATAAATAAAAAGAGTTAATAAAAAAAGAACAAAACAATAGAATAGTATATTCCCAAAGCCCCCTGCCATCAGTCTGAATTAAATGTCCTTGCTGTTTCTTAAGCTCAGAATGTATTCCTATCATGTTACTTTTATACTGTATAGTAATCTGATTTTTTCCCTTGCAAGACTAAAGAGGGTATTATCTTTCCTGTCCATGAGACCCAATGAAACACATGACACATTTTATTTGTTTTTTGGGGTTTTTTTTGTTTGTTTTGGTTTTTGTTGTTGTTGTTGTTGTTTTTGAGATAGAGTCTTGATCTGTAGCCCAGGCAGGAGTGCAGTGGCGTGATCTCGGCTCACTGCAACCTCCGCCTCCCGGGTTCAAGCGATTCTCGTGCCTCAAACTCCCAAGTAGCTGGGATGACTTACAGGCACCTGTCACCATGCCTGGCTAGTTTTTGTATTTTTAGTAGAGATGGCGTTTTGCCATGTTGGCCAGGCTGGTTTCAAACTCCTGACCTCAGGTGATCCGGCCACCTCAGCCCCACAAAGTGCTGGGATTACAGGCATGAGTCACTGCGCCCAGCCCACATGACACATTTTAAAAGCTCAATGTGTATGAGTTGCATATAAGATACCTTTAACTGAATCAGGTGGGGTGCATTGGGCTCTATTGTGCCTTTTGCACAATAATAAAGCAAGAAACAAGAAATGATATCCTAAAGACTGTCCTTTTTTTTTTTTTTTTTTTTGATATTGATCAACAGGTCAGGAAGTGCAATGCTGTTCTTTGTATTTGCCATGTGCCAATTTCTGGAGAGGTCTGCCCTTCATGCTTTCTAAACATTCTCCTCAATCCATGTGTAGTGCCCCAGGGAATAGTGACACTAGCTGCTTAAGGCTGCCACTCTACCAGCACAGAGAGCACCACAAAAATCAACTGTGTCTTTCCCAGTCTTGAAGAAGCACTAATGTGGCTTCCTACAACTAGAAATCACTGACACTTGAAACTGAAACCGTTGAGTAACACCAGGAGAATAGAAAATAATGAATCTTGAAAATGACGTCACCCATTCCTAGACCTTCCAAACACCATGGCCATGATCAGATTTAGATTCAACCCAGATCATTTGAGTGCCTAAAGTGTGCCCTTTTTTACTCAATCTTATACTCTGTTATGGTCTAGTATTATTATGCCCATTTCAGATATAAAATAAGTCTCAGAAAGAAAGCCACTGCCAGGCCAACAACCATGAGTCTATGGAACAGGTACAGATTCCTCAGCGTCACCTTGCTCTCACCTGTGGATATCAGGAGACACAATGAGAGCCTTCTTTTGCCTTGTCCACTGGAGCGATGACTTGGATAATGATTTTCCCTCTCACTGGGATGTGACATCTAATCTATACCTGTACTTACAGATCCATCTATAGTAATTTGTTGACTTTATCTGCCAGTCACTTTGCATACTTTATTTTAGTTTATCTAAATAAAGTGTATCTAAAATACCTACAAGGTCTATATCATTAGCCCCATTTTCTAGTTGAGGAAACTGAGACATAAAAAGATTAAATAACTTGTTCTAAAAATATAGTTAATAAAGAGCAGGGTTGGGATTCAAATCTGGACAGTGCATTCCAGCTTTTAATCACTAAGCTATACTGCTTTACTCTCTGAGCTACTGCTTATCCACAAAGCCTTCTTTAAGCCAGTAGTCAACAGAACTCTCCCGTTCGGAACAGGATCTTTTATGCAGAGGGAAAGCTCTGGAGCTATAATGCTGAGGTTCAGTTCCCTGATCTGTCAGTTGCTGTGTGTTCTCTAGCAAGTTATTTAACTTTTTTCTATTTTCCATATGTATACAATTTTAATGTTAACAATATCTACTGAAAGAGATGATTGTAAGTGCTAAATTAGTGAATACAAGTAAAGCATTTAGAAGACTATTCAGTGCCTGTTAAGCACTTACAGGAGTTAATGACATTTCTATCTCCATTAATGGCACAGTGTACTCCCTGCTGTGTAGTATCTTCCCTGTAATACAATAAGGTCTCTGAGAAGTACCTTATTCTATTAATTGTTACATCCCCATATACACAAAGGCACAGAGTAGGAGTTTAATAGATGTTTGTTGAATAATTGATGAAAGACCAGAAGAATTCACTTCTGCACCTCATTCAGACCTGCATTCCCCTACATCAGACTTCTAGGTCACTTTCCCTAAGTTTAGCAATTTGATAAATTAATTTAGGCTAAGAATTAACTGATAGCAACGAATTATTAAACCATCCTAAGGTGCTTTCCACCTCAATCCTCAGAGTATCTTAATTTTGGAAGACAATTCTATTTTCCATTCTTACAACTAACATTTACTGAGTACTTACTATATGCTAGGTATTGATAGAAACACTAAAGGGTTATACAAAGGTAAATAAGCTATGACATATATGTTCAAAGAAATAATGTTTTTGCAAGAGAAGATCACCATTAATAAACATACTACAAAGGAAGGAACGAACATGGAAAGTCAGTGAAAATGAGTATTTCTTAGACATGTTTTACGTGCCAGGCATGTTACATGTTAACGCCTCAGTTAATACTTAGAACAGTTGTAATTGGGTAGTGTGATTATCATTGTTTTACAAACAGGAAAACAGAGGCTCCAGGAAGTTAAATAAATTGCCAAGAGAAACACAGCTGGGAAGTGATAGGGCTAGGGTTTGAATCCATGACCATGCTAAAGCTGGTAAGTATCATGGCATAAATGAAGTAGTTCAAAACACCATAGGGAAACTGGGTATAGAAATCCACTCAAGTCTTTAAACTCTGCTTGGCCTTATTTTCTTATCCACAAAGTGTAGTTTATAGAGATGATTTTAGAGGCTTCACATCTAATTTGAGACGTTAAAGATGATCTAAAGCAAAGTTCTTCAAATACATTAGACAGTTTTTAAGGTTCTAAATTTTTAAGGTTCCAAAACCTTTCCCAAAGCCTTCAAAGGAATGCTCAGGCGCTAATAAAGTTAGAAATCAGTTTCTAGGAATTAGTCATCATTCGCACTTGCACTTTATAGCATCATGCAATATCTCCTTTTCCACCTCACTCTTCACAATAGCCCCTCTCCCACTCTACTTATGGAAGTCATAATCCTCAGATATCCAGAATCTCATCATGGAGAATTGCTCCAGATATGAATATCTTCAGAGCATCAAATAAAACAATAGTTTTAGATAGTATTTTCTAGAAGACTCTTTAATGAGCCATTATAGCACCAAAATTTCACATTCATCATGGAGTTCTATTTTTTCCTGTAAAGATCAAAGCATGGCTTTGGAAATGGTGTGCTTTGGCCCTTTTTGACAGATTCTGAAGGCAAGAATTTCGGTGGTAGGCATGATGATGATTTTCCTTGTATGATCTGGATTTTATCCCCAAATTGTTGTTACAAAAGTTTATGGTTTGCGGGTAGAGACCTAAGAAAGCATGTCAAAGGGCATAGGTAGCATATTGAAGAAATACCAAACCCTGTAAATGTCATTTATTTACTTCTTTAAATATAAGCAATTATTTTTAACTCCTAAGGACTTTTCATCACCTAAAAGAAAAAAAAACACACAGTATTTAAAAACAGAATAGATTAGTGATGTTGATTATTTCAAATATAACTGAGATGTGTTCTGGAACTAAAAAATTTCAGGTTATATTGGATGAAACCACCAAGTAACAATTGTATGTGACTTAACAAAAAAGTGTGTGTATTATGCAGTTAGGTAGTTAAAACGTACTCAATCAAATCATAATATGAAAAATAATTCCGATTATAATCAATTTCCTTTCATTATATCTTACAAAATGTTTGTTATTTTCTGTCTCCTACTTTAATGCAAATTAATGTAAAATTTAATGCAACTGGACCAATTAGTTTTTAGCAGTATGATCGTATGTCCAGAAAATTTAATCGAGCCACTTTTGAATTTGTATTTATTATTCTGATTTAATTATTCCTAGAGACCCAAATACTACAACTCAGCAAAGGACTACACGTATGTTTCCTGAAGAAATATCATAACTTTCATTGTATGACTTGCTCACAACTTCAACTACATTAAATTGCACTATTACAATGTAGTTATATGCAATATATGGATGAATTCTTATGCTTATTAATCTGGATGAATTGATAATGTTAGCTCTCAATTGTGTTGATAATGATAATGTTTAATTATCTTTGAAGATGCATTCTGTTATTCAATTTGAATGGTTTTTATTGTATAAATGTATATAAACATCTTTATTTAAATTTTAAAATTAAGACACATTTCTCAAGAAAACTATCTGATTTGGTTGACTTATTTTGTAAGGTGGCTGGTCTGTTATTAAATTATGCAATAAATATTTTGAATATAATCTAATTCTGCAGCTTCAATGTTTTAACAAATAGATGTTTTCCAGAGTATGCTGAATAATATTTTTTAAACCTCTAAATTAAAAATAACAGGTCATCTAATAAACGTTGATTAAA
Source organism: Macaca nemestrina (assembly GCF_043159975.1). Lineage (NCBI taxonomy): Eukaryota > Metazoa > Chordata > Mammalia > Primates > Cercopithecidae > Macaca > Macaca nemestrina. The sequence goes on along the minus strand of NC_092132.1, from coordinate 13,649,706 downwards.
AACTTTTTATATACTTGCCAGAAATTTTTAAAATGAGGGTCTCTAATGCCTAGGTAACAAATCCTTTGGCAAATCAGGCTTTTTCTAATTCAGCACGTCCAACAAAATTGGAGGAAGACCTAAGAGAATTGTCAACTGATATACTGCTAAAAAACACACTTATTATAGATCAATGTTAGTCTTTTATGGCATATAACTCAAAATAATTTCAAAGAATTGAATGGCATTGTCATAAAGCTCTTTTTGTTCTTCTCTCAACACAAGATTTCTCAGAATTATAAACTGTGAAAAAATTAAAATAAATTAAATAAAAGCAATTCTGATCTGCTTCATTCTGACAATATGTAACATTCACCTACAGATACACTGCTCCCTGCCATTTTTTAAAAAAATACTTTCATTTGCCTAAACACCTGCTTCCTAGAGTGTTTGAGCCAGAAACCAAAGAAGTAAAGGGCACACTCACCTCTAGAGAGCTTCAGTATCCCTGACCAATCGCCCTCACTGACCTAGACACAGGCTTCTGCCATGAGCCCACTGCTGTGCTTTGGACTCCGTTCCCTGGGAGAGACTCACAGATCCCTCCCAACCATCCCAGCCCCTGCATAGAGGTACATGTTTGACTTTTGAAGGGTAAAGTGACCATATGCCATCATTTTGGTCTGAGTTTAGGTCTGTTGCTCAGTGCAATTATTAATAATATCTCCTTTTACTCTCAAGGTTTTGATGATAAATGAAAGAGCCAACCTACTAATGAGAAGACTCACAGATCTCAGACATCTAGGATAGAAATACTGGCCAAGATGGACATATACTGAGCAATGTGATGATCCAAGTCTCCCTTGTCATTTGAGAACCTTTAGAGTGCAATGCTTTCTCTTTGTCTCTCTCCTTCAATCTCACTCTTGCTCAAGATGTATTATACACCTACCATATGCAAGGCTCTGCTCAGGTCTAATGAAATAGAGATGATAAAGTCAGAGTTACCTTCAAGGAGCCCAGTTTAAGGGCATGTTTCCAAGCCTCTCTAGCTGCTCCCTCTTGCCTCCCTACCTCCCAAACATACCTTTTCTAGGCACATGCTACACAAAAGTTCCATGCTCTTATATTTTCCTTTGACTTTTCCCATTCCCCACCTCACTGATTTTCCTCTGTTAATATCTCAGCCTTACATGGAATCCCGCAGATCTGGCCTAGTTATCTATTCATTTGAAACTAGCAGGCAGCTTCAACTCCCCAAGGTTGTTTCATCTTTGATAGAATGGAAATAATCACATGATGGTTAATATTGAGTATCGACTTGATTGAATTGAAGGATGCAAAGTACTGATCCTGGGTGTGTCTGTGAGTGTTAATGGCCAAAGGCAATTAACATTTGAGTCAGTGGACTGGGAAAGGCAGACCCGTCCTTAATCTGGGTGGACACAATCTAATCAGCTGCCAGTGAGAGCAGAAAAAAGAGCAGGCAGAAGAGCATGAAAAGACTGGACTGGCTTAGCCTCCCAGCCTACATCTTTCTCCCATGCCGGATGCTTCCTGCCCTTGAACATTGGATTCCCAAGTTTTTCAGCTTTGGGACTCAGAATGGCTTCCTTACTCCTCAGCTTGCAGATGGCCTACTGTGGGACCTCACCTTGTGATCATGTGAGTCAACACTCCTTAATAAACTCCCCTTTATATGTGTATCTATCCTGTTAGTTCTGTCCCTCTAGAGAACCCTAACAAAAATCATAATATGTCACAAAAATAATCTAAAAATGTAAAGAAATAAATTGGAAGAACACATAGTAAAATATTAATGATTATCTTTGACAGTGGGATTATAAATGATTTATTGTTGTTGTTCCTGTTGCTGCTGCTGTTGTTATTATTAATATCACCATTGTTTCTTCCTTTATATTCTTTTCATTTTTTCTAAAGTCTCTAGGAAAGAACTATATACAGTCAGGGTCCCAGCAGAAAACAGACAGAACACTGGAATAGGATAATGGAAGATGATTTAATGCAGGTACCAATTAAAAGTGAGGGCAAGAGTAAAGGAACTAAGGAGAGACAATGATACATCCATGACAACGCTTTGGCCTATGATCCAACAAGTGGAAAGTGGCAGGTCTGCCTAACAAAAATTTTGCATTTTTAAATTTTTGGATGGAACAGAACATGCTGAAGTCATTCCAAGAAGATTTAACATATATACTTCATTCCTTTCTCCCCTACATCCTTCCTCCCTTTTCTCCTTTTTTCCCTCTAAAGGCAGGGTTGTATTATGAAAAGTGTATGAGCATCAGTGTTAGACAGATTTCAGTTCAATTCTCATCTCTTTTATGAGAACTAAACATGTTACCACTCTGTGAGGCCCATCTCTCTCCCCTATAAACTGGATATACCAACACATATTCCATAGAACTAGTGTGAAAATCAGATGAGAGACTGTGTTGTTAAAGTAAATAAAACAGATGTAATGAGTACAAACATGCATTCCAGAGGTAGCATTCTTGAGTTCAAAGCGTGGCTCTGCCCCTTTACTTACTAACTTGTCTATACCTCAATTTCATCATCTTTAAAAAGGCTATAACCTTATTTCATAGGGCGATAGTGATAATCAAATGAATTAATATATGCAAAGGATTTAGAATTGGGCCTAGTTTATTTTTAACAAGCACTATATAAGTGTTTTAATAGTCATAATACATACTAGTTGTCACAGTATAATCATTCTTGGACACATACAATATGCCAGAAAGTAGTGAATCATGTAAATGGTGAGGTAACTGCTACCCTCTTCTCCATTTCCATCCTTTGTGTTCACACTGATGCACACTTTCCCCAGTTTGTTCCCAGCCAAGGACGGAGCACAGTAGGGGTACTAACTCTGGGTGATTTCTACCTGATAAGGGACTCTTCTAACAGGCAACTTCTGCTCAAAGACTGCCCATTGACCTGCCCAAGGCTTTTTCAGAACTGCACTGCTGTCTGAGGCTCATCTGGTTTAGGTTTCAGAGAATGTGTCCGTTTGTATCCTCTGAGAAGCCAATGGAAAGAGCAGATTAGATGTGCAGAAGATTTATTAGGGAAACAGTTCTGAAGAATACAAGGGAAAGATGTAAAAGTAGGTGAGACTCTTTAGATTGTGATGGGGGTCTGATACTTACGAAAGGAGAGAGGGAAGAAAGAAGGATTAGGTAGAAGTAGCCTCAGACTGCAGTGGACATCTAGTTTTAAAAATATATATATATAGTACTTTTCATTTTTTAGTCCCAGAATAGAGCAGAGTAAAAGTCCAAGGACCCAGATATATGCCCTCAGGCCAGTCCAGCTGTCACCCAGTGTTACTACAGTGTCATCTGCTGGCTTTGCTGGGGAAGGATGGAACGCTTCCAAGTTCCCTCCTGTGGTTGCCAGCAGGTCTTTATCTTTTGCCACCTGAATCCTTCTACTGGGCTATTTCACAAGCTGGAAACAAGTTTCCCTCAGGGCAGACAATCAGAGACAGTGAGAGAGAACACACACCCAAAACAAAAAACACAGTTTTTTAAATAATCTAATCTAAGTGAAAAATCATCACTTCTGTTGGATTCTTTTCATTAGAGTAAGTCCAGTTCACACTTAATGAGAGGAGATTATCCAAGGAGGTGAATACCATGAGGAGGAGATTATTGGAGACCATCCTAAAAGGCTTCCTTCCCCTAAACTAAGTGCCCCTCCAGTGATTTTCAGAGCCTCTTGTATCTCTTCAGTTAGAGACCTCAGCATGCCATATTCTCATTGCTTATTTACTTCTCTTAATATCCGTTCTAGCTATAAACTTTAGAAGAGCAGGTACCTTATATCTTTAAATCACATTTGTATTCTCAATGTCTAGCACAGAACCAGCAATCTAAATATTTGTTAAATAAATTAACTTGGAATAAATTAATCTCAAACATATTGCACACTTATCTATCTTCTTAAATAGAAAAGAACCCCATTTCACTTGACTTTTCTTGACAGTTACACATTATCATTAAAAACACCAATTGTACCAGATTGTATGACTTTTATCAAATCATATTACAAATAATAAGTGTGTTGATTGTAATGGTTCCTATTTTAATTAATACATAAGTGATAAATAAATTTATAAATAAATTATTAGTTAATAAATAAATTAAAAATCTATGCTTTGAGATGCAACAAACTCTTGGATACAGAAAATGCTTTCCAAGAGTTTGTCCAATCTTGACACAGGGATTTTTGCACTACAGGAATAAACAAACTTATTTATCATTGGCAAAAATGTGTTGATTGTAATGGTTCCTATTTTAATTAATAAAGATGTGTTTCAGCCTAGTTATAATGATTTAAAAATTCATGGTCTGAAACCACAATTACTTATGCACTTACGCAATTTTGGCTTAAAACGAAGAAGAAATAGGAGGAGAACAGGGGAGTTAGTGTTGCCTTGAATCAAGAAATATCAGCTTCTGTTGGGAAATCTCAGTCCTATTAAAGATGGCATGAGTTTTAAAATATGGTTACTGGGAACCGCGGTGTTACACCTCTAAAAGTCTGTCTTCAATGCAAACCAAAATCACAATGAGATACATCTCACAGTAGTCAAATGGCAATTATTAATAAGTTAGAAAATGTGTTGGCAAGGTTGTGGAGAAAAACGGAACATTTATAGACTGCTGGTCAAAATATAAATTATTTCAGCCACTGTGAAAGCAGTTTGGAGATTTCACAAAGAACTTAAAACAGGACTTCTATTTGACCCAGCAATCCCATTACTGGGTATATACAGAAAGAATATAAATCATTTTACCAAAAAGACATATGTGCTCATATGTTCATCACAGTGCTTTTCACAATAGAAAAGACCTGCAATCAACCTTGATGCACGCCAACGGTGTACTGGATAAAGAAAACATAGTATATATACACCATGGAATACTATGCAGCTGTAAAAAAGAACAAAATCATGTCCTTTGCAACAATATGGATGCAGCTGGAGGCCATTATTCTAAGAAAATAAATGCAAAAATAGAAAAACACATGCTGCATGTTCTCTCTTATAAGTGGAAGCTAAATGTTGAGCACACATTTAATTTCAAAGAGGTGAACAATGGACACCAGGACCTATGTTACAGTGAAGGGTGGGAGGAGGATAAAGGTCAGAAAAATATCTATTAGGTACTGTTCTCACTACTGGAGTGACCAAATCATTTGTACACCAAACCCCAGCAACACACAATTTACCCATGTAACAAACCATCCCATGTACTCCCTGAACCTAAAATAAAAGTTGAAAAGGAAAAAAGTAAATGACTAAAATAAAAGTCTGTCTTTAACACCTTTAATTCTCGAGAGTCATTTACTGGGATGCTTTTATCCTCAGACTGTTTCTCTTAAATTGCTCGGGCTGTTAGTTCCACTTGATACTGAATCCCTCTGACACTGTCTTCCCTTTGGAATAAATGCTCCATTTGAAACTCTCCATCTCCATAGCCCTTTCCCCTCATGCACCACAATGCTACAGGGACACAGCTATATGCTTACTTAAGTCTTGTACACCTCTCTTTCTCCTCCTCTTTCTTCTTATTTTTCAGCAATTAAATAAATCAGACATTAATTCATCTTACCATGAGGGCCCTAACTAGTGTGTGGCTTTGAGTTATAGAGAAAAGCAGTGGCCAGGCAGGGTGCGGTCCCTCACGCCTGTAATCCCAGCACTTTGGGAGGCCGAGGTGGGCAGATCACGAGGTTAGGAGTTTGAGACCAGCCTGGCCAACATGGTGAAACTCCATCTCTACAAAATGTGCAAAAATTAACTGTGGTGGTGGGCACTTGTAATCCCAGCTACTCGGGAGGCTGAGAATCATTTGAACCTGGATGGCAGAAGTTGCAGTGAGCTGAGATCCTGCTACTGCACTCCAGTCTGGGCAACAGAGCAAGACTCTATGTAAAAAAAAAGAAAAAAAAAAAGAAAAAAAAAAAGACAAGCAAAGCAGTGGCCTGTTGGAGTGCAGGTACCTCTGGTCGTCTCACTCATCACTGAATCTCTGTGAGGTCAGTGGCTGTTAGTGCTCAGGACTCTGAGCAGTCAGTTGTGCTGGGCAAGGAGCAGGGGTGTGGACACTAATTAACAAGGTTCCCTTAACTGAGAGTTCCGAAGATTTTGCACAATTGTATGCACAGCTTCTCTGATAATATACACTGCTAGGTGGTTGACTTCTGTTTTTTGGTTTTTTTTTTTTTTGCAATGACCCAAGAAGGCTGTCATCCACTTTGTTCCACCTCCCAAATATGGGTAGGACTAACATCAATCTTGCCCCTGCATCATGTTTTCATCAATATCTCTCCATACTAAAACTGAAATCTATTAATTGTGTGACCTGGGAAAGTAAGTAAATTCTTTTGTTGTCTTGGTTATTTCATGAAAAATTCTATGAAATAACATATGTGAAGTACCCAGCAAACATTGTGTTTTCTGTCCTCCCTTTCTTTTCTCCTTTCTATCTTTTTTATTCCACTGTCTTTTTTTATCCCTATAGTTGATACGGAGGATTGATCTACTGATCTATGATTCTCTATAGTTGATCCAGAGCATTCCGCACAGCCAGTAAACAGTGGAACCAAGATTCAAATTCTGATATTCTGTATACATCATTTCAAAAAAGATTTTCTTGGTTAGTAAAGATGATAATATAATAACATGGAAATCAAAAAGAAAAAATATGCAAGTTATTCTTGATAAATTAAATATTGTCATTGTCTCTAATTAAATCATTTATCCTTATGCTAAATATTTCTATAGTGATTTCCATCTAAGCATGTACGTTACATCCTTACGTCTTCGCAACCATCTTATGTTCATGTGCATTTTACATATGAGACACTCGTGGCTCACAGAGTTCAGATGACTATTCTAAGAGTATACAGCTAGAAAGGGGCATGTTGTAATGACAAACTGGTAAAGATTACTAACCTTTCTAAGAATTCATGGAGGAAGGTGAGATAGATGGCAATTTATGTGATATGGGAAGACAGGAAGGCAGAAAGGAAGGTGGGAAGGCAGGAAGGAAGGCAAAAAGGAAGGAAGGAAGACAGAAAGGAAGGCAGGGAGGGACATTATCGAGGTGACTATTTTCCTATAAGGAAATAATTTTACCATGTTTTAATCTGATATCTGGTACGTATTGGTTATCAAAAATTGGGTAATGATGCAGAAAGCTTCCAAAGAAACTCAGTTCTCGAAGGCCAGTTCCATGGCATATGCCATGCACCTTTAGTCAAGTTATTTAGCCTTTTCAATCTTGGTTTCAACATCTACAAAATAAGATAGTAGTAATAGCTAACTCTTAGAGCCAATGGGAAGATTAAATAAGATAAATATGTAAAGCACCTAACAATACATTCTAGCTTCTGTGGTGGCTGTCATTGTCATCATTGTTTTTATTTTTCATGGTCTGAGGTCTTAGAACCTTTAAATTAAGAGTTAGGGTAACTGAGATAGCTGAGACAAGTATGTGATTGCTCCTTTACATATGTTATTTGAATTAGTTCTCCCAACGATATAGTACATTTGAAATAATAATCCCTTCATGCAGAAGAAAAATGTTGGAGCATATACATGTTAAGTAACTCATCAAAATATACCACTCAAAAAAGGGCAAAGATGAAATTTGAATCCGGTTTTCTGTGGCTACAAAGTCTATTCCTTTTTCTATATGATCACATACATATTTTTTAAGGTTAATTGAGAATCTCTTTATTAGTACAATTTTAGATGTTAAGAAATTTCTCTCTCAGTTTAAACACTTCATGAGATTTGGGTATGGAGGCACAGTGGAATTTATTTAAGTTGCTTTGTGACTTTGCTTTTAAAACTTAGTAATTTAGCTTGATTTTATTGGAAAGAGTATCTGAAAAACTTTGCCCCAGTTTTAGTTTCAGTGAGACTATATAAAGCTCTTGCAAAAATTATCACCCTGAACTTGGCTTCTCAGAAGAGTGTCTTCTAGCATTTCTCATCATGCCCACCTCTTTGCACTCTTTTTTTCTGTCTCTCACTCTAGGTCAGGCACTTCCAGGCGTCTATTTCCTCTTGGGGACTCAGGACTAATTTCTGCCTGACTCTGATGTAGAAAATGCCTAGAAGAAGAGTAACTTCCAGCAGGTGAGCCTGCCTTCTGATTATTGATTGACTGGAAAACCCATATTTCAACCTCCCATTCACTAGCTTCCAGGATCAGCTATTCTATTTTCTAAAGTAAACCAAGGTGGTGGCCAGTTAGCTCAGTTGGTTAGAGTGTTGCTGAAGAAGTAAACCAAGCCTGCAGCCTTATAGTATATATGGTTATAGAACATGTCTCTGATCATGATTGTAAAGCCTGAGAATTAAATCCAATGCCCCTCCTTATCTCAGGTTCCTCAGGGCTCCACAATGATCTACTTTGGCCTCAGCTAAACTGACAGGGACCACCATGCTCCAAAAATTTGAAATATCCTCCTTACGGAGACTTGTTTTACCTGAACTTCTGGTTATCTGATATATTTTAGTAAGATCTTGCACTAATTGTCTCAGCTCTGTGAGCCCCAGTTATGTCCTCTGTATATTGAGGCTAAGCAGACCTAGATCACAGTCTTCCTGTGAGGATGGAGTACAATGGTATTTATTACTGGGATGTGGCAACTTCTAGATCACTGATCCTTTCTCCAACACAGTCTTATCTTAAATTTGAATATCCACTAAAATAATGCTCCCCTTGCCCTGGCTTCTCACTTTGACTGTCCCTCCTCGAATGATCTTGTCTTTTACCGCCGTTCAACCATTCATGTCACCAGTCGTATCCCAAATTTGTACCCTTTCCATAAGTCAATTTCCAGATCATTTTTCTAGTCACACAACTCCAGTAATTCTTTGACACGATTATGTTCTATAACCTTTGATGCTACCATTTTCTCACTCTCTCTTACCTCTGTCCCCACATCCTCACTTCCTTTCTTTCAGCTTAGACTCCATGGTCCATCGTTAAAATCACCATCAGTATCACCTCGACTGCTTTGCTTCTCCGCTCCTTTGTCAAATTCACTTGCAAAACACCACCTTGGTTAAGTGACTCTCCATTCATTTAGTTCCTCAACCTGGCAAACTGAGAATGACCGGAGGAAAGTACATAAATATGCAGATACAAAAATCACTTAGAAATTCTAAAGTCATTCTCCTCAAGTGGGCTCTCAGCCTTAATGTTACAGGGAAGGGGCCCTGAACCAGATCCCAAGAGAGGGTTCTTGGATCTTATACAAGAAAGAATTCAGGGCAAGTCCGCAATGTAAAGTAAACGCAAGCTTATTAAGAAAGTAAAGTGGTGAAAGGACAGCTACTCCATAGACAGAATAGGATGTTCCAGAAAGTACGAGAAGGAATGCGTCCACCCTGGGTACAATGTTTGCAATATGGGGAGATGTGCTCTGCTACAAGGGTTTGTGATAAAGGATTAATTTTCTTAATTACTATATTTTGAATTGATATTATTATCTTTAAAACAAAATTAGGAATGCCTTTGTTCTCCAGATATCGAGATATCTGGACACTCCCAAGTCTGGGTCTGTGTAGTAAACATTATTAATTTGTTCCCCTAACTGTAAACATCCAGAGGCTAGGAATGCCTAATTTTCTGAGAATGCAGCCCAACAAGTCTCAGCCTCATTTTCCAGCCCTCACTCAAAATGCAGTCGCTCTGGTTCGAATGCCTCTGACACTAACGGCAATCCTATTACTTCTCCCTGTAGATGCTTCACTTTCCCATTCATCTTCATGACTATTTCATGCCTTCTCTATCCTCAGATTGGAAAGCTCTCCTCTCTCATAGTCACCTTCATCAGATGGTCTTGCTTTCTATTTCCCTGAGAAAAGAAAAACAAACAAAAGATAATTTCTCCTTGTTCCCCTCACCTCACCTACAACTTGGCTGCAGCTGTACCTATATACTCTTCTTTCCCTTCAGTTATTATGAATGTACTGGGGTCTGATCAAGACATTCAAATTCTCTTATTACAAGAAACAGCTCCTCAGAAGGTAGAAGATACCTTTAAGATACTGCCCAGTGGTAAGGACCTAGGTCAATAAAGACCAATCCATTATAAGAAATAAAACAGAGAAATATCCTATAATCTTCTTGCTCAATTCTCTCTAATGTTAAAACAGCTATAGTTCACTATCGTAATAGGGAAACTAACATTTATGCAGTCCACAAACATTATTCAGATTTTACCAATTTTATATGCACTCACGCTTGTGTGTGCACATGCACGTGTGTGGGTAGTGTATTGAGTTAAACGCAGTTTGATCACAGGTGTAAATTTCCATGACCACCCCCACAGTAAAGACACAGGACAGCTTCACCACAAGAATTATTCATGCTACTCCTTATAGACACAGTCATCTCTCTCCCTTCCCCAATCCCTCTTATGTTCTTCATTTCTATAATGTAGTAATTTCAAGAGTGCTACATAAATGGAATCATATAGTATGTAACTATTTGGAATTGGCTTTTTGTACTCGAAATAAATCCTTTGAGACCCATCCAAGTTGTTGCATGAGCAATGTGTTCCTTTTTACATTGCAGATTAGTATTCCACAATATGAATGATTCAGTTTGTTTAACCATTCACCCATTGGATGACATTTTAATTGTTTGCAGTTCAGAGTTATTACAAATACAACTGCTATAAACATTCATGTATAGGCTTTCGTGTGAGCATAAATTTTCATTTTTGTGAGATAAATGTAAGGATGCTATTGCCAAGACTTATGGTAAACCCATGTTCAGCTTTATAACAAACTTCTGTTTTTGACTCAAATTTGTTTACACAAATATTAAGGGAATACCTATTTAATGTCAGGAACTAAGCTAATACCTAAGAAAAAGTAGAACATAACAAATACTGTCCTTGTTCTTACGAACTAAAGGAGAAGATTGTAAAAAATCAAATAGATGTAATAACTTTTTTATGAAGGATTATCTGTGTGTGGGTGGGAGAGGACTTATGAAATCTAAGGGTCAGGGAAAGATTTCATGAGGCATTTAAGCCTGTGCATAGACTATCATTCTTGCTTCTTCTCTAGAATTGCTTTGAAATATCCCTTCTGAGAGGTCCTATGTAGATTTCATTGCCCAACTCAACTCTGGTTTCTAATGTGACCACTGTGTCTAACTCTGGGTTAATTCATATGAAAAATGAGGATGGAAAGAGAACATCTTCTCAAGGTTTCTATAAGAATTCAATAAAGAGTAGATTTAAAAATCTTTATCAAGTACCTGGTTTACAGAAATGTAATTCTTATTACTATTATATGGCTTCTCATTAACACACCTCCTGTAAAGAATTATCTCTGCCAAAGATAGCCTTGTGGGATGACACAATCCAAAATTTTATATTTTATATTTCTTCTTAAAATGTTATCTATCTACCATAGCAAGTTTAGTTGTTGCATCATTAAGGTTTCCCTTGAAGATTATCCTACATTGCTCTACAATCAACTGCGGAAATGACTGCCTTCTCCACTAAATAATGAGCTCCTGAGAAGCATAGGTCTGCGCTCATGTGCACTCTCTCTCTCTCTCTCTAATATCTATCCATTGAATCTGCTGTGCCAATTGATTTTCTTTGTCAATTGATCTCCCATATCGATTAGCGTACAGGGCCTACCATTAAATAGGTGACCAAGCAATGTTTGCTGAGTTGATGTGACAGCCCAGGGACACCTATATGCTTCCAATGTGATCTTCCTAAATACAAATTTTAAAACCTTGAGTGATTTTGTCCACGGAACTCAGAATAGAGGAGAATATATGCTAACGATAAACCTGAGTTCAAAATCATACCACCAGTTATTTGTTTGAGCTAACCATCTTGAAAAAGTCACTTTACATCTCTGAGCTTTAGGTTCCCAACTTTAATTTCTTTTAAAAATAAAGTTAACAATATTAATATTAGCTCATGGTTATTCCTCTCCTACTCTATGCCAAGATTTATATGCATTACTTTGTTTCATTTCCTTAACAACTCTATGAGGTAACTATTTTTAAAACTGTCATTTCCCAGTTGAGGGTAATGAGGTTTAGAGATGATAAACAGGTTTTCCCAGTGTTATACTCTCTATGATGGGAAGAGGAGTGGTTGAGCCCATCCGTTTTCAATCCAGAGCACATACTCATCTCACAGGATTATTGAGGATTAAGTGAGACAAGTCATATAAAATGCATGACCTGAAAAATGCTTTAAAATTTTGTTTTTATTCAGTGCACAGATCTAAACTAACATCAATTACACAATATTCAAATTTTCCACTTATTTGTCTGTTTTGTTAAGCAATATATTTGTATGAACTGGAATATGGTGGATGCTGTATTAAGATAAGTTATTTTTCGCTCCTGTTTAACTCCAGTTCTCTTAATACAACATGTGCAGCAGCAAGAATCTGATTGTGCATAGAGGAGCCAAGCATATGTGAAGCAGTCCTTTGTTAATTGACTTATTAGTCTGTTATTAGTTATTCAGGGAAAGGGCTAACTGGCTTCAAGATAAATCTTTCAGGTGGTTCTTCCCTCAGATTCTCACATAATACAACTTAGTAAAAGATCTATTGAAAAAACTCAGTATAGTCAAAAAGCAATGTTATTTAGGCACTATCATAGATGCTGATGGAAACAGAAATTGGTACAACTTTTTGGGGGAAAACTGGCACAAACAGGAAGGGTTGGCTAAGGTGGAGTTGGAAACTGCCTGGCTGAGTGTTGGAGATGTACTCCAACAAACATATAGAGACGATCTGCAAAGAATGGGAGACTTATTAATTGCAGGCATTGAAGTAAATATCAATTCAATAATTAGCTGACCAGTAAGCTAATTAAGCAGACACATCAATGACCATACATGCCAAAGAACAGATTTTGCAGGATTAGTAAGAAAAGTTACTAAAGAGAAAACAACAACAAACTGTAATAATAACAAACCATGGGAAGGTGGAAGAATCTGAATGCCAGAGTTGTTTCATTATATTGTCGATAGAAACTGTCCCTGAGGAAGCCCAGATAGTAAACTTACTAGAAAAGTACTTTAAATAGTTATTTAAAGTGTGTCCAAGAACTATAGTAAAGTCATGTCCGAAAAACTAAAAAGGTTTGTGAGAACAATGATTCCCAGAGACTTTCAATGGAGAGACAGAAAACTTTAAAAAATAATTGTAGAGTTGAAAACTACAATAACTGAAATTTAAAAATTCACTAGAGGGACTCATAAAAGCAGATATGAGAAGGCAGAAGAAATAACAAACTTGAAAATAGGTCGGTTGAGATTACGTAGTGCGAGGAAATAAACAAAAAATAAAGAAAATTGAACAAAATCTCAGAGACCTGGGGGGACACCATCAAGCGCATCAACATATGAATAATGGAGGTTCTAGCAGGAGAGGAGAGATGGAAAAGGGCAGAGAGAATATTTGAAGAAATAAGGTCAGAAAACTTCCAAAATTTGATTTCTAAAAGTATTAACCTACACATCCAAGAAACTTACGGACTCCAAGTAGAATGAAATCCAAGAGGACCACACCTAGACACATCATAATCACTAAAAGACAAGGACAAAGAAGGCGTCTTGAAAGCAGAAAAAGAGAAGCAAGTCATCATGTACAAGACATCCTCAATTAGATGAACAGATAATTTTACATCCGAAAACACAAATGCCAGTGGAAAAGAGATATTACTCAAAATCCAGAAAGAGACATCAGCCAAGAATTCTACATTCGGCAAAACTATCCTTCAAAAATGAAGGAGAGGGTTGCCTCAGTGGCTCATGCCTATAATCTCAGCACTTTGGGATGCCAAAGCGGGAAAATTGCTTGAGTTCAGGAGTTTGAGATGAGCCTGGGCATACACATAGTGAGACCCCATCTCTACGAAAAATAAAAATAAAAAATTAGCCTGACATGGTGGCAGTTACTCTGTAACCATAGTGTCAGTTACTCTGAAAAATAGAGGTGGGAGGATCGCTTGAGACCAGTTGTTCAAGCCTTCAGTAAGCTATGATCACATCACTGTACTCTAGCCTGGGCTACAGAAAAAACTGTCTCAAAAAAAAAAAAAGAGGAAGAAATTTAACACAGCCCCACAAAAGCAAAAACTGATGAAATTAATTGCTAACAGGCCTCTCTTACAAAACTACTGAAGCAATTTACTCAGGCTGAAAAGAACAGACAAGACAATAGAGAAATTAGAACTCTCATATCTTATAAGTGGGAAGGTAAAATGGTGCTGCTACCTTTGAAAAAATGTTTGGCAGTGCTTCAATAAGTCAAACATAGAATTATCGTGTAACTCAGGAATTCCACTCTTGTGTGAATAACCGAAAGAATTAAAAATAAGTTTTTTAAATATATATATACACAAATGTTTATAGTAATACTATTCTAAATAGTCAAAGGTATACAGAACCCAAATGTCCATTGACTGCTAATTTTAAAGGATAAGACAAACCAAACCATATATATACATTACATATTTTATATATAAATGGTTAAAGAAACCATTTTGCTTCACTGAAATATTTATTAATATATATTTTATATATATTTGAAGATTATGTTAGCAATGTGACTTACTTTCCAAATGGTAGAATTTTACCACTGATTACATTTATATATCGTATATCCATACAATGGAATATTATTCAGCCATAGAAAGAAATGAAATACTGATTCATGCTGTACCATGAATTAACCTCGAAAATATTATGCTATATGAAAGATCCCAGACACATATTGTATGATACCATTTATATGTCCAGATTAGGCAAATCCACAGAAACAAAAAGTAGATTAGTGGTTTCCCTGGCGTGGGTGCAGGGGGAAATAAGGAGTGACTGCTAATGGGTACATTTTTATTTTATTTTATTTTATTTTATTTTATTTTATTTTATTTTATTTTATTTTAATTTTTACCCCATAAATACATACACCTACCAGGTATCCCCTGCTTGTTTTGATATAGGCATGCAATGTAAAATAAGCATATCATGGAGGAGTATGTGGTTTCTTTCGAGGGTAATGAAAATCATCGTATAAGTGGTAATGATTGCACAACTATTAAGATATTAAATTGTACACTTGAAAAGAGTGAATTTTATGATATATAATTATATCTCAGATTTAAAAAATGATAGTTTTCATCACAAAGGGAAGGAGGCAGTTAGTTTAATAAATTATGTTCCAATTCTATAATGGAATACTATATAGCCCCTTAGGGGCTAGAGAGAACTTGAATATGAGACCATGAGAGAAAAGTTCATTCTAAGCAGAAGAAACAGTTTAAACAAAGGCACAAGAGCTAGGAAGCCCAAGGTAGGCTTGGAGAATGTTCTGAATACCATACTAAAAAGTTACAAAATAGTCTGAGTGCTTGGTTCAGAGAAGCGTTGTGTTAGTCCATTCTTACATTGCTGTAAAGAAATACCTGGGACTGGGTAATTCACAAGGAAAAGAGTTTTAATTGGCTTACGGTTCTGCAGGTTGTACAGGAAGCACAACCCTGGCATTTGCTCAGCTCCTGAGGAGGCCTCAGGGAGCTTTTACTCATGGTGGAAGGTGAAGCAAGAGCAGGCATGTCACAGGGCAAAAGCAGGAGCAAGAGAGAAGGAGGTGGTGGGGGTGCCACACTTTACCACAACCAGATCTCAAGACCACACATTCACTACCCTGAGGATAACACCAAGCCATGAAGGATCCATCCCCATGACCTAAACTCCTCCTACGAGGCCCCATCTCCCACACTGGTGACTGCAATTCAACATGAGATTTGGTGGGAACACATATTCAAATCATACCAAGCGGTATACTTGGGGCTAATTAAGCAATCTGGCATAAGTGAAATGTGAAGCTTAAACTCTTCATTCTCCTTCCACCAGATCACTGTGTTTAACCATGCTTTGTTGAAAATTCATTTTTTTCCAACTAACTTTTCAGTCACTGTGCTTAACTTATAAACTCCTAAGTGCAGTTGAAAACTCTAGTCTCACATTGGATTCAGGTCTTCACCCCTTCCTGTTCTCAGTCATATTTTGCCTAGTGGACTTGAAGTAGCCGGCAAGGCATACAGGTTCTATTCTTTCCATCCTTCTGTCACCTCTTCCAATTTGGTACAGACAGAAACAGCAGGAGAGATGAAAGGCATGTTGGTTTGGGAATATTTTCTCCTCTTCTTTCCTCTTCTATATCTGTCTCTGGTGTTGGGGAAATAAGAGAATAATGGAAAATATAGTAGAGGTTGAATTACCACACTGTCTGATGTTGATTATACCCTAGTGTCATTCCAGCCTCTGGTGGTCAATAATTTAATGATCTCCATCTAGATTGTATGCCTGACTTGCTTGGGATGGTGCTTATGAATTGTCCTAGCCAGTACATCACACCTAATGGCCTCTTTAGGGAAGGGGGCACTCTTTCCCTTGGCAGCCACCTGGCCTATTACCAGGGTCCTGCCACTTCCTCATCCTCCCTGTTCCTTTGTGTGGACCCAAAGAAATCACCAAATTCCTCTTCTAATGACATCTATAGCCATGTAAATGAGATCAGGTGACATGTGAACCAGATCAGGGGATATGTAAGCCCACTTCTTCAAAAGCACCCTATTTCATGGTCCTTTCTCACTCTGCTGGTGCCCACAGGCCCTGCAACCATCACTTCCACCTTCAGAAATCTCTAGTCTCTGAGTTAACATCTGTGCCCATACTCCAGGCTCCCCACAGAACAGTGCTAACTGCAGTTGAGAGCATTGGGATGGGGATGCAACTCTTTGCAGATTAACCAACAGCCATACAGAAAGCAAGGTGCCCATCTTTCCTTCTTGCAGAAAGCTCTGAGGAATCCTTTAGGAGGATCCTTTCTCTCTACTTTAGAGTGGGAGTAAAGCACCCCTGCTGATGAGAGGGAAAGAAACAACACTATGCCTCCCTACCTCAAAGCCAATATCTCAGGACACTGAGTCACTCCAGACCCCATAAGTGGGCTGGGAAGGAGCAAGGGATAATGTTGAGATTGTGGCTGGCATTAGCAGTGCTGCTAATATCATATCTTAGCAAACTTGCAGGAGATACTTGATTCCTCCTAACTTAGAATCTTAGTCATAAATCCCAGGGTAACATAATATCCCATTACACTAGGATCTGGATTTTAAGAAGATAATTTTGGTGACTTTAAAATGAAATATTTAAAATGAAATATTTTACAAATACAGCTACAGCAGTGAGGCATGTAGTGCAGGTAAGATGTTCTTGAACAACTACAGCAAGAACAGTAGAGATGGATGTGCTGAGTTACACACATCTCTCTGGATCTTCCACTACAGAGCGAGTGATCTGATTCAGATGGCTTCGAAAACTCTAAAACGTGCTCTTAAATTATGGGGCTGTCTGAGTGGGTTCATTCGCTTTCTTCATATGGAATGCCTAAATAAGATATTTTCTGTAGTTTTCAAAATATTGGGGAAATCATTATTAATTATTTTAAGATGGTAGTTCTATCTTCATTTTGGGGGAGGTTTTATTCTTTTTCATAGTGGCTGTACCATTTTACATTCCCACCAACAGTGTACAGTGGTTCTCTTTTCTCCATACCCTCATCAACACATGTTATTTCTAGTAATTTTGATAATAGCCAACCCAAAACATGTGAGGTGATACCTAATTGTGGCTTGAATTTGCATTTCTATGAAAATTAGTGATGTTGAGCACATTTTAATATACCTCTTGGTCATTGTACATCTTCTTTGAAGAAATGTCTTTTCAGGTCTTTCACACAGTTTTTAAATAAGGTTATTTGTTTTCTCATTGTTCAGTTGTTCAATTGTTTGAATTCCTTACATATTTTGGATATAAACTATTTATCAAATGCATGGTTTACAGATATTTTCTCTCATCGTATAAGTTGCCTCTTCACTCTATTGTTTCTTTACTATGTAGAAACCTTTTAGTTTGATGATAACCTATTTATCTATCATTGCTGTTTTGCCTGTGCTTTAGGGATCATATCCAAATAGTAATAATTGCCCATACCGATGTCCTGAAGAATTTCCCTATGTTTTCCTCTAGTAGTTCTATAGTTTTAGGTCTTACATTAAAATCTTTAATACGTTTTGGGTTTTTTGTTTGTTTGTTTTTTTGCGTGTGGATATCCAGTTTTCCCATCAACATTTGTTGAAAAATCTATCCTTAGCTTTCCTCATTGTGTGTTCTTGGCATCTTTGTCAAAGACCGATTGACTACAAATGTATAATGTATTTCTAGACTCTCTTTTTGTTCCATTTGGTCTACATGGCTGCAGTTTTCTCTGTGGGTTCTTCCATCAATGCACTCTTTATTATCATCCAAAACAGTGTTATTTCTCACATGGTAAAATTTCCATCTTCATCCATTCTCTTAACTGGTTTATTTTATACATTGCATACATTTTCTTTATACTTTGATATACTTTATTTTTTCTATGCTTCCAGATTTTTTATCTTAAAATATATTAGGAAGAACAGGAAATGAATATATTTTTCAGATCTGCCATCTTGAAACAGCAGCAGTTTTTGGTGTTTTGATTGGTTGATTGATTGGGTTTTTTGTTTGTTTGTTTGTTTGTTTGGGGCTCTTAAAAATTCTTTCTCTTCTTTATTTCTAATTGATTAATAATAAAATAGGGCTCTAAAAATCAAAACTAATGACAAAATCCATCACATTTCTCCATGCACTAAAAATATTCCTCTACCTATATGTCCTTTGTATCCATCCCTCAGTGGTTCTTATCCTGGATAATCTTAAAAATATTTGGAGAGAGAAAAAACACCAAGAAATGCAATGTAGTAGTCCCGAGATTGAGATTCTACCCAGGGTTAGGGACTCACAATAGCAGTTAGAGATAAGAGTCAGCTTTCAGAAGGCGAGGGCTGGAGCACAGTCTGAAGGGAGCCCAGAGCTGAGACTAACAAACATGGGGGCAGAGGGTCTCAGCAGAGAGGGGCATAAAAGAGTGTTGTGTGGCTGTTGACATTGTTATGGCATTGTTATGTCCTGTTGTTTCTCCTTCCGACATGCCTTTTCAGTCTTTTTGTTCTCCATTCACAGCACCAGTGTGGGGTAGGCTGATAGACCTCATCTACTAAAAAAGAATATTCAGACATGCTGACTTGGGCCAGGCCAGTGGTCCTAGCTACTTGGGAGGCTTAGACAGGAGGACCACATGAGCCCAAGAGTTCAGGGCTACAGTGAGCTGTAATGGGACCAAGGTACTCCAGCCTGGGTGACAGAGCAAGACTGTCTCAAATAAATAAATATAATTTTTAAAAAGAGAGGATGTGTGGTAAAGATAACACTTGAATAAAATCTTGAAAGATATGTTGAGGTCATACGAGCAATATTAATACTAACACTCATTTCTAGTGCTGATTGTGGGCCAAAAATAGTTCTAAAATCTCTGCATGGCCTAACTCATTTATTCCTCACAAACCCTATGAGGTAGATAATACCATTATATCCAACTCACAGATGGAGAAATGGAGGAACAGAAGGGCTAATTCATGCCCCATAATTACTAAGCAGGAGATCTGGGATACAAACCCTGCACAATAGCTCCAGCATCCACATGTTTACACATCATACAGGCTGTGGTATGATCAGAGAGGAATAACTAACCAGAATAGATGATAGAGAAGAACGGTTGAAATCAAGAAAAGGTGTAATAGGAGATATGTAAACAGTGTAGGACTAGGTCATTCATACTCTTGACTATATGTACTTGTATGTATGCTTCTATGCGTAATGACATCAGGTCATTAACACATTTGCTTAAGTGCTAGTTGCCTTACTGAATTGCAGGTTTAGGGCAGGCAAAGATTATGTCTCATTCACATCATTATTTCCCATCACATTTGTCACACTGCATTTTATGTAACATTGTATGTCACATTGCATTGTATGTAACAAACAAAAAACAAGTACATGTTCCATCAACTAACCATAGTGAATGTACTCCACTAAGGCACAATATGTATGCCTTTATTCCCATATATAAGCATCTTACCTGCTAACTTTTATCTGTTTTCTCGATCAAATTATAAACTTCTACATCTCAGAATTCTGAAAAGCTGACCTAGTAAGTGCTCTATAATTAGTCCTCAATATATTGTTTTCAACTATTATAAATTAATCACAATGCAACAAAATTTCAAAACAAATGAGCAGGGAGAGGAAAACCAAATGATGGCTAAAGAATTCCCAAGTAGGGCTACGTGACCTTGCAAAAATTGCGTTGCTTCTCTGGGACTCAGTTTCTCATCTAATAAAATGAGATTGTTCAAACATGAATCTCAATCTTAAGATCCTATCGTTAAAGATCACAAGTTAATTTTTTAAACTGTAAAATTTTAGAAAAAGAATAAGAGTCCAAGAAGGAAGCAGGACTAGCTTTATCAAAAATATAAACCATTATATTATTAGTACGCATATATCAAAAGACAAAACTGGTTTCCATGAGAAACCACCCTCTCTTGCCACTGCTTAGTAAAGACACAAGAGCATTGGAGTGCCAGAGGCAGCTATTACAGGTTATTAACTTCTTTCCAGTTAAGGGCATACATTTAATTTACATTTCTGAATATGCATGAGCAGCTTTCAGCTGAAAAAGAATTTTGCCAGTTGTGACAAGGCCTTCACCAAAACTATGACATGAGTGTTAAGTGATGAGGAAGTAGAGTTTCCTCTTTCAACAGGAAGGTTGAAGATCTGGCAAGCTTTCCTGTTGGCTCTGTGGGCGAGTGTCTCACTTTCTAACAACCACGTAAAACAAAATCAGTTCAGACTAGCTTCTGTTGGCATAGGACTCATGGGGACATGGCTAACAACTTCTGCTTCATATGGCAGTGGAAAGAACACCGAATTGAAGGCTGAAGACCAGGGTTCAGATCACAGATTGGCCGTTAATCATCTGACTCATTGAGCAAGCCACTGAGCATTTGAGAGCCAGAATTTCACAGTATGAAATAAGGACAATGATGTCAACTCAGTGTTGTTTGAGAAAAAGATGATACCATAATTATGACAGCACTTTGAAATCTCTGAAGGATTATCAAATCTAATGACTTTTTACCCATATACAAATATGAGATTGTATTATTACTCACCTCCAGAATATACTGGAATGAAAACAATGTTATTTATTACACATTAAAAAAATGAGTTAGATTGGTATGCAAAGTAAAATGTGACCTACTATAAACACTTTGCAAGTGTTGAGGCAGCACAAATTCCATACCAGCTGCAGGTAAGAATGCAGACCATTCCCAGTCATTGAAATGCCAAAGCATGTCACAAGGGTCTCTGCAAAGCCAACCATGGTTTCTTGTTAATATCACTAAACATTAAGACTCTCAAAACCATCCTCAGCCACACATGGCATCCTATTCACTTGTAATGACATAAGAAAGGAATCAGAGTTTGCTATCAGTATAGCACCAGGCATTTTTTTTTTTTTTTTTCTGCACAGGGAGCTATCTCTTCGACACCCCCACCTTATCCAGATGATGATACAAATGCCAAGAGACAAGATGCACATGAAGTAGGTATAGGGGCTTTGGTTTAAACATTTTATGTCTCATGGGAGCCAGTATCAGACAACAATTCCATAGGCACGGCTTCCTGGGTCATCACAGAGATGTGCCGAGTTACAAGAAGTACTGCACTCAGGGAAAGTCCAAGCCATGGAATGTTGATCAGACGTGTGCAGATTACCATTCATGGGGTTATGATGAGAAACATTGCTTAATAACATAGCTGACATTCTTATTCTTATTGAATACTGGGTAACTCAACAAGATAACTAGATGGAGATCAAATTCTCATCCAGTAAGGGAAAGTCTTTTGGTAACCCTTTATCCATGGTTATTTAGGACAGCAGTGTTTATTAGCAGCAATGTATTGTTCAAGTCCACATCACTTCATCCTTGAATGACTGTCAAGCCTTGGCATGTGTCTTACTCTTTCACTCATACCCCATTCTCCAAAAGCCGACAGAGTGATTAGACCAAAACAAAGTCAATTATGTCATTCCTCTGGTTAAAACTCTTCAAAGGTAACTAAACTTTTTGTACACAGAAGCACTTTCAGAATGGCAGAATAAGGACATCTGAAAATACATTCCTTCATACAGGCAATAATAGCACTAACAAAAAAAGGTCAAAATCAACGTTTGCAGAAGCCTAGAAATTGACCAAAGCCTTGCAACAATTCGACGAATGTTTATTCATGAAAAACTGCTGAATCCTGTTAAGAATAGAGAGCTTTATAAATTTTAACTTGCCCTATTTTCATCACTTTCTTCCAAGTTTCACAGTAACCTTGAAAACTAAGAGACTCACACCATTGGAGCTGTGAAAACCAACAGATTAGGAGCCACTAGAGGAGGCAAAATTGGCTTGAAGCTTGAGATAAAGCCCTATTCCCAGAAAATTGTCACTATTTGAAGTATCTGGGAAAGATCTGGAAAAGCCTCATTCACAGGGCTTATCTTTATTTGAACTGACTCAGAGCTCACCCAGTAGAAAAGAACATACTCTCATGGTATTTGCTGAAAATAATCAGAGGCAATTGTTTAACATTACAGCTTCCTGAAGCAGCATAACCAGTTGGAGCAAGCATGAGAATGGACAAAATCCTTAAAATAAAAATCTGGAAACTGAAAACTTCATAGGGCCTTTGAAAAGCTCCAATATATTTCTGGCCCCTTCCATATGCAGATTCCTAATCTTGTTAAGGGTAGTTAGACAGGCATGAGCAGCGCAGGCACAGGCTCTTCTGCTCCACCAACTAGGACTGTGAGGTGATGGTTTGACAATTATCACACTGCCTCTCTAAAAATGATAATTCAGCAGCAGGAGCCAGGGCACCATGGAGAGACAATCTCCTGATGATTCACAGCTGTTAACATTAAAGTGTTAATTGAATGCAGATGCCAGGGAGAAGCAACTTCCTGCACATGCACATCAAGAGACAAAATGGCAAAGTATGACCTTTCAAGGGCACTCTCCCAGAAATGGGAAGAAAGTCTTAGATGGACACGCATACTACTTTCTAAACACACCATGTGCTCACTTCCCAAGGGTAAGGAAGACACTGCACCTACAGGCAGCCCACCCTAAGGGAAGAATCATGGGAAAGAGGTCAGCCTATAAAGTCCTAACATCATGGTTAAACATGACACTTAACCTTCAGGTGCCCACTTGGATCTCTTCCAAGTGAATTTTCCTTTCTTTCCTTTTGTAAAGCCTTTTTAAATGACTTTCACTCCTGCTCTGAAACTCACTTTGGTCTCTTCTGTCTTATGCCCCTCAGTTAAATTCTTTCTTCTGAGGAGGCAATAATTGAGGTTACTGCAGACCTGTATGGATTTGCCACCAGTATCTTGGATACCTGCCACTGGTAACAATCTGTCACCTCTAGTTGATCTTAAAGGCTATTTGCAAGCAGGTAGTGTTGTCAACTGCCAGAGCTTATAAGCTACCTGCCAATAAAAACACAGAACCTTTTAGTTAAGAGGCTATTTATTGATTTAAGGCATTTAAGGTAATCTCTTTCAAATCATTAGCTGACCACGAAGCTAATCAAATAGATTTCCACCAAGTAGAAATTCTGAAGTTGAAAAGTAGATTGACTGAAATAAAAAATGTACTAGGAAGACTCAAGACAATATTTGAGCTCTCAGAAGAAATAACCAGTTAACTTGAAGATAAGTCACTTGAGATTGTCCTGTGTGAGGAAAAGAGAAAAACGTAATGAAGAAATGTGAACAGAGATTAATGGATCTGTAGGACATCATCGAGCATATTACCATCTCTATAATGGGAGTCCCAAAAGGATAATAGACAATGGAGAAGAAAAATTTGAAGAAAAAATGACTGAAAACTTTTCAAATTGAAAGAAAAATACTACACACCCAAGGATCTCAACAAATCACAAATAGGATAAATCCAAAAGGATACACATTTTGACACATCATAGTCAAACTGTTAAAAGATAAAACAAATAGAAATTCTTGCAAGTGTCAAAAGAAAAACATCTCATCACATGCAAGGATCTTCAATAAGATTAAAAGTGGATTTCCTATCAGAAAACATAGTGGCAAAAAGTCAGCAGGATGATATAATCACTGTGCTGGAAGAAAAAGAATGTCCATTAAGAATTCTATTTTCCCAAAATTGTGTTTCAAAAAATAAAATAAAATTAAGACATTCCTAAATAAACAAAACCATACAGAACACCACCCTGGAAGCCCTGCTGTATAAGAAATATTATACCCAGGCCACATCTTGAATGCTTTGCTTCTTAGAAATTTCTTCCACTAAATACCATAAATCATCACTGTCAAGTTTCAAGTTCCACAGATCTCTAAAGAAGGGGCAAAATGCAGCCAAGTTCTTTGCTAAAGCATAACAAAAGTGACCTTTACTGCAGTTCCCAATAAGTTCCTCATCTTCATCTCAGAGGTCATCAGCCTGGCTATCTCCATCCATATCACTATCAGCATTTTGGTCACAATTACTCAACAAGTTTCTAGAAAGTTCTAAATTTTCCTTCATCTTCCTGTCTTCTTCTGGGCCCTCCACATTCTTCCAACCTCTGCCTGTCACCTAGTCCCAAAGCTGCTTCCACATTTTCAGATGCCTTTACTGCAATGTCCCATTGCTCAGTGCCAATCTGTATTAGTCCATTCTCACACTGCTATAAAGAAATAGCTGAGACTAGGTAAACTTTAAAAAAAAAAAAAAAGTTTAATTGGCTCACAATTCCCCCATCCTTCTAAAGAAATCATGAGGCTGGCATTCTGCTCAGCTTCTGGGAGGCCTCGGGAAACTTAAAATCATGAAGGAATGTTAAAGGGGAGCAGACACATCATACGACTGGAGTAGGAGCAAGAGAGAGGGTGGAGGTGCTACATACTTTTAAACAACCAGATCTCACAAGAACTCACTATCAGAGAGCAGCACTAAGGAGATGGTACCAAAGCACTCATGAGAAATACACCACCATGATCCAATCATCTCCTCCAAGCCCCACTTCCAAAAGTGGGGATTACAATTCAACATGAGAGTTGGGCAGGGACACAGATCCAAACCAAATCAGTCATGTACAAAAATTAACTCATGATGGAATAAAGATTTAAACATAAGACTGCAAACTATAAAATCCTTGAAGAAAACCTAGGAAATGCCCTTCTCAACATTGGCTTGGCAAAGAATTTATGGCTAAGTCCCCAAAAACAATTGCAATAAAAACAAAAACTGCCAAGTGAGACCTAACTAATGTGCTCCTGCACAGTGAAATAACTGATCAACAGAATAAAAAGACAACCTCAGAATGGGAGAAAATATTCACCAACTATGCATCTGACAAAATCTAATATCCAGAAAATGCAAGGAATTTAAATCATCTGACAAAATATAATATCCAGAAAATACAAGGAATTTAAATCAACATTATGTATATATATATAATGTATATATAAATATATAATAGATATGTTATATATATCTAACAATGTATATATGTAATTATATATATTTTATATATATATATATATTCACCTAACAATGAAGCTCCAAAATACATGAAGAAAAATATCTCCAAAGGTACATTTTAAATCAACAAGGAATTTAAATCAAGCAAAGAAAAAAATAAACTCACTTAAAAAAATGAGCAAAGGGCATGAACAGACACTTTTCAAAAGAAGACACACAAGTGGCCCAAAAAATATGAAAAAAGTGTTCATCTTCTCTAATCGTTAGGTAAATGAAAATCAAAACCAAAATAAGATATCATCTTACACTAGTCAGAATGTCAATTATTTAAAAGTTAAAAAAATAACAGATGCTGGTGAGGTTGTAGTAAAGGGAAATGCTTTATACAGTGTTGGCAGGAATATAAACTAGTACAGCCATTATGGAAAGCAGTTTGGCAGTTTCTCAAAGAACTTAAAACAGAGCTACCATTCAAGCCAGCAATACCATTACTGGGTGTATTGCCAAAAAAAAAAATGGTTCTATTGAAAAGACACGCACACTCATATGTTTATCACAGTGCTGTTCACAGTAGCAAAGACATGGAATCAACCTGGGTACCCATCAGTGGTGTTTTGGATAAAGAAAATGTAGTACATATACATCATCCAATACTATGCGGCCATAAAAAAGAATGGAATCATGTCCTTTGCAGCAAGATGGATGCACCTGGAAGTCATTATCCTAAGCAAATTAGTGCAAGAACAGAAAACCAAACATTACATCTTCTCACTTATAAGCGGGGGCTAGACACTCAGTACACATGGATGTAAAGGTGAAAAAAGTAGATACTTGCTATTACAAGCATAGGGAGGGAGAGAGGGAACATGAGCTAAAAAACTACCTATTGGATATTATGCTCACTACTAGGTGACAGGAACATCTGTACCCCAAACTTCAGCATCACACAAGATATTCATGTAAAAAAACTTGCACATGTACCCCTTGAACCTAAAGTAAAATTTTAAAAATAACAAACTTATTTTTATTTTTGATGCTTCTATGTGATTTAAAAGTTAATTGCACAATGTAATAACCACACAAATGTATAGATTAGCTTAAAATGTATAGTGATATAATTTGTATGATGCCAACATCATAAAGGAGAGGAAAATAAATGGAGCTATTTTGGAACAAAGTTTTATATATGTTGAAATTAAGTTGTCATTCATCTAAACTAGATTGTTTTCAGTTAAGGTGTTAATTTTAATTCCCAGGGCAACTACTAAGCAAATAGCTCAATAAATACGGTAACAGAAATAACAAGTGAATTAAAATGGTGCGTTAAAACAAGTTGATTTAACACAAATTAAGAAAGTAATGAAGAAATAGAAAAAGCAAAACAGAAATAAAACAAAGAGAAAACAAATAGCAAAATAACAGAAATAAATGTTATCTGATCAGCAATTACATGATATTTGAATGAATTAAATAGTCATATCAAAAAACAGAGATTGATAGAATGAAAACAAACACACATGATTCCACATGCTATTTACAAAAGACACACTTTAGATTCAAAAACACAAACAGATTGAAGACAAAAAGATGGAGAAAATATGAAACAGTAACCAAAAGAGATCTCAAGTGATTAAAATAATATCAGTCAAAATGTACTTTAAGGCAGAAATTGTTACTATAGACACAAAAGGACATTTTATAATAATGATATGTCAACCTAACACAAAGATATAACATAACATTATATATATAATGTGTATATATAAAATATATAATAGATACATATATCTAATAATGTATATATGTAAATATTATATATATATGTGTGTGTGTGTATATATATTCACCTAACAATGAAACTCCAAAATACATGAAGAAAAAATCTCCAAGGGTCCATTTTTACTTTCAGAATAAATTCTTTTTTTTTTTACCACCTCATTTTTTGATCATCAATTTATTTTTTTTTATTTTTTATTTATTATTATCATACTTTAAGTTCTAGGGTACATGTGCATAATGTGCAGGTTTGTTACATATGTATACTTGTGCCATGTTGGTGTGCTGCACCCATCAACTCGTCAGCACCCATCAACTCGTCCTTTACATCAGGTATAACTCCCAGTGCAATCCCTCCTCCCTCCCCCCTCCCCATAATAGGCCCCAGTGTGTGATGTTCCCCTTCCCGAGTCCAAGTGATCTCATTGTTCAGTTCCCACCTATAAGTGAGAACATGCGGTGTTTGGTTTTCTATTCTAGAATGATGGTTTCCAGCTGCATCCATGTCCCTACAAAGGACACAAACTCATCCTTTTTTATGGCTGCATAGTATTCCATGATGTATATGTGCCACATTTTCTTAATCCAGTTTGTCACTGATGGACATTTGGTTGATTCCAAGTCTTTGCTATTGTGAATAGTGCCGCAATAAACATATGTGTGCATGTGTCTTTATAGCAGCATGATTTATAATCCTTTGGGTATACACCCAGTAATGGGATGGCTGGGCCATATGGTACTTCTAGTTCTAGATCCTTGAGGAATCGCCACACTGTTTTCCATAATGGTTGAACTAGTTTACAATCCCACCAACAGTGTAAAAGTGTTCCTATTTCTCCACATCCTCTCCAGCACCTGTTGTTTCCTGACTTCTTAATGATTGCCATTCTAACTGGAGTGAGATGGTATCTCATTGTGGTTTTGATTTGCATTTCTCTGATGGCAAGTGATGACAAGCATTTTTTCATATGTCTGTTGGCTGTATGTATGTCTTCTTTTGAGAAATGTCTGTTCATATCCCTTGCCCACTTTTTGATGGGGTTGTTTGTTTTTTTCTTGTAAATTTGTTTGAGTTCTTTGTAGGTTCTGGATATTAGCCCTTTGTCAGATGAGTAGATTACAAAAATTTTCTCCCATTCTGTAGGTTGCCTGTTCACTCTGATGGTAGTTTCTTTTGCTGTGCAGAAGCTCTTTAGTTTAATTAGATCCCATTTGTCAATTTTGGCTTTTGTTGCCGTTGCTTTTGGTGTTTTAGACATGAAGTCCTTGCCCATGCCTATGTCCTGAATGGTATTACCTAGGTTTTCTTCTAGGGTTTTTATGGTATTAGGTCTAACACTTAAGTCTCTAATCCATCTTAAATAAATTTTCGTATAAGGAGTAAGGAAAGGATCCAGTTTCAGCTTTCTACTTATGGCTAGCCAATTTTCCCAGCACCATTTATTAAATAGGGAATCCTTTCCCCATTTTTTGTTTTTTTTTCAGGTTTTTCAAAAACCTGCAGATGTATGGCTGTAGATGTGTGGTACTATTTCTGAGGACTCTGCTCTGTTCCATTGGTCTATATCTCTGTTTTGGTACCAGTACCATGCTGTTTTGGTTACTGTAGCCTTGTAGTATAGTTTGAAGTCAGGTAGCATGATGCCTCCAGCTTTGTTCTTTTGACTTAGGGTTGTCTTGGCAATGTGGGCTCTTTTTTGGTTCCATATGAACTTTAAAGCAGTTTTTTCCAATTCTGTGAAGAAACTCATTGGTAGCTTTATGGGGATGGCATTGAATCTATAAATTACCTCGGGCAGTATGGCCATTTTCACGATACTGATTCTTCCTATCCATGAGCATGGTATGTTCTTCCATTTGTTTGTGTCCTCTTCTATTTCACTGAGCAGTGGTTTGTAGTTCTCCTTGAAAGAATAAATTCTTAAAATCCACCTTCTGAGCCTAGATTCATATAGAGTTCATGGCAGGCCCTTCCATGTTCCCATTGATAGTCTTCCTTCCTGCCATTTCCCTTACCATCCTATATTCCATGTGTACACACTACTTTAGACTTCTTCAAAGTTCCCATTTCCCTTCTAGCCTTTTCACATGCTATTATTCTGCCCGGAATGCCATAAATCAATTCAATGTCATCTCTTAAAATAAGCATCCTCTGACACATCCAGGAACACCAAAATATGCAAAATATGTTCTCCTGTATGTACCCATTTCTTTGATTTTACTTTTATTGTAAGTCTGACTTGTAAGACTTAAATTGAGTCAGACCTGCAAGTCAACCTATTAACCTCTAAATCACTGGAAAGCAAATACTATGTTCTAACAGCCTTTGTTAACCTAGGAGCTAGTACAGTATTTAGCACAGGCTATGTTCACAAAAATAAATATTTGCTGGATACATGAATAACAGAGTGCTAGCCATGTATGTCTTAGTCTGTGCAGGTTTCCATAACAATACCATTCTAGGTGGTATAAACAATATAAATTTATTTTCATATGCTTTTGGAAGCTGGAAGTCTAACATCAGGGTGCCGGCATGGTCAGGTCCTGGTATGGGCTCTCTGCCTGGCTTTCAGACAGACACCTTTTTGCTGTGCATTCACGTGAATTTTCCTCAGTGCTTGTGTTGAAGGAGTGGAGAGAGAGAGAATGAATCTTTCTCTTCTAATAAGGTCCGCAATCCTATCAGAATCAGACCCCACCTATATGACCTCATTTAGCCTTAATTACTTCCTAAAAGTTCTATCTCCAAATACAGTCATACTAGGGGTTAGGGCTTCAACATAGGAATTTTGGGGAGACATAATTTAGTCCATAGCAATATACAACAGTATTTCTGTTATATTCATGTATAGCAGTAATCAATATATTAGAATATTATCAGTTCAGCCAGGCCCATTCCCTTCTATGTTGTCTCATTTTGAAACCGGTGTCTTTGTCCTTGCTCTTCAAGCTGAGATCCCAAGGTAAGAAAAATATGTTGATTTATCACTGGGCAATCCATAAATCCGCATCCATTTCCCCAATCCTCTTGATTTGCATAAGGAGCCTCTTGTCCCAGCCTGACACTGGTAGAAATAGAAATGTACCAATTAAATGATTGTTCTGCTTATCAAAATCCTCACTGGAATATGTTGGGCAGGAAGCAATTTTCTCCTCTCTTATTTTCATGAATATACATAGGATTGAAACACTGAAACCAAACACACATTAATCAGATTCTATAAACAAATGATGGTCATTCTGATTCTTTTTTTATTTTATAGCTTTAGAAAAAAACATGAATAAAGATGGATGACAAAGTCATATTTTAAAAGGTTTAACAGTTTAGAAAGAACGTATATATGTACTTTTCTTTTTGAAGGAGATGTTTTAGTTGTTCATTACTTCACAGATAATAACTTTGAAATGCTAATTTTCCCCAAGATAATTCAGCTGTTAAATCACCAGTGAATTTAATTCCATCCACTAATTCCAGCGTCTGTGTTCCTCCCCTGTCACTAGCTGCCTCAAAAAATCCAAAACTTAATTTTTATTTTGCTCTGCACTTTGCACATTATTTTGGCATATACTAACTTAACCCATCTGTTCACAACAGTCCTGTGAGCTGGGCATAAAGAAATCGAAGGTGAAACTTTTTTTAAGAGACTAACACAGGGAGGGCCCCAATTGAAAGAGTTTAATGCTGAGCATTATTAGTCATTCTGGGATTCACAGCACCCAATGCACACCATTGCTCATATGGCCCTGATGATTGGCAGGCCTGCCCCCTTTCCTAGCCTGTCCTGTCTAATGTCTCTTCCTTTCTTCATTGCAGCTTTGGTGTCTAGTTCCTTGGGAAACTGAGCCCAACCACTGAGTTGCTTAAAGTTCCCCTCTCCAGACTTCTTTTGTATCTAATGAATGTCTTTAATTGGATGTAAAAAGCACCCACCATAAAAAAATGAAAATATAGGCTTTTTTTTTTTAGTTTTAAAAATTGATTAAAGTTTTATGTATATCTGAAGTACACGTGAGTATTACATGTACAGAATGTGTCACGATAAAATCGGGATATTTAGGATATCCATCCCTTTGAGTATTTATCATTTCTATGTGTTGGTAGCACGTCAAGTCCTCTCTTCTAGTTACTTTGAAATACACAAGATGTTGTTGCTAAGAATAGTCATTCTTTTCTGCTATCAAACATTAGAACTTATTTCTTCTAACTGTATGTTGTGTCCATTAATAAACTTCTCTTCATACCCCTTCCAACCCACCCAACCTTCGCAGTCTCTGTTATCTATTGCCCTATTCTCTATGTCCATGGCATCGCTTTTTAGTTCCCATATATGAGTGAGAACATGTGGTATTTGTGTTTCTGTGCCTGGCTTATCTCACTTAACATAATTCCCTCCAGTTCCATTCATGACGCTGCAAATGGCATGATTTTATTTTTTATGGCCAAATAATATTCCATTGTGTGTATATATACTACGTTTTCTTTAGTCCTTCATTTATTGATGGACACTTGGGTTGATTCCATATCTTTACTATTGTGAAGATACTTCAATAAACATGGAAGTGCACGTATCTCTTTGAACACTGATTTATTATCCATTGGCCAAATACCCAGTAGAGAGATTGCTAAATCATACGGTAGTTTCATTTTTGTTATATCTATGGTTAACAAAGGGCTCATATTCAGAATATAGAAAAAGAACCTCTGCAAATTAATAAGAAAAAGACAAACAACTTCATTGAAAATGGCAAAAAAAATTGATAGGCACTTCAAAAAAATATTCAAAAAGTCAAAGTACATGAAAACTCTCATTAATAATCAGAAAAAAAGCAAACTAAAATCACAATGAGATGCAATTTCACATTCAAAAGAATGACTAAAACTTAAAACTTCTGACAACATAATTATGGTGAAGATATAAAATCCACTGGAAACTATAGTCTTCTGTTGGGTTAATTAGCATTATTTTTCATGGTTAAACAATATAACCTCAATAATGCAGAAATGTCATTCCTAGATGTATAGCTAAATGAAATGAGTGCATATCTACACAATAAGACGTGTGGAAGCATTTAAGTGATATGCAATAGTAAAAAAAAAAAAAACTGGGGAAAAGAAGCTTCTGTCAATGATAGGTTAAATAAATTGTGATATATATACATTGGAATTTTATACTATAAAACATTTTTTAAATTACAGCTATATACAACAACGTAAGTGAATCTCAATTAATATAACATTAAGCAAAAGATGTCAGACACTAAAATAATTGATGCCGTATAATTCCTTTTGCATAAAATTAAAAATCGGAGAAAACTAATCTGTGACGTATAGAGTCAGGATAGCTTTTACATTTTGATAGGATATGAAAAAACTTCTATAGTGACAGAATATTTTGTTTCCCCACTTTTGTGATAGTTGTATCGGTTGCAATTACTTTGTGATGATTCATTAAGCTGAAATATGATTTGTGCATTTTCTTATACGCTGCATTTTGAAAACAAAATTTTAAGTATTTTGTATTGTTTGAGGCTAAAGGAATGTAAAGACACAATAAAAATACCTGCTACATCAGAAAAATTACAGAAAAGAGCTGGAAAGGAACCTTAGATGTTCTGTAGTTTAATACCCTCATTTATCAAGCAGAAAATGTGACTTAGGAAAAGTCGCAGGAATTGGGTTTTTCTTGACCATCATATCTGTCAGTATCTCAAATAGTAAAAATTGTATTACACATTTATATGATCATTTGTTCCCTGAGAGCTCAAATGAGGTCATAAATTTTGTTTAGGAAAATAAGTAGTTAAAGCGTAACTGTAAGGACATGCGCTCCAGCCCCGCTGTCCTAGACTACTGGGCAAACATCCATTCCCCTTTTGGGAAGTCCTTTCACCCTGTTCCTGAGACTAAGCTGACAGTGGACATGTAAACATGCAGAAAACAAAATAAAGAACATACTGAAAGATTTAATTTATTTTAAAAGTGCACTAAAAATAACAGTTATTACTAGATAAGTTATATAACAATACAGAACAGAGAAAAACACTGGCAAATGAAAATATGAGGTTAGAATAAATTTGCTACGAAAAGGAAAGAACTCAGGTTAGTTCACAAAACAAATGCTTATGTGCTATATTTAACAGGTATGTCTAGAAGGAAGAGAAGCAGAAAAGTTTAAAAGAAAAGAATGGGCAACAAACTAGAAAAATGCAGGCCAAAAAAAGTAGAGACCTGTTATAAATAATAAGAAAGTTCAATTCAGAACAAAATGCATTAAACTTGATAAAATAGGTACCTTATTAAAATAAATTTATTATAAAATAAAAAATTCTTACACTATTTACTGAATATGTAAAAATATTTAATGAACCAAATTATATGGAATTCAAATTCATAAAGCAAAACCTAATGCGAATATAAGAAACAAAAGAAGAAATATAATAATACTTATGTATTTTAGTTCACCTTTTCAGTACATATTAGGTAATATAGATAACGTGAGGATACAGAAGATTTAAGTTACAAAACTAACAATTTAAAGCTATTACTTCATGACTAACTTAATGCCCTCAAAGGAAAATAGAAAGTTTTCTTCGAAGGGTCTGTGAAAGATTTGCAAAAATTAATACATATTAAGATGCAAGAAAACCTTAATAAATTTCAAAAGGAATAAAGAATACAGAAAAGCCTTTGACGAGGCAAAACAGTTTTTAAACTTTTAAACTTTAATTAATAAAAACTTCCATTCTATTAAAAAAAAACTTTAAATAGTAAACTGTTTGAAATCATGTGTAAATCAAAAAGAAAATAAAAAGAAATGACTGGAAAATTATAATAATAAAAACATATAACAGAACTTTTGGGATTTAGCTACAACAATAGCCAAAGGAAAATTAATATGTAATTGTGTTACTCAAAAAGAAAGAATGTAAATAAATAAAAGCATCTATCTGAAAGTTAGATAAAGAACAACAAATTAGCCCAAGGCAATAAGTAAAAAGAAAAAATGTAAATGCACAAATTAATAAAATAGAAAATTACAAACTAGTGGGACTACCAAATTTAAAAACCTGTTTCTTTGTGGGGTAAATAGCAGTAAACCAGATAAAACATAACCAAATCCAATTAAGAAAATAAAAACAATGACTTTTTAATACACACTGTGAGTAACAAAGACATAAAATATTGTTTTGCTCAACTCTATTAATAAAGATTTAGCTAAATGGAAAGGTAAATGATTTTCTAGAACAATTCATACCAACAAACTTTACTTCAGAAGGTACAGAAGATATGCACAGTCTAGTCACCATCGAAGAAGCAGATATTTGTCGAAACAATCACTCTCCCGAGAGGACATTAAGACCAAATCGTGCCCAGATGGTTTAAACGATGCAAGAACAGATAACTAAAATATATTTAAAGTGTTTCAGAAGATAAAAAGAGAAGTACAGATTATAAAATATTTTTATAAAGAAAATGAATCTAAGAAAGGTGATAAATGTATGGGGGTACTTCCTTAACAAGAGAGAGAAAAAAAATTAAAAAACGTGAGTAGAAGGATGGTTACCAGAGTCTGGGAAGGGTACTGGAGGGATGATGGGGAGGGGAGGATGCTTAATGGGTACAAAAAACAATCATTAGAAGGAATAAGACTTACTTTTTGATAGCACAACAGGGTGATTATAGTCAATAATAACTTAATTGTATATTTTTAAATAACTTAAAGAGTGTAATTGGATTGTTTGTAACTCAAAGAATAAATGCCTGAGGAGATGCACACCCTATTCTGCATGACATGCTTATTTCACATTGCATACCTGTATCAAAACATCTCATGTATCCCATAAATATATACATCTACTACATACCCACAAAAATTAACAATAAAAAAATAAAAAAATAAAAAGAAAACAAAATAAAATAGATGCATACCTCGACAATATTGCGTGTTCAGGTCCAGACCACTGCAAGAAAGCAAGTTGTTACAATAAAGCAAGTGATAGGAATTTTTTGGTTTCCCACCACATATAAAAAGTTATATTTACACTATACTGTAGTCTATTATTTGTGCATTAGCATTACATCTTTAAAACATACATACTTTAGGCCAGACGTGGTGGTTCACACTGTAATCCCAGCACTTTGGGAGGCCGAGGTGGGCAGATCACTTGAACCCAGGAGTTCGAGACCAGCCTGGGAAACACGGTGAAACCTCATCTCTACCAAAAATACAAAAAAAAAAAAAAAAAAAGAAAAGAAAAGAAAAATTAGTGAGGCATGGTAGTAGTACACCCCTGTAGTCCCAGCTACTAGGGAGGCTGAGGTGGGAGAATTGCTTGAATCCAGGAGTTCAAGCCTTCAGTAAGCCAAGATTGCACCTCTGCACTCTAGCCTGAGGTAGAGCAAGACCCTGTCTCAAAAAAAAAAAAAAAAAAAAAAAAAAAAGTTGTAGTTATTAACCTGCTGGAGGGTGTTGTCTCAATGTTGATGGCTGCTGACTGATCAGGGTGTTGGTTGCTAACAAGTGCAGTAGCTATGGAAATTTCTTAAAATAAGACAACAATGAAGTTTGCTGCACGGATTGACTCTTTTTTCCACGAAAGATTTCTCTTTAGTATGTGATGCTATTTGGTAGCATTTACCCACACTAGAATTTCTTTCAAAATTGGAATAGATCTTCTCATACCCTATTGCTGCTTTATCAACTAAGTTTTGGGAATGTCCTAAGTCCTCTGTTGTCATTATAACAATGTTCACAGCATCTTCACCAGGAGAAAATTCCATTTCAAGGAACCACTTTCTTTCTTTCTTCATAAGAAGCAGCTTCTCATTGGTTGAAGTTTTATCATGAGATTACAGCAACCCAGTCACATCTTCAGACACCACTTCTAACTGTAACTCTCTTGCTATTTCTACCACATCTACAGTTCCTTCTTCCACTGAAGTCTTGAGCCTTTCAAAGTCATCCATGTTTGGAACTGACTTCTTCCAAACTCCTGTTAATGTTGATATTTTGACCTTCTCCCATGAATCACAAATGTCCTTAATGGCATCTAGAATGATGAATTATTTTAAGTTTTCAATTTACTTTGCCCAGATCATCAGAGGAATCACTTCTATGGCTAGAGTTATGTGAAATGTATTCGTTTAATAATAAGACCTAAAGTCAAAATGACTCCTTGATCCATGGGCTGCAGAATGGATGTTGTGTTAGCAGCATGGGCATAAAAACAACATTAATCTCCTTGTGCATCTCCATCAGAGCTCTTCGGTGACTAGGTGCATTGTCAATGAGAAGTAATATTCTGAAAGGAATCTTTTTTCTGAGCCGTAGGTCTCAAAAGTTGTCTCAAAGTATTCTTTAGTCCATGTTGTAAACAGAAGTGTGTTATTTAGGTTTTATTGTGTTATTTATAGAGCACAGGCAAAATAGTTT
This sequence comes from Macaca nemestrina, assembly GCF_043159975.1. Taxonomy (NCBI): domain Eukaryota; kingdom Metazoa; phylum Chordata; class Mammalia; order Primates; family Cercopithecidae; genus Macaca; species Macaca nemestrina. The sequence goes on along the minus strand of NC_092132.1, from coordinate 13,612,910 downwards.
TTGCATAATTCTTAAGGGCCCTAAGATTCTCAGAATGGCAAATGAACATTGGCTTCAACTTAAAGTCACCAGCTGCATTAGCCCCTAAAATGAGAGTCAGCCTGACCTTTGAAACTTTGAAGCCTGGCATTGACTTCTTCTCTCTAGCTGTGAAAGTCCCAGATGATATTTTCTTCCAATATAAGGCCGTTCTATCTGCACAGAAAACCTGTTGTTTAGTGTGGTCACCTTCATCAATGATCTTAGCTAGATCTTTTGGAAAACTTTCTGCAGCTTCTTCATCAGCCCTCACTGCCTCACTTTGCACTTTTACGTTATGGAGATGGCTTCTTTTATTAAACCTAATGAACCAACCTCTCCTATCTTCACACTTTTCTTCTGCAGCTTTCTCATCTCTCTCAGCCTTTGTAGAATGGAAGAGAGTCAGGGTCTTGCTCTGGACTAGGCTTTGGCTTAAGGGAATACTGTGACTAATTTCATTTTTCCAATCTGGACCCCTAAAACTTTCTCAACATGAGCAACAAGGTTGTTCCACTTTCTTACCATTTGTATGTTCACTGGAGTAGTACTTTTAATTTTTGTCAAGAACTTTTCCTTTGCATTCACAGCTTGGCTAACTGGCACAAGAGACCTTAGCTTTAGGCTTATCTTGACTTTCAACGTGTCTTTCTCAGTAAGTTTAGCATTTCTAGCTTTTGATTTAAAGTGAAGAGATATGTGACTCATTTTTTCATTTGAACACTCAGAGACAATTGTAGGGCTATTAATTGACCTAATTTCATGACTGTTGTGTCTCAGGAAATAGGGAAGTCCAAGGAGAGGGAGGGATACAGGAGGACAGAAGAGAGCAGTCAGAACATACACAACATTTATAATTAAGTTCACCATCTTATATGGGCACAGCTCACGCAGCCAAAACAATTACAAGAGTAACATCAAAGATCACTGTTTACAGATTACCATAATGACAATATAATATTGTCATATTAAAATATTCTAAGAATTGCAAAAATGTGACACAGACAGACATGAAGTTGTCACTTGCTGTTGGAAAAATGGTGCCGATAGACTTGCTCCAGGCAGAGTTGCCATGAACTTTCAATCTGTAAAAAGCGTAACATCTGTGGTGCACGATAAAACAAAGCACAATAAAATGAGGTATTCCTGTAATCACAGATTTCAGCAGGTCTCTCTAAGAAAGACATAAAACCTAGAGGCCATTAATAAATGAATACATTTGACCACGTACGAGTTAAAAACCTCTGCATATAAAAATGTTCATAAAGTCATAAACATAAGACAAAGAGGAAAGAAAATACTTCCAAGATAACATAATCTGTTACCTACAAATGTAAAGAGTGTATCTAAATAAATAAGAATTCATTAGAAAAACAGGCAGAGGACAAGGACAGAAATTTCACAGAAAAATACATTTTGCTTTTAAACACATGAAAACACACTTACTATTTGTCATAATTTTTTTTTTTTTTTTCTTTTGAGACAGAATCTTGCTCTGTTGCCCAGGCTGGATTGCAGTGGCACGATCTCGGCTCACCGCAACTTCTGCCTCCCAGGTTCAAGTGATTCTCTTGCCTCAGCCTTCTGACTAGCTGGGATTCGGGCATGCGCTATCACGCCCAGGTAATTTTCTTGTATTTTTAGTAGAGATGGGGTTTCACCATGTTGGTCAGGCTGGTCTCAAACTCCTAACCTCGTGATCCGCCCACCTCAGTCTACCAAAGTGCTAGGGATTACAGGTGTGAGCCACCGTGCCTGGCCTATTTGTCATAATTTTTAACATGCAATTTAAAACTGTAATGGGCTTTCCATTTATATTTATCTTACTGACAGAGATTATAAAGTTGGTATGGGGGAGTTACTAGTAAGAAAGTAAATCAGTATAATCTCTTTGAAAGGTAATATGGAAATGTCTACTAAAATTAGTAGTTCTTAAGCCAACCAATCCAGCAGTTCCATTTCAAGAGATTTACCCTACAGATACATGCACGAGGAAATAAGTAGAAAGTGTTTATTTCAGTGTTGCTGGTATTAGCTAAGTCTATAAGCAACCTAAATGTTCCTCAATGAAGCAATTTACTGATTTAATTTACTGAATCAAAGAAACCATATTCTGTTTGTACTGACAGGAAATGTTCTCAAAGTGACATTGCTAAGAAAAAAAAAGATGCAAAACTGTGCATAGCATGCATGTATAAGACGTATCAAATGCATGTGTGCATCTGTCACATTTCAGAAAGATGCCAGACCCTGGTAACAGGAGTTGTCCCCAGGGGGATCTGGGGAACTAAAAGTCTGTGTTGGCAGAAGATTTAACTTTCACTGTGGACCCTTTTTAATTTTTTCATATGCAAGTGTTAATATTTTTATTAAAATCCTTAAAAACTAAACAGAGTGATAAAACGCAAGTCAGGTTCACCATGGCCTCTAGACAAATAATAACAATGACAGCAGTAATAATGAAAGCTTAATAGCAAGTGCTATGCTATTTGTCAGGGCCTCTGCTAAGCACTTTATATGCATGGTCTCCTTTAGTCTTCATCAGAACCCGAGGAAATGAATACTGATACTGTTCGCATTTTACATACGAGAAATGTGAAGAATAGAATCTGGATTATAAAAGAAGACTGCCTGCCTCCAATGAATGAGCTGGGGGCACCTCAGCCTGCTGGAAACATAAGCAGCAGCCATCATCTCCCTGTGCAGAGAACAAGATGTTATCCTAGCAAGTTGATTCTGTTCAAGGGAACAAAGTTTCTCAGAATGCCTGTCTCAAAGGCGGAAACCTGTGGTAGAACGTTTACTAACCTTAAAGTCAAAACTCCTGTCTTACCTGCTGTTGTCAAATCTTAACTGTTGTCTAAAAGCCTTGGACATATGTAAAATGGGGATAATGTTTTCTGTTTTACACATGAAGTATTCATCCCATATATAAGAAAGCTTAAAAACAAATGAACTATACAGAACTCTCATACAGGGCCATACTTGGTCAGCCAAGGGCTCCAGGATAGAGACCATGAGTCACTCATTCTGTAGTGACCAGGATATTTGGAAGCAATGCAAAAACTTGACAGCTGCCAAGATAGACAGGAGTTCCTCTTATATGATAATAGCCCTTCTTTCCAATTCAAACACAATGATTCCCTGTGTAAAAGGTAAACCCTAAGTCTTGGCAGCTCTCATGAATTGCAAAGGAAAACATGGTATTACCACACACCCAAGTCCAGCACTGAAAAATATTCCATTGCTTTTCCAAATCAATACTGATTGAGACCCAGTGTATATGCCAAATGAGGTTTAGTAGGAAAACTATGACTTAAATTCCTCCACTAGACTGTAAGTTCCTGGAGAACATGTATGGACTTCTATACCACTAAATTTATAGTATAGCACAACAAGCATTTGTTCAAGACTCAGTGGGAGGGTGAATGGATGGATGGATGGACGGATGACCACAGAATTTTACTAAAAATAGGTAATTGCTTAACTTGTAACATAAAATGTAATCCTTCTTATAGAAGGCCATATGATAGAAGACAAAAGGTATAGAATTTGGAGCTCAGAAGATTGGGGTAAAAATTCAGGTTCTTCTTCTTACTAGTACTATTACTCTCAACAATTTACATATTCTCCATGAACTACCGTCTCTTAACCTCTAAAACAAAAAATATTAACACACTGTAGTTGTATCTTATGAAGTAGTTTCTGAAATATGTGCATAAGACAAAACCAAAACTATCCTTGAAAACATCTTAAGTCATTAACAGAATATTATATACATAGCTTTGCGATACTACATAATTTCTCCATACGAAGCCAGTTTTTCCCTCAGTAATAAACAGGTTGCTACTGCTTTGATTGAATGCCAAAAATAGTTCATAATTTGGATCTATTTATTATTAAAAATGCTTTTTTGCTTATTTCTTCTGCTGAGTATATGTAAATGAATTACAATAAGGTATAAGGTATAACTCCTGTATATGTGATTTCTGTTGTAATATAACAGCTTCATTGAGATGTAAGTAACATACGATAAAATTCACCCTTTTAAATTGTAAATTCTGCGATTTTTAGTATCTTCACTAAATTGTGCAACAATCATCATTAAATAATTTTAGAACATTTTCAAATTTCTTTTTTAAAGCTGAATGCTGTTCCATTGCATGGATAGACCACAGTTTAGTTAGCCATTCATCAATTGATGGACATTTGGATTATATTCACTTTTGGGCTATTATGAATAATACTTCTATGACTATTCATGCAAAAGTGTCTGCATGGACATACATTTTCAATCTTTTAGAGGAACTACTGAACTCTTTTCCAAAGTTGCTTCACCATTTTACATTTTCACCAACTATATATGAGTTACAATTTCCCTACATCCTTGCCAATACATGTTATTGTCTGACTTTTTTATTCTAGCCCTCCAAGTGGATGCAAAATGGAAAGTAGTATACATATGCTCTCTGATATCTATGTGTTTTCTCACAGGATTATTATTGAGTATATGAAAGCATGTTTTAACCAGAGTAGAGCTACAAAAATATTTGTATTATTATTGTTGTTATAATTATGAATAAGTAATATGCTATGCAAGGTTATTCATCTTAAAAACAAAGAAATATAAGAAAAAAAAAGAAACCATCTCTGATTAAGGGAAGGAAAGGAATTTGTTGGAAGAATGTTTGCGGGCCCATAGACTCAAAAGGAAGGATGGAGAATGTGACTCAGAAGACAGGCAGAGCCCACGACAGCCTGAGAAATTAGCCCAGGCCAAAAGATCATGAAGCAAGACAGTGGTGGGAGAGCTGCAGCCACCGCCCCATCCAGGTGAATCTGGTACCCTAGCCCTTATCACTCTGCCACATACCTTGCCACTCCTGTAGGAATAAACTTTAAGTTTCTCCTACCTCTTATGTCACTTACCCCAGACCAAAAGTTCTGGAAGGCAACATTCAATTGGTCAGTCTTTGTTGGTCCACTGGGAGCAGGAAGAGGAATTATCTCCCTTGCTTTAGCTTTCTTGGACAAATCAAAGCCAAAATTCCCGTTACAGATAACATACATAGAAGAACATAGTATGGTGCCAGGCACACCACAATAATGTGTAAATATATTTCTGTTCCTCCTCCTTTCCTATAATGAATGTATCTCTTGAGAAAAGGGAAGGGCCGTGCTCACTAACTACTGATGATCCTAGTTCTGGTCCATACTATTCAAAAGCCTTGATGGGATCCAAAAGGCTCCTTTATGCACCTGGAGAGCTTAGATAATTCCCAGGGGCAGGATCAGCTCCTGTTTGATTTAAATTAGTGTTTCTTAATCCTGCCACATACTAGAATCACCCATGGAGCTTCTTAAAATATTAATGTCTGGGTCCTACAGTGAAAAATTCTAATTTAATTGGTCTAGTGTGAAATCCATTATTAACAGAGTTTTGGAACCTCCTCCAGATGACTCCAGTGCATGGTCAGGTTTGGGAACCACAGGTCTGGAGAAAATGATTAAATTTAATCTTTCTGTGTTTGCTTTTTTCTTTTTCTTTTTTTGAAGCTCCTGCCTCTCAATTAATATAAATGGGCATTACAGATGCACCTGCAGTACAAGAGAACTTGTCAAAAACCTCTGGAGAGGAGTTAACCATGCAACAATGAGAGAAACACATTCAGATAGAAAAAGTATCTCAAAAATTCGTGCAGCACTAAACAGACTCCCAACTTAGAAAAAGAGAAACAGGTTTTTAAACTTCCTAATGAACATTGCACTTAGCTAGCTGTCAAATATACAAACAGACTAATTTTTCATTCTAATTATTTTGGGATTTTTTTCCTGAGTAACATGATATGTGGCTAGAATTCCTAATTCTGTGTATTCATTAATTGATGCTTACTTAGGCTGATAAAAATCCTCCAAGCCTCAGTCCACAACAGCAGCTGAACTCCTTACTAATGAAACATGCCAGTGCAATTTTGCCTCAGAAACTTAGCCCTGAGGTATTCAACCATATATATATATATATAAAATTGGATATATATATAATTGGATATATAGCTATATATTTATCTAATCATGATATATACACATATATGTATATGTATATTCAATCATGAAATATGGAGATACATATCTGATCATATACATGGATATATATGTGTATATATGATATATATATCATACACATATATATGAATGTGTGCATATATGTATGTGTATATGTGTATGTATGTATATTTAATTGATAAATAAAAATCATATATATTGGCCGGGAATGGTGGCTCAAGCCTGTAATCCCAGTACTTTGGGAGGCCGAGACAGACGGATTACAAGGTCAGGAGATTGAGCCCATCCTGGCTAACATGGTGAAACCCCGTTTCTACTAAAAAATACAAAAATCTAGCCGAGCGAGGTGGCAGACGCCTGTAGTCCCAGCTACTCGGGAGGCTGAGGCAGGAGAATGGCGTAAACCCGGGAGGCAGAGCTTGCAGTGAGCTGACATCCGGCCACTGCAGTCCAGCCTGGGCCACAGAGTGAGACTCCGTCTCAAAAAAAAAACCAAAAAAAAAAAAAACCCATATATATTTAAAGTATAAAACACGATTTGATATACACATACATTGTGTAATGATTATTACAATCAAACCAATTAACATATCCGTCACCACTCATTAGATCCCCAGAACTTGCTGATCTTGTAACTGAAAGTCTGTAACCTCATCAGTATCTTGCCATTTCACCTGCACCCTCAGACCCTAGCAACCATCATTCTAATCTGTTTCTATAAATTCAACTTTAATAGATTCCACATGTAAATGACAAATATAGTATTTGTCTTCCTGTGCCTGGCTTATTTCATTAGCACAATGTTTTCCAGGTTCATCCATGTTGTTACAAATGACAGAATTCCTTTCATTTCTGTGGCTGATTACTATTTCCTTGTGTGTGTGAGAAGGTGTGTGTATGTATGTGTGTGTACACACTTTGGTTGTTTCCATATCGTGGCTATTGTGGATAATGCTGTAATGAACATGGGGATGTAATTATCTCTTCAAGGTACTGATTTCATTTCCTTTGGATATATACCCTTCAGAACTAGGATTCCTGGATTATGAGGTAGTTCCACTTTTTTAAAGGAATCTTTTTTTTTTTTTTTTTTTTTTGTAGTGGCTATACTAATTTACATCCCCAACAATAGTATTCAAGCTTGGGTTCTCCACACCCAGGCCAACACTTGTATCTCTTGTCTTCTTGATAATAGCCATCCTAACAGGTGTGAGGTAATATCTTACCATGGTTTTGATTTGCATTTATCTGATGATTGTGATGTTGAGTACTTTTTCAGATACTCATTGGCCATTTGTATGTCTTCTTTAGAGAAATGTCTATTCAAGTCCTTTGTACATTATTTGGTTAATTGGTATTGAGTTGTGCAGATTCTTTGTAAATTTTGGACATTCACCTTTTATCAACACATGGCTTGCAAATATTTTCTCTTATTTCATAGGTTGCCTTTTCATTTTGTTGAAGTTTTTTCTTGGCTGTGAAGAAGAAGTGCTTGGTCTGATGTAGTCCCACTTGTTCATTTTTGCTTTTGTTGCCTTTACTTTTAGGATCATATTTTAAAAATTTATTGCTAAGACCAATGTCAAAGAGATTTTTCTCTCCGATTTTCTTCTGGGAGTGTTATGGTTTCAGATTTAAGTCTTTAATTAGTTTAGTGTTCATTTTTTGTGTATAGTGTAAGACAAAGGTTTTATTTCTGTATTGTTTTTTTCACACGTGGACATCCAGTTTTCCCAACATCATTTATTAAAGAGATTGTGTTTTTCCCACTGTGTATTTTTGGAAACTCTGTCAAGGATCAGTTAACCATAAATGGGTGAATTTATTTCTGGGCTCTCTATTGTGTTTCATTGGTCTATGTGTCTCCTTTAATGCCAATACCATACTGTTTTGATTACTGTAGCTTTATAATATGTTTTCAAATTAGGACCCTCCAGACTTGTTCATTTTTCTTGAGATTGCTTAGGATATTTGAGTATTCTTGTGTTTTCCTATAAATATTAGGATTTTTAAAAAATTATAAGAAATGCCATTGGAATTCGGATAGTGACTGCAAGTTACAAAATCAACATACAAAAATAATTTGTGTTTCTATACATTAACAGTGAACAACACAAAAAGTAAATTAAGAAAATAATCCCATTTACAATAACATCAAAAAATAAAATACTTAGAAATAAATTTTAGAAAGTGGATGAAAACAATAAGACATCAATAGAAGAAATCAAAGGAGACACAAATTCATGGAAAGACATCCTGTGTTCATGGATTGGAAGAATTAATGTCATTAAAATGTACATACTACCCAAAGCAATCTACAGATTCAATGCAATTTCATCAACACTGCAATGACACTTTTCACATAAACAGAAAGAACCTTCCTGAGCCGTCCAATTTTGAATAAATTCATATTCCTGCCACCTTTAAGGAAAAAGTGAAAGGAGCTGGCTAAGCTAGAAGGAGAACAAATGGTTATAAAAAGGGTTTCATCCTGTACATTTCAGGTATCTGGCAGCTGAAGCAGAAGCAATGTTAGTCAAGGAAAACCAAAGATCCAATGTCAGACAAGTGAGGAGTGTATCAGTCTAGAGGGTAGAGGCATAATTAAAATTGAAAGATGAAAGTAATACTCTGCAGTGAAACAGAAATTGTGTGGTGAGCACCTGTTGTTTTGCACCTGTCGTTTGAGGCTGCATAGCTCTATAGCTTTGTTTTTGTTTTTACTTTTTTTGCTTTGTTTATTTGTTTTCTAGCTGTGTCCTAATTTTCTTTTGAGAAATTATCTCCCCATTGCATACCATTTTAGTGGAACAATCTTATCAAGATGCCTGCCTTCCTTTGGCCAAAGAGTGGACAGATGACCCCAAAATAAGCCAATCTGATATTCTTGCCTGGGAATCTGAATATTAAGCACAGAGAAGAGGACAGAATGTGGCTGGAAATGATTCATATTGCCTATCACTTTCTGCTCCAATCATCAGGGTGGACCTGGATCCTTTCTCAGAAGACTGGCTGTTCAGCTTTCCTTGTGATTCTGTTAGATACCCTCCATTCTTCCAACAAATTTGCATTTTGCTTAAAATAGCCAGTTGGTTTTACTACTTGAAGCAAACAAAGGAGACCCCAAAGCATTATATTAGTGGGATATGATAGAATATGCTACAGTAATAGACAATCTTTCAAGATCACTGGCTTAAGCCAGCAATATTATTTTTCTATACAAACTCTACGGTGGATCCAGTTGACTCTTCAGGGAAGTTTTTCTTCAGCTGGTTACTTAGCCCCTCACCCCCTGTTACTTTGATCTTATGACAAAAAGGCAGATATTCCTTGATTTCCGTAGCTTTCCTACTAATCTTTCAACAATAGTTACTGCTCGACTAACTGTTTGGTTCTCCCCACATTTTCTCATTCAATTTCAAATAAAAAACTGATTAGCCTAGCAAATCTCCATTGCCCTTCTTTAGATTCCAACTGATAAGTCATCCAGACTGATTGTCCTTGAGTAAAATACTCAGCTCTGCTTTAATCAGTGGCTGCCCCTCAACCAAACATGAGCCTGGGATCACCTCCCCTAGTGGAGCCCAAAAGCAGGGCACCATATGTGAGCTACTCCTGCTGGACTTACAAGAATTTAAGAAGCATCGGTTGGAAACCACTGGGAGAGCTTTGGGCAGAAATATGAACTAAATTCCTATCAGCAGAGTGACCTTGAAACATCATGTTACTTTTGGGACCCCCTGATTCTTCCTCTGTAAAATGGGTTAGCCAGCAGTGTTTTCACAATCTGGGAAAATTTATAAGGATTGAGCTTAGAATTTCATGAGTGTTCAGATGGTGTCTATTATGACATTTTGTAGTGAGGCCAAGTTATATAATAATGTAAAATAAAATCTTGAAGACAAATAGATAAAAATCCCAATTTCACTAAATTATGAGTTCTTAGGTTTATTGTCAGACCATTCAATCATGGTTTGTAAAATGATATTAACTATTCCTGTTAGATAACTGTGTTTTATCAACTAAATAAGGTAATGTAGGCAAATTGCCTGTGATACCACAGCACCTGTAATAAACTGTAGCTTAACAAATAAGATTGGGTGATTTATCCTTGGTCACAGAGTAGCAAAAGTAATTCAAACTTGAAATATCCGGTCCTACAGTAAGAACATAATAGGCATTAAAAAGGGTCAATTAAGTTTAATCTATTTCCAACGTTACTGCCTTGATTATATCTGTGTTTTAAGTTTATTCTGGCTCAAGTAACACCTTTTAATTCCCCACAGGTGGGTAGTGCTTCACGTTTTACAAAATCCTCTCTCATAACATATATCACTGCATGTCTGTGAAAGGAGCTAAAAAGAAAGGGTTCAACCACAGTTGCCTCACCCATAAAAAGGGATAATAACACTAACCTTCACAAAATTGCTCTGAGCATCAAAGGATACCATGCCTCTATAGTGCTTATCACAGTGTCTGGTAAAGTGTAGGCATTGAATATGTAATGGCTTCATCTCCTCCCTTCTGCCAGCTTTATCCTAAATATTATAATTCATTCATTCATGCATGCATGCATTCATTTATTCAGCAAACAATTATTGATGTTCCAGGCTCTGTGCTAGGTGCTGAAAATATCAAGATGAATACAATATAATATTTTCAGCTCACCCTTTTGTGTATCCACTGCATTTATTTATTAATGCTTCTGGGATTTTCCCCTGGTACTTTAAAGTAGTCTTTTCCCCATACTACACCATCTACACAGTTTGAAAAGATTCCTTTTTGCTTCACTCCGTGTCTCCTTTGGCACACTCTGCCTGTCCTGTCGACGCTGACACCCATTAGCACAGCCACTGGGGAAAGGTGTAAGTTCCTGCTCAACAGACTGGACACTAACCCCATCTAGCAACTAGAGTCTCATCGATTCTTCCAAGTCTGAAGAAAATTATTGCTCAAGACTAAAAAAGAGAGCAGCTTCATTTAGTTGACAAATAGCTTGACTGCCTGCCTCCCAGGACTAGAGGACTGGAGAATTTGCGGTAATTACTTATAAAGGCAGACTTAAACAAAATTTATTATTCTGCCTTAATAAGCTTGCAAATCAGAATCCTCCAGTCTTCCTCCTCCAATTTCTATAACGGGAAGTACATCCCTTTTAAAAAGTACAACAAGTTACTGTCCTCAAAGCATATTTACACATTAATATACAATTATGCAACTCTCACAACAATCTTTTGGATAATACAGAATTGGTGATTTCATCTCTATTTTCAGGTGAACAAACTGAGTTACAGGTAGATTCAGTGGCTCTCAAGCTTCCCATCAGCAGAGCTCCTTACAGCCTAAGATAATACGCTTTGCAAAATTTTTGTCAGAGTTCAGAACACAAAATATATCTACAGTATAACCCAAACTATGAAAACAAGTGTGAATGTTCATAGAATAAAATGACAAATGTGAAAAGAAACAAACATAGGAACATAGTTTGTCTCTGCAAGATAAAACTATAATAGCTTTTTTCATATTTTTTAAATTTTTCTATAATGCATATATACATATTACTTTAACAAAGACAAAAGTTAATTCATATTCTTTTCCAAAGAGTTATCACTTTGCAATCAAATGAAATAATAATTTACATATTCCTTTTATTCATTCAAGGCAAAAAGAGGAATTAAGGCAATTAAAAACAACAAGAAGTAATGGAGATGTTTCCAATCTACTAAGAAAAACAGACTTTCTGAGAACAAGGCAGTAAATTTTCACAAAAGAACATAAACAATCCTCAGACCAAGACATAGACAAGGCCAATCCATGATTATGTATGGAACAAGACTTAGGCAATGCCACTCTGCAAACACAAAAATGACTGAGCATCCTCTCTTCTGAATGATGTCCCATTACTCTGAGTGGTTACTGCATCTTAGCATGACCATTCCCACGTGCTTTAATTTTCCTGCTTCCTAGATGCAATGGACCTGAATTGTGTTCCCTGAAAATTCGTATGTGAAGCCCCAATCTCCAATGGGATGCTATCTGGAGATGGGACTTTTGGGAGGTAATTTGGTTTAAGGAAGATCGTGAAGGTGGGGTCCTTATGATATGATTAGCTCCCTTATACAAAGACACCAGAGAGCTTGCTCACTCTCTGATTTTCTGCCATGTGAGGACACAGGAAGAAGGCAGCCATGCACAAGCCAGGAAGAGAGCCCTCACCAGAATCTAGCCATACTCACATCCTGATCTCAGACTTCTAGCCTCCAGAATGGCAATAAAATAATTTCTATTGTTTAAGCCACCCAGTATATGGTATTTTGTTATGGCAGCTTGAGCTAAAACACCAAATAAAAATTATTAATATATTCACTCACCAAATTGAGAACATTACACTTACGTTAAATGTCAAAGTTCTCCAAAGTGAGTCACTGTGATATCAAATTGCTCTTGGTAAAATTATGGCATTTAGAAAGACATGTACATGGATAAAACTTGTAATGCAAAAACATGAAAAAACACAGGGTTTGGCCTGGAGGGAGCTTAGATTTAGGGCTCATGATAAATGCAAAAATGCTAACTTATGTCTCTGGAATCTGGACGTAGACTAGCTTTGACCAACTGCTGGCCCAGGAACCCAAAAGTCCAGGCAGATCGACTTTCTCCTTAAAAAGTCACTCAACATAGGCAGGGCGTGGTGGCTCACACCTGTAATCCTAGCCCTTTGGGAGGTCAAGGTGGGCAGATCACAAGGTCAAGAGATCGAGGCCACCATGGTGAAACTCCGTCTCTACTAAAAATACTAAAAATTAGCCAGGCATGGTGGTGGGCACCTGTAGTCCCAGCTACTTGGGAGGCTGAGGCAGAAGAATCACTTGAACCTGGGAGGCAGAGGTTGCAGTGAGTTGATATTGCACCACTGCACTCCAGCCTGGTGACAGAGTGAGACTCCATCTCAAAAAAAAAAAAAAAATCACTCAACGTATACCCACACACTCTATAAGAATCCCCTCCCAATTTTTCTTTGCTGAGATTCTCCCAGAGTTCCCCTAGAGTGCCAAAAAAAAAAAAATCTAACTTTTTTTAAGCTTCAATTGTGTTCCTATTGGCCATTCATTGGTCAGAGCACATCAACTATCCTAGAGGTCCTACTAAGATTCCAGCAAGAAGCCTACCACCGCAAAACAGGACCTTGAAAACAGTGTGCTTATATTAGACCCCTTGAGACTCCACCTGCTCAAGGCAATTTTGCCTACTACAGCAAAGTAAGTCTCATAATGAAGCTAAGTTTCATTATTGCTTGAAATCTGGAGTGTTATTTATATTTGTTTTCTTAGATTTTTGATTTCCCATCAAATTATATTGTTCTTTTGCAAAATTTAGCTTTTAACACCATCATCTATTGTCTTTCTGTTTGTCCAATATCTTGAGCACTTTTCATCTTTAAGAGAAAGTCTATGGAGAAAAGGTAGACATAGATCCTATATAAATCTATCCTCAAGCTGGCCCCAAAAGCTGATGAGTTCCAATGTTCTCATCAAACTGACAACCTTTGGATAAACTTTACTTTGGATCACCTTATCAAAGCCCTATAAAGACCTTCCTCACAATTTTCTTTGTTTTTCTGTTTGATTAGAGCTGCTGTGTCCAAGTCAGTCTGTCTGGACTTTTGGGTTCCTGGGCCAGCAGCTGGTCAAAGCTGGTCTATGTCCAGATTCCAGAGACATAAGTTAGCATTTTTGCATTTATCATGAGCCCTAAATCTAAGCTCCCTCCAGGCCAAACCCAGTGTTTTTTCATGTTTTTGCATTACAAGTATTATCCTTGCACATGTCTTTCTAAATGCCATAATTTTACCAAGAGCAATTTGATATCACAGTGACTCACTTTGGAGAACTTTGACATTTAAACAACATTGATCACTTGTGAAAAGTCTTAAATAAAAAGAAAATAAAATCTTGGATATCCTAGGGTTTGTATTCTTTAAACGTTATGGGGAAGTTCCCACAAATTTTGGATTTTAAGATTGCCTTCCTGAAAGACTTTCCAAAACTCAGGATGGAGAACAAAAAAGTTGATTAAGAATTTAAACTTGCATTTGAAGCCTCATTGGCTACTATGGTTTGAATGTTTGTTGCCTCAAAGACTCAAATCAAAATTCAGTTGTCATTGGAAAGGTATTAAGAGGTGGGACTTAAACAGGTAATTAGGCTCCACCTTTATGGGGCAGGTTGAATGCATTTAGAAAGGGGCTTTCAGAGTTGGGTTTTCTCTCTTTGCTCTTCCATTTTTCTGTCATTTGAGAAATAATGTTCCTCCTCCCTGGAGAATGCTTAATTCAAGGCACCATCTGGGAAGCAGAGACCAGGCCCTTGACAGACACCAACTTGCTGATGCCTTGATTTCAGATTTCCCAGCCTCTAGAACTGTGAGAAACAAATTTCTGTTCCTTGTAAATTACCCAGTCTCAGGTATTCTGTTATGGGAGCACAAAATAGGCCAAGATACTGACTTCTACCTTGGTTGGAAAGGTTTGATTGGCAGGACCTTGAAAATAAATTACAGGTTAGTAAACCCTCAAGAAGCATTGACATCCTGCCCCCACTTACACAAAGACATTTGTCAATATTTTAAACAAAAGAGTCACTAGAAATTTCATTGTCCCATCCTAGCCAATAAAGAAATAAGAACTAATAGTCTCTGAGGAATTTTGATGTGGCCTTACAGAAGATGAAATGCCTAATTTCTAATGATAGGAAATACATAATCTTTTTCTAATTGACACTGGGACTATTCTGTTCATTCTACATTCTACAACTATATATCTCTTTTTAGAGTCATAAGATTGGTCAGGTGGTGATGATCAGTAATGATTAATGATATTGTGCATATTTTTATATATCTGTTGTCCACTTTCATGTCTTCTTGGGGAAATGTAGATTCAAGTCCTTTGCTCATTTCATAAATCACATTATTTGGGATGTTTTTGTTATTAGATTGTGTCAGCTCCTTATATACTTTAGATATTAACCCTTATCAGATACGTGGTTTTCAAATATTTTCTCTCATTCTGTAGGTGTCTTTTGGAACCTGTTATTGTTTTCTTTGCTGTGCAGATGATTCTTAGTTTGATTTAGTCCCACCTGTCTATTTGTGCTTGTGTTGCCTATTCTTTTGATGCCACATGTAAGAAATCATTGTTAAGACTAATGTTATGAAACATTTCTCGTATGTTTCTCTTCAAAGAGTTTTATAGTTTCAGGTCTTATATTTAGGTATTTAATCAATTTGTGTTGATTCCTGTGTATGATGTAATATAAGGCTCAATTTTATTTTTTGTGTATGATGTAATATGGGGCTCCAATTTCATTTTTATTTTGTTTCCCCAGTGACATACATTGCATAGACTATCCTTTCCCCATTGTGTAGTCTTGGCACCCTTGTCAAAGATTACTTGACAGTACATACTTGGCTTTATTTCAGGGATCTCTATTCTGTTATATTAGTCTATATGTCTGTCTTTGCCAGTGCCATATTGTTTTGATTATTGTAGCTTCGTAATATATTTTGAAATCAGAAAGCTAAAGGCCTCCAGTTTTGTTCTTTTTTTTCAAGATTGTTTTGACTATGTGGGCTTCTTTGTGATTCAATATAAATTTCAAGATTGCTTTTTCTATTTCTGTAAAAAAAAGTGCTATTGGAATTTTGATAGGAATTGCCTTGAATCTGTAGATCAGTTTGGGTAGTATGGACATTTTAACAATGTTAAGTCTTTGAAACTATGAATAAGGGTTATCTTTCTGTTTACTTGTGTCAACTTTCACTTCTTTCAGCAATGTTTTATAATGTTTAGTATACAAGACCTTCACCTCCTTGGTTAAGTTTATACCTATTTTGTTTTTTAAATAGTATTGTAAATGAAAATTTTTTTAATTCTCTTTTCAGACTGTTTAACGTTAGTGTATAGAAATGCAACTAATTTTTTCATGTTGATTTTGTATTCTGCAGCTTTGCTGAATTAGTATATTAGCTTTGTTGTGACATCTTTAGAATTTTCTACATATAAGATTATGTCGTCTGAATAAAACAGATAATTTTGCTTCTTTTATTATTTGTTTTTGTTGTTGTTGTTGTTGTTGTTAAATTATTCTGGATAATACTTCCAGAACTAACTGGAATAGAAGTGGTGAGAGTGGGTATTCTTGTCTTGTTCCTGATCATAGAGAAAAAGATTTGCTTTTTCTCTCCTTGAATATGATGTTAGCTATAAGCTTTTTATATTTGGAATTTATTGCATCTTTATTTTTGAAAACAATGTAAAATAATATATTTCATAATATGCATGCAAGATAATGATATGCTTTGGGAAAAAAAGAGAAAAATTTTGTCTTAAAGTGAATGGGTCCAAATTATGCTAGAAGGAGGTTAATGTGACAATTGACAAGAGAGGGCCAACGTGATAATGACAGAAGAGGTAAAAGGAGGCTGGATGCAGTGGCTCATGCCTGAAATCTCAGCACTTTGTAAGGCTGAGGCGGAGGATAACTTGAAGCCAGGAATTTAAAATTAGCCTGGACAACATAATGAGATAGGTGTTTAAGGCCAAAAAAGTGAGCTATGACCACACTACTGTGCCTCAACCTGGGCAACAGAGCAAGATTCTGTCTCTATCTTTCAAAAAAACAGTGGTGAAAAAAAAAAAGGTCAGATTCTGGATATCTTGAAGGTAAATGTAATGTGACCTGCCTAGAACAGGGCCTAACACAAAGTAGACTTTAAAAACAACACATTTATTGAGGGAAAGATACACCAAAAAAAACGTAAAATGTTGTTAACTCTGGGAAAGAAAACTCAAAATCTTGAATCAGGCATGGTACAGAGACTTACTTTTAACTCGATACATGTTTACACATGTTCCCAAAAACAATTTAAAATGTGATTAGACCAATAAGAAAAGTTATTTCAATTCCTATATGCATTGAACTTGATGTGGGAAGTCAGTCCTATAGCTGGATAAATGAGTATATCTCTTATACTCCCAAAAAAGTGAAAGAAATTATCCTAATTAAAGAATGAAGAAAATTCCATATTGGTTTTTCTTCATCAAAGAAGAGATCACCCTATTCCTTGTCCGTGAGATAGTTCTCTGACGAAGTTTCCATAAGGAGGAACTCTTGTAACAAGAGACACCTCTCTATCGTGGTAGTAGAGAATCCAGCCAAATACTCTACATGGTAATCCTTCAGGCAAGCAAGTGGAAATGACAAACCACTGCAACCTGTGATTTGGACTACTTTTAATTTCATATGCTTCATGAATTCCCCTTTTCTACTTAGAATTTGAGAACCTCTTTTGAAGACTGCTGCCCAATTCAGCTAAGAAAAAGATAGCTTGTCTATATTTGAGCATTCAAGGAGAGCACTGTCTCCGCCATGGAGACCAGTGTAATAAAATAAGGAAGTCCATCCCAAAGGGAAGCTGAGACTTTGTGAATGGGGGCAAGAAAGACTGACCAACCATCTCTTCTTTCTGGAGAGCCTCTTTCCACAATAAATCTAAGGGCATATAACTGTGATTTTTCAGTAGCAGACATATGTCCTCTAGGTAAGGACTCTATGCAGATCTTCTTGTGACTCTACTGAAGGTAAGTCTCCTCACAGTACTAGTGATACTTTACCTCTTCCCTCCCCTCCAGACTGCAAGTATTCATTTTCCTTCTTATGTCTACACAAAAAGTGAAAGTTACCATCCCAGCAACCTATCACCTAAGCAAGAAAATATGCACTAATTTTAACTAAGAAGACAAAGAAAGAAAAAGAAAAATCAACAACGATCAAAACTTCAGTACAAGAAGAACATTATGACATCATCAGTGATGACTGCCTGCTTGAAAGCTCTCACAAAACTGTCACTGATTCACTGACTACAGCTTCTTTTGGCTGCTGCTGTAGTTGACCTTAGGCCAGCATATATACCCCCTGATTGTGGCTCAAAAAGGAAACCCATAGGTTGGTGCCTCTGGTAAAGTAAACTAGTAATCTAGTAATCAGTGAGCTCACTGTCTCCAAGAGTTTGTTAGGATCAGATTTATAGTTCCTATGGAACTAGAAGGCTGTCCCTCCAATTAGCCTCTGCTCATTTATTCACTGGTCAGTCTACTTATGTGATAAAATTGCAGATGAAATCACTACTAAACAAGGAGGAGGCAGTGAGGTCCACTATGTTGGCCAAACTTCAAACATCAGGAAAAGGCTTGGATCAGGTACTGCCATTTTGAAACACTGATTAATTGTGTTAGCAGCTGAGGGATGTCAGGAGCCAAGATTATCCAAAACGCTGCTGCATTAGCAACACACAAAACCTGTATCGTACCACAAGAAAAATGTGTTTCTTGCTCATGGTCCAGTCCAATGAGTTAGGGGTAGGGAATTCAGAGAAAATTCTCCTTTACACAGTAGTTTAGGAACCCAGACTACATCACCCACCGGGTAATTGAGTCCCCTGCAAAATGCCGAAAGAACGTAAAGAATTGCTTGAGTTTTATGGGCCAGACCTGAAAGTAACATATACCTGTATACATGTGATTGCAGGTGCTTCCCCCGTCTTCCACATGATCACATGACAAAGAGAAAGTAAGAGAGTCTAGGAAGCCAAATTCACTTGTATAGTAACCAGCTCTCCCAATCTCTGGTAACTAACCCAGGAGGACTCACTCACTCCCACAAGAGGGCATTAATCTATTCATGAAGGATCCACCCCCATGACCAAAACACCTCCTACTAGGCCCCACATTCCAACTCTGCCACATTGGGAAACAAATTTCAACTTGAGTTTTGGTGGGGACAAGCCGTATCCAGCTCTCACGAGGGATCCCTCTATGAAACTGGTCTGGATAATGATAATGATAGCGATAATATATGTAGGACACTCTAAAGAATGAGGTACACTTTGGGAGGCTGAGGCGGGCAGATCACGAGGTCAGGAGATCAAGACCATTCTGGCTAATATGATGAAACCCCATCTCCACTAAAAATAAAATAAAATAAATTAGCCGGGCATGGTGGCAGGCGCCCGTAGTCCCAGCTACTTGGGAGGCTGAGGCAGGAGAATGGCATGAACCCGGGAGGCAGAGCTTGCAGTGAGCCGAGACTGCACCACTGCACTCCAGCCTGGGTGACAGAGCGAAACTCTATCTCAACGAAAAAAAAAAGAATGAGGTGATGTATCCAGAGTCAACTAGTATGAGAACTCCCGCTGCAGCAGACCCTACCCAGCTGCCTTAAAGAATGAGAAGTCAAGCAGCTTCTTAGGCAGTGGCTGTGGGAAGTAGGTATAGGGACTATTGTCAAGAATGAGAAGTCAATAACTCGGTCTCCTGTAACCCAAAAGCAGCATATCTGTTAGAAATGTGCCTTGGGTCATATAGATGGATTTAAAAGAGGAAGGTCAGAAGCCCAAAACCTCCCCTTTCTATCCTTTTTACAAAGTTGTTCCACAGGGGATAATTGTAATTTCTGGAGAGAAGACAGCATTCCAGACAAAACTGGAAAAAATGTCTTTTAAAACTTCATTAAACTTCAATTAATCATATGTTAAGAAAACAATACACAGGAAATATGCAGCTACTTAATAACTCATGAGTATATATCACAGACATTAAATTGCCCTTTAAGCAAATACTTGGACGCACACAGTTATCGATAATTATATAGCTTATCTGACACAAAGGAAAATTAAAGGAAGTAGTTTGGGCTTGAGATTCAGTTAACTTTCAGTTGGCTTGTTTCTTTAAAAGACAAGCCCAATAAAGTGGCTGCCTAAATGACCATATTTGGAGAGTTTCCCAATGATCCTGCTTGGCAAAAGATAGTTCCCGCCTTGACCTTCTGCAGTTTCTGAAATTCTACTTGTCACTTCTTTGGGTGAATTCAAAGATGCTCTTGAATGTTATTAGGACTCAGTAACTGTCATAAATTCAAATTAACACTTCTGTGGAGTTCAGTTTTCAGAAACCTGAGTATTGAGAAAATGAGACGCATGGTAATCCGAGTAAGAGCTACATTGCTAACCTCGATAGAGGTCTCTGGTTATTTTCTGTGACCCCTTCTTGATCCATTTTGGTTCAAGAACAAAAACACTGAAGAGCTTTAGAAGACAGATTGGGTGGAGGGGTTAGGTGGAGAGAGGTCTGCAGGGAGATCTTAGTAACATATAATGTTGAGGCAAAAGTCACTGTGGTTTTTGCTGTAATGACAAAACCACAATTGCTTTTGCACCAACTTAATAGAAGCCATTGTTTCTTCTTGAAGAAAGTCATTTTTGATTTTTTTTTTTTTTTTTGTCCAGGAGAGGTTATTTTTCTATTGTACTTCTTCTCTCTTTGACCTTCTCTTGGGAAATCTCATTCTTTCTCTTACTCTATTCTTCACTTCAGCCTTTCATTTTCTTTTTCCCCTCTTTGTGTTCACCTACCAAGGAGTAGGTATGGAGCATAGGGTCTGGGGTCTCCTCATATATGAGAGAAGGGAATGAGAGTAGGTGAGGTCAAGGGCTATCATGAGTTTGCACCCCAGCACCCACTCCACCTTCCCCTCTCTGAATCAAACATGGTTAGAGTGAGGCTAATCATATTCCTCTGCCCAGTCCTGCTAAATCAGAATATTTCCATCCCACCGGCCAAAAGGATGTTCTCAAAAATGAATCCCATGACAATGAAGCTGAATCCCAAGACTTCTCTGGGATTGTTAAACTGTAGGGCATTAGTGATGGTTTGCCTGAAGCTACTGCAAGGAAAGAGATGCTTGATAAAAATTATCCATGAAGGAAAACATAACAGAGATCTTTGGATGCTAAAACTAAAGTCATGATTTGGTACCCTGGATCCAGTCATGCCTGAAGCCAGAAAGAACTACCTCTGTAATTTATGTGTTTCTGAAAATACTCATTTTAAAGAACATAAAATATTTAAGCATTCTGACATGTGGAGCCAGGAACCTCAAGTGATAAAACTATCAGTGTCCCTTCTACTAAAGATGGTCTGTAATCTAGATCAGGGAAATGAATATTGGCTCACCTGGCCCAGACCACAAGGGATGAAAGCCATGCACAAATTTAGGGTAAAAAAAAAACCCAGCTCCCATGAAGAAGGATTCTTGCATAAAACTGGTATGGATCTTAACTATTGCAGTGGTTGGATAAACATGCACTTGTGATAAAATTGCATAAAACCAAATGAACACACATATACGCAAAAGTACATAAAACTAGTAAAATCTGAATAAGGTCAGTGGGTTATAAGAATGTCAGTTTCCTAGTTGTGATATCATACTATAGTTAAGCAAGATGTTACCTCACGGGGAAAGCAAAATGAAGGGTACACAGAATCTCTCTATATTGTTTCTTACAAGGAGTTGTAAGAAACATGATGTGTGAATCTACAATTATTTGAAAAATTTTTTAAATGTTAAGAAAATACTCATAAAATGGAGTTGACATTCTCCTAGATCTGCTTCATGTGTATGCTATCCCAGAACATCACAGGAGTGACAATGACCAACATGATAAGAGGTACAGAGTGGGAGAAGTTTAGATCTTAACCACATGCATCATGATTAATAATTTAGAAAAATATATTAAATCTGTACCATTTATAATAGTCCTGTATTAGTTTTTAACGATTCATAAGAAATTGCTACAAACTTGGTGATTAAAACAGCACCTATTTTTTATGTGACAGCCTGTGGTTCAGGAGTTCCTTGTGAGACTCTCACCTTAATCCCTGCCTCTGGTGGAGCTTGTAGTGTTCAAAGGTGCCAACACTACTCCACATAATTCCATCAGATGACATATCACAACATATTTTGGTAATTGTTTATATGTTGGTTTTCCCACCAATAAATGGTGATACTTCAGAGCAGGGGCTATGTCCTATATCTTTCTGTATCCCAGGGTCTAATGTGGAGCATGGCTCACAGGTGGTGCTCAATAAATGCTATCAAACACCACCACTGATGAAGCTTTCTGCAGATCTCAGTAGGAGAAGGAGTGAATATAGGAAGCTTGCACATGTTGCAATACATCGCTCCTCCCATTTCTCTTACCCTGTTTTCAGGAAAACTTTACTCCTACCTCCCAGGGAGGCTAAGTACTTAGGAGCTGCCTTCAGCCACTGCCTGGAGCCTTGGACCATCCCACTAAATTTAGCTCCCTTTCCTTCACTGTCTCCTTCTTTTCCTTCCCTCTCAGCAGAAGCCAGCCAACAGGACCGGCAAAACCCAGTGACATGTACGTTTTCAGAACTGACTGAAATAGAGGACAGTGAAAGCCCAATATCCCTTGGGGAAAGGAATTTCCTCACTTTTCAAAGCTCACATCATTTCCACCACCTATAAATGCCCCAGTTTCCAGTTCCCTCAGTTGAAATCTTTAGATATCAATGGTAATGCACCTTATAACCTGGTTACATCTTTTTCTCCCTCTTTCACCAAAGTCAAAATTAAAGAACCTCCCTAGTACCTGAGACTTCACCTCTAGATGTTAATAATTCAGTACATATTTACTGAGGATTGCATGCAAAGTGGAGTGTTACAGGCTGTGGGAGAGGTCAGAATAAATAACATTGATGGAAGCAGAGACTGTCATATTTGGAAGGGGCTTTGGGAAGCATCAAAAATCCTGTTCCAGAGAAGAAAACTGAGACCCCCAAGGAGCAGAATTGTGTACCTAGGCTGGTTTCTGCAGTGAAGGAGCCTATAGTCCTTCTGGGGAGACAAAGCATATATACAGAGAAAATTAGGCAGCAACATGATAAAGGTTCCGGGTCTCCATAGGCTAGTGAATAATTCAAAGAGCAAACATGGACTTCAGATGACTGTTCAGCAGCAGCAGCAGCAACTTCACTAACAGCTATTGCATGCCACTGAATGCCAGATACTCTAAGTGCTTAACAGGTATTCTTTTATTTAATCTTCTCTCTAAACGTAAAAAAAAAAAAAAAAGGTTATGGTTAACTTATCTCAAAGATGAGAAGTTGAGGTTCTGAAGGTTACGTTTTAAGGCTCTGGAGTTAAAATTTGTTTGCCTTCTTTTTTACACTGGGAGCATTTCTTAGCCTCTCTAAGTTTCTATTTACTGATCTGTTCAGTGGGGAGATAGGAGCCATTAAGTTGCTATTAGAGTAACCTGCGTCAGTGAGTGAGACGTGCTTCATAGCAAGCCTGGCCCGCTGATGGTGCTCCTTTGAAGTCAGCTATTAGCATTCTTGGCATTGTGATGTTGTTGTCATCACTATTGTAGCTTGTTTTTGTCAGTAACTGGAGTGGGCTTTGAGCTGCACCATTAGGAAAATAGCGAAATGCAACTTGGAAGAACGTAAAGACGATGCATTTTTTAAAGTATTGATATGATTAATAATGTTAATGCTATGATAACAGCAAACACTTCTATGCATTCACTATGTGTCCGGCAATGTATCTTTAGGAGACAGTGATTAGAGTTGGGTGTCTGGAATAAAAAGTTTATTGTGAAGGAGATCTAAGCAAGAAGGTGGAAACTCATTATAGAAAGCATTGATTCCCAGCAAGGAACTCTGAACTGAAAGTTGCAAAGTGTGTGGTTCAGAGGCAGTGCCCCCTCCTCACCTGAAGGGGAGAGAGAGCTTAGCCCCTGGGGCTATCCCAGCAAGATAATGAGAATGTCTTTAAACAGGAGGAAGTGAGGTCCAAAGTACATCAGAATCGTCTTAGGACAGTGTCAGAGAGAGCCAGAGTGGCATGTGCAAAACAGGCCCCAGAGCAGTGGGCCGGTGGGAAAAGTGTCAGAGTCTGGGAATGCTTTAGGCAGGGCTGAATGTCAGTAGAGAAGGCAGATGGGGAAGTTACGAGTTGACATGAGAGGTGTCAAGATGCACTCTGCATGTTTTCTGAGATGGGCAATTGTCCAATGCCTGCAGTATGCATTATGTGGATCATCTAGTCTATTTAAAAGATCAAAGTAGGATAAAAGAGGAAAAACAAGGGTTATGATGCCAACATTTATTCATTTATTTATTATTTTATTCACTTATTCTCTTGACATTTAATGAGCACCCACTAGGTGGTTGGCCCCAGGTGGTTGGAAAATTAATGAGAAACAAGAACAACATGGTAATGAACAAGATGCCTGGCACTGTATCAGGCCTGTTAGACAAGCTAATTGTTCCTAATCCTATAAACAATCCTACTGTGTAGGCTTTATTGTTACCATTTGTTGAGAGAAATTACTCTCAACAATGGGGCGATGACTAGGGCTCAGAGTAGTGAAGTAACTTCTCCAAGAGTAGCAAGAAATAGTTCATCCAGGATTTAACTCAGCCAGTTGATTCAAACATCAGAAGAAAAATTAAAGAAAGAGAAGAAGAAAGAATCTCCCCAGTTTACATTCTCAGAATCTCCCAGCAGCTCATTTCTAAAGTGGCTGTGGTTAAATTTAGCAGCTGACAATTTCTTCCCAGTCTGGTGTGCATGGCTGACTGCAAGATTTTAGGATGCTGCTCTTTGATTAGGAGAATCAAAACAGGCTGCTGAGCTACCCTAGCCCAGCACGATGGGGGCTGGACTGGAGAGTGAGTCAGCCAGGAAGCCATCGTGAATGTCAAGCACAAACATCCCAGAATAGCTGCCCACTGGGCATGAGACTTCAGTGGCTGCCCCATGACTGCCAGCCTGTGAATTAGAGATGGCAGTGAGCTTGACAAGAAGGGTCTGAGCCAAAAATAATCCCTGTTGGCTCCAGAAGGCTCCTGAAAAAATGAGAGCTTCAGGTAGGAGCAAATTGGAAGTCCTGGAACCAATGAATTCAGTATGGATTGAAAGGAGCTCCATTCTGTGTGCTACCCATGACCAAGGCACAGGGCATGTTTGACCTGAGATTGTCTCGGGAATTGCAAGGGGCTTTTTTAGGAAGTTTAGTCTGCCAACATAAGGTCCTAGGCAAAAAAGAATATGAGACTGATTGGATTCGGGAACTAAAATGCTCATTAATCATGAAAAATAAAGTAGACCTACATTTAAGAAAAAGAGAGAGAGAGAGAGAGATAGGTTTTCTGACACTGAATACTTAAACAGGGTTTACAAAGTGTTCGGCAAAGGATTTGGTACTGGAGATACAAAGATAAACGATGCATCATTAAATACTGAGTTTCCACAAAGTCCAAACTCCTTAACTATATACTAAGGGGTTCTACTTTTGGGAGGATGCATAGTGTATTCGTTTGGATTCCTTGGGTCAAAAGAAAAGAAACACAACTCCAATTGGATTAGGGGAAACAAAAGAGGATGTTTTACGCTCATGTAATGAAAGTCCAGAGTTAGGATGTCTTCAGGTATGGCCTGATCTAGGGGACCTAGGATTCCAGCACTCACTGAGGTGGAAACTATCTTGAAAACATATAAATAGGCAAAAATAGAACAAATTGAAATAAAAATGTTATTGGCCTTCACTTACTATGCCTTGCACAGGTGGGAGTTCTGGATGGCAGACCAGAGAGCAGCCACTCACCAAGAGAACCATAATATCACAAAATAAATCATAAGTATATCTTGGAAACCACAGGTTGCAAAACCATAGATATTGCCAAGGTATTTAATGGAGCAGACTTTACTAATACCATGTATGGGATTTCAGCCTTAACTCCACTTTTTATATACCTGTGTGATTTTGGGCAAATAACAACTTAACTGAGTCTCAGTCCCTTCATCTGTAAAATGTGAATAGCATTAGCTCTTAGCCCAGAGAGTTGTTGTGAATATTAAATAAAATGATACTTTTTGAGCACCAGATTATAAGGAAATTTCTTGTAAATGTTAGCTAGTTATTATTATTGTTATATTTCAGGGTTCTAGGTTCAAATTTTTGTGTGACTCAATGCTATGACATAGACAGATAAATCTACTTTTCTCTACAAAATTTTCAATAGCCACATGCTGGGCTTGGCCACTCTTTCTCGGGGTTGGAAGATTTTTCTTTCTCTTTTATCCTTGTCTCACAGCTATTGATATTCAGTTTTACATCCCATACTCCTAAAGCATTATATACCTGTTTCCACACTAGTACTCATTACCTTGAATTGCAATTAATTATCTTCCAATTAAGATTCTGAACAACTCAAGGTCAAGGGCTCAGTCTCATTCATCTTCGTATTTTCATGTTTCACAGAATGTCTAGTATGTCATTGATATTTAATATTTGGAAAGCTAATTAAAAAGAAGGAATATTAGTTAATCCATCTCTTGTTTAATACAGTAACTAAGTAACACAAGGAAGCAGAAGCAAGACCTAATGAATTTCCATAGTGTGCCAGGCATTGTGGTCTGCAAGTTATGACTGTTACGTTGTTTATTCTCTTTTGCAGCAAGGAATGCATTTGGGTACATGTATATGCCAACTTAGAATGGTTTACACAAATAGAATTTATTGTTCTTCCATTTTATAGGTGGGAAATTTCTGGCTTTATTTCCACAAGGAGTAGTGTGCTATCTTTCTGGTCTACTAGCCTTAGCTTTATCCCCATGCTTGTAAGATGGCTACTAGCTCCAGACAACACTTCCATATTCAAAGCAAAAAGATAATGCACCATTCCTTTCAGCACCCTTTTTCCCCTAGGAAATGAAAAACTACCCCTAGGGACTCACAATAGAACACTACCCATTTCCCATCTGCCACCCCTACTGCATAGGAGGCTGAGGAAGCACGAGTATTTAGTTGGACACATTGCTGCTCTGAACAAATAGGCAAATTTCTCATCTGGAAAAAAAAAACCAGAATGGATATTAGGAAGAGTCTTAAGAGTGTCTGCCACACTTCATGAAAACCTAATGGAATTGGCATTATTGCCTCAATTTCCCAAATGCAGAACCCAAAGTGGAGGAGTAAATCGATGTATGCACTTCAAGTGGCCGGTTCATGGAAAGCTGCCATTCAGGACTAGGCCCATGGACTCAGAATTCATACTCTTTGTTGTAAGCCACATTCAAAATGGATATTTCTGAAAAGAAGACATACAGGCCAACATGTATATGAAAAAAAAAAAAAAGGTGCTTAACTAACTATAAGGGAAATGCAAATTAAAATCTCACTCCACCTAAAATGGCTTTTATCAAAAAGACAAAAAATAATGGATGCTGGTAAGGATGCCAAGAAAGGGGAACCCTCAAACACTGTTGTTGGGAATGTAAATTAGTACATCCACTGTGGAAAACAGTATAGAGATTCCTTTTAAAAAAATACTACTACAGTATAATCCAGCAATCCCACTGGTGAATATATGTCCAAAAGAAAGGAAATCAATATATTAACATGATATACCTGTATTCCCATGTTTATTACAGCACTATTCATAATAGCTAAGCCATGGAATCAACCTAAACGCCATTAATAGATAAATTAAAAAGGAGGTGTGGTATAAACACACAATGGAATATTATTCAGCCATTAAAAAATAATAAAATATTGTCATTTGCAGCAACATGATGGAATTGGAGGTCATTATGTTAAGTGAAAGAAGCCAGGTGTGGAAAGGTAAATAATGCATGTTCTCACTTACATGCGGGAGCTAAAAAAGTGGATCTCATCAATATAGAGAGTTGATTGGTGGATATCAGAGGCTGGGAAGGGGAGTAGGCAAGGGAGAGGGATGAAGAGAAGTTAATTAATGGTTACAAAAATAGTTATATAGAAAGAATAAAATCTAGTTTTGATAGTACAGTGGGTGGCCACAGTTAACAAGATTCTATTATATAGTTAAAGTAGTTAGAAGAGAAAAATTGCAATATTCCCAACATAAAGAAAAGATAAATGTTTGAGGTAATGATATCCCAACTACCCTTTATAATTATATAAAGGGTCTAATCATTATATATAATCATTATATATTACATCCATGTATCAAAATATCACATGTACCCCCAGAATAGGTACAACTATTATGTATCAATAAAAAAAGGTAAACATACATGTAAATGTTTGTTTATATGTGTTTAAAACAACCAATATTTCAGCTTACAATTTTCTTATTTTGTAGGAAGAGGTTGTTTACCAAAGGAGGCAAACCCTTGACCTTCCTGCAATAGGCACTGAACGTGGACAAAATTAGCTGCTGCCCCTGTTTCCTGCATGCGTTGTAAACCAGTCTCATCAAATGTTTAACTAAATGTCAATCCAGTCTACCTCACTGCAAAATATGTTCAGCCTAAATTTTGAGAATCGAAATGAATCACAACGAGGCTGTAGGAATTGTGCAGAGCAAATAAACCCTCCAGTTTGACAAAAATAAAAGCTTAATCCTGCTCATTTGAAGAAAACTTTGGATGAGTCTATTCAGCTGGAACCTCCTAACAGCTTAGAGCACTAAAATGCCTTTGTGGCCTTTCTAATCCATTTCTGGTTTTTGAATAAAATTAATAACATAAATACCTTGGAGTTATAAGCTGCTTTCCTTCCTCTGGTTATGAGATTCTTTCTCATATATATTCCCCATCTGTCTTCCCCAAAGCCTAGTGTAATTTATGAAGACAAGAATAATTGTATCTGTTTTGCAGATCAAGGAATTAAGACACAGAGATGTGCAGTTACTTGGGAAAGGGCATCTATAGAGATTCATGTTGCTTTCTCGCTGTAAATTCTTATTAGGCTTTGTCCCAAACAATGAAAAAACTCGATTTATTTACTCCAGAGCTCCTGTTTCTTAGAAACATACTTGCTGTTGTTTCTGGAAGAATTAACAGGAGAAGTGGTGGTGTGGTCTGGCAGCAGCTGGCCAAGACCCCTATGTCAAAGTTTGCCCAGGAAATTTCCTTCCCTCCAGTCCAACTCTCTCCCACCCCAGACAAATTTTGTGGACTCAATCTCCTCAAGATTTTACTCTCTGAGAGTTTCATACTCTTTAAGGAATGCAGAGAAGGGTAGAAACACCCCCTACCAGCCCTTTCCTGAGAAGGCAGAGTGTTGAGAGAAGGTCCTACTCATTCAACAGCAGCAGGAACACTGGGGAAAAGGAGAAGCGTTCTGCCCACCCTGTCCACTTGTCACCTGGTGAAGATAAATCTACTTCCCATAGCATTGTGGAAAGAGATATGGTTTTGGAAAGGGCAAGATTGAGTTCAGATCCTAGTACTGATTCTCGCTAGCTGTGGGTCCCCTACCTAAGCTGCTTATCACTTTTCTTGGTGTCAGTTGTCACATCTGTGAAAGGGTAGGTCACGAGATGAGGCTTACAGACAGGTCTTGTAAAGATCGCCTGATATCATAGATAAAAAGCCCAGTAGGCACTTATTGCTTTTACCAGTGTTCCATGAAAAAAGGGAGATGTAGCTGCTATCATCTGCTGAACTTGTCCTTAGAGGCTGAAAGAGGGTCAGGCTTCACACTAAGGATCTCCAAGTTGGATGAGTGGAAGTTGATACTGATGAAAATAAATCATCCTACGGGAGGATGGAAATCAGCCTTGATGGAAATAAGTGATGAGCACACCGTGAACATAGACCTGACAGAAGGAGGTGGTCAGGCTCAACAGAAATGACTGGAAATTAAGCCTGTTCATAGCACCCCTCTCTTCTTCCCTCCACTTTCCTCCTTTAATCCCTCCTATACTGATACTACCCTCCTCCTGTTTTCCTAAACATCGCCCCACCCTTCTTCCAGTTAAAACAACTCCATCAAGAATATCTGCCAGATGGAGCAGAACTGGCTCCTGGGCAAATACAAATGACTGAAAAGCATTAAAAGCAATTTCAATATTCCTAGGAACCTGGGAAATGGGAATTTAAACAGTACGATACCT
The DNA here is from genome assembly GCF_043159975.1 of Macaca nemestrina. Lineage (NCBI taxonomy): Eukaryota > Metazoa > Chordata > Mammalia > Primates > Cercopithecidae > Macaca > Macaca nemestrina. The sequence goes on along the minus strand of NC_092132.1, from coordinate 13,583,020 downwards.
CAAGAGTGCTTAAAAAGGGGAGGGAGGTGGCCAAAATGATTTCTAAACAAATAGACATTTGTTTGTTTACAATTTTAATATCGAATATAGGTAGCTCTCTGAGTGTGTCGCAAGACATAAATAATTCAAATTGCAGGTTTTCTTTTCTTTAAATACCGAAATCATGAAGTATACCAACAAACATGCAGATATTTCTTTCCCTAAAAATAGCATACCAAAAACACAAGCAAGAATCCAATTCCTCGTGTGGGAGGCAAAGGGTGAAGGGTAAAGGGGTAAAGGGGCTCACTCGAGGTCTTTCCCAGTTAATGAGCAGGGAAACTGGATTGAATTGCAAAGGACCTGGCTCCTCTCTCCGATTCCTTACTGAGTGCTGATGTATGGAAACATATTGCAAAGTACTAGATTGTCTTCCTCCTTCCTTACTCCCTCGACACAGAGTCAAATGACTCCAAATAAAAATGACATTTAGATCAAAATACTAGAGATGTATTAAGACATCTAAAATTGTGCAGAGAACAAAATATATCAAGTAATGTATTTTCTGGCTCCCCCTCAGGACTGTCATCAAAACAGTGAAGAAGCCATTTCCCACCTCCCACATTAATTCCACCATCATCAGAACAGTTTTATATGTGCCTTTGCCAAATTGGAATTTGTGGAATTATGGGCAGAAATGAGTGTGCTGTCAGCTGCTGGGGTTTCAGAGTAAGAGGTGTGTGTCATTTTGGCAAGACAGGCTGGGGATCCCTGGGCTTCCACCTAACTGGAAAATGGCCAAAGACTAAAATTTTTCCTTTGCCTTCTACACCCAGTTAGCATCATAGGAAAGTCTTTCCAATTCTCCCAGCCAAACAAACAAACAAAATAACGACTCTTCCCTACTCCAGACATATACAGTGCCTACTGCTGGTATCTCCCAAAGGCCTTTTAACAGCAGGAGTGGTTTAGAATAATGAAAAGGAAACGTGCATCAAAATCAGAAGAACTAGGTGTACATTCATGACCCATTGCTCATTCATATGAACTTGGCAGCCTTACTATCTCTGATAGGCATAGCATAGAAGTCACTAGCTGTGAATGTTTACACTTGCTGGTTAATTCCGGGTGATGTAATGAGACAAACACAACCCCTTCACATTTTAGTCAAAAAGTCATTTGATGACAATTTGAGAAAAGAACATGATTTCTGGCTGTTATTTGAAAGCTTTTTGCCTCTTGGTAAATGATCAAACTGAGTCAAGTACAATCAAAGAAGAACCAAGGAATTGAGTCCCATAATAGAAGTGTCCATGACTACAGCAGGGGTGGATGCAGCAGAGGCCATGGAAATGAGGAGGACCTGAATCTGGTACCAGCTCCAGTTTAGACATTCAAGGAGGAAGCTGCAAATTGCAGAGGTGACTGTGGCTTCCACGTGGGAATGGACAGTCAAGAGCTGCTGCTCAATAACTTCAGCAATCCCACCATGAGGAGGTGATTCTACCTTGCAGAAAGACTCAGGATTAGTGCCTGGTGTGGGGCAATATAGCAAGGTGTCAAAGGACCTTGCTTTTTTCAAGGTCTCTCATGGCCAAAGGTTCTTTCAGGCCATGAAGGAAATGGCCAGTGTCTCAGCCCCAGTGATGCCAAATCTGTCAAGGCTTTTATAAAACAGTCTAGATCCTTTGAGGATCACTGAGATATTGAAGAGGAAGAATGTACAAGAACATTTTGCATGATATTGAAGTCCTACACAATACTGTTAGAAAACAAAGCCACCAAAAAAGCAACTATTTGGGTTATTTTTGTTCTTAAAACCATCACAAATTTGCCAAGTGATAGAAAACTGTGATAGAAAGTTTAGAATGATCTTGACTGAGCCTAAAATAAAGAATCCCAACCCTCTAAACAAGGATATTAAGTTGCATGAGTCAGAAGACACTAGGACATGAATCTATAAACATGGTTCTCTTTGAATAACAATCCAACTTGATAAGTTTTAAAATAAATTATGCAAGACTTCAGGAAACTTTCTCCAAACACTGATAAACCCCTTTCACTAAAAATCAGCTCTGCAACAATATGGACAATGTATGCTTTCCCCCTCCTTAAACTCTAAAATCAATATATTAAGCTACTACCTTACTATGAAAATTACACGTACTTTGGAGATAATACATTTTCTTTCCATAAGGTAGCCACAAGCAAAGTCAAATAACGCATTCTGGGGAACAAGCAATCACATCAAGAAATTTTTTATGCAGTGGAATGTTTGATTGCATTGAATAAAACCCTCATGTATTCCTATTCATAAGATTCTCACATCCTTATGCAAGAAGAAATAATTCTGGGACCAAGTCTCCCTCTCCTCTGATCAGGGTTTGGCTGGGCAATTCCTATAGCTCCTTCCTTAGTTCTTCCTTTGCTATGCTTTGGGTAGCTGAACAACTATGTTTCTGAGACATATCTCTTTAATGTTATATTAATGCTTTAAATTAGGTTAGAGTCGAGATATTTTGGCCTAATAGACATTCTGTCCATGTAAAAGAGCGTTGATTGTTTTCTCTCATTAATTACTTATTGATTTCCCCATTAAACTCCCAGAGGCAATCTTAGGTTTCTTTTTCCAGATCATGGGGACTCAAAGCTACTTTAGGATTGACTGTGGGATCATGGAAGACTGAAACAAGAGGCAAGAGCATGGTGCTGCTGGCCATGTTCCTATTTTTCACACTAAGGTGTAAAAGACTCCCAGAAAAATTGGAACAATTGAATAGAAAGTAAAGTCAAGGAGAAGGGAAAAAAAAGAGAGAGGGAGAGATGAAAAGTAGAGAGAGAGAGAAAGAGAAAGAAAGTGAAAGGGAGGGAAGGGGAGGGAAGAGGAGGGGAGGGGAGGGGAGGTATAATCACCTATAAGGCACTTACTCCCACTTATTCCCATTTTCTTTATGAGAACACTGAGGCTTAGAGAACTTAAATAATGTTTCCATACATTGCTAAGTTAAGAGGCAAAGCTGGGGTTCAGACCTAAGGAGTCTTATTGCAAACGTTCTCTCTTACCACAGTAGAAGTTATATCATCCCCGTGTGAGCTCCAACTAGCGTGAGAGGACACCATCCTCTTTCCCTCAGTGATGCTATGCTTTTACTGATATCATTACTCTCTGACTAAACCCTGATTTTCCTTTATTTTTATCTTGGTTCTACACAAACATTTTCCCCAAATAAGTTATTAAGCAATTTCTTCAAGAAACAAAAACAATAAAAATTGATCACATTCTTCCCCGACCAGTTAAAGGGATTTCATGTGTAACCATCCATGTACCCATTATTCCTGCAGAAGTCAGTTTTCAGCAACCCTTTCAAGGTATCTTTATGCTCCACAAATCTTCAAACAAGGTTTGCTAAAGTCGATAATACTTTCTCAGCTTCTATATTGGAAAAGACAAATCCAGCTCCTAAACATACAGGACACACCCCTGTTCTTATCATAAATAAAAGCTATCTCAAGCATATCTGATCTTATATTCCTTCTGGTTAATGGTAAAAAATAAAGCATATCATTTAAATAATTCATCAAAATATAAAAGAGGTTACGTGCAGTCCAGGGATACTCACAGGCACTTGGATTAATAGGGCAATTAGAAGAGAATTGCCATGATGCTAGGCAAACCTTGAATCTCAGCTCCACTACTAGCTGGCTTTGTGGCCTAAGGATAAAGACCAACCTCTTTGAATTTCACTTTCTTTACCTGTACGAAGTAGCAATGGCTACTTGTGTTTGTCTCTTATTAAAAATAACTGAGAAGTTCTCAATTTGCCTCAGGAAGCTAAGGAAAATGGGCTAAGGAGAAGCAGTGTTCAATAGGAAGCCAAAAATAACTGTAGAACCAGGAGCCTCTTTGAGTCCAGAATGGTAAGACTACTCAGAATCCGTGGAAGCTCCATTCATTCCTGGGGCCTGAGTATCTGTAGTTCTTCCAAAAACAAGAGTTCATGGCTCTTCACTCCTGAGGCACAATAACTTGTTCAACTACATTTGGTCTCTACTTGCCTAGATATCACATCTGCCCTTTCACATAAGCAGGTTATTCTCTGAATTTTCAAGCACAAACTCTTGAGAACCTGATCAGCTTACCTCGCTACTATGATCTCCACTGTAGTCAGGGAAAAGGGAAAGATGGTTCAGAAGACAGTCCCTCTTGCTCAAGGAACAAATAAGCGTCAATTTCTTTATGAGGAAGTGTGAATGTTGCAGGAATCATGATCTGTCTGCTGAGTATAACAGTGGATAGGCTGTTATAATGGAGCACATAAAATGCATGGATCATAGTGGAGCACATAAAATGCGTGGATCATAGTAGGTGATCTATAAAAGGTAATTCGTACTGTTTTGAGGAGACTCAAAAATGAATTCCAGCTCACAAAAAAAAATGAATAATAATGTAATCAATAGCTAACATGTAATTGAGTCCGCCTTGTATGCCACGGTTCTTTACTCAGGTCTCATTTCATTTTCATGATAACTTGAAAATATTACTATCCTTATTTTATAGAAAAGGAAATTCAGGTTTAGATGATCTATGTAACCTACTTAAGGACACACAGCTAATAATTTGGAACTCAGAGCATTTGATTAAAGGGCCCATATCTATGAATCTGCCTGGAAGGAATGAGAGACACTGTCCCGGGTGGGAACGTAGGTTCCATCCCTTTGGCCTTGTCTGAGTCACTTAAACTCTCTGGTCCTTTATATACCCAGAAATAGTCCCCTTCGATGATAGAAGACATTTGATTTACAATGAAAGAATATGACTTCCAGTCCAAGCAGGCCTCACTACTTCCTGATTGCGTGGCTTACCCAAACCTCAAGGCTCCAAGCCCTAGTTTCTTGAGCTGCAGGCTGGAAGGAATATTACACTCTATCAGCCTCACTGTTTGGTAGGAGAGTCAGAATCAAAATAAAATACTACATGGGGAACATTGCCTAGGAACCATTTAAGCTTCATATGAAAATGAGTTATCAAAAATCCATTAGAACTAACATTTTATCTCATGAAATCCTGCAGCAGTTTCTGTTTAATGATGTTTCTCAGCGAACTTTAAATTATTCATTCTCTCTCACATAAGCCTATTGACTGCCTACAGTGGCCAAGGTTTGTGAGAGGAATAGGAACATAAAGATGAGTAAGGCAAGGTTTCTATTCTCAAAATTTTTACAGTATATAGGGAGAAGTGGACAGTAAATAGGCACATTCTGAGGCAATTTGGAAAACGATATATTTGGGGTAAAAACGGGGTAGGTAAGTCTGCGTGGTTAGAGAAAGATTCAAGGAAAAGGTACATATACGCCATGGTATACTATGTGGCCATATAAAGGAACGAGATCATGTCCTTTGCAGAGACATGGATGCAATAGAAGCCATTATTCTCATCTAACTAACACAGGAACAGAAAACCAAACAATGCGCGTTCTCACTCATAAGTGGGAGCTGAACAATGAAAACACATGGACACGAGAAGGGAAACAACACACACTGGGATCTGTGGGGGGCCGGGGGAGGGAAAGCATCAGGATAAGTCGCTAATGCATGTGGAACTTCATACCTAAGGTGACGGGTTGATAGGTACAGCAAACCACCATGGCACACATTTCCCTATATAACAAACCTGCACATCTTGCACATGTATCCTGGAACTTAAATTAAATTAATATTTTTTAAGTGACATCTCAGGGGGATGGATAACACGCGAAAAAGATGGAAGGAGACAATTTTTGTGTGAGACATTCTCCCAAATATCCTTCAGTGTCCAATCTCCTTTTCTTCCTTTTAGTGGAAGATGTGGCTGGTTTTAGCTGGAAATGTGGCTGCCCAGCAGAATCCATATTTCCTACCTCTTTGCAACTAGGTGTGACCATGTGATAATGAGATGTGAGCCCAAGTGATTAGCCCAATGTCCTACTTATCCACTTAACAAACCAACTGACCTGGAATGTGGGTATAGAGGAGCCAGAATCAATGTGCTGCAAGGACAACAGCTTGGAAATGGCAAAGCAAGAAGATGGAACAACTCCAGGATCTGACATCCTTGGGAAGGACAGCTGCCCCTCTAGCTCACGACCACTTATGTCTGTTTCGTAAGTGAAAAATAAACTACTATCTCGTATTAGTCTGTTCTCACATTGCTAATAAAGACATACCCGAGACTGCGTAATTTATAAAGGGAAGAGATTTAATTAGCTCACAGTTCCACATGGCTGGGGAGGACTCACAATCATGGTGGAAGATGAATGAGGAGCAAAGTCACGTCTTACATGGCAGCAGGCAAGAGAGCACGTGTAGGTGAACTGTTCTTTATAAAACCATCATTATCTCAAGAGCCTTATTCACTATCAGAACAGCACAGGAAAGACCTGTGCCCATGATTCAATTACCTCCCACCATGTCCTTCCTGTCAACACATGGGAATTATGGGAGCTACAAATCAAGATGAGATTTGGTTGCGGGACACAGCCAAACCATATCATGCATTATTTAAATAAATTTATTTTTTAATTACTTTTTACGTTGCATAACAGGTCACTCAACTAATGCATCCCAGTAGGGGGAAAATATATAGGAAGGCCTGGAATCAGGAAGACATAAGCCAAGTCTGTTTAGAGAATCATAAAAGAAATTTAGTTTGGTAGCTACATTGGGACTCACAAGCATATGTCCCCATGAGGGTATGAGACGAAGCACCAGGCCTGGTCTAGGGTTCAGTGTTAAGGACAGTTGTCTGTCAAACCTGGGACCTTCAGCTTAGTTCCTTGAGCACCTTGGAAAAAAAGAGTGCTCTACGAACTTCTAAAATGACTTCTCTTAATAATAAAACACTAGAGAAAGTGTGGCATCGTGAAATGGGGAAAAGAAGAGAAGAAAGAAGAAGGGAAAGAAGATGGGAGGGAGGGAGAGAAGGTGTCAGAAAGAGATTACTAAATCTTGGGTATATGAACACAGGTAAGTTTCCCTGCACTTTAATTTTTCTTTTTTCAAAATTTTAAGTTCAGGGGTACATGTGCAGGATGTGCAGGTTTGTTACACAGGTAAGTGTGTGCCATGGTGGTTTGCTGCATAGCTCATCCCATCACCTAGGTAGTAAGCCCAGCATTTATTAGTTATTCTTCCTAATGTTCTCCCTCCTCCCCCAAGAGCCTTAATTTTTCAACATTTCAACTTTTTATGTTGCTAAACATGCTTCTTTTAAGTAACATGTTTTGCAGAGTTATTTTAAAACAGAATGAGATTATGTAAATAAAGTGTATGGCAAATGTTAGAAACCCAATAAATTTTAATATCAATAACCCATGTTCTCTGTTTTTGGACATTTGTCCTATTGTCCCACTGAGCTTCCCTGTCTTAAGTCTAGCCTCGCAGCTGCTCTCAATCTCACTTTGTATCAGACACTCTCTCTCTCTTAGAGTTTGCATCATTCTGAGTTTATTGACGACTCTGCATGACCGCCTCAACCACTGTGACTGCTCAGTCAACCTTGGCATCATTCATTCTTTTACTCTTTTCTCAGTCCTGTAATCATTCTGTTTTCTATCCCCAGGTGAATTCTAGGTTGACTCGTTCAGGTTGGTTCTGTAACATGCACATAATGGGATGTGAGAGCCCAGAGGTTATCTCTCAAGGACACTGTAAGATGAACATGCCTCACAGCCATCTAAACACCCCTGGCTCTGACTCTCAGTAGGAGACTTCTCTGGATGGGGAAGTGTGAGTACTTGGCCCTATCCTGCTGCAGTCTGAGTGGGAGTGGCAAAATTCTGGGTAACAAAGAGTACTCTTAATATACATGGTTGACTTGAATTCTGGGGTTTCAGAATTCAAGAATAGGAATAGGAATTTCAGAATAGGCAAGACCTGTTAGCAAGGGGTGCTTATGTCCTGTTTCAAATGACAATTAATGCCCTGGAGCAGCAGATCAGGTCTCTGAAACACAGTCATTGCAGGCACCAAATTAGGAGAGACAAAACCAACCAATATACCAGGCCAGGGTGGCAATGCTCCAAAAGGGCAAGAGGTGGTGATGCCCTAAGGTAAGAGAGGACCCAAAGGTCAATATCCCCCACTGGAAACTTGGTGAATGAAGACTGTCTCTGCGGAAGCCCTGCCAGTGTTCCTAAATGCACCAAGACTTGGTGCTGGAGAATTTTATTAAAGTTCCTGTATGGAAAGAAGAGTAAAGCTAAAAGGCTCAGCTATTTTGAGAACCTGGAGAGTTTTAGTAATTTTTGAGAGGCCAGGCAGTATGAAGCTAACTGAGAAAAATATAATCCCAGTGAGAATAAAACTATGGACAGAAAAAAGATATGACCCAGATCTTCTGGCTCTCAGTCCATGCCCCTCTCACTTTACAGCTGGATAAATCAGAGAATTCTCATTCCTCTTTCTCAGGAGGCGTTCGGGCTTTTTTTTAAGGTAGGAGGATACAGGCCCCTGTCACAAAACCGGGTATTTGCCTCAACACTAAACGCACATTTCCAGAGCATGAGATGGCTCTGTGAGGCAATGGGGGGTGGAAGAAAGTACACACACCTGAGCATTAGGTATTCCCGGTTTGTTCTGAATCCTGACTGTAGTACTCACTAGCTGTGGGCCCATTCCTGTGGCAGTGACCAGTTATAGCAGAATCATTATGGGGATTCGTGGGAGTAATTTGGAAAGCAAGAAGAGTAGACTGATAATAAGTAGAAATAACTCTCATAGTGGGATTTGTTTCTATCATGAGTATCAGCTGAGGCTGTTTCTTCACATTCTTCCATCCCATTACGCAGATGAAAATCCAAAGAATACTTTCTGTATCTACCAACAGTTCATCACCACTTACTTCTTTGGTCATTCATCTATTTATTTTCTTGCTTCTTTATACTTTTGTTCTTAAATCATGAACAGGTCTTGATTAGAATATAGAATATCAAGGCTATGAGCAGAACTATGAATTGTGAAATGAAGTAGGATGCGGGGGAATTCATGAGGAGAAATATAGCCGGAGGGTGAGGCAGGGGCCATGATGCTGAGCACTTCGTTGCCATGCTTTGGAAAAGTTCAGGGAAGGAAAGCCACAGAAAGATTTTTAGGGGACAGTGATGCCGATTTGCATTTCCAATATAGCACTTCAAGGATTTATTTCAGGAGAAAAAGGCTGGAGGCAGAGATATTACTCCAGGGCTGGCATATGGCCAGGAACAGCCAGCCCTGGCACAGCTGTAAACGTAATTGGTCTCTGGCATTATTTCATCTCCCTGGGGACCTCTTCCCCCATGATAATACCAACCTCACTGCCATGTGCATGTTCTCTGTGGAGAGCAGCCATATGCGTCAGCCAATAAACCCTCAACATATCATGTTTCCCAAGGGGTCAACCATAAAAGTTCCCATAGTTATGTCCATAATAGTTTGAGAACAAGAAACCTCCAGAACCAAAAGGTAAGTCTTGAATGGTGAAGTTTCAGACTCTATGATAAGCAGAGGGAGAGATAAAACAAGGGGTATGTTATGAACTGAATTGTGTGAAATTATCTTCAAATACTACCAAACAGCTTCTAGTCCTGCACATACCCACATTCTTTCATGTTCTGTGTCTTTGCCCACTCTCTTTCCTCTGCCTCAAATGCACTTTTCACCTTTAGTGTGGCTGGTTAAATTTTATCCAAGCTCCAAAACACGATTTGACATCATATCTTCCAGAAAGCCTTCCCTCAACTTACCTTCACTCCCACATCCTGCACATCACTCTCTCACACTACAGCAATCATCTGTGTAAGGGTCAGTCTCCCTCAATAGTGTGAGTGCTCTATGAAGGCAGAGGCTGTGTTTTGCCATTTGTTTGATCACATTATCATGAAGAATGCCCAGTACATAATGCAAATACAATAAATGCGTGGTGAATGGACCACAGTCTCTCAGCACAGAAGCAAGAGCAAGATAAGCCCCAGTTCCAGAGCGGTGAGTTTAGTGTGACAATTCAAGGTGATAATTCAGGCACATCAGCAAAAATGAGACACTCAGTAACTGAACTGAAAGATGAGACTGAATGGGGATGGGTCTTGGTACCAACACAGAAGCTCCAGAAATCAGAAATGATACCTGTCTTAGTCCACTTTCTGTTGCTATGAAGGAATACCTGAGTCTGGGTGGTTTTTTTTTTTGTTTTGTTTTGTTTTGTTTTGTTTTTAAAGGCTTATTTGGCTCACAGTTCTGCAGGCTGCACAAGAAGCATGGCACTGGCATCTGTTTGGCTTCTGATGAGAGCTTTTGTGTTGTGTCAAAGCATGGCAGAGGTCAAAAGGGAAGTGGGTAGTGAAAAGGGGGGCCAAAGAGGAAGGGCATCCTGGCTTTATAACAACTCCCTGTTGGGGGAACTAATCAATTTCCCCGAGAACCAATCCAGTCTCATGAAAGTGAGAACTCACTACCACAAAAATGGCACCAAGCCATTCATGAGGGCTCTGCCCCTATGACTCAAATACTTTCCAACACAGGCACATTGAGGATCAAATGTCAATATAAGATTTGGTGGGGAGAAGCAAACCATATCCAAACCATAGCAATACCTAAGGTCAAAGCAAGATGCAAAGCCAGAGGCACACGATCCTGAGCCCCAGAATCTGGCCTTGAGCTTCCCCTCCTGTGAATCCCTTCGACTACAGATAGAAGCCAAATAGACTCAGCTACTTGAGAGAGAGAGGGAGGAGAATAAGGAAAGTAGATGAGAACACACTCACCTATGGCTGTTTCCCTCCTTTTTTTGCATCATGGCTTTGATCATTAGTGTCTGGGGGCCTGAGGTAGATATTCAGAGGGAACTCAAGGAGTTATTATGGGCTGCCTGGTAAAACGAATGAGATTTGATAGATACAAGCAAACTATATCCAAACCATAGTCTGGTAAAGAGATAATGAAAATTTCCTAGATTCTGTCAATCAGAAGTGCTCTACTCTAGCTCATGGCAACAAAAGGCCACAGATTCTAAGGAAGGCCATATCCAGGCAGTGAGGAATGCCAGAGCCAGGACATCTCATTTGACTGATAAAACATGCATTTCAGATATTCCCTCACCCCAGCCACTCCTAACTAGGCTTCCACTTCCCCATCTGCTGGCTAAAATGTCTTTTAATATCAATAATGCTAAAGTTTTCTTCACAAATGTAGGTTTTTATGAAAGCCAAATAGGGAGTGGGAAATAAAAGAGGTGTTGCTTTAAATTCTCTGTTGGCTGCTGTAAGATTTTCACCACACTCCTGACCAACATCTTCAATGTCTAGCACAGAGGCACTGTGCTGATTTGGGGGCCTATGGTCTACTCTGAAAGTAGCTGCTGATTTCTTCCTTTATTTCTTCCAGTACTTTTCCATTGCTTCATCATACTGGAGACCAGCCTGCAGCTCCTGTTACATAGAAGAATTTGTCTACTTCAGATCACCACAAAGCATTCTGATTTCTTTGGAGAATTTAAAAGAACTTGTTATTTTCCGGGTTTTTTAATGGTTATCATGCTGATGACTTTGCTAATAAAAATGGTTGTAATGAATCAATTATTAAATAATGGTTACTTGGTTGATTCACTAGGCAGTACCAATGTGGCATGAACTGTGCTAGAGAGTGAATGCTGACCTAGCCTGGTGGGGAGGTGGTGAGGTAAGGATAACAGTCAGAGGACATAAGAAATGATGGAACTTGATAGAGATGTTGACATTAGTGGTGATGGTGGGACTAGTGGTAGAGATGGAGTCGATAATGACTGTGGTAATGGTAATAGTATCAATTGTGATAATGGAGGTGGAAGGTGGGTATGATGGTGGTGACAGTGAGACCCAAATGTTGATGATGGAGCTAGTTTGCTGGTGAAGGTGATGATGGCAATTGTAGAGGGGTGGTGAGCAGAGTAGTTGGGAGATAATAGATAATAGATAGATGAATAGATAGAAGACAAGTAGACAGATGATAGAGAAATAGATAATAGATAGATAATAAACAGATGGTTGATGGATACATAATACTTCTTAAATAATTTTGTTCACCAAAATGTTTTCAGATTTGTCCTCTCAGCCAGACTAAAGCCAGAAACAAAGAGAAGCTAATCTTTCCTCAAAAATAAACATTCTCTGCATTAGATTAAAAAAAATGAAATAACCAAATCCTGGATACACCATTAGCTAGAAAAACTAACAAACTAGCGATTGTCAGACACCATTTGTAGTAATAGAATTCCAGCCTGAGCCTCCTCCTCAAAGATCTTCTAGAAAGAGCATTGGAGAGGGACAGGAATAAGAGGACTCTCTCTGATGTCAGGAGAGGGTCTGGGGATAGAAGGACCTTCTATTGGGTCCCAAGGCTATCCCCAAATTTAGAAATTAGCTAGAAGGATTCACAAGACTTAGCATACAGTTATTCTTGTAACTAAGATTTATTGTAGTAAAAGAATACAAAGCAAAATTGGCAAAAGGAAAATGTGCATGGGTAAAGTTCAGAGGAAATCAGCAGCAAGAGTCCAAGAGTCTTATCCCAGTGGAGTCACACAGGACATGCTTCATTTCTCCAGGAACAGGTTGTGATAACACATATTAAATGTTGTCTACAAAAGAAGCTCATTAGACTCAGCACCCAAGGTTTTTATTGAGAGACAGTCATGTAGGCACTCTGCACAGCATGTACCAAAATTACAGACTCCCTGAAAGGAAGCAGGTGTTCAGCTAAACTACACTGTTGGTACAAACCAAAGACCCATTCTTATCATTATGGAAAGTTTTATATCAATGTAGGGAAGGGAACTGTTTACTATCCAAGTTCCAAGATGTCAATCAAGGGCCAACTTTGCAAACAGATCTTTCTAAGGATAGTAGGCTCATCTTCTCTGCACAGGCCTCCATGTAGGAGAGATGCTGAGAGCCCTGACTGAGAACAAATATTCCCCAGACATAGAATACTTATGTAGAAAACTTCACAATGCTTTTTCAAGCAAAAGTGCAGTTGCAGCAGCACTGTCCTTGACCTCCTTAAGTTAGTGGATAATTATATAGCCTTGGGGATCTGCTTCCCCTGATTAAGAAAAGTCCAGCTGCATCACAAGCAGATGTGCTGCAAAATCTTTGTTTATCAGGGTGGCTACAAAGTGATGAGGCCTCCAGCAAAAACCAATGTAATTACCTGAAAATTGCATCTCATAAAAGAAATATCTGCAAATCAAATCTGCTTGTGTCATTGATTCATGTTTGAATTCTAGCACTTTCTGTGATAAAATAGGACTGGTATAAACTTTTTACAGGAAAATCTAATCTCATTACTTATTACTTAGTCAACTTAAGTAAGCCACTCTGAGTCTCAGAATGTTGTTTGGTTTATTTGAGGAGTGAATCCAAAGACCACAGAGTTGAGGTAATCACAGTCTTTGGGTCTTGCCCCACTCTTGTTAGTTCATACAAGGACCCCGTCTATGTCATTTTATAATTGTTACCTCTGCTTTTATCTCCTCTCTCATTCCCACACTGTCTACCAACAGCTGCACACATAAATGTGCTTGGTATATGTCTATAATAAATCTCTGTCTAAATTTCTTCATCTGTAAAATGGACATCTGCCTTACTGGCCTCACTGTGTTTTTGTAAAGGTAAAAAAAAAATGCCTAAAACAATCATCAAAAGCATCATGTAAATATCAGACATGTTATTATATTAATTGTGACTGCCTTTCAGCCAAAAAAAACTCCTAACATTTTCATTTTCGGTTTCATTATCATCCCTCCTGGTCAGACATAAATACCGGACCAAAGTGTTGGGTTGGTTCTTTTCTTCTGTTGTCCAAATTGTGTTGTCCAAAACAGATGGTGTAAGTCCTAACCTCTGGTACCCGTGAATGTAACCTTATTTGGAAATAGGGTCTTCGCAGATGTAATCCAGTTAAGATAAGATCATACTGGATTAGGGTGTGCCCTGCATCCAATGGCTGGTGTTCTTACAGGAGAAGGAAATTTGGAAACAGAGACTACACAGAAACAATGCCATATGGTAACAGGCAGAGACCGGAGTGACGCATCTGCAAGCTGAGGAGTGGCAAAGATTTCCAGCAACATCCCAAGCTAAGAAAAGACAAGGAAGGAAACCTAGAGCCTTGGGAAAGAACAAAGCTCTCTCAACATCTTGATTTTAAACTTCCAGCTTCCAGAACTGTGAAAGAATAAAGTTCTGTTGTGTTAAGCCACCCAGTTTGTGGTCATTTATGACAGTTGCCCTAGGAAACTAATTACTGTTCCTAGCTCCACTACCATATCACTTAGTAGTTTTGGTCAAATCACTTCATCAGGCCCAGGTATGCATACTGTGGTCTAGAGATGAGATAGAACATGGATTAGCCTTGAGTCCATGGGTTTTGGAAGTAGTACAGTAGGACTGGAGCCATGCCCTAGGAACAGCCAAAAGAAGAATATGCTCTGTAGTGCACAGAAAATGTGGTTTCAATGCCATCCTCTCAGTGTCACGGATGAGAAAATAAAGACTGAAGGGATGAAATTCCTCAGCTCTGGTTACACAGTAAGTTAGTGGCAGAGCCAGAAGAGAGCTGGCCTCCCAAGTGTGGACCTTCTCCATTGAATGCAGGATGCTCTTTTCTGTCTGGCCCACAACATCAGGAAGATACAAAGAATGAAGGGAGAAAAACAACCTGTTAAGTTAACTAGAGCAAAGGAGATTGCTGAAGGGTCATGAGGTGTGGGGCCTTTGGAACAGTGATAAGTCATCTGCCCAAGTCAGTGTCAGCAATAAAAGGTGGGAGCCTTTTTCAGTAGTCTCATTGGTTGGTTCACTATGATTTAAGACCAGACCCTGCTCTCCCATTAATTTTAACGCCAACTCAGTTTGAAGGGATTTACGACCAAGCAGTACAAAGAGTGATTTGAGTTACAGCTTGGCCTGGCTGTGTTCAGGAGACAAGGGCAGAATGTTTCATTTTCCAGACTGCTGACTTTCTTTTTAACTCTCCTTCCCTGAAAACATAAATAAAGGTGAGACACTGAAAAATGATCTTAGGTTTTTTGGTGTTTGAATCCTATTTAGAATTAAAAGAATAAAAGCTGAGCAATTTGAGAAAATAAAGAAAATAACCTGAGCCAACCTGCATGATGTCAAGGAGAGAGCTCTGGTCCAGGGGACCAGAAGTTGTGCTCTCTGCCCACAACTCATTACAGTGTTCTGGAAGCCATTTCCCCAACCCAGGGCGCTGCTTCCTCATCAACACAAGAGCAGTACAGTGTAGTGGTCTCTCACGCAGGCTCTGGAGCCACAATATCTTTGATTCCAAGTCCTGACTGCAATGTTTATCAACTTCGTGAGGTTAAGCAAATCACTCAACCTCTCCATGCCTCAGTTTTTTAATCTGTATCATGAGACCAATAATAAAACCTACTCCATAAGGTTTATTAAAGAACAAAAGTTAGCATTTTTGATGTGCTGAGAACAGTTCCTAGCATAGTGCAAGTACTGTATGTGCTTGTTTGATGAAATTAAGGTGTTGAGCAAGAGGTACTCCAATGATTATTTTCTGCTTCCACACTCAAAGTTGGCTTCAGAGAAAATACAAGGAGGGGAGAAGGGAGGCGACAGGGCATAGAGACTGCTGAGGTCAGGCATCTTGAAAGGGCTAGACAACTTGAGAGAAAGAGCACTAAATTTGAGTTGGAAGGCCTGTAACCTGATTCCTGCTTTACCAAGAACATACTGATGTGGTCCTAAGCACATTTCTATGTCTGATAAAATTGGAAAGATTTAATGAGCTATGTTCAAGTGTGTTTCCAACACTGGAGTTATATAATTTGAAAACTGGGAACAGAAAACCAAACTATATAAGCACCAAAGTACACCAACCAATTTTCTAAGACCTTGCCTAATGCAAGGTTTTGGCAAAAGCTGGATTGGAGACAAATGCAAACCTATGGCAGAAGAAGGAATTCCTACTCCTTTTTCACAATCCAAATTTCGGGTCCCATGTGCTCATTTGTGCCTTCAGGAGAGGAAGATGGAGATAGCAAGGTCTGCAGAGCCTATATGAACTTACTTAGCCAAATGTTAGGTAAAGATGACTGAATAATGTTCCCCAGTGGATTGTGGATAGATGGACAGTGACTTCACTCATTAGTGAAATGCATCTCAATGATTGGCAGACACTGACCACACAGATAAGCCAGACCCCCTACCATTGGAGGAAACAAATAGAGGGTTGGTAAGAGGGTGACACAATGACCCCAGGTTTCTTCCAACATTCTTTACTTAAGGGAGAGGAAGTTTGGACCTCACTTCCTGGCTCTCCTGTATAGGAACAGCTTGGTTCCTTGTGACAAAATAATGAATATTCATATCACTACATGTAGTTAAAGGCAAGTTAACTCCATTGTAGGCTTTATCTGATTACAGCAGTAATCTGTTTATTGATGAGCCTGTGGGCACTAGAGCAATATCTTTAATCAGATTTGAATTCTAATCCTAATTTACTCACAAGGAAAGCTACTCAACCTCTTTGTGCCTCTGTTTACTCATCGATTAAAAAAAATGGAGATAATAATACTCTCTGCTTCATATGCATTTTGTGAGAGTTAAATTAAATAGTAATAGTCTTTATTATAAAAACCACTTAATACAGTGCCTGAAACATGTGACAATAAGTTATAGTCATCATTATTTTTAAAGTCAATCTCTCAGAGACTTTAAAAATGCATCTGATTCACCTCCCTTTTTCATACCTAAGAATGATTGATGATTCCCTGTTTCATTATTTTACCTCTCTAGGGATCTCTAATTATAAATCGAGTATTTTATTTTCTATAGATTTAAACCAGTATTTCTCTTCTCTAAGAAGAGATGCCTAATGCTTTAATTTAAGGCCTTGAAGAAAATTCTTAAATCCAGCAAGGGCAAGCAGATTCTCAGGGTTCTGCATGTCAATCTTCACAAAGATCCAAATGTCTCTGGAAAAATGGGCCAATCTCTTGCGATAAATCTGTAGATTGTGTAGCAAGAGATGGAAATTGTTCTAGAATTATCAGCTGGGGTATTTCACTCTAGAGATGTATACCAAAGAGGAAGTGAAAAAGAAAAATATTTGAATGCAGTGCAAAGATTCTCCTATTACTCTGTGCGATATGAGTAGAAACTTGAAAATAATTCAAATATCTAACAATAATGTATCAATGTGGCTACATGTGCATTAATAGTCAAGTCAACTGCAACACAGCTAACTCTCTACATTCTCTAAAGTGTTTCCATTGCTGCCAGCCCAACTCATGCATTTATTCATTTAACCGTTCCATCACCCAGGTATTTTTTTAATGCTTACTACATGGCAGGTACTACGCTTGACATTGGGAATGTGATGGTAAATAAGACATGGTCCCTTCCCTAAAGATCTTAGTTTCTAATGAAGTAGCTAGAAAATTAATTAAATACGGAATTATAAGAAAGAATGGCAAAGCTTTAATCCAGTAAATCATGACAAATGAGTGGTTATGAGATTTTTAACCTTGGCAATTTAGCTTCAGGTTTTCTCAATGTGCTGCTGGTCACTTAGCCTGTGGTCAAGCAGCAAGGGAGGGAGCTGGAGTTCAACTCTGTGCAATGTGAAACTTCCGGGATCTTCATGCTTGATAACTATGTTCAGTGTGCACATGCTTTGTTTTAGATGCTTGTGGAACAGCATTTGGAGATCTGTAGTCAGCACTTAGAGCCACACATCTGGTAGTCAGGGGATGGATATAGCTGGAGACATGGACTTAGGAGTCAACAATAAGAAGAAGCTCACTCAGTCAAAGAAGAAGAGAACCCAAAGCAGAATTCCAGCACATCAATCTTCAACTAATAAGGAGATGGAATGGGGGTGGGAGGAGAGAAACAAAAACAAACAAACAAAAAAACAGAAGAAGGAAGAGGTCCCTCCTCTTCTTTACAATTACCACGTAAAAAGAAATTTTGGACAGAGGTGAAGGTATCTGACATAATTGTTATTAATAGCAAGTAAATTTCTGGAAATTTAATTATATTTCTCCACTTTTCCACTATCCTCTGGTAAAAATATAAGACCAGTTGCAAATAACTATGAAGAGTCTAAAATTTATTCTATTTACAAGGGAACAAGTTAGCCTGGCACAGCTTCACTGATGCTGACAAAAGGGTCAAAGACCAAGGACTTTATTACTCACAGTAATAGCAACACCAAAACTAGAAGAATTTCCTTGGGTCAAATCCCTTAAGTCCCAATTCCCACTGCATGGCAAAAATAGAGTCCAAGTGACACCTGTACCTGTGGTGAGTTGGGGGAGGAGTCCTGAACTAAAGGACCTGAGTCTTTGTTAATCGGTACTAAGCATGCCTAACTTTTGCTCTGGAAAAAGATAATCATTATCTCCCAACGCTGTAATCAAACCTTCTCTTGGCTTCCAAAGGAGACACCATCTCCATCTTCTAAAGTTGTTTGCTATAGAGACATTCTATGGAAAATAATACAGACTTCTGCTTTCTGGTCTGAAATGGAATGGACTAATAAGCTGTCATTTAGTCCACGCAATGGAAAATAAGTGAAAAATGAAATTGAAAATCAACAACTATTCTTAGATCCACCAGAAAATTGAGATCACATGGCAAACTATAGCACCCAAAATTTGAGAGACAGACAGATACAGAGAACCACAAAGTACGAGAGCTGAGAGCCAGGAGCAGAAGCCCTCTGCTAGAGCAGGATCCTGGTAGGAAAACATAAACTGTAAGTGATTAATTGCTGGAAGCTCAAAGTCGGCAGGCTTGATAATTAAAACATTAAGTGGAGCCAGTATAAGGATGACCCCCACAGTTTCCTGAGTTTTAACTCCCAGAGAAACATGCCCTATACTTCTTGCATAGGGAGGGGAAAAAGTAACCCTTTTGAAATATATCTAGAACATTCTGGTCTCCAAAAACAAAAAACAACAAAAAAACCTCCTTAAGAGAAACTATTTTAGCAGGGTCTGAGCACCTTGGATTTTACCAGAGCCTAACTGACACGAGAGAAGGAAAATATCCAATTCTAGCTTCCTCCAGGCTTCCTATGTCACATAGAAGGAGGGGGACAGAGAAGCATTTGTGAAGGTCATATCCTGGAGGCAAAGCTCAAAGATCTGATAATAGGACTATACATGCTTTCTCTCCCCTTCAAGCTACCTCCCATCAACAGGGCTCCTGTGTAACAGGGAATCCTAACTGAAAGAACTGCAAGTCTCAGATTTTATTTAAGAAGCCTTTAGGGAAAACCAAATATAATAGGGGAGATCAAATGAGGCCTGCAGAGATTTTAGTGCCTGACACTTGTAGCTATAGCAAATGGTAAACACAGCCTAACTTTACACTAACGGACTATTTACCTCAGTGCCTCTTACCTAGTGTGTCACGTCCAACTTTTGACCAAACATTCAAGGCATACTGAAAGGCAAAGTAAACAGTTTGAAGAGACAGAGAAAGAATCAGAAATAGGATCAAATACAGCGAAGAAGCTGGAATTATTAGACCAGAAATTTAAAATAACTATAATTAATACACTAAGAGATATAACAGAAGAAGTAGACACCATGCAATAACAAATGAGTAATGTAAGCAGAGAGATGGAAACTCTAAGAAAAAAATAACAACTGAATTCCACAAATCAGAAACTCAAAAACATAAATGAAGAATACTTTTAATGGATTTATCAATAAATAGGACACAAGCAATAAAAGAATCAGTGGGCTTGAAGAAATATCAAAATAAACTTCCCAATTTGGAAAGCAAGGGGAAAAGAATTTTTTTAAAAACAGATCAGAACCTTCAAGAACTGTGGGACAATTAAAAAAGATGTAACTAATATATGTATAATGGGAATATCAAGAGTAGAAAAAACACAGAAAGAAATAGAATAAATATTTGAATTCTTCAAATATGAGAATTTCCCAAAGTTAATGACAGATATCAAACCACAGATTCAAGAAACTCAGAGAAAACTAAGAAAGATAAATATCCCTCCCAGAAAAACTACGCTCAGACATATAATATTCAGACTGCTAAGAATCAAATACAAAGAGAAAATTCTGAAAGAAACAGGTGGCTAAACACCTTACTTAATTGAGTACAATGACAAAAATTACATTGGAATTCTCATCAGAAGCCATTTAAGTACAAAGAGAATATAGTGAAATACTAAAGTTGTGAAAGAAAAAAACCTACCAACATAGAAATTCTGTATCCAGAAAATTATCCTTCGAAAGTAAAATAGAAATAAAGACTTTCTCAGACAACAGTTGAATGTGTTGCCAGTAAACACAACTTGCTAGAAATGTCGAAAGACCTTCAGGAAGAAGGAAAATTATGTAGGTCAGAAATTCATACGTACACAAAGAAAGGCAGAGTATTAGAGAAGGAATAAGTGAAGGTAAAATAAAAACTTTTAATTTTCATACTCTTAGTAGATATAACAGATAAAGTTTGTTCAAAATAATAACAGCAACAATGTTTTCAGAGATTATACTTTATGAATAAGTAAAATGAATGACAGCAATGTTATAAGGAACAGGGAGGAGATATTGAGAACATGCTGTTATGAGGCACTTGTAGTACCCATGAAGCAGTATAGTGTTATTTGAAAGTAGACTTGGATTTGTTGTAAATGTTGTTATTGCAAACTCTAGGGCAAGCACTGAAAAAAAAAAAAAAGCTTGAAAGAAGCATAATTGATATTCCAAGAAAGAAAATTGAATCATATAAAATGCCCAAGTAAACCAAAAGAAGGCAGCAAAATAGTGAAAGAGAGAAAGAGAGAGAGAGAGAGAGAGAGAGAGAAAGAAAGAAAGAAAGAAAGAAAGAAAGAAAGAAAGAAAGAAAGAAAGAAAAGAAAAGAAAAGAAAAGAAAAGAAAAGAAAAGAAAAGAAAAGAAAAGAAAAGAAAAGAAAAGAAAGAGCCATAGCAAATAGAAAGCAGTAACAAATCCAAGTAGATATTATTCCAACTGTATCAGTAGTCACTTTACGTGTTCTAAATATGCCATTAAAATACAGACTGTCAGAGAGGACTGAAAAATAAGACCCAACTATGTGTTGTCTAGAAGAAACCCAATTTAAATACAAATACATAGATGGAGTAAGATATATTATGCTAACACTAATAAAAAGAAAACTAAAGTAGCTATATTAATTTCGGACAAACCTGACATCAGAGCAAGGAAACTTGCCATAGATAAAGAGAAGCATTACATGATAAAGGAGTCAGTTCTTCAAGAAGACATAACAATCCTTAAAGTGTATGTGTCTAACTACAGATCATCAAAATACATGAGGCAAAACTGATAGAACTTCAAGGAGAAATAGATAAATCCACTATTATAGCTGGAGACTTTAACAGCCTTCTACCATTAATGGACAGATACAGCAGCCAAAAAAAAATAAGAAAGGACATAGTTTAACTGAACGGCACCATCAATCAACAGGATCTTATTGACATTTACAAAATGCTTGATGAAACAACAGCAGAATACACATTCTTCTCAAGCTCCCACAGAACATTCACCAAGATAGGCTACAATCAGAGCCATAAAGTATAGACTAACAATTTAAAAGAATAGAAATCATACAATTTCTGCTCTCGGACAAAAATATAATTAACAGAACTCAGTAACAGAAAGATAGCTAAAAATTCCCCAAATACTTGAAGATAAAACACACTTCTTCATGACATAAGATCAAAAATAAGTCTTCAGATAAATCTTAAAGTATTTTGACCTAATACAAATGAAAATACAATTTTTTTATTATACTTTAAGCTCTAAGGTACATGTGCACAACGTACAGATTTGTTACATATGTATACATGTGCCACGTTGGTGGGCTGCACCCATTAACTCATCATTTACATTAGGTATATCTCCTAATGTGATCCCTCCCAACTACCCCCACCCCACGACAGGCGCTGGTGTGTGATGTTCCCCTTCCTGTGTCCTAGTGTTCTCATTGTTCAATTCCCACCTATGAGTGAGAACATGCGGTGTTTGGATTTTTGTCCTTGCAATAGTTTGCTGAAAATTATGGTTTCCAGCTTCATCCATGTCCCTACAAAGGACATGAACTCATCCTTTTTTATGACTGCATAGTATTTCATGGTGTATATGTGCCACACTTTCTTAATCCAGTCTATCACTGATGGACACTTGGGTTCATTCCAAGTTTTTGCTATTGTGAATAGTGCTGCAATAAACATATGTGTGCACGTGTCTTTATAGAACCA
Source organism: Macaca nemestrina (assembly GCF_043159975.1). Lineage (NCBI taxonomy): Eukaryota > Metazoa > Chordata > Mammalia > Primates > Cercopithecidae > Macaca > Macaca nemestrina. Next base: position 13,560,733 of record NC_092132.1, on the reverse strand, counting down.
CGATTTATCATCCTTTGGGTATATACCCAGTAATGGGATGGCTGGGTCAAATGGTATTTCAAGTTCTAGATCCCTGAGGAATGCCACACTGTCTTCCACAATGGTTGAACAAGTTTACAGTCCCATCAACAGTATAAAAGTGTTCCTATTTCTCCACATCCTCTCCAGCACCTGTTGTTTCCTGACTTTTTAATGATTGCCATTCTAACTGGTGTGAGATGGTATCTCATCGTGGTTTTGATTTACATTTCTCCGATGGCCAGTGATGATGAGCATTTTTTTCATGTGTCTGTTGGCTGCATAAATGTCTTCTTTTGAGAAGTGTCTGTTTATATCCTTCAACCACTTTTTGATGGGGTTGGTTTTGTTTTTTTTTTTTTTTCTTGTAAGTTTGTTTTCTCTGTAGATTCTGGATATTAGCCCTTTGTCAGATAAGTAGATTGCAAAAATTTTCTCCCATTCTGTAGGTTGCCCGTTCACTCTGATGGTAGTTTCTTTTGCTGTGCAGAAGCTCTTTAGTTTAATTATATCCGATTTGTCAATTTTGCCTTTTGTTGCCTATACTTTTGGTGTTTAGACATGAAGCCCTTGCCCATGCCTATGTCCTGAATGGTATTGCTTAGGTTTTCTTCCAGGGTTTTTATGGTTTTAGATCAAACATTTAAGTCTTCAGTCCATCTTGAATTAATTTTTGTATAAGATGTAAGGAAGGGATCCAGTTTCAGCTTTCTACATACGGCTAACCAGTTTTCCCAGCACTATTTATTAAATAGGGAATCCTTTCCCCATTTCTTGTTTTTGTCAGACTTGTCAAAGATCAGATGGTTGTAGATGTGTGGTATTATTTCTGAGGGCTCTGTTCTGTTCCATTGATCTATATCTCTGTTTTGGTACCAGTACCATGCTGTTTTGGTTACTTTAGCCTTGTAGTGTAGTTTGAAGTCAGGTAGCATGATGCCTCCAGCTTTGTTCTTTTGGCTTAGGATTGTCTTGGCAATGCAAGCTCTTTTTTGGTTCCATATGAACTTTAAAGTAGTTTTTTCCAATTCTGTGAAGAAAGTCATTGGTAGCTTGATGGAGATGGCACTGAATCTATAAATTACCTTGGGCAGTATGGCCATTTTCATGATATTGATTCTTCCTATCCATGAGCATGGAATGTTCTTCCATTTGTTTGTGTCCTCTCTTATTTCATTGAGCAGTGGTTTGTAGTTTTCCTTGAAGAGGTCCTTCACATCCTTTGTAACTTGGATTCTTAGGTATTTTATTCTATTTGAAGCAATTGTGAATGTGAGTTCACTCATTATTTGGCTCTCTGTTGGTCTGTTATTGGTGTATAAGAATGCTTGTGATGTTTGCACATTGATTTTGTATCCTGAGACTTTGCTGAAGTTGCTTATCAGCTTAAGGAGATTTTGGGCTGAGACGATGGGGTTTTCTAAATATACAATCATGTCATCTGCAAACAGGGACAATTTGACTTCCTCTTTTCCTAATTGAATACCCTTTATTTCTTTCTCCTGCCTGATTGCCCTGGCCAGAACTTCCAACACTATGTTGAATAGGAGTGGTGAGAGAGGGCATCCCTGTCTTGTGCCAGTTTTCAAAGGGAATGCTTCCAGTTTGTGCCCATTCAGTATGATATTGGCTGTGGGTTTGTCATAAATAGCTCTTGTTATTTTGAGATATGCTCCATCAATACCTAGTTTATTGACAGTTTTTAGCATGAAGCGCTGCTGAATTTTGTCAAAAGCCTTTTCTTCATCTATTGAGATAATCATGTGATTTTTGTCTTTGGTTCTGTTTGTATGCTGGATTATGTTTATTGATTTGCATATGTTGAACCAGCCTTGCATCCCAGGGATGAAGCCCACTTGATCATGGTGGATAAGCTTTTTGATGTGCTGCTGGATTCAGTTTGCCAATATTTTATTGAGGATTTTTGCATCGATGTTCATTAGGGATATTGGTCTAAAATTCTCTTTTTTTGTTGTGTCTCTGCCAGGCTTTGGTATCAGGATGATGCTGGCCTCATAAAATGAGTTAGGGAGGATTCCCTCTTTTTCAATTGATTGGAATAGTTTCAGAAGGAATGGTACCAGCCCCTCTTTGTACCTCTGGTAGAATTTGGCTGTGAATCCTCCTGGTCCTGGACTTTTTTTTGTTGGTAGGCTATTAATTATTGCTTCAATTTTGGAACCTGTTATTGCTCTATTCAAGGATTCAGCTTCTTCCTGGTTTAGTCTTCCAAGGGTGTATGTGTCCAGGCATTTATCCATTTCTGCTAGGTTTTCTAGTTTACTTGTGTAGAGGTGTTTATAGTATTCTCTGATGGTAGTTTGTATTTCTGTGGGATCGGTGGTGATATCCCCTTTATCATTTTTTTATTGCATCTACTTGATTCTTCTCTATTTTCTTCTTTATTAGTCTTGCTAGCCATCTATCAATTTTGTTGATCTTTTCAAAAAGGCAGCTCCTGGATTCATTGATTTTTTGAAGGGTTTTTTCATGTCTCTATCTCCTTCAGTTCTGCTCTGATCTTAGTTATTTTTTGCCTTCTGCTAGCTTTTGAATGGGTTTGTTCTTGCTTCTCTAGTTCTTTTAATTGTGATGTTAGGGTGTCAATTTTAGATCTTTCCTGCTTTCTCTTGTGGAAAATACAATTTCTCATAATATGTGGGATGCAGTGAGAACAGTACCCAGAGGGAAATATATAGCATTGAATGCATATATTAAAAAAGAAAAGAGACCTAAAATCAATAACCTAAGCATCCATCTAAGAAATTTTATAAAAAAAGAGCAAATTAAATCCAAAGTAAAAAGAAGGGGCCGCGCTTGGTGGCTCATGCCTATAATCCTAGCAATTTGGAAGATTGCAGAAGGAAGATTGCCTGAGGCCCCAGAGTTCAAGACCAACCTGGGTGAGACTTTGTCTCTACAAAAAAGATTGAAAATAGAAAGGGATAAAATAAATATTAAAAATTATAGCTGAAATCAATAAAATTGAAAACAGGAAATCAAATAGAGAAAATTTTAAAAACCAAGAGCTGATTCTCTGAAAAAATCAATTAAATTGATAAACCACTAGCCAAGCAAGCTAAGAAAATAAAAGAAATAAGATACAAATTATTAATATCAGAAATGAAAGAGGGATCTATGTCATTGCAGAAATTAAATAAATAATAAGGAAATTATTTTTAAAAAACCTCCATACCCAAATTTGATAACTTACATAAAAGGGACCTATTCTTTGAAAGACAAAATCTACCAAAACTCAAAGCGAAATAGAGAATCTGAATAGGTCTATATCTATTAAAGAAATTGAGTCAATAATTAATATTCTTTCAAAAGAGAAAGCACCAGGCCCAAATGGGTTCACTGCCGAGTTTTACCAAACCTACAAGGAAGAAATTGTGCCAATTTCTGCAATCTCTTCCAGAAGACAGAAGCAGAAAGAATACTTCCTAACTCATTCTGTGAGCATTACTGTAATACCAAATAAAAGACATTACAAGGAAAGAAAACTACAGACTCATGAGCAGAGATGCAAAAGTCCTCAACAATACGTTGACAAAATCCAACTCTCTGTATATACATAGTTTAAATATATATATATATATATTTAAAAATTATACACTATGGCTAAGCAAAATTTATTCCAGATATACAAAACTGGTTTAAACATCAAAAAATCAATTAACGTAATCCATCACATCAATAGATTAAAGAAGAAAAGTCACAGGATCCTATCAACAGATGCAGGAAAAGCATTTGACAAAATCCGACACCCATCCATAATAAAAACTGTTAGCAAATCAGGAATAAAGGGGAATTTCCTCAACTTGATAAAGAATATGTACAAAAAACCTACATCTAACATTATACCTAAGGGTGAGAAACTAGATGCTTTCCACTAAGATCTGTAAGAAGGTAAAGATGTTCCTTCCCATCACTGGTATTCAATAAAATGAGATTTTAAAGTACACAGATTAGGAAAAAAGGCATAAAATTGTCTTTGTATATTTACGACATGATTGCTTATTTAGAAAATCTCAAAGAATCAATAATAATAAAAAATTTCTGGAAGTAATAAGCAACTATACAGTGGTTCCAATATATAAGGTCAATATATCAAAGTCAATTTTTTCCTATATTCCAGAAAAGAACAGAAGTTTAAAATTAAAAACCTGTACCATTTATGTTAGCATTAAAAAATAAAATACTTAGGTATAAATCTAACAAAATACATACAAGAACATTATCAGGAAAACTACAAACCTCTGACAAAAGAAACCAATGATCTAAATAAATGGAGAATTATTCCATGTTCATGGATAGGAAGACTCAATACTGTTAAGATGTCTGTTTCTCCCAGGTAGATTTATAAATTTAATGCAATCTCAATTAAAATCCCAGCAAATTATTTTGTGAATATCGACAAACTGATTCTCAGGTTTATATAGAAATATAAATGACCCCAAATAGCCAGCATCATAATGAAGGAGATAAACTAAGTCAGAGGATAGACACTGCTCAACTTCAAAACTTACTATAAAGCTAGAGCAAGCAAAACAGTGTGCTATTGGCAAAGAACAGACAAGTAGATCAGTGGAGCAGAATAGAGATCTCAAAAATAGACCCACAGAAATATAATCAACTGATTTTGCCAAAGAAACAAAGGTGATTCAATGGAGAAAGGCAAGTCTTTTCACAAAATGCGGCTGAAACAACTGCACATGTACAATGTAAAAAAATATGATAAATCTAGACACTGACCTTACACCTTTCACAAAAATTAATTCCAAATGAATCATAATTCTAACTGTAAAACATGATACAATAAAACTCCTCGAAGATAACATAGGTGAAACGTATATGACCTTGGATTTGGCCATGGCTTTTTAGATAAAGCTCCCAAAGGCATGATTTCTGAAAGAAATAATTGATAAGTGGGGCTTCATTGAAATTAAAGAATTTTGCTTGTGAGGCAGACATTGTGGATGCAAAGACAAATCATAACTGGTAAAATATGTTTGCAACACACATACCTGATAAAGGACTGATATCCAAAATAAACAACTCCCAAATGTCAACAATAAGAAAACAACCCAATTGAAACATGGGCAAAAGATCTGAACAGATACCTCACCAAAATAAATACTGATGGCAAATAAGCACATGAAAAGACGCTCACTATCATGTGCCATTAGGGAATTACAAATTAAAGCAACAATAAGATACCACTACACACCCATTAGAATGGCCCACTTTGAAATTATACCAGACATTATTGCAAACGAGGAAAAAAACTGCCTATATTCGGACTATTTGGTCTCTACTGACAGAAACCCATTTCAGATAGGTAAAGTGCAATTGAAATATACTGGTTGAAATAGCTGGAAAGAATACTTAGGTAGCTTGTAAACTACAAGAGTGACTCTCTGAAACAAGAGCCTTATTTTGCAAGACCTTCTTTTTCCTCCTCCATTGTCTTATTTCTATTTGCCCCAGCATACCCTTTTACCTACTGAAGTATCTGATAAGTGCTCCCAAATAATGGCAACTTTATTCCTAAGAGTCTGAACAAACAAAGAATCAAAACAAACGAACAAACAACAAATGTCCTAAGGTTGACCCAAATACCATTTTTGTTATTGAGAAAGGCTAGGTGAGAGGATGTTGTTTAACATGGAAGGCAAATGGGACTGTGAATTTCAGAATTAGGTAGATTTACTCACCCAGACAGCCCTGGGTGGGCTATTTTGTCTCCGGCATGGCATGCAGCTGGTTTCCAAGAGGACAAAGAGCAGAAAAGGAGGAAGCAGTTTGCCTTTCTGCCCTGCCCCTAGAGGAGCAAAGCTCAATGTAGGGTTTCGTTTACCTAGGTTGTCTTCCCATACCTACCAGGTCAGATGTAGTTCAGCTTCCCTGAGACTGAGTGCGTGAGGGTGAAAAGCCAAGAGTGTTTATGGGAAATTCCTTCCTCATGGCAACCATAGGGGTAGAGACAAGAAGCTTCTCCTCTATCACATCTATAGTCCCACTTTCTCTATGTGGTGAAAGTATGGTACCAGCAGCTTTAGACGTCTTTCCTCATACTCTTCCAGGACAATGAAAACATCTTTATCTCAATGTCACAACAATCCCACAAAATAGATCTGATTGACCTTGCATAGGCCACCTGCCAATCCCTACTACAATTACTACATCCAAGAGAATGGGACCTAGTGGTTGGCTATGCCTGGATCGGCACCCATCCCTGAATATGGATGAGCAGGGACTATTTCCAGAAGAAAAGAGATATGAAAATTTGCTGAAGAATCTGTAGTGCTCACCATTTTGAGTAGTGAATTCGGAAATACACAAATATTGTTACATCTGACCTCTAAAACCACCCTGCGATAGGTTAAAAAGAAAAGGCAATAGTACCAGTAATTTAGATTGAATGGCCTGGCACATTGTAGGTGCTCAATAAATGTTTCATGGATGCATACACAAATGGGAACAAACATCCAACCCTGTGAGATTGACACTACTATCCCCTTTTTACAAAGGAAAATAGGATCAAAGAGGTTTAAAAACTGTTCAAATTTACAAAGATAGAAAATGGAGGACCCAGGATTCAAACCCAGGCCTCATAGCAAGGTACACTGTCTGGGGGATTACTACCAGTCAGTACCAAAATTTGGGTAGTCAGTGCTTACTCATAGTCTCCATGTTATCCCTAAGTTGCCTATTCTCCCTCACTCCATATACTGAAGTTACTAAGAAGAAAACTTTTACTCTGAATCCTAACTGGCCCCTTCCAAGTGATTTTTCAAATCTTAAGATTCTGATCTAATAGGAACCGAGAGGGACTCAGAAATCTGCAGTTTGGTCTCAGCTATGATGTGGGAACTCATAAAGAGGTCTGCAAAGCCACCATCTGGTCACCACAACTTTCAATGGCCTTGTCTTTAATTATGCTGCCTTTCAAATCTTGCCTAAGTTCATCTCATTGATAGTCTACCCAGAACTACCCAAGAAAAAGAGCTGGGGTGGTGCGTTGACCAAGATAATCCAATCCCCTCCCACACGCAGACACAAACACCTCCGTATCCACTTTCAGGGGACATTTGGGTGGTCTGCACCCGTTCATGGATGATCACTGATTAGGAATCTTCAAAATTAGGTAGAAATTGCCAAACAAAAGACAACATTCCAAGTATAGAGACAAGGCATGGAGAGAGCCATTGCCTTCATTGCATATGAATGCTTCAATTCCAGCTATAACATTTCTGCAAACTGGTAGTTTAGATGTTTCTTACATACCTTCAGGTGTGAGCAATGTGCTTCTCTGATTGTGTAGACCATTTATATTGACCCTAAAGCCATCTACCTCTTGCTTCTACTGACTGGTCCTGGTTTAATCCTAAACCACAAATATATTAAATCTAAGCATTATTCCAGGACCAGTCAGTAGAAGCAAGAGGTAGATGGCTTTAGGGTCAATATAAATGGTATACACAATCAGAGAAGCACATTGCTCACACCTGAAGGTATGTAAGAAACATCTAAACTACCAGTTTGCAGAAATGTTATAGCTGCAAATATTTGAAGGCACTGGTCACATTCTCTGGAGGCTTCTCTTTTCCAGACTATTACCAACTTCAAGCATGGCTTATTTGACATGGTTGGAGTCCCTTGATGAGCTCAGCCTCCTTGTATTTACCCAATAAATATTTATCAGATATTTTTGATTGCAGGAAACTAAATACTTTCCAGAGAAAGAATTAGACATTTTGGTTTCCAGTACTTGCTCTGCGCCTTAGCTCTAGATGACCTTGGAGAAATTTATCTCATTAACACCATCAGAGGATCTTGTTAGAATCTCTAAATTCCATTCTATGGCACCATGCATCTCTTCCATCTAGAGCTCTTTCCTCTTTTCCCCTTGTCACTAAATCATTCTGTTTTCTTCCTGGTCTTTCTGATCCCTCTGGCTGTCTATTCCCTCTTGCGTGTTGTTTATGTTTCACAGGTTCATTATGGTTTTGGGTTTTTTGTCTCCTTATATCTCTCTCAGTCTTCCTTTCTGTCTCCCTGTGTCTTTCTCACCTTGGAGAACAGTGAATAAACAAAGGTTTGAGGGAGGGAAAAAATCAAAATCAGGACAGGTCATCTCTGGGTGAAATTCCCAGCAGCCAATGGCAAGTTTTCTGCCTACCAAATTCAGCCCTGTTAATTTGCTCTATCCATCCAGATTCCCAGACCATAGCCTTTTCCTCCAAACTAGCAGGCGACATAAGACTTGCGAGGTCGGGGGTACTGGAAAAGTTACCGTGCCAAAAACTAATGGCCTATGAAATGAAAATGCTCACCTCTCCACATGGTCACCTCACAGTGGGAACCTGCAGCTGGCCTAGGCCAATGCTGGGGGAAAGCAGGAGGAGACTTGTCCCAGATCTGAGTCAACAGAGAAGACCAGGAAAGACTGCCAAATGCAAATAGCTCAGGCCAATATTCTTTCCTCACTTGTGTCATCCGACCCTCCATATATGCCCACAGTATGAGATTCAAAGGTCCCCAAAGAGTCAATGGATGTGAGTTTGATTCACAGTTTTGCCAATAATTGACTATGACCTTGGGTCCTTGGGTAGGTCACTTCCCCTCTCTGGGTCATCATGGTTTCATCTATAAAGGGAGAAGCACAAACTCATCATCTATTTCTAGAGTTGCTTTAATTGTTAGGTTGTTGTAAAGGGATTTGGCCAATTTTGTTTTCATGTAATTTTGATATCTGCTGCCTATCCATCAACGTTTGTAGTGCTTTTCCATAGGATTAAAAAGCCAAGCAAAAATGAAAAACAATCAGGGAAAGTAAAGTTACGAGAAAAAATATGTACTCCCCCATTCTTACAAAGAAATCTAGTAGTTACAAAGGAGACGGAAATTTACACTCCCTCTTTGAGCTATGCAGATATCTGATCTGCAGGAGCTGTCCCCAAAACCCTATGTTTTCTCAATATACTAAATGCTCAGTATACTAAATGTACCACTCATGGTACTCGTCCCTTCTGCCTTAAACTACTGGCCCATGTGCAATTCCCTCCTCAGGGAAGGAGCACTACCAGTCTTTGCTCAGAGGAGAATAACTGAACCAAGAAGGAAATCTGATCCAAAATGTCCCATCAATAGCCTGGTCAGTGATACCTGAAGTAGCCTGGAGCAAAAACCTGAAGGAGGGGAAGAGTAATCAGCAAAGTCAGTTACACAAGTCTCCTCTGCAATTTGCTATGGAGGTGACTGAGAATACTGGCCAGTAAGTAAGAGAATGAGTCAGAGAGACAGAAAGAAATAGAGGTACCTAGAAACTATGTAATTAATGAGAAAGACAGACAATAGCCATCCCTGTAGCCAGGGTGCTCCTGGCAGCATCTCAGGTTAGCAACATTTCAATATGCAGTAATCCTTACCATACCCTCTCTTTCTTAAGGCATCCTGAAGGGAGCAGACCACCCGTGGGGGACTGTGAAAATAGCCTTCTGGTAGAATTTGACTTGATGCTAATAATTCAAGGCCTTGTAGCATCAAGCCTGTGTGACTTAAATGTACTACTAAGATTCCAGGATAGGTGAGACAAAAAACACTGACTTCTCATCTATTTAAGCTAGTTTGAGCTAAGGTTCTGTTGTATGTAAATAATACTGTTTGACTCCAAGCATCTCTGTTTTCCAGACTTGTAATCTGAACAAAAGAAGTCAGCTACTCATCTGTATCAGGGAAATGATAGTAGTTGAGAGAGCTCTTGTGAAGAATGAGTATTGTACACATCTCAGGACCTGGCATGGAGTTTGCAGTCCACAGCACATACACCCGCTATTATACATCCCAAATTTTTATTACTGATACAGAAGGTAGGCAAGGAAGTGCTCGGAAGGGAGAAGGATGTGGTCCCTGGTGAGGACTCCACCCCTGGTCTGTGCACAGGGACCCAGATGCGGACAGGCACTTCTGCCTTGGCACCCAAATGTTGCATTTCCCAAGACCACCCTGGCCTGCCACGTCCCCATCCTGCACCTGTAAAAACCCCAACACCCTAGCAGGCAGACACACAAAAAGCTGGACGTTGAGGGAAACACATCAGCCAAGAAACACACAAGCGGCTGGATGTCGAGAGGACGTGGAGAGCACACTGGTAGATGCCGGTGTGCTGGCAGGCCATCAACTGGGGGAACGATGTAGAGTTTGACCTGGAAAGGCGGAGGAGAGCCCAGGAGGCTGAGTGGTCCAACTCCAGGGGAAAACCATCTCCCTTCTGGCTCCCCCATCTGCCGAGAGCTACTTCTACTCAGTAAAACCTTGCACTCATTCTCCAAGTCAATGTGTGATCCGATTCTTCCGGTACACCAAGGTAAGACCCTCGGGATGCAGAAAGCCCTCTGTCCTTGCAATAAGGCAGGGGTCTGATTGAGCTGACTAACACAAACTGCCTACGGATGGCTTAACTAAAAGCACCCTGTAACACACACCCACTGGGGCTTCAGCTGTAAACATTCATGCCTAGACACTGTGGAGCCCCACAGCCTGCCTGTCTGTATCCTCCCCTAGAGGTTTGAGCAGTGGGGCACTGAAGAAGTGAGCCACACCCCCATCGCACACCCTGAGAGGGGGACAAGGGAACCTTTCCAATTTCACTATTGCATATAATATTGATATAAATTGGGGGACAAAGAGTTGTTTTCCATTCTTTTATATTATTGAACGTTTATTTTTTTTTTCCATTTTTGCATCAAGCTAAAAACTACAGAATCAAGTCATATGACAAACAATAATGGTCTCCTCAGTCAAGACAAGGATTACCACTTCTATTTAAATATGAATGTAAATACGTTGCAAAGGGTAGGATATTTTAATGGGTTATGTAGTGCTTATGTTGTGTAAGTGCTCAGTTGCCTTTCTCTTGGTGGTGATATCCGTATTTTCCTAAAAAGAACTATCCCCTTCCCAAACCTCAGTTTCTGTCTTTGATACCCATGGTGGGGATATGACTTAGGTCTGGCCAGTCAGAACAGTAGATGTACCTGCCTCAGTCATCAGTCTAGAAATAATGATGTGACCGACACAGAGCCAATCAGTCAGACAATCAGTGCTGGGATTGATGAGAGAGAGGCTACATCTCTCTCATTTACATATACATATTCCATGGTGTATATGTAAACGATATACATATTCACCATGGAATACTACATGGTCATAAAAAGAGAATGAGATTGTGTCCTTTGCAGAAACAGGGATGCAGCTGAAGGCCATAATCCTAAGCAAATTAACACAGGAAGAAAAAAACAAATAGTGAATAGTCTCACATGGGAGCTAAACATTGACTACACATGGACACAAAGATAGGCACCACAGACTCTGGGGACTGCTTGAGCAGGGAGGGTGGGAGGGGAGCATGGGTTGGAAGGCTACCTATTAAATACTGTGCTCACTACCTTGGTGATGAAATCATTCATACAGCAAGTCTCAACAGCACACAATTTGCCCATGTAACAAACTTTCACATGTACCTTCTGAACCAAAAATGAATGTAGAAAGAAAAAAAAAAGAGTTTCTCCATTTATGAAATATAGACAGTGAACCTACTTCTTCCAGATTATAATAAGAAGCAAACGATATAATGTATGTGAACATACATAGTGAACCCTAATGCCACTGTATAAATGAAAGTGATTGAAATGGTGATAATTTCTCTAGTCCAGATTTTTCCAAGGCACTAAAGGTGGCTCTTGACATCCCCTAATTAGTCCCTGTGTGCCCTTGAGGCAGCGAAGGACACAATACAGGATGTGGGATGTGGCTCTAGACCAGACAGCCTAGTCTCAGAGAGTCTCCACTTCTGCTGTGCCAGCTCAGCAAATCAGCTCCAGGATTTGGCCCAGATGCCAAGATTCTTGCCTCTCAGCCCTCACTGGAGCTTCCTGCACACTCCGACTTTGGTCCTGTGACTGCTGCAGCTGCTCCCCAAAGAACATCTTAAAATACAGTCTAGGCTAAGCAGGGGGGGCAGCTTTGCATCTGCTTTCTGCCTCCACTGAGGGACAAGGACAATTGAATTTGAAAAGACCTTAGATTCTCCGATCTTGCCCAAACCTCAGCTTGCCCTTTCTCAGCAGTTATTCAGTTACCGAAGCCGAAAATCTGACATTCCTCTCTCTCTCCTTACCTATCTACCTCTTGCCCATCAGCAAGTTCTGTTGGCATTACCTACAATTGCCTCTTAATACAATTGCTTATTTCAGACTCCATTGCTGTCCCCTACCACCAGCCAAGTCATCATCTTGCTTGGGTTGTTGTAATGCCTCTTAACTCGCCTCTCTGTTTGTAGTTTGTAATCTGTTCTCCAAAAGAAGCTGAAGAGTAGTCTTAAAATAAAATCAACTTAGAGTTACCTTCTGCATAGAACACAGCAATAACATTCTATTATAATTAGACTGAAGTCCACAACATTTGCTCTGGTGGCCCCTGCCTCCCTCTCTGGTAACCCTCTGTTTCCCTACCCTCCAACCACATTGGTCTCCTTTCTCGTCCTCAAACAGGCCAATCTTGTAACAACCTCATGCCTTTATACTTTATACTTTTCATTGCTCCAGCTTTCACAGGATGGGCACTCAGTGAGTTTTCATGATGGATGGATGGATGGATGGATAGATGGATGGATGGGTGAATGGATGAACAGACAGAAAATAAAGTGGCTCCTATAACCGCTAAGGTTTTCTTTTCAGAAATTCCACTTTTTGTAGACTGTGAGTTTTTAGGAACTTGGATCAATAAAGTCGAGGGAAGTCAGAGGATTGAGAAATCCAATTTTTAAAGTTAATTAATTTATTATTTTTTATAATTATTTTATTTATGTTCCAGGGTACATGTGAAGAATGTGTAGGTTTGTTATATAGGGGAACGCGCGCCATGGTGGTTTGCTGCACCTATCAACCCATCACCTAAGTATTAAGCCCAGCATGCATTAGCTCTTTTCCCTAATGCTCTCCCCCTGCACCCTCCTCCGACAGGCCCCAGCAAGTGTTACTCCCCTCCCTGTGTCCATGCGTTCTCATTGTTCAGCTCCCGCTTATAAGTGAGAACATACAGTGTTTCGTTTTCTGTTCGAGAAATCCAATTTTTAATAATGCTGAGAATGAGAGTCTAGATGTCAGGCAGCCCCTCAACTTGGCCTGGTAATTAGGGGGAAAATACTGAGATCTTCTGAAGGAAAAATCAGAGACTATTCTGAAAGAGAAAGAATGTTAAAGTTTAGGTAAGTCAAGATGGACTCAGGGACACAGATGCTCTCCCCAAATAGCACTTCTATTCCCCCTTAATAAATGATTAGGCTGTAACCTTGACAATGATAGAGCTTCAGTGCTTCTAAGAAGCCATGACTTACCTCCCAATAAAACAGGTAGAAAACGCTGCTCTCATTCTCATTCTCAGTTGCAGAGAGCAGCTCAAAATGAAGGATTATCTTGAGTTTGAGCTTCTACACTTTGTTATTTCTTTCTCTTTTCTTAAGTCTAACTTATTTTAAGTTGGAGCATTTAATTGCCTTCTAGCAAAACCTTGGCTAAGGTCATGGAGCACAGAGAGTAGTCCAGGATCACTAATACTGGCTCAGTAATTACTGGCTTCTGATAAATTTAGCAAAGATTTCACAAGCTATCCTCACCCCTACCAGCCTCTCACTATCTCTCCCCAGGTCCCAGAAGCTAGGAGATGATGCTAGATCTTCAAGATTGGATATTAAAGGAGTCCTTCAAATGGCAAAGCACCAGAGTTCTACATGACCAAGTTAACTTCCTTTTTTTCCTTTGGAGATGGATGTTCACCTTTAACTCCCTAGAGTGGAATGAAGTACTAAGTCCAAAGGCAGATAAGGTGGGCTTTGAATTCTAACTCTACCCCTGTCTAGCCGAGTGGGCTTGAAAGAGTTAATTTCCTTCCCAGGGATCACTTGTGAGAGAGGGATAATGGTAGGGCACAAAGGAAGAAATAGGAGAAACCACTGAAAAAGGCACTCAACACAGTCCCTGGCACATAGCATGTACTTTATTAGTATGCATTCCTTTACCTCCAGCCCCCCACTATCAAGTCCTCCTTTCAAAACCCAAGCATAAGCCCACCAGATACATGGTGAGGTAAAACAGAACAGCTCTTCCATTCCTAAGACAGCCTTAGTATCATTGTGGTTGGGACTTTCTGTCATTTCTTATCTAAGGGTATTAATTAGTAATGTGAGAACCATATAGCTCAGAAACCAGACTTTTTGGATTCTAGGTTCATTTTGGCACTTATTTACTATATAACCTGTGACAAGTTACATAACCTGTCTGTGCCTCAGTCACCCCATCAGTAATAAGGATATAACCATTGACATACAATTGTTGTGAGGAACCCAATGAGTTATATGGTTAGAATGAGAGTTAGAATGGTGCCCAGGATGTAGTAAGACCCATACATGAATGAGGTAAGATATGGGACACCTTTGCTCCATGCAGTTCTGCTTTACTGAAATGCTCCCCACGTCCATGTTTTCTGTCTTTTACTGGGAAGATAACTACCCTTCCATAGCTCAGGGATATCAGCACACACTTGGGGTGAGGTAAGTTCTCCCCAGGGGTGGGGTTTAATGATGCAAAAGACAGTTGGTCTAGAATTGAAAGTCAACCCTTCAAAAGATAGAAGAAGGAATGCCTTGGGCTTTCTTGAACGTGGATTCCAAGGCTTCCAGAAGTCTCAGCTGTGCTCATGGATTATGTGCTTAGCTCAGGCTTGTCCAGCTCCCAGCCCACAGACCGCAGGCAGCCCCGGACAGCTTTGAATGCAGCCCAACACAAATTCTTAAACTTCCTTAAAACATTGTGAGGGGTGTGTGTGTGTGTGTGTGTATGTGTGTGTGTGTGTTTTGTTTTTTTGGCTCATCAGCTATTATTAGTGTTAGTGTATTTTATGTGTGGCCCAAGGCAACTCTTCTTCTTCCAAAGTGGTCCAGGGAAGTCAAAAGATTGGACACCCCTGGCTTAGCTGGCAACTGCCGCCACAAATAGATGTGGGGCAAGAAGGGGTTGGGGCCTCCAAACCTCAGACAGCATGCCACATTTTGTAATTCAGGTTACCTAGCTTTGTGCTGATCTATGCTCATATCCCTTTCATTACTTTTAAGTTAGCCATAGTGGATTTTGTCTTCTATGCAAACTTTACTCTGCAGTAAAAGCTGCTTTATTAGCAGAAGACTGAGAAGCCAGAAGCAGCATCTAGATTCACCAGAAAATGTGGCCATGATCGATGAGCTTCATCTACCCCATATTAAAGACTGGAGAGTAGAGACACGTGGGCCCGCAGGCCTTGTACTCCTTTGATCTGTCCATTCCTGTTTCAGTCCTGACTTCACTCAGATGCCTCATCAGAAGCAAAGAAGTAGCCAGACATAAGTAACCCACAGGACCCAACAAAACAATAGGGACCTGTCTTTCCATTAAATAATGGTCTTATATTACCATGCTTTTCAAATTAATCTTCTCAAAATATTTATGATGTGTAAATTCTCAAAATATTTACGACGTGTAAAGTCACTAGACATGTTGAGTCATTGACAGATTTTCACCACCTCCGCTTCCACATGTGCTTTGTATCCTGTGACCTGCACCATTCAAACAAAAATAGATCAGGAGGTCAGGCACGGTGGCTCATGCCTGTAATCCCAGTACGTTGGGAGGCTGATGCTGGTGGATCACCTGAGTTCAGAGTTCAACACCAGCATGGCCAACATGATGAAACCCTGTCTCTACTAAAAATACAAAAATTAGCTGGATATGGAAACATGCTTGCATAATCCTGTTTCGTACCCATATCTGTAATCCCATACCTGTAATCCAAACCCATACCTGTAATCCCAGCTACTTGTGAGGCTGAGACAGGAGAATAGCTTGAATCCAGGAGGCGAAAGTTGCAGAGAGCCGAGATTACACCACTGCACTCCTGCCTGGGCAACAGAGTGAGACTCTCAAAAAAAAAAAAAAAAAAAAAGTACATGGGGAAATTATTACAGGAAGAACCTGGGATATCAAATTCTTAGCTTCTAAGATTTAAGGAGCCACATTATAAGACTGAAACAAAAAGATAGAGAGCTCATTAAGAGCACGCACTTTGCAGTTAGACTGCCTGACTTCCAATGTGGCCTCCACCCCTCACCTGACGCATAGGCAGGTTACTTAACCTCTCTGTACCTCAATCTTCTCATATGTTGGATGTGTAATAATAAGAGTACTTCCCTCTAAAGGATCATACAAAACATGCAAAACACTTGGAATAGTACACAGTAAGTACACCATGAATGTTGTCTGCTGTGATGCTGGGAAAGAACACTGGATAAAACAGAGGACACTGACCCTCAGGTCATGGACTGGCACCAGTCTATGGCCTGTCAGGAACCTGGCCGCATAGCAGGAGGTGAGCAGAAGACAAGCTAGCATTATGGCCTGAGCTCCACCACCTATCAGATCAACGGCAACAGTAGATTTTCATAGCAGTGCAAATCCTATTGTGAACTGCACATGCCAGAGATCTAGGTGGCATGCTCCTTACGAGAATATAACTAATGCCTGATGATCTGAGCTGGACGAGTTTCATCCCAAAACCATCCCCCAAACTGTCTGTGGAAAAACTGTCTTTCACAAAACCCATCTCTGATGCCAAAAAGTTTGAGGACCACTGAGATAAAAGGGTTTTTATTTTTTTTCTTGTCATGACTTGGTAAAAAAAAAAAAAAAAAACTGAAAAAGAATAAAAGTATGGGGAAGGTTGTAACAGAGTTTGATGTTGGTGGAATCTTTAAGGACAGCTCCATCACCCTGTCTCCCTCTTACCTCTCAAGTGAGCACCACCATCCCACATCTGGAGTTAGCAGCAAGAATGTATAAGGGTGTCTACAACACACACAGAAATAGAAAACAGGGGAAAGGTCTCAGAGAGACTTTTGCTCCCTTCCAGGTACTGTGTTCACTCCCCAAGTGAGCACCCCAGAAACTAAGTGCACTCCCAAAGTGACCTCCTCACTGAGCCAGAGTGGGGAAGGAGTAGGCTGGGAAAGGGCCTGAGAGACCCCTCCCTCGTTTCCTGTAGCCCCTGAGAAGTACACGGAGCATCCTGTTCTCATCTTGCCCAGGAGCCCACGAAGGGCACAGTGAGGAGGGAGGAGAGAGTCCTCTGATCTGAACATGCCTCACACTCAAGGCGAAGAAAATAAAGTTTACCATAATCAGGCTGTTGACAACTCCACAAAGTTGTTTTGTGTGTGAGTTGGTTTCCGGGAGGTTGGGGGTTTGAATGACGGTTGGGGGAGTTTGGAGAATTGAGAGCTTTAGAGTGTTTGAGAGAGACTGGGGGGAGGTTGGAGTTTGAGGGGCTGTTCTGTTTGCTTTCATTTGGTGCAGTTCAATGCCTAGTTTGGAAAGCACTGAGTGTAGGCATAAGAGATATGAAGGTGGTAACACTTGTTGCTGGTGGAACTGTGCTTCTCTATATTTTTCTTCTTGCTGCTCAACAGCTGCTTTGTTCAGGCTTGCTCACCCCTTTGCGCACAGCCTTCCTTCTTCATGGGCTAGTGTCTCAAAGGCAGAAACCTTGTTCATTTCCAGGATCCAGATACTATGTGTCATTTTGTCACTCAGAAGGCAGCCAGGCAGAAAGAAATCCCACCTGCAAATGGACTGTTACAGGGCCTCACTTTGTGACTGCTCACCTCCCACTGCTCTACTTGGGAGTTAGGACACAGCAGCTAAGGAAAAGTAAGCATGGTGCTAACCACGGTGTTCTCACTCCCAGCTGCATGCTCCTGAGCAGGTCAGGCCACTGTGCTAGCCCCAGTTCCTTTATCTGTACCATGTGAATATTAGCGAACATTAGATCACATTAGAGCAAAGCTTCTCAAGAGCTCTCATAGTGCGTGATGTACTGATTCATCCATTCAACTTACCACTCTGCCTTCCTCTTGCTTCTTCCTTTTCTCTTCCCCTTTTGACTCTTGCTCTTCCATGCAGCTGGGACTGGCAGTGATTCATGGCCCATCCCAGACAAAGCATTTTGCCAAACTGGACTTAGGAGTGGAGCTCCTGCTGGCTGCCCACGTCCCCTGCTGTCCATGGTGCCAATCATCACCATCATCATCATCAGCAGCAGCAGCAGCAGCAGCAGCAGCATTTGCAGAAGGACACTTTTAGAATGAGCCCTGGGCAGAGAAATAGGATTGCATAATTGCTGCATTTTAATGAAGAAGAGAAGGGGAAGGAAGCAAGGGAGATGTTGGCACTGATGCATAGTTTTAATGAATTGTTGAAGTAAGAATTAGCCAGGCTAATTTTTCATTTGCCACAGAAATATATGCAGGAGCATTGATACTCAAAAAAGATGCATTACTTTGAATGAGTCAAATGGCTGGTTAAGTTAGAAGACTGGTCAATTCAGCTAACAGGTGGGGTGTGTGTGTGTGTGTGTGTGTGTGTGTGTGTGTGTGTGTGTGTGTGTGTGTGTGTGAAAGACAGAGAGAGAGAGAGAATCTAACTTATTTTTCTACAAATAGCTGATTTTTTTCTTCATTAACCAAATAAACAAAGAATATACACAACCTTTAAAAGTCTGTTCGAATGTTATTGACACCTTTGTTCAACAAGCTACCAGTGATGTCTCCCCCTTGAAAACTCCCATAATATTGTCTAAGTACCTTTCTCCTCACTTATTATTTCACTCTTGGAATAGAGGCATTTATAACATGATTTATCTCCCTTACCGCCCCACAAGCTCCTGGAGGTGAGGGTTCATGCCCAGTTCACATCTGACCCCTCCACAGAGACGTGGCATAATGCCAAGAACATGGTAAACACAGCATGCATGTTTTTGAATGAATGAGTGAGGGGATGGAAAGCACAGTGTGTATTCCTTTAGAAAATTGTTGAGTGCCTATTTAACCATTCATTTGTTCAACTAATAGATACTGAAAACGTATCATTTGCCAGCTATTGCTCCAGGGACTAGTGATACAAGAAATAAATAAAAGACAGAGGACTCCTGCCCTATGGAACTTACATTCTGGTCAACTGTAATTTTTCCTTAATGTCAAAATCTCAAAATGAAAAGTCATTATGTTCCTTAGAAGACAGAGCATATAACATGTGGCATCAGTTTATGGTTCCAGCAAATGCAAGAGCTGTCTTCGACCTTCTTAAGAAAAGCAAAGCTTGTCTCAACTGGTTTCATAGCCTGTCAGTTTCGTGAATGAGTCACTCACTTCCAATTCCATTAAACTAACAATGTTCACCATCAACTAGGTGCAGATTCATAAGCTTGGATGGCAATGAAAGTGGCTACTAAAGAGCAATTCTGTGGCGGGCACTTTCCATGTAGTCCTTTATTTCACCCTCATGCCGACCATGAGCAAAGCAGGAGACTGAGGCTCAGATAAATTACATAACTTGACCAGGCACAGCGGCTCAAGCCTGTAATCCCAGCACTTTGGGAGGTGGAAGCAGGCAGATCGCCAGATCTCAGGAGTTAGAGACCAGCCTGGCCAACATTGTGAAACCCCGTCTTTACTAAAACTACAAAAATTAGCCAGGTTTGGTGGCATGCACCTATAATTGTAGCTACTCGGGGATGTTGAAGTAGGGGAATCACTTGAACCCAGGAGGTGGAGGTTGCAGTGAGCTGAGGTCATGTCACTGCACTCCAGCCTGGGTGACAGAGTGAGATTCTGTCTCACAAAATAATAAAATAAATTACATAACTTGTCTATGGATACAACTTACAGCTGAAGGAGTCAGAATTCAGATTTCCTGGTTCAAAAATGGTTTAACTATAAACGTTAGGAAAGAAAACACCTGGTATTACTGTGGTGGTTAATAGGAATGTGGACAATTTCATCTTTAAATTTTAAAAAAGCCAAATTATCTTTAAGGAGCATATCTTAATTTTTTTTTTTTTTTTTTTTTTTTTTTTTTTTTTTTTTTTTTTTTTTTTGAGACAGAGTCTTGCTCTGTCGCCCAGACTGGAGTGCAGTGGCACAATCTCGGCTCACTGCAAGCTCCGCCTCCCGGGTTCATGACATTCTCCTCCCGCGTAGCTGGGACTACAGGCGCCCGCCACCACACCCAGCTAATTTTTTTGTATTTTTAGTAGAGACGGGGTTTCACTGTGTTAGCCAGAATGGTCTCGATCTCCTGACCTCGTGATCTGCCCACCTTGGCCTCCCAAAGTGCTGGGATTACAGGCATGAACATTAAAGAGAAGTTTTAGTTATAATGCAGTGATGCTTCTGATGATGCTCACACACTAGAAAGCAATGTCTAAGGAAAGTCCTGGAAATGTTATAACAGCGCCATTGATTGTGTGAGTTAGTACCTAGCCATGGGACACTAGCCCTCTGGATGTTGAACAAACATTAGTCCCGTTTCTTTAAAGTCATACCTTGAAGACTTTTCCCCAGGTCTGCCAAGAACAAGGAAAGGGGGGGCCACTGACTCAGGGTGACAGAATAGATGCAGAAATATGGTTTAGGAGGAGAAGAAGGAAAATTAAGATTGTACCTAATTTCTGGTGCAATACTCCAGAGGAAACGTGTGTTGCCTTGGACAGAGCATGAATCGTGGCATCATAAACTAAATGGTCCTGGTGCTCCGTTTCCTCACCTATATAATAAGAACGGAAATATCCTATTTTTTATGATTCTTTAAAAAGTGACTAAACTCTCTGGCACATTCTGGATACTCTTTATGTATTTTCCTCCGAGCCAGTGTTGCCAGCTCTTTGGGGAAGAACGGGGATATGCACATCCTACTCCTCACATCTTCCTGATCCTTTTGTAGAAACTCCTATTTTCCACAGCCTCTGTGGGAAAGAGAAATGCTTCCCAGGAGAAAATGACCCAGCACTGCACTCACAACATCAGAAGTACTCATTTCTTATAACAAAAGGGGGGTGGCGACAGCACTTTCTCTTCTAAAGAAAAAACACAAGTGTCCTTGGTGTGACACATCCAGCATGCCACACCGTGCAAAGTGGCTTTTGTGAACAATTTCTGGAAAAAATAAAGTCACTCACTCCCTTGACCCTGAAAGATAAAACTTAACTGTGTTTTACAGGTTCAAAAGATTCCCATTTCTACTCTGGCATTTTGACTATCTCTTAGAAAATGTAAGTGCCTGTGAAGGGTTTCAAGTAACAACTCTCATTCAACCACCCTGTGAATTGACATGATGCTTTGTAAAAGAGTAAGCCTCTTCTGTCCCATGTTAAAGAAGCCAGGACCCCAGCTCTGGTAGCTCATTTGAGAGCAGCGGGACTATTAGAGGGACAATTTCCTTCATCAGCAAGAGAACTTTCTCCAAAGACCCAACATCTTGTCCCTGCCAGGATAATGCCCTCATCCTTGGCCATCCTTCATCCCAAATATACACTTTTCCTTGCCCTTTATCTAATTAGAAGATTTCTACTCCCCAACTTACCCACATATTTTACATTCAAGACACAGTGGACATTCCCTTCAAAAAGGTGGACTCCTCCACCACCACACTTTTGCACCTACCATCTTTCTACAGAGAATGCATTCTTTCTCTTCCTAGTAAACACAAGCTTCTTTTTCAAGATCCACCTCATCCATCCATCACCTCTTATGTCAAACCTTTCTGCAAACCCTCAGGTCAAATTAACTCTTCCTACCCTGGGCTCTCACAACTATTTGTTCCCTTATTTGAATTTTCATCCTCACTTTACACTATTCAGTTTAGAGAAAAGAAGGGCAGTTGAAAGAATGCCCATTAGCTAATGCACCTAAAAAGGCTGGATAGTCTATCAAGAGCCATGAACTTCAATTATTTGGTCTCTCTTTCCATCACTGCTTGGATGAGTGGGAAGCAGAAACCTCATTAAGTGACCCCTCTGAACACTCAAATTTTCCCTTGTATGAATTCTCCCAACGCTGAGGCTGGAGGAACTAGTAAGCTCATTTTAGCTCTTAAACTAGGCAATATCCTCCAACTTAACTTTCATCATGAATAAAGCGGTGTTATGTTTCTCTATCTGCTGCCTGTTTTGTCTCATTTCTCAATTGGTTAAGAATTCAAGTGGGGAATGGGAAAGCTATCTTTTGGAGTGCCTGAAGGAACTCTGACAATTGCATAGAGATATTGGGGGTACATGGTGTGTGAATTGCCTTAGCAGGGGTTTCTGCTTTGTTTCTTGATCTAGCATTTATTCCATTCTGCTTTATCTGCCTGTTACAGGGAACATAGAAGTAGGGGCGATTAGGAGTAAAAATGATGAGCTCAGTTTGGAACAGGATGTGCCTGCCTAAGTAGATCTAGAGCTCGTGGGATAGGTTGGTGCTGTGGACACAGGAGACATTGGTGCATGGGTGATAGTGAAAGCCATGAGGAGGAAATGGCATTCTCCACACAAAAGATATCCCAGACCTTTCCTCCAGTTCTAAGAGCCTCAACGTTTAAACCTGGCTTCCTAGGGTGGCTGCCATTTTTCTGTGACTTTTCATAATACTGACCTTGCTTCGGAATCCTGTAGGTGATGAGCCTGCTGCTCTGTATTGTCGTGGAAGACACATTTTCCCCATGCTCCTTCCTCCTCTCTTTCTGTGATAATCCCCCAGTGAGATTCAAGGCCACATCCAGGACATTTCTACAAACCTCCTGCAAGTCACTGATTAATTTTCAAGGCTCTTGCCAGCCTGTGCATACAACAGCCATCTCCCCATGCCACTCCCTCCCCCCAAGCAGGGACATACACAAAAGCTTATATTCCTACAACAGTAACAGTGGAATAATTGTATTTTTCAAAGTCATGTAAGCCTCAGTCAGTAATAATAGGCTGGCATAAGGACAATGGTTTAGGAAGAAGAGATTATGGGAAAGGAAGTCAGAAAACATTGGCAGAGATATAGAGAAAATAAACTGAAAGAATGAAATTGGTGAGAAATAACAGGTTCAAAAGTCAAATCAACCAAAATTGAAAGTCTTCTTTGTGACCTCAGAATGTTCCTGACCCTACTGCAACCTAGAAAACATTGCCATTAAATGGAGTAGGGGGGAAAGGCAACTTCTGCCCCCCAGGTTCAAGCAATTCTCCTGCCTCAGTCCCCCTAGTAGCTGGGATTAGAGGTGACCACCACCATACCCAGCTAATTTTGTATTTTAGTAGAGATGAGGTTTCATCATGTTGGCCAGGCTAGTCTCAAACTCCTCACCTCAATTGATCTGCCTGTCTCAGTATCCCAAAGTGCTGGGATTACAGGAGTGAGTCAGGTAGTTCTTTATAGCAGTGTGAGAATGGACTAATACAGAAAATTATTATCAGAGAAGTGGGACATTGTTATAAAAATACCTGAAAATCTGGAAGTGACTTTGGAACTGGGTAATAGGCAGAAGTTGGAACAGTTTGGAAGGAACAGAAAAAGACCAGAAGATGAGGAAAAGTTTGGAACTTCCTAGAGTTGTTGAATGGTTGTTACCAAAATGCTGATAGTGATGTGGACAATGAAGTCTAGTTTGCAGTGGTCTCAGATGGAGATTAGAAACTTATTGGGAATTGGAGTGAAGGTTACTCTTTCTATGCTTTAACAAAGAGACTGGTGGCATTGTGCCCCTGCTTTAGAGATCTGTGGAAATTTTAACTTGAGAGAGATGATTTAGGGTATCTGGCACAAGAAGTTTCTAAGCAGCAAAGTGTTCAAGATATGGCCTGGCTGCTTCTAAAAGCCTACATTTGTTTGTATAAACAAATAAGTGACCTGTAACTAGAATTTATATTTAATAGGGAAGCAGAGCATAAAAGTTTAGAAAATTTGCAACCCAACCATGCAATAGAAAAGAAGAAAACATTTTCTGGGGAGGAATTCAAGGTAGCAGAGAAATTTGAAAAAGTAGAGAAGAGCTGAATGTTAATAGCTAAGACAATGGGGAAAATGCCTCCAGAGCATTTCAGAGACCTTTGTAGCAGCACCTCCCATCACAGGCCCTGAGGCCTAGGAGGAAGAAATGGCTTCATGGGCCAGACTCAGGGCCCTGCTGCTCTTTGCAGCCTCAGGACATGGCACTCTGCGCCCCAGCTACTCCAGTTCCAGGCATGGTTAAAAGAGGCCAACATACAGCTCAGGCCATTGCTTCAGAGGGCACAAGCTCCAAACTTTGGCAGGTTCCATGTGATGTTGGGTCTATGGGTACACAGAAAGCAAGAGCTGAGTTTTGGGATCCTCTGCCTAGATATTAGAGGATGTATGGAAATGCCTGGATGTTCAGGCAGAAGTCTGCTCCAGGGGTGAAGCCCTCATGGAAAATCTCTTCTACATCAGTGTGAAGGGGAAATGTCAGGTTGGAACCCTCACACAGAGTCCCCATTGGGGCACTTCCTAGTGGTGCTGTGAGAAGAGAGCCACCATCCTTCAGACCCCAGAATGGTAGATCCGCTGACAGCTTGCACCATACACCTGGAAAAGCTGCAGGCACTCAACATCAGTTCATGTAAGCAGCCTAGGGGGCTGTACCCTGCAGAGCCACAGAGGTAGAGCTGCCCAAGGCCTTAGTAGCCCACCCCTTCCATCAGTGTGACCTGGATGTGAGACATGGAGTCAAAGGAGATTATTTTGGAGCTATAAGATTTAATGATGACCCTGCTGGGTTTCAGACTTGCATGGGCCCTATAGCCCCTGGTTTGGGCCAATTTCTCTCTTTTGGAATGGGAATATTTACCCAATGCCTGTACCCCCATTGTATCTTGGGAGTAACTAACTTGCTTGTGATTTTACAGGCTCATAGAAGGAAGGGACTCACCTTGTCTCAGACGAGAATTTGGACTTGGACTTTTGAGTTAATGCTGAAATGAGCAAAGACGTGGGGGACTGTTGGAAAAGCATGATTGTGTTTTGAAATGTGAGAAGGACATGATATTTGGGAGGGGCCAGGGTGGAATGATACAATTTGGTTCTGTGTCCCCACCCAAATCTCAGGTTGAACTGTAATCCTCAGTGTTGGGAGACGGACCTGGTGGAAGGTGATTCGCTCATGGGGGTGAATTTCCCCCTTGCTCTTCTCATGATAGTGAGTTCTCATGAGATCTGGTTGCTTGAAAGTGTGTAGAACACTTCCCCCTTTGCATTCTTTCTCCTGTTCCACCATGGTAAGATGTGCTTGCTTCCCCTTCACCTTTCTGCCATGATTGTAAGTTTCCTGAGGCCTCCTAGACATGCGTCCTGTACAGTCTGTGGAATTGTGAATCAATTAAACCTCTTTTCTTCATAAATTATGCAGTCTCAGGTAGTTATTTATAGCAGTGTGTAATGTGTATAGACTAATACAAGATGTAAGAAGTGGGCCTCCTTTACTTCCACTCTCCTAGGGTAAACTGATCTGCTCAAGTCTTCCTTTGGATGGACAGTGAAGGCCTGAAATTTCTTATACTGCTGAGTTTATAAAGTAGGTCAGCATTACTGCATATAGCAGGTTAGGAGTTGCCTGAAATAGAAGACCCACCTCTCCCCACAGGCAGGCTCTAAGGTATGGATGTGGAGAAAAAGTAGATACCCTGCTTTGGCCTCAAGACCACATTCTCCAACACAGTTTACTATGGAGCTAGTAGTATGAGATTTAATAACATTTTCTTATCTTCTTATTAATGTTTTCCTTTGATCCTGATTCAGCTACCATGGATTTCTACTTGATTAGGTTAAAATAGTGGTTCTCAAACTTGAGCATGCATCAAGATCATCATCTGGAGGGCTTGTCAAAACACTGATTGCTTGGCCCCACTCTGAGAGTTTCTGAATTAGGATGTTGCAGGTGAGGGTCTGAGAATGTGTATTTCCAACAAGTCCCCAGGTGAGGCTGATGCTGCTGGTCCAGAGAACATACTTTGAGAACCATTGGATTAAACACAGAAAAGGGAAAAAGGAATGGCAATAATTTTCATTAAGAGTCACCATACTTATAATTTCTTATTGAATGGTATATTTCCCCCACATTCCAGGAGGGCAATGATCTTGTCTATATTACTCACAATTTTTTCCCCAGTGCCAACAGCAAACTAGGAGCTCAATGATTATGTATTAATGAGCTAGAACACCTGTCCTTACTAATAAGACATCCCTATTGCAGAGCATACCGACCCTGCCACATGGCAATGAGGTGTTATTACATGGTATTTTACTGTGAGGTGCAGAGGCTACAGGTTGTGAAACTTAGAGTGCCCTCTCCTCAGAGTCACAACCTGTTCTCATGGGCACTATTGCCCCAGTGTGTTTATTTTCATTAAGATCTGCCCTGGGTGAAAACTGGGAGGGGGCAGAGGGACAGAAAATGTTTACTTGCTTAACCAGTCAGGGAGGAGGATCTGAGCAGTCCTTTCAGCTTCCAGCCCTAGGTGGGAAAACAGTGCTCTGTAGTAATTGTTATTAAAGCCCGAGGCAATGATGTGCCTTGTAAATTATCTGCAGGGTTGCTAACAACTAGGAATGCCCTGATTGCTCATTGGCTTGTTCAGAATATATTGGAATGCAGCTCAAGCTCTGATGAAGGAGTGGTCTCAGAAATAAATCAAATTTGGTGCAGGAAGCCACATCTATATTTTATATGCCTGCCTCTGCAGGGATGCCTCAGTAATTGGTTTAAAAATATCTGTGACATCTGTTGATTCTTCTGCTTTTAAAGTTGAATCTTTGTCTTTTTTGCAAAGGACTATGCTGCAAAGCAAGAAGGGAAAGAAGATGTTGCTGCAGCTACGTGACAAAGGCCTTCGTCCCTACCAGCACTCATAGCTCAAACAGATTTGCTGGTCAGTCTAGCCTCATACAATCATCTCTCCCTCAGACCCTTGTGAAAAGGAAAAAGTCTGTGAAAAGGTACATGCCATGCCTACACATGCACATTTGCTGGGTACACATGTCAATCACTTCACAGCATTGAAATGTGAGTGTTCGGTAATTCCAAATTTTGACGTAAGTATCCCAGAAGTGATGGCACCCATAAAACACACAAACAAAGCCACATCTGTATTTAGCATTTTCAGCTGGCAAAGTCTTCCCAGAACACATGCTGTTGCACTCTTAGCTCAGTAAAGTTGGTTGTAAAAAGAAGATTGTAACAGAATCTACCCCACAAATATTGTTATGAGAATTAAGGGAGAAACATGCAAAATACATAGACATTTAAATAGACTCTATAAATATGACCTGTTATTGTTGTTTTTCATGTCATGGTCCATGTGATAAAAGGACTTATAAGGCCCACAGCATCAATGAGATACATCAGGGAAGTAAATCTGGGTGCCTAAGGCACAGCTCTTACCTGACACACACCTCACGCTGCAGCTTCTATTTGTATTTTACCACTTCTGCCTGGAATGCCTTCTTCCCTTTCCAGGATTCTCCTGTGTTCTCTTTGTCCAAGATAAAATGTAGGGGTCACCATCTCATTGACCTCCCATCACCCCATCCCTATCCAGAGCATTTGCTCTGCTTTGAGCTCCATCAAAGTCCTGTAACACCATCAGAGCATTTCCACACTGGATGATCTTTGTCTGTTTGTTGGTTTTTCTCTTGCTCTAGACTATGAGCATCCTCAAGTATAAATCCAATATTATTGCATATCTAATTTGGAACAAAGTAGACATCCAAGCAATATGTGACTAGTGAGTAAACAAGAATTAGCAGGATCAGCCACTTGTCTCTTTTGCTAATTTCTCAAAAAAGGATTTAAAGGAAAATTAAATGCCAAACAGGTAGAATTCACATTGACAAAGAGGGATTGCATTTTGGTGTAAATATACGTGAGAATTGTGGAGAAGTAGTTGATAAGTATATAGGGCTTTGAAGTCAGCTCTGGATTCTATATCTGGCTGTGTCACCTGGGCTGCATGACTTTGGTCATGTTATTTAACTTCTGTAGGCCTGTTTTCTCATCAAAATAAGTACATAACTCACAGGGTGAGTAAAAATAAATAAAATTGGTGCTATGGGTTCAATTATTCTCCTCCAAATTTCATATATTGAAGTTCTAACCCTTGATGTAACTATATTTGAAGATAGAGCTTTTGGGGGTAAAATGAGGTCATAGGATGGAATTCTGTATTAGCTTGTTTTCATGCTGCTGAAAAAGACATATCCAAGACTGAGCAATTTACAAGAGAAAGAGGTTTAATTGGACTTACAGTTCCACACGACTGGGGAAGCCTCACAATCGTGGTGGAAGGCAAGGAGGAGCAAGTCACATTTTACATGGATGGCAGCAGGCGAATAGACAGAGCTTGTGCAGAAAAACTCCTGCTTTTAAAACTATCAGATCTCATGAGAACCATTCACTATCACAAGAACACCACGGGAAAGTCCTGCCCCAGTGATTCAATCATCTCCCACCGGCTCCCTCCCACAACACGTGGGAATTATGAGAGCTACAAGATGAGAATTGGATGGGGACACAGAGTCCTAATCCAATACGACTGGTGGCCTTACAAGAAGAGGGAAGAAGAGTAGAGCTCTCTCTCCAGCCATATTTACCTGTGAAAGGCCACAGCAAGAAGATTGCCATGTACAAGCCAGGAAGAAAGTCCTCACCAGTAGCCAAACTAGTCTGAACTTTGGACTTCTAGCCTCCAGAACTGTAAGAAAATTAATTTCTGTTGTTTAAACCACCCAGCCTGTAGTATTTTCTTATGGCAGCAAAAGCTGACTAATATAATTGGCATATGTAAAAGGATTCACAGATAATCAATACCATATTGACTAAAGTAACCTCCAACAAATACTGGTCTTTCATATCATTTTAAATTGTGTCTGACTTGTTGATGAGACTATATAACTCCAAAGTTTATAATAGAGTGTAGTTGGAAACTAGTGTAAAACATAAAATATTACTTACTTTGCCCAGTATAAAAATTGATCTACTTTTTTGAGCAAGGTCAACATGTATAGCCAATGCATGATGTTTACATCAGTGCATAAAACTACATAAAAAGAAACTGATCAATCACTTAAGATATAACTTCTCCCACTGATAACAAATGCTTCCTTCACTAACATTTGTAATCATGGCAGTTGAGCAATGGAACTGACCAAGGGTTTGCTTTCCTTTTTCTTTCCCTACCATTGGCCACCATCTAACAGGCTGACCTGGGCAGCCAGATTGCAAGTTCTCAAACTTGTCTTCATAGTGAATTTTCTGGAGGAACTTTAAAATACCACAGCTTTGGGAGGCTGAGGCAGGTGGATCACTTGAGGTCAGGAGTTTGAGACCAGCCTGGCCAAATTGGTGGTCTCTGTCTCTACTAAAATTAGCCAGGCGTGGTGGCAAGTGCCTGTGGTCCCAGCTACTCTGGAGGCTGAGATTTCACTGGCGGTGAAACCCTGTCTCTACTAAAAATTTAAAAAATTACCCAGGTATGATGGCACATGCCTGTAGCCCCAGCTACTTAGGAGGTGAGGCAGGAGAATTGCTTGAACCCGGGAGGTGGAGGTTGCAGTGAGCAGAGATCATGCCACTGCACTCCGGCCTGGCCAACAGAGTGAGACTCCATCTCAAAAACAAAAAAACAAACAAACAAAATACCGTAGCCTGGGTGTCACCCCCCAGAAATGCTGACTTAATTGGTTAGTGGTAGATCTGAACATTGGGAGTTTCTAAGACCCTCCCCAGGTGATACAAATATTCAGCCACATTTGGGAACCACTGAGCAGAGAGTTGGCAAGGTCAATAGTCTATATTCTCTGTTAATGACCAGTCTGTCGCCTGGTCAATTTCAACCATTGGAAAACCGGGCTTTTTTCTTGGTCTAAATAAAGATCTGAATGTTCTCAGTGAGAAGCACTCAATGTGCCATCTTTGTAAACTTAAGTTACTTAAGTTCTCTGAGTCGCACCTTCTTCATCTGTAAATTGAGGTCAGCAGTACTCACGTCCTCAAGTTGTTGTCACTAACAGCAATAGAGTAACTAATGAGTCAGGCTCAATATTTGTTTTCAGCCACAAATCTGAGTGCTCTACACATTATATCTCATTTGATCTTCATTACAACCCTAAGGAGTAGGCATCATTGTTATCCACATTTTTCAGGTAAGGAAACTAAGTTGCAGCTGGAGCAGGAATCACAGTCTAAACATTTCACAGCAGGTACATGATAGAGATGGCACTGGGACACAAGATGGCCTGGCACCCAAATCTCCATTCTTAACCCTTCTACTCCACTGCCCTGGGTCGTTAGGAAAGCCTCAGGAGACGACATCCCTTAAGTTCTGAGCACAGGGCCAGGAACATAGGAGAATGTGAATACTTAGGGTTCCCTTTCCACTCCTTAGAGCTCATTAAGGCAAGGCAACACCAAGCCATACCCTTGGTCCGTGCTCAATGTCCAAGCCATACTCCAGAAAGCATTAGACCCTAACAAAAACAGGTACAGGACCATCAGCAAGACAACAACACAGAAGAGGTGACTAACCCAGTCTGGGATTAGTACCACCTTAACCAAGAGCTCTCTTGACTAGGCATCAACACCAGGCTCCGATCCTTGGCAGCTGTGGCCAGGAACAACCTGGTACATCCACACCTGCCAGTACCTCAGTGCTTGCAAGGAAGAGCACAAGGGACCCAGACACATCTACGTGTTTTCAAGCCACTTTCCTTTCTCATGCAGAGACAGAGGATGCACTGTGAAGCAACAAGGAAAAAGCTTTGATTATACGGGTGGCTAAAAGAAAAACAGAAAATTGTGTTCATGTTATAAGAACATTGCTAAGAACATTGTTATAGGAACAAATACTGCATGCATATGGATTAGAACAGGCAGGGAACAGAGATAAAAGGAAGCTGACTTATTAGGGTGGCAGATTGTCAGAAAAGGTTTTCATTTTTGTTAATGTGCCCCTAGTGTTGTTTGTATAATAAATAATAAAATAATCATGATTTCTAGTTATAAGAGTCATCAAGAGAACACTGAGATAGCAAAATCTCTTGTCACAGACTGCAATTGTATCAGAAACCAGAAAGAGAATGGAAAGTGAGAGAAAGAGGCAGCTGCCCAAAAACACAGATTAGTTTTATTCTCCCATCCCTTTTGCTCCAGCCCTCCTCTTGTTACAGAACTTTAGAAAGCACATATGTCATAACTGCATTTTTCATAAATATACATCTATGTGTACACATATATGCATATATAAACACATATGTAACCACAGATATATATGTGTATAGATGCACACATATGTATAAATATGTATATATAGATATAGATGCACACATATGTGCTTATAAAACTAAGATAATGCTATATACACTGTTTTATAATCTTTTTCACTTAAAACTATGCCATGATTATTTCAAGATGAAATCAAATATTCATATATTAAGGCATTTTTTAATGGAAACATAACATTCTGTATACTGCAACTGTTTTATTAATATTCTGTTTTGGAACCTGGAGGAAGTCATAACTTTTCACTATAATAAGTAATACTGAAATGGATAACTGATTTGTCCCCTTGAAAGAAGTCCTTAGGCATAAGATTTCTGGGTTAAACCATATGGCTTTGATATATATCACAAAATTTTTCTCCTCGAAATGCAAATCAAAACCACAATGAGGTACCATCTCACACCAGTTAGAATGGCAATCATTAAAAAAATCAGGAAACAACAGGTGCTGGAGAGGATGTGGAGAAATAGGAACACTTTTACACTGTTGGTGGGACTATAAACTAGTTCAACCGTTGTGGAAAATAGTGTGGCGATTCCTCAAGGATCTAGAACTAGAAATACCATTTGACCCAGCCATCCCATTACTGGGGATATACCCAAAGGATTATAAGGCATGCTGCTATAGAGACACATGCACACGTATGTTTATTGCGACACTATTCACAATAGCAAAGACTTGGAATCAACCCAAATGTCCATCAGTGACAGACTGGATTAAGAAAATGTGGCACATATACACCATGGAATACTATGCAGCCATAAAAAAGGATGAGTTTGTGTCCTTTGTAGGGACATGGATGCAGCTGGAAACCATCATTCTCAGTAAACTATCACAAGAACAGAAAACCAAATACTGCATGTTCTCACTCATAGGTGGGAATTGAACAATGAGATCACTTGGACACAGGAAGGGGAACATCACACACCGGGTCCTATTGTGGGGAGGGGACAGGGGGGAGGGATACCATTAGGAGATATACCTAATGTAAATGACGAGTTAATGGGTGCAGCACACCAACATGGCACATGTATACATATGTAACAAACCTGCACGTTGTGCACATGTACCCTAGAACTTAAAGTATAATAATAAAAAAAATTTCTCTTCAAATATATGAATTTGTATATCCACCAGCAGTATATGGCAGTATTTTTAACTCATCACACACACTGAGTATTCACTTTTTTTCTTTTTTCTTTTTTTTTTTTAACTTCTTAGGTTAAAATTTTCTTTGAATTTTTTTTTTTTTTTTTAGATGGAGTCTCACTCTGTCACCCAGGCTGGAGTGTGGTGGTGCGATCTCAGCTCACTGCAACCTCTGTCTCCCAGGTTCAAACAATTCTCCTGTTTCAGCCTCCCAAGTAGCTGGGACTACAGGCACCTGCTACCATGCCTGGTTAATTTTCATATTTTTAGCACAGACAGGGTTTTCACCTTGTTGGTGAGGCTGGTCTCAAAGTCCTGATCTCAGATGATTCACCTGCCTCAGTCTCCCAAAGTGCTGGGATTACAGGCGTGAGCCACCGCGCCCGGCGTCTTTGAATTTTTTAAACTGAAGTTTAATTGCCTTTGAGTTTGATCATTCTCTACTTGTCATTTGTATTTCTTTTGTTAATTATCTGCTCACGCTCTAATTTCATAATGGAAATTTCATGGATTAACATACAACACCCACTATCACCTGCCTGAGTTTGGAATCAATTGCATTGAACAAGAATCAAGTATTCTGGGGTCAAAATATGAGCTTCATTAGGGACAAAGCTGTTTAGAGCATGTGGCTTAGCTGTGTAGGCAGGTGGGCTTGCTAAAACTTTGCCCATACAGGAGACAGATATTTATTCATTAAGTTCCCTCATAGCTGGGCCATTGCTGGCCACCCTGGACAGGGGCAGGGCCTTTGGACTCAGATGCCTGCCTGGCCCCGGAGAAGAGGAGAATGCATCCTCGCTGGTGTTAAGCATAACTCAAGAAAGAAACCCTAAGGAGCTGAGCCAAGCTCATTATTAAATATCCCACACATTTTCTCATGGACAACCACAAGTAAAGAATGGAAACAGTGGCCAGGAGTGTTTCCCTGGGGAAGTAGCTCCCCATGAAATCATGAGTGTTGAGAAAAACATGGTTTCCCAGTGATTAAAATAGTGGATTGGCACTCCACTTCCTTTGGATTGTCTTCCTGGGGTGCAGGGTGTATATATCTAAATACTACATGGTGCAAACAATCGTACAGCTGGGGCCCTGGATATGATTTGGGTTAGATACACTTGTCTGAAATGTGGAAGGTGGCAACGGAGTGGAGCCCATTTCTGCTGCTGCTTCTCTTTCTGTGGGCACCATTCTGGGCAGGTCTGATTTTTTTTTTTCCAGTGGCTTCTTGACCATATATGGGTGGCATAGGCCACAAGCCAGTATCTGTACAGACACTTCCCTGATTTAGTACATGCCTTCCTGGTCTTTCTGGCTTCGTATTTATGGCAGAGCAAGTGGCAGAGCCTGCAGGTGGAGCACCAGCTTCTGAATTCATCAGGAGGCTTTCAGGTCAAAAATGACGCAGTGGCTCCTGGGTGACCAAGTTCTCTGAGGTGGTCCTGAGAGCTCAACCAAGAGGCAGCTTCCTCAGCCTGTCTATTGATCCCGAAAGCCATTTAGTAAATAGCATTTGATTCATACCTGCTTAAAGAACCTAGACTGAATTCTGATCTCTGCAAAACTGAGTCCTAATTTTTGAACTCTCAACATCAGTTATTATCAATAATGATTTAAAATAAGCATAATACAAACAAATTTACAAGAAAAAAACAAACAACCCCATCAAAAAGTGGGCAAAGGATATGAACAGACATTTCTCAAAAGAAGACACTCATACAGCCAATAGACACATGAAAAAATGCTCATCATCACTGGCCATCAGAGAAATGCAAATCAAAACCACAATGAGACACCATCTCACACCAGTTAGAATGGCGATCATTAAAAAGTCAGGAAACAACAGGTGCTGGAGAGGATGTGGAGAAATAGGAACACTTTTACACTGTTGGTGGGATTGTAAACTAGTTCAACCATTATGGAAAACAGTATGGGGATTCCTCAAAGATCTAGAACTAGATGTACCATATGACCCAGCCATCCCGTTACTGGGTATATACCCAAAGGATTATAAATCATGCTGCTATAAAGACACATGCACACGTATGTTTATTGCGGCACTATTCACAATAGCAAAGACTTGGAATCAACCCAAATGTCCATCAGTGACAGACTGGATTAAGAAAATGTGGCACATATACACCATGGAATACTATGCAGCCATAAAAAAGGATGAGTTTGTGTCCTTTGTAGGGACATGGATGCAGCTGGAAACCATCATTCTTAGCAAACTATCACAAGAACAGAAAACCAAACACCGCATGTTCTCACTCATAGGTGGGAACTGACAATGAGATCACTGGGACTCGGGAAGGGGAACATCACACACTGCGGCCTATCATGGGGAGGGGGGAGGGGGGAGGGGGGAGGGGGGAGGGATTGCACTGGGAGTTATACCTGATGTAAATGACAAGTTGATGGGTGCTGACGAGTTGATGGGTGCAGCACACCAACATGGCACAAGTATACATATGTAACAAACCTGCACGTTATGCACATGTACCCTAGAACTTAAAGTATAATAATAAAAAAATAAATAAAAAATAATAAATAAATAAAATAAGCATAATAATATCAGGACCACTACAAAATTTTCACTATGTGCTAAATATAATGCAACATATATTATTTCATGCAATCCTCATGAGACTCCTATAAGATTTATAACTTTTGTTATTCCTATTACTAAGTCATAGATTACATCAGATGCTCAGGGTCTTCTAGGTAGAGAAGAGCAAAGACAGACGTAGATTTCAGATCTGTCCACACCTACAGTCTGGGTCTCGATCCACTACTATTTTTGCCCATTTTTCTATCATGGTGTTTGGACTTTTCTAGTGACACATAAACATGTCCAGATTTCTTTTAAAACAGATTTGGCTTGTTTGCAAATGTCTGGAAAGGCCTTTCCTCCCATCAAATGCATGCTATTGTTCAAGGCAAATCTCTGTCATTCTACACCAGCCAGGCCTCAACCCAAACAGACAACAGTCCCCTGAGTCCCTCACCGAATATTCTGGAAAGGAAGAAAAGAGGAAAAGAAATACAGAGTGATGGAAGAAAGGGTAGAAAGAATTTAGTAGAACTGCTGTGTTAGAAATTCTGTTACCAGTTTAGCACCATTTCTACTCCTTTTTAGTCTCTATTTCACAAGGGGCTGGAAGCCCGGGAGCTACATTTCCCAGAATTCTTTGTCACCAGAGCTGTGCTTTCGATTTTGCCAGTAAAGGCTGGAAAGGATGAGAGACAGAAGCCATATTATTGTTTCTCTTTGTCAACCAAATATATGCACAGATGTTAGCATATGAGAGATTTTACAGAAATCTCCTTTCTCCTACAGATCACCTGCTTTATTGCTGCAAGCAAATATAATCATTCGTGACACTTTCCTACAATTCCAAATTATCTGATAGCTGTGATTAAAACTGAGTGTCAGCAGCTTTTCCTGACCTTTGCTCCTCTAGTACTTTCAATCATTTCATATGTCACTAATTCTCTGTATTAACCTACTTTACATGTGAAATACCTAGAGACATCTCCATTTTCATGAAGGACAGATCAGTGTTATCTTCCCAGATTTGTCACCAGACTTACCACTGCACTGGGGATCAGGGTTTCAAGATACGAATTTGAGAGATGACACAAACATTCACTCCATGACACTTGTTTTCTGTGTTCCTAGCTCTGCCCTGGAGCTGGGCATTTCCTTTCTCTGGGCCTCAGTTTCCTCACATATTAGATGAGGGGGTTGGACTTAGCTGAATCTGAAGTCCCTTCCAGCTCTCACATGCTTTGAGTCTATAAAACACCACTCACACTAGAAAAGTATCTTCATGCCTCTCTCTCTCTGTCTCTCTCTCTCTCCTAACATCCCAAGGCCAAAGGGGTTTCATTTATCTGGCAATAGCAGGTTCCACACTGAGGAACAATTTTTACTGGTGAAATTGTATCGAGAAGCGTGAAAAAGAAGTGAACATCAGATACACTCAAAGGTGGCAGTTCATCCCGCTTCCATTTCCCCCAGAAATTGACTTAATGTCCAAAACCATTTCAGTTAATGCCTACATGTCTATTGCTTGCTCTCCAGTGACAGCAAATAACTATCCCTGGATTTGTTCTTAATTGAGTCCTGAAAGGTCTGCACAGGCTCAGGCAAAACATCAGAGTAACTGTGGAAAACTGCATTGCTAATAACTTACTTTCATTGCAGGAAGAATGCAGTATGAGAGAGGAAACAGAGCCCTGTGGCTTTCCTGGACTAGATTCAAGTCCTGCTATCTTAGTCACCTCAGGCTGCCATAACAAAATATCATAGACTGGTTGCTTTAAACAACAGATACTTATTTCTCACAGTGTTGGAGTCTTCAAAGTTCAAGATCAGGGTATAGGCAGCTTTGGTTCCTGGTGAGTGTCCACTTCCTGGCTTATAGGTGGTTGCCTTCTTGCTGTGTCCTCGACGTGGTGGAAGGAGAGGGAGCCCAGGTCTCCCTCTTCCTGTAAGAATACCAATCCCATCGTGAGGCCCCCACAATTGCGACCTCATCTAAATCTAGTTACCTCCCAAAGGCCTCACCTCTAAATACCACTGTTTTGGGGATTAGGGCTTCATATGAATTTGGGAGGTGATGCAAACACTGGGTCCATGGCACTTGCTTTCTCTCCTCCTAACTGTGCCTCAGTTTACATGTCACTTTTTCAAGGAGTCTTTCTTGAACATCTCCTTCATTCTAATCTCAAAACCCTTGTGCTTTTCCTTATGTTACGTCCTACAATGTAACTGTTTCCTGGGTGATAGTATTTACGTAGCTCCCTCAATAGGACGTAAGCTCCATGAAGGCAAGAGCATGTACATCTCATGAAGATTGTCACCCAGAACCTGACACAAAGCAGCACAATGGTGTTTATTAAATCTAAGATAAAGAGACAAAGAGTTAATAAACCTGGCGCTTTGAGTAATGTGGTTAACCTCTATGAGCCTCATTTTCCTTGATAACAGCTACCTCACACTGCTGTGATGAAGGTTACATGCAGAAATGTATATGGAAAGGATTCATTAGCAATTCGAAGGGCAGCCTGCGGTAGGGGAAGAGCTAGTTCTTTGAAGACAAGAAGACTTGGTTTTAATTCCTGCTACTCGCTGACAGTAGTGTGACCTCAGTAAGTGCATTTAATGTTTCTGAGGCACTGCTTATTTTTTCCATAAAATGGGAACATTCGTGCATAATTCACAGCATCATTTTCAGGATGCAATGCAATACCTAGGCCGGGCCCTGGTTCACAGAGGTGCTCTGTGAACATTTGCTCTTGCCGGTGGAGGCAAGCCACACAGGTGTGCAAGCATTAATCTCATCTCAGAAGGGAGCAAGCACCTGGCTTGCTATCAGACTCAGAAGATGCAGGCCGCTCCTCAGTTTCCCACATAAATGGAAACACCCGCCAGCATCCCAGCTGTCCCTATTTGCTGGCAACGTTGTGGCTTCCTTAGGAAAACAAAACCAAGGCAGGATTGTCGCGTTGCCGCCATTAATCTGCTTTGTCAGTCGGAGTACCGTGGTTCTCCCAGGACCAGCGCAGCGACTCATGTGTCAGCACTAGCAACGGGGCTAAACCTGGCAGTAATAAACGTGACAAGCTCTCACCCCTGCAGAGAGGGGTGTTTAAAAACAAAACTCCTACATATCTTCTTGAGGTGCAGGCGCTGCTGTTTCATCATTTGTGTGACAAAAAGAAAAGCTCTCTTGCAGAGGATGAAAGGAATGTGCCAAGACTTCAAGATTCCCTCATCTGACTGCTAAGATCCCCTCGGTCTTGAAATTGCCCGAGTCCAAGAGCTCCGTGCCAGGTCGTTTTAGGGACCCATTGCTTGCCCTTTCTCACTCCTGCTCTCTTTGTTTCCTCTCCCACCTGCTCCAGAAACTGTGGTCCTGCTACTGACCAAATGCTGAACTCACAGTAGTGCTTTTCTTTGCAACCCTCTATCACTGGTATTAACTTCAATTTGCAAGTCAAGATACAGGAGCCTAGAGATGTGAAGCAACATGCCAGGGTTCAGAGCCACTAGGTAGTGCAGCCAGGCTAGAACCAAGGACTGTCAGTTCCATGCTCTAGTAATCATTATGCTAAATTCCTGCCTATAGCGGTTGACCCAGTCATGTGCCCCATGCCTTAGGATCATTCACTGGATTTTCTGGCATTGTTCAAAGCATGGAACTGGAGTCATACTGCCTGGATTCACTTCCTGATTGTGCTACTTACAAGCTGGGCAAACTTAGTGAGCGTCTTAAACTCTCTAAGCTTCATTTTCCTCCACCTCAAAAACCCAACTTCACCAAGATAAAATGCAGATTAAACAAGAGAGTGCATATGAATGGCTCAACACAGTGCCTGCCATATAGTACTTATAGTACTATAGTAAGTGCCAGCTATTTTACTCAGCTTTATTTTACTTAAGTACTTAGTAAGTGCCAGCTATTTTATTATGTCATTGTATTATTGTGTCATCATTATTTAATCTTCTCCCTTTTCCAAATTCCAATGAATTAACCCATCCAAGCTTGTTTCCGCTCTCAGCTGTCATAATGCAGAGCTTAGTTTAGGAATGCCCCCATTCAAATGCGGTTTCTTTCTGGAATGGAAGAATTGCCCACTCACCCAGTCGTTGTAGAGGTTTGTCAGGCTCCCCTGGAGGCCACACAGTGGATTAGAACATTATGGAGTTTGCAGCTGGACAGAGCTGGTTTTGACTCTCACTTGCATTTAGCAGGGAGGGCCTTTAGCCTTTCTGAACCACAGTTACTCCACTGATAAAATTTACTCATTTAACAGATATTATTCTTATTGGGAACAACATTAAATGCAAAATGCCGAACAAGATAGAGATCCTTTCCTCAAGACATTCACGGTCTGACAGGAAATAATGCCTCCTTTGAATGCTGGCTAAGAGGATCAGAGAACACATCCACCTCACCCATAGCAGGTTCTCAAAGCAGAGTAGTTGCACTCTTTATTGTTTAAATCACTTACACCCACAGAGCCAGGGTCATCCTGGAATTAGCTCATTGTATCACTGTGGTTTTCCACCATGCCATCTCTGAACTCACCTCCATAATATCACGCATCACATTATATATTTAATTGTATGTATAGCAGTAACTAGTTTTTCAATGTTTGCCATATGTCAGAGGTTGTTCTAAACAACATGACATAAATTAATTCTCTATTCCTCTTTCTTTTTCTTTTTTTTTTTTTTTTTGTGGGGGAAATAAGCATTTGAAAGTTTATTGCCAAATAGCTTTGGTAGCTCAGGCTTTTTGAAGAAATTACCTTTTTTTTCTTTAAACACTTTTTATTATGGTAAAAACACATAATATTACATTTATCATCTTAACAATGTTTAATGTACAGTTCAATACTATTTAAGTATATTCTCATTGTACAACAGATCTCTGGCACTTTTCATCTTGCAAAACTGAAACTCTATATTTATTAAACACTAATTTCTATTCCTCCCTCTCAGTCCTAGACAACCACCTCTCTACTTCTGTTGCTATGATTTTGACTACTTTGGGTAATTAATATGAGTCGGATCCTATGGTATCTGTCCTTTTGTGACTAGTTTATTTCACTTTGCATAATGTCCTTAAGGTTCATCTGTGTTGTAGCATGTGGCAGGATTGCCTTCTTTTCAAAGCCTGCATCATATTCCATTATAGGTATAAACCACATTTTCTTTTTTTAACCTTTTTATTTGTATAAATTTAGGGGATACAAGTGCAGTTTTGTTACCTGGATATAATCATGGTGGTAAAATGTAGGCTTTTAGTGTAACCATCACCTGGATATTGTACATTGTACCCATTAAGTAATTGCTCATTCCTCACCCTCCTTCTACCGACCTACCCTTTTGAGTCTTCAGTATCTGTCAGTCCACACTCTATTTCTATGTGTGCACACTATTTAGCTGCCACTTATAAGTGGGAATATGAGGTATTTGGCTTTCTGTTTCTGAGTTATTTCGCATAAGATAATGGCCTCAGTTCCATCCAAGTTGCTGCAAAAGACATAATTTCATTCTTTCCATGGCTGAGTAGTATTCCATTGTGTGTGTAGCATATTTTATTTATCTAATCATCTCTTGATGGACATAGATTGATTCCATATCTTTACTATTGTGAATAGTGTTGCTATAAATGCACAAGTGCAGGTATCTTTTTGCTATAATGATTTCTTTCCCTTTGGAAAGATACCCAGTAGTGAGATTGCTGGATTGAATGGGAGTTCTGTTTTTGTTTTTTTTGAGAAATCCCCATATTGTTTTCCATAGAGGTTGTGCCATAGAGGTAGACTAACTTACCTTCCCACCAATCATGTATCCTTGCCAATATCTGTTATTTTTTTGACTTTTTAATAACAGCCATCCTGACTGCTATAAGATGATATTTTCCCATCGTGATTTTAATTTGCATTTATCTGATGATTAGTGATGTCAACCATTTTTTTATATGCTTGTTCACCATTTGTATGTCTTCTTTTGAAAAAATTCTGTTCATGTTCTTTGCCCACTTTTGATGGGGTTATTTGCACTGTGTTGAGCTCTCTGAATTTCTTGTAGATGCTAGATGTAAGTTCCTTGTCAGATGCATAGTTTCAAGTCTTTTCACCTATCCTGCAGGTTGTCCATTTGCTATGCAGAAGTTTTTTAGTTTAGTTGAGTCCCATTTGCCTATTTTTGTTTTGTTGCATTTGCCTTGGAGGTCTTAGTCATGAATTATTTGCCTAGGCCAATGTATCCAGAAGAATTTTCCCTAGGGTTCCTTCCACTATTTTTTTAGTTTCAGGTCATACAAATGTATGGATTAAGTCTCTAATCCAACTTGAGTTAATTTTTGTATATGGCGAGAGTTGGGATCCAGTTTTATTCTCCTGCATATGGCAATCCAATTTTCTCAGCACCATTTATTGAATGGGGTATCCTTTTGCCAGTGTATGTTTTTGTCAAATTTGTCAAAGATCAGTTGGCTGCAGGTATGTAGCTGTATTTCTGGTTTCTCTATTCTGTTCCATTGATCTATCTATCTATTTTTATACAAGTACCCTGCTATTTTGATTACTATAGCCTTGTGGTATAATTTGAAGTCAGGTGATGGGATGCTTAGAGCTTTGGTCTCTTTGTTTAGGGTTGCTTTGGATATTCAGGCTCTTTTTTTGTTCCATCCAAGGTTTTGGATTCTATTTTGTAATTCTGTGATAAATGATATTAGAATTTTGATAGAAATTGTATTGAATGTGTAGATTCCTTTAGGCAGTATGGTCATTTTAATGATATTGATTCTTCCAATGTATTAATATGGGATGCTTTTCCATTTGTTTGTGTTATCTATTATTTCTTTCAACATATATCACATTTTCTTTATCCATTTATCCATCAGTGAACATTTGGATTGTTTTCATATCTTGGCTATTAAACTCACTTATTCTTTTTGATCATTTTACAAATGAGTAAATTGAGGCATTAAGGGAGAAATCACTTGTCCAAAGTTACACACAAGTAGCAGAAACAGGCATTCTTGCCTCAGAGCCTATGATTTTTAACTGTTATGCTATAACGTATCAAAAATACAAAAAAAAAAAAAGCTATTGAGGGTGTTCTATTCAGAAGAGGCACTGCTTTAAGTGCTTTACTTCTATTGATTCACTCATTTTCCATCACTAAGACTGAGGCCAACATATACCCTCCTTATCTAGCACAGTGCTCTGTGTATAGTGTTCAATACACATGTATGGGATGCATGAATGAATAAATCGATAAATATTTCACTAGAGCATGACCAAAGTATGAGAGCAGCCAGGAAAGGAGGAATAATTTTGCCTACAGAGGTCAGGTAAAACTTTAAAGGGGCATATTATATGCAACGGACTTTGAAGGGTGAATAAGAGCTCACTGACCACAGATGAGAGGATGGAACTTCCAGACAGAAGGAATAAAATGAGCAAAGTTATCTGCCAAGAACATTATGAGTCAATCTGCCTGCTGCACTCAATTTTTCCTTCTAGCTTGTGGTCTCATCTTCATATCCCCTAGAAGGGGAAACTATATGACTGCGTAAATCTGGCCGTATGAGCAAAAGTGCCTGAAATCCATAGACCCATGCCTAACCCAATGGGCCGAGTGCAATCAATTGATATCCTCTTGAAAATTTTGACTAAAAGACTCTGAAATTGAATCAGAAGGTGGTAAATGCAAAAACTAACAGGTAACATACACTTGGCACTGGGCAGTTAGCCAATGGCATACTAATGAGTTAGAGAGAAAGATGCACAAAAAGAGAAGAGGGAGA
This sequence comes from Macaca nemestrina, assembly GCF_043159975.1. NCBI lineage: Eukaryota > Metazoa > Chordata > Mammalia > Primates > Cercopithecidae > Macaca > Macaca nemestrina. The sequence goes on along the minus strand of NC_092132.1, from coordinate 13,517,985 downwards.
AAGTCAGGGTTGGCAGAATGCAGAGATACAAAAATGTGGAAACCTGTGATCCTGGAGAGATGCAGAAATATCTGTGTCTACCTTTTCAGTTCCCAAGACCATGTGGCCAAATGTATGTTGCTTTCTGCCTTTGATATTCATGAGCTTGCTATCCTCCTAATATCTCCCCACCCTTGACTTAGGATAGCTTTAAAGATTTTTGGTTGCCAAGAACATGCCAAGAACACCAACCAGAATCACAGGGAATGGAGCACAAAAATCACATAAATACTGTGGTCTTGGAATCACCACAGTCATTTGGTTTGGCTAAAGTGATGGATAGGTTCAGTAGTACTCAGTTTAACAAACATTCATTGCATGGCCACTATGTATCAGATACTTAATTAGTTACTATGCCAGCAATAAGTCAATCAGAGAATCTGGATGTTCTGTTGTGAAGAAGCATAAATTTATTGCATTCTCCGATTTGTACTTCTTGCTCCAATAGCAACACCTTGGAACTCATTGCTTCAGCACTGCCTGTCCCAATCTGTGTGGAATCCCTCAACCTCAGGTGTCCACCCAGACTTGCTGACTCAGGCAGTGTCCCATGGAAAACTCTATTTATCTACACAACTTCTGTGTGTTGATGGAATTATTAAACTATATGAAGTTCAGAGCTAGAACCAACCTTAGGGACACTCATTCATCTTCCTCATGTGCAGATAAGGAAGTTGAAGTCAAGTCAGGTAGAGTTACCTTCCCAAGGTCTACTGTTTATGAGTGCCCACCTGCATAATGGACCTGGGTCTTAAATGGAGTCGATTTTTAATGGTAGAAACTTCACAAGAATAGGTAACTTCTGAAAGCTTCTGAACATATGTCACAAAATAAAGAATTTACATTGTTCTTGCTAGTCATGGAAATTGCAACTCTCTGCTCTCGTGACGACACGATGTTAGATTCATTGTTCCATGATCCTCTAAGCTCATCTCAGAAATAAGTCATGAGTTTTGATTGCCCTCTACTTTGGAAGGTAACAGGTTGAATGTCAAATCCCAGGATTTTCTAGTCCAACAAACCTTGAAACTGGTCATTTTTTTATGCACAATAAGGTTTCCCTCCTCAGCATCCCTAACAGGTACACATCCAGCCTCTGCTTGGATGCCTTTAAAAATGCAGAGTTTACTACTTCTTGAGACACTTTATACACCCATTACAACGTTCAGATGATTAGAAATCACTTCCTGGCATAGAGCTGTGATTTGTCTCCCTGAAAAATCACAGGGCAGGCCTGCTTCCTCCTCCAGGTTGGTAATATTGGTAATATTCCTTGAACTCTCTGAAGACCTCCGACTCTTACCCTTATATTTCCTCAGGCCACATTCCACTCATTGATCAGTTCCTCTGCAGGAACATACCTACTAGTTTCAGCCCCCTTATCAACTCAGCTTATTCTCTCCAGGAAAATAAAACAGACATTGGAGAATTAGCTTTGGATTGCTAATTAGTGTGCCTAGAGTTGTAGAAAGAGCACAGTTTATCATTTTTTTATTCTCAAGGTAAATTAGTAACATTTACTCCCCTAGATTTGCATCCTTTACCCAGATCTTCTTAATTAGTTACATGTGCAATCCTAGTTGTTAATGAAACCTACCTTAACCTGGGCCTTGCCCAGGAGGTGAGGATGGCCTAGGAGGGATTTTCCAGAGAGTTTGGATATTAGAAAACAAGGTAGGGTTTTCTACATGGTCATTGTTCTGAAATGGAGAGAAGAGGGTGATAAGAATGGCTGAGGTCATGAGCCTAGAGGTTAGGGATGTGCCGTGACTCAAAATAATGGGAAGAGAATGACTTGGTAGATGGAAGAGCAGGACTGGTCACCACGGTGGTCATGAAAGCAGACCAGGGATTGTGGTGGTCATCATTGTTTGTGCCCATCTAGCATCACTTCCATTTTTATCTGGCAACTTCCTCTGGGGTCCCCCCACATAAGTGACCAGGTAGGTGATCCAAGCTGACCAGGCAGAAATGGGCTCCAACAGCCAAATGAGGCAAGAGACTTTACTGAGATTTCATTAGGACCATTGAAAAAAATTACAAATAAGTACTCCACAGGAATAATGGGCTAAATACTTATTTGTAAGTATTAAGTATTTGCAAGTAATAAGTATTTCTCAGGAATAATGGGCTAAAATGACCACATAGTCTAAAACCAATTGTCGGTGGTTCGTTTTTCCTGCCATGCTAAAAAAAAATCACCTGAAGAATGAAGCCAACCCATGGAGAAAACATAAGCTAAGATATGATAGGAGAGACAAATACATGAGATTTCATTTGAGCCCCTAGATCCAACTATTTCTGAATCCCCAATCCCTAGACATTCCACGTATAGACAACTATAAATTTTTATTTTATCCAAGCCCTGATGCAACCATGAATCCTGACTTATCCATGAATTGATAGAAAGATCAGACTTTGAAATTTCCAGGACCTATGCCCACAAACAACTGATACATAATTAGTGTAGAATTTGGTGCACGATGTCAAGGTCAAGATGGTTCCTTGAAGGTACTATACTGGAATTTAAAAGTTTGAACTTTGCAATTACCCAGTGAGACTCGTTGAACAGTCTGTCAGAAATAAATATTTTAAGCCAAAGATGGGAAACTCAGCCAAGCTTCAGGTGCTCCTAAAAAGGTGAGCAGTATCTTACCTCAGTTATTCAGATCCCAAGTTGGTATGACAGCCGTATTTTTGGGGTTGATAGACAGAAACAAAGTATTCTACAAAAATGGCAACCTTGACAGTGTTCTACCAAGGCCTGGAGCATCATCACAGCCCCTCCCTGTGGAAATCTGCTTCCTTATGTAACGAACATTCATTTGTGCCTTCTGTGTTCCAGGCAGCGTGCTTGGCATTGGGAAATGCAACCACGAGCAACCCCAGCACAGTGGCTACTCTAAGAGAAATCTCAATCTAGTAGGAGAGGTAATTTAATAAGCTCTTACAATGTAACTATCAGAACAGGAAGATCACAGAATGACAAGGGATCACAGAGCAAAGATTAGTTTTCTAATACTATGAATCAAATTAACACAAGTTTAGTGGCTTAAACCACTTTATCTACACAACTTCTGTGTGTTGATGGAATTATTAAATTATATGAAGTTCAGAGCTAGAACCAACCTTAGGGACACTCATTCATCTTCCTCATGTGCAGATAAGGAAGTTGAAGTCAAGTCAGGTAGAGTTACCTTCCCAAGGTCTACCGTTTATAAGTGCCCAGCTGCAAAATGGACCTGGGTCTTAAATGGAGTGGATTTTTAATGGTAGAAATTTCACAAGAACAGGTAACTTCTGAAAGCTTCTGAACATATGTCACAAAATAAAGCATTTACATTGTTCTTGCTAGTCATGGAAATTGCAACTCTTTGCTCTCATGAGGACATGATGTTAGATTCATTGGGTTTGCATCCTTTACCCAGATCTTCTTAATTAGTTACCAGTGGTCCTCAACCTTGTGGACACCAGGGACTGGTTTCATGGAAGACAATTTTAAAACAGGCAGGGGAGGGGGATGGTTTCAGGATGTAATCGTTCCACCTCAGATCATCAGGTATTTGATTTTCCTAAGGAGCACACAACCTAGAACCTTGACATGTTCAGTTCACAATAGGATTTGTGCTCCTCTGAGAGCAGTCACTGATCTGACAGGAGGTGGAGCTCAGGCAGTAATACTTGCTTGCCTGTCAATCACCTCCTGCTGTGCTTCTCAGTTCCTAACAGGCCACGGGCAGGACCAGTACCTGTCTGCAGTCGGGGGTTGGGGACCTCTGGCTTAAACAACACCCAGGTATAATTTCCCCATTCTGTAGGTCAGAAGTCTGGGTATTTCAGCTAGATTATCTGTTGATGGCCTCACAAACCCAAAATTAAGGTGATAGCTAGGCAAGGCTCGTATCTGGGGCTTGCAGAAAGAATTCACTTCAAAGATTATTTAGACCATGGGCAGAATTCAGTTCCATAGGAAGGTAAGACAGTTTCCCGTTTTCTTGCTGGGGACTCTCTGCTCCTTCTAGTGACTGCTAGTCTCTCCAGTTCTTTCTCAGATGGCTCTACACATCTTCAACCAGAAATAGCACTCTGAATCTTTGACTCTTTCTGACTTTCCTTTTGCCTTCCTCTTCTGCCACTAGCCAAAGAAAATTCTATGCTTTTAAGGGCATATGTGATTAGGTCAACCCAGATAACATCCTCTTTTTGCAACCACCTCACCTGGGATTTTAATCATATCTGCAATATCTCTTCACAGCAGTATCCGTATTAGTATTTGATTGAATAACCAGGAAATGGAACTCTAGCAGCAGGTTTCGAATTCTACCACACTAGACTGTGGGAATCACAGAAGGCTGCCTGTAGGAAGTGGTATGTAAGCTAAGTTATAAAGAAGTAGTAGGAGTTAGCCAGGAAGAAACTATAGGGAGAACAAAGATCTCAGCATAGGATTAAGGGAGTTCTAGGCAAATAATGAGAGGTGAAGCCAGCTGGGCTTCTGGGTCAGGTGGGTACTTGGAGAACTTTTGGTCTAGCTAAAGAATTGTAAATGCACCAATCAGTGCTCTGTGTCTAGCTAAAGGATTGTAAATGCACCAATCAGGACTCTGTAAAAATACACCAATCAGCACTCTGCAAAATTGACCAATCAGCAGTCTGTAAAATGGGCCAATCGGCGTTCTGTAAAATGGACCAATTAGCAGGACGTGGGCGGGACCAAATAAGGGAATAAAAGCTGGCCACCGGAGCCAGCAGTGGCAACCCACTCAGGTCCTGTTTGCCACTGTGGACGCTTTGTTCTTTTGCTCTTCACAATAAATCCTGCTGCTGGTCATTCTTTGGGTCCACACTACCTTTATGAGTTGTAACATTCACCGCGAAGGTCTGCAGTTTCACTCCCAAAGCCAGTAAGACCACGAAACCACTGGGAGGAACGAACAACTCCAGATGTGTCACCTTTAAGAGCTGTAACACTCAGTGCGAAGGTCTGTGGCTTCACTCCTGAAGTCAGCAAGACCACAAACCAACCAGAAGGAAGAAACTCCAGACACACCATCTTTAAGAACTGTAACACTCACCGCAAGGGTCTGCGGCTTCATTCTTGAAGTCACCGAGACCAAGAACCCACTGGAAGGAACCAATTCCGGACACAACAGGAGAATGGGAAAAAAATCAGCTGGAGTGAAGCCTGAAAGGCAAAAGAGCATTGTTAGATGAGGCTGGAAGAGGAAGTAAAGGACCCATGCTAAAGGGACCGGTAAACCCTGCCCCACTTTCCAAGTCTCACTAAAGTGCATCTGGTTGAACGAACCTGTGTTAGCACCAGGCATGTCTGAAATTGAAGCTTTCAGTTTTTTAGTCTCTGCAGGAGAGGAAGGTCTCCTAGAATGAGGCTATGTACTGTAAATAAAATGCCACACATTAGGCACTCAAAAACATGTTCTCCACTCTTTCCCTTCATTGTTTTGTATTCTCTTTTCTCTTGAGCCCTAATTCACAAATTTATTATTTCAAAATACTTGAATCCTAATTCAAAAATTGATTTTTTCAAAATATGCAAATTCATTCTTTCAAAATTCAAAATACACATCATTTTGAAATAACTCTTTTTCTGCCTGGAGCCATTGTGCACAAAATGTACTGTAATAACATTCATGTATCTGAGGAGCTCACAGTCCAGAGTGAGAAACTGATAGGTAATGTTAGCAAACAAATCATAGAGCACGTGGGTAATATGATAATAAAGGCCATGAGGTTTGGGATGCCTTCTTTCAAAATTTAAAATCCAACCCTGCCCCTTGGTTTTCAGGCCAGCTATTAAGCCTCCTCATCCCTAAAAGGAGGTGATAAGAGCACTTCCCTCTGAGAGTTGCCACAGGGCTGCTAGATCTAACAAAGAAGTATTTAACCCAAGACTTGGCAGAGTCTGGGCTTTAGAGAGTGTTTGTTGATATTATTCACAGGATCAAAGGATTTACCCAATATATATTTATGAAGATGCATTATATGTAAGAAACTGCAAAATTATTAAAAAGATTATGTATTCTACAGAAATCCTTGGCTCAATGCCCCATCATGTCTTCAGACTATCCCTATATAAATGTCCCCTTCTTTAATTACTGTTCTTCATATTAAACAACACCTGCTTTTCTACTGCTAGTAAACATCAGTCCTAATCAAAAAATCTCTTTGAGGAAACCAAGAGTTTCTGTCACTTTATCAAAAACTCTTCAAACATGAGAAGACAGCACCTTTGCCACCTTTGTCCTTCCGTTTTATCATCCTTCTTCACCCATCCTTATCTTTTTCTTTTTTTTTTTTGGTTTTTATTTTTTTATTTATTAATTTTATTTTTTTATTATTATTATACTTTAAGTTCTAGGGTACATGTGTACAACGTGCAGGTTTGTTACACATGTATACATGTGCCATGTTGGTGTGCTGCACCCATTAACTCGTCATTTACATTAGGTATATCTCCTAACACTATCCCTCCCCCTTCCCCGCTCCCCACAATAGGACCCGATGTGTGATATTCCCCTTCCTGTGTCCAAGTGATCTCATTGAATGTCTTCTTTTCAGAAGTGTCTGTTCATATCCTTTGCCCACTTTCTGATGGGGTTGTTTTTTTCTTGTAAATTTGATTGAGTTCTTTGTAGGTTCTGGATATTAGCCCTGTGTCAGATGAGTAGATTGCAAAAATTTTCTCCCATTCTGTAGGTTGCCTGTTCACTCTGATAGTAGTTTCTTTTGCTGTGCAGAAGCTCTTTAGTTTAATTATATCCAATTTGTCAATTTTGCCTTTTGTTGCTATGCTTTTGGTGTTTTAGACATGAAGTCCTTGCCCATGCCTATGTCCTGAATGGTATTACCTAGATTTATTCGAGGTTTTTATGGTTTTAGGTCTAACATTTAAGTCTCTAATCCATCTTGAATTAATTTTCGTATAAGGAGTAAGGAAAGGATCCAGTTTCAGCTTTCTACTTATGGCTAGCCAATTTTCCCAGCACCATTTATTAAATAGGGAATCCTTTCCCCATTTCTTGTTTTTCTCAGGTTTGTCAAAGATCAGATGGCTGTAGATGTGTGGTATTATTTCTGAGGGCTCTGTTCTGTTCCATTGGTCTATATCTCTGTTTTGGTACCAGTACCATACTGTTTTGGTTACTGTAGCCTTGCAGTTTAGTTTGAAGTCAGGTAGCATGATGCCTCCAGCTTTGTTCTTTTGGCTTAGGATTGTCTTGGCAATGCGGGCTCTTTTTTGGTTCCATATGAACTTTAAAGCAGTTTTTTCCAATTCTGTGAAGAAACTCATTGGTAGCTTGATGGGGATGGCATTGAATCTATAAATTACCTTGGGCAGTATGGCCATTTTCACGATATTGATTCTTCCTATCCATGAGCATGGTATGTTCTTCCATTTGTTTGTGTCCTCTTTTATTTCACTGAGCAGTAGTTTGTAGTTCTCCTTGAAGAGGTCCTTTACATCCCCTATAAGTTGGATTCCTAGGTATTTTATTCTCTTTGAAGCTATTGTGAATAGGAGTTCATTCATGATTTGGCTCCCTGTTTGTCTGTTACTGGTGTATAAGAATGCTTGTGATTTTTGCACATTGCTTTTGTATCCTGAGACCTTGCTGAAGTTGCTTATCAGCTTAAGATTTGGGGCTAAGATCATGGGGTTTTCTAAATATACAATCATGTCATCTGCAAACAAGGACAATTTGACTTCTTTTCCTTTCCTAACTGAATACCTTTTATTTCTTTCTCTTGCCTGATTGCCCTGGCCAGAACTTCCAACACTATATTGAATAGGAGTGGTGAGAGAGGGCATCCCTGTCTTGTGCCAGTTTTCAAAGGGAATGCTTCCAGTTTTTGCCCATTCAGTATGATATTGGCTGTGAGTTTGTCATAATTAGCTCTTATTATTTTGAGATACTTTCTATCAATACCGAATTTATTGAGAGTTTTTAGCATGAAGGGCTGTTGAATTTTGTCAAAGGCCTTTTCTGCATCTGTTGAGATAATTATGTGGTTTTTGTCTTTGGTTCTGTTTATATGCTGGATTACGTTTATTGATTTGCGTATGTTGAACCACCCTTTCATCCCAGGGATGAAGCCCACTTGATCATGGTGGATAAGCTTTTTGACATGCTGCTGGATTCGGTTTGCCAGTATTTTATTGAGGAATTTCAAATCCATGTTCATCAGGGATACTGGTCTAAAATTCTCTTTTTTGTTGTTGTGTCTCTGCCAGGCTTTGGTATCAGGATGATGTTGGCCTCATAAAATGAGTTAGGGAGGATTCCCTCTTTTTCTGTTGATTGGAATAGTTTCAGAAGGAATGGTACCAGCTCCTCCTTGTACCTCTGGTAGAATCGGCTGTGAATCTGTCTGGTCCTGGACTTTTTTTGGTTGGGAGGCTATTAATTATTGCCTCAATTTCAGAGCCTGCTATTGGTCTATTCAGGGATTCAACTTCTTCCTGGTTTAGTCTTGGGAGACTGTTAAGTGTCCAGGAAATTGTCCATTCCTTCTAGGTTTTCTAGTTTATTTGCATAGAGGTGTTTATAGTATTCTCTGATGGTAGTTTGTATTTCTGTGGGGTCGGTGGCGATATCCCGTTTTCATTTTTTATTGCGTCTATTTGATTCTTCTCTGTTTTCTTCTTTATTAGTCTTGCTAGAGGTCTATCAATTTTGTTGATCTTTTCAAAAAACCAGTTCCTGGATTCATTGATTTTTTGGAGGGTTTTTTGTGTCTCTATCTCCTTCAGTTCTGCTCTGATCTTAGTTATTTCTTGTCTTCTGCTAGCTTTTGAATGTGTTTGCTCTTCCTTTTCTAGTTCTTTTAATTGTGATGTTAGAGTGTCAATTTTAGATCTTTCCTGCTTTCTCTTGTGGGCATTTAGTGCTATAAATTTCCCTCTACACACTGCTTTAAATGTGTCCCAGAGATTCTGGTATGTTGTATCTTTGTTCTCATTGGTTTCAAAGAACATCTTTATTTCTGCCTCCATTTCGTTATTTACCCAGTAGTCATTCAGGAGCAGGTTGTTCAGTTTCTATGCAGTTGAACAGTTTTGATTGAGTTTCTTAGTCCTGAGTTCTAGTTTGATTGCACTGTGATCTGAGAGACAGTTTGTTATAATTTCTGTTCTTTTACATTTGCTGAGGAGGGCTTTACTTCCAACTATGTGGTCAATTTTGGAATAAGTGTGATGTGGTGCTGAGAAGAATGTATATTCTGTTGACTTGGGGTGGAGAGTCCTGTAGATGTCTATTAGGTCCGCTTGGTGCAGATTTGAGTTCAAGTCCTGGATATCCTTGTTAACATCTGTCTCGTTGATCTGTCTAATGTTGACAGTTGGGTGTTAACATCTCCCATTATTATTGTATGGGAGTCTAAGTCTCTTTGTAAGTCTCTAAGGACTTGTTTTATGAACCTGGGTGCTCCTGTATTGGGTGCATATATATTTAGGATAGTTAGCTCTTCCTGATGAATTGATCCCTTTACCATTATGTAATGGCCTTCTTTGTCTCTTTTGATCTTCACTGGTTTAAAGTCTGTTTTATCAGACACTAGGATTGCCACTCATGCTTTTTTTTGTTTTCCATTTGCTTAGCAGATCTTCCTCCATCCGTTTATTTTGAGCCTATATGTGTCTCTGTATGTGAGATGGGTCTCCTGAATATAGCAGACTGATGGATCTTGACTCTTTATCCAATTTGCCAGTCTGTGTCTTTTTTAATTGGACCACTTAGTCCATTTACATTTAAGGTTAATATTGTTATGTGTGAAGTTGATCCTGTCATTATGATATTAGCTGGTTATTTTGCTCGTTAGTTGATGCAGTTTCTTCCTAGCCTCGATGGTCTTTACATTTTGGCATGTTTTTGCAATGGCTGGCACCAGTTGTTCCTTTCCATGTTTAGTGCTTCCTTCAGAATCTCTTGTAGGGCAGGCCTGGTGGTGACAAAATCTCTAAGCATTTGCTTGTCTGTAAAGGATTTTATTTCTCCTTCACTTACGAAACTTTGTTTGGCTGGATATGAAATTCTGGGTTGAAAATTCTTTTCTTTAAGAATGTTGAATATTGGCCCCCACTCTCTTCTGGCTTGGAGAGTTTCTGCCAAGAGATCTGCTGTTAGTCTGAAGGGCTTCACTTTGTGGGTAACCCGATCTTTCTCTCTGGTTGCCCTTAACATTTTTTCCTTTATTTCAACGTTGGTGAATCTGACAATTTGAGTTGCTCTTCTCGAGGACTATCTTTGTGGCATTCTCTGTATTTCCTGAATTTGAATATTGGCCTACCTTACTAGGTTGGGGAAGTTCTCCTGGATGATATCCTGCAGAGTATTTTCCAACTTGGTTCCATTTTCCCAGTCACTTTCAGGCACACCAATCAGACGTAGATTTGGTCTTTTCACATAATGCCATATGTCTTAGAGGCTTTGTTCATTTCTTTTTACTCTTTTTTCTCTACACTTTTCTTCTCACTTCACTTCATTCATTTGATCTTCAGTTACTGATACTCTTTCTTCCAGTTGATCGAGTCGGTTACTGAAGCTTGTGCCTTTGTCACGTAGTTCTCGTGTCATGGTTTTTATCTCTATCAGTTCTTTTATGGCCTTCTCTGCATTGATTATTCTAGTTATTCATTCATGCATTCTTTTTTCAAGGTTTTTAGTTTCTTCACACTGGGTACGTAGTTCCTCCTTTAGCTCTGAGAAGTTTGATCGACTGAAGCCTTCTCTCAACTCGTCAAAGTCATTCTCCGTCCAACTTTGTTCCATTGCTGGTGATGAGCTGCGTTCCTCTGGAGGGGGAGATGCACTCTGATTTTTTGAATTTCCGGCTTTTCTGCATTGCTTTTTCCCATCTTTGTGGTTTTATCTGCCTTTGGTCTTTCATGATGGTGACATACTGATGGGGTTTTGGTGTGGGTGTCCTTTCTGTTTGTTAGTTTTCCCTCTAACAGTCAGGACCCTCAGCTGCAGGTCTGTTGGAGTATGCTTGAGGTCCACTCCAGACCCTGTTTGCCTGGGTATCAGCAGTGGAGGCTGCAGAAGATAGAATATTGCTGAACGGTGAGTGTTGCTGTCTGATTCATGCTCTGGAAGCTTCATCTCAGAGGTGTACCCCACCATGTGAGGTGTCGGTCTTCACCTAGTGGGGAATGTCTCCCAGTTAGGCTACTCAGGGATCAGGGACCCACTTTAGCAGTCAGTCTGTCCGTTCTCAGATCTCAACCTCCTTGCTGGGAGAACCACTGCTCTCTTCAAAGCTGTCAGAGAGGGACATTTACATCTGCAGAGGTTTCTGCTGCTTTTTGTTTAGCTATGCCCTGTCCCCAGAGGTGGAGTCTACAGAGGTAGGCAGGCCTCCTTGAGCTGCGGTGGGCTCCACCCAATTCAACAGTGGCTTTGTTTACCTTCCTGGCTGCTTTGTTTACGTACTTAAGCCTCAGCAATGGCAGGCGCCCCTCCCCCAGCCTCACTGCTGCCTTGCAGTTAGATCTCAGACTGTTGTGCTAGCAATGAGGGAGGCTCCGTGGGTGTGGGACCTCGGAGCCAGGTGTGGGATATAATCTCCTGGTGTGCTGTTTGCTAAGACCCTTGGTAAAGTGCAGTATTGGGGGGGAGTTACCCAATTTTCCAGGTGTTGCATATCTCAGTTTCCCTTGGCTAGGAAAAGGAATTCCCTTCTCCCTCGCATTTCTCAGGTGAGGTGATGCCTCACCGTGCTTCAGCTCTTGCTGGTCGGGCTGCACCTGCTGACCAGCACCGACTGTCTGACATGCCCAGTGAGATGAACCTGGTACCTCAGTTGAAAATGCAGAAATCACCCATCTTCTGTGTCGCTCACGCTGGGAGCTGGAGGCTGGAGCTGTTCCTATTCAGCCATCTTGGGTGCCCCCCTCTATTTTATTTTAATTTGTTATTTATTTATTTATTGACACAGAGTCTCGCATTGTCCCACCCATCCTTATTGTTTCATTTTCCTTTTCTTTTCTTTCTTTCTTTCTTTTTCTTTTTCTTTTCTTTTCTGAGTCTTTCTCTGTCACCAGGCTGGAGTACACTGGTACAATCTTGGCTCACTGCAAACTCTGCCTCCCAGGTTCAAGTGATTTTCCTGCCTCAGCCTCCCAAGTAGCTGGGATTACAGGCATGTGCCACCATGCCCAGCTAATTTTTGTAGTTTTAGTAAAGACGTGGTTTCACCATGTTGACCAGGCTGGTCTCCAACTCCTGGCCTCAAGCAGTCTGCCCACCTTGGCCTCCCAAGGTGCTGGGATTAGAGGTGTGAGTCATTGCACCCAGCCCTTTAACATTTCTTTTATTCATTCTGGTTCTTGTTTCATCTTTTTCTTCCTAGTAATAATTGCTATTACTGATTAAGAGCTGGTTATATGTTGTACGCACTTTACATAGAAAATGTCAATGCTTTCCTTATGACAACTATAAATGGATATTATAATCATTAAGTGGATACTATAATCATTTTTTGTTCATTTATTGGTGATTGATCACGAAAGAGAGGCTCAGAGAAGCAGAGATCTAGCCCCAGGGTCACACAGCTAGCGAAGGACACATCTGGAATTTAAACACTGACTCCAAAGCATGTTTTTAATCACATCTTTTTTTCTGTCTCCTAATCCTATATATTTGAAAACAACGAGGCAATAATCTTATATTAAGTGATTTAGATCTCTTCCCACAGCCTACATAGCCAGAAATGACTTTTACTTATAAAAAATCAATCAACGCATAATTTCACCAAGAGAGTTCACAAAACCTCCTGACCTAGAAGTGGTTGAATTATCATTCTCTATCCAGCTTGGTCTCAGCACAGGCCGATCTACCTTGGCAGACAAGGGTCAAGTTGTGATGAGCAGTGAATGTTTTATTAAGTGCTTTTTTCAGGACTGAGCTACTGCTCCAGTTTCCCTAAAGAAGAGCCACCCCTGCAGGCTCATTGCCCACGCTGCTGGCTTTTACACCTTTCTAGGATGCACAGATGCATGGGCTCCTCCCATGTGCCAGGCACAGTGCTAGGTATATTCCCAGAGGCTGTTTAGTAACAACAAAATAAATGAGTCCTTTGATCCCAGTTTCAGATCAGTGCAGTGAGGCTTCAACAGGTCAAGGACCTTCCCTTCAGCTGTGTAGCTCGAGCTACACACAGGGGTGCACATATGTATTTAGACAGAAGCTCACTCTTGGCAGAGACTGTATCTGAGTCTTCCCCGAACTCCCAGACAGAGCCTATCATGGCACACAGCTGGTGCTCAATACATGTGTACTGATAATGAAATCTGGCACACTTCTCTAAGATTCTCTTACAACTTCCTTAAGGCAGAGACAGAAAGAACAAACTGGTTTCATTTATAACAACTCAGAAGATTACCGTGTCAGTTATTCACCCTTCCTGCAGAATAACATTTTATCCAAAAGAGACCAGCTATTCATCACATGGGCCAGTTCAGTTCCTAAGCAGCAGGCTCAGGTCAGGTGAGTTACTCTGCTCAGTGTGTGTTGCAATTCTGGAGATGTATAGGGTGCGCCCATAAATGCACACAGCAGAAGGATAGAGCCCTGTTAAACTATTCTGTGGCTGATTGGGGAAATGGGTGGGGGTGACACGGTCAAAGTTAGAAGTTAATGGAGCCCATTCCTGAAACCCAAAGCCCTGCTGACACATCCTTAGAGTCCCTAGGATGAACCCAGAGCAGGTGCAGGGCCTGGCTCAATGGGATTGGCTGAATGGAACCAAAGGATAGGCAAATGGGGCTTTACTCCTTTTAGAAATAATCCTTACCTAGAGAGCAAATGCTCAAACTTTGCACCCAACAGATCTGAGTTTAAATTCCAGCTGACTTCAGGCAACTCATTGGCTCCACTGAGTCTCAATTTGTTCAGCTTTAAAATGGGCCTTTTTTTATAGTGTCATGATGAAGTGGGAAGATGTATTTAAGGCGCTTGGTCTGTTTTCATTCAGTAAATATCTGTTGTTTACCTACAATGTGTCTGCTGGGGAGCCAAAAGCACAAATTTCCTTCAGCTACGGGCTTGGTCAGCTAGGGCTGCCATAATAAATAAAAAACCACACACTGGTGGCTTAAACAATGAAAGTTTATTTTCTCACAGTTCTGGGAGGTCCAAGATTAAGGGGCTGGCCAACTTAGTTCCTGATGAAGACTCTTTTCCTGGCTTGTAAACTGCCACCTTCTTGCTGTGTCTTCGCATGGTGAAGAAAGAGATTTCTGGTGCCTCTTCCTCTTCTTATAAAAGCACCAGCCCTATCACATTAGAGGCCTACCCTCAGGACCTCATTTAACCTTAGTTATCTCCTCATAAGCACACTCTCCAAATACAGTCACATTGGAGGTTAGGACTCCAACATTTGAATTTAGAGAAGAACTCAATCTAGTAGATAACAGCTACTCTCTAGGAGAGTTGAGAATTGGAAGGAACCAGTCTGGAATTGGAAGACACCCAGTTTCAGGCTTGACAAGCAGCTGGCAGGAGTAATGCCCTTCCTTGTTCACTTGCCAATCTCCTACTTAGTCTCTAACTCCAGCCCCAGCGTCATCCCCTCTGTGAAGCCTCCTCTAGCTTCTCACCTCAAAATTGACCACCTCCTCTTCTGAGGTCCCATTGGCCTTCTTATATATATTTATTGAATTATGTTTCACAGTGTATTGTATAGCTCTCTATTAACTTATTTGTGTTGTTCATTGGAGTGTGAGTTTCATGAGAGCCAGGACTATATGTTATTCGTCTCTATCAGCCAGGGCTATGATAGGGGTTCAATGAACAGTGAATGGATAGATGGATGAATGTTTTGTCCCAACAGAAAGACCAAACACAAGTACAGGCGAATCTGAGGCCTGAGCTGATGTCAGGGAGCACCATCAGTGAGGAATCACTCATCCCTCCTGAACTGGGTTTTAAGACAAGATCCTAACTTCCGTGGATAAAGCTGGCAAGAGTGTGGCAAGTGATTACATAGAAGACTGAAGCATCGTGTAGTTTGCCAGACTTGGAAAGAAGCAGAAACAAAGGGCAATCTCATAACAAGGCAGAAGGCTGTGGTATGATGGGGCCCATGCTCTCATAGGCCAAGCAGCAAGGGATCTCAGGCTGGACAGTGGGTGGATGCAGGAGGCCTTGGGCAGGTTAAATATCCCATGATTTCTTATCCTGGGAACTAGAGTTGGAGCCGAAGGTATCACATTCTCTGTTAATGGAAAGAAAACTTAACCTCTGATGTGTGGAGAAGGGCTAAGCCAGTCTTGACCTCCTTGAAGTTAAGGATATTCCCCTGCCTGTATGCCTGCAGGTAGCCAGCCAATGCCCCTGTGAGACTTAGAGCCTTTGTGCTAGACTAACTAAGGGCAAGAGAGAATTGGGTCTGAGATGGCTCTTTCTGTGAAAAACAAAAAGAAAAAAAAATAAGTTGGAGAGTGTATATAAATTTGGAACAACAAAACTAGAGCAAATGAAACAAAATAGCTACCATTTACTAAGAGCCTGCTGTGTTCTTGGAACTATATTAACTGTTTCCCATATATTATTTCATGTAACTGAATTCTCAAAGCAACCCAATGAGGTGGGTAATGTCGCACTCATTTGGCATTTGAGGAAACAGGCTCAGAGAGGTTAAGTGACTTTCCCAAGGCCACAAAGCTAACAATTAAGATAATTAGGGAAAGATCCTGTTCTTCACATTTTCCACTTTCCTTTTTGATGCTATATGGTAGGCTGAAAATGCCCCCTACCCCAAATATCCACATGGTACACCAAAACTTGAAAATGCTACTATATATGGCAAAGGGGACTTGAAGATGTGATTAAATTAAGGATTTGGAGATAGAGCTATTATCCTGTATTATCCAGGTAAACCCTAAGTCATTACAGAGGTCCTGCAAGGTAAGAATGTCAAAGGAAGAAATAGGAGATGTGACAACAAGAGTGATTTAAGGAAGGCGTCGTGAGACAAGGAAGGCAGGCAGCCTTCTGAAGCTAGTAAAAAAAAAAACACACACAGATCCTCTCCAAGAGCCTCCAGAAGGAACCAGCCCTGCCACCACCTTGATTTTGACCTAGTGGGGCTGATACTGCAATTCTGGCCTCCAGAATTGTTAGTAAATAAATTTCTATTGCTTTAAGCCACCAAGGTTATAGTAATTTGTTACAGTAGCCATAGGAAACTAATACAAATAATAAGATTTAAAAATTAAAAGACAAATGCTATAATGTGTTTGAGATAATGTTATCTAAAGAGAATTTTTAAAAAGCAAGAAAAATCTCAAGTGATTTAGTGATATTATAGAAGACGTAGAGTAAATGACCTCTGACTTCAGTTGACAAATGAAGGGCATACTTGCCACCTCCCTCTCCTCCTAAATCCATAGTACAACTGTTTCAACTCGATCAAGGTGTTCTTCCCACTGAATTTTCACATATTCTTGCAATCTACCTCATCTCAACATTCCAAAATATCATGACAGATTATTCCAACATAGCGCAAGAAGTGAAATTGAATCACCATCCTGGTTTACATGGTGGGTAGCTGAAAAGTCATAAGACCATTTATTTTGTGGCCACTTAGCCTGGGTGAGATAGATGCATATAGGAGAATTTTTCACAGACTTGATCCACTTTCACTCTCACCAGCAACCTCGTGTAATATGCAGAAAAATGACTATTACTAACCATGTTTTTCAGAAGGGAAAAACTGAAACTCAAAGAAATCTAGTGGTTTTCTTAATGTTATGCAAGGAGGCAGGATGTAAATGCTAGGTCCCTGTCTTAGTTTGCTAGGGCTGCCATAGCAACATACCACAAACTGGGTGGCTTAAGCAACAGAAATTTATTTTCTCACAATTCTGGAGGCTGGAAGTCCAAGATCAAGGTGTTGGCAGGTTTGGTTTATTCTAAGGCCTTCTCCTTGGCTTGCAGATGGCTGTCTTCTCCCTATATCTTCACATGGTATTCCCTCTGCACATCTGTGTCCCAGTTTCCTCTTCTTATGAGCACACCAGTCATATTGGGTTAGGGACATCCTAATAACCTTATTTTTAACTTAATTACCTCCTTGAAGATTCTATATGCAAATATAGTCACTTCCTGAGTTACTGAGGGTTAAAACTTCAACATATGAATTTGGGAGAAGCAGAGGACACAATGCAGTCCATAAGAATCTTTAAGATTCTAGACTTATGTTCCTTTTTTTCTCTATCCATCTCACGGAATGGCACAATTATTCCTCTGCCAACACCACCAACTAACATGAGCCTTCCCAATGTTATTATCCCAGGGTTCTGGGTTTCTGCTGGGGGAAATGCTATGACCCATTTACATAGATCAGCTTCAAGAAGGAGATAGGAGGGAAGAGTCTGGGCTAGCAGGGCCAGAGTCTCCCAACGAAAATCAAGTTCTTATATAACCAGTGACACAGCACGAGCCCTCTTCGAAAGCAGTGAAACCTCGATTGTCTAACAAACAATTCAAACTCTAAAAGCAGAAAATCTGCAATGAAATCAAAAGGGACCTATTTTGGTGCTTCCCCAGTTAGGGCTTGCTCTCTGCTTCTCTGACAGGTGACCTTTCAGCAAATACAGTGCAGCTAGACTGAGGGGGCTCCCTCGCAGCAGGGACATTGAATGATGGGACAATGGCGCCAGACCCTGTCGTGGTTGAGGGATAAACAGACATCTCTTTATGAATGTGACCGCAGCTGGTCAAGCAATTTCTCAGTTTGATTACGTTTTCAATTAAGTTTTATTCTGAACACTATTTGGAATGGATAACTGTAGTTCTTGTATATGAAAAATGAAATTGCTTTGGCAGATTCAGATATTTCCTTTGCAGGCAGAAAACGAAGGAAAATGAAACAAGATTCATGCTCTGGATGTCATAACCATTATGGCCCTGGGCAAAGACATTTTATAGTTCTTCCCACACCTTCTCCACACTCTTATTCCCCATACACGCTGACACACAAACATCTTTTTGTGAACTTAAAGTTATGTTTCTGATAATGGCAAACAATTATTTTTTTTCTTGAAAAATTGGTCCAAGTTTTTTAAATTGAAAAAAGAACCATAGTAGGCCAGTTCATCCCAAAGACAGTGTCTAGACTTTTATTAGAAGAACAAAACGAGTAGAATGGAAAGCCATTCTTTAACTCTCTATTTGGTCTCTATCCCCATGTAACCTACGGAGGGGATTACTACACAGGAACTCATCATTATCATCATCATCCTATCTATAATTTAATGAGCACTTACTATTTCCCACCAATTGTGCTAAATACTGCATAAGTGTTTTCACATTTAATCTTCATGACAATTCTATGATTGTGATGCTATTATAAGGCCCGTTTTGCAAATGGGAAAACTTGGGCTTAGTAACTTCCGCAAGGGAGCACAGATGGTGATAATGCCTGTGGGAGGCAGAGTAGTAGCTCTCCAAAGATGCCCACGTCATAATCCTCAGAACCTGTGAATGCATCAACTGAGAATATATTAATTTATAGGGCAAAAAATACTTTACAGATGTGATTAAGAATCTTAAAATAGGAGGATTATCCTGGATTACCCAGGTAGACTCGATGTACCTCAAGGGGCCTTAAAAAGGAAAGAGGAAATAGACAAAGTAGATGAGTCAGAAAAGAAAATGTGACAGAGGTGAAAGGAATGCAATTGTTGACTTCAGAGATGGAGGAAAAGGCCACAACAGAAGCTCTATGGGCAGCCTCTAGAAGTTAGAAACGCAAGGAAATAGATTTTTCTCAGCTGTCTTCCCGAGGAACACAGCCCTGCCAACACCCTGATGCTCTTGTCAGAGCTATTTTGTACTTTTTACCTCCAATTGCAAGATAATAAAGTTGTGGTCATTTTAAGCAACTAAATTTGTGGTAATTTGTTGTAGAAACAATAAGAAACTAATATAGTGCCTTCCCTGTTCTCTCCTTTCACAGTTCTGAAAGTTGAGCAAAGAACAACCTTCTGAGTTTGCTTAGGGCCTTAGGGTACTGAAGATTTTCCACATCTTTTATCTCATTTTATCCCCATAACAAGCCTGAGTGTCAGTGGGAGAATTTGCTGAGTCTTCAAACCAGCAGTGACCTCATTACTTAGTTGGCATGGAAGAAGATGAAGGTCTCTTGGGGGTAAGGAGCAAAAAAGTTCAAAATTTGCTAGACTGTGGTCTACCTAGACCAGGCTTGATACAGAAGACACATTCAAGTAATGATGAATGTTTTGATGAATAGATAGATGATAGAAGATAGATAGATAGATAGATAGATAGATAGATAGATAGATAGATAGATAGATAGATAGATGATAGATAGGAAGGCCAGATGGATGGACTCGAAGGTCAGATGAATGGATGGATGGATGGATGGATGGATGGATGGATGGATGGATGGATACAGATAGATGGATGATGCATCTAAGTTTACTTTGGTAGATGAATAAATAATGTATGTAAAGCACTTAGTACATGCCTAACATGCAGAAGATACTTAATGATAATAGCTACTGTCGGGCATTCTAGGTAAGGGTTGATGGCATTAAGGTCAAGGCATTAGGAATGATATATATACTGTCCTTCCTATCATTTTGACCTACCTTAGAGTTCTGAAGGCCATAAATACACACTCAAGTAATAGCAAGTATGAATTTAAGTACTATTTCATTGTGGGCTGCACAAGTGCCTGAAGCCCATTTCAGGGCTCTCTGTAGCAGAGACACATGACTCACATTCCTACAGGACCTATTACTCTGGTTATTCTTCCCTTAACACCACCACTGTCACTACCACCACCACTTTCCTACCTCAGAAAGTAAGCCTTAGAACCACTCACTCAGGGATGATAATGCAAATGAGTCTGTGACCTAAACAATTAGACTCTGTGTTCCACTACCCACACAGCTACCAGTGAGATGGATGGAACCATAAGGGGACTTGGCTAAGCCTGCAACTGAGGCAAGGAGTGGAGCTGAGAGGCTGTTCCAAAGAGTGACTCAGCCCAGTAGACCTATACACCATCAGTGTCATGAAGAACCCTAACCTACCTAATCAAATCAGCAGCTTTTCCTATATTAAAGAATCAAAAGGCTGGGGAAGAGATAGGCCAGGCAGAAGAAAGGGCAGAATTATTGCCCTTTTTATAATTATTATTTGTTATAATAGATGAATGCATGGATGGATCTTCTGATATCACTAACGTGATAACAAAGAGAAAGCATGGGCAAAATTGATGAAAATAGTTTCTCTGGGGTAGCCCAAGTACACACATGGTGCAACAAGCTCAAGTATGGGTCAGAAAGGAAGAGAGAACTAACATGAACTGAATACCTACTATGTGCTAGGACCCATAGATGGTACAATTTAAACCTCAAAACAAATGCTGGGAAAAAAGCATTATCATTCCCATTTTAAGAAGAGAAGTTTAAGGATCATAGATGTTAAGCAACTTACCCAAGATCACTCAGCCAGGAACTGGGAAAGCAAAGATTCAAACAGATTTGCTAACTACAAAACCGTATTCCTTTCACTGTTTTCCAGTGGGGTAAGTTTAGGGTTAAATTTAGGTACGAGGGACCAGTCAGAAGCAGGTCATGCAATACATAGATATTCTTTTAGTAACCTCAGATGCAGAATTTCCTTTTCTTATATAAACCCTAATTTTCCTACGGGGGATTCCATCTCCTCATCTCTGGTCCTGTGATTTGCCTGGGGCTGACCTCTGCCTCTGACTCCAGAGATAATCATATCCCACAGGCCTGCTCCATCGTCCTGTGCTCCATCTCCTTGGTCACAGCGACTGATTCAAGGATAGACATGCAATTCACATCAGCACGATGGATGTCAATCGCGAAACATGTGTAGGAATGATTGGGAAATCTTTCTGTCTCATCTGGAGCTGCTGAGAAGACAGGCAATAAGACTGATAGAGCAGGGGCCACCATTAGGACTCACAGAGAAGGCACCACAGAAGAGAATTAGCCAGGAGATGGAGAGATTTTCCAGTGATGAAAGTATGAACACCTAGATGCAGCCAAGCTCAAAGCTGGTAACCCCCAGACTTCCTTTAGTTGTGTGAGCTTATAGTATAATTTATTTTCTTTAACTGGATCTGAACGCAGTTTTTACCACATATGACAAAAAGAGTCCTGACCAACACACTGCACTGGCATCATAATTTGGGGTTATTTTGTACATTTACTTAGGTTTCTAGGTGGTAACTTATGTCATAAAAAGAAGGGTCTAGACCTCTGGAATAGGGGACTGGCTGTGCAGGACATCAGTTTCCAGAAGGTATCCAGTTTGAGCCAGAAACTGGATTGCCAGGCTTTGAGAGAGAGGCAGATACCAGGGCTTGTAGATGGTACCATATGCCAAAGGCAGGAAAGGCTGCATCCTAAAGTTTAGTCTTTCCATAGGTGTACTGTGTTCAATAGCAGAAAGACTTATTTCAACAGATAGTTGGACAGAAGCAGCTGATATACCTTCTCCCCCTGTTGGGCTTGGCTCAAGAACTCAAACAACCTAAGATAGCAGATGGTGCGCAGCCACAAGCCTCATGGTGGAAAGACAGAGGCAGAAGGGGATGGATGCTGGCACTGAGACAGCCAAACAGCACAAGTAAGAAGGAACAAAAAGTGACTTTAGGGCCAACATACCCTCAACAGCCCCTGCCAGTCATAAATGACATGGTGGTAACAGATAGGAAGTGACAAGTGAGATTGTAAAGGAAAGCTGAGATCACCCTCAGGTAAATTAGCAAGATAAGGTGGTGATGCTGATAATGACGATGATGGTGGTTATTGTAGTAGTGGTGGTAGTTATGATGGTGATGGTGGTACTGATTGTAATAAAGATGGTGACTGTGCCAGTAGTAGCAGCAATGACGGTGGTAGAAGTGGTGATGGTAGTGGAGTGACAGTCACCATTTATCAAACGCTTACTATGATGCAGCATTGTACTAGACCATTATTTTAATTAATCCTCGCAAGAATGCTATGAAATAGGTATGAGAAGCCCTATATTACAAATGAGACAACATACTAAGAAAGATTATGTAATTTGCTTAAGAGCACACAGATAGTAAGTGGGAAGGGAGAAATCTAAACCCAAGAGTGCCTGACCTCAAAACCAGTGCTTTTTACCATTATGCTTAAACTCAACTAAAGTAGTGCCCAGAAGTCTATACTCCCTTTCTCTCTCTACTACAATGTGCTTCTAACTCATCCTGGGCATTACAAACAATTTCGCACTTGTGTTTTCCTAAGTTCACAGCAGTTTTCAACACATCATCTCCTACCCATGTGGTTTCCAATCTTGCAAATAAGATAACTCTTTTTTAAAATCAAAATATTTTGCTTATGCCTATATGATTATACTCATTTTTTTAAATATAACTGACCAAGAAAATATATGAAAAAGAGCTGTTCTAATAGTATACAGTTTATTAAACTCTATGTGAATAATTACAACAGCTTCTACTTGTCCTCAAAAGCACTCAGTTATGCACTTAAGTCAGAAACATTACTTATTTGGGCCATAATTGAGACTCCATGCGTATGGGAACTGACTAACAACTTAGGGCTGGGAGGAAGCCATCATGGGGCATTATCTCATAGTTCCTTGGGAAATTTTATGAAGAATGTAAAAGCAAATTGTGTTGAACATCAGAGAACACCAGTGGATGGATGCTTGACCAGCTCAGCAACATTCACAGACCTGGAAGCTTTTTCTCCTCCATTCTCACCCTTGGAGCTTTTTGGAGGGGCTCTAATATTCAGCAAATGTTTGGCTGATATGGCCAAGCATCAGGATTTTTATCCTGGCCCATTTATTATTGGTGCGTGACCATGTCTAGACACTAAACCTCCCAGGAGCTCAGTTTCCTCACTTTAAAACGAGAACCTTGATCTACACATCTACGGACCCTTTCAAGGACAATGTCTGATGCTATTTATGTTTTCACATCCAGTGTATTTCCCTAACCCTGCTTCTTCATAAGTTCCTGCTATTTGTCATCAGAAAATGGCCCGTATGTTAAAGTGCAACCACAAAAAATCTCAAAATAAGATTTTTCAAAATACAGTATTCTAGTGGAGAACTTGTCAAAAATACCACTGCCTTGGTGAATAAGTCAAACAGTTCATCATTTCTTTCCAAAAGCCAATTTGAGCATGAAAGAGCAATATATTCTTTTTAAATAGTAGTTTGAACTGTTTTAAGTCCTGGCCTAATTTTCCTCTCCAACTGCAGGAAGACATCGTCAAATGGCATCAAGGATGCAAATTTTGCCTAGCTCCCCAACGCCCCGCCCCATCTCACCCCACGCTCCCTGCTTCAGTCCTGTGTACAGAACCACCTGCTGGTGGATAAAATGCTTCCTTTCACACAGAAACCCAAGCAGGGATCTACCCGCGGGTAAAAATTCATAAGGTTTGCAGCTTTCCATTCTTCTTCACTAAAAACCCTCAGTCAAATAATCCGGATCCATTCTGCAATCCATCTTCAACACATGTCTATTCCAAGCTGGCAGAGCAATGCTGTACAAAGATGGTCCACAACGCGTTAAGGACAGAAACTGAGAGTAAATATTTAGAAACATTAAAAGCAATTCAATAGAGTCACAATATCTGAGTGCATGATCGTTTTTCTAGTAATTCAGTTCTCATTGCATTGTACAAAAGTATTTGTCCACAAAAGATGGAAGCTTAACAACACCCAAGTCCTTCACTACAAGCAGTTTAAAAAGCACTGAGTAGATGATACGCATGCACAACTATAACATGATGGAACGATTTTTGTAATGCTCAATCCAGTCACTCAGCATAAGCCTATTCGCCATTACAATGGAGAGTATGCAGGATGGTAAGGGCACTGACTCAGGAACCAGATGGCATGGGTTCAAATCTCGGCTCTGACACTTACCAGGTAACCTTGAATGAGGTCTTTAACTGCTCTCAGGCTCAGTTTCTACATCAGTAAAATTAATACACTAATGAGAGTTATATAATTGCTGTGAAGATCAGATGAGATAAGATACACAAACTTGACCTGATGGTTTGTCTGTGGTAAGCACTCAGTGGTTGATGATAAGGAGGAGAGCTGAGTGATTGAATAGATTGTAGTCCCTATTCTCTGGAGGTAGACAACGTATGCAAATAAATGCTAGTAGTAGGGAGAGAGCTGGGACAACAGTAAGTGGGTGTATGGAGGTGGGACGGAGGAAAGAGAAGGGTGACTGCGTGGAATATTCAGGGTGGGCTTTATAGAAAATGTGCCACCTGAGTAGGGATGGGAAAATTAAGTACAGTCTTCCAGGGAGACAACTGGGGATAAAAAAAAAAAATCAAGGAGGGGGAAGAGCATCTTCAAAGATACAGGAGTTGGAACATAATCGCGAGTTCTGAGATCCTCAGCAATTCAGCATGGCAGTATTGTAGGGAAGGGGCAGAAAGAGTGAGTCTCTTTAGAAAAGGAATTGTAGTCCTTTCTTGTAGTCTTTCCATTATTTAACACAATCCCGGCAAGAGTACTTAATCAATGCCTACAAAATGAATGAGGCTGTATGTCACGTGCATGATATAGGAGGTTTAGACTGTATCTTGAGGTCAATAAGAAGCCATTAAACGGTGGAGAAGGAGTAAAATAAATGACCGCTCTGCTCATTTGAAGTATGTATCAAGGGTGGGAGAAAGCGGGTCAGGGAGCCCAATTGCAAAACCTCTTTGAGATGGAGTTGTCCTTTTCTGGCTCCAATTTACAAGTGAGGAAACTAAAGTTACAAAATTCAATGACCTGCCTAGGGAAGGACTTAAAGACTTCACAGGTGCCAGGTCTGCCTGACCCTAAATCCCATGTCCATCCTCACTTAGCCCACACAGGCCATCAACTGTTCTAACTATTCCTAATGAAAATTCTATTTGCACCAAATAGATTCAGATCTGGTGATTTAGTCTTCAATTCACTCTCAATACAGGTAGCTAAAAATGCCAAAAAGGATAAAAGGGTGGTGAAGCATTTTCAGTTACTAGAGTGCGTGTGTGCATGCGCATGTGTGTGTCTATGCTGCTTTGTGTTTGAACATTAGCTACATCTCCAAAACACCCTGGCAAAGTGAATGGCACCTGGAGGCACACATTGCAGCATACATGCAGAGGAGACTTCGAAACTCAGAGACATGACTCAGGGCAGATGCATCTGAGCTGTTTGTTTCTCCATGAGGATGGAAACTCCAGTGTTCCCAGAAGAAGCTGAGAAGAGGTGCAGATTTGGAAAAGGGTGAGAAGGAGATGGGAGATGGCAAAATTCGGTGAGGAGAAAGTTGAGTAGGCTGTGACAAGGGTAATTACCAATATCTGGAGGCAACAGAAAATTGCTGAAAGCTGGGACCAGTGGAGATTCTGGATTCTAAGCTCATCTCTGGTCCTAATTCACTGTGTGACCTTGGGGATGTGCCTTCACTTCTATAAGATGCAGTGACTGTTCCAAGTGAATTAAGGAGATGGAATAAGACTCATGGTAAACTGATAAGCTGTCTGGTCATGACTATAAAATCAGTACAAGGATTTAAAGAAGGTAGAGACAATTTGGGGCAGAGGTTATCACTTCCTGGAGGCAGTGGCATTTGCAGGACTGAAAGGACTTTGCTATGCAGAATAGAGAAATGATGTTCTATGTGGAGATAACTGCAAAAGGAAAGCCATGGAGAGTGAAGTGTACACAGAAAGCAGAGAAGATCTGTACTGTATAGGAACAAAGGGTGTGGGCTGGGAAAGATCCAAGAGAGGAAGGGATAGATGGGGTGGTACCAAATGACAGGCAACATCAAAAAGGGCAGACAGAGATATTCGGACTCAAAGAGAAGCAACACTCTTGTGAATGAGATGTGCGTAAAGGAAACAGTGGAACCATTCCCCATAGTTGTGCAACAGAGGCCTAAATAGAATCCCTACAGAATCCCTACAGAATCCTTGGGTTTCACTGATCACCCACTCTACACAGCACTATCAGCGAGGCACCTGTTCCAGAACCTGGGCAACTTTCAGGCACCTGCTACTGCTGCACCCATAGGGGAAATGCACGCTTAGTCCCACCCCTTTCCCACCCTGGCTAATTCTCCTCCCTTCCTTCTCTGCTCTCAGATGTGGCTTATTTTCCTCCAGAAAGCCTTACCTGACTCCCAGGCTGGGTTTATTCACTCAATCATTTAATGTAGTTTCATTGTACCGCCTAGTACATGTACTTTTATTGTACAAGTACTTAGTACTATGTACTGTAATTGTACATATACTTAGTATTATGTACTGTGTTCTTTGCTTTTTGTTTTTGAGACAGGGTGTCACCTGTTGTCCCCCAGGCTGGAGTGCAGTGGTGCAATCAGGATTCACTGTAGCCTCAACCTCCTGGGCTCAAGCGATCCTCCCACCTCAGCCTCCCAAGTAGCTGAAACTATAAGAGCATGCCACCATCCCCAGCTAATTTTTGTACTTTTTGCAGAGATGGTATTTTGCCATGTTGCCCAGGCTAGTCTCAGACTCCTGGGCTCAAGCAATCCACCCACCTCAGCTTCCCAAAGTGCTGGGATTACAGGTGTGAGTCACTACACCTGGCCAAGGGCCATATCACATTGTGATAAGTGGCAGATTGAATGGTCTGTCTGTTCCACTGGACTGTGAGCTCCTTGAGATCAGGGATTCTATTTTATTAAACTCTGCCTCTCTAGAACAGTGCTTGGCACATAGCATATGTTCATTAAATGTTAGCTGATGTGATTAACGAATGAAGGGCTGAATGAATAAATGGATAACAGATGAGCATACAAGCTACCAAAAGACATAGATGTGCACACTAATACTGGGAATGAGTGGAGCAGGGGAAGCAGGGGTAAAAGCGGAGGCACCACCTCCTCAGTCTCAAGAATCCAGATGTGAACACTCGTGATGCTGTAGGGAGGGGTCATTTTGACATCCTGTGTCTCAGTGCTCAGACTGTGGTGTGGAAAAAAGGTCAGCAGTTCTTAGCTGAATATGGAGGAGGAGGGATTATGTTTGTAACTATGAACCTTAAAAATCAAACAACACAATGTAACAGAAAAAGTGCAGTACTTTATGGTTGAGGAAGACTGAACTAGTATCAAGTTTTTACTCTACCATTTATTACTCTTGAAAAATTGCATTATCCCTCCAAGGCTCAATTTCCTCATTTGCAAAAGGAGGACAACGATAGAACCCAACAAAGAAGCTTGGTGGAAAGATGAAATGAAATCGTGTATGAGAGGGCTCGGGCTGGTGCCAGGCGCATAGTAAGTCCTCAGTCGATGATGGTTTCAATGGTAATGAGGAAAATCAAGATGGCAGGAGGAGGGACCAGAAAAAGAGGGAGGGAGAGGGGCAGGGTTAGAGGTGGAGGGGGACTGCAGAGTTGTGTGGACTGAAGAAGATTTTGTATACCGATGTGCCTTGCACATGCCTGGTACAAACAAGCATCTCAACACCTGTTAGTCCTCTTTCCCCTTCTTCCTCCCTGCACAGGTTACGATTCATCATCTCTGAGACTGAGGTCCCCAGAGCAGAGAAGAAACAAATTTGTCAAAGGGTTTGTCAACCTCAGAAAGTTCTGAGACAGAGGCAAGAGCGCCACCTACTGCACAGCAAAGGCATTTCCCAGCTCCTCAGAGGGTCATTTCTAAACCAGCCTTGCCTCCTTCATCAAACTGGCCTGACTTACCTGTCTTTATCAGTGGGGCAGCAGAAGGAACAACAGACTGAAGAGTAGGGGTGGAGTTAGTTGTGGATGGGAAGGTGCCACACAAAACATCACCTTGGGAATACCCTGCTGTTTCCTTCTCTCACTCCCACTTCTCTATCCCTAAAACATAAGTGAAGCTGACAACTGTCGCATAAATTTGGTTATCTCAGCAGAATCCCACTTTTCAGATCAATGCATGCAAGGAGAGGGCTAGGGAAAGGACAGAAGCCATACCCAATGGCGTGCCTGAGCTAGGGGTCCAGTTTCATGTTTGTTTACTAACCCACAGTCATGGTAATCCACCAACACTCTCTGGCCTTGAGGCGATTCCTGGGCTGTTCTCCCAGGAATGCACTGCCTCACTCCCCCACTGTTTTCCCCTGTCTTTTCCTGTTGGCAGCCTACTCATCTCTGAAGCTCTCACTGGCTTCCCATTGCTGTTAAAACAGTGCTCAATGTCTTTTGTTTTGTTTTGTTGTTTGAGGCAGAGTCTAGCTCTGTCACCCAGGCTGGATTGCAATGGCATGATCTCGGCTTACTCTATTGTAAGAATGCAGTATACAATACATATTAACATACAAAATGTGTGTTAATCAACTTTATGTTAGTGGTGAGGCTTCCAGTCAAGAGTACGCTAGTAGTAGTAAAGTTTGGAGACAGTCAAAAGTTATACACAAATTTTCAACTGCAGGGAGTGTCAGCACTCCTAACTCCTGTGTTGTTTTAGGGCCAATTGTAATGACAGCTACTCCCAAGTATAGCAGTGAACTATATCCTTCATAGAAGTAAAGTTCCTCCTTTAAGAACTCACAGTCTAGAGTGATGGGGAGGGACAGAAAATTAACAAGCATTTACAATACAGGATAAATTTGAAAGCACAGAGTAGGAGCTTCCAAACCATTCTAGAATAAGGGACATGACAAGTAAATATATGGAATGACAAATGGTGAATAAATGTAGGGCAAGAAAGCAAAGCAGGGCAAAAGGCATGGGGAATTTCATTTTGGAGAGGCTGGTGATGTCACATAAGATGGTCAGAAATAGTCTCTCATAAGGAAATGAGAATGCAATACTGCAATTAGTTGAGGAAAAGGAATCCAAGGCAGAAAGGACAGCAAGTGCAAAGTATGAAGCCAGCCCAGGTGAGGGTGTCTGAGGGAGACCCTTCTCTTCTTATGCTTTTTCTCTTGCATTCGCTTCCCCAGGGGAGGACCCCAGAAGCTCCTACCAAATGTATCCACTGCATCTGAAAGCAACTTCTGCCTTCAGTATCTGATGTCTTCCTACGTGCTAGCTGGGTTGAAAATCAGTTACCTGCAGGTCTTCTTAGCCTATTCTCATTTGACCGAGGAGCCTGGGCAGCAAGTTTCCTGCCTCTTGCCTTCTGGTCTTCATGATCTTCATCACTGAAAATCCTTTAAGATAATGATCTTCTAAGGACAGTGATCCCAAGGCAATGGGAGCCAATGATGGAGAGGCATTATCAAATCTTCATTTTATAAAAATAAAACGTATCAGTTTGTCTGCAGTATGAACCACACATTGGAGAGAGCAAGCTAGCATAGGAAAACCAGTTAGAAGGTTGTTGCATCAGTCCAGTGAGCGATGATGGGAACCTAAATCTAAGTAACAGCAGTAAGGATAAAAGGTACTAGGATGGTAGGACGGATGGGGCTTGGCAACTGATTAAATGTGGGCCCATGTGGAAACGGGAGCGCTCCAGGGTGACTTCTGACTGTTACTTTGGCAACCAGAGTTTGGGAGTGCCACTCACTGAGACAGAGAAGAGAAGCAGAAGCAGGGTAGAGAAAGATGATGTCCTTAACCACATCCCAGGCTATCTTAGGATTTGTTAAAGAGCAATCAACAAGGATATCAGGGAATCCATATGTATGTAGTTGAACAGATGAAACTTACAAGTGTAAATAATTAGGGGATATTTTGAAGCAGGACATAATTAGTTGCAAAAATATATGCTTGGGACTGCCAACTGGTGTAAAGGATGCGGGAAGGCTTGAGGTCGTGGGGCAGTAGTAAGGAAAGCAGATGAGAGAATGATTGAGTTTTGAAGATTTAAATGAGTGGAGAGAAATAAGTGATGAGGAAATGGTGACCAGGCTTATTACCTAAACAAAGCCACAGCTGCTGCAGGAGTGAGGGAGCTGTGTTTGAGAAGCACTGACTCATAGGAATATGTAAAAATTCCCCATAGCTATAGTCCAGGGTGCACTGAAATTAATGAAGAAATCCTAATACTGGTGAACAAATATTCTGAGAATATAAGTTGTACAAGGTGGGCACTGGTAGATCTCCTGTGAGGTTTGGTTGAAGGGCGTGAGTTGTGAAGTTAGATATGATTCTGTTCACGTCCTGGAACCACTGCTAATGAACTTTATGGTTTGGGCAAGTGAACTCATCTTTGTAAGTCTTAAGTCTTCCGTGTGAAAATGAGAACAGTAATACCTTGCTATACTCTAACAAATAAATGAGATGGTATGGAGTAAACACTCAACATATGTTCATTCCTTTCTACCACTCATTTTGAGTTCTGCTTCATCATGAGATATCTGAACAGGGTCCCCTGATATCATGCTGTATGGAATTGACCTCAGCATCAGTTGACACCGAAGGAGTTCTTTAAGCTCATGGTCGCATAAAGAAACCACTATAAACTAATTGCTTATAGGGCGAGTTGTAACCGTAAGCCTGAACATACTGAATATGCTCAATAAATTGCAAATAACTTACAGGCGTCAATGCCATGTGAGTGTGGTATCAACTGGCTGCTGGTCTGCCCTCATGGCTTGATCAACCTATCTACTTAGCCAGTAGGAGCATGGCACAGTTAGTTCCATGTTCCCATTCATTTCTGCTGCTGCCCTGGCCCTCCTTCCCTGCTTCCATGTCCAGGCATCTGTGCTGACTTCAGCTCCCTCAGATTTAGTCCTGAAAGTTACAAGCTTTGTGCAATTGGAAGACTAAATGCTATTCTGCTGCTGTTGCTCATAAACTGCAATGTTTGCGTGACATGCTTGTTTTTCATTAATATATATTTTTCTTTTTCTCCTTTTCTAAAAATTAATTAATGTATTTATTTAATTATTTCCTTTATTTCCACACCTACTTACATGTGTTCGTTCCACTCCAGTTTCACATTTCTACAAGGAAGCATCAAGCATCTGACTGGCTCTGCTTTGATTACTATATGCAATAGACTGAATGTTTATGTCCCCACCCCAAATTCATCTGCTGAAGTCGAATCCCCAGTGTAATGGCATTTGGACATGGAGCCTTTGGGAGGTGACTGGGTCATGAGGGTAGAGTCCTCATCAACAGCATTAGTGCCCTGATAAAAGAGGTCCCAGAGAGCGCCTTTGCTCCTTCTACCATGTGAAGACACAGAAAAAAGACAGTTGTCTATAAACCAGGAATCAGGCCCTCACCAGATAAACCAAATCTGCTTGCACCTTGATCTTGGACTTCCAGGCTTCAAGACTGTGAGGAGCAAATCTCTGTTGTTTGTAAGCCACCCAGTCTATAGCATTCCAAATGGATTAAGGCACTCTCTTTCCCTAAACGGGTCAGCTTTGGCTCAAGGATATTTGGGTTGGGATGAGGAGAGTAAAAGGAACCTCCCAGCATGACAACTGGGGCAATCACTATGGGTGAAGAATGAATGACAGGAAGCACTTAGCTCACTGTCAGACACATAATAGGCCCTCAGTGCAGCGTTGCTGTGTGATGGCATTTTGCAAAATGTGAGATCCTTATTTTCCTACATGACTGTCAGGTTGCTGACACTGTACTACATTCCACAGGGCAGAGAGAAGTGTAAGAAATGGACCTGCCTTCCAGAATCTTACAGTCTAGATGAGAAAAATAACAATGCATAATTATAGGCTTGATTTTATAATACAGATTACAAGTACAAAAGGACAAGGCGGAGCACCTTAACAGAGGGAGGGGTGATGGCAAATGAAAAAAAAAAAATTCCAAGAGACAAATAGAAGTGTTGTAAGAAAAATAATTTGGAAAAAATTGATTTTGAGGCCAGACTAGAAAGTAATTTTCTATTCCATTTCCTGAGCAGTCTCATACCCATAACAAAAACAGACTTATTTATAACACCATTGATTGCTTTGTATATAGAGTTAAGAATATAAAATAGGAGGGGGCACATTCCATTTTGACAGATACAGAAATAATAAGAAAAACGCAGTCATCATTCCTCCACTGCTCCCTCTGGATCTTTTCTGTTTTCTCTGACTCCCTGCCTTGCCAAGCAATTTAGTTTTATCCCTACGAATGAAGCAATTTACATGATTTGAGTTTGGCTTTGTTTGTGTATTACTGAGAAATGTCCTATACCTCCACCATCAATTACCTTGAACAATATTGTGAGGATTTATTCAAAAATAGATTTAAGCAAAATGTATCTTTCATACACACAGAGAATCAGACTATAGCGTTAGAAGATAAATTAACATTTCCACTAATCTAATCCAGGCTGTCTGTGAAACATTTCTTAATAAGATAGACGAAAGGGCTGCATTCTGCTTATGTACCAGCCTGTGGATTTTCACTAGGGCTCTGCCTCGCACCTCCACTTTATGTTCTTTCTCACACAGGCATTTCAATATTGCCACATTCTGATTTCCTGCAGTGAGAGGTGATTTCATAATGAATGGTCCTGCAGTGCAGCAAGGCCAGGGATAGCTTGGACATGACACCTTCAAAGGAAGTCTCTGTTCTAGAGCTTAGAGACTGGAGGGTGTGTGTGTGTGTGTGTCTGTGTGTTTGTGTGTGTGTGTGTGTGTGTGTGTGTGTGTGTTATGCTGAGGCTTCCTTCAAAGAGCTAGCTGGTCCAGGAAGGAAGAATAATTCTGATCTTGTCTCTTCCTTATTCCACAGGAAAGTAAAAATAGCCAACATTTTTCATGCTGTGTTCTGGAATTTGTATACCTATTAATACTCATTAAAGCTTCAAAATAACTGAGTAAGGCCCATAGGATTATTATCACCATTTTATAGATAAGGAAACTAAGGCACAGAGAGGTTAAGAAAGCTGGCCAGATGGACGAACTGGTGGTACCCTCTGGAGGCAGGTTTTGAACAGAGGTAATTTGACTCTAGAGCTTATACTCCTTTTCACTGTTTACAAGATTTGAGTTCCTTGTGCATGTTTGCTATATGGCTGTTTTGCATAATGGTGAGGTTTGGTCTTCTACGGTACCCGTCATCTGAATAGTGAACATTGTACCCAAGCTCAGTATACAGAAATAATAATATTACAGTATACGAAAATATTATAATGTACAGAAATAATATTCTGTATATTCTTTTTTCCCAACCTTCCCCCTTTTGGAGTTCCCAGTGTCTACTATTTCCCTCTGTAGACCCATGTGTACCCATTGTTCACCTCTCACTTCTAAGTGGGAACATGTGGCATTTGATTTTCTGTTTCTGAGTCATTTCACTTGGGATAATGGCCTCCAGTTCCATCCATGATGTTACAAAATGATTTTATTCTTTTTATGGCTGTATAGTATTCCACAGTTTATGCTCTTAATCCCTTAATTATACTACCAGAAGACATTTTGAAGACCCTCCTACACATACACCATCACCCAGAATATGATCCTGAAAAAAAAATAATTTAAAATGTAGTCACTAATCGAAATATTCCATTTCAGATCCTTGGCTCCAAACAAAATGGCTATATAGATCAACTTGATCTGGAATCATAACTCTGCCCTTTTATTTCCCCTCTGTCCCACTTACTGTCAATGATTTTCCATTCCCATTCCCACCAATGAATACTACTATGCTGTACAGATAGGAGAGCTGCCAACCCCTGTACTCTGCAGAAGTGACCCCATTTAGGGTATAATGGCCTGTTGTGGGTGCCATGGTTATTATTATTGTTACTATTATATATTTATGAAGTTGTTATTACTGTTATTATTATATATTTATGAAATGCTCATTATATTCTAGTACTCATATTCTAAGCACTTCATACACATTATATTACTTAAACCACATCCCAACTTCATATGGGTTACTACTGCCATCCCCACATTTTCAGTTTGAGAATTAAACGAGATTTTGCATTTAAAGCCCATTGCTTATTTCACTTAGCATAATGTCCTCTAGGTTCACCCATGTTGTCACAAGTCATAAGATTTCCTTCTTTTTGAAGGCTGTATAGTGTTTCATTGTGTTTTTATATCACATTTTATCAGTTGATCGCTTGATGGACACTTGCGTTGCTTCCCTATCTTGCCTATGTGAATAATGCTACAGTGTACATGGGAGTATGGCTACCTCAATTATTATTTGTCAATTAAAAATAACATATTTTTAAGCCCATTGATCAGTAACTAGTTCATAGGAAGCACCCAAAAATGTCAGCTGTTGTCATTACCATCATCTTTATCTTTTATTATTATTGTACTTTTCACTATTGCTTTAACACAGCCCATAGGGAACACAGTACATGTTAGAACTTGGATCTGTGTGCCTCCACAGCCTATCCTTTCATCATTCCCATAAAGTCTCTGTGTGGAAATCAGCAACCAAAATGGTGAGAGGGCTATGAGCCAGCACATCTGGAATGGTTAAGAGACAGGGTGTTTTCAGTGGGGTGTAGCTAAGGCCCAGGGAAGTGGAAATAATATTCTGTATATTTTTTGCCACTCAAGGGCTTAAGTGGGGCCAATAGTTAGACTTCAGAGAGGCGATGTTTAACTCTACCTGCGGAGCATTGTCACAATCTTTCCTTACTCACAATGAAATAAGATTTTCTGCATGGTAGCTGGTACTTTTATCCCTGGGAATACTAACTTAGAAGATATACAGCTATCTATCAGAGACTGTGAAAAGAATATCTTGAGGTAGTGTCATGAGTTAATTTCAACTACCCCCTACAAATGAAATTCTGTGATTTATACCGAAGCCTGGCAGTCTAGGAAATTTCCCTCCCTTATCCCAACCCAGACACAAGTTGCAAGCCTTCTATTCTATCCATTTCAAATGTCTGATAAAATAATGGTTTTATTGTTACTTATCTGATAAAATAATGGTTTTAATGTGTCTCATTTTCAGTGGATCAATATGTTACTCCTTCTAGTGAATTTGTTTTAAAAACAACCAAAAATATTAATTACATAAATAAAATAAGTATATTAAGGAAAATTAGAAAATATTTTAAAAGATAATTATGAAACAAAATTAGAAAATCTAAGAAAAAGAAAAAAGATAATTTATCTATAGTCTCTATCAATATGTTGATACTTATTTTCCCAACCCCTTTTTAACTTTTTGCAACTTGAAAGAGGAATTCTGAAAACACAGATATGGCTCTAAATATAGAAGTGTTCTGAAGAGTGGAAATTATACATATTTTCATTGCAGTAGACCAAATATTGAGCACTTAACCATATGCCAAACATTGTGTAAGTTACTAACAATACACAATCAAGTAAGTCAGGATCCCTTCTCTCAAGACTCTCACAGTCTAGGGTAGGAAACAGCACATAAATAAACATTAATAAAAGTATGCGTGTAATAAGAGTTGCTGTAAAAATAAGCATATATAGGTTTATTCGTGCTCCTAAAAATAATAATGGCCATAATCACAGTAACTAACAGTGATCAAAATTTTACATTTACTTTAGCTAGTTTTAACCTTAAGACAACCTCGGGAGTTGGCACCCACTTTTATCTTAATCTCCATTTTAAAGTAAACAGAGAAATATAATGGAAAAACTGTGGGCGTTAGAACAAAGGAGGTTTACATTCAACTCTAGATTCCAGTTCTGACTAGCCACATAGCCCTAAACTGTCACTTAACATATTCAACTACCTCTCACGGTTGCTTTCAGGTTTAGAATTGTCATCTGTAATGCGCCTGACAGTGGCAGGTAATCCCTAAAATGCAGCTTTTGTTACTAACCAAACCTCAGAATAAGTCAGTGATTTGTCCAAGTTCACACAAGCAGTGAACAGAGTAGGAACTCTAAAACAAAGTGTCTGATTCTAATCCTGTCTTCCTCCGCAGCACCACTTATAGCACTTAGGCAATCATCTATTGTAGGCAATGGGACGGTGTTGAAAATAGAGCAGGTGCTACATAAATATCTCCATGTATCTATATATATATACGCATTTTACATATTTTTCTCAGTTTTCTTTTTCTTCTTAAGTGACCAAAAAAAAGAAAAGGTCAAATAAAAGTTGGGTTTTTTTTTTCCACTAAAAATCTGCTGCCCAAATTCCCAGTTCACAGTCCCCAATGTCAATAGTACAGGCTGCAATTAAAAGAGGAAATGAGAGGGACTCATTATGCCTGTGGAGAAATGCATCCCACAACTGCAAAACCTACAAAGTAACTCTGCTCGTAGGATGTGGGCCATTTACCTTCTAGGCTATGATTCCACTGTCCTGTGGACTGGGCTGAAAAGCCCACCTGAGACCTCTCAAGATACCAGTTTAGTTTCCATTTTAATTTAATGGGTAATGAGTTCCCTTTATGGAAGATATTCACCTTCCTTAGTTCTCTATAATAATGAAACAGGGCTGCTAAAGAAAACACAGAGCAGTGGTGAGAACCCCAGTCAACCAGGCCACTGCCTGCTGACCATGAGTCAGCAGGTAGCAGTGTTATGCAACATGAATGCTGAAATGAGCTGCACGATCTGAGAACAACCACAGAAGCTGGAGGTGTAAGAAACCTTAGAGCATTCTTTGTCAAAACAAATTTTTGTCAAAACAAATCAGAAATACATTTTACAATTACAAGC
This sequence comes from Macaca nemestrina, assembly GCF_043159975.1. Taxonomy (NCBI): domain Eukaryota; kingdom Metazoa; phylum Chordata; class Mammalia; order Primates; family Cercopithecidae; genus Macaca; species Macaca nemestrina. The sequence goes on along the minus strand of NC_092132.1, from coordinate 13,481,354 downwards.
TAACACACATATGTATAAATACATATAACAAAAAACTTTCATAAAACAATTTTTATCTTTACCACATGGGATGCAGTCCAATATTTACTATTCTGACCCATTCTCTTCTTTACTACTTGACAGTAAGTTAATTTCTCAACATGCTAATAATCACCACATGTGGTTTGGTTGAAAAAAAAAAAAGCTGCTTTGAAGAGTATCTCATTCAATCCTCTATGCAATGTCCATGCAATTTCTGATTCATGCCAGCATGGGGTACTCTTTAAGAATGTCAAAATCATTCAAGACACGTGAGTTTACAGAAAATGATGAAAGAAGAATAATAATCTTCACCTACCATTGTGAACACTTACTAGGTACTAGGCTCCGTGCTGGTGCTCCAAATCTATATACTATTCCATCCTTACAGCAAGCCCTTTAGATGGTTCTGTTATCACCTCTGTTTTACAGATGAGGAAATTAAGGCCTCCACTGAAGGCTAGCTATTTCTCACAAAGGGTCACTTGGAGCTCAGTTATTTGCAGTTAATCCACTAATCATCATCTAGTCCATTTAATCTTCTAATCCATTTGGTACTCTGTCATGGGCAGGAGAGACGATATTAGAGACTAAAGCTTTTGTTACATTTGCTTTTCCTCTTGGATGTTACTTGACCCTGGCACTTGAGCCCTTTTTGATCTTGCCCTACTTTCTGTAACAGGAAGTTCACTGGTGTGTACAGCAGAGTTAGTCCTGGAATGACAACATGGAATTCAACAAATCATCCCTGGAATTCTATCTGTATGCATTTCTTCCCTCCATCTTCAGCCTGTTCACTTTCATTATGAGGGCAAAAGGCTGCAACAGCTCCAGGCATCACAGTCTCACCTGACTGCAGCCAAAGCAGAGAGACAAGGGAAGAAAAGGGCTTTCTCCTATTTTTATTTTTGGTTGCTGTTGTTGGGTTTTGGTTTTGTTTTTGTTTTTTTTTGTTTCTGAGACAGAGTCTCGCTCTATTGCCCAGGCTGGAGTGCAGTGGTGCGATCTCGGCTCACTGCAACCTCTGCCTCCCGGGTTCAAGCGATTCACCCTCCTCAATCCCCCAAGTAGCTGGGATTATAGGCACCTTCCATCGGGGGGCTAATTTTTGTAGAGATGGGGTTTCACCATGTTGGCAAGGCTAGTCTTGAACTCCTGACCTTAGGTGATCTGCCTGCCTCGGCCTCCCAAAGTGCTGGGATTACAGTCATGAGCCACTGTACCTGAATCTCCTATTTTTGGATTGGAAAACTTTTTTCTTAAAGACCTCAAAATTCTTCCATTGGCCAGATCCCAATCACTAGCTCACCTCAGACCAATCACTGATATATCTGCTGCTTTCCCTAAGGTGGGCATTTTGCCAGGTGTACAAAATCATGATTCTGTTCTTGAGAAAGGGGGTTGTGACTGTTGGGTAAGCAGCTAACACTAGCTGCTCCATTGGCCTTTTAGAACCTGTATCATGTTCACCTTCCCAGCCATATCTCTCTCCACTTTCTCCCAACATTGAACTCCCACTCAAACTTTACTGACCTTTTTTTCTTTAGTTCTTTCAGTGTACAATGACTTACTAATCTTAGAACTTTTACTCTTGTTCTTTCCTTTGCCTGAAACATTCCTTACCTGACTTTCATCCTCTTCTACTTGTTAATCCCTGTGCTTGCTTAAGGTCTTGAATTAAATGTCCTCTCCTTCAGTAAACCATGTCTGAGTAAGGTCTGGGTTAGATCCCTCTCATACCTACTCTCTACTTGGCTGAAATGAAATTTAGAGGCCACGTCTGTCATTACTTTTCTTGTACCCTCAGTCCCTATTAAGGTTCCTTCAATGGTCTTTTGCTAAATATTTATTGAGTAAATGAGTAAAAGCCACAGTTATTCAGTTGAAAGGGCACTGTATTTTAATATAATCTATTTTGAGTACACATCAGAGACATTAGCAAATTTTTATAAACCACATAACAAAATTGCAGACTGTGTTCATCCCAATTTTACTCAATAGGAAACGAGACTCAAAGGGATCATGTTCAAGGCCACACAGCTTGTGGATGACAAAGACAAGGTTCAAAACCTTGTCTGATTCTAGAGCCCAGGGATTTTCCGCTCCACCATGCTGCTGTCCAGTAAGAGACACATCAACTCAAAGTCCTCCTCAAGCCCTAGTTTTTGATATGACCTAACAAACATTTTCTGTAAAGGGACAGATAGTGAATATTTTAGGCTTTAAAGGACATATAGTTTCTGTTGCAACTAATCTACTCTGTTGTACTTTGAAAGCAGCCATGGATAATACGTAAACAAATGAGCTTTGTTGTATTCCAATACAACTTTATTTGCAAAAACAAGTGACAAGCCAAATTTGGCTCATAGGCCATAGTTCGCAAACCCTCTAACCTAGAGCAATTCAGTTCCCCAATCTTAGCTTTGTAGTTTTCATCCATAAACTGGGTGGTTTGGATTTGATACCTACTAAGGTGACTTTGTACTCTGAAACTCAAGTATTAATTACTGTTCTCAAGTAATTAATATCATCCCAAAATCTTGTTATGTTTATTCTATTGGTGATAAGAAAGCCACAATGTAAGTGTTATTCAATAAAAATGTTAACACAAATGACATGTGTGTTCAGAAAAAAACTATTAAAAAGAAACACACAATGCATACAGTGAAAAATGTAGCCAATATAAACTAAAGCACAAAAAAGGAAAAACTTTAGCCATGTATTATCATATGAGTTTTTTGCTTTATCATTTCTACTGTATAAAATAATCTAACACTTCTTTAAAAATAGGCTTTTAATTTTAGCTTGTGCTATCTCTTAAAATGTAGGTGCCATCATTCCCCTTTAAACATTTTAAATACTGATTCTTGCTTTTAGAAGGTTATAATTAACACATATGGAAATAATTATAAATAGACTTACCCATTATAAACCTTTAGAGATCCATAAATAAATATTTACTCTTATAGCATACAGTTGTTGTAAGCATTGAATAAAATTGTGTACCTGGCAAAAACCTGACCAAAAGGAGGTGTTTCATCCATTTTAATTGTTGTGGTTATCAGTTTTACTGACTTCTATTTAATGTTGATGTCAGAAGCAATGTTTTGTACATTAGAACTGTGATCCTCAACTGGGGGCAATTTTGACCTCCAGGAGACATTCAGTGATGTCAAAGATATTTTTGGTTGACACAACTAGGTGCTGCTTCTAGCACCCAGTAGGTAGAGACGAGGGATGCTGCTAAACACCCTCCAATTCACAGACTAGCTCCTCACAACAAAGAGTTATCCAGCCTAAATGTCAATAGTGTTAAGGTAGAGAAACACTGCATTAGACCCAGTAACCCCTATTGCTAGTATGGTTCCAAACAGAACACAAAGTATTGTCAATAAATGTTTGTGATTGAATAAATGAACAAGTGGATGACTAAAAGTAGTCACCATCATGACGGGGTTTTGCTTTTGCCTTACACTTTGCTAAGGAGACTGAGTCTATCGACTTCATAGTATTGAATTGTTATATACATTAGATTATAAACTTCATATCATCTATGACCCTATATACAGTGTTCCAGGTTAAACCTCCCATGTATGGCATAGCAATGACATGTAATAGGTGCTCAATATATAGTGACTGAATACATAGGTCATCAAAGAATAATCGGGGGTATTTCCTTTTGCCTATTGTACTAAATTAATTCATTCAGCCATTATTATTATTATTGCAGAGTCTTGCTGCATCTCACCTCTATCCTTGGTATAGGGATGACGGGGATTTCCCTCTCACCCTCCCTCTTACCCCCCAAAAGTAGGTTTGCATGTATACATAAAATTTCATGTAACTCTCAGTTTTTCCACAAACTAGGGTAAGAAATCTGTGCAGCAAACCCTGGCAGCAAAGCACAGCCCTGCTTGCTTAACACTGACAAGTTGTATGCATTTTGATGGGGTAGAAATAACACAGAGATAATTACGCTGAAGGAGCTGAGGCAGAAAATGCAAGAATGGCTGCTGAACATGTAAGTACACAATAACTGGAGAATTCCACTGAGCCCCAGGCAGCAAAGGAGACTGCAGGTCCCCAAGGGATAAAATAAGTGTTGTTAGTTTGTTAGCTGATGGAAGAGGTTGTTATTGCAGAAGGTTTTTTGTTTTGTGTTATGTTTTTGTTTTTGTTTTAAGCCATTGCCTTAAAGGAAGAAAAAGAAACATTTAAAGAATCATCAATTTTAAAATCTCCCATCTGGGAGAGTCTATCCTTCACAGGAAATATTAACCTTGGCTTTATTAACCCTTGGATGCCCACACATGTCTGAATCCATAAGGCCTCAGAAGTTTATGTAAGATTGGTTTTCAGATTTCTGTTTTCCTCTGGACATCTCTTATCAGATTCATCACCTCCCAAAAAGAGTGACCACTTAACCACCGCTCTTGAACCCTTTAACTCTATCAATTAATGCTTTTTATTAGTTAGTATGTGCCAAGTACTATGCTTAAGAATTGTATGCATATATTCTCCTTTAATTGTAAAAATAACCCTATGAATTGCATAAAGAAAATGTGGTACATACACACCATGGAATGCTATGCAGCCATAAAAAAGAATGAGATCATGTCTTTTACAGGGACATGGATGGAGCTGGAGTCGATTACCCTTAGCAACTAACACAGGAACAGAAAATCAAATACCACATGTTCTCACTTATAAGTGGGAGCTAATTGATGAGAACACATGGACACATAGAGGGGAACAACACACACTGGGGCCTTTCAGAGGGCGGAGGGTGGGAGGAGGGAGAGGATCAGGAAAGATAACTAATGGGTACTGGGCTTAATACCTGGTGATGAAATAATCTGTACAACAAACCCCCACGACACAAGTTTACCTATGTAACAAACCTGCACATGTACCCCTGAACTTAAAATAAAAGCTAAAAAACGAAAATGTAATTCTTTTACTAAGTGATAATTTATCTGTGACACTTTTTAAACGGCCTATGATGATATTTACTCCTGGCTCTGAAAGAACATTCTATCTAGTTTAGTGTCCAAGTTGCCAAAAAATAACAATAATAATCGTATGAGGTAGGCACTTTTATTGTTAACATTTTCTGGGTGAGACAGCTGAGGCTTAGAGAGGTTATAGTACTTGACTATGTGTGGAGGTCAAATTCTGACCTCAGTGGTGTCAACCCTAAATCCCACAACTCAATCATGACAATGTTGGAGTGGGCGAATTCCATTCAGATAACTATATGTCTTGGGGTGATTATTTAACTCCTCTGATCCTCTAATTCTTAATCTATAAAATTGAGTTTTATAAATAATAATAACCATTTCATCAGGTTGTCATGAGGATTTAAATAAAAAGAGTTTAGCAGAGTGTGTGTCTGTCATAAGCAATGCATTGTAAAGCAGGCAATACATTGTCAGTAAGCACAATTACATAGCCCCGAGACCTAGTTTCTCATGACTACATTTCAGATAAGGAAACCAAAGCCTCAAGAGGGCTGGTGACTTGCCACAAGGCCAGAGAGTGATCATTTAGGGAATAGATGTTAAGTCTCCCACTTAATAAATCAGGGTGATTTCTGCTATGCCTAATCTCATCCACCATCAGGGAGAACCCCCTTGTTCCCCAGCCAGATGAAAGCTACATAAAAGAAAGCAAATCCCAAGGCAGTAGGAAAAGGTGATCCCCAATTGACACATCACAACAGATATTTGTAAACCACTTAAAATGGCATTAAGCAGCTATGCTTCTTCTGTGTTTTCTTTCGCTTGTTCACTGAGATTGATCTGAGTGAAATGATAAAAGGAAAGGGAAGTTAGTAAGGCAGACATTGAATTGGAGTTCATCTCCCTATAAGAAAATCCTGACTGAATTCCTACCTAAATCATTCTCTCTCCTCAGAAGAGCTTGGAAGGATAGAGCAGTCACAGATTCCAAAATCAGACAAATCCTAGCTCTGAACTGAGTAAGCGGTATTCTAGCTGCTCTGACACTCGTGACACTCAAGGGTAAAATGAAAGAAAATGCCCCCTTTCCAGTGTGGGCAGAAGAGTTCAATGACATCATAAGACAATTTGAAAATAAGGAAGTTCAGGCTCTGAAGTTCAACAGACATGAGTTAATTCTGACTCTAACACTTATGAGCTGTATAACTGAGAAAAGTACTTCACCTCTGTAAACCTCATAGAGTTCATCTCTGAAATAGGAACAATAATGATACCTATCTTGTAGAGTTGTTGTGATTAAGAAAGCTGATATGAATGTAAAGAAGTTGATAAATTACCTGGCAAAAAGTAAGGTTTTCAATAAATGCTAACTAATAACTATAATAAATTATTGTCCTTCATATTTTTGTACTGAGTAGAAACCAGCGTGATGGCCTCTGAATTGATCTGTGCATTCACTCATCAGACATACCTCGACTAATCACTATACACCATGTTTCGTGCAAGATTTTGCATACCACCTTTAGAAGATCAGAACTAAAACCCAAAAAAAAAAAAACACACAAAATTCAAGTGGACATAAAAAGTATCTTAAATATTTGAAAGGGTATGACCAAAAAAGGGATTAATTTTCATCTTAGCACATCCAGAGAGAAAAATGAGGGCCAAGTAGTAAAAAGTTTCAAGATGAAACATTTTCATTTTGCATAAAAAAAGACTTCTCCTTCTTAGAGATATTTAACAATGAGATAATTAACCTTGAAAGGTATCGAGCTTCCTCTTATTCAAAACAATACAGTTTTATTTTCCTCCATTTCCCTGCCACATGAATATCTTGGTTTTCCAAACATACCATGCCATTTCACATCTCTGTGACTCTGTGCATGCTGTTCCTTGTGCCTGGAAAGATTGTCTTCCACCATGTCGACACAGTCATTTTCTAGTCAAGGTTGGAAGTCCTCAAGATCCTTCCCCAGTGTTAACCTGTTCTCTGTGGTCCACTAGCAAGTTGTACACCCTCCACGAAAGCATTTCCATTGTTTTAATTTTGATAACCAATGCCATTCCTGCTTGACTGCTTTGGGGATTAGGACTGTGTCCCTCTCAATTTTGTGTTCCTTTAGGGTCTGGGACTCTACCTGAATATAAAATCCCCAATCAATAAGAGCTGAATGATAATTTACTAATTGCTATATCCTGAAAACATCCACAAAGAAATGCTCTAACCCATGTTAGACACTGCCATAGGTGGTCTGTAAGAGTCCACAGGATAGGCTAGCCCTATGCTGAGAAATGCTAAGTTCAAAAACTTCAGGTGTTAACTCATTTATTTCTCACTCATGCTGTGACTCAGAAATCAAGGCTGCTTCATTTTGTGATGTCATTATCTCAACCAAGACCTCTATAATCTACATAGAACAAAAGAAAAACTGGAAATGCTTAAAGGTAATTTTTCCTACCCAGTCAGAAGAGACACACTTCATTTCCACTCACGCTTCTGGCCAGAAGCCGTTCCATGTCTTCACCTAACTTCAAGGGGAACTAGGAAGCATAGTATTCCATAGGCCCAAAAGGGAGGGAAAAAAATTGAATTTTTTGAACTTATTTATAAGTATCATCTTTGTCACATGGTCATTGGGAGTTAGTATAAAATATTTTTAGAACGCAACTAATGTTTGCCATGCTACAAAAATAATGTTTCTGAGCCATTTAAAATATCTACGGAATTTTATTCCAATTATAATAGTATATCCATATACCTACATATTACATAAAAATTAAAGCTTACATTAGAGAAAAGACATAAAATATTAATGCAAAATAGTAATAAATAACATATATACCATGTCTTCAATTTTGCTAAAAAGGAATATGTGCTTACATATACATAAAAAAGACTAGAGGAATAGGAACCAATGAGCTAAGTCTGGTTATTTCCAAAAGGCGATAATATATATATTTTTTCACTTTCTTCATTGTGCTTTTTAAAATTTCCTTTTTATTTTCTCAAGAAAGAACTATTACTTTTGTTATCAGAAAAAAGAAAGTTTTTCTTCCTAATTTACCAAAACAATATACCTGCTGAGCCAAGAAACTATTAAATCACTCAAGGGTGGAATTACCTTTTAGTGCTTTGTGTTCTGAATACTCCTGAGGATTCGTAAAATCTGCCCAAAGAGAGCAGGGCCTTCTCCTAAAAGAATAGGTCTAAAATTAACACCCTGCAGATTTTAGACTTCACATCTGAGAAAAGTCAACCCTAAATTTAAAATGAAAAACCACCAGGTTGTAAAAACATGACAAGCACGGGCCAGGCTGGGCCAGGTGTTGGGTGATGGGGCAGGGACCCAGCAGAGACACAAGCCCTAGCTAGAGAGGGTATCAAATTCATCCAAGAAAACACTCTGAGGGTTTTCCACAGGGTCAGGAGCTCAGGAGCATTTTGAGAAAAGGGTAACTAATTCAGAAGAAGGTGGGAGAGAAATAGGAAGAGAGACGAGGGAGGGAGTCTAGGGTAGAATGATGAGAGAGAATGAGTGATAGAATGTGGGGGAAGAAGGGGAAGTAAAGGGTGAAAAAAGAGAGAGGGGAACAAGAGGGAGGAGGAAGAGATGAACAGTTTTTGGTTTTTCATACTCAAATGAGATACTCTCAAGGTTACAAAGGTGTTTGTCAGACCTGACAGAAACAAGGAATGGAGAAAGTATTCCCTATTTAATAAATGATGTTGGGAAAACTGGCTAGCCATATGCAGAAAACTGAAACTGGACCCCTTCCTTACACCTCATACAAAAATTAACTCAAGATGGATTAAAGACTTAAACATAAGGCCTAAAACCATAAAAACCCAAGAAGAAAACCTAGGTAATACCATTCAGGACATAGTCATGGGCAAAGACTTCATGACTAAAACACCAAAAGCAATGGCAACAAAAGCCAAAATTGACAAATGGGATCTAATTACACTAAAGAGCTTCTGCACAGCAAAAGAAACTATCATCAGACTGAACAGGCAACCTACAGAATGGGAGAAAAATTGTGCAATCTACCCATATGACAAAGGGCAATATCCAGAATCTACAGGAACTTAAACAAATTTACAAGAAAAAAACAAACCCATCAAAAAGTGGGCAAAGGATATGAACAGACACTTCTCAAAAGAAGACATTTATGCGGCCAACAAACATGAAAAAAAGCTCATCATCACTGGTCATTGGAAAAATGCATATCAAAACCACAATGAGATAACATCTCAAGCCAGTTAGAATAGCGATCATTAAAAAGTCAGGAAACAACAGATGCTGGAGTGGATGTGGAGAAATAGGAATGATTTTACACTGTTGGTGGGAGTGTAAATTAGTTCAACCATTGTGGAAGACAGTGTGGCCTTTCCTCAAGGATCTAGAACCAGAAATACCATTCGACCCAGCCATCCCATTACTGGGTATATACCCAAAGGATTATAAATCATTCTACTGTAAAGAGACCTGCACACATATGCTTGTTGCAGCACTATTCACAATAGCAGAAACTTGGAACCAACCCAAATGCTCATCAATGATAGACTGGATAAAGAAAATGGGGCACATATACACCATGGAATACTATACACCCAAAAAAAGGATGAGTTCACGTCCTTTGCAGGGACATGGATGAAGCTGAAAACCATCATTCTCAGCAAACTAACACAGGAACAGAAAACCAAACACCTCATGTTGTCACTCATAAGTGGGAGTTGAACTATGAGAACACATGGACACAGGGAGGGGAACATCACACACTAGGGCCTGTCAAGGGGTAGGGGGCTAGGGGAGGGATAACATTAGGAGAAATACCTAATGTAGATGAGACGGGTTGATAGGTGCAGCAAACCACCATGGCACATGTATACCTGTGTAACAAACCTGCACATTCTGCACATGTATCCCGGACTTAAAGTATAATAACAAAAAAAGAATAGAATCTTTTTATTTTCTAGCTATTTTTGGCTATTTGTTAGCATGTTATTGATATAAATGTGTTCAGTTTTATTCATTTTTTATATTTATACCTTAGTTTTATGCCGTTTCAGTTGATTTTCTTGGATTCCCAATAAATAATTATATTTTAAGTTAAAAAAAAAAAGAAAAAAAAAAAGAAAAAAGAGACCTCAGAGAGCTGCCTTGCCTCTTCCACTCTGTGAGGCCACAGCAAGAAGGTGCCATCTACCAGGAAGCAGGCCCTCACCAGACTTCAAACTTGCCAATGTCTTGATCTTGGACTTCCAGTCTTCAGAACTGTGACAAATAAATTTCTGTTGTCTATAAGGCACCTACTTTGTGGCATTTTGTTATAGCAGCCCAAAAGGATTAAAGACTGAAGGGGAGAAAGGGAGGAAGAGAGAGAGGGATGAAGGCTATAAGCATTCCTATAATTTTTTATTTCCCTCAGACAAATAATGCTAGTCTGGTCAGGGTGCTATCCATACCTGAAACAACCTGATTAATAGCACCATTACCTGGATATGCTGTAAGCCAAAGAGCTAAGTCAAAGTAGTGACATGCTGCTAAATTGAAACACTTCTTCATTGTTATAAACTTAGTTCTTCATGACTTCTTGCCTCGGGCCACCCCTGTAGTATCCAGCTGACACACACCTTCTAGTGCTAGAAGAAAAGGCTCACTTTGCAAACTTTTGCTCTGAGTATGTGGTTGTCCAACACAAGCTTCCCAGGGGCTGTGGCAAATAATCACGTGTCTCAGAAGATTCCTCAATCCTTGTAAACCACCCTCTTCTCGTGGGGCCTCGCAGGAGCTCTGTTAAAGTCTGGTTCACTGAGTGAGGATTAGAATGTGGAATTATACATTTCTTCACTTTGGTTCCTCTTTGACGTAATCTTGCCAAATACTTAGGGTTGTATAACTTTCATTAGTCATCCTTTAATTTTTTTTCTTCTGAATTCTATTCCCAAATATTGTTCCATTAACTCTCTCTAATTTAACTTTCATGAATATGCTTCATACAATTTGTCTTACTCTTGGTGAAATAATCTTTCACACATTTCTTTAGCAATATAGTTTAACAACATTTTAACACCATTATAGGTATATAAACACGGGCTATTTTAAGCAGTGTTAAAATATCATGTACACTTTATCTAACGAGTATTATTTTATGAGCCAATAAATGTGTATAGGCCCATGGCCACAAACCCGACAGTTAAAATGATTAAAATTGAGTTTCTAATTTAAGAACGTGTCAGTTTGACCCTCCAAGAAGCAAGGATGAGACAGAGTTAGGAGTGCAAGAAGTTTTCTGATGGTAATATTCATAAAAGAGTAAAGGGGTGGAGAAGACAGAATTGGGCAGGAAAAATATAAGATTCATGATGTAGATCTGATAAAATTTCAGCCAACTCAACAAGACATTTCAGAGCAAAGATTTTCCATTCTAGGAGGCCCTAGTACCCCTGCTTTGCTAGATTATTGGCTGCAGCTGCCTGAGAAGAATGTAGAGTTGGCTCCAGAGCTGAGGCAGATCCTAATCAGGTTGACAGCTGGTGAACATCTACATGCCAAGAAGAATACAAAGGTACATGTGTTTAAAGTATAATTTTAACACCATTAATTTATTTGGATTTTTAATTAAACTATTTTTATAGTCCTAATAAGCCCTTTCTTATGTTGCCCTGATATGAAAACTTCGTACATACAATCCACTCTAATCAACCTCAGGGCTCACCTGGGAAACACAGTAACGTCAAATCACTGAAGAGAGAGAAAAAGAAAAACCACTTGAAGTGGTTTTTATTGGATCAAGGTTTTCCTGACCTGAGGCTTGATCTCTAAAGAGTGGGTCACTTCCACCAGCAGACGCAGATCCAGATAACAGATGGCTTCCTGAGAACAATTAAAGTTTCTTCCCTGGCCAGTGCACCATTCTCAATGTATTTCTTGAATACATGTATACAACCTGCACCTTATCATATTTGCCTTTTTTCCTGATCAAAGAGTATGTAGTGGGTTTAAGGGTTGCCCCCAAAAATAAATGTCCATGCCCCATAAACCTCCAGAAAATAGAATAATTTTTGTTCTCCCTTGACAGTGGAATCAGTGAGTCATTGAGTCAATATTCATTGAGCATTTATTTAGCACTCAGTTCGATATTAATTGAAAAGAATAAACTTACACTTGGCATAACCTGGGAGTGTGACCTTATTTAGAAAAAGAACCTTTGAAATGTAATTAAGCATCTTGAAATGAGATTATCCTGGATTATCTGGGTGGTCCCTAAATCCACCAAGATATGCATCCTTAGAACAGCTAAAAGAGGAGAAGACACAGAGGAGAAGGCCACGTAAAGACAGAAGCAGAAATCAGAATTATGCTGTCACAAGCCCTGTCAGGCCGTTCCTGCATTGCTGTAAAGAAATACCTGAGGGGGCACGCCCAAGATGACCGAATAGGAACAGCTCCAGCCTCCAGCTCCCAGCTTGAGCGACACAGAAGACGGGTGATTTCTGCATTTTCAACTGAGGTACCGGGTTCATCTCACTGGGGCGTGTCGTGTCAGACAGTCGGTGCTGGTCCATGGGTGCAGCCCAACCAGCCAGAGCTGAAGCAGGGCGAGGCATTGCCTCACCTGGGAAGCACAGGGGGGAAGGGAATTCCTTTTCCTAGCCAAAGGAAATTGAGACACACAACACCTGGTAACTCCCACCCTAATACTGAGCTTTACCAAGGGTCTTAGCAAAGGGCACACCTGGAGATTATATCCCACACCTGGCCCAGAGGGTCCCACGCCCACAGAGCCTCCCTCATTGCTAGCACAGCAGTCTGAGATCTAACTGCAAGGCAGCAGCGAGGCTGGGGGAGGGGCGCCCGCCATTGCTGAGGCTTAAATAGGTAAACAAACCCCCCCCCCACCCCTCCCCGGGAAGCTCGAATTGGGTGGAGCCCACCACAGATCAAGGAGGCCGGCCTGCCTCTGTAGACTCCTTCTCTGGGGACAGGGCATAGCTAAACAGAAAGCAGTAGAAACCTCCACAGAGGTAAATGCCCCTGTCTGACAGCTTTGAAGAGAGCTCTGGATCTCCCAGCATGGAGGTTGAGATCTGAGAACGGACAGACTGCCTGCTTAAGTGGCTCCCTGATCCCTGAGTAGCCTAACTGGGAGACATCCTCCACTAGGTGCATACTGACACCTCACATCTCACATGGTGAGGTACACCCCTGAGACGAAGCTTCCAGAGTGAGAATCAGACAGCAACACTCGCTGTTCAGCAATATTCTATCTTCTGCAGCCTCTGCTGCTGATACCCAGGCAAACAGGGTCTGGAGTGGACCTCAAGCATACTCCAACAGACCTGCAGCTGAGGGTCCTGACTGTTAGAAGGAAAACTAACAAACAGAAAGGACACCCACACCAAAACCCCATCAGTACATTACCATCATGAAAGACCAAAGGCAGATAAAACCACAAAGATGGGGAAAAAGCAAGGCAGAAAAGCTGGAAGTTCAAAAAATCAGGGTGCATCTCCCCCTCCAAAGGAACGCAGCTCATCGCCAGCAATGGAACAAAGTTGGACAGAGAATGACTTTGACGAGTTGAGAGAAGAAGGCTTCAGTCGATCAAATTTCTCAGAGCTAAAGGAGGAATTACGTAACCAATGCGAAGAAATTAAAAATCTTGAAAAAAGATTTGACAAATGGCTAACTAGAATAATCAATGTAGAGAAGTCCTTAAAAGAGCTGATAGAGATGAAAACCGTAACACGAGAACTACGTGACAAAGGCACAAGCTTCAGTAACCAACTCAATCAACTGGAAGAAAGAGTATCAGCGATTGAAGATCAAATGAATGAAATGAAGCGAGAAGAGAAGTGTAGAGAAAAAAGAGTAAAAAGAAATGAACAAAGTCTCCAAAAAATATGGGATCATGTGAAAAGACCAAATCTACATCTGATTGGAGTGCCTGAAAGTGACAGGGAAAATGGAACCAAGTTGGAAAACACTCTGCAGATATCATCCAGGAGAACTTCCCCAACCTAGTAAGGCAGAATGGGAGAAAATTTTTACAATCTACTCATCTGACAAAGGGCTAATATCCATAACCTACAAAGAACTCAATCAAATTTACAAGAAAAAACAACCCCATCAAAAAGTGGGCAAAGGATATGAACAGACACTTCTCAAAAGAAGACATTCATACAGCCAACAGACACATGAAAAAATGCTCATCATCACTAGCCATCAGAGAAATGCAAATCAAAACCACAATGAGATACCATCTCACACCAGTTAGAATGGTGATCATTAAAAAGTCAGGAAACAACAGGTGCTGGAGAGGATGTGGAGAAATAGGAACACTTTTACACTGTTGGTGGGACTGTAAACTAGTTCAACCATTGTGGAAAACAGTGTGGCGATTCCTCAAGGATCTAGAACTAGAAATACCATTTGACCCAGCCATCCCATTACTGGGTACATACCCTAAGGATTATAAATCATGCTGCTATAAAGACACATGCACACGTATGTTTATTGCGGCACTATTCACAATAGCAAAGACTTGGAATCAACCCAAATGTCCATCAGTGACAGACTGGATTAAGAAAATGTGGCACATATACACCATGGAATACTATGCAGGGATAAAAAAGGATGAGCTCGTATCCTTTGTAGGGACATGGATGCAGCTGGAAACCATCATTGTCAGCAAACTATCGCAAGAACAGAAAACCAAATACTGCATGTTCTCACTCATAGGTGGGAATTAAACAGTGAGATCACTTGGACACAGGAAGGGGAACATCATACACTGGGTCCTATTGTGGGGAGGGGACGGGGGGGAGGAATAACATTAGGAGATATACCTAATGTAAATGACGAGTTAATGGGTGCAGCACACCAACATGGCACATGTATACATATGTAACAAACCTGCACATTGTGCACATGTACCCTAGAACTTAAAGTATAATAATAATAATAATAAAAGGAATCTGCCTATAAAGCAGATCCATGAATAGCAACATAAAAAAAAAAAAGTAATGGCAAAAATCACAATTTTTGTACCAACCTTATCTACTTATCTAACATATATACACCTCTGTGTTCATGAGAGATTTCCAACATAAAGCTTTGTTCTACTTCTAAAAAAAAGAAAGAAATACCTGAGACTGGTTAGCTTAAAAGACTGGTTAGCTTAAGCCAGGTTTAATTGGCTTACAATTCTGCTGACTGTCCAGAAAGCATGGCGCCAGTATCTGCTCAGTTTCTGGTGAGGTCTTAGGGAGCTTTCACTCGTGGTGGAAGGCAAAAGGGGAATAGGCGTCTCACATGGCAGGAAAAGGAGCAAGAGGTGTGGTGAGGAGGTGCCACAATTTAAAACAGATCTCGTGAGAACTCACCAACAGCACCAAGCCATGAGGCGTCCACCCTCATGACCCAAACACCTCCCACCAGTCCTCACCTTCGACAATGGGGACTGCAACTCAACATGAGATTTGTCAGGGACATAGATTCAAATTATATCTCAAGCCAAGGAACTCCTGGAGCCACTAAAAGCCAACAGAGGATTCTCTCCTAGAGCCATCAGAGGGAGGATGGCTTGCTGACACCTTGATTTTCAAGTTCTAGCCTCCGGAACCATGAGAGAACAAATTTCTGTTGTTTTAAGCCACCCAGATGATAATTTGTTATGGCAGTCACAAGAAACTAATACAGATCTGGCAGAAAACAGGTTAGCAGATAAAGTCTTGTACCAGAGTTAGAAAAATAGACCTTGTCAGCTCCTCATTAAAGCTCCAAAGGGTATTTCAATGCTTCTTGCCTCTGAGTCTGGCACTTGGGATTTGGCAGGGAGCATTTGTCTCATGGTCCCATGAATGGACACAGTTACTCTGTGTCAAAGCACCAGTCTATGGTTTCTATCAGTGTGAAGTCTAAAAATTAGGCAGTAAGAAATGTCTGCTGCCTCTTTGCCTGGGGAATAAGGGTCTTCTAGCAGGCAGGAGGTGCAGAGAGTAATATCACACAGGTCTCTGAAGTTCTCCCAGAAGGTACAATAAAGGTCTGGCTTTGGAATGAGCAGTCAAATGGACAGTTCTATTAGGGGGAACTAGGCTTTTTCCCTGGAATGTTAGAAAAATAAATCCCTTAGCAAGAGCCTCAGAAAAGCTTATTACTTTCATAAAATATTTTTCTTTCCTTTTCAATGCTTAGTGAAGATTAAAAACAGAAGACAAATTGCACTGCGTTGCTTGTTTTTATGTGTGTGAACAAAAAAATCCTGTAAAGATTCAATTAAAAAAATCAATAATGTTTCCGGAAGAATTGTATGATCTGAAGTTTCCCAGTATAGAACCATAGTTTGGAGGAAGAAGTAACACAGAAGGCTTGCAGAATTGTTAATTAAAGAAATTGGCTAAAGTGGGATCATATTTCCCTGAAATGGCTCTGAATCATCAAGTCTGGGGGTTGGAGAAGGGACGCTAGAGATCACTGTCATCTCCTAGCTCAAACACTAAACTAGAAAAATCCGTATCTGTTATTTTCTATGAGCCTCCAGAAAATAAAAGAATTTTCGTTCTCCCTTGATAATGCAGCCAGTCAGTGAGTCACTGAGTCAATATTCATTGAGCATTTATTTAGCACCCAGTTCGATATTAATTGAAAAGAATAAACTTGTTCTTCGCATAACTTGGGCAGTCAGAAAAGAGGAGGCATTCTGGGACTTCAGCCTAGTAGGTTCTCAGGCCTTGATCCTTGTTGTTCCCATCACTTACGGTTTTATTAGCCTCCATTTCTTCACCCCTAACATGAAGATAAAATACTGCCTACTCCACATGATTGATGAGAGGATTACAAAAAAAAGAACACGGGACTTAAAGTCAGACAGGCTTGACCAAGATTTAAATCCTAGCTTTTCCCTTTTATTGGCTTTGAGATATTGTAAGTCTCTTAATACCTCTCGGATCAGTTTCCTCATCTAGAAAGTGAATGAGCGAAATATCATAAAGGGCTGTTGTGGAAATCAGAGCTAATTTACCCAGTTTTGTGGGTACATGTCTAATGAATGAGTTACTGCTATTGTTGAAAGTACTTCATCAACTGTCAAGTACCGTATAAATTTTGGAAATCCCTGACTCCTTCCAAAGCCTTCATTGTAATCCCCATGTAATTGGTGTATTGGACTGCCCCTACTTGGGCATAGACATGAAAGGGCTTTCTTTTTCTCTCATTGCTGCTTCTTCCCCCATTCACTGCTGTCACCACCAGTGGAGCATCTCTAAGCCTCTTGCTGCACGTGTCCTCTTGCCTGACTGCTCAAGCCTGAGATGGGGCAGCTCCAGCCCAATTATGATGTGACAAAAACTCACACATCTTTGTTGGCTAAACAGTGGAAGGATGAGGCTGCTGCACCACCAACCCTCTGCTTGGCAGTTCTTTCCTGCTCTCTTTCCACCTGCCTGGGTCTGTTTGTGCCAGATCCACAGGTCCAGTGCCTAAGCAGACATCCAATTAGGGCACACTCTTCCTCTCTTGCCACTGCCTTTGCTTCAACAATGATTCTCTGGAGTTCCATATCCCTTAGATTGGAACAAGGTAGTAGAGTGTAAGCATTCTAATCCCTTCTCCCCTGTTGGCATAGAGGCAATACTTGTTTCACATTCAATATGCTCCTCCTAAAGATTCCAAAGACTCTTTCCTCTTGTAACTATCTTTATTTATAGAGACGGAAGATGATGGGGTTGCAAGGACAATGACTAGCATGGCAGATCCACCTAAGCTACTTCTTAATAAGCCTGAGAGGGATATCTGGACCCAATTTCTGTTGGCTCCTTAGTGCTGCTCTTTTTTTTTTTTTTTTTTTTTTTTTTTTTTTTTTGTGGTGGTTGTTCTTAGATTTGGGTCTTGGATGCCAGTCCACCCAGCATCCTATGATACTTGACTCACTCTAATTACTCTCAAGAGATGTCAGATCTGTTGAAAGCACCATGGAGCCTAAACACTGTGGCAACATCAATAGTCTGTTTCTTTTTGTTATTCTTTTCCTTCCAATTTTTAGTTTAGGTTCAGGAGGTACATGTGCAGGTTTATTATGTAGGTAGGCTGCACATCTCTGGGGTTTGTTGTAAAAATCATTTCATCCCCTAGGTAATTAGCACTGTACCTGATAGGTAGGTTTCTGCTCCTCACCCTCCTTCCAACCTCCACCCTCAAGGAAACCCCAATGTCTATTTTTTCCCTCTTTGTGTCCTCATGTACTCAATGTGTAGCTCCCACTTATAATTGAGAACATGTTTCTGTTCCTGCTTTAATCCACTTGTGATAATGACTGTCAGCTGCATCCATGTTGTTGCAAAGGACATGACTTTTCTTCCTATTTATGGCTGCATAGTATTCCCTGGTATATATGTGCCACATTTTCTTTATCCAGTCCACTGTTGATGGGCATCTAAGTTGATTCCATGTCTTTGCTATTGTGAAAAATACTGTGACGAACATAACGTGTACATGTGTCTTCATAGCAGAACAATTTGTATTCCTATGGGTATATACCAAGTAATGGGATTGCTGGGTTGAATGATAGTTCTGCTTTAAGTTCTCTGAGAAATCTCCAAACTGTTTTCCATAGTGGCCAAACTAACAACTCCCATCAGTGGTGTATAAGATTTCCCTTTTCTCTGCAACCTCACCAACATCTGTTATTTTTTGACTTTTTTCATAGTAGCCATTCTAACCGCTGTGAAAGGGTATTTCACTGTGGTTTTGATTTGCATTTCTGTAATGATTAGTGGTGTCGAGCATATTTTCATATGATTGTTGGCCATGTGTATGTCTTCTTTTGAAAAGTATCTGTTCATGTCTTTTGCCTGTTTTTACTGGAGTTGTTTATTTTTTGCTTGTAAATTTGTTTAAGCTCCTTATAGACTTTCGTTGGATGCACAGTTTGCAAATATTTTCTCCCATTCTGTAGGTTGTCTGTTTACTCCATTGATAGTTTGTTTTACTGTAACAAAGCTCTGTAGCTTAATTAGGTCTCACTTGTCTATTTTCATTTTGGTTGCAATTGTTTTTGGAGTCTTTGTCATGAAATCTTTGCCAAGGCCTATGTTCAGAATGGTATTTCCTAGGTTTTCATCTAGGGTTTTCATAGTTTTAGGTTTTAAATTTAAGTTTTTAGTCCATGTTGAGTGGATTTTTGTGTACGGTAAAAGGAAAGTGTCCAGTTTCAATCTCCTGTATATGGCTAGCCAGCTATCCCAGCACCATTTATTGAAGAGGGAGTCCTTCCCATTGCTTGTTATTGTCAACTGTCAAAAAACAGATGGTTATAGTTGTGTGGATTTGTTTCTGGGTTCTCTAACCTGTTCCATTGGTCTATATGTCTGTTTTTGTACCAGTACCATGCTGTTTTGGTTACTGTAGCCTTGAGGGATAAATATGAAGGGGAATTTATCCAAGGGTCCTTATATAGATGTTCTTTTTTTTTTTAACAAGGCCAGAATTATAAAGTCAAAAAATAATACATTCAGGGCTAACATATATTTAGCTCCCAGTCCACAAAGACACTCAGATTCTTTCCCATCATCTACTCTATCTTTGATCAGCTTCTCTAATTTTAGCTTGAGAAGCCAATTGCTATTAGTCAATAGACTACATGCTTTATCAAATATTAGCTCATTTTTCCTTCACAATTATTCTGTGAAGTAGCCATTGTTATTGTTTCCTTCTTATGAATTAAATAAAAGAGCCTCTGAAAAATTAGAAAGCTAAGTGATCACAAAACTTTCATGTGAAATAGAGCCTTTTCTGATTCCATCATTTATACTCCTTTCACTGAGTGTTAATATGACTGCCTAATTATACTTCCACATTATTCTCAAAATTTGCTTTCTTGAGACAATAAAATATAGGGCAAGAGGCTAAGAATGGTCTTGGGTGGATTTTACTGCTAATATAGATTCAGCTCAGCCACAGAAAGCCACTGATCTCTCTGAAGCAGTTCCTTCATTTAAAATGAATCGGAGGGTGTCTATGTTGAAAGTGGTAAATACTAAATAAAACAACACCTATGAAAAGTGCTCCATGTGAAAGCTTTTTAACTTTGTTGCATCAGGATATTGAGTCATAGATAGGAGGTTTCTCCACTCTCGGGCTTCAAATAAATTAACCCATGATTTCTTTTAGTACTAAACTGGACTCATTTTGTACATTCAGACACCTGATTCACTTGGAATGTATGGTATGGAATATGGATCTCCCTTTAGCTTTGTTTAAATGTCTATTCATTTCAAATATTTTTAATTAAAATTTGTGTTAATTCAAAAGAATGTATTAAAAACCCTTCCCCCAAAAAAGAAGAAAAGAAAAGTGCTGTGTAAACAGCAAAGCAATTTTTGAAAGTTAGCTACTATTTTCATTGTCGCTGCAGGGTCTCATTAGTAATCTTCACCTTACTCTCCCCACATCATATCTGGTTTTAGAGCTCTTAGATCTCTCCCCAGTCCTGGTCATTAACTGCTTGTATGTCTGTGCCTCTGACTAAACTGAAGGCTTTTTGAGAGTAGACACTTCATTCATTTTTTTCTCCCACAGTTCCCAGAGTACCATCACACACAGAGTATGCACAACAAATGTGCAATAAATTAACTAAAGAATGATTTCTCTCATACACTGCTCTTGGAGCTGTAAAGTACACACCTATTTTGGAAAACAGTTTAGCAGAATCTATTGACATTAAATATACATGTATCCAATAACAAAGCAATTCCATTTCTAGGTGTATATGCAACAGAAATGCTTACATGTATGCAGCAAAAAAAAAAAAAATGCTCTGTCAGTACTACTTACAATAGCCAAAAACTAAACATGAATCAAATATCTATGTATAGTTGAAGAGATAAATAAAATGCAGTATATTTACATAATGGAATCTTATACATTCAGTGACAATAGGTTAACTATAAATACATGCAACAATATGGATAAATCTCACAAACGTAAAGTTGAGCAAAAGAAATCAGTCACAAAAGAAAAAATACTGTACACTTTTGTATAAAGTTTATGAACGGGTAAAATCAACCTATGTTGTTAGAAGCCTGGATGATACTTATCTTTGGGGGGAATTAGGAAGGTGCTGCATGGAGTTTTTGGGTACCAATCATGTTCTGTTTCTTCATCTAGATGCTGTTTATATAAATCTAT
Organism: Macaca nemestrina; assembly: GCF_043159975.1. Lineage (NCBI taxonomy): Eukaryota > Metazoa > Chordata > Mammalia > Primates > Cercopithecidae > Macaca > Macaca nemestrina. Next base: position 13,460,182 of record NC_092132.1, on the reverse strand, counting down.
TCAACCTGTGAAAACTTACTGAGTTTTGCAGTTTTCTACATGTATGTTTTGTATCAACAGAGAGGTTTGAGAAAGAAAATGTAGATTATTGAATCAATAAATGAGAAGAATGTGATGGAAAATAGTACGAGTTTTGATAGAGGTGAAGAATTTGAAAAGACCCTGAATAATCTGGTTGTTTTCCACTTTTCTAGCCCCTCACTTCTGCAATATCTTCCATACACTGTTTCTAGCAATACAAAAGTATTTGACAGTGCAACTGTATTGCATTCACTGCAAGTTCACTGCAAATTCTCCAATTATCTTGCATTCCCTGATCCTTTAGCATATGATGTTGAATTCATCCAGGATAGTCCTGCTAAGGAATTAGGTCCAAATCTTTGTTTTAACCTATATTTTCCCTTTTAGAATATGTGGATTTACTTCTCCTTTTATGGGTGAATCAAGAAACAAAAGAACCCCAATAACCTACTACTTAAACTAAAGACAATGTATACTTTTTTGTTGTAACTAGTTATTGTTACAATAAAAATATTAAACATGTAGCAAAGGTATGTACCCAGTTGTCATGACCCAGGAGTCAATATTTATTCCCACCACTTATTCCCCAAAGTGCAGCATGAAAGAAAATGCAGAGGTCAGGGAAATGCAGATAATATATGCATTTGTGTCTCCTGAAACCATTATCTCCAGTCAGTGGCTTCATCCATATCTTTTGTGTCATTTCTGAAACCTGGATGGCTGTCATACCAAGTGACCCCTTGCCAGTTATTCCTTGATCAGCTGAAACATGTCATATCATTTTCTTTCCTTTGCTAGCAAGCAAGGAAGGGATAGTCAATCAGAGAGCAGAGAAAGATTTGTATTGGCAGCTACCATCTGTAGAGTTGATTGATTTATTGTGGACTCATAAGATTATAATGGCAATCAAATGATCAAACAGGTCTAGGACTGTATCTTCGTGTGTGTGTGTTTCTTTGTTTTATCTTCTACTACTATTCCCACCTTAATTTTTTGAATTCAGAGCTATGTCCATGTTTCTAGATACAAAGATCTACTTTTTAGGTCCTAGAGGAGAAAGACAATGCACTTCTGGGAGTTCGTGGCAGCTCTTGCATATTTTTGTGAGTGTGCTAGGTACTAGAGATAAATGCTTTTATCCTAACTCCCAAGACCTTATTTCTTGCTCTCTGCCCAGATTCCTAGCTATTACTCAAGTTTTCCTTATTTAACAGAGGTTTCCCAGACCACCCCAGGAAGCTCTAGAGGCTCTAGGTTTGTGCTACTTTTAGTACTTTGCACCCAATTAGGTTAAAGGCTGTTAGCCCTAATTTGTACTTACCAGCCCACATTTATTTCTGCTCTCAAAAGATTCCCTATCTCTCACAGAAAGAGAATGATAATCACAGTATACCTGTTACGTAGCATATGTCCTTGGCATTCCAAAAATATCTGTTGAATTACCCTCCATGTTGAAAAATTCTCATTGAGAAAAATCAAAAGCCTTAGCAAAGTCAAAATATAATGTGTTTCAATTTGTCTATCACTCTGTCACAGAAGGAAAACAGGCCAGTTTGATGTTATTGATTCTCCACAAAGCCCTGATATTTTTCACCCAAAACCCTGTGCTCTTACGGCTGCTTAGGAATTGATTTCTGGTGAGATATTCAGTTTGTTTGTTTGTTTCACAGTATGACACACTGATGGATCCATATCACAACGCACTATCGTGTCTATGCTTTCATGAGAATGGACTTCAAATTGCTCCTTTCATAGACTTTGATCACCTCTCCCAAGCTTCATGAATCATTTACAATCATTGCTAGTGGTTGTCATGTCCCTATTTGACCTTGGGTAAATTCAACTTTGCCAATTAAAACACATTCCACTTACTTAAAATGTAACCAAGATTCCCTGAGGACAAATCAGCATAGTGGTTAAAAATAGGATTTTCTTAACACTAATAAAATAGTCTATTTCTGCTTCTTCCTTACACATTCCTATGATTCCCATCTGATGCAAATTCTTCCCCACACAGTATCCCTGGGGGTCACTGAAAATGTCACAGATGTTTGCATACAAATTCTCTTGGCTGCCATCTGAGACCCACCATGTTCCTCCTCTCCCGCCCCTCTGCTTTGATGTGTCCTGTTGTTGCCAGCCACGAAAGCGTCATGAAGCTGCCTATGTCCCTGAGGCACTGTTAACACCCACCAAAAAGTGACATCTGCTACCACATCTTCATGTGAGATACAGGCTAGCTCACCTCGCTCCCAATCCCTCTGCGCCACTTTCTGCCACAGCAGCCAAAAAACAGCACTGCCGTAGGGACTTAGCATCTTATGGTGCTTTTGCTTAAATAGCTCCTTCAGATTTGATGCTCAGTACTCTTTCTCTGTAATCAGACAAGAGTGTGATAATTAAGCCATAAACAAACTGAGTGGCAGACACTAGGTGCTTTTCCAGAATGACCCCAAACTCCTGTATAAACTATTTTTTTCTCTGTCCAAACTGTCTTCTCCAAATGATGCCTTCCTCAAGAGATTCATAGTCCATCATGACAACAGAGCACCAGTGGGTATGTGCAAGTGGCCTTTAGACATACTCCCATATATTTGCATCATAATGTGACTATAACTTAGGGTCAAGCTAAGACTCTCTTCACATTAAATAATAGAAAACTAGTAGCTACAGCTCTATGTTGTGTCTTCCTATTCTCCCATGCTATGTGTTACCCTGTCCATAGATTATAGGTGACATTTAACATTTTTCTGTTTTGGGGACTTCTGTTACCTAGTCAGCTCAATTAAATTTCATAAAAAGTTATTGAGCAATTCCAGTATGCCAGATATTTGCCAGTCCATGCAATATAACAATAAATAAAGCAGAAATTTCTAGACTCTATGGTTTTCTAGCCTATTGGAAAGACACAAACAAGTATTTACCGTGTAGATTGATGAACTTCATAATAGGGTTAAATATAGATGGGAGCACAGAGGGGAGGAACTTTTGTTAGTTCAGGGATCAAAGAAAACTTCCTGAATGAGGGCATGCCCTAGTGAAGTGCTGAAGGACAAACAGACCTTATCAGATAGGTCAGGACAGAGAACGATGAGGGCAAGAGAGCATCATGAGCCAAGATTCTGAGGCCTGCAGATCTGAGGCACACCAAGCCCTGGTGTTCTTGGGAGAACTCCAAGTAATTGGAGATCATGGGATCATAAGGTGAAGTATTAAAGAAGGGTAGCAGTAGGGGATTGCATCTATTTGTGGCTGCTAAGGCTTATGACCACGTCTTTATATTTAGCTTATTCCTCATTCCAAACCATGAGGATTTGCATCTTCTCTATGGGTTTTGCAAAAAAAAAAAAAAAAAAACAAACTTAACAATCCCAAGTATCCATTATTATTAGTAAAACATTTGTAAGAGAGAAAAGCTAAGAAATAAACAATTCAGTGGGCTAGTATAATAATCACTTTTGCTCGCTCACCTCAGAATCCAATACAGTAGACAGCTGGCTCTATTCCACACAGTCATTCATGTATCCAGGATTCATCCATCTTGTGGCACAACTATCTTCAACAGCTGGCCTTTAAAGTTCCATGAAAGAGCCAGAGAAAGCATGGAGTGTTCCAGGGAAAGGAAGGTATTTGGTTAGGAATGGCATTATCACTTTTGCACACATTCTCGTATTTAGAACTCAGTCACATATCATAAATCTAATTGTAAGAGAAATTTGGAAACATGGTCTTCCCATGTGACCTCAAAAAAAAAAAAGGAAACCATTTAGTGTAAATACATGGCACTGTCTCAGACATATTTAGGAGCAAGGAAGAACTAGAATTGACCACTGCCTTTTGTAGTATTGATCACTGGTGCAAAGAATCATAGAAAAAACATGGGGTTACCCCACCATTATATCTTTGTATTGAACATTAAGCCATCTCCTTGTAATAAAGTCAGGCTGAACACACCATCCTAGGCACTGAGAATGGCAGATGACTACATTTTGTGCCTCTGTGTCTGGATATATATGTGCAAGACAGAGCTAAACATTTAAATGAGGCCTGGTAAGCTATTAGAGAGAATCAGAGAATGAAGTATGCAGCTTTCTAAGCAAGAAGAGTCTGTGAGTTTCATTAATGAATACTGTAGTCTGAGAACTAGCCCTTAACATTTTCCCTCTGAGTCTATAGTTTTAAGGCCGTTAGCAATTTTTTCCATATAACAAGATGTCACATTCATAAGAACACTTGGCAACGCTGTCTCCTAAGACCATTTCTCATTGGCCATGGTTGCAATAGAATCAAATTAAATTTGAGAGGAAAAAAATGTACCTTTTTATCTTCCAGGAGCAAATATCTATCTAATAACACAGCCCATGTAACATTTACACATAGATCTAAAACGTTAGCTTCTTGGGAAAAATGATAGAAAATGAGGAAGGTCATTTTGGCTCATTACATCAGATTCTTGCAAAGCTCCACAGACTTTTGAGCTAATCCTACATTTTTTATGTGTATCATTTCAGTGCCTAGCTGTATTTGTGAGGCTACTTTTTCTAAAGACCTCTCAAAATATCACAAAACATCTTTTTATCAAGATTTAGATGTTATAGAGGAATATAAAGCAATAGAATAGCTTGTGAAAAGGTATTACATTTCAAGAAACACCTTTATAATGCTGGTTTAGGAATGGTATTAAAATACATTTTACAGTGGTTATCATTTCGTGTGAGATATTTGGGTTTCCAAACTTCCTTCACTTTCTACCCTCCTCCTTTCACCCTTTGGGTAATTGCAATCATCAGTATTTTCATAATGAGGATAATGAAAGTCACCTTCTTATAGCGTTGGTATAGGTATGAAATGAGGTAATATGCACATAATCATTTTGTAATAAAACTTTGCATCTGTTATTATCACTTCATCTTGTCCACGCAGAAGTGGCTTTCTCTCCCCTGCTCTGGGTGCATTTCTCCATGACAGTTTTATCCCCTTAAACTGGAATGATTTATTATAAAGTCAGGACTCTGGGATAGGTATAAGTTAGCTTAAGGATAAACTGAATGTATTCGCTCTCAAAATGAAAAGTCTGTGAGACTAGGCTTCAAACAAAACTAAATTTGGGTGCTGAAATTATATGGTCTCTCTCTTTCTCTCCCCACCTCCTTACTTTTTTCCTTCTTTTCCTCTCTCTTTTTCTCGCTCTCCATCTCTAATTACGTTTTCTTTAAGAGCTTTGGAGACTATTTCTGATCAAGAGAAAGCCCATCAAGTCTAAGCTTACATGGTCTTCTGGCTACTAATTTCAGAAGGAGAGAAACATACTTAATCAGTGTTTCTTTTGGTTTCCCCATAATAACTTTAATTGGTTTTCCTGAGTGAGTCACTGTGTCCCAGGGGAATGTGAACATTTGATTACACAGCTTAGTCATCCACTCCAGCAGCAGTGGAGTTGGGGATCCCAAATTGACAGCCCCAGCAGAATCACATAGGCTGGCAAAGAGGTGATTTTCAAATGGTATGAGGGGCAGACACAAAATGGCAGATATTGTATCATATTCTATTCCATATTAGACTGTGATCTTCTGAGGAGAGGCAAGTTGGACAAAACTTAGTACTGAGCGGATAATAGTAACACTTAAAAATATTAGTGGAATAGAAGAACTGTCCATCTCACTTTTGACTAAATGCAGATTAGCATGGCTAATGGAGAAGATAAGTTTGTAAAGCACGGAATGTGTTGGTATGACACATAAGCAACCAAACCTAGGTATTACCATAACCTGATAATAATCTCAGAACCTTTCAATTACCTTAGTAGTACAAAGCAAATTTAGTAAGTAAATTGAAACTATGGAATTTGTATTGAATTCCAGTGGAATAATAAATAAGAGGGAAAAACAAGCAGATTCCTCAAAATCATATTAGATCTCAGCAGTTCAGTTTTTATTTTTGATCTCCAAACCCAAGGCCAGGTGCACTGGCTCACACCTGCAATCCAGCACTTTAGAGGGCTGAGGTGGGCACATCTCTTGAGCTCAGGAGTTTGAGACCAGGCTGGGCACATGGCAAAATCCCATTTCAACAAAAAATACAAAAAAAAAAAAAACTAGCTGGGCATGGTGGTGTGCACCTGTACTCCCAGCTGGCCAGGAGGCTGAGGTGGGAGGATCATTTGAGTGCAGGTGCTTGAGGCTGCAGTGAACCTTGATCATGCCACTGTACTCCAGCCTGGGTGAGAGAGTGAGATCCTGTCTCACAACAACAACAACAACAAGCAATAGTTCTGCTTCTAGTATACAAATGACATCTTCAAGTTAAATTCATTTGAGGTGAATTTATTTGAAGAGGGAGACTAAGAGCAACTTCAGGAGGTCCACCTTTAAGTGGAAATGAGCAATTCTGTAAAAGTTTGAGGGCAATATGTGCATTACAAAACACAGGCTTTAGGGGCAAAACTGTGTCACTAATACAGAGGCATATTAGGTAGACCATGAAAATGAGTTGGAGAAAATTAAGAAGAAACTGATGAGGATAAAACCCAACAAGAAGGATAGAAGCATGAGAAGTCTCATTCCTAATTAGCAAATGAATACTTCAATGAGAGCCTTGGCTTTATTCTCCTCATCTAAGTCAAGAGAAATGAGAAGAACTGTAAGAAATGTTGGACTAGACCTTTGAATCTCTTCCTAGTGTCCAAACTTCTAGGAGAGTAGAGTATTCTGTATTCCCCAGAGGTATTTTCAGATCTTTCTGTTAGAGATGGATTAATGTGGGCTAGTCTGTTTTAGATACAAAGCTCCTATTTTGCAGTCATCACTACATACCTTTCAATTAGAGGCCCACACTATCTTCTTATACCCTTATACTCTAACATCTGTATCCCCATCACTATCATCAACCATCCTCCACGATTCATGTTGTTTACCACCCTGTCTCCGTCAGTAGTGTCAGCCAATTCACATCCACCCTGATGATCCATCTGCTGTGTTGACTTCATGGTCATCTCAATGTCCTCTCAAATAATGTCCTCCTCCTTACTCATTTCATCTAGCTAGTAATGTGCATTTTAATGGGGGCTGTTTGTATGTGATACCTAACACACAAAAGGTGAGTTTTCAGTTCAAGCATACTCAATACTAAGGTAGAGACCATCAGGAAAGATATGTTGAACTTAGGGGATCTTTTAGCACTATCAAATTTGTCATCTTACTTTACCACCCTCATTCAGTCATCTATAAATGCTCACCTCACAGACCCAAACATATAAGCTCTTTTGTACCTTTGTACTTGTCTGCTCATATTATACTTTCAAAGTTAAGACTCATAGACTCTATAAATTAATTATTGTTTTGTTGTGTAACCTTGCCTTCACCTCCCTTTCCAAAACATGAGCTAAATTTAGTACCAAGATCTATTCTTTATCTTCACTCCTTGCCAACCAGGTAAAAACGAATTGTCACAAGATAAATAAAAAGCAAAATGTTATTTCACATATGAAAATTCAAGGAACTCAGAATAGTAAAACAATTTTGAAAAAAAAAAAGTTGGAGGACTCACATTTCCCAATTTCAAAACTTATTACAAAGTTACAGTAATCAACACATTATGGGAAGGATAAACATATACATTAATAGAATTGGATTGAGAGCACAGGAAGAAACCCTCACATTTATAGTCAATTGATTTTTGACAAGGATGTGAAGATGACAATTCAGTGGAAGAAGGAATAGTCTTTTTAACAAATCGTGCTGGAACAACTGAACATCACATTCAAAAGAATTAAGTTGAACCCCTACCTTATACCATATACAAAAATTAACTCAATGAACAAAGACCTAAACGTAAGAGCTAAAACTATAAAACTCTTTGGAGAAAATAAAAGGTAAGTCTTTATAACCTGAGATTTGGCAGTGGTTTCTTAAATATGGCACTAAGTGAGCAAGAAACAAAAGAAAAAATAGATACATTGGATTTCGTCAAAAGTAAAATCTTTTATTCTTCAAAGGACATCATCAAGAAAGTGAAAACACAACTCACAGAGTTGGAGAAATTATTTGCAAATCATATATCTGGTGAAAGGACTTGTATCCAGAATATATAAAGTGCTCTTACAACTCAATAATTAAAAGACAAATAACCTAATTAAATATTGAAAAACGAAGAAAAGGAACAAAATAAATGGAAAAGTATCGGAACAGACCTTCTCCAAAAAGATATACAAATGGCCAATAAAGACATGAAAAGATGGTCAGCATTATTTGCCATCAGAAAAATTCAAATCAAAACTACAATATCACTTCATATCCACTAGGATGGCTAGGATAAAAAAGACAAATAATAAAAAAATGTTGAAAAGGATGTGGAGAGATTAGAACCCTTATATACTGCTTGTGGAAATGTAAAATCATGCAGCCACATTGGAAAACAGTCTGGCAGTTCTTCAAAAGGTTAAACATAGTGTTACCTACCATACAGCCCAGCGATTCCACTCTTACCCAAGAGAAATGAAAATATATGCCCACACAAAAACATGCATATGAATGGTTATAGCAGCTTTACTCATAATAGGTAATAAGTGGGAATAATTCAAATGTCCATCAACTGATGAATAATGACACAAAATGTGGTATACCTATGCAATGTAAAATTATTGTACCACAAAATGGAATAAAGTACCAAGACATGCTACAGTATGAATGAATCTTGAAAACATTATTCAAAGTGAAAGAAGACAATCACAAAGGCCCATATACTATATGATTACATTGATAAGAATGCCAAGAATAAGCAAATCTATAGAGACACAAAGTAGGGTCCGTTGTTTTCTAGGGCTTGGAGGAAATGGGGAGTGACTGTTAATAGGTACAAGATTTCTTTTAGAAATGATAAAAATGTTCTAAAATTGATGGTGGCAGTTGCAAAACTGTGTGACTAGACCAAAAACTATTTAATTATATACCTTAAATGGGGGAATTATATGGCATGTGAATTATATCTCAATAAAGCTGTTATGTAAAACAACAACAACAACAACAAAAACAGTGTCCTGTCATTTTTATTAGCCCAGAGGAAATTGAAAACTATCACAAATTTATCAAAAATTTGTCTTTTTGATCCTGGCTTAGTAGTCATTTCAGACTACATGGTTTCCTTTTATTGATATTCTATTGGTGAGGTTTGTTGATGCCATAGTCATCAGGGTTTGAAATTCTTAAAAAAAAAAATCACCAAAATACCCTGGTTTGAGGGTCCTTTTTGCAAAACTCTTACAAACCTGTCTGCATATGTCATACTGAATACTCTCTCAATAGATAATTTCTATTACTTGAGAATAGATTTGTAAATTCATTTTTTGTTGTAAAGATAACCATGTACTATGATAACACATGGTGGCTTCTTTATTACTTCAAGTATCAAGAGCTGTTTCTCTTGTTTCTACTACTTGTATCACTGGACTCTCCCACTGAAATTTTTGTGTTATTTAAGAGCTATTTCTACCACGGGGAAGGTGATGAGAGAATAACAAGTTGAGCTTCCTGGTTCTTGAGTTAATTGGGAAAGTATAGCTCTATTCTCTAGAATTTGCCCATCTTATCTTCCTCACTACTTGCCTTTTGGAAGGAGATTGTGATTCTTCATCGAAGACTTCAACCCCACACCAAATCCCTAAGGCGCTATGGCCTAATGTCCAGAAAGCTCCTCCCCACAAATGCAATCTAGAATAAGTCTGACCTTCCTTCACCTCTGAAATTCCGGGAATAAGCCTCATGCTGCCATCTGTCTAGGTCAACAACTTTAACCACTGCCTTTTGATTACTCTTGAGGTCATAGGTTTATTAAAAAGAAGCTCTGACTTCTCACTCTGACTGAAGGTGTCTAAACGAGAAGCTTAAAATTCTGACTAGAATCTAACCACATGACTAACTAGAAATTCTGACTAGATTATTTGACTACATAAACCACCAATGTGTTTGTGGTGGCTTGGGGAGTGCTGTAATAACACTGTGGGCATGCATGGTAAATGGGATAGCCACCAAGTATGTCATCAAGACCAATCCGTATCCCATGTGAAAATAGAAAGTATGTTTTCAATATCTTCCATCCTTAGACAAGAGGACATTAAATACCTCTAAGCCCACTTTCCGGCCTCAGACTATGGACAAGGAGACTTTCACTTTCATCTCAGCTACAGAAATGTTGGAGAGAAAACATCTAATCTGGTCTCTCTTTATCTTTTACTATGCCCCATAAGAGACTGTGAGATTAGAAAGAGTAAGATATGTTTAAGACCATAGCTACCTATTTTCCAACTTTTTCTTTTACCCTCTTTGTTCTTTGCTCTGCCTAAAAATGGGTTGTGAGACAAAATTAACAATTTTCCATATACCTGAATAAATAATGGGGCAGATGCAATCCAGAAGCAGATCTTAATTTCTCACTTTGGAGGAAAGGAGATATTAGGAGGACTTCACTTTAATCTCAGCTTCTAGCCATAATATCTAACCCTTTATTAGAGAGTTATCAGCTATATAATTAAGGTTAATGGTGAGATTATTGTTTGGCTCCTCGTATTTTCTCTTCATTGGTTAGAACCCAGAGAGGAGGATGGGTGAGGAATTGGCTCCAAGCAAAGCAGACCCTATGGTGGAAAGTGTCTGTGATTACACATGTTCAGGGCTGGAAAAGGCAGGGGCTAATAAAACCAACCACAGTGCATTTCTGTCAACTCAACAAACATGCCTCAAGTACCTAAATACGTAGACAAATAACATAATAAGATTATATCTAGCACATTTATTGTAAGATAAATAATTGTAAGAGATATGGCTACAGGGTAAGGAACTTAACTCTTGATACTTTTGGTGTACCATCTAGATGATCCTTCCAACACATTGGCCTCTCAGTTCCTTGGAAAATCTCTCTTCCAATGATCTTGTTCCTCATGCTACCTCAGTTACTCAATCCCATGAGCTTATCCTAGATCTCATCATTACCAGTAATGGCAACTCTAGTCATTTCATGCCTTCAACTCTCTGACTACCACCTTCTAATCTCCACTCACTCTCTTAGTAACCTATCTCCAAAAATCTCCACTTCATGGATCCTTCCATTAACCTACCCCCATGATGCTTTCTCTCCTTCCTAAACCAGCTTAAATGTCATGGTCAATTTGCATTGACCCTTGATGTCCTTGATTCCATTGCCACTCCTTCACTTCATATTACTCACTAGATAATCCACAACTTAGTTCAAATCAACTCTCCACCCACCCATGATTGGCATTGAGCAGCATGTCTAGATATAAACACCCAACCACTGCTGACTAATATCAATTTAAATCTATGACTGGGGACTCAAGAGGGCCCTTAACACAGCTCAGCAATTATCTTACACTTCCCTAGTCTATTCACTCTTCCATGTTCCTAAATCTCTATTGCAAAATATCTCCTCTCTCATCAGATCTTCAATGTTGCCTTTCCTAAATTCATTTTCAATGAATAACTTTGCTTTCTTTGTTGAGAAAATGGAAATAGTCAGATGAGAATCACCACTCCCTCTGACCTATCTGCACTTTCTTCTTATTTGTGCCCACAGATGGACTTTCCACAATCCTAACGCCAATTCTTCCTATGTTCTAGATCCCATCTCTGGTACCTATTCAACAATATTGTTGCAACAATTCCCTTCTGTCTCCTACAGTTTCTCCCTCTGTCCTAGACCACTCCTATCAGCATACATACATGTTAATATATTTTTTATTTGTATTTACTTTAAAAAGAGTAAATAAATCTAGACCCTATATCCCCTAACGGCTAGTGCTTTATTTGCTTGTTTTCTTTTGTAGAAACTCTCTTTTTTAAAAGTTTTATATACTTGCTGCCTCCATTTTCTTTCCTTACAGTCTCTTTAATCCACTCCCATCAAGTTTTCACACTTACTCCCCGTTAGAGGTGTTGTTCTCAAGTTTACACAGAGACACCCACATTATTAAATGTAATGGCTCAGTCCTCAGTCCTCTTCTTACTTGACTCATCAGCTAAATGAACCAACCTTTTTTTTTTTTTTTTTTTTTGAGATGGAGTCTCCCTCTGTTACCCAGGCTAGAGTGCAGTGGCACAATCTCGGCTCACTGCAACCTCTGCCTTGCAAGTTCAAGTAATTCTCCTACCTCAGCCTCCCGAGTAGCTGGGACTACAGGCAGGCACCACCACGCCGAGTTATTTTTTGCATTTTTAGTAGCAACAGGGTTTTGCCATGTTGGTCAGGTTTCTCTTGAACTCCTGACCTCAGGTGATCCACCCATCTCAGCCTCCCAAAGTACTGGAATTACAGGCATGAGCCACCGTGCCAGGCCTGAACCAACTTTTAACACAGTTGGTTTACTTCTTTCTTCTTGACCTTGATGCTTGCTTCTTTCTTCATTCGGCTTTCAGGATATCACACTCTGTGCTGATGAACAACTTCTTTACAGTCTTCTTTGCTTGTCACTCCCAATTTCTTCTTACTGGAGTGTCCTTGTGCTTGGAGTTTGATATCCTTCTCTCCTCTATATAGGCACCTTCCTATGGTGATCTCATCCTATCTCGTGACTTTTGATGCCAGCTGTTTCCTATTAACTCACAAGTTCATCTACCCAGCCTAGACTTCTCTTCTAAACACTAGACCTACATATTCAACTTAAAATTTGCAGTGACTTGTCTAATACATTTATCAAATACATGTCTGAAACTCAATTTCTAATCTTCCCCACTCTCCCTAAAAAGTTTGCTCCCACAGAGTGTAAATTAGTTCAACCATTATGGAAGACAGTATGGTGATTTCTCAAGGATCTAGAACCAGAAATACCATTTGACCCAGCAATGCCATTACTGGGTATATACCCAAAGGATTATAAATCATTCTACTGTAAAAACGCATGCACATGTATGTTTATTGCAGCACTATTAACAATAGCAAAGACTTGGAAACAACCCAAATGACCATCAGTGATAGACTGGATAAAGAAAATGTGGCACATATACACCATGGAATACTATGCAGCCATAAAAAAGGATGAGTTCATGTCCTTTGCAGGGACATGGATGAAGCTTGAAACCATCATTCTCAGCAAACTAACACAGGAACAGAAAACCAAACACCACATATTCTCACTCATAAGTGGGAGTTGAACAATGAGAACACATGGACACAGGAAGGGGAACATCACACACTAGCGCCTGTCAGGGATTCAGGGGCTAGGAGAGGGATAGCATTAGGAGAAATATCAGATGTAGATGATGGGTTGATGGGTGCAGCAAACCACCATGGCACGTGTATACGTATGTAACAAACCTGCACGTTCCGCACATGTATCCCAAAACTAAAGTATAATTTAAAAAAAGAAAAAAGTTTGCTCCCACATGTAGCCCCTTTTATCTCAACCAATGGCAACTCCATTATTCCAGTTTATCAGACCAATAACATTGAGGCTGTTCATGACACCTTTCTTTTGCTCTCATATGACATCCAATGTCAGTAAATTATATTAACTCTGCCTTCAGAGTATATCTAATATCTTATCACTTCTCACCAACTTCACTGCTACCATCCTGATCTGTGCCCCCATCTTCACATATCTAGATTGCTGTAATAGCCTCCTGAAATGGTTTGGATATGTGTCCCCACCCAAATTTCACCTTGAACTATAAACTCTAATATTGGAGATGGGGCCTGGTTCGGGGTGATTGGATCATGGGGGAGGATTTTTCATGAATAGCTTAGCACCATCCCCCTTAGTACTGTCCTCACAATTGTGAGTGAGTTCTCCCAAGATCTGGTTGTTTAAAGGTGTGTAGCTCCTCCATCCTCTCTCTCTTGCTTCTGCTCTTCCTATGTAAGACATGTATGCCCTGGCTTTGCCTTCCACCATGATTGTAAGTGCATTTGAGGCCTCTCCAGAAGCCAAGCAGATGCCAGCATTATGCTTCCTGAATAAACCTCTTTTCATAGTAAATTATCCAGTCTCAGGTATTTCTTTATAGCAGCATGATAATGGACTAATACATCTCCTAACTCATCTCCTTCTTCTACACTTGATGCCCTAGATTCTGTTCTCGACATGGGAAACAGAGGGATTTTATAAAAAATATTAAGTCAGATTTCAGATTATATTTTTCCTATGCTTAAAAATCTCTTCCAGATCCCAATTTTAGAACTCCTAGTATTCTTTACTATAGCATTCTACAGGTCATACATGATCTGGGCCTCTGTCACTTTCTTGATCTTGTTTCCTTTTTACTCTCATTTTTATTCTTTATATTCCAGTCCCCACAGCCTTTTTACCCCTCTTTAAATATGCCAGACCTACTCTCACCTTGGCCTTTGTACCAGCTGTTCCCTCTATCTGGATTATTCACCTCCAGACAAGTGTGTGGCTCAGATTCTCATTTCCTGGATGTCTTCACTGCAATGCCACTTTCTTTTTTTAAATTTCAACTTTTATCTTAGATACAGCGGATACCTGTGCTGGTTAGTTACATGAGTATACTGTACCCAGGTAAAGAGTACAATACCCAATAGATAGCTTTTCAAGCCCACCCTCTCTAGTAGTCCACAGTGTCCATTATTCCCATGTTTATGTCTATGTGTGCTCAATGTTCAGCTCCCATTTAAAAGTGAGAGCATAGAGGATTTGGTTTCCTACTATGTTAGTTTTCTTAGGATTATGGCCTCCATCTGCATCCATGTTGCTGCAAAGGCTGTGGTTTTATTCTTTTTAGGGCTGTGTAGTATTCCATGGTATATATTTACCACATTTTTTAAATACTGTCTACCACTGATGGGCACTAGGTTGAGTCTGTGTCTGCTATTGTGAAGAGTGTGGCAATGAACATACAAGTGATGTGTCTTCTTAGTATAATAATCTAGTTTCCTAGCATGGTAGCTCCATTTTTAAGTTCTTTGAGAAATCTCCAAACTGCTTTCAATAGTGGCTGAACTAAATTACATTCTCACCAACAGTCTATTAACGTTCCCATTTCTCCACAGTCTCACCAGACTCTGTGGTTTTTTAACTTTTTAATAATAGCCATTCTGACCAGTGTGAGATGATATCTACCTCACTGCAATGCCACCTTCTTAATGAGTCCTACGCTGGCCACTGTTTAAAATGACATCTGAGCCCCTCACATTTTCTATTCTCTCGCCATGCTCTACATTTCCTTACTTTTATGTAGCACTATCACCTTATACTTTGTAAAATGTACTTATTGCGCTTATTATTTAATTTCCCTCTCACTGGAACATAAGCTCCAAAAAAAATACGTTTGGTATGTTTTGTTCACTGATGTATCCTAGGAACTTAAAACTGTGTGTAGCATATATTTGGTACTTAATAAACATTTGTTGAATGCAAGATTTGTTCATGCATTGTATTGTTGAATGCAAGAATGAACTCACAGGGGCATGAATGAAAGATAGATAGGAATTTATGTGTAATGAGAACAGCAGTGAGGCAGAAGCCTATGAAGAAAAGTGTCAAGTGAGAAATGCCTGCGAGTAGGGAAGCCAAAGGACTTTTAAAAATAAAGGTATGTGAAATAAAATGTGGTTTGGTTTGCTTCACTACACTGTAGTTCTTTCTCTGGTGGTGTTTTTAAAAACATCCATCAATTATTTAACACTTCTGTTATTGACAGGTGGGAGTCTACGTTCCCTCTCCTTGAATAAATACTCCCCATCCATACAAATAGCAGGAGCGAGGCTGTGAGACTTTTGAGGCTGAGTGAAAACAGATCATTCAGAGGCCAGGCGCGGTGGCTCACATCTGTAATCCAGCACTTTGGGAGGCCGAGGCGGGTGGACCACCTGTGGTTAGGAGTTCGAGAACAGCCTGTCCAACATGGCGAAACCCCGTCTCTACTAAATACAAAATATCAGCCAGGCACAGTGGTGCATGCCTGTAATCCCAGCTACTTGGGAGGCTGAGGTTGGAAAATCACTTGAACTCAGGAGGCAAAGGTTGCAGCAAGCCGAGATTATGCCATTGCACTCGAGTCCAGGCAACAAGAGCGAAACTCTGTCTCACCGAAAAAAAGCATCGTGCAGCTTCTCACTGGTCATCCCGAATGCTTGCTTGGGAGACACTGGCTCTTGGAATCCAGGCACCACTCTGTTCTGTGAGAAGAACAAGTCACCGTGACAGCCCATGGGTAGGTGTCCAGTTGGCAGTCCAAGCTGGGCACAAGCCTCTGAGTCACACATGTGAGTGGAGACTCATTCAGATGATTCAACCTTCTGCTGACTGAGTCATCCCCTGTGGAGGCCCCAGATAGCTAGGAGCAGAGCTGCCATGGCCACAGTGCACTGTTTGAATTCTTGACCAAAAAACAAACAAACAAAAAAAGTGCACTTAATAAAGTGATTGTCTTTTTATATCACTAATTTCCATGTTGAGTTTTTAAATGCGGTGATAATAACTGGAATAATCTCCATCCTCCAAGTCACACATATGACCTGCAAGACTAAGTTATATGTTTGTGGAACTCTAGACCAGGATAGGGCAGACAGTAAAGGGCAAACACAGAAAGTGAAACTCCGATTTAGAGACCAAGCATCTGGCAGGAACAAAAACTCAGAGGCAGAAGCAGCTGAGCAAAAGGTCTCCAGAAAATCTAGGGAAAGCAGACAACTGACCACAGATTGTCAGACGGAGGCTTGAGATAACTTACACCAGATGACTTAAACCTGAGTCTCAGGGGGGAAGTAGAGGACCTTTGCATGTTAATTTCCCTGCTAATTACCAACTAGGATCTAAAATGTAGGATGTCAACTCTAGGCATCAATATCCTAGAATTGTGTCTATCAGCTGACCTTGTGTCTTCAACTTGAAATCTGGATGTTTTTTCCCAACTCTTCTCTTTCCTTCAGCCCCACATCTAATACTGGAAGCCGGGAGATTAGAATTAGATTAAATGAGTGACTTTGGACCTAGCTTTCTGGTTTTGATTCACAGCAACTCTACTTTCTAGCTGTGAATTCTTGGGAAATTTGCGTAACTTCTCCAATATTCTGCTTCCACATCTGTAAGTGGAGATGATAAAAGTGCTAACTTACGGGATATTCCAAGGATTATATAAACTAACATGAGGAAAGCACTTTAAGAGGTGTCTGGGACACAGTAATTCCTCAATAAATTCTAGCTATTCACCTCATCAGCGATCAAACTTCGTTAGCCCCCCTTCTCAACAGTCTTTTAAATGTGCCTCCACTGCTCCGTCCATTCCTTCTTTTTTCCTTCCTTCTTCTCCTCCTCCATCCTACTCTCCAGAAAAGCTCCTGTATTATCCATCTATAAAACAGGTCACCAGCCAAAGTAAAAATAACCAATGACACCTCATTGCCTTACAATATCACATAGCCCTTCCCAGTGTCACCACCCCAACCTCACCACTATGATGCCTGTAGCCTTTTCTCTTGTAACTGCCTTTTTTTCCCCCACAAATTTGTTTCCTTCACCAGCAATGACCTTTGCCTGCACTTTCCTCATTGTCTAATGTGGTCCTTTATGACGGAATGTTCTTGGCAAGGCACACTGAAATCTTTATGATAACCCACTGACAAAGACTTTAATTCTAAGAATTTTTTTCTGCTTCATTCTGAAGTAAAAGGTGGGGAAAGGAATGTAAGTGAGCTCACTTCAGGGAAACTCCTTTTAATAAATGATTTTCAGGTTCTTCTCTAAGAGCACTTTAGGTTAAACAGTTCCCTAACTACTGCAGGGCTGCGCTGGTCACTCTTTCACTTCTACTTCCCAGCATACGGCCAGGAAAAAAAAAAAAAAATGCCCATCTGCAGCTCAGCAATTGCACCCATTCCTCTAATTCACTGGAATGGAAGAGATAGGAAAGAGGGAAAAACAGCTCAACAAAAGGAATCATGATAATGAGAAACCTTTTAATATTATAATTATTGGTGCACGTTTGTCTTTCTACCCGAACCTCCTTGACACCCACCCAAATAGTGCAAGCACACACATGCACACACATCGTGTGATATTACCACCCCCTGACATACTAAGTATTTGTGCTGCTGTTGTTTCCTGTCTATCCCCTCCTCCTCATGACACAAAATGCAAACCCCCTAAGACTTAGGTTTTTGTTCACTGTTACATATCTAGTACATAGTAGTAGCAGCACATAGTAGGTTCTCAACAAATATTTGATGAATGAATAAATGATGAGTGAGTGCATATTGGAAAGAACTCACTAAAATTATAATCAATAAAAGTTTTGTTACTTCTTAACTTCACAACCTTAAGTGAGGTGTTAAACCCAAATGGGTCTCAGTATTCTCATCTGTAAAAAGGCACAACAAGGATTTTAGAAGGAAGTCACAGAAGGAAGAATCCACTCTACCCATGTCTCAAGGATCAGGTCCACACCATCATCCCTATGAAAGATTTGCCCATTTCTCCAGATAGCATCTGGCATCCACTCTTCTAGATTCATTTCCTCTACACTTTATACATATATTTACTGCAATTGATCACTGAGGTCCAATAATGTGCTATAGAGAAGAACAGAGTTTAAAGACTGATTGAGTAGAGACCCCGCCCGGAAAACTAACAAGGGCTAGAGGTAAAAACTGGAAATAAACCAGGGGCATTGTAAGGATTCTGACAAAAATAAGAAATTTTGCAAGAATAAAGGAAAATAGAAAAGGCAGTAAGAAGGAAACAATGATAAATGTGCCCTGACTTCCACAAAATCAGGAAATTATCAGCATGGAGTTAGCAGGTATTTTTAGAGCAAGGAGGTTATATGCTGAGGGCAACTGACAGTTCCACAGACATCAGATCCCCCTGGAAAGGGCCATACCGACATCGTTCATTGCATCGAGGCAAGGAGGAGATGCCCATTTATCAGTGAGTCACCTTTGTCCCAGCAGATATGCTTACACTTGGAAAGTGAACAAACTAGATGCGATGTTGGAGGTGGATCTCAGGACTTAACACAGTGCTGAATAAGAGGGGCCAGATACATGGTCATTGATGTCATAGCTGAAGAGGAACAGTGCCACCCAGTGTTCTGAAGATTGCTCCTGTCTACATGTAACGTTTTTCATGACTGAAAGAATTTTAGAATTTCTTTCTGTTAAAACATGCTTTGAGCTAAAGTACAGCCAGTTGATTCATTGCCAAGTACAAATGTTGCTGTCACTCATTTCATGCTTTGAGAGAGGAAGGATAAATTAGGAAAGAAAAAAAAAAGAGGTTGTTGGGAGGTCCCAATTATGCATGAGGATACAGCCCTGCTGAAACTGCAAGAGAAGGCAATCAACACAAAGAGCTGGTCTCAAAGACGTCTGCTTCGTAGAGGGCTGCCAGTTGACGGGGCAAGGACAAACAGAAGGTACGCACTCAACTGATTATGCCAAAGCAGACAGCACAGGGGGAAGCTATGCCATAAACCTACAATAGAAGTGAATGTCCCATCTGTGGGAACAGAGAAGGGTGCAACTAATTTTCCGTGTACAAGAGGAAGACTGAAATGCTGGACCACTGGGGTCCTAATCCCAGCTATCATTTCCTCACCGCAGGTCTTAAGAAAAGCTACCTTAAATCTCTCTGAATCTCGGTTTCCTCTGTGAAAATGGGGATGGTGATAATGACCACACCACACTGCAAGAAGGATTATATAACTTAATGCATTTGAAAGAGCCTAACACAATACCTTTACCGTTGAAGAAAAGACTTCAGGAAAGGTTTCACTGGAAAAGTAACTTCGGAGCTAGACCCCAAAGAACTACCACTTCCACTTTCTTGACTGAAGAATTCTTATCCTCTTTAATTGGGGGAATAGTTCAAACCCCCGGGACTAAGTTTTTTGACAGATGTATATAGAGCAGAAAGGACTGAGGCAGTCTAGCCCTCCAGCCAGCCAGATCAAGTGACTCATTCCAAGAGGTCAGTGGGTGATGGCTATCACAGACAGATCACCCAGATGTCCCAAAGAATGTGCAAGTTATCAACATAGAGAAAGACTGAAAATGGAACAAACTCCCTGTTCCCGAACACCCTTTTCTGCAGAGCTGAGGCTCTTTCCCTGAAGGCTCCTAAGCTGTGGCTGAAAATTGCAGGTCAGGGAGGTATTCGTTAAAGACGGCAAGAAAGCTTATTCTCGTAACTTTATGAGGGTGATCTGCTCCTTTTCAGCTTCTAATGAATTCAGAAGGCTTTGTCCCTGGAGAAGATTAAGCTCATTCTATTCTGAAAATATCAATTCCCAGAAATGCCTATGTTTTCCTGGCTAGTGAGCAACACATGTTTAAATATTTCTCAGCCCTAACACTGAAATTTACAGATTCCTCCAAGTCCCAATCAACAATCACAGCAACACTTCAGGTGAGAGGAAATAGATATCTATTATAAAAATGAAAAGGCTTCATTCCCCACACACAGTTAAGTGGAAGCAAACGCTTCTGTGCATCCTGATGCTTTGCTTACAGCACCACCTAACGTTCTGGATCAAATCCTTTCCTATGCAGGAAAGATCTTTCTTTTAGGACTCTTACAAAACTGATGCTCTTTTACCTTGCATTTGGCAATCACGATAAAATGAAAATCAGCGTTGCACAAAGCAACAGAAGTGAAAGTGACACACTCAACCTAACAGGCATTTTTTCTTCCATTTAGAAGGGCAGGAAGAGACATCAGAGCAGAGGAATAAACTTGTGACTATGTGAAAATTAGATGTAATTCAATATGAAAATAATAATTGAATGCCTACTATAGGCCTAGCATTGCAAGGTCCTGATGCTATTGTAGTGCTAAAGAGGGCACAATTTTTACCTTCAAAGAGCTAATTTCAAAATAGACGATTAAAATACAGAGTGATTAAGTATGTGACCAAGTTATAAAGAGGGTCGTAAGGACACCAAGGGGAAGACGCACCTATGAAAGTCTAGAATCGAGCCAGAGGAGTCCATGTTGAATCTTTAAAACGCTAGCCAGATAAAGGCAAAAAGAGGAAAGAGAAGGATTGCTCAGGTTGTGGGGCTTAGAAGATATAGACAAGGGTGTCAGCCAAATCTTGGGGTCACCCAAGAGCTGCCTACTTCACTGATGGGATGGCTCTCCAGTTGCATTGCTTGCATGACATCTCCCCAAGCCCTGCTTATGGCTGAATGGGCACTCTTACCCAACTGGAGCTGGTAAATTTAGAACTGAGATAAGGCAGTCTCTCAGTGGGAAGAAAGTGACATGAAACGTAAGGAGCTATGTGCAATCGACATGCAGATCAGGAGAAAATATAGTTTACCTACTTTTTACCACCCTTCACCACCAGCATCTCTCTCCTGGATTATGTAAGGGCAATCTAATAGAAGTCCCTGGCTTCTGCCCTTCACCCTCTCAGTCGGTTTTATAAGTACACATAGCGGTCAGGGTGATTTAGTTCCCACTTTAGTCAGATCAGGCCACTCACTTCTCTCCTCATCTGTTGGCTTTTGATCTCAGAGTAGAAGCCAAAGCACTTACATTAGCTCACAAAAACCAATATGCTCCCCCTCATGATCATCATTATTTCCCTGATCTAACCCCCTGTTAACTCATCTTCCTTGTCTTGCCCTTGGCTCCCATCTCTCTGGCCTCCTTGCATTTGTTCAGACTTGGACTTGCTGCCCCAGGACCTTTGCTCAGACTTGGACTTGTTGCCCTAGGACTTTTGTTCGAACTTGGACTGGCTGCCTCTGGACCTTTGCACTTGCTGTTCCCTTGGCCTGGAATCTCTCCTTCCAGAGAGCCACATAACTCACTGCCTCCTTTAGGATGCGCTCAAATGTCAACTTTTTGGTGAGGTCTTTCTTAATGACCCAATTAAAAAGTAAAACACTCTACAACATTTCTTACCCCATTCCTGCTGTATCCTTCTCCATAGAATTTATCATTATCCAACATACTGTATATTTTCATTATTTATTTTACTTATTGTCTCTCTTAGACCCTATTGTGACCCCCCACTCTCATTAGAATATAGGAAAGATATTTTAATTGGTTACCTAACTAATTAATGAATGGAGTGGGTCCCTAGTGCCTTTCTAGCTCCTGATCTTGATCTCTTTCCAACCCTACACATGCCCATCACTGAATTCAGGGAAATACTCCTGCATCCTTTTATGACATTCTTCTCTTGTGGCTTAAGGTTTTAAAACAGCTTTAGTGCATGTTTCTTAGAGATTTTCAAGCTGAATGCTAACTGATACAATGGGAAGACAGCCCCTAAACTTGCTGTGTCTGTAGTTACATTCCCATATATCCTTAGGGCTTGCTTTGTTTCTTCCCTTAGGTCTCTGCATAAGTATCTCTGTATCATTGATCCCTTCCCTGACCACCTTATCTAAAATAGCACGCTGCTCTCTCCCCATCACACTCTATGCCTATCCATACTTTATTTTCTTCCTAGTACATATGTCTAGCCTAATATATATTGATTTGTTCATGGTCTAGCCTTCTCACTGGAATGCAAACCAGAACAGGAACTTCACGCTTTTATCACTGTATCTTCAGTGTTTAGAATAGTCTAATATATAGTGGATACTCAGTAAATGTGTATTCATCTATTCCACAAACACGTATTAAATGCCAATCACTATTCCAGCTACTGGGGAAATTTGTGCCCTCTTGGAATCTACATTCTAGTGGGAGATTTTTTTTTCTAGAGTATGAATTCAATGAACTCAAAGGTGAGAAACAGATGGAGCCTGAGCTGAAGGTGCTGCTGGACCTGAAGATTCACATGGGAGCTAAAATTAGAAATCACTTCAAGGGGCCTGGTGAGTTGTAGGCTTCGGTTGGTTGCTTCCAAATCATCTCCCTCCAACCCCTGACACAGGATCCGGATTTATGTTTGAAGAATTACCCTTCTTCCATTTTCAGCAAGAGTCTGGACATGAGTGACCTGACCTTCAGCTCTGGGGGGCTGGCCTTGGCTGACATAAGCAATCAGCATGTGACCCTTTGGACACTGACACTGGTTTTCAGAAAAGCCTGTGACTCAGTTAAACCAGGAAGACAGAAGGAGACATTTGTTGGAGTTTAAGGAAAGGAAGTATCTGTTTTCCATGGAAGGTGAAAGAAAAGACTTCTCTCTTGCTGTGGACAACTGTGTGTTCTATAAATGTTGCAGCTAATATTGTTACCATAAATTAAAGGGTTAACAGTATAAGGTGACATGTGGAGGTCAAAGCAACATATAGAGAATGACAGAGTCCAGAGACCTGCCCTGATGAAAATCATGAACCGTGGAAGCACAATGTCTGACTATTACTCCATTTTCATACTGTTATAAAGATACTACCTGAGTCTGGGTAATTTATAAAGAAAGGAAATTTAATTGACTCACAGTTCCACATGGCTGGGAGGCCTCCGGAAACTTACCATCATTGCAGAAGGCAAAGGAGAAGCAAGTACCTTCTTCACAAGGCAGCAGGAGAGAAAAAGGGCAAGCAGGGAACTGCCAATCACTTTTAAAGCATCAGATCTCATGAGAACTCACTCACTGTGATGAGAACAGCAAGGGGGAAATCTGCCCTGACGATCCAATTACCTGCCACCAGGTCTCTCCCTTGACACATGGGGATTACAATTGCAGATGAAATTTGGGTGGGGACACAGAACCAAACCATGTCACTGACATTTTCATCTGATGAGGCAATCAACTACCTTTATGGATTAAATTCATTTTATAATTTTCAAGCTGTAAAAGCATACATGTTTGTTGAAACATGACAGACAATAAAAATACTTATAAGACAAAAACTAACCTTTTTTCCATATGGCTTCCCTTCCCACCCTCTGAAATATTTCATATTAATGAATGGATGTTGTTACTGGCTGAATTTCATTCCCCCGACCGCATAACAAAAATTCATATGTTGAAGTGCTAACCCCTTATACCTTAGGATATGATCGTATTTGGAGGTAGGGACTTTAAAGAGGCAATTAGGTTAAAATAAGTTCAGTGGGGGTAGTCTTTAATCCCATGTGACTGGTATCCTTGCAAGAAGAGATTAGGGCACAAACACAGAGGAAGGACCACGTGAAGACACAGGGAGAAGATGATCATTACAAATCAAGGAGAGAGGTCTGAGAAAAAACCAACCCTGCCAACACTAGGATTGAACCAGGATTAGATTTGGAGGCTAGAACCTCCAAACCTATAAGAAAATAAAACTCCGTTGTTTAAACCACTGTTACAGACTGAAGGTTTTCATCCCCCAAAATGCATATGTTGAAACCTAATCTCTGATATTATGGTATTTGGAGGTGGGCCTTTGGGAGACAATTAGGTTTAGTTGCGGTCATGAAGGTAGGGCCCTCATGATGGGATTAGGGCCCTTCATATGGGATAATAGCCCAGAGTTCTCTCTCTCCACCATGTGAGTATGCATCCTGAAGACAGCTGTCTGCAAACCAGGAAGTGGAGTCCCACCAAGAACTTGAGCATGCTAGCACCCTGATCTGGGACTTCTAGCCTCCAGAATTATGAGAAATGAATTTCAGGTGTTAAGCCACCCAGTCCATGGTACTTTGTAATGGCAGCCCTAGAAAACTAAGCAGATTTGTATTTTTCTACCCCTTCCTCCTTGCTTTTCCCTATACCTACAATATAGCTACACATAATTAGAGTTCTATGCTTGTTTTTGTCAAAATAGAGTCACACTATACTCATTATTAAGCAATTTTCTCTTGTCAAAAAAGCATGGAAATTGCTAAAAACCAATTTAAACCAATCTAATTATATCTGTTTTCTAATTTTATAATGCATGTACATAAATATAATTTTACACAAATATAATCATATGCATGCTGAGGTTTTGAAGGTATTTGGGGTTTTGTGGGATTTGTGGGCTTTTTCTTTTGTTTGGAGGTTTTTCTTTACGTGCTATTTTCTTTTTAGTTTATTTTTCTCTGGACTTGTCCCACCGTCTCTTTCCTCACACCCAAGATAAATCAGATTAAAAACTTCAAGTTTGTCCTTTTAGCCATAGTTTTCTCTGTACCTTATTATTATTATTATTATTATTATATTATTATTTTAGAGACAGGCTTTTATTCTATCACGCAGGACAAAGTACAGTGGCATGATTATAGCTCAGTATAACCTCAAACTCCTGGGCTCAAATGATCTTCCCACCTCAACCTCCAGAGTAGCTGAGACTACAGGCCCGTGCCACCACACCCGGCTAATTTTTTATTCTCACTTTTGGTAGAAATGAACCCTATCTTCTTCACTTTGCTTAAGGTGATCTATCTTCAGCAGGGCAAAGACAAAATAGATTAGAGAGACCAGATCCAGAGAAATGCTGTGAAGAAAGCAGTGGACTTGCACACAGGGTGGCCTCCAGATCTATGCCGTTTAGGAAGCAGCTCTGTGGTTGCTGAGTGCACACCGTTTCATGCCACACACCAGCCTGTCATCAGCTTGTATGTGCCCTACCATGCTGTTCTATTTTCCAGAGCCTCTGGTTTCACCTCTTCCTCTGGCTTAGGCACACGTTCAAGACTCAAACATGCTAGAAATATCACGAATCTAAGAAATGGGTCATTTTACAAATCTGTGGGAAAAAGACAATCTCTTCAAAAAGAGATTATAAGTAAAGAATACACACAGGCTCTGCCAGTGCCCTGTAAACAGATGAAAAAAACTAATGTTCATCTTTAAAAGTAATCAATAAATGCAAATCAAAACCATAACTAAATATGTTTTGGACAACCAAAAAGTAAACTAAAAAATACAGTGTTGGTAAGTATGTAGGGAAACTGGATTGTCATACACGGTTGATCAAAGTATAAATTACTACAAGCTTCCTGAAAGGCAATTTGGCAATTAATAAGCAAATAAAAATGTGACTACTTTTGACCCATAATTCTATCTCTATGAATATAAATTATGACATCCAAGTATTTTATTATCATAGAAATCTGTTCACAGTACATGAGATTTTTAAAAAGTATGAACAGAGAAAACGTATTCTCTCTAAGAAAAATGTCAGTATACGCATGTGCACACATACATAAAGAAAATGCTGGAAGAATGTACATAAATTTTAACAATGGTTACTTTGGGGCAGTAGACTAATAGATAATTTAATTTTTCTTTTTGCTTATCTATTTTTATGTGAGCATGTATTCATTACTTTTTGTTTAAGTTTTTAAAAGGTTAAAATTGCAAAACAGAAATGGGGGTAGCATTCTATTAAACAACATACCTACGTTCAAGGAGGAAAGAAATAGACTAGCTTTCCCATATGCCTTATGCTTTTTCCAAATTTTCTACAAGAAATATACATAGCATTTGTTTTTAACTAGGAAGGAAGTTTGGGAGGCAGAGCAGAGGAAATATGGCACAGCCCTCACCGCATTCTCAATGATGGTCTCTCCCCAGGTTTTCCTCCCCTCCTGGCTCACCACCTTCCTCCCTCCAAGTCCACAGCCCTCATAACTGGGACCATACGCAATGAACTGGATGGTTGTGTGCCTCTAAAAGTCATATGTTGAAATCCTACCCCCCAGTGCGATGGTATTAGGAGGAGACCTCTTTTGGAGGTAAATTAGGTCATGAGAGTGGAGTCCTCATCAATGGTATTAAAGGGACCCTAGAGAGCTCTTTTGTTCTCTTTACACCATATGAGGATACCACAAAAAGTCAGTAGTCTGCAACCTGGAAGATGGCCCTTAGAGAACCCGACAATGCTGGCACCCTCATCAGGGATGTCTAGCCTCCAGAAGTGTTTGAAATAAATTCCTGTTGTTTATAGGCACCCTGTCTATGGTACTTTGTTATAGCAACCTGAATTGACTGACACCATGCTAGAGATTTCACCTCTATTAACTCTGATTCCTGCCTTTGCATTCTGCCTTATGTGTGAACTCTACTTTGACCTCCAAATTCTCCCTACAGCTAACCCCTTCTCCAGTCATGAGCATTTGGCTCTGATTCAAAATACCTGGTTGACTGAATACAAGCAATACCTTTTTTAAAAGAGCTTAATATAAAACAGTGACCATTCATCAAGCACCTGCTAGATGGCTGATACTATGATAAAACAGATCAGATTGCATCACTCTTCCACCCTAATGTCTACACTAGCCTCCAATCTCATTCATAATCAACCTGTTATCACAATGACCTACCAGGCCTTGTGCTTCATGGCCGTTGGTCACCCTCTAACTGCATTTCTTCCTACTCCTCCCTTTGCTCACTATTCTCCAGCTACCCAGCCTCTCTGCCACTCCAGAGTATACATGGACACTCTGCCTTGAGGGTTTTCTATTGCAATTTCCTCTGCTCTGGAATTTTCCCACAGATATTCACTTGGCTCACACTCTCAGTTCCAAGGCTTTGCTTAAATGTCTCCTTCTTATGAGGCTTTCCCTCATCCTTCAAATTAAAATTGAAACCACCCCGACCTCAGGACCTTGTCCCTTTCTTACTTTTTCTCCATAGCACTCCCCACCACCTAACTCAGTATGCATTTCATTCATTCATTTATTATCTGTCTTCCCCCTAGAACATTGGTTCCCTGAGGACAGAAATTTGTTTCCATTGTTGTATCCCAGACCCTTGAAAAATGTCTGGCATATACTGGGCTCTGAATAGATATACAGAAAATGAAGAAATTGGTGATTTATAGACAATATTGTTCATTTTCATAGCCACTTCTGGAGGCAGGCATTCAAAATTCCATTTACAGAAAAGCAAACTGAACCTCAAATTAAGAGTGTGAAAATGTCACTCAGCAAGAAACAGTAAACTAGATTGCAAATCCACAGTCATCAGGCTTCAAGGCCAATCTTCTTTCCACTATGACTGCCTTACAACCACCCTAATGGAACATATTTTCCAAAGGTTGGAGGGACTGGGATCATTCTAGCGCCTATTGTACCTTTCAAAATCCTACTAGCCCTATTGATAACCGTATGCCAGGTTTAAGAAGCTTAAATCAACAAGATGATAAATAAACATCTATTCCATTTGTAGGGCATTCATGCATCTTGCCAGAGCCCGGTACTCTTGCTCCAGATGTTCTTTTTGGCAGTGCTATACCATTGACCCTCATAAAGCAATTGGCTTTGCAATTAGACATATCTGGGCGCCAGCCCCAGACCCAGCGTGCACTATTTGAGTGGCCTGAAGCAATTTTCCTCCCTCTCCTGAGGCCCCAGGTTCTCATCTGTAAAAGAAGGTTAATATTCCAACCTCAGGAGATTCTTGCTAGGATTAACTAAAAGCATGCACAAAACGCCTAGCGCAGTGCTTGGCACTTAGTATTAAATGTGCAATAAAAGATCCCTGTCTTCGTCAGATGGCAACAGACAAGAGTAACAGTGAATTTCTTGGGCCCATGGTCAAGGGGCTAAACACACAGGTGAGAGCATAGTGATGACAAAGATGCCCTTAGGCCTTTGTTCTCTACAAAGATGCTCCCATTGAGTTCAAAGACTTTTAGTGAATCATTGAAAGATATGTTGTTGTCTAACTTTTTGCAGTCCCCTCATGAGTGAAGAATGTAATGAAGACAGCATTCTCATGCAGGGGATCAATGGCCATGTCTGATGCTTCCATTTATCCTTTTGTAGCAGATTCTTAACAAATTAGAGTATTTGTATTTTCTCAGAAAAAATGAATTGCACAAATATTATACTTCGTCCACTTTTTGCTTCAGCCTCATGCTAAGGTAATTTGGTTATTACGAAGTATGTGTGTGTGTGCATTGATGGCACATTTACTGTGTGTAATTATTCATATACTATGTCTCAATGTTTCATATATATTACCTCATTTAAGAAGGTAGTGAAACACCCATTTACAGATGAGTACACCATGTGATTTTTTTTTTTTTTACTATGTCACTTAGTATTTGAAATTACCTTATTCACTTATTTAAGTATTTATTATCTTTCTCTCCTAAACTATGAGCTCCTTGAGGGGAAAGACCATGTCTGTTTTTCTTCACTCCTGCGTCGCCAGTGCCTAGATCAGTGTCTAGAACATATGAGGTTGGTTAATTAAAGTTTACTTTTAATGGTGAAAACCTCAATTGCTTTTGCACCAAGCTATAATTGGTGTTGAATACATGTTTGTCAAAGAGAAAATGTAAAATACATTTTCCTGAAAAGAATTCACCAGCCTGAACCAGAAGTAACCATACACGAATCCCCAGCAATACGCTTTTCTGAAAAATTACTTGATTACTTGGTTACATTATGTGATATACTAAAATCCTGAAAATATTTTCTGAAAAATTACTCCACTATTATGAATATTTAAAACCCTAACTTGTACCATAAGCAACTGATACCACTTCTGGATGATGTGTACACCTTCTTCCCACCAACTTTACCCCTACTACCCAGTCTTCCTTAGGAGAACAGAAAGAAACATTTTTAAAACCATCTCTGAAATCCCAACTATATACTCAGCAGATCCTCTTTATTCTTTTTTTTTTTTTTTGAGACGGAGTCTCACGCTGTTGCCCAGGCTGGAGTGCAGTGGCGCGATCTCGGCTCACTGCAAGCTCCGCCTCCTGGGTTCACGCCATTCTCCTGCCTCAGCCTCCTGAGTAGCTGGGACTACAGGCGCCCGCCACCGCGCCCAGCTAATTTTTTGTATTTTTAGTAGAGACGGGGTTTCACTGTGGTCTCGATCTCCTGACCTTGTGATCCGCCCGCCTCGGCCTCCCAAAGTGCTGGGATTACAGGCTTGAGCCACCGCGCCCGGCCTATTCTTTTTACTAAATTCTTGGAGGTTTATATTGTTAAACCATGGTGAAATTTCATTTGTGTTGTTTATAGTGTAATAATATTATAATGAGATCTACAAATATATAGACAGCCTAAAAATATATTTGTGCATGGCTCGGAGAGGCATCTTCAAGAGTATCCTTTGAGGTATTCTTAAGAGTAAAAATGCTATGGAGTTATACCCTTACTGTTGTTTTCTTTCTTATTATTCCCACACAGGTGAGAACATATTGATGACAAAGATGCCCTTAGGCCTTTGCACTCTACAAAGATGCTCCCATTGAGTTCAATGACTTTCAGCGAATCATTGAAAGACATTTTGTTGTCTACCTTTTTGCAGTGCACTAGGGCAGTAAAAGATTTTCAAAATCTTTTTAATAGTCTAACCAGATCTTACAAAATATGCAAACTGCATTTTGAAGAATACAAAAAAAAAGCTCTAATATGTATTAAAAATTGAAAGAGGAAAAACAGTAACAAGCAAGAACAAATAAAAATTGCTAAAGCCTTCCTTTATTTCCTATAAGGATTTGTTTTAAATTTACTTTTTTATAAGGATTTGTTTTAAATTTGTTTTAAATTTTACTGTATATATTTGAGGTTTCCAAAATGGTGTTATGTGATACACAATGATAGCAAAATGATGACAATAATGAAGCCGATTAACATATCTATCATCTCACATAGTTCTTCTTGTGTGACAAGAGCAGCTAAAATCTACTTATATAAGAAAAATCTCTAATAGGAAGAGTCCTGTAAGGTTTTAATTAGACCCAATTTTGTTAAGCCTCAAATGGGAAGAGAATAATTAGCTTCTATTTTGGGAGGTTATGATAATCAGAAATTCCAACAATACTGATTTACTGCAAGGCACAAGAAAGGCCTGGTCTTAGATGGTGGAGTGGAAGGGCATGCAATTTCAATCTCTGTGAAAAGGGATTAGGTGCTTGGCCAACACACTAAAGCTGTGTGCAAGAGCTCATGATCACTCCAGTCTATAGGAATGCAGACACTTTTTTCCCATCTTCTTTGATATTAAAAAAATAAATAAATCCTCTCGTTGATACAGTGGGAAAGAATTTCGGAGGACATGTGATTTACATCCTTTTTTCAACCAATGGGGTTGAAGCAAAGAAGGATTTTCTGAAGTCCAATAAATGAAATAGACCCATAAGAAGAAAAATAGCTCTTTTCAACTTTTAGTTGTTGAAATGATAAAACAAATTAGCAAATTATGAAAAAAAAATTAAAAATCAAATTCTACTGTCTTAGTAGTTTCATTTCATCTATGTAGGCATAAAGATTTTTGAAGTTGAGATGAGCAAGAAGCATCATCTCTGGATGATTTCCAGAGACTTATTTTATTTTATTTATTCAATTTTATGTTTTATTTTTATGACTACATCAAAGCTTTTATTTTCAATAGAACTGATACGATTTGATCATAAGATTGGATGTGGGATAGAAGATAGAGATTGAAGATTCCCAAGAATCTGACTTGGGTAACTGGGCAAACACCTTATGTAAACACCATCAGCCAAAGAAACAAAGCAGAATCTCATTTTCACAAACTATTCTTAGTGAATACTTGGCTATGTGAGTCCACCAATAGTTTCTACCAATGGACGCACTGGTTCAAGATGTCTATTCAAAAGTGAACAAGGGGAGGTGGCCACCAGGACATAGAATTCCTTTCCCCAGAGGTTTGGGAGTGAAGTAGCAGAGGTTCAAGTGCATAGAGGTTAGCATCCTGTGTCAGTGTCCGGGCATGGTATCAGTGAGGTCTACTGTATCAGCCTTGCATTGTGGTTTAGGGAACAATTTTTGAAAATGAAGCTTTCAAACCTGATTCTTTTGATTTCCTTAGAGTCCCTAAGTTACTTGTTACTGTAATACATTTTTTTCTGCTCAAGCTTACTAGAAGGGTATAATAACTGATCCCCAAAGATGGCCCCCCTGTGAGCCTTACCTCTCAGTATCCACAAACTTGTGCTGAACCCTCCTCTTGAATCTGCGTTGGCCCTGTGACACACTCACAGCTGAATGTAGTGCAGTGACACTATGACTTTCACAATCGAGTCATAGGAATTCTTGAACTTCCGCCTGTGCTCCTTGAAATGATGGCTCTTGGGAAGTTCTCATTTGGAACCCAGCTGCCATACTGTCAGAAACTCAAGCCACCATCCTACTCCCTCCAGCT
This sequence comes from Macaca nemestrina, assembly GCF_043159975.1. Lineage (NCBI taxonomy): Eukaryota > Metazoa > Chordata > Mammalia > Primates > Cercopithecidae > Macaca > Macaca nemestrina. Next base: position 13,428,188 of record NC_092132.1, on the reverse strand, counting down.
AGGAGTTGGAATTTTTTAGATTCCATATGTAAGTGTGATCAGAAAGGATATTTGTCTCTCTGTGCCTGGCCTACTTCACTAGTGTAATGTCCTCTAGGTTCATCTATGTTGTCAAAAAGGACATAATGTCCTGTTTTAAAGGCTGAATAGTATTCTATTGTGCATATATATTACATTTTAAATTTCACTCATCCATTGATGAACACTTACGTTGTTTCCATATCTTGACTACTGTGAATAAAGCTGCAATGAACATGGATGCAAAACTATTTTCAACACATGCATTTCAATCCCTTTGGGTAGAGACCCAGAAATGAGATTGCTGGATCACGTGGTAATTCTAGTTTTAGTTTTTTGAGGAAGCTACATGCTGTTTTCCAAAATGGCTGTTCTAATTTATAATATCATCAGCATCGTACAAGGATTTCCTTTTCTGTACATCCTCACCAACACTTGTTATCGTTCCTCTTTTTGATATCAAAAGCTGGGAAAGTGAGGTGAACAGGGAGAAGGGAGAAGTTACTCAACTAGTACAAAGTTTCAGATCAAAAGGAGGAATAAATTCTAGTGTTTTACTACACAGCATGGTGACCATAGTAATAATGTATTGTATAATTCAAAATAGCTAAAAGAGAGGATTTAAATGTTCTCACCACAAAGAAATGATAAATATTTGAGATGATGGGTATGCTAATTTACTTGATGTAATCATTCCACAATAGATACATGTATCAAAACATCACATTGTACTCTATAAATACATAGAATTATTATTTGTCAATTAAAATAAAATAAAACTAATGAAAAAGAGAAACAAGCCATACAGAGAAACTATGTATAGTGTCAGGATAAATGCAAATTAAAAGTAAGAGGCTTGATTCTCCCGATGGAAAATAGGGAATAAATTTCCTTCCCCTTCTTTTCATAGCACTTACTTTGGAAAAACCTGTCATTTTAAATGCTTTCTCCTTCTTTGGGGGGAGAAGTCCTTTCTTCTAGATAAATCGTTTTAAAGACTAGGTAGGCCTTTTCTCAGCAGTATGATCCAGTAATGCCTTTCTCTAGGGACTGGGAGCCATCTATTTGAAATGGAACATCAAGGGAGACAGCACCCTTACCTCCCAATTTCTGTGAGAGAATAGTAATCTAACTTTGGTGGGTATCTTGATCCAAGTTGCAAAACACCTCCTATTACAGAGATATAAGAAGTTAGCTACCACAAACGGTCGCCCAATTACCAGGTAAAGTCAGGATGAACTAAATATGACATATGGTACTGTCAAGTTGTCTTACTTGATGGCTAGTTATTGTTTATCTTGAAAACAAGTATGCAATGGGTGATATTTGCTTGCTATATAAAAGTGTGATTTTTTTTTTCACTCTTTGCAATGTCTTAGTGGATTGTCTGTGATGTACATCGTATTCTGGTTTAATGTTTATTAAATAATAAAACTTTTATTTATCTACTACCTTTGTGGACAGATTTTCTGGGTTGAGAAAATAGATTTGTTTTAAATTATGTTTCCCCAACAGTAGATGCCCTGTGTCAGCCCCAGTGGAGGTCCCAGATGACAGCCAGCATCAACCATCAGCCATGGAGTGAGCAGTCCTGACACCCAGCCTGGTGAGCCCTCAGATGACTGCAGCCCCAGCCCACACATCTGACCACAGCTATGTGAGACCCTGCAAGCCAGAAATGCCCAGCTGAACCCATTCAATCATAGAACCATGAAAGATAACAACCAATTATGGTTTTAGGTCACTATGTTATGAGGTCATTTATTACACAGCAAGAGATAACCAAACAAATGACTTGTTCTTGTAATTAAGAACTCTGGCTGATACATATAACCTTGCCTCTCCTTGGTGAAGAGTCCTGAGAAATGAGAGTGCTTTCCACCTCTGAATTCCCCCATTGAAACTGGTGTTATTTTCTTCACAGAGTAGTTGCTAATAATTTTTTTTTTTTTTTTTTTTGCTTAAATCTCTTTTTGGATAGATTGGGATTTAAACAAATAAAAACCACAAGTTGGATGCAATGCTTGTCAGTCGAATGGAATATTTTTATCTAACAACTGTCTCTGCAAAGCATTTGCTTCTGTTTGTTTATACACTCTGCAAATAATTTTCCTACAGTTGAAAGCCAATACAGAGGAAATTATGTTTAGAAAGTGCCAACGCGTTTTCAAAACCATTTTCAAGCTCTGCCCTTGGTTCACTGGGCATTTCACGCTTGTGCTCATTTCAGGTGACACCATTTTGGGCTTGTGTGCCCACCTTTCTTCCATTTTAATGGTATAATTAAAAGCTCCCTATTTGTTCACCACAGGGACCTTTTTCATAAGCATCCACCGAACACTGTAAAGACTGAAACGAAATGATTAGGCGCAAAAAAAAAAAAAAAAAAAAAAAAAAAAATGCTCTCTGGAGGGATTCATTGTTCCCTTTCTCTAGAGCGTCAGCCTGTGCATGTAACAATTATTGGATGATGTTTCTGCAGATGCATACTGTCTCCTGCCATTTGACTTTCCCATTCCCCTGACAGATTACTGACTCTGAAGGTTTGAAGATGAAAGCAATTCAGACATAGTCTTCATGCTGTTTTCAGGATTGGCAGATGCCTTTTAGTTGAGATTTAAATTGAACTTTGGAAACTTAAAGCTGCTTTCCTTTGCGGATCTGGATCTTTCCTAATGTGATTAGTCCTCAACTGAGATGCTCTGGAAGCATGGGCTCGAAGCATCGATTTCCCATCCTTCCTCACGACCAGTTTTTAAAAGCTGCACATGACAGGAATCAGCAGACCAGTCATTTACACAGAAAAGACTGTTGTAAAGGAGATGTACTGAATGAAAACCAGACTGCAAAGTCTATTCCGGGCAACTACCTCGTGCCTGGCTTGCTGAAATCTCTGACTTATTTCTGTTATCCATGGAGCCTCAGAAAATGACCTCATGACAGGGAGTAAAAAGTACTTGAGCAATTTAGAAGAGAAAGGTGGGCAAGTGAGGTCAGGTAGAATTCATTCACAGTCTCAGCAACCTCATCTGAAACAAGACAACACGTTAGCATGTATCTCCCAGAGTTGGCAGAAAGTCTAAAAATGATAAGCAAGTAGGTAATAGCCCCAGCATTGTGTCTGGCTCCTTTTAAAGTACTGAATCAATGTTGCCTTTAAGTATTGCCATGTCCAGGGTAACAAATGGGAGCAATGCATTCTGTTTTCGGCACTGTGCTTTTTTTTTTTTTTTTTTTTAATTATACTTTAAGTTCCAGGGTACATGTGCACAACCTGCAGGCTCCTTACATAAGTATACATGTGCCATGCTGGCCCGCTGCGTCCACCAACCCGTCATTTACATTAGGTATTTCTCCCAATGCTATCCCTCCCCCCGCCCCTCACCCCATGACAGGCCCCGGTGTGTGATGTTCCCCACCCTGTGACCAAGTGTTCTTATTGTTCAATTCCCACCTATGAGTGAGAACATGCAGTGTTTGGTTTTCTGTCCTTGTGATAGTTTGCTGAGAATGATGGTTTCCAGCTGCATCCATGTCCCTGCAAAGGACATGAACTCATCCTTTTTTATGGCTGCATAGTATTCCATGGTGTATATGTGCTACATTTTCTTAATCTAGTCTATCATTGATGGACATGTGGGTTGTTTCTAAATCTTTGCTATTGTGAATAGTGCCACAATAAACATATGTGTGCATGTGTTTTCATAGCACCATGATTTATAATCCTTTGGGTATATACCCAGTAATGGGATCGCTAGGTCAAATTGTATTTCTAGCTCTACATCCTTGAGGAATCACCACACTGTCTTCCACAATGGTTAAACTAGTTTACAGTCCCACCAACAGTGTAAAAGTGTTCCTATTTCTCCACATCCTCTCCAGCATCTGTTGTTTCCTGACTTTTTAATGATCGCCATTCTAACTGGTGTGAGATGGTATCTCATTGTTGTTTTGGTTGGCATTTCTCTGATGACCAGTGATGATGAGCATTTTTTCATGTGCCTGTTGGCTGCATAAATGTCTTCTTTTGAGCAGTGTCTGTTCACATCCTTTGCCTACTTTTTGATGGGGTTGTTTGTTTTTTTCTTGTAAATTTGTTTACATTCTTTGTAGATATTGGATATTAGCCCTTTGTCAGATAAGTAGATTGCAAAAATTTTCTCCCATTCTGTAGGTTGCCTGCTCACTCTGATGATAGTTTCTTTTGCTGTATGGAAGCTCTTTAGTTTAATTAGATCCCATTTGTCAATTTTGGCTTTTGTTGCCATTACTTTTGGTGTTTTAGTCATGAAGCCCTTGCCCATGCTTACATCCTGAATGGTATTGCCTAGGTTTTCTTCTAGGGTTTTTATGGTTTTAGGTCTTACATTTAAGTCTTTAATCCATCTTGAATTAATTTTTGTGTAAGGTATAAGGAAGGGATCCAGTTTCAGCTTTCTACATATGACTAGCTAGTTTTCCCAGCACCATTTATTAAATAGGGAATCCTTTCCCCATTTCTTGTTTTCATCAGGTTTGTCAAAGATTAGATGGTTGTAGATGTATGGTGTTATTTCTGAGGCCTCTGTTCTGTTCCATCGGTCTATATCTCTGTTTTGGTATCAGTACCATGCTGTTTTGGTTACTGTAGCCTCGTAGTATAGTTTGAGGTCAGGTAGCATGATACCTCCAGCTTTGTTCTTTTTACTCAGGATTTACTTGGCAATGCAGGCTCTTTTTTTGTTCCACATGAACTTTAGTTTTTTCCAATTCTGTTAAGAGTCATTGGTAGCTTAATGGGGATGGCATTGAATCTATAAATCACCTTAGGCAGTATGGCCATTTTCATGATATTGATTCTTCCTATCCATGAGCATGGAATGTTCTTCCATTTGTTTTTGTCCTCTTTTATTTCATTCAGCAGTGGTTTGTAGTTCTCCTTGAAGAGGTCCTTCACATCCCTCATAAGTTGGATTCCTAGGTATTTTATTCTATTTGAAGCAACTGTGAATGGGAGTTCACTCATCATTTGGCTGTTTGTCTGTTATTGGTGTATAGGAATGCTTGTGATTTTTGCACGTTGATTTGGTATCCTGAGACTTTACTGAAGTTGCTTATCAGCTTAAGGAGATTTTGGGCTGAGACGATGGGGTTTTCTAAATACGCAATCATGTCATCAGCAAACAGGGACAATTTGACTTCCTCTTTTCCTAATTGAATACCCTTTATTTCTTTCTCCTGCCTGATTGCCCTGGCCAGAACTTCAGAACTTCCAACACTATGTTGAATAGGAGTGGTGAAAGAGGGCAACCCTGTCTTGTGCCAGTTTTCAAAGGGAATGCTTCCAGTTTTTGCCCATTCAGTATGATATTGGCTGTGGGTTTGTCATAAGTAGCTCTTATTATTTTGAGATATGCTCCATCAATACCTACTTTATTGAGAGTTTTTAGCATGAAGGGCTGCTGAATTTTGTTGAAGGCCTTTTCTGCATCTATTGAGATAATTATGTGGTTTTTGTCAACAGTTCTGTGATGGATTACGTTTATTGATTTGCGTATGTTGAACCAGCCTTGCATTCCGGGAATGAAGCCAACTTGATCGTGGTGGATAAGCTTTTTATTATGCTGCTGGACTTGGTTTGCCAGTATTTTATTGAGGATATTCACATCGATGCTCATTAGGGACTAAAATTCTCTTTTTTTGTTGTGTCTCTGCCAGGCTTTGGTATCAGTATGATGTTGGCCTCATAAAATGAGTTAGGGAGGATTCCCTCTTGTTCTATTGACTGGAATAATTTCAGAAGGAATGGTACCAACTCCTCTTCATACCTCTGGTAGAATTCGGCTGTGAATCCATCTGGACCTAGACTTTTTTTGGTTGGTGAGCTATTAATTACTGCCTCAATTTCAGAGCCTGTTATTGGTCTATTTGGAGATTCAATTTCTTCCTGCTTTAGTCTTGGGAGGGTGCATGTGTCCAGGAATTTATCCATTTCTTCTAGATTATCTAGTTTATTTGTGTAGAGGTGTTTATAGTATTCTCTGATGGTAGTTTGTATTTCTGTGGGGTCGGTGGTGATATTCCCTTTATCATTTTTTATTGCATCTATTTGATTCTTCTCTCTTTTCTTCTTTATTAGTCTTACTAGCAGTCTATCAATTGTGTTGATCTTTTCCAAAAACCAGCTCCTGGATTCACTGATTTTTTGAAGAGTTTTTTTCTCATTCAGTTCTGCTTTGATCTTAGTTATTTCTTGCTTTCTAGTACCTTTTGAATCTGTTAGCTCTTGCTTCTCTAGTTCTTTTAATTGTGATGTTAAGGTATCGATTTTAGATCTTTCCTGCTTTCTCTTGTGGGCATTTAATGCTATAAATTTCCCTCTATGCACTGTTTTAAATGTGTCCCAGAGATTCTGGTACGTTGTATCTTTGTTCTCATTGGTTTCAAAGAACATCTTTATTTCTGTCTTCATTTCGTTACTTACCCAGTAGTCATTCCGGAGCAGGTTGTTCAGTTTCCATGTAGTTGTGCGGTTTTGAGTGAGTTTCTTAATCCTGAGTTCTAATTTGATTGCACTGTGGTCAGAAAGACAGTTTGTTGTGATTTCTGTTCTTTTATATTTGCTGAGGAGTGCTTTACTTCCAACTATGTGGTCGATTTTGGAATATGTGTGATGTGGTGCTGAGAAGAATGCATATTCTGTTGATTTGGGGTGGAGAGTTCTGTAGACGTCTATTAGGTCTGCTTGGTGCAGGGCTGAGTTCAAGTCCTGGATATCCTTGTTAACCTTCTTCTCGTTGATCTGTCTAATACTGACAGTGGGGTGTTAAAGTCTCCCATTAATATTGTGTGGGAGTCTAAGTCTCTTTGTAGGTCTCTAAGGACTTGCTTTATGAATCTGGGTGCTCCTGTATTGGATGCACATATATTTAGCATACTTAGCTCCTCTTGTTGAATTGATCCCTTTACCATTATGTAATACCCTTGTCTCTTTTGATCTTTGTTGGTTTAAAGTATGTTTTATCAGAGATCAGGATTGCAACCCCTGCTTTTTTTTTTTTTTTTTTTTTTTTTGCTTTCCATTTGCTTGGTAGATCTTCCTCAGTCCCTTTATTTTGAGCCTATGTGTGTCTCTGCATGTAAGATGGGTCTCCTGAATACAGCACACTGATGGGTCTTGACTCTTTATCCAATTTTCCAGTCTGTGTCTTTTAATTGGGGCATTTAGCCCATTTACATTTAAGGTTAATATTGTTATGTGTGAGATTGATCCTGTCATTATGATATTAGCTGGTTGTTTTGCTCCTTAGTTGATGCAGTTTTGTTCCTAGCATCAATAGTCTTTACAATTTGGCATGCTTTTGCAGTGGCTGGTACTGGTTGTTCCTCTCCATGTTTAGTGCTTCCTTCAGGAGCTCTTGTAGGGCGGGCCTGGTGGTGACAAAATCTCTCAGCATTTGCTTCTCTGTAAAGGATTTTATTTCTCCTTCACTTGTGAAGCTTAGTTTGGCTGAATATGAAACTCTGGGTTGAAAATTCTTTTCTTTAAAAATGTTGAATATTGGCCCCCACTCTCTTTCTGGCTTTTAGAGTATCTGCCAAGAGATCCATTGTTAGTCTGATGGGCTTCCCTTTGTGGGTAACCTGACCTTTCTCTCTGGCTGTTCTTAACATTTTTTCCTTCACTTCAACCTTGGTGAATCTAACAATTATGTGTCTTAGAGTTGCTCTTCTCGAGGAGTATCTTTGTGGTGTTTTCTGTATTTCCTGAATTTGAATGCTGGGGAAGTTCTCGTGGATAATATCCTGAAGAGCATTTTCCAACTTGGTTCCATTCTCCTCATCACTTTCAGGTACACCAATCAAATGTAGATTTGGTCTTTTCACATAGTCCCATATTTCTTGGAAGCTTTGTTCATTTCTTTTTACTCTTTTTTCTCTAAACTTCTCTTCTTGCTTCATTTCATTAATTCGATCTTCAATCACAGATACCCTTTCTTCCACTTGATTGAATTGGCTATTAAAGCTTGTGCACCATGGTTTTCAACTCCATCAGGTAATTTAAGGTCTTCTCTGTAGAAGTGGGAGAACCACTGCTCTCTTCAGAGCTGTCAGACAGGGACGATTAAGTCTGCAGAAGTTTCTGCTGCCTTTTGTTCAGCTATGTCCTGCCCCCAGAGGTGGAATGCACAGAGGCAATAGGCCTTGCTGAGCTGTGGTGGGCTCCGCCCATTCGAGCTTCCCTGGCCACTTTGTTTACCTACTCAAGCCTCACCAATGGCAGACAGCCCTCCCCCAGCCAGGCTGCTGCCTTGCATTTCGATCTCAGACTGCTGCACTAGCAGTGAGCAAGGCTCCGTGGGCGTGGGACCTGCCAAGCCAGGCGCGGGATATAATCTTCTGGTGTGCCGCTTGCTAAGACCATTCAAAAGGCACAGTATTTGGGTGGGAGTGTCCCAATTTTCCAGGTACAGTCTTTCATGCCTTCCCTTGGCTAGGAAAGGGAAATCCCCCAACCCCATGCACTTCCTGGGTGAGGAAACACCCCAACCTGTTTCGGCTTGCCCTCCGTGGGCTGCACCCACTGTCCAACCAGTCCCAATGAGATGAACCAGGTACCTCAGTTGGAAATACAGAAATCACCCATCTTCTGTATCAATCACGCTGGCAACTACAGACTGGAGCCGTTCCTATTTGGCCATCTTGGAATGGAAGTTGGGCACTATGCTTTAAGGGGGACACTGCAAAGTGTAGTACTACAAGAGAGGGAGGAAAAGGGGAGGAGAGAAAGGAGGAAAAAAAGGTGCAGAGGAAGGATAAGGGGAAGACAGAAAATGGAAAGGAAAAGAAGGGAAAGGAAGATAACCAGAAGGATGAAGGACTTTTTCATAAAGCCCAATGAGAATGTCTGCAGGAAACTAGATACCATGCCTGGAGCAAATAAAACACAGAGATCATGAGACTTGAAATGCCTTATGGTTAAGGGAACAGACTTTGTTCATTCAGCAATTACAAATGTAATGCTTACTTTGTGCCCAGTGTGCTATGAAGCAGTGGGGATACAAACATGGTCCCCACCTTCATGAAAGTGAGAGTACAGCAGAGGAGACAGGTAATTTGAAAGGTTACTGCTATACCATGTATTATAATACTGGGACAGTAGAAGTACAGGTGGCTGTCCTGGAGCACAGCATTTAAGTAATGTTTTGGGGGAAGGGGAAGGTGTGGGTTTTCCAAAAACGCTTCCACTTGGCACTCACTAGGACTAGGATACCTTGGAAATTACTTAACCATTTTAAGTCTCAGATGTGCATCTGTCAAATGGGAATAACAATTCCTGCTGCCTTATATAGGTGTTGTGAAGAATCAATACAGCAACCTGTGTAAAGTGTTTTGACCAGTGCCTGCCACAGGACAGAGTCCCATATTGTAACTCTGTTATTTTCATTTAGGAGGGAGAAGAAACAGAGTACTCCAGGTTCCTCTAGAGCCCTCCTTTCCTAAATGGTCGCCTGTTCCCCAGAACATGGATAATAGGAACATTCATTTCTTCATCCATTTGTTCAGCAAGCATTTGTCCAGCTCCTACAGACCTGGAAAGTTGACAGTATAGCAGAGGAAACAAAGAAGTGAACATTGTCATTCTGAAAGATATGCGATTATTATGGGAATACACGATTACATCTCATTATTATAAGGCAGAGAGTCAGATTTATGCTCAATAATGTAAGTAGACTTGCCCCAAAATAAAATATAATTCACACTATATTTATTATACAGGCTGTGCTTTAGGTTTTCCTGGGGAGCTTTTTAAAATGCAAATACTCAATCCTCAGACCAGAGCAATCGAATTCAAATATTGGACCATGGTATGATTTAAAAGCTACCCCCACTTTCCGAAAATGAAAGGCAATCCAGATGAGTTCAACACGCATGCAGGGTTATGAACAATTTGTTTAGAATCACTGCCTGCCTTTCAAATGTCAGCATCCTTCAAAGCCGCCCACATTTTCCTCTTTCCTCCTATTACCTACTGCATGTTCTCAGCCTCCTGCAGCTTCAGAAATCTTTCCTTCAGCTCCAGACACACGTGCCTCACGGCATGATGGTCCATTCAGGGAGAAACAGGCAATTCCACCCTCTGCCTTTATCATCTTCCAACCTCTGTCCTCACCCCAGTGAATGGGGCCCGCCATCCACCACATACACCCTTTCCACGCCTGGTCCATCAGCCGGGCAAGTCCATGTCCCCCAGAAGCCTCTCCCTCCAACCAATCTTCTCCATCCCCTCTGCCTCCATTCCCCCTTTGTTCCCTGAAGCCCTGATCATGACACCACATTTCCCCCAACTGCCTTCTGACCGGTCTCCCATCAGCCACACTTCCCAAATGCACATCTGAACATGGCTGCCTCACTGGTAAAAATGCTTTCTTGGCTCCTCATGGTTTTCAGAGTAAAATCCAGGCTCCTGGGACAACCTGCACAATATGCCATGGCCTGAGCAAGGCCCGGCCGGCAGCCTCATCTTTGCCATTCTCTCACCTGTTCCATGAGCTCTGGCCCAGCTCAGCTTCCTCCCACATGCTCCTCTCTATCTGGAATGTCTTTTCCATAGCTGTCACTGGGCAACTACTTTGTACCTTTTAAAACTTCTCCAGAACTCTCTTCCTGACAGGCAGGCCCTCTTCACAAGCCAGAGTTGAGGGGGAAGTCTCACTCCACTGTGTCCAGGAGCCCCTGTGCTCACCGCTGCCGTATTCATTCCACTTGGTTCAACTATGACTAGTCTATTGCCTTAGTACATCTGGGCTGCCTCACAAAATACCACAAATTAGGTGGCTCATAAACAACCAAAATTTCTGTCTCACAGTTCTGTATGCTGGGAGGTCCAGGATCAAGATACTGGAATATTCAAACTCTGGTGAGGGCCCACTTCCTGGTTCATGGATGGTCCTCTTCCCACTGTGTCTTCGCCTGGCAGAAGGGATGAGGAATCTCTCTGGGGTCTCCTTTACAAGGACACAAACTCTGTTCCTGGGGGCTCCTTTATGACCTAATCACTACCCAAAAGTCTCACTTCCCAATACCATAACCTTGGGGGTTAGGGTTTCAACAAATACATTTGGGAAAAGAGGGCAGAAATATTTACTCTATGACACCCATAGTAGGTGTTTAGTAAAATTTTAAAGATGCCTGATTGATTTGAACTACAAAGATCTTTAAGAAACAGCTGAAGGTGTTTCTGTTCCTGAACAAATGCAGACAGCCTTGGAGAGCATTCAGGACTCTAAGCCGCCCCATCTGATAATTCTGGAGTATCCACACAGCATTGCGTGTCCAGGCATAAGATAGGGAAACCAACTAGAACAAAAAAAGAACTGGCCCCAGTCACCAATGCAAATGTGGCACAGTTAACTCTAGCATGAGTCAAGTGTGAATTCATACCAAAACAGTAATTCAGAGGTCTAACACTACAGTCAGACAGACCTGAGTTCAAATCCCAAGTCCATATTTAATAGCTAAAGGGCCTGGTGCAGGTTACCTAACATTTCTAAGCCTCAGTTTTTTGACATATAAAATGGGGGTTAATAAATTAGATGCCTCTATTATAAGACTATTGTGGGGATTTAACGAGATTACTTACCTAGTATCTAGCACATCATAGCCCTGCAAATGACATTATGGGAATGGGACAGCATCAGGCCACCAAGGCAGGAGATTTAGATTTATGAACTTTCTGAAGAAAACAATGCCAGGGTGCCATTTCTAATATGAATGAAAACTGGAAACCAGGAATCAAGGACCGAGCACAAGACCACTTCAGCTGATGGGCCACTGTAGAGTCTCCCCTTCTACTAATTCTAACCCCTTTGTTAAAATGACCCCAACACAATCAAGAAAGGGCAGAAAATGCCTTAAGGACACTATACTGCCACAATTCCTGGTGTATTTGTTTGCAAGGGCTGCCATAACAAAGTACCATAGATAGGATGACTTAACAAACATATATCATCTCACAGTTCTGGAGGCCAGAAGTCCAAGATCAGGGTGTCAACAGGGTTGGTGTATTTTTTGACCTCTCTCCTGGGCTAAAAGACCACCACCTTCTTATTGTGTCTTCACATCGTCCTCCCTCTGCATATCCCTGTGTCATAACATCTTCTTTTGGTAAGAACACCAGTCCTATTGGATTAGGGCCACCCCAATGACCTCATTTTAATTTAATGACTTCTTCCCTTTCCCAAATACAGTTGCATTTTGAGGTACTGAGGGTTAGAGCTTTAACACGTGAATTTTGTGAGAACGCAATTCAGCCCGTAACAGCTGCTCACCAAAATCTTTCCCAAAAGCCATGGATCCTGAATTTCACTCTATTCACGTTGATAATTACACCAGGAGGCTGGTGCTAGAGGGGTACCATACCCAAGAACTTCTAGCTTTCTTAGGCTCAGAATAATCCCTTTTATCTACACCCTAAGTCTCTCCTCTCATGGATTTATCCTTTGTCCACTGCCAACATCTATCCCAAAGTCCTGCCTGCCTTTCTTCCAAGGTAGAAGTTGTTAGACTACGGTTGCTCCATTCTAAATTATTACTTCCTTTATTATTGAGGAGTTTTCTCATTTTAATATCATTAATATGGGGAGAAGGCCTTACAACCAGAGCCAGCAGAAGAGCAGGTCTCCAAACACTGCCCCTGCCAATGTCTCAGTTCTACCTCCCACTTTCTACTTTACCTGTCTTCTCTGATCGCCCTGGGCCTTGGCTGCTACTCAAACGCACAAGCAAGTTCCCACTACAGAGACTTCGAACTTATGTTTCCCTGTGTATCCAACACTCTTGCCCCAAATCGCCACTGAATTCAGTCTTCACTTCATTTGGTTCTCAGCTTAAATGTCACCTTCCCTGAGAGAAGCCTGACTCCTCTATTTAACTAGAAAACCACCCATCTCTCCAACAATACTTTTTGAACTTCTATTCTTGATCAGGCTGAGACCAAGGAGCAGAAAATTCACAGAAGCATGAGGCACGACACCAGCCCTGCCCAGAGGATCTTACAGTCAGGTACAAACATCATGTTAGAATAGTATAATTATATATATAATACTATAATGAATAAGTCCAGCTGGGCACCTGGTGGCTCACTCCTGTAATCCCAGCACTTTGGGAGGCCGAGGTGGGTGAATCACTTGAGGTCTGGAGTTTGAGACCAGCCTGGCCAACATGGTGAAACCCCATCTGTAGTAAAAATACAAAAATTAGCTGGGCATGGTGGCACACACCTGTAATCCCAGCTACTTGGGCGGTTGAGGTGGGAGAATTGCTTGAACCCAGGAGGCGGAGGTTGCAGTGAGCCGAGATCACACCATTGCACTCCAGCCTCAGCGACAAGAATTAAACTCCATCTCAAATAAATAAATAAATAAATAAAAATCCTGACTAAGTCCTAGTAACAGCCAACATTTGTTGAACACTTCATGTTGAACTAGTTGCATAGTCATAAACGTGAGCACACATCTTAGAGTAGAAAGGGAAAGAGAAGCAAAAAGGTGGAAAATAACCAATTCTCACACTTCCCAAAGATATCGGGTAAATATCCACATCTCCCCAGCTGGCAACATATAGGAAGGAGGAATACTGAGCGCTAAGAATTAGATAGTGATACCTTGACAGACCCCCTTGCAGGACATTTCCTGTCTGGAAATGGGTCCAGGAACAGCCATGTGTTGGGAGCAGTCATTTGACATAGTTTAATAATTAGATTTCTAGCATCCCAGGACCCCGTGTTAGCTTCCTATCATATGGGTCTCTGATACACCCTGGTAAATTGAGTGTGATGGTTAATTTTATGTGTCAACTTGACTGGGTCATAGGTGCCCAGACATCTGGACAAAGACTATTCTGAGTATGCCTGTGAAGATATTTTTGGATGAGATTCACATTTGAATCAGTAGAGAAGTAAAGCAGATTGCCCTTCCCAGTGTGTGTGGGCCTCACCAATCGACTGAAGACCTGAATAGAGCAAAAAGGCTGAGTAGGAAAGAACATGTCCTGTCTGACTGCTTGAGCTGGGATATTGGTCTTCTCCTGCCCTTGCACATCATCGATTCTCCCGGGTTTCTAGCTTGCTGACTCTTTGCAGATTGTGGAGCTTCTCAGCCACGCGTGAGCCAGTTATTATGAGTGAATGAATGAATGAATGAATGAATGAATGAATGAATGAGTACTGTTGGTTCTGTTCTCTGGAGAAAGCTGATACAGCAAGTGTGGAATCTGATCTGACTTCTGTAGCTTCTGTGACCTATTCCCCACAGGAATAAGGGTGGCTGATGAGGGTGATTCTATGAAGCCACATAGGGAGCTACAAGGACTGCCAATGACAGCAGCAACCTCTGCTGTGGGCACAGTAAATCCCAGCCAGCCACTTCACGAGATGACTACAGCCCACTCGGTGCAGGAACTGTTCCACAGTACTTCATACCTGTAATAGCTTGGAGAAGGGGCCCCTAACCACATTTCACTGTGGGAGAAATAAGTCAGGTACTTGTCCAAGGTGTCGCAGACCTATTCCTCGGACAAATTAACACTGAATATTGTAAGTCAAAGTGCTTAACGATTTCCCATAGTCCAGCAAGGAGCTTGACCTGGTGGTCTGTTGGGAGTTTTAACTGACATGCACTGACGTGTGCAATCAGTGACTCAAAAGGAAATGAGGTGATAATGTTTAAAAATTGAGAAATTTCACAAGAAATTTGTATTTCCAGCTTATCATGGAAAATGGGAAAATCCAGCAAATGCTCTCACAGTCTTCGCATAACAGTCGGCTACAAATGAGTAACGGCTGACCTTCTGGGCACAGTTTTGGACCTTCAGTTTGCCATGGGCTCTTATTTCTCTCTGGCCCTGCAGGCTTTTTGTTTGTGTGTGTGTGTGTGTGTGTGTGTGTGTGTGTGTGTGTGTGTATGTGTTTGTTTGTGTGTTTGCTTTGAGACAGGCTGTCACTGTTGCCCATGCCAGAGTACGCTGGTGCGATCTCAGCTCACTGCAACTGCCTCCCAAGTTTAAGTGATTCTCCTGCCTCAGCCTCCCAAGTAGCTGGGATTACAGGTGTGCATCACCACGCACAATTAATTTTTGTATCTTTAGTAGAGAGAGGGTTTCACCATGTTGCCAGGCTGGTCTCAAACTCCAGGCCTCAAGTGATCTGCTCATCTTGACCTCCCAAAGTGCTGGGATTATAGGTGTGAGCCACCATGCGTGGACACCCTGCAGGCTTTTGAATTGACTACTCTTTTTCTTGCCTTCTCCCTCTTCATTTTAGCAATACTAATGCATTTCCCTCATGATCTCTGAGAGCTTTTACGCTTTCTCTTGCTGTTCTCTTTGCCTGATGGAGGAAGAATAAATTAACTCTTGCTGAAGGGGACTCAAATCACATTTTCAAGTGTGGAAGGATTTGGCTGGACAAAGCCGTAGGACAAATGACGCATCATCCTCTGGATAGTTTTAGCCTATTAATTCAAAAGAAAACAAAGGGGGTGGTGGTGCTTACTGTTATTGTTAAAAACGGGAACATTTCTGCTCTTTATGTGTTGTTTCCCTCCAGGTGGAAGGAGCACCATCACAGTAACACACCTGGGGTCTCCCAACTTTCACTTAACTCTTTCAGGGAAGATTGCATTTGGGTGAGTTAAGAAGGAAGACTTGCAAATTCACAGCCCAGCCCCTTTGTCTCCCCTTTTCTGCTATGGGCTAATTTGCCTACAGAAAGCATATGTTTTGTTTTGTCTCTGTCACATAAAGGAACTTACCTCAGGAAAATTTAAAAAAAAAAAAAAAACAAACCCTGCAGGTTCCCAGCCCTCACTGTGTCTAGGAAGGCAAGGCTGCGTGGTAGATTATTCACTAAAATGGCTACAACTACTCCTTGCCCTGTATGCACCCCTGTTAAATGGTCCACACACCTTCTTGGGGCAGAGAACTCGGGGCAGAGTTGCAGGGGGCGAGGGAGAGATCATGAGGTTTCTGGATATTACCTTTCAATTCTAACCTTATTTCTGCTTGGAGTGATTAGACTCTTCATTCTGAAGAGGACAATCTGTGGTCTTTACCCATCCAACATTTAAGCTCTTCACAGATGAAGAAGCAGCCACCTTCCACTCTGGAATCTGAAATGCCAAAAATTTGCTTTTCCTTCCTTCCCTGGAGCAAGATGGCCCTCCCCACTCCAGAATCTGAAACAAAAGTCTTCTCTGCCCAGAAATGTTCTGCCAGCAGGTCCAAAGAATTTCCAAACACCTACTCATCATCAAACCATTACACTCCACATTGCTTCTGAACAAGAACCGTATTTTACAGTGAAAAAACCAGAGACATTTAAGTCCATGGGATTCACTAATCTTGTCAAATACCCTATTTCCTGAGCTCTCCTGACCTTCTTGGACTACCTTAAAAGACTGAGTTGCAGTTATGCGTATAAAATGTAGTATATGACTATGAGCCAGATAGTAATATATCAGCTGTTTCTTCTACAGTCAGAGTACATTGCATTCCCTTACCACAACTCTGGACATCAATGGTTTAGGAAATTTAGTGTCCAAGGGAAGAATGTTCCCCCTAGGACACATAACACTATTTTATGGGAAGCTGAGCTGCCACCTCCCTATGCAGGTTCCTTCACTGGAGAAGCAAGGGGAAATGAGAGTTAAGGTGTTGGTTAGGGTGATTAATTCTGTCAAGCTAAGCTAGGCGGCACTAATTACCCCACAATGGGAAATGGGCGATCAAAGGCAATAGGAAATGTGTAGCAGAGAAGTCATAAATGCATAAACACCAAGCACAACCTTATAAAGAGTTACAGTAAATAGTTCTCAGCATCTACTGACACTTTTTGCTCGTTTTCTTGCATGTACAGAAATATATTGACTAATTTTCTTCTTTCTTCTCTGTCCTGCTAGTTTTATGAGGTGGATGAGTGATAGTTAACTTCAGCATTTACCTCCATGGAAGGCAGAATATTGAGATGGGATTGTGACTGGACTAAAGAATAAAGAACCTTCAGACACCCTAGACTTGAAGTTGAATTCAGCAACTTAAATGGCATTGTGTTGGCTTTTGCATGGGAGGAGATGAGAATATTGTCAAGTTTATGAGGCATGTTTGCATTATATTAGGTGATATGTTTGTTGACTGGTTTATTTTTTTGTTTTCTCTTGTTGACAGTGAAAATGTAGAGAAAACAAAGTGGATGTGGTATGTTGAGCAGTCAAATGGGTGTGCATTTGTCATAATTTTCTGCTGTCCAGCATGTAAAGCCTCCTTTGTATAGAAAATCTGCCCTGGTAAGGCAGACCCCCTCTCCTGTTAGAATCTTAATATACCATCTGTGTGCTTTCCCACCATTCTTACAGCTAGGTACTTGACTTCAACATTACCTACCAGGTTTAACCACACCAAACTTTGAATTAGAAGGTAGTGGTGCGAAAGAAAAAAAGGGCAGGGCCTCTCTGAATTTCTGCTTGTGGTGGGAGGCAGCAGCAGTAGCAGCAGGCACCCTGAGTAGCCACAGGCTCTAGGAGCAATGTCCAGTGTCAGTGAACAGTGCTAGTGACAATCGTGTATCCATAAGCAGCAGTCTGGTGATGCTTCACAGCTCAGTCTCATGTAACTTGTCTATAGTCACTGAGCTGAAGTCTCAGGCTTTCCTGACTACTCCAAGAGTTACCCAGTTATCATGTCCTGAATTCCTTTTTTGCTCGAATCAGTCAGACTTGCTTTCTATCGATTGGAATTTAGAACTCTGACTAATACATATCATGTATTTAATGAAGATTAATTGAACTTTTATCATGTGCCAGGCACTAGGGACTATCAGATGCCACAGTTACGATAGTGAACAAACGAAGATGTGGTTGCTGCCTACATGGAACTTATAGGCTAGAGACGGAGATATTAATATAATAATTATGAAAATACATTTGATATTAATTCTGTTGTTTTTTCCACCTTTACAGTTCCTTGAAGTTCATGACATTACTTTCTCTCGGCATTAAAGCAAGAGTATTTAGATCAGAAGGAAAGAGGCAAAATGTTATTCGTGACTAGGGAAGAGGTGAATTAGACATAACTAGTATTTTTAAGAATACTTTTCTGCATTTTGCAGTTTCTGTATAATTGGCATGCATGTCTTCTTAAAACATCATTTCCATTAGACAGATTGGACTTTGCTCTCCAGCTGGAATCACTGAAACCTGCAAAGAGTTTTAGTTAATGCTATCAAAAACTGCTTTCACTAGCCTGCATCATTATAACAGCAATTGGAAACTGTAGTTGGTCTATGTGAGATTATACTAAATTTGTTAACATAATATGTCTTAATATGATTTAGAAGATATGCTTTATTTTCTTGTTAGCACTGTTATAAAACAAGTAAAGCAGGTCAGACTATATTAAGAACAATTTTATTGAATATTGGAATAAATGACCATGGAGAAAAATTACCCTTAAAAGATTTGCAATTAAATTAGATGATTTTAGAACTGACTTATTAAATGTCTAAGCTCTGTCACCTGCTTAGTTATGTAAAATTGTATTATTTTACCTCCATGGTGGGAGAACAGTGATATCAACAGAAATCAATGACATTTTTCTGTCTTCTCTCTCCCCACAGCTCATTCTTCATGCTGTGCTTGTTTATTTGAGTTGTGTAATGATCCCTTATGTTCAGACTTCTGCATCCTACCAAGCTTGCCTGTAGTGGTGCCATTTAAAAGTGTACAAACTTCACTGTGGTTTTGGACAATTAGTTCAAAACTAAGTTTGAGAGCAAAGTGGAAAATTCCACTGGCCATATATTATGAGCTCATAGGGTTTCCTTGAGTCAACTAACCCCTTTGTTGGGAAATTAGATTCCTTTCCACTTTGCTGCTAAACTTCTATTTCTATAGCCTTCTTTCCTTCCTATCTTGTTTCTGTTTCATTTATTTATTGTGAGTTACTCCGTTAAAAAAACTCACTCTGTGGTTACCAGTAATATTTTTTCTCTCTCTTTTTTTTTTCTTTTTTTTTTTTTTTGAGATGGAGTCTCATTCTGTTGCCTAGGCTGGAGTGCAGTGGTGCAGCCTCCGCTTATTGAAACCTCCGCCTCCCAGGTTCAAGCGATTCTCATGCATCAGCCTCCTGAGTAGCTGGAACTCAGCCTCCTGAGTAGGTAGTGTGAAGCACACACCACCAAGCCCGGCTAATTTTTATATTATTATTAGAGACGGGGCTTCGCCATATTGGCTAGGCTGTTCTGGAACTCCTGGACCTCAAGTGATCTGCCTGCCTCGGCTTCCCAAAGTGGAGGAATTACAGGCATGAGTCACCACATCTGGCCTCTCAATATCAGTTGGAAGTATTTAGCCATAGAACTCTGGGTGATGAATGGTTGCTTGCTGCATGATTCAGTCACACCATCTCTCCTAGCTTTGAAAATTATCTATTATTATGCTCTATTACCTGTAATCTAAACAGATCTGTGATTTAGGGAAAGTCATTTTTTACTGACTTTAGGCTCATTGCCTGCACACACAATAACTTTTTGTTTAAATGCTGCATTATAGTGTGGTATTTTTGAACCAATTTAAGGAACAATTAGATTTGATTGAATTCAAATTTACATTAAAATTCAATCACGTGTGACGACACTAGCGAAAATAACTGTTGGGACAATTGCCTGGATCTAGGCATGGTTGAGTCAGACAGAGACAGCTACAGTGCTAGGGCACAGAAATTTATACCTTTCCCTCCATAGCTGGCAAGTTTCAGCTGACATCAAATGTCAGGTGTATTCTTATTCCAGAAACATTTAAATGAGAAAAAAAATACATCTTAGAATTGGGCAAATCTGGTGTTTTAATTTTACAACTTAACTCTTTGAGCTCTGAGCATCTCTTGTGCTCACATCAGACATCTCCACAGTAGGATACTGGCTCTCGGATGATTCCATCACTTCCCTGTTACCTCAGTGCATGTTTCTGGATCTAGCAAGGCAGTTCGATTCATGCACTTGTCAAAAACATTGGGAATTTATTTTGCTGTGTTAGGCCTAATTCTTGCTCTTTTAAAACAAATACTTTGTTGAAAATCTAGGACACAAAGAGACTTATAGACCACTGAAAGTGGTCTATAACATAACAATGCCCCTGATTCTCTAATAGAAACAATATGATACAACAACCAGAATTCCACACTAGTGTCAGCAATCTGCTTGTGAGATGTATTTTTTCATATTTCATATTTCCAAGCAGGTCTACCACCTCTCTCCTTTATTTCATTAGGTATAAATAGGATTTGGTTGAACTGGGTTTCTGTTTTAAAGGTATAAAGTGTTCTGGCTTTACTTCTAACTACTTCCTACCCCCATCCCCCAACTACCCCTGCCAGTTCAAGATTCAAGGTAAATATAATTAGTAGTGATAAAGCTAATCATAACTCTATTACCTTATTTGAGGCAAATTTAATAACTCTCCTCCTCCCACTTATCATTTACTAGCTACATTAAAGACCAAGATGGAACAATGTATGCACAAAGATTTCTCATAGGAATGCACAAGTATTGAATGTACAAGTATTGCAATATTTTAAAGTTTATTTCCTGAGAAAGATGAAGGTTGATACAATTAGAACTTGCTTGAAACAATAGTTATAGTCTGAAACCAATAGTCAACAGTCACAATTTCTAATTTCTATCTTTTTCCCAAATGAGAGAAAAACAAACGATTACATGATGATTGTAATTCAGCTTCAAGCCTTTAAAAGGAGACTCAATACAAAACCTACTGGCATTTTTTAAGGAATTAGAAACAGATGGAAAGCATGATTCTTCCTCTGGAGGGTTTGACATTCTTTCTGCAAAACAGATTGGAAAAAAAGACAATAATTGCCTCTAAATCCAACCATTGTAAGTATGCATCTCCTACTGGGCCTTCTAATTTGCTCTTCAGATGACTTTGCATACTGTCTGTGGTGAAGATCTTGGGTTTGCCGGGGGGTGGGTGGGGGGCAGACAGGCCTGAGTTCAAATTCCTGGGTCATGACTGACTTGTGTGACTTTGGGGAAACTAATCTCTCCATGCTTCAGTTTCCTCATATTAAAACAACGGGTATACTGAAGCTTATCCATTCAGTTTTGTGAGGATTATATCAGAAAATAAAGGTACTTAGCATGATACTTGGCACATACTAACAGCTTGATAAATTATACAACCCACGATTACTTTTATATGCTAATGATTATTAGCGATAGTTATAGTGAAAACTAGTAATAGTGATTAGGGGATACATAACTAACCACTCCAAAACTTAGTGGCTTAAAGTAACAGCTATTTCTTCAGCTCATGCTCCTGTGTGTTGACCATTTGGGCTGGTCTCAGCTGGGTGGTGCTTATCTGGCTTTTGGCTAGGCTGACTTTTGAATCCTTGTTGAGCCGGGTGACCAGCAGGGGCTGGCTGATATATGGTGGCCTCATCTGGGATGGTCAGTAGGATTGGGGCCTCTGCCTTCAAATAGAAAGATCAGGCTTTTTCACCCTTTTGAAGTCTCTGCTCACATCATGTTTGTCACTGTCTCTTTGTCAAAGCAAGTTACAAGGACAATGCAGACTCAGGGATGAGGAAAAAATTATCTCTTCAAGGGAGGTACCCCCAAATCAACTGCAAGAGTGTAGATATAGCCAGAGGTCAACACATTAAAGCCATTTTTCTAATCTACCACAAAGATCTCCTTTCAACACTTCAGTTGACCTCTCTGTACTGCTTGTCTTGATACCCTTTATGTTTTTCCCCTTTCTCCCTTCCTCTCTTCCTCAAATTCCCACTCTTCCTCAAATATTTATTAAATAAAATATTTCATGTACAGGAGATACAGCAATAAATAAGATTTGATTCCAATTGTCATAAAAGTCGTGTAAAAAATCTCACTGCCTAGAACGAGTCCATATTTAGAAAATTTTTTTTCTCTCCTTTTAGCTGCTCCCCTACACTGTGTTAAATGCTAAAGCTAGCTAACATTTTCATAAATAACAATGAGAGCTAACGCTTTCCTCTAACTGTTTAAAATGATAGTGTTTCTAAGGAAGGGTTTCCAGCTGTTTTGTCTGATTTAATCAAGAACTCTTAACCTGATTATCTCAAGATTTTGCTCCACCCATTTGCAATTCTCTTTATAAAGCAGAGATGACTGAGACATTTGGCTCATGGCATGATCAGGAGTGTCTGCCTTGCACAGCGTCCTAGTTGGCACCGAAAAGGTTGGGTAATGACCTTCTGGATTTGAGGCTGTTAAAAAGTAAGCTGGCTGGGCGTGGTGGCTCATGCCTGTAATCCTAGTACTTTGGGAGGCCAAGGCGGGTGGATCACCTGAGGTCAGGAGTTCAAAACCAGCCTGACCAACATGATGAAACCCTGTCTCTACTAAAAATACAAAATTAGCTGGGCACGGTGGCACATGCCTGTAATCCCAGCTAATTGGGAGACTGAGGCAGGATCATTGCCTGAACCTGGGAGACGGAGGTTGCAGTGAGCCGAGATCATGCCATTGTACTCCAGCCTGGGCAACAAGAGCAAAACTCCGTCTAAAAAAAAAAAAAAAAAAAAAAAAAAAAATGTTAACTGAGGCATAATAAAATTTTAAAGAGTTTATTTGCACAAATAGCGATGCATGAATAGGACAGCTCCGGAACCACTTCTGAAGGAACACCAGGGGAAGGTTTCTATAGGATGGACATAGAAGTAAAGCAAATAAAATATTTGATTTATTTTAATTATACAGTCTCCATACTTGGTTTATTCTGTTAGAAAGTCCCTAGTTACATAAATTTGTTGGTAACTTCTGATTGGTTGAGCTTAAGTTCTGTTTTACTTGAATTTCAGCATTTACAAGAAATAGCTCAAGTTAATTTTTACTTATGTTTGCAAATCAAGCAAGGCTTAGTTCACTTACGAGACCTAACTGGTTTTATCTGCTCAGGGGTTCTTTAGACCTGGTCTGCATCTTAATTTACTTTAGCAAGACTTATCTTTTTCATATGTTTTCATAAGTGTTTCCAATTCCTTTGGGGGGAAAGCAGAATTCAAACTCAGGTTTTCTATGTCTAAAGGGTGTTTTTTATGCCTCATAACAACTGGAAAGCCTTAAGTTACGATTAATCAATGGCAAAATGAAATGGAATGAAATGAAACGAAAAGGGCATATTATTGATATATACTGTGAGAAAAAAACTAAGCAATGAGAGCATCAAATTGCATCATTATGACTTTTTTGGAATAAGCTTTTAGGAGGAGTGAATGTATAGCCTTATTAGTTATTTCCTACAAACTGTAAATTTGCTGGCAATTACCTTTGAAGCACTAAAATGCATGCTAATTAAAAGTGAATTATCTCAGTGCAGGATTTAGAAATTGGAACAAATACTACACTAAACTGGAAACAGAGCTATTTTGGACAATTTGAGCTAAAAGCTAATGCTCTAATAGGATGTCAACAACGACATTTCTAATATTATTTTGACCTCTTATTTTCTGAGAAGGAATAAAAGAAGGGACAAAGAACTTCTATTTTTAATGGCATGTATTCTGAAAATGTGCCAGAAAACATAAAAAAAGAAAGGACTCTCCTATTTAAGTGCTAGTGAATGTCTTTCTTGATTTGAACGCAACATTGGCTTTTGAAGAGTTTAAACAAAATAAACAGGTACTATTAGTAATGATTAATATATAGGTCATGAGGTAACAAATGTTCCAGTCCTGACCAGCCTGTAGGTATAAATAAGGACAAGTTAACGCCCACATTACCTTGGCTCTTTATCCCACCTGCACATGCAGGCCTCGGCAGCCCTCCTTAGGATCCACCCCAGTTACTGGGAGTCCCCACTACCTGCTATGTACCATAAGAAGCACTAGGGCCCTTTGGAGACAAGATGGAGGTATGCAAATTAGCTCTGGATCTTGAAAGAAGCACCTCAAAGCCAACTTAGAGGTCTTGGAAGGTTTTTTTGTACTTAGTGATATTTGAAAATAATTTATTCCTTTTTTTAAAAAATCAGTTGCAAAGACTACAGCAATCACACTCCTTTTTCATTGTACATTGTCATCTTCCTGTTCAAAGCCCTTTTTTTGTTAATTTTATTTCCCTATTCTCACTCCCTTTCCCTTCACCTCCTTATATAGCATTGTTAAGATCCATGTTTTCTATGTGCATGCTTTTTAAAAAATTGACACAAATAGTACCATGCTATAAATATTGATGCCTCTTAATTCTGCCTTTTTTTTTTTTTTTTTTTTTTTTTTGAGATGGAGTTTCGCTCTTGTTGCCCAGGCTGGAGTGCAGTGGTGTAGTCTTGGCTTGCTGCAACTTCCGCCTCCTGGGTTCAAGTGATTCTCCTGCCTCAGCCTCCCAAGTAGCTGGGATGACAGGCGCCCACCACCATTCCCAGCTATTTTTTGTAATTTTAGTAGAGACGGGGTTTCACAATGTTGACCAGGCTGGTTTCGAACTCTTGAGCTCAAGTGATCCACCCACCTTGGCTTCCCAAAGTGCTGGGATTACAGGCGTGAGCCACTGAGCCTGGCCAATTCTGCAGTTTTAAGATCAAGCCATGTTGCTGATGTGCATCCACAATACGTATGAATCCACCATGTTCTGCAAGTGACAAACGCCTAGGTGGCCACCAACTCCCCATTAGCATGAACGACACTTCAATGAACCTTTTATCCATGTTCCTTGTGGACCCTGGTGAGAAATTTTCCAGGATATACTCCCAGGAGGATGATCTCCAGGTCATAGGGCATACTTAATTACACTACACACTCACAAGGACTTTGGAAGTTAGCTAGAGCAGGGGAGAAAAAAGCCCACTCCAGCAGAGCAAAGAACATGGACAAAAGAATGGAAGAGTGCTACAGCAGAGTGGTTTCTGAGAATTGTGCACTAATGAGTGTAACTTGTGATGTGGGGGAACTGAAGAGCTCTCAATGTCAGGCCTTGAAAGGCTTCCTGTGCTAAGCTAAGGGGTTTGAATTGTAGATTGAACACTCTACTGAGCCATAGACAAGTGTTAGCAGGTGAGAGGTCATAGTTCATTTCCATTCCTACAAAGGAATACCTGAGGCTGGGTAACTTATAAAGAAAAGAGCTTTATTTGGCCCACAGTTCTGCAGACTGTATAAGAAGCATGGTGCCAGTGTCTGCTTCTGGTGAGGGTTTCAGGGAGTTTCTACTCATGGTGGAAGGGGGAGGCAGGTATCCCATGGCATGAGAGAGGGAAAGGAGGTGCCAGACAATTTTTAGCAATCAGATATTGCAGGAACCGACAGATAACTTATTCATTACTTTAAGGAAGGTACCAAATTGTTCATGAGGGATCCACCCCCATCACCGAAACACCTTCCACCTAGGCCCCACCTCCAATTTGGGGGATCAAATTTCAATATGAGATTTGGAGGGAACAAATATCCAACCATATCAGAGGTATCATTAGGTTTGCATGTTAGAAAGGGCACTCTGCCTGCCCTGCACCCTGACAAAAACATCACCTCAAATACCGAGCTCAAACACTAAAGTGGCTCAAATACCAAGGCAGTGCATCTTCTCTTAAAGGGTGGCTCATCTCCATGTCTACCACACACAAGTCCAGGACAAGAGCTGGGCAGTGTGGGCACCAAGGGAGATGGCTAAATCCTAGTTCCTGCCAGCCCAGACTGGGCTCCAAGAGAGGAGCACTGACACATAGGGGATAGACAGGGGAAGGGTGTTTGCAAAAGGGGACAGAAGAAGGTGCCCCAAGAGGGGCTAAGACCAAGTATCAAAGATGATGGCAGACTCACTGCTCTCAGAAGTAGGGGGTGGAGGGCCAGGCGTGGTGGCTCACACCTGTCATCCTAGCCCTTTGAGAAGCCAAGGCAGGCAGATCACTTGGGGCTGGGAGTTTGAGATCAGCCTGGCCAACATGGCAAAACCCCATCTCTACTAAAAATACAAAAATTAGCCAGGCGTGGTTGCATGCACCTATAGTTCCAGTTACTTGGGAGGCTGAGGTGGGAGAATTATTTGAACCCAGGAGGCAGAGGCTGCAGTGAGCTGAGATCGCACCACTGCACTCCAGCCTGGCCGACAGAGTGAGACTCTGTCTCAAAAAAAAAAAAAAAAAAAAAACCCAAATCAAAAAAGAAGTGGGGGCTGGCTGCAGGGGATACACTGGCAGAACTCTGATCCAGAGAATAGGTTAGGGAAAGGGTATGGTCACATTGCTACCGATGTGCACAAACTAGGGGAAAAAAAGCCATGTAGGTACTGTATATATAATCAAAACATTATGACACTATTATTCCTGACATTCAGCTGTCCTTCCTCAGAATCTTTGGCTGCTGATTTTTATTTCTGGCAACAATACAAAACCAAAAGACCAAGAGGATTAAAAACAGGAAAAAAAAAAAAAAAAAGAAAACAGTATGTGCAGGACAATTTCAGGGCCTTTGGGATCTGCATCTTTTTCTAGGTAATGTAAGCAGAGATGTCTGCCTTTTGGAGTTGTGCCTTCCTTGGCTCCTGGGGCACTGTGCCCTGTAGATCTCGTCTCTCTCTGTGCCTTCACTGGCTCCACATCCTCCCTAAAAGGGCTCTCTTTGACACCCAGCTTCAGTTCCTGTCCCAGGACCAAAGATTTCCAAACCTCCCACCCTGAGATCCCTCAGCCCACCTTCATCCTGGCTTTCCCAGCTGCCTTCAGATTCATTCACTCGGATGTCTCCCTCTGATGTCACATCAAGCTCAATATGTCAAGGAGAAACTCACATCCTTTCTTAACACCCCTTCCCTAAAACAGCATTTCTTCCTGACTCGTCTACTGCTCTCCAGCACCACCACTTTCCTTGTTCCAACCTTGGAGTTACATAACTAACAGATGCCTCTCTATTACTCCCAAGTCAGCAGCCAACAAATCCCAGGGATTCTTTTCCTACAGTAAGATTCAGTTCTTTCTTTTTCCAGAGCCACCACCAAGACTAAATACCTAACACTCTCTCCTGTATTGAGGCCTTCCGATTTGACTGCCTACCTCCACAGTTTCTCTACCACACACCATTCCCCCTGCAAGGCCCTGTTTCTGATCATTTAATGCTACTGTTATGCTTTTTGTAAAAATTACAGAACAGTTTCTTAAAAGACAAATTTCAAGGTTGAATGTAAAGTCGATTATTAACTAGTTTTATTTACCTGTTTTTGTTTTCACGCTCTTGAATCAAATCCTTTATTTATACAGTTATTGAATTAATATACTCTGGCCCCCGACTGTGTGCCAGCCAAGGATACATAAATATGAACAGAATATGGCTTTTCCCATTTTCTGAAACGCATATAGGCCCATGGTAAAACACAAGCACTCATGACAGTTTATTTAGGATGCAGTGGGAATCAAAGATAATGCCAAAGTCTTAGGGAGAAAACTGGGAGCAGGAAAGATTTTATAGATGATAAAATATGCAACAGGACATTGAAACATGAATAAGTGCTGGCCAAGCACTTGGTAGTTTGGTCTTTACTGTTAACAAGGGACAGTCTCTTTATTTATTTATTTATTTATTTATTTATTTATTTATTTTTGAGAGGAGTCATATTCTGTTGCCCAGGCTGGAGTGCAGAGGCCCGATCTCGGCTCACTGCAACCTCTGTCTCCCGGGTTCAAGCGATTCTCCTGCCTCAGCCTCCCAAGTAGCTGAGTGAGAATGCAGGCATGCGCCACCACGCCCGGCTAATTTTTGTAATTTTAGTAGACACAGGGTTTCGCCATGTTGGCCAGGCTGATCTCGAACTCCCGACCCCAGGTGATCCACCTACCGCCGGCCTCGGTCTCCCAAAGTGTTAGGATTACAGGCGTGAGCCACCGTGCCCCGCTGGGCAGTCTCTTTTATAGGTACAGTACGCACTCTCCTCTCCCCAGCTGCTGTGACTCACTCTAAATTACCCTCCGCCCTCTCTCCAGCCTCTTTCAGGTCTCCCTTAGGCTTTGCTAATTCAAATTCTGCTTTCTTCCAAGTCCACCTCAAGCCAAGACTAATTTCTCCTCAGCGCTTCCTGGCTCTGATCTTCATCTTCTTCATCTTCTCCTCCCAGTACTGCACAACATCATTTCTTAATCTGAATGTTAGCGCTACTTTTTAGGACAAAATTTCTCAAAATTAAAATTGTATTTAAATCATCTGTATATGTGTTCGTAGGTTTGGTTCAGCACCTAGGAATCTGCTTTACAACAGGTCCCCAGGGGATCCAAGCACAAAACGATCCTGGACCACTTTGAGGAAGGCAGTGTTAGACCTCTGCGGTTGACTTTTATATCTCCATATGGGCTGTCCTCAGCCCACGGCGCCTAGCATAGTGTACGTGCGTTGCTCAGCTCTCTGGCTCCGGGTGTCTGCTCAACTTGGTGACTATTAGATATCTCAATTATTAATGACACCCAGAGTCAAGAAGAGTAGCTTAGCCAAGTGCACAGTACCTGCCCTCTCCAGAGGAGACTAACTCCTGAGGCGTAAGGTCGCTCTGAAAGTCACAAGAGCAAAAGGAAATTACATTTTCTGTCTTCTCAAAAAATGAGCAGCCATCACCCCAAATGACCTTAGTGCATCTCAAATAAACCATGCTTTCAGAGTATGCAATACGCATTGCAAGTTAAACCGATTGCAAAAGAAAAAGCCCACAGATACTCCGTGCGCTCAAAGCCATCATCCTCACAAACGTAAAGTGATGTACTCCAAATAGAGATCAAGGAAAACGAATGCAACTCAGGTCACCAGGCTTTGGCAACAGAAAGCACCCGAAGTTGTTCTACGTGGCTGTCCCCAGTCACTCAGTACACCCGCTAGACAAGGGATCCTGGGCCGAGCCCGGCCGTCCGCGGGGGCGGAGCCGGGACGGCAGCGGCGCGCTGACGTAACGGGCGTGGGTCGTCCGTCGCGTCGCCCGGCGGGGACCGGGCTGGCGGCGGTAGCTGTCGCCCGCTCGGTTGCGTGACCGCGGGGTCCGCGTCCGCTCCCTCCGCCCTTCGCCCTTCGCCTCGTCTCGGCCTCCGCGGCCGTGCAACGGCCGTCATGGTGCCGTCGGCGCTCTCTGCGCGACCACGCTGAGCCTCGGTGCCGCGGCGAGCGCGGTCGAGGTCGCCATGCCTACCCGTGAGTGGCCGGCCGAGGGCCGGGGGCGTTAGGAGGCGGCCGCCTGCGCGACGCGCTTCGGCTGGGTCGTCCTCCCGGGGCGGCTGGGGAGGCTGGGCCGCGCTGAGGAGAGCCAGGAAGTGCCTGCGAGCGGCGGAGTTAGTTTCGTTTCCGCTCAGCCTTCCGGGGATGGCGTGAGCCCGTTGCACGGATCGGGAAACTGAGGCCCAAACGTTAAGGCAACTGCTGGGACGCGCTGTTAGGAGACGGCAGAGCTGGTGGTAACCTAGACCCGTGGGATTTCAAAGTTAAAGCCCTTTTCCCACGGCCACACGGCTTCGTGGGACTTTATGGAAATACTGAAAATAACTGCGGTGCCGTTGTCAGTCCCTTCTCACTTCAGGGGCCGGACGTCGCTAGCGGACGCGCCGGCCCCGAGCCCCTTCCCGCGGCCCCCAGACAGACCCCCGACAGCCTAACGGCGTCCGTATCGCGGCCGGGGCGGCTGAAGTCGGCGCCCTCTGTGGAGCTTGTTAGGCGGAGGCGCCTCGAGTGTGGCTTTTTGGACCACACTGCGGGTTCACCCGGGCAGATGATTAAAAATACTGGTTTCGAGCCCCTCCCTAGTCCCATGGAATTAGAGTCTGGAGTTTGGGCCCCGGAGTCTGCACATCTAATAAGCGTCCCTGGGGTTACCAAGGCACCCCAAAGTTTAAAAGTCACTCGGTCTTGGAGGATTTTTAGACAGACGCGATACTACCATACTACTAATGACCTATTTTTAAATGACCCAGATAATCGTAGTGTGACTATATCCACTGGTCAATATGGACATGTGCAAACTAGGAAGCTCCTGATCTTGGGTAGAGAGGAAGCAACTTGGTCATTGATTTGAGAATTCAAGTAGGACTCTTTTGACTAAGTGTTCAATACCATAGAATCTTTACACACTTGTGAATATATTTCCTAGAATTCATAACTACTACTAGTTGTCCTTATTTTTGTAGCCATATGGGACACTGAATTTCCAGGTCAGTCTCAAATGCCCTTTTCGTCTAGCGGTGGGAAAAGATGAGTTATTTCTTGATATTAGAAAGATTGATGTTTTCTCGATATTTAAGGATGTTAAATTTAAATTGATACCAAAGATATTTAAATATTTTCTTGAGATTTAAAGATTTTCCTGTGGCAGATCTTTAGTCCTAATGCAGATTACTTTTAACTCCTCATACATACGTGGGTACTGTGGATTTTGTTTTCTTGACACACCACTGTGTGTCCTTAACTCAAGTTCTTGGACTTCGTATCCAGTAAATATGTCCAGTTTATATTTGTTTTATTCCTTTTGGCTGGAAGAATATCATTTACAATCATCTTCATTGTTATTGCCGGTTTATTACTTCTAAATTCATGTTCACGTCATTCAGTGAATATTTGAGACTAGTGCTATGCTAATCTTTTATTTTCTGAGAAACCAAAGGGGAGGAGGTAAGCACCTATTGAAAGTTGAGGCTTCGAGTAGAATTTATTGGTAACATGCCAAAATTATCCTGTGAAATAAAATTTTTAGTTATGTTCTAGGGTTATCTAGCTTCATAGAGTGAATATAGTAAACTTGTTTCTTTTGAAATGTTTAGTTTACTCTGCAAAATGATTTTAGGATGGGCCATGGTGGAGTTTGCATAGTTAAAAATGCAGATTTCACACCCTGACTGGAAGACAAGTTTAATGTTTGCTTTATCTGTCATTGTTAATATTTGTCATGGTACATTTTTTATGACTGAATAGAAGTGTGCTGTGGATTGATTGACTGGGGGTACCCGTGTGAGGTGCATAGTGTTCATATTTGCCTTTTCTCTTCTTTGGCTGTCACAGCTGCCAGAATTGCTGGGATAGTGCAGTGGACAATAATATCTCTTTGAAATTCTGTCTGTAGAATATATATCCAACACAGAGATGGCACAGTTGTTATTCTCTGAGGGAATTTAGGAGGAAGTTCACAGCTCTTAGGAGGAAAACTATGCTCAGATAAGCTAAGTGTTTTTGTTTGATTGGTTGTTTTAATGTTAAATGGTTGAGAGGCTCAGTGATAAGCCCAGGCCAGTTAATCCCTAAGAGTTTTAATTAAAATCAAAGGGTTGGAGGTGGTCACTGTGGTCTCTCAGACTCTCCAATTCTGAGAGCAACCCTTGCTGTAAGTCATAGAATTATTCTACTTTAGCTATTTTGTTGCTTATTTGGAATATTGGTACTCGTCGAAACTGTTGTTAATAACTAGAATCCAGTGGAGCATGCAGTAACCCCACTGGCTAAGCAATGATATATCTCATGAATATTAACAGCCACTTCACTGGAATTATTTTGGAGATCCATAGACTCTCTGAGAAAGCAACCACCTGGAAGGATGCCTGACAGGAAACTGCCAGGACACAGAAACAATTTTGTGGTCGTGTTACAAGCCTGTAGTCTGAAACAATCCTTAGGCACAGATTTCAAGACTATGTCACTGAATGCTGTTTCAAACCTGTAAACCTATAATTTGACACGTCATTTTTCTAGAGGCCTTTATTTCATTCTCCATTCAAAGGACCATTAAGAAGCATTCTCTTT
Organism: Macaca nemestrina; assembly: GCF_043159975.1. Taxonomy (NCBI): domain Eukaryota; kingdom Metazoa; phylum Chordata; class Mammalia; order Primates; family Cercopithecidae; genus Macaca; species Macaca nemestrina. The sequence continues at coordinate 13,396,397 of NC_092132.1, read as the reverse complement.
TAAAGATTTTCAAACTCTGAATCGGAATGTGAGTTGGAAGGACTGTTAAAGCTTCTTAATCATTTTATTTTGTGTATCGGTAAGCTGAGCCTTCTGTGAGTTTCCATGGAGTAAAACCATGACTTGAACACAGAACTGGACCCTATAATCAGTAACCACAGCGAGCATAGTAACATTAATTTTTCTCTAGCACTAAATTGATGATAGTTTAGCCTTTTTTTCCCCTTGCGTTACATTAAGACAAATGTAAGCTTGGTCAAAATTTAAATCATTCCGTGAACTTACAAGAATGTCTTTGCTTCCATCCTGTGACAGAAATCTTGGGAAAAGCTGTGGATCCCACTGGTGTGCTAAGTAGATTCTTGTTTACATAGACACAAACTTAAACTTTTGGTAAACTCCTTATGTGAAAGTAGCTCCTGAGTTCACAGATAACTTGCTTCAAAACAGGTCCAGTAAAATGTGCTCTTTTATATTATATGAGAATTTATTCTATATTTTCTAGGGAAAACCAAAACTCTCAAATGTTGTTTGCTGTTAAACTATACTTTGAGTGATTATGTGTGTTGAATGCTTTCTTTTCTTGTTTAGGTACTGACGTTGATGTCTAGGCAAATTTCTCAGGCTGTAGTAATAATATGGTTACTCCATATTTGTTTTTCTTTTGATGACGCTGATTATATTTAACTTATTTTTCAATTCATTTTTATGAAAGAAATGCAGAATGAATTGTAAAAGTGCTGACTGAAGTGTTTTCCTTTTAGAGACACATTACATGCAAACTTGGCCTACGCTTTCATATTACTGGATTATTAGCCTTTTGTGTTCATTCATATTCTCATTCTTTCTCTCCTTTTTTCCCCTCTTCCCCCCTTTCCTCATCGTCCCCTTGCTTCCTTCTCCCTTCCCCTCCCATCTCCTTCCTTCCTCCCTTCTTCTGTCCACCACCTGTGTGTCCTGCCAGAGCTGTAGCTGATGAATTTTCTTTTTTGCAGTGACCTTTGGCTTGCCACTGCCCTGTTTGCTGCCCAGATCTCATCTTTCAGTCTGTCCCCACTCATGGGGACATGGAGCTACATTAAAGATTATGTAGGTAGTAGGAGATAATGCTGGAGAAAGAGAAAGCCAGAATTTGAGGTTTTTGTTTCTTTTAAGACGGAGTCTTGCTCTGTCACCCAGGCTGGAGTGCAGTGGCACGATTTCTGCTCACTGCAACCTCCAAATCCCGGGTTCAAGCCATTCTCCTGCCTCAGCCTCCCAAGTAGCTGGGACTACAGGCATGTGCCACCACGCCTGGCTAATTTTTTGTGTTCTTAATAGAGATGGGGTTTCACCATGTTAGCCAGGATGGTCTCAATCTCCTGACCTCGTGATCTCCCTGCCTTGGCCTCCCAAAGTGCTGGGATTACAGGTGTGAGCCACCGCTCCCGGCCATTTGAGGGGTTTCTATGCTCTCACAATCACAGTTATAGTGGCTTTTTATAGGCTTAGTAGCAGTTTCCAACTTCTTGATTGCTTTATGAAGACTTACAGTTTGCTATTAGTAATAGGAAGTAATTATTGAATACTGATTGTGTGGTAGGCAGTATGCTTTGTGCTTTACCTGATTTATCTTATTTAACTCTTGCACTTTGAGGGAAGCCCTATTTGACCTGTTTTAGAAGATAGAGAGACTGAAGTTCAGAAAAGGTAAGTAACATTCCTAATGACAGTAAGTGGTAGAGCTGGGATTGCAACTAGATGGGTCTGACCTCTAAGTCCCAGCTCTTTTTTCATACTATAGCGCTCTGAGCCAGGCAGGAGTTGAATGGGATTCCATCAGTTTAGCACTGTTACTTTTGCTTAACACTGTGCCTGGTTATATAATAGGTGCTTGGTAAATGTTGAATAAATTAATAATTGAATCTTTAAAAAATTTTTAAATTGATACATAATATTTTCACATTTATGGGGTAGGGTACATGTGATATTTTGTTATATTCATACAGTGTGTAATAATCAGGTCAGGGTATTTAGGGTATCCATCACTTTGAGTGTTTATTGTTTCTGTGTGTTGGGAACATTTCAAGTCCTCTCTTCTAGCTACTTTGAAATATACAGTACATTGTTGTTAACTATAGTCATCCTCCTCTGTTATCAGATGTTAGAACTTACTCCATCTAACTGTATGATTTACCTATTAACCAACCTCTCTTCATCCGCCTTACTCCCCCACACCCTTCTGGCCTATGTGTAGAATGGATTGAATTGTAACTGGAGTCAGATAAGTTATTCTCTGGATACCATAACTGGAACTTTTTTTTTTTTTCATAAAGATAGTGTTATAAAAGTTTTATAATTTGGCGAGGCGCAGTGGCTCACGCCTGTGACCCCAGTACTTTGGGAGGCCAAGAAAAGAGGATTGCTTTTGGCCAAGAGTTCTAGACCAACCTGGGCAACACAGACCCTGCCTCTACAGAAAAATGAAAAGTTAGTCAGGTATGGTGTTACATACCTGTAGTCCTAGCTACTTGGAGGCTGAGGCAGGAGGATTGTCTGAGCCGAGGAGGCTGAGGCTGCAATGAGCTGTGATCTCACCACTGTACTCCAGCCTGGGCAACAGAGTAAGACCTGTCTCTAAAAAGGAAAAAATATATATATATAGTTTGTGATTATGTTCTTTGCAGGCCTGTCTGTACCATATTTGAGGTCTGCGACAAGAATACAAATGGAGGTCTGCAAATCATAGTTTAAATCAGGGGTTTTCAGTCTTTACACTATTGATGTCTGGGACAGGTTTAGGGGTTTAAGGGACTGTCCTATGCACTGTAGGACATTTAACAGCATCCTTGGCCTCTACCAACTGGAAGCCAGGAGTAACCTTCCTGCCCCAAGCTTGTGACAACCAACAGTGTCTCTAGACATTGCCAAATGTCCTCTGGGGGACAAAATTGTTCCCGGTTGAGAACCACTAGTTTAAATATTTAAATGTTATAGACCATACTATGCCCGCAGCCTGACCTGCTTTCCCATGCAGGGTCCCCAGACTGCTCCACCGACATTGCCTTCTCAGTGCAGAGGTCCAAGTAGCTTGTAGGCTTGATCCAGTCAGTAGCAGTCTGTTGGGGTACAGCAGAGTCTTGCCGGACCCTGACCTGGGATTGACTGTCAGTTTCCTTCAGGAAGCCAGGGTGAGCAGGTTCCCTCCTTTGGTACTGTAGTTTTCCATCTCAGGATTTCTAGATAGTTAGTTCTAAGCACCTCCCAGAACTATACTAGCTGAGTAGCTGGACAGATGGAAGGTGGAAGGAAGCCCAGCTTTCTGGGGAACTCAGTCTGCTTAGACTCCAACTTTAGGTGTCATGGAATGGGAAACTTGAAGCAAAAACAGCTGCAGCCATCTTTCTGTGGTGTTTTGAGATGGATTCTCACTCTAGACCAAGCTGGAGTGCAGTGGTGCGATCTCGGCTCACTGCAACCTCCGCCTTCTGGGCTCAAGCTATTCTCCTGCCTCAGCCTCCTGAATAGCTGGGACTACAGGTGTGTGCCACCACGCCTGGCTAATTGTTTTGTATTTGAGTAGAGATGGGGTTTCGCCATGTTGCCCAGCATGGTCTTGAACTCCTGAGCTCAGGCAGTCTGCACGCCTCGGCCTCCCGAAGTGCTGGGATTACAGGCGTGAGCCACCGCGCCCAGACATTCTCTGGTTTTCTAGGGCAGTGATTTTCAGTTATCACTACCGCATGCACTGTCCCACCCCCACATACCCCTGTAAAAGGAGAGACAGTCCTCTGTGTTTTGCAGGGCAGAGGCCCTTTTTTCATGGGTCAAATAAGATACTGGTTTTTAGGATGAAACCACATTTTACTCATTACGTGGCTCGACTCTGGTGTGGAATGATCCAGTTATCATTTGCAGTGTGTCTGTTGTGGTGGGATGGATTGCAGTGAATGAATCTTCATCCTATAGTGAGAGTAGAGAGGTTTTTATTGGTACCATTGAAGGAAAGGAGTCCCAGACAGTCTCAAATAAAGAGGAGGGCACAGAAAACCCCAATATGGTCCCCAACTGCTTCAGAGAAGAAAGAGTGGACCGGAAGATAGGACATGAGTCGTTTGTCTAGGTTAAGGAGTCTTCAGTTTTTTTGCTAAATGAACCCTTTTGAGAATCTGATGAAAGCCATGATTATTCTTCCCCAGAAAAATGCAGATTCTTGCCCAAAGTTTTGCATATAATTTGAAGAAATTCAAAGGCATACTAAGATGGAAAAATGAAGTGAATCACCACAGTGGCAGTTCTCTGAGAAAAGGACCCTAACTGAGGTTGTGGAAGAATATCATTTGCCAAATATATGATGCCAATATAAGTATGTCTTTTTTCTACTTTTTTGTCTGTTTTCCCCCTAACCTTTTAACATTATCTTGTTTTTTCTTACCTTCTCTGTTAGCCTACTGAAATCTTTAAAGTATTATATAATATATAGATGGATATTCAGTAAGGCTTTTCTAAAATTGATATCTATGAAGAGAGTTAGTTTAAGAATTGCAGGATCACCAGAGAAGGAACTTTAAGAGACGGAAAAATGAAATTGAATAGAATTTGAACTTAAAAGGCCGTTTTATCCAATCATTAAGGGGAAAGTGAAACCAAAGTAATTTTGAGGCCAAGGGAAAAGTTCCCTTTTGCCCTCTGAAGGTTCACTGAAAAATCAACTGACTTAGAAGGCAGATTAATTGGAGAAAAGGCATACAAATTTATGTAATGTATGTATGCACGGGAGCCTTCAGAGTGAAGACCCAAAGATACAGGGGAAAATGCCCATTTTTATGCTTAGGTTCAACAAAGTATGGACATATTGGCCAAAATACGAACGATCTAATGTTAACAGACTGAGTGGGGAAACTCAGCAAGGCCCATCTAGATTTTTCTTGCATTCTCTGAGCATGCATTCTTTTCTTCTGAGTTTGGAGCAGGACCCTCTCTGGCTTGGGGTCTTGTGACCCACAGTCAAACAAGATAGGTCAGGTAATTTCTTTATGATCAGTTTTTACACAGAAAGACTGAGGGAAAGTTAGAGTAATATTTTTCAGTTTTATGACTGGGTTTGGGGAAAAAGGATTCTGGTTTTTGTAACCCACCTTGGGAAAGAGTGATTCTGGTTTCTGTAGCTAGCCTTGGGAGAAAATAGGACTGAGAGACAGGAAGGCAGGAGAAGATCAGAGAAAAACTTGGTTTTGAGGCCTTCAGTTTGGAGTATGTTTTCTGAGGCCCAGCAATAGGTTAACTGTGTCATTCAGCTAGGTAATGGTGTGGTACTAGCACCCAGCTCATCTGAATCCTGGGTGGGTGTGCTCACAGCCACGTACTTCCTACAACCTGCATGGCACATGGAAGGGGTGGGAGATAAGCATGATAGAAACCATGGCTGACAGTATGAAGAAGGATTCAAAATTAATATCAAATAGGAAAGAAATTATTATTTACAGCATTTGTACAAATCTGAAAGCAAAATACTATGAATACTACGAAGTGGTTAGAATGTATTTTTGGTCTCTTAGATTACCAAAAGACTTAACAATAACATGCAGAGGCAGTGAAGTACAGTAGAAAAGGCAGAAGTTTAAATTGGTACAGCATTTTTGGAAAGCAATATAGCAATATATTATCAAATACTCAAATAATTCTTAAACCATTGACACAGTAATTTCACTTAGGGGATCTATCCTTTTTCTTCCTATAATTTGTGTTTTCCTTCTATAGTTAGCATTCTACAAGCAGAGAAGAAGATTCTTAAGATGTTTTTACAGCTTAACATAATTTTTTCAACATTTTTATAATTCAACATTTTATAAAACTTTTTATAGTTTTTTTCCAAAACCTTGAAATGACATGTTAAAATGCTGCATTGAACTGGTTTTTCTTTAGCCTGTAGAAAAGAACTTTGAGTACCGGTCTAGTGGTTTTGACCATAGTGGGTTAGGAAAACAGTGCATTAGCTGTCTGATTGCTATCATGTAAAAATCTGTGAACGACTTTGAGCAGTCACTGGCGGATTATATTGTTCAGGAATAGGAATGGGGCTTTTTTCTTATCACTTATATTTTTTTTTTTTTAAAGGAAGAGGAAATAATTTCTGCCTTATTAAGTGGTGGTTTAAATCATGAAAACCTGGAAGGTTGAGATGAGTCATGATGTGGGGTTCAGTTTATTGGGAACTGACAGGTTTTTATTTTTCTGTTTTTTTTTTTTTTTTTTTTTTTAATGATCTTCTGTTGTAGAGTTGAATTGAATACAGTTCTAGGGGAGTATGATCATGAAATGAATGTTGGCAATTCCTCCTATCATTAATATGTCAGACTTGTCAAAATTCTCTCATCATGTGTATTTGCCAGGTTTATTCAGCTCTTGAAATGAGGCAGCTCTCAAGTATATTCTAAAGCAAACAGGAACTAGTATTTTTCTTCTTTCCATGTAGAGTATCGTCTTCTCCCTTTTGCATATGTATTTCTTGCTCTTTGACTTTAGGTGTTATTAGATAGTGTGATTCTAATTTTTATGGAGGAAGGAAACACTAGTCAGGTTTTTGTTTGTTTGTTTGTTTGTTTAATTTTACTTCTGAATCAAGAGTTTTCTGTATTCTTAAATTAGGCATTAAGCCGTTGCTTTGTGGTCTTTAAGAGGAATTCTGTCCTCCTAAATGCTACTTTTGTTTTTATTCTTAGTTGGTGAGTTATTCAGCTGTACCTTTTTATTGTTATTACCGGAACTCCAGGGTATTTCTGCTGCAGTAGTTTTCTGGATAATGCTAAGTGCTCTTCACATCCCCGCTATTTAATTGGTGTTTTTGAACAGCTGTCTTGGCAATTAACTACCAAGTTCCCTTGCTGTGGTTACAGTTAACTTTAAATGAATTTCACTCCTGATGAGCCGAGTGAAATGTAAGGTGTCCAAGATTGGCATTGTCAATTCCTGGAATCTCGTAAACTTTGCAGAAGGTACTGTGCCAGGCTAAAGGAATGGCCCATTTATGACATCTGACTTAGATTGTTTTATTAACTTAATTAAAAATAATTTTATTAGCTTTTTAACCCACTAAATGGAGAAGATTATATCTCCTACGGATATTTAGATACAATAGAATTTGCGTAACTATGCTTTAGAGGTGGAAATGCTTTATGAACATGTTGTTGGAATCAGCAGGTTATCAGTTCTTGCATTATCATCCCACCATCTGCTGCAGCTGGCTCTGGAAGGGCATCTATAGCCGGGAGGACACTCTGGGCAAATGTATATAACACCTAAGATTCTGGCTCTAAGTCCCTATGGCTTCTCCTGTTTTCTTAGCTGGGCTGGAGTATGTGGATTTCAGAGGTCCGATTACTTTTCATTTCACAACTCAAATTGGAAGCAGACTTAAGTGACTTGTCATGACCCCTTTTCCCTTAGTTCCATCTTGCTTCTTTGTTTGGTCTTCCAATAATGGGGGTATCTGCCTCAGGACAGTTCTATCTCTAATACCTATACAGAAGCTCCTTCCCCTGGCACAGCATCCTCATTGTTGGTTCCTGAGGATTCCATGTTGCTCTTGACCCACATTGATGCATACAGTCAGTGAGGGTGGCCCAAGGGAAGCTTGAACTGCCTTTAGAGCCAGATTTTCAAGATTTCTTCCACAAATCATAATAAGGGCTGTTGTATGGGAAGGATCCCGACAAGACTGTGCAGGTGGCCCTCTCTATCTGACCAGCTTCAGCTGGAGCAGCTCTATTTTTTTTTTTTTTAACTTTTATTTTAGGTTCATGGGCACATTTACAGGTTAGTTAATAGGTAAACTCATGTCACAGGGGATTGTTGTAATATTATTATATTGTGGTAATATTATTGCACCCAGGTACTAAGCCTAGCACCCAGTAGTTATTTTTTCTGCTCCTCTCCCTTTTCCCACTCGCTACCCTCAAGTAGGCCCCAGTGTCCATTGTTCCCTTCTTTGGGTCCATGAGTTCTCATCATTTGGCTCCCACTTATAAATAAGAACGTGGTGTTTGGTTTTCTGTTCCTGTGTTAGTTTGCTAATGATAATAGCCTCCAGCTCCATCTGCTTCCACAAAAGATATGATCTTCTTCTTTATTGTGGCTGCATAGTATTCCATGGTATATATACACCATATTTTCTTTACCCAGTCTGTCATTGATAGGTATTTAGGTTGATTCCATGTCTTTGCTGTTGTGAATAGTTAAGCAGCTTTATTTTTATCTCTTTTATTTGTGACATTCTGCATTTGGTTTCAGTAGGGAAATAATGTTGGCTACTTTTAAAAAGTTTGAGGTTTATAGTAGTAGACATTAGAATATGCCCTCTGACAAGAATTTAAGCTGTTTTATAATCAGTAGCTCAGGAACCTAGAGGCAAAAATAAAAGCTATTTAGCTGATAGTGCCTCACCTGTTTTGCTCTCATGCTCTCCAAGATTGGAGATTTTATAGTCTCTTCTTGCAGTCATTTCAGTCATAGGTACTGTCAATATGTTCCTAGATTCACAAATGTTCCTTCAGTTTTTCTTGTTTTCCTATTGGATTTCTCTTAGCAAATATTTTTGGGCCTACATTTGTAAGGCAATGCTGGCTGGAGAATATAGAAGTGAATGAAGCCGTCCCTAGCTTCAACAAGTTTACCTTATTTATAAAAGGGTATAAATTGCTGTAACACAGAGAATGGGAAGCACGATTAGAATGGTGCCATTGGGGGCCCAGGGGAGAGACTGCACCTCTGATTGGAAGAAGAGAGCAAGGGGAAGATGAGTGGAGGACAGCTTTCTAAACCCGAGTACCTTAAAGTATGCTACAGATACAGTGGTCAAAGGAGAAATGCTGGTTTGGGGAAAATGTTTGAGATGAGTTATGCAGGTGGAAATAACCGTTAAGCAGTGTAATGAGACAGTAATGCTAGGGAAGGTGAAGAATTTAAGGCTGTGTATGTGTGCACACATGCGCGTGGTAATTTTGTCTTTTATTCACATGTTTATTGAATACTGTGTGTCATTTATTATGCTGGACACTGAGGATACAGTGGTATCCTCATACAGGACATATGGACACTAACAAGGACGTCATCCCTGCCCTCATGGAGCTTGGTCTGATGGGGAAGAAAGGTGCGCAGCACGTAGTTACACTGATGAGACAGAGAGCTTTAGAGGGCCTGTGGTTTCTTTCCTTTACTGCTGTGTTTGTAGTTTTGGTATAGTGTCTGGACCATGGCACACATTCCATGTATGTTTATAGAGTGAATCAAAGAAATGTAATAGATGTTACTAAAAAAAGAAACACAGGTTGCTATGTAAACATGTAAGTGAGGCTGGAGGGAGAGCAGTTAGAGGTTATTAAAATACAGTAGTCTAATTGGTAGGGTTTGGACTTGGATGGTGGTTGTAGGAAGGACTGCAGTGAACAAATGTTTACACTTTTGAGGAAATACAGTTGATAGGATTACTTGGATCAAAGGATTGAGGGAGAAAGGGGAGTAAGGATTTACTCAGGTTTCTGGCTTTATCATATGGGTGAATGGTTCTGGTTTGCTACAGGGACTTTTTGGAGGCGGAGCAGTTTGGGGAAATTGAGATGGAAGATGAGTCCATTTTAGGATATGATGAGTATAGTGCCTTAAAGACATTCAGGTTATGTTAGTAGGAATAATACTGCATAAAATTACAAAAGGATAAGTTGTATAGAGGCCAAAGAAGCTGAGGGCAAACTCTTAAGGAGCATGCTTATTTCAAGATGGAGTGAGGCACAGGAACCGAAGAGGGAGCAGGTGGGTCATTTTTTAAACAAATACCATTGCATCAAATGTTTGCAGGATGAGAGTTATGCAAGACTCAAATGACTCACACTTATTTTTAGTAGCATTTGAATATTCCAATGTAGCAAGAAACAGAAACACTGGACAGTCTCTTACAGTTTGATCTGCTACGATGACAATAAAGGTAATTTATGAAACAATTTTTTTTAAGCTTTAGGACTTAAGAACAATTGTTGTGTCTCATCCATGGCAGTTCTGTCCTATACGTCTGGCCTTAACTATCTTTTCACAGCTTCCTAGCTGGGGGAGGTGATTGTCAAATTATAATTGGGTGAGAGGATGTAAACTGTAAATTGTGCAGTTTGCAAGTAGAAATTAGGGTGGCTCCACATATGTAAGCTAAAATAAATAATATAGAAGTAAACTGTTAGTAATTTATCAACCCCTTGCCATCTTGAGAATCATAATAATGTATATTTGTGAAACAACTGAATGATTTGCAGGCAGCAGATATAATGCTTATGCAGAGTTGCTGGGAAACTGCTTTATTCACACAAGGAACTGAGGGACATTAGAGACTTGAGCTGTCACCTGAGAGTATCACTCAGCTCTTGGAGTTTTCAGTAAGATTTCTTTCCCCTTATACAGCGAATACTGTTCTCCTTTCCTCCCCATCCATTGATTTCTGGGTATCTACTTGGTCTGACACAGTAAACAGGCTCTATTCTCTTTTTTCAGCAACATAGAAATATTGTTCAGCTTGTCCTGATAGAGTACAGCAACCTGCTGATTAAGGGATGAACAATTTTAAAAGTATTTTGTACAGTGGTTCAGAGAAGATTAGAGAGGATTGAGTATAATAGTGTGGTTTGGATGCTTTGCTTTTGCCAAAATTGGCAGTTGTTTCAACCATTCTTAATTTTTTCATCTAAAATTGCACAGTAATTCAACCCTGCTAAACACTTTTAAGTATTTGCATAGAGGTGAGATAGTTTTCTATTGATTCTTTTAATTTGTAAGAGTAAATTAAGTTTATTTTTATAGTTTCAGTAATAAAATGAATTCTACAAATATATACAGATTTCCAGGTTCTTTGTGTATAATGCTACAGAAAAACTGGTTGGTTTGGTTTTTTTTCCAATGCATCAGTAGTAGTAACCCTTATGTTTGAACTTGAGGTAATTTTGTCGGTTGATAATACATTGAATTCTTAGGGTAGCATCAGATTTTGCTTTATGAGCCATTTAAGAATATTGATTAGAAAAGATTTGATTTTCTTCTTAGAGGCATGTGATTAACATAAAAATACCTTGTTTGTGTTGTGACCACACTGTGTGTTTGTGATAAATTAAAAGAATAGGAGCCTGGTGCAGTGGCTCACTCCTGTAATCCCAGCACTTTGGAAGGCAAAGGGGGGCAGATCACAAGGTCAAGAAGTTGAGACAAGCCTGACCAACATGGTGAAACCCAGTCTCTACTAAAAATACAAAAATTAACTGGGTGTGGTGGCGCGTGCCTGTAATTCCAGCTACTCAGGAGGCTGAAGCAGGAGAATCACATGAACCCGGAAGGTGGAGGTTGCAGTGAGCCGAAATCACACCATTGCACTACAGCCTGGGTGACAGAGTGAGACTCTGTCTCAAAAAAAAAAAAAAGAATAGGTTAAAATTTAAAGAAGTCTTAGGCTTTTGACTTTGTGTTATTATAATTTAATGTATAGAGTGAGTATAAAATGTTTAGGGTTTCTTGGTTTTAGTTGGAAGATTGGAGAGAATATATCAGGCATTGAACTTTGAATGTTTACATTAGTAGAATAATTTTTTAATTGAATATTTTACTTAACTAGTCCTGCTCAGCAAATCCTGTGTTATGTGTTGCTATCTTCAAATGTTGGATAGAGAAATCACTTAAAATATATATTTTATTTAGATACGTAATTAGACTGCTACTTATCTTTTCAGTTACTGTTTAATCAGAAAATGTAATCATCTCAGTTCAAATGAAAATCTCTAACATATGGCATAGATGCTGTGGGTGTTATGGAATCTATAAGAAGAATCAATGCTGTTGGTATATTAAATGTATTTCCTCTAAAAATAATTTTGGAAGTTACAAACACTCCTACAGATTTAACACTTTTGTTGCTCTGTGACTAATGAGGAAATAATTTTTTAAAAAAAATTTATGTAGTTAGGGTTTTAGAGCTGTTTTAAATTTTGCCTGAGATAACTCATATCCTATTTGTGAATTATTTAGAGGACTTTTAATTAAAGTAACTCAAACCAACTTGGTTAGCTAAGAAAGATCCTAGTCATGGCCTGTGATAGATTCTTTATGCTCATAATGGTAGCAAACTAATATTTTTTGATTTAGGGGTTTTTCTAAACAGTGGTGTCTTACTTTGTTTAAGCAGACACTGTCCTTTGTCAGTGATTCTTTTTTCTAAAAGCTTAGCTAAAAATCTGCGGAGAGCCCCAAATCTATCTTTTTTTCCCTCTATATTCAGCTTTTCATTTTGGACAACAGGCTAGTAGAATTTTAAACTGTGACCTTAGTATTACTAATGCATATTAAGGTCACAGCAAGTATACAGAAGGAAATGAGTGATTTTTTTTAAAAGCTTTATTGATATATAATTTGCATATCATAAAATGTACCTGTTTTGCTGGGCGCGGTGGCTCACGCCTGTAATCCCAGCACTTTGGGAGGTCAAGGCAGGCAGATCATGAGCTCAGGAAATAGAGACCATCCTGGCTAAACAGTGAAACCCCGTCTCTACTAAAAATACAAAAAATTAGCTGGGCGTGGTGGCAGGCGCCTATAGTCCCAGCTACTTGGAAGGCTGAGGCAGGAGAATGGCCTGAACCCGGGAGGCAGAGCTTGCAGTGAGCGGAGATCGCCCTCCAGCCTGGGCAACAGAGCAAGACTCCGTCTCAAAAAAAAAAAAAGAAAAACAAAATTACCTGTTTTAAGGATATGGAGATACTTGATTTTTACGTTAAACAAAATCCCTGGGAAATCACCTAGACGGTTACTTTTAACAAATGCGAATTTTCAGATGCTCCACCTTTTCTTCTCCCTAGATTTTGGTTCATTAGGACTCACACTTTTCTAAGTATTAGGAGACTTGTGAAAACGAAAGTCTCTGAAATCCCCGTCCTTTTTAACCTTTTAATTGTAAGGAATTATTTCTGGATTATATATATATATGATATTTCAGTTTAAAAACCTGAAAGCTTCCAGTATCAGATTACTGTAGTGAGAAGCATTTTAATCTGTGCAGGAAAGTGTAAATGGACTTTTCTGCATGCTGAAGTTACAGTACAACAGAGGATTCTCACTGTAGTTTTACAAAATAAAAATTGGCCTTAGCTTTAAAACCGGATTTTGCTTGGGGATGGATTTACTGCTAGAATTTTGTAAAAGGTTATGTAAAAATATTTCCATTATTTTCCTTGTCAGTTTTGTGATACTTGTACCGGAGTGCTTTGTTATTGTAAGCTGAAACTTCAGTGCACAGTGCACTGTGGGTGGAAAAGCTTTAAGACATTCTAGACCCTAAACAGCCATGGCCATTTGACTGTCGAGTTTGTAAACAAAAAACGTTCTCTCCCCTTTTTCCTAAGGTGTGCCTGTAGCAAGGACAGCAGAGTCCTCCCTGTAGCTCTTGCTTGTGGTCTTGGTATGCGGGGAGTTTACCAGGAACTTCTTATGTGGACCCTCTAACGGCATAAAAGCTTCTTTTTTCTTTCTCACATGTTCTTGTATTCTTAGGGACATTTTTTAGCTCAGAGTAACCTATGATAGGAAAAGAAGATAACTTCTAGAAGTGGGAAGTTTTGTAATATGACAGATTCTCAAGCAGGGTGTCACTTCCTCATTCTCTACCATCTGATTTAAGTTTCGTACCTCTAGAGAGCAGTGGCAGTAATTGTATAATTTTTTGGCAGCTGAACAATGTTTTGACTACGTTGCTTTAGTCTCCAAAGTAGACAGTTCAGATTTTTTTTGAAAAGAACTTTCTCAGAAAGGCAGTATAGTGTATAAAGTGTTGAGAGTACAGGCTTAGAGGCCCTTAAAGAGGTCTGTGCTCCATGCTTCTCATTGTATGGTCTTGGGGATATTATTGTCTTTCTGATTCTCTATTCGTAAAGTCTAAATATCAATACCTACCTCATAGGGTCATTCTGAGGATTAAATAAGACCAAACCTAGAATTTAGTGGAGGCTCAAATATTTGCTAAATACATTTTGAAAGAATCAGACTGGTAGATGAGGGATAGATAGGAGCAGGGAATTCCTGGAGTAGATTGGATCTTGTTGCCATTTGGTTAAGTCTTCTGGTTTCCCACTGTATTTGCATAATATCCATGAAGCCAGATTTTGTGCCTTTGAAAAACACTTGGATTAGAATTTGGTGTATAAGTTTGCTGAAATGCTGTAACAAAGTGCAACTAACTGGATGATTTATACAACAGGTATTTATTGTCTCACTGTTCTGGAGGGCAGACCTCTGAAATCAAGGTGTTGGCAGGGTGGATTCTTTGTGAGGGCTGTGAAGGAAGGATCTGTTCCAGGCATCTTCCTGACTTTTAGATAGCCATCTACCTGGAGTTGTGACTCTAGGTGTGTCTGTCTCTAAATTTCTCCTTTTTATAAGAATACTTGTTGTACTGGATTAGGACCTACCCCAATGGCCTTATCCTAACTTGATTGCTACTACAAAGACCCCCCCCTCTCTAGATATGGTCACTTTCTGAGGCACTGGAAATTATGACTTTCACATATGAATTTTGAAGGGACACAATGTAATCCATAATAGATATATATCAGACGTGAAAATGAAACAGACTTTTACTTCCAACATTTTCATTTTTTAAATTGTGCTTATTTATTAAACTTTGATGTAAATTAATGGTATAATCTTTTTTCTTTTACTGAGACCAGACATTCATTTACCTAAACTTAAGTGAAGTATATGTAGCACTTGAAAAAAATTGGTGTAATTGAACAAAAATTCCTTATTTCCTTGTCTTAGTTACTTTGTATGTTACTATTGAGAAGGGAGGAATGTTTGAGTTTGAGTGACTGAAGTATCAAGGAAGAAGTTGAATTCTCTGGAGGCTGACTTAAAGTCATTTTGGCATTTAAACTGGTTTCAGGAATGGTACATAAATGCTAAATATAGAATTTACTGGTGTACATGTTGTGTGAAATCTTACGTGTATTAGTTTTCTAGGGCTACCATAACAAGGTAGCACAAACTGGGTGGCTTAAGATAACAGAATATTTTTCTCTCACAGTTCTGGAGTCCAGAAATCCAAAATCAAGATTCGGGCAGGATCACGCTTGTGAAGGCTCTGGGGAAGAGTACTTTTTTGCCTTTTCCAGTTTCTGGTATTTACTGTAGTCCTAGGAATTCATTGGCTTGTGCAAAATAATTCCAATCTCTTCCGCTGTCTTCATGCAGCCTTCTGGTGTGTATCCATATCTTTTTTTTTCTTATATAAGGATACCAGTCACTGGATTTAGGGCTTAACCCTAATCTAGTATGACCTCATCTTGATTATATCTGCAAAGACCCCATATCCAAATAAAGTCACAATGGCAGGTATAGGTTGAGTATTCCTAACCTGAAAATCTAAAATGCCCCCAAATTTGAAACTTTTCAGCTCCTTTTTGAGCTCTCAAAAGAAATGCACTTTGGAGCAATTTGAATGTCAGATTTTTTGATTAGGGTTGCTCAACTAGTATGTATTTTGCAAGTACCCTTAAATAAAAAAATAAATAAAAATTCTGAAACACTTCCTGTCTCAAGCATTTTTAATAAGGTAAATTCAGCCTTTACTGGGGTTAGGACTTAAACATATTTTTGGGGGAACATAATTCAACCCACAACACTTGTCCATTGCTTCTTAAAATCACATTTACTCTTAATTTCTCTCTTAAATTCTCCAGTTGTTCTGACTAGTAAATGGACAGCCTTGTTCCCACACATCAATGTACTTGAGTGTGACAACTGAGAACTCTCCCACTTTCCTGTATGTTAGCCTGTTGCCTTGGTTTTCCAGGTACATAATCATGCTTCATGTTTTCACTCTTTGTCCTTCTGTTCCAACAGTTTGTTGGAAATTCTTAGGTTGTTTTTGGTTTCTTGTTTTCTTTACCAACTCAGTATCATAAGTTGTATTTAAAATTATTGAACTTCCTATTTTATGACTTATAACAGATTTTATCTCCAGGAACTTTTTTGTAATTGGAATGCATATTGACTTACTACTGAATACTTATTACTAATACCACTTTCTGTTGAGACAACAATATTCTCCACAGAATGAATGGTATGAGCAAATGCATTGGAATAAAAATGTTTGAGACTTGATTTGAAAGCGTATTCACAGCTTTTGCTGGCTGTGAAAAATATTATGCTTTATTGGGAAGTAAGGCTGAAAAGGTAGAGATTTTGCATAGGTTCACCTCCAAGACCGGCCTGTCAATGAAACATAAATAAATTGGGGAGATCGTTATTTTGACAAAGTATTACGTGACTTTACTGTTTAAAATATGTTGGCGTGTGTCTATAAAGCGAAAATAAGCTATTGATCATGTATACTTTTTAAAATAAGTGATTTGAGTTTTCGTGGGTATGCACTGAAGGAACTATCTTTTAAATTGTCTAATTGTGGATATTAATTACCTTTTCCATTCTCAATATTTGTGTGACATATAATAAAATGTTTTGTTCTCATTTTTTTCTAACGTGTTCATTTTGCTCTATAAACTTCATGGCCTTTTAAAAGGCATCTGGGAAAATGTCAGGGTTGTTTCTTTTTCTTTTTCTTTTTCTTTTTTTTTTTTTTTTTTGACAAATTGGAAATGCCACATGCAGATGCTTCTTAGGAAGAATAAAACGTTGTTATTCTGAGTCTAGGTTTGAATTTTAAACATTCATCTCGTTTTAGTATAAAGTGTTTTATTTACCAAGAACTTCAGGAGGCTTTCTTGTCACCTGAATGGCAAGTTAATTCGGAAGGAACATATCAAAATATTAAAATGAGAAAAGTTGGGAACCAGCATTAGCTGAGTCACAATCTCCTGCTTAACCTCATTTGCCAGTGCGCACTGAGAAGAACTGCTTCTTGCCAAAACATCTCTCTCTTCAGCTTTCAGTAGGAAGCAGTGTCCTTTGGCTTACAAAGAAGTGGTAACAGAACTAAGTGAAGATGAATGAAGCAATTTGAAATTGGCATTAGTAGATGTAGTTTCCTCTTTTTTTAAGCAATTAAAATTTAAAAACCCGCAGCACTGTGATTGGCATTTTTGACATTTAGCTTGTGCTAAACTAAGTATCAGGGACTTAATGTAATTGCTGTATCTTGCTAAGACCTGCTGTACAGATACTTCTTAGGTCATAAAATGAATGCTTATTAGATTGTTTCTCATGAACACTAAGGACCAGTGTAGAGATCATTTATTACCAAAGTATGATTATTAGCATTTTATGCCAAAGGAATTATTTCTGCATACCCCCTTCAGTATTTTTATATACTCAGAAATGACATTAATAAATATCTAATTAAACAGATGAAGGCAATTTCAATAGAAATCTGAAAAGCTGGTTATATTTTATAAAGTTTACTCTTTATGCTGTATTAAGTATAGTAAATCCTTTTAGGTAAAGTTGTCTTAAAAGAGATTTTTAATAGAAAGATCTCCTTGGCCGGGCGCGGTGGCTCAAGCCTGTAATCCCAGCACTTTGGGAGGCCGAGACGGGCGGATCACTAGGTCAGGAGATCGAGACCATCCTGGCGAACACGGTGAAACCCCGTCTCTACTAAAAAATACAAAAAACTAGCCGGGCGAGGCGGCGGGCGCCTGTAGTCCCAGCTACTCCGGAGGCTGAGGCAGGAGAATGGCGTAAACCCGGGGGGCGGAGCTTGCAGTGAGCTGAGATCCGGCCACTGCACTCTAGCCCGGGCGACAGAGCCAGACTCCGTCTCAAAAAAAAAAAAAAAAAAAAGAAAGAAAGATCTCCTTACTGTACTTTGTCCTTGACTCTGCATTTTTCTTCATAGTTATTGATATAATTATCTTTAATTTTTTCACAAAGTAATTTTTTATCCTTTGACACGTGAAAAGACTAATCACATAATTACAGTGTTTTCATCATGCTACTGCCCTACTCTAACATTTTGAGTTGTTTACAGTGCCTACAAAGTCCAAGCTTAACATCCATATATGTACAAGGTTGTCTAAAGTTTTGAGGAGAGAGAAGTATATGTTATCATATATGCTTGTACAGCTACTGCTAATTTATCTTTCTGTTTCTTCTTCTCTAGGCTCCAGAGCTAAATCTGCAGTTCAGCTGGGCTAGTCATTTTATTACAGCAGAACATCCTGTTTCCCTCAGCCTTTCTAGAATACCCTGTTCCCTCTGTTTGTTTTCTTCCTTTCTTCAAAGGCTAACTCAAAGCTCAGGTTTCTTGAAAGGAGAAACTTGTCCTAATCAGTCCAACTCAGAAAAGTCTTTTCATCTTCTGGTCTCTAAGAAATAATCTGTTCTACTCATTTCGTGTTCATGCTTGGCTGAGCTCATCTTTTACATCCTCTAAGAAGCTTTTCTAGACTTCGATTTTTCTTATTTGTCTTATATCTTATTTATATTGTTTATAGGTGGATCCTTCTACTCTTTCAAGCATGTACGTTCTTGTTAAATAATATTTTGCGTTACAGTTTTTTTCTTTATCTTCCACAGTACCTTATATACTACTTTCAACAAAAATTAGTTAATGTTTGTTTGCATTTGAGTTGGAATGTCATGTGCTTGAGAGAATAAACCTTAGAGAGATTCCTTAGTCTGACCTCTGGTTTGAGTCTCAGGAATATACTTACATCCAGGTTCTGTCCTTTGAGGATATCACAGACTAGTCCCTTTTTCACATGATGTCCTTTAAATATCTGAGTAATACCTGATACTTTAACATTTATTATGTGATATGTCCTGTGCTAAGCATTTTGTAACTAAAATAATGAAGATTTTTGTTATGCATTATAAATTGTACTTAGTAGCCTTCAAATACACCACAATCTGTGCAGTTAGTCAAATTCAACAGCAGTTCATTTTTGCAGAATCTATGAAGTGGGGCAAGCGTCCTTCAATTATCAGTAAATTTAGCTCTTGCAGGCAGGTAATGCATTGCACTCCATTTCCAATCAATAATATGTGATGAAGAGCATCCAGAGAACTATATAAAAATTATTATGAAGAAATATCTTGATTTGATTTGAGGACGTTAAATATGAAAACACAGAAGTATAAAAATGATACAAATATATTGGCTTCTGCAAAAATCTGAATGAGGAAGCTCTTAATAAGTAATATGTTTCCTGTGGCAGAGGGAAGTAATTTTTTTTTTAATAAGGTCTTCTCTCCCTGAAGACCTGATTATAATTTTTAAAAGATAAGTCTTTATGCTATATTAAGTATAGTGAGTGCTTTTAGGTAAAGTTGCCTTAAATTGGGTTTTAGTAGAAAGATCGCCTTCCTGTACTTTGTCCTTGATCCTGTGTTTTCCTTCACAGTTGTTAAAATAATTATCCTCGTCCCAAATTTTGCTAAGGCCTAAAACAGAACAGTAGTATATACAGTAATGAATATGCCAGGCTGATGTTGGTATTCATTGTGGCTAGATTATTTTATTTTAATTTTATTTTATTGTATATATATATATAGAGAGAGAGAGAGAGAGTTTTAAAATAAATGCAGCAAGGTCAGTAATCACACTGTCAAGACTAAAACCAGAGTAGTCAATGAATAAAATAGTTAAAATCTATTATAGGGTTATAGTTGATTATTAGCTTTCTTGTGTTGTAAGACTAGAAAAAAATGTATACTATTAGCTTCATGTTATAAAAATTATAAACAATATACTTCAAATATTAATGTGAATTGCTGTCTCAAAGGCTAATTCATTGATCAAGAAATGCAGTATATTAGTCACAGTTTCAGAATGTATTATGGTGACTTTAAAAAAACCGTTTGTATTATCTGTGATTTCAAATTTCTTTGTAAATGTCTATGATGTACTATATAGTTAAAATTAACAGACTGAAGTATTTTTTGGGGGGGGGTGTAAAAGTAGCACATTTTAAACACAAGAACCACATCAAAAATGATGAAATTGAAGAAATAAAAAAAAATTTGTATCTTATTATTTTGTGTAGTCAAAGCTTTATTGTGGCACAGTGATGTAAAATGTGTGGTGCCAGATACTAAAAATTACATTTTAAGATATATGTCTACTGACTGCCAAAATTTACTTATAGCTCAAGAAACACACCTGTAAGTTGTTTTTTTAAAAAAAAATTTTGGAGGGTTTTTTTTTGAGACAGGATCTTGCTCTGTTGCTCAGGTTGGAGTGCAGTGGCATGATCATAGCTCACTGCATCCTCAATCCCCTGGGCTCAGGTGCATCCTTCCTTAGCCTCCCGAGTAACTGAGCCTATGAGTGTGTGCCACCATGTCCAGCTAGTTTTTATGATAATCAGTTTAAACTTTCTATGTATTTTAAGTGTGGGAGTCAAATGGTGTTTTCACTTTTTATTATAGCATTTTGACTATAATTAATTGCAACTTATAAAATGATTAATATTTTAGTCTAATATATTAGAGAGGACTTCACATTTCCAAGGTTGCAATTTTCTTTCACAGAGGGGAAAGATGTACATGGTAACTTTATTATAAAATCATGTTTTCCTTTTTACTTGCATTTTAAAATGTTCCTAATTTCTTTTTCTGATGTTTCCTCATTACTGGAGCATTCTTTAAAGTCCATGTATCTTATCTGTATATTGTGCAGATGGTGCAGATATAGATTTGATGCTTACGTTTTAGAGCCTACTGGGTTCCTTTTTCCAGACTCATGAGTAAAATAAGTCACTTTTCCTCTCTTACAGCAGAAGTCTTCTCTAGGGAAGACAGGAACAGGTGAATAGAATAGTTTATCCAAAGGTGTAACCTGTTCTCTAGTCATTGCATGTAAAATGAATCCCAAGGACTGATAATTTTAAGAACACAATGGAATGAAATACAGAGAAACATATTAGCACAATCTCAAGAAAAGAGAAAATTTCAAAGGTCTGGTCATGTTTTAGAAAAACGTGGAAAATTTGATCATGATAATTTCACTTTTCCTTTACTGAACTTGAAATACTTGGCTTAGGATTTTAAAGACCATTTAGTCCTGATTTATTTCTGAAGTGAGTCTGCCAAGTATTCATTTATACAAATTACTTAAAAAATCTCCTCCCCAATGAGGTCTGGTGGCAGCATTTGAAAATAATAGGGAAATTCTAGTGGTCTTAGTCACAAATACCAGCTCCCTGTTGCCAGTGATAGGTCTTTATCACATCAGCATCTCCTGTGAAGTCTTTTTTCTCACTCATTTGGTCTCCTGGTTCTTTATAGTGCTGTTTATGATTCAGTTATTATAATATATAAGATGATATTATGAGGTGCAGTCTATATTATAACTTACCTATTGCATGACTTAGATAAAGACAGTTTCCCAAACACCTGAGGTACACAAGAAAAAAAAGTCATATGCTGAATTCTCTACATCGTTTTACAAGGGAAGTGGTTCTCTAGAGCAGTGGCTGCCGAATGAACGTGCGTGTGCATGAGGGCCATGATGGGAGGGGAATTTTTAATTTACCTTAATAGTATTTTTGAATTACAGAAAGTTTTAGTTGTCTCAAAATAATTTGTTC
The DNA here is from genome assembly GCF_043159975.1 of Macaca nemestrina. NCBI lineage: Eukaryota > Metazoa > Chordata > Mammalia > Primates > Cercopithecidae > Macaca > Macaca nemestrina. The sequence continues at coordinate 13,374,855 of NC_092132.1, read as the reverse complement.
TTTTAAAGTGGTTTAGAAATGAGTGACAGTTCCGGGGTCATTAGCTTATGTTCAAGCATTGATATAACAAAAGCAGTTTTCAAAAAGACAATTTAACAGTGCTCCTTGGTGTTTCATGAATATTTGTTCAGGTTGTTAAAAGTCCTTTACAGGAAATATTTAGCTTATAAATAGGCTAATAAAAGGGAAGCTGTAAGTTCAGTTTCTTTTGTGCTCTTAGTTTTAAAGGAAGCTGTTACCAGAAACACAGATCTCCGTTTTTAAGGTAAAATACTACTATACATGGCTAGCTTTGTTACTTTGTGTATTTACCAAGATTTTCTCTGAGACATGGAAGTAATTTCCTATAGAAAGCTCCAAAGATATTGATTGATTGGTTGAAATGCACTCTAGAAATGGAAACTGTCTCCATAATGACTTTGCCAACTGTTTTCCTTACAAATATAGGGAAACACTTTATTTTTGCCAACAAGTGCTTTTGTTAGACTGCATTTTAGTAGGACTCTTAGAACATGTTAGTGCTTAGTACTATTGTAAATTCACTCTCAGTTCTATTATAAATTGTGGATAGTCTGATTTGCCTTATGCCTTTCCTCTGTTTTTCTCCCTCTTAATCATGATCCCTAACGTTTATCTTAGACTGCTACGTAACTACTACCGTCCTCAGAAACATATTAATTATGCAAAGTAAATTTCAATGTAATAGTACCATGGTTTGCATTAAAGAAGAAAGTCACTGCTTACATCTTTTTTAAAAAAAATTACAACAATGAAAATGTTCTGTTTTTAATTCTAAGAGTACTACTGACATTGTAGAAGACATTAGTTAATCTTTTATGTATTACAAAAGGGAATCACATACTGTTTCAGTTTTTATTTTTGCATCATCTGATTACTTACCTCTGTAGATTGGGACACTGAGGCGGTATAGTCTCCTTGCCAAGACTCTGCCAGCTGAGCGCATTGAAGATGGTCTGTGACATGCAGGGTCCAGGGATATGGTCTTGAAAATAGGGATGAACCTTGCAGTGTTGTACAGTGGTGGGGTAGAGGTATGAGTACTTTTCTCTCCTGGTTGCAGCTCTGGTTTCTCTTTCATCCATTGGGTTGTTTCCTATTTTGCAAACTAAGCCAGGATCAGATGAGATGAAAAGGGAATTATATTATCTGACTTTAATATTTGTGTTGTTTTTTTTTTTCAAATGATGGTTCTAGAAGCTTTTCCAATGAAATCTCTCAGAATAATATTTTCCAAAAGCCGGGATTACTCTGTATTTTATTGCTCTAGTCTTTGCATAACTCTGCTGAGTAATATTTAATTTTTTTCCAATAAATATGATAAAATATAGTAAAGTTAAATCTAAATGTAAGTCTGTAACTTGACTACTAATAAGTAGGATAATGTCTAAAATTAAAACTTTTTACCTTAAAAATTGTAATAGTGGGAAAAAATCAGATACAGTGTATAAACCAGTTAGTTGCCTCAGGAAAAAAAGGTGCTGTTTTATTTTTTTCTACAGTTTCCCAGAATTGTTTGGAGAAGTGTACAAGAGTTTTGTCTGTGTTATGCCTATTATAGAGCAAAGTTATTGCAATGTAAGGAGAAGACCATCTTTTAAAACAGAATTGGAGCTTTAATTCCATTTATTGCTTTGTTGTCCTCTTTTTCCATAAGGTTTATGTGCCTAGGAATTAAAATCAAGTAGTGAAATTGAAAATGAAAGGAGAGAAGGTTTACGATTATATGTGGAAAGAATCGTGTAATAAAATACTCCTCTAATGGATTAAAATCCTTTTAAAAGGAACACTTTTCTGAAGATAAGATTATTTTGTTCCTTTTCTTTTGACTCCATATCTAATTAGTCACCAAACTCTTTTCATGTTTTCCCACTTTTCTTTCAAAGCTCTGGGATACTAGAATATGCATTTTGTTTTTCCCATGTGCCATCCTGCCTAGTGTTGCTTGTGTTGTTCCATTTGATTACAGTTGTCCTTCACTGTCTCTAGTTTATTCCTTTTAGTTCAGTCTTACTCGTTCTTCAGGGGAGTCCTCAGTATCCAGTTCAAGTTCCATGTCCTGGGTAAAACTTCTTTTCACTTTAGCCAGAAGTTGTTTTCTCTCCTTTGAACCTCTGTGGTGCTTATGGCCGTGCAGTCTATTTGACATGGGAGAGCCTTTGTCCTAAAATGTCCAAATTTTGTTTCAAAACTTAAGTTTTAAACCTTTTTCTTTTAAAGTATGTAGTCACCTTTTTAAGTCCTTGTAGTTGTCATTTGTAGCATAGTGTGCTAAAATAACACCTATATTACAGGCTTTATATATAATATGTGTGTGTGTATATATGTATAAATACAGAATTATATATAATACGTGTGTGTGTGTGTGTGTGTGTGTGTGTGTGTGTGTGTGTGTGTATTGCTCTTGTCTTTGGGTAGCTCTGCTGAGTAATATTTAGTTTTTTTCCGGTAAGATAATATGCAGTACACATACATATTTAGCTTTACTGCGTGTGACATATATGTGTATATACACACACGCACACATTATATGTAAATTGTTTTGGTACCTGGAAAGGATATGTGTGAGTGGAACTGTAATATTGCTAAGTATTTTTGATTGTGTGAAGTAAATGTCTTGTTCTCACATCAACTGAATGAGTAACTTGACTTTTAATTTTAACCTTGCGGGGAATATATGTGAGGCAGACTCTTTTAAAGGGTTTTGGACACCACAGAGCTAGAGTTCTTGAAGTGGTTAATTTTAGAAATCTTCTAATAGAAAGTCTGTCTCTTTTCACCTTGATTACTGGTGGCCTCTGCTAGACCTAAAAATAAAACCTGAATTGTTCAAAGTGATTCCTTTGACATTGTCATCTGTTTGTCGGAAAAAATCATATCATTCTGGCACTTAGTGTTTTATGGTGGGCAGTGTACTTTATTGATTTTTATAGCATATAGGAGCAGATGTTAAACTCACTTTATATTTTGTTGTCCTTATTTATTTAGGAAAAAGCATTTTTATAAATGTCTGCTTTATGCCTGACATGCATAACAATGAGTAAGATATATGGGCTTTGCATTTGAGGGATTCATATTCTGGTGGTGAAGACAGACACATATATGTAAATAAGAGCAGTAGATTGTTACAGGTGCTATGATAGAAATATATAGTGAGGGCATAAAGGACCAAAATCCTGTAATCATAAGCACTGTCATTTAAAAGTATGAAATCTAGTGAGCCATACATATGTCAGTGAATTTCTATTATGTTACATGTTAGAATTAAATGAGGGAATTGCTACATAGAAGGTATAGATACTATTATTGTATGCTTTTATAGATTATGAAACACACTTAATTCAAAGCCATCCAGTCGGTTTCCATAATATTAATACAATCTAAGCATTCTTCATCTCCAGTGACAGTGTTACTAACTTAGCATTTTTGTTTTGGAGGATAGCTTTATCCCAAGTATAGCCAGTGGCATGGTGGCAGTTAGTGGTTGAGACATCAATATTTCCAGTTAAATTATCATTGAATAATATAGTCCCTTGAAAGTGGAAGTTGCTTATTTTTAAAGGGGTCTTTTTTTTTTTTTTTTTTTTTTTAATGCTCCAAGTCCCCAAATTTATAGAATTGCATAGGAAAGCAAATGTTGTCACAAACCAGAAGTACTCACTAGTCAACCAACCACTTACTATATTGGTTCCCAGTATTCAGAATTCTCCTAGTACCTTTGAGTGCCTGCCTGCCTAATCCCCACTATCAGTTTCACCTTGAGGTTCTCTATGCAGCTGCTCAAGTCCTGCTATGAATGCCTCTTTGAAGCAGGATGGATTGGAAATTAGCTGTAATACCTCATTATTGGAGGAGGATGTTTCCTCTTCTAGAGGTCAATTGGCATCACTGCTGTTTAAGGACTAAGAGGCATTGCTGAATCTATATGAGAATGATGTTAGGGGAGCAAAGGAGAAGAATTTTCTTGGGGTATCGAGTAGAAAAAACAAACTGCTTGCTTCTTCTCCTATACTGTCACAACACAGAACACTTCTGTGATCAGATGTGTGGGAGATTTTCCCCAAGCACCGAGCCAGCAGTTCTCCAGCTGGGTGTCCTCTAATGTAATTCAGTTCTTAGCAGTATTTACCTGGAGGTAGTGTCACAGCCCACAGGTTGAGGGCTCTGTCTCACAGGACTGCCTCCCCGCTGCCCCCCTCCCCCCCAGTGCGCGCGCACACACACACACACACACACACACACACACAGTCTCTCTCACGTACACACACACACTCTCTCTGTCTCTCTCTCTCTCAAGATGCCAATTGGAAGCCCCAGGTTGTTTTTCCTGTGCTTCTGCCAGCCATAAATCAGGATTCCCACACTCCCTTCTTGGGCTCAACTAATTTCCTAGAGTGGCTCACAGAACTTAGAGAAATACTTTACTTACATTTACCAGTTTATTATAAAGGGGATTAGGAAGGAGACAGATGAACAGCCAGATGGAAAAGATACAAAGGTCCAAGTATCGGAGAAGGGGTGAGGAGCTTCCAAATATATTCTCTCCAGATAAGTCACCCTCCAGGAACTTCCATGTGTCCAGCCACCTGGAAGCCCATCCACACCCAGTCCTTTTGGGTTTTTTATAGAGGCTTCACTATAAAGGCGCGATTGATTTAAATCATTGGCCACCCATAACCAGCTTAACTGTCAGCCCGTCCCACATCCTTAGAGGTGAGGGGTTATGGCTGAAAGTCCCTACCCTCTGGTTATGCCTTGCTCTTTACCGTGACTAACCCACACTGGAAGCTATCCTTGAGCCCCCAGCCATCAGTCAACTCATTAGTATGCACAATGACGCTTAGCACTTTGGAGAACCTAAGGCTATCAGAAGCTATTTGTTAGGAAATGGGAAGACTAAATATATATTTCACAATATCACAGATGTCTTTAAAGAAATGTTACTTCAGGAGTATGTAAAATTTGCTCATAAAAAAAGAGCATATTAAGTGTGTTTAGGTGGCTTCTACACTCTAGGCACTTTTTATGTATTATTAATTTAATACCCTTAACTGTGAGAAGTAGGTAGTAGGATTTTCCTGTTCACTGACTAAGGCTTAGAGAGCTGTATTGAATAGATTACTCCTGAGCCTATGTGTACACTACTATAATATTCAGCCTGGCACTTTTTTGGTTATAATTTATCCACTGTGTCTGAATTCTATTTTCCCAAAGTTACCCCACTTGAGCCTTCCTATTTCATATTTTTCTAATGTATCATAATCAGAGTTCTGAATGCTACATGCTGTAGGGGGAGAATAGTGGATAACTTTCTCCTTTATATGCTGAAATTAATTTATTTTTACTGATAATAGTATTTATTGAATATATCCTAGATGACAAATACTGCAAAGGCACTAGACATACAATTGGAGAAAAGAACTGCAATATAGAATTAAATTTAAAGGAATAATTTATATTGCTTAGACGTGCCAGTTGTTGGAGACTTTCTGTGATATGCTCATCCCCCTCTTTTTTTTGCTTTTGGGAAAGAGGAATTTGGGATGAGGTCACAAATATGTTAGTTTTAGGACCTAAGTGAGTTTGTTGGAAGGGATCAGAAGCTAGGATGAGGAGGAACTGAAAGAATGCCTTAAGGAAAGGGGGTATATGTAGGCTTGCTTTCTTATTTAACCTGTATGAAAAACCTACTTTTATGAAGCCAGCAATATAAATACTTTAATAGTATCTTATTTAAGCTAGTTGGCTTTGCTAGCAGAACTTGATATGGATATTATCAAGTTCTTGATAGCTTTATATTTGATGTCAGTGACAAGTTAGATAAGTTCCAGTACTTTTGTGCCCTCTGCTAATTAATTAGAAGTAAAGTGAACTAGGCACTTCCTCAACAGCAGGTAAGAGGATCTCGAGTCAGAAAGATCGACCAGAAAGTAGTCTGATACAACATGAAGGACTATGTTCAGGTACCTGCAGCTGAACTCGAAAAGCCTTATGAATTTACTTCAACAAGGGAGTCAACTACATTTCTATACTTGAGTAGGTCCAGTGATTTTATTTTACTTGTGATATTTATAAGTAGAGTATTCTTATTTATTTAAAAGTCTATACAGTAATTTCTTTTGTGCTTATTATTGCCAATTATTTAAACCTTATATTGTCTTTGATATAATTTTATAAAAACCTGAAATTGTAAATTAAAAATTTCAATCTATATGCCTTCTTTATAGTGGGTAGTTTTTTATTTTTGGTAAGTGGTCAAAAAGATGTTTTTGTTTTGTGTTGACCTTCCCGAGAAACTCACGGTGATCATTTATTTCCCTATGTGACAATGCATCCCTCATCTGTTAGGCACATACATTTCTGCAATTATTTTCATTGGTCATGATTTATAGAAAGCTAAAATATTTAAAATAATTTAGAAATTTGCTGGTACTTGAGTTTAGTGTGGCAGTTACTCTTTGAAGTCATCAGGTCTGGGTTGGAATTGCAGTTCCTCAGATCCTCCCCAGCTGGGTGTTACTGGACAAAATTGGCCTTTCTAAGCTGGTCTGCTCATTTATCCAATGGAGATGATCATGACCCTCAGAGAGTTGCTAAAGGAGTGAGTGAATAATGGTGTAACATCCTTAGTACAGTGCTGCACATGTCATCTTCAGAAAGTGGTAATTGTCCCTCCTGCTACTGATGTAGTTACGGTTGTGAACCGTATGTAAAATTTGTGGTTTTTCAATTATGGGTTTACAACAAAGGTTTTTATGCTATTGGGAATCCTATCTTAAGGGCCCTTGATCATCATCTGCTTACCCTGATTATAATACTCTTCTTACTGCATTACTAATAATAGTTACCATTTTGTTGAGTGTTTGCTTAATAAGAGCTTTATATACAATTTTATTTAATTCTCATTATTATGAAGAAGGCATTATTACATCTGTTTTTACTGATGGGGAAACTTGAGTGTAGTAAGACAACCCACCCAGCCCAGCTGGACAGAGGGAGACTGATTCGCTTCAGATCTATCTGTTCCAAACCCATGTTCTTTAACCCGTGGCTGTCCACTGGACACTTCACCATTTGCTTATCTGTCTCCTGATAAACCTAAGCTTCCCAAAAGTGGGAACTGGACATTGTTTGCATTCCAAGGTTACATTTATATTTCAAGCTTTTTTAAACTAAAAGCAGTGTATAGTGTATAACATCAGAAATGTGAAATTTAATAGCTTATTAAGAATCTTTCTTATTGAAAATAACAACATTTCCCATTCTGATAGAAAACTTGAAGCATTAGGACTTGTTTTTTAGACGTATGGCCAGTCTCTGCCATGCTAACAATTTGAATTTACTATATTTGGCTTTGCATTAGTGTTCACTAAGTACTCACTTAATCTTCTTTTCAGGTTATAAGCTTCTTTCATCATTGCAATACAGGACCTGGCTCAGTGCTTGTGTGCTTAATACATATTTGGTTTTAATTTATTTCAGTGTCAGTATTAATGTTGATCTGAAGTATTTTTAGATTATTTCAGTTGTTTGGAATTCATCAGTGAGCAAAACAATGATCCCTGCCTTCATCTGAGTTTATGTCCTGGTGAGGGTGCACAGATGAGGACCAGTAACCACAATAGAAAGTTTATTTAATGTGTTAGGTGATAAGTGCTATGGGAAAAAGAAGGTAGAGCAGGGTAAGGGTGGTCAGAGAGGCTTAGATGAAGAATTGAAGAAGGTGACAGAATTATTACAGCTGTTAGTAGATACTTGGGCATGCCCCAGGCAGAGGGAACAGTGAGAGCTAAGATCCAAAGGAGGGGGCCTAGCTAGGTAGAATTAGCAGGGAGACCACTGTGGCTGGCGTAGAGTGGATTGCGACAGGTGGGTGGGAGTATGACGGAGTTGTGGGAAGATGACATCAGAAAGGAGGTAAAGGGGGCATGGACATTGTTTTCACTTTGTCAGATGAATTTGGCAGGACGTGTATGCATGTTAAACAAAAATTCTTAGAAGCTGCATGTCTTTGGAGTAAGGATAAGAAATTTAACTTACTCTTTTCTTAATCCCTGATTACATTTGTATATCTTTATTTGTGGCAGTTTGAATTTTGTATTTTATATAGCCCGTTAATATTCAGAAACTTGAATTTCCAGGTCAGTTTACAATATTAATAATCTCTGTATTTCTTGATTTTTTTTTTTTTAATACAGGAGTATGCTGTTGCTGTTCCGCTTTGCGTCCTCGCTACAAACGCCTGGTGGACAACATATTCCCTGAAGATCCAAAAGTAATTTGATCTACATCTACTGATCCTTCTCTTTGCTGACCCATTCTGCCCCCCGCTGACCTCCCTAAGGTTTCCCTAATTTCATTTCTCTACTTTTACCCCTACATCTCATCATTTGTACTACTTTTTTTGTACTTTTCCTTTTTTTAACTCTTAAATGACTCATGCTTGCTTGTCTAGTTTTCAGATCCTTTTAGTAGATTAGGCAGAAATCTGGAAAAATGGACAGTTGATGTTCTTTTATAGTTTATGTAGTGTCTAATTTAAGTAACACTGTCTCATTAATTTATGTTCATTAATTTATGAACCAGTACCAGATTAAACTAAGTGCTCATGATACCACTGTGAACAGAGAGAAGGTTTTCTACTCTCATTATGCACATATATAAGTAAATTGGTAATTACAATTTGTTGTGAAAAAATGTTGTACTAGGCTAATGAAGTATGGGCTGCTACTGGAGTAAATAGGAGTGATACCCAATTTGGGTTGAGAAGAAAGCCTGGAGGAGATAAAATCTAAGCTAAGATCCAAAGAATAAATACAGATTGACCTCACAGTTTTTAGAAGAGAACTGAGAGGTAAAGAAAGATGGTTTCAGGCAGAGTTTTTCTTTTTGCTTAAATACTATTTAATTTTTTAATAACAATTATTTTATTTGTGAAGATTACTGGTTTCAAAGCAACTGGTTGGGGTGATTTTGTTTCACATTGCCTCAACCTTTCTAAGACTTCTGTAGTCTCATGTTAAATGAATATGAACAAAAAAAAGTTACATGGCTTTTGACTTCCAAAATTTGCTTTATTTTAAAATGTAACAACCTGTATAAAACTTTTGGTTATCTTAATATTAACTTAATGTTGATGTATCTTATTTTTAACCAAATCTGTTTAAACCTTCAGTTATGTAGAGGAGGTTAATCAATTAAATATTATTGGCTACCAGATATCCTGGATAATTTGTGACATATTAAAAATCCTAAGATACAGTACCTGCCTTTAAGGACCTTTCCATGCAGTAACTGACATAAAGCAGAAACATACTAAATATGAAATTACAATGCATAAATCGTCAGTAAAATGCTGAGTAAATCAGGTGGAAAGTTTTTGCCTCTAAAGCAAGTCGGTATCACTGTGAGTTGGGAACCTCCAGGAAGCATTCACAGAGGAAATGAGATTTACTGAGCTTTGAAGGATGTATACCATCTGGAGAGGTAGACAAGATTAGTCTCTTTATTGCAAGTGAGGGGAAAGAGAAAAGACATGGGAAAGCAAGACATATATTTGAAGCCTAGAGCAAGTTATCCATCAGACTTAGCAAAGGTTTATATAACCTAATTTTAGAGTGTAAGGGTGGTAATCGTGTTGACCATGATTTCTCATTTGAAATTTCAAATGTTATCAGTTAGTACGCTGAATATCCAAATAATTATTTTCCTGAGAAGTCTAGGACATATGGTTACTGAAGGTAAGGTGGAGGCCAGATTTTAGAGGATTGTGAATGACAAGCAAGGCCTCTCTTTAGTCACTTTAACTCGTAGGCAGTGAGGGAGCTTTGTACACTTGATCATTGAAATGACCACAGGTAAATTAGAGAAAGAATCCTTGTTTTTGGCAAGGATTTGTATAAGATTTATTTAAATAGCAGTCTTTAAAGTTAGATTTTTTAAAAGGAAAAGATCTGCATGAACCTTGAATACGTATGGCAAACATTACTCAATTTGCCATATTTCTTATTTTTAATTTATTAAAACAAACATCTTGTGATATGTCCATAATGGGTCAGACAGTAGGTACCCAAATGCAGAAGCAAACATGTCATAGTCCCTGCCTTGAAAGAGAAATCTAGTAAGGGGGACAGATAAACAATTTCTTAAAATTAGTAGCCAGATGATCCTGGGCAAGTCCCTTGATTTCTCATCATGTAATGGAAGTAATAAATAGTAGCAGTCTCATAATGTTCTCATGAAGACTAAATGAGTTAATGCAACTCTTTGCTCACTGTTGCTTTCCTAATGTCTATCATAGTGCCTGGCACATTGTTGGCATTCATTTGTTTAATGAATGAAAAGATCTGATAAAATATAATAGTGGAGATAAGTACTGTGAGCTAAAAGAACATATAGTTGGAACATCTCACCGAAACTTGAAGCGGGGGTTGTTGGGAGGGCGCAGCACATTTTTGGAGGAAGCTAAGACCTAAAGGATGAGTAGGAATTATCCATGTGAACTGGAGAAGGGTTCCTGGGCAAAGAGATGAGTTGAGTGAAAGAAATCTTGCACAAAAGATATGATTTGTAAACTGTGTGATTCTATTTATGTCCGATGCATGCTGATTCATAGTGATAGCAGAGCAATGGTTGCCGGAAGAGGGAGAAGTGGCCTGCAGAGGACATGGGGAATCTTTTGTAAATGATGAAAATGTTCTGTACATATTGAACATCCCTAATCCAAAAATCTGAAATCTGAAATGCTCCGAAATCCAAAACTTTTTGAGCACTGACATGATACTCAAAGGAAATGCTCACTGGAGCATTTTGGATTTTGAATTTTTGAATTAGGGTTATCTAAGTGGTTAAGTATCTGCAAATATTTCAAAATCTGAAAAAATAGCCAAAGTTGAAAGCACCTCTGATCCCAAGCATTTTGGATGAGGTATCCCCGTATCTTATTTTTAGCAGTGTCTTCACAGATATATACAACTGTCACATTTCTGATTATATACTGTAAGTCAATGCAGTTATTTATATATGGATTATCACTCAATGAAATTAGTAAGGGATTAAAAATATAGGAGAGACACAATTGTATTTAAATGATGATGTGGAGGAACTGATACAGAGGGAGAGGTCGAAGAACTAGGAATAAGAGAGGCTAACTGATAGAGCCAGATCATGGAACTGTGTGTGGAAGACAGCTAGAGCAGAGGCAAACCAATTCCTCATAGACAGGAAAACTAGATTCCTTCACTTTGCCTAGGGCAGGGTTTCTCAACTTAGGCTTCAGTTGACATTTTGGTCTAGATAATTACTTTTGGGGGCTATTTTGTGCATTGTGAGATATTTGGAAACATCCCTGGCCTCTACCTACTAGATCCCAGTACCCACCTTCACCTATCTATGACAACCCATAATGCCTTTAGACATTGCCCTGGAGGGGCTCAGTTACCCCTGGTTAAGATCTACTGGCCTAGCAGGCATTGAGAAAGCAGGGATGTTTTGCCAGTAAATACTAATCTGATGGTTTCCACCTTCTCCGAGAAAGAGAAGAGCTCATTTGCTGTCTGAGAGAGGAGAGAGGCACAAAGTAGCAAGTTTGAGGAAAACGGAGTAGGTGCAGAATATGAGGTGGTGACTCAACTAGGAAAACAGCAAAATAGCCAAAGAACATAGAGGGACCAGTTGAAGGTGAAAACACACATCTACATGATTTTTGTTGTAGATTCTAACATAGTTTTCCCTTTTTCTCTTCTTACCTATTCCAATATTCCTAAGCAACACTTACTTGGGTTATATATGGCCAAGAAACTTAGGTGGTAATTGGAGAGAATGTATGCACCTGTTGCACATCATCTTTTAAAAGGCAGCAACAAATGACCATTTTAGAATCCCATATCAGGGACCTGTTGTTGCTTTTTAAATATGTTGAACAAGTATAGATTATACAGCTCTGAATACCTTCTCGTTTATTAATTACAACAAAAACTTATAATGATATCACTGACTTCTGAATCATTAAAAAAGCCATATGTTGACTATCATGTAAGTAAATGAGTAAAACAAGCTTAATAAACATTTCACATTTTTAAACTGAAACAAATTTTGTTTGAAATCTTTTTACATCTATATCCCATTCCCTATATACTACAGATAATTGAGCTATGTCTCTATAAAGGAAGATGTTAAGAGTCTGATTTACTGTTTGTGCTTTGTGTAAATGGGGCATTTTAAAAAATGTTTTGAAAGTTCTATGTATCCATCATGGTGAATATTAGCGCTAAGGAGGTTATGTACAGAAGGGTTATTCATAAATATCATTTAATCCCCAATCCAAAAAGGGAAAATGTAAAGCAGGCAACACTTAAAAATATGATAAGCATGAAAATATAATCTATCTTGTTGTTATTATTATTTTTAGGATGGCCTTGTGAAAGCTGATATGGAGAAATTGACATTTTATGCAGTATCTGCGCCAGAGAAACTGGATCGAATTGGTTCTTACCTGGCAGAAAGGTTGAGCAGGGATGTTGTCAGACATCGTTCTGGGTAAGGAAACTAATGGCTGCTAAAATAGTATCTTTGGAAAATTCTTTCTAGACTTTTAAATCATTCTATAGATTATTTTGCCATTTAGTGCAACAAAGATAATATATAGAGGATAAAACATGTAGTATTATACAAAGAAATGTATAATACTCTGATAGATGCTGTGGCTTTTATTACTTTCCTGGTGGTCAGGTTTTGTGAGTAGACTATGTTAGTTTACTGAGTTACCTTTAGCTTGTGACTATTGATTTTTGAGACTTTTCTAATGGGAAATAGTAGAAATTGACTCACTTAGTCTATCAGTGCAATACTGTAATTTTAAAATCAATCTCTAAATTGAAAACAAACAGAAAGATCCTGTTAACCAGATGATTTTTTTTTTTCCACACAGCTTCAGTTTTACCTCTCAGAGGAGTAATAAGAAAGAACCGTGTTAGGCTTAGATATCAAGGCCCAGGAAATTCAAGCATGCTGATTTGGCACTGTGCTAGCTACACTCCTACTGATAAATAGAAGTCTACCGTCCTACTATAGTCTCTGTGCTCGCACAAGAATAACTTTGCAATTTGGATTATAAATACTTTCTCATTCTGTCATTTTATGATCCAAGTTTTCAGGAGTATTCTGTTCTCCAAGTGATAATATTAGCTTTCTGTACCTTTGCATTGTTACCACTTAGAATATTTTAGTAAGTGATGGCACACATAGCTTTATGGTTGATTGTTGAAGGAAAAGTGTCTAAAGACTGAATTTTAATTATTGTTTAGATTTACCCTTTAAAAATTGATACATGATATTTTACATATTTATGGAGTACATGTGAGTATTTGTCACATGTACAGAATGTGTAAAGATCAAGTCAGGGTATTTGGGCTATCCATCACCTCAATTTATCACTTCTGTGTGTTGGGAACATTTCAAGTCCTTTTCTAGCTACTCTGAGATATACAGTACACTGTTGCTAACTTTAGTCACCCTACTCTGCTACCGAATATTAGAACTACTACTTTTATCTGATTTTGTAAATTTGTATTCATTAATCAAACTCTCTTCATCCCTCCACACCCCGGCCCCCCCAGCCCCACTTACATGCTCTTCCTAGCCTCTGGTGTCTGTCTGAATTTTAAGTACAAGATGTAAAATCTGATGAATTGTAAAGTAATATTTATGAGATTTTAAAAATAATGTTCTGTTGCTGGTAGTGTTTTATCTACTCACATTTAGACATCTAAGTAGATTATATTGGAAATTGTCACATTACCATAATATTATTATTTTGGGTCAGATACAAGTAAATATGGTTAAAAGTCTGGAAAATAGAAAATGTCCATATTTACAAAGAAAAATATACACAAAGTTAATGTTAAAGAAGCTCAGATAATTAAGGAGAAAATGGAGGAATACAGTGTATATTTTCTGTATACTTTGATAGAAGGATTATTTTATAACCAAGATATTAGTGCTGTGTGAGAATTAAGATTTTACTTAGGAGTTACTAAATTTGCATTTCTTTCTTCAGTGTATTTCAATAGAATTATTTCAGTTCTTCCAATGGAAAGCACTTAGGAGAATTAAGAGAGGTAGAAATGCTTTGACGTTCTTTTTCTCCTACATGTAGGTATGTTTTGATAGCTATGGAGGCACTGGACCAACTTCTCATGGCTTGCCATTCTCAAAGCATTAAGCCATTTGTAGAAAGCTTTCTTCATATGGTGGCAAAGCTGCTGGAATCGGGGGAACCAAAGCTTCAAGTTCTTGGAACGAATTCTGTGAGTAAAACTATTCTGTTGCTAAATTTATGCTTAATTAGCATATCTAGAATTAATTGCTTCTTAGAATGACTTTACCTGGTAAAGACGAATTCCCTGAATAGGGCATTTGAACAGTCAACACAAATTAAGATAATTAGAATACTTTGCCTCTCACTCTTTCTGCTGTTTCTTGTGAAATCTGTGGTATTAACTAATCATAATAGAATATCTGCCTGTAAATGAATGCATACCTGTCATTTTTATTTTCTCTTGGTCTTTTATTGCAACACTAACTTTGTGTCCTACATTCCTTTTGAGTTTCATGCCTTTTCATTAATTAAGGTTGTTTACATTTTTATGGCTAGTATGAATAATGCTGCTATGAAGATTTGTGTACCGTTTTTTGTGTGGATGTGTGTTTTTCATTCTCTTGGATATATACTTAGTAGTGTAATTGCTGGGTCATGTAGTAACTGTATTTAACTGTTTTCCAAAGTGGTTGCATTATTTTATATTCCCACCACCAATGTGAGTGTTGTTTCTCCACATCCTCATCAGTACTTGTTATTGTCTATCTTTTTTTATTTTAACCATCCTAGAGGGTCTGAAGTGGTATCTCATTGTGGTTTTGATTTTCATTTCCCTAATGACTAATGGTAAAACTTTGCATGTGCTCATTGACTCTTGGGTATATTTTCTTTGGAGAAATGTCTATTCAAATCCTTTCCCTCCTTTTTTCAATCGTCTTTTTATTGTTGAGTTGTAAAAGTTCTTTATATATTCTTGGTAAGAGTTATTTATCAGATACATAATTTGCAGATATCTTCTCCAATTCTATGGTTTTCTCTTTTCACTTTCTTCATGGTATGCTTTGAGTCACTAAAGTTTTGATTTTGATGAAGTGCAATTGCTTTTTTTTTTCCTTTTGTTGTTGGTGTGCATGGGTGTGTATGTGTGTTGGGGGGGTGGTGGACAGGTATGCTTTCAGTTTCATATCTAAGAAACTATTGCCTAATCCAAAATCACAAAGGTTTACTCCTATAGTTTCTTCTAAAGAGTTTTACAGTTTAGGTTTGTATTTAATAATCCATTTTGAGTTAGCTTTTGTATGTGCTATGAATTCAGCATTCAGCTTTATCCACATTTTGCATGTGGATATTTAACTATGCCATTACTATCCGTTGAAAAGGCTATTCTTTTCCTTTGAATGGTCTTGAATGGTCTTTGAATGGTCTTAAAAATAAATTTACCATAGAAGTTAAGGTTTGTATGTTTATTCTTTTTTAGACTGCTTCTGAACTATTTCTGCTCGCCACATTCATTTTCTTCCATCTTGAACCATTGTCCCTTAAAATAAGTTTGGGGAAAGCATACCTACTTTAAAAAGAAAATACAGTGGTAATATTTATTCTCTTGTCTTTAGTTTCATTGTATCACCTTCAGTCTTTCAGTTCCAACTTCTTCTCTGAGAAGCTTTAAGGCGTTCAACCTACATGAATACTGTATGTTTCCATTCAGAGTTTTAATTAAAAAAATAACAGAATCATATATTACCTGCTATTGTTTATGGATAATTATTTTCTGGTATAGGACAGGAAGAGGAAGTATACGAGGTGCTGACAGTACGGATTCCAGAGTCTGACCACCCCAGTTTGAACTACGCCTGTACCGCTTTCTAACTGTATACCTTGAGCAAGTTATTTACTCTCTCTTTACCTCAGTTTTTCATCTGTGAAATGAGGATAATGAGAATACCAATCTCACAGGATTGTTGTGTGACATGAGTTGATATATATGAAGCTTTTGGAAGAGTGCATAGCACTGTTAGTTATTACTGGTAGCAAGAGCATTAAATGAGCCCTAATTCAAAACTCTTAATATGATTTTTTTCACTTACTTCAGCAGGAATATATTGGGTATTTCCAAATGCATTTAGATGATGTGACAAGCTTAGTTTCAGGCAAGGTAGCTACTTAGGCTTCTCCTGTTTTGTTTACATTAGGTGAGGAACGTTTTGGGGAAGTGGCTTACTAGCTAGGGGGAGAATTTTAGTATACATTTCCAGAAGTGTCTTTACTTTCACCCAGCAATGCCATTAGATTGTTTTAATGAGTCTTTTGGGCAAAAGACCAATTTCCCCAGTTACTTACCTTAATTTGAGTGAATTTTATTAAATGAAATGCCATATTATCTTGACCAACATTAATTACCTAGTATTTACTGCTGGTCTGATTTTCTTAGTGGTGCTGAGTGCCTTATGTTGTCGAGCACGACCAGTACTAATTTAAAATTTATTAATGGTCTTCCTACAGTTTAATTTGTTGACATTTTCCTCTTCATGCTAATGCCAACTCAATATGACAGTAATAGATGCAATGTATTTCGGTTCTCCTTTGTTTCAAAAACTGTGCTAGATACTTTTTGTTTTTACCTCTTTTTTTATTGTAAACTGTTTCAAATATAGAAAAGTGTGGAGCATAATATAGTATAGCTGTATACCTACTGATTCAAGAAAGAAAAATTTTAAATAATATCAATAAATAACATATAATTTTGTTATAAATAATAATATTGGTAATACATGTTAATGGCATGCAACATTGGTTCATGTTTTTAAAGAAATAATATAGTATATGCTAGATATTTTACCTATATTAATTATATCATGATTCTCGGAAACCCTTCAAACTTAGAAATACTATTTTCATTTTATAGATGAGGGATTACAGCTAAATAACTTGTCCAAAGACACAGTGAAGTATTGCTGTATATAATAGGGGGATTCAATCTTAGGCCTTTCTTACTTCAAAGCTTGTGTTCTTTGTGCAATGATAAATACATTGTCATTATTATGGATTAAGATTTAGGGAAAGCATAGATTACGTTTCTTCTTTTTTCTTCCTCTTGTTTTCTAAAAGTTTATTATTAAAAAGTTTCTTTTGGATTGGGTGCAGTGGTTCATGCCTTTAATCTGGGTGCTTTGAGAGGCCAAGGCAGGAGGATCATTTGAGGCCAGGAGTTCAAGAGCAGCCTGGGCAACACAGCGAAACCCCCATTGTTACAAAAATAAAATTAAATCAAAAAATTAGACAGGTTTGGTGGTGCATGCCTGTAGTCCTGACGCCGTGGGAGGCTGAGGTGGGAGGATTACTTGAGCCTAGGAATTCGAGGCTCACCACTGCACTGCAGCCTGGGCAACAGAGCAAGACCCTATCTCAAGAAAAAAAGTTTCTTCTGTATTAATGTCATATTTGATATTTTGTTTGTTTCTTATTTTTATATTGCTTGTTAATATGACGGTGTATGAAATTAAATGTATTTGGTCCACACTTTCAAGAAGGTAATATATATTGTTTATATTATTTGTGTTTTTTAGTTTGTCAAATTTGCAAATATTGAAGAAGACACACCTTCCTATCACAGACGTTATGACTTTTTTGTGTCTCGATTCAGTGCCATGTGTCATTCCTGTCATAGTGATCCAGAAATACGAACAGAGTATGTATTATTTTACTTTATGATCTATAGTAAGTAATTTAGAGATGAATATTATGTTTATATGTTACATAATGATTACCAGAGGAAACAAGAATATGGCTGAAATATGGCTTTCCATTGCTGTTAGAAGCTATAATTACTGACTGAAGTAGCAAAATGAGAATGGCTTTCCAGCTCACTAAAATGCAGTCTTTACTGTTGCCTAGAATGTCTCCTCATGCTCTGCTTACTCTGTCAGATCTTGTCCTTCTATCATTTCTTCCTGCTTGCGCTCTAATCCTGCCACGTGGATCTCCTTGCCATTTCTTGAACACTTTAGTCACACTTCTCCTCAAGCCCTTTGGACACATTGGTCTTGGTGCAAAAAACAATTCTCTAGTGCCCACATGGCTTGTTACCTCACTTTGTTCAGATTTCTGCTCAAATGACACCTTATCACAAGAACCCTCCCCAGCCACCGTTTATTAATGTCACCCTTCTTATTCCATCCCTAGTTATCTTTATCTTTTTATCATGTATCTCTTTGTTTCTTGCTCCTCTATGGAATATAAATTCCAGGAGGGTGAGGACTTTGGTTTGAGGACTGCAGTATTGCCAGTACTTTGAATAGGGCCTGGTACATAGTAGGCTCTCAGTTAGTACTTTTTGAGTGAATAAGTAGATCAATGGAATGAATGTATATTACTGAATCACTATCCATCTAAGGTTGTCATGACAACTATCTTGGACATTTTTAAACATTTCTTCTAGATGTATCCTACTAAAAATCTGGAGTCAAATATTTTATAAACTCAATCTGTAGGCGGATAGAATGAGAAATACAGAAATGAGAAACTTTAAAGTTAAGAATTAAAGTCAAAATGACTTTGGGAAACATAGAAAGTAATTTGAGCATTACTATCTTACATCTAAAAACCAAGAAATCTGCCAGGATTTAAAGTTACTGTGGGCAGTTGATAATCAAGATATAGAATGCTTTATAATTTTTACTTTTATTTTAAAATAAATAAAGGAATGTACAGAAATATAACTAGCTTTTAGTTAAAGCATACAAGCTACAGTGCTGGTTTACATGAAACAAAAATAAGTATAAATGTTATTTTAACTTGGAGAAAGAAAGTTTAAAGGTGATTAAATAGTTATTTTCAGGTATAAAATTTATTTTTGTCTGTGATGCTGCTGGTATAATTTTTGCTCAGTAGAGTATAGGCCATTTAGAGTCCTGCTATTATTCCTTTATTACGAAGTGTACAGCCTTCTCAGAGGTGAAAAATACTATAATTACCTTATAAGAATTAGTTTTCTGTTTGTCTCCATCACCAGGAAAATTCTTTTTTCTGTCTCTCAAGGATATTTTTTAAATGTTTATGAGACTGTTCTCTCTCTTGAGAGGCTGATAATAAGTTTTTAATGGAGCAAAAAGATACAAAGATTAGCTAAAGAAAATGGCAATTTTTTCAAGATTTTAACATTTTTGCTTTCTTTCAAAATATAGAAAATATCTGGAATGTGGTATGTTTTTTCTAAATATTTATCATTCCCTAGTGAAATATCTTGTCTTTTGAATATATTTTTACCTGTTTTTCATTACTGCTTCCGAGAAAAACTTTGAAATTTTCTATAAACCAATGAAAGGACTTACAGTACATTTTGCTAATTCTATGTCTTTCCAATATTATATCATATTTGAAGTTCCATAATACCCACATTTTATTTGAATTCCTGTAAAACAAATGAGTAAACTAAAATGCTATTTAATATAAAATACTTAGTTTGATTATTTTTGCTTTACCTTAAATAAAAGCCCTTTTGATTTTCTTTAAGTATATTTATATTCTGAATTCTAACTTAGATAAATCATTAGTCCCTTTATTTTTTTTACCAAGCTCTTATCAAGTAGAACTCCAGGGGACATGGACAGTAGGAGATGGAGCTGGTAAATATTAGGATTTTCTTATTTTCCTTGAAGAACTGGTTCCCACTTGTAGCATCACAATCTTAATCTCTAACTCTGATTTTCTAAAGAAACTTCAGCTGTGGTAGAAATTACCACCACCACCACCATCATTGTCATCATCCTCATCATGGTTAGCAGCAAACGGGAACAGCTAACACTGAGTGCTTACTGTGTGCCAATTATTGTTTACCCACTTTATATGAATTAACTCATTTAAATTACTCAACATTTCTATGCTGTAGATGTGACAGTTGTTCTATTTTACTGATGGGGAAACTGTAGAATTCCTTTTGGGGGATCATGGCTAGAATGTGCTGATTAGTCTAGATGTTAGATCTGGATAGGATGAAGCCGTGTAGCTATAGTAGCTATTGGTAGTTACCACCGACACCACCCTTTAACCTTGAACAAGGGCACCACTATCTGCTGCTGCACCATTTAGGCTGCTGTCTCACAAGGCATGATACAAGTTTCATCTTGTTTGTTCATGTGCTCCATGCCACCTTGTGCTTGGCCTTCTCATCACCCAAGGTGTAGCAGCAGGTACGTAAAGCAGGCACCTTTTGTAGCAGTGTTAGCCTTGCCCACTGTAATAGCTGCACGAGAATCTCTCTCATAGATCTTCTTTATGTTTTAAAAAGTAGCATGTATAGACACAGCTTTGAAATAGGCAAAATGTGCCTTTGTGTCTTCTAATTCATTTTTCTCACCTGTTCAGTATCATATTACTGCCACCTCCCATTCTCCATCTGCTACTCTTGAATGCCTGCGTTATTTTGCCATGGGGATGTAAAGCAATGTCACCTCCCTCCCCATATCTTCTATTCTTTAAACCTATTTACTGTTTTTGGAAGACAATGCTAGGTAAACTGAATAAACATCTAATTGGTGAGTATTTTAGACAGCAGAAAGAAAGGAAGTAAATAGCCATCATATTTGACCAGAAGGAAAATGTTTTGAGACTAATTGGGCCACCAAGTTAGCTCTGCTTGAGACTTTGTTCTGTTGCAGTTTTTAGAAACTGTTTACAAGTCACTTTTCTTCTCATTCTTGAACCTGTAGATTTTTATTTTCTTTTGCTTTTTTGAAGAAGTATAAGGAAGAGCTTGAGGAGGTTTGGTGATGTGATCTGGGATGGGAGGATAAGGCAGCATTCTCTCACTACTATATTGATACATTTTAAGTCACATCCGATTATTATATGATAATGTATATGTGTTTATAGACACATTTGTATATATATGGCTGAGGTTATCTGTGCTCCATTTCGATAGTTCTTATTTGTAATACCTTTTAAAAGAACCAGCTTAGTCTTCTGTCTAGGTGGACTAAGGGAGTTGAAGGGCTGTTAGGGAGGAACAGTGAGAAGTCTGAAGAAGCATGAAGGGTGTTCAGAACAGGGAAATCCTGTTTTCACTCAGCTCTTAAGACTTCTAGGTAAGAAATGGAGTATCATTATCATTTTAAGAAAATCTATGTTGTTGATTTTTTTAAATAGAAAAATAGATATTTCTGTATTTTAGAGTCCTTTTAACTTTTTAAATGCTGATTTTAAGAACATGATATTTAAAGTAAGCCTTTTTGGGGCATATCTCTGTGTCTTGAGATTTACTTTCTTAGACTTGTGTGTTATTTTAAGATATTTTATTGATAAGATAACAGTATTTACTTGATATCCATTCTCTTAGGCAAACAGACTTATTCAAATAATTTTTTTATGGCTCATTTTCTTCCTTTTTTTTTTTTTTTTTTTTAATAGGATACGAATTGCTGGAATTAGAGGTATTCAAGGTGTGGTTCGCAAAACAGTTAACGATGAACTTCGGGCCACCATTTGGGAACCTCAGCATATGGATAAGATTGTTCCATCCCTTCTGTTTAACATGCAAAAGATAGAAGAAGTTGACAGGTATTTAAAAAGATACTAATGTTGAGACTATGTTACTTTTATGTATATGTATGTGTGTTTGCTAGGATAAGAATGTTTTGTCTTTAGTACTGTGTAAGTAGTCTCATAAAGTTAAATGAGTTTAAAAATATGTACCTTTCTGAAAAAATTTTTAGTCTGTGGTGATCACATTAGGCTTATAGTAGACT
This sequence comes from Macaca nemestrina, assembly GCF_043159975.1. NCBI lineage: Eukaryota > Metazoa > Chordata > Mammalia > Primates > Cercopithecidae > Macaca > Macaca nemestrina. The sequence continues at coordinate 13,352,997 of NC_092132.1, read as the reverse complement.
ACAGAATATTACTCATACACTTAAGCCTTTCTTTTAGAATAAGTTTACAGTTTATTTGCCACTAGTTATTGAATATTCAAATTGCCGTTTTAATGAATACTACTTAAAGTTACAAATGTGAGAAACAGAAATTATAACTTTACTTTTGTTAATCTAAAAGATCCAGCATACTTTTGCACAGGGAGTTAGAACTAACGAAAATAATAATGATAATGATAATAATAGCTACCTACACTGTATTTTATTTTTTCAACAAAATAGTTAGACACTGTTCATATTTGATTTGTCCTAAGATATTTTGAAATTGAATATTGTTTTGGGATTTATGCTCTTTTTTTCTTTTTCCTCTACAACATTCACTTGCAGTTAGAATTCTGTACTTTATTCCACTTTTTCAAATACTAGAAGCTTATCCCCCACATTTTTGTTACCATACACAGAGATAATGAGTTAATAAATGAATAGTAAAATATTATAAATCCCAGCACTTTGGGAGGCCGAGGCGGGCGGATCACAAGGTCAGGAGATTGAGACCACGGTGAAACCCCGTCTCTACTAAAAATACAAAAAATTAGCCGGGCGCGGTTGTGGGCGCCTGTAGTCCCAGCTACTCGGGAGGCTGAGGCAGGAGAATGGCGTGAACCCGGGAGGCGGAGCTTGCAGTGAGCCGAGATCGCGCCACTGCACTCCAGCCTGGGCGACAGAGCGAGACTCCGTCTCAAAAAAAAAAAAAATATATATATATATATATATATATATATATATTTTTAACATTTAATGTAAATAATATATTATAAATATTTCAGAAGCAGTATTCTCCAGTGGCTTATTATCCTGACTTTCCTGGTTCTTGCAGTTTGAGGAGAAAAATTTGAATCAAATTTAAAAGTGATCCAATCTGTAGTTCTAAATTTACATTTTATTTATGATTTTAGTGATTATATGTGTAGTAGCAACATAAAAGTAGTCTAGAAATGATAGGTAGTTGATAACTGTATGGTAACACTTAAACATTGATGTTAATTTACAGTAATTACAGAAAGGATTCATGCTTAATTCCTTAGATGTGACTGCCTCCAGCTTTGGGAACCTTTCCTAAAGTGTGAAAGTTGATGTACTTTAGCACTATCTGTATTTTCCTATTCTTGGCACTGTAGCTGAGGTGAAAGTTTCCTTATCTCAAATATTTACTATTTAAAGGTTCACTAGCTAGTTGGGAACCCATTTTCCATAATTATGGCTCTTGAGGTCCAGAATTAGCATAAGTAAAATACAAGAAACAGCTCATTGGTTGTCAATTCTTAAGAAATTATGTTTTTTCGTGATATAATCCCAGTGCCACATATACATTTTTAGAATTATTATTCATAAATTCATTAGCCTAAAATAATGTTTCAGGATGTGAATAGAATATTGTCTGCTGAAGACAGCTATGTATACAGATATTCTAATTAGCTTTTAAATTTTATTTTTTATTTACAGGCTATGTCATAGGTTTTCACTTTATTTTTGCCCATTTACAGTTAAATGAAGGATACCTAAAGACGGTCTCTGGGCCCTGTGTTCTTACTAAGATTTTGCTATAAATATAGAAAAGTTGAATGAAAGTGAATAGCAAGCTGCTGAGTATAAGAGACATTCTGTTAGAAATAATTTGCACAGCCAAGTTTATTTCTTCAATTTGAAAGAGTGTATGATTCACTTTGGTGGTGTTAAATTCATGAAATTAGAATTAAGCTTTATATTTGCTGGAGGATAAAAAGAAAATGCCATTTTAACATTTCTAAAAAGTAAAGTGTATTGTTTATTAGAATTAATGTTAAAGGCCGGGCGCGGTGGCTCAAGCCTGTAATCCCAGCACTTTGGGAGGCCGAGACGGGCGGATCACGAGGTCAGGAGATCGAGACCATCCTGGGTAACACAGTGAAACCCCGTCTCTACTAAAAATACAAAAACTTAGCTGGGCGAGGTGGCGGCGCCTGTGGTCCCAGCTACTCGGGAGGCTGAGGCAGGAGAATGGCGTGAACCCGGGAGGCGGAGCTTGCAGTGAGCTGAGATCCGGCCACTGCACTCCAGCCTGGGTGACAGAGCGAGACTCCGTCTCAAAAAAAAAAAAAAAAAAAAAAAAAAAAAAAAAAAAAAAAAAAAAAAAAAAAGAATTAATGTTAAAATTCTTGTGTTTTTCTTTATTTCCCTTTTTTTTTTAGTCGCATAGGCCCTCCTTCTTCTCCTTCTGCAACTGACAAAGAAGAGAATCCTGCTGTGCTGGCTGAAAACTGTTTCAGAGAACTGCTGGGTCGAGCAACTTTTGGGAATATGAATAATGCTGTTAGACCAGTTTTTGCGTAAGTAGTTTTTCCTGGTTATTTGTGACTTTGCTGTGTTAATTCTGTGTTAACTTATTTATAGAGGACAACTACTTTTTTACTTGCATGAGTGAGTTATTAATGGAACCAGTGTAACATTGTAGAAGTAGTACAGGACTGAGTCATGCATGATATGTTTGAACAGTGGTTCAATTACTTAATTAGCTTTTTCCCTTTAAGTATGAAGTGTAATAATATGTTTAATATCATGGGCATTGTTTAACTTGAGTATCTACTTACAGACCTTGAAATGCATATGTGCAGTGAAATATTTAAACAAACAGTGTCTAAGTATGATGTATCTTCTTCTACTAACTTTCATGGTCAGTTTTTCCTGGTCACTAGCTTCTATTTATTGGCTGTCTTTTTGCCATGGCTGGGCTACCTTAGATCACATTCACATCCCTGAGTAAATTCATCTTTTACATAGTGATTAATCAGAGCAAGAATATTAAATATCTCGTTGGTACTTTCATGCTCTCCTCCCGGCAAAATACGTTAATGAGCTTTGAGTTTCTCCACATAGACATGATCTCTCAAGCCTTGTCAAGCCGTTGTGTTTCTAACTCAGTCACCAGATGATAGATCTACTATAAAATATTCTGTGTAATTTCTAGATGTTTTTGCTAGTCTTTCTTTTGTTAAAATTCACCTTGTCCTTTTCTCCTTCTGACTGTAATAGTGGCTTTATAGAATATATACGGTATTCCTAATGTAACATCCAGAGTTCTTTAGGACAGATGGATGTTCGTAGCCTAGTGTTCAAAGTTGAACCTTAGTTACAAGAATCTATAAATCATAAAATTATATTAAAAATTAGAGAATCATTAGATTTTCAAAGGGATCTATGTTTCCTCCCACCTCCAAAATATTGAGATCCACTGTTTAAATGTTCTGTAAACTTACGGAAATGCTGCTAAAAATTAATCAGAATTATGCCAAATATACCAAGGGCAAATTTATTTTTTTAATATCCAGCTAGACATGCTGACTTAACATCAGAATTCCATTTTTTTATCTTAATACTCTTAGAACTAATCTATAAGACCTTAGAAATCTACAGAGCCAGCTTGGAAGAAAGAATTTACCAAATAAGCTGTACTTGAGTTGAATAACATGAACTGAGTTATGTTCTTTTCTACATAGAACTTAAAATTTCTGATCATGTATTAGTTGATTAAATTAATCTTAAGTAAACATGTGATTACACATTAGCCGTTTAGTTAATTAAATATTAAATGCCCTCTGCAAGCGAGGTGCCAGATATTTTGGGAATATATGCATGAATAACAAATTTGATGGGTGATTGACGTGTATAATATTTATAAAATAATATATGAATTATGAGGAAAGGACAAAAAGTGCTCTAGTAGTTCAAAACAAATAAATCATGTCTAATTTGAGAATTTAGGGCCAGTGTCTTTTTTTTTTTTTTTTTTTTTTTTTTTTTTTTTGAGACAGAGTTCACTCTTGTTTCCCAGGCTAGAGTGCAATGGCATGATCTCGGCTCACCACAACCTCCGCCTCCTGGGTTCCAGCGATTCTCCTGCCTCAGCCTCCCAAGTAGCTGGGATTATAGGCGCACAACAGCATGCCTGGCTAATTTTGTATTTTTAGTAGAGATGGGGTTTCACCATGTTGTTGAGGCTGGTCTCAAACTCCCAACCTCAGGTGATCCGCCTGCCTTTGCCTCCCATGTGCTGGGATTACAGGCATGAGCCACAGCACCCTGCCAGGGCCAGTATCTTTTAATGTAAATGAACGTAGTTATCAAAAACTGCTCTGGAAATTGTATTTTATTTGTAAAGAATGCTTTTGTTTGACATTGAAGTAGATTTTTAATTTCAATTATTATTTGATTGAGTAAAGAAAATAAAGGATTTAAAAGAAATTTTGAATATCATATTTTTAATCAATAGTAAGTACAAGACAGTGATAATGTTGGCTGGAGTGTTGGATGTAGTTTAGGGGTTTACAGTGACATAAGAGGGAAAATGTTTAGGCTGTACTGTAGAGATCTTAAAATTTTATATTTAAGTTTATAGATAATCAGTGGAGACCTTAGCTCAAAGTATAAAGTGGCTGAAATGTCCCTTTGAGAAAGTTAATCAGATAGGGCTATATAGGACAAATTTGACCCAGGACCGGTGTGTTAGCAGGTTACTGTAATAAAATTCTTGACAAGTAAATTTGCGAATTCTAAGTAATTGGTAACGTGCTTGAAGTGGTAAATAAAGTTTGTTTTTCTGCCTCTTAGCAGATAAATATTGTATTGGACAATATTTAACTTGACTATTGGGTAAGAGTCCATAAGATCATGATAATACAGGTCATATTAGCGTTAAAGATTTATTTTATATCTTCTGAGAGTGAAGATGGAAGAATTTGACTCAATTATAAGACGGAAACTACCCAGTTTATCAGATTCAGGTTAACTGTGCATTTGTTTTCTGCATTTTGTTCTATAAATTTTCTGAATGTGTTTGTATCACTGCTTCTGTCCACTTTATTTTAATTAGTGGGTTTCATTTCTGCCTTCTACTCTTCATTCAGGCTTCTTCAGAACAGGTAGCCATGTTCAAATGCTTCTTCGAATGTCTAGAGCCTAGAGCATAGTATAACACATAGTAGACCTTAATAACCATGATGATTCAAGAGGGATTTCATGTCTTTTGTTTTGTGCCATTTCCATTTTTTAAGACCCAAAAAGTAATTATTACTTTCAAGGAAATGAAAGTTAGAAGAAGCAGCACAGATGTTAATATAGGTCATATCAGGATGTGCTGTTTATTAGTTGTATGAACTTGAAAAACTCATTCAACCTCTCTGAGCTCCAATTTTTTCACCTTTGAAAAGATTTGAATGCATGCATTAAGTGGTTTATTTATATATTAAAATAGAAGCTACCACTTATCAAGTGCTGCCGCACCCTGTGACTATGCTAACCTCATGTACTTTATCTTACTTAATCTTTTTACCCTATGAAATGGATGTTGTTGTTATCCCCATTTTCCAGGTCAGAGAACTGATCCTTAGAGAAGTCAAGTAACTCGCTCATGGACAAGGACATATAGGTAGAAAATGAAGTCAGAATTCAAATTCTGATCATTTTATTCCTGAACCCATGGTCTAGATTAACCATTAAGATTAATAATATATGCCTAGCATAAAGTATATTTTCAACAAATGATAGCTATAATAAAGCTGGTTTTGATGCGGAGGACAATTTTTAAAATTTAATTTTGATATAGTAGGTAAGAAGTAGATCTGGCAATCTGTGAATATAATCTAAGGCTGTTCCCCTGGTGTTTTCCAGCCTTATATTTTTCCTTCATTCACCCTCTTTCATTCAGATTTACTTGTTAGTTAAAATTACCCTTTGAGAGAAGTAAATTAATAAATCACAACATCAAAAAAACCAGTGAATCAATAAATATTTGTTGATTAAATGTTCATGAAACTATTTCTGGTCCACAGCATTGCTTTAGAAATAGCTTTAATTGCAACATATATTTCATGAAGTTCATTAATTAAGAATTAAATTGAAATCTTGCTTTTCTTTTCAGTAGTATTCTCACTATTAAGCTTTTCCTATTGTTGAGGTTTCTAGAGGAAGAAAGTATAATAAAATAGAGAATTTTAAAGTAATTTTTGTTATTTGCAGGCATTTAGATCATCACAAACTGTGGGATCCCAATGAATTTGCAGTTCACTGCTTTAAAATTATAATGTATTCCATTCAGGTAAGGTTTGATTAACTATTTACTATATATAAGTAATTTTGGTTCTGTATAGATAAGCACATTATCAAACAGATGTGGAAAGCTGTAGGATATAAATCATTCCTCTTAATTTAGCTCTTTTTTTCTCATACATTTTCATTTGCTACTTATTTTCTTATTCGCTAAGATGAAAAGATAGATCTAATAAGGATAACTAAGTCATTCTGTCATGGTTCCTCTCAGAGCCAAGGCCAACACAGACAAGCTTCTTGACAGTCTCCTGCTATCCCCTGATTCATTGAGGGTGCTGTCTTTTAGGGGTTCTGAATTGTCACAGGGATATCTGATCTCATAGCCTACCTTTCCTGGATGGCCCCTAAGCTTTGTATCTAGTCTCCTATGTATACAACCATTTAAATGAGTAGCTTTGGGCACTGGAGAGCTGTAGATGTGCCTGGGACTGCTGCTGGCCTCAGTGTGCACTCACCTTTCCAGATGCTTACCTTCTTGTGGAGTTTAGACTAAGGGACTTTCCTTTCTTGTCGCTTTATCTGGATATCAGAAAGTCTTATATGTAGCTGACCCTTGAATGACATGAGTGTCAACTGTGCAGGTTCACTTACAGTATAGATTTTTTTTCCCAACAAAATGCAGATCGAAAATCTATTATTTGTTGGATTCAAAACCCCACGTATATGGGAGCTGATTTTTTTCCTCACAGGGCCAACTGCAGGATTTGAGTATGTACAGATTTTGGTGTGGGGTGGGGCTGGAACCTATCCCCAAGTATATCAAGGGATAGCTATAGTCTAGTATTTTACTATTGTGTTATGACAGGGTTTGGCAATTTGGGAAAACGTGTAATATTTCTGGAAATGGTAGTATATACTAGAATAGAAATTTCTGTTTATTACCATTGTACAATTAAAACTTTGGATAGCTTTGATTGTTTTAATTGCCATTTACCATAAACTTGGTGTAGGTATCACTCTTAGGTAATATTTCACCCTCTCTCCATAAAACAAACTAGCTAGTCTTGACTAGGATTTATATCCTTAAGGGTTTACATAGACATAGTTTCAAACATAGTAAGGCATTTGTGGTAAAGGGAAAATATTTTACTTAAAGCCTATCTTTTATGCTAAATTTATTTCTTGAGGGTAACAAGATGTGATTAAGAGTTGTACTCTGAAATCAGACAGAATTCACTTTTAGGCTCTTTCTTAATAGTTTCTGCATGACCTTAGACAAATTACTAAAACGTGCCTTATTTATACTGTGAAGGGCATGGAGTAATTGAGGTGAATCTACCTCCTAGAACTGTTTGCGTGTATAATACATATAAAGTACTTAGAAGAGTGCCTGCTTCTGGTCACTTCTGAATGAAATACTCTTTTGTCGTCATTGTTGTTATGTTCAATGTTATAGTCATATATTAGCTCAGGAGTCACCAATTGAAAAGTAGTAATAATAACTAATACATATTAAGCATTTTGTCATACAGTAGACACAATTTGGGTGCTTTATACAAATTAACTTATTTAATTGCCCCAAGAATCCTGTGAATAATTGTTATTGTTTAAATATTATAGATGAGAGAAACTGAGTTACAGGGAGATTAAATAGTGCTCTCTTAATCTGAGAGTTATTTAGCTATTAAATGATAGAGTCAGAATTTGAACTTGGGCGAGTTTGACTCCAGGGCTTAAGTACTTAACCACCACTGTATTACGTTGTGTCTTAAAGCAATTCATCTGTTAGCATTGCTTTAAACTTCAATGTAAGGGCAAATTTTACGATAGATAAATGAAACCTCAGTACACGTGACTTCAACATACTGTATAACATCTTCGCACTTTCCTTCCTTTCACTCCATATTCTTTTGTTTAATACATGATATCATTCTTGAGTTGTTCTTTATAAGTAGAATGAACACATGCCCTGGTTTGCTTAGTGTAGTCATACTTTATAATTATCGACAATACCTCCTTCACTCTCTTCAGTGTCCTCATTTGGACAATAAATCAAATGGCTACTCTTACCTATAAAGGCAGACTAATAACTGCACAAGGTTCACACATCAGAAGCGTGCAGCTTCCTGGACAAGAAGTTCAGTTTCAGGTTTTGTGTGTGTCTTCCTGCCTAACATTCATCTATTTTAACATAGCTTTAAATGAAAAAAAGTAAAGATGAAAACAAACTTAGTTTTTACCTTGGGTGGCTTTAAAAGTAAAAGTAGATGTGTATTATGACAAAAATTTGAGAAATACCTAGAGATGAAATCTGTTACTTGATAGAGAAGGAGGGAAACTTTTTGCATTTGAGCAGAGTAGCCATTATGCATAGGGCACTTCTGCTTCTTATCAAACCACACATTCCAAAGGAAAGAAAGTAACCAGCCTGAAAACAGAGTGGGGGTACCTTTCTGAAGGCAAATACAGACAGGGAGATTGAGAGCCACAGGCACTTTTTACAGCTTGTGCTTGATAGTAGACTGATCCTTACTCATGAGTGTAAGTGTAGGTTTTAAAAAAACAAAACTTTGCTACTCTTCAAAAACAAAAAAATCTATTCACTGGAATTAAAAATAAACATTTTTTTGGCTATCCTTTTTCTGTTTTAGGCCCCAACATCATTTACTACAGTTGATCAGATTTATTTATATGTGATAAAATTGCCTTTGTTAATTGTACATCTTTTGATATCTCCTTGATTTAAATTTTGTCAGGTACACATCGATAATATTTTCATTTTGACACTAGCTCTTGATTAGGTGAGTGTTTTGACTGTTCAGATTGTTAGGTGTCCATGTTAAATAGTATTTATCTAGTTTGGGTATGGGAAAAATACTGTGAATGTCATAATTTATGTTTTTTACAAAATTTTGTACTATTATCAAATCATAAAAGTGTATAAATGTACTTTGTGAAATTACAGAGAATATAAAGATAATAAAAATTTCTCATAAATCGCTTTCTCAGAGGTTGCCAGTGTTAATCTTTTTATATATAATTCTAATTTACTTTTTAAAAACTAGATTGAATTTTATTAAACATAGTATTGTACAGTATGCTTTTTTTCACCCAGAATGTCATAAATATTTTCTAGCATCTGTGTTTATTCTTCAAAAGAATGACTTTGTATTGTGGCTATTTATTGTCTCATAACATTACCACCAGTCACTAATTGGACATTTATGTGTCAGGTGGTTTTTTTCAGTCTTAGGAATTCTGCCAAGGTACATGTACTTGTTTATACATCTTTGTACTGTTTTGTCTCCTTCAGGCTCAGTATTCTCACCATGTGATCCAGGAGATTCTAGGACACCTTGATGCTCGTAAAAAAGATGCTCCTCGGGTTCGGGCAGGTATCATTCAGGTTCTGTTAGAGGCTGTTGCCATTGCTGCTAAAGGTTCCATAGGTGAGTGCCAGTAAATAAAATGTGCATTAATCTGGTTCAAAGTGTTCTTTCAGTAATTATAGCAGTGTATGAAGAACTCTTTAAGAATATTTCTATACGTTTTTAGATGTACAATAATTTTTTCTTTTTGAAATTTGGGTTTGTGCAATTATTTTCAGGCTTCTTTAGTGCACAGTTAAGTATTTTCCTCCACATCAATTCCTCCTCCCTTTCCTTCTTCAAGGATACTCAAGGTTTTTGAGTATTCACTATATACTGAACATTGGGAGAATGCAGAGACAAGAAACTGATAGTGTACTTGTGATTTGACAGCTCCACCTAATACTGTAATATGTGGCAAGCTTTGATCACATATCACAAAAAAAGCCAGGGTTTATAGAAGGGAGGGAAAATGGATTAGCATGAGCAAAATTTTATGTGGTCCTTTTTGGGTAGAATGTATGGTATTAGTTTAGAAATCAGAGAAGTGGCTTTAAAATTAAGTCGTAGCCAAATTGTGGACATATTCCTTTAGCTGATTAATAGTCCTTAAAGATTTAATCTTCATGAGAAATGTGCTATAGGATAATTTTTCTGGCAGCAAAATGTAGGGCACATTAGAAATAACGAGTTAGTGTCATTGTATCCATGAGGGAAAGAACTTGCCCTTGCATGGAAGCAGCAGGAATAACAATGTCAGGTTGATAGGATTTGATAATGGGTTAATGAGAAGTAGGGGTAGCTCAAAACTTATGATATTATACCTACATGTAACTACAAAAATGGAATAGTGCATATTAGAAATACAGAAGTTTGAAGGAGAATCTGGTTGTGGTTTCTTTGCTTCAAACACAAAGTGGAACTATATTATGTAATGATATAGTCATCCCTCGGTATCTGCAGGGGATTGGTTTAAGGACCCCTGAGAATGCCTAACTCTGCGGGTACTCAAGTTCTGTGTATAAAATGGTGTAGTGTTTGCATATAACCTATGCACACCCTCCCATATACTTCACATCATCTTTAGATTACTTACAATACCTACTGCAGTGTAAATGCTATGTGAATAGTTGTTACACTGTATTGCTTTTTTATTTATTTATTTTTTTATCGTGGGTTTTTTTTTTCCCGAATATTTTCAGCCCATAGTTGGTTGAATCTGTGAATCCAGAAGTGCAGATATGGAGGACCAACTGTATTCTTTTGTTCTTTTATTGTCAAATAAAGGTGGGCATCTTGGATATGAATTTTCTATTTTATCTTGTAACTTAGAGAGATAAAACAGGTTATTTAATTGGAAAGTTATTTAATTGGAAATATGAAATAAAACATAGATGATACATTGAATCATCACATTGATTAATGTCTACTGTGTGTTAGGTACCGTGTGCTAGGCTCTATACATTTGAAGAGGCATTTAAACATGGCTACCTGTCCTGATGAAGCTTGAATCAAGAGTAAAAGGCAGAAATGAAATCCACTCATTAAAATAAAGTGGACAGAAGCAGTGATAGAAACACATGCAGAGAATTTATAGAACAAAAAGCAAGAGAACAAATGCAGTTAACCTGAATCTAATAAATTAGGTAGTTTCTGTCTCATAATTGAGGCATATTCTCCCTTCCTCAGTCTCAAAAGATACAAAATAAATATTTGATGCTTCTGTGAGCTATATTATATAATTTCGTGGATTCTTACCTAGCAGTTAAGTTAAATATTGTCCTAGTACACATTATTGTGAACAGATAAGATTAAATAGGTAGAAAGTTTTTGGTAATTCTTGTATGCACATACACATTTTTTAATGGTGGAACCAGAGATTCAAACAGTGAGTTGCTCATAAATGCCCAGTGTTTATTGGTATAATGAGGGGGCTTTCTTAATTATTTCTCATTTACTCTTTTTTTAAAAAATGAAATAGTTAATAAATTACTATGGATTTTTGACTAGAAAATTACAAAAACAATCTGTGAAGAAATAAGATAATTGACTTCAAATATGCAATACTAGAAACATGTATCTTCTCACGTAAGTGATCCTTTATAGGTCCAACAGTGCTGGAAGTCTTCAACACCCTTTTGAAACATCTGCGTCTCAGTGTTGAATTCGAAGCAAATGATTTACAGGGGGGATCTGTAGGCAGTGTCAACTTAAACACAAGTTCCAAAGACAATGATGAGAAGATTGTGCAGAATGCTATCATCCAAACAATAGGTGAGTACATTTCACTTTTCAAAACTGTCATATAAAACAGTGATAGACAAAGCTCTCACATAAAGTCCTGGACTATTTTGGTACATTTGTCAAAGATGAATGATAGCTTAAACTTCTGAAAACTTTATTTTCGAAAATAAGCAAGCATGACAATGGAACAAAGAACACTATGTTGTTCCATTAAATCTGCAGGACACGAATTCATCTACTGTTAACATTTTATGGCATTTACTTTTTCATTTGCTTTTACTCTGTCTTGCCTGCATCTCTTCCTCCCTTCTCTCTCTCCCTCTCTGTTTCTTTCTCTCCCTATGTGTGTCTCTTTGTGTATGTATGTATATGTGGGAATACACACATACACATGCGTATTTTTTTCTAAACCACGAGATACAGGAAGTTGCATACATCATGGCCTATTACTACTACATACTTTGATGTATTTTTCCAAAAAATAAATGTATTTTTTAATATAACCAGAGTTAAATTGTCAACATCACTAAATTTAACATTGATCCAGTACTTGAATCAACCCTTCCTATTTCAGTTTTATCAGTTGACCCAATAATGTACTATATTGACTTTTTTCCTTAAGTCCAAGATTCAGTGTAGGATCATATATTGCATTTAGTTGTAATATTTCTTTAAGTCCATTAGTCAGGAACATTTCCATTATGACATGGACATTTCTTAAGAGTAAAGTCGGCCGGGCGCGGTGGCTCAAGCCTGTAATCCCAGCACTTTGGGAGGCCGAGACGGGCGGATCACGAGGTCAGGAGATCGAAACCATCCTGGCTAACACGGTGAAACCCCGTCTCTATTAAGAAATACAAAAAACTAGCCGGGCGAGGTGGCGGGCGCCTGTAGTCCCAGCTACTCGGGAGGCTGAGGCCGGAGAATGGCGTGAACCCGGGAGGCGGAGCTTGCAGTGAGCTGAGATCCGGCCACTGCACTCCAGCCTGGGCGACAGAGCGAGACTCCGTCTCAACAAAAAAAAAAAAAAAAAAAAAAAAAAGAGTAAAGTCCCCCTCCCACTTTTTTAAAAATAGAAAATTCTTCGTTTGGTTTTGTAATGGTGTTTCCTTGTGATTAAATTCAAGTTAAATATTCCTAGCTGGAATACTACATACGTTATATGTTCTTCTCAGATTAGCACATCCAGAGGTACACACTGTAACTTGCTCCTTTTTCATTAAATTAATTTTGATCACTTAAGGCATTATTATATTCCTCCACTGTATGGTTTTAGTTTTTTCCATTGTAAATAATAAGCAACCTCTGAAAAGGCACTTTCAGACCATGGGGATATTCTGCTTTTCATCCAGACTTAAGGTTAGATTTAGCATTCGTTCATAATTCTTGTCTGAATTAGTCTTTACCATGATGGCTGCAAAATGATGGTTTTTAAACTCTAGCACTCCTTCCAAAACTATCAGTTGCCTCTCAATGTTCTCAATGTTCTATTGTAAGCAGGAGCCCCCTTTTCTACCTTTCTATGTATGTCAGAATGCGTGTATTTGTTTATTGGTATGAACTCAATGGATTTGTATTTTCATGGTTTATAATTCATTACTATAGTTAATCATTTTGATGCTCAGATTGTCCCAGATTTGGCTCATGGGAGCTCCTTCAAGACATCCCCCAACCCCCCGAACCTTTTTTTTTTTTTTTTTTTTTTTTTTAAAGCACTGCCTTACTTGGGTAAGCTGTTCCAGACGAATTCTATACTTTCTGCCCCAGCCCTGGAATTAGTCATTTCTCCAAAGGAGCTGTGGTTACTTTTAGTGGGTAATAGTATTAGAGACTAATATCTGGATGCTAATATCTTGGACTTTAATATCGTATACTTTTCTTTCTTTTTTAAATTTTCTTTTTTGTTTTTGTCCTGACGATGGTCAAAGTACAAAGAGTGAAGAGCTTCCTTAAGAAAACAGCCATGAGAATTCACATTTCTGGAAATGAAATAATCTGACTGTGTATAAATACAAATTCAAGCAAGCAAGCTATTTTTCTACTTTAACCTTTTTCTTTCAGTATTTTCTTCAGGATAGCCAGATCATATTTTAATATAACCACCTGCTTGCTATGATAATTTCAGAATTTCACAATTGTATTCCTGGGGTTTAGTACATAATTTCTAACCTAATAATAGTTTCAATTAATAGTAGAGTCGTATATAAATTTCTTCTGAAACTAGGCTTATGCCTTTTATCTGGGTAAGTTTTTCACTTGTGGGCTACTTATTTATAATAATCCTTTGGGATACTTAATACAGACTTTCTCTTGGTCATCTTGTTTTTAAAGTTTTATGGATATGCATACATGGATTGTGCATCTCCATTGACACCACCTATTTATTTATTGGACATATGCGTACACCATTTCTTGTACTAGGGCTTCATGATACATGGGGCTCTCATGTTGTGGAGGCATTTGTTGATCTGCTTGGAGTGGTACCTCTATTTCATCTAGTTGCCGTCTCATCACATGTCTAGAAATTGTGCTCATTAAGGAAAATACCCAGGAGTGTCTCATTCAACACACTAACACAGAGTAGGCCCTTAAGATTTTGAGACTGACTGAAAAGACAAAATGTAATAAACTCCATCGTTACCATGGAGTCATAATAAAGCATAGACATTCTAGTTATTGCTTAAAACAATTAGTATTAATGTATAGTGAACCTCGCTTCTGTGGTGACTTTTACATTTATTTGGATTATTTATAGATTTTTTGTGATATTTGAGGATGTTAAATCAGCTAATCTTGATTTCACAGAATCGATTTAAATGCTTTAATGACTTCTAATTAATTCAGTGTTACTGTTTCACTCTAGAATATTTAATGTATTGTTTCTTAAGTATTTTATTATAAAGCGTATATACAGAAGACTCAAGCCATATTTCTGTGATACAACACATTTAGAATAACATGTAAGAATTTAAAAAAGAGAGGAAAGAAATGCAGTGTGGCACAGTAAGATTTCTCTTTTAAAATCAAACTTTAACAAAAATCTGGTTTCCTTAATAGTTTCCTTTTTAATTTCTCAGTATTCTGGCAGTTGTCAGATCATGTGGTTATTCCTGTCGGTGGGCCATGGAACAGGGCTGCTGTAGCTTTTGCACTTCCAAGTTATCAGGCTGTTGGCCAATGCCTCTTTCTTTTAAAATAGTGAAGAACATAGCTACCTGCTTTGTTCTTTTCTTCTGGACTCATTTCTGTTCAGTAGTTCAAATACAAACAGTAAGTGTAGAGAATGAGATGCTTTTGGTGACTGTCTGTCCTTAGAGCTAGTCATATTGAAGACTCCTACCCAATTTTAAGTTAAAAAAATAAAGCAATTCTAAAGCATACATTAGTTGCATTTCTTTCCTACTGTTACTATTTTTAGGTCTTTAATAGTCTTGTGTCTAATTAACATCAGATATAGTGGACTCAGTTGACCGTATGCTTGGGAGACAAAAATAAGAGTTTTTCCTTAGGACAATGGTTCTTAACTTTGTTGCACATTGAAATTACCTCAGGATCTTAGAAAAGCACTGATGCTTGGACTTCCGAAACCCCCAGATATTCTGACTTCATTATTTTGGTATGTAGCCTATGCATCAGCATGTTAAAAGCTCCCCGAGGTAATTCTAATGTGCAGCAAAGCTTGGGAACCACTGAATTAGAGAATACTATTCCACACATTTGAAAAGCATGAAGAATGACCTTGAATCAGAGATACAAATGTTGTTGAATACAGGGAAGTATGATAGTGCTTGTTAACTCCAAACTTTTACTGTAGTTAGGTGCTGTGGTAAAGAGAACTGCAGGGTACTTCATGTCCTTGTGGTAATAACTAACTTGTTTGAAACAGAAGGTCAGTGTCCAGTTTTCTGCAAGACTGGGAATGTATCTAGTTGTATGGAAGAATTATAGAATAATAATAATAGCGTAGGCTTTGGAAATAAATAACCCTTATCTCAGGCCCTAATGTTAGCTGTGTAATTTTTTGGTGAGTTCTTAACTTCTCTAATCCTCATTTCCACAAGAGGAAACTGAGACAAATAAGAGAACCTAGACTCATAAGGTTATTTTGAGGATCCAAGTACAAAATAATTTCTTATTTCATAAATATGTATTCTGTAAGTGTTAACTACAGTAATATACTTTATGGAGATGGAGTCATGTTAAGGTTATGAGATTTTTGACTGCTAATGTACGTGGTTGTGGGAAATGACTTTTACCCCTAGGTCCAATCAAAATGATGAATAGAACAGTTTGAATTTGTATAAACAGATCATTAACTCCAGTAATAGAAGCTGAACAGTTATATTGAAAAGTCAGCTTATTCTTAAAAAATACTAAAAATGCAGAAAGTTTCTGTAATGATGACATTGAATTTTAAGAAAGGAACATAACAGCCATGATTTGATAGTCTGTTCCAGTCTTTCAAAGAAATAAGAAACTTTTAAAGTGTGAGTAAATAATTAAAGGTTATAAATCTTTTGTGACCAGGAAGTAAGTATCAAAAGCTACAGCAGATAAATTTAAAATATTCTCAGAAACTAGACTGCATCAGAAAAATGACAGGTAAGTTATTTACTTATTTTTTACATCAGTTGAATTATGTATGTTGAATTAATTCACAGGGTTTGTAAACTATAAATTTGGCTTATTATAATGACATTCAGATATTTGAGCAATCCTGGAAAACCAGAGTAGTGACTAATTATTGACTTCTTTACCAATGTGTGGCCTGATTACTGGAACAAAAATTTAGGCTCACAATGTGTGAACTAGAGTTTCATCAGAAATACTACCAAAATATTTTTCCTTTTCTTTTTTTTTTTTTTTTTTGAGGCAGAGTTTCGCTCTTGTTGCCCAGGCTGGAGTGCAGTGGTGCGATCTTGGCTCACCACACCTCCACATCCCAGTTTCAAGCAATTCTCCTGCCTCAACCTCCTGAATAGCTGGGATTACAGGCATGTGCCACCACGCCTGCCTAATTTTGTGTTTTTAGTAGAGATGGGGTTTCACCGTGTTGGTCAGTCTGGTCTCGAAGTCCCAACCTCAGGTGATCCACCCGCCTCAGCCTCCCAAAGTATTGGGATTACAAGTGTGAGCCATCACACCCGGGCAATATTTTTCCTTTTTCTAAAATTCCAGTCAACTCAAGTCAGTGCTGGTTTGTCACTGTTATAATTATATAAAAAAGACTTTGATAAATTTATCATTTTATCTATCAGTCCATTATACACAGTTTATATTGTACCTAACTAAATGATTTTGTGCAAATGAAATTGTAATATTCTTTAATGTTACATGTAGCATACAGACTTGTCAGTGATTATTTTACCACATGTTGAAAACTTTGGCTAAAAATAATTTTGTACTATATGGAAAAGTAGACTTTTTCAATTTCTAAAATTTATCTTAATACTTTCATAGGATTTTTTGGAAGTAACTTACCAGATTATCAGAGGTCAGAAATCATGATGTTCATTATGGGGAAAGTACCTGTTTTTGGAACATCTACCCATACTTTGGATATCAGTCAACTAGGGTATGTTCTCAGACTGTAAATTTGAACTTAATCTTGAATTACATTTTATCCTAATGAAATCTAGAAAATGTTTAAGTTTTGTTTTTTTAAAAATCATTAGTAATAAAATTCCTATGGAAAACAGTTAGTATTATTATGACAGTAGATTGCTAAGCAATTGAATTAACATTTTTAGGCCTTTAGATTCATTTTCAGCTTATAAATTCTCAGATTTTTCCATCTTTAGAAATTGTTTGGCCTGGACATTGTGTGTGTGTGCACACACATTCAGGGTTAAGCTTCAAGTTTCCTGTATAAATTTTAAAAATTAATGTCAGTATATCAGAAATAGTGGCTTATTCCTAGAATTTTAGAACTGAAAGTGATTTTAAAGATTATGTGCTCTGACCCCCTTATTTTATACATTTTATTTGGTTTTATAACATGCTAAAGTTTTTGTTTGTGAATGTTTTTGTTTTTTTAATTTAATAAGGAAGTAATAGTATCTTATTCGACTTACATTTCTTTGACCATTAATTTGTTATTTTTTAAAATTGTTCTTACCTGTTTATTCATATTTGTTAAAGAGAGATTATACTTATCAGCTATGTTTGCAGTAATTATTTTCTCCAATGTAAAATGTCTTTTAATTTGGGTTGTTTAGTTGTCTGTTTATATGATTAAATTTTCTTATCATCACACGCATAGGACTGTTTTGAGAGCCAATAACAGATTTTTTAGTTTGATATTTTTGAAGATAATAGTTTTAATTCACATGAATTTTACTTTGGCATGTAAAGTGAGCCGTGACTTAAAACTGTTATGAAAATAAAATCTATTTAGCCAATAAGAATAGAATTTTAAAATCAGTAATTGGTGTAAATGAAGTAATATAAATGCTAATTAGTATAATAATTCCAGCTTTTTGTATATTTTAGGGATTTAGGAACCAGGAGGATTCAGATAATGTTGCTGAGATCTTTGCTTATGGTAAGGCATTTAAGCTAAATAAAGGACACACTTAACCTTAAATTACTGTAAGCATTAATTGAATAGCTTCATGTTACAACCTTTCTTTTCTTAAGTAAGTTACTGTTTATGGTTAGTATTTTATTATGTTCTTCATTTTAAAGATTATCCTATAAAAAATATATTTATTTCTCACTTCTTCTGTCATTGTGTTTGATCTTCATAATGATGAAACATACACAGGGCAGAAACTATTGCCGTCTTATAGATGAGATACCTGGGCTCAGAGACTGTGAGTAGAAGGAGTTGATGAGGTCCACCAAAGTCGCTGGGCTGAAAAACAGAACTCAGATTTGAAATCCAAAGTTCTTTCAACATATTATGCTAATTCTTTCTCATACTGACCAAATAATTGCTTCTGATTGGGAAAATAATTCATTAAAATGAATATTTGCCATTTAAAATTTGAAGTGGCTATCAATAGCTGAAAAGGAAAAGTATACCCAGAACGAAAGGTCCTCTGATTATTTTCTAGCAATTGTACTCACATTTGATTCAACCATTGCTAGCACATATGTATCCTTTCGAAATCAGTATCTTTTAGATTTATCCTGGAAATGTTTACTATACATGATCTCATTTTTTAAACGGACTGTCTCATACCTAAGTGCAGAAATACCTCGTATGGTTTTATTTTTAATTCTTTTTAATTGTTTATGGCCCTTATCATATAGAAGTTTTGAATTCTAATATAGCCAGATTTATCAGTTTGTTCTATATGTTTTGTACTTTTTCATTTGTATCTAAGAACTCCATTCCTCCTCTGATGATATAAACGCTTTTGTTTGTATTTTCTTATAGCAGTTTTAAAATTTTAGCTCTCTATATTTAGAACTTTAATCTGAAGTTTATGTTTATATGTGGTATGATTTTCCTGGATGGGTAGACAGGTGTCCCACCGGTTTCCCAGCTGACTTATAAAACTACCTCCATCCTATAAATGCCCAAATGTAAATGTTAAGTATTCCATATATGTTTATAATCCTGTAAATATGTTGAGATCTCCCACCTGCAATTTAATTTGATCCTAAGCCTTTATTTATATTAGACAAATTTGCTAAGTAAATTATTTTGCCTTGCCATCCTGATTATACCATATAGTCGACTGAATGAATATCTATGTGGTATGCTTAAAATGTTTAATAGCAGCCGGGCATAGTGGCTCATGCCTGTAATCCTAGCACTTTGGGAGGCCGAGGCGGGTGGATCACAAGGTCAGGAGATCGAGACCATCCTGGCTAACACGGTGAAACCCCGTCTCTACTAAAAATAAAAAAATTAGCCTGGTGTGGTGGCAGCGCCTGTAGTCCCAGCTACTCGGGAGGCCAAGACGGGAGAATGGCATGAACCCGGAAGGCAGAGCTTGCAGTGAGCAGAGACCACACGCCACTGCACTCTAGCCTGGGTGACAGAGCGAGACTCCGTCTCAAAAAAAAAAAAAATCAATCAAGTAACTAAGTACAACTTCCCAAAATGAAAATGTATTCCCATTAACCAACTGCCTAATTTAAAATGAGAGAATAATTTGCAAACTTAAATTTAAAATTTGCAGGTCTTACTTTTACTGTTTGTCACCTAAGCTCCTTATATCTCTTTCGTACTAACCTTAACTTCTCTGGGCCTCAGTTTCTCCTTATGAATGAGATTCGCTAGAGTATACCTTACAGGGATATGGTGAGGACAGTTAATACATATGCAGTGCTTAGAATCATGCCTAACACGTGGTAAATGTATGCTGTTATTAACTTTGTTCTCATTATGAATGATGTTTTTGTGAATTCAGCAAAATCCTACATTACTTTCTTTTTTTTTTTTTTTTTTTTGAGACAGAGTCTCGCTCTGTCGCCCAGGCTGGAGTACATTGGCGCAATCTCGGCTCACTGCAAGCTCTGCCTCCCGGGTTCACGCCGTTCTCCTGCCTCAGCCTCCCAAGTAGCTGGGACTACAGGCGCCCGCCACCATGCCTAGCTAATCTTTTTTTTTGTATTTTTTAGTAGAGACAGAGTTTCACCGTGTTAGCCAGGATGGTCTCGATCTCCTGATCTCGTGATCCACCCTCCTCGGCCTCCCAAAGTGCTGGGTTTACAAGCGTGAGCCACCGCACCCAGCCAGAATCCTTCATTACTTTGCACATTTCCTTTATGTCTTCTCTGCAGGCTTCTGTCCATATTTTCTTTCCTAAGTTTATGGTTCTTATAAAACAATATGAGAATTTTACAAAAAAAAGGACTCATGACAAAATTGTTTGCTTTCTTCCCGATAATCAGGTGACCTCTGGATATAAAGCAAAGACGATTGTTACTGCACTGCCAGGGTCTTTCCTGGATCCTTTGTTATCAGCATCTCTCATGGAAGACTATGAACTGAGACAGTTGGTCTTGGAAGTAATGCATAATCTCATGGATCGCCATGACAATAGGGCAAAGCTTCGAGGGATCAGGTAATATGCCATTTTGAAATGGATCAAATGATAATGTTTTTAAATTGCTAAATTAGTGTATTTAAGTATTGTGATTTTTAAAAATCTAGCATGTTCAGGTTTTATTAATCCAGAATTTTATTTAATTGGTATTGAGATAATTTAATCAATATATTTTAAGATAGCAATTTTTTGGAAAGCACATATGTACTCCTCAGAAGCAATTCAGTAGTATTACATACAGGCTTATCAAACTCTTAAGTGTAAATACAATTTTCCATATAAGATGTGATATTGTAAATAAATGTGCTATTCATTAAAAATGATATATTAATTGTCTCTAGAATAATACCGGATGTAGCTGACCTAAAGATAAAAAGAGAAAAAATTTGTAGACAAGATACAAGTTTCATGAAAAAGGTAAGACATCTTCTAAAAAAAAAAAATGCGTAGTGTAAATTACAGCCATTTGAATTGTTAGGTGGTTTTGTATTGATCTGTGACCTTGAAATGAGGCCATAGAATTTTGAAATTGAAAGACCTCAAGATGCCATCTTCAACCTCCCTCAAGTATAACATTCCTGGTGGTGTCTCCTCCAGCCTGTATTTGAACATTGTATTGTTGGGCTGCTGTAGTAGTTCTTAATTTCTTCTCTGAGTAAAACGTCTTCCTATAATTCTTGCCCTGGCAATCCTCTCCCACTGAAAAACATAGATACTGATTCCTCTTTTAGCAGCTCTTTTGTAGACAGTTTCAAGTTTCTGAAAATACCTGTTACCATCGAATAAATTAACTGTGGTGAGTTTTTATTGTCTATTAGGCATTGTTTTCTACACTATTTGGGATATAAAGATGAGTTGGGCAGGATCTCTGCCCCTAATAGTGGTTTTTGCTGGATTTTCATGATGATAATTTAAATTCTGTAGGTCTACTGGCAAATGGCTGAATTTAGAAAATTATGATATTTATGGTTATTTGCATATTGAGTAAACTTTCTTTGCAGTTATTATTTGTCCAAAGCTTGGGCACCTAATATTTGCCAGACACTTAGTCAACATTGAGAGATATGATAACCATGACACTGCCAGCTGCCCTTATAACGAACACAGTATTGCCAGCTAAGGGAGCCTGTTTTTAGAGGTACGGGGAACAGGAGACAGCCCCATAGGAAGCTAGGTGCAGAGACCTGTAATCCATGTTCTTTTTTGCCTCTTTACTAGCCCATGCTTTCTCCCTGACACCGTCTTTCGTGTTACTATCTGTACCTATACTATTGATTGCTGTGTTTCAAGTTAACTCCTTTTTAAAACTTCATTTAAAAAATAATTTACAAAATATCACCGTTCCTACATTAATGTGATTCACTGAATAAAATATTTAAGTGAGGTTGGCCGGGCATGGTGGCTCACACCTGTAATCCCAGCACTTTGGGAGGCCGAGGTGGGTGGATCACGAGGTCAGGAGATTGGGACCATCCTGGCTAACACAGTGAAACCTCGTCTCTACTAAAAATACAGAAAAAAATAAATAAAAATTAGCCGGGCGTGGTGGCGGGCACCTGTAGTCTCAGCTGCTCTGGAGGCTGAGGCAGGAGAATGGCGTGAATCCTGGAGGTGGAACTTGCAGTGAGCTGAGATTGCGCCACTGTACTCCAGCCTGGGTGACAGAGCGAGACTCTGTCTCAAAAAAAAAAAAAAAAATTTAAGTGAGGCTATACTGTATATCAAAAAACTGGTTAATAAGTAGGACAGATACATTAATACTTCTCAATTTTTATTTTTTATTTCTTTATATCACCTAATGAAAGAAGTTATTCTACATAACTGAGGAACTTCAAACAATTTTTTAAAATATTTTTTATTGACAAATTATAAATATACATTTATGGGATACAATGTGGTGTTTTGATTATATGTATACAATGTGGAAAGTTTAAATCCAGCTAATTAACATATCCATTTTCTTGCTTACCTATCTTTTTTTATGGTGACATATTTGAAATTTGCTCTCTTAGTTATTTTCAAATATACAATACACTGTTAATGACTATAGTCACCCTGCTGTGCAATAGGTCTCAAAACTTAACTCCTTCTATGTGTCTGAAACCTTGTAACCTTTGATCAATAATCTCTCCATTACCCTCCTCCTTGCTCTCAGGCCCCCGCTCTTGCTAACCACCATTCTCTACTTCTGTGGGTTCAACTTTTTTAGATTCCACATACAAGTGAGATTATGCAGTATTTCTTGGGACTGACTTGTTTGACTTAGCATAACGTCCTCCAGGTTCATCCATATTGTCACAAATGAAAGAATTTTCTTCTAGTGTAAGGCTGAATAGTGTGTATATATATATATATATATAGTGTATATATATATACACACACACACTACATTTTCTTTATCCATTCATCTGTTGATGGACACTTAGGCTGATTCCATACTGAGGAATTTTTAATCATTACTGATATAATGAATTTTGAAAACTCAATTGATAACTGATTTTTGAGTTATTGACTTTATACAATGACATTAAACAGTCACGGACATTGAGACTGGATTTCATTTTATCCGTTATGAGTTATAGAAATAATACTTCTGCTGTTTATTTTGCTAGTCAACCAATTTAGAAGGCTGTAATTTAACAGCAAGATTAGACTATTATTCATGTTAGATTTTGAATCTTTAAACTATTCTCTGAATTAGTTATTCCTCTGTTTTATAATTCAGAATAACTTTCCTTGCTAAGCATTTGTTATCATTAATGTAAACCATTCCTTTTTGGGTCTTTCTCTTTAGAAGCAATGTGTTCACACTTTTTTTCCTTTGTCAAAATTTTATTTTTATAATTTGACACCATTTTTCATTTACCTTCCAATTTGTTTTATCAGTAAAAATGTTGTTTGATTTCCATATGAAAACTAGGAACTGAGAGAAGTTTCTGCAAAGAACTAAAGAAAAAAAAATGGGTTCTGTAGCCACAGGATAATGGACTGGCCTTTAGTTAAGAGAATCTTAGTTTAGCATAGACAGTATATTTTCTGTGTTAACATTGTTTGTTCAGGCAACTGTGTCTGAGATTACTACCCAGCCTAAAACGACTCCATCTGAATGTTTTAGGGACGTCTTATATACGGAGTCTGTTTGAAAAATGGTTCCAGGGCTGGAATCCCTTATACATTGGGAGGTATCACTTCACCTGTAATTTCCTAATGAAGTGTATTCTTCCAGAGAAAACAGCGGCCACCACTGAGTCTGCAACTCAGTATATAGTATATAGTTTCTCACCATGTGAAAGGGCTCTTGTTAATGTTTCACCAAATCTAGGAATTATGTAGAAAAGAGTACTTTTTATTATGAAGTATAAAATATATGGAAATTATTACTTTAATTGTTTTAAGGTGAACAACAGTATAAACAAAAGCATCCCACATGTTCTGTCTTCTTCATAACTCCATCCTCTCTCCTACAAGTAATCACTATCATTGCTCTGACTTTGATGGAAATTGACTCCTTCGAGTTTTTTTTACAGTTTGATAACCTAATATACATTACGTCTTTGAACTATATTGTTTTGTTTTGCCAGTTTTTGTTATTTGGGTGAAGGGAACCATACATTGTGTATTCTTTTAAGTTTAGTTTTTTTTATTCAGCTCTATTTTGGTAAAATTCATCCGTGTGTGGCTTTAATAGTATTCCATGATATGAATATACCACAAGTTTTCTTTTGTTGGCACACATTTGAATTGTTTCCAGTTAGTGAGTGTTATGAACTGTGCTCCTGTGAACATGCTCGTACATGTGTTATGCTGTGTATTATAACTCCCATTTCTCCAAGGCCTGTAGGAGAGGAATTGCTGAGTAATAGGTTATGTATTTTTCAGATTCACTGGATAATGCCATACCAGTTTGTAAAGTCATTATACCTATTTGTATTTTTACATTACATATTACAAATTTTTTATTTCATCTAATATGGTATGTAGTAGGTAATTTTTAAAAACAAACTTATTACTTAAGGAACCTGAAGTCTAAATTCTCACATATATATGCACCACTTTAATATTTGTTAGTGATGTTTAGAACCATAGAATTTAAGAATATTCTTAGGTTTTAAGAGGACCCAATACATAAAGTTTTCTTTTCCCCACCCAAGTATAGAAACTATATGTGTTTGAGAGAGAGAAAGAATGAGAGAGACAAACTCTGAATTCAGAAAGGTGGAAACCAAAATAACAACTTCAGAAATAAAGGAATCTGGAGGGTAGCTTTATATCTGTAGCCAAAAAAGGCTAACACTGTACCACAGATTTATGCAGACTTAACCAGTCAGTCATTGTCACAGCTGGAGAACTACAGGCCACCTTACTGAGATGGGACCTTAGTGCATATTAAATAGAGAACAGAGCAGAATGCATACTTGTTACAGGCAGGCTGGCTTCAGAAGAGTCTGTGCTGCTCTTGCCCAGTTTCTTTTCCTAAAATGATCCGAAGAACCTTCTGAGAAACAGGCTTGGAATATTAAGCCTGAAGTCTCTCCACATGGGAAAAATGAGTGTTCTTAACCCTGCCTGCACATTATAACCACATGGGTAGCTTTATACTTGAAAAATACTGATACTCTGCCACTGACCAGTTACATGATATTAAAGGAGGGTGGACAGTAGTGAGAAGTGGGGAGGGCAAGAGCATGGTGGTCATTCCAGTCGTCCAGTGATTCCAGTGGACAGTTAGGGTTGAGAGCTAATTGAGTTAATGTCACCACTGTGACTGGAAATGGCATTGCACCTATATCCAGGAATGCTTTAGAAAGGAAAGGCTTTAATAATCTCTTATTATAATAATAAATAATAAATCTTTATTGTAATGATCTTTTTTTTTTTTTTTTTTTTTTTTTTTTTTTGAGACGGAGTCTCACTCTGCTGCCCAGGCTGGAGTGCAGTGGCCGGATCTCAGCTCACTGCAAGCTCCGCCTCCCGGGTTCACGCCATTCTCCTGCCTCAGCCTCCCAAGTAGCTGGGACTACAGGCGCCCGCCACTGCGCCCGGCTAGTTTTTTGTATTTTTTTAGTAGAGACGGGGATTCACCGTGTTAGCCAGGATGGTCTTGATCTCCTGACCTCGTGATCCGCCCGTCTCGGCCTCCCAAAGTGCTGGGATTACAGGCTTGAGCCACCGCGCCCGGCCTTATTGTAATGATCTTTACTTAGATCAGTCCAGTTTAGGGGAAGCCTCTATGCAATACCTGGGGAGTTTCTGTAACCTCTTCCCTGTTAATAGACTTGCCTTCAGAGACTCCATGCCAAAATGTAACAGAACCTGCAGATGCTCTTCTCTGTACGGCTAACCTACAGGGCTTGTTCCCCAGTCAAGAGAGCCTGAGTACATTTCCTCTCAGCACAATATTCTTTATCATTGCTGAGGCTGTATTGCCAAAGTATCTCTCAGGATTCTGCCATCCATTTCACTTTTTTTCTCAAGTCAATCCATAATTTGCTTTTGTTTTTTCAAATTACTATTAAAAAACATTTTCATCGTTAGCACAGGAACTATTTTTTACTGATTGTTTTTATTTAAGGTTTGTCTTCAATTTTAACATTAGCTTGTAGTTATATATTAGCATGTTGACTGATGTTAATAATTGGAATTTGACCATCTGATCATCAGTTTAAATTTCATTTCCATGTTAAGCTATATAATAACATAGCTACACTGTCAAAGTGTATGCATGTGAAATCTGCCTTTTTTACATTTTAAGCAAAATTACCTTTTTCCTCTGTCTTTTATCCTCAGAATGGGCAACAGCTATATCGGCACATATATTTGGGTTGTAAAGAGGAAGACAACGTTCAGAAAAACTATGAACTACTTTATACTTCTCTTGCTCTTATAACTATTGAACTGGCTAATGAAGAAGTAGTTATTGATCTCATTCGATTGGCCATTGCTTTACAGGTATGCTTTCATAACCATTCACTGCAGAATACATTTTTTATAAAGCAGACACCATCTTTGAAGTATTGCCTTTATCCAAGGACATGAATTTTAAAAGGGAGTTATCTAGTTGTAAATCTAAAATACTCAAGACTATGATCACATTCTTCATTTATTCCTTTTACATATGTTGCATAAGCATCAACTTGTGTGCTAAATATCCTTCAAGGCCATAGGGATATACTGTGATGAAGAAGACAGACACAGTCCCTGTACCCCTGTACCCACACTTCCTACCCTGGGGGGATAGTCATTAAATAAGAATGACATACATGCAGTTGTTTAATTAGAGTTGCATAAGTGTTATGTAATAGAAGGACAGTATGCAATGGCTATATGTGCACGTGCGCACGCGCGTGTGTGTGTGTGTGTGTGTGTGTGTGAACAGGAAAGGCTTTCCTAGGGAAGAGAGTTTAAGTTGAAAAATTTAACTCTATTGTAAATGAACATTTATTTTCCTCTCAGAATTGTTTTAGAAAATAACTTCTGATAAAGTGGCATTTTTGTTAGCTTTCCAAACTACCTGCAGTTTTCCAGTGTAATCAGAGAAAATGCTGGTGGAGCATAAGAACTTGATCTCTCTGATGTGTTTGTTTCTCATTAAAGGACAGTGCAATTATCAATGAGGATAATTTGCCAATGTTCCATCGTTGTGGAATCATGGCACTGGTTGCAGCATACCTCAACTTTGTAAGTCAGATGATAGCTGTCCCTGCATTTTGCCAGCATGTTAGCAAGGTAAATGTATTTAGAAAAGTCTTTAAACTTGAATTTTGTACAAAATTGCTAATTTTATTCCAATGATGATTATTTTTAACTTTGGTGATTATGTATCAAATTAAGATAATTCTATAAAAATATACAGCCAGTAAACTGAAACTACAGCTAAAACTATAACTACTGTTTTTATATTTTCTTAGATGAATGTTGTTATAATAGTTTAATGTAGTGGTTGAATGCAATATATGGTTTTCTTCTAGAATACCTTATGTAATTTATTCTGTGACTTTTTTCCTTTGAACCCTTATGAATCTTGGTATCTAAATTTTCTTAAATTACACTCTTTTGTTGTTTATTCTAAACTACTTGAGGCAGATCTCAAAAGTTCAATAATTAATGTGCATCCCAGAGAATTGTCCTATGTCTTTCAAATATATTTAGTTTTCTTTAGCAGTAACTCTTACATCGTTATTTGCATAACTTAATAAACATTACAGTGCCCCCAACTTACCTAGCAGAAAAAGTCCACTTTTAAAGACGTCTGTAAGAGAGAACTTTATTTTTCTTAAATTGGAAGCACATCGTTTAGTCCTTACTAAAATGTAGGCTTTTAGTGTAATCTAAGAAACAAAACTCATCCATTCATTAATCAGATATTTGAGTGAATAATTGATGCCCACCACTAGAGAATTAAGTATTACAAAAGCAGAGTACCTCTTTGCTCACAGTTCATTGGAGGAGCTAGACCACACAAGTGCCTGGAGACCTTGTACACAGGCTGCAAAAGGTAATGCAGCAGGTGGAGGATGGTGATTTGTAAAGCGATTTACAAAATAGTGCATTTGAGAAAATAGATATTCTTGCTTTATCATACTAGGCTTAATCAAATGTAATGTGTCATCATTTTTTGCTTTATATATTACTTTATTGTCACAGTTTTATCTGTTAAATTTTAAAAATAATAAATGTGAAAACAGACTGTACACTTGGGCTGTAAACTTAGCTTAAATTCAAAAACAGTGATGGTATTTCTTATAAATGTTTAAAGTTGTTTTGTTTTTAAACTGTTTTCCAAATTTTTATAGCAAGGTCCTGAGGGGTGGGATTTTTGATTTTTGTTCTGTTTTTGAATATTTTTTAGGTTATTGAAATTCGAACTATGGAAGCCCCTTATTTTCTACCAGAGCATATCTTCAGAGATAAGTGCATGTATGTTAATCTTTACGTTTTAAGGATGGGGTACTGACTTGATAAACCAATCAGTAATAATTATAAAGGAGTAAATATTGTTACAGTAATTCCTGGTGCTTTATACTAATCATCATTTTGTGTCTGTCATTTAATTCATTTAATTATTTCCCTTGTTATAAAAGTGCCTGCACATTATGGATGTTGACTCATGCACAACATGGAGTCAATCTTGAAAAAGTTTTTTAAGAATAAGATTTGGCCGGGCGCAGTGGCTCATGCCTGTAATCCCAGCACTTTCGGAGGCCGAGGTGGATGGATCACCTGAGGTCAGGAGTTTTAGGCCAGCCTGGCCAACATGGCGAAACCCTGTCTCTACTAAAAAATACAAAAATTAGCTGGGCGTGGTGTCATGTGCCTGTAGTATCAGCTACTCAGGAGGCTGGGGCTGGAGAATTACTTGATCCCAGGAGGCGGAGGTTGCAGTGAACCAAGATCACACCACTGCACTCCAGCCTGGGCAACAGAGGGAGACGCCATCTCAAAAAAAAAAAAAAAAACCTACCCCACTTTTTAAAAAATGTTGGCTGTCTCTCTTAAATATAGCATATTTTATGTTCTCATATGTAAATGATCAAACCTTTAAGAGAATACGGTATCCTGTTGAAGACGTTCAGTAATAGGTAACAATACTCAAAATATTGTGGAAGAAAGAATGTATTAAGGAAAATCAGTGTTATTTCCTGCATTATTTCTTGTTCTCTAAAGAAAAGTATATATATGAATAATTTTTTGTGTGAACTTTTGGGCTATAAAAGCAGTTTATATTGAAAGCATCAGTAAGATAATATCAAGCAGTTTGAAAGGAAGGTGAAACCTTATGTGGCTGGGCAAGTACTTCCTAACACTTAGCTGGCTAATACGGTTTTCATTAACAGTCAGTGGGCTGCATTTTTATTTTGTGTCTCAGTACACTTTTTTGTTAACATGACAATAAAAGCTACATTTAGTGTTCTTTATTACTTAACAAGTGAAGATCAGCAGAGTAATATAAGGCTAAATTCACTACTGGAATGTTACTGGGAGAAGAATCACTGCAGAATGGTTAATATATGGGACCGCATACTATGTGTTTTTAAAGAGCTCAAATTAGTTGCCTAAAATATACTGATTTTTCTGTTACTACAGTTTACATTGTGTTTATATTTAGAATATTGAGGCTTTTGCTCTGGAATGTTTTGCATAGTAACTAATTTTTGCTCAGTAATTTAATACTGAATGATTGTTGCTTTGATGAACTTGGCAGGCTTCCAAAATCTTTAGAGAAGCATGAGAAAGATTTGTACTTTCTGACCAACAAGATTGCAGAGTCCCTAGGTGGAAGTGGATATAGTGTTGAGAGATTGTCAGTTCCGTATGTACCGCAAGTAACAGGTAAGAGGAGGATAATTAGAACTCTCACTCTGGTGATTGCTTATGTTACAGTAATTTTTTCATTACCCAGTTAGCAATGAAAATTAATTCTGGTGTGTGTCCTTACTATAGCCCAGCCATTTTCAAATGCTTAAGAGTATTTACTTCTGTTTTTTAATTTTGCTATTGAAAACCTTCAGTAAATCTCTAACAACATAGATATGATTTTACCACGAGCAAATCAAGTCCTTGAATATTTATTGTTACAATACTTAATATTTTATTTAATAGTATATTTTAAAGTGAGATCTTTTCTCATTAAATGATACTCTTTAAGTTATGGAAATTGATGAAAATTGTTTAATGATAAGTGATTATTGAGGTTAATGAATTAAACAACTTTTGTTATTTGAAAGAGTACAGACTGTTGTTATATAAATAAAACTACAAACTTTTTGAGTTAGGGATTTTTTTTTCTCTGTGACCTATATAGTCCCTTCTATTCTTCCCATTGCCTGAAATAATTCTGTTTGAAGGTAAAATTGCATAGTGTCTTGTATTCAACCTTTACTGTAAAAATTAAAATCAAAGAATTTATGTCTTATGCTTTCATTTTCATTTGGTGACTATATAAGTAGATTTTGTGAGTTAGTTCTTTCTTTGGGGATACCTCTGTTCTACAAGAGAACCATTTGATTTCACTTAGAAAGATTTCTGGATTAGTCACTACAAGTAGCGCAGTCTTTGTAAATGGCTTTTTTTAAACAACATGGATCCAAAATACATACATTTAGTACAGTAATAATTGTTCATAACAGTCTGAGATGTTAATGAGTGCTTTTGCGTTTTCTTTTTAATTTTATGCTATAAAAGATTGTGTTCCTCAGGAACTCCTTGAGGAAATAAAAGTGCTAAGAATAAAACATTATTAGAGCTTTATAATTTAAAAGACTAAAAAAAAATTTAAAATATTTTAACTCTTATAATTTGAATTTAGCTCTCTTTCCTTCAAGCAAAAAACCTCTTAAACCCAGGCACAAGCACAAAGGTAAATCCAGTTGTCAGTTTGGCCTGCCCTTTCCCTCACCTGTCCTCTAGGAAAATAGCTTAATAAAATGTGCCTTTTAGAAAATGGGGCCAGTGGCCTGCATATTTTCTGTAATTAGTTTAATTATTATTTTCCTTTATCTTCCTTATAGCCATAGTTTATTTTTACCCCTGTTATTTCTCTTTACCCTGTTCCTTTAACTCTTAACAATTTTTAATGAAAGCTCTGGTACTTTTAAAATTTTTAACAAATGGTCTGCACTTCCCTGATTCCTCCCACCCCTAAAAAAGATGTATTCTCTCATAATGCATCTCTGCCAATGACTGAAAGAATTCTGAATGTTTTAGTGTCTACTTAATTGTATAACTGCATAGAAATCCTAGATTTTTCTGATTTGTAAAGACTGATAGTTTAGAACCTGTCTGTGGCGTGAGTATCCTACCTTAATGCAGAAACAGAATAAACAGTGATATTTTATGGGATACTGCATCTGTTTTTCTGTTTTTTTTGTTTGTTTGTTTGTTTTTTGAGACGGAGTCTCGCTCTGTCGCCCAGGCTGGAGTGCAGTGGCGCGATCTCGGCTCACTGCAAGCTCCGCCTCCTGGGTTTACGCCATTCTCCTGCCTCAGCCTCCTGAGTAGCTGGGACTACAGGCGCCCGCCACCGTGCCCGGCTAATTTTTTGTATTTTTAGTAGAGACGGGGTTTCACCGTGGTCTCGATCTCCTGACCTTGTGATCCGCCCGCCTCGGCCTCCCAAAGTGCTGGGATTACAGGCGTGAGCCACCGCGCCCGGCCGGGATACTGAATCTGTAATTAAATTACCTTTTGCTATGTAACCATCAGATAATTCATTTAAAAACTTGAAGGGATTTAAGAACAATGTATTAAAATAAAAGGCAGAACATATTTAGTTTGTTGTGTATCATGCAATACCCATCATCATCACAATAGTAGCTACCATGTATTATGCACTGTGTGCTAGGCACTGTGATAAGTGCTTTGTATTCATTTTCTTATGTAATTCTCATAATGGTTTGGTGAGGAAGGTAGCATTATCTTTGTTTACAAATGAGGATAGTGAGGCTAAAATTGAATTAAATGATTAGGTGACACCACTACCAGCCTCTCCAGTTAGTTGCTTAATAAATTATTTGATTTCACTATTTTTCAGGGGCTCAAGTATTTTTCACACATCCAGAAAGATCCAGATTGATTTTTATCATTTATTTCTCTAACTTCTACTGGGTACCTACAATTTAATATATATCAGGCACTGTTATGACTTTCATAGGGTAGCAAGATGTTAAGATGCAATTCTTATCCTCAAGGAATACAATCTAGTGGGAAAAGCAGATGAATGATTGAAACACAATGATAACTGGATCTAGAGAAAGAATGATGATCTACCTCAAGTTTATTGAACTATTGATGCCTGGCATCCTAATAATGTGGTTGATAAATGTTAGCAGATTATTGTATTTTACTTTAATCAACCTAGAATTCAAATGAATAGTGTATGTTTAGGCCTGTGCCAAGTACTGCTTTATGAAAACAGTAGTGTCCCCCATCTGAATCATTCAGAGGTATCAGTGGCTTCAGTCAGCTCATACAGTTATTTAAATATTAAGTGAGCACCTCCAGTGTGCCAGCTGCTGTGCAAGCAAAAGCCAGAATGAACAAGACAGGTAGGTCTCTACTTTGACAGAGCTTACAGTCTCTCTTAAATGTATTGTTTACTTGAACCACAAAACACAGCAGATGATTGGTATTATTCTAGGTGCATAGGAAATAAGTTAATTTCATTATATAATTTTTCTCTAAGAAGATAACCAGGCAATTGTAATATGACTATACGGCTATGATTAGGGACATTTTGGGTCCTCCAATAGCAGGTAAAAATATTTAATCCAGGTTTGGCGGGCCAGGGATGTCTTCCAGAGGAAAAAGCCTCTAAGCTGAGCTTGAAACAGGTGTTAGGCAAGTGAACTATGCTTCATATGGTAGTAACAACATGTGTGAAGGAATGAGGTAGGCAAGAACAGGATTTGTTCTGTGAATTAACACAGAGTGACGACAGACTTCAGGGAGCGGAGGTAGGAATTGTAAAGCAAGGTGAACTAAACTCTGTTCTGAAGGCAGTGGGGAAGCATGAGTGATTTTAATCAGAGGATAACATGATCAGAGTTGCATTTTAGAAATAGTACTTTGGTTGTAATTTTGCAAACTGGGGATGGGGTGACTATTTATTTTGATGGCATGTTAGTCATCCTTAGGAGAAATGACAGTGGCCCATAATAAAGAGGCATCAGTGAGAATATTGATTGGTATGGAGAGACAAGGAGAAAGCCAGGGATTTTGTCCAGGTTTCTGGCTTGGGCGCTTGAGTGGATGGTGTAAAACTGAGGGGACACATAGGATTTACTTACCATTTCATTTGCTTGTTTTTTTGTGTACGTTTTGTTTTTCTCGGAGGGATGAGAGATAAAACTGGTGTATTAGTCCGTTTTCACGCTGCTGATAGAGACATACCAGAGACTGGGCAATTTACAAAAGAAAGAGGTTTAATTAGACTTACAGTTCCACATGGCTGGGGAAGGTCTCACAATCATGGCAGAGGGTGAAGACACTTCTTACATGGCAGTGGCAAGAGAGAATGAGGAAGAAGCAAAAGCAGAAACCCCTGATAAACTGATCAGATCTCGTGAGACTTACTATCACGAGAATAATGTGGGAAAGAGCAACCCTCGTGATTCAGTTACCGCCCACTGGGTCCCTCCCACAACAGGTGGGAATTCTTGAGATGCAATTCAAGTTGAGACTTGGGTGGGGACACAGCCAAACCATATCAGCTGGGCTGAAGTGAAGAAGGAAAGAAGTACATATTTCAGCTGAAACTCTATAAGTAGTTTTGAATCTGGGGTGGTAGAAGGATAGAGTTTTTGTTAACAGAAATAAATAGGAAAAAGTGGCTGGTTTTGGAGATAATCCTCGTGTTGAGTATCTTTGAGAGTGGAGCATGCAAGTAGCTTGAGGCAGTTAGGAGTTAGGACTGGGTTTTGTGTGAGGGTTAGGAGGTTATACATGCAAATTTTGAAAAAAGCAACATAGGGGATTTTGCTAAAGCCTTCAGGGAGGATGACTTCTCACAGTGAAGGCATGGAGATAAAGAGGATGGAATGGCTTTAGACAGTTCTCTTTTCCTGAGGAGAGGCCGTATTGGGAAGGAACGTAAAGCCCCAAAGCTGAAAGTCTCAAGAATGTGAAAGGAAAGTAAGGTAATGTTAGAATGTGGGTGCTAGGAGGTTGGGGGGTGAGAAGGCAGCTGTAGAGGAGCTTCCAAAAAGGGAAAGGTAACTTGGCACAAATTGCTGAAGCTTCAGAGAAGTAGAAAATTGATTAAGACCTTTCTTTGGATTTTCCTGGAAGGTGATTATTGATCACCTTTGAGACAACACTATATTTCCTTTTTGTTCTCAATGATTTTGCCGCTCAGGGACCCCTTTCCGGCCCCCATACTTCTCTTTTCTTTTTTTATTATTGGCTTCAACATGACTCTCTTTCTGCAACCCCTCAGCTTTCATAAATTAACCCAGAAATTCTTTTATAGCCTCCTTTGAGAGAAGTCCTTATTTTTACTTCCGGAGAGACCTTGAAAAGTTAGTGTGCCTGGATGCTATAAGCAGATCAGCAGGGATGACCGCATACTGCCTTGGGCAATTCCACTGATGTGTTTATGTCCAGTTACTTATATCAAAGCATATCATTATGAAGGAAAAACAAAAAATACAGGATCCAAGTTAACTTAGCAGTAGCCACATGCAGGATATAAAATATTCTCATCCTGAAAATTCTTGCACAACAATGTGTCCTGTTTTGTTGCAGTTGAGTATGTACTGATTCTGTACCTTCAGCCTTCATGCAGTAGAACCTGAGTGACTTTTGTATGGTAGATACAAAACCCAGAGTCTCACTGAATTTCATGCATGGATATATAGGTCAGACATCAGTGTACATGACGGTAGTACAAGGCTGAAGGATGATGGAAGGGAAGTTCATTAATAACTGATAGTAAGTTTTTGTAGCTCAGAAGAAAGAGGGACAAGTAGAAATAATTGGAGTAATATTTAACACTTAAGGAAGCGATGTGATGTTCAAATAGGCCTTGAAAGATAAGAATCTCTATAGTGAGGAGGATGGCAAAGAAAGACAGGATAATGACATGTTTCTAGAAAGCAGATATCCTACAGCATGCAGAGAGGTTAGAAAACAGGCATCTTTGAGTTGAACACTAGATTAATTAGGGAAGGCTGAAGTTACTGTTGGTAAGATCTGATGAGAGAGCCTAGAATGTCCTTTTAATTACAAGCAGTTGGGGAGCATAGCTTGGGGAGTTATGTGGTTAGTGTTTTAAGAAGCTTAGTTAACATGGTGGTGACATACAGGTAAAATTGTAGAAAAGTCTGCCATTAGGATGCACTGCGTTACTGGTTCTCAGCTAAGGGTGAATTTTGCAATCTTGGGGAAATTTTTAGTTGTCACAACTGGGACGGAGAGAGATGGGATAGGCCTGTTGGCATCTAGTGCGTAGAAGCTAGGGATGCTGCTGAACATCTTATAATACAAGGGACAGCTTCCCACAACAAGAATTATCTGGCCCAAAATGTCCATAGTGTCAAGGTTAAGAAACCCTAGCTAGGTTATGCTATAGTAGCAAACAACCCCAAGTTCTTAATGGTTTGAAACAGTAAAGATTTATTTATTGCTCAGACTTGCTGTACATAACTATGCATCATCCACATCCTGGAATTCAAGCTGATGGAGCTACCACTGTCTGGTACGTTACTCGTACTGTATTGGCCAGGACTTATTACAGAACCCCTCCTAACCACAGAGAGGACAGGAATTGCAATCCTGTCACATCCCCAGAAAGGGCAAACTGTAATATTGACTCACAGCATTAGTTACAACCATGGAAGGCTACCTGGGAGTAGAGGAGTAGTCAGTAAGAGAGAAACCAGTTTCTTGCTGATTGCTTTTAATTCGTCAATCTTTGCTTCTTTAGTAAAGTAAAATCACAGTATATACAGAATGGAATTAGAAAGATGGAGCATAGGCTGGGCACAGTGGCTCACACCTGTAATCCTGGCACTTTGGGAGACCAAGGTAGGAGGATTGCTTGAAGCCAAGAGTTCGAGACCAGCTTGAGAAAAAAAAAAAAAATACCCCGTCTCTACAAAAAGTTAAAACAAAAAATTTAGCCGGTTGATTCCATGTCTTTGCTGTTGTGAGTAGTGCTGCAATGAACATACATATGTGCAAACCAACACAGGAACAGAAAATTAAATACCACATGTTCTCACTTGTAAGTGGGAGCTAAATGATGAGAACACACAGACACATAGAGGGGAACAGTACACACTGGGACCTGTTGAAGGGTGGAGGATGGGAGAAGGGAGAGCTTCCAGAAAACAACTAATGGATACTAGACTTAATATGTGGGTGATGAAATAATCTGTACAACAAACCCCCATGACACAAATTTATGTGTATAACAGATCTGCGCGTGTACCCCTGAACTTTAAAGTTTAAAAAAATTAACCGGGCATGGTGGCACGTGCCTGTAGTCCCGACTACTCGGGAGGCTAAAGTGGGAGAATCACCCGAGCCCAGGAGTTTGAGGCTGTAATGAGCTTGGATCACACCGCTGTACTCCAGCCAGGGTGACAGAGAAGAGACACTGTCTCAGGAAGAAAAAGAACAATGAAGTGTTGCCAGATGATACAGTAACTCTGTGCTGTTAGGCTGATTCTAGACCTGAACTTCCCTACTGTTTTGGGGGAACTTTATAGGTGTGTCTGGGTATTGTTCTCCTTTGCTCTTCAGGTAGCTGGAGAGGGCCTGGGGCAGTCTGAGCCTGCAATATGAGCAGGCCCTTCCACTTATCTCTGTGTACCATGCATGCATTATAATTTAATATGTGCAGTGAGGTAGAAAACCTTGGGAACTCGGCATTAAGCAGTGGGCTGCATTTGTTTAACAATTCTAATTAGGACTGAAAATGATCTGTTTTTGAAACAACTCTATTGGTAGTACAGAAGGGAGAAACATACTAGGAAGACCCACTGGAAAGCTATCCTAAGAGTTTAGGTAAGAAAAAATGAAGATTTTGAAAGATGGCACTCCTGAAAATAAATAGGACAATGTGGAGATAAAGATGGTTTATTTAGAGATGTGGAATTGGATTTAGAACATGTCAAATAGAATTGATTAATAAGAAATTGGAAATGTTGAACTCAGAAAAGGAGGCGCCAGAATCCTGCTCAGTCACACAAGTATTTATAGATCACCTAGTGGGTGCCAGCTGCAACCCTAATAGTACCTGGGAACTCTCTGAGAGAGTTAGAGGTCCTGGGATGTGACCTGGGTGAGTACATTCCTTTTAGGACTGGGAGTAGAACAGTAGCCAATTTGGCATCATTGTCATCCTTCCTGAATTCTCTTCTGCGTCGTAAAGGAAAAATTGGGAACTGTTTTTTCAGAATCAGAGACTGACAATGAAAAGCGCTCAGAACAATCTGCAAGTAGAAGAGGAGAAACTGTTATCTTTAAAAGACAGTGTAGCATTCAAATGGGTGGATATCAGACTAGCAGCTTCCAGAAGCTTCTTGAGAATTACCGTCTCCATGCTGCAGACTGAGAATATCCGATGGCTAGCCTAACTTTTACTCACTCAGCTTTCCAAGGGTTGAATAAGCCTCTAATTCTATATATTGGAATACACAAAGTGACTTCCTTTTTTCGGTTGTAATCATGATTATTTGATATTTTCCTAGCATCCTGTACTCTCCATCATACTTTAATAATTTGTGTGATTTTATTGTATATTTTTCCTGTTAAACTGGAAGCTGCACGAGGTGTGTAATATCTATTCAGCAGACTGTCCGTAACACCTAACAGGGTCGCTAATCATTTCCTAGATTTGATGAGTATTGAATGCTAAAGTAGAAAAACAGAAGTAGAAAAGAATGTATGTAAGGACATTATGATCAACAAATTCAAATGTTCATAAAGTGGTTAAGCAGAAAATGGGCTAGGACTAGCTTTTGAATTTAGTGATTTGGGAGACCGTGGAATTTTATTTAAGAGCGCTGTCAGAAGAGTGGTTGGGGTTGGGATTATAATTACAGGAGTTCGGCATAGTCAGTAGTGAAAAATCAGAGCAATTTGTTCAGACTGTACAAATGAATTGGGGGCAGAAAAGTAGATTAGCTAGAGCACTGAGGTAAAGGCAACATCTTTCTGGAGAAGTGATCAGTTATAAAGCAAAATAACAAAATAACAACAGCTGATGGAGATGACAGAACGGACAATGCTGGAGGAGATACTAATTGAAACAGCAATTGCTTTCCGTCCACAAATTGTAATGCACTGTAAACACCTTTAAACATTGCTTCCCAAACTGTCATCCTAGAACCAGAGTTAGTTGACAGCTTTCACTGTTTGGTGAAAATATTAGAGAGATAAGGGCAATATTAATATTGTCAGTTTTGAGTTAGGATAAATGTACTAAGTTTAGATTATGTACTTCCTTTGTTTGCTGTTACACTGACTTGCTTTCTTAAACTATTCGGTAGTGGTGGTGGTTGTTGCTGTCCTAAATGCCCCTTTTTGAAAAATAAAAATCTGATAACCTTATTTCAGTTTACCCCATCAATCTTACTTTTTAATCTGCTTCACGAAATGTAAAAGTCTGAGAACACACTGCTTTATGTATTTAGAAGGAACAAAAAAGACAAACTGTCTTAATTTTTTGACAGTTTTTGAAATCTGAGATAAGTAGAGTTTATAAATGAAAACCAACATAACATTTCTAACAAATAATGGGAGGAAAACAATTTTATTTCAGATGAAGATCGACTTTCTAGAAGAAAAAGCATTGTGGACACCGTATCCATTCAGGTGGATATTTTATCCAACAATGTTCCTTCTGATGATGTGGTAAGTTACTGAAAGTTTATGGTAGAGTACTGTCTTGGTAGACATCATTTAAAAGAATTTTTGCCTTCCACACTTTCAAACAAGAGAAAATACAACTCTAAATTATCCTCAAATCAACTAAACTATCAGTAGAAATTAATCTGATTTAGCTTTGAATTTATTTATAGTTTATTTTACTGAACTCATTTCAGCTGTCTGTAAAGATATATAAACCTAACATTATATGTTACGATGTTGTCAGATTTCACATTATAATTTAGTGTAAAAGATTTTTTTTTTTTTTTGTAAGAAACTTTATACAAAGCCTGTCATTAAATTAGTGGGCTGTCTAGATCCTACTTATTTTTAAAAATTTAGGAAATGCAAATTACAGAAATAAATATAACTATACATCCTCATGTGAAGCCAAATGCTCACTACCTTTAAAAAGTTTTAAAAGTTCATCTCTAGGGTAAAATGTTTTAATTATTTTGGATAGTAAGGATGTAGTTTAAGCTGCGTTAGTGAGCTATGTACTCTGTAAGGACTGTGGCTTATTTAAAACATAGATTTCATGCTCTCCTCCCGTTTCAGAAGAGCACAAGAGCGTACCCTCCTGAGTTATAGGGGAAAAAGCAGCCAGTATTCTCTAGGACTTATTCGACACAAACCACCAGAGAATTTTTTCATAGTCAAGTCAAAATGCCAAAATGCCAGCATGTCAAGTCAACCTCCACCTTGTGGTTTATCCATTGTCTGCCTTCTTAAGTATTTATTTCTCATTGGTACAATATGCATAATTAAAAGAATATCCCTATAGGGAAAGGGAAAGGAAGTTACCTGAATTTATGCTTTCTCAAGCCTCCCTCCTACCCCCTTCCAATTCCTATTGATTTATTTGTCTTCAGGTACTAAACCTATTTAGTGGCCAGAGTACAGCCAACTGACTTATGTTTTCTATGCCATTCAACTCCCCATTACATAGAACTTATCAGTTTTATTAAGAAATTATCAGCACGGCATCAAGAGTAGTTGAAGCAGCATTTAGTGTTCATTTTGAAACTCGACGCCTTAAAGCTAAAGTTTCTTACCAATTTAAGGCTTAATAACCACCTTGCCTAAATTCACCTCTTTCTTCAGAGCTATTTAATTTATACACCCCTTACTAGTAAGAACAGTATCTTGCTAGTTCTGTCCTTTTAATGATTATGAATTTGCCACTATTACCTTTCTAGGGAAGAAGTTCATCCAAAGTCTTAGTTTATAAACTTAATTTTGTTAAGAGTACACTATATGTTATTGACTGCTATTTTCACCTTTCTCCTTTTGTTAACTATTCTTATTTTTTTCAAAAATATATGGAGAACACTTGAAACTGTTGGAAAGAGTCAGTCTATTTTGATAAAATCAACTGAAAAAACATTTGCATAAAGACCCAGTGTAGGGGAAAGATTCTTGTCACAAATCTTACATTAAAAGTCCGTTAATATTTTTATTAACTCTTACAAGATCCTGTTGTTTTTCATTTACTATAAGTCCTAAGTCAAATATGCCTCACACCAAGCATCTGAAAAGTTAAGTACAGTTTAGTATCACATTTACTTGAGCACATTTGAGTTTCGGACTCATTTACCATTGTGGAATCTGCTTTTGGATATTAGAGATGTTTGTTCAAATACCAGAAGACAGAATAATACTATCTTCTAGGCTAAAACTAATTAATTACTTTCATACAACAGACAGAAGAAATTCACATCAAATAGATATTTACCAGTTAATGGTGCAGCAAAATATCAAACTATTTTCTTACAATGAATCAGATAAGAAAATTGCTCATAAAAAATAACTTTTTTATTCGATCAAAATTATTTATAGTTTGTATGTATAATCCTAGTTTATCCTCAGATGTATTTGCTTTTGCTTTTTAAACTTACAATTTAAAAAAAGAGAGAGAGGCAGAAGGTTGTTTAGATGGAGACCATCACAAACTTTTGTTTCCCTAAACTCTAGTCTGGTGAAATACCTGGTCCACTTGAGATGTGCCAGTTCTGACATTTGCAATTCCGACCTTGGCCTACTGAGAATCATTTGGTGAACTTTTTCTAAAAATTGCCATAGATAAAAAGATGTATATTATTATGTCTTCTAAAAATGTGCTCATGGCATAAAATGTATTACTGATACTTTTATCATAAAGCAGTTGATTTTATACCTTTTACATATCTCAAAGCAAGAGGGAGATTTGAGAGACTCAAGGTAAAAGTTATTTTTAGAGAATATAAATTGGTAATTGACTTTAGAGGAATGCTTCCCAA
The DNA here is from genome assembly GCF_043159975.1 of Macaca nemestrina. NCBI lineage: Eukaryota > Metazoa > Chordata > Mammalia > Primates > Cercopithecidae > Macaca > Macaca nemestrina. The sequence continues at coordinate 13,311,669 of NC_092132.1, read as the reverse complement.
TGCATATATATATCTGTATATATATACGCATATATGCATACACATATATACACGTGTGTATATGTATGCATATATATGCATATATATATATATATGCATACACACATTTTTATAACGATACCTAATTTAAATTAACATATTCAAGAAGATATATGACTAAAATAGAACAGAGGCATCTCTGTCTCCCAAGATAAAATTATCAGCTTGACTAATAGAATAAAGCACTATAGGCATGATTTTTTGCTTCCTTATATATGCATAATTGATATGAGTAAAACCTGAAATCATCACACTACTCTTCTCTCTAAAAGCTTATAGTAAGTGCTTGATTATTTAAGGCCATGGGTAGGATGTTATATATATTAAATTTTGAGTATATGTTAAATTTTTTGGTACAAAATTAAGTCACTGGTTGACTGCAAAAGATTGTTGTTTATTCTGGTACAAATAACAGATCTTTGTTTTATATCCATGTACTCCTGTCTTTTTTCCCCAAATACAACTGGAGATACTGTGTGTATGCTAACATCTAGTCAATGTTAGTCACACTGTGGTGCTAGATGCTATCAAATTACTATGATATTTGTGGAAGTGACATAACAACTACTATAATTAGAAAAAGATGAATGGTAGATTTTATGTAGGCCCAAGGGCATTATATAGTCTAGGTTAGTGTTGTAGATCATAGATAAAGCAAAAGTCCTAGATTATAAAGGGAATGTTGAAATTCCTTTAGGATGGTGCCTTTGCACCACTTCTCTATAACTCCAACATAACCAGTTTTTCCTCTATTGTTGGAATAGATTGTAGTTTGGTAGATCACCAAATAAAGTATGTAGCTTGTATTTACCAGCTATGGTATATAAAAACATGAATCATTAAATGCTAGTATAAAGCAGTTAGTCTTTTTTTTTTTTTTTTTTTTGAGACGGAGTCTTGCTCTGTCACCCAGGCTGGAGTGCAGTGGCCGGATCTCAGCTCACTGCAAGCTCCGCCTCCCGGGTTTACGCCATTCTCCTGCCTCAGCCTCCGGAGTAGCTGGGAGTACAGGCGCCCGCCACCTCGCCCGGCTAGTTTTTTTGTATTTTTTAGTAGAGACGGGGTTTCACCGTGTTAGCCGGGATCGTCTCTCGATCTCCTGGCCTCGTGATCCGCCCGTCTCGGCCTCCCAAAGTGCTGGGATTACAGGCTTGAGCCACCGCGCCCGGCCAGCAGTTAGTCTTAAAAAAAAAAAAAAAAAAAAAAAAGATTCACGAAAGGGACAAGTGGGAGATAAGACTGAAGGAACATTATAGAAAGTTGTATACCGGGCTGAGGGCTTTGTATGTAACTTCATAGGAAGTAGGTAAACACCGAAATTTAGTCAGTGTCATTATTAGAAATGTGTTTTCATAAAAAGAATCTCTCAAGTGTGACAAGGCTAAATTAGAAAGAAGACACTGGAGGTAGAGGCAGTTAGGAGATCCTTGTAATAGTCCACAGTTGATGGAATGAGGATCTAGAGTAGCCAGGCTGGAGGTAACAAAGAGGGACAGGAGGGCAGGAATACTCTACTTTAAAGTAGAATGAATAGGACCAACAAATGACTTGAAGGGATTTAAAGAAAGGAGATGTTAAAAAAAAAAAAAAGAAAGAAAAAAGGTGGACACTGATGGCGTGAGTTGGGGGCTCTTGATGCTAGGAAGCTGCATCATAATTATCTGAATTAAGGCAAACAGGGACAAAAAGAAGAGTTAATAGGGTAAGGTATTTTAGCTCTTATCTGAGATTGACAGGTAATAAGTAAAAATTATATATATCAAGAATGCTGGCCTTCTGACTTCTCCCATGTTCTTTTTCCTATACTGGAGTTGTATCTCAAAAGTCAGAAGCTCTTAGCCAGTTCTAAGAACAAAAGCAATTTCTTTTTTTCACTGAAGTACTAGAATGCTTATAAGTACAAATAATTGACCAGCCAGAGCCTAATCTTATATGTCTGCTCCAGATATCTAGAACAAAACAACTGAAGATTCCCAAGTTTAATCTGACTTCAACTAGAAATATGAACCCTCAGTAGCAAAACTGAGGGAGTGGAACTCTTGCTGCTTGATTTCCAGCTAAAGCCTTTGTATTACAGAGAAGCTAAGGTGCAGAGAATGAAATATTTTGCTTTCGTTAGTCTTGCTGCCTTAGACTTAGCAAAAGAAGCTCATGAGCTAAAATTAGGGATGACCAGATTCCCAGGCAAGTACCCATGTATCGTTTCTTAATTTTTATTCAGAGATACTATAGGAACTAGATATATTATTTTTCCTGAAAATGTGCTGATGCCATAAAATGTATTTTTGCCTTTTTTTAAAGCAGTTGTTTTCATACCTTTTTACATATCTCAAAGCAAGAGAGACTTGAAAGACATAAGTTAAAAGGATAGTTTCAGAGATTATAAATTGGTGATTGACTTTAGAGAAATACTTCCCAAAGTAGTGGTTTTTACTTTTCAGTCGTTTAAAATCTTAGTTTCACTTTTGATTTGTAAACTGTGTGTGATACCAAAATTATAGAGGCTGTAGAGTACTTAGTTGTTTTTTATCACATGTCTAAAAATGTATTTATATATAATCTCAGCCTTCACTGTCTCAGAGCATCGTTTACTTACAGCACAGTGTTCAGTCAGTGAGACTCAAATCTTCCTGTGCCTCACCGAAGTGGAGACTGAGTTCTGTAATTCAAGGTGGTTTTGTTGCCTAGAGTATGTTAATTATTGCAGTCTAATGCTAATCTATAGACTTGTTTTGGGGAACCACTGCAGTAGGCCATTGTTAGAACCAGTGAAAAAGTGGAGATTATTTGGTACTGCAGAGTATAATCACAGCTCAGACCAACACAAAGAAGAAAACAAATCTGAAAAACTTCTTAGATGACTTGTAACTAGGTAAAGGTATTACTTATATTGACCCTTTTTAACTCTCGATTTCACTTATAATCACTTTTCTCTAGGTTAGTAACACTGAAGAAATCACTTTTGAAGCATTGAAGAAAGCAATTGGTGAGATATTTTGCACTTGTTAGTACTACCGATATTTAACTTATCTTTATCTGCTGCTTTTTTTCAATGACAGAATAAGTAGAGGGGACATTACAAAAACAAAACCAAAAACACTTGGGGGCTTCTATAGAAATGTATCATTTATTTAGCTACATCTTTTAGGCTTCAAAATTGTCTTGTCCCATCAGGGTCATATTCCTGAACAAGTAGACACAATTATGGCAGTGATATAAAAGAAGACATTTATTAATTTACTTTCCCACAAACTTTGGCCAGACCATACATCATCATAAGACCAAGAAAATTCCTTCCCAAATTATGGTAAATAAATGGAAAAGGCTACAACAACATGGTTCCAAATGACCCCGTTCGTATTTCAGTTATTCCACTCAGTACCAAGATTCAATTTAGCAAATATTTTATATAGTACCTCATATATGCAAGAACATGTTTATATAAAAGAGTCATCCTTCGGGAAGGACCGCGAAGTAGTTCGACTTGTAGGAAGCTCCCATTCCCTTGCTGTTTTTTGGTAAGAGAGACAAAGGCATTCTATGAAAGGGAATCTTGTGCTGTGTAGTACTAACCCTTAGTTTTTTGTTTTGTTTTGTTTTGTTTTGTTTTTGTGCATGTGTTTTCTAGCCTTAAGATATTTCATGGATGTTAGGCCTTTTTATTTTTTTCTTGCAAAAGTAGCCCTGTAAATTGCCCTTAATTTTGGATGATATATCATTAGCTCTTAATGGTCATTGACTGGGTTCTGTGAAATTATGTATTCCCTTTAATGAGTCTTTATAAATATTTATGTAGATACCAGTGGAATGGAAGAACAGGAAAAGGAAAAGAGGCGTCTTGTGATAGAGAAATTTCAGAAAGCACCTTTTGAAGAAATAGCAGCACAGTGTGAATCCAAAGTAAGTGAACAAATGGTGAAGGGATTGTGGGTGGGCTGTTGTTTTGTGGAAACTCTTACTTAGTGATTGGTTGATAAGTTCCAAGCTTTAGTCAGATCAGTAGAACACAGGAAAATATGTCTGATAAGGACTGAAAACTCTGAAGGCATATCTATGAGGCCTAAATAATTTCTTTGTGTGATGTAAGCTGATGGAAATGGTGGAACTGGTTTCCCAAATTAAATATTAGTGATTGTTATTCTTTTGATAGTTTTTTTCAGTGGTTTTCATGATTTTGCTGCAGGTATTTTGTTTTATGTGTTTGTTGATTTGTTTTTAACATCGAGACTAGGAAAGGGAGAAAAAGACAACCCTTACATTAAATTCTAATAGGTAAGACAGATCAAACCAAAATGTTAAAGCATTGTGTACTTAATAATTAATCAGCTTAATAGTCACAATTACACTTTGTCTCTTAAATTACATTGCTATTATTATATATAGATTCTTAGAAAATAATCCGTTCTTAACATTTTTTTCTTTTTTGCAGGCAAATTTGCTTCATGATAGACTTGCTCAAATATTGGAACTCACCATACGGTAAGGGTTTTGTTACCACAGTAGCAATAACACACATACGCAAATAGAAACTGTCGGACCCCTATGAATTTGTGGTTCATTATGTTTAAGTTATGTTAAAGTAATGCTTTGCATTTAGGATTAACGTAAGATCATATAGGTGATCCTTTGCTTAATAGGGATTCTGTTTTTTAGGCAGAGTCTGATACCCTTTCTTGACTAGTTGTCCTCTAGCTTTTTAGCTGCTTTTTTAGATTATTCATTCCTTCCTGATGATCTCATAAGGACATCTGGGTAATTTGAAAGACCCATATTCTAATATTATGCTTAATTAGGAAATTGCTCATATTGAATCGTTTTGTCCTGCAGAAACTGCATTTTAATATGTCAGCCTCATGGTTCTTTTCAGGGCGGTAATAAGTCTACCTATGCAGATAGCTCATTTGAATTATTGAACTTTCCTTTAGCTTTTTTACATCATATTCATTTCAGTTCTGTTGTGAATTATTGTGCTCTTTGATTATCCTATGTCTGTACATTAGTAAGAAATGTAGCACCTGAAGGAAGGAGAGGCAGTGTGGAAACCTGCTTTCGTGAGAGGCGGCCAGTAGATATGTCTATGCTTCTGGAAATTTTTTCTGTATCTGCCATATCTTTTATATTTTTAGCTTGATTAAGTAAGTCTGTTTTGCTTCAACCCTGTATTATATTAATATTAGATAGGTAAATGCTCTAGGCAACTTGCTTTTTTATTTCAGCCTTTTTTCTGCTTTGATAAGCAAGGCACATTTTTGTCATTATATATCTTACTCTAGACATTTCCCTCCCATACCTGCTACACTCTCTAAGTTGAGAATCACTCATTTACAAAATTTAAGAACAGAAAATCACAATAAAATATTCAACATGTGCTAGAAAAGGGGTCCCCAACCCTTAGTCCAGAGACCTGTACTGGCCCATGGCCTGTTAGGAACCAAGCTCCACAGCAGGAGGTGAGCGGCGAGCAAGCGAACATTACTGTCTGAGCTCCGCTTCCTGTCAGATCAATGCGGCATTAGATTCTCATAGGAGCGGGAACCCTATTGTGAACTACTGCTCATGCAGGGGATCCCATTAGATTCCTGATGATCTGAGGTGGAACAGTTTCATCCTGAAATCATCCCCCCAGTCCCCATCCGTGGAGAAATTGTCTTCCACAAAACTGGTGCCTGGTGCCAAAAAGGTCGGGGACTATTGTGCTAGACTTAGGATTCAATTAAAATTGCTGGGTATGGGCATTTACTTCTTTGATGACTAAATTTCAAACATTTAGTAGTAAATGTCTGCTGTGTACTTGATCTTATGCTACATGGTTTATATCTGTTATTTCTGCTAATCCTCACCATAGCCCTGAAAGGTAGGTAGACACTATTTTGTTCATTTTTCAGGTGAAGACACCAAGGCTTAGAGAAAAGTAAAATAACTTGCTGAAGGTCATACGGCTAGCGAGTGACAAAGTCAAAATTCAAATCCATAACTGATGTTCTTAAAAGGCATGTTGCTAGAGATCACCATATTACATGTAGTCAAACTAACATAATTATATGAATTTAATATTTTAGAGTAAGTATTATAACTAATTCTGTTTCATTGGTACCACAGCTACTACTAATACTTACATTCATTGAAAAGTTACTACTAATAATTAACATTTTTAAGCACCTGTGTTGTTCTAAGCACTGTGCTAAATGTATTATTTTATTTAATATCTGCAACAGACCCTAACAAACAGATAGTGATTATTCTCATTTTACATGTTTATAAACAGATACATGGAAGTTAGGTAACTTATACAGGGTCACCTATTTAAGAAGCAGTAGCTCTGGAACAGCTTTATGGAGAAACTAAACAGACTTTATAGAAATGTGTCTTCAGAGTTTTCAGGTCCTGTCTGATACATTTCCTCTTGTTAATTTGCCTCACCCTAACCATCAGACAGTGGAAAGAGTTTGTATTCTCCATAAAAGAAGCAGAACACACAATATTATACTTTGCTCCCACTGTTCTTTCATTTACATTTTAACCATACCTGAGTATGGTTAAAAAAAACAAGAAAGGCAAAGAAGCTGTAAAATACAGTGAGAATAAGCAGCCTCACAGATAACCCAGTTATTAGAATTAGTAGAAAAGGCCCTTAGAACACCACACACCCACACCTCCCACCAGACCCCACACACACATGTCAAAGAATTTAAAGGACAAGATACATATAGTATGGAAAGAAATGTGTGTGACACTGCTTATTCTCATGATACTTTCCTGTTTCTTTGCATTATAATTGTAAATTTTAATGTTCCTCTCATAAGAGTACTAAAACATAACCAACAAGAAGACAAAAATGCAGAAAGGATATAAGATTTGAACCATTTCAGTCAATTTAAGTGGCCTTTAGAAAACACTATGCTAGGCAAATACAGAATATAGTTTCTTTTGAAGTGCACATACAACATTCACAAAATAGAAAAATGTGGGACTATAACAAATGTAAGTAAATGTCAGGAAACTGACATGTTAAGACATCATGTTGAGTATGTTCTCTTGCCACAAAAAAAAATATGTAATTCATTAACACATATCTAGAAAAATTTCAAATGTCTGGAAATTAAAACACACCCATATCTTAAAGAAGAAATGAAAGGAGGAATTAGAAAACATTTTAAACTGAAAATACCTATCAAAGTTTTGTAAGATGAAGCTAAAATCTTGCTCAGGAGCAATTTTATATCTTTAGATGCTTTTGCTTGCAAAGAAGAGAGATCTGAAAGTAGTGAATTAATTACTTTTGGTAAGACATTAGAGAAAGAAGAACAATGTAAGCTAAACTAGTATATCAGAAGTCAGTGAAACAGAAAATAGGCAATAAGACAACAAGAAATATTAACAAACGTAAAAGTTTGTTCTTTGAAACAGTTGATAAAATTGGTAAACCTCTAGTCAGTGTTAAGGAAGAAAAAGAGAGAAAACACAGATTACCAATATTACAAATAAAAAAGAATTATAATAAAGGAATGTGATAAAACAATTTTATGACAATAAATTCAACAATTTAGATGAAATGGGCAAAAATCATTGAAAGTCAAAACTAACTAAAATTGACACAAAAAGTAGTAAAACATCCAAATAACCCTCTAACTGTTGAAATAGATTTGAAATTTAAAAGCATCCTACAAGAAAATGCATTTAACTTCACTGCTTACTTTTATCATACATTTAGGTAAGAAATAATACCAGTTTCATATATATTCAGGAAACAAAGGAGGTAGAAACATTTTCTAACTCATGAGGCCAGCATAACTTCAACATAAAGTGAGACAAAGATAAAAACCACAATGAGATACCATCTCACACAAGTTAAAATGGTAATCATTAAAAAGTCAGGAAACAACAGGTGCTGGAGAGGATGTGGAGAAATAGGAACACTTTTACACTGTTGGTGGGACTGTAAACTAGTTCAACCATTGTGGAAAACAGTGTGATTCCTCAAGGATCTAGAACTAGAAATACCATTTGACGCAGCCATCCCATTACTGAGTATATACCCAAAGGATTATAAATCATGCTGCTATAAAGACACATGCACACGTGTGTTTATTGCAGCACTGTTCACAATAGCAAAGACTTGGAATCAACCCAAATGTCCATCAGTGACAGACTGGATTAAGAAAATGTGGCACATATACACCATGGACTACTATGCAGCCATAAAAAAGGATGAGTTCGTGTCCTTTGTAGGGACATGGATGCAGCGGGAAACCATCATCCTCAGCAAACTATCGCAAGAACAGAAAACCAAACACCACATGTTCTCACTCATAGGTGGGAATTGGACAATGAGATCACTTGGACACAGGAAGGGGAACATCACACACTGGGGCCTATTGTGGGGAAGGGGGAGAGGGGAGGGATAGCATCAGGAGATATACCTAATGTAAATGACGAGTTAATGGGTGCAGCACACCAACATGGCACATGTATACATATGTAACAAACCTGCACATTGTGCACATGTACCCTAGAACATAAAGTATAATAATTTAAAAAAAAAGAAAATTATAGACAAGTACCCCTCTTGAATATAGTCATAGAAATCTTTATCAAAATGTTAGCAAATGTATAAAACTGATGATATGGCCTAAATAAATGGGGTTACTATGAGGAAAGCAAGATCAGTTTTACATTAGAAAGTTGATCAGTCAGCAAAATTCACCACATTAATTAAGAGAGTAAAGTTGCATGATCACACCAGTAGCAGAAAAAAAAGCATTTCAAAAAGCTCAATGTTCATTTAAGACAAAAATTATCAGAAAATTTGGAATAGAAGGGAACTTAATCTGATAAAGAGTAATTACAAAAAATCTATTGCTGGTGTTATATATAATGGTGAAAGTCTGATGCCTTTCACCTAAAACTGGGTCAAGGATGTCTACTCTCACCATGTCAACATTGTATTGGAAGTCTTAGGTAAGTAAAGTGAAAAAAAGGAAAAATATAAAGATGAGAAAGGAAGAAATGAAACTATCTTTTCACAGATGACATGGTTGTATATGTGGAAAATCTTAAGTAATCAAGACAAAAAAAAAAAAAAGAACCCTACTAGAGTTATTACATGAATTAAATGAATTTTAGTAAGGTCACAGGATTCAAGGTATTCAAGGTCAGTATTCAACATTCAGTTGTATATCTATATGTTAACAACAAACAATTGCAAGAGTAAATTTTTAAACATAGCATTAAAAAAATATTTAGCCATAATTTAACAGTATGTAAGATTTCTGTTATGAATGTAAAACATGAATGGGAGAAATTAAAGAATACCTAAATGAAGGAGAGATATACCGTGTTCATGGACTGAAGGATTAAATATTGTTTATATGCTGTTTCTTTCAAGTTGATCTGTAGCTTCAATAAAATGTCAATCAAAACCCCAACAGACTTTTTTTTTTTTTTGTAAAAACGTGTAAATTGATTTTAAGATTCAGATGAAAGTACAAAGGACCTGGAGTAGCTAACTGTTTTGAAAAGGAAAAATAAAGTTGAAGAATTTACATTGCCTAATTTCAATACTTGATTTATAAAGCCAAAGAAGTCAAGACATTATTGATATAAGAGTACACAAAGAGATCAAGATAACAGAATAGAGAGTCCTATCAAAAACTTAAGTGATTTTTGATAAAGGAATCAAAACAATTTAATGAGGAAAAGAAAATATTTTAAACAAATGTCCTGGAACCACTAGATAACCTCAGAGAAAAATACTAATCTCAATCCCTACCTTCCACCGAACACAAACATTAATTATTAAGTTGGGTAATCAATGTCTATGTAAAATCTAAAACCAAAACTTCTAAAACAAAACATAGGAAAGAGTCCTTTCAGTCTTAAAATGAGCAAAAAGATTTCTTAGGACACACAGAGTACTAAACAAAATTGGTAAATTGGTCTTCATGTAAATTAAAAACTTACCCTTAAAAGACTCCAGTAAGAATATGAAAAGGCAGACCACAAACTGAGAAAATACAGTATACACAGTACCGATATCTGATAAAGAACCCCTACAACTGAAAAATAAAGACAATTTTCAAAATGGCCAAGACAGTAGACATTTTACAAAAGGAATGTTTGAATTGCCAATAAGCATGTGTAAAAGTGTTTAAAATCATTAGTTAACAAGGAAATGCAAATTTAAATAGCAAGATACGATTCTGTGCCCATTAAAATGAGAGAACTGAGTATATTCACAAAAAGACATGTGAATGTTTATGACAGCTTTATTCATAGTTGCCAAATGTCCATTATCACGAGAACAGACAAATGATGATAATATAATGAAATATTATTCAGCAATAAAAAGGAACACAATTTTTGGGATAAATCTAAAAAACATATTAAGTAACAAAAATCAGACATAAAAAGACAGTTTGTTGGACTGTTCATAGAGCCTGTATAGACCATTTACATGAAGGTTAAGAACAAGCACCACTAATCTTCAGTGATGGAGATCAGAACATAGTTGTTGCATGAGGATGTATGTGTATGGGTATGTCAGAGTGGGGAGAAATTGACTAGTTAGGGACATGAAACATTTTCGGGGTGATTGAAAGTGTTCAGTATCTCTTGAACCCGGGAGGAGGAGGTTGTAGTGAGCCAAGATCACACCATTGCAATCCAGCCTGGGTGGCAAGAGTAAAACTCCATCTCAAAAAAAAAGAAAGTGTTCATTATCTCTATTGGACTATGATTTACATGGGTGTGATGTACATGAGTGTATACGTTTGTCAATTTTTGTCAAACAGCACACTTAAGATCAGTGTATTTCACTCTGTGAAAATTATCCCTTAATAAAAAATTTAAGTGTATTATAAATCTGGAGCAATTCCAAAATTATTAGTTACCAAAAATAGTCATATCAGGAAAATAGAAGAAAACCAACTGAATAACTTAACAATTGAGGATAATTTACAGTTAAAAATAATTATATGAAATTAATATCTGTGCATTTGTTAAAATGAAAACATTCTTAACCATGAACTAATAAATTCAAAGAACTATATAAGACTTAAATGAAGAAACTATATATCTCTGAAAAATGCTTAAGAATATTTATACAAATGAAAACATCTTATTCTTGAATAGGAAGTTGATATAGACATCAGTTTTCTGTAGATTGAGCTATCATTTTAGTAAGATAATTTTTATTAAGTATTTGAACAAATGATGCTAAGGGCAATGTGAAAGAATCCACATGCAAGAGCAGTCAGGAAAATGCTGTAGAAAGAATCAAGGGGGCATTTGTCTTGCTTGGTAGAAAAACAGATGACAGATCTTTGGTACTTACATCAGGTTGGACCTGCATATGGGTAAGTGGAAGAGAGGAAAATTCAAGTATAGGAAGGTATCTGTGGTAAAGATAAGATTTCAGATTTTCAAGGAAAAGAGCAACTGTTGAGTTAATCTCGTTTGGACAACTGCTGAACACTACTGACCAGTGAGGGAGGGTTAGGGGAAGATTTCCACTTCACTGCTTTTACCAAAATAGACAACTTCACTCATTGTTTAGAAAAATACATAAAAACAGTAGAATTCATACAGCAGTATTTCTTGTAATCTTGACATAGAGGAAACGCTGTTCTTAGCATAACTCAAAAACTAAAAATTACAAGGAAATAATTGATTTTCTGGTAAGGTTTTTAAGCATTTGGCAACAGAAAAAGTTGAGAAATAATGAATTAGAGGAAAGCATTTGTATCATATGACAAAAGGTTAGTTTCCCAAATTGATAAGAGAAAAATATCTGAGTAGGATTAGAGGCAGTTTACATTTTCAAAGAAACCTAAAATGGATACTACAAAGATACTTGCCATTAATAGTAACATAAAAATTAAAAATGAAAATAAGAAAGAATTACCTCCTGCCTCTCAGATTGGCAAAGCTGTTTTAAAAAGACTGACTATATCTAATATTTGTAACAGTGTAAAAGGTACACTGAAAAGCTGAAAGTGTAAATTGCTGGTATTCCGGCAATATGTATGTACCAAAGTCAAAATTTTGAATACACTTCGATGCAGAAATTCTGCTCGTAAGACTATAAACCAAGGAGACAACCAGTCAGAATAAAATTATGTATGTGTAAGAACAGACTTGTTAACATTATTATGATGAGAAAATGAAAATGAACCTGCATTTGTTCTCTGGATTAAATCAAGTATGATATATCTGTATAATGGAATACCATGCTGTCATCAAAAACATAATATCTGTATACATGAAATAATTTTTTACTAATGAAACAAGGCAGCTTACAAGAATGGGTAGAGTATAATCGCATTTAAAATTGTATATACATATTTTCCAAGGAAAATGTCTGCTTTAGACTTAAAAACAGTTTGACACTACTGTGGTCTGTTTCCCATGCAGCCTTGTAGTTGGCCAGTAACTACAATGTCATTGATCTCTGCAGTTGAGGAGTCTGACTTTGATATTTGCAGATAGTAGACAGAATACTCGGTGACACGAACAGCTTGTGAGTACACCTGCTGACCATGTTCCTTTGTTCTTTTACAGTCCTCCTCCCAGTCCATCAGGAACACTGACCATTACTTCTGGGCATGCCCAATACCAATCTGTCCCAGTCTATGAGATGAAGTTTCCAGATCTGTGTGTGTACTGATTGGCTCATGAAGACCTCAGCATATGATTTGTAAAGCCTAAAAATTACAGCCAAGCTGAGCTTTCAGGGTTTACATAATGTGTATTAACATACTTCTTGAAAATAATGATGGAACATATCTTTAACCAAATGCTTGGCATACCATATTAGAAGTTTTGGAGCTATATATAATTTCAAGTACTTTCAAAGATAGATTTATGCCATGTTAATTTGCTTTGAGGTTCCTGTTGCCTTTTAAGTTGAACATGTTTTGGTTTCACTTTATTCCACTGTTAAGTAGTATATTTTAAACTTTTCACAAATGTAATGTTTTTTCAAAAGTAAGCCTTCAGAGGATTGAAACTGTATAAATTGTTTCTCTCTTAAACATCTACACGGCCGCTTAGATGTAGAATTTTTGTTATTGTTTTCTGCAAAGGCAGATATATTTAAATATATTCCTAGTCCTGGGGCTGTAAAACTGTTCAGTGGCTTTTTGTCCCCATGCTTTAGATAAGCTGGGATAGGCACCCTGCTATTCAGTTACTGTAATAATATGTGATAGGCATTCCTCATCTTCACAATAATAGGATATCTGTTGAATAGCATTCCTCGAAAATGACCCTAAAAACGCCATACTTTAAATTGTCCGGTTCTTGTAATACTGGGTTTCCTGCCAAGAGTTTGACCATTCTGCTTGAGAAGTGTAGAGCTCACTCTTGGAGTACCAAACTGTGCAATATTTTTACATCATAAGATGTATTAGTTTACAGGCTGTGCTTTGAAATTATAGTAGTATTTTGCTGTGGCTCCATTAATTAAATGAGATATATATTTAGTGCAGAAAAAAGACATTTAAAACAGCTATTAGTTCACCTGTGAAGAGTCTGTACATTTTGATTTCCATTAAGAGTACATTTATTTACATTTGTATATTGTGCATTGTTTTAGATCCTCATAGTCAAAAAATTCCCCAGATGGACTTTTAATTTGTAAGATTTGAACTGTGACTTGTACGCATCTGTTTAGAATCAGTTATATTATATTTGAAAAGCTGCCTGTGTTTTAACAATCAAGTGTGCTAAAGTTCGTCAATTTAAGCTGCTTTTGATTTCAGCTACCAAGATCACAGGTGCACTCTACACATACACTGACAGACCCATAACAGTACTTACATCTTAGTGAATTCTATCACGTGGTAAAATGAACAGCTTTCTTTGTAACTCAGAAAATTCTCTTAGGACATTTTTATAAAGTCACCTGTTTATAGTTCTATCTTTTCAGATTCCATTTCTTTTTACATAAAACAGCATACATATCAAAAACTGTAGCCTAGAAGAGAGTTTAATTTTTGGCTTTTGTTTTTGTTTAAAAAAATTGCAGTGAAGAATGGGATGTTTGTGTTTATGGCTATTTGGGCACCTGTAGTAGAAACGGAAAAAAGTAAGGAAATGATAATAGGACAAGCATACTTGAAAATTTCTGAATATTTAAAGAAAAGCGCAACATCTTGAAAACCAGTCTAGTCATTGAAACGTATGAAATGACACTGAAAGATCCTGGGCTGCTTCTTAAATGTGGATCAACAAGATTTGTTTCAGAGTGACAGTGGAGTCGTTACCACTGGAGGACTGAAGGGCCCTGTGGCAGTTGTCACTGGAACTTTGCCTCTTGATCAGGTAAAATGCTACACCAGTCAGTAAAGCCAAGTTGTATTTTTTTTATTGCCCTTTTTTCCTTCTGTATTTTTAAAGAAGGATGTTAATTTTTGACTATATATTTTAAAAAAATCTAAGCAGGGGGACATGCAAAAACAATCATCATCCACTTGGATGTCATTTTATAGATTAACACTGTGTGCTTTTGTATGGAAAAATATATATAATTTAATAGTATAAAAAGTAAAATATTCATTTGCACTTCTGTGAAACACAAACTTTGCTCTACAAAATTTCATGTTTCTTAGTGATTTTAAAATGCATGTATTGCATGTAAAGGAAAACCATTACAATTAATGTTTATCACACCTTTATCTTGGTCTTTGTTGATTTGGGTTTTGTCGGGGTTTTTGTTACTGTTTTTAAATTACAGTAGGCTTCTTTATATCCTGGATTTCTGAACTGGTCTTGTTGACAAGGACTCCCAAGAAATGGATCTGTTCACTGGCTGCCTCTCCCATATCTGCAGGAGATTCTGCAGGAACGAGGTGTGCACATGGTGGTAGCCAGTTCAGGTAGTGAACATTTAGGATTTGGTGAAGTTCACTGTATTGCTATATTTTTGTAGATATATAAAACTCAATAAATTGTTAATCATTCTCTTTTTGCTGTATTGAGTTGCTTATATCACTCTTTCTTTCCTGACATTAAACAGTTAACATTTAAATGTTCCTCCTGTACTTGTGTTGTCTGTGACCACTTACAGAGTTTTATTGTTATTGGAGTTTACCTGAATACCTATGCGCACACACCCACATACTTCCTTAATATTTCTGAACTCATTATCTTTTAGAATAATAGTACTACACTTTACCAGCAATTAACTTCTCCCTACCCAAAATGTTTTTCTTCCTGTCTGAAAATGGAACTAATTTGTCTTATTCATGCTTATATCTGTATTAAATGTAATAAAGTTAGTTTTTGAAATGTAAAAATTCACTGTGCAATTCGTATGTAAGCAATAAAACATAAATCAGATTACTTGTATTTAATTTCATTTTTTATAATAGCTATTGTTACATTTAATTAAATTTATTCAATATTTGCTTAAATTAAAAATGAAGAGCTTCTTTTGAGCCCAATAGTTCAAGGCTGCAGTGAGCTAGGATCATGCCACTATACTCCAGTCTGGTTGACAAAGCATGACCCCATCTCAAAAACAAAAAATGAAGAGCTTTAGTAGAAATCAATTTGCCAAGTGGATTCATTCCCATGTACATTGGAATATCAGAATGATAACTGCTAATCATGACAAGACATAGTAAGGTAAAGTTCACAGTGTGTGCTTGTGAAAATGTAGTTGCCATCTCTGTGTCAGTCTTAATGATTGTCTTTTCAACCCTACCTCTTTGTCGTATAAATTACACAAAGCAGCTCTTAAAAAAAAATAATATATATATATATATACACACACACACACACACTCTCAGTACCCTGTCTCTCCCAACCCCCGGTTTGCTTATTCTACCACTTACACAGATGTGCTTCATAGCCTGAACCTCCTTTGTTAGGCAATGTAGCATAGCGGTGAGGAGCTCCGGCTCTTGTTCACAAATTCAGCACCACCACTACCTGGCTGAGTGGCCTTAGGCCAATGACTGAACTTTGATCCATGAAGTTCTCATCTGTAAAATGAGTATGGTAAATTCTGCTCTCCAAGGTTAGCTGTGAGGAGTAAGTGAACCACTTAGAAGAGGTTCCCTGTGCCACACCTACGTGACACAGATAATAAGCATTCAATAAGTGATTAATAATCATCCTTAAGTTCACTACACTGGGACATAAGCAACTGGGCAGCCCTCAGCTCTGCAGTCTTAGGCCAGCCATTCCACGTTTGTGAACCTGTTTGCATGGGTATAAAATGAGCACGGTGTTTGCTGTGCTATCCCATATACTTTCCTTCCAACTCTTGCTGTGATCCTGTTACCTGTTCTCTCATCTGATAAGCTATTGATCTCAAGTGCCAAGTTCAAATGAAGTTTTAAGCAGAGGCGAGGTGGAACATCAAACTCTGCCTCTTAGTTTTGCCGTATTCAGCCTTTTACCTGTATGTTGAATCAGAGGCAGACTCTTAGGAAGGCACTGTCTTAGCCTAGGTTTCTCTAAAGCAGAGCCTGAGACAAGAGTATGTGCAGGTATTACTTTCGAAATTGATCTAACATGGAAGCAGAAAAAGCCGGTTGAGAGGATTTCTTGATTGCATATCACTTGAGGTGCCTGCATAACCATTCCACTGGACATTCTAAGGAGTCTCATAAAAATAATCTCAAAACTTCCCAGGGGATGAAAAATTGGGAAAGCATCTATTATTTGGCTTCTGTTCATGGCTGAAGGTGGCCCTGTGGTTATTAACTCCCCCACATTTTTGGACTGTTTGTGCTTGAGTGCTGAACTGTTACCCCAGGTTTCCCATACCTCTTTCTCGGGGAAGTCCTGTGCCAAAAGGCAGGAAGTACAGCAGTACAGCAAGCACGCAGGCATTGCCATTCCACTTCTATGAGGCAGTCAGAGTCTGTGGAAACTGTTATCACAGCAGGGTCTGAAGGGATATGTGAGGATTAGAGGATGTGAAGTCAAGCAAAAAATGTCCAAGATAGCACCATCTAATCTGGTATTTAAGAACAAGACTAAATCTGGGAGCATTTGGTTTATAGTTTCATGTGTCCCCCATCTTGCTCACTGGTTTTGGCCATAATACCTCTTGCACTGTTCTATTTGCTGACCCTTTGCTTTTCTTATCCTACTTCACCTGCATAAAGGTTACAGCTGTACACGTGTACGATTCCTGATTTAAAAGACTTAACAGCTGAAAGAATCTTAGAGTCAGGTTAATTCAAAGCTTACATTTTACAGATGAGTACATTGAAATTCAGACTTAAAGCTGACAGTAGTCATTCACCAACTAACTTTAAACTAGTAAATTTCTCATTATGACATCAACTTTAGTGTATCTGAAAATTAGAAATACCATTCCATGCCCTAATATAGCAAGAAAATATAAAAAGTAATCATCTCAAATATAATTGTAAGTGATCTAAATGAATAAAGAAATTGAAATTAGGGATCCACGGCATTCAACTCAGTCCATAGTAGTCTACTTTTAAAAAGAAAAAAAAAAAAAAAAAGTTTTACTGAGATATAATTCACATACCATAAAATTCACATTTCAAAGTGTACAGTTCAGTGGCTTTTAATATATTCACAAAGTGAAGCACTGATCACCACTATCTAATCCCAGAACACTTAAATCACCCAAAAAGAAACCGCATACTCCTTACCAGTCACTCATTCCCCTTCACCACCAGGCCCTGGCAACTGCATTTCTCTAGGGACTAATAATGTTGAACATCTTTCCATGTACTCTTTGGCCATTTGTATATCTTCTTGGAGAAATATATATTCTGAATCTTTATTTTTTATAGAGTTGTCTTTTTTGGTTGTAGCTTCTTGTCCCTAGTCTGCACTCTTTCCAATTTTTTATTTTGCTGCCAGATACATCTTTCTGAAGTGTAGGAAGCACTGCTTAAAATACTTCTCAGACTTTCCTATACACAATAGGACCCAGACTTCCTTGCCCAACATTACAGGGCTTCCATCATCGTTATAACACCAGCCTTTCTGCTTCCTGAGGAAGTGACTCTAACATGAGTCCTGTTTTGGATGTGTTAAATTTAAGATGCCTGGGGAGCATCCAAGTAACATATACTAGCATGAGGTTGAATATTCAGGCCTGGAATTCAGAGATTTGGTAGTGATTCAGAAGTCAAAAACACATTGACAATAATTAAAACTGAAAGTGAATGAGCGTGTCCCAAGGAAGAGAGGATTTGTGACGGGAAAAGCTGCTGGCCCCACATAGACACCTGGGAACACATAGCTTTAGAAAGAGGGGCTGCGAAAGGGACCAAGAGAAAGATACCAAGAAGTTAGAAGAGCTGCTTGTTCATGTTTTGCCCATTCCCTTTTTCAAACTATTAGGATTTGAAATTTAAAAATGCCCTAGAAGCCATATAAACTCAAAGTGGGGTAAAAAGTCTTTTTCTCCACCCATTATTGATTTATACTGTTGGGGGAGAAGTTACCATCAGAATCCTGTAATCTCAGGGAAAGTATCACCTTTAAAATCCCTTTCAGGTCCAGCTTTTTGTAATTCAGTCTACAGTGTAGTGCTATGAAGACTGTTTTCACTGAGTCAGACCTGGAATAATGCTTAGGAGTCATCAAATCTAACGCCTTCACTCTAGCCTTCTGGAGCAGAATGGGACTGTCCCCTCCCTCCGCTACGCAGCCAGCAAGATGGGCCCAAGGGAAAAGACGTGAAATGAAAAGTGATTTAGGGAACTAAACAGGATAGAAGCTGGTGCTTACTCCAAGACACACAGCGGAGAATGGGACATGGGGGGACTTTTCAATTCTAGTTCAGTTAAGCACTATCAGAATCATCTCTTAAAACATAAGTTCACTACTTCTGCCTAACAGTATTTATAGGGAGAACCATTAAAGATTGTTAAGCAGAAGCAGTGAACTTGATGTGTTTTAAAAGAACCAATATGCTCACTTCTTAGCCAGACACTCAAGGCCCTTCACAATCTAAACCTACCCTGCAGATTGTTAAGCATAAACCCAGAATCTTTTGTAAGATGGTATTTTTACCAGGGATCTGGAATGCCTGAATCCTGCCTTTACAAGTCAGCCAACCAGGGTGAAATTCTTGATAAGCTATTAACATAAAACAAATGTACTTTATTCCCCCATTATCTGCAGGGGATATATTCCAAGATCCCCAGTGGATGCCTGAGACCGTGGATACTACCAAACTCCATATACCACTATGTTTTTTCCTATGATACACACCTATGATAAAGTTTAATTTATAAATTAGGCACAGTAAGAGACTAACAGCAATAAGCCCATAGAAAAATTAATAACAATATACTTCTATAGACATAAAATAAGGGTGACTTGAACACAAGCACTGCAATACTGCAACAGTCAATCTGATAACTGAGATAGTTTCTAAGTGACTAATGGGCATGTAGTGTCTACAGCAAGATATGCTAGGCAAAGGGGTGATTCACATCCTAGGTGGGATGAATTGGGGTGGTGAGAGATTTTATCACACTACTTAGAACAGTACACAGCTTAAAAACTCTGAATTGTTTATTTCTAGAGTTTTCCATTTAATATTTTCAGACCTGAATTGTCCACAGGTAACTAAAACCACAAAAAGCAAAACTGCAGATAAGCGGGGGACTACTGTAAATATAAAGCAAACTACCAGTTTAAGCTGTACCTGACAGACACCGCTAGACACCCCTTTAAACAGCTCTCCATAAAGGCTTCCTAGTCCAAATACGGCTCTCCCTGGCAGGACTTTTCAGGAATCTAGACCTACTTCATTCTCAGTACCTGAGCAGCTGGTTGTTGCTGGTGAGATGTAGACCAAGGGAGGTAGAGCCAGGAGAGTGTATTGATGGGTTGAATTGGGAAGATACAGGAAAAGTTTCCGAGGTTTTAGGACAGGTTAAGTTTGATGATTGGCTGTGTCATTCACTAAGGCAGGAAGAGTGGGGCAAGAGCAAGTTCATAGTGGGAGAGGATGCATCAGGCTAGGAATCAAGGGGTTTGTTTTGGCGAAGTTAAACTTCAGATGCTTAAAGACTATCAAGCAAAAATCCAAGTGACTATTGAAATATACGAGTTTGGAGTCATGGAAAAGGTCAGCATTTGAGCCATAAATATGGAAATCATCAGTAGATTGCATGAAGAGAGAAGAAAATACTGACAAAGACTCTCTCCTTGATCAAGGAGATCAAGTCAGGCTCCTCTGAGCCCTCTTCTCAAGTAGGCCTCAGACTAGGCCTTTGAGAACTTCCACTCTCACCACAAACAATTTTGTCCACTCCCCACACTAGGAGTCTTGAGCAAACACCAGTATAGCTCCTAACAGCTCAAGGCCACACCCTTAGGATAAGGACCTCAGCCCCACTTAAGTCCTTGTCTGGGAAAGTTCGATGCTGACAAAATAATTTACTCTTCCCTCCAGTGAAATGGAATTATTTTCCCTGATCCTTTGAGATATAAATCTTCTACCACTCAGAAATGTCTCCTCACAGACCTAGGAACCATCTCTTTGATAGGCCAATGTTGAGGGAGATAGCTCTCCTGTCCCAATTCCTGAGGGTGGGTAGCCTCAGGAACTGAGACAGCAGAGCTATCTCCCTCAACAGTGCTCCTGTTTACAAAAGAGCTATCTCCCACCTTGCTCTCATTTGCAAAACTGCCTCCTGTCCTTAACACATGAGAAATTTGTTCTGCCTTCAGATAACCACCAATTAACAAACACAGATGGCTAATCACATAGACCAGTCCCCCTTACATCCTTCAGTACGTTTCCTTTAGCACACCGCAGCCAACAAACTATGCTAAGGGGAAATTAAGAAAATAATCAGATTTACTTCTGTAACAGAAAATAAAATACTTAGGAATTAACCAGAGGTGTAAAAGACCTATTTAATAAAAATTATGAGACACTGATGAAGGAAACTAAAAAAGAATCAAATAAATGGAGAAACATTCTTCAAGAATTGAAATAATTAATATTATTAAGATGTCCATAATACACAGAGTGATCTACAGATTCAATGCAATCCCTATGCAAATCCTTATGGCATTTTTTTTTTTTACAGAAATAGAAAAAACAATCCTAAAATTCATACGGAAGCACAGAAGATCCTGGATAGCCAAAGCAATCTTGAGAAGAACAAAGTTGGAGGCATCACACTTCCTGGTTACAAAGTACATTACAAAGCTATAATAAGCAAGTATGGTGTTGGCATAAAAACAGACACAAACCAATGGAACAGAATAGAAAGCCCAGAAATAAATGCACAAACTAACGGTTAGCTGATCTTTTACAAGAGTACTAAGAACACGCAATGGGGAAAGGACAGCCTCTTCAACAAATGGTGTTTGGAAAACTGGATATACACGTTGAAAAAATAAAGAAATTAGAGCCACATCTCACACCATACACAAAAATCAACCCAAAATGAGGTAAAGATTTAGACACAAAACTTGACACTATCCTAGAAGAAAAAACATGAAAACCCTTCTTGACATTGGTCTCGGCAATAATTTTTTTGGAGATGACCCAAAAAACAAAGGCAGCAAAAGCAAAAACAATCAAGTGGACTATGTCAAATGAAAAAGCTTCTGCGTACCAAAGTAAACAACAGAGTAAAAAGACAACCTACAAAATGTGAGAAAAAATACATTCTTAGGCATTTTGGTTTGTATCCAACATATTTAAGGAATTCACACAACTCAATACCAAAAATACAAATAATCTAGTTTAAAAATGGGCTAAGGACCTAAATAGTTCTCAAAAGAAGACATTCATATGGCTAACAAAGCATATAAAACAGTGTGCAACATTTGTAATCATCAGGGAAATGCAAATCAAAACCACAATGACATATCACCTCAAATCTGTTATGGTGGTTAGTATCAAATATACAAAAAAGTGTTGGTGATGATGTGTAAAAAAGTGAATTCTTTTATACTTTCGGTGGGAATTTAAGTTGGCACAGGCATTATGGAAAACAGTACAGGGATTCCTCAAAATATTAAAAATAGAACTGCTATATGATCCAGCAATCCCACTCCTCTCTCTCTATAGAAAGATAGATGATAGATAGATAGATGATAGATAGATAGATAGATAGATAGATAGATAGATAGATAGAGATATCCAAAGGCATTAAAAATAGGCTTCAAAGAGGTATCTGCACTCCTGTATTCATTGCAGCATTATTCACAATAGTCAACATATGGAAACAACCTAAATATTTTTTGACAGATTAATGATTAAAGAAAATGTGGTGTATATATGCACAATGAAATATTCAGCTACACCCACAAAAAGAAAATCCTGCCATTTGTGACAGCGTGGATGGAGCTAGAAGTCATTATGCTGAGTAAATTAAGCCAGACACAGAAAAATTCTGCATAATCTCACTTATATGTAAAATCTAAAATTCTCAAACCTGTAGAAGCAGAGAAGAGGGACTTAAGGGAGGAAAGAATGGTGTGATGTTGGTCAAAGGATACAAAGTTTCAATTGTGCAACATAAGTTCTAGAGATCTAATGTACAGCATGGGGACAATAATTTACAATATTGTATTGTATACCTGAGAAAAAGGCCTCTCACCTTTTGTTTTGGCAGAGTTGAGCGCAAGTTGCACAGATGTCTCCCCTCTACCGCAGTAGTACTGAATAAAATCTGCCTTGCCATTTTTAACAAGTGTCTAGTGCAAAATTTTTCTTTTATAATGCCTAGGACTGAGCACTAAAGTACGCTAACATTTAGAGCGATTGCTAAAGAAGGAGGAATAAGCAAAGAAGACTGAGGGAAAGTAACCAAAAAGGTAGAATGAAAACTAGTAGAATGTATAGTCATTGCTAATAAGAGAAAAATGTTGAAAAAAGAAGGAGTGGTCAGTGTGGAATTATACTGGAAGATTAAAAGGTGTCCAGTGGTCCAAGCAGCAATATGGAGGTCATCTGTGACTTTGACTGGAACAGTTTATGTTGAATGATGTTATGTGCCTGATTGAAAAGATGACAGGGAATGTAACCATTCTTTGAGAAGTTGTCTTATAAGAACAAATAAATAAATGGGGAGTGATATGTGGAGCAGAATGTAGAGTCAAGGGAGGGATTTTTATAGATGGGAGACTTTAGGCTGTGTTTGCACGCAGATTAGAGTGATACAGAAGAGGGAGAGAAATTGATATAGAACAAAGAGGAGATATTTGCAGGAATCAAACCCTAGAGAAGGTAAGAGGGCATTGTACTAGATGATAGGTGGAGAATTTGACCTTCAATAAGGACAAGGAACACTTACTTCATTGTAACAAGAAGGAAGAGAAAGAGTATGTGGGGAATTTTGTAGTTTTGATGGCAGGAAGATGAAAGTATTCCCATTGGAAAGCTTCAATTATCTCAATAGAGTATTAGATGAGATCTAATTAGAAGAATATTAGATGAGATCTAATACTGTACTGAGTATTAGATGAGAATCGTACTAAACAATTCTCCATGTGTCTCCTGCATTTCTGCATGTCTTGTGAGCTGAGACATAAACTACCTTTATTCTGGACTAACTTTTCAAGGATGCAGTATAGCAAACAGACTGGGAAGACAGGGATGATGTTTCCCTTTGACTCCACAGGCAGACAAACTTATTTTCCTGTATTTTAAAGATAATGTCTCCTTCTGGGATATAAGACAGGCAGTCTTAAAGCCCATTATAAAACATCCAGGTTCCCTAAATTCAGAATTCTCCTGTGTAATTAAAACCACTGCATGTGTAGGTGTCCCCTGGCCCTCTCTGCACTGCTTCAGGTTTCAGGAAAGCAACATGAATGCTGGCACTCAGGCTACTGTCTTTGCTGTAAGTAATAAAGTCCTTTGTCTCTGACCCAAGCATCTCAGGTCTTTTGCCAGCATCCATGAAACACACCTTGTAAGGTTGTAAGTAAGGTAAAATTTCAAATTCTTCAAAGTTCTTGAGTCCTCAATTGAGAGTGAGGGGGAGGCAAGGGGAATTTGAGGGTAGAAGAGAAGATACCAAATAGTTGTCCTGTAGAGCAGAAGAGTCAACGAATTAGGAAAAGTCTGAGCATCCATTTGAGGTTTCATGGTTGTAAACTTGAAGTGAAATGGGTCAGCTCAGTTTCGTTTTTTTTCCTCCAGTCACATTCAGCTGCCTCTAGTGAAGATGTGGAGAAGGCAGATGGTCATTATACTGTGGGTGACCTAACACAGTGACAGCCATGGTGAGTGGACCTTTAGTCAATTCCTCCTGGATTAAAGGGAGGGAAGAAGGAGCCAGCCAACAAGCAATTTATTACTTGCAGCAAATGCCATGGGGGCATGCCTCCATCCTTGCCATTTTAGTGCATGCTGGCTGATTGTCAGCTGCTGACATCTGCATTTCTTTGCCTAAAGACTTCTCTGGCCACCAGAGCCCATTTTGTCCCCAACTGTGCAGCAGGCCGGAAGGAAATATCACCCTCCTCAGGAGCAATGACTGATGGAAGTTTGTCTCCCTCCATCCCTCTCTCTCACTGTCTCTGTTTGTCTGTCTCTCTCTTTCTCTGTGTGTGTGTGTGTGTGTGCGCGCGCGCGTGCGTGCACGTGTGTGTTTTTGTGCATGTGTGTGGGTATTCCACTTTTTTCCCTTGGATGAGATGACTTTGAAATGTGCATCCTACCCTTGCTCCCAAAGTCTTGGATGGCACTTCTAGTGGGAAGTGGTCTAGGCCTCCACGGTGGTATTTGGCTTGATAAACCACATTCATTGGCTGCCTTTTCTTTCCTTTCTTATTTCTTCACTCTCCTCACAGTGTTTTCTTCAGTTTCCAAATAAACTACGTGCCCTTAAGTCCTTGTCTAAGGGTCTACTTCTGGGACAACCCAACCTTAGGCTGTTAGTTAAGATCATGTTGTTGAAAAGATTCCAGTGTGTTGTATTCGTCAAAAAAAATGATTATCACATGGTTTCCCTAGAAGGTAGGGAAGGGATTCAACTGTTGGTTTGGCACCATGACCTTTTGATTACTTAAGGTGTTGCCAACCTTGGGATATTTTCATGCCATGAAAGTCAGCAAACACTGAGCTCTTTAGAAGTTCTGCTTTCCTGTCTGAGGAGAGGGAGAAAATGAAATATCCTCTCACTACAGGATATCTGATGCATGGGGGTTGAGAACCAAAGATATGATAGGAACCAAAGAGTTTGTGTCCCCATAGAATATTAAGGGCAGTTCTGGTAGAACATTGCCTTTTGCCAGGTACACCATAAAAGCTCAATAACTATTGGGTGGGTGAGTGGATAGATGGATGGATGAATGGATGAATGGCATTTAAGTATTTTTTTAATCACCATAATATTAAACTGCCTGTATCAGAGTGGGCACCTGCATCCCTGGAACTTCCAACCACTGAGATAAACCGTATTGAAACCCCGTCTCTACTAAAAACACAAAAAATTTGCCGGGCATGGTGGCGGATGCCTGTAGTCCCAGCTACTCAGGAGGCTGAGGCAGGAGAATGGCATGAACCCGGGAGGTGGAGCTTGCAGTGAGCTGAGATCATGCCACTGCAGTCCAGCCTGGGCAACAGAGCAAGACTCTGTCTCAAAAAAAAAAAAAAAAAAATTAAGCCTAGGACCCAGGACAGGGTGATCAGCAATTTCTCATGGTGGTGGCTGTGACACAGGGCCACCATCTTAGGGTGCCAAGTGTATTTTTTAGGGCACACACCAGAAAAGCTGCGATCTCAGTCCTCAGCATTCATGGATTATTGGTGGTAATCTCATAAGATTGATACAATATGCTCATATATATGTAGGTTTTTTAAGAAAAGGAGAAGTAGCTTTCTGTGATTAGGGAGTTGAGATATTTTTTCCTTCATTGTCTCTATCTCCACTTTTATAATCTACTCATGAGACAGTATCTAAACATGTCTTAAAAGCAAAACTATCAGAGCATGTTGATTGGAGTATTTATTGAGCTTCCACAGTGCACTAAAGGAGTATAGAGGTACCGTGGTCTGCCTTCTCCAAATGCACATTGGCTTGTGAGATGACCACAGCTGATGGTGCATGGGCAGAGCTCACGGCCTCTGTTCCCTCCTGGCCTCTGGGTTAAAGGAAGGGAAGAAGGCTCCAAGGGACAGAGGAGGCTGAGAGCTAAAGAGCTGAAGTTGGAGCAGGAGCTGCGCTACTGAGGGTGTTCACCATTTTCTCTGGGCATCTATCTTCCATGGAGGGGCCTGGTGCCCAACGGACCCAGTGACTTCTGCAGAAACCTCTTGGCTCTGCCAAGGTCCTCCTGGGGAGGGTCCTCCTGGCTGTCCTCCTCAGAGCTGGAGCCCAGGGTGGGGGCTGCAGGCACATGGTGCAGGCTGTCTTGACAGGTCTCTGGTTGCCCAGGGCACCCGAGTCTGCTTGGGGACTTGAGACTTTGGTTAAAGGAGGCAGAGGCCATGCACTCAGCTGCCGTCTGGTCACAGGCACAGAGCAACTTCTCACACAGGCTTTGGCCCACACCTTAGAAGGAAAGAGCAGAGTAGGAGACGTGAGACCTCTGAGGATGGCAGTGGGAGCCCCCCACAGCCCTGGCCACCCCTCAGCCCTTCTCCTTCCTCCCCATCTTCCACATGCCCTCAGGGTGTGCGCCGTATATGGCTGGCAGTTTTCCAACTTTCTCCTCCTGCTGGGAATGATCCCTCTGCCAGGAATGCTCTCAATGCTCTCAGCTGGTGCCTGTCAAGACTAGGCTGGCTTCTCCTCCTCCAGAAAGTCTCCCTGAGCCACCAGGCTAAGGGAAGTGTCTTTCCTGCAGGTTCCCATGGAATCCCACTTCATGTTTTTGTCTATCACTGCAGGTTATGTGTTAATCACATTGTACAGTCATTGTCAGTTTATGTC
This sequence comes from Macaca nemestrina, assembly GCF_043159975.1. Taxonomy (NCBI): domain Eukaryota; kingdom Metazoa; phylum Chordata; class Mammalia; order Primates; family Cercopithecidae; genus Macaca; species Macaca nemestrina. The sequence continues at coordinate 13,284,772 of NC_092132.1, read as the reverse complement.
TCCATTTTTTACCCTGGTGTTAGAGTAGGTAGATAGGTAGATATGAGCAGGGCAGGATAGGGCCCCAAAGAAGATCAGGCAACTGTCAGGTGACTGTCAGGCAATTGTAAGGCAGCTGACAACAGGGAGGAGAAAATTTCCTAACAAAAGAAGACATCTTGAGCTTGTGGGCAACTTCCCAATAAAAACTGAAAATGGCGAGTTCGACCTTCTTCTGGGGACATGTCCAGACATGCGCAGTGGCCTTCTTCTGAGGGTGCTAGACCAGTAAGGGGAAATTGCCCTAAGAGAGTATGCACATAACTTCAGCCAGCAAAGGGTGCCTGTGGCCCTTCCTAGATACTGGCAAGTCATTGTGCATGCAGTGATTAGCCAACAGCCTGCCCAGGGGGAGGGACGAGAGGAAGAGATGAGGGAAAAAGACAGGAAATAGCAAATCTATAAGAGCCCTGAGCCAACTATCAGGCAGGACACTCAAATCTTTCGAGTTGCCTGCTTGGCCCCTTCCAAGTGTACTTTACTTTGCTTCAGTAAACTCTTGTTTCTGCCTTAGATGTACTTCTGTCTCTTGGCTGAATTCTTTCTCCCAAGAAGAGAAGGATCAAGGACTGCAGAGCCTGCCTGGACTTGCTGCCGGTAACAATGCTGGACAGAGAACCTTGCTGACAGAGGAGAGTCCAAGCACCTACATCAAACCTAGACAAATATTTCCCAAGTTAGTGCTCAGGAAATATGTGTTACATTTGATGGTTACTTCTTCCTTCTCTGGGCCAGAATTTCCCTATTCATCATTCATATTGCCAGATAAAATACAGATGATCAGTTAAATTTGAATTTAAATTAATATGTTTGAATGTATGTACATTTAGGACATACTCATACAAAAAAAATGTTCATTGCTTATCCGAAATTCAAATTTAACTGGGCATCATGTATTTTTATTTGCTAGATCTGGCAAACCAACCCTATTTTTTTCAATGTATGAGTTGCATGCAGTGGGAGTGGTGTGACTCAAATGAAATAATATCTTTGAAGGTGCTAGACATACATAAGCTTTCTACAAATATTATCCTTGTTATCTGTGGCTTCCAATGAAGCTAAGGGATTTTTCTTTTTTGCATCTAATCCTACTTTGAAATGTTCATCAACCAGATTTGTTCCTATCACATACCACGCAGACCTTCCAAGCCTCCTAAATTGGTCTCCACATCAGCCCCAGACATGCCAGTTGCATCTCAGCAGCAGGAAGTGACAAGAAGAGCAGGCAAATGTACCAAGTGTGAGAGCACAGTGGAGATATGCAGAGGTCCTGTTCCCCAGAAGCACTCTGCCTTCCTCCCTGTGTTTGTCTTATGACAGCACAGGCCAGGATTTGAGATGCCCTCATTTCTCATCAACTAATACCTGGCACCTGGTACAGCAGGCTATGCTTAAATCTCACAGAGAGTCAGAACTGGTTTACTGAAGCTCTGAATCAGTTCAATCTCCAAATGCAGTGTTCCTGGATTCTGTGATACTGGAGGAATGGAGAATAAGCCTTCAGCCCAGCAGCTGAGACCTCCTGGCATGATTGCATCATGTGACAACTCATGGGCTCTAAATCCTCCCCTGGCTCCCATCCCCTATAGGAAAAAATGGAAATGCTTCAATCTTGCACATAGGTTTCTTGGGCTCATGATCTGGCACCTGTCTGTCTCTCCAACCGGGCCTGCCACTTCCACTTTCTGTTCCAGTAATACAGAACCACAGCTCAGTTGTCCCTACGCTGCCCAGCATTCCCCAAACACCACCATTTTCCCCTTTTCCCTTTGCTTGGAATATCCGTGCCCAGTATGGCCATCTGAGAATGTAGTAAATCTTACCTCACACCTCTCCTGAATTTCCCCAAATTATCCTGTTCTCACTGCCATACTGTAGACTCAAATGCCTTTACCCTCATTCCCAGGGTCCCTGTGCTACCTGTTAGCACATATACTACATGGGATTAGAATAGTTGCTTCCCTACATCTCTTCCCTCCAAGCTGTGAGCAATTTGAGGCAAGGATCATGAAAGTTCCTTGGTTGCCTGATTCCTGGTGAAGGTTTGTTGGTTAAGCGGATAATAGAATGAACAAATGAATGAGTGAATGAATGAGAGAGTGATATGTAAACACAAAGCTCCAGGATGTGACAGACCTACCTGATCATACAAGGCAAGATAATATGGCAGTCCACGCACTGTGCTGAGGTTGTGTAGAGGAAGAAGAAGGGATGGACGGTCCAGCCAGGGGACTTCCCCAGACGAAAACAAAAATGAGAACAAACTCTTATAGGGCCCCTGTGAAATTCTAGGGCAAGTGTTTCCTTTTAAACTGCAAAGCGTAAGGGAAATGCATCCACTGATATGAATGAGGAAATGGAGCTGGAGAATGCAGATAAAGTCAAGTCTACAGCAGGTCTCCATTCGCTTTCAGGGGCCCGCTCATGGAGATTGCAGTTTGCAGAGTGCTCCCCACCTGAGGCCCTGAAGGGATACAGAGGAGTTTCTGGTGTCCACTATAGGGAGGAGTGGAGCTGCAGGCACGCCTCGCTCTTCAGCCAGGGCCTGTCCCCCTTTTTAAAATAGTATTCCTCAGATCTCCCTTGGGAAAAGGATGCTGCTTCTTAGAAAAAGAAAAAATACTTAGAAACTCTCTAGTGTGGTGAAGAATCAGCTTTAGTTCTGAAGTGATATGGTTTTACAATTCAAATCCCAATTCTCCCACTTATTTCTATCTGTGTGATCTTGGGCCTCAGTTGCCTTATCTGCTATATGGGAAGAATAATAGTGCTTCCTCATGATACTGTTTTGAGGATTAATTCTGTTAACACACATCAGGAGCTGAGAATCAATAAGCTTGGGCTCTTTATGTTAGTCCCAGTCTGCTCGTCACCGGCTCTGTGACTTAGGCAGCTCACCCCCTTGACAGTGAATCTCCCCATCAGTGGAAGTCGTGTGATAATACGCGCCTCAACATTAAGAAGAGTATTGGCCAGGCGCGGTGGCTCATACCTGTAATCATGGCATTTTGGGAGGCCAAGGCGGGCGGATCATGAGGTCAGGAGACAGAGACCATCCTGGCCAACATAGTGAAACCCCGTCTCTACTAAAAATACAAAAATTAACTGGGCATGGTGGCACGTGCCTGTAATTCCAGCTACTCAGGAGACTGAGGGAGGAGAATCGCTTGAATCAGGGAACCAGAGGTTACAGTGAGCCAAGATTGTACCACTGTACTCCAGCCTGATGGCCGAGTGAAGCTCCATCTCAAAAAAAAGAAAAGAAAAGAAGAGTATTAAGTCACAGTACAGATGAAGACGTGCTTGGGAAAGCATCCACAAGTCTGAGCTACAGTCACGATGCTGACCTGAATGAAATAATAACTCACTGTGCAACCAACAGCACTTACACTTGGGCGTATGATCCACACACACCACCGGTGACCGAGGAAGCCTCTCAAGCAGACAGCCCAGCCTTCTCACTTGCTCTAGGCAGCAGTGATGGGACAAGCAGCACCTAAGACCAAGGAAAACCGTTTACTTCTCAGAACTCCCAGCTTCCCTAGGAACCCCCTCAAGCATAGCCTGCTTCTCCCACATGCCCTATAGTAGTGAGGGAAGCCAGTGCCTCCTTTCCAGTGCACACAGGGCTGACTCATATACACACCAAGGGCCATCGTGTATGGTTATTAGGGTTGTATACTGCACAAAGGCCACATCTAAGGCAGCATCAATCATACTGTATGCATCTTATTATTAAAAAACATTATTTTTGATTTTTATTGTAACTGTTCATGGCAAAGATAGGTTATTTACATATTTATTTAAACGATTTTCTAACAGATGGAAATAGAGTCTTAAGGAAAGTTAAATTTATGCAAAGGTACCATATGGGCTAGCAGTAACCTTACTCCCTCCAGTCTTTGACATGGAAGAGTTAATCACATCCACAGTGCACTGTCATTTGTCCCTAGCCTTAAAAAAGAACCTAGTAACCATCCTGAGCATAAATAAAGAACTGCATCTAGAAAAGTGTCCAGCATAGATCAGGACCTCGTAAATACATGAAAAGGAATCACTGTCTTGCTTTTTATATCCGCCCATCTTGACTGATACGGCCTCACAATATCCAGTGTCCCTGCCTTGCCAGGTGGACATCCTTAAGAAACTTGTGATGACTTCAGCCAATAGGGAGATACAGTTGCTCCCCAATTACTCCCTTTTCAACTCTTCCGTTTCTTTTAATAACTCTCACTCTGTCCGGGAGGCCACAGCTCCAGCAGGGATAAGTCATAGACTCTTGTGGCTTTTTTATTGCACCTCTTCTCAACCAGTTATCTGCTTATTAACTTTTCCACATTGCCAGCAATCAGAGGAACAATCCCCCTCGTATGCTCACAAGACCACTGGCTGGAGGTCAGCGTCTGCCTCCTTCAGCTATTAGCACAAAAGAGCCACACAATCTTGTGTGTGTATTTGGCAGGGATGGGTGGGGGTGGATACTTGATATAATAGTTAAACTCTAAAGTCAGTCAGTGAATCAGAAATCATATATAAATCAAAATACTCATAAAATCACTGAAACTGTCCATAACGTACAGTATACGTGGTCTTGAAAATACATTCTTTAAAAAATTATATTAGTTTGACTAACTTTTCCTTAGTCAAGGGTTTTCTCCTGTTGACCTTGAGTTTTTCAATTTCTTTCTACAGATGTGAAGTAGCCATATCATAACTTCCCTGTCCAACTGGTCAAATTTAGTATTTTTTTGAAATATGGTCAGTCATCAGGAAACATCTTTAAAATCATCCCCACTTTTTCCCAAGGGGTTCAACAGAATGCAGAGACTGCTACTGGCTACGTTTCTATCTGTTGCCTCATCTCATTGAGAGCTATGTACTAAAAAACCTTGACACTATTTAAATTGCCCTCTGTCACAGAGAGCAGCAGGCATATGGTTGAACCTCAGAATGTAAACATGCTTGTGACTCCACAGTGTGACATAACCTTCACTAGAGTAAAAACTTCTTTCGGGTTCTCTGGTGGGAGGTAGGTTTTGAAGGTTGCCTGTGCAGCAGAGCCTGGATTTCCTTCGCTGAAAACCTCAGAGGAGGATAATGAAGCCAGGATAGCTGAGAGGTAGAGGCAGGGGAAAGAAAATGAATGGGTAAAAAATACAGCCACCCACACATCCAACCTGCAGCGGACATGCTCCATATTCCTGCCATTACTGTGTCCTTTGTGTTAGCTATGACAAGCCTTGTCTTTTTGTGTGTCTAAAATTCATCGATAGTTACTGATTTTGCTTTGCAACCATACCACCCAAGGAGGACATGTGTCTTTTGAATGCAGGTCTCTCCATTGGCTGTGGACTGGGGCCGTCCCCATGTGCAGTCTTTAAACTTGATCAACGCTACTTTGAGAAAATTCCTCAAACTCAGGTTGAGTCCTCCGTGGTTTCCTCTGTTTACCCTACTGTATTTATTATACTGGGTAGTACTATTGTTTAATTGTCCATCTCTTTCACCAAATAAGCTTCTACTGGGCAAAAGTAGTTTGTTTTATTTTGCTTTGTGAGGGCGGAATCATCGTTGTATCTTTGCCACCTAACGTAGTGGCTGGCACAGAGCAAAAGCTCAAGCGGCATGGCTTGAATGCACATTTAAATGAATGAATACATTAATGAGTGCACGAGGTCAATGAAAATTCTTTCAAGTGGTAGATGTGAAAATTAAAAGGTGTTGAGAGAAGTTATACTTAAAAGACTGATTTTAATGTGGCCTTCTGCAGGGAAAACCAAGTGGAGACCTTAATTCTACATGTTGGTTATTGCTAAATAGGTGGACTTGGGGTCATTTGAAGGGTATTTGTAGATTGGCCCTCTTGGGGTAGCTGGGCAGTATTTGTCAAAGTACTGAAAGGGCTCTAGGCCCCCAGATCAAAAGATGTGGATCTTTCTGGCTCTGCCTTTTCCAAGGTGAACGACCTCAAACCAGTCAGTCCCTGAGCCTCAGCTGCTCACCAGGAAAATGGACCTAAAATGCTCAAGAGGCTCCTGAGTGAGCTACTGTGTGCACCAAGCTTTTAGTGAGGCCCCAGGTGCAGCCTGGTGTCCAGGAGAGCTGTCACCACTCCCTGGTGCAGACAGCATCAGCACTGCTACACTAGAGCTGTCACCGCTGGCTCTCCATACCTGTCCAGGTCATCCCTTGGCTCGCCTCTTCCTTCTTGTCCACAGTAACAGCCATAAGACTCAAATTCCTCTGGGCACCGGGAGGTCAGACAAAAGAGCATCTCTCCAAGCTGTGGCATCACCTGCATGTTGTCCCCACTTCCCAGGTGCAGGAAGGTGAATCTGTCACAGGCTGAAAGGAACAGGAATTGTCCGGAGAGCAAGGACTGTTGGGGCAGCCGTCGCAAGAGGAAGGCCATGTGAGCTTCCGGTTTGTATGTGGACAACTCTAGGTTCTTGCGAAGGAAACCCATGTCCTACTCCTTGGCTCACCATTCTTCTGGGAAAGCTGTTATGGCTCATCCCCTGCTTGGGATGTATTGTCTTTCAGAGACCAAGTCTTTTCTCTCTAGGCTTCTAATGCTCTATGAGACTCCTTATTAAATCCCCCTAAGGGATAGAGACTTCTCAGGACCCAAGATGCTCTTTGGGGCCACGTCTTATTACGGAGTAGACCTGGCATCCTGGGAGCATCCCAGCTGAAATCTTATGCTCTCTGGTGGCATCAGGTTGGCACACCTGGTTGGGCTTGCCTTTCTCTCCTCTGCCTCTCCGTCTCCCCATTCCTCTTTCTTTCTCTGTCTCTATTTCTCCTCCTGCTATCCTTCCTCCTCTGTCCACAAATCTCAAATGCAGCTTTCTCCATAGCTCTGCATTGGACACCATGGAAGCCATACTCAGATACTAACAAAGCCCCTCCTCTGTGGGCCCAACAGGCTGTGGCCTCCTTGCAGGTGCAGAGGCTTTTTCAAGGCATCAGAGGGAGGAGAGACAAAGGAGGAAAATGATCAAAACCCAAGTGCTTAATTCTTTCCAATAAAGCACGGTGTGGACGACGTGAAACTCTTTCCCTCTGGGCCAGTAAGAGTGGTGGCAGCTCGAGGTCAGGGGCTCAGAAGACTGTGGCTCCTCCCCCAGGCTCAGCCTCCCAGTGACTGAGTGGCTACAGGTAGCTTACATCTCCTCTGAACCTCAAGGTGCTTATCCAGTCAGGGGGGTTATGTCTTCTAGTCACACGCCCATGAGAAGGTCACAGTGTGAAAAGGTGGCCTCCAGTGCTTCTTCATAGCCTAACCAAAAGATCCCAGCAGTGGAGAGGACAGGCACTGCTTCTGCTCACCTTTTTCAGTTGTCTCCTCGGGGCCATTTTCAACAGATGACACTGCCAGCCCCAGAGATTTAATGCCAGCGGGGACAAGGGTTACAACTTTAGCTGTAACCCTTGTTGCAACTATCTCTGCAGATCCTGAAAATGAAAAACTTCACGGTTCGGATTTAAAAAGTGGCTCAAGGAGAGATTTGCAGATGGACACATGAAAACCAAATGCAAACAGATAGAACAGCATAGTGTCAGGAGAGTGTTCCTCAAACCGGGTTTGCAGATATCCAGGCAGATTCTTAGGGATCCATGAATTCTACATGAGAATGTCCAAATTTTCTACAGTAACCTTAACACTGTCGGGAGCCTGTGCTAGACCACCTGGATGACATCCCAGGGAGGAGGACTGCGGAGGCTCCCAGGCTTGTGTTTATGTCACGTTTAATATCACATGCCTGCCCAGTGAAGGGGCAGTATGGCGCTCACAGCAAGTGAAGAGGTAAAGAAACTGGTGGAGAAATTAAGGCAACTCATGGTACACAACAAGGTGGGCAAGCAAAACCACTCCTGGAAGCCCTTATTTCCTCGTTCAAGTGCAGCAACAGCTTCTCATTATTTGCAGACTCTAGTGCAAGGTCCTTCCTGTGGTCTGCAAGGCTTGCCTGTGACCTGGCCCTACCTTCCTCACCAACATATCTCTTACCACCTGCCTAGCACTCTCTCTGGATCTCCCTTTGTTCTGATGCTCTGATGTGTCAGTCTCACCTGCCCTCTTAGCTGGAGGCAGCAAAGTCTCCCGTCGACAGACCAAATCTCCAGCCTTCCCAGCACAGGGAAAGGGAACAATAGCAGGCTCAGCCCCACCAATCTGCTGACCCAGGCTCAGTTTCCAGAGTACTGGGTAAGGTCTGGCATGTTTGTGCCCGCTGGATTGCAGTCTTTCCCCAAATCCACCATATTGGTTTGCTTCATGCATCTGGTCATCTGCTTCCTCCTACTCAACTCCAGTTCCTGTGAGACTAAAGCCCTGTTGTAACCTCAGTCTCCTAGGTTTAGCACCCTGCCCAGTTCCGTAATCCCACAAATAGAAGCAAGTTATCTGGTTTCTTTCTATCATGTTCTCCACGTTGGAAACTCACCTAGTCAGTGGAAAGAGTTCATGAGTTAGTGTTAAAGAGATCTGAGTTTGAGTTTCAGCTTAGCTACATACTAGGTGTACAACCCTGGGTAAATCACTTCGCCTCTCTAAATCTTAATGTCTCCATTCGTAAAATTATACTAATAATACTTCTTTCGGTGTTTGAATAATCCTTGTAGCTAAATGCCTAGCAATTAGGAAGTAGTCAGTAGTAGCTATCAGAACTGCTCAGTGAATGAGAAAATAACCATACATCTAATCCAGGATTAAGACTCTCCAGCTAGAACGTTCTACAAGCCAAATGAGCTGCCAGAGCCCAGTGTCTTCTCTGTGCTGAGTCTGAATAGCCAGTAGCCCTCACTTCCTGAGGAAGAACTTTCTGGATTATTGGTGCTAATCTAATTTCAGATCCCCTCACTCTCTTTAGATCAGGGCATTTGGTGTTAATCATCCTGCCTGGGCCAGCTGCCCCATTTGGGGAATAAATGCCTCTGATTCTTGCCCTGTCACCTCCCATGCCAACAAGGTCACAGTGCATCTCATTTGGAACTCAGTTGATGTCATGAATGTGTCAAGGACAAAGGACATAAATGTGGCATGAACATAGGCAGGCAGAGCCCTGGATGCTTACCTGGAGGGGACGTAGCCCTAGCAGCTCCCAGTCCTTCCTGATCTTGGCCTGCTTCTGTTCCCCAAAGAAGAGAGATGGCATGAGCATCCACCCCAGCCTGTCCCACCTGGGTTTCCAGAGGCGCTTCCCACACACTGCACACAGGCCGCCATGTGCTCTTCACTCTGCCCCTGGCCAACCTCCCACCATGAGATTTGCTAGGAGAGCTGGTGCGACCCGGGCTGCTGCTGAGCCAAAGGGAACTCCCAGACACAGGGTTGCTGGCAAATGCAGGCGCAGCTTGTCAGGCTGGAAGCAAGTGAGTTTGTGCAAATACTTTGGGAATGACAGCTTCTTTAGAATTTGGAGAAAAACCGAAAAGTACATTTTGGAACAGAGGAGCATTGTAGTACAGAGACAGCAGAATTGCGTGGTTGACGTTCTTTGCTATGTGACTCCAGGAAAAGCACTGAGCCTCATTTTCTCTGTAAACTGAATTTGTTGCTATTGTTACTTGAGTTATTAAGCTCCTAGTACATGCTAGGTATGGTAGCAAGGGCTTCTTGTATTAACTTACTACAACCCCTTGAGTTGGTTCTATGCTCACCCTCATTCAGAGATGAGAAAAGAGACACACAGAAAAATTGGGTCCCTTTTCCAAGGTCACAGAGCTGGGAGGTGGCTACAAACCCAGGCAGCCTGGTTGAAGTTGGTATGCTTAACCACTAGGCAGACTATTTCATTTCTGGCTGTGTCACACAAAAAAATGTTAGAGATGGTGACTAAAAAGTTCTTGGAAAGACAAAAACTACCTTAAGTTTAATGTGTTCAAAGATCAAGGCTATGCTAGTGTTCTATGAAAACCAGGCTTTGAAGTTGACTGATATGGACACAATTGCCCCATGAAAGAGGGAGATTCTGGACCATTCTAAACTGGGACAGATTGTTCTATTCAAAAGCAAAACCTATAGACTCAGAACGAAAGGACTACCAAGCTGAACTACCCTGGGCAAATGACTCTACTTCTCAGAGCTTCTTGTTTGTCTGTAAAATGAGGATAGGCCATGGAAGACTAACTCAGAGGATGTTTGTAAGGGGCTTGGGAATGATATGCTGGCACATCAGAGACCCTCAACAAGGTCACTGCTCGTTAACCAAAGAACCCATTTACTTACCTATTCATTCTGAGTAATTGGTAAATAATTATCAGCTATTTGTGCTTATTAATAAAGGATCCATGGTTTTTTACACAACAGTTAGGTTAACTCTGCTGATGAAATTTTGGCCTAGATATTTTTAGGAAAGACAGTGTTCTCTATGAGCCACTATTGCATAAAGGAAAGGAAACAGTCTTACAGCCTAAAGTCTGGGCTTGGAGAACAGCCCAGCAAGTTACTTGCTGAGTGACTCTCAACGTGTATTCTTCCTGAGCCTCAGTTTCCTACGTATTCTGTAAAATGGGAATAATAATATTTCTTTCAGGTTCCATTGAGAAGTGGTCACGGGACTGAGCACAGATATTTAGATATTTGAAATATTTCTCCACTGGATTCCAGGCTGTCCTTTTCCAAATTCCCCTGTGCTTACTTGTCTTTGAGAGAGTGGTCAGTCTGTCCGCCTCAGTCTCTGCAGCCACTGTGAAAAGAAATCACCCAACTTTAATGATCGGTTCAGCTAGGTGCCAAAGCCAAAGAGAGGAAACAGATTTGGGGGCTACGGATGGCAGCGAGGAGGCTTAGGGTATTCTGATCAGGGCATATGGCTGCACAATGGTGTTCAGCAAGGTCTCAATTCGGTAGGAAAGGGGCCAGACTAGAGCCAGACCTGTGTTTAGGCACAAAGACTGGCAAATGCCATCTTCAGGGGTGAAGGGCCATTATTTCTCTGAGGTTTGGAACAGGTCCCTGTGGGAAGGCAGCTTAAGAGAGGGTTTAGAAGGAAAAAGTCTCTAATCACAGCTTTGCCACTCAGCTCTGTGTCTTAGACAATTCATCTCTAAATCTCAAGCACCTGCCTTAAAATGGAAGTTGTAGCTATCATTCCATAGGGATGTGTAAGCATTAAATGAGATTATGTATTTTAAGCAAGCTGTCCAGTATCCAGCCTATGATTTGATAGTGTGTGCTGTTTTTTATAGCCACATCTGGGAGAAGATACTGATCTAGAGTCTCCCCATGCTCGCTCTCACTTAATCCTTATGCCACTCTAAAGGAGAGGTGTAATCATCCCCTTTCAGGGATTAGTGAATGATAGACCAGCTCTCAGTCTGGTTTGTAAATAAAGTTTTATTGGAACACAGCCACTTGCATTAATTTAGGGCTTGTCTGTGCCTGCTTTTGTGCTACAGTAGCAGAGCTGAGCAACTGTGACAGAGACCCTATGGCTCACAAAGCCTAAAATATTAACTGAGATAGTTGGGATATGTGTCCCCACCCAAATCTCATGTTGAAATGTAATCCCCAGTGTTGGAGGTGGGGCCTGGTGGGAGATGATTGGATCACGGGGGTGGATTTCTCATGAATAGTTTAACACCATCCCTTTGATGCTGTTCTCATGACAGTGAGTTCTTGTGAGATCTGGTTGTTTAAAAGTGTATAGCACCTCCCCACTCTCATTGCATGTCTTTGGGTTCCACACCAGTTCCTTTTGACTCACCTTCTCCTGAAAGGGCTGTCAGGCTGGTGTCTGTGGGCTCCACAGGAACCACTGGAAAGAAAGAGCTCCCAGTAGCAGTGACTAATGCAACACAGTGTCAAAATCTAGCACAGGCTGGGGATTGCTGGCCCAAGGGAGTAAAGGGGCTGAGAAAAGGGTTGCTAAGAAGGGTTGTTCATCCTGTCTTAGGAGTCACTTGCCCCTGTTACTTTTCCCAGAACATGGTGTGCCCTGCAAGAACCCAGCTCAGAAGGGAGCACAGCCACAGCTGGGTTCAGGTTCAGATCCTGGCTGAAGGCAACGAAAGAACTGAAAACCTCAAAGATATCCTAGCTTCAGAAGACCTCTGTTCCAAAGGGAGGCAGAGGTGTTGAGGATAAAAAGAGTGCTGGACTCAGAAGATACATAGAGATATGACATGCACATATGCACACACTCATGCACATGCATTCACACTCACACACATGTACACACATGCACACCCCATACATGCCCATGCACACATCCACACACACTCATGCACGCACACACACACCTGCTTTCTCTTTAACAAACACCAAACACTGCATGACTAGTTCTGGGAGAGAGACTCCGACCCCAGGAGAGGAGGGATGCTCCGCCAAGGTGTACCTTGTTGGGCTTCTTATCCCCAGATGCCTAAAGGTGTTGGGACTGAGAGATCATGGAAACTGGTGAACAAGGAGTGGCAGGCATAAACCTGACTCCCATTTTTGGCAAGATCCATATTTTAGATTAGGAATCATCACTTGCTTAGTTCAGTGGACAGTTATTAAGCACCTACCCTGTTCTGAAAAGAAGCATGTGAAAAGCAGCCTCCCCTTCAAAAAGCCTGTTGGACTCAGGCTGCCCCTTCTGCTGCAAGTTCTGGAGAGTGCGTGGAGAAAGGGGAAGAAGGGAGAGGAGGAGGTAGTGGGTCTGCTCCTGGGAAACTGTGGCAGCCAGGAGCTTCCTTAGCTAGGAGAGACCTCACTCCACCTAAGCGCTACGTCCTGTCCCAGTCACACTACATATCAGGGCTCTGACTACAGAGTGAGAAAGAGGAGAGAATGAACTTGGGATCTACATCCACACTGGAATAAATTCACACCTGTTCACACAGTGTGGGGCTGAGTTTGCACTAGGGCCATTTGATGTTGGGCATTTGAATCGGGTATATCAGAAGTAGCACATCTCCTAGCCAGGGAAGACAGGATCACTTCCAGTGTCACAGTCACTCCAGCTCCAGTGAGGCAGGCCTGGTGGAGGAGGTGTATCTACCAGCTCCTGTCAGCATCTGGGCCCTTGTGGTTCAAGAGCCAGCAACCCTGGGAGGCCTTACCTCTGGGCAGAAGTGTTGTCGACTCTTCCTTGATGGCTGTCTCTGAAAAGAAAACACATTGCAAAGTCTGTTGAGAGCAGTGGGTTTCAGGGAAGGTTTGAAGATGCTGGACTTGGCACCTAGAGACATGCACCAATGACTGGTCCCAAACCAGCTCCTGTCCACATCCTCAACCCCACGGCTGATGCAGCCAGGTTCTTCCTACCTGGAGTCTGAGCCAGGCAGAAGGAGGTGTCCAGAAGGTTCAGGGAAGAGTTGAGGCTGGACCGAGCCAAGCACTCTATGGCAGCCTTATCACAGGTACACAGCAGGTGCTCACAGTGGTCCCTGGACTCTGCACAGAGCAAGAGCACAGCAGGTTGGAAAGATCTCACCTGGAATCCCAAGAAGTAATGCAAGCTCCAAGACTGAGTTCCCCATCTCCCCCGCCAAAACCCCACTCCCCTTGCAATCTCCATCTCAGTCATGTCAGCTCTATCTCTTTAGGTGTGTAGACCGAAACCAGGCCCATACCCACTCCTCTTCTCTCACACTTGCACCCAGGGCAGCAAGCAATTCCATTGGCTCCACTTTCTTTCTTTCTTTCTTTCTTTTTTTTTTTTTTTTTTGAGACGGAGTCTCGCTCTGTCACCCAGGCTGGAATGCAGTGGCCGGATCTCAGCTCACTGCAAGCTCCGCCTCCTGGGTTTACGCCATTCTCCTGCCTCAGCCTCCCGTGTAGCTGGGACTACAGGCGCCCGCCACCTCGCCCGGCTAGTTTTTGTTTTTGTATTTTTTAGTAGAAACGGGGTTTGATGGTCTCGATCTCCTGACCTCGTGATCCACCCGTCTCGGCCTCCCAAAGTGCTGGGATTACAGGCTTGAGCCACCGCGCCCGGCCGGCTCCGCTTTCAACATGGAGTCTGACCACATCTCCAGGCCTGCACTCTACCACACTGGGCAGAGGCCCTGTTGTCTCGTGCCTGGTCATGGTAGTGGCGTCCTAACTACACCCCCCTGTTTCTGCCCTGCTGCTCAATCTACTCTCATCCAGGAGTCAGAACAATCCTTTAGAAATTCAGGTCTAACCATGCCTTTATTCTGTTCAGAACCTTCCACCGTCTTCCCACCTCAACCTACAAGTCTCATTGTCACCTAGAAAATGTCACATGATTGTTTCCCCCACCCACAGCCCCTATTCCTTCTCAGGTTACATCCTCTTCCACTCCCTCCTCATCAACCCATCTGTGTCTCACTTCTCCCCTATTTCTCAACCACACCAGGCATCTCAAGCCTCAGGGCTGGTCCATGAGCTGTTCCTCTGTCTGCTTTGCTCCTCTCCCATATATCTGCAAGGATGCCTTCCCACCCATTCTTTAGGTCATCCTCTACTCTCGTCATCTCAGGGAGGCTTTTCTTGACCTTCCCATTTAAAGAGAACCCCCCCTTTCCCTCCACAGGCCTTTCCCCTGATTCATTTTCCTCCACAGCTCTTGTCCCTCTCTAACATACTATACGATTTGTTTTGGATAGCTTCAGTGTCTGACAATGGTGAGGACTTTCCAGAAGGTCAGGCTATCCGCAACACAGAAGACTGTCTTGCATTGGTGTAAGTGCACAATACATATACGTTGAGTTGATGAATGAATCATGTTTTCTGGGTTCACTGTGCCTCCCACCTGGTGGTTCATACCCACCTCCTCCCCTCAGTTCCTCCTTGATGCTCCATACTCCAGCCAGTCCATGTTATATAGACTTGAGTGTTAGTCAGATCAGAATTCAAACCTTGACTTTGCCTCTTTGCAGCTGTGTGGCTTTGGGCAAGTTATTTAAGCTGCAGACAATGCCCATATCTAAATAGGGTTGTAAGGAAGGTCGGAGTTTCTGTGTATAAGCCTACGGCACATAATAAACACACATAAAGTATGGCTCTAATACAGGACCCCCTACATGCTGTGTTCTGTTTTCCCTCCGTGTCTTTGCATATTCTACCTCTTCCAGGGTTGCCTAGAGACATGAAATAAAATTCCTGGAGTCACACAGTAAATAAGGTGGGAGCTGAGATTTGAACCTATGTGTTTCTGATTCTTACTGGTAACCACCACTGCAAGCCTTATTCACATATCACTACTTCCACCTCCACGTCCGTCTCTGAGTTCTTAACATATGCCAGTCCCTGTGCTAACCATTTCACAAGCATTGTGTAGTTTGATTTTCACAACTAATCTCTGACGTAGGTTTCTCCTCCCCTTTTTGAGCGTCAGAAGAGTTAAATAATTCTGCAATGCTACACAATGTGTAAGTAGCAAACAATTTGCCCTTCCCAAGGTCTCAGGGTTGTAGAAGTATAAAATTATACATCAAATAATTTGCCGATCAGCTAATATTTCAACACAAACACATTTATCGTGCATCTACTCCATGAAAGATACAGATGCCACTGATCTAGCTCTCATGTGATCCAGCCCTCGTGGGGCTCTAAGTGCTGCCAGTGATGCTGCCAATGGCGATGATGATGTGGGAGGATCACAACGCCCTCAGCCTGGTCCAGGCTTGGGGTCCCTGGACTGTCATTTCTGGGCCCAGGCCCCGGGACACCTGGAGATGCTTACCACATATGATCTTCTTGCCGACACAATCGACCTCTGTGCTCAGCTTGGCAGGGTCTTGGAGACAGTCCATCTCAGCGGCCTCCTCATAGCACCTGCGGTGTTGGAAGCAGCAGCTGCAGGAAGGCAGGGAAGAGGCAGGGTGAGAGTGTGGGTTAGAGTGAGGGAGGGCAGGCAGCTCATGATCTCTCTGTGTCTCTGGATGGATCCTGGCAGTGGTTTGTTTTGAATATTCAGTGCACTAAAATGAAGTTTTGCATAACAGACATAACATAGGATCTTAATAACTTTCTAGAGCGAGAGCTGATCACAGATGACATTGCCATGTAAAGATGTGTCACCCAACTAGTAGGTAGAGGAATTAAACCCTTTCCTGAGTCCCAAGTCCGGGGGCTTTTCCGTATTTGTGCTCTTGCCAAGGTATCAACCAGACCTCCCATGAGCTCACCTTTTGGTCTTGCTCACCTGTGAAACTCACTTACCTGTCAGATTCATCCACAGGCACCCCTTCCATCTCAAACCTGCAGGCACAGCCATAGTCTTCAAAGTCTCGGGGGCAGAGACCAGCCACACACTTCATACCATTGACGAACTGGATCAGCACGGGGAAATTGGTGAAGACAGCCTGCAGCCAGGTGAAGTGGGGGCCCAGGCAATCTGTGGGGGTGGGGGACAGGGCCTGATGAGCACTGGGAACTAGATCTCGGAGGGAGTCCCTGACCCCTGGACTTCCTATACCTCAGGCTAATGATGCCGTATCAACCTAGTAAGCACCTACTATGTAATAAGACTGTTTTAGACTAAGCCATCATCCCTGCTGGTTTTCTATCTCACAGCCTTTTATCCCTTCTTCCTTACTAACAAAACTAGTAAGTTCTTAAGGAAGGTGAGCCTTCTCCCTAAGTTCCTGAGGGTATTTCATCATCATTCTCGGCTGGTCATGGTAATCCCATATCACCAACTGATTGGTCTATGGTTATGCATGTGACCCAGATTTGGCCAAAAAACCTTAAGGGAAAGTCTGTAAGTGTTGTCTGGGAAATATTTCTTTTCTAACTAAGAATAAAGGCATGTAGGACGATCCCTTTGATCGACACCTTTTTTTCTACCTTGAATGTGGATGAGGATGTGCTAGCTGGAGCTGCAGCAACCACATTACAATCAGGAGGGCCCAAGTCTACAGTTGAAAAGCCAATATGCTCAGGGTAGCAGTGGAGCAAGACAGACAGAGCCTGCTGGGTCTTTGATACCTGTGTTGAGCTACCTCATGCATCCTGGTGACTTCACACCACTTGAGGTAATGAAATGTCTTTATTCTTGTTGTTATTTATTTTTTAAAAAAATCAACTTTTATTATAGATTAAAGGATACACAGGCAGGTTTGCCACATGGGTAAATGGATACTGAGGCTCAGGTTCCCAACAATCCCCTCACCCAGGCAGCATGGTACCCAACTGGAGATTTTTCAGCCTATGACCGCCGCCCTCCCTGACTAGTGGTCCCCAGCGGTTATTGTTCTCGTCTTTACGTTCATGTGCGTTTAATGATTAGCTCCCATTTATAAGTGAGAATATGTGGTATTTGTATTTCTGTTCTTATATTAAGTTACTTAGGATAATGGCCTCAAACTCCCTCCATGCTAAATACAAATCCAAACTACAATGAGACACCATCTCACACCAGTCAAAATGGTGATTATTAAAAAATCAGAAAACAACAGATGTTGGCCAGGCTGCAAAGAAAAGGGATTGCTTATACACTGACTGGTGGGAATGCAAACTAGTTCAGCTACTGTGAAAAGCAATTTGGAGATTTCTCAAATAACCTAAAATAGAACTACTATTTGACCCAGGAATTCCGCTACTGGGTATATTCCCAAAGGAAAATAGTTCATTCTGTCAAAAAGACACATGCATCTGTATGTTCATTGCAGCACCATTGACAATAGCAAAGACATAGAATCAACCTAGGTTCTCATCAACAGTGGATTGGATAAAGAAAATGTCGCACACATGTCTTTATTATTTGAGTCACTATTAGTTTGTGGAATGGATCTCAAATGATATGGTGATGACACTATAAAACTATAAGCCAATATGCGAAGAAATGTGGTACAGACATTCACAACTTTCGAGCACCCATTAGGTGTCAGAAGCTGCACTAAGTGCTTTCACTAGCACAATAGTTCAGCCTGGCGGAGTGTGTAATGCATTGGAAAGCATTTGCTTTGTCTGTTGTCCCATAGGCCTCCTGTTAACCCTGTAAGGCAGATGTTTTCTGTCACTGCCAATTCATAATAAATAAACTTGCTTTACATTTCACAGTAAACAAACTGAAGGCCAAAGACATGCCCAAGGCATCAACCAGGGATAATGATTTGCCGTAAAGTATACAGCAAACAAAATTGGCAAGAAAACCATGTCAACTCTTTTCGACTCTAAAGCTGGCATTCTCCTCCCTGTTCTCTACCTTTCTAACTAGAGGATCCTTGAGGGCTGCATGGGTTACCCTTCACTACTGATTTAACATGCACGGGGTCACAAGACAGAGCCTAAGGGGATCAGGAGTAGTTTGTGAGGACCAGTTCCACCTCATTCAAACTTCCTTTCCCATTTTTTGTACCCACAAGGCCTAATTAGAAAAATAAAGACAGAATTCTATGCTGATTGAAAAAGCAACATTAAGCTTTATGCATGTGTGTATTTATGTAAATATGCATTTTCATTCAGAAACTTACAAGGCACCTGCACTTAGCTATATACACAGTTTAAGCGCAGCCTTATGCCCAGCATGGCCCAACCCAAAGTAATTCTGAGTGTCTTTGTTCATGTCAATTGTATTATAGTCTTATTTTTTTTGGTACTTTTAGTAATTGATGATAGGAACCATCATGGTGTCCTGATAGTCACATAATAGATTTTCAGTTGATAAATGGGATACTTAACACACTTTGACATTCTTAAACTTTATATTTACTAGTCAGGGAAGAAAAATAAAACTACTTTGATGTACAGGACTAAGCTCTAGACTCCAAGGAGAGCTCCTCCCTTCTAGTTGGGTGGTCTCAGGCAAGTCACTCAACTCCCTCAGGTTGAGTTTCCTTTTCTATAAAATGGGGATACCATTCCCCTCCTGGAGAGTTTTGAGTAATGAAGTAAGGAATAGGAAGGCACATGGTAGCTCAGTGGCTCACCCTGCAATAAAAGACACCATTACTCTTGTCAGAGCTTGGGTCACCTTTTTGGGTGGTAGCTGTGGAGGCCATGGGAACTCCGAAGGTTGAGACCAAGGCCCTTGCAATTTCCTTAGATTTTCCACACATGCCCTGACCTCTGGTGGATAAAAGCAATTTTAGACTTAACTTACCAAAAATTTCAGTCACACTTTCCACATTTTTAAACATCCCACTGAAGAATGTGATATCTAAGTGTGAGAAAGAAAACAAATGAGAGTCTTGGTTTTTCTGTTTTTTCCCCTCCCTGTCCACCCTCTAGGTAAAGTGTACATGAAACCTTTCTTCATTCTCTAAAGACAAATTTGACCTTGGGCTAAGCTAGCTTTCTACTAACAGGTTACCATGGAAACCTGATAGAGATGAAATGTGAATTCCGTTACTGGGCAGCATTGCACAGTGGTAGAAATGACCCCTGGGTGGTAAGGTATATCTGGACTGGCAGGAATTATGGGTGAACTATAAATACCTGGTAGGAAATCATCATAGTGGGTCTTATTCAGTGTGATGACTCTTATAAACGGTCATCCTACTGGGTGTCCTAGAAATTATACCCGTGAAGTCATTACTAGATATACTGATTCCTATGGAGAATGAAGCTTCTAAGCTGGGGCTGGTCATACAGCTGCTCCATGTAAGTCCCATTCTCTTGCACCTGAGCTGTTTGTTAGCTGGGATCCCCAGATAACTGCTGTGTAGACTGCTGTGAGGGCTACTCTTGCTGAAGAGGAGTGGTTGCCGTGGCCTGCGGGCATGCTGTGTTCCTTAGCTTTGATTCTTCTAAATGCAAAGTGTGGCCTGTGAGTCTTAATGTCTAATTAAAGAAGGCCTCCTGGTGGGCATTGCACTTCCTCTAGAAGTTATGCCATTTGGAGAGGCCACTTGTCATTTGCATCTGAATGGGACTGATTACTTTGCATGTATGGACTCACACATGAATAATTCGGTTGACCCAACTCACTGCTCTGAAAGGTTGGAAATCAACGCTTGATTCAGGGCTGACATCACCAACGAATTCACTATGCATTATGGTCTTCAGCCATGCCCACCTTCAGGGACCCACCTGAGAAGTGTTTATAAACTATCACTGAGAAAATTTTCACTTCCCTGGGAAATATATATGGATCCTCCTTTTTTACAACCAGAGCAAGCAATATATCATTTATCCCTCTTGGTCTTGCCTTCTTGGAAACTCAGAGCTCAATCTGAAGCTAAGATACAGTTAAGATACAGTTAATATATAACCTTCACATCAGCCCATTTCTTGCCTTCTCCTGGTTTCCCTTTACAGCTGACCTTTGTCTTTGACAGAAATGTTTAGACTTTGTCTCACCTGAGAGCCAAGCAGGGGTCAGACACCAGGGGAGGTTGTTGGGGAGATGCTTTGGAGTCCCACTTCAATCCCTTTACTTAGAAATGCCACAGCAGTGAGTGGCTCTAAGGTGTATTCAGAAGAGGTCATTTTCTCTGCCAATATCCTAGACAACTTTATACTCTCTCCTAAGAAAAGTTCCAAGAATCCTTACTGATATTGTTTGGGAGTCCTGGAGGCAGCTCCTGTGGAAGGTGTGGGGTGTCCAGAGGATGGCCCCCTGTAAATAAGGAAAAGAAAGTAGGGTAAGCACAAACACTGATACCATTCACTTACTGGACTAAGGCCAGAAGGTGACAGTCAGGAAAACAATGGGAATTCACATAAATTCAATTCCACGCACATTTCCTAGAGCCTGCTATGCACCAGATTAGGAGGTAGTTCCTGAAGGAAATAAGGGGATGGCTGGGGTAGCCCTGGTGTCTTATATTGGTAAGCCTTAACAGTGGTATTCTGGTTGGGGATGGAGAGGTTTGGAGACTTATCTTGAAGCCATCTTCGTGTATGAAATATCCTGTTTTACTTAGATTGCAGGTTTGTTTTGGACTTTCTTGACATAAAGCCCTGGTGGAAAGAGGTAAATACACGAAAAATACCCCCAACCTCCAAGGAGTTTATATAATAATAGAGGATACGGGTTTTCCCCAGACTATCAGCATGGGAATCACCTGGGATGCAGACTCCGTAAACATTCTGATTCCTATGCTCTCACTCAAGTTTGATTCAGCCGCTCTGGACTGGGACTCAGAAAGAAGCAATTTTAGCAAGTCCCCAACTAGTTTTGAAGCAGATTGTCCTGAAACCTCACCTTGCGAAATGTTGCTTAGCGTTATAATAACAATATTGTCCTAGTACTACCAGTACCCAAATACAACCAGCACCTTCAGCCAGCACTTCATCATGCTGGGGGTGTGAAGATGCAGCCTGGGCGAATGGGACAAATATATGGGAGCTAGAATCCCAGGTTGAACACAAATTTGTTCCCTAAAAGCTCTGAGAACTTACAGACTTGTTCCCGCTCGTATTTTCTTTCCCCAGCAATATAAAGCTTGTAAGTAGTTGGAAATGGCCAAAAGAGTTTTGTCTTTCTTCATCATGTGCAGAGTTATGGAGTCAGCACTGTCCGTCTGACACTGTGTGGAAGCCCTATCAATCTGAAAGTTGCAAAGGGCCATCCTTCACAGAAGCATGTTAGATTAAATCTGTTCAGGAAGATGCCCCCAGGTGGTGTCTGAGTTGGCCTTGCTTGGCTTAGAGCAAGTTTCTCAGCTTCACATTATTGACATTTTGGGTTGCGAAATTTTCTGTTCCTAGGGATTGTCCTGTGCATTGATATTTAGCAAGATTGTTCTATGCTGTATATTTAGCAAGATCCCTGGCCTCTAGCCACAGATACCAGTAGGAAATCCTTCCATACAGAGTTTCCTCTGATAAAACTCATTCCTTTGGAGTTTCCACAACACATAACTGAGAGAGTCACTGAGACTCACTGAGTCCTTCCTAGTGGAGACAAAACCACCACTGGTGAGGAGTAACAACAGTGGGTGCTTGTCCTGGCTACCAGTACCAGGACTGGCACTACCAATATACCATCCCCACAAGGTTCCTCAAACTTCAGTCACTAGCATATTGCCTCTACTATTATTTCTTAATGCACACTTGTAAGTCAACTCACTTTTTTTTTAAAGGAGAATTTGATTTACTTTTCAATTATAAAAAGGTTTATTTCATCTGGGAGTTACAGTGACTCTAAATTTGTATGCAAATAATAACATTTCTTAATGCAACATTTTAAGTCAACTCACTTTTTTTTTGTTTTATTAGAGGGTAATTTTATTTACTTTCCAATTATAAAAAGTTTGTTTCACCTGAGAGTTCCAGTGGCTCTAAGTTTGTATGTGCATAATAACATGATCCAAAATATATAAAGCTAATTTTGACATAATTGAAAAGAGACAATTTTAAATCTGTCAGTGTGAGATTTAAAAAAAAAAAGCCACGTTGCTTTTAAAAAGGTAAGTCTTTTTATTTTTAAAGGAAACTTTTATTTGTAAATGGGAAACTATGGTAAAGTGCTGATTAGAATGAACAAAAATAAGTTATAAAAATTGTGAAACAGTAAACATTTAAAAATTAGAATTATAAAATGATCATCTATGCATTATTCACTGTCGTCAATGTACCCTGCTATGGTTTGAATGTGTGTGTTCCTCCAAAATTTATATCTTAGTACTTAAACCTCAAGGTGATGGTGTTAGAAATTGGGGCCTTTGAGAGGTGATTAGGCCATGAGTGTTTTGCGTTCATACATGAGATTAGCATCCTTTTAAAAAGGCTGGAGGAAAATAGCTAGGTCCATTTGCCCTTCCGCACTTCTTTCATGTGAGAACACAGCACTCATCCCTTCTGCCATGTGAGAATAAAAGGAGAAGGCCCTCACCAGACACTGAATCATTTGGTGCCTCGATCTGAGACTTTCCTGCCTCCAAAACTGTTAGAAGTAAAATTCTGTTCTTTATAAATTACCCAGTCTGTAGGATTTTGTTATAACAGCATGGAAAGACTAAGCTAAATTTGACAGAATTGAAAAGAAAAACTTTCAAATATGTCAGTGAGAAAAATTGTTTTAAATAAGCCACCTCACTTAAAAAAGGGTAAATATATTTTTCTTTTAAAGCAAGCTTTTATTCATAAATGGGAAACCATTGTAAAGGCCCAGGACCCAGGGCACACAGAAGGAACTGAGAGCAATTCGCGATGGTTGGAGTATGGAGACCAAGGTGGGCATGGTCCCAGCTGCACGAACCCGCTGTGGTTCCCCAAACACGCCTCACATTTTCACAGCATTAAGTCCTTGCTTTTGCCTCTTTCCCATCTTTCCTGACTGAAAAACCCTTGTCCTCTAATGACTCTATGCAACTTCTCCCAAAACCCCTTACCCCCTTAGCCGCACTCTGCACCTTAGCTTTTCTTCTATCAGCATCAATAAGTATCATCAAGGGAATGGACAGAATGACCAGGGTCCTCGTCCTTCAATCTGGAAAGTCTCAAGGTGACTCTTTTGCCCCCACTCCCCCCTCTTTTACAGGTAAAATATCGGAGGTTTAGAGAGGTGGCACCTGCCACGGCCACAGAGCACAGCAGGAAAGTGAATAAGGATCAGTGTTTGGCCAACTTCATCACAAGGGAGGGCTGAGGCACAATCTACAGGAGGGCAGCTGTAACTCCCCATGACCCATCACCCCAAAGGGCCTGCCTGCAGGGGGCCTGAGGCTAAGGCACCAACAGGGTGTGTAGGTTAGGAGGCTGCTCTTCAACCTGCTAAAGGTGTCTGTGTCCCCAGAGATCATTCCATGATGAGTTTGCCCCCCAAGATAATTCCACGGTGAAATGATGAGGTTGATGATGAAGGTGATGTCCAATAATGCAACCCACGAGTTAATGAAGAGGGGAAAGGGAACAGTGGACGTAAGAAGATGTTAATGATAATAGTAACAAATAACTGGCATAACCTTTAAGCACCTGTAGCATGCCTTCTGATGTCATTTCCCTCCACCTTTACAACACTTTTTTGTGTCAATGTTATCAAATCTTGCAGACCTAAGTTTGTCTCCTACCACTCCAGTGGTCCAAACCTTCTGTAATTCTCTAAGATCTCCAGCTTCTTAATGAGTAATCAAGGCTCTTGGGGAAGCAGCCCAGTCTAGTGATCAAGCCTGGAAAAAGACCCAGTCCAACCAGCTACGTGCCTGAAGATCTCATGCAATTCAAAACTTGCATCCTTTATGTTTTCACAGTGGATACGTGCAGAGTAAAGGGCTCCAGGTCAGGATGTATGAATGCATAACGGTGATTGTTTAGAAGGATATTAGGGAGCAGGAAGGAGTGTTAATCTTATAGCCATGATAGTAGCATTTTTTTCTGTTCTCCCACCCTTTCATTCTCTGAAGATGTAAAAGTGTGCCTGCTTTAAAGCAGCTTTTTGTTCTCTCAGAACATTGATAGTATTTTGTAAAATGTTCTCAATTAATAGCCTGATGTACCTGAGGATGGACAGCCGTTTCCATAGATTTTTTAGCTGTATAATCTTCTTCACAACTTCCATTCCCAAGTTATTGGTTTGAGGTTGCATTTCTCAGCATGAGCTCAAGCCAAACTATTTAATGAACAATTACCTGTCGCCATGGCCCTGTGACATGGCTGTAACGTATCACAGATGATAACTTCTTCAGCTGCCATCTTTGGACTGCTAAGATGGGTGCCAGTATCCATTATTTTGAACTATTTGTATAAATTGATGTGCCATTAGCGTTTTCTATTGTACAATCTCACCTCTATATGATTCAAATTCACGTAAGATATGACTGCATTATAAGGGTTTTTCGTCCAACAGGCCTGACTTAAAACCTTACCTCTACCATTGTGTCACCCTAATAAGTCACTTAACTCTCAAAGCCTCATTTTTCTGTTGGACAGAATGGAAGTAATAAGCCTTACCTCACTGGATCATTACAGAGGCTTTCTAGGTAAAGGGTCAACAGGAGCAAAAGCCGAAGGGTCTGGAAGCAGTTGGCTGTGGATAGGGCAGGCTGGCAGGAAAGAAGACTGCAAAGGGAGGAGGATGTCAATGATGTGGACCTTGGAGACCTCACACGGGGGAAGCTGTGGAAGGTTCTAAGTAGGCACAGTGACGGTGGAGTCATAAGAATGCATGATCCATGAAGACTTGCTCACTAGGGGTGGGTAACTTTGGAATCTGTCACTCATGTTCTCAGTAACATAAGCCTCTTCCTGGGACATGGGACATGTCCTACCTCTAAGTAAGATCCCAGGGATGTTCACGAAACTCACTGAAGCCACCTCTGGCTTAAGGATTCTGGGAGGCTGCAGTGGATGGGAATAGACACTGAATACATCAGGAGACCAGGTTAGAAGCTTCGCTTTCCTACATGCGGGCTGTGAGACTTTGGGCACGTGGTCTTTCCACGTTGAGCCTCACTTTGATCCTCTGTAAAATGAGACAATTGTATCTGCCTGGCAAGATGCTCCCAAACACAAAATGACTCAATGTATATAATATAACTGCACAGGCCAGGCGCGGTGCTCACACCTGTAATCCCAGCACTTTGGGAGGCCCAGGCAGGCAGATCACCTGTTCAAGACCAGCCTGACCAACATGGAAAAACCCCATCTCTACTAAAAGTACAAAATTAGCTGGGCGTGGTGGCACATGACTGTAATCCCTGCTACCCAGGAGGCTGAGGCAGGAGAATTTCTTGAGCCCGGGAGGTGGAGGTTGCTGTGAGCTGAGATCAGGCCATTGCACTCCAGCCTGGGTAACAAGAGTGAAACTCTGTCTCAAATAATAATAATAATATTAATAATATAACTGCATAATTCCAGGCTCATGGATGATCTCAACAGTCTGCATTTGTTTTTCACATTGAAGAAGGGAAAACCAACAGGGTTTAAAGAGATCTAAAGATGATCCTATTCAGCCTCCACTCTAGAGATGAGAAAACTGTTGGATAGAACTTGAAGGCAGGCTGGGAACTGCTATCTGGGATTCCTGACCCCCAGCCAAGTGCTCGCACTGTTATCCCTCCTCTGGCTATGCTGTTCCCTGCAGCCCTCACACTTGTCCCTACATCCAACTTTATTTTCTCTCTTCTCCTTTTTTGAGGCATCCTTTACTCACCTATCTAACTCCTATCCAATTCCTGCCTTCTCTTTAGCCAAGCTCAAGGACACCTTCTACAATTATTCCTAGGCTAATGAGACCTTCCTTTTGTGAAGCTTTGGCATTAATGTGTATCATGGCACAGAAGAAAAAGCATGGGCTTTGGAGCACAACGAATGCGAATCCACATTCCAGCTCGGTAACTTCTTGGTTTTGTGACCAGGAGCAAAGTTCTATATCTCTCTGACTCCAGTCTTCTCATCTGTAGAATGGGGATAACTATTTGTGTGTTTATATCACAGGACATTGTGAGATTACATGAAATCTTACTGAGAGATGACATGAAATAACATGTGGACTCTTGGCGGTAACGTGGGAAATGGGGTCCAACTTAAGACCGAGGAGTGCAGACCCAAATCTTTGCAGGGATGGGCAGATAATGTAAACAAGTAGCAGTCCAATGCTGGGAAGCAACAGGGAATGGTGGGGACTGTGGAGAACCAGACAGACCCAAGTTACAGCAAGACAGGCAGTTGTGACTCAGCACCGGGGCTTGAGAAAGGAGTCTCACCGTTTTTATTTTTCAAAAAAAAAATTTTTTTTGAAATCTGAGTATTTTGGTAAAATCTTCCAATTTTAAACTCTTGGCTCAAATTTAAAATAAAATATTTTGTGGACTAAACAAAACAGGCTGATTTTGGTTTGAAGGTGAAAGGAAGGTGCTTTGTAAGGTTGCTTGGGAGGGCCGGTGCTCCATCTAGGGGCAGGGGTAGGAGCTGACCACGCATTTCTCAGGTTCCAGTGCCAGCCATGTATTCCCTTTGCCAGGTTCTCGGAATGGTTCCCATGAACAGGGAATTCCCTCCCACCTGAGAACTACAGGCTTTGAGGGGACTGTGGCCTGTAAAATGCAAACTTTCAGGCAGGGAGGGAGACTCGTGACTTCAGTTCCATTTGAGCCCTTGTCACAAAGCCCATGTAATAAATCTGGCACATTTTTCACTGGGCATAATTGCCTTGGAAATTAATCAGCATAATAACCCACAGCTAAGAATACCTGCGGCCCACTTCAGCAGCAGTGGTAAAATCTTGCCTGCTCCTTGGCAATTACTGCGCTCTATTCCTCTGTGCAACTGATAATTAAGTTCCTCTTCGGGAGGGTGGGAGGTAATCTTATTACCTACAGATGTTGATAAGGTGTGCTTTCTCCCCCACACTCACACTTCCTTTCAGGATATAGATGCCCACACGTTATTGTCAGCAATTAAAATAGCCACTCTGGATGTGAAACTCTTTATCCCCAAGGACTAAATTAGTTCACTCACAAAGTCCAACAGTGCAGTTTAGGGAGATGCACGGTCAGAGGCAATGTAAGGACAAAACTCACCAGAATGTCACTGATTCTGATTCAGTAAGTTTGATACATGCAGAAGATGATGAGCATCTGTCCTGTTCCAGGAGCAGGACACTGTGTTTTGCAGGCATCACCTTGTCTGATCCTCTCCTCAGTACTGCGAGGCACATTCTGTCATTACCATGTTATAGACAATGAAACCGAGACTCTTGGATGAAGCTATAAAGCTTTTTCTCACCCAGTACGTATGGCCTTCCTTGATCTGGCCCCTGCTGCCTCTGCTGAATCATCTCCTACCTTGAACTTCATGCTCCAGAGATGCTGGAAAGCTTAGGTTTTCTGGACAGCAAACTACTTGCCATCCTGCCTTTGCTTGTATTGCACCCTGGGGCCTGGAATGCCTTCCTCTTGTCTGTTCCCCTTGCTCTCACTGACATTTTATGGTTCCATTCAAAGTTCAAGGAGCCCTGCCTGACCCTCAACCTGGCCTGGGTCTGGGACTCTGCCCCTGTGCTAGCATAATGTTGCGGACATCCTTTTCTCATTGCACCTGTCACTCCGTGTTGCAATGATCTGTTTATGTAACTGTTTCCCCACTAAACTAGGGACTTGAAGGTAAGTACTGTGATGTATGTAATATATTGATATATGTATATACTTACATTATACATATATAACAGAAACCACAAGTTCAATCGATAACTGTTTAATGAAGGACTGAACATGCAATAGTTGAACCACACCCTCAAATGGCCAGTGAGAGGTGGCCTGCTAGAGTCAGAGAATCTTAGTCTCGCAAACTTGAAGCAAACTTAGAATATAACATCTTTAGATAGTGGAATGATAATGTCTATTAGTGCTTTAGAATGGGATTTCATGGTATTATGTATTCTACCAAAAAGATCAACCAAGATTGCACAAAACCCACCTTTTTCCTCAGGTCCCTTCTCAGAGGATCTGGAAGGAAACAAACACGCAGAGGACAACAGGGAAGTGGGAGCCAACACATGGTGGTGTGATGTGGGGACTGCAGCATAAGCTTCAGTGCAGAACTCCCAGACAAAGGAAGCATGTGCTTAGGTGGGAAGGCCAAGGGATCTCCCTCTCCTAATGCAAATGTGGCCACCATCCCACTGGCTGACGCCTGCCCTTGGAAGTCACAAGGCAACTCCAAGTGAGAGGAGAGGAAGCACAGCTGTTGCCCTGGCTGTGTTGAGGGAGCCAACGTGCAAGCTGCTCCCCGTCCTGCTGCAGGGATAGAGACCCCTGGAGAGACCTCACCATGCACAGAGGCCCTCCCCATGGTCAACACGCACATTGTCTTGTATCTGACTCAGATTGCCACTGGGGAAGCCATGAGAAGGGACCTTGCTGCAACTACAGGAAGCATAACTGACTGAGGGCCTACGGCTATGCTTGGAAGTCCAAGGCAGGGTTCATAGAGAGGCCTCGTCCCCCTCATGCCTGCGACCAGCCAATGTCCCAGGGCAGGTAGGTATGCCACAGTGGGCAAGGCTCCTGGGGCACACGGGACTCCTCCGGCTCCTCTTGGATGACCTTGCCAGCTTACACATCTAGGGCACGTTCACCTCCCCTCTGCCCGTCTCCTTCACGTGCAGAACTTTCTGAAGGTCTCTACCTTTCACGGTTGCCACTCCATGTTTTTCCTCACAGGTGTTTCCTCTACTGAAATCTGCACACTTGATCTAGTTTGGGCTTCTGTTTCTCAGAAGACCCAGATTCAGACACCACTCTCACATCTTTCAGTCAGAAGCCTCCACAACAGACCTTCCCTGCTACAGTGTCTGGGCCCAGAGTTGGTGAATTTGTTGGGCAAGCAGTCTTATCTCAGTGGTGGTCACAAACTTAGCCCTGAAAAAGTTGGGGCTGCACGTACAGCATGTTCAATTCATACGTAAGTGGACACGATTGCATGTAAACTTTCTATGATTGTAATTTTTTGAAAGGTAGGTGTCAACATTTGAGAAGAAAATCCCTTGGGAGGTACCAAAAATGTTTGTAAACATTTATAATTGTAGAGCATATAATTGTCATTTTTGTCACCACAAGATAGTTGCAAACTAATAAAAGAGGGAAGAAATAAAGCAAGAAGACAGAAAGGAATATGTTTAATTATCTCAATTTTATAGAAAAATAAGGACATTTAAAAGATATGTAGGAAAGATGGTGGGGATGGGCATGTTAAAGGGACAGTATTCATATCAAGTAATTATATGCTAAGCTGGAACTATGGTGTAAAATATCGTTACTCACCAGCACGGGGGATCATCAGCACACTCGTGAGGAGAAACGCAATCATAGCAGGAGAGCAAAGGATGGGGCTTAGGCAGCAACTGGGACAGACTCCTGGAAGAGAAGCCAGTGGAATAGGATGGATGCATTTTCAGAATTCCCATGAAGGAACCCACAGGACCCCCGTGTCCTTTCTTGGTCCCACAAAGCATGTGGTAAAAGGAGAAAGCCCTGACAGGCTGCAGGTTCCCGTTTTACCACTAACTGACAGTGTGCCTCTAAGAAGACTATGTTCCCTCCTTGAGACTCAGTTTATCCATCTGTAAAATGGAAATGTAGCCATGAGCTCCCTGAAGACAAAGCCGTGGTTTTCTGTACTTACTGATTGATTCCATGGTCATTTATTCGAGGCCTGCCTCGTGTCAGGCATCTAAGGATTGAAGATCCAGGAATGCAAAGTGAGGAAAACACACTCCTTACCTCTGAGTTGCTCATAGACTAATGCGGAAGGGAGGCAAGGTAACAAGTGCTGTAGTTTGACTTTTGTTAACTGAATTTTAAACAGCCCATATATTATGATATTCCAGCATTCCCAATACACCTTTGACATACACGCTTTGAACCCTTTCAATGATCACTTGACATATAAATAAATCCGACAACCACATGGTGGCGCTGCATGCTAGCAAACAAAGCTTTTCCTGCAGCATCTCCCTCTCCCTTCCTTGGCTTTTGAGAGTTTTGAATACTTTGTTGCGGTCCTGAGAATAGATACGCCTCAGAGGATGCTTTGGGGACAACGGGGCGAAGTGGGCAGAGTCCAGCAACCCTACTGCTTTTCAACTGTAGCTGCCGTCTGCTGAGATCAGCAAATATTTAACTTCAAAAGGCCCTCAACGGACTCTAGCCAGTCCATTATATATTTAACGGGGGTGAGGTGGTGTTTGGGGGGGGGGGCAGGGAAAAGACCACAGGGATTTTAAAATAGTTTTTGCCCCCTTAGAATATAACTCCATACATAATGTAAATACGGTCGGTTGACTTGTGCATATTTCTGCTTTTAGAACATGTTTTTGGGACAGCGTGTGAATGATAACACATCTTGATCCATACCACCCTGGTGGCACACACGGGGCTGCTGGATAGGGTTGTACATGTTGTGCACTGCACAAAAGCACTTGGTCGGGGGGTCAGCTAGGTGCTGAAAAAGCCAGTGCTTGACTCTGAAGCTTGTCCTCTGCAGTGTTGCATTAATCCGAAGGAAGGAGTACTTTCTAAAATTTGTTCTCCCAGAGGCCAAGCCTGCCCCATACTCTGGTGGTCCTGCATATGTACCCAGGGCTGTGGCGGGTCACGCTGCCTGTGAGCGAGGCTTGTATTAGGGAAACTGTCCCAGAGGAGAAGACAGTGTAAGTTGTATAATCACTACTCTATGGACCTATCCCAGGGTCTAGCAGAAGCTCTGGTGGCTGCAAAATAAATGTTTGTTGAATGAATTTTTTTGAAAAGGGTAGAGGGTAAGTTCTTTGAGAGTCTCACTCAGGTCAAGAATTCTCTAGTAATCTGGTTACTGCCTTATTGGTACAACGCTCTGCTTAGAGCCTTTTTTAGCCACACAAATTCCCAAAGTCGGTTAATTTTCAAGGTTAGACCATCTCTCTCTCTCTCTCTGTTTGGTGGAAATTCAGTTCTGAATGATTCCTTCTCAGGCCATGAAACAAGACTGAAAATTAAGGGGGAGACAAAAGAGGCCTCCAAATGGAAAGTGATATGCCCTGGAAACTCTGTGGTTAGTAGAAGGCACTTCAGAGGAGCCCAGAGACCTCACTGAAATGATACCCACGTGAATGGGGCCAACATGAACTTGGACAATGTAGTCACTTTCTGCCACTCAGTATGTCAGGCATTTTACTGTGACCATCACACTGTGACAGGTTGCCAGCATGTCTGAACTTGGAGTGGCACTGCGATCTTCTAGTCCAAGCTCTTATTTTACAGGTGAGACCATTGAGGCTCAGAGGCTGGCAAATCATGGCAAGAATGTCCTACTTCCCAGGTCTCCTGACTCCCAGTCCAGTGTCATCATAATAACAGTACCTATCTGTGAGGTTGTTGTGAAGACTGAAATGAATTAATCTTTGTGAGGCACTTACAACAGTACCTGACATAGAGAAGTTGCTCAAAAGCATGAAGAATTACAATGATGGCATCTGGCTCGGGGTTAAAAGCTCAACAAGTAGTAGCTGCTACAATGAAGGCCTTTGTGCTGTTCCCTAATCCCTTGTAAGAGTGGAAGGCCCTGTCTGGTGAATGAAGAAGAGTGATCAGTTTCACACAGTGGATCTCTGCTTTTCTTTTGTGACTCATGTTTCAGGGGTGCATTCCCCTGGGTCATTCTCCAGCTCAGGTAAGACGGCCTGAGGGTCAAGTTCCATTACCTCCTTGAATATGTTGATGGAATGCAAATGAGCCAAAATGACTTTATTAGAGACATAATTTTGACTCTGCTCTAATTTATTTTTGCAATAAGTTATAAGGAGGTGTGATTGGGGGGTTCAATGGGCAGAGTTTCAGAAGGGGAAGATGAAAAAGTTCTGGAGGTGGACAGTGGCATGATTGCACATCAGTGTGAATGGACTTAATGCTCCTCAACTGGCTAACATGGTCAATATTATGTTATGTGTGTTTTACCACAACTTTTTAAAAAGTAAGTAATAAACTTGATGACCTTACTCCTTTAAACACAAAATGTCATGGATTGGGTCATTCTTTGTGTCAAGTGTTCCACTGAGCATGCCCCACTTGATGTTAGGTGACAATCCTCTAAGACTTTGGCTATCAAGGCACCTCACTTTCCAGACCAGGAACCGGGGCTCAGAGACGGGGAATCACTTGCAGGGTGGCCCTTGCCCAGAAGGGGGCGCTCTGGCAATGACCAGACCCAGGTGGGCCAGTCTGACTTGTCCTGGCTCCAACACCCTAAACTGCCAGGCAGTCCTTGAGACAAACTAAGCAGCCCAGTGGTGATTCACTGCATAACTGTCACAATTATCAGTAGCACTTGCTTGGGAGGACCCTTAGGTTGGCCAGCTTCTTGCTGGGTTGTGGTGAAACACAGCAGGTGACAGCTCCCCCGCTGAGTGCCAAGAAGGGAAGTCAGCGCCAGCCAGAAGGTGCCAGTTAGAAGCACATGGTCAGCCCTGGGCAACAGTGAGGATGACCCGAATCCAGGGTACATGCACATTAGGGTATCTGGGGGGGATGGGGCAGGGCTGCTTCAGAAATCCAGTATCCTCCTGTTGGCCACGTCAGACACTCTTGGCTGCGGGGCTGTGTCTACCTGGAGGAAAGACCTCCTTCTCCTAATTTGCCCAAGGAAGCCTCTGGGACTGTCATTGTCTCGTGGGTCAGTATTGTCCTTGTGGGCCTGAGAAGGCTCCCGAAGCCTTGCTTTGGTCTGTATGCCAGGTTTGGAGTCCCAGCTTCCCAGCTGTCTCCCAATGGCCGGTCTCATGGCAGCATAGCCAGTGTCTGATCCCAAGGCCTTGCTGTTCGGACAGACCTGGGCTGGGGTCAGGGAGTTCAGGCTCTGCCTTTTGCTTGTCGAGTGCCCTG
This sequence comes from Macaca nemestrina, assembly GCF_043159975.1. Classification (NCBI taxonomy): domain Eukaryota; kingdom Metazoa; phylum Chordata; class Mammalia; order Primates; family Cercopithecidae; genus Macaca; species Macaca nemestrina. The sequence continues at coordinate 13,251,586 of NC_092132.1, read as the reverse complement.
AGCCAGGGCACTCATTTTCCTGGGCAGTGAAATGCATGTAATGGTGTTTTTTCATCAGAGAATCGTGAGGGTTAAATGTGATAAGTCTTATAAAGGTAGAATACCATCTCTGGCACGTGCTCCGTGCTCCGTGAGGACTGCCCATAATTAATGCTGATTGTGTTTCCACACCGGGTGCCCTAGGCAGGGTCATTGCACCACACAGGCTTGTAGTGTCCTCACTAATGTGAAGTGGTGGATTTTTTCCCCCAGGGAAATTCACCAGGTGCTATCTGTCTGGCATTGCGTCTTTTCACAGACAAGCTCAGAGCGATTTGGGTTTCTAGCTATATCCTGGAGCAACATCCAGGTCTCAGACAGCCCTAAGAGCATCCCCCCCCCGCAACCTTATCCTCCAATCATTTATCTCCTTATTTCCCCTCCATTCTTCTCTCCCTTCCTCCCTCTTTCCCTCTGCCCCTCCCTCCCTTCTACCCTCTCTCCCTCCCCTCTTTTCTTCCTTCATCAATTTCTCCCTCTTTTTTTCCCTCCCTTACTTCCTCCTACCCTTTCTGCCTCCTTCCGTCTCCTACTCATTTCCCTCCCTCCCTCCCTCTTTTCCTCTATCCCTCCTTCTCCCCCTCCTTCCCTTTCTCCCTCCCTCCTTCTCTTGGCTCCCATTCATTTCCCTCCTTTGCTTGCTATCTTCCTCCCTCCCTCCCCTGCTCTCTGTCTCCCCAGCCATCAGGAATAATAGGTGCCTACCGTGAAGGTTCCACTGGAGTGCAGCTGGATGAATGATGCTAGGGTTTGAACAGGTGCAGACCGAGTCCTTTATACCCCAAGAAAAGACCCTTAGCCATGTGATGCCTCTCCCCACTCCTCACATCAAGAAGGAAGCCTTTCATGAATGTTGGCAGGTGGGCTGCCTCTGAAGGGAGGAGGCATCATAATACTATAGCTTGGAACAGGTGAAGGCTCCATATTAAGAGGCCCCATCTTGAGCCTCAGAGGAGACCCAGGCTCTAATTAGAGAACAATGGGTTCCCTGTTCTACCCCACCTCCCCTCAAAGGCTAGGAGGCCCATGGATTATGTCTCAGGGTCATCATGGGAACTCTCAGGGGATGAAAGACTGATGAAAGTCACGTGGGCTCTCCTGCAAGATAAAGGGCTGGCTTTGTCTGGTCTAGTTCATTCTTTAGCAAGAGGATCTCTAGCATGATTCTTCTTATGTGTTATTGGCCTCAGACCTGGGAATTTGATGCTTCTTTCCTTTAGGGCTTTTCTGCCCAAGCTGTGGGGTAGGGTGAGGTGGGGCTTTATAATCAGACACCCTAGGTTCTTCTGCCAGCCCTGCTACTGAGTAGCAGTGTGACCTTGAGCTTGTCACTGCTCAGCTGTAGCTTCCACATCTGTTAAATGGGCTTAATCCTACTAGGATTGTGAGGATGAAGAAAGCCATGTACAGTGTGTGGTATGGGGGCTCATTAAGTCGTAGTTCTTTCTGTTGCTTCTTCATATCCCCTTGCCAAGTGTTTCCTTTCCTGATTTTAACAAGGAAAACTGGCATTTATTGAGTGTGTGTAATGTACCACAAATGTTTTTTAGGATTTTGCCCTCATCATCCCTGCAGCTGCTCTTCCATTGCTGCTTTCATAATCCCAGGTGCAATGATGAATTAGCTCCACTTTACAGATGAGAAAAAACGGTGTCATTGAGGTTGAGGCATTGTAGAGGGTCATGTGTGATGGGAGCATTCTGGGATGCAGGTTAGCCTGGCTGTGAACCCTCTGAGTTGCTCTCTCTGTGGCCACCTCCTGAAGAAGCAGGACTCTTCAAATGATTAAATCAGGGTGCATTTGAATCTCTATGGAAGAACCCACTGAAGGGCTTCTTCAAATAAGTAATTACTCTCGTGCATTGAGGCTTGTGTTTGTAGATCATTAACTGTTGTTCAGCATCTCATGTGATTTGAGGAATGAAGATGCATTATCTGTAATCTTTTCTCATTAGCACCAAAGACCCACCATCTCCAAAATGAGTAAGCCTATGGGCATCTATGGCTCAGTGTAGCAAAATCCATCTTTTCAGCATCTCAAGAGCATGACTGAGATTGTTATTATGCTCAAGAGCATGACTGAGATTGTTATTATGCTCAAGAGCATAACTGAGATTGTTATGATGCCTGGGCAATGCAAAGGCATAACAATCAGCATAGGTATCTTGTTTGAGACATTTCATGGGGTTCTGAGGAGGATCATTTTTTCCCCATAGCTTACAACAGAGTATCTTAATCTTAGCACTGTTGACATTTGGGCCAAATTATTCTTTTTTTTTGTAGGAGTTATCCCGAGCATTGCAATATTGCAGGTCTCTACTCAACAGATACCAGTAGCACTCCCTACCTTGTTGTGACAACCAAAAGTGTCTCCAGACATTGCCAAGTGTACCCTGGGGGCCAAATTACACCTGATTGAAAACCACTGGCCTTCAATATCCCTGGAACCTTGGCTTTTACCATTCTGTTGGTGGAATAAGATGAGAGTGAAGTTTTCACAAGAACCCAGACATAAGAGGAAAAAGTCTGTTCTAAATGAGAGTTTAAAATTTTAGATTTCATTATGATAGCACCTAAATGTCTCCTTCACACAAACCCACAGCACTAGTGCACCTGTGCAGAAATAGGGAGCCACACAAACAAACACACACACACACACACACACACACACACACACACACACACACACACTTAGAGCCATGCACTGGGGCCAAGAAACAAACACAATCTTTCTCCTCTCTCTCCCTCCTCCTCCCCGTTTCCCTCTCCTCTTTCCCTTCCCTTCCTTCCTTTCCCTCTCCCTCATCTTCTCCCTCTCCCTCCCTCCTTCTCTCTGTCCCTCTTTTTCTTTCTCTTGATAACTTAGCTGGTCTTCTGGGCATGAATGAAATAAACAGAAATGCGCCTGCACCTTTGCTACCTGGAAGAATGCAGTTTAATGACGTTACGCATGTAACTGCACAATCTCCTTCATCAGAGCAGATACAGTCACTGTCCCATCTCTTTCACCTCATCTGTTAACCACTGGTGGCCACATATGCACAAATTAGTAGGAGCTCCAGATCAGTAGCACCCCCTGAGGCTTTCTTATTGCCCTAGCTATCCCCTAAATCAGGACACATTCAGCTCAGAAGGGGTCAAACCTCCTATGAACTCCAGGAGACCAGTTGGACTCCAGGCAGTGGTCAGCCACTCCTGGGCCCTGTTTTCCTCCTGCCATTGCTGCTGTTGTGGCTGATGGTGTGACTGTAGAAAACTGGCCCCAGGGAGTCCTCCGAGCCTTTGTTCTTGATGCTAGGTGAGATCCCTGCATAAGCCTCAGAGGTATTCCACATTTGAGCTTCTTAAAGTTTATAGTCATGCTCAGTTATTATTCCCAAAGTATGGGGTAACTGGGTCCACATGGGTTTCCCCACAAGTGAATAGCCCCAGTCTTGGGCCCAAGCCATCCATCCATTCTTCACCTTCCTTGAGGATAAGTTACTTTTTGGGGAACCTTGAGGACCCTTCCCTGTCAAAGTCCTTAATTAATATCCATGCAAGGGTTCAATCAAGTTAACCCATACTCAGTGAGTTTGCTTGGTTTCTATTCAGGTGGAAGTCCCTTTGCCTCTCAGAAAATTTGCTGTATCCTCTTCATCTTTGCAAAAGTCATGACGACATATATTTGTGAGCCTGACATTTGCATAACTTGGAGAGTCTTTCAAGTGTTCTGGAGAATAAAAAGAAATCTTTCTGCGTATGATTAGAAAGAGAAATGTCTAGCTGCTCCTCTCTCCAATGTCCAAGTTCTACCTCCCCAGGTACCCTGTGGTTCACAGGAGTGCCAGGGCACTCAGGGGTCTTCCAATGGGGGAAACTGTTTTCTACTTAGATGAACAGAAAGTGACTTTCCTCACCCAAGGGCAGCCATGGATCACAAAAGGGTAAAAAAACTGATGGCCCAACAGAGTCCTAAGGCAAGAGAGTGGAGAAGGAGCACTAAGCACATCAGGAGAAAAGTTGTCCCTGGTAATGAGGAATAATGAGTCTGTGCGGGGCCACTAGAGAGAGCACACGTGCTTTACATGGAGACTCAGCATAGACAGGGATACCGGAGCAACCGCAAACCTGAACATAGTGAAAAAGGAACCTGATGCAATGAAGGTGCCACCTCAGTATGTGGGGATGCAGAAGAAAGTTGACTCCACAGATAAGCTCAAACCCTGCACCTTTCAAAGGAAGGCCTGGTCCTTGACCAGCTCCTGGGGAATCCCCTTTGGACCCTTGGAATATCATGCCTGATGAGTGTCTCTTGTACCTGAGGCTTTGTGCCATGACAGATAGTTTATGTTAACAATGTGATTTATGGCGGGGCCTTAGGTCATGCAGTACCAGCTTGACCTCTAGAAGGACTGGAGACTGAATAACTAAGTTTAGCCATGCAGGCCAGGAAGGCACTCCATACGTACTCCATACCCCCACATATCCCCTGGACACCAAAACTCGGATGAGCTTTCCTGGCTGACAATACTCCATATGTGTTGTTAAACATTGTTGCTGGGAGGATTAGATGCTGACTGTGCAACCCCACTGAAAGCTTGTGCCTGGGCTCTCTTGGAATCTCTCTAGAGGTGCCTCTCACCTTTGCTGCTTTTCATCTGCATTCTTTTGCTGTAATAAATGCTAAACGTGCATATAACAGTTTTCCCGACCTCTGAGTTCTACTCGTGAATCATTGAACCTGAGGGTGCCCATGGGGACCTCTGAATCCAGTGGGTCACACAGAAGAGGAATCAAGACAAGAGGTCAATGAAAAGAACTCTCTAAACCTCCTCCTAATGATGAAGTTTTCATTATTGCCCACTTAAGGGGGCTTGGAAGATTATATAGTTCCCATACTATGGCAGATCTGATTGGTTGTACATGTTTTAGTTAACTGTATAGAAACAGTATATGTGAATCTCTCTACAGTATGAATTCAATTTTAATTTATGCTTTTGTTGTCTTTCAAAAGTCTCAAGTTTAAGTCACCTCAGGTATTATGTCAGAGTCTCCGTGACTGAACTGGTTCAGGCTAGGGTGCCCACACATCCCCAGTTTTTAAATTGTCAGGGTTGCCTCAAGCATTGTAGGAGTTTCTTGAGCATGAACACTAGATTTCCATGACTTTGAAGCAGGCAGGGAGTCCGGCGTTACTGTATTAATTGTGAGGCCTCTAACAAGAAACCTTCTGCCTTCAATGTTTTGCACATATTCACAGGAGGGGGAAAATGCTACTTCCAAGAATAACCACTTTCAATTAATTGATGATCTAGTGGGAGCCTGGGTGAATTCTTCAAATGTAGCCCACTTGGGAGAAGAGCCAGGGTGATAGTGTATTCCCTGAAGTCATTGTTATGCCCTAGTGTTATTTTCAAGGTCTCACACAGACTTGCAGATATTCTCAAGGCATTTTTGCTTTAAGGCTGAAAAAAAAAGCAGAAGAAGAAGGAACTCAAGGTACTGAGACATAAACACTGTAGAGACATAAATTAAACCCTGTCGGCACCAACAACGGTCTAGGCTCTTCTGGAGAGCAAGTGTGGGGCAGGGCACTGGACAGGGGTCACTAGGGGTGAGCCTCAGAGGGTGGAAAGGACCCGAGCAAGACCCCATTGCTAGTTAGCAGCAAAGTCTAGTGCGGAGCAGCCCCTATTTCTCCATTCACTGCCCAGTGCTCTTTCCCAAAACCCAGCTGTATCTAACGCATCTCTACAGCTTGTTCGAGGCTAATTTAAACTCCTTAATAAGTTGTTCAGTAAATGTAATATGTTGTGTGCACAGAGACTTTAATGTGGCAAGGACAAAAGAACTATTGAATTATGTGTTTGCAAGATGTCCTATTTCCTCTCCTTATACCAGATAAAGGGATTTCTGTCTTTGATTTCTGACCAACCCCCATCTCCATTCCTAATGCCTGTATTTTTTCTTTTTTTTTTTTTTTTTGTCATGTAATGCAGGATGACGGTGATGATAGAAAGAGAAGACAGGAAAGGTGAGATGGTGGACTTGCATAAGAAACAAGGACCCTGTGTTTGAGAAAGAAAAAAATAATGGAGGCAGAAGGAAAGCAAAATAAGCAGAAGAGGTAAATGGAAACACAGAGAAGAGCCAGAAAGCCTAATTTTAGGAGAGCTACTGAGTGATAAGTTGAAAAATGAAATAAAAAGAGAAGTTTTAAGATGATGGCTTGTGAGAAGTGAGAAATAGTGGAGGGCAGAAAGAATAAGAAGGGTTTCTAAGAAGTGTTGACATGGATCCCAGGTATCCCAGCTGGTATTCTTCAGGACACAAATGGAAATATTGGGTTGTTACATACACTGTTTTGTTTGCTTGTTCAAATGTAAAGCATTGCCAAGACTGAGCCCTATGAGCACCCGGCTTATATCTGGGTTATAGTAAGAAGGGATTTTCCACACAGTTTAATGTAATGCCATGATATTTAGAAGACCAGAGTCCCTTGAGGTAGTTCAGGTAGATGGCATGATAAAATGGCCAAACTATTGGTTTTGGGACTTTGTTTGCAGAGGTGAGAGAAAAAAACAAAGCTGATACCTGGAATATCTGGGAATAAATGAAGCCTTGAAGCTACCAGGGACAAGAAGAGAGGTACCATAATGAAACATACATTCTAGTACTTCACAGTGCCTTCTTTTGCATGAATTATTTGTATGCATTTTTCCTTCGGTCAATAATTTCAGAATTTGTATGGGGGCTGTCCTTTGTTTTATTTTTATTTGTCTTTTTAGCTTATGTAGGAGCTCTGTGGCTAAGAGATTTGCCCGAATTTACACAGAGAGCAACAATGCTTGGTCAGGCTGACTCCTGCTGTGTTTTTCCCTTGACCTTATTGCAAACATCACACTGTTAGCTGAGAAAGAATAAGAAAAATCCTAGATGCTCTTTGCCCAAATTAATGAGGTCTAGATGAGCTACAGCATTTCGAGGACATCTGGGAATCACTTGGAGTTACGGGACCCTTTTGTGTAATGCATTCACTGCAAAATTACAACCTAGTCAAGCTGTGTACTTACTGTGCGAGTGGGACACCCTTTTCACCCTCTGACAGATATATGTTGCATTCTTCAGAAACCAGGAATAGTTTTCAAGACAGTATCTAAAGATTTAAATCAGAGCAAGGAGCAATGACTATCCTGTGATGGCTATTAGAAGACAACCAGAGTTTTAAAGGTAAGCACGTAACCATGAACTATATGGCCAATTATTCACAGAAGGAACCTTGCCCATCTTTAAAGGGTGTCAGAGGAGAGATAGGAAAGAAGGCTGGGTAGGAAGAAGGTCAGACTTTGGGGCCAGCAAGACTTATTTTTAGCCCTAGCCCCACTACGTACTAGGATGCATGACTTCAGGGTGATAACTTAATTCTCTGGACTTAATTTTCTCATATATGAATGAAAGGCAATGATAGAACTTATACTCGCAGGTTATATGAGGATAAGATAACATATGTAAAGTTCCTGAACAGTACCCAGCATACAAGAGGTGCTCAATACATGGTGACACTTGTCTGTTTGTTTACTTATTTATTTTAGTGGGAGATGAAGAGAGAGAGAGTGGAGTGCTGCTATCATTACTAGTGCAGTAAACACTTTGCAAAATAACATTCTGTTCTTGGTCAGGGGCGGCAGGAGCTGCATCAAAGGGCTGTGGTGAAAAGATCACTCACCCAATTAATAGCAAGAAGAGTTTTCAGTGCAGGCTGTGCCAACTAGCTCATTGTATGACTCTGGGAATTCACTTCTCTTTCAATCTCTCACCTGATATGTGAGGAGGTTGGGCTAAACATTCTCTAATTTCTCTTCCGTCTCTATCATTCTGTGATTCTAGCACACCCTAGAGACTTGTGCAACTGATTGCTCAAGTCAAGCTTGTGGCAGAGATTTTCCAAGGCCTATCACCCCCAATTTATAGGAAAGTGCAAAGCTGAGGCAACTGAGGCACAGAGATTAAATGACTTCCCCAAGGGCTTTCTGGTGGTAGTGTTGGATTTTAACCCAGGTAACTCACTTTCTGCCAGAACACACTGCCATTCTGGTAGGCAATAAGATCAATATTTGAGTCAGGACCCTGCCAGGAACACAGGACTTAGTGGTTCTATAGAGGGACTTTAATATGGTGAATCAGTGATAAGGGGCTGAAAGAACCAATAGGGGAAGGTGTGGTAACCCCGCATTAGCAGCCACAGGGAGTTGCTAGGCCTGAAGGGACGGACGGAGAAAGTATTGTGGCCAAAGCACAGAGGGCAATGGCCTCTGGTGGCAGCTGGGACCATAGAGCTGAGGCTGTCATGAGGACTCCTTGTGGAAACCGGAACCACAGAGGAGATAGAGCCACTCCTGGAAATATTGCCCAAAGCAGAAAGGCAGGGGGAGAAATTCCCTGGTTTCTCCCTTCTACTGCCCTCCAACCTCCTCTCAGTATCTTCTACGAGATGAATTCACAGGAATTCACAGGCAACGTGTTCTGGGAAAGGTAGTTTGCACAAGTCAGTCCCCTTTCATTAAAGAGCCAACTAGAGAAAGGGCAGGAAATGGAACCAAGTGTGAAGAGGTGAGTGATGAACACATCCAGGATGCTTTTTGTGAGCCTACAACCTGTACTCTTATGGAGACCTTTCAAAAGTTTCAGAGACAGGATGTCAAGGTTGGCCAACTCAACAGCTGACATGGCCACTAGATATCTGGTTAGCACAGTTACAACACGTCAAGTGTGCTAGCAATGGGATTCCCACTTGGCTGTGGGAGTGGACAAGACAGCAAGCGCAACAGTGCCTTAATCAGCAACCACCGAGCTCAGCATTCCAGGTACCGTGCAGGAACAATTTGATACATTATTTCATTTCATTTCATTTTGTTCTCACAACACTGTCAATATAAGTAATAATGCTGCTACTCTTTTATATGAATGGTGCTCCTGGAGTTGTGCAACATGTGGCCTAGAATGTAGGCAGGACTATACCCATTTTGCAGATGAACAAACTGAGGTTCAGAGATTGAATGACTAGCTCAAGACCACATAGCTTGTAAGTGGCAGAGACTAAATTTAAACCCAGGCCTGCCTGGCTTCAAGCCCTGCCCTCTCTATAGCACACTAAGCTACCTACTAGCTTTGGGGGCCCTGGTTCTGTGGTCGAATACTATTCCTTCTTAGCTAGTGTAACAATCTGCGAGTCATACTTTCTAAAAACAGCAACAAAACTTCTTAGAAAGCTTCTGTGATAGAAGATATCAAGCAACTTTGGGACATGATCTGCTTCAGAAGTTCATATTGCTACATGGACAACATCATCCAAACTAAGGTGCTCTGTGAAACTGCCAAGTGTGAGACCAGGATTTAAGTTGCAGCAACCACAGAAACATGACCCACACCTTCATGAGCCAAAAAGCTGCCATTCTGTGCCTGAATTCACTCTGAGAGGGTACACGGCTCTCAGGATGAATGGGACTCTTGCCTGTATGATCAGGAGAGAAACTATTTAAACACAACATGTCCCATCCCCAAGTTTTCTGGCAGAGGCATCACCTACAAGTGGTAAACGAGCAATAGATAAATGCCCATGGTTATTACTTTACAGGGGATGGAGTCAAAGTCCTGTTCATAACAAGAATATATATTCCTCACATGGACTGGAGAAGGCATTTCCTTGTGGAAAAGGCTAGATGGTTAGAAGAAAATCAGTTGTTAAGATGGCCTATTTTGTTCAGCTTCTGTTCTTCAGGGCAGACGTAAGCAGCAACGCCATGGTTAGGATGGGCTGAAACTAGTGCTGAAGCACCCATTATCACACCAGCCCCTTGGAGGTATGTCTATCTAAATTCCTAGCATACCAGAGCTGCTGTGCGCACTGTGGAGTCTGCAGCAGCCTGAATAGAGGAGGAGCCATGGACACCTGAGCGGGGCCCGAGGTAGCAAAGTTTGTAAGTCACCAGGGACTGTGGCTTTGTTATCCTCCAAGGAGTGTGCCCCAAGAATGGTTCTGGGGACCCTAAATAAGAAAGATTTCAAGAGATGACCCTGGGAGGGAGATGATGTGAAGAGAATGGGAGTTTAGAGTATCTCAGTTTAAAAATGGACAGGATTTACAGGGCTGGACTTCAAGAATTCTGTTTTCTTTACTCTGAACAAGAAGAGAGTAGAAAGCTTGGAGAAGGGACAGATGGAGCTCTAGAGTGAAAGTCAAAGAGACCATATAATAGGTGACCCAGGTGCTTAAAAGGCAAGGTAGTCCTGAATAGGGACATGCCAGAGACTTGGTCTCCTATCTTTGCTGCAGCTACATTGAACATCTCAGTGGTCCTTAGATGCTCCAGGCTGCCCGTCACTCCATCTTTGCAGGTGCTATTTCTTTTGCCTGGGAAACTCCTATTCCTCCATAAAACCCTATTAATTATTTCTCCTGGGATCCCATAGCATGTTATTCAAGCCTGCTACAGCACTTGGCAGCTGCTTTGAAATTTGTCTTTTTACATTGCCAACTTTCCCACCAGTGTTTTTTTGTTTTTTAATCACAGAGCCTATGTTCAACAAACATACTAAGTAATGCCACCTCCCCTACTCTAGTATTCTTGGCCTATATTCAGTGTATGAGTTTATGGAAAAATTTACTCTTCAGTGAAAATACACAGAAAAGAAGGGACAAGCCCAAGCAAACAGGTGCTTCATTGCTCTAAATTTAAACTCAAACTTCTCTCTGAAAATGTATGCCTTTTTCATTTATTCATTCAGCCATTATTTGCAATATGAATGTTTTCAAATGTGATATTTTCCAACGGGATATGATTAACAGGTTTTTGCCTGGTTACGTGACTTGGTTCTATTACCTGTAATACTGTATTTTGATTTGTGTTTATGACCATTTCTTCCTTCCAACTATGAAAGCCTCAGTTTCTGAGGCTATTTCTGATTCATCTCTAGATCCCATGGCTTAGCACAGAGCATCACAGATATACAGCAGAGACTCAATACACGTTGTTGGTTAAGTTAGTGAGTAAAAGATATCCTAAAGTGGGCTTATCCTAGACAATACAGAAAGTATTGTTGTGCAAGTTTTTTTAAGAATAAACCTGTGCTTTGGGCCTGTGGGTCTTGCTTATTGCCCTCTGTGAGTGGAGGAAATGTTCGTACTGACTGGGGGATCAAAGATTGCAACTGGAAAGGGGTGATGGAAAATGGCTGCCCACCTGGGCTTGAGACTCAGAGGCAGAAATTTTAAAAGCTAATGGATCTTGAGAGTAGTCTTTGAAAATAACATTAAAGACATGAGAGATTGGTACCCAGACCACTGGAGCAGGAGTATTCATCTAGGTAATTTAGTTCTGGGTTTATAGCCAAGAATAAATCCCAGAAGAAAGAACAGTATGTCAGCATTGTACGACAGAAAATGTCCATGCCTAGACCTTCTTAATATAAAACAGGGTCTGCATTTTAGTTTAACTTTTCCAACTTATTTTGCTGGTGGGTGATTGGTAGGGATTTATGAAAGAACTGGAATTTAGATAGACATATCTTCTAATTATTCTCTCCTAGCAAATCTCACCAGGCTGAGGGCATTTGGATTAAAGAACCACTCAAGATCCTCTGCATAATTCCACTTGACATGACACAAGTCAACTTAACTCAACACAACACAACTCAATATAGCTTAATTAATCTAAACTCAACACAGCTCAACTCATCTTAACTCATTACAACTCAGCTCAACTCATCTCATCACAGCTCAACTCATCACAACTCAAGTCAACTCAACTTAATACAACTCAAGTCATCCCAACTCAACACAACTCAGCTCATCTCAACTCATTACAACTCAACTCAACTCATCTCAACACAATTCGTCTCATCACAACTCAATTCAACTCAACTCATCACAACTGCAATAATCTCAACTCATCACAGCTCAAGTCATCTCAGTTCAACACAGCTCAACTCATCTCAACTCATCACAACTCTAATTCAACTCAACTCATCACAACTGCAGTAATCTCAACTCATCACAGCTCAAGTCATCTCAATTCAACACAGCTCAACTCATCTCAACTCATCACAACTCTAATTCAACTCAACTCATCACAACTGCAGTAATCTCAACTCATCACAGCTCAAGTCATCTCAATTCAACACAGCTCAACTCATCTCAACTCATCACAACTCTAATTCAACTCAACTCAACTCAACTTCAATTCAACTAAACTCAGTTATACTTACTGTGTCAGGCACTGCACTTGGTTCTGGGGACCAGCTATGAATGAGATTCCATCACGAATCTCAAGGATGTGACTGTCTAGTAAAGGACTCCCTGGAGAGTCCCTTTCCTTGAGGTACCCCCTGCCACCTGTCTGTGGATTGCTTATTGCCTGACTGCCTTGTGGCCTGCAGAAAAGCCACACAAAATAAAAACTATAAACATTGGACCTGAAAAGAAGCCACTAGGCCAGGTTACCTTATGTCCTCTGTCCTGGGACTCCTCTGGCCCATGCAGAGGCATTGCTGGAAGAAGTGGCACAGCTCCATCAGGCATGGATTGAGCCTCTGAATAGCCAGGGTGAGAGGAGCGGCAGCCATGGCTCCCACCTTGAAGAGCGGCTGAGGACACCCTAGAAGATGCAATCTCAGACCAATCAAATCAGTAAGAGTTTAGCAAGCATCTTCTCTTTGTTAAGCTCTGCACCAGGTGAGTATAGTCTTGTCCTGATCTCAGGTAGCTCTGAGACAGTCAGGTAAACATAGCATTCCTCACCATTACCCAATAAAGCTACTGTGAGAGTTTTAAGAGACAGGTGGAAAGAAGGTGGTGATCAAGTTCCTGGAGGAAAACAGAGATAGTTTCACTGAAAAGCAAATATTAAACAGAGATCTAAGATGTTGAACAGAAATGCATCAGGTGGAGGACATTTCTGATGTCAGGGACAGAGCATACAATGACTCTGCATGATGTAAGGGGATGACTTGCTGAGGGGGATTGGAGAAAACTTTGAGTATGGGGGTATGAAGTATGTATATGCATGTGTGTGCACAGGGTACATGTGTGTGCATGTGTGTGTATATGTGCATGCATGTGAGAACATATGGATATGTGTTTGCCTGTGTGTGAGCATGTGTGTGCATGTGCATGTGTATATGAGTGTAAGAAGGAAAGAAGGAAGGGCAGGTTGAAAGATGAGACTGGCATGCTGGGTCACTGGAGAGTCAGGCTCTGAGTTTGTGAGTTCTCTGTTTCCATCAAGTGATAGTTAATTATGTTTCCGTGAACCAGATTTTTCAGTGTTGTTTAATTTTTAGTTTTTAGGAGAAGGAAGGCCAAAGATAAAAGAAGGAGAGAAGAAATTAGTTTTAATAAAAATTCCAACTCATTGGGATCTACTGAGGCTCAGAAAGCTATCTATAGGTACACCTACATTTCTTTACTGGAAAATAGGAAGACCCATCCCTATCGCATAGGATGACTGGAAGGATTAAATGAGACAATTTATTTAAAGTATATTGCATATTGCAAAGTTGTTGGCATGAAACAAACAATAAATAATAGCAATTATTATTATTATTATTTATTAAAACAGTATTGAGCTCCACTGCAAGCTAAGCACTAGTGACAGCCACTAGAGCTACCACAATGAATAAGAAGAAAAAGGGCCTTCCTCTCACAGAGCTTACTTTCTAGGGACTAGAAGGTTATATTACAACATTACTAATAACCTTCCAACAAAGGTTCACTAATCACTATCAGGAAAAATTATCTAAAACCTGGAAATAAACAAAAAGGATTACTGACTATTCTTTTAATGCAGTTTTGGTTATTGTCTAGCAGACTCTCTGGGGACTGTCTGGGTAAAAAGAATTGTGCACCATTAATTGACTTTCTATTGAATGGGTGATTTTACAACTATCAAGAGGTAGATGTTAACTGATAGCAATATAAATAATTCTTGTCTAAGAGCAATGCTAATTATTTCTGTCCATAGCAATGTAAATGAATTTTGTCTGGTAGAGGTGCAATTGATTTTTGTCCAGTAAAAAAAAAAAGAGTTTATTGCTGTGGGATATCAATTCATTTGAGAATTCCTTTGACTGACTACATAAATCTTTTTCCCTCAAATTTCGCATTGAACCAATATTCACATCTTTCTGGATTCCTCATTATTTAATGAGTTCGATAATATCTTTCACATGTTGACATGTGCTCATTTAATATTATTCTGTCGTGTTTGAACATTTTTCAAAATTATAATTTATCAGTAATTACTTATTTTTATTTTTTGTTTCTTGTAGAGATTTCTTGCTACGTTGCCCAGGCTGGTCTGAAACTCCTGGGCTCAAGTAATTTTCCCACCTCAGCCTCCCAAAGTGCTGGTATTACAGGTGTGAGCCACCACATCTGGCCAGTAATATATTTATTTAAGTGAAGAAGGGGCTCATAATGTTAGCAGACGACTTTTTAAAAAGGTAGAAAGAAAATACTTTATTCTGAGTTAACTAGAACATAAACCCTCCAGAACATTGATCAATTTGATCAATGTGCCCCGACTTTTTCTCTATCAGTTATTGAGCAGTTGCTACGTATCAGACACTCTCCTAAGATCTTTGCATACATTATTTTATCTAATTCTCATAAATCTTGTAAAGTAGACATCAGAAGTATACAGAAGAGGACACAGAGGGTCTGAATAATTCTGCAGTTGTATCAGTTATGCAACAGAGAGTAACTCCAGCAAGGTCTGACTCTGAAGCCTGTGCTCATAACCATCACACTTCACTGCTTGAACATAATTAACATTCCCAAGGCTTGATTTCCATGCCCCTTGCCCCGTCCCATCCCATCCGTCCTTCTCTAACTCAGGAAATGATACTTGGGATATCCACTTAGTTGCTCAAACTTGGGCATGATTTTTGGTTCCCTCCTGTGCTCACTCCACCATCCTCTTGGGTTCTATCTCCTAAATATCATCCAAGTCTCCCTATCCACACAGTCACCTCCACTTTCCAGTCACCATCATCACTGGCCATCATTAGCACAACAGTCACCTCACAAGTTTCCCTGCTCCTAACCTCTCCCGTTCCTCCCCATTCTGCAGTCAGAGAAACCTTTCTGCAACACAAATCTGATCACATTACTCTACTTGCCTCAGAATTCTACACTCCCTGACTTGGTGACAAAGCCCTGTTAATCTTACTCTTTGATACCTCTCTAGCCTCATTCCACACTACCCTCACCTTCAGCACCTTCAGCATCAGTCCTTTTAAGGTATAGTGCCTTTGCTTGAGCTATGCCTTTGCTTAGAAGGCACCTTGTTCAGATGCCACATTCCCAATCAATAAACTCTTGAACCATCCCCTCACCTGAAGGTAATCTCTTCCTCTCTGGATATACATAGTTTCTACTTCTCTTAAGAATCTAGCCACTTTTTTTCTCAATTGCAACTTTTTTCTTTTCTTCACATGTGGTATATCTTGGGAAAGGTGACACAGAGGTGTGGAATAAGCACAAGCTTTGAAATTAGATCTGGGGTCACGTGTAGTCTCCTTTTATATGTAGAACTCACCATAATTCCTTAATGAGATATTGCCTCTCCTGCAGAATTATTGTGAAGAGAAAGTAAAAATAGGCCTCGCATAGTGCCTAGCAGTACAGTAGGAGCTCAATAAATATTTATTAAATGGATGAATGAGTGGATGCCAAATATTCTGTGGCATGATTTTTTTTTTGGATGAACAGAATAAGTTACTGAGAAATGCCAGAATCCCTTTAATTTACAATTGTATTTTTCACTACATAGGTAGATAGATAGATGACAGATGGATAGGCAAATATCTCTGATATAGAAGTTAAGAAATAATGATAACTAGATAGAAAGATAAATAGGTATGGATGGATAGGCGGGTTGATGAAAGGATGGATGGATAGATAGCTTGGATAAATATCTATTAGATAGATGACAGAGGAGTGGGTAGATTAATAGATAGATAGATATGGTAAATAACTATTAGGTAAGTAGATAGAGCTAACAAGAGAGACAGATAGATATACCTATACAGATAGCTATAGACACATGGATATAGATACAGATATAGATATAGATATGGAAACAGACACCAATATAGATATAGATATATATATAGTCATCCTGTTTTCTAAAACTCGGTCTCACAACTGCCTCCATCTGCACCACTGTGTTTCTTTAGAACTCCTGGGAGAAAAGGGATATAATTTCCTTAGTAGCACAATCACATCTTTGTGTCTGAAAGGTTCATTCACTATTCATTGCAGGCTGAGAGTAAGGCTGGGGCAGATCTAAGGTGACATGAAAAAGGAGAGGGGGCAGGGTCCAGCAGTTTAATAATGCCCTGTTGACATATGACTGGATGGTCCAGGAGCTGGTGTACAAAGGTATTCAGGAGTGGGAGGAGCCTGAGGACTCAAGCAGCTTTGAAGCACTCACTTTGTATCCATTTCTTTCTTATGGAAACTGGCTCAACAGAAAAGAGGAGAGTGAGATGTCCAAAAGCTGGAAAAATGCATCAAAAACCACAGTAACTCAAGTCCTCAGCCTCTGTCAGGAGTTCTGGAAGCAGAGCTACAGACCCAGGAAATGGTCTTTCTCTAGATCCATGAGAATTAACTGTGCAGGGATGGAAAGGGTAGGGTATCCCTTAACACAGAACAACAGGACATCCCACCCAGCAAATGAAGTTGCATTTTGGAGTCATCTTTTTTATTCCTTCCTCCTTCACTGCTGTCAACCCTGCTCATTCCAAGAGCAGCTTCTGTTTGCAAAGTGCCCAGCATGCTGCCCAATAAACAGTCACTCGATAAAAGTTGATTGAATTAAGTTCTACAGAGCTCTTTACTTCCAAACCACTTCCACAAACATTATCTTACTTAATACAAAACCCTGTGGGAAGGAAAAAAGAAACAGGCATTTTTAGTGCCCACAAAAATTGCAATTATTCTTGCTTTACAGTTGAGGGAACTGAATCCTGGAAGTTGAGTACTGGAGGCCACCTCACCAGTAAATGGCTGAGCTAAGATTTGAATCCCAGGAGTCTGATTCTAAATTTACCAAACAAACCTCTCTTTATTCTACTACAAGACCTTGTTCAAAATAAACACAAGCAATAGTAATAACTGGGCACTGGTACTCACTTGAAACTTGATGGGGTCTTGGGACCAGGACTGGCTCTTCCCCAGGGGTGAATGGCCACTCTGCAGAAAGATCACCTGCAAAGGGCAAGAATGGCCTTCCAGAAGTCAGAATGGAATTACCATGGGTGATACACACAGCAAGAAATTTATAACATCTTAAAGATAAATCATTCTTGAAATTTATAGGGAAATGATAGCCAAAAAAGGGGAAGTGATTTATGCAAGACCACACACGGCAATTTAGCAGCATGGCAAGGCTTATAAACTAGTTCTCCTGACTCTTTTCCTGCAGGAAACAACAAAGCACAATAACTTGCTTAGATTGCTTACTGGTACTCCATCCCACCACGCCCTTGTCACCAAGCTTCCCGCCCCTCCCATCCCCTGCCCCCCGAACCCCCACTTCTGTATAGAGTTTCTCTTTCCCGCTGTGCATTCTCACCTGTTTGTGGATCTCTGGGGGCTGTTGCCTTGGTTGGACTCGGAGTCTGTGTACCATGGGTGAATGCTCCTGGAAGGAGATGAGAGAGAGGTAAGCCTGCATCTCTTCTAGGGGGCCCTGAGGGAGAAGAGGACCAGGGCCACCAATCCTGCCCTATCCAACCAATGTCGGTTAAGCCAGGTACCAGGTAGGGCTTTAAGAAGCAGAGAGGAGTAAGAAATAGAACCCACAATGGAGTGTGAAAAAGGAAATGGAAAATTTCATCATGGCTGTGATACAGCATGATGGGTACCATTGGAAACCAGCTAACATTGGTAAGGTATGGTGACACGGAACGGGAGAGCGATGGTGTTGTACAGGAAGTGTCCAATGTGGGTGCTCCTGGGCAAAGAAAAAATGAGTTGCTTCTCATTCATTTGAGTCTTAGTGTACACCTTGCTCCATCCCACTCCAGATAAATTGCCTGTCATTTTCATGAGAGAGTATGGGCTCAGTTCAACAATTTTCATATCATGTTCATGAAGCCTTAGTTTAAGGGTCACTTCAGGACTTGATCCTTGCTGTTAAGATTCTGGCCTCTGGCAAAACCAGCAATACAGTCTCCTTGTAGGAGACGAGTGAGAGAGAAGCTCCAGCAGGCAAGTTCCCTCATATGGCTAAGTGGAAGGAAAGAGGTGAGGCTGAGAAACAGCCGAGGCACAGGTGATGGACACCCAGTTCAGCTGGGGCAGGTGACATCTACTCTGAGTCAAGCAGCACAGCAGGTCTGGAGGAGAGTGGGCTTTGCAGGCACAACAAAGAGGATATATAAAGACCAGGAGACGTGGGCAGTTAGCAGTGCGCTGTGGCTGGAGTCCAGAGCAGGAAGGTGGAGGGGTAAGGGGAGGCTGAGCAGCAGGCAGGGCACATGCCTGGAATTTCAGGCCCGGGTCCATGCATTGTAGTTGTCATACTGCTTGTTAATGGACAATGAAACAGGGAAAAAGAGAAGAAATCGGGGAGTGGGATTACATAACAGAGAGAGGAACTGGGGAATGAAAGAAGGAACTTTCACTCATCTACAGATGGGAACAAAGAGGTAGGGCAAAGGAAAGGAGAAGGAAGAGTTTGCTTCATGATCATTAATTATATTGCTTATGTTTTCTTAGTTTTCTGTATGTGTGTTATATTCCAAAAATTGAGAAAGGTTATCAAAACAGACAATGCTAACTTTAATTTAAAACAGGAGAGGTAGAAGTGGGCACCCTGTCTTACCTGAGGTAGGGCTGTCCTGGGGTGGGCTGCCAGTTGTGGCCATTATCCCAGCAGGAGGCGCCAAAAGGCTCGTAGTGTCCATGGCTTCCTCGGCCCCTGCAGTAGTCGGTGGGGGAGCACGAGTTTCCCAGGGAGACCCTCCAGGTTTTTTCTCACCGATGATCTGAGCCCAGGGCACGGACGATATGGAAGCCCATGTCTGTCTGTCAATGGTCACCCACTGAGTTCTGGCCACCCTCCTGGTAGCTGCACATTCAAAGTGATAGTAACAGGGTACTGACATGCTTGACCACTTTGATTCAGATATGAAATTGTCGAGACATTGAAACCTTATCAAAGGGCAAATGCAATGTGCACCTGTAATATAGATAATCCAGGGGCTTAAACTTTACTCTGAACTGAAATAAATGGACCTAAATAAGCATTGTTTTCCTAAGCACCAATGAACACACACACACACACACACACACACACACACACCCCTCTGAATCTCTAGGAACTCCAGCCATGTGTGTTTGGGGGTCAGTTAGCTGTCTCTCAAATTGATTTAATACATTTCTAATCATGTGACATAGTGAAAAGATTGCGGGGTCTGAGGTGAGGAGATCCAAACAGATTAGTCATGCCTCTGTCTCCTCCATAGTGTGAACTTTGGGGCAAATTGCTTAACTCCTTTTAGCCTCCTCATGAAAATGAGAATACCAGTATTAATAATAATACCTGCCCTCCAACATCACAGGATTGTTATTAGTTAAGACAAATCCTTGGCTCGTGCCTGGAATTTCAGCACTTTGGGAGGCAGAAGCAGGCAGATCACTTGAGGTCAGGAGTCTGAGACCAATCTGGCAAACATGGTGAAACCCCAGCTCTAGTAAAAATACAAAAAAGTAACTGTGCATCGTAGCAGGTGCCTGTAATCCCAGCTACTTGGAGGCTAAGGCTGGAGAATCGCTTGAACCTGGAAAGCGGAGGTTGCAGTGAGCAGAGATTGAGCCCCTGCACTCCAACCTGGGCAACAGAGCAAGAGTCTATCTCAAAAGAAGGAAAGACGGAAAGAAGGAAAGGAGAAAGAAAGAAAGAAAGAAAGAAAGAAAGAAAGAAAGAAAGAAAGAAAGAAAGAAAGAAAGAAAGAAAGAAAGAAAGAAAGAAAGAAAGAAAGAAAGAGAAGAAAAGAGAGAGAGAGAAAGAAAGAAAAGGAAGAAAAGAAGGAAGGAAGGAAGGAAGGAAGGAAGGAAGGAAGGAAGGAAGGAAGGAAGGAAGGAAGGAAGGATCTTCCCTCATTGGCCTTTTAAAAAATTGTTGGATGTTCTTACCTGTTTATTAACATAGTAGAAATTAAAGTCAGTTTTTTCAAGTTTTACAAAACTGAATTCTATTGAAGGATTTTACGTTTATAACTTAAGTTGAGGACAGTTGCTTTCTTTAAAATACTCAGATTTCTCAACCAGAACATGGTGTATTTCTTCATTTATTTAAATACTCCTTTATTACTCTCATTAAAATCTCGTAGTTTTCTTTGTATAAAACCAGCACCTCTCCTTGTAGGATTATAGGTAGGCATTTTATGATTTTTTTTGTGATTAGAAATCACAAGTTTTTGTCATATTATCCTGGAAACTTTTCTGATTTTGTATAATTGTCATGATGCCAGCTATTGTGCTAATTTTCTGCAGTAAATGTGTTTTTCTATTTAATGGAGTTGATTTCTTTTCCTCTACACCACCCAGTCATCCTTGTTTCCTAGCCTGCTGACACCTATCAATTCTTGTCTCTTGGGGAAGCCTGTGTCTCCTCTAGGCCGGGGTAGGAGCCCTCTCTGTGCTCTCTGTGTACAATAGTTCTTTGTAGGCTGGATCATGACTATTGGTTCACTTGCCTGGGCTCTCTCCTAGGTCTGAGAGCTCAGGAAAGAGAGAGAACATTTGTAGAGCTGTGTTTTTAACAGCTAGCCTAGTGTCTGGACGGAAATGTGTTTTGATGAGTAAATAAATGAATGAATTCTGATAACTGAATGAATGAATTCTGATGACAATATTGTCTCAGTGGGTCCATTGTTGGATCCCACTGAGAAAATATTGACTCTTAATGAGCTACCTCCATTTTATATTATTTCCAAATAGGAAAAATAAGATAACCACGCCTTTTGTGTCTTTAGTGATGACACTGCTGATCATGTACTCAAGATGCTGGGGAGGCAGGAGCCTCCTGCAGGCCATTGGCGGCAGCTTTCCCACTGGTGTCAAGTCATTAACGTATTTTTGGCATCATTATCGAACCAGTTACAGACTGAACTAACCATGCCATAAAATATTGACTTCACTTCACCATTTCATGTGAATTTCGTGAGCGATATTGCTAAATGCTTTGCTGAAATATGAATACTTTTACCACAATGCACTGTGATAATATAAGACAATAGCATTGAAGGAGGCTGGGTGAAGGGTACCGGGGAACTCTGTATATTATTTTTGCAACTCTTTGTGAGTCTTAAACTATTTCAGAATAAAAAGTCATCAAAATACATATTAGAAGTACATTATGGCAATGGCATTTTCTGCCTTTGCTTGATCTTGTAGAACCCATACTGGCTCATATAGATCTGTTACTTAAGTAAGCTGAAGTGTAACTTCATTGATGGAGAAGGGATTGAGGTAAGGATTTTGCCTATATATGCGAGCCTAAAGGGAACAGGAGCCAGACACAGCAAGGGGAGGAAAGGGTGAGAATGTGTCTTACCCAAGGCTGGGAGAGTATGGGAGGCACTGACCCATGTGGCCGTGGCCCTGGCAGGAAGCTCAGGAGGCCTGTCTGTGCTCAGGGTCTCCCCTCTTTCTGAAGGAGCAGCTGTCTTTATCCAGGGAGAGGTTCTCAGAGCAGATGCCCAGGGTGTGCTCTGGGCCCAGCGTCGGGGGCTTGTACTTGGCAGTGTTTTCTGGCTTTTGGTTGTGGGCTTTGAAGTCCTGGCAGTTCCCCTGGTAGCTGCACCTTCAGGGAGGCAGTCAATGGTAACTTTAACATGCTTGACACTTTGGACATAAAAAAATGGAAAGGTCATTGGACAGCAAATATACTGAATGTGGAGATTCAAACCTTTCTCTGAACAGCATCAAATAAAACCAAAAGAAGTATTTCTCCTTGAATTCAAATTAAGATAAACTATCAATTTGTAAAAAAATCTGTGATGAATCACACTGAACAGAATGCAAAGCTCTCAAGCTTAAAAGTATCAGGCATTTGCTATGTTTCCTAAACAGATCCTGATCCCTGTCAGAGCCTTTCTTCCACCTCCAGCCCTCAGCCACTCCAGCATTCTGGTACATGTCCCTGGAAGAGGAATTAGTCTCCTTTGTATGCCTTATGGACACAACTAAAAGCCAAAAGTGAAATTTGGGGGAATCAGAAGCTTCCAGACAGAAACAGCTTGAAAAATAGGCTCCCACAGCGTTAGCAGGAGAGCTTAATTCAGAGCGAAATCTACCCAGCATCCTTGGTTGCTCCATGAAGGAAAGAAGGAAGTGGGATCAGGTATTAGTTTCACCTTATATCTTCCCTAGGGAAGGCTCAAGTGGTGGCAGCAGTGGATATGAGGATGACAGGCTCCTATTAGCCCATAGGGTCCCTTCCTCTGGGAAGACAAAGACTGGCCTATAGTCTGGTGGGCAGAGCCTGTGTTGGATTTTGGCCTCCACCTCCCCTGAATGCATGTAGAATGAGAATTGTCTAATTACAGGAGTGGCCTTGCAGTCTCATTTCCTCTCTCTGCCCTACTTCTGGGCCCATTAACACCCTGCGTGCAACACCAGCCTGAGCCTTGCTCCCAGATCAACCAGACATGGGGCTAAGTACATCCAGCCAAACTATCACCCAGCCAGGGTACTTGCTTTCAGGCACGTCAGCTTTAGCATCAGCTTGTAAATATGTTCTCTCTTCCTAGGCATTTGTTCTTGTTGAAGGAGCACAAAGTGGGAGAATTAATTGAGACTGGTGTGTGTGTGGGAGAGAGGGGTGGGGGTTGGGAATGTCACAGAAAGACTCTCCAAATAAAGGAGATGGACTCAACTCTAAGATCTGTACTGAGAATGGGGCAGGTGAAGTCATTCTACCAACTGCCCATTTCATCTTCTTATCAAGTAGTATTGTCCCACACAAATTGAGATTCCTTCTACACCATAATCAAAAGAAGCCCTACAATAAATATAAAGCAAAGTGTCCCCTGAAGTGGAGCTGCAGATTTACTGTATCCTTCATTGCACTTCAAGAGAAAGTGATGAAGAGCCTACTATGTGCGAGGCACCAAGGGGAAGGCAGGCTGTGAGGCTGAAGGAAACTACTTCTTCTACCTTCCAGTTCCATTAATTGAGACACACATAGAAACGTCAACTGTGTCGCAACCCGGAATAACATAGAGTCCAAATGACATGCAAGTGCTGTGTTATGGGACGGTAGAAGATAAAGACTGACTTTGATTGGGGGATATTTTAAAAAGAGGAGGTAGTATCTAAGCTGCAATTAACAGGCAAATAGGGTTCTGAAATATGGAAAAGTAGGGAAGAAGTTTCAGAAGGAGACAACAGCATGACCATTTTGGCACAGAGGGGCATGAAGGTGGGTCATGGTTGGGTAGGGACTGGATATTACAGAGTGACCAGGTCCCCAGCACAGAGTCACAAATTCAAATGTCTACAAAAACCAAGTAGTTAATATGCGAAAAAACGTGCAAGGCAATAGGGGGCAGAGAGGACTATGGAAAAGAGGGAAAAGGTGCCCTTCCTAGTGTGGGAATGAGGGTGGCAGCTACTCAGTTCCAGTTCCTTATTGCCATGTGTTGGGGGGAGGATCTAGAATTGCCAGACCTGTTGCAAGAGAATCCAGAAATTCATTTTTTTTTAAATGGCGAAGTTCTCTGATTTTTAACAGTGTAGCTAAACACAACACCTGAGGGCAGCTTTCAGTTGCTAGTGTGCCAGGTGGGACCCTGGTCTGGAGAGTCTATGGGAGGAGTTTGGGAGGTTGGTACTCACCCAGCACACCAGACATGACGCTGGTAAATGTGTAATTGATAATGGGGTATTTTTCCTCCATCTCCCAGAAGTCAGAAAGATTCCTTCCTGCAAAAATTACACCAACAGCATCAGATCTTGGGTTTCATCTGTTGGACAGTTTTGTCTATTTCTCAGCCCAGAGAGCTTGTCAAAGAATGTCTAGTGGTTTACCTGACTTTCCTGTCATCACACAGATGAAGATGCAATCTGATGCATTGCTTTGACTCACTGTAAGACAAACCAGTACACAATAAGACTTAGCAATGGGTTTGAAGCTGTAAATCTTTGATTGAAATGAAAATTAAGCTAAAAGTACCTAACTTAGGATAATACAGGAAAATAAGGCTGACTCTTTACTCTTAAGGCAGTCCTGATTTTCCGATTTCTTTATTTTATTTGGCTGGGTTTGGGGGATGTTGTAGTGGCTAAGGGCAGAGCCTCTGAGGTCAGCTTCCACAGTTACAACATCAGCTCTGCCACTTACTAGCTATGCAAACAAGAATGAACTGCTTGACCTCTTCAGGACTCAGTTTACCCCTTTATAAAATGGTGAAAATTCAAATCCCACAATCCCTTATTTGTAATTCCCAAATCCCCAAATCTCTGTAAGGCAGCATGTTTTGTGTGAGTTTGGTATCAAAACTTGAAAAATACGAGGCTATGATAGTCTTTATCGATCCTACTTAGTGTGAAGGGCTGAACATTTTGCCAAATTACCATTAACGTGTTTGATTATACTGGGCTTCTCTGGATGCTGTTGGAGAGGTTACATCAGGTATGGTGTGGTCACACCATTAGATCTTCAAAAGCCTGAAAACTTCTGAATTCCTAAATATACTTTTCTCTGACGATGCTGCCTAAAGAACTGTGGACATGGGGTTGCATGTCTCTCATAGGATTACAGGAAAATCCAAGGAGATAATGGGAGTGAAGCACTAGGTATGGTGCCCAGCAGATAGAAGAGCATGGTAGCTAGAGTAATCATTATTGTTATTATTAATGTATTACTATTATTATATACATTAGCATAGTAACGTAAGAGCACAGGCTAAGAGCCAGACCTCTTGGTTTAGAATTCTGCTTCTGCAGAGTGACTTTGAGCAATCTACTTAACCCCTCTGTGACAGTTTCCTCACCTGTCAAATAGGGATAAATATAGTAGCTGCCCCAAAAGGTTGTAGTGAGGATCCAATGCAAGAATACATGGAAAGCCCTTAGAATATTATCTGACACCTAATGGTAGCTGTTACTATTTCTCTTTCTCCCTTCCTCCTGCTTTTAAAACAGTAGCTGCTCCACAGTGCATCACACCATCTTTCTGCTGAGACCAATTGTTGGACTGTTGAATGATCCTTGCTTTTCAAAGTGGGTCCCTAAGGAAATGTGATTTTCCTGGGGGGTTACATGAAACCACCTTATAAATGAGGCGTATGTTTCTTAACTGTACTCTAAACATGGGCTTAGGCTCCATGTAGATTTAAATCTGAATTCTGGCACCAAATTTGAGTAAAATATTCAACCTCTCTGGATCTCAGTTTTGTCCTCCTTAAAATGGGGGTATATTGACCCATCAGAAGATGTTTTCTTGAGTCTGCCTACATTCCTTTAACTTTTGAGCTTTGGATTCTTCCTCCAATTTTATGGATCCCAAAAATATGAAGACTTAAATATTGGTGTATTTATTGGTGTGGAAACTGGACCACACTGATTATCTAAATAAAGATTACATGAAGGTTTCTGCCAGCCTAACCTATGGCAGGGGTTGGAGTGAGGAACATACTATGCTTGATTATCTACCACAACAGATGCTAAACCTCAGAATTACCAAAGTGTTTGCAAGACGAACACACCTGAGAGGATGGAGGTTGACTTAAAAATCTCTGTGAGGTAGCTGGTGGAATTTCCAATGATATCTACCAGTAGAGCTGTAAAATCTGCAAGACAAATTTAGGAGGTTTAAATTTCTGCTTCAGAGACAAAAGGAGAAAAGTATACTGTATGTGGATTTTTCAGAGTAGATTTTACAAGTTTGATTTAGTTTAGTGTATTGAGGAATATCAACAATGGTATAGAGAAATACTACTAATTCTAAAACAGGAAAAGTCTTGATTTCAGGCCAGAGGTAAACTTTGGATCCACTGTTAAAATCCTCTTTCTTCTTTTATCATTCTCTCTCCCAACCCCTTCTCTACTAACATCTAAGAGCTAAGAAGGACCACATTGTTGAATAATGGTCTTTCTGGGGGGGTTTCCCCATTGTTTTACCTAATCATTTTTAGAATACCAACTCCATCTGATAGGAAGAGCCCCTCAGACAAGTAAGGTAAATTTACAGACTTGGGAGTTGGAAAATGAAAGTGCAATGTGAAATTTACTGGTGGATTATAAAGTATGAACAATAGAGACAAGACACTTTATAAAATTATCACCAGGAATCTTTCCTTCTGCCCCCTTTTAAAGGGGACTCATGGTGGTGGTGGTGGTGGGGAGTGGTGTCTGAGATAATTATTTCAGCATTTCAGGTTATGGAATCGTTGTGAACTTTCTTTCTCAGCTGAGTTTGAACAGGGCCGTTGCCTGACATGGTGGGCACCATTGACTGTGAAAATTCCTAATATTCTTCTAGTCAAACAGTTGCCATCTCCTTCTTTGTTCATTTATGGCTTTCCACGATCCAACACATTCTTGACTTCTAAACAAGGCGAATGTGTTTGAGGAGCCCCAGTCATTTTCTAGAGAGGAAGCTTCTTGGGTCCAATGGATGATTTCCCATCATACTGTGTAAATGCTCCTTTCACTTATTGATGGGATCATGTGTTTGGGCAGGAGCAAGCTAACTTGAAAATACAGAACCACGAGAGGTAGGAAACTGTTATGTGACAATTAGTGGAATGTGTAGCCAAGACCAACAGATGATGGGCACTACTATGTAAGAACCAAAGCCATGAGGTGCTCTTACTACATCTGTACAGGCACATTTTAACCTCCTGGAGGGAGAACACCTATGCAGTATGTAGTATACCTATGCACGTATAGACACCTATATATGCAGAAGGTAAGCAAACATGGGCACCCTCTTTCTCTGTCTTTTTTTTTTTTTTTTTTTTTTGAAACTGAGTCTCGCTGTGTCGCCCAGGCTGCAGTGCAGTGGTACAATCTTGGCTTACTGCAAGCTCCACCTCCCAGGTTCACGCCATTCTCCTACCTCAGCCTCCCAAGTAGCTGGGACTACAGGGGTCCCCCACCACACCCGGCTAATTTTTAAATATTTTTAGTAGAGACAGGGTTTCACCGTGTTAGCCAGGATGGTCTTGATCTCCTGACCTTGTGATCCACCTGCCTTGGACTCCTTCTCTGGCTCTTTAGACCAGTCTGTTCTTAGTCAATTGTGGAAACTGAGGAAGGGTATTATCTCTTAGTCATTCCATATATTTTCTTCCTGCTTCTAAAAATTCTCCTTTGTTTATTACTCCATTTATGTAATAAATATTCACTGGGCATTAGCAGTGTGTCATACACTTACTAGGTACTGGAGAGTTGTGTAAGACATACAGAAGAAGCTGAGGTTAGTGGGGAAGAAAGATTCATAAACAGACCAATAAAATGCAACTTGGAAGTCATTATTAATCTTGCATAGAAGCTATGAGCAGGGCTTTGAAGCCACACACAAAACATGGAGTCCAGGTTTTGCCCAAGGCTCAGAGACATGATGTAACTTGTCCAAAGTTTCAGAGTACGTGGCAGAGCTTGGATTTCAGCTGAGGTCTGCCTTGGGCTGAAGCTTCCATTATTCCCAGTATTCTTACCACCACTCATGAAACCTCTTGCTCAATGCATTTTGTCAATTCTCCCTTTATAACTGTTTTCACAATCTGTTTTTTAGGCTTGGGAGAAAGCCAGTTATTATTAACTCAAAGATATTCTTTGCATTTATGAAAGTTTGAATTATCTAATTTACTAGCAATGATCAAAATGAATGATTCATGACTACCTTCATACATAAATAGAAGGTAGAATTAAGAAAACCTTTTTACCTATCCTTTTGGTAATGATTTAAGACTGTCTCTTAATACTCACTGTAGGCAAATGTGAGTGGAAAAACATAGGCATTCAAACATTATTGGTAAGACTGTAAACGTATGCAAGACTTTTAGAAGACATTTTAGCAATTCAGATCATTATAATATTGTTTCCCTGTCAGCCAACAATTCTATTTTGAGGGCTTTATTCTGCAGAGGTAATTGGGCAAGTATTCTAAGTGATTTTACACAGGTGTTCATCACAGCCTTGTTTATAATTGCAAAAATATGAGGAATTAGCCAAGTTTCCAACAAGAGGAGACAAATTAAATAAATCATGGTACATTCTGTCAATGAATACTAAGAATTCATGTGAAGGATGAGGCATACTTGCATTCACTGGAATGAAATGGATTTTTTAAGACATATGGGTTAGTTTGAGAGTGGATTATAAAATTGCATGAAAAAAATGAAAGATACTGATGGTTGTCTTTCAATATCGATTCTCCCACCTTCCTTTAGTAAGAGAGTATCAAATTTTAGTTGGGAACATGGTGGTTTAACACAATGACTATAATTTCAAGCTTGCTTTGTGGGTGAGTGTAGTCATGAGATTAAATTCTGGGCAATAGGATGTAAGAGAAATGTGAATGGTTTCCAGGCTGTGAATTCATAGTACCTGTGCATGCCTTGTGGGATGGTTTGGATCTGTGTCCTTGCCCAAATCTCATGTCAAATTGTAATCCACAATGTTGGAGGTGAGGTGTGGTGGGAGGTGATTGGATCGTGGGGGCAGACTTCTCATGAATGGGTTAGCACCATGCCCTTGGTGCTGTTCTCATGATAGTGAGTTAGTTATTGCGAGATCTGGTTGTTTAAAACTCCTTTTCCCGCTTTCTCCCTTGCTCCTGCTCTAGTCATGTAAGATCTGCCTGCTTCTCCTTCCCTTCTGCCATGATTGTAAGTTTCCTGAGGCCTCCCCAGAAGCTGAGCAGAAGCAGTCATGCTTCCTGTACAGCCTGCAGAACCATGAGCCGATTAGACCTCTTCTCTTTATAAATTACTCAGTCTCCAGTATTTCTTTGTAGCAATGGAAGAATGGACTAATACACCTTCCAAATCCTTTTTCCCCTTCCTTGTAGTTGGACTGTGGATGTGCAGGCAGCCTACCTTAGGCTATGAGAACACAGATCCATATGTAAGGCAAAGCAACAAGCTAGAAGGAGCCTGGGTCCCAAAACCATCAAACCATTAGAGCAGCCCTGGCATGTCTACATGCCCAGATTATCACACATGAAAGCAATTAACTTCTACCTTCTTTAAACTGGACTATTTTGGAGTCATTTGTTATAGTAGCCCACCCTGTATTCTAAATAATACAGAGAATGGGTTCCTATATGTAGAGCAGGATGTCTCCACAAATGAGTAGATATTAGTTGGGGTACATAGGTAGGTAGGTAGGTTAGATAAGTAGCTTAGATGACAGGTTGGATAGATAAGTGGGTTATATAGGTAGTATAGACAGCCTTATATAACATTCATCAGCATGTTAATAGTGACTACCAGTGGATGGTGGGATATCAGTTATTTCTGGTTTCTTAGTTTACCTGTCCATGTTGCATAGCATCTTGATATCACAATGCATTATTTTTAAAATCAAGAAAATTTAAGCAAGTTTCATTTAGGAAGAAAAAAAGGAAAATATGCAAATATACCCTCAAAGGAGGGCTATAGGTCAGAGTTGAAAACATTAAAAAGAAAATGATCCAGATCTAAAGATCATCCAAAAAGACATCATCCCCAAAGGCGCTGAGCAACAGCAAGTTGTTGGCCTAAGTGTACAGCCTCTCATGGTAGCGCTGTGACTTCTTGTCAAACCTTGCGAAAGTTGCTGTGACCTACCAGAGGAACAGCATGCAATTTTATCAGTAGATACTGATCCATGGATTATTCTTTTCATATAATTATTACAAGTGTGTGGAAATATGATTTGACTCATGAAATAAAATTATAAACTTTCTCCAGGCAGATGTAACTTTTAAAATCTTATTTGTATCTTTCACACAATCAGGGTAGGGACACACTCAGCACAGACTTCTACCCTCAGCAGGGGTTAATGAAATGGTGAGAAAGGTGTGATTATGAAGAATTTTTTTCCTCGCAAATGTATTTGTTGATGAGATTCACAGGGTAAATTACGTAAGATAATAGACATTAAGTACTCAGTGTAGGGTCTGGCATATAGTACTCATTAAATATTAGTAATTCTTTCCTTTAATATTTTCACAATATTTGTTTTAGAAATTCTACTCTGTGGGGGAAATAATCTGAAACAGGGAAGAGTTTATGCACAAAGCTGTCCAATGCAAAATTATTTATATTAAGAAAAACCTAGATCTACTCAAAAGTCTAAGAACAGCGTAGTGGCTAAGAGAATGCTTGCATTCACTGGTTACATAGCCATTACAAATGTTTATGAAGAGCTTGTAATATGGTGGAAAATATTAATATTAGACCAAGTGGGGAAAAATACAAGAGGCTTTGGTTACCTTTAGTGCGTGCTTCCCTTACAATCTAGTCTTCAACAAGCAGCCAGAAGGAGCCTTTCAAAATGTCACATCATGTCTCTTCCCTGTGCAGACAATCACAATGGCTTCCTTCTTATTCCGAGTAAAAACTAGAATCCTCACAGTAGACCTTAAACTTTTATATGATCTGCAACACCCTCCCCATTTTGCCCTCACCAATCGGAGCTAATTTCCTACAACTCTGTCCTGGCTAACCGGCTCCACCTATGCTGGCTTCTCTGGTCCTCCTCATGCTGCTGCTTAGGCATTTGTCTGGAACACTGTACCCAGGAATAACCACAGGGCTGGCCCCTCACATCCTGAAGATCACCCCTCAACCCTCACCTCATTTGGAGGAGACTTTCCTGACCACCCTACACACAGTAATATCCCCCACCGTGACTTTTCCCTCCAGCTTTCCCCTGCTTCATGGTCCCCATGGTCAGGCTGTCAGCCCACATACCATGTACTTGCAGTGCATTTATTTACTCTCTGCTCCCCGCTAGGAATCTATGTGCCATGGGAGCAGGAGGTGTGTTCACTTTGCTCTGTGTGCTTTACCCACACCTAGAAGGGTGCATGGCTCATAGTGCACGCTCAGACAGAATTACTGAATGGGTGAATTAGTGGTGCAAAAATTGTCACTTTTATTTTTCAGTGTTCTCTAAAATAAGGAACTTGTAATACTTTAAAGTTTTATTTATAAAACTAGCACATGAATATACTCTCCTTGGGAAAAAAAGTTCAGATAATCTAAGGCTCTTTTAACCAACATTCTTCCACTCTAAAACACACTCCAATCTTCTTTTCAGAGGGAATCACCTATCTGGTGCCCCCATATGTGTTCTTATCAATAACACTGTGCTCTTCATATTTTTGGGTAACTTTCTTTTTCTAATTAAAAATCTCTTGGAAGTTTTTCCATGCACAGGCCAAATTTGAGCACTCTCTCTCATTTGTGTATTATCTGTGGCTGTTTTCCAAAGTTTAATTAGACTTTGGAGACTTAATGGAGACGATTTAAGCATTTTCCCTCATGATGGATATTTAGGTTGTTCCTCAATTTTGCAATTAAAACAGTGCTTCATGAACATTTTCCTCCTGTCCCTTTTGTGCACACAACTGTTTTTCACTGGGATAATGAATGTGCACATGGTTAAAGGTAGTGGATAGGAACATATTTTCCTATCTTACATTGAGGAAAAATAGAAACTTATCTAAAAGGACACAAGCAAAATTGGAAAAGCTGCAAACCTCATGGTTAGCTGTACCCACCTGATAAGTCATTGGTCCGATTGTTTAAACAGTAGCAATACCTTGTGGGGAATTTGGCGGGGTCCACCGTCTTCAGGTTAGAAACTGTGAAGAGAAAGGATTCAACAGAGATCCTGACACACAGACCGGCCCTGCAACACATCTCCACCACTACCACCACCATCAAGAAGAGCTAGGCAGCACTCACTGTTGTAAACAGCTACAGAAAACTTGTGGAAGGCGAAGGAACTGTAGGAAGTGACACTCAGCAAGGAGAAGAACTTCTTGCTATCTGCCAAAACATACCAGATAAAGAGACAGACAGATGGCTACTAAGGTAACAATGAGTAAATGATACAAATAGGTAAACAGTCCCTAGAAATTAACAATACAAATAAAGAAAGCAATGATGAAAATAAATAAACAAAAAAGTAACAGAAATAAAAAATAATAAAGTAAAACTAAACCAAAAAACTGAAGAGTATGTATCATTTGTCTATATTTCCTGATCCATCCCAAGCTGTGGCAACTCTCTAAGTAAGATTCCAAGGTGTATTAGGCTCCTGAGGCTGCTGTAACAAATTATGACAAACTCAGTGGCCTAAAACAGCAGAAATTTGTTCTCTCACAGTTCTGGGGGCTAGAAGTCTGAAACTCAGTAGGGCACACTCCCTTCAAGGGCTCTAAAGGAGAATCTGTTCTTGCCTCTCTCAGCTCTGGCGGCTGCCTGTGTCCCTTGGCTTGTGGCCACATCTCTCTCTGTTCTATCGTCACATGATCTTTTCTTCTGTGTGTGTCTCCTTTGCCTCTTTCTCGTAAGGGCCCTTGTGGTGGCATCTGGCACAACACAGATAATCCTGCACAATGGCCTCATCTCAAAATCTGTAACTCAATCAATCAATATGTTATCATATCAGGTGATATTCACTCTTTTGACATATAAGGAAGTATTCACAGATTCTGGTAATTACAAAGTGGATATCTTTGGCCATTTTCAGTCTACTACACAGAGAAAGGGAATTTTTTTTAAACCAGGAATACTAACATAAACAATCAGGTTTAGGAATACATGCATGAGCATCTTGTCTACTCTCCATCAGTGCCTGTTTTTGGTTTGTATCTGGAAGACAGTGCAGCAGAGGGAGATCTTTCCAGACCATGGTCTGAGAATCACCCACCTGCATCAATTTACAAGGTGCACCTATTAAAAGGGCACATTCCTGGCTGTGACTCAGGTCTACTAAATCAGATGGTGAAGAAAGGGGAAAGATGGGTATTCCCAGGGTTCTGAATTTTAACAAAGTTGTCAGGTGAATTTTTTTTTTTTTTTTTTTTTTTTTGAGAGCAGGCTGGAATGCAATCATGCAGTCACAGCTCACTGCAGCCTCGACCTCTCAGGCTCCAGTGATCCTCCCACCTCAGCCTCCCAAACTGCTGGGCTTATAGGCATGACCCACTGTGCCCGGCCTCAGGTGATTTCCACCACCCACTGTGATGGTGGATGGAATGGCAGAATCATTAAACTTTGGTGCACGCAAATCACCAGCGGTGCCCATTCTCCCCCTCGGCTCTCTGGCTATTGCCGTCTGGAGACCCTAATGTGGTACACTGGGTGAGAACCAGACTCTGTGTTTAATCAGCTCCTTAGAAGAATGGGGTATACACCAAAATGTGAATACTCCAGTACTCAGTTTTTTTAAGAATCACAAATAGCACTTGGTAAAAATGTATGTTTTGGGTCCCATCCAAGATCAGCTGGATCAGAATCTCTAGAGCAGGAACCTGGGGAGATGAATATTTAATAAGTATGTCAGGTCCTTCTTATTGTGCAACAAGTTTCGAGAACTTTGGCCTACATCACAAACCTGGATTAAACATGTCTGAATTCCAATTCTATATGGCAATGGGCTTGCTTCAATGTCTGCATCTAGAAAATGGGAGTGAGAGTACCACCCCATGGAGGTTATACAAGGATTAAATTAGTCACTGGAAGAGTTTTGAGCTCCTGGAGGGTACCAGTTACGGCATTCGAGTCTCTGCAAAATTTCGCAGAGCCCAGGGCAGGGCCTTGCAGAGGAAAGGACAGGATTAACAGTTCAGGGCTGGAAGGGCTAAATATTTTGCAGCCCATCCCTCCATCTGATGATTCAGTCTCTCCACAGCACCCTCTGCACGTAGACTACTGCCTTCTTATCGTGCACCTCCCAAGGCAGCCCTATCCACGGCAACTCTCATGAGAGCAAATTGGAGGCAGGAGCTATATCCCTGTGATTTACAGTAACAGGCATTGGGACAGGGAAGGATAATAATGTTTATGGGTAAATGTGTAAGTGAACAAGTGTAGAGCCAGCTGGCACAGTTGTGCAGTGTGTGTATTGCACAATCCTAGGGAATGCCATTTACATAGACCTCAATGCTGAATTGGCATTCTCCATCCCCCTTATTCTAAATTACATGTATCGTTACTTATTTGTTATGTTTATTGTTTGTTTTTGGTTACCCCTTCACCCAACAGAATGGAAGCTCCCCCAGGCCAGAGATTTTTGTTTTTTGTTTACTGCCTTATCCGCCAATACTTAGAATAGTGCCTGACATGTGATAGGTGTTCTATGAACATTGACTGAAGAATGTGAGAATAAATAGTGAAGGCAGTGAGGAGCGTACACTAGGGATCGTTCAGGCTTTGCTGTCATTCACTAAGTATGTGTTACATACAAATCATTTTGCTAGACGCTAAAGAACACAGAAAAAAGATTACAATAATATCGTAATCATAATATGATCTTAAAAAAAGAAATCCAGAATCATATTAACTTAATCAATGAGTAATTATTATTAGTTTATGGCAACAGAGTTACAATTACAAACATACGATGTCTGGAATGCAATTTACTCTCAAAATTCTCGTAAACCTTCTACGTCATTCTGAGTTAGGTGGGACAATGAATTCTGCATTCTGTTTCCGTTTTTGTTTTTTGAGACAAAGTCTCACTCTTTCTCTCAGGGTGGAATGCAGTGTCATGATCACAGCTCACTGCAGCCTCAACCTTCTGGGCTCCAGCAATCCTCCCACCTCAGCCTCCTGAGTAGCTGGGACCACAGGCATGCACTGATGCACGCAGCTAATTTTTGTATTTTTTTGTGGAGACGGGGTTTTGCCATGTTGCCTAGGCTGGTCTTAAACTCCTGAGCTCAAGCAGCTTCCCAAAGTGCTAGGATTACAGGCCTGGGCCACTGAGTTCAGCCTATTCTCCACTCTGAACACCGAGAAACTTGAGACACAGAAGTGAAGTGTCTTGTCGAGGCAACAGAAAGGTTCAGAAAAGACACTGGTACAATAAAAAACATAGACCTGGATTGTGTTTTAAAAAAATGATTACCTTTTAATGCTCTACTCAACATCCCATTCACAAGCTCCGTCAGGTTAAGTGCGGACAGATCGATTGACCTTGCAGGCAGCTCTGAAAGAGATTCAGAGATAACGTCACTGGCAGGCTTTTCTCGGCAAGAGAAAAAGTTCCTCATTTCCAAACTTCAGGTAGATATTCAACTTCTTTGCACATGTGCTGAACACAAACCAAGTGTCAGGCACAAGGGGTTCCAAGTCAAGAGGAGGGTCCCGACCTTAGGAGGTGACAGTCAACAGAGTGACAAATATAGATAAGAGAAATCCCAATGAAGCACAGGAAACATTAACTTTTAGTGACGATTGCATCTCTGCATTTGGAGAGACTCAGGACTCATATAAAACGTATCTCAAGTGTAATGGGAAGCCCAAGGGCATCGCAGGAGTTCTCAGCAGCTCTTTGAAAATAAGTACCCCGTGTAAAAGTGGGGTCCACACAACCTGGCTGAGCATTGACATCACCTGGAAATATATATATTTTAAATTACACAATTCCAGTACCTGGGCTCCATCCTCAGAAATTCAGAATTAATAGGTCCAGGATATGACCCAGGATGGAGGGAGAAATCTCCCAGGTGTGGCAGGAGTGGCAGCGTGCAGGGAGTGGAGTTAAAATTCCCGCTTCCTCTCGCTATTCCTTAATGATTTGGAAACTGGCCAGGCTCACGCCTGTAATCCCAGCACTTTGAGAGGCCAAGGTGGGTGGATCACGTGAGATCAGGAATTTGAGACCAGCCTGGCCAATATGGTGAAACCCCGTATCTACTAAAAATATAAAAATTAGCTGGGTGTGGTGGCGGGTGCCTGTAATCCCAGCTGCTTGGGAGGCTGAGGCAGGAGAATTGCTTGAGCCTGGGAGGTGGAGGTTGCAGTGAGCCAAGATTGTGCCATTGCACTCCAGCCTGGGCAACAAGGGTGAAACTCCATCTAAAAGAAAAAAGATTTGGAAATAACAGCTGACAAGATGGAAACAGTTGTTGATGCTCCTATTTATTCAAACGTTGCCTTCTTCAACTTTTACTTAATGATCAGATAATGATTAGAGAGATGACGTTCTCTCCACTGTGGGAAACAACAGAGGTCCAGAGAAGTGGAGGAATTGCTCTGCAGCCCAGACAACCCAAGGGATTTTGGGGAGCGGCACTCACCTGTTGTAGCAAGAAACGCCACCCCTTTCTCCTTCCTCTCTTCTCCTCTAAGGCCAGACACTGGGAAGGAAACAGTCTTCATGAGAAAAATGCGAGTGGTCCAGTTCCTACCCCCAGGAACGGAAGAAGTCTTGGAAGCTTCTTTGGCATCTGCTCTCCGTGCGAGAGTCACTGGCAGACACTGAGGAAAGGCAGATCCCAGACTCCTCTGTATGGCCCTGATACAGATTCTAACCTCTCTGGGATGGGTGTGGCCTAGAAATCCACGTTTTAATAAATAAGCTTGGTGATTCTGATACAGGGGTCTTATTTACCCCACTCCTTAACCGAGTAGGGAAACTGAGGCCCAGAGAGGAGAAAAACCTTGAGCAGTGGTAATAAAGGGTTCAGAACCTACTTCCTAGAACTGTGGAGCAATGGCCAAAATATTAGGCCTCTTGACTACTTAGCAAATTTCATGCGGCCAAAGGAGAAAATGTCAAAGAAAAATATGAAATTTCAAAGGCATTCATTCATTCAATCTTCATTGGTTCATTCAACAAATATTCACTGAGGGCCAAGCAATATGCTAGGCAATATGAAATGGTAAAGGGGAATGAACCCAGTCTCCAGCTCCATGGGGCTTCCTGTGTGTGATTTGGTCAGGGAGGAGGAAACTCACATGTTGTGACAAGAGAGGAATGTCAACACAGTGTGGGAGCACCAGGGCACTAGCCTTGTGTCGAGGATGGAGAAGGCCTTGAAGTGACATTAAGCAGAGACCAGAAGGATCAGTAGTTTTGGACCACATGCTATAGAATTACACTGCACTTGTGACTATGACTGTTGCAGTGGTCATTTTTCATGTTATATCTGGATGGAGAAGGTGCCCTACTTTACAATTTATTTTATTAAATTAAATGCAACACTGAAGCGACACGTCTTGTCAGGGTCACGGAGAGGTTCAGAAAAGAAGCTGACACACAAAAAGCTAGTATCACATGTAACATGAAAAATGACCACTGCAACAGTAGGTACCAACAGGATGGAGAAGGTGCTTTATTTTACATTTTCATTTTACAGATGGAAAGCAACAAGCCACAGAGTCTGAAAAGTGTGCTCTGTGTTACAAGATTCAGGGCTGATGTAGTTACCCATTACACCGAGGAATGTCCCATCTTTTTCCTTCTTAACATCTTTATTTCCAGACACCAAAATAAAAGTTTTCATGAATCAAATAGGAACCTGAAAGTACAGCCTCAAACACTTCATAACATCCTCAGAATTCATCTTGTCCAACACTTTGAAGAATGGATAAACTGAAATCCCCAAACTTGATTTCATATACTTAAATCCCATATTGGGCTAGTGGCTAAGATAAAATCAGAAAAGAGCAATCTCAACTCTTTGTCCACGTTCTTCTCGCTCGCTTTTCTTTTACTTTTTAATTTAATTTAAATTAATTTTAATTTTATTGAAAAACACAACATGAAATCTACTCTATTAAATTTTTCTTTTTTTTTTTTTGAGTTGGAGTCTTACTCTGTCGCACAGGCTGGAGTGCAGTGGTGTGATCTCACTGCAACCTCCGCCTCCTGGGGTCAAGCAATTCTCCTGCCTCAGCCTCCTGAGTAGCTGGGATTACAGGCCCATGCCACCATGCCCGGCTAATATTTGTATTTTTAGTAGAGATGGGGTTTCACCATGTTGGTCAGGCTGGTCTCAAACTCCTGACCTCATGATCCACCCGCCTCGGCCTCCCAAAGTGCTGGGATTACAGGCGTGAGCCACCACGCCCAGCCCAATTAACAGATTTTTAACTGCACAATATGGTATTGTTACCGATCGTCACTATGCTGTACAGCAGATCTTTAGAACTTACTCATCTTGCGTAACTGAAATTTCATACTCTTTGGACAGTAAACTTCCCATTTCCCTCTCCTAATCCCCTGGTGACCCACTTTCTACTCTCTGCTTCTGTGAGTTTGACTATTTTAGATACCTCATGAAAGTGGTATCACGCAGTGTTTGTCCTTCTGTGACTGGTTCATTTCACTTAGCATACTATCCTCCAGGTTCACTCATGTTATTGCATATGGCAGTGTTTTCTTATTTAAGACCAAATAATATTGCATTGTATGTATATACCGCATTTCCTTTTTTTGTTTATCCGTCAGTGGCCATTTAAGTTGCTGTCTTCTGCTTTTCGGATACCATGTTGAAACTGAGTCAAGTCAACTGTTGCCTGCTTAAGCCAATTTGTCCTTTTACCAATTGTCAAGCTTTCTGGTTAAATAACAGAGCTTCTGGGGTTAGAGGTAGGTGGGGACTCTGACCCCCCTTCCCCATAATAGGGCTACTGGAGGCAAGGGGCGTATGTCACAATGAAAGGAAGTCTGAGACAGATATAATTAAGCAGGGCAAATGCTGCCAACTAGTCAGCTCTCTAGCTTGGGTGAGGCCACTTCAACCCCTCAGGCACCTGCGTGGCACTTTACCTAAGCAGTCTACTCTTCACCAGCTGCTGTAAGATCTGCGGGAGGCACCAATCAACCTTGCTTGTGACCTGCCAAGGCAACAGAGTCCTCCATGCAAGTGAGGGGCCAGGATTATGTCAGTTCTGGGTCTCCAGGCAGCAGAGATGCCCCAGGCTACGAGGCTGGCAGGATTCCTATACCTTTCCAGCCAGAATGGGGGGCCCTGTGTCATCTTCCTCACTGAGCACCATTTTTTTTTTTTTTTTTAGCACCATTGCTTTCACCAAGGAAAGAGTATTTCTACCACTCCTTTTTTAAATTACAAATCCTCGAGTGGATTTTGATAACAATATTTGAAGTCTGAACTAAACACCAGTGGAGCACAGATTTTTGAATAGGATGTAATACAGAGCATTTTTCAAATAAGTACCCTGACAGATTACAAAGAGGTATTTTTCTATTTTTGGATAAAAAGACCACCATAATAGTATCTTTAAAATAGAAGTTTCCTAGCACTTTTTGTACTTCTTCATGCTTAGTATTTTATCACCTTTTATCCTTCGTGATTACCTGTGGGGCAAGAATTGTAGTTCCCATTTAAGGAGGAGAAAATTAGAGGCTCAAATAGGAAAAATATTTATGGAAAGTTATCCTACTTATACACAATAAATTGGTACAATTGGTGCTATCAGGAAAGGGAAGCTGTCAGCTGGGGGAGCATTTAACTTTATACACTTTTGTACCTTTTGCTGT
This sequence comes from Macaca nemestrina, assembly GCF_043159975.1. Classification (NCBI taxonomy): domain Eukaryota; kingdom Metazoa; phylum Chordata; class Mammalia; order Primates; family Cercopithecidae; genus Macaca; species Macaca nemestrina. The sequence continues at coordinate 13,212,027 of NC_092132.1, read as the reverse complement.
TTGAACTGCGTGAATGTACTAATTAAAAATAAATGAGAATATAAAAATAGTGCAGGCCTGGTGGCTCACACCTGTAATCCCAGCACTTTGGAAGTCTAAGGTGAGTGGATCCCTTGAGCTCAGGCGTTAGAGACCTGCCTGGGTAATATGGTGAAACCCTGTCTCCACCAAAAGTACAAAATACTATCCAGATGTGGTGGTACATGCCTGAGGTCCTAGCTATCAGGAGGCTGAGGTGGGAGAATCTCTTGAGTCTGGCGGGTGGAAGTTGCAGTCAGTTGAGATTGTGCCACCTCACTCCCATCTGGGTGATAGTAAGACCCCATCTCAAAAAAATAAATGAATAAAAATAAAAAGTAACATAATTTCCACCAAAACCATACCAAAAATTGTCCTGCTTGTTTACTAAAATTTAGAAACAGAAACCTGTTTTCCCTGACTCCTCTTGTCCTTCCTGTTGCAATGTATTCACCATTGTACTGCAAAGTCAATTTCATAGCATCAAAAAGGAAAGCCAAAGAAAGATGAAATTATTACAAAGGCAATTATGGCAAGTAAAAATACCTTCCATTATAAAATCTTCTATCACCAATGTAATGCCACAGTCTTTGTGGATTTATTAAGATCACAAGGATTCAATGAACCATAAAGAAATGAGCAGCTCAAAGGAACCATTGTTGTGACTATTAGAGTGTTAGATGTGGATACAATCGCTTTCTTATCAGTAGAGAAAGTAAGGCTTGGGGAAGTCAAGGAATTTGTCCAAGAACAGTGAGCTGAAAAGGAGCCCTTATTACCCACTTACCTGTTGTAGGTAAAAAGGTCATTCCCTTCTCTTTCTTGGCTTCTCCTTTGATACCAGACACTAAAGTAAAAAAGGTTTAATCAGAGTAATTATAACCAAGACATAATACCAGAGATAATTTGATTCAACATACCCATTTTACAGATGAGAGAATTATGATCTGGGATTGTGAAGTGACATTTAGTCCCACATCTAGTTTATTCATTCATTTAACCATTTAGTCATCAAATATTTGTTGACCAACTACTGATGATGGATCATGCTATTGAGTGCCGAGTATTTGCTAGGCATTGTGTGTGCTGGAAAGGCAGACACATAGGAAAACAACATTGAATACCTTGAAGAGAATGGTAAGGGTATGTAACAGGGGGCTGATCTAGTCCCAGGAATCTGGAAGCCTTCCCTGAGAGGGGACATTGAGCTGAGCTCTGAAGAATGAATTGCATTTGAGTAGGATTTAACTGGGGAAATATTTGATGTATAGAGAACAGCACAAGCCCAGTGTCTGAGGTAGGCATGAGTATTACTTTAAAGAATTGAAAGAAGGCCAACAGTGATGGGGGCATAAAGAATGAAACAGGTGAAGGTGGTAGGAAGCAGGGATGGTGAGGGAGGCAGGGTCGTGCAGAACCTGAAAAGGACCTGGTACACTACACAGAGAGAAGTAGGAAGCCCGTGAATAATTTGGGGCAGGGGGAGAGAAAAGAGGGAGGAACTTGGAAGATGACATCACAAGATTTATGAAAAGATCACTCAGGCTGATTGGTGGTGAATGGGTCATGGAGAGACAAGAGGAGAAGCTGGTTTGGAAAGCTGTCTCATGGTCCAGGTAAAGGAAAATAATGCTTTGGACAAAGGTCGCAACAGTGGAGGTGAAGAGAATTCTGTTGCATAGATGGGAATCAAATGCAAAAAGTCAAGGGAAAAACAGAAATGGGGAAGTTATTCTTGCCATTTTGAACAAATAATGCATTTAGGATTCTGGGCAGAAATGTTGGCTACTGAGGTTCTCTAAAGCACAGTGGATACTCAAACTTATTATACAACACAGACACTTCCAGAACTCCAGCCAGACCCACCTGTGTTCCAAAGGGACAAGACACACGCCAGGCCCACGCACAGCCTCACTGGAGGACCACGTGACAGGAAGCCCAGCATGCCTGTGATACTCTGACCCACCTGGAATGAAGCAAGCAAGCACTTGGAGGAAACTGGCTAGATTACTAAGCACATTGATGCAGACCTTCCCTTGAGAACAGTGCCTGAGGAATCATTAAAATCACAATCTGAAAAAGGCTTTGTACTAGGTTAGGAGAGGTTAGGAAGCTAAGGTAACAAATTAACTCAACAATTTAATGGGCTTAACAACAAAAGTTGATTTCTTGTTTGCAGTATGTATTCACTGCATTTTGGTGGGGAACTCTGCTCCACACAGTCTCTCAGGGACTCCAGTTAATGGTGCTTCACTATCCTGTAGTTCTCCATGTGGCAACTGTAGCCTCCTTAGACTTTGATTCACTGTGGCACTGGAAGGGAGAGAGCTGTGGGATTATGCACCAACTCTTAAGTGCTTTGGCGGGAAGCAACACATTTGCTTTTGCTTGCAGCCCATACCAAAATTACTTACATGACCCTGTATGACTGCAGGAAATCTGGGAATATAGAGGGAGATGCATACATATGCAGGGAGCATTAATGTTTCTTCCATGGGTTTTTTGGCTGTTGAGATGGGAAATATCCTTCAAATACAGCATCACTTCCTCTCATAAATAGGAAAATATATCATCATAGGAGTATATGAGTGTTCACAATCTCTTTCCTTCTCTGCAGCACTCTGTGCCAGCCATTCTCATTTTGCATTTGCCATGCAAAATCATCATGATAGTTACAGCTGCAAAGCTGAGACTAAATTGAATAACGGCTAACATTTATTGAGCACTTCCTGCGTGCCAGATGCCACACAAAACACTGTCTGATTCATACTTGATAACGGCACAGTCTTTCTGTGTAGGTATTAATGTAATGACAACTTAAATACAGGCTGCACAGATATGATTTGAAAAGAGGAGAAATTTACCATTGATAGAGGGATGGATTTTTCTGGAAGGTGAATTGCGAGGGAAGAAAAGTCAAGAGAATCTGTGCTTGGGTTGGAGAAAAATGTTGCCGGAAGGGAGCATCCTCAGGGCAAATTGCATGTTGAGAAGTTCTGCTGTCCATTAGGAATGGGAAGCCCCTGTGGAATTTTCTTAAAAGATCCCAGAAACAGTTAAATAGTTTTTAAATTATTGAAAGATATGTGACTGGCATTTGTTCTAGGTGCCACCCCACACAGAGACAGGTCTTACAAGGAAGCAAGAAGGTGGGGCTTTCTTGGAGTTCGCCTATTCTCATAAGTCTGTTTACTCTCTGAATATCAAGTTTCCTTATCTGCAAAACAGTTAAGAGAACTCTCACAGGGTCTTTGTGAGGATTTAAGATAACGAATCCAGAGCATTTTGCCCAGTGCCTGGCACATTGTTATGCTCACAACACATACCAGGCATCAAGCTCAGGCTGGAGACACAGGGACAGAGTAGACACTGCTACTTCCCTTGGGCTGTTTAGTAACTTAGAAGATGTAGACATGTGCTCAGCTAATTCACACTCAAGGCTGGCTGTGCTAAATTCTCCACTGAGAGAGAGAGAGAGAGAGAGAGAGACAAGGAGAGAGACAGCGAGCACCTGGTGAAGCCAGGACTTAGTGTTCTCTCTAGCAAAGGGTGACGGGGGTGGAGGTGGGCAGGCAATTCCTGCTAAAGGAAGATTCCTTCCTCTGGCACCTCAACGACTGTGCAAACATTATCTTCCCTTTTGAGTTTCATGTGTAGAATGGACAGAGTCATAGCTACGTTGAAGGTATTTTTGTGAAGATTAAATGAGGCAATGAAATATGCTTACTACAATCTCTGGAATATGGTAGATATTAGGAATCTTAATTTCTTTCTCATTATCTTATCATTCTCTTTTTTCTCCTCTTTCTCCCCTTCTTCTTCTGTATCTATTTCAGGACTCAGCATCATACCAGAGGAATATGGAATTAAAAGGTAAAACCTTATAGTAGAAAAACCATTATCTACATTTATATAATAGCTACACATTTCCCTCTTTTTGACTCCTGCTTCATTATGTTAACCACCCTCTTCCATCTACTAAGAGTAAACATTCTAAGAGTTATTTATTTTTATTTCTTTGAGACAGAGTTTTGCTCTTGTTGCCCAGGCTAGAGTGCAATGGTACAATCTTGGCTCACTGCAACCTCAGCCTCCCGGGTTCAAGCGGTTCTTGTGCCTTAACCTCCCGAGTAGCTGGGATTACAGGCATGCGCCACCTTGCCTGGCTAATTTTTGTATTATTAGTAGAGACAGGGTTTCTCCATGTTGGTCAGGCTGGTCTCAAACTCCTGACCTCAGATGACCCGCCCGCCTCAGCCTCCCAAAATGCTGGGTTTACAGGCATGAGCCACCGCGCCCAGCCAACATGCTAAGATTTATTACTCAAAGACTACAATTCCTACTGATATTGTTCTTGGAGAAAAACGCATTTTTACTTCTCCCTGGTTTTTTAATTCTTTGTCATTGGCCAAGTCAACTATATGTTTGGATTAAGGTTGTCAGATTTAACAAGTACAAAACATAGGACACCCAGTTAAATTTGAATTTCTGATAGCAATGAATAATATCTTAGTGTATCTCATGCAATATTTGGAACATCCATAGTTTGGATAATTGGAGAGTTTTATAAAGGAACACTTCAGACTGGCTAGGCTTCAACTGACAGTAAAACTGAGACTATCTGGCCTTATGCTCCCCTTTGCAAGTCGGGGCCACTCTGGGACTGTCTAGGACAGGGAGGCAGCCTGGGTTTAAGGTCAGACAGACTTTACTTAAATCTCGAGTTGGCCATTGTGATCTGGGCTAACTTACTTAACCTTCACTCAGTCAAAAAGCATTTGTGGAGCTCATGGCATAGTTGTTAGAAGCACAGACCCTGGCGTTGGAGGACTGCTTAGGTTTACTTCCTGGCTCTGCTGTGCAACTTACTAAACCCCTCTGTGCCTCACCCAAGACTGTCCTGAGGATTAAAATATGGTACATTGATAGACTGCAGTGGACAGCGTCTGGCATGGAGCAAGTGCTATATAAATGTTTAATAAATAAAGTGATAGAATTAAAGTATGGCAAAAACCTCAATTACTTCTGCACCAACATAATATAGTGATAATAATAAAAATAAGAAAAGATGTTGGTACTCCAATAGTAAGCAAGACAGACGATATTCTTCATATGATAGAGTGAGTCCTCAAAGTTATATCTTTAAAAGACTGAATTAGATATCCAAAACTTTACCATAAAATTAAGTTGTCATTATTTCACTACATTTCTCATGATTATTATTGGATAATTATTTATAAATCTCTGTTTCTTCCATGACCCTTAAAGAAGAGCAAGTCACGTGATGACAGGACCACAATAATTATATATTGAAGGGGATCAAAATATGCCAGTCAAAATATACTATCCCCTGATAAGTGGCTTTGGTCACGTGGATTATTTTGAGTGGAAGGCCACTGAGAATCAACAGAGGCAGAAAGAAGCCTTCTTGGAGCGTCTCCTACCTGACTATGTACAGACACTTCTGAGAAATTCTCTCTCCCGGGGAGAGTTTTATGGCCATGAAGAAGATGGAAAGTGGGTGCTGAGTGGGCACACAAACCTCACAAAAATAAGCCTTAGCTTCCATTGGTTTCCCCATATATTTCCTTCCCACATTATACTGCCTCTAGAAGCTCAAAACTCTTTTCCTTTGTCTTGTCACTTCTCCACAAATTTCTCACCTTTTTGTTAAAGTGATGTATAAGTCCCCAAGTCTGATGGCCCTTTTAGGATTTGTTTGTTTGTTTGTTTGTTTTTGAGATGAAGTCTCACTCTGTCGCCCAGGCTGCAGTACAGTGGCGTGATCTCGGCTCACTGCAACCTCCGCCTCCTGGGTTCAAGCAATTTTCTGTCTCAGCCTCCTGAGTAGCTGGGATTACAGGTGCCCATCACCACGCCAGGCTAATTTTTGTATTTTTAGTAGAGGCGGGGTTTCACCATCTTGGCCAGGCTGGTCTTGAACTCCTGACCTCATGATCTACCCTCCTCAGCCTCCCAAAGTGCTGGGATTGCAGGTGTGAGCCACCGTGCCCGGCTCCCTTTAGGGTTTTCATTTCATTTTGTAAGGACTCCTATAAGCATATGAAAAAACCATTTTTCTCCTGTAGTCTATCTTTTGTTAGTTTAATTTGCAGGACCTCAGAAACTGAACCTAAGAGAGTAGAGGAAACAGGAGTTTCCTCCCCTAGAGTACAATGTATTGATCCTCCCATTTTGAGCACAATCTGTTATTTCAACTTCTCAAGCATCCCATGAGACAGGCGTTGATCTTTGAGTTACAGAAGATAAAGGCCCAGGGTTCTGAGGTGTAGCCCCGGCTCCCAGTCACATGATTTCTAAGCAGGAGAACTGGGATTTGAACCATGGTCTCTCAGATACTAAAGTATCTTTTCCACAGTGTTCTGTTTTACTCTCCTGCTTTCAAAATACCAACTTGGAGTGCCAGTAAAAAGTCTGATATTGAACACAAACAGAATGGCCATTTCAAAGCATTTTGGGAAGTGGAAGGGTTAGAAATCCAGTCACACTCCCGGGAGAAGGGCTGAGAAGTGTTGCTGTGACTGATGGGCCAAGAATCCACCCAAGAGTCTTGTGAAATTAATTTGCAATATGTCTGTGTGTTTTATCACAGCAGCCCTGAAGCCGGGAGTGTGGATGGTGAAGGCAAATGCTCTAGAGTCTTAATTAAACATTGTGTTACCTCCAATCAACAAGAGTCCCAAATCAACCAAGGTTAGTTCAGCTTGATGAGTAAAGCTGCCTTTCTCACTGATCTCTGCAGTCAAAAGGTGCCGGATCAGATATAGCGTCATTACGGTGTGCTGTGGAGAGGTGGAAATACACACTGGAGTGTCAGCGGGTGTGGGCTAGCCACAGTGAGTGACACATGTTCTGAGGTATTACGACGGTCCATTCAGCCAGTAACCTTCCATGTAGATATCAGCTCCCCCTTCTTGAAGAGAAACCAGGAGCCTAGGGATTCTAGACAGTTCGCCCAAGGTCATAAAGCTGGCAGGGGCAGCCCTGGACTTCAAACTTAGGTAGTTTGGCTCCATGAGCTGTGAGAGAAGACCAAAAAGTGCGGTGCTGGCTTTTAAAAAACATCTAATGACAGAAAAGTGAAGATCCTAATATTTGTTGACCATCTGATGTGCTAGGAGTTTTACATATGGTAACCCATTGGTCCTTCCAGCAACCCTACTAATGACTTGTTGTAATTCTTATTTTATAGTTTCAGGAAACCAAGGCTCAGACAAACATAAGGCCCAAAGGAATGCATCTGGGAGAGCCAGGATTGGAAGTCCAGTCTGTTTGCTGCCAAAATCCATTGCTGGTTGAACACTGAGTAAGAAAGTATAACTGTTTAGCTGTTGCCTCACTGCCAGTCATTTTTTAGCGTACTCTTTCATCCTCATTCCAATGCTTTGGATTAAAGATTATGTTTCTTTTATCATAGATGTGAGGAGAAACCATCCTTCCAGCTGGTGACTGCCTTAAGATTCTAATCAATAGCTTAAAATGAACAACGGCAAGAAATAGACTGTGATCAAGTGATCAAGGGATGGAGTCTTAGCTAAATGCAATGTAGATATTGGATGATAGAAACTGCTCTCATATCTTTCAGTATCCAGGAACCCGGAGTTCAGGATTATAGCAGATGAATTCTTTAGCTGGCTTCTTGCTTTGAAGAGGAGGAGGAACCAAAAGAGTTTTAAAATACCTACCGTATACTACTTACCTATCTTCTGAGAAGGATAAATTGACTTCAAAGAACTTAAATAACTAGAAAGATTAACAGCTAGGTCAGAGCCATGGGGTTTATATGAGTTCTTAGTGAAAGATACAGTGGGTGGGGGTGGAGAAAGGCTTGATAACATTGCTTTAAATCCCCTTGGGAAAAAAATGGAATAATAATCCTACCAAAAACTCGGGGTGGTGAAAGAAGATCAACTCCAAGGGAGAAAAATGCCCATGCAATGAACTGAATAGCATCCGTGAGCAGAATGACAATGCACTGATTCAGCATGGGATGGGAAAACCTTTCTGACAGTAATTACGTGTATTGAAGGAGAGAACAGGAGTCCCTAGGTGATGAGTTCTCTCTTCCTGTTGCAAAGGTTTGTGGGCCAAGCATCACCTGGCCTGCAGGCCCGCCGGAGTCTTCTGAAGAAAGGGCTGGGGGCTGTAGTTGATTTTAGCAGGTGCCTACAGCGGGGTACTTGTTTTTATACAGCCTGCAACCTCAGGATGGTTTTATATTTTTTAAATGATTGAAAAAATCAAAGAAGAATGGTATTTCATGACATGCAAAAATTGTATGAAATTCAAATTTCAGTGTCCACAAATAAAATGTTATTGGAGCATTGCCACACTCATTTATTTATGTATTGTCTGTGGCTGCATTTGGGCTACAATGGCAGAACTGAGTAGTTGTGACAGAGACCATATGGCCCACAAAGCTAGAATATTTACTACTATCTGGCCCTTTCCAGAAAAAGTGCCAACTCCTGGCCTAGAAGAACTTGACCCCTTCTATTCCTAGGGCCAGAGTTCAAGACTGATGATTTTTATCTAGACGACTGGAGTTGCCATTCGCTTGTCACCTTGTTACCACTCTTGCTTCCCTAAATAAGTCTCCATTATATCAGGCATAGTAATCTTTGAAAAACCTTATTAAGGTATAATTCACCCATTTTAAGTGTAAAATTCAACATAAATTTAGTGCAACCATCACTGCATTCTAATTTGAGACCATTTCTGTTACCCCAGAAAGATTCTTCTTGCCCATTTATGGTTAATCCCCATTCCCTCCACCCCCACCAGGCCCAGGAAACCACTAATCTACTTTCAATCTCTATATGCTTTTATTTTCTGAACACTTCATTTCACTGAAATCATGCAATACATAGTCAGAGAAATATTTTTAAAACATGAATCAAGATCATGTCACTACGTTGCCTAAAATCCTTCTACAGCTTTCATCAGCACCTAGAATAAAATCTCAATTCTTTACCCTGGCCACAAAGACTCTTGCAATTGCCCCCTCCCTAAGTCTCTACCCATATCACATGCGGCCTTTTCCCTTGTTTACAGCCACAGCGACTTTGCACTGGCCGCTCCTTCTCATTGGAAGGCTTTTCCCCAGGCTTCTTAACGACTCGCTCCTTCCTATTCTTCAGTTATTCTTTCTACTTAAACAAAATCAAAGTCCTCTTGACTTTACATCCCCTACAGCTCCTCCTTCATTTCTCTCTTTCCCTTCACGGCAAAACTCCTCAACGAGTTGTCTCTACTTGATGTCCCAGAGCACCTCCATCTCCTCTCTCTCAAGCCCATTCCCATCAGGCATGACACCAGCATCCCCTCCAGTGCAGCTCTTGTCAAGGCCATGCTGATTCCTACATGGCTAACTCCACTTCTCACTGGGCACAGCAGCACTTGATGCCATTAGCCAATCACTCCCTCCTTGAACCCCTCTCAGCACGTGGCTTCCCCACACCACAGTCTCCTGTTTTCCCTCCTGTTTCATTGGCTGCTCCTGCTCAGCCTCCTTTGCTCATTCCTTGTCTCCTTGGCCTCTCGATGTTGTAGGGCTCACTCCTTGATTATCTTCTCTTTTCTCTCTATACTAGTTCACTTGGGGATCTCATTCTGTCTCATGGTTTTAAATGTTTCCTACAAGTTGTTGAATAGATAGATAGATAAAGTCAGTCATTACTTAATGGTGGAGATACGTTCTGAGAAATGTGTCATTAGGCAATTTCGTCATGCAAACAGCAATAGAGTGTGCTCACACAAACCTAGATGGTATAGCCTACTACACACCTAGGCTATACAGTGTAGCCTATTGATCCTAGGCTACAAACCTGTATAGGACATTACTATACTGAATATTGTACACAATTGTAATGCAGTGGTAAGCATTTGTGTATCTAAACATAGAACAGGCACATGAAAATACAGTATAAAAGATGAAAAATGGAACACCTGTGTAGAAGAACACTTCGTCATGAAAGGAACTTACAGGACTAGAAGTTGCTCTGGGTGTCAGTGAGTGAGCAGTGAGTGAATGTGAAGGCCTAGGAAAGCACTGCATAGTACTGAAGACTTTATAAACACTGTACATTTAGGCTACGCTGAATTTATTGAGAATATTAACCTTACTGTAAATAGTAACCTTAGCTGACAGTAGTTTTTTTCCTTTATAAACAAAAGATTTTTAAACCTTTCGACTCTTTTGTAATACCTTAGCTTAAAACACAAACATTGTACGACAAAAACTTTCTTTATATCCTTATTTTATAATCTTTTTCCTGTTTTTAATTTTTCTTTTTTACTTTTCTTTTCTACTTTTTAAACTTTTCTGTTAAAAACTAGGACACAAACACACACATTAGCCTAGGTTGATGCAAGTTCAGGATCGTCCCTATCACTGTCTTTCACCTCCCCACCTTGTCTTGCTGGAAGGTCTTCAGGGACAATCACATACATGGAGCTGTCACCTCCTATGAAAACAATGCCTTTGTCTAGAATACCTCCTGAAAGACTGATCTGAGACTTTATAGTATTTTTTTTTTTTTTTTGAGATGGAGTCTCGCTCCGTCACCCAGGCTGGAGTGCAGTGGCGTGATCTCGGCTCACTGCAACTGCTGCCTCCCAGGTTCAAGCAATTCTCCTGTCTCAGCCTCCCAAGTAGCTGAGTGGCACCTGCCACCACGCCTGGCTAATTTTTTGTATTTTTAGTAGAGACAGGGTTTCACCTTGTTGGTTAGGCTGGTCTCGAACTCCCGACCCCAGGTGATCCACATGCCTCGGCTTCCCAAATTGCTGGGATTACAGGCATGAGCCACAGTGCCCGGTCAGTAAATTTTTTTTTCATAAGTAGAAGGAGTACACTGTAAAGTAAGTATTGTATAATAAATACGTAAACCAGTATTTATTATCATCAATTATTATGTATTGTACATAATTGCATGTGCTATATTTGTATCCAACTGGTAGTGCAGTAGGCTTGTTTATGCCAGAATCACCATAAATAGATGAGTAATGCATTGTACTGTGACACTGGGATGGCTACAATATCACTAGGTGATAGGAATTTTTCAGCTCCAGTATAATCTTAGGGGGCCGTCGTCCATTGTTGACTGATCCATCATCATGCAGTGCATGACTGCATAAATATGAGTATGGATATAGATATAGACAGAGATATCTTCAGCGCTGAACAGTCTCCTTAACTCCATACTGAAATACCTGCTGGATATTTCCATCAAATATTTCATATGCATTTGAAATTTAACACATAAAAAACAAACTCATGTTCTGCTTGCAAAACCTGACTCTTCCCCAGTCTACCCTATCTCCATGATACCTTCCCTCATTAAGGTACTCAAAAAACTTTGCAATAATCCTATTCTTGTTCTCCTTTCATATCTCACATTCACTCCATCAGTAAATTCTGTCATCTCTGCTCTTAAAAATGTATCCAGATTTCAAACATTTCTCACTTCCTCCGCTACTCTCACTTGGGTCCAATCCTCTCTTGACTCTCATTGAACCGATTATTGCAAATGCAGTGTTGCTCCTAACTAATCTCTTGGCCTCTGCTCTTGCCCCTTCCAGTGTATTCTCAATACAGCAGCCAGAGAAACTCTTTTTAACATAAATCAGATCTTGCTATCTCTCTACTCGAAGCCTTGCAATGACTTCCCTCTTGATTCAGAGTAAAAACAAATAACCTCATATGGCCCATGAGGGCCTTCATGACCTGACCCCTGATACTTCTCAAATCACCTCTCTCATTGTTCTTCCTTCTGCTAACTCCCTTGCCCTGCACTGGCCTGAGGCAGACCTGCCCAGAACCAGAAGATAAACTGCTGGGAATATTTTCATATCTGATGTGGGGATAGGACATGGGACAATTGGATTTTTCCCAAGGGAGACACCTTAAATGTCTTCAGTGAGGAGAAGTCACTGGGTCCTGGGTCAACGGGATGCCCACTCTCATTGTTGGAAGCTGAAATTATTAGAAACAAGAACAAGTTCCCAGAGTATCTGGGATGTAAGGCTATGAATGGGTTTTTGCTGAATTTGTGCAGATGGAAAGAAATTTTTGGGCTTTTTCTCTGTTATACAGTCACCTGAGGCTTGAAGTGGGTAAGTTTTATTGGACAGAAATATGCAGTTGCAGAGTGGATTTACTTACCATAACTGCAAAGTTGTCCATAGGCCTTTGTGATGCTAGACATGGACTTTGCAGCCAGATGGTGGTGTTCTAGAAGAGCAGTGGTTGTCTACCCTGATTCTCAGAGGCTACAGGCAATGTTTCCACAATGAATTGTGTCTGTGAATGTCATTTCCAGCTTGCCCAGGGTAAGCCATCTTTGTCCTTTGATTTACAGAGTAAATTGTGGCAACCTGGATGGGTTTTTGTTTATTTTTGTGTATGTCTGGTTTTCAAGTAGGCTTATGTGCCAGATGCTGATGGTATCCTGCCCTGTGTCCTTCCTCCCTACTTCGGAGTTCGCCTGCAGTTCACAGATAATTCTCAGCATGCTGGCAGCTCTCCACCTTCACTGGCAATGCTTCTGTTTCTCTATCTGAGACTTTTCTCCCCCTGTTTCATCTCTCCACTCTCTGAGTTGTGTTTTCTGGGAATGCTTTCTGAATAAACCACCTACACTCAACACCTCATCTCTATTTTTGTAGACGCCCAAATTAGGGCAGCTTGGTGTGTGGGCATGGGATGGAGTCAAAAGCTGTCACTCACTGAACATTTTCTGTGGGTTAGATCCTTTGCTAAGTACTCTACCGACATCATTCCATATAATGACCTTTCAAGATAGGTATAATTCTCCCCATTTTACAATTGCTTACCATAAAAGGGTTAAGTAACCCTCTCAAGGTTCTTTTTCTCTCATGAAAAAACATTCCTTCCCACTGTACTGACAGTAGAGAGAGGCAAACTTAAATAAGCTTTACTAATTTCCTCTCCCATCAACTCACAGTGTTTTTGATTCACCTATTCTTTCTTCAGCCCACATGGTCTGGGAAGTGGTTTCTCCAAAGGAAGTAACCTGAGACTCAGGGGTAGGTGGTCCTGGTTAAGTTCAAATTGTGACTCTTTCCCTTCTTAGTGTCTGACCTTGAGCAGATTTCTTTATGTTTCTGAGCCTCAATTTCCCCGTGTATAAAATGGGAATTACGATGACTTAAAATTGTAGTGATTGAATAACACTTTAATTAGGTTGGGCATGGTGGCTCACGCCTGTAATCCCAACACTTTGGAATGCCAAGGCAGGCGGATCACTTTGAGACCAGCCTGGCCAACACGGTGAGACCCTGTCTCTACTAAAAATACAAAAATTAGCCTGGAGTGGTGGTGTGCACCTGTAATCCCAGCTACTTGGGAGGCTGAGGCAGGAAAATTGTTTGAACCCAGGAGGTGGAGGTTGTAGTGAGCCAAGATTGCACCACTGCACCACAGCCTGGGTAACAGTATGAGACTCTGTCTCAAAAAGTAAATTAAAATAACACTTTAAAAGACTTTGATTAAACCTGTGTAGTGGCTGGTACCAAGGAGGTGTTCAATTCCCATCGTGTTGTCTTTGCAGCTATGGGTTTTAGTTTGTATTTGATTATTTTCTTCCTCTTGGTCTTTATGCCATCAATTATCTATTTTCTTTCTTTTGTCTTTATTCTTTCCCTCTCAACACTTCTTTTCTCACATTTTATAAATATACTGAAGCCTCCCCTATCATTTCCTCCTGCAACCGATAACAAACTCTCCTTACTTGTCATTGTTTTCATCAACACTTGGACCCTCATTTTTCCTGCAGCTCTTTGCCTTTCTTTTAAAAGAGCTCCTCAACTTTACCTATATTACATAAATTCAGCGGCCTCTTTCCCATCCATATCCTGCCTTACCTCAACATCTTGGTATTACTCTATATGATGGCCACCCCCTCTCATTTCTCCCCTTTTAATTCCATGACCCTCTTCTCGTCATTTCTATCTACATTGATCATGGTTTCTGGGCCGCTCTTTACATTTTCCGCTTCCTCTGCATAGCTTTCAAGGTAGATCTTTCCCAAAGTTCATGCTTTTTCAAGCTTTGCTTTTTTATCACAGAGCTCCTTGGGTGGTGAGCTCACTCGTGCCATGATTTCATCCTAGTTACTTTTCTGTTTTCTAAAGCTATGCAGCAGGCTTCCTTCCTCCCTGGCTTTCTGTTGGGTTCAGACAACAGTAGGTACCAGTAGAGGATCAGAAGAGGGAAAGAGAGTGAGGTTGCAGTCTTTATTCCCTTAGCTCCCTCCCTGCTGGTTCACTACCAGATTGCCCAAGGTCATAGTCCCTATCACATGGCTCCATCTGGGTTCTGGCCTTTGCAGGGCAGTTGCTAGCTTTGCAGGACTGTACCATGCCAATCTGATTTAACTAAACTATCACCAAATCTTTGTAAGCAAACCCTTTATTAAAATCTCCTCCACTTGCCTGTGTATGACTTTCTTATTTTTCCACTTGGATCTTAAATGAGACAACCACACATTATATAACCCCTGGAGAAGCATGCAGGAAAGGAACTTGAGTGAGAAAACTTAGGTAAATTAAATGAATATAAACATATTTATTCCCTGCTTAGCAAGCAAGGACTTTTATTCAAAATAAAAGATTCTAATGGATTAGTAGCTAAGAATAAAGGCTCTGGAGTCAGACTTCCTGGTCTGAATCCTGGCTGTGCTATTTACTAGCTATGTGACCCTGGACAAGTGACTAAATTCTCTATACTTCAGTGTCCCTATCTATAAAGTGGGGATGATAATAGTTCTGAGTGCCAAGATTTATTGTGAAGACTAAATGAGATGATTCATAGGGAATACTAAATAAAATGTCTGGCACATGTACGTGCTCAGTAAATCTTAGCTATTATTCTTATGTCTAACAGAATTGAGTTTGGGAGAGGCTGATAAAGGCTAGGTCCAGAGATTAAGCAATCACCCTTATTAGCTGGAGGGAGGTTTCTGAGTTCTAATATATGCTTCATTAGTCCCTAAAGACAATACCAAGTTCATGCTAACTTTGAGAATGCCCTAGTTACCTAGTGTGACAGACAGGTTTTAAGATGGTCTCAATTATATCTTGTGTAGTAACACCCTCCCCTTGAGCACAGGCAAATCTGTGAATTGCTGCTAATCAATAAAATATGGCAAAGGTAATGGGTTGTTAGTTTTATGATATGTTACATAAGATTGCAACTTTCATCTTGCCAGCAGGCTCTCCCTTGCTCATTTTGATGAAGCAAGCGCTATATTGTGAACTGACCTATGGAGAAGGCTATGTGACAAGGAACTGAGAGCAATCTTTGCCCAACAGCCAGCAAAAAAACTGATGTCCTCAGTCTAACAGCCCTCAAAGAGCTGAATTGTTCCTATTGTGAGACAAGAAGTGGATTCTTCCCCAGTTGAGCCTCAGGTAAGACCACAGCTCCAGCTAACACCTTGATTGAATTTGTAAGACCCTAAAGCAGAGGACCCAGTTAAGTTGTTCTTAGATTCCTGGTCAGCAGAGACTATGAGATAATAAATTTGTATTGTTTTTAGTCACTAAGTTTGTGGCAATATTTGTGTAGCAATAGATAACACACCTAAAATGTAGCTGCATTTACTCATTGTTTCATTCTTTAGCACTTACAGTCACCATGATAGTTTCTGAGGACAAAGATTAGTAAGACTCAGTGTCTATCCTCAGACAACTCACAGAATAGTGGTGGTAGTCATGGAAGTAATGAAGATAGACACTGAAATCACTGAGAAAATCATGAAAATACAAATACTATAGTGGATGTCTGTACAGGATACAGTCAAGGCAAAGGGAAGAATGGTTTGTTCTACCTGGAGGATGAAAGACTCAGGAAGGACTTTCGTGAGGAAATGATGTCTTAGCAAGTCTTGTGAGTGAGTGTTTCATTGGCAAAAGAAACAATGTGACCGAGATATAGCAAGCATTATAAAACTGGGTGTGTCTGGGGAGTTGCAGGCCTTCCTTTATGGAGTAGAACACAGAGCATATGTATCGTGGAGGGTGCACTGGTGAATAGGTAAGGAACATGACACTTAGCTGGACAGGTAAGAGTGAGCATGAAAGTGGCTGATCGTTGAGGACTGTGTGTGCTAAAGAAAAAAATTTTAAAAGTTAAATGTTAGGTGATGTCGAAGAGCCCTGAAATGTATAAACAGTAAAAGGACATGATTGGATTTCTGTTTCTTCAAGATGACTGTGTCACAAACACTGTAGAGGATGAAGTGGAAGGAAAGAGACCAGAGTCAAACAGACCATTATAGACCAGGAAGGGAGAAAGTGTGGCAAAAAGAGGACCCTCCTTGGAAAGAGTCACAAGGTAGAAATCATGGGCTGTGCAGGTGAAGAAGGTGGGTAATCGAGGTTGATGCTGAAGCCCGTGGATTGGGTGGCTATGTTGACTGGTGCTGCAAGTCCCCGAAATGGGACCATGGGAGGCAGTGGGATTGTAGGGAGTGGAAGCAGGAGGGTAGGGCATGAGACTTTGTGGTGATGGCATTAGTTACCAATAAAAAAGACAGTATGATTCTTTCTTCTAATGAGAGGAACTGAGACTAGGCAGCTGGGAGAATCTTGTCAGTCTCTAGATATAAGAGAAGTAGTTTCTTTGAAAGGAAAACTTCAAAATTGAATTCTGAGACCCATGATCAGGATGGGAGGCAGAAGTCAGAAGAGAGGGTGCAGTTTCAGACCGTGGATCTGGGAAGAGATTTCCTCACTGCAGCGTGATCTGCTTAAGGACAGAAAGTTCCAAAGAGCCCTAATATACCTTCAAGGCCTCATCTGCCTGGATAAGTCTCGTTCTTGCTTTCTGCATTCCAAGTACACTGCCTTCTTACTATACCTGGAATGCTCCCTGTTTACCCAGGTCATAAAGCCCACTGAGTTGCTTGCCAGAGGCATTGGAGACCATAAGAACAAGAATGTAAAAATGCAACTTTGCTTTGAACAGAACTTCTAAACTAAGCCTGTCTCATGCCTCTTTGCACATCCTCTTCCCAGTGTCTGGCAGGCCTGTCTTCTCCACTTCCTTCTTCATTTTTGGCTTTGTGAAGTCATCCTTAAATATTCCATTCATACCTCATGCCCTGCACGAAGAATTTTCTACACCTCTAATATGAGCCAGTATCATGCTTTGTTTCCACAGAATGCTTGATTATCTCATTCATCATGCTTCTCACAGAACTGAAACGATCTTAAGGCCAATACCACATTAAATTGTGAAATACTGCATCTCCGATGCTTGGTATATGGTAGATATCCAATTAATATTACTGAAATACATGTTTCTTGAAGTGAACTGAATAGAATAAAGAAAACAACAATTGTAATCAATATCCAAATGTTTAAGGAGAGAGAGTTGGCAAACTGGCCTATGAAGGGATTATACCCACCAATGGTCCAATTGATAATAGAGAAAAGGACATGTTCTTGTTTGCTGCATTTGAAATGTGTACCACTAGTAGATAACTCTTGCCAACACTTTATGCTATTAAACTGCTGCCACATATATATTTGTAACTCCAGTGACTCCCAGGGGGATTTCTGGTTCCCTTATTTTATTCCCTGGGCAACAACTACACTTGGGTTAGACGTAGTCATCACTCAGTACTAACAAGGAAATCTATAGGATTAATCATTGTATTCTTGTAGTGAGCAAAGCTATATATTCAACACATTTCCTCATGCTGGGCATTCATGAAGACTACATTTCCCAGCCTCCCTTGCAGATTGTCCCATACCATGTGACTGAGTTTAAGCAATGAGTTTGTGAGTGGGAATGATGAGTCACTTTGAGTCCAAGGCAGGAAGATGTAGGTATGGTTTTTCTAGATCCTCTCCTCCTGGCACTGTGGCTGGAAGTGAAGGACTCCAGCTCTTCAGCAGCCCAAATCCTTGCGTCACTCTTTGAAATTCAGACAATGTACACTGGACTGTGATTTGAGCAAGAAATAAATATTTGTTGCGTTAGGCCACTGATATTTAGAGCTTTTCTGTTAGCAACAGTCAGTGTTATTTATGATAAATAATACAACCTCATAAAAGTTGTTTTGAAGCAAATAACATTCCTCCACATAATCACTGAAATGTCTATTTATTAATAAGTGGTGCAGTATTTATTTAAGATAGAACATAAAAAATCAGGTAAGAATTATTTGCATAATATATATGGAAATCAACCTATTAAAGTTGTTCAAATATTGGACAGAGCCAGAATATAAATTACACATACAGTTTAAAAATTACAGGAAATCATATTATAAAGAGCACTAAAGGCCACTTGTGGAATAGTTGTGTTCCCCTGTAAGCCAGAATGTGAAGAAAGCCTACTCGTAGCACAGAGACAAACCCAGGGAGCAAGGCACCAGAATTCTATGCCATAAAAAGGGGTTAAAAAATACAATCCAAAATCAAATACAATGGATTCATGTCACTGGGAACCACAATTTGTTCTTCAAAGACTGGTGTTTTCCATCACTGCTACATTAGAAAAAGGAGGAAAAAAAATAGCCATATCCTATCTGAAGCAAGGCAGAGATCATTTTTCTCTTTAAAACAAGGAAGGACTAACAAATCTGATGAAGTCCACCTGTCTTTCTAAGATGATTTTTCAGGATGGGACAGAGCTGACCTCCCCTCTCTGACAGCGAATCTCTGATCCTTGGCAAAATGGCTGCCCCAAATCTTGCAGCGCGGCCACCACCTGGACTCTTAACCCTCAGGGGAACTGTGGGAGTGGGAACTGCCGCCTCCTTGGAAAAGGATTCAGAGGGGTATAGAAGGGCCCAATTACCAGATCAGGCTGGCTTCCATGGGAAACCTTGATCTTTTAATACTGAGAAAGAGAGACACAACTGTTCTGAGCTTTTGGCCTCCCAGAGAATGCTCTTAAAGACTCACCTGTTTCTGCAGAATTTCAGAGCTCAGAAATAAAGGTACAGTCTAGAGACAAAAGACCAGAGTCAGGAGAGATGTGGAGATATTTGAACTTGTTTGGTTAAAAACAATGACAGGAGCTCCTTGGGGGCAGAGAACAAGGGGCGCTTGTGGATGATCTGCAGCCACACCAAGCCCCGAGAGCCAATGGATGCCAATGTGAACCAGGTGAATAATTTATGCGGTATTATTTTCTGCCACTGACAGCTGGATTGTGAAGCCACTCAAAGGACCTGCTGAACAGCCAAGAGGAACAGCTGACCCAGGCATCACTCTACTCTCCAGGGAACTCATGGGTCTGTGATCATTTTACTGTAAAGCTGAGTGGACGTAGAAGGCCGAAGCATTGTGGAGGAGCTAGGGCCTGATTTGAGAGGAAGCAGCGGGAAGGAGAAGGAGCTTTCCAGGTACACGGGCTTTGGTTAAATATGCAGCTCTACTTCTTACCATGTGTGACCTTTGATAAGGTCTTTTCTTCAGTTTCCTCATCTATAAGATGGAGACAGTAACATCTCCCTCATGGGGTTCCGATGAGGATTGCATGAACTTGAGAGAGAGCTATCATGTCACAGGCAACTCATAAGGAGCGCTTAGGATAGGTTTCTCTCCCTTTCCCTGACCTCACTTTTGTGGGCAGAGGAAGAGAAGGGAACATTAAAATAAAATATGCTCTCTTTTTTTTTTATTACTCTTAGGTATCAAATTGCAGTCCATTTGATAAGTCTAAGAGGAATTACAAATACATTCCTGAGCACTGAGCTGGGCTTCTGACTACCTAATTGTAAGCCATTCTCAGGTTATTTGTATATACAGCCCATTATTGGCTGTGTCAGAAAATATCATTATTTCCCTTGAAGCTTATTTTAAGCCCATAACAGTGCTATCTGGAGGATGAAGGCTTAGGTAGAATGACAAACTTTAAAATTACTGGGCAAACTATGGTTGTCCTAGAACTTGACCATCCTTCTTTCTGAATATTTCTTAGGAGCTTTCACTTCAGCCTGACTCAGGAGAACTGAAACATCTTACCACAGGGATTCACAAGGACTGCTGGGGAGCCCTGCCAAATTCTGGCAGATTTATCCCGAGAACAATGTAAGTGGAAAGTAACAATGAAGATGCTCATTTGAGTCAACAGAGGCCTGTTTACTTCCTAAAATAATCTCCTAGTTACATAACCATGTCCTAAGTTGAGTCCTGTTTGTTTCTTTGTAGCTTTTGGTGAAGGCCCTAGAGTATCTGCTTGTGGCCTGACAACATGGGGATTCCCTGGGACAAGGTAAGAGGACCCAAGCTGTGTTCAAATGAGACCCAGAGATCGCAGTGCAAAGGGACACCTTTGGTAAAACTGGCCACTTTGGGTCATATAGATCCCAAAAGAAATCATGCCCGACCTCCTAACATCAAAACCATAGGGATTTATCAAGGAGAAACCCTGTTTAATTGGTCTATAAATGAGGATACAACCTAAGGCATGACTGGAGCTGAATGAGTCCAAGTGATGGGCTAAAAAGGTAAACCAGTCCAAACATGGCAGGACCAAGAAGGAACAAGGTAGGAGAGGGCAGAGGGGTGGAGGGCAGAGAGGTGGAGGGTAGGAATGCCTGCATGGCAGTGGGATTGTTCTTCTTCATTCCCTATCTCAACCGCACCCTGCATCAGTGGTTTTTGCTAGGCCTTTTGAAGACAGCAGGAATCTGGGAGAAGGAACATCATCATCTTTCACAGCATGGAAACATCAATCTTATTCCAGAGAAGGGAAGAAGTCCCCAAAGGCATGTCTGGTTTAACAGTTTCTCAAGTGGGCCAGGAAGTTCTTATTCATGTTCTGGGCTCAATAGTGATGCTTTGATTTCACTTGCTATTTTACTTTTAGTTTTGTCTCTAACATCTGGAGTGAGGATCAGAAGACCGGAGTTCCAGATTTATTCTGTGACTCAATCACTTCTTCAATCACTGAGGGATGTGGTGTGATGTTCTTTGCTCTGAGCTTCTGCTTCTTGATCTAAAAAGACAGGTGGTTGTTCTGGGTGATCAAAAGCTCTTCTTGCTCTGTGTATCTTCGAATCCATGAAATTACATCTCCTTGCATCTATGATAACACATCAAAATACGAATCACAATTTTCTTACAGGGTTGCTGAGGTTAAAGCTGTGAAAGCCTGGGAACAAATCTCCCCAGGGAGGGTTTAAGCAAGCATTAACTCTTTATTCTGCAAGCTCCCCCATTCATTGCTAGGGTGTTGCCTGATAGCCACCATGCACAGTTGACTTTCCTTGGGAAATCATGAGTCTTTTATTCTTGCTATTTGACTTTATCTCCTACACATCATCCAGATGGCGCAACCTCTGGTACTATACATCCAATGGAATTGCCACAACTCAGCCACTGAGATCCAACATTCCTGCCTCTCTTCATTCCAATATTCCTTCTCTTCCTTATTGTGGTAGACAAGAGTAAGCATTTTTATTTGCAGAGATGTACTTACTTAAAAAGCAATCGGAAAAGCATTTGATTTAATAATTAGGATTGTATCTCCACCATTCATTTTTCTGAAAAAAAAATTTTTTGGTGTAAATTTAAAGTTCATAAGTAACACCAAAGACTGAGACAATGAAGTCCATGCATACTGTAAAAAAATAACATAAATAACAGTCCCTAGTATGCATCAGTCATTGTACTAGGGGCTTTGTGTGTACATTGATTGTCTCATTTGAAAATCAAAACATGGCAGAAGAGTCAAATGCTTTTGAATGTGCTGAAACTCAAATTTTCTTCAAGGTCATCTCTGTATGCTTCCTGTCTCTTCTACACTGCCATTATTGGCTTCTAAAACCACTAAAGCTAGGCAGATAGCCTGGTCCTAACACGTTCTAAACTGGGCATTGGTGAGGGGCTGCCTGCCGACTTGTTTAGGGGTCAGTTGGCACAGTTTGGGATGGTATAATATCAGCAACAATAGCATTGGGTTAATTTGAATATAAACAACTTAGACTTAAAAAGTTCATCCTGAAAAACAAGCCTTCAAGGACAAGTGAGGACATGAAGCAAATTCCTAAGGATGCCTGGGGTTCAGGAAGCAAAGAAGAATCTTTGGTTATTCATGAAAACCAAATACCAGCTATGTGGCATTTTCTGGGGAAGCACAGGGGTTGGGGAATCCTGGGGTGTGTTTGGCAGCACTGTCCAAAGTACAGTTGACTTCTTAGGCTGCTGAACAAACTTCTTCTCTTGCCCCAGGAGAATTTGATCTGCAGGTTCCCACAAGTAGAGTAACATCTTTCTCTTGAAATAGGTGCTGTGTCATAGTCTGTATCATAAACTTCTCTTGGTCAACATGATGAAATGAAAGTAGCTCAGCTCCTTGCCTGATCTCAATCTTAGTAGGGCTTAGGAGAGAAGAAGAAAGCTGGTTTCTCCAACAATCTTCCTCAGATTCCCTAGAATCCCCCTTTTTTGCACAGCGTCTCTGGAGCTACGAAATTCAAAGCATTGAATCCGAACTCGAAGTCCCCATTCAACCCACTCAGTCTTGATTGGGCCGATTGGATCATTGCCATTTTGATGTAGAATCTTTGCTCTCATTTTCATGTTCAATTTCCTATGGTTTCCAAGCTAGGAAGCTTTTCTGTCTGTATAGAGTTGTTTGCAGGGATGAAATCAGGTATTTTATTTTCCTGGTAGACGTAGTTTGAAGGGACCTCTGATACTTGAGACCTCTAGATTACTAGCATTTTGATGGCAGAAACTGTGGTTTTCTTATCTCTGAATTTCCAGTGCACTGCACAGTTCTGGGCATATATTGGTGCTTAATAAATCTTGTTAAATGAATAAACAAATGACTTTTTCTTTATTATACTCCCATTACAGTAGCATGGAATTATGAGACCGATTTTGTCAAATTATGAGTAGGTCGGGTTATATTAGGTTTTTCTACAGGAAATTATTCTTTCAAATTAGTGTCTAGGAATTACCTTGCACAAAATAGACACAGGATGCATAATTGTTGATTAATTAGTTCATCTTAACCTATACACCTTGGGGTTATCTAGTTATGTTTTCGTGAAAACTAGGGCTTTGTAATATCAGTGTCATGTCTAATAAGCTTAAACTCCCAGTTCTAAAAACAAAGTTATTCAATAGCACTTTCTCAATTTGATGTGTTTTTCTTTTCCTGTAATAATTTTTTTCCTTAAACTTTTGATATTTGCTTTTGTGCTGATATTTGATAGTCAAAACTCACTTGATCTCCAGTACTTTTCTCAGCCCAATAGGATCATGTTTCACCTAACATTTGTGAAGCTGATTTATCTCATTCATTTTGATCTTGCTAAAACGTGACATTTACAATTTTTCATGTCCCACTGTGACCCAAAAAGACCAAATACATACATAAGATCATAATTTTACCTGATCATATCATTCCTAGTTTTGATGATGGAATTATTTTGTTAACATTTCATGGAGTTCTGCTGAAATGACTGCAATTTCTTGGGCAAGTTTCAGAACGACTAGCATATCTGTGGTCATGTAATCCTGGGTCATGTTATTAACCAGTTCCATTGGATCATCATGCTGTTCCTTTGTCTGACAAAAGGATCTTTGTGAAAGCACACACAGTTTCTTCCCATCACTCACATTCAATTCCAGACCCTGAATTTCTGCTTGCTCACTGTGAGCCATGTTGCTGAGATTGTCGATGCATAGGCAACTTGAGCAGGTTTGGTTTGCCTTTCTGGAATGTATTTTTTGGGGAACAAAAGGAGAATATCAAAGCAGAGTTATTCCAGAAGATCATTTTTCTCTTTTCCTTTTCGTTTTCTTAAATGGGGAAAAAACAGTTCTTAAGGTTCTTATTATTTATTCATTCATAAAACACGTATTTTGTCTATGTCTATATTGATAAAGACAACTTACTAGATGTTAGACTATCAATACTTCCCTACTACTGATCAGTACAAACCCAATCTCTGCTCTCCTGGTCTTATGTTTAGGAAATAATACAAGCTCCAATTCTTTCTAGGTTATTAAAAGAACCTAAGGTAGTTCCTCCAATTTTGGATCAATGGTAAATACTTTAAGCTAGAACTCCATTGAGTTGCTGGAAAGTGCATCTATTCGTAAAATACTTAAGATAGCAAGTTCTTCAAGAATATTAGTAAGTTAAAAATTAATTGGTGCATATGTGGAGTGTGACTCACTCTCCTTTTTTGTTGGTTTCCAGTAACTCGGGTACATAAAGAAGAACTTTATGTACATAGTAACATGTTGGACGTTAGGCAGGTGATCATCTCAAGTGAAAGATTCCAGGAAGATCAGGATTCAACAATCACGCCCTCAGGAAGGGGCATAGGGTTTCTTAGGCTGTAATCCCCAGTGGCACTTTCAGGCATATTGAAGGAGTGGGGGAAAGGCCCAAATCACCCATGCCCTTTGTCCTTCAGATTGCCAGCACGTCAAATGGAAACCCATAGGGGACAGGCTTCATGTCTGATGCATTGAGAATTCTGGTGTATTTTCTATCTCAGACTTCAAGGTCTACACCCATCGATGTGTGGGGTTCTCAATGAAAAACAGCCTTCTGCCACTCACAATGTCTGCCCTTGTCCTGGGACTTAGGGCTTTGGCTGTAAGTTCCTAAAGTCAGGGGTCAAGCTCTAATCACTACTGTATTCTGAGCTTTTTGTACAGTACCTGTTGACATGTGAGTTGAAAGGAACCTATCTCTGAGGAAGGGACTCCTCTCTCCAACATAGTGCCGGACTCTTGTATTAGGAAGTGATGAAACCATCAACCAAATGTCTGCCATAGCTACTGTGGCTCTTGACAAGACTGTGAGGGAGAATAGCAGTGTCAGCTGAATACAGACATTTGTTTAGGTCATCTGAATTATCTTGATTGTCACCATGGCAACTATCCACAACCAGTGTCTAGGTGTGTGAGAAGACTGATACAATAATACTGTGGTGTGGTCATTTAGCTAATTCATTCTAAGCCTAACAGAAACCTTTTCCATCAAAGTTTTTCAGAGCATAACAACATCTCATAAGAGGCCAGAGGATGGCTTGTGCTTAATATCACACCTGTAGAGTAGGGCAGTGCTTCCCAGGCTGTCTGCTTACATTTTAGCTTGTCTTGTGATTACATGTGGTTTTAGTACTTTCATTTTAAAAATCTGGGTTGGTTCCATACATTTGGAAAAGTAAAATTGGATGGTTCTGGAAATGTTGCCTGGTTGCACATCAGTAAATGTAGCTTGCTTGTATTATTTTTTTTCTAGATCTAAAATGCAATGCATCAAGCAAGCATGTTTAGCAATAAAAGTGGGAATCCCCCTCCTGCTGGATAAACTGAGTGCTTTCCACACGACACAAAGTCATATATCTTGACACAATCTCTAGGATGCATTATATAAATGGAAGAGTGGTGTGGTGAGGGGAAATAAGGGCAGGGAGAGAGTGAGCAGACCTGACTTCTGAGTCCTGGTTCTCTATGGGACAACTGAGTGAATCTGGGTGTGTCACTTTACCTC
This sequence comes from Macaca nemestrina, assembly GCF_043159975.1. Taxonomy (NCBI): domain Eukaryota; kingdom Metazoa; phylum Chordata; class Mammalia; order Primates; family Cercopithecidae; genus Macaca; species Macaca nemestrina. Next base: position 13,186,478 of record NC_092132.1, on the reverse strand, counting down.
AGCCTAAGAGTCTTCATTTATAAAATGGACTAGATAATTTCTGTGTGCCTTCTAGACTTTAATTTCTATTTTAGATGGATATTTTGTACTTCAGTATCATAGGAAGAAATGGGAGTTGAAACTTCATTTTAAAGGCACTGAACTTAGCTCCTGTCCAGAAGGGCACTTCACTTCTGATAAATTCCATTGTCCTCGGCTACCTAAATTGGAAACTGTTTTAACTGTGTGTGTGTGTGTTTCTCCCTGCTAATTCGTAACTCATCAGAAATGCTACTCTTGGGATTACCACCACTTTTTACAGATAAGGAAACTGATGCATGATACTAAATAACATCAGACCAAGTGAGGTCTTTTTGAGAGCTTTAAAAAGGTTTTGCCACTTTTCTCTTCAATATTTGTTTAAATTCTTTGTTTTAGAGACACAATGACTATCTCATTCCTTTCCTAATGTTAGCTCAGTAGGCAGCCCCACTGATACGCCACGCGGTTTTGTTGAGAAAATTATTTTCTGCTTTCAAAAACAGCTGATTGCTGGAGTGTTTTACACAAGAGGGCAGTGATCCTAGAAATAACTTAAACTACTTTCTCTGCTTACCAAACCAAAACCCAAACCAGCCAACCAAACAGACAAATAGCATGGCTCATCAGTAATTTCTCCCTGTACCGGTTCAATCGTGATTAAAAGTTAAGAACAGCAGATAAATGTGTATCCTAGAAGAGATTAGCGGAACCATTTATATAGTGTAAGGTCATGCAAACCATGCTGAAAAGGAAGCACTTTGTTGTGGTGACATGGGGAGGAAGAGGCTGTGGGAAGCCCCTGCCTGGGTGGGGCCACCACACACACGCATGCATTTGATGCAGCCATTGGTGTCCCCGTCGGTAAGCGCTGGGTGTGAGAGTAAGTGAACTATACAAAGTCTGTCTACATTACAAGTGGGGTCAGCCAGTGACCTCTTTCAAATGGGCTTGTTGGAAGGGGTCCATACTGAATCAGAAATCCCATCCCCTGTGGATGACAGAGGCATGGATCCGCTGGGCGTGAAGGGGTCCGTGTCTGTGTCCGTCTCACCCTCGGCGAGATACCGCTTCTCCCTCATCCAGCTCGACCCCCCATTGGGCCCAAACACATAATCATCTCTGTCCTGGGAGATGCTGAAGCCACTTGGAGACCTCTCCAGCTCCTCGTGGTTGACCGACATCAGGGACAGAGGTGTGTCGCTGTCCCGCGTGATGCTACGTCTCTGCTGGGGGGAGATTCGGTCAGAATAGGGGCCCTGCAGGTCAGCCTGGGAGTGGCAGCTCACTCGGGAGTCGAGAAGAGTCAGGATAGGAAGAACCGTGGGCCTCTCTGCATACGTTGTTGCCGAGGAAGGAGGAGCTGCCTGAACCTTTCCAGTACTGGGTCCCCCTCGGGGCAGGTTCACAGGGTCATGTGCAAAAAACCCATAGGGGCTGACTTTGTCAATGGGCACCTGGTGGAAGCTGTAGGGCGGTTCCGGGGGGCCTGTCTCAGAATAGTTGCAGATGATGGTTTTCAAATCAGAATACCTGTTGTCCTCTTTCTTCTCTGCCTCAGCTGGCGAGGAAGTGCCCTTGGTTGGGTAATACTCCGTGACCTGCACCTGCAACCGTTCCATATGTTGCATGTGCATATCCACGAGGAAGTCCAGCTTCTTCCCCATGTCCTGAACCTGGAAAATCAAAGGATCTGTGAGTTACCACTTTCTCTGAGGGTGGGGATCATTGCTGTTGGTTGGGAGGAAATATTCTTTTTTTTTTTTTTTTTTTAAGGTGGAGTCTCAGTCTGTTGCCCAGGCTGGAGTGCAGCGGCGCAATCTTGGCTCACTGCAACCTCCATATCCTGGGTTCACGCAATTTTCTGCCTCAGCCTCCCAAGAAGCTGGGATTACAGGCGCCCGCCACCATGCCAGGCTAATTATTGTATTATTGGTAGAGATGGGGTTTCACCATCTTGGCTAGGCTGGTCTTGAACTGACCTTGTGATCCACCCGCCTCGGGCTCCCAAAGTGCTGGGATTACAGGCATGAGCCACTGTGCCTGGCCGGGAGGAAATATTCTAATACTGTATTTACTTTTCAGAAGGGAACAGAATTCTTGCAACTCTTAATAAGAAGAGCAGCTAATAATTTATTTTGTGCCTCCTACTTGCAAGCCTTGCATACCATGTATTAGTGCTAATCTAGAGAAAACCTAGGCAAGGGCTTTCTAGGAAGCAAAGGCGGAAAGCAGAGAGATGCTTCGAAGTGTTACAGGCCTGCTGTGTCCCTTAGAGGAGGAAGTGGCCTTCCTAACGTTGCCTGGGTCAAGGAGCGAGAGTTCTCAATTTATGAACATTTCCTTAGACAGAAGCATGTGGATTGTTAGTCTATGTTTCTCCTACATGGTGATTTAAGCTGTAAAAATACAAGGGCAGTGGTTAGTAAGAACTGAGCGTCTCAGAACTGAAGACCCTACCCAGCGGCTTGCTCTTGCCTGCCTAAATTGTGAATGACTATACATGAGTGTATGTGCATAGATGTGTGATGTTCTTGCTTTGACAATTCACGACTCACCAGGAAACGCTGTCGTCAGGTGTGTCATCCCATTTTACAGGTAAGGATACGAGCACCGTGATCGGCAGATGCTAGGATGGCATCTGAGTCTCAAGAATAACTGACCCTTTTAGAAAAGTTACGATTTGACTCTGTCTTATGCGCTTTATTGACTCACGTGAATTTTACGACAGTCCTCCAAGATGGATACTATTATTATCTCTATTTCACAGGCAAGAGAACAGAGACACAGAGAAATCATGTACAGCGGAAATTATAAATTTTTAAATGAAAACAAAATTATTGACTTAACAAAAAGGAATAATTCAGATTTGCTCCTACCTCTCCTGCACGGGTCCCATTTAGGATTTTGAATAAAACAAAAGGATTAATCTCATCCTTGAAAACCTGGCAGTACCATTTATCTAATGTAGAGTTAGGCAGATGATGCTAGATTATGAGTTCTTTGCTATGAAAGCAAGAGTGAGCTGCATGGTGCTGTGAGTGAGCGGGTTTCTCGTTCCACCTTGAACGGATCTCACCTGTAGCCTGCCCTCCTCCTGGCCTCTTCAAACAGACCACCACTGGCCCGGACATTGAGAAAAGGGGGACACACAACATGCAGGGGCAGGTCACTAACATTTCCTAAGGGGTCACCATGAAATGCATGATAACTGTAGCTATCATCAAGTGTTCACTGTGTGCCCGCTAATATTATGGGTAATTTTCATGTATCAACTCAATCCTCACAGCAACCTAATAGGGTATTATAATCCCCATACTACAGATGAGGAAAACTGAAGCTCAGAACAATTAATTAACTTGCATGCGATCACTCAGTAAATGCTGAATCAATGATTTAATTTCCACATCTTTTTTGAATGGTAGGTAGTACTACTCAAGTGTCTTATTTCCCTTTGGAAAACAATGGTGGAGACCGGGCACAGTGGCTCATACCTGTAATCCCAGCACTTTGGGAGGCCGAGGCGGGCAGATTACCTGAGGTCAGGAGTTTAAGACCAGCCTGGCCAACATGGCGAAACCCCATCTCTACTAAAAATAACAAAAATTAGCGGGGCATGGTGGCGGGCACCTGTAATCTCAACTCCTCAGCAGGCTGAGGCAGGAGAATCGCTTGAACCCGGGAGACAAAGGTTGCAGTGAGTCAAGATCATGCCATTGCACTCCAGCCTGGGCAACAGAGTGAAACTTCATTAAAAAAAAAAAGAGAGAGAAAGAAAGAAAAAGAAAGAAAGAAAGAAGGAAGGAGGGAAGGAAGGAAGGAAGGAAAGAAAGGGTATTTGAAAATAAATTTTACAGATCTGGTTTTTGGTGAGATGAAGAAAACACTCACCTGTCTTTCAACTTTTACAAACTTCCCCATCATGCTTTGGTCTTCAATTTCTGATGTGGATGGTCTGGCTACATATGGTTCATTCCTAAGAAGAAGCGAACACTTCTGTAAGATCATTATACCTATTTTTGCTATGCAACGTCATTTTGGCTAGGCAGCCCATGGCCAACAGAGCCATTGCTCCCACCCTCACACTTGTGTGGCATAAGAGCACCATTCAACTCTGGAGGCATATGTGAGTCGGAAAGTCAGAGTTTTTCTGCATTCAACACTGGTATCTCATGTTTACCTCTGCTGTAGGAAAATTTGAAGCTAAATATCAAGCTGCTATTAAGGAGGCTTTGCTTTGTGTTAAAGATGATAAAGCACCTAACAGTACCTAGAGTATCTAGTTCCTTTAAATTAAATTCCTTAGCCTTTCAGTCTTAGATTTGAGATCTGAGACTTTCACTCTGACTGTGTGTGTGCAGGTGGAGATGGAGTCATCTAATGCCTGAAATTACTTACAGTGAGTATAAATATTTCATCTGGCCAATTTTAATAAGAATGAAAAATCTCAAATCTTGAACATGATGCAAAAGATGACACTGGCGAGGAATGGAATTGAAATATGTGCTGAATTTGATTTTTGGTTATCCACAGTATCTGACTAAATTCTGGTTAGTTTCTACATTTTTATGTTTTTTACAGATCAGAACTTTCAGAGAGTCTAGCTATTTGCCAGAAACCATTTATGCTAGGCACTTTCTCAATAGTTGATTTATCTCTCTCATAGGTTACTAAATCCTGCTTAGTAGGATAGTCTTTGGCTGAGCAGCCTTAAATTTTAAAAAGATGTCAAAAACTGGTGGCCCCTGTGCTAAATCCAGCTGGCTAGTGTTTTCTTTGGCCTGCACGGGGTTCTAAAACATGTAAGCTGGCTGGGCGCGGTGGCTCATGCCTGTAATCCCAGCACTTTGGGAGGCCGAGGTGGGCGGATCACGAGGTCAAGAGATCGAGACCATCCTGGTTAACACAGTGAAATCCTGTCTCTACTAAAAAATACAAAAAATTAGCCGGGTGTGGTGGCAGGCACCTGTAGTCCCAACTACTCGGGAGGCTGAGGCAGGAGAATGGCATGAACCTGGGAGGCGGAGCTTGCAATGAGCAGAGATCCCGCCATTGCACTCCAGCCTGGGCGACAGAGTCTCACAAAAACAAACCAAACAAACAAAACACACACACACACACGTAAACCATCTCAAAAATTGAGAATTTCACGTAAAAGCTGGATATTCTGTTTTCTGGAAACAGAGGACCCGCATTCCTAAAAGAAGGTAGGGCCCTCATTCCTAAAAGGAGGTAGGACCCTCATTCCGTTAAGAATGGAGGGCCTTCATTCCTACCTCCTTTAGATGGGGCATGTGTCCTCCAGGTGCCCACAGTCCCATCACTCCCTATTCTATCCCCAGGGCTGAGGTTAAATATTAAATGCTTTCTATCATCATGTTGATGCTCTTGATTCTTTTTTTTTTTTTTTTTAGAGACAGAGTCTCACTGTGTCACCAGTCTGGAGTGCAGTGGTGTGATCTCAGCTCACTGCAACCTCCGACTCCCTGGTTCAAGCGATTCTCCTCCCTCAGCTTCCTGAGTAGCTGAGATTACAGGCACGTGCCACCACACCCAGCTAATTTTTGTAGTTTTAGTAGAGACGGGTTTCACTATGTTGGCCAGGCTGGTCTCGATCTCCTGGCCTCGAGATTCACCTGCCTTGGCCTCCCAAAGTTCTGGGATTACAGGTGCAAGCCACCACGCCCGGCCTCTTGGTTCTTTCATAAGTGGAAGGTTCATAATATTTCTTAAGCCTAACTCCCTCACTCATTGTGTTACCTGCCTTGAAGACGTTTGGGAATAAAGAGAAATAAATTTAGGCAGTGGATTTTCTAAAGAAAATCTTATTCAAAATTTTAAAGCTTTGGAAGGAGGAGAGCTGCTCTGTTAAGGGACAAGGCTCTCTGTGTTACAATGTTGTCAGGGGGCTGATATCTGAGTGACTTCTCTGGCTTTGTCCTGGGAGGGGTATCGATCAACTCAAAGATAATTATGCAGGATGGAGAATGCTGTGGGTTCTGCTAATGCGAAGTTTTCTTCCTGTTTCAATAAAGTTCATAAGTCTCCTCTTGTTTTGTAACAGGGAAACTGGTGGGGCTATTTTCATTTTCAAAAGTCGTAGGAAGAAATATCACCCACATGGTCTGGGAAGAGGAGTGAGAAGATTTTTGTACAGAAACCTTTCAAATGGCCACCAACTGAAACAAGCTTCAAACTCTTTCTTCATTTTACTTAGCAGAGTGACAACTGCACCTACAGAAAGGACCCCAGCTGAGGTTTGGGGGTGGGGATGCTCTACAAACTTTGCACCCCTGGCCCATCAGTCCATGTCCACTGGCCCCACCTGGGAGACTGCTGGGATGGGAAGGTGAACGCTGACCCTTTCTGCGACTTCTTGTGTTTTGGCGTGGAGGGAGGTCCAGGAGTGAAAATCATATCTATTCTGAAAGAAACAAACAGAGCGGGGATTAAATTACACAGAGCTTTGTTTTGACAGTAAACCAAATCATTCTATTCTCTCTGGAATGAGATATGGGTTTGGAATACATAAGAGAAGAGAAGAGGAGAGGAAGAGAGAGTGCATACTAGCCACAGAGAGAAAGAAAGAGTCAGAGAGAACCTATAACTTTGGTATATTCTTCTTCTTGTTTTTGATCTGGTGATACTGAAAGGATCTTTCTATCCCAGGGGAGAGGGAGGCAGACAAACCGCTGAGAGAGGTGAGGGCTGCATCTTGTTATATTTTTTTTTATAAGAAATGTCATAGGTGGGCTGCAAACCTGTCTTGTCTTCCAGTTCTTTTATCCCTTCCAAAAACATCTAGTTATGGAGTTTTACAGACAAAGCCTAGGCTACATATTCAGCTGCACACATCACTGCTGCTCTGTGGGCATCTCTGGCCAGTAGAAAGATAGATCCAACACCAGCTTCCACTTCTGCTTTTATTTCTGCATGAGGCACCAGCTCCTTTTTAAAAACCTTCTATTTTAGGTTTGGGGGTACAGGTAAAGGTTTGTTACATAGGTAAACATGTGTCATGGGGATTGTCTTTTCTGCTCCTCTCCCTCCTACCACCCTACCCCCTCGAGAAGACCCCAGCATCTGTTGTTTCCTTCTTTGTGTTCATAAGTTCTTATCATTTAGCTACCACCTATCAGTGAGAACATGCAGTATATGGTTTTCTGTTCCTGCGTTAGTTTGCTAAGGATAATAGCCTCCAGCTCCAACCATGTTCCTGCAAAAGATAGGATTTTGTTCTTTTTTAATGGCTGCATAGTATTCTGAGAGTCATCGGTTCCTTCTCTATGCCTGGACCAACAGGAAAGAAATGTTGCCTATCACGCTGTCGGTTGGGACAAGGGCTGGAAGGAAAGCAGGCTTGAAGGCTTATCACAGGTCCAGGACCATTAAGACCGTGAACCCTGAAATAGCCATGGCTCCTTCTGTCTCCTCCCTGGAAACCCAGCTGCTTCTCCACTGATGGCACTTCCTTTCTCTCTTGCCCCGTAAGGTCAGCACGACTGGAGATATGCAATCAGAGATCCAGATGTTCACCCTCCAGCCACAAACACTAGAAACACATTTGCTTAATAAGTAGCAAAAACTATGACACTGTCATAGTCCACTCTATGCTTATTTAAATTGACTGGTAGTTTTGGAGTGTGGCATGCCTTAGACATCATGCTTCATCCTTGTCTCTCAGAGAGCCATAGTTGCATAAATAACAGCATGTTAGGCTCAGAATTTGTTCACACATCTATTCATTCAGCAGGTAGTGAGGACTGACTCTGTGCCTGCCACTATGCTAGGAAGCCCAGCCTGGCCAGCACGGTGAAACCCCCTATCTACTAAAAATAAAAAATCAGGGGGTGTGGTGCCATGTGCCTCTAGTCCCAGCTACTCAGGAAGCTGAGTCAGGAGAATCTCTTGAACCCGGGAGACAGAGGTTGGAGTGAGCTGAGATCGTGCCACTGCACTCCAGCCTGGGTGACAGAGTGAGACTCCGTCTCAAAAAAAAAAAAAAAAAAAAAAAAAAAGGCCATGGAGAAGCACACCTCCAACGTGACAGCATCATTAACTTCCAACCCAGTCGGTGTGACGTTCCTGTTCTCTAGCAGGACACTCCAGTGGGACAACATCACTTGGACAGGGAAGCTGAGGCCCAGAGAGGATATGTGTCCGTTGGAAATATCACACAGTCAGAGTGAACTGCAATAGGAGTTTGGTTTCCTGACTGTTACTCCATGACTCTTGACATCACAACTGCCCGTTTTTAAAAAATGTGCAGTTTTACAACTTATTAAAGATTTGATACATTTTAAAAGTAAAAAAAAAAAAGTCACATATGGAGTCATCATCTCAGTACAGCTACTGCAATCTCTCAGGGGAAGTCCTACTCCTTTTCTCCAGGCCGCAATATGGGAAAGTGTGTGCATGTCCTGTGTATTTCTGAATAAGCATATGTGTGCATGTGTTTAGAATCATACCTATATATTAGTAAACATCATCACAAGGTCTAGGCAGAGTCTATTTATTCTGTGACATATTATATATGATATATAAACATACATATGCAGCTATAAATATATACATATGCATATGTATGTGTACACACATGTCTGCATGTATTACTGGTAATTATATCATGCATATATATCCACAAATCAAATAATTAAAAAATCTCATTATATACTTTTTCTAAATATTATTTTATGGTTGCATAACTTTTTTTTTTTTTGAGATGCAGTCTCACTCTGTCGCCCAGGCTGGAGTGCAGTGGCGCAATCTTGGCTCACTGCAACCTCCGCCTCCCAGGTTCAAGCGATTCTTCTGCCTCAGCCTCCCGAGTAGCTGAGATTACAGGCATGCTCCACCACGCCTGGATTCTTTTTGTATTTTTAGTAGAGAGGGGGTTTCCCCATGTTGGTCAGAATGGTCTGGAACTCTTGACTTCAACGGATTCACCTGCCTCGGCCTCCCAAAGTGCTGGGATTATAGGCATGAGCCACTGCACCCAACCAATGGCTGCATAACATTTTAATGAGAGCAGGTACCATTCTCTCCTTACCCATTGTTTTATAATTAAGGAAATATGGTGCGTTAGAATAGAGACTTTCTAATCAGTTGGAGCTAGTTTGATTCCCAGCTCTGCTCCCTGCTACCTGGATAGGTCCTCTGTCCTATCAGCTTCAGTTTCCACATTGGAAAAATGGCACTCTAATGCAATGCCTTGTGTTTTCATAAGGGAGTATAAACATGCAGGTGGAATACTGAGGAGTTCCATAAAAATGATGGCAATTATTAGTTGGGCATTGATGCTGTTTCCTTAGTTTTCACTATTATAAGTAATACCCGATGAACATTTTTTAACATGGTAAAGAATTATATTTAGAATTAGGCAGCCGAATTCGGTTTAGATGATCCCGTTTTGTTGGCAACACCGAAAACATCACAGTCAGAAGCCATTTAAACGTGTGTCTTCTCCTCTCTGACAGGCCTGATCAGGGTGCTGACCTTGGCCATGGCAATGTCATACAGCTTTTTCACAGTCTGTCCAATCTGGTGCTTTGTTGGCCTGGACATCCACAAGGCTTCGTGGATATTTTTCTTCTTAAAATATCTCCCTGCATTTCGAATTATTTCTGAATACCTTTCACCTTAAATTCTAAGGGTCATATGGCTTTGAGGGGAGCGCAGTCCCTCCAGATGTGACTGTCTCACCTCGTCTGAAGGTACTTTATCCTGGAAAGCATGTCGAGATGCCCGGCAGAATACTGCTCAATCACATCCTTCACGTCGTAAGGCCTCAAAGTCTCCTTGAATTTTTTTTTATAGAGACGGAATTGTAGAATTCTGCAAGGCAAAGTAGAGGCATTTGTGCGTCACGGGTGGAGAGTGCAGGGAGCTATACCACAAGGCTAGCAAAATCCAAGGCAGGGGGAGAAAAGAACCAAAGAGAAAACAGCTTGCTGGAAGAACTTCCAATGTTTGGTTCTGATTCTACCCCTTGGAACACACAGAGTTAGTACATCTCCATCAGGATTATTCCCTTCAATTATTTGAAGAATAAGCAAATCATGGTATTAATAAGAGCTAACATTTATTGAGCATTCATTGTATGCCAGACCATGAGCTTAATGCTTTATGAACAATCCTGATAACAGATCCATTTATAGGAGATGTGATTGTGATTCAGAGCTTCAGCATCATCCCAGGGCCATACAGCTGATGAGGGCTGAGCTGGTCCTCAAACCCAGATGGGGTGCTGACGAGGCTGGTGCTCTGAATCACTGTCACACTGCTTTCTATTTGAGCACAGCTGATGTATCTCATCCTCAAGAGCCTCTTGAATTATTTTGCTTGGGAGCTCCTAGAAAAGAAAAGCTGGTTTCTGTTCCCTGAGTTTTTTCAGGTTCCTTATAAAGTGGGGCGCCCAGAACTGGTAGATGAAATCAAAGCCTCACGTCCATCCTTTATTGGTTCCTCCCTGGAAAGCAATCAAGTCACCCCTGATGGGTAGTGTTCCTTGGGAGCCACATCGTGAAGTTAACTCCTGCTGATCACAGAGTTTATTCAAACCCCTAATCACAGGTCAGTGTCAGGAGGTCACAGCCCTTCCCAGGCCCTTCTATCTGGTGCTTGCGCAAGTCATTTTAACGGTGCATTCAAAGTTCATTTTGTTTGCCATAGCTCATGGCTTTAGCCTCTAAACATTATTTATGGTATATTGATTATGGTACTACCTAATTTGCTTGCCATCCTTCCCATCTTTGTGCCATTTTATAAGCCTTCTCTTTACATCGTTCCATACAGGTGAGAATCTATAAACTAAGGCTCACAGGTCAACTCTGGCTCACTGCCTGATTTTGATAGTAAGGTTTGACTGGAACTCAGCCACACCCACTCCTTTATGCACTGTCTTTGGCTGCTTTTGTGCTACAATGACAGAGCTGAACACTCGTAGCAGAGACCTATGGACCATGAAGCCTAAAACATTTACTATCTGACCCTTTCCAGAAAAGTCTGATGACCTCTGAATGAAGGCATCAGTGAAAATGCTAAAAGAAGAGCAGAAGAGGGCACAGACCAGACTATGCAGTGTCCCAGCAGAGATCGCCCTCCAGGTCAACACAGGTTCATTAACTGGCTTTCTCTGAATAAAGGCTTTCAGCCAGTGAGGAATCTAGATAGCTGTGTTTTCATACAACCGCATTTCTGTCATATCCTACATAAAGGTGTCAGGAAAATCCACGTCCAAGGCTTTGCTGAGGTCTACACATTGTAACACGACTGTGATTCCCTAGCTATTGGAATGAGAATCTTGCTGAAAAGACCATGATGAGTTGGAGAAGTCACCTTAGTTTCTAGAATTCACTGCTACCTTTATGAGGTGCTTACATGCTGATAAAGTTTAAGTAGTAGCATGCTTTTTTCATTTTCTTGCAGAATTTTAAAGCAAAACAGAAATAGCTAGAATGGATCATGGTCTCTGCTGATACAGACAAAAAAACTATAATTTATTATCTTGTTAAAAATGCGAACTAATTAAAAAGAACTATATGGATGAAGTTAAGCAGAAGAAAAAACATTTTGAGCAAGAAGCCTCTACAGGAAGAAAACCCTCCACCCTGACGCCCTTTAAAATACATGGTGGTTACCGCCAGAGCAGAACAGAGGAGGTGGAAATACTGTCGGGAGGGCTGTGGGGCGTGTGTATAACAAGGCAGGCACCCAAGAGTCACCCAACATGATTCGCTCATGTCCGGATCGTTTTTCCTGGGGCAGCATACAGTACTTACTTACTTCTAGGACCTGAGTCAGGGTTAGTGGAGGGGCTTATTTTCCCCCTTCCCAAAGTGCAAGAGAATTTTATAAGCCCCATCCTGTAGGAGTTGAGCTGGAGCTGGGGAGGCACACGGGCACCGGTGGGGCCGAGGGGGCATTACCTGACGGCTCGGATGGCGGCCTTCAGGGTAGGGATCATGTCTTCAATGGGGAAGTCATTCCCATAGCCCCTGTCTTCTGCTGTGGGGTCGCCTGTCCCGGCATCTGGGAGGAAGACACGCATTTCAACGGCAGGCCACAGCCCTGGAAAAGGCTTGGGGACCCCATTGTTTGGTCAAAGCCTTCCACGCCTCTGGATGTGTCCATCCCCAGAGTCTTTGTTTCCACGTTGTGAGACCCCACAGTACTCTCAAGCTGTGATGCTGCTCAGCCTTTCTTGGCACCCTCATTCTATTATCCAGAAGTCCAAGCCAGAAGTGTGTGCAGCTCATGACTGGTGGTGGAGGACAAGGCTAGCAGGGAGGAGAAGTGAGCTCTGCAGTGCCAGAGTGGCCCCCAGAGCCAGAAGCCAGCGAGGGACACAGAAGCCAGCAAAGGACACACACTGTGCAGGCCTTGGAGCCAGACAGGCCTCAGCTGGGGCTTTTGCTCTGTCAGTCTCTATCCTGGTGACCTTGGGGAGGTCACTGTCTGAGCCACACACACCTCAGAGGTCTTGGAGAGAACTGAATGATGCAATGAGGACTGAGGGCCTGGGTGGGCTCAGACACTGAGGACACAGGCTTTTCTGCCTGTCCTCCCTTTGCATAAGTAAAAGAGGCACATGAGGCCATGGCTCCTACAGCCTCCAGAGGGCGCTCTTCTGCCACCTCTTCCTATGCCCTGGTCTCTAGATCGCTTGGCACATGGCACCACCCCATCCTTCAAGTTGACTTCCATAACAATTCAATCACGGGGCGGGATGGGTGGGGGACACCCTTAGAAACTAAGGAGACAGGCTTCCAGGCTCCTAACTTGGGAGCCTCCAGCCCTAGACTCCTGGGAATACATCACAATGCCTCCGCCCAAGGGACAGGAGGAGTAAGGGAAGCAAGAAGATGGCTTGGCGAGGGAAGGGAGAGAGTTACCTTGTGGACTCGAAGGTTCTTAAGTGGGGAGAGGGAGAGGTGAGGAAGGAAGTGGGCTTGGGGGAGGGAGAAGTGGAGGAGACAGGGAGGGACATAAAAAGGCATTCATTACCTTCAGAACTCTGCCAGAAAGCGTAGGCTTTCATGCGGAAGGCCGTGCGGAAACGCTCTTTATTGTTTAAGCCAACAGGCTTTGGTTCTTTAGAAGGACTTTCTTCTATGGCATCTACATTCAGAGGGGTAAATAGCTTTCCTTTAGTATTGCTACCACGAGGATTAGAAAGGCGAACCCGATCCAAGAGACCCAGCTTTTGGCTACAAAATAAGCAAAAGTGAACAATTTTCCTCCTTCAGTGCAGGCTCTTACAATTTCCCATCCCTCCATAAAGACTCATACATGCTCCTCCAAGGAGGAATGGGGACCGTGCATTTCACAGTGCTGAATCTGACTCAGCAGCTTGGAATCGGACAGGGCGTGGTTCAGATCCTAGCTCCACAGCTTGCTAGCCTTATACCCTGGGCGAGTTTTGTTTTAACTTCTCTGCATGTCAATTTTCTCATATGCTTAAATGCTGCTTACATGAGATGCAGGCTATAAATTGCCAACTCATCCTAGTATGCTGCAGAGATTCGTCTTTCCCCATGCCCATTTCCTGTATCAATAACTTCCGGCCTCTCCTGTGTATCATCCCATGGTGCCCGGATAGTGATTTACACAGACAAATCCTTATCAAAGTGTTCCTCCTTGAAAAGAACCTGACAACACAAATGACATAAAGCAGCACTCTTAATTTGGTGTCCACAAACAGACTCTTATGGATAGAATCTGGCAGTCCATGAGTTTGGATGGGGAAAAATACATTTTTAGTTTATAACTTCTAACTAAAATTTAGCATCTCTTTCCATTATGAATGTGGGCAACAAACTCCAGTAATATCCTAAATGCCTGTGACTGTCCACAACAAAAATCACAGATAATTTTATATCCTGTTATTTCAAGGTATTGTTTATGCTCATGATGGCTTCAAGATTATGGTGGTATTCAATCTGCCACCAGGTTCATCACAAAAATGCACATATATGACTACATCTCAAAATTTTAAAGATTTTGGTAATGCTTTATCCATATAATCAGCTTCTTTTGTAAGTGTATATTGTATTTTGTTTATAGATTCAAAATTATTCTGAGAAGGGGTCCATGGCCTTCACGATACTGCTAGAAGAGTTCCTGGTACAAAGAAAATGGTTAATAATGCCAATATAAAATTGCCCTGGTGCAAAAATCCAGCTGCACCTTGACTTAAGCCCAAGTCCACCCTTCCCATTGGGCTGACCTGGGGTAGATCTATGACCTTTTTGAGCCTCAGTTACCTCATCTGTAAAGTAGGGATAAGCATTCTCTGCTTTATCTGGTTGCTATGAGATGATGTTTGTCCAGGATTTGGCATAGAGTATGACACACAGCGGGTGCTCTATACATGTTAATTTCTTCCATTTCTCGGTTTTTGCCCCCTTACCCTAGTGAGCACAAAGGATAAAGCCTTTTTTGTGGTACCTTCCAAAGAGCGCCACATTGTGTGTTTTCGCCCAGTGGTATACTCAATGCAACAGCTTCTGCTCCCTTACCCCACACAGAGCTTGGCACACAGGAGGCACTCACTTGTGTACTTGTGAAATAAATGAGACAGTGAATGAATATGGGTGATCCAATCAGTTCTGCATGGGTTTGTGATAATTTTGTGTTTTCTAAAGAGCATGTCTGGTTAGGATAGTCATGTGCCCCTGCCAGAAGCTGCTGCTACCTTTGAAGCTGGGTACAGTGTGGAGGTCATGGTGTTGTGGCTGCTGGAAGAGGAGTGAACACTCCTCCTGCCACACAGTCACCCTGTGCTTTCTGAACACCAGGTCCTCGTCTGTCATGGGGGCCTAACAACAGCTGCTTCATAGAGGGTTAGGGAGTATTACACGTGATAATTTATGTAACATTTCTTGCCTACAGTCCGGCATACAGAAGGCATTAAGAAATCTCTGAAAAAACAAACCAGTGAATGAATGAATGAGTATATGAATGAGCAGTGAGCAGTTGTTATTCCTGACTTCCTCTGGATCTGTTCTCTCTCACCCAGCACTGTTCCAGAAGTTTGATTGAGGAACTCCATTAATAACCAGCCCAGGATAAATTTAGAAAAACGCCAATGCTCAGCCAGCTCCATCTTCCTTGAACTGAAGTCAACATTTTTTGGAATTGCTTTCCTGGCTGCTACTAGATAAATGACTAATAGGACAGAGAATATATCAGAACTCGTGGGCTAAAAATAGTGAACGAAGCAGGAACTGAGCTGAACACACATTGAAGTCTTTCTGGCACTGCACTGTATGGAGACAGTACATTTCCATGCCTGCCTGCTCCACTGAACTATGTAGTGCTAGCTAGGCAAAGACTCTGCCTGGCTATCTTTGAACACGGTACATTTCCCTGCTCAGAACATCCGAATATTCAGTACAGCAACTAAGATCATGGGCAAAACCAGCCTGGTGGAAGCATTCTGACAAACCGTGTGACCTAGGACACATCACTTATGCTTTCTGGTCTCCAACTTCCTCATGGGCAAAATGATGACCATAAGCCCATGCTTTTCATAGATGTTTAAAGGTTAAATGAGGTAATGCATGTCCAGTGCTCAGCCAACTGAGATTCAGGAAGCGCTCAATAGATATTAGCTGTCATTATTAACTCGGTAAGTAATCCTTTTCCCACAGAGGCAGTAGAAGGCTGACGATGTGTGTGAAAAGGATGGATACAATTCCCTGGGCCATAAATAAAGGTTTTGTTGTTGTTGTTGTTTAAATGAACTGCAATGAGTTTGAGAGATTTATATATTATTTTACAGTACTTCTTAATGCTAGTCTAAAAAGTTCAACATTGTCATTGCACTCTACTTCCGTAGGAGACAAATATATGGGGAGCTTAATTCCAGATAAACTAAGCAAGACAAAATTAATAGCAGCCACTTTTTCCTGAATTGAAGTTTCAGTATAATTGTTGAATATAAGGAAGATAATCAGAGGATTTTCTTGGTTCTCCCTGTGCTGGGATTTAGGATTTGCTTGTTAGGCATTTAAATGCTTCACTGCAACCTCAAACAGTCTGGATTGCTTTGGCCATGTTCACTTAAAACCCCATTGGTCACAGATGACAGTTCAGACGGTGTTAGGAATCCAGATGCATGGAACAAAGTCAGAAGTCTTGGCTCAGAATCACTCACAGCCATTGCACCTAAGAGGCTTATGGAATTCTTCCTCCAGCAAAGTGGATGATCAGCTTACTTCTTAATTGTGTTGCCTGAAATCCAAGACCCCAAAGGATAATCAAATGCAAGGCAAAGTTCACCGCTGAAACTCAAAACCCATCTCTGTTCTACATTGTATGGATTTCCAGTGCATAATTAAGGTGTTGTTCTAGGAGGGCACTGAAGATCTTGCAAGAAAAGCCTTCCCCAGAGCTGACATCAGATTTTCTTCAAAAGCTAGGGCTCTTGACATGATAAGTGCAGGCAAACAACTTCCAAATACAAATTGTAAAAACTGCAAATAGATGGACTGGGCATGGCAAAGTAAAATCAAGGTTGTTCTACCCTGGACAATGCGGCTCTTGTCCTGGGCTCCTCCTTCAGGTATCAGCACAGGGAACTCCAGCCATGTTCAACTCCGTGTAGTTTCTTCACATTCTGTGTTTTGCATGTGCTGTGAACTCGACCTGGGAAAACCTTCATCCCCTTTTTTCATCTAAATGACTCTTATTTTTATCTAAAACATGGTCCAAGCCTCAGCCCCACATCTGGACTTTCAGTGCAGTGGCTACTGGGATCCATTAGACATCCATTCTCCGTGCCCCTAGTCCACTTCAGGCTTTTCTCATCCATGGCACTCGGCCACTGCAGGGAAACATTTGACTCAATAGGGACTCCCCTACTACATCAGTGGTTCTCAACTGGGGGTGATTTTGATCCCCCTGCCAGGGCACATTTGGCCATGCCTGGAGATACTTGGTGATACAATAATGAGAAGTACTATTGCCATCTAGTGGTGAGAAGCCAGAGATGCTGTTAAACATCCTGCAATGCACGGGAAATTCCCAAAAAAGAATTATCTGTAGCAAATATCAATAGTGCTGAGGTTGAAAAACTGAAAGGTAAGCTTTTGGACCAGAAACTACCATGTTCAACTTGTATATACAGGATCTAGCACAGTGTCTGGCATGTTGCCAGCACTAAAAGTATTATTACAATGTTGAATGAATGAAGGAAGTAATAAAACATTCAATCTTCTGATTAACAAAATGCATCTAACCTCAGCTGAGAGAGGGACTGCTGTATAGTGGAAAGAGAGTGGACTTTAGAGTAAGAGAACTGAGTTCAAATCTCTACTTGTGGTTTATATTTCACTTAGGAAAGTCATTAACTCAGATTCAATTTCATCTATGAAACGAAGCTAATATTTATTCATTCAACAAAAATGTGTTCCACACTTTGTAAATCCCAGGCTCAAGGTAACTTGTTGAACATACATTGGTGATTAAAACCAACGTGGTTTTCAGTCTCTAGTGAGCTTATGATAAAGTCAAGAAGTCATATAATAAGTAAACAGACACATTCATTGCTAGAAATCTGACAAGGAGACCAAGAGAATGCAGTAATGAAGAGCAACGGGAGGTTGACAGGTAGGGTGGCTCGGGAAGGCATCTTGAGTGGATAGGAAGATGAATTAGGAAACCAATTTCAGGATTATTAATCAAGGATTAAGATGATGATGGTCCAGACACAGAAGCTGAGATCTGAAGGGTCAGAAGCTGGATTTCAAAGAAAGGAGGCAAGAACTCTCTAGGCAGAAGAACTGCATGTGGGTGCAAGGGGCATGAGGACTGGACTGCGGCACCAAAGGGAGGGCATGTGGCCAAAATATTCTAAGTGAGAGGCAGAGTGGCACCAGATGAGATCAGAGTTCAGATAAGTCAGAGACTTAAGAAACAAAATAAAATTTAAACAGAAATAGAAAATAGGAGTTTCCTTTGTGTTCTAAATGTACCCGGGTCCTACAAAGATGTTTGAGGATAAAGTATATGAAGTTTGCATTTTAAAAAACACATACCTGTCCATTGCGGCATTATTAACAACAGTCAAAAGGTGGAAGTAACCCAAATGTTGTCCATCAGTGGATAAGTAGATACAAAAAATTAATGGACATACAACGGGATACCATTTGGTATTAAAATGGAAAGAAATCCTGACACATGTTGCAACATGAATAAACTTTGAGGACATTATGCTAAGTGAAATAAGCCCTTCATGAAAAGACAAATACTATGTGATTCCACTTATATGGGATATCAAGTGTGGTCAAGCTCATACAAACAGAAAGTAGAATGGTGGTTTCCAGGGCCTGGGGGCATGCAAAAGGGGAGCATTGTTTAATAGGAACAAAGTTTTAGTTCTGCAAAGTAAAATGTTCTGGAGATTGGTTTCATAACAATGTGAATATACCAAATACTATAGACCTGTACTTTTTTTTTTTTTAAACAAGGTCTCACTCTGTCATCCAGACTGGAATGCAGTGGTGCCATCTTGCTGACTACAACCTCTGCCTCCCGGGTTCAAGCGATTCTCCTGCCTCAGCCTCCTGAGTTGCTGGGATTACAGGTGCCCGCCACCATGCCCGGCTAATTTTTGTATTTTTAGTAGAAACAGGGTTTTGTCATGTTGGCCAGACTGAGTGCCCAGCACAGAACAGCCAATCCCACTTATAGAAGTCAAGGCCTTCTCTCCTTCATTCTTTCATCCTCTCATCTTTTCATGTGGAAAGGATGAGGACTAACAAAAGATCTGCAGTCCCCTTTAAGAGTACTTTTAGAATGCTTCCTAGCATCATGGTGTGCCCTGAGAGAGACAGAGAAAGCAGACAGGTAATAAACACCTGTCACCTACCACATGCCAAACTTTTGAGGCTTTGGTGTCCTATTTTTCTCTCCAAGAAAAGATTATAAATGAAAGTTTCTGTCTGTACTTATTTCTTAAGATATTTTATTCGTTAAAATAAAATGGGAAATGCTAATTGGAGATGAGATGATAATGAACATGAAGTGGCCAAAAGGGGTCTGGAACTTGACGGACCTTCCTTAAATGGCATAAACATTGAAGAAGATGATGGTAATTTCCCTTTCTTTCTTTCTTCCTCTTTCTTTCTTCTTTCTCCCTTTCCTTCCCTTCCCTTCCCTTCCCTTTCCTTCCCTTCCCTTCCCTCACCTCCTCTCACCTCCCCTCACCTCCCCTCCCCTTCCCTTCCCCTCCCCTCCATTCTCTTCTC
This sequence comes from Macaca nemestrina, assembly GCF_043159975.1. NCBI lineage: Eukaryota > Metazoa > Chordata > Mammalia > Primates > Cercopithecidae > Macaca > Macaca nemestrina. The sequence continues at coordinate 13,167,207 of NC_092132.1, read as the reverse complement.
CTCCTTCTCCTTCTTCTTCCTCCTTCTTCTCTCTCTCTCTCTCTCTCTCTCTCTCTCTCTCTCTCTCTCTCTCCTCTCTCTCTCTCCTTTCTTTCTTTCTTTCTACAGAGCCTTGCTCTGTCACCCAGACTGGAGTGCGGTGGCACAATCTTGGCTCACTGCAACCTCTGCCTCCCAGGTTCAAGCGATTCTACTGCCTCAGCCTCCCGAGTAGCTGGGATTACAGGCACCCACCACTACCCCCGGCTACTTTTTCATATTTTAGTACAGACGGGGTTTCACCGTGTTGCCAAGGCTGGCAATTTCTTTACAGCTTTCACACTGTTCATGGTAGAGCTGGGAGAACCAAATAACTCCTATCCTTTGTGTGATGGTTAATTTTATGTGTCAACTTTACTGAACCAAGGGATCCTCAGATAGCTGATAAAACATTATTTCTGTATGTATCTGTGAGGGTGGAAGAGATTAGCAGTTGAATCAGTAGACTGAGAAAAGATCAGCCTTCACCAATGTGGATGGACATCATCGAATCCTTTGAGGGCCCAAATAGATCAAAAGGAGGGAAAGGGTGAATTCACTCTCTTTGTTTGAGCTGAGACATTCATATTCTCTTGCCCTTAGAGATTGGAGGTCCTGGTTCTCAGGTCTTTGAACTCCAAGACTTATACCATTGGAGCTCATGGTTCTCAGACCTTTGGACTTGGACCGAATTACAACTGCTGGCTTTCCTGGTTCTCCAGCTTACAGACAGCAGATTGTGAGATTTCTCAACCTCTATAATTATGTGAGCCAATTCCCATAATAAATCTTCTGTTATACACCTCGATATATTCCATTGGTTCTGTTTACTGGAGAATTCTGACCATACACTTTATTTCTCTACAGAGGAATTTATTATTTTGTGGCTAGAAATAAAGATTCGCTGTTCATTTAGGTTTTCTGTGCATTTTTCTTGGGGGACAGGTGTGTTTCTTAGCTGATCTAATCAATTGACATTTCTAGAGATTTCTCATATAGAATTGATAGATGCAGGAGGCAGATAAGGAGGAAGGTCCCAGGGAATCTTCAACTGGCCTGTGCACTGGGAGGACGGGGTGGGGCCACAAGAAGTTCCTGCCGCTTGCAGTGGGGAGGAGCCTGACCTCTCCTGTTCCTGAGTGGTGACTTGGGATTCTATCTGTGAGATGGGGGCCTGTTAACAGGAACCCTTCTCACTTTGCTGTGTGGTTTTTCCTTTTGCCCAATAAGTTCCATAACCCCTCACCCTTCAAAGTGTCTGCATGCCTAATCTTTCCTGGCCATGTGACAAGAACCCGGTTTCTTCCTACAACATTTTTTTGGTACCCAGAACATGGAATCTGAGGAAGGGAGGGTGAAATGGGGACCCAAAACCTTTAACTTTTGCTTCTGAGCCTTTTGGTCCTATGGCCTTCATCTTCTTTGTTTCAGGACAGTAATGACACCTATTTTTCCTTTTACAATACAGTACTGGAGATGGTCCACACTTACCCCAAGGGCCACAGACACACGCGCACAGGACAGTTGGACCAGGCAGCTGCCTACCCCTACTTCCCTACCAGCCGGAGTGCATGGCTGTGGTGTGTGCCTCATGCGTGTGCAGTGTCCAATGACCATGCAGGGTAAGGATGAGTCATAGCTGCTGCCTGGGCCCCAAGCAACTGGCTGGCATTCCCCACCACGTGTCCACAGAGTCCCCACCTACCCCAGCTAGAGACTCCAGCTCTCTCCCACAATAGTTAAGCTTATCTCCCTGGTGCAGACACCATTTGCCATAAGAATAAGAGGTTCTTCCCGCAGTCATCCTTTTCTCTTCTCCACCCTGTCAGCAGTTAACACAGCCCTGCATTTAACCTCCTTTTCTCTACCCTGTCAGCAGATGACTTTAAAACAAGGGTTTGTTTTTTGTTTTTTGTTTTTTTTTCCTTTTGGAAGACATTTTGTTGGGCTGGAAATGATTGGGATCACTGTATTTTTGGCAGAGTTTTAATTGTGAGAAAGGATTTGTGAGGTTAGTCTTAAGCTGTAGCCAATCTGGTGTGCTTTGCACATCTTTCTGTATGGCTGGTAGCAAACTTTGCTGCAGGCCTCAACCTTGATTTACATCCTTAAGGGCGTGGCCTGTAACCTTGTGGCAAGGCTTTGTTCAGCCTTTGGGCGGCCTGGATTCAATCCTGGCCTAGGGAATGAGTCCTTTCTGGTATGATATGTGAACGTTTGCTGTTCGTTGATTCCCTTACCCTCTATGAACCACCTTGGATTTTCCTTTCTCTGAGCCTTTAGTAAAGTTTGAAAGTCAGAAATATTGGCTGTTTGGCATGGCTAAAGTTGGCTAATAAGGGAGTTAAAATGATTTTCTTAAGGAGTGCTCACCTTAATTAAAAGTGGATTATCCAAGTTATAGTTACATTTACAAGGACTTTGTTTTCCTTTTTTTTGACCTTGTTTTGCTGCAAAAAGGGTTTTTTTTCGGTTGACTAAAATATTTTTCTCCATTTTGCCTTGCCACTTTTAATGCACACATGAGAGGGGAGAGACCTCTGTTTTCCTCATAATTAAAAGTAATTAAAAGTACCTGGAGGCCAATAATCCAAATAGGAGATTGGCAAACAAAAGATCTTATGGGGACTGGGTTTTCTTCTGTCTGTCTGTACAGTTATATATATGTTGTGTGTGTGAGATGTCTATAAAAAGAGCTTTAATTAATTGGCCTAAAGGAAGATAAGTGCTTGGATCAAATATTTTTTAAAGGGAAGATAAAAACTGTGGTACCTTTCATTTCATGTGACTTTAATCTTTGAAAAATAAAAACAGCCCTAATAATTATTGGTAAAAAGCAGATGTTATCAAAATATAACTAGGTGGACTAAATTATGCAGGTCAGATACTAGGTTGGCTAAATATTTTAAGGTTATCGGCTGCATTTTTGGCATTTGAGAATTTTTTAATTTGCTGGCTTCACAACTGGTAAGGGCTGGGGACATATGGAACTAACCACACCCTTAATTATGCTGGGAGGCATCAAACCTTGGCTGCACCTAGCACATAATCAAAACAACTTACTAGGTTTTACATTAAAAATTGTTAAAAGTTACCATTATGACATGTAATTGAGACTACTGGAAATAGATTTATGTGCAAGGTGTGTAAGAACAGTAAAATGTGTTTTTAAGAAAAGGTTATAAAAAGGTATAAAAACATACATTCTCACTTAAGGTTAAAGAATTGTTTTAAATTAGATATGACAAAGCTAAAAGTTTAAACACGTGGTGGAGGGATTGTAAAAATTAATCTTGCAAAAATTCCGTGTGTGAATATATTGATTAAATACAAAAGGGTATTATATGGTTTTTCTGTAAATTGAGCATTAAAATAAAAGCACAACGAGGTATTCTTAAGGCAGTAATCTTCTCTTTAGCAAAATTTGTAAAGGGTTATAAAAGGATTTTGCTTTTTTAAAATTTCTGAGTCATCATTTTGGCAAAATAAATAATTTGTGGTAGTATGTAATTCTATTTCATAATGTAAACTGTTTTAAGCCTCTAACATATTTAACAGGTTTGCCCAAATCAAACTTCAGTTTCAAAACTGTGTTTCCTGATATCTGGATTTTCGGATGCTTCAGAGGTCCTCTGGAGTATCCAGAAAAGAGAAGTAAACAGGATTATTTGACATGTTTATGTACATGGGATTGCTACAATGGTATTCAATCTTCTTTAGGCTATATTTTGGCGAATAATACCAATATATGTTCCAAAATTGTATGGGATTTCTAAAATCTTAATGTCTAAGTACATGCTATCATAATTAAGATTATGTTAAGTTACTGGATACCATGAAATAACCAAACTTCTTTGTCAATTGTGTTTCTAACTCTAACTACCCTGGACATTTTGACAATTGTTGCCTTGTTTTAACCTCTTTCAAAAGACGGTTTATAATAAGCTACAGAACTTTGACAGTTGCTCTCAAATACAGGTTTCTGATAACTTTGGAGATTGTGCCATTGGAATAAAGAAAAAACGTACAGGACTCATGAAGAGCTAAAAATGTTCACGAATATCAAGCAAAACAAGAGCTAACTGAATGAACTCACAGAAAACCAAAGCAATCTTTTTTACTTTTGCTTGGAATATTGCTGGTTCTTGTTTTCTTTTTCAGAGTCAAGGAAACTTATTTTGAACTATTTACAGCCTTTACCTATTGAGTAAGGTATACTCTGTGAATGAAATTTGGAGCATGTTTCTTTCTCTCTGTCTGCTTGTCCTAGAATTTGGAAACTAGTTGTGACTATTCTTTACTCATGGCAATACAGTTGTTTGCATCAGTGCAATAAGAATCCATTTTCTTTTGCAACAGGACACAATTGTAGAAACTGGTTGTTTTACCAAGGCTTTGACTGGAAAAGCATTCTTCCTTTTAAGGAGTCAAGCTTGACTTGCAGAGCCAATAAAAACCCCTTCGAAAAACCTGGCCTTATACCCTTGTCTACACAGTCCCTGTACAGGGTTCCTGACCTGTGGTCAGTAAAAAATGTCACTTTCTAACAGGCCCAGGATCTCCAAGTTTATCTTGGGACCTTAAGAGGAGAGGATCACCCAACTCACAGGTATTTGAGGATACAAACCCATGACTGGGCTCTGCTTTAAAAGGTCTTATCTGAGATTCCTTGTGGGACAGAGTTCCATCAAAGCCAGTCTAAAAGGCCTATGTAGAGATAATTATTCTTGCTGCACTTTATGCAAATAATCAGGCCAAGTATAAGACTAAAATCTATTTTGCAAACAACGTCATCCTATCATGATTTTTTTTTTTTAACAAAAATGAGTATTGGAGAGAGAGGAATTATGTTTCAAAACCTATCATAAGTTTGTCATTAAATTCTAAACTCATTCGTTGTTTTTTAAGTTTTTGCCTACATTTTAGACTAACCCTGATTGTTGCTGTGAACTAACCAGAAATCTCTGGGTGCAGCTCAGAAGAAACAAGAGGGATGGGTAATGTGAAAATCTGGATCAATATTCTAGTTCTGAGCCATTATCTTGCAAATCCTGCCAGACGATGGGAATAAATAGAGTGCCCCTAACCCAGAGGTTTTCTTTTTGGGAAAGTAAGACCAAGAGAGATAACCAAAGCCAAGCACCATGCATCCAAAGATATCCTTTTCTCTCCCTGGGTGTGTCATAAGACATCCTTTTCTCTCCCTTGTTAGAGAAGGACTTAATTCCACAGCTTCACTTTAGTATTCAGCTCATGATAAGGAGTCCATGCAGTCCCCCCAAGACACATTTTTGTTCCAAACTCAATTCCAAGCTTTGGGTCAAAGCCCTAGGAAAGAAAACTGGATCTGAGGGATCCAGAGGGAGATAATAATAGCAGTTAAAAGACACAGCACAGTTAAGCGTGACTGATTCCTGCTGAGTAAGCCAAGCTTCCCGTTTCATGGATAAAAACACCCTCTTACATCACACTAGTATTCATGGCATAAATGATGTCTAGGTAATTCAAGGCTATTGACAGCAGGGGAGAGAGGACATATGTGGGTAAGAGTAGATACTCCTACCCTGCAGACCCCCCCATTAACATGGGTGAAAGCCTCTTTAACACCCATGGGTGGCACCTGCCATAGTCACCAGGACTCAGGGATAGAAGGAGGAAGGAGAGAAAGAGGAATGCCTCATTTTTCCTCCCTCATGTACCCTAGGTATTTGCTAGAAAGAGAAAGGAGCCAGGGACACCTGTTCCCCTCTTTGTAGTTGAGTAGCCATTCATCTCTGTACCCCTTTCAAATGCATCCTGAACCTCTGGGATGCCTTTGAAAAAAAAAGCCTTTTTTTTCCTCCCTTTTTCCTCCTCTGTGCTCTCTTCAATGATAGGTCATTGTGTCTCTATGTTATGGGAGACTCCTTTCAGGTGGAGCCTCCAAACTGGGAAAAGTTAATTTCCCAAACCTTAAACTGGTTGGGTTAGGACTGGGCTCAGGGGAAGGGAACCCAGAAGCCATCAAAAAGGTAAAAGTTTGTTTGTTTTTTTTATCCAATCGGGCTTTTTGCCCCCTTCTCCCCATGCAAACTGGTAAAAGTCCTTGGGATTTTTGAGCTGTCCTTACCACACCCTCTTATTTCATATTTCTACATGTTTTCTAATAACTCAGTTTGTCCCTTCTTCAGGCCATCAAACTCCAGTCATGCAACTGGAGCTTTGGGCAATGGCCCCTTCTGGTGGGAACCCTTGGATAGGCCTCTGAGGGTGATTTGACGGCCATTTTCCCAAAACAGCACCCCTGTTAACAGGAAGCAGTTAAGATCTGTCTTCATCCTTATCCTCATCCTTATTCTAATGGCAGTTAGATGTACTTCTTTAGAGTAGCGAATGATAGATGCAGGAGGTGATAAGGTCCCTGGAGAATTCCCAACCAGCCTGTGCACTGGGATGATGGGGTGGGGCTGCAGGAAGTTTGTGCAACTTGCAGGGAGGAGGAGCCTGGCCTCTCCTGTTCCTGGGTGGTGACTTGGGATTCCAACTGAGAGATGGAAACCTGTGAACAGGAACCCCGCTCACTTTGCTGTGTTGCTTTTTCTTTTTTCCTTTTCACTCAATAAATTTTGTAACCTCTCACTCTTCAAAGTGCCTGCATGCCTAATCTTTCCTGGTCATGTGACAAGAACTCGTTTTTTTCCTACAACAGAATCAGGTGACTGGAGAGAAGATCACAGGCCTAGGCCCCCAAAGCTTGAAGGATGAAAGAATAAAAGATGGAAGGAATAAAATTAGGACCTTAATTCTTTCTTCAGCTCAGTGTAAATCTACTTAGCGCTTGAGAGGCCAGAAGAAAGGTCTTCAGTGGATTCTTCCCTGTTCTCTTCTTTCTGGTAGAGCTTAGAGTTTCCTGTCTTTGTGCCTGTTTCTCCTGCCCCTGTGTCTCTAACATCTCCCTACCAGCACTCCCGACACTACATTGTTCTTTTCGGCTGACACATCTGCTCCCCCCATCAGATTGTGAGGGCCTTTCCCATTAGAATAGGAGTTACAATTCCCCGAGAATCTTCAGGGCTGACAAAAAGCAGAGCTCTTAATACTCAGTGTTTAGGTTAGGGAAGGCAGAGGATAGAATGAAGGAAGGATGGATGGAAGCAAGGAGAAAAGTGTTGCAAAGCCAGGATTCAAATCTAGGTTGATCTGACTCCTAAACTAGCTCTACAGCATATGGAAATAACCCCAGGCCAAGAAAACCTGGAAATATGGGTGCAAATCAGGATAACAATGATAATAAAAGCAAATCTTTAAATAATACTTACCATGGGCCAGGATCTATTCTAAGCACACAATCCTTACCACAGCCCTAGGAGATAGGTACCCTTATTATAACCATCATATAGATGAAGAAACTGAAGCACAGTGAGGTTTGTAATGTGCCCAGAATCACATAGCCAACATTATTAAAAGTAATCTGTAACTTGCAGTGTCTAACGTGGCAAAACAGCATGGTTCCAATTCTACTACTATGGCTGGAAACTCATAGAACAAAGGACCAGAGGTAGCTTGGAAATCACCTAGCTCAATCTCTGACTTCTAGAGATAAGGGACCTTGGGCCCAGGTGGCAGGTGATTCCCAAAAGGCTGGCTATCCTGGGGAAGGGGAAGGACAGATAAGGCAAGGGGGAAGCAGGATTGTGATTAGACTGACCACTCGATTGGAAGGAACAGCATCATGATTTTGAAATAACTCTGATGTGTTAATTGGGTTATCTCAGTTAAACAGGAATGCAAAATTAGTTCTGCTGAACTCAAGGGCCTGTTTGGTTCCTTCTAACCCAGTGAGTCTGCGGATCTATGAGGATGATTCCAGGACATTTGCAACTGGTACTCCAATGATACTGATGTGAATGTGGAGAGCGACATATTATTTTCTTCTGGTCTCGTAAGAAATGTTTTCTCAATTTACCTAAATCTCTTGTCTGAATAACACACCGGTTGATCAGCACTGATCTCTAGTGAGCATTTACTACAGGCTGAGCTGTCTTCAAGGTATGATAGGTGTGATTGAGCCAGCCCATGTGGTCAGCATTATTATGATCTCCACTTCACAGATAAGAACATGGAGACACAGAGAGGTTGCATAAGTTGCCAAGAGCACACAGCTAATTACAAGGGAAGCCAGGTTTTGAAGTCTAGTAGTCTAACTCTGGACTGTGTCCTCAGTCCCTACGGCTATGACTACCTCCTAATTCTACTGCCTGGTTATTTTTAGTCCCTAGTTAAAAAGAAGAAATGACCATAGATCTGGAGGGATCCAGGCAGACACAGGTTCAAATCCCAGCCCCTGTGTGAACTGTTTCACCTTGCTAATCCCTAGTATCTCCATTGGTGTAGGGGGATAATAAAATCCAAATCTCTCATAAATATCTATCTCAAAGTCATGTATCCTGGATCTGCTAAGACAGGTTCCCACCATGTGCAACCTACCACACTTGTTTTTGGCAAACATAGAGGGTTAAAGTGTGCCGCCCCGCACAAACACGCTCTGTTGCTAACCCAATACTTGGGAACGTGACCTTATTTGGAAATAGGGTCTTTGCTGATGTAATCAAGTAAAGATGAGGGCATGCTGAATTAGGGTGGGCCTTTAATCCAATGACTGTTGCCTTTATAAGATAAATGAGAGGGAGATTTGGGACACAGACACACTCAGAGGGAAGAAAGCCATGTAAAGTGGGAGGCAGAGATTGGAGGAATGGGTCTAAAAGCCCAAGGATCACCATGAAGTACCTGAAACTAGGAAGAAGCAAGAAAGGACCCTGGTCTAGAGCCTTTGGAGGGAGCATGGGCAGGCCTCTAGCTTCCAGAACTGTGAAAGAATACATTTCTGTTGTTCTAAGTTAACCCATTTTGTGGCAATTTGTTATGGCTGCTGTAGAAATCTAATAGCAAATGACGGCTTGGTGAATGTACTAAGTGAAAAGTTCTGCTTTTAGACTGATGAAGCCAAGTCAGGGAGCTGAGGCATATTCTTGGGTGCTAAGGGATACCATGCTCATAGGTAGAGAGAAGGCCACATGAACCATATGGGGGACCATCTTTTCCCTGTTTTTGAAGTCATAAAAATGGAATGTCTATACTCTCAAAAGAATTGGGAAGAAGCTGATAGCTCTACTAGCTTCTCTCCATGGAAGGAGGTGAAGTATCCAACTGGGTTATGGTGTGTGCAATAGCCATTCGCCCATGTTCTTTGATTGGGAGAGTTCTGTATTAAATGTCAGTGTTCAGATATGATCTTTCTCTCTATAGCTCTCAGTGCCCAGTGGCTGACTGGGAGAGTATCTGCTCTGTCCCTGTGCTGTTTCCAAGGACACACTTGGTGAGAAATGTTGCCCCTAGAGCCAATCTTGCTTTATCCAGAAAATGTAACCTGTGTTTTATTTTATTTTATTTTATTTTATTTGTTTCACTTTAAGTTCTGGGATACATGTGCAGAACATGCAGGTTTGTTCCATAGGTATACATGTGCCATGGTGGTTTGCTGCACCTATCAACCCACCATCTACGTTTTAAGCCCCACATGCATTAGGTATTTGTCCTAATGCTCTTCTGCCCCTTGCCCCCCATCCACCAACAGGCCCCAGTGTGTGACGTTCCCCTCCCTGTGTCCATGTGTTTTCATTGTTCACCTCCCACTTATGAGTGAGAACATGTGGTCTTTGATAACCTATGTTTTAATACTTTGACTTCTAGGTATATTTCTTAATTGATTCACAATTCAGAGGGGAAGGGGTATTATGCATGGCCCCCCACACCCCACTATCCCAAGAGGAAAATTGAGACTAAGCCTTCAGGACCTATCTGGGATCCCTCTGAGGTTAAAAAAAATTGGTCCAAATCTTACCTCTGCATTTCAGTTACTCTGCATTCTGGGATAATGTTGCAGGGTCTGGATAGCAGGAGAAAATACTAATAGCTATGGCATTGTGTTCAAGCCTTTTGTTTTGCTCTGGTTAACAATTTCCTCATCAGTAAAATTAGGGGATTGGATTGATTGAGCTCTAAATTCATGTTTACCTTCAGTAGTCATTGATTCTGGAGCATGGAAGGTGTTTGATTGCCAACATTGTTCATGACTCTGTGAGATAAATTTCATGTGGCTGATGTCACAGGGAGAAGGCAAAGTGTCAATTATAGCATCTAACTAAATGCTCTTTCACACCACAGATGACCCTGGCTCTGTACCTTTTCTTGCCTCTATAGCCTCCTCCTGTGGCAGGGACCTCAGCTATGTGGGCCAATAAAGGGTAGAAGAGAACAAAACGAGCTAAAGGGACACCTTCTGTGACTGACTAGATAACTGTTCCCAATAACTGGAAGGAGGAGCACAGTGGTAAGAACCATGAACTACAGAGCTAGACCAACTGGAGCCAAGTCTTGCTCTTGCTACTTTCTAGCTTTGTGACCTTCTGCAAGTCACTTATCTATCTGACCTCAGTTTCTCAATTATAAAATGGGGATTAAAAATAGTACCTATCTCTTAGGGTGGTTATGCAGATGAGATGTGCTTACAACTATGCCAGGGAATCAGTCAGCATTCTTTGTAAGTTACTGTTGGATTATTTGATCCAAAGAATGATTCTCTACTAAATTTGACCACTCTGTAATGGGAAAGACATAATCATCACATAGAGAGAAAGATGGTACCTGGGACAGATTTATTTTCCCTCTGCAAATATGAATACAGAGGAGAAGATTCCTGAAGGCTGCTGTTCAGACTGAATTGGTAGAAAATACAGAGTGAACCACTCGGCTCAGGCAAGCAATTGCTGTCAACACAGTTATCTATTTTGAGAATCTAAAAAATGCTAGTTTCTATCAAAAAGATGTCTATAATTATCAGCACTGTTGCATGTCTACTGAATAGTTATTACTGCTGTTCAAAATGATGGACCTAACACAAAATGCCAGTCTTAATATGGTTAACTGTTCATGTTTTTTAATGCAATATTATTATTAGGAACTTGAAAACTTACAGGTAGAATTTATGCCTGTAATGAACAATTATTGTGTTTTGTCTGCTTGATGTTTCATCGCTCATTCTTTGAGAAAAAAGTGCCCTATTCTTTTCGAGAACTAGTATCCCACTTCAGTCATGTGACTCTAATGGGGGCTGCTAAGCATAGTATCTTATACCAGCACCCACCCACTCTAACAGGTGGAAATCTGGTCCAGAGCTTAGACAGTAGCAGCTTTTACTCTTCAAGGGGTAGAGGTTGTCCAGGGTGTGAATATATGACCCAAACTGGGTCAATCTGAGTGCTTCTCTGCGATTTTAATAACTGGTGTTGGGTGAAGGGCAGATGGACAGAGGACAGAGGAAATATATGTGATTTTGGAACTGTTAGTATCCACTGCTTCACTGATATGGAGAAAGTCGGCTGAGAGAGTAAAATTGTCACAAAAAGAGAAACAGAGATAAGAGATGAAGAGAGAAAATCCTGGGGTCCCATTCCTTGTTTCTTAGGGGTTCCCACCCTCTCTGATGGCTGGCTATGTGAACCAATACACCTCCCTCAGTTTAAGTTGGGTGAAACACTATGACACTTGTAGAATAATGAGTCCATCCATCCATCCATCCATTCATCCATCCATCTATCCATTCATCCATTCACTGTCTCACAAAGTTAATATCTACTAAAAGCCAACCATGTGTCAGGCTCTGTTCCAGGCACTGTGTCAGGTGTAGGAGACAATGCAGTGAATAAAACAGACAGAGCTTAGCCCCTGGGAGGCAACTGACTAAATATATATAGCAGGCAATCATCATAGGATCATGGGGATAGAGGCAGGGGCATGGGCAGAGGGTCAGGAAAAATCTCTCTTGGGAGGTGACGTTAGGTAGGCTCCCAAAAAAAGTGAAGGAGAGGGCTATATAAGATGTGAGATAAGACCTTCTGGCCGAGGGAAGACAAGGGTTGAGATCATGCGTCCATTGTATTAGCCGAGCTCAATCTGCACACATGGATAACAAGGGCATGACAGCCACCTGTGCTGCAGGCAGAGTCCAGCTGATGCAGAGGAAGGCTCATGGACTCCCCGTGCATCTGCAAGGCCCATCTTCTACGTTCGACTTAGATGTAAGTTACGTAAATGCTTGAGATCAGTTTCCTTATAAGTAAAATAGAGGTACAATTCATCCTTGAATTAGGTCATCTTTTATAGTCACTCAGCAAATACTTGTGGGGTACATCTTACATTTCAGGCAGAGTATTAGCCTTGTGGAGCTCATGGTCTAGAGAGGAAGAGATGATTTAACAGGTGTATATATATAAATCTGTATCATATTTATGTCATATATAAAGTAAGAACTTGATTATATTTGCGTAGATATATAACTTTTAAATCAGTTTATTTGTATAGATATATAATAACTTTTAAATCAGATATATAATAACTTTTAAATCAAGCCCATAGTTGCTTATAAAGCTGTCACTTATGAGGGCTGTGTTGACTGTTTTGATTTATGAGGACTTGTTTGAGGAATAAAAGCTCAGTTGAATTCTTACAATGAGTGGGAGATTGGCTTTGATAATTTTATGCTTCCTTCTCAGGATCTCTGATTCTGAGGTTAATCAAAAGGAAGACAGCCAACTTCTACTGTGGGCTTACTAGGGACCCAATGTTATAAAGTATATATGCTTTATTAGGGAAGTTCTGAGTCCTACCTCAGGGCATCATGTGTTGGGCATCTAAACTAGGTGAGAAGGGATGGGAGGGTGTCAGCTGCCTTCACTTTCATGAGAATCAAATAAGATGACATATGTAAAATGCTTTGCATAAAATTATCAAAGCCAACCCCCCAGTCATTGTAAGAATTCAGCTGGGCTTATGTTCTACAAACAAGTCCACGTAAATCAAAACATTCAAGGCAGCCCTTATAAAGTCATAGCTTTACAACTAAATATGGACTTGAGCTCTTTCCAATAACCTAACTGGAAAGTCATTTTTCTTATCCCCAGTATAGCACCAGCATGTTAAATTACAGAGAATATAATCCTTTCATCAGGCTGACAAATAAACAAGGGTATGGGCTACCTATGCTAGAAGGAGGCAATAAGGTGAATTCCAAATCTGACTCTATTTAGAAATATCAATAAAGGGGCTGGGCACGGTGGCTCATGCCTGTAATCCCAGCACTATGGAAGGCCAAGATGCGCGGATCACCTGAGGTCAGGAGTTCAAGACTAGCTTGGCCAACATGGTGAAACCCGGTCTCTACTAAAAAAAAAAAAATACAAAAATTAGCCAGGTGTCGTGGTGCTCACCTGTAATCCCAGCTACTTGGGAGGCTGAGACAGGAGAATCACTTGAACCCAAGAGGAAGAGGTTTCAGTGAGCTGAGATTGTGCCACTGTACTCCAGCCTGGGCAACAGAGCGAGACTTTATCTCAAAAAAAAAAATAAAAGAAAATAAAAGAAAAAGAAAAATATGAATAAAGGAAGGCTGGAACACCAGGTAGCTGTCAGCCTGTTGAAGAAGCTATTGTAAGGTGGAAAATGCACACAAGCAAGTGTGACTCTAATGTACACGTACATTCCTGACATTCTGTAGTCACCTGGTTCCCTGCCTCCTGGGTAAAGGAATTGATTCCTCTGTTGACAATTCTTGCATCCCATTTCCAGATCTCATTTCCACCTCTAGGCTGTGCAGCTATAATCACACCTGGCATCTCACCTGCTAACGCATCAGCCAACCTGACTCTGTCCCAACCCTGGATGAAGGAGACTGAGTGACTTACATAATGATTTTGCTCTTCTTCTCTGAGGAGGGTGAGCCACCAAACACCCAGCAACTCTGACTCGGAGAAATCATGGGATAGATTTTCCCTCTGTGCTCCTAGCAGAGTGGGGACTTCTTGAAAGGGACATGAACAAGTTGATGACAAGATATCAGAAGCCCCTCTTCTAGAGAGGCATCCCCAAGAAAGCCTCAAAATGCATCTATCTGAGTCCTAATTAAACCGGAAGTGCTGAATCCAGGGCACTGTGATATTTGCATGCATATTTCAATGAATTTTGTTCATGTCTGTATAGAAAAGGCCCTAAAGGTAGATTTAATAATTCACTTGCAGTGTCAAAATCTGCACGATTTAAAACCCTGTTGGTCATGAAAGAAGGAAAGCAAAGAACACCCTGTTGGGAATCTTGAGACCTTGATCATCTACTCCTGGTGCTTATGGGCTGTGTGATGTGGGATGAGCCTGTCCTCTCCAGGGACCTTGGTTTCCATAGAAATATCTGCAGAGATCTCTGTGGTGTCCTTTCACTCTGTCTCTAGGAGCCATGAGCTGCTGCAGATTCTCTAGTGAATGTCCCAACACCATTACTGTCATTCACCTAACCCTCCTTTACAAACTGCTCAAAGGCCCTTACAGTGCAAAGTGGGTCCAGGCAAGAACCACATAGTCCATTTGAAAACACACGCAAAGGAAACAGAACTGACACCATCAGTAATTGCCTCTTCCAAGTGGGATTTTGTGTGGATGGGGCTTCATGGAAACACTTGGGAGGATTTAACTTGGCCTCCCAAAGGCCATTGTTCTCAAGTGGCTCCCCTATAAGGTAGTCCAGGGTCCTCTCACCTCCTCTGGCCAGATTCTGTCAGCACTAGAAGGAGAGCGTTTGGACTTAGTGTCCAGGAGATTGATTGTGAGGATTCACAAGTGATTTGTCAATAATAATAGTTTAAAAATGGCTTCTACGTGTCATATAGGCATATAGATAGATGTGGTTTACCGAGAAACCTCCACAGTCATGAGGATCATGAATTACAGTCTTGATTCACTTACCATCTGTGAGCCCAGGAAGCAGACGAAGTGATATATCATGCAAATAACATGATCTTAATATTCGGACCTGACTTTGAATTTTGGTCTTGCCACTCAATCTCAATCCAACCTCTCTGAGCCACAGTCTCCTCATCCACAAAGGACGATATTAGGGCCTATCTTACGTTGTGGTTGTGAAGACCAAATGAGATAACATATGCAGAACTCCTGACACAGAACCCAGACCCTCAATAAGAGGCTACGGCCATGATTCCTATTAAGTTGCCCTCAGATCAACCAGAAGGAAACCAGGCAGAGGACTATGGTGGTCAGCAACCATGTGACCCCAAAAACTCCATCTTGGGACCAGCATGACCACCCATGGGGCCCTACACCATATGGAGCAGGATGCTCTGTCTTGACACAAAGATGGGAAGAAGGGAATTCATAATCAGAAACTTACCTGGATGCTGCCTCCAGCTGTTCTTTCCTGGAAAGAGGAGAGGGAGAAAAAATAAAGCATAAATTACGTGAAACAGCTGTATTCTTCCTTGAAAGATTGCTGCAAAGCTTCCCTCTGAAGATGATGGAGCAGAGTTGAGCTCTAGGACAGGATGGTCAGTGTGGAGGGAACCAACGAAGGAGGTAGGTTTACCCAGCCAGACCCCAGCCCATGTTACTCCCATTGGCTCTGAGGTTTTCAGGGCTCTTTTCAGCCACTCATTCATTCATTTATTCATCCAGAAAATGGTTGCTGAGCACTTACTCTGCCCCAGCTCTCATGTTGAGCTCGGAAAATTTGTTTGGTAGTGGGGACAGATCAAGAAACCAGGAATGTCATAATGTAGCAGTCACACACCCAACATAACTCTATCACCACCGGTGTCATCATAGCAAACACTGTCTTAACTCAATTAATCCTCATAACAACCCTATGAAGTACTATTATCATCCCATTTCCCTGAGGAGAAAATTGAGGCACAGAGGGGTTAAATGAATTGCTCAAGGGCTCACAGTTAGGAGACAGCAAAGTCAGGATCCAAACCCATGTGATCTGGCTCTGGAGCCCTCACTCCTAGCTGGGAGGTGCACCAGCCTTGCTTTACACATATTTGTGACTCCAAGCCTTTTCTCAGGCTCTCCTTCTGCCTGGAACTCCCTTCTTCTTTTCCCTGCCTGGAACAGTCCTACTCATCCTTTATGTCCACCCGGAGGGGCCCTCCTGAAGGTTCTTATTCAATTGTCCAAGGTCTAGACAGAGAAAATCCCCTCACAAATGGAATGGTACTCTGTCGTTATCACGTGGATCACATCACACTAGAATTACATGTAGTCTGTTTTTTGTCTTTGTTTTTCTTGTCTAAAATATGAGACCTCTGCAGCCCAGCACATGAGAGTGCTCATTAATGTTGAAAGAGTGACTGGCCTAACATGGGGATCCACAGGTGGGAGGCATGGAGACAGAACAAGAGAATCATGGCAGAGAAGTAAAAGGGCCAGTTGGAGAGTTAAGAATTTCTGCTTTGAGGGTCAGCTCAGCATCTGGTTACAGTGTGGCCTTGGGCTGGTCACACATTCTCTGGGCCCATTTCCCCAAGAGCACAACAAAGTGATGAGTTAGTTGATCACAAAGCAGGTGGATACAGAAAGCTGTGACTTTCTAGGATGTTCTAGGTCTCTGAGGCCAGGAGAAGTAGGAAAGATAGTAAGGGGAAGGAAAGGGCAAGGGGGCAGCTGAAGGGCATATTGGAAGAAAAGGTATGATACGGAGAAAGTTTAAAGGATTACACTGTCCATTCCTCTTTCACTCTCCACGATGAGTATTTCATGCTTCCTGCTCTACCATCAGACTTCTCTCACTTCTACACCTTCCTCCCAGCTGATGACCTTGACTGCCCTCTCACTGAGATCTACCCATGGTCTCACCATCTGGCCACCCACTGGACTTCTGTTTTGTGCCAGTGGATGAAGGGCCCATGCTCTTAAAGAAGGCCCATACTCCACAGACCAGGCCATCTCTGCTTCTCTCACCTCTAGTCTTTCCCCTCCCCCCATACGCACATTTATCCTTCTCTGCTAGACCCTTTCCATCAAAGAAAAAATTTTTGGCCTCACACCCACTCCAGCTGTCACCTACAATCACTGTCTCCACTTGCTCATTTCTTCATCACCCTTTAGTTTGTGTCATCTGGCTTCTGTGTCCAGTGCTCCACTGAGATTGATCCAGCCAAAGCCCCAGCAAACTCCAAGTCACAACATCCCATGAGCACATCCCTATCTTATCTTCACTACTCTTATGATAGGATAGGACCAGAGCAGTTGACCTGTCCAGTTAACCATTAGATCCCCAATACCAAATAGAGTTCACATAAGGGATGATCAATAAATATATGCTAAATGAATGGAATAAATGAATAAAAGGGTTTTAACAACATTCCAGAGTGTTCTAGATCATGGTTGCTAACAGTGGTTTCCCAGGGCAGTAATTCAGGGGCTTCCTTTTCCCTTCAGCATTAATACTCCCTTGCAGCCCAGATTCAATCAGCACAGACTGAACACTTGCTATGGGCTAGGGACTAAGACAACTACTCTCACACATTTTATTCAGTTTGACCATCCAAACAACAATCTTCAAGAATGGGTCTTATTATCAAAATGACCCTTGTATCATTTCATCATCATTTTATCCAGTTTTCTCCCTAAATAATATTTTCTTCCCAGAGATACAAAGCAAAATAAAAACATAGGTTTTGGCACAAGACCTGGGTTCCAATCTTTGTTCCATCATTTATCAGCTGAGTGACATTAAGGAAGCTAATTAATCTCATTGACTCTCTCATTCTTTACCTATAAAAGCGGGGTTATGAAAAATGGTTACCCCTTCTACGTATCTTCCAGGACATCCTAAAGCTTAAATAAGATAGTATGTATGAAAGCAGATCCAATGTTATTTGGCCATAGGAAATGACTAGTGCATATAGTCCCCTTTCTCCATTTCTAAGCACTCCAATAATCTTGACCCTGGTCATAAAAGGAACAAGTCCTGGTTACACAATGAACTACCTGTTCTTGCTCAAGTGTTTTCTACATCGTGGGCAAAGTCTTCTCATCTCCATTTCAGTTCTCATAGCTAACAATTCCAGGGCTGTGCTGTCCAATAGAGTAGTCATTAGTCACAGAGGGTTATTTACAATAAAATTTAAAAATCTCTTCCTCAATTGCACTGGTAATCGTCAAATTCTCACTAGCCAACGAGGCTAGTGGCTACCATATTGAACAGTGCAGCTGTAGAAAATGAAAAATCAGACATAATTCCACTCTCCCTACCAGGAATAAAACAGTGCACGTGTTCTGTTGATAAAAAGCAATGTCTGATTTTTAACAGCTTCCCTCATCCCTGCTTGTATATAAGAATGTATCATCTGCCATCACTCCTACCCCAGCATCTTCCTTAAGTCCGTTCAGTCTCCACTGGTCAGCAGATCAGAAGACGTGGGTTTTCCCTTAGTTATGCCCAATATGATATGTGGCCTGAACTTCTTGGGGGTTCCTGAACTTCTGGGGGCCCTCAGGTTCTTCTCATAGAAAATTGGGTTTGGGCTTGAAACTCTTTGAAGTTCTTTGCAATTCCAAAGCAACGAGTTTATAATTATAATTTGTATAAAAAAATAAGAATGGACCACCACCATCCATCACTGCTAGCCCCCAAAACATAGATACTTGCAAATTAACAAAGAACTACACTAAGCTGAAAATTGTGATATGGCATCATGTTGCAGATGGGCTACGCTACTTCATCCTTCCAAACCTTTGGCAGGAATCTAAAATGGTGCAGCCACTATGGAAGACAGTCTGGCAGTTCCTCAGAAAGTTAAACATAGACTTACCAATCCTACTCCTAGGCATATACCCAAGAGAGTTGAAAACATATGTCCACAGAACGTGTATGTGAATGTTCATAGTAGCATTATTCACAAAAGCCAAAAAGTGGGAACAACCAAAATTTCCAACACCTGATGAATCATTAAACACAATGTGGTATATATAATCAAATATTATTTGGCTATAAAAAGGAGTAAGGTTCTGACAGACACTACAACACAAATGAAACGTGAAAACATTATGCAAAGTGAAAGAAACTATGCATAAAAGAAAGACATTATATGATTTCATTCAACTATGAAAGGTTCAGGATAGGTGAAATAAAGACAGAAAGTAGATAGTGATTGCAGGGTCTGGGGTGAAGAGGGAACCAGGAGTATCTGCTCATTGGGACAGAATTTCTTCCTAGGATAATAAAATTGTTTTAGAACTAGATAGTGGTGATTGATACCCCAATTTGTGAATATACTCAAAACCACCGAACTGTTCACTTTAAAAGGGTACCTTTTATGGTATGTAAAATCCTCTTAAGGGTTGTGAAATGTATCTCAAGAAAGTTGTTATTAAAGCAAGCATAAACAAAAGACAAGAAAACCTTTTGGAGGTAGGTGAGAAAACACCAGTGTGTTGTCAGCTACTTCTTTGCCATTAACATATGGAGTGGGTTGGAATTCAGGGACATTCTTTTCCCAAGGGACTGCCTTGCTTCAGAATGGTTGCTAAATGAATTTCTCTAGGGATATTATACTTTTGTCCTTGGAAAAAGAAAGAAAGAAATGTACTCTCTTAGTTTAAAAACCATTCTCATATCACAGCAGCTGTCTGCAGCACAATGTAGTCCTCCAAGTCTCTGACAGCTAGGACAATGCCTTATTTATAATACATCAACCCAAAAGAATGGGCCCATTGCCAACACTTTGGGATGCATACCAAATGGAAATTGTCTTGGTTCTGCATCCAAAGTGTTCTTGTTTGAGTTCAAGGTCACTGTGGTCTCTTACGGGGAAGTCATCTGCCCATTCTAAGAAGACTCTGCTTTATGCTATCCCAAATCCTCAATGATTATAACAAGGATAGCATTGTAGAATCAAATGGAAACACGTAAGTCACTGTCTGAGCAAGTAAGTCTAGTTACAAGTAAGTATACCCAAACTTTCCCAGTCTTTTATTGAAGACTTGCTTCCTCTGACCTCTCTAACTCTCCCACAAGTCATGGGTCCCTTTTGCCTGTTCTCTTTCAGGTCCTCCTTCTACTCTGCCTTCTAACTGCTTTTACCTTGATCTAGGCCCGCATTTCCTCTTACTCTGAACCCTGCAATATTTGCTAGCTGATCTCCTTGCTTTGACTTGAGTCCATAGATCCATCCTCTACACTCTTTGCTATCATATTCCTGAAAAATGGATCTACTGATGTCATTCTCTGGCTCATCTAGTTTCTCATTGCCTTCAGGATCAAAGTTAGATTCTTCGGCAAGTCACCCGTGACCTTCCATGGTTGTCCCAGTGAATAACACATACAAGGGATCAAAAATATTAGTGGACCGAGTGCCCTGAGTGCCTTGAATAGAAAGTGGCACCTGCCACTAGAACCTTTTCAGGAGTGAAAGCAAGATAGGAGGCGCATGGGGGTGGTGATCAGGGGCCCAATATTTTAGGGTCCTGGAGGTGATGGTCAGGTTTTGGACTTTCTTTACTTTGTCATGGTCACTGACTGGAAGGTTTTATGCAGGAAAATGAGTTGCAATTCTCTTCTATTTCCATAATCTGGAGATGGGAGTAGAAAGATTAATTGAGGATAATGAATGTGTGTGTGTGTGTGTATGTGTGTGTGTATGTGTGCGTCTGCAGATGAGCTGTGGCTGGGCACAGAGGGAGCCCCCTATCTAGTAGTATTGGGTTATATGAGGGTTCACTGAACCTGTAGACACAATGACAGAAACTTGCTTTGAGGCAGGTTCCAGCCCCAACTATGAGGCTAACTGTCCATCTATGTTTCTTTCCAAGTCAAGGGTTCTAGGAGTCCAGCACACTATGCATACACTTAACAATCTGAACTCAGGCCCCCAGTATCAAAAACAAAAAAAAAGCAGTCTGTTCTAGAAGCTCAAGTGGTGAAAAGACCATGGGCTTTGAAGGCCTCCAGATGTAGTTGACACTGGTTCAGTGTCAGAGCCTGACTCTGCTAGCTTCTCTGAAAGTAGCCTGGGAGTACAAACCATTCAGCCTGGCTCCAGGTGTGGACTCTGGGCCACCGGCTCGGCCCCACCCCAGGGGCTCCTGTTTAGGATGTTTTTACCATCACATCTCCATCAGAATTGCTGAAAGTGGAGGCCAGATCTACCTTTGCACAATACCCCCATTGAGTCTGATGCACCTTAAATCTTCTGACTTATCTCATAGGGTAACTGTGAGGATTAAATGAAAATTGAAGTCTAATGCTTAGAGCATAGTGGACATCCAATGCATATTAATTTCCCTCTCCGTTTTCCATAACCATGGAAAAAGGTTATTGTTTTTCTCTGAGATCTTTAGTTCAATCTCCCACCTCTGAGAACACGAAACAGCATCTCTGGGTGACCAGAGGACTCTTCCTGCTGTCCTCTTCCGCATTTCCTTTCCTGGAGTCCAGAGTAGTCTGTGGGTGCAGGCCATGCCCAGGTTGGAGGAGCATCCAATATTTCAGAGTGGCTCATTGTGTGGGCTGCCCACTTCCTCAACCCACTGATTCTGCTCACACATTGATTGGACCTTTCCTTATCAGCCACTCCATGCTGGCTAGCTGGGAAGCCCTGACTGCACAGAGGAATCACCTGGGGAGCACCAAATATACTGATACTGGGGCCCCAGCCCTGGGATTCTGACTTAATTAGCTTGAGAAGTGGCATAGGAATTAGATTATTTTATCTTTCTTTCTTTCTTTCTTTCTTTCTTTCTTTTATTTTATTTTTTTTTGAGAAAGGGTCTCACTCTCACTCTGTCACCAAGGCTGGAGTGCTGTGGCACAATCTCTGGTCACAGAAACCTCCATCACCTGGGTTCAAGCAATTCTCCTGCCTCAGCCTCCTGAGTAGCTGGGATTACAGGCACACACCACCATGCCTAGCTAATTTTTGCATTTTTAGTAGAAACAGGATTTCACCATGTTGGCCAGGCTGGTATCGAACTCCTGACCTCAGGTGATCCACCCTCCTCGGCCTCCCAAAGTGCTGGGATTATGGGCGTGAGCCACCACGCCCAGCCAGAACTGTTTAAGCTCCCAGATAATTCTAGTGTGCAGCCCAAACTGGGGACCACTGCCCTGAAGAGTGTTCTCCAGGGAACCGTGAGGCCACAGACACAAATACAGACCGCAGGAGAGATGGCTGGTCATGCCCTGAGCATTCAGGTGAGTCCCCACTTGCCTGAAGAAAGGAAAAGAGACGACTGATTCATAAAACCTCCATGTCGCCACCAGGTCAATCCTGTTGGGGTTGGTAGCATAATACCTCCAGGCAGCCTGAGGGGCAGAAAAGAGGGGCAACAATGAGTGGGCACCTCCTGAAACTTTCGCACAGAATCCCACACCATCAGAACAACGTTTAAGCCCTGGACTCCTAAGAATTTGAATGTGCATTGAGTCAACATGCAGAAAAACCGAGATTTTTGGCTTTTTGAAGCTACTTTGGGAAGAAAAACTTCCTGACCATCTGGGAGCTATAATTGGTGTTGTGGTGAGTGGGGGAATGGAGAGATGAACTGGAGTAGAGGGAGAGGAGTGGTAGGCACAAAATCCCTGAAAGGAACAAGTAGCAAAGGCCGGTGTGATGGCTCATGCCTGTAATCCCAGCATTTTGGGAGACCAAGGTGGAAGGATCGCTTGAGGCCAAGAGTTGGAGACCAGCCTGGACAACATAATGAAACTTCATCTCTACAAAAAAAAAAAAACAAAAACAAAACAAAGCTGGGCATGGTGGTACGTGCCTGCAGTTCCAGCTACCTGGGAGGCTGAGGTGGGAGGATAAATTGAGCCCA
Organism: Macaca nemestrina; assembly: GCF_043159975.1. Lineage (NCBI taxonomy): Eukaryota > Metazoa > Chordata > Mammalia > Primates > Cercopithecidae > Macaca > Macaca nemestrina. The sequence goes on along the minus strand of NC_092132.1, from coordinate 13,144,486 downwards.
GGAGGTCGAGGCTGCAGTGAGCCATGATCGCACCACTGCACTCCAACCTGAGTTGTAGAGTAAAAGACTCTGTCTCAAAAAAAAGTAAACAATAAAATATTTAAAAATAAAGAGAAACAAGTACCACTCTTTCCAGAAGGTTCTCTGAGACTTCTCAGTCAAACAGATAGGAGAAAAGAGTCTTTTGTACCATTTCTGGGTGCAAGAGAGAGCCTAGGAGATGTTTTGACACAAATATCCTAGAATCTCTAGGATTCTCTGATGGTTTGGGGTGTGGGGAGTTAATGGGACAGGCTCTTGGAAACTGGGACTGGCCTAAGAACCATAATATGCAGGATGACATCACGCACCATCTTGAATCAGGCACACAGAACCACACAGACACTCGCTATGACTGGAGAAAGCTCACGAGTGGGTGGCCATGCCCTCGCAAGCAGACAGCTGTTGATAGGACACTCTGCTTTCCTATTCACTGTGCCCTCATCTCCAATAACCCATTAAAACAAAGCAGGAACTCCCTCTGAAATAAAACAGGGAACACTTCTGCCTCTCTCATCACCTCTCACTGCTCCCTGCAACCCCCAGCCCATGTGAGGCTAGTGATGGAGACAGAAGGCTGGCAGTTGCATGTCCAACATCCTCTGGTCCATGGTTGTCTACTGGGCAGCACAAATGGGAAAAGTGGTTTAATATTTTGCACATGTAATGCATCTCTTTCTCTCTTAGCTTATGGGATCTCTGTTTGGCAGATATGACAGAGACTGTTCTCCTTGTAGCTGATTGCCTAAGCACCTGGACATTAGGCTGACTCTTCCCTGTGGGTCCCTAGGTCAAATCTGAGGGGAAGTAGAAGGAGAAGAAAGCCTAGTACAGCCCCAGGTCCACACCAAATTCTCATCTCCAGCACACCATCAGTAAAAGAGCTGAGGCCAGGTGCCACAACTCATACCTATAATCCCAGAACTCTGGGAGGCCGAAGCAAGAGGATGGCTTGAATGCAGGAGTTTGAGACAAGCCTGGGCAACATAGTAAGACCTCATCTCTACAAAAAATAAATTTAAAAAATTAATCAGGTCTAGTGGTGCACATGGTGGTGCACGTGGTGGTGCATGCCTGTAGTCCCAACTACTCAGGAGGCTGAGGTGGGAGGATTGCTTGAGCCTGGGAGATGGAGACTGCAGTGAGTTATGATCGCACCACTACACGTCCGCCTGGACAAGAGGGTCTCAAAAAAGCTCAAAACACCACCATATCAAAAAAAAGCTGACAGGTTGATCCTTGAGTTCTGTGTCTACTTCTTGCTTGGCTTAGAAACTGAATGAGTGACAGGATTGTCACCTTCAGTACACAGAGGAACAAGTGAAATAGACACCCATGGAAATGCCCATAGCCATCCACAAGTAAGCATGTGCAAGCAGGCCTGCTCCTGCCTGGGCACATTAATACACACACACACAGAGACACATAAGACACACAGACACACATGAAATCCTGGGTCCTGTCCCAGTTCATGAGTATGTCCCCTCCACATGTGCACACATGCACACACACACACACACACATATGTGCAGATGCATGGATCTTAATCCCATTCCAGTTCATTCCCAGGCAGACAGACCTGAATGAGCTCAGCAGCTGGCTTCCTCCTTTTCTCAAAGTGCTTCTGACGGTGTTGCTCCTGCACCTTGAGGGCCAGCCCAGACCCCAGGATGCCCTGGAGGGAGAGGCAGGCAGGAAGTCAGCCCCCAGCTAGACTCTCCCAGCATTCCCGCTCCATTGCCAGGGTAATGGGGACTGTAGGGCTGAACTGTACTCCAAGTCCCTGCGGTGACAACATTGTACAAAGAGGGAAGGGAGAAAGAGCCCTTCCTTCTCTTGAAGAGACTAGGGAGCTTGGTTAAGTGAAATGAGCCTTGAAGTCAGGAAGACCCGGGTTCCAATTCCGACACTGCCACTTTCTGGGTGTGAGGGCCTGGGCAAGCCCCTTAGCCCTGTTGCATCATGGTTTTTTTTTTTTTTTTTTTTTTCCCTACAGGGATGTGGGATAATAATACCTAATGCATGATTTTGTTAAGAAAAAAGTGAGATAATCTGTATAAACTGCCAGTAAGGGGTACTGCACAAAATAGATGCCCAGTAATGTTAACTGAGTTTTAAAAATATTTTAGCTGCTTGAACTCTCACTTCATACTTTGACTATAGCCAGAACTTCCCAGAATTGGGACCTGTTTTGATTTTCAGGTCAGACTTGCTAGTGGATTAAGTGGCCAGAAACACACTCTTTTCAAGCTGAAAGAGAACTTGAAGATCTTGTAACATTCCTATGGTCCTGACTTATCAATGAGAAAACTGAGATTCAGGAAGGTCATTTGCTCAAGGTCAAATAGCTTAGAAAAAAAAAAAAATCAGACAAGGTAGGGCTGTGAATAGAGAAAGAACATTGCCAATGCAAGAATGGAAGATGAAGTGGGTGGCAGGGAGATTGTTACTTAAAAGTTTTTTCAAGCTTCGTGATTAAGAGCCAGGGTTTAGAACCAGTGGACTTGGGATTCCTGGCTCTACAACCCAATAGCCTTGTGACTGTAGAAAATGTACTAACCTAATTAAGTCTCAGGTTTTGTTTTTGAAAAATTGAGATTAAAAACAGCACCCAACCCATAATGTTGCCATGAAGATTAAATGAAATAATGTGAGTAAAGCATTTGGCATGATTCAGGCACATAGTGTGTTCAACAAATGCAATCTGTTTTCATTATTATTACATATCTGGACACCAGGCTTTGGGGAAGTTACTCTATCATATATAGGTCAAGGCTTATTCTTGAGAGAAATGTATTTTTTACATAAGTCAGTAAGTAACAGGACAAGAAAAGGGAGCTCACATAAATGAAGGCCCTGTTCTGTGCAAGGCACTGGGAATGCATGAATGAAAAATATAATCCCAGAACCCAAGGAGTTCACAGTCCTCTGGGGGAGTCAGATCTGGAAATGTGTAATCCTAGCATAAGGCCAGAAACTCCTTTACATAAATATTCCCAGGGTTACGCCCAGAGCGACTAACTCAGCCTAAAGAAGGCAGCATTGAAAGAGGAGTTGATGTTTGAAGAAATTTTTGGCAAAGGAAAGCAGCAGGGCCCATGACAGAAAAGCAGGATCATCATGCTTAAGGGAATGGCTAGGGAGTTAGTAGGGTATGAGAGGATAGAAGATGAGACTGGAAAGCTGAGCTGGGGCCAGGTGGTAAGGGGTCCTGCACGTCACATTGGGGATGTCATATATCAAAGGTACTTACTGCTGGAAGGGCAAAAAAGGAGACGCCAATTAAGGAAAAGGTGGCAGCAATCAGACGGCCTTCCCATGTTTTGGGTGTCTTGTCTCCATAGCCAATGGTGGCCAGTGTGATCTGAAGAGGGAAGAGTTCAGACATGGAGTACCCCATGGAGAGAAATTTCAGGAAAATGTCAACTGAGCTCTACCTGTAAGCCTCTCTATCAGCTTGGGCAATGCTCCCATTTATAACAAGGTTCCCTCAGGAGAAAAGACACCAAGTACCTAGTAACTTATAAGGATGCCTTGAAACTTGTTGATAAGTTAAGGGTTTCCTACCTTAGTCAATCAGTCAACAAATATTTCAATAATTACAAATGCATATGTACACGAGCATTCATGTGTGTGTATATTTGCGAATTTGTGATTTTATTTATAGCCATGTTTGTGAATATATGTGTGCTTGTGAGTATATGTGTATGTATTGTATATACATGTATGCATGTCTAATGTCTGTGTATGTGTCTATTCTGGTGTGTTTAGTATATTCCTGTGTGTGTTTACATGTTTATGTTATCAGTATACGTGTACTTATGCGTGTGTATCTGCATGTGAAAGGCAGGATTATCAGAGCAGTTGACAGTGTGGCCTCCAGATCCTAACTGTCTGACTTCAAATCCCAGGTTAGCCACTTACTGGCTGAAAGACCGTAAAGTTACTTAACTTCTTTATGCCTCAGTTTCCCTATCTTTAAAAAGAGCTAATGATAGAAGTTGTTTGAGTTTATAGTAGGTTAGTGAAAGTAAAGCACCCAGAGACATGCTCTGGAGCAAAGCAAGCCTTCAGTGAATGCCAGCTTAAGTACTGTGTGTCCTTGTGGGTGTACGGTTGTGCACACACAGGTCTGTGTGAGCACACATGTGTATCTGTCACTGGGTTTGTTTGCACAAGCATGGCTTGGCTGAAAATAGCCTATGACTGGTAAGACTAGGTCCCTAAACGACCATGCAACCAGGCTGTTCCAGGCCCCGGCTTCTTATAAATGCTAGAGAAAAGTCAATTCCAAGTGCACGCCCTGAAGGAGGGTCTCCTGTCAGCAGGTTCCAAGCTGAAACAAGTCTAGCTCTTACTTCTGACTGCAGAATGCAGCTGCCTGGCTGAACATGCTCACGTGATGCCCTCCACCTCTCTCTGACTCTGATGGTCAATCCCACAGAGTTGGCCTCCAAGGTAGTGACTCACCAGGCCCCACCACAGGGCATCTGCATAGGTCTCAAACTCCTCTTTCATCTCCTCTCCTTGTGCATCCACTTCTGGGACATCTTTCTCAACCAGGTAGACAAGAAATGAAGAAAGGATGAGTGTCAGGAAACCGATGTACCAGGCGGTGATGAGTTCCTGAAAGAATCAGCAGTGGACATGAAAATTGGTCACTGGGGAGTCATTGAGTGGATGCTGGAGCCAGACACACCAGAGTTAGAGTCCAAGTTCACCAGCTCTGTGACTGTGGCCAAATCACTCACCTTCTCTGATCTTCATCTTCCATCACTGTAAAATGGGATCAGTAACATGGTAGTTATTTCATCACTAATTAACAGAACAAGTGTATGGCTCCAAGAGGAGAGGAAGATTTCTAGCTAAGGGCCACTTCAATATCACACCTCAAGAGGCTTCAGAGGAAGGCAAGACGGCAGGAGGAAGTGGCTGCTGCTTCTGATATAAGGCTCAGGACTCAGGATACTCGGGTCTATGCAGGACTGTGTGGAGCCAGGAGAAAGCTCAGTATAACCAGGAAAGCAGCAGCAAGCCAGAGGCAGCACTGCATAGTGGACAGGGCTGTGGACAGAGACCCAGCCCTGACACCAGTTTATGGTGTGGCCATGGGCAGATTCTCCTCTTCTCCTAAATGTTAGTATCCTCATTTTTTACATGGAGGGACAGAGCCACAGATTTCCTGAAATCGTCATGTGTACCACTGCTGAAATGCAGCTTTACATTAAATATTGATTTAGAGCCTATGCAAAAGAAGCAAAAGAAGGCATACAGCCTGTAATTTCATGGATATTGTCACATGATAGACTAGGACATATGACTAAGTAAACAAGAGTAAGGTGATTTAATGAAAAGTGCTAAGTAATAGTCAGGATGGTATGGACGGAAACTTCAATGAAGTTTCAAAACCCCTAATGGAGACAAGACCTAATGCTCCTTCCAGCTCCAACTTTCTCTCTTTCTCTCATTCTATTCCAGTTTCAAGGTTTATCATAGTAGGTTGGGCAGGAAGAAAGGCAAGGTTATGGGTAAACACAATATGGAGATTTAAGACTGTCTGTCATTCTTGCTGAGTCATCTCAGAGAACAAAGTTGTTCACATTGGTATCTTTCCTATATCTGACCATCTGCAGTCAGTCAACTGGCCCTTCTGGGCCAGTAGAATCTTCCTGACAGGGTTGCTTCCTGCCTCCCTGCAGGACTTGGCTCACATGGGTCCTGCAGTCTGAATAGTCCTCCCACAATGGGACCAACCAAAGAGCATGGAGTCATCTTCAGACTCATGTCACCTCCACTGTGAAATTTTTCTAATGTTTGTTTCCCCAATGAAAGATAGAGTTCAGCTGTGGTTCCTTTATTCCCTCCCCATTTTCTAAACATACTTCTCCAAGCCTCCAACATTTTATTATGCTCACTTGCTATTATGCTCTGGCCTTGCCCACAGCATCACACACATGTTGTACTGGTATGAGTTTGTTCTATAGCAGAGGGGTTTGCTTAGATGATACAGGCAACCCAGCCAGCCATTCCCTTTGGTGAGCGAGGTTCTGTGCTGCAGGGAATTTGAGAACAGAAAGGTGCACGGACTAGTCCTTCCCCAGTGATTGCCTGAGCGTAAGCCTCTTGCTTGTGGAGTGTGGTCCTACTGCTTATATGTTTTTTCATACCCTCTGGCCCCCAAATGCAAGTCAGAAGTTTCATCTGGCACTTAGGCAAAGAAATAGTTGTCTGTTTCTGTGTGCACATAAAAACTGACTGTTCTAGATTAATAAGGGATGGTATAACAGTCACCAAAAAGGAGTGAAAGTGGGTCCTAATTCTGTACTTTATAGTCATTTACTTTGCAGTTATTTCAAATAATTCTGACTTTATACAATTTTTGCCAGCAGCTCTGTGGCAGAACCTGTGACTGTTCCCCAACAGGTAGCTCCTGAACCTGCTGAGGCTCCCCTGCAGTCAAGTTGAGGCTAAGGTACTGGGGTTCAGCCAATATGGGAAAGTGATGAGAGTGAATCCCTCCTTGTCCTTTAAATCCATTCTGCAGGATTCTCCAGGTTCCTCTCCCCTGCTTTGGTGACTCAAGTCCTCATATTCAAGACGGATGGGGCCCACCCAGCACACATCAGATACAGTGAGAGCCAGGAGATGTCTAGGTTTTTGTGCTGGGTGGTGGGAGCTCTAGGGCTCATTTATTTTGGGAGGAGAACCTGACCTATCCTCTAGTGAACGCATTAACTTTGAAAGTTTAACCCTGTGCAACAGAGCCTCCCACACTTCATCTTTGAGTGCCCAGAAGACCCAGCCATTGAACCCGGCCCAGAGTACAATGAAGAGATGAATGAAGAAATGAATTGATAAATGTCCATTTGCCGGTACTATTGGTGATTCCCTTGGGGAAGAGCTTCCTCCCCGCTCTGGTAGCACAGGCTTTCAGGAGGACTCACAACATGTACTTTGGAGTCTAACAAGAGCCTGTAAATCTAAGTTTGCAGAGAACTCTGCTCCAGAGCCTTTCCCCACTCCTGGGAAAGAGTATCTGCCTCACTGGGGTCTGGCTACAGTGCAAGACCATATTTACTGAGGAATTACATCACATACTTCCAATGGTCTCTGGTAATTACATGGCAAAAGCCAGCAGGCACTGGGGATCTGTTATAATCTGGAGGAACACAGCACAAGGGCCTAAACCAGCAATTTTTAGCACCAGTGTTGACCAGAACTGTGAATCAACTCAGCTCCATGGATACGGGTTATGGCTGAACCCATAGGGGTTTTATTAATGTGTCCTTTGATAAAAGATAAAATAGAAGGTCAGGAGGAAGAAAAGGGCCTGTAAAGGATGCTCTGACCTCAATGATTCTGCAGCCAGAAGCAGCACAGACGAAAAATAAAACACAGATGGCAAGAAATTACATTCTAAGCTGAAAGATTCCCAGGTATTTTATACTTTCACTCCATTTTATGTCTATACTTGTATGTATGGTATGTGGGGAACAGCATATTCAGAATAATAAACATTACTATTAATGAGCACCTATGACTTACCAGGCATTTAAATGCACCTTTTCTCGCATGAGCACCCAGGAGGATTCACATTTTTACCACTGAGGAAGCTCATGAAAATAGAATGACATCTTTAAGGCTTTCTGGCTGGAAGGTGGCAGAGCTGAATTTTGAGCCAAGTTGCCGTCTGACTCCCAAGCTCATATTCTACTCTGAGATGCGATCTCATAGGAAACCACTACCCCTTCAACGTTATCTAGGCGCATCCTTGAGACAGAAGAACCAGGAGTTGTGTGGGTATGTTTTGGAGGTGTCCAGCTACAGGTGGCATGGTCATGTTAACATGCATAAGGAAAACTCTAAGCTCCTTAATGTTAAACTGCCCAGGGCTTACTGCCTCAGGTCCAGCTCCCCAGAAACAGAACGCGAGAAAGGGATTTCAGTGTTAGTGACACATTTGCATGTAATCATTGAGGAAATGGTCACAGGGCTCCTATTAAAAGGGACCTAGGTGGGACAACAACAGCATCTATTATGCCTGCCATGGTGGGTGCAAAAAGATACTCTCTTGGGAAGCAAGGTAAACTTGGCTTTGTACCCCCAAAGAACATCCATCCCAGGGATTTCTCCTTCTGATTTCTCCTCTCGGGTTTTTTTTTCTGCCTGAGCTGAGACACAGGGGTTTTTCTTCATTCCTCCAGAATCCAGTTAAAGCAGCTAGATTAAAACAAAGTGCTACCAAAGACCTGGGCTAAGAATAGGAAAGAAACACAGGCAGTACCATGAATCCAAATGAACTGGATTCTGGCTGCTTGGGTTCCACACCTGCTCAACCACATGGGGCTCTGGAAAAGAAATGGACTGAGTTCCACCCCTCCTGGATTCTGATCTACTTGGGAGAGGTGAGCACCACCATAGCCAGCAGGAAACCACTGGACACAGACCCTAGAAGTGGACTGCTATGGTTTGTGTCCCACTGTGTGACCTTGAGCAGGTACTTCCTCTTTCTGTGTTTTCTTCCTTATCAGTGTAATGGGGTGGCAATAGTGCCTGATTCATGAGGTGAGTTAGTCCTTGTCAAGCACTAAGTTGTAGGCACTGTGCTTTGGGCTTTATATAATGCTTGCAACTGGACAATCTCTATGAGCTGGGTACCTTCTCAGTGCTCGTCACGTATCAATTCATTTCATCTTCATCTAACCCTGTGAGGTCAGTGCACTATTATTCTAACTTTATAAATGCAGGAACCGAGGCACAAAAAATTCTCAACGTCACAGAGGCAGAGTTCAGATTCAAACCAGCCTGTGTGATTCCCAAGCCTTTTTCTCCCGCTGCATGTGGCCTTGAATGAGCTCATTCCATCCTCTCAAAACTCTGAAGGAATAGGCATTATCATCCCTATTTTAAAAGTGAGAAAACTGAGGGCCAAAGAGGGCTGAGCAAGTTGGCCAAAGTCATTTGCATATGGTGGAGCCGATACTTAAGCTCAGCTCCACCTGTTCCTGCTCCCTGCACCACACCTGCTCATGCCCCCACCCCAGCCCCGTCGCTTCCTGTTCCTCCTCCTCCTCTTGCTCTTTGTCGTTATCATCAAGGGTGGCAGAATGACTGCCTTCTGGGGACACTGTAAAGGAAGGGATGCCATGGAAGGGCACAGGTGGGTGGGAAGCCCATGTGGTCTTGTAGCTTCTCCACCACACTTACTTTGCTGTGGGCACAGATGGCCGAGCCCAGAAGCTTCCAGGTGCCGCCTCTCCGGTCCATCCGCAGCATGCGCAGGATCTGCAGGAAGCGCAGGCTTCGCAGGGAGGTGGCCAGAACATTGCCTTGGTTTCCCACAGCAACCACTGGCACAGAGGCAATCAGCACAAAGATGTCTGGGAGAGAGGACAGACAGAGTGGGAGGGAAGAGGGAAAGGAAGGTCAAGCGAAAGCACTGGCATCATCATAGGTGTTGTTTGCTGGCAGATCAGCAAGTGCCAAGCAGTGGGACAATCTGAGCATTGCTGTTGAATCTTGCCACCAACCACACATGGTAAGTGAGATTATTCCCTCGTGACTGATGAGGAAGCTGAAGCTCTGAGCCTGAGTGCCTTTCCAAGGCCACCTGGCCAGAAGTAGTTGGGTTGGGATTGGAAATAGGCCTACCGCACTTTAATGCTGGCTGCAGAGCAGCAATTCACCAAGGCCCCCCGCAGTGTGGTCCTTGAGATTCACTCTGGGGCCCCCAGAGGAGATCTGCAACTGCTCAGTCTATGGAGGTGAAGCCTGACACTCAGACACTGTTTCCATTTGTGTTTCTCCTAAAAGCATCACCTGAGGTAGGAACTTGGGTTCAAGTAACTTACTGGAAGATGATCTTAGGAAGTAGAAGTGATGGCAGAAAGAGAGAGAATGTAAAAAAACACAGACACACACACAATGTAAGGGGGTGTTATCAAGGTCACTGTTGAGTCCTTTGAGTTGTAGACAGACTTCCCAAGATTATCCATCTGAAAAACGGAAGGCTGGGACATCTGTTTCTTGCCTCCTGCTGGTTGAGGGTCATCCATAGCATTGTCAACGCCCCCACACATGTGAGCTACACTGGCCCAGTGATTTCCCTAAGCTTGAGAGAAGGCCTTGGGGTAGGTTGTGGAAAGAAGATAGGCTCAGCCATGACGTGGGATGCTGGTAACAGGAGATGGCATGAAAATGTCCACTACAGACATTTCAGAGATGGAACAAGGGGACGAGACACTTGAGATGGTTAAGTAGGCTCTTGACATCAAATCATCTAGTATGGAAGAGGGAGGAACTGATCTCTTTTCTATTTCCTTGTTGTAGTCAATTCCCATATCAATTATCACCCTACTTTCCTGCAGACAGTTACCAAGTAAAAAGGACCACATGGCCAAGTAAATTTGGGGAAAAACTCCATTAAGTTGGTTTAAAAAAATTATTAGTGTTATTTATTTTCAGTGTCATTACTTTTTTTTATTTAAACATAATAATTGTACATATTTATGGGGTTTGCAGGGCTTCACAGAGTCTTTAATCTGCAGATACACACTGTGGTTCTCAATTTTACAAGTGAAGTATAGTCTTTCCCAAAATATTTTGACCACAGAACTACTTTTTTGCAAGGGCTCCAAGGGTTCCAGGAAATACACTTAAAGAAATATTTGTCCACTGGGAAAAGTCCAAGCTCTGCAAAGCCTTCTGTGATCTGGCTCCTGGGAATCTGCCAGAAGCCTTTGTAGTTCATTGAGCACATATCTCCATATCTTCGTGTGTTCTGGTCTCTCAGCTTGGAATAACCTCCTCAACTCATATCAAGTCACATTTGCCAAAAAGCTGGTCTTTCCTACCTTGTTAAAGTGTCCCCCAGGTGTACCTGACCTTTGGAAAAACCTAGGGGTCAAACCTCTGGATACTGATACATCTGCATCATTTGCCAGGCTTCTCAGATTATCTGTGCAAAACTATCCATCTATAATGCTTGTAGAGAAAACAAAAGAACGCCAAGATGTGTAGTAAACACTATGGTCTAAGACGCTCCATGAGGCATTTCTGAACCATTTTTACTCAAAATGGCAGGGTCTGAGACTGCCTTGAGTACGAAGGCCATCATGTTCATGGGTGTGATAACCATACTCTTCTCTAAAACAGAGAAAGACAACATTTCCCATAGGGCCACATTATGGAAGAAGTGGATGTGAGTACACTGGAAAACATGGCAACACTAAGCAAGGACCGTGTGATACTGAGGCCCAGCCTCATCTCCCCAGGGAGGGTGGAGGGAGACCTGGAGCTCTGTGACTGCAACTGATCTTAAAATAGTGGATATTGCCCCATGGGGGATGCACCTGTCCTGCAGGGGTCTGGGCTCCATCTGTTGGGATGTTCTCAAACTGGGAAGGAGTCCTTTTGAATGTGGGCACAGTCCATCATAAAGCTACCACCCACACACTCAGAACTTCTGGTCAGCCTTGGATCGGTCACGCCAAAGAAGAAAAATAAGCCTGCTTAATTGTATTGCACTTGCAAAAAACTTGGAAGGAGGAAAAGGAGAGAGGAAAGAAAGAAAAGTGGGGATTAGATACTGAAAGAGGGCAAAGGAAGAGAGAAGAAATATGAAAAAATCATCAAAAAGTCCTCCAACATTGCACACACACACACACACTCACTCACATACCTCCCATACATTCAAAATGCTGAGAAAAACCCCCAAACCTCATAAGTCCAACCTTAGCAGTAGATGGGAATAGGGCAGAGACTTCAGCTTGGAGTAGGCAAGACAATGCAACTCTAGGCTGCATGGAGAGAAGCCTGGCACCTGGGACAAAGGATATGGTCCAGCTCTTCTCTGAACTGGCTGTCCATCCCCGAATGACTGTGTTCAGTCTTGGGAATGAGTTTTCAAAAGTAAAGTGAAGAATGAGTAGCATGCTCAGAGCAGAGGGAGTACGATGCTGAGAATGCATGATGTAAGGTAAGTGGAAGCCACTGATAACATTGTTTCTTGGTAAAAGAAGACCTTCTGGAGTGGAGAGGAGGAATAAAATGTCTAGACTCAAATACCTGAAGAGTGTCAGAGGAGTTAAAATAAGATAAATGCCTGGGTAAGTGGTGAGCACCTTGTGACTAGGGGCACGCAAGCAGAGCCCAGGTGACCACTTAACTGCTGCTGCTGGGGACTGGAGCATCAGACACAATGGTAAGTTGGACTAAATGCCTTTGGAGGTCCTTTCAGCCCTGACACTATGATCCTGTAATTCTAACCTTCCCATGGATTTGAAGCTCCAAGATTCCTATCCATCACTCAAGGAGATTTTGTCCTGTGAATCCACAGATTTTAGTCCACACTGAACTAGTAGGCTGGGGAGAGCGTCCACCTTCTCTACTATCAAACTGCCTGCACACAAATGGAAGGATTCCAGTGACACCTCTCAAAGCAACCATTGGATTAAGAAGCAAGACCACACCTGGGTGTTAGGACAGAATCCGCTCTTTCCTGCATGACTGAAAAATGACTCAGCTCTGTGATCCTCTGTTTCTATTTCTGTACAATGGACATAACGTGATGCTGTAGAAGTAGATTCTCAGCCAGCCATGGTGTCACGCCTACAGCTTCCATCCCAACCCGTCTGGAAATCTGTGGAGAACTTTGATTGTCACAGCGACTGGGGGTGCTACTAGTCCAGGGACTGTAACCGGCTTGCTGCTCCACAACCCAATTGCCAAGAGTGACACCCTCCACCGCCAATTAAGAATCCCTGCCCTGTGCAGTCCTTATGAGGACCAGTCACAGAAGGAGGAATCTGACGACCCGGAAGGTTGACACTGTCCCTTCTTATCTAGGCAGTGTCAGGGGCTGGGCTGGCCTCCACAGTGCCACGTGATTTCCCAGAATAGCTGCTTAAACTTTTCTCGGAGAAACAATGCCCCAAAAGAAGAGAACTGAGGAGGCTGGGAGGCTCAGGGTCAGGACTTACCCAACATGCACAGGGGCTTCCTGGCAAACTTCAGTCGGCCCCGCCAGCCTTTGTATCGGCAGCAACACCCAGCAGCCCAGATCCTCAAAGCAAACTCAGCTCCAAAGATGAAAATAGCAAATGTCTCCTGCATGAAAGAGCATATGGAGAGGCACTGATTAACCAGGACCCACTTGTCGGAAGCTAGTGATTTCTATTCGGAAGTTCTGAAGAACTCCATTTCTGTGTTGTTGCTGGTTGTCTGGTTGGCATGGATGGCTGGGGATGGGGGCGGGGAAGGTGAATGGGGAGAACAGGTCCATCACCGCCATTCAGTTCAGAGGCCTCCCGTCTTCATTGTTATGTGCTAACTGTCCTTAATGCTGCTAAACCTGGCACAGTGATTGCTTGTTCTTTTTTCTATGTTTTTCTTCCAACAGATCATTTTAAAAGTCCCTTTAATGAATGAAAAGCCCCCAAGAAGTGCAGTCGGGTTGAAAAGAGAGATACCAGCGAACACAATCTATTAATTCCACCCAGCGCCTGTACCCTGGCGTTGCTAATTGTGGCTAATGGTTATTAAGCCTGGCCCCTGGGCCAGACAGCCCCCAAAGTGTTTGACAATATTATTCTCATCTTACATTTTGAGAAACCAGGGCACAGAGTAGTTAAACAAGTTTTTCAAGGCTATGAAGTGGAGAAGAAGGGATCTCAGGCTCAAGTAACTAGGCAGCAGCGCCCAGGAGCTTAAGCACTCTCCAGGACACAGGGTCTCCCTTTCCTTCTGCAACTCCCTTGATAATCAGACACCAACACCTCTGCCTCTCTCTCTTTTGTGACCTCCCTGGGCCCCCTAAGGCACTGCTGCTTGACAACAATCCTCGGAGCCTAGTTCCTGGAGTTGGGTGCTTTCCAAGGAATTCCACACTGAGGTCTCAGCTCTGGGTTATGCCTTTGCAAACCCCTGCTCTCAGAAGGAAGTGCTGACTCTGGTGCCTTGCTGGCTTGCCCAGTGTGAGAAGAAGTCTCCACTATTTTAAAAGCTCTAACTAGGGGCCACACGCCTGCCCTGTGTGCAGGATGGAGCCTCACCCCATGCAGTCGGCATTGCCCTGAAGAGGCAGAGCTGACTCCGAGTCATGCAAGGGTGTGGTCATTCAAGGGGCCAGTTGACCAGTGCTGTCCGGTGGCTACAGAAGCAGCAAACCCTTGCTAGAGCCTGCTCTCAACAAGGCACTGAGGCTGGGCCCAGCCTATGTCTGCATTTGCTGCTCACCTGACCTTATATATTTTGGGCAAGGACTTGAGCAAACAGAGTCAGGGGTACATTAGCTGACTTGCCCAAGAATTCTAACCCTACTCTGTTTCCATCACACCACCTAATGGAGGACAGAGAGTGAAAACAAATGGGGGCCCCAGGAGGGGAGATTTAGAGGTTTTAGGTATAAATGGAATTCTGCACCTGGCCTTGAAGAGAATGAGAGATCCTTGGAGTTTAGATTGTGGGATACCAGGAAAAAAAAGCAGAGACAGGTTTTAGAATGAAACATGCCTTTGTGTTAACTTTTAGAGGATTGGGAGGCTGTATTTTATAATTTAATAACATGCACTGGTTTTTGCTTTGACTTTATTTCCCATTCTCACTAATGTGGAATAGCAAATATTTACCAGGAATGCCATTCTTCACTCCACATGTGCCCATGGTGGAGTGCCCAAAGGGAGGCTTTGCTTTTCCTTGGGCCTGGACTTGACTGGAAGCTGCAACCAGTCAGGGAGGAGTGTACCCAAGGGCAACCTCCTTTTCATCACTGTGGAAGCCCAACCAGAAGCATTTACCCCAGAATGCAATCTTACCAGTAACAGAAGCCAGTCTCCCGAGACAGTCTCATACTCCTTGAACGTGGTCAGGACAGCCAGAATCAAGCACCCAAGGACAATCAGGAACCTAGAGGGAAAGAAAGAAAGAGACTAAGGAACCTTTGAGTCATGCTTGCTTTGAGGCTAAGATGGGGAAAGGTGTCTTCCAGGATGAAGCTGACATGTGCTTTATATGCTATCCCATTCAATCTTCATAACAAACCTGCAAGGCAGGCAGAAACAATCATCCCAGTTAGACAAAACAAGGTGAGGGAAGTTGACCAATGCGCATACTTTTACTTAACCAGCTAGTTAGTAGAATCAGCTAGTTATAATTTAAACCAGATCATCTCGTTCCAAACTGGAGGACATTGCTGAAATTCCAAAAGTCAAGACAACTTTTCAGAAGTCAATAAGAATATGAATTAATTTATAATGTGTTCTACACACATAGGACTGATTTAAAAATATACGAAAATGTTTTCTTAGAATGAAGAAAACACACATTTATTCCAAAGATTGAAAAATTCAGCAAAGGCTTCTGTCACCAAGTATGAATATTGTTCATATTTACAGTCAATTGATACAAAAGGAAAGAATCTCTTTCAATTTGGGATCTTTGGAATTGTTTTTGAAATGCTAGAAAGAAGAGGAACTACTACACTGAAGGATTCAGAATGCTGGTCCTTTAAAATTCACGGAGAGGTCACCTGGTTCATGCCCAGGCTCAGGCAGGAGCGAACTACAATTCTTTAAGAACGTTATCTTTATGAACTCTGTGAGAGGTGTGCGTGTGTGTGTGTGTGTGTGTGTGTGTGTGTGTGTGTGTGTGACAGAGAGAGAGAGAGAGAGAGAGAGAGAGTACATGTTTCATTGTTTCACCAAGGAAAATGGTTCTCCCTCTTGGTGGAGAGTCTTTGGCTTAGTTGTCAGTACCAGGTTCCCTGGATGTCCAATAGGGAATTTACAAGCTAGGGTTTATGGGTGAAGCCTGGTACTACATACTCTAAGCTCTCCTACTCCAGGTACTCTGGTTTTCTGCTCTACTTACGTTCTACCCATGCTTTTTTGACTTTTGTTCATTCATTCATTCAATATTTAAACGGCAGACACTGAGCATACAGAGCCGGAATTCAATGATGAATAAGCTGGATCTGTCCTCATGAGCTCACAGTTCAGATACACAGAAAGTTGTCTCATGGTGTGACCATAAGGACCATGATGTAAGGAGGATGGAAATGTCTCCTTCTGACCTTGGCTGGGACCAAGTTCTGCCTCTGACCCTTAGTGATCCTGATCATATTTTCTGATAAATAAACCTATTGATCTTCAGACCTGAATCTTTGTGTCTCCAATCATGCCCAGGAACCCAAACAAGATCCCCAACTCCTTCCTGTGTTTGGCCATTTTATGTGAAATTCGACTTTGACCCATGTTTGATATCTGCCTCCCCTAAGCCCCAAATCTTCACAGTTGATGATGATGATGGTGGAGGTGGTGGTGGTGGTGGTGGTGGTGGTGGTGATGATGTTGCTAATGGTGGTGCTGATGATGGTAACAACATCAG
This sequence comes from Macaca nemestrina, assembly GCF_043159975.1. Taxonomy (NCBI): domain Eukaryota; kingdom Metazoa; phylum Chordata; class Mammalia; order Primates; family Cercopithecidae; genus Macaca; species Macaca nemestrina. Next base: position 13,128,064 of record NC_092132.1, on the reverse strand, counting down.
TAACTGTTACTACAACCTGCAAAGTTAGATATGACCATTCCTGTTTTAGAGATGAAGAAATTCATCACAAAGAATCACTACCATTAGGGTAACTATGCTGTCAGTAAAATGACCACCACAAAGCTTGGAGTCCAAAGACATGGGCTTAAAAGGAAGCTCTGGTGCTTTTTATGTGATTTTGAGCAGCTCATTGACTTGGCAGATCCCAGTCATTGGGGAATGAGAATAATGAATCTGCCTAGAGCTCACCATACCACGATTCTGAGGACTTCAGGAAATAATTGATGTGGGATATTTTTAAGTCAATTGTTGAGGATCATGGTGCTCTCATAGAAACATGCTCATCATTGGCCAGTCAGGGGGCAGGGAACTTAATCACTCTCAGAAGATTCTGCAAGTCTACATTATGATTCACTCAAGACCTTACTTTATTCATTCATAGGCTCTGTAAAGAAGACCTTGCTCACAATAATTTTCTTTCTCTTATGACCTGTGTGTTCTTAGACAAAATACAAAACATTTCTGAATCATGGTTTCCTTCTGTGTAAAATGAATCCAATTAAATGTCCATATCCTCCATTATTCAATGATGTAATCCATGTCAGGTGCCTGGAAAAGTTAGCCTTCAGTAAGACTTAACCATCATTTTATTGCAATTTAATACCAATTTATTTGGTGCTTCTTTTGTCGCAGACATAGTACTGGTTTTAAGGATACAAACATGAATAAAACCTATTCCTCATTATGCAAGCACTCCTTAATTCAATGTGGAAAACAGGACAAATAATTACTGGAGAATGTGGTTGAGGTTATGACCCAAGTGTTCACATGCTTTGGGAGCATCGTGGAGGGGCTGTAACCAAGAGGTCGGAAGGAAATTCAAAGCTATGCTGCAGTTGACCATATGTCCAAGTTTATCCAGGACATTCCCTATTTTATGTGTTGACCTGGAGTCTGGACCCCTAGGCCTCATGAACAACATGTATGTGTGCAGGAGGTACAAAAGTTCATGGACAAAGAACCAGGTTTGATTTTTCTTAACAAGGAATGTGGGTCTTTTGTGATCTAGCCTTGCCCTCCTCACAGACTTGTCATCTCCTGCTGCTTCCCCACACCCAGACTGGTCATAGGAATGAGAGAACTTCCTCAAATTATCTGAGCCCATGTGCCTTCTGTCTTGGTGGTCCTCTTCCCTGCCCACTTTTGCCATATCTCCATCATTAACCTGCTAATGTCTTGGCAGCGCCAGTCATGCCTTGCCTCTAGAGCCTTCCCTGACCCCAGCAGCTCTCCACAGGCTCCCTTGTGTGATCTCATCCCTGGGATCCCAGAGCACCCTGATTCACTTCTACTCCAGCAGGGACCACAAGCCGCTATCATCATGTAACTAACTGTTTGAGTACATCATGTGCTAAATAAAACATACTGTCTCCACACCTGAAAATAGACTCCTTTAAGGGAAGGAACTGCCTTTGCCTGGGGAAATTTATTGATCCAATTGAGGTAAAAGTTGCAACCCTAAAAACATGAGACTGCTAAACCACTTAGCAATAAAAATTAACCAAAAATGGCTGGGCACAGTGGCTCATGCCTGTAATCCCAGCACTTTGGGAGGCTGAAGCAGATGGATTGCCTGAGGTCGGGAGTTTGAGACCAGCCTAACCACCATGGAGAAACCCCATCTCTACTAAAAATACAAAATTAGCCAGGTGTGGTGGTGCATGCCCATATCCCAGCTACTCGGGTGGCTGAGGCAGGAGAATCGCTTGAACCTGGGAGGCAGAGGTTGTGGTGAGCCGAGATCATGCCACTGCACTCCAGCCTGGGCAACGAGAGCAAAAACTCCATCTCGAAAAAAAAATTATCTAAAAATTAGAGATGGGGATTGGTGTTGAGGGCCAAAAATGACAAAAAAAAAAAAAAAAAAAAAAAAAAAAAGAAAAGAAAGAGAGAGAGAGAGAGAGAGAGAGAGAAGAGGATATGGTCTAGTCACATGCTGAAGGATTTTTTAAAATTTTAAGTTCTTGGTCCAACAATGCAAGTCATCAACCACAGCCTCGTAAATGAGTTTGTTTTTAGTTGGCATCAATCCTGGTGCTTGAATCCATGGCTGGATCAGTGCATGGGGAAAGGAGACAGGTGGTGTCCCACAGCTGAATTAATTTGGCAGGAAAAGGAGTCCTTAGCTGGACTCTGAGATTTTACACAGCTCCTTGTACTTCGGAGACATCTATCTGTCTGTCTGTCTGCCTATCTATCTGTCTGCCTATCTATCTATCTATCTATCTATCTATCTATCTATCTATCTATCTATCTATCTATTGTGAAAGATTCAAGTTATGTGTATGGTGGGCATGCCCTAAAGTAATCTCCAATGAGTCAGGCAGTTGCATAATTGTCTTTTCTGAGTGCAAGAAGAACCTGTGACTTGCTTCTAACAATAGAATATGCCAAAAGAGATAGGATGTCACTACTTTGTGTACTTTAAAAAAAAAAAATATGGCAAAGGCAACTGGATAGTCATGCCTGTGATTATGTTACATTATATGAGACTCTGGGGCTAGAGATTCTCCTGCTGCTCTTGATGTGAGCTGCTGTTTTGAAAGGCCAGTGGGAGCTATATGGCAAGGAACTGTGGGGTTCTAGGACTTGAGAGCATCCCCTGGCTGATGACCAGCATGAAAGTGGGACCTGTTCTGGAACTGCAAGGATCAACAATCATGGGATACTGGGGAGTCCCCTCACAAGCTCCAGAGAAGAACACACCCCAGAAAACTCCATGACTGCTACTTCATGAGAAGCTCAGCAGAAGACCCAGTTAAGCCATGCCCAGACTCTTCATGAACCTGAGATTAAAAAATTGTGTGTTGTTGTAAGCCACCAAGTTAGAGGCAATTTTTAATGCAGCAATAGAAAACGAATACCGTGTGGAATGGGAATCTGCACTGAGTGCATCTCACTTTTATACAGCAGGGTAACCCAAAGGAGGTCTGGGCTGCAGGTGTGCATCTGCTCTATTAGACTCTACTCCTGGAGGGCAGAGACTATGTCTTGTTCCTCTCTGTATCTCAGTGAACAGCTCAAACCTGACACTTATTAAGAACCAATATATGTTTAGAGAATGAATACAAACAATTTCAGCAATTAGCAATGGCCTTGGTTGTTGAAATTAAAGGCAAGGGACATAAGGTGAACTTGGAGAGACAGGCTGGGAGCATGATATGAAATATTTTGTAGATCAAATGAATAGTTTGAGCTTTATTCTGCAGAAGATAATCTTTTTAAAAATACATGGTCACACTCTGTCACCCAGGTGGGAAGCCAGTGGCGTGATCATAGCTCACTATAACCTCTAACTCCTGAGCTCAAGTGATCCTCCCATCTCAGCCTCCCAAGTAGCTGGGACAGGTGTGCACCACCACCCATGGTTAATTTTGTTTTTATAGAGATGGGATCTCCTTATGCTTCCCAGGCTGGTCTTGAAAGTCTAGCCTCAAAAGATCCTCCTTCTTTAACTTCTTAAAGCACAGGCACCAGAGACATGAGCTTCTGTGCCCAGTCTAGAAGATCTATCTACCTATCTATCCACACACATACATATATGTGTATCTCTCTCTCTCTCTATATATATATATGGAATATATGGATGGATATATATATACAGATAGATAGATATATGTAGAAAGATGGATATGTGTGTGTGTATATATATACACATATATGTGTGTGTATATGAGCTGACCAGAGAGGAGGAGGGTGCGCTGGAGAGATGACAAGGGTCCCATGAGAGAGCATCCTTCTGTGGTCTTGGCAGGAGTCGTGACTAATGGGATATAAAGATCGAGCAAGAGGAGCACTCGTAAGGTCTTGGGGTGGGAAGAAAGAGGACAATGTGCTGTTCGCAGACATCAAAAAGCTTTGCAGTGGGGCCAGCATCACCGTGAAGATAAGAAGCTACTTGCGGTCCTGCTGCACTTGAGGTCCAAGTGGAAATCTCCATCCGGCTGATGGAAATCTAAACTTAAGGCTTAGGGGAAAGGTCGGGGCTGAATATCTAACTCTCTTTCAGCTCTCGTAGTCTGATTTTAGAGCAAGGAGAAGGGATAATTCCTCCTTCGCCAACCACCAAAATGCAGTTTCAGCCGAGTTCCCATCCGCAGGGAGCCTGCGGAGCCACGCTTTGGCCAGGAGGGGGCAGCAGAGGCCGGGCGTAGCCTCTCGCTTCTCACGCATCACCAGCAACTTCAGGAACCCTCTTTCTAAGACAGGAGGACAATCATTAATCTATACAGCTAAAAGCATCAAGGAAACCCTCCTTAACCTGAGAAGAGGAAGCACTCCTTAGTTTCTTGCATATTTCAATTTACCCTTAACATACGAACTTGATTTCAGACGGAGACCACATTATCAGTCCCACTGATGGACAAGGACGTGGCGCTGAACGTGGGGCTAGAGATGCTCCTGGGGGTCTTGACGTGAGAGCCGCCCCCAGCTGCTTTCTTCCTGGTTTTCTGCTTCTCTTCCTGTTTTGGTTTCCTGTCTCTCCACTCTCACCAATTATTCCTGTTCTTCCTTTTCTTCTGTCCTTTGTCACTTCAGTTTCCTTCTCTATAGTCTGGTGGGTTTTGTTGTTGTTGTTGTTTTGTTTTGTTTTTTGTTTTTGAGACGGAATCTCGCTTTGTCACCCAGGCTGGAGTGCAGTGACGCAATCTCCGCTCACTGCAACCTCTGCCTTCCCGGTTCAAGCGATTCTTCTGCCTCAGTCTATCAAAGAGCTTGGATTACAGGCATGCACCACCACACCCAGCTAATTTTTTTGTATTTTTAGTAAAGTCGAGGTTTCACCATTGTGGTCAGGCTGGTCTCGAACTCCTGACCACGGGTGATCCACCCAACTCGGCCTTGGAAAGTGCTGGGATTACAGGCGTGAGCCACAGCACCTGGTCTTTCTCTATAGTCTTGACTGTTTCCTTTCCTCTGCTCTTCTCTTACCGCCCTGGCATTCCTGAGTTATTTTCCTCTCCTTCTCTTGCATCCTTTCCTCCACTGCTTCTCTCCTCTCTTGTTCCTCCTTCCTCTGTGCCTTGCCCACCACTTCTGTCTCCCTTCTACACCCTGCAGGAGTGAGCAAGGGTTTGTGGCCAGGAGTCTTGGGGAGAGCCAATAGCAGCCTTCTGTCTGAAGCATCCAGGCTGTCTTTGCAAACGATGCCAGTCAAGGTCAACAGTCGTGAATATGCCCTTAAATCAGTTTCCATCGCCTCCATGCTTCCACCCTCAGTATTCTTTCCTCACCCTTGGCCATCTTCCATCCAAGCCCAGGTTGGGAAGGGCAAAAGGGAACTGACACAAGGAAGCCTGCTTTGTAGCTGCAGGTGGCTCTAAAGCGTCAAATGCGGGGGCCTCGGGACAGGAACTAGTGCGTGCTGTCCAAGCCCACTGGACACCTAACCTCTGTCAGGCAGCAGGCCAGGAGGGCTTTTGCAGATGCAGATGTGAGGGATGACCACAGCGGTACCAGGAAATCCCTGCCGCCTCTTCTCAGTCATATCTGGCATCCATTTATAGGCTCCAAAGCTGAGCCTGCTGGAAGTAAGAGGCAAGGTTTCCAGCCAAACATCCCCTCACAGGCTTCATTCACAGTGAGACAAACACGGTGAAAACATTGATGCAGGAATTTTTTCATGCATCATTTTCTCTTTTACTCCTGAGAGCAACACTGTGAGGAAGGGGATTATCATTTTATTTGTATCCCCATTTTACAGATGGGGAACTGAGCCTCCAAGCTCAGGCAGGAGGGACACAAAGGGAGTGAGGAGTCAGATACTGTGCTGAGACCAATGGGGCCTTGGAAGAGAATCTGCAGAGAATGAGGTGTGGTCAGAGCCAGAGGGAGAGCAGGGAAGGCAGCCTGGCCTGCTGCTCTCAGTTCAGCTGGGATAAGTCAATGTCTTCCCTTCTCTTCCTCTGGAGTCTGAGATTTGGCAGAAAAACTATTAGTAACATTCCAGACAGCTCCCAGAAACCCCTGCTGGCTCCTGCTCTAATTACAGCTGTTCATGGACAGCTTTCAGAGCATCTGTAGCCCTCAAAATGTCCTAGAAGGTAGCACTAGACTCCCTTTCTTAGAATCCTTGTCTGTCTGCCATTGAATAGCAATGTGCAGAGACATTTTTCCTAGCTAGATGAAGGCAGAATTGAATTGTCTAAAAGAGAGGCATTACTACATCATAGTTAGCTGCACCTGTCCTAACCCTTGGCAACCATTATTGATCTTTGATCTTAAGCAGGAGACATAATCTTAAAAGGCAGTGACAGACCTCAGACTGCATGAGGATCCCACTGACCCTCAATTGAAAAGCCTCAGGTGTAAAGCACCCACTGTGCGCCAGGGGTTTCTTTATTTTCTATGAGTCAGCCCCAAAAAGGATGTTTGGGTCATCTCCTAATGAGAACTGTTCCACCCACTAAGAACTGGGTTGACAAATCATTTTTATCTTGAAAACCCACTAGGATGGATTGGTTAAGGCTGCCAGGAATGGGTGTTGAAAAGAATCCAGATTGCAGCCAAGTTAACTGGGGGGAAATGCCATTATTGATTCGTGATGTCTGTCACAGGTGTAGGAAAAGACCAACCATTTGCCATTCCCTTGGAACCCAGACATGAGAACATAAGACAGAGCTAAAATTGTTTTCTAAATCTTCCTCTTCCTGATTTGACTCATGCCAAGCTCTTCCAAAAATTTGATTAGCTGGAAATTTCAGGAAACCTTAAGAAGGACCTATTACTCTTTCATCTAACAGAAAGGAAATTTCTACATCAGAGTTCTGAGTGATTTGCTTATGGCTACAAAATAGCTCCCTGCAGAGCTAGAAAGAGAATTCTGGTCTCCCAACTCTCAGCCTGCTGCATCCTCCACTGTGCCACTTTCTACTTTATCTCTGGTAAATCAAAGAGTGAATCTTTATGGACATTTGTGCTATTCTTTTACCTGATTACAACCTGCCCCCTTCTGCCGAACCCCACCAACATCAGGGCAGAAGGCTGAATGACCAGGGTCATTCAGGGAATTAAAACCGATGTGTTCACCTTCTCTTTCGAGAGTTGGCCACTGTTTTTCTTCATTTAACATTGATACTTTTTCTCTCTCCAAATATTTCTTGTGCTTATTTACCTATGAAGTGTTAGGCACTATAAACCGTGCTGTCAAATGTCAGAATTTTATACAACACATAAAAAAGTGCAAGGAATAATTTTGAAGTCATTTAAAACGATTCCATCTCTTAATACTATCTTAAAAGTTGCAAAACTCACAACTACTTAATAGAAGAGCACGGGAGGCAAATAAACACCCGTGTTGTGAGGCTGCGTTTCAGGGTCAACAAATTGACACAGCTGAGCCAGGCAATGGCAGATATTCACATGTCCCCTTAGGGGGCCTTCAGTGCTACTTAGCCCTCTGAGCTGGAAAGAGGCAGCAAGAGCTGTCGGTGAGGAGAAGAGAGCACAGGAGAGGGTACTGGAAGATTGTGCCCTTCACCATGTACTCATCTGTACATGCCTTCCAGTACCATTTTTCTAAGCGAGGATACTAATTATGCCAAATCCCTGTCTAAATACAGCTGTGGACTCCTCATATCCATTAAAGGGTAAAGTTCCAACTCTTTAGAAAGGTAAACCAGGTTCTTCCAAACCAGATCATGTCATGAAAGAGGATAAATAGCATGATTCAACTATATGCTGTCTATGAGAGATTCACTTTAGATCCAAAGACACAAATAGGTTGACAGTGAAAAGATAGAAAATGCTTTTCCTCGCAAACAGGAGCCAAAATAGAGCTGGGGTGGCTATAGTAATATTAGACTTTAAAATGGACTTGAAGACAAAAATTGTTACAAGATACAAAAGAGGACATTATCTATTGATGAAAGGGTCAATCCATTAAGAAGACATTACAATATAAACATGTGCATACCTAATATGCACCTAATAGATCTCCAAAATATATCAGTTTTCTTTCCTAAGCTTACTTCTTCATTCTTTCTCCCTCCAGTCACATCAGACTTAAATTTCATCAAAATGTGGCAGGCCTTTCAAAATTCAGTTCTTCTCCATCATATGTTTCCTCTCCCTCATCCAAATGACTCCTCCTTTCTACTTTTTAAGGCTCAGCTCAAATGTCACCTCCTCTATTAATTCATTTATTCAATGAAATATTTACTGACCATTCATTGTGTTCCAAGAGTTAGGAATAGACAGTCCATTGTCCCCTAGGAGCTAATTGTTCATCCTCTCTTGTTCACCAGTCAACATTAGAAAAATCCTTTTGTGCATTCCCGTAGGATTTTATTCTTATCCCCTCACAGAATCCACCCATTCCTTGACATGCACTTACCATTCTGGACCCTGGGCATTCAATGATGAACAGAGCACATCACATTGTGCTTGCACCCGTGCCACTGTGTTCTCTTGTAGGCCAATCTGGGGAAGCAGAGATGCTACAATTTTCCTCTTGGGATCACAGTGCCCAACCCAAAGGATTGACTGAAGAAACTACACATTTCAGATCTATTTCCAGTTCTGCTGTTTACTCACTAGGAGCCTGGAGAAGTTCTTTCCTCTCCTCAGATTTCAGTGCCTACATCTGTGAAATGAAGGAATTAAAGCAGATGGTCCCCAAGGTCTGTCAGGTCTATTATCATGGGTTCAGCCTTTCAGCCAATAACCCTGGTGGGAGGGTCTGGAAAGGCTTTCGAAGATAAATAGACTTGAGTTCAGACCTCAGCTGTGCCACTTAGCACCTAAGGGATTGTTTCCTCATCTGTAAATAGGGATGAAAATAGCTCCTAATTCAGGGATGTTGTGAAAATAAATGCTCGCAGACTACATAGTGCTGTGCTTGGCACAGCACACAGGGCTAATACGTGTTAGCTACTGCTAGAATGAATTTTAGTTTAGATGGTCAGGCCAATAACTGTGTCCCACCATGGTTCGTGGAATTTTTTTTTTTTTTTTTTTTTTTTTTTTTTTTTTTGCCATTTTATGAGACCTGGGATTCCTTTATGTAGAATGAGGAAATCAACTAAAGATTTGTAGAACCCCTAGCCAGATGATGTCTCAGTTCCCTCACACACTGTTCCTTGCCCCATCGATTCCAGTCTGAGTAACCATTTGTCTATTTCTGAAGATCTCCTTTTTGTCAGTATTCCCAGATTCATCCAACCTGCTCTACGCATGCCATATTTGGGTGGGTGGGGGTTGCAGTGGAGGCTTCTGCCTAGGATAGGGTTCTCAGCCTTCACCAGGCCAAGCAGCTCTGTTCCATGCCTATGTCCTCCTCCACACTAACACTGTCATCAGCTAAAATATACAACAGCCCCATTAACACTGCCTCCAACACCTTCTCTCTATCCCAGTTCTCATTTGACACTTGCATATAAAAGCAATGCTAGTCAAGCTCTGGCAAGTCACATTCCTTTCTCCCTGTAGGCTAGAGACAAGCCATTAGCTAGGAACTTCCAAGTCCACATGATCCTCTGGCCACACTGAGTAGGCAGGCATAGTGGGAATCTGGGCCAAGCAAGAAGAGAGAAACAGTCTATCTCCAGATGTTTTCCCTTTTTTCTCCAGGACAAACCATGTTTCTGATATATCCTGGGATGCTAAGGTCAATCTGGTGACATTTAATTTGTCATTTGTGGCATGCCTTCTATGTATCAGGCATGCTAGGGACTGAAATATTTGCCTTCTCTTGTGGACTGAGGTCTCATCACTAGCAAAGCATTTTATTAAACATCCAAAAGTTTCACGCCAGGGTAATAGGTACTACAAAGTGATGTGAGGTTACACTTTAGGCATCTTCACGTTGCAAGTACCTGTCATGTTTCCCGCAAAAGCTGGTGCCAAAAAGGAAAAGAATAAATATTTCAGAGTCTATTTGTGGCAAGTACACCCTAAAATGGTTCTCAGTGATCTTTGCCTTCTGCTCATCACATTCTTAGGTAATTCCCTCTGCTTAAAGTTGGCTGGGACCTGTGCCTTGTTTCCAGTTAATAGACTACAATAAAGGGTGTCAATTCTGTGATCAGGTTACAAACAATTTCAACTTCTGTCTTGTAAGTCGACTGTCTCTCTTGCTGGCTTTGAAGCTGCTGTGCTAGAGAAGCCCAGGTAGTATAGAGCCAAATGTGGCCCCTGGTCAACAACTGCAAAATAAAGCTTGGAAGAGAATCCTTCCTCAGTTGAGCCTTCGGATGAGCCCCCAGCACTGGCCAACACTAACTGTAGCCTTTGTGAGTGACTCTGAACAGTAGACCCAGGTAAGCTATGATTGGACTCCTGATCCACAGAAAGTGTGAGATAATAATGTGTGTTGTGTTCAGCTAAGTTTTATGGCAGGAATAGATAACTAATACCAGTTTGTCAGGATCTGAACCTTAGCTCAGCACTTAGCAACATTATGATCTTTGGCAGGTTTAATTTTCCAAAGCTCAATTTTCTATCTATAAAACAGGAGTAACAGCCGAGCACAGTGGCTCATGCCTGTAATCCCAGCACTTTGGGAGGCTGAGGTGGGTGGATCAAGAGGTCAAGAGTTCGAGACCACCCTGGCCAATACAGTGAAACCTCATCTCTATTATAAATATAAAAATTAGCTGGGCACGGTGGCGGGTGCCTGTAATCCCAGCTACTAGGGAGGCTGAGGCAGGAGAATAGCTTGGATCCAGGAGGCAGAGATTGCAGTGAGCCGAGATCGTGCCACTGCACTCCAGCTTGAGCGACAAAACTGGACTTCATGTCAAAAACGAAAACAAAAACAAAACCAAAACCAAAACAAAATCAAGGTATCTCTGTTATCTTAATATTCCTGATTTCAGTCTTCTTAGTTAAGAGATTGTACAGGACAGCAAAAACCTTTATAACCAAAGGCACTACCCTAATGGAGTCTCTATGCAAACATCCTTGACAATATCACAGCAACCTATACCCTGGGCACATCATGGCTTTGCAGGTCAGTCTCTGCCTCACCATCAGATACACCATTCAGTAGTACAACATGAACCACTTGCAAAGCAAAAAGGCAAAGTTTACAAAAGATGCAGGCTTTCACAAACTTGATAGAAATGATGATGGAAAGCTGTTTTAAATACAGCAGGGCCATTGACAAGTGATAATCTTGCAAGAAAAAAAAAATCAATTGATACTTTAAAGGATTAAAAACTTTATCCAATCCTACCCCTAAATGTTGCGAAAATAAAATGTAAAGTCACACTGTAATATATAATTTGGCATTAAGAACATATCCCTCAATTAATACCTGATTAAGTCTTTGTTCATTCTAAAAATTAGAGCACAGTTGCAATTATAACCTAAATTTTTGTTAAGTGTGAGACACAATAAAAACATTTTTGTGTTTTAATAGTTTTTTAAAGACAAAGTACTAATATGGCATTTTTGTCTTTCCTCTTGGTATGAAGTATCGGTTCTCATTTTCAATAGGCTCCTCTTAAGTAGGTTTTTATTGATTCCTATTAACTGTGGAATAAAAAGTTTCCTCTAAATCTACCTCGTGGGATAATCAAATGGATTAAAAGAGTATCATTTAAAGTGTAAATGTGGGTGAGGTGTGGTGGCTCATGCTCGTAATCCCAGCACTTTGGGAGGCCTGTGTGAGTGGATGACCTGAGGTCAGGAGTTTGACACCAGCCTGGCCAATATGATGAAACACTGTCTCTACTAAAAATACAAAAATTAGCCAGGTGTGGTGGCAGGCACCTGTAATCTCAGCTACTCGGGAGGCTGAGGTAGGAGAATCACTTGAACCTGGGAAGCTGAGGTTGGAGTAAGCCGAGATCATGCCATTGCACTCCAGCCTGAGTGACAGAGCAAGACTCCATCTCCAAAAAAAAAAAAGTATAAATGTGTAAAAGTGCCTAAAAATTCTAGTACACAGTGGGCACTTATCAAATGCTACTTTTTTTACCTTGTTCCTTCTTATCATATAATCATAGAAAATACTCCAAAATTGACCTAATACATGTAGGAACAAAAATAAACTGTCTTTAAAAACTTCCATATTCTGGAAATGGGGAAAGAAAATCACACGTATAAATAACACAGACAAATCTATATCTATTTCTAGGTCCATATGCATGTTTATATCTATATCATATCCCTATCCATCTATAAATCCACAAATGTATAAGATAGAGGTAGGTTTTGACCACCTAACCCAGGTGTTAGCAAACTATGGCATTCTGCTCACTTTTGTAAATAAATTTTTATTATGCCACTGCATTTGTTTAATTATTGTCTATGGTTGCTTTTGTGATGGAGCAGAAGACCTGAGTAGTCGCAACAGAGATGGTCTGGCCTATAAAGCTTATAATATTTACTGCTTTACTCATTAAGAACGAGTTTGCCAACTCCTGATCTAAACTATGAGACAACGGCAATTTAATTCACAGAGCACCACCTGAGGACATGTTACATGTCTAATATTGTACAGAAAAAAAATTTTAAACTTAAATATAGGGGACCTAATCTTCAAAACTCCCCTGCTGAGTTAGATAATGGAGCATTTAAAATGATTAGAGGAATAAAATTGGGGAATATACAGGTTTTATGGAGGCCTCTGAAATTAATATAAATTATGAATAAAATTAGCTTAGGGCCTGCAGTTTAAGCTTCTTTAGTACTGTGATAAATCTGCCTCTGGAAACATCTATTTAAGTTTCATGATATGTTATCATGCGTTTCTTCCTGACTGCCTCGTCTTCTCCTTAGTGGTTTTTAACTAAGTCAACAACCTTGTTTGAACTCACTGTTGCTGCCCCAGGTCCATGTTTATGGATAGGGTGTCTTAATCCTTTTTCGGTTGCTATAACAGAATATCACAGACTGAGATATTTTATAAACAATAGAATTTTATCTAAGAAGCCCATGAGCATGATGTGAGCATTTGGCGAGAGCCTTCTTGTCAGGTCATAACATGGCAGAAGGCCCCACATGGGTAGAGAGCAGGTGAGCAAGAGAGCAAGAGGGGGCCAAACTCACTTTTATAAGAAACCCACTCTTGCAATAACAAACACACACCCCTAAGATAATGGCATTGACATATTTATGAAGGCAGAGCCCCCCGACCTCATCACCTCGTAAAGGGCCCACATTTCTCAACACTGTTGCATTGGGAATTACATCTCCAAAACAAGAACTTCGGGGGACACATTCACTTCATATTGTGCCACCCTTTACTGGCCAAATTCATGTCCTTTTCACATGCAAATTCCATTCATTCTATTTCAACAGCCCTCAAAGTCTTTAACTCTTTCTAGTATCAACTCAGAAATCCAAAGTCTGGAGTCTCATTTAAATCAGACACGGGCGAGTGAGGCTCACGGCACAGTTCATCCTGAGGCAAATACCTCCCCAGTTGTGAGTCTGTGGAATCAAACTAGTTTTCTGTTTCCAAAATTCAGTGGTGGGACAGGCACAAGATACATACTCCCATTCCGAAAAGAAAAAACAGGTAAGAAGAAAAAAGTTAAAGGCCTCAAAGAAGTCTAAAACTCAACAGCACAGACATTAAACATTAAGATAAGACTCCGGAATAATCTCTCACTCCATATGCCACCTCCCGGACACACTGGAGTAGAGGACGGACCCTCCAGGCCATGGTCCCCGTGTCTTTGCTGTACTCAATCCATCCAGCAGCTCTCACAGGTTACAGCCTCATGCCTGCTAGAGTTGCATGCGGGTGGTCCTATAGTTCTGGGGTCTCAGGGGCTGCCTACTCTCGTGACTTCAGTGGGCACTGCCCTAGCGAGGTCTCTCTGTAACTCTGCGCCTGTGACAAGTCTCTGCCCGGGCCCCCAGGCGATTTGCAATATCCCTTGAAATCTAGGTGGAGGTCCCTATGCCCCCATAGCTCTTGCATTCTTCATGTCTGCAGAATTAGCACCACGTTTAAGTTTCATGGCACGATATCATCTATTTCTTCGTGTTTCATGGTACTGTTATCATGTATTTCTTTGTGAATACTGCCAAAGTTCATGGTTTGCACATTCTGAAGCAGTGCGTTGAGCCACAACTTGTTGACCCAATTGGGTCATGGCTGGGGTGGCTGAGGGGTGCTGTGCTGGAATTTGGGGAGCAGAGACCTAAGGCAGGGAATAGCAAATGCTGAGGCACCTCTCTGGAAGCCTCTCTGGAAAAGAGAGGCACACAGGCACCTCTCTGGAAATCTTGCCCTCAAAGTCCTAGAATTTGAAGATCTGAAATGCCTTTCAGTTCATTTTCCCATGGTTTTGATGAACAGAACTAGGCCTCCTTCTATCTATATTAATATCTTTATCAAACTGTGGCTTGATCACACCTTTGATATTTTCTCCTGAACATGCTTTTTTGTTCTTTACATGGCCATACTGGGAGCTTCCCACATCTTTCAATTCTACTTCTTTTTAAATTATAAATTCCTTTATAATTTAACTCATTTCTTTTTTTCTCTCATTTTATTGCAAGAAGGCCAAAAGAAGCCATGCAGCGCCTTGAGTGCTTTGCTGCTTAACTGTTTCTTCTGCCAGATATCCTAGTTCATGACTCTTAGTTTCTGCCTTCCCTGAAGTCCTAGGGCATGGACACGATTTAGCCAAGTTCTTTGTCACTTTATAACGAGGACTGCCTTTACTCTAGTTGCCAATACTTTGTTCCTCATTTTCACGTGGCTTTTACCACTTATATTACAATCTCAGCTCACTGCAACCTCTGCCTCCCGGGTTCAAGCAATTCTCTGGATACAGGCTTTTTCTAGCCTGCTCTTCCAAATTCTTGCAGCCTTTGCCCATTATCTAGTTGCAAAGCTGCTTCCACATTTTCAGGTATTTGCTATAGCAACAGCCCCACCTCTCAGTACTAATTTTCTGTCTCTGTTTTGTCAGAATACCACAGACTGGGTAATTTATTTTAAAAAAATTGTTTCTCAGAGTTCTGGAGGCTGGGAAGTCCAATACCAAGGTGCTGGCCTCCTGTGAGGGTCTTTTTGCTGGATCATCTCTTCCCAAGGTGAGAGGAAGACAGAGAGAGCAAGAGAGGGGCAAACTCATTTTTATAACAAACCTGCTCTCATGAGAACGAACCCCTCCTGAGATAAGAGCATTAATCCATTCGTGAGGGCTCTGCCTCTCGAAGGTTCCACCACTCAACACTGTTGCACTGGGGAGTAAGTTTCCATCACATGCACTTTAGGAGACACATTTAAACCACAGCATGATACGAACTGTGTGTTACTTTAGGCTTTGAGGCAAACTTCCCTATGACCTGACCAAGCATCATGGGGAGCTCCTGTCAGGGAAGACCCTGGGTCCCTGAACTGGACCCATCAGGGTTTCAAACCCAATCTCAGCACAGGACTTCTGGTTCCTCATCTCTAAAGTGAGAATAAAGTGTCTACCTCATAAGAGGATTCAATAAAATAATGGATATAAAATCTTTACTGGCAGGCAGTAGTGACTCAGTAAATAGTACTTTCTCTCCAATTTGCTGACCGAGGCATGCTCCCTTGCAAATTATTTATCATTTGAAACATAAATTTGGGAGTCAGACAGGGAATGAGTTTGAATTTTGACTGCATTATTTATTGCTGCGTGACTTTGAGTAAGTAACTTAACCTCTCTGGTTCTCCAATCCCTTGTGTTTATTATGGGGAGAATCATTCAAACTCAAAGAGTTGCTGTGAGAACTAAATATGCCTCCATTTCTCCATCTGTAAAATAGGGATAATAAAATGTTTAGTCTAGTGCTTGATAGATTTCAGGGATTATTATTATTAACGATTGTTATTTTTATTATCACATAACATGGTGCCTGGGGAATCTGTAAATTCTTAACAACTGAAAGCAACTGTCACTATTACAATTCATTTGGATTTCGTCCAACATATATCTTTAGGGACCTCTATCAAGAGACACTATATTTCATTGTCTTTCAGATACCATCAATTGTAACACACACAATAATTGTACAAACTACTAAGAAAAGAAAACTGACAATTAACTTATGACAGCCATTGATTGTGTCTCACATCCTCATTTTAGAGATGTCAAAGTGGGAAAAATGTGCATCTTAGAGCAGATGAAACACAAGTAGGAAAATGTTCTTTATAATCAAGTCCTTGAGGACAAACCTTGTAAACAGGACAGTGTTAAGAAGTGAGCCATGCTGGAGGCAGATCCTACATCTTCAACACCAGCATGGCAGGTGCACGAAGGCAGGGTTTATTTGGCCTAAGCCTTTCTATTTTTTCATATTCTTCCCCTTCCCACACCAGAGCTGTGCACTATCCCTGCATAGCCTCTGGCACACCTGATCCACTAGCAAATGGTGTCCATTTTTCCTTTGAAATAACATCTCACATCTGGTCTACCGCTCTCTGCATCTATGACTAAGGCTGGGAAAGACTCATCTTTCCCCAGCCTCATTCTGGTCACCCATCCTCTGCCTAACTTCTAGCCTTGCCTGGGCATCAGGGCAATTGTTCTGCTCCTTGTCTCCTCTCTCTCCTCCTAACCCACCATCTCCTCACCCCCACCCTTTATACACATAGAGCTACTCGGCATTTGGGCAACCTGATTTATTAGAAAGTGAAGGGTCTTCTTAGGAGTCAGGTAGATCTGGGTTTAACTTCTGAATCACATTTCTATCCATGTGCACTTGGTCACATTGCCTCACCTCTGGAAACTGCACTTTGTTTATGAAACGAGGCTAATAAAATGACACTGTAGATATTTACATACCAGAGCACTGCTATTCCAGAGAAAATGAAAAGCCAGCATCAGTAAAAGTTGGTTAATTCAGACCCTCTCATCGTCCTCCATGCCTGAAATGCAAACCACCCCCTCTGTTTTCTTCTTTAATTTTCGCCATGGTGATAAGATTATGTCCTCTTACAGAGCATCCTGACAAGCATAGCACAGCCCTTCTCTAATGCCCATCCGGGAAAGCTGATCCTGGAAGCTTGGACGATATGCAAAAAAGCCTGAGCTTCATTTCCAGGTGGCTCACTCTCATCAGTCTCATCAGACTCACTCTCATTTTATTGACTTTTTCCTAATTTCTTCAAGAGTCTGTCATAGGACACATTGTATCTGAGAGCTGGATAGGGTTGTGTGGTACTTGCTCTCCAACAAGATAAGAAGGTAAACCTTGAACTATCAGAAGAGAGAAGCACCAAGAGAGAAGCTTACTTCTCTTCATTGTAGAAATCTGCATGATCTTCTAAGGTGGGAGAAACAAAGGTGTTATTAAAAATCCATAAACCTCAAATCAAAGTCCAGTCAGCTTTGTAAACAAAACATTATTTGCCTGCACTATGGATGGTATTTGTTGAGGTCTGAATCCTTCCTTCCATGGACACCCACTTTGCCATGAAAATGATGCCAAACATCAGGAGGATGTTTAATTTAACAAACACTTATAGAGCACCTACTATGGGCATTTACAAAGCACTATCTGTGTACAAGGTACTAAACTAAAAGCAGTACAGACTTGGGGAAACAGCGTGAGCTTCAGAACCAGATGCTGTCTTTGATCCCAGCCTCTTATCCTCAAGTTTTTGTGACTCAGGCTAAGGTATTTAACTTAATAAGGTAATTGATCTTAGCCCTAGCCTCCTTATTTGTAACTTGGTGACAGCAGTGTCCACTTTGTGAGACTATAGTAGAAATTGGTGATAAAGGATGCAAAGTCTCTGGAAGACCCTCTGGTAGGCGGAGATATTCAATAGGTGGGTTCAATGACAGTCTTGCTGTGACTGCAGGTATTGGGCACAGCACCCTGCTTCTGGGAAGGCCAGGGCAGGAAATATCTAGAGTGGCTGTATTAATAGATGTGCAAGGCAGAGCATCTCCTCTCTCTCTAGCAGAAGTCCCTCAGCTGCTCTTCCCTGGGCCTGGGGAGAGAAGACTTTGGTATGTGAGGGTGGAAGGTGAGAAGGGGGTATGAGGAATGGAGAACAGGTAGCATGGCTCCCCTCTACCTCTCACACTTTCCAGGAGAAGAGGACATATCTATAATAGGCTTATAGTAGATGCCAGCATTTTCTCATCAGTCCTGCCCCATGTCTTTCCAGCCATAAGGATGTCTCAAAATGGCTTGAGGCTTCTAGTCCAGAGCCTAGGATCTAGAGCACCTACTCTGGGTCATCCCTGTCCTTCCACCCTATATCACCCTATATCAGTTAGACAGCCTCCCAGCTCTCTAATTCTGCCCCGCCAGGCTTTTCTTCTGAATTTCCCACTGCAAGTCCAAACTGTTCTAATTTCTGATTGGTTCCTGGTCACTTGGCATGTCTACTGACAGTCACCTTGGTCCTATGCATTTCTAGTCCTCTGGGTTTAAAAGACTCAATTCACAAAAGACAATCTAAAGCAAACAGTGGAAATCAAAATAAAAGAACCATTATATTGAACTCAAAACCTAATAAATCAACTATTTTCATCCGTCCCCTTTCCAAACCAAGGACACAGTCATATACAATGTTTACAAAGTTGCACTGTCACAATGTGGTAGTCCACATTTTATTATTAAAGCACATCTAGAAGTTTGTCAGTTTCTTCTAGATTTTAAATTTATTGGCATATATTTGCTCATAGTAACCACTAATGATCCTTTGAATTTCTGCAGTACCGGTTGTTATGTCTCTTTTTCATTTCTGATTTTATTTATTTGAATCTTCTCTCTCTTTTTCCTAGTCTGGTTAAGGTTTTTCATTTTGTTTAACTTTTCAAAAAACCAACTTTTTCTTTCATTGATCTTTTGTATTATTTTTTCATTTCGATTTCATTTATTTCTGCTCTGATTCTTATTTCTTTTCTTCTGCTAATTTTGGGCTTGGTTTGCTCTTGCTTTTCTAGTTCTTTAAGATGCATTTTTAGATTGTTTATTATTAAAGCATAAAGTCTTCCACTTAGCTATAAAATATTCAAAACAATCATGTTTAATGAAAGAGCAACATTCTATGACATCAGTGCTCTAAAATATGTACAGCCATTGTCCTACTGCTAGATATTTGGGTTTAGATTCTTCCAATTGTATGTTATTATAAATAATACTATGAGAAATGCCACTGTGCATACAGTTTTTCTTTAAGACCAACTCTTCATAATAAGTCTTTGGTATTTCTGGGCTTTGAACATCTGTAGGGATTTTTGCTCCATTCTGCCACATGGCTTGACTAAAGAGTGACGTGATTTTACGCTATCTCTAGGGTAAGGTATGAGGACCTATTTTCATCCCAATTTCACCAGCATTGGCAATTACTATTTGCTAGTTGTATTGTTACTTTAATAGGTACAAAACGGCACCTGGAATTTGGATTTTAATAGGGAATAAAGCCTTGTGCCAAAGGACTAAGCCACTTCTTATAAAACCCCCAACTGAGGAAGAGAGGTTCTAGGAAAAATGGAAACTAGAATTCTCAGCAGCTCCAAAATTACCTCAAGTAGGCATTTACCTTCTCCACCTACACAGCAGTCAAATCAGACTTCAGCCTTTTCAACCACTTTCAGGCTGAAGGCAGTGGGTAAATTGCCAATGAGTAATTGGCATATTACTTACATTTCTTACCATGCCCTGGAGACTTTTCTCACTCAGATATAAAAATTGGTCCTCTCAGACTCAAACTGAAAGGTGTAAACATCTCAGACTTTTTTTTTTACCCCATTAGCACCTTCCTACAAATGGCCCCACTGTTTCTTTTGAGAGCCAAACACATAGACACAAAGTCAGATCTGAGTCCTGCGATGTTTCCCACCAGCATGACACAAACATGGATTATTCTAGACTTTTTTCTTTTCCTTTTGGAACTCTCATTAGAATGGAAACATTTAGTGGCTTCAAGTTTCCAAAATGAGAAAGATTAAAAAAAAAAAAGAAGAACGTGCATCACACCAGCATTAGCATGGCAGAGACAGCTTCTGTTTGCCCAGCTGTGCTTCTAGAGACAATAGCCATGATGGCTGATTGTTGTAGCAATTTCCTTCCCTCCCTGGGCTCCATGTTCATCTCTAAATGCTCCTGGATTTTATATTTACTTACTCAGTCCTTTGTTCAACACATGTTTACTGAGCAATTACTCTGTACCAAACCCTGTGTCAAGGTACAGAGGTGACCCAAGAATCAGTTCTGCCCTTAAGATATGCATGGCCTTATAAGGAAACCAATTATACCAATTAATTTAATCAGCCTTAAGGTAGGCATGGCACATGCTACTCTGCTGGGACAAAGGGCGGTCAACAGTACCCTACTAAGCTCTTGGTGGTGACCAGCTATTGGCTGAAATTTAAAAAACATGCACAGCATTTTGTGGCTTTGAGACCCCTAAGTTAAGGCTAGTCACTTCACCTTGGGGAAAAAAATGCAAAAAGGGTATTCACTAGCTGCTGGTGTTGTGAGAGCCACACCTGCTTCGGTTCTGTTGGCCCTACCGTTCCCAAGTCCTAGGACCAGTAT
The DNA here is from genome assembly GCF_043159975.1 of Macaca nemestrina. NCBI lineage: Eukaryota > Metazoa > Chordata > Mammalia > Primates > Cercopithecidae > Macaca > Macaca nemestrina. The sequence continues at coordinate 13,107,559 of NC_092132.1, read as the reverse complement.
TAAACTTTGTGAAATGAGACACAATATTAATCTGGGAGAGCCCTGAGAAAGCAAGAACAGGCTGCACATGTTTTGATATGTAGAAAAAGAGGGGTAGTAAGGGAAAGGAATATCAGGGTCAGAAAATATGATTTTAAGTTTTTGCCACCAAATTCCTGGGTGATACTGGACTAGGTTGACTCTGAGCCTCAATTTCCTCACCTGCAAAATGGGTCTCATCAATAGACTTCTAATGGGTCTAATCAATAGACTTCTTAGAGCAATTGTAAGAGGTTGGGTGGGAGAATCAAGTGAGAGCATACACAGAAAATTCTAGTACCATACTTGGCACATAGGAGGCCTTCAGCTCAGGCTCATTCCATACCTCTCCCTCCTAAAACACCTCCTGGATCTAGAGCAGGTTTGTAACTTGTATTTGCATCAGGGTCTAGGAGCGGGTAGCAGGGAGCATTTTGGGCTTCGGGCTATTGCAAAGGAGGCAGACAAGCTAGTATGGCTCAGCACAGGCCCCAGGGGCTCAATTATCTGGGAATAGAGATCAACAGGAAGCAGACAGGCCCTTTCTCACAGACTGTTTATCTGCATGGGAAGAGAGACAGGTCACTTGTGGGTATTTGAGCTTCCAGACACACTGAGAGCAATTCTAACAGGGCACATCTTCTCTGAGGATAATGGGTGGTCAGACTTCCCATTCACTGGCCTCTGCCCTCCCTGAAAGGTGCCCTCCTCATTCTCTAAACCTGTTCTCCTCCTCTGTGCCCTTCCTTTGTTTCTCTTCAGCAGCTTGTCAGGGCACTTGGGGAAGATGGTTGGTGCCAGCCAAACACAGACTGAATGGTGTCTTGCCCTCCTTAGTCAAAAAGAGCTGGGTGTGGAAAAAATGTTTGTGTTTCAACGGAAAATTTTGCCTGCTCTGGGTTATCAGGTTCTAGGCCTGTTCATTGTCACTGAGCCATTTTTTTGTACAATATAGGTAATTCTCACACACACACACACACACACACATATTGATGGTCCCCTACTTACATAGTTTGACTTTGAATTTTTTTACTTTATAATTATGTGAAAGTGATATGCATTCAGTAGAAGCCATACTTCAGTATTCAACAAATTGCATAAAATATTCACCATTTTATTAAAAAGTAGGCTGTGTGTTAGATGATTTTACCCATCTGTAGGCTGATGGAAGTGTTCTGAGCATGCTTAAGATAGGCTAGGCTAAGCTATGATGTTCAGTAGTTTAGGTGTATTAAATGCATTGTCGACTCACAATATTTTCAATTTATGATGGGTTTACTGGGACATCACCCTGTCATAATTCAATCAGCCTCTGTGTATGTGTGTGTGTATGTGTGTATATGTGTGTGTGTGTAAATTGTCTTCTATCTGTATAAGAATCATGACTGTATCTTTTCTAGAAAAATTTATTTTAACAAGGATATTCTTCCAGGATGTAATGATGACCTAGATTCCCTGGGTATCACAGTGTCCCAGAACCCTGGTCTGCAAAGCTAGCTGTGAATTAAAATAACCTGTGCACCTTAAGAAACCAAACACCAATGTCTATCTTTATCCCACAGGTCTTCTAATGTACTAGCTCTGGGTGGGGCCCATGCTGGTCTGGTTTTTAAACTTCCTTATGTGATAGTCATGTGCAGTCAGGGTTAAAAGCCACTCTCCAGAAGGAAGAAATCACCAGCTGTCATCATGGGCTCTGGAGTCTGACTGTGTGGATGTGAGTCCTGTCTCTAGCTGGTCACCTGGTAAAGGAACACATGAGCCTGCAGTGAGTGCCTGCCATGGGCAAGACTGTCTCCCTGCAGTCAGAAAGAATGGGGTTTGAATCATGGTTCTGATACTTTGAGGAGCAGTGGGCAAGTTACTTGATAGCTATATACTTACTATTTTCTTGACATTTTTACACTGTGTAACAAATTACCACAAACATGGCAGTTAAAACAACACACAGTTATCATCTCACAGAATCTATGGGTCAACTGACTGCCACAGCTTATCTAGGTCTTCTATTGAAGGCCACAGAGTGTTGGCCAGGACTGGGTTCTCATCAGAGGTTCGACTGGGGAAGAACCTACTTCAAAGTTCACTCAGGTTGTAGGCAGATTTCATTTTATTTCCTATGACCGTAGAGATGCATGGCAGGTTGCTTCTTCAAAGCCAGAAAAGGAGAGAGAAAAACTCTAGCAAGATGGTGCTGTGCTTTGATGTTATATCAAGAGAGATCATGGAGGCCACCTTAAACTCTGTCCACCACAGTATTGCCATCTGGAAAGTTAATATCTACATCATGGGGTGGTTTTAAAAATTCAACAAGATAGTTCATTAAAATGGGTTGGCACATAATCACTCAATGGATGTTATTAGTAAAGTCCTGCACAGAAGCCACTTTTACATACCTTCCCATAGCAGAGAGCATTGGGTCTTCCTCTGGGCCCCCATAGCACTCCGCACAGGCCTGCTTGTCTTCTATCACAGCATATCTTCCATGTACTCCTTGAGCCTACTGGGCCCTCACTGAAATCTTGCCATTTGGCCAGGTTTGATCAAAGATTTGATCAAAATGCAAGTCATGCATCGTTTTTTGTAATCCTCGCAGTAAACTATTGATATACAATTATTGCCATTTCTAAGACGGACAAAAATAGACTCCAATACATGTGAGAAAAAATTGTGCTTCAGTAGAAAACTGCACATTGGTCAGATGACACCCTTCCAGGTGACCTGACTCAAGTCTTTTATTGTCTTTGAGCTATTTTACAACTCTGTAAATTATAAACAACTGATAGCAATGCAAAAATAATTATCGCCTTTAGATATGGGAATTCTGTCCTGTCTAGTAAAGTTTCAATTGACTTTCCTCCCTCCTCCTGTGAAGAATCACAATTGCCTCCATTTGCCTGTTTAGTTCAATACTCTGATCTATAAATGTGTCACTTTTTCAGATAACCTTTTGAGTCCTTTATAAGATCTGCCTGGTTCCCTCACTGACTGATGAGTTAAAGAAAATCTTTAATGTGCATTCATTTTGTATACATATGAGAGTCATAAGTCTATTTTTTTATTAAAAAAAGTCTTTTGGCTGGGCACAGTGGCTCACGCCTGTAATCCCAGCACTTTGGGAGGCCAAGGCAGGTGGATCACGAGGTTAGGCGTTTGAGACCAGCCTGGTCAACATAGTGACATCCCGTCTCTACTAAAAATACAAAAAATTAGCCGGGTGTGGTGGCTGACACCTGTAATCCCAGCAACTCGGGAGGCTGAGGCAGGAGAATTGCTTGAACCTGAGAGGCAGGGGTTGCAGTGAGCCGAGATCATGCCACTGCACTCCAGCCTGAGCAAGTGCTAGACTCCATCTCAAAAAAACCAAAAACCAAAACAAAAACCTTTTAACAAGGTTACATATATTTCCCAAGCCACGGCTAATAATTGGTAGAGATGGCCTTCACCTCTCACCTCTCAACCCTGACCCCCTGGGCTTAGCTACATCAGGATTCACATTTTTTACTACTTGCTGTAGTGCTAAACACAGAGCAGGTGCCCATTGATGCATTATTTGCATCTTTGCTCAGCTGAGTCTGATTATATTTGATTCATCGCACACAGAACATGGGCTCACACACTCACTTTTTCAGTTCAAGAGTTTACCTAATTCCTGCAATTCCTGTAGCTTCAGACAAAAGGCCCTCACCACTGGCTTCAGCACCAAAAACCTTTACAAATCCTTTCCTTAAAGGAGCGGGCACCTGTCTTCCCATAAATTCCACTCAATTGTCCTTTTCTCTCCTCTGGAAGCATATGCAATACCACCTTTCTTCCATGAAAAGCTCTTCAAGCATTGGGAGGCAGCTCTTCAGTTTTTCTCTTTTCTTTTTCAGAATCACGTTCCTTAAACCTGGTCTTCTAGGACCGACTTTCAAGCATCTTTACCATCCCAATCATTCTCTTCGGGACATGTCCCACTCTCCCTGTGTATTGAATAAGTGATCTTTAACTCTACTCAAAGGCTCATCAGGTCCATGTCAAGCAGAAGGCCTTCCCCATCTGTGTGTTCAGCCAGGTTCATTTAAGAAGGGGAATCCTGGCTGAAGACTAAGGCGTCCTGCCATGTTTCAGTCATTCAGCTGCTATGTGCTTCCTCCCACAGACTACATCCTCCTCACCTCACTCTGCTTCACTTCCACTGCTGTCACCATCCCCCTAGCCTGTGACTTTGGCTTTTCCCCATATAGGACTCCCTTCAGGCCTCAGCCATCCTTGGGATGCCCTTCTGCAAACACAGACCTGTAGGCAGCTGCCACTGCACTTCTTGGCACTACCCACAGAGCAGGAGTGCTTATTTCTGTCACACCAGGAACCTATGTGTGCAGCCTCTGTATTCACTGGAGTTCGGGACACCTGCATGATACTGTTGACTTTTCAAAGTGAACTTATGGAAAACTAAAACCAAGACTTCTTCTTCTTCTTTTTTTTTTTTTTTTTACATTATTTTGAAACCATGGATCATTTATCAATGGTGTCTAATGGACTTCTTCCTGGACCTAAGCACAGGCCTTCACATTGATCTTCATTCAATTTCTTCTTCTTAGACCCAGCCCATAACGCCAGCCACTGTAATTATTTTGGAAACTCAGTTCTGCCACCAGAGCTTAATTGTTCCTTCCAGCTTTGTCATCTGACAGTTTGATAGTCCCACCAGTGGCACCAGGGGCTCCATTTCACTGACCAAGGTGCCACTCTCCTTCTGCAATTTCTAATTGCTTCCCCTTTCTTCACTTCCCAAACTGCCTGGGGGGAAGAAGGATTCTGGTTTAGACTTCCCACTCCCTCTGCCCCAGAGTTGGTCTCCTTCAAGGAGCTTTCCCAGTTTGGCAGGACGGGCCATTTCATTTTTCTGTGTCCAAGAATAGCTGCTGACAACTTCCCAGGGTCAGGACAGAAGACCTGTAGGTGAGGGTAACCCAATCCGTTACCCTCACCTACTGCAGAGTGCACGTCATCCCCTCTCACGCTGAGCTGGTGGCAGAGCTCACCCTTGTTCTGTTCCTCCCTTGCTCAAAGGCCACAGGCTCAGAGGATGCAGAGAGAGAGAGAGCTTTCTGAGAGGGCCCATCTAAAAGCCATCCATCACTTCAGTAAGGTATTGCAAGCTCTGGTTTGAAAACCATCGCAGCCACAGTAACAAAGACCCCAGATCCACTTATCAAGGTCCCCTTGACCTCATGGGGCTCTAATGGGGACTGAGTCAATCAATGCTTCTCAAGACTAAGTTATGAAACTGCATGAGAAATTTGTCATGAGTGCAGCATTTCAAATGGGATTTTTTTTCTCTCTCTCTATAGAGGTGAGGACACTAAGTTTTCTCCTTGAAATGAGGACAAGAAAAAACCATGGAAAATACACAGAATGACTCAGAATGTACCTAGCTAAGGCATCGTAGGTCCCTGTGTTCATCTTCACTATAAAGATAAATAAAGTTCTAGAGTAAGGAGGCAGTAAAAAGACCTAAGACTTGGGTTAGGAGACCTGAGTTCTAGTCCCGGCTGTGCCCCCAAATCACCTCAGTACTGTCGGAAAAGGCACTTCACCTCTCTGAGCTACAGTTCCGTCCTAGTAACCTAATTTCCATAGGTCTTTCCTAGTTCTAATTCTGAGATACAGACCACAATTTATGCAATCGATGGGTTCCTGAAAACAAGCAGGTAAATGTTTCCTCCTGCAACTGAAGATGATTTTAAATGAACCAAGCCAATATTTCTCTCTCTCTCTCTCTCCTTTCTTTCCTTCTTTCCTTCTTCTCAACTTCCTTCCCTTCTTTCCTTCCTTCTGTTAGGAGCAGAATTCTTTATTCAAAATAAATCTTAGGTACAAGTCCAATACTGTCGTATAATAGAAAAGAAGGTTGGTGGCATTATGGGGTGGGGTGGTGAGGGGCAACCCTGCCTGTTTATTTACCCTTGACATCCTGTCCTCCCTCCCCTCCCCTCTCATCTCCCTTCTCCATATGCACACATACAATTGGTACCATTTGCAAAACACAGAATTAGGAGAATTCCTTTTTCAAAGCATCCTCATCTTGATGAGTACACTACCTGAGAAAGCAAAAGTGACACTGCCACATGGCAAAGCACATTTATGTCATTCCTTCATTAACTCTCCTCTACAAATCTGCCAGGCTGGGAAATCACCCCCATGCCACAGGTGAGGAGACTTAGGCGGATTAGAGTGGGATATGTCTGTTTTGATCACTGCTGTGCGTGGCACCCGGGGCATTGTCTGGAGTTCAGTAGGTGCTCCAGGAATTGTTTTTGAATGAATGGTAGGACTTCTGGACCCTCCTCAATCAACTCCCGCCAGGACTGGGGCTCCAAACCCTTTGACTTCTGCCCATCCACAGATGCTGGACTGCTTTCTGGGACATGTGATCACCTCCAAATGTCACTTTGTAAATTTGGATTGTCAGTCGGGCTTCTATGAAGTGGAGTGCACCTGTCCTTCCCCCTGGCTGGAGAAGGCAGATGGAGCCATGCGCTCAGGCAGCTTGTAGCTGTAGCACCATCACCCACACCTGAGTCTCAATTCAGCCAATCCATAGCTGTGGGACCTTAGGCCAGTCACTTAATCTTTCTGAAGCTTAATTCCATCACCTGAAAAATGGGATTAATAACAATATTTATCTCATACAATGTTTATGTGGGTGCCCTGAGATTATGTATGGGAAAGAAATACGGAGTTAATTCTAAGTGTATGGAAGAGAGAAAAATATTTAAAGTCAAAATTAACTATAGCTATTTATGTTGCAGTGAACAACCACAGGGACAACAGCAACATAGTATGTAAGGGCAGTGCCATAATTCACAGTAGAAGATGCATCTCTGTTCTGTTTTCTTCTCTCCATAAAGATGATTAAGGAGAAAAAGAGAAAGAAATGTGTTCTAAAGCCTTGGGCAGTTCTGTTTTGCCCTGAAAGACTGTAGCAGGTGCTGTCCATGCTCTGCCCCATTTCTCTCCTCAAGGATCTTTTACTGCTTCCCAGGCTTCTGCCTCTGAGGAGCCTGTAACAGCTGCTGTTTGTTGAAGGAAGTAGCCCATGAATTACTGGAACTGCTTTCTCTGTGGTCACCAGCAGAGAGCAGATGTGCCTGCCAGGTGGGAGTCGGGCTTAGCCTATGACTGATAGGTGAGGGTGCTGGTAAAGGCCAGGCTTCCCTGCCCTGGGTGGGTAACTCATATTCCAGAGTTCCCCTGTGGGAGGAGGCTGAAGCTACCTTCCATTGGGTGGGACTTTGCTAAAGTTGTCCCTCTGTCTGTGCCTCTCTCCTTCTCTTCTCTGCTCCCTCTTGCTCAGGACACCTCATCTTATAGTCCAGCTTTTGGGAATTCAACGTAAGATAAAGGGGAGACTTGGACCTAAGAGTCTATGATTATCAGTAAATATATTCCCATGTTGTTTGGCCCTTTATTCTCTGTAAAGCCTTTCCATCTTTCCTTTCAACGTGGGAATGTAAAACAGCAATGATGACAACAGCAACAGCAACTATGACAACAACAACAGCAACAAAACACAACTCTGAAGTAGCCCAAACCTCAGTGAAATGTGCTACATGCCCAAGTGTTTTGAGTGCGTGATATTCTGAGGGACATCAGAGAGAAAGTGCTGTGCACCAGGGCTGTGATGCCACAGGCACTAACAAGGACATAATGATGACTCCTTTCCGGGATAGGAAGGCATAACCTGCAGGGTTTCACAGCCAGGAAACAGCAGGCAAACGTGATCCCTCCCCAGCCCTGTCTTTGGGCAGACTGGATGGGAGGGACGCAGCCTCCCACTAGTGGCACAATGCACTGGAACCAATTCCACTTGGATCCCAAAGGCGGAGTACTTCAATTGACACCTGGGTTTCGAAATTTTGATTGCATAGACCCCAGCCTAGGAGACAAGTACACAAATCATTCTTAACACACATAGGAAAAGTGAAAAATGCCACAAAAAGGGGTGCAGAGAGTTGGAGCTGCTTCACAGAGGGAGGGTGCACACACTATCATTTGGTTATTTACATGTTAGGAAGCACTTATTAGCTCATAGTCCTCTCTGACGACACAAAGAGGACAGAGTGGGCACCTGTTAGAGTCATGTTACTCAGAGCTTGCATATGTTCAACGGGCAAGAAGTGGTATGCTGGAGCCAATTCCTAAGAACTCCTGTGAGCCAACTCTTAAGAGTCTCTGGAATTTTGCAAGGCTGGTAAACTGTTATTAAACAACAAATTATATATATTTACAAGAAAATAAATTATTTTGAAAACAAAGGCAATAAATGCTCAAAACTCATCAGCACCTAATGATTTTTCATTTCATTATTATCTGCGACCTTACAATTATATCTTTTGCATCTGTATCTTGGAATTATTATACAATGGCGCACCTCTCTGCCCAGCTCTATGTTAAGTGAGGTCAGATTGGCAAGTTGAAATTTACCATGGTGGCAGTATTTACACCAGATAAATTGGCAAACATGACAGGTGATTGTTAAACATTCATCAGCACACCACGGGAGAAGAGTCCAGACAGATGGCAAAGGAAGAAAATCAAACTACTTCATTCATTCATTCAACATTTTATTGATTACTTACTATGTGCAATTTACATTTAGTCACCACTTCTTCATGGCTAGCCAACAAAGCTGATTCACAGAATCTCTACCTCATTGGGATAAAGGCCCATATAAAACACTGGGAGTTGGCTGGGCACGGTGGCTCACACCTGTAATCCCAGCACTTTGGGAGGCCGAGGCGGGCAGATCACGAGGTCAGGAGATTGAGACCATCCGGCTAATACGGTGAAACCCCGTCTCTACTAAAAATACAAAAAATTAGCCGGGTGTGGTGGCGGGTGCCTGTAGTCCCAGCTACTTGGGAGGCTGAGGCAGGAGAATGGTGTGAACCTGGTAGGCGGAGCTTGTGCCATTGCACTCCAGCCTGGGCGACAGAACGAGACTCCGTCTCAAAAAACAAAACAAAATAAACAAACAAAAAAACCACTGGGAGTCTGCACTATTGAGTATCTTTCAATAAGTGCATTTTGATGACTTTCCAGCTCATGTGCAGCGGCTCCAACTAATAGCTAACAAAGCTGCCAAGGAGGGGTCTGGCCAGCCTACTTCAATAAATAGATAAGGATCATTTAAAAGCAGCCCATTAAGTGTTTGCATGCAAATGGCCCTGCCAGGCTCCTTGAAAAACAGTTTGTTCTCCTAAGGAGGTTAAATATTTTCAGTCTTGTTTATGTTATTAATTTGCTTAGCCAAGTGTGTGGTTGTGGGTGTATTTTTAACAGAGGATGGAAAAACCTTGCAAAATGAGCTTTATCCCTGAAACATAAATGAAGGAGGCTTTGTGAATTCTATACAAATAACCATGGACCTTGCCTGTACCCCACAAAGGAAAAAAAGCTCTGCTTCATTCATGTCAGGTAGCCCTGGCATAGATGCGACCCACAGGGGAGGGCATGAAGTAGAAAAATAATAACCCCGCATGTGCTGCACCCCTAGCACCTAGGGCACTACCTAGCACAGGTGTAGCCCACAGGATCGATGGGGCATAAAACAGAAACATAAATGGACAGAGCCATGCTACATCCCAAGCACCCAGAATGGCATCTGGCACATGTGGGCACACAGTACGTTTTCGTTGAATGAATAAATGAATGAGTGAATGCTCCTATGCTATAATTCTAACCACAGATTTGACCAAAAAGGATCTTCTAATAACAATAGACAGAAAACAGTCATAGAATAAAAGAAGGGAGGGATGGAGATTTATAAAGAGAATAAGGCTTTTTTTAATATCACATCTCATTTAACCCCCACAAATACCTGGAAGGTTTTATTATCACCATTTTACAGGTGAGAAAAACTAGAAGTAAGCAGTCCACTCAGCATTTACACAGATAGGAAGTGCAGAGGGAAGTCAAAATCTGGTATGTTTGGATTCAAAATCCAAGCTCATACTTTGTACTATGCAATGGTAGCCAATATTCCTGGAAATAGTCAATTTAAAAGGAAAAATCTTTTCTCTGCTTCCAAAAAAGCTATGATGAGTTTCCCTTACTGGGGAAGATAGAAAATTGAAAACAAAAAATTCATAGCAGAAACACATGGAGGCCCAGTCTCCCTCACTTCTCTTCTCTCCTTGGCCACAGAGGAATGGAGGGATGACTGTGCATGCTTTGTTATTGTTTTTCACTATTTTCTACAACAATGGCCTTTGGCTAGGCTCAGGGCTAAACTCTACTCACAGCATCTCCGTCCCACAAAACTCTCTGTGAGGTGAACACTATGGCCTCTGTGGTGAGGATGAGAAAGTTCAGAAAAGAGAAGTGATTTGGCTAAGGTCAATAACAGCAAATGGAACATCTCAGAATCTGGTTTATCTGTTTCTCAAGTGCTTTTCCACTAACAGTTTTCTGGAACTCCAGTGTGCATTGGAATCCTTGGGGACTTTGATGAGTGCAGATTTTGATTCAGCAGGTCTCGGGTGGGGCCTGGCAAGCTCCTGGGTGATGCCAAGGCTGAGTCTCAGTCCACCCTTGATGAGCAAGTCCCTGCACACGCTGCCTCATTCATGCCCAGTGAGCTATAAGCAACTCTTAACTCATCTCCTTGTGTGGAGCCAGTTCTCAGTTCTTCTTGCTTTGATGAAGGTCCAGTTAACCAACTACACTGGTGACTTGCTAGACCCAGGTAGGCCCTCGCTATCCCCACCGGACCTTGGCTAGCTACCTTCTTCTCTACCCCCTCTCTGTCCCTGGGACATCATACTGTTTACCCTGGAGCCCCAAACTTCCCTGCTGTTCTCTCTCAGTCTGGCTTAAACAATAATACCTAAAAATGGTCTTTGCACCTGCAATCCTGCCTCCTTGAATCATTTTTTTTCAAAAAATAATCACTTTGAACTATTTAAATATAAACATAATGATGTCACTCTAGTTTTTACACTCTTTCAAGAAAGGACAAGCCACTAACCCTCTTGCCCTGCCTCAAATCCTCTTTAAGCAGAGCTTTTTTGTTGTTGTTTGTTTTTATCTGCTGTGGATATTGTGGTGCAACACAAACTTTAAAAGAAAATATTTTACTACTAAAGAAAAGTAATAATCCATCTGATCAATATACTTCATTTCTTCCATTTTACAGATGAGGAAAATGTGTTCCAGAGAGGTCATATCTCATTCCTGAGGTTGCCCAGAAAGATAACTGTGGAGTGAGCATGAATCCCCAAAACCCTGATCATATATATTTTTTTATTCTGATTCTCTCTCCATTGCACCATGCTTCTCATAAACAACATTCTTTCTATTTGTTCATCTATGTCTTCCCTAAGTTCCATTAGGTGGGTTCATTTATTGGTTGAGAGCAAAGCAGTCATGTCTCCATGCCCCCTCCAAACCTACCCCCTCTAATTCCAAGTATAAAGAAAGGCATGCAGGCTGGGTGAGTTCTTATAAGCAGTCTGCTGCAGACTAGACTGACTACTTGGCCATGAGATCCCAAGCGTCAGGGCAACTAGGGATAAATAAGGAAAACTGACCACAGCCACCTCTGCCCCTCCCAAAATGGAAGGAATACTCTTTAAGGCATCATGGCCAACCTTAAGCTGATTCTTCAGACATGATAAAATGAATGCAGAAGCTGACCAAAATTAGTATATTGAGCCTTGAGCTGATGGACTTTTTCCCAAATAATTATTCTTTTTAAAAATATGGCCAGGAGTGGTAGCTCACATCTGTAATCCCAGCACTTTGGGAGGCCAAGGCAGGCGGATCACCTGAGATCAGGAGTTCGAGGCCAGCCTGGCCAACACGGTGAAATGCTGTCTCTACTAAAAATACAAAAATTAGCTGGGCATGGTGATGGATGCCTGTAATTCCAGCTACTCAGGAGGCTGAGGCAGGAGAATTGTTTGAACCTGGGGGCAGAGGTTGCAGTGAGCCAAGATGGCACCACTGCTTTCCAGCCTGAGTGACAGAGACATAATTATGTATTATGTACATAATACATAAATAAAATAAAAAATTAAAAAATAAATAAAAATAATATCAATGGCATAAAACTTTTTCTTTTTTTTTTACTTTTTAAAAATTATACTTTAAGTTCTAGGGTACATATGCACAATGTTCAGGTTTGTTACATAGGTATACATGTGCCATGTTGATGTGCTGCACCCATTAACTCGTCATTTACATTAGGTATTTCTCCTAATGCTATCCCTCCCCTTGTCCCCCACCCCATGACAGGCCTCAGGGTGTGATGTTCCCCACCCTGTGTCCAAGTGTTCTCATTGTTCAATTCCCACCAATGAGTGAGAACATGTAGTGTTTGGTTTTCTGTCCTTGTGATAGTTTGCTCAGAATGATGGTTTATAGCTGCATCCATGTCCCTGCAAAGGACATGAACTCATCCTTTTTATGGCTGCACAGTATTCCATGGTGTCTGTGTGCCACATTTTCTTAATCCAGTCTATCATTGATGGACATTTGGGTTGGTTCCAAGTCTTTGCTATTGTGAATAGTGCCACAATAAACATATGTGTGCATATGTCTTTATAGTAGCATGATTTATAATCCCTTGAGTATATCCCAGTAATGGGATCACTAGGTCAAATGGTATTTCTAGTTCTAGATCCTTGAGGAATTGCCACACTATCTTCCACAATGGTTGAACTAGTTTACAGTCCCACCAACAGTGTAAAAGTGTTCCTATTTCTCCACATCCTCTCCAGCACCTGTTGTTTCCTGACTTTTTAGTGATCGCCATTCTAACTGGTGTGAGATGGTATCTCATTGTGGTTTTGACTTGCATTTCTCTGCTGACCTGTGATGATGAGCATTTTTTCATGTGTCTGTTGGCTGCATAAATGTCTTCTTTTGAGAAGTGTCTGTTCATATCCTTTGCCCACTTTTTGGTGGGGTTGTTTGTTTTTTTCTTGTAAATTTGTTTAAGTTCTTGTATTGGTACCAAAACAGATATATAGACCAATGAAACAGAACAGAGGCCTCAGAAATAACACCACACATCTACAACCATCTGATCTTTGACAAACCTGACAAAAACAAGAAATGGGGGAAGGATCCCTTATTTAATAAATGGTGCTGGGAAAACTGTCTGCCATATGCAGAAAGCTGAAACTGGATCTCTTCCTTACACTTTATACACAAATTAATTCAAGATAGATTAAAGACGTAAATGTTAGACCTAAAACCATAAAAATCCTAGAAGAAAACCTAGGCAATACCATTCAGGACATAGGCATGGACAGGGACTTCATGACTAAAACACCAAAAGCAATGGCAACAAAAGCCAAAATAGACAAATGGGATCTAATTAAACTAAAGAACTTTTGCACCGCAAAAGAAACTATCATCAGAGTGAACAGGCAACTGATAGAATGGGAGAAAAGTTTGCAATCTATCCATCTGATACAGGACTAATATCCAGAATCTACAAATAACTCATCTTCATTTTATGATGAGGTGAATCCATCCCTAAATCAGAAAATCAACTGAAAAAAAAAAAGCTTCTCTTTATCAAGTTCATGTGAGCAAACAATGATACCTAAAATTGGTATCTAACATCCACCCATTGATCTGAAAACCATTCAGGACAGTGGTTAGAAAACATATTCACAGTAGGTTAATAAATATTCCTTGAGTGAGTGCATATATAGTAAGAAGCCTGCTGTTCTCAGAGAAAATAATGGATACTTGGCATATAATTCGTTGCTAAGTTGAATGGTTTAGTTGGATTCTGAGAAGAGTGAGTTTAGGGTAGGCTTAAGGCAAGGGAAGGTATTCTAAGTGGACTTTGGGTTGGTGGAAAAGATAACATTCCATGAAGATTCTAAGAGAAGCCAATTCAGAGTCAGGGAGACATGTCTATTTGTGCTGGGTACACTAAAAAGGACACCAGGCTGGAAGCGAAAGCCAAGAACCAGAAGTAGATGAGCTTAAAATCAAAACTGCACATTCCAGTGTCTAGTGCAGTCAGTCACAGGAAGATGAAGGACAATGAGTTTCATAGTGTGGGACACACGTGGGTGGGATGCAAGGGCACATTTAGTAGTGCTTACATAGTTATGTGCTTAATGTGAATTTGAAGAAAGCACAACTTCACACATCAGATACATGACTTCACAGATAGTATTACTTACGTAACGAGAAAAATATTAAATCAATGCCAGCTTGGATGTGACAAAATCCAGGGGAGCAAGAATGACTGAAAATTAACAAACAATTTGGCTAAAGCTATAATGTATCCATGATCATTACTGGTTGTCCCAGCAAAGGCTACACTGTGGATGGAAGTGCTTTTTAAAATTCATTTATTCATTTGCAAATGTGTAAGTTCATACATTCCGCAAAACTAATGAAGTGAGATAGTACACAGAATAATGACTAACTTCTCCTCATGAAAGGAAGGAAAGAGGGAAGGAGAGAAGAAAGGATGGGAAAGATAAGGGAGGGTGGAGGGAGGATTTTTAAGGACCTGCTAAGAATATAATAATGTACTAGGTCTGGGGACTCAGACAAGAATGAAGCACACTCCTCCTCCTCAAGGGGCTTGCTGTCCAGCAGGGAGGCAGACAGCTGAGCAAATCACTGCAATCCCACCTGACAGGAGTCACAGGTATAAAAATACGCGCAAAAACTTGTGGGAACCAGTCAGAGCAGGGGTAGCTTGGGAGAGGTGCTGGTATTTGAGTTTAGCACATTTTTCCAGGAGGGGCTATCAATCTGTATTAGTTGTAATTAAGATCTTTAAGGAGCTACAGTGCATGGATCCTAAAATATGGCACTATTGGAAAAGCACGAATGCAAGCTATTACTATTGTTTACTGCAATGAATGGCATTAAACTGCATGAGATGACCAGTAAAATTTATTTAAAAACATATATTTTCGAACTCTCCCTTAAAGGGTCATACAATATGCGTGGAGTATGGTTGGATTAATCTGAAATTTTTATAAACTCTAGGAGATTCTGATGCTGTAGACAGGTACACATAGAGAGATTAAATTAGACATGTCAGGGATCTTACTGAATTTGGATTTCTTAGTAGGGGGCACAATACCTGTCATATGGGAAGTGTTGAAATAAATGTTTGGTAAACATCAACAAATAATAAATTATTAAAAATCCAATAACAAATCTAACCACCAGAATCATATTTTTGAGACAGAATTTCGCTCTTTTGCTCAGGTTATACTGCAGTGATGTGATCATAGCTCACTGCAACCTCAAACTCATGGCCTCAAGCAATCCTCCTGCCTCAGCCTCTCAAGTAATTGAGACTACAGGCACACACCATCATGCCAGGCTTTTTTTTTTTTTTTTTTTTTTTTGCTTTTGGAAAGATGGGGTGTTGCTATGTTGTCAGAGCTGCTCTTGAACTCCTGACCTCAAATTATTCTCCCGCCTCAGCCTCACAAAGTGTTGGGAATTCTAGATGTGAGCCTCTGCACCTGGTCAATATTTTGTTTTCAAATAAATTTAATTTATTGATTTAAAATTTATACTTGCATCCTTCCAGAAAGTGATGGAGCTAGCCTGTAATTAAAAATATAAACAGGATTAATTGCTTTTTAAAATTTAATTTTATTAATTGATTAACAGGCTCATTCCAATGGGTGCCTCCTGGTGGTGGAGGCACTGAGTGTCTATATGTACTTGAAAGTAAGAAACTATCCTTAAGAACATTCTTCCTTGTTACTACCTAATTCTCACTGGTTACTCTACTGATTGGTCTCCACTGGTGAGATCTGACTCATAAGTTTATCCATCAGCAGGAACATAACGTACTCTCAAGAACCAAACCCAAGGCATGCTTTCACATTTTGCAATACTCTCTATTCCTGAAAAGCGTTAAAATTAGATTTATTATGGCTCATTAAGTTAAAGGGAACAGGATAATTCTCTTTCTAAGCAGCTGAAAAATAAGCCAATTTTTCTAGTCCATATTCATCTCAAATACCTTGATTTTGTTACCTTTTTTAGAGCTCTCAGCAATGCCCTAACTTTCCATTCTGCTCATTGGAATCTGTTGTACTAGCATCAGATACATGATGGTTATTCAACTAATTGGAAGAAGGGAAAATGGGAGATGGGGCAGGGAAAGTGTCAGGTCTTGTTACTGAGTGTATACTGTGTTCCAAGCATTACACTAGGCACCAGTAGAATGATTAACAGAGCAGACATGGTCCCTTCCTTCCCTGTGCTTACAATGTACAGAATGATGCTACATTAATCAATCATTTATAGTAAAGAATGAGACAGAATAGACCCACCAGTTTGTCCTCTGTTTGTAAATCAGGAAGAAATTTGGAAGTGATTTCCAGCAGGACTTGCCCCAGTAGGAAAAACTGCACTCTGTTGGCAGAAGCAACAGTAAAGAATATTGTGCCTAAATGAAAAGGGCTTTTAAAAAATATCTTCACAGTTCTAATAGGGATGAGATGAGACCAATACAAAAGTAGCTAGGGTTGAGTTCCTGCTCAAAGGTAGAGGGCACAGAGTTCTTAGCCAGAGTTCAAAGTATTCAAGGAAAAATCAGGTAATTCACCTGGAAAGATCACTGGAATCATTTTTTAGGGAGTGAGAAGGAGATTGTGGCTGGGAGGCAGTATAGAGCTTGAAGTTCTTCTAAAAACTCATAAAAAGCAACTGGGATCAAATGCAAATTCAGATACATCAGAAGACAGGATGGGTGAGTACATGGGATTCTGAACCAAGAACTGGGATGATATTAAAGATCTTTATCCTACTTATATATGCTACCAAGAGGGTGACAATGATGTGCTGCAGCCCGCTAATACCATCTTGCAAAAGCTAACTACGGGCACCTCTTCCAAATCCATTTTCACTCACTTCACATGGGTAGCTTGAAATGGGTTATCTTGGGAGTATTTACACCACAGAAAGTGGCAAATGCTGTGAATCAGGACTTTGCTTTAAGAGAAGTTATACAACATTTACCAGCAGGTCACTACTTATAGAGCCCAGGCTAACAGCCTCCAGGACCTGCACACAACCAGAAATTTAGAGCTGGATCTGTATCCAGGTAGCATTGGTTGCCTTGGAAACAATGCATTTCTCCTCAACTGATATAAGCAAGGAGATTCAAGTGTCAGAGAGGGGCATGGAACAAATGAGCTTGAAGCCTACTCCCTACTTTGAGATTCTGCATTCTTATTCTAAAAATATTTATGGAGGATTTTGGCTGGGTGCAGTGGCTCAAACCTGTAATTCCAGCACTTTGGGAGGCCAAGGCAGGCGGATCATGAGGTCAGGAGATACAGACCATCCTAGCTAACATGGTGAAACCCCATCTCTACTAAAAATACAAAAAAATTAGCCAGGCATGGTGGTGGGTGTCTGTAGTCTCAGCTACTTGGGAGGCTGAGGCAGGAGAATGGTGCGAACCTGGGAGGCAGAGCTTGCGGTGAGCTGAGATCGCACCACCGCAGTCCAGCCTGGGAGACAGAGCAAGACTCCATCTCAAAAAGAAAAAGAAAAAGAAAAAAATCACGGAGAATTTTAAGATCATTTCATGGTGATAACATACACATGAGAATTAAATACCACACTGTATAATGTTTCTATCCCCTGCTGATGGAAAAAGCTGTGTATGTATGTGTATGCATGTGTGTGTGTGTGTGTGTGCTTGCGCATGTAGGGGAGTGGAGGCAGGTAAAGGGATTCAAGGTTTTGTGGTATATCTGAAATAAACTAAGGAATTGACAAGTAGCCAAAGTCCAAATTGTTATAATTTCCAAGAAATACAGAACCAGAATGACATAATATTACACGCCAGGCATGGTGTTCTTAAAAATAAATCTGAGTTGTAGCTACTAAGGACTATGCTATTTTGCAGAAGTATAAAGAAAGGCAGGTTGAGGCTAGCATGTGGTCACCCCAGGAAGACAGCAGGGTATCAAGTGTCAATGAGCTCCTGGAGCTGAAGTCTGTGACTAAGCAGAAGAAATGGGTCTTCTTGTGGATCCTGCCAAAACGAAATCAATGAACATGGCCGGCTGGGGTGGATATCACTGTGTCCACATTTTGGCAATACTCTCTGAGGGATAAAAATAAGAAATGACATTCGTATAAAGGTTTAGAAATTTCACATCCATTATCCTGTTGAATCATCCCAGCATTTTTGGAGAAAAATATCATTGACTTCATTTTTCAGAAGGCAAAACTGGATCTCAGAGAGCTTAAGTCACTTGTCATAGTCACCGAGAAGGAAGTGGCACATATAAGACAATATGTAATTAAGTACTTAAAACATATCTCACTCATTTTTTCTTTTTCTTTTTAGATGGAGTCTCGCTGTGTTGCCAGGCTGGAGTGCTGTGGCACGATCTCCGCTCACTGCAACCTCTGACTCCCTGGTTCAAGTGATTCTCCTGGCTCAGCCTCCTGGGTAGCTGGGACTACTGGCATGCGCCCCCATGCCCAGCTAATTTTTGTATTTTTAGTAGAGATAGGGTTTCACCATGTTGGCCAGGATGGTCTCAATCTCCCAATCTCATGATCTGCCCACCTCAGCCTCCCAAAGTGCCAAGATTACAGGCATGAACCACCATGCCCAGCCCCACTGGTGTCTTTATAAGAGGAAATTTGAAAACACAAAGAGGCAATGGGGTGTGTGTGCAGAGAGGAAAGGGCGTGAAGACACAGTGAAAAACCGGATGTCTGCAAGTCTAAAAGGAAGGCCTCTGGGAACCCAACACCTTGCTGACACACTGATCATGGACTTCCAGCCCCCAGAATTGTGGAAAAATAAATTTCTGCAGTTTAAGCCACTCAGTTTGTGTTATTTTGTGATGACAGCCCTAGCAAGCTAATACAGGGGACCTCTTTGGCCCTTTGTAGAAACCTGATTGAAGGTGATAACACTGGAGGTGCCGGAGGCAAATGACACTCTCCCAGGGCTCCAAGGAGAAATCCATAGTCCATCTCAGTTCCTCATTTGTTCTATTCTTGCACTTCCAGTGATCACACCAGTTATACGAGTTCAGTATGACTGCAGAGGGAACCAAATGGCAATTAGAACCACAAGAGGTAGTCTTTCACACAGAGCACCTATTGTGTGCTAGAATGTCTTCATATCTGAGTTCTGTGAAGTTGGTGCTATTATACCAGTTTTTTTTTTCAGATAATGCTCAGGCTCAAAGGAGTAAAGAAACACACTCAAGTTCAAACAGAAGTTAAAAAAAAAAAAAACACAATAAATCCAACATGATTGTGTTGTTTAGTTCCTTCAACAGTAAATAACTTGCTTTTAATGAAAAGTCCTTCGCTCATGCAAAATGATGTTGATAAAACCAAAGCCACTGCAATTAGTCAGATGGTGCTCATATTAATTTGTCAATAGATTCAAGACCCAAACAGTTTTACATCTGGGTAAACTTTCTTGATTTACAGAAATAAGTCCATATGATTTCCCAAATAGTGGGCCTTTTTTCTCTTCAAGAATCCAAAATATTCAGGCATCAAAGTGACAAATGAATAATTGTATTAAGCAGTATGGACAGAAAGGCACTGTATTACATTGAATAACTCACTGACTTATCCATCCATCTATCCATTCACTGAGTTATTAAGAGAGAGAGAGTGTGTGTGTCCCTTCTATGTGTCTGGTTTAGAATTAGACACTGGCAATACATAATTACAAAGAAACAATCCACAGTCCTGCTTCCAAGGAGCTCAAAATCTGGTACCTACTTCAGAGAACTGTTGAGACTTTTAGATTAATTACTACATGGAAATACTTAGAAAAATGCCCAGAACATAGTGAACACTCAAAAAATATAGTTTTAATTTTTATTGCTATCTGATATATAATCAGACAAGAAAACATGTTTTCAGTCCCCCGTAGTAAAGGTTCAGTATGTTCTCTGGGGAGGGTGCTGGGAAGAAGTTCCTATCCCAGTCTGGGGGTGCCTGAAACTCTTCCTCCAGCAGTAGCCCCTCAGCTGACTCTTGAAAAATGAAAAGAGGCAAGCAAAGGACAAAGGAGTTCTACGAGATAGAGCCAAGAAGATGAAAGCCAGAGCTTAAAGAGCTTTATACATTGTTTTAAGGAGCTGAGCATTTATCTTGCAGATAAGAGGGAACCATTGAAAGGTTTGACATAGGGAGAGAGGGAACAATCAGGATCACATTTGTGTATCATAAAAATCTTTCTGGAGGCCAGGCGCAGCGGCTCACACCTGTAATCCCAGTACTTTGGGAGGCCAAGGTGGGTGGATCACAAGGTCAGGAGATCGAGACCATCCTGGCTAACATGGTGAAACTCCATCTTCTACTAAAAATACAAAAAAAAATTAATAATAACAATAATTAGCCGGGCGTGGTGGCGGGCGCCTGTAGTCCCAGCTACTCAGGAGGCTGAGGCAGGAGAATGGCATGATCCCGGGAGGCGGAGCTTGCAGTGAGCGGAGATGGTGCCACCGCACTCCAGCCTGGGTGACAGAGCGAGACTCTGTCTCAAAAAAAAAAAAAAAAAAAAAAAAGACAAAACCAAAAATCTTTCTGGATATGAGGTAAAGAAAGCCATGAAAGGTGCTACCAGTGCAGTTTTTCCCAGGAGAATGTTGATGACTCAACCAAGCCAGTGGCAACGGACAGCAAGAGGCGGTGGGCAATTCAAAATATACTGAGGACTTCAAGTCAACTTGACTTCACAACTCCAGTAAGGAAAAGGGAGAGTCGGAGGATGGCATGGCTAGCAGGTGCCCTTCTCTGAGTTTTGGCACATAAGAAGGTTTGGAAGAAAGTTGATGAAATTCATTTTGAAGGCTGTGTTCCAGGTGTCTGTGGGGAGGCTTCTAGGTGGTGATGTCTAATCAACAAACACAGGCTGGAACTCCTAAAGGACTATTATCTGGAGCTAGAAATTTGGAGTCATAAGTCAAAAGCAGGGCAATTAAACCACAAGAGTCAAGCAGGGGACTGGAGACAAGCAGAGGGCAGTGATGGGACACCCCAGGGCCTTCCAAGAGGCATGTTCTTGTCAATAAATACACTAAGCAAGGGAGCAACTACAGCATCCCCACCAAGGGTGGAACACAACAGGTGGAGAGAAGCCCTAGGCTGAATGCGTCAGGATTCTAATGACATGCCACAATCTCCTATCAGGAGACTTGGTGGAAGGGAGCTGGCAAATATATCAATTCACACAATTGGCATCTTTTACAGCACACTTCTGGTGCAGAAGAGCTGCTAGCTTTCAGAAGGAAGGGCAGGATGGGGTCTGATCACTCACCTTTTCAAGTCTACTCTTAGGACCTTCTGTCTGGGAAGCCAGCTTTGTCAATAACTGTTTTTCTCTGCCTCAGGGCCATGTTGGATCTACCTCAACAGTTTTCAGATGACAGCACCAAACAACCCTCCCAGCTTCTCCCAAAGGCTGCCTCCAATTTGGATGCTGATTGCATCCAAATTGGCTCCTTTCCATGTCTCCTAGTAGGAAGTGACCCTGGAAGCTGCAAAGTCCTCATTTGCAAACTGACAGTGACTTTTTCAGTTTCCCAGGCCAAGATGAAAAAGGCTCTTTATCTTCCAAGATAAAGCCCCTCCACCCACTAGAGCAAAGAGAAATCACACCCACACCCAGTTGACATTCATTTTCCATTTTCCCAGCCTGTCGCTGCTGAGAAAGAGACAGCTGCTGCCGCCACCACAGGCAGAGAGAGAGAGAGAGAGAGAGAGAGAGAAACTCTTTAACCTCGTGCCATATTAAGTCACAGAAATTTTCTTGCAATGTGTCTCCCTGTCATTTACTCAGGAAGGTCCCTGTGACATAATTTTGAAAGATTTTATAGACAGCACAAAAACAAGAGTGTTATCCCAAACCTCAATCAACTAAGCAATGTAAAGACGTAATTCCTGAAACTCTTGCCCACACTAGTTTTTGGAAAGAAAGCACTACATTTCACTGGTTGTTTCCAAACGAATTTTGCGTGTGTGTATAACACTTTGCTGTGGCCATCTCCAGAACATTAGGTTGTCTCCCATAGTGTCAATCCCTTCTCCCTTCTAGAACTACATCCACTTCTTACCAACAACCCTTACTTAGGCTCAATTGTGTCCCCCTCAAAAAAATAAATGTTGAAGTCCTAATCCACAGTACTTCAGAATGTGACCTTGTTTGGAAACAGGGTCTTACCAGAAGTAATTGAGTTAAAATGAGGTTATGATGGGCCCTAATCTGATATGACTGGTGTCCTTATGAAAAGGGAACATTTGGACACAGAGACAGACATGCACAGAGGGAAGACTGTGTGAAGACACTCAGAGAAGATGGCCATGTGACCAGAATGATGCATCCACAAGCCAAGCAATGCCGAGGATTGCCAGAAAACAGCAGAAGCTGGGAAGGGCCAAGAAAGGATTCTCTCCTAGCACAGTCAGAGAAAGCATGACCCTGCCAATACCTTGATTTCAGACTTCTGTCTTCCAGGGCTGTGATATAATAACTGTCTGCTGTTTTAAGCCACTCAGTTTGTGGTGAGTTGTTATAGCATCCCTGAGAAATGAATACACTCATATAGGTGGGTTTCTTCACCGATGCCTTTCTAGCTTTTCCTTCGATTTGCGATGTTTTCTCTGTTAAGGACTGAATTGTATTTGCCCAAAAATTTACACATTGAAGCCTGAAATCCTCAATGTGACTGTATTTTAATATAGGGATTTGAGGGCAGTTATTAGGGTTAAATAAAGACACAACGGTGATCCTCTAATCTGACAAGATTAGTATTCTCATAGAAAGAGAAACACACACCAGAGATTGCTTTTTCTCTACACACAGAAAAAAGGGCATATGAGAATACAACAAGAAAGTGGCCATTTACAAACCAGGAAGAGAGGCCTCATCAGAAAGCAAATGTGTGCTTTGATTTCCAGACTATGAGAAAATAAATTTATGTTGTTTAAGCCACTCAGCCTATGATATTTTGTTATGGTAACCAAAACTAACTGATACACATGCCAATCCTCTGCCATTTTCCAAGCTACATTCATGCTTCGCATGATGGCTCTAAGTCACAATGCTCATTAGGTCTTTCCTCGAATCCTTAGCAAGAGTGACATCAGACCCTAATAGTTGCACAACAGTTCTAATTTTGAGTATTCTTAGAAATGTGCATTGATTGACCCCCACAACATTCCAGGCATTGTGCTTAACACTTTAGATATTCTGTTCCTTATACCTCCCTACTGGAATAGTGACTATCATCCCAGTAATTTCCAGAAGAGTTAATGGAGCATCAGAAACTAAGTAATTGGTCACCCACCAAGGGAATGGAGACACCTGGATTTAAGTCCTAGACAAATGACTCCTCTGAATATGCTCATTCCCCTGTATCACAGGAGCATCTACTCTTGCTCTTGTCCAAGTTTATAGTTTTGGTTCTGCAAATATGATCAAGGTACTTCAACTTCAAGCATTACTGTAGCACCAGAGCTTCTTAATCTTTAATGCGCACATAGATAACCAAGAGGTCTTGTTAAATGGCAGACTCTGATTAAGTAGGTCTAGAGGGAGGTGCCTGATAAGCTCCCAATGGTGCTGATGCTGTAGGTCGTTGGACCATTCCTTGAGTGGTGAGGATTTACACACAGGACTCAATGGTTGATAATTTTATGCTTTCTTTTCTAATTGTCATGTGACTGAATTCTTTATCACACACATTCAGAATCTACTATGCTCCTAGCTCTGTGCTAAGTAATGTGGACAAAAAGAAGAATTAAGAACTTAATTTTAAATTCCTTAAAAGCATTGGCTGTTTTTCTTTGAACAACTAACACAGTGGGCACATAGTAAGCACCTGGTCAACATGACTGTACATCCTCAATGTCTAAAACAGAGCATTCAAATAACAAAATCAGATTGAGATGTATCCTGTGACAGATATTCTTAGTCAACCACTATGACTCATTCTCCCTTTTCTTCCTTACTAATGAAGACCAATTTCATCAAAAACAGCCCCAAACACTCACTCCCCAGCTTCCCTTGTGGACTGGGATTGGGGTGGTCGTGTGACTTTGTTTTGGTCAATGAAATGTGCTGGGAAGTCTTTTGGCTTTTCCTCATAAAAAAGTCCCTATACCTTTCTTCTTCTTTCTTGTACACGGATGGATTTAATGCATGTAGATGCAGTGTTTTTTGTGATGACGAGGCAACTAAGGTGACAGTAAAGCTAAGATAATCATTTAGATATTGTCTCTGGCATTGCTAAGCTGCTGAACAAATATCAGCAGCTGCCTGCTTCAAATATCTTGCTATTTGAGAAAAATAAAATTCTCTCCTTTAGCCAATCTTGTTGGTGACCTATACATGCAGGTCAAAGTGATTTTAACCATTAGTAACCTTTCCTAATTAGGACATTTCCGTTATGGCACCAACTGAGGTAAGAGTCGTCTAGTCAAAAGTTGGAAGCAAAACTATGTTAGGCATGAAAAACATGTTTTCAAAATTAATTCCAGCCAAACAGCAACCAGAAGCATATTCCATGACTTGATCCAGATTCTGTTAGAGGTAAATCTTCTTTTCTGTTTTTATTTTCCCTTGCTATCTAATCCAAATTCTATAGGTCCATTCCATAAAATTATTTCAACTCAAGTGCTGGTATGAAAAATGCTAAATCTCAAGTTGACCTAATAGTTGCCAGCTTAACCTTGATATTCCGCCACAGTGTGTGGGAAGCCTAGTGCTTTTAGGATGCATTTTGGGTTATCTTTGAGCTGCAACCTCAACATTAGCATTGACTCATGGCTAATACATCACCAGGACAGCCT
The DNA here is from genome assembly GCF_043159975.1 of Macaca nemestrina. Classification (NCBI taxonomy): domain Eukaryota; kingdom Metazoa; phylum Chordata; class Mammalia; order Primates; family Cercopithecidae; genus Macaca; species Macaca nemestrina. Next base: position 13,082,689 of record NC_092132.1, on the reverse strand, counting down.
ACTCTAAAAGCATCAATGGAAGTTTGGTTTCCTCCTTAGACTTTCAATGCTGATGAGAAGAAAAAGCAGAGACCTACATCCTGCTTTCTTCCATTCATCTCACACACAAATACATCACTTTTCTTCACTGCGTACAACAGACATCAGCCTAAACGGGTCCGTCATTTCACTTTGTTTCAGTTAGAGGACATAGAAAAAAGTTTGCTTTCATTAATATTTTACAGAAACCTTATATAATGGAATCAATCACATCTTAATGTTAACTTTAAATTCTGAAGGTGGAGAAGTGGGCAAAAAAAAAAAAAAAAAAAAAAAAAATTCAAAGCTCTTTGGGTATTTCAGCTGAAGCAATAAAGGAAAACGTCTAATTTGACCTGTGGGGAAAATGACAAAGTAAATAAATCAAGTGAACACATAATTTATTGTCCAAACCAGACTACTTTGAACAGTGAAAGGAGGAGCTATTAATAATTATGCTGGGGCAGTAGACGTAAACTAGAACATACCAGGACAAGCCGGGACATGTGGCCATCCTATAAATAAAGGTTATGTCTGTAGTTTTTTCCCAACGGAGCCTACATAGCTCAACAGTGCACAGAAGAAATGACTCTACTCTGTATTTGCAGATAGGAAATCACACAAACGCCCCTCTGCCTTTGTACAGCCCCTTGTGTTCCTTATGGAACCTCATATCAGGTCTCACTTAGTCTTTGCTCTGTAAGGTGGGTGTTCAGATCCTCTTTAGGTAAGCAAGAGCAAAAACTGTGCATAATTCTCTCCATGAAAAGTGTTTTTTCTTTGGCAGGTGAAAGGCCAAGCAGTTCTTCCAAAGGATTCTTTCCAAATTTGGGAAATTGTTTCAGGGAAAGCCTGCACAGAGTTCTGGAAAGTCAATCCTATGATGTGGCTACGTTCTGCAGGTGGCTGGAGGCAGGGGGCAGAGAGGAAAGAAGAGTCAACCTGAAAAATCTCAAAACAGAAGAAAAGCAAAGCTTATGAAACACACACTATATACTGGACACTGTGGCAGACATCCATGTATTCTATTTAACTTGATTTTGACAACAAACACACGAGGTAAGTATTCACAGTCCCATTTTTCAGATTGAGAAACTATGGCTTGGACCAATTAAGTGATTTGCCTCTGGTTAGGCAGCTAGTAAGTGGCAGACACAAAGGGATGTTGTCCAGTCCCAGAGCTTGTGCTCTTGTCACCACATCAGGTTGCCTGACTTGGATAACTGGGAGTTTCTGGACTACACACTCCTCTTCATCACCACAGCTGCCCTGGCCCAGCCCCCATCCAGTATTCCCTGGGCCGCTGCAGGTGCTTCATTGCCTTGCTGCATACAATCCAGAATGTAAATCACATTTAGTAGTGATGGCTGCCCAACCTTGTGAATACATTCAAAATCATTGATTTATATACGTTAAAATGGTGAATTTTGTGGTATGTGAATTATAGGTAAAAAATTAAAAAGATGCTTGGCAGCCAACAAAATAACAAATCATAAAAGTTTTTAAAATGTGAGTCAGATCCCAGCATTCTCCTTAACCCTCTCTGGTGGCTTCACATCACAGTGCATCCAGAAAAACACATACCCTTCTGGGTGTCCTAGGAAGCCCTAAGTGATTTAAGAAACTTCCTGGCTGGACACAGTGGCTCACACCTGCAATCCCAGCACTTTGGGAGGCCAAGGCGGGTGGATCACCTGAGGTCAGGAGTTCAAGACTAGCCTGACTAACATGGTGAAACCTCATCTCTATTACAAATACAAAAATTAGCTGGGCATGGTGGCAGGTGCCTGTAATCCCAACTACTTGGGAGGCTGAGGCAAGAGAATCGCTTGAACCTGGGAGAGAGGTTGCAGTGAAATGAGATCACACCACCGCACTCCAGCCTGGGTGACAGAGTGAGACTCCATCTCAAAAAAAAAAAAAAAAAGGAATTTCCTGTCCAGCCATTAGTTGACCACCAAGCTAACTGGAGACAGACTTATGTGGCCACACATGAAAAATAATACAGACATTACAGAATTAATTCAGGAAATTTACTAAAGCCAGTCACTTGCCTCCTTGACTAGCCTTCTCTCCTTTGCTCAGTCTGTGCCAGTCATTCCATGAACACACCATATAACCTCCCAGGTCGGGATCTGCCTTTACTCCACACTGTGTCTGAAATACTCTGCTGACTTCTGGAGGGCTGACTCCTTCGCATCATTTAGATCTCAGCCACAATATCATTTTCTTAGAAAGGCCTTCCCTGACCAATTAGAATAAGTTAGCACCTTTCTAAGCGGCTTTCAGTAACATCAAGTCATTTCTTGCTAGCACTTAGCCCCGTCTGAAATCATCTGACACATGACTTGGCATGTGCTCTTGGTGGGAGTGGGCTTCATGCTGGGCTTCTTCACAGCTCAGTCTCTAAGACCCAGCACATGCCCTAGCAGGAAACAGTTGATGAATGGGCTTCTTCTCTGGATAAATACATCATAAAAACCTGCTTCTCCTCCACACAGCCGCCTATACCAGCATGGCAGTGGGACTGGGCAAAACTAGAAAGAGTGGAGAACTGTCTATTCCACTCTTGTTAATTCCACCACTACTGGAAATAGTTTTCTGAGCCCAGTTACGGGATCCAAATTGCAAAAGGCAAACGTTTTTCTTTTGGAAAATATTTAAATCTTCCAGGGAGTGAACATTTTAAAAACCCTTTCCTAGGGACAACTGTTTTCCAACAACTGCAGCAAGCACAACCTCCATCAGGTTATTCCATCCAAACACACAAATCAAACAACAAATCTTTGAAGCTTGCAGGGATTCAAATGTCTTCTTTTCTAAGTTAAAACAAAAGGCAAAGGAGGTAGTGTTTACAATGAAAAGACAGAGGCCTAATTGAGAATGGCTAAGATTAATGCTAGTAATTAAAACAACTATATATATATACACATATATATATATATATGGACACTGTCAATGAATGTCTGCCATGTGCCAAGTCTCATGCTGGGAAGTTCACCTAAGTTATCTCTTTATAAACCCATGGTGGCAGGCAGAATTCTAAGGTGAACCCCAAGATTCCCTGTCCCTGCATAATTCCAAGGATTATAGTTATGATGGATTTCACTCCAGTGATTGTGTTTCCTTAGATGGCACAGTTGGCTTTGAATAAGAAGATTAACTGGGTGGGTCTGACTTTATCACAAGAGCCCTTTAAATCTGAGTCTAGAGGTCAGAGACAGAGGAGTAAGAAATTTAAAATAAAAGATTTGACACAAGTGAAGCTGTCCATTGCTAGCTCTGAAGATGAAGGGGACCATTGGTCAGGGCATGAGGGTAACCTCTAACAGCTGAGAATGGCCCCTGGCTGACAGCCAGCAAGGAAACAGAGACCTCAGTCCTACAACCACAAGGAACTGAATTCTGCCAACAACCTGAATGAACTTGGAAGAGGATCCCGATATTGAGGTGAGAACGCAGCCTAGCTAACACCTTGATTGCAGGCTTATGGGACTCTGCACAGAGAATCTAGCAATGTTATGCCCAGATTTTTGACCTAGAGAGCATGAGCTAACAATTGGGTCCTTTTTAAGCCACAAGTTTATGGTAATTAGTTATGCTGATGGAAAACTAATTCAACCACAATAACCTTACAAAGTAAATTCAGTCTGATGACACATGGAGACTGGATAAGAGTAATGATGATGATGATGGTAGCTATGATGATGATGATAATCATGATGATGATGATGATGATGATGGTACAACTGACATCTACTCTCTGTGTTCCAGGCATTGTGCTCTGTGCTGTGCATATATTATATCAGTTGATTCTCACACCAACATTTATAAGACAGGAACTAGTATTTTCATCTTTATTTGCAGCTGAAGACATTTAGGAACAGATACCTTAATTATGTCACTGGCCCAAGGTTACAACATAGCCAAGACTCTAACTCAGAGTCCATCTGGCCCTAGTTTTGTGCACTTAGCCAGTGCACAGCACCAACTTGGTGCTGGCTCACGCGTGGCAAAAGGCAAGGGCTTCACAGAAAAGGAAGAAACTCAGGCTGGCAGCACCCACGAGTGCAGTCCAGGATATTGCAGCAGTGTAAACAGAGGCCACGAAGTTTAAGGCTGGATGAAAGGTGTGGGAAATTGAAAGTTGGGTGGTTTGTTGGAATTTGCACTTTAATAGTATTTCTTGATTACAAATTATAGAAACTCAAAGGAAAACCACCTAAAATATAAAAGAAATTTGTCTTTAAAATAAAAACAAGAACAAAACAAAACTACAGCATCTCATGGTATTACTGAGCTGAGTCTAAGGTATTACTAGAACCAAGTTTAAATGGAAAGAGCAGGAGCACCATCATCTCGGACAAAAATCACCACTTTAAGATGCAGCTCCCTCTCTAACCTCATGCATTTCAAGGAAATCACTTCTCTTCTAACAACAAGCAGTGAGAAAGAGCAGACAGTAAAACACAGATAAAACAGCTCTGGTACAGAAGGAGGAGGAAAGTCTCTTGGGTAACCACCAAACGTCACACTTATACAATGGGCCCCAGTAAAACAGTGGGTCCCAATAAGAACATTCCTTTCCCTTTCGGTGCACTAAGATAGGGAAGCTAAGGACAGACTCGGGGTAGGGGGGTATGCCGGCAGCTGCAGGAAGATGTATGGGAACAGACACAAACACTCTCCCTCCCAGATAAGCAAGACAAAGAGACACAGACTAAAAGTTGGCCTATGTGGTCTTGAAATGGGGTGAGAGCTGAGAAAAAACTGCTCTATACAGATAGCACACCTGATTTGAACTGAACCATCAGGCCCTAGGAGGGTAAGGTATCCCCTCCTCATGAGCGCCTGAACCCTTAAATACCCTTAGTCTGTAAGAGAGCAGGTTCCTGACCTAACTTGCCCAGAAGCCTCTCTCTGGTTTATTCTTTAAAATAAACTTGTCTTTGACTGTAGATCCGCTTTTTGTGTTTCTTTCTTCCTTCTTCAACTCTTACACAAACACTATCTCTCTCCTTTTTGCTCCTTTCTGTGCAACATTCTCATTCTTCTATCATTTCTATTTTTCTCTCTCCTTATCCTACTCCTCTCCTCCTTGTTGCCTGGCTTCTTTGGGTAACATTATTGCCAATAACTTCCCAAATATGTCATCCTCTAAGCATGATGAATGATGGGGTCTCTGAGGCTCACGAGTAAATTCTCAGTGAAAGAAACTGTTTTCCTAGCTTGGGTTAGGGGTCCACCCCCAGCCCAATGCTGTGTACACGAAGTCATATGGTCCTAACCTAGACACTCAGACTGCAACCGTATTAATGAGGGAGAGAAGAAAAAAATTGCTAATAGAAGGATAATGGGAAGGCTACCCTGTAAGTGTAAACAACTGTGACACAGAGCAAGAGAAGGCCCTGGAGGTAAAGACAGAGCCAAGGTCATGAAATACTTTATGGGCCAGCTTACTTAATAACTCATTAATTGGTGGACCCAAAGTCTTGGCAGAATCTTATTCAGACATTGACATACTACCAAGAAAGTCCTGGACCCCTTAATTCATACAATTTGTAGGATCAGACACTCCTCCGTAATTAAGCCCAACCCTGAAATGAAGACAGGCTTTGGAAATGCTGGAGGAACCAAAGCTGCAAATTCCAACACATGCCCTACTCCAGTCCTCCCTCCTGTTTAATTGGATTCAATGGGCTGATAGCTCCTGCAAATATATCCTGCTCCTGTATGGCAAATTGCTAAATCCAAGAAGATGTAATCAACCACGTTCTAACACATGAATAAATAAAAGCTGAGTAAGAGATTGAGGAAATTTAACACCTCTGTAAGTACCACTAAGGTTATTGCTTGGAGAATTAAAGTGCATTTCATGAGAGCCACTGATTTAGGAAGGTGGTGGTGTAGAGGAAGACAAAATGAAACTCAAAGTAATTTGAGAAGGGAGGAGACTAGAAGAAGGTTGTTAGTACTCCAGGAAGCCTTGTATATTAATGTTGAAACTAACCAACTGTAAAATCTGGAAGATCACACCCATGCTGCAATTTGCTAATGCCATGTGTAACCCTTGCAATGATTTCCAGTGAAATGGGACATTTCAGACACACTTGCCTGATGGAACCAGACCCCATCTATGACCAATTTTAGAGAGATCGTAGAAAACTCTCAGTTAAAGATAACACAGCAATTCCTGGATTTGACTCTTAGCTCTACCCCATGATAGTCGAGTGATCTTGCACAAGTCATTTCAGCTCTCTGAGCCCCAGTTCCTATGTTGGGAGAAAAATCCCTGAGTAGTTGTGAATATTTAAAGGTCTGATGACAACCTCTGACACAAAGTAGATAATCAAATGTATGTCAGCTTTGCTATCTTCCATTTCACTTTCAATCATGGCCTTGGAGGCACCCGAACAGGATTTAAATCTTGATTCTGCTACCTATTTTATTACCCTGGAAATGCTCTAGGTCTAAAGGAAACTTTGCAGCTTGCATCTAATGCATCATTTCCAGATGGGTTGGGAAACACTGCAGGAACACTGTCTTCACTACCAACTCCTCATGTCACCAAATTTTGACACACAGCTTGGGAGGATGGCATATCCATAGGCCCATGTCATGATTCTTTTTTTTTTTTCTTTTTTTTTTGAGACGGAGTTTTGCTCCTGTTGCCCAGGCTGGAGTGCAATGGCATGATCTCGGCACTGCAATCTCTGCCTCCAGGGTACAAGCGAGTCTCCTGCCTTAGCTTCCCGAGTAGCTGGGATTACAGGCATGCGCCACCATGCCCAGCTAATTTTGTATTTTTAGTAGAGACTGGATTTCTCCATGTTGGTCAGGGTGGTCTGGAACTCCTGACCTCGTGATCCACTTGCCTTGGTCTCCCAAAGTGCTGGGATTACAGGCGTGAGCCACCGCACCCGGCCCATGCCATGATTCTTAATTCCAGCTACCTCTATCATCTGCCATGCTCACCTCCCCTGTGTAATTATCCTAGAAAATAAAGCGGAATTTACTCCTGGAAGGCAACCAATACCTATCTTGATGCCAGAGACATCACAAGAAGCCAACAGGGCATTAGTAAGTCAGAGTGAGCCTGGCACCACCTCCCCATGAGGGCAGAGATATTTGTCACTTTTGTTCACTGTTGTATCCCAAGCACCTAACTTTGTGCCTGGCACCTAGTTGGCTCTCAGTAAATATTTATTGAACAAATGAAAGAATAAGTGAACTAGTCAATGAGTCTATTATGCACCTGGCATTGTATAAGGGATTTTACATATGTTAACTCCTATAATTCTCAGAACAACCCAATGAGTTAGCTACATTTTTTTTTTTCTTTTTGAGACAGAGTCTTGTTCTCTCACCCAGGCTGGAGTGCAGTGACTTGATCTCGGTTCACGGCAGCCTCTGCCTCCCAGGTTCCAGTGATTCTCCTGCCTCAGCCTCCTGGGTAGCTGGGATTACAGGCACATGCCACCATGCCCAGTTAATTTTTGTATTTTTAGTAGAGATGGGGTTTCACTATGTTGCCCAGGCTGGTCTCGAACTCCTGACCCCAGGTGATCTGCCTGCCTATCTCAGCCTCCCAAAGTGCTGGGATTACAGGTGTGAGCCACTGTGCCCAGCCTAGCTAGCTAGCTACAATTCTTATAACCATTTTACAGATGAGAAAACAGCCTTAGAGATGTTAAATAAGTTGCCCAAGGTCACATAGCTGGAAAATTGTCAGAGCTCCTTCCATTGTTTTCATGTTTTTGAGTACAGTGTAAAATTCTTGATACCTTATAAAGGTGTTACGCAATGGAATTATTTAAAATAATTTTGCTATAGTTATTATTTATTTATTTATTATTTTTTGAGACAGAATTTCGCTGTTGTTGCCCCGGCTGGAGTGCAGTGATGCGATCTTAGCTCATTGCAACCTCTGTCTCCCGGGTTCTCCTGTAGTTATTATTATCTATTGCCTCTTTTTGTCCTTAGAAAAACACTGAGTGGGCTAGGCACGGTGGCTCATACCTGTAATCCCAGCACTTTGGGAGGCCGAGGTGGGCAGATCACTTGAGGCCAGGAGTTCAAGAACAGCCTAGTCAACATGGCGAAACCTCGTTTCCGCTAAAAGTACAAAAATTAGCTGGGTGTGCTGGCGGGCATCTGTAATCCAGCTACTCAGGAGGCCGAGGTAGGAGAATCGCTTGAACTGGGGAGGCAGAGGTTGCAGTGAGCTGACATGGCGCCACTGCACTCCAGCCTGGGCGACAAGAGCGAGACTACATCTGAAAAAAAAAAACAAAAAACAAAACAAAACAAAAAAACCCACCACTGAGTGGTAGAAGGGTAAAAGATTATTCTTATTTTTTGCAGAAGTGAAATTGGAAGTGGAATACTTACTGAAGACTGTATCAAGCATTATACCGTCAAGGGCATCTGGGTAGATCAAGGATATTTTAATTTGCTTAGGAACTTATTCCTCTCTGTACAACCACTTAACAGCAACGAAATTTTCTTCTCAGGCAGGAAGTAAATTCAGCTCATTCTTTTGGGTTGCATTAGTGGGAAAGTAATACCTATTTGAGTCATGTCGAATGGCAAGTACCTCGTGTGTGGGTAAGTGAGAGCTACTGACCTGTGAGGTGGTTAATGCATCTGCTTGCTGGTGTCTAATAGCTTTTTACTATTCAATCAACAGACACGTATTGAACACCTACTGTCCACAGGACACTGTGCAGGGAATTATGGAGGTGCGGTGGGTAGAAGGCAACTCTGTGTAGGAATTGGAGGGGTGCTCATCCATGAACCACTTGTGATGTGCTGGCAATCTTCATACCTTGCCTCATCTGATCATTAAAACAGCTTCAAAAGATTGACACTATTTATTCTTAGAGGTGTCAAAGGACCTGCCCAGGGTCACACAACTGGTAAGCAGCAGAGTTGCACTTTGAGCCTAGAGCTCTCTGATTCCAGAGCTGAAGTTCAACATCTATACTATCCCACTTCTATCATTTAGTTTTAAAATATTCTATATCCTCTTCTGGATTATGTAAGTGATAGGAACCTAAATTCATAGATACACTAAAAATATAAATTCCATTACTGTTTCATTCACTGCTGTATATCCAGTACCTAGGACAATGCCGGGCACATAGTAGGTACCAAATGAATATTTATTGAATGAATGAATAATTGAATTACCTTTTAATCTGAATCCCCAGGGCTTATCATGATACCTGACATTGCATTTCTAAGGAACAGAACAATGTTTATGTTCATTTATAGGCACTTTGCCTAAATCATGTGGAGTAAACTTCATTTTGCTAGTTTTTTAGATAAGCACATAAATCTCCAAGAGAATAAGGAGGTAGCTCTGGGTTAAATGAATTTTAGACAGAAAGGCTACCTCTGTTCACTTCTGTTCTACCATGATATTTTACCCAAAGAAACAGTGGCAATCTTCAAATGTTTTTGAGGAGGAATAAGACGATAAAATCAGCATTGCAGAAGGAACCCTAGCAGCAGTGGACAAAAGGCTTCAGAATGGGAAGACAGCAGACAGGAGAAAGAGAACTATCTGATTAATATCCCAGCTCAATTCTGGTAAGTGCCTATGAGATTTAGCTCTAATAATGGTAAGTCCATTCTACAGATGAGCAACTGGAGGCTTATGAAGTTTCAATAATTTGCCCAAACTTACAAAACTAGGAAGTGGCAGAGTTAGGATTTGGACTCCCACATGTGAGATCTGATGAGTCTCTAGTCTCACTACTGAAAACTCTCAAACAAGGAAAGAAAATGTGAGGTGGAATTATGCCCAATGCTTCCTGGAGGAGGCGACGGGTGACTCTGGTTTGGAAAGCAGAGCAGGTGACAAAGAGGGAATTCTAGACAGAGAAACTGCCAAGGTTTGTGGTCAAAAAAGGAAGCATATGTAGGGTCCAAAGGGGCTTCAGTCTGTTGGGAGCAGAGTAAAAAATAGAAAATTATAAGTTAATCCTTTTCTTACACCTGTATGGAGATTATATTGGAATCCTCACCATGTAAGACAAGAGTGCCTCATGGAAATAGCAATGGCTTTGATGTCAGAGACTTGACCTCAGATCCCGATTTCCAACTTAACAGCTGTGTGTCTTTGGATAAATGACTTAATCTCCCCAACCTCAATTTTGTAGCAAGGTTAAGTATGTAATGGCTTGATGTACACAGTAAGTACTCCACAATTGTTCACTTCCCTTTATCCCTTCCTTTCACTGATGGACATGAAGATAGAAATGCCTAGCAATTACCCTTACATTCAGATTCTAAGCTTTTAGAATAATATATTGACTTCATGCTCTAGGTATTATCATTCTTGGACTGTGCATGTGTGCCCATCCGTTACTGAAAATCAGAGGAAGATCAATGGCAACAAGCATTCACTGAGCCTTCAGATGCCAAGTGCTCAGGAAGGCTACTGCGTAGCAGAGAAGGTAGGTGTCCTAGATGTCACTGTGCAGATTCAACCACTGATGAGGGACTGAGGCTCTTGGTCCTCCTACACCCCCTGGAATCTCAGAACTGGTCAGGGTCAGAGATCAGATAGTTCAGAGTTCTGAAACTTTATGATGATTTATCCTCCATATTTATTCACCACCTGAGCCAACAATGACTATCTTTTATGAACTTGAATTATAGTTTGACATATTTTTATATTTACTTTTAAAAGAAAACTTTGTATCACTTGCTATAAATAGAAGGAAATTATAAAAATTAGTACAAAGAAAAAAAGAGAATAAAAAGAGTCTAGGTCTTTCTCTTTTTTTAAGAAAGTAAAAGACAGCCAGAGAGAGAAAGGAAGGGAGGGAGAGAAGGAAAGCGAAAAGAAGGAAGGAGGGAAGGAAAATGGAAAGGAGGAGGGAGTAAAGGCAACTAGTAGACGATAGAGAGGTGTTAAAAAATATTCTGTCCCTAAAATAAGATTTTCTGTTTTTAACCAGAAAGATCAAAAGAATGAAAAGGCAAAAACCTTCGCACTGCGTGATTCAGTGTTATACAGCGTCCTGCTTCTCCACTTACTTTCTAAAAACGTCTCATGAACAAAATCTGTGTTTGGGAAAATGCAGACCCAGAACCACATTTTGCACATGGGAGAGTGAGGTCAGGTCTGAGGATCTCCAATTCAAGTCCAGCTGCACAGAAATGAGCTGACGTCCTCTCTGCTCCCTTTCCAAGTAAGTACAGAAGCCTAAGGGATACTTCTCTCATTTCTGCCTGTGTCATCCTATAATTATTTATTGGTAGCTCTGGAGCCTTGAGGTAAAAGTCTTTTCATTATTTATAGAAGCACAGTTTTTATTATAAAAGTAACATAACCACAGCACCTCACTTACCAATAAAAAAAAAAGATGAAAAAACTGCCCACGATTCCACTGCTCTGGCTGATTGGTATATTTTCAGTCAGCATTTCTTTTCTGCATCTGTTTACATAAATGCAATCACAATATACATACTATTTTTTTTTTAGCATCTTGAATGGTCTTGTCCAATCTCCTGATATAATTTGTACCTGTTCATAGCAAAAGCCTTGGAAAAGAACTGAGTTTCTTCCATGATGACTTTCCTGTCTGTCCCTCAGTTCCATACTTGCTCCCCTGGCAGTTGTAAGGGTTCTCAGAGAGGGTATATGTGAAATATTTGGAAGGATCTGACTTGTACCCACCTTTCGCACATCATCCCCTGCAGTTTCTTGCTATTTGTAGGCCTGTTGTTCAGTGTCATTATTCTGCAAAACTCCTATCTACTTGTCAAAGCCCTATTCAGATTTGCTCTCTTACAGGAAACCTTCCCTTCTTCCTGAAATGCTCTCCTATATTATGCCTGAAGCCTATCCGTGCATCTCATGTGTTTAGTACATGGACTCTAAATACACAAGTGTGTTACAAATATATTTATTGGTTAAAAAATTACAGATGAAGTTAAAACTTCTGAATGTTTTAACCACCCTTCTCCATGCCCACGAAGAAAATAACTTAGCCGCTTCCACTACTCATCTTCCAAGTTAACCACCAAGTTGACATAGATTTATAATGTCTGTCATGCAACTGTGTCATACTCAACATATCATTGTCCCATTCAGTGTATGTCTCAGAAACCTAAGCATATTAGAACATACAGATTAACTAATTTTTTTGAACTACTGCTTGCCACAATTTATTTAGCTACTTCTCAACATATATGCTGCTACATCCTTGTACATGCTTTCCTAGGCAATTTTCATTTGTTTGCTTATCCACTAGTTAGACCGTGAGTTCTTTGGGGATAGGATCTACATCTTATTTATCTCAGCAGTCCTTTAATTTAGCAGAGCGCCTGTTACACACAAAATGCCCAATAAGTAGTTGGTGAATAAATATTCACCAACTTATTAAGTAAATAAATGAATTAGGAGAAAATCAAGGGACTCCTCCAGAATCTAGACACAGAAACGAGAAGGCTTTCCTGATCTTTCTTCCCAAAACATTGACCTTGAAGATTCGGAACATGGTTAGTTTTCCACATGGGGCATGGCCAGGGGCCCTCAGTTATTTGAGAAGAGCACAGCTGCTTACAGTAAACAGACTGCCTGTCCCATTTACCAATTCTTGTGCAAGTGCCCAGAGCCCTTCAGGCACAGGCAAAGGGGATTTAAATAAACCTAGGAAATAAATAAATAATTGCCTCGAAATAGCCAAATGGGATATTTCCAATAAACCATTTCTCTACAGGAGAGAAGGAACATGAGGGGAAAAATGCCCAAAGCAGCAAATTTGTGAAGAAGCTATAAAGTTAACAGAAATAGGAGGTTTGCAGAGAAATATGCTGCTTTAGCATCCCATCTTCAGGGTATTGCTGGAGTTTTCATTTCTTCTATGAGGCAGTCATGAAGTTGGAAATATAAACAACACTTTAAATCATTATTTAGCAAGTGGGGAGCAATTTCTTTGCTTAGGCAAGCCTGATTGCTGCCATGATAATGTCCCTTGTTCATTTGTTCTCTGTCTCCAAGAAGCTGAAGATATTTGATAGATTGTTACAGTCTGTGCCTTTACCATGGCACACCATTACATCAGATTATTTAACGGAGGGTTCCATTTCAGGGTTGAGACAGCACTTCCTGCCTTTATTTGTGCTCTCTCTTCAACTCCATCTTTCCTAACTCACTCTACTGATTTCTCCACTCAGCTCAGCATTATGTCCTCCAGAAAGTCCTCAGCACCATGGAGAAGTATACTGTAGGGGCTACCAGCACCATGCACTGCATGTGTGAGACTGTCAGCTACACAACACTCACTTTTGGAATTCAAAAAATAGTGAGAATAGTGGCAGCTACATGATAAAGTTCATGTAAAGATTAGATGTTTATAAAGTACTTGCCAATAGCCACTGTCCAAGAAATTATAGTTATAGTAATAATAATTATTATACTTTTCATCACCTGATATTCTCTCTATCAAAGACAAGCTGGGGTCTCTCGTCTCTATACCCACAGCATCCTGTGACTGCCTCACTGTGACTTTTTTATATTGCCTTGTTGTCATCTACATACCTGCATCTCTCCCTAGCTATGCTCTTCCAGAGGGCCTACTTTCTCCATGAACTCCAATGAAATTCTGACCTTTATTAATGTCTATGCATTTTCTCTTCTCTATTTTATTTTATCTGCACAATGAAGCTAGAGATTAAACTTGGGTAACTTTTTAACTTTCTTTGGATGTAAGAGAAAATGAAGTTCAAAGAGGCAGAGTGACTTCATCAGGGTCCCCCAGGTTTGATGAAGTCCAAGCCCTGATTGAATCTCTCTATACCATAAAATAACCTTGTTATCATCCCTTAACACACTGGCCATCTTAACTCCTTGTTTGCTAAAAGGGCAAGAGAAACCCTATTAAAGACTGAGAATATCTCCTGGTGCAGTGGCTCACGCCTGTCATCCCAACACTTTGAGAGTTCGTGGTGGGCGGATCATATGAGGCCAGGAGTTTGAGACCAGCCTGGCCAGCTGACCAAGATGATGAAACCCTGTCTTTACTAAAAACATAAAAAAAATTAGCCAGGCTTGGTGGCGGGAGCCTGTAATCCCAGCTACTCGGGAGGCTGAGGCAGGAGAATCGCTTGAACCCGGAAGGTGGAGGATGCAGTGAGCCGAGATTGCGCCACTGCACTCCAGCCTGGGCAACAAGAGCAAAACTCCCTCTCAAAAAAAAAAAAAAAAAAGAAAGAAAAAAAAAGACAGAGAATATTTCATTCAGCCTGATTGGAACAAAAAGGGAGAAATGAGGTTAGCAGTAACAAACACTTACGTATCACTGACCAGGTGCCAAGCACTGTTTTAAGCACTTGACAAATGTTAGCTCACTTAATCCTAATCAAAGTCCCAGGAGTGAGCACTATTATTATCCCTACAGTATAGAGGTGGAAACAGAGACAGTAAACACTTTACCAAAGTTTACACTGCCAGGAAGTGGGAGAGCTGGGATTCAAACCCAGGTGTCTGGCTCCACAGCTTGTTCTATTAACGGCCATTAACATTACAACTCCATGAAAGGTACATATCAAAAATATGTATCTGCATGTAAGAGAAACACTTCCTATCTCTCTCTTGGGTTTCTGAGAATTACAGCTACTATTCTGGGAAAGGGTACTGATGAAATTTTAGTAATTAGATACTTTTCTTCTTTTCATCAGAAAAGAATTCAGAATCCATATTAGTGGCTTCCAAAAGCTGATCCATGGACCTTTTTTAGTCTATAAGTTTCCATATATATCATTAATATATATAGTATTCTCTTTCCAAGTAAGTATAGGAATAAGCATATAAATATCCTATTAAAGTTAGTTCACCACCACCACATGTCCAGTTGAAAATGAAAAGTGACTAGAGCTCTGCTTCCTTTGTATCAGCTTCTAGGGAAAGCTCAAGACCCTCTCTGGCCCACTCTGAGTTTCCCAATTTAACACAATGGGCAAAACAAAGTGAGAGCTCAAATTCTAACAAGATTTGTTAATCTATTTCATTTAATAGCAGCACTCCAACATCCTTTACTTGTCTTTCCACTCCCATATGCTCAGTCCATGTGGTTCACCTGGGGCTGCACCTCTTCCACTCCCAGCAGAACTGGGCACAGGCCCCCGCCCCAGCCTATCAGCAGATTACTTCTACTCCCTGCCGCGGTGATTGGCTGAAGAACAAGACCCAGCCGAATTAGTTTGTTCAGAGGCAATAAAGAGACAGATGTTTGCTGAGACTGTTGGGAAAGAGGTATTTGTCTTCACTGGAATGGCTTATGGCTAGGCCACAATCCCGGGTGTGCTGGTAGCTGTCTTGCCTCCAGGGGAAGAGTCTGACAGAGAATGGAGCCTACATGGAGAAAAACAGAGCCAAAGGACAAGGAGACAAACAGATTCCTGACATCACTGGAGCCTCTGGACTCAACCTGGCTGGAAGGGTATTCAGCAATTCTTTAATGAAGAAAAACAGAAAGGCCGACCCCATGGAATATCTTCTTTAAATGGGACATGTAGTTAGCCCTAAGTTAACGAACTAGGAAATAGTGTGTGGTTATTATTTTATAGTGTGGGGGCATAATGTATTTTAAATATTTCATGAAGTCTTAAGTTTCTGGGTCAGGCTAAAACAAGGCTAAAGCTATCTTAAAATATAGAGTCGAATTTTGCGGGGCTCATGGCCTAGTTGTATAGCACATGAACAGATTATACAAACAATGTCTCAGGAGACTTCTGGCACATCTGTGGACCATTTCTCTATTTCCAAGTGGATTGGGTGGACCTCGGATTGAGACACTCGTGTCTCACAGGATGCATGGGCTCCTCCTCCAGCTCACTGGGCACTCTGGACAGGCTCCAACCGGGCAAAACGTAATGGCTGCCTTGAAGGTACTTAAAGAGGGTGATCTCAAGCTCTCCCCTATCCACTATCTACCAAAATTTTGACAGAAGGAAACTTTATTGAGGAAGGATTTTGTGAAGTGCAGTTCATCAACTCTCCCAGGTAGTCGAAGATGGACCTCCTAGACCAGATAAGATCATTAGAAAGACATGCATTTGTGGCTGGGCACCACGGCTCATGCCTATCATACCAGCACTTTGCGAGGTCGAGGTGGGCAAGCAGATCAATTATTTGAGCTCAGGAGTTTGATACCAGCCTGGGCAACATGGTGAAACCCTGTCTCTACCAAAAATACAAAAAATTAGCCGGTGTGGTGGTGCGCATACGTGGTCCCAGCTACTCAGTAGGTTGAGATCGTTTGAGCCTGGTAGGTGGAGGGGACAGTGAGTCGTGAGTGTACCACTGCACTCCAGCCTGGATGGCAGAGTGACACTCCGTCAAAAAAAAAAAAAAAAAAAAAAAAAAAGCATGCTTTTCTATTGCCTCCAAAAAAGCTGCCTTCATGGAACTCCAAGGAGGGGAGCAGCATACACTGAAGATCCGGATTAGGAAAAGCTGCAAAAAGATCCGTTCGCTGTGAGGATGACCCCTTTGAAGATGCTGTGGAAGATATGACGCGTCCTGATATCATTTTAGAAGAGAACTCCTGGGAAAGCTTCTTAATGGTGATGGATTTCCTGAGCAATGGGATGCTTTGTTTTTGTGGTCTCTTCCAGACATGAAACTTTGTGTTTCTGATGAGTTCCTGTTGTTGTGTTGCCAGCTTAGGCAGAGAGCTTGGCTGAGCAACCTGCAGAGAAAGTGTGTTGGTCGTGGGCGGCTCACTCCTGCTCCATTTAGGTTTCCATTTTAGCTTTCCTTGCGGGCTTGGCTCCCACCATTAATGTTATGTATCACTATAGGCTACTCAAGTCCTTTCTGGAACAAGGCCTCCTATAAAACAGCTCGGTAAGAGAATGCTCAGAAACATAGTTATACAGAGACAGCTGGGCCCTGTGGGCCAGTGACAAGCAAACAGCCCTCTTGCAGAATTTTATTTCTATCTGGACCTTTACATGCCCCACTGTGATCTGTAGGGTTATCATCACAATATCTAACACAAGTGGGAAGGACAGATGAAAGTATTCTTCTGTTAAGAAGTCCATGAGTCCTTTCTCATCTTCTGGATCCTTCTTAGACAATTCTGTAGAATCTTTGTGATGGTGTGGATCTCAGAGTGAGTTTGTCCTTGTTTTTCTCCAGATGGGGAGGATCATGGCCACTATGTATGATTTCAGTTGGCATCATCTGCTGTTTCTATCACGAAGCCTCTGGGGATGCCCTTCAGCACACTCTTATTGGACAGGCCTAGTGGTCCTCTATCCATCGTAGCATATAGACATTCAGAGAGTGACACTACTCTGGGTAAAACACTGCCCTCCTTCTCACTTTTGCCTTCATCCCTAGCTGTTAAGAGGTCAGCCAATCCATTTCAACCACCCTCATCAGTAGAACATTTCCACCATTTCTGGAAAAGCATCATTCCACTTCTTCAGAGAGGGATTTTACAAAAGCACTTCTGCATCCCTTTTCAAAATTTACCAACCTATCCATTCAAACATGGGCATATATTTATGGAAGGCTTTGTGTGTGTCAGGAACTGTGTAAGGTAGATTAAAAACCCCACTTACTCCCCAGGAGTTTGACTTACAGCAGAAAATGAGGTTCATTTCCAAAAGGCAAGGACAGAAAGACTCGGAGATTAGATGTGGGCACTACTCCTGGCTCTACGTCTAACTATCAACTGTAGGCAGGTCACACTTTCTTGGTTTCAGGACCTATATAAAATGAGGGTAATAATGATTCCTTCACTGAGTTAGGATAAACTAACATTACTAATCACCTACTATGTACCAAGTACTGGTATGTAGATACTGATGTTTTCCCCCTATTACAAAAGAAGAAACCGAGACACAGAGGAGATAGGCCCAAAGTCATGACACCAATAAATGTGAGCTCAAGGATTTGCACTTAGGCTATGTGACTCCAGAAACGATCTACTCTCCTGCAGCTCCTGGAACACAGTGTCCCTCAAGTACATGTGTTTGCATTTTCCCTCTGCTTCATTTTTCTCTGCTTTATACGTTTATTCTCTTCCCCTCTCCTCTCCTCAGTGTGCTTAGAGAAAAGGTCTATGAAAGACACACTGCATGTTTCTAACCATTCAGTTTTCTCTTGGATCCCTCTTCACCAGTACTAATAGCATATAGCACTCAGAGAACACAACCATGATTGATTTTACAGTGACCTGGAAATTTCCTCCATCTATTCCTGGTCTTGGGGCAGAACCTCACAAAAATTTACTATAGAAGATAAGCTTCTCCTCTACTCTGAAAGCCCCTGGAAAATCCCATACGCTTCATCTGTGACTCACATTCTAAAGTTCAAGTGCATAAATAGCCCAGGTGGAGAAAGCAGATGGGAACTATTATCTATTAAGAAGATGTAGGAGGTGGGTTTTGGAAGGCCAAAGCACTTGAATCTTTAGGACCCTGCTACTAAGTGTGGCTCAGTGATCAACATCACCTGGGAACTTGTTAAAAATTCAGACTCTCAGGACTTACCCTAGACCAACTGATTGGGAATCTGCATTTAAAACTGACTCATGTGCCCATGGAAGTGTGAGGACTGCTGCTCTAGGAAGAGGTAGAAGGATGTGTGAAATGAGCAGGAAAGTGCATGTTCTCCCTATGAACTGGTGATAGACAGTAGATGTGCTCCACTTTACACAAATGAGTGACTGGTGAGTAAATAGTACAGAAATTACAGGGAACTTTAAGAAACATTAACGGCCGGGCGCGGTGGCTCAAGCCTGTAATCCCAGCACTTTGGGAGGCCGAGACGGGTGGATCACGAGGTCAGGAGATCGAGACCATCCTGGCTAACACCGTGAAACCCCGTCTCTACTAAAAATACAAAAAAAAAAAACTAGCCGGGCGAGGTGGCGGGCGCCTGTAGTCCCAGCTACTCCGGAGGCTGAGGCAGGAGAATGGCATAAACCCGGGAGGCGGAGCTTGCAGTGAGCTGAGATCCGGCCACTGTACTCCAGCCCGGGCTACAGAGCAAGACTCCGTCTCAAAAAAAAAAAAAAAAAAGAAACATTAACAATTTAAAAACACTGCTTGAATAGACAAATTAAAAACATAGGCAATGCATAAAGTGAAGTATATCAACCCGCACCCTGAGGATGCTACTACCATGATCATGAAACTGTTGGATATATTAATAAGCTTGTCATATGATATTTTGATTATATGTGTTTGTCTCTTCAAGATTGTGGATCTCCTTGAGGTAAAAGAATGTATATTATTTCTCTTTGCATTCCTAAAGGCTGATAATAAATGTTTTAATAATGCATGAGGCCATGTGTGGTGGCTCATGCTTGTAATCCCAGCACTTTGAGGGGCCAAGGAAGGATTACTTGAGGTCAGGAGTTTGAGACCAGCCTGGCCAACATAGTGAAACCCCATCTCTACTAAAAATACAAAAATTAGCTGGGTGTGGTGGCATGTACATGTAGTCTCGGCTATTCAGGAGGCTGAGGCAGGAGAATCACTTGAAATGGGGAGGCAGAGGTTGCAATGGGTGGAGATTGCACCATTGCACTCCAGCCTGGGTGACAATGAGACTTTTTCAAAATAATAATAATAATTACTACAAAAGACTGGTTCAGCAGTGAAGTAAGGATCTCCTAAAGTCCTCTCTTCCATAATTGCAACAGAAAGCATAATAAACTTTTTCAGATCTATAAAAGTTAACCACAAGTTGGAACGAGCTGACTGTTTAAAAAAAATTGGCTGAATTGGTAAGAAAAATGAGCTTGGTTGCATTTTAATTTGCTTAATCCTATTCCTCCAATGCCCCCTCTCCCCCCATCTCATGAGAGCCTTAAAAACCAATGGCTCCAAAAATCACAGTGAAAACAAGCAGCCCATAAGTTTCTGGAGGAGACAGAATGGACCTCCTCCAAAGCCCAGTTCCTAGGTAGCTGTCATCAGTTGGTCTGGTCTGTCTGGTGATTCCCTGAAAAAATTCTACTTGCAGGACTTGCATATATTTGACCTGACTCAGAACTTTCCCAAAGAGGGTAGACTTTTCCCCCAGAGAAGTTTGTTGAAAACAAGCAGTGACAATTGTTAAACACTGCAGGAGCCTGAGCTAGCAATATGAGTTGGGGAAAATAAGAAGTTAAGCTTAAAAGGAAAATCTGTGCTACAGGGATATTCCTACATATTCCTGGGAACCTAGAAGACCAAGCGCATATCTTGTCTAGGGCTGGGCACATGCCCAGAGATAAGTGCATACCCAATAAAAACCTGAGAAAGCCCTAAGCTCTCACCTTTAGATGATTTTAAGACTCTAAGTAAGATGTGAAGACAAAGGTGAGTTATAAACTAGCTGCCTGAGCATTAAAGTTATGCTTTGTTATGCAAACAGAGACCCTTATCAATGACTGAAAGACTTATTGGTCCCAAGAATTTAAGACAATTCCTGTCCAATAATTAACTGATCATTAAATTAACTGAACAGAGACTTAAGTGGGCACAAATGAAAGGAATACAGACATTACAGTATTAATTCAGAAAACTCATTTAAAAATTACATCAACAACGAACCCTGGGGGATCTAATTTCTAAAGCTGACACATTTTATTTAATATGTCCAGTTTCAAAAACAATGAGCCATGCAAAGAACAAAATGTATTACCTATACCCAAGAAAAACAAACCAAAAAAACAGTCAATAGAAAATTGTCAAAAAAAGGAAATTTTCTGTGAGAAAGCCCAGATGTAGAACTTTCTAGTCAAAGATTTTATACCTACTATCTTACATACGTACAAAACACTAAAGGAAACCACATACAAGAACTAAAGAAAATATGAAAACAATGTCTTACCAAATAGGTTATACTGACAAAGATAGAATCTATATGTAAAAAAAATAAAAAATAAAGTGAAATGAAAAATTCATGAGAAGTCAACATTATGCTTGAGCTGGAAGAAGAAAAATAAGTCAACTTGAAGACAAGTCAATTGAGATTATTCAAATTGAGGAATAAAAAGAAAAAAGAATAAAAAAAATGAATAGAGCCCTAGAGACCTGAGAGACACCATTGGTGTAGTAACATATGCATATGGAAGTTCCAGAGGGAGAGGAGCGAGAGGAAGGGTCAAAAGTATTTGAAGAAATATGGCTGAAAACTTCCAAAATTTGATGAAAAATATTCATCTAAACACCCAAGAAAGTCAATGAAATCCAAGTAGATAAACTTAGTGAATCAGAGCTAGATACCACATAATAAAACTCTCAATAGGCAGAAACTGAGAATTTTGAAAGCAGCAAGAGAGAAACAACTCATCATACATAAGTGGTCCTCAATAAGATTAACAGTTGATTACTTATCAGAAACCAAGGAGGCCAGAAGAGCATAAGATGACATACTTAAAGTGCTGAAAGAAAAATACTGTAAACCAAGAATTCTACATTTAGGAAAACGATTCTTCAAAAATGAAAGAGAAATTAGGGCACTTCCAGATTTAAAAACAAAACAAACAAATGAACAAAAAATTTGTTGCTTGCAGACCTTCACTACAAGAAATATTGAAAGGAGTCTTTTAGGATGAAAGGAAAGGACATTAGACAGTACATCAAATCCACATAAGGAAATAATGACATCAGTGAAGGTAACTACATAGTTTACATATACAAGACATTAGAAATGTATTGTTTGTTTGTAGCTCTTTTTTTCTATCTGATTTAAAAGATAACCCATGAAGAAATAATTATAAATGTTTGTGAGCATGCAATGTATAAAGATATACTTTTTATGACAATGGTAGCACAAAGAAGAGAAGAGGGAATGGAGCTATATAGCAGTAAAATTTTTTTGTAAACTATTAAAATGAAATTGATATTAATCTGAATTAGATTATGATAAATTAAAAGAATTAATTTTAATCCCCAGAAAATAACTTTAAAAAGT
The DNA here is from genome assembly GCF_043159975.1 of Macaca nemestrina. Classification (NCBI taxonomy): domain Eukaryota; kingdom Metazoa; phylum Chordata; class Mammalia; order Primates; family Cercopithecidae; genus Macaca; species Macaca nemestrina. Next base: position 13,060,731 of record NC_092132.1, on the reverse strand, counting down.
AATTTTTAAAAAGGAGAATTAAAGCAGTACACTAGACAATCTATTTAATACAAAAATAGACAGTAATGAAAGAATAAAGGACCAACAAAGACATTAGACATATAGAAAACAAAAAGCAAAAAGACAGATGTAAGCTTTGTAATATCAGTTATTACATTAAATATAAATTGATTAAATACTCCAATCAAAAAGAAGAATTTAGAAAAATAAGAGACACAGTTTAGGCTGGGCGCAGTGGCTCATGCCTGTAATACCAGCACTTTGGGAGACTGAGGTGGGCAGATCACGAAGTCAGGAGATCGAGATCATCCTGTCCAACATCGTGAAATCCCGTCTCTACTAAAAAAATTACAAAAATTAGCTGGGTGTGGTGGCACACGCCTGTAGTCCCAGCTACTCAGGAGGCTGAGGCAGGAGAATCGCTTAAACCCGAGAGGTGGAGGTTGCAGTGAGCCAAGAGCATGCCACTGCCCTCCAGCCTGACAATAGAGTGAGACTCCGTCAAAAAGAAAAAAAAAAAAAGAGTGAGAGAGAGACACAGTTTAGATTTAAAAACATAAAAAGATTAAATATAAACTGTAGGAAAAGATGTACCATCGAAATAGTAACCAATGGAGAGCTCGAGTGGCCATAATAATATCAAACAAAATAGACTTAAATACACAAATTGTTACACCAAAGGGCATTTTATAATAATAAGAGTCAATCCATTAGAAAGACATAAAAATTATAAACATGTATGCAAGTGATAACAGACCCCAAAATACGTGAAGTAAAAATCAAATTCAAGGGAGAAATACACAATTTAAAAAGAATCAGTGGAGATTTCAATATCCCATATTTAATAATGAATAGAATTACTAGGCAGAGATCAATAATGAAACAAAAGACTTATACAACAGTATAGACTAGACATAACAGACAACTGTAGAATAATCCACCCAACAACAGCAGAATGCACATTCTTCTCAAGTGCACATGAAACATTTCCCATAATATACCACATGTTGGACAATAAAACAGATTTCAAAAAGTTAAAATAATTGAAATAATACAATATATGTTCTCTAATCACAATGTAATAAATTAGTAATCAAAATAAGAAATTTGAGAAATTCATAAATATATGAAAAATAATAATAATACACTCATAAATAATCAAGGGGTCAGAAATAAAAATCACAAGGGAAATTAGAAAATACTCTGACATGAATGAAAACAAAAACACAACATATCAAAATTTATGAGATACAGCAGAACAAGTGCTTAGAGAAAAATTTACAGTTGTAAATGTCTATATTCACAAAAGAAGAAGTATCTCAAATAAGTTACCTAATCTTCCACCTTAAGAATCTGGATAAAGAATAGCAAATGAACTCTAAAGTAGGCAGAAGAAAGAAAAATAATAATGACTAGAGCAGAAATAAATGAAATAGTGAACAGAAAAACAACAGAGAAATCAATAAAACCATAAACCATAAATTTATTCTTTGAAAAGATAAACAAAATTCACAAGCCCTTGGCTAGAGTGACAAAGAAAAACGAGGAGATGACTCAAGTTACTAAAATTTGGAACGAAATAGAGAACGTTACTAGTGATCTTAAAGAAATAAAGAGAATTATAAGAAGATGCTGTGAATAATTGTATGTCAAAACTCAGATGACCTAGACGAAATGGACAAGTTTCTAGGAAGACACAAAGTATTAAAACTGAGTTAAAAAGAAGCAGAAAATTTGAATGACTTTAGCAAATAAAGCTATTGAATTAGTAACAGTAAAACATCCTTGCCCCATGAAAAAGGGTATCATCAAATGTCTTCGCTGGTGATTTTTTTTTTTTGTCTTTTTTTTTTTTTTTTTCCTTTTTGTGGAGAACGGGGTCTCGCTATATTACCCAGGCAGGTCTCGAACTCCTGGGCTCAAGCTATCCTCCCGCCTCTGCCTCCCTGAGAGCTGGGATTACAGGCGTGAGCCACCGCGCCCGGCCTACGCTGGTGATTTCTACCGAACATTAAAAGAAGAATCAATACTAATACTTCAAAAATTATTCTCCACACCAGGAAAAAGAATGTTTCCCAACTCATTTTATGAGGCTAGTATTACTCTAATAACAAAACCAGATAAAAACGTCAAAATACAAAAAACTACAGACCAATATCCATTATGAATATAGATACAAAATGCCTTAATAAAATACTAGCAAACTAAATTCAGTAACAAATAAAAAAGTATATACAACGTGACCAACTGAGATTTATCCTAATTGTTCTCTACAGAACTTATCCCAATACAGCATACTATGTATTTATTATTTGTTTTTTTAATTACCTATATCCTCACTGGAATGTAAGCGCCTCAAGAAGAAAGTTTTTTTCTACTCTGTTCATGACTGTGTTCCCAACTCACAGAACAAAGTTTGACACATAGAACCTTGTTTAGTAAACAATTGTCAGGTGAATGGATAAGGAATATTCATATTCCTCGTGGGTAGGAATGACATAGCCCTTCTAGCCCCAAAGCTTAGATAGAAGAGAAAATGAATAATGAATAGAATTATTAGGCAGAGATTGATAATGAAACAAAAGACTTACACAACAGCATAAGTCTAATTTCCCTTGTGATTTTTATTTCTGACCCCTTGATGATTATACAGGAGTCCTGTAATGCAAAGTCAGTTCTACAAAATTAGTCAATGGAATACATCACGTTAGTATAATAAGAAACATAAAACTCCCTCTTGAGTATTTCAATAAATAGAAAAAGCACTGACAAAACATATCACTTTTCATGAGAAAAATACTCAACAAATTAGAAATAGAAGGAAACTTCTTCAATCTGATAAAAGATATCTATTAAAAACCTACAGCTAACATGGTACTTGGTAGTAAAAGACTGAATGCTTTGCCCCACAAAATCAGGAACAAACAAAGCAAGGATGTCTGCTCTCACATTTCTATTCAACTTTGGACTAGAAGTTCTACTCCAGACAATTAGGCAAGAAAAATACATAAAAGGCATCTGAACTACAAAAGAAGCATTAAACTATTTCTGTTTGCAACTGACATGATCTTTTATACAGATAATCTCAAAGAAGTCACTAAAAAACTACCAGAACTAATAAAACAGTTTAGTAAAGTTACAAGATATAAGGTCAATATTCAAAAATAAACTATACTTCTATATGCTAGCAAGAAACATTCTGAAAAAATTAAATTAAGAATACAATTACATGTACAGAAGCAATAAAAAAATCCCCACAGGAATAAATTTAGTAAAAGAAGTACAAGTACAACTACAAAACATTGTTGACACTAACTTTTAAAAAGTTAAATAAATATTAAGACATCCTGTGTGCATAGACTAGAAGATTTAGTACTGTTAAGATGAAATTACTTCCCAAATTGATCTACAGAGTCAACATAATCAAATTCCTAGCTGTAGAATTTACAAAAATTGAAAACCATGATCAACTGGCTTCAATTTGATCTGTATCCTCAGTTTTCTGCCCAAACTACACAGATGGGTTTCAAATATAATGAGAAGGTTGTAGAAAATTCATGATAATGTTTTCTGTATTTTCTCTTCTATATAAGCTTTGGGGCTAGAAGGGCTATGTCATTCCTACCCACAAGGAATATGAATATACTTTATTCTTTCACCTGATAATTATTTACTAAACAAGGTTCTATGTGTCAAACTTTGTTCTATGAGTTGGGAACACAGTCATGAACAGAGTAGAAAAAAAAATCTTTCTTCTTGAGGAGCTTATATTCCAGTGGGGATATATAAGTAATTAAAAATATAATAAATATATAGTATGCTGTATTGGGATAAGTTCTGTAGAGAACAATTAGGCTAGATAAGAAGAAGAGGAAGAGAGTGTCTGGCAGATGGTGAAGACATTGGGAGTGGGTGGCTGGGGAAGGCATTAGCTGAAAAATTGCAATTCAAGGTGGTATTTTCTTGCTCTCCAATCTACTCCCATCCTTGTCAATACAGCAGCTAAAATTAAGTGTTATCTGCTTGGAACCGCCACAGTTTTCATTTATCAATTTCTGCTTTGATCCATCCAACACTGTCCATCCGTCCAGCCATTATCCATCCATTTAATTATTAGTCCATCTAATCCTCAGTCTATCCAAATATCCATCCAACCATCCATCTAAACATCCATCCATCCATCTATTCATCCAACCATCCATCCATCCAACCGTCATTTGTCCATCCATCCATCCATCCATCCATCCAATCATATTTCATCCTCTTACTCATTCTTTTATTACTGAGATATAATTCATATAAAATAAAATTCCCTCTATTAAAGTGTAAAATACAGTGGCTCACAAAGTTGAGCAACTATCACCACTATGTATTTTCAGAGCATTTTCATCACTCCAGAAAGAAACCCCATACCAATTCACTATGCTCAATAGCCCAATTTAAGTCCCTACAAAGAAGGCCAGAGAAAGCAAAGAAACCGGGACTAGGAATATGCAGGCAGTTCAGCCCTGTATCTGGCATTGAGAAAAGTAGGGCATTGGGTGGGATATCCTGAAACCAGGATCTGTTTGGATGTATTGGTTTCCTCTATGAAGACTGAGTTGCCTTCTTTTTGTTTTTTAATTGTCATGCTTCCTGGTGCAGCTGCCTTTCCATGTGCCTGCCTCTCTACCCCAGTCAAGGCTGCCTGCCTCAGCCAGTGGGGCTCTGCACTGCTAAATGAGCTTGCAGGATTCCACTCAGCTGTCCCATTCTCACTGTGCCAATGTGGCCTGAGTCTCTCATGCATCTTTTGTTCTCTGACTGGCTCACTTCCTCATCCTCAGCTCTGGGGAGCTTCCCAAATGGTGGGGAATGTTTTGAAGCTTGGAATAGAAAGGCAATATGCAGTCTTCCCTCGGCTGGCTGCAGGAAAGAGGCAGGTGGCAGAATGTGTGGGTGGCAAGCTCAGTGGGGACCAAGCTGGCAGGAGCAGACGTGACTGAGAGGACAAGGAAGAGCAATAGCAGAGACAGTCTGTGACAGGGAGCTTTGAATTTTCTGCCCGCACTGTGCATCTCCACGTTTCCAGCCTTCACTTGCACAAACCCTGGATGCTGATGCCAACACCCTGCTTGGGAATGAGGCTTCTCTGTGGGTTTGCATCTAGGCTATAGAATAAAATTATTCTCTGTAGTAACAGGGCTGGAGCTAGAGTGAGGTAAATGAGACACTCACTTTGGGCACAAAGTCTAAGAGGGTACTTGTGCACAAATGGTCATAGCAGCATTAGTCATAATAGTCCCAAAGTGGACAAAACCCAAACATCCATCAATGGATGAATGGATAAACAAAAGTGGTATGTCCATATGATGAATTCTTATTTGGCAATTAAAAAGAATAAAGTACTGATACATGCTACAATGTGGATGAAACTTGACAGCATTATGGTAAGTGAAAGAGGTGGGACACAAATGGACACTATCATCATATTGTACCATATGATATGATAGTGTCTATATAAATGTCTGTAATAGGCAAATCTACGGAGACCAAAAGTAGATTAGCAGTCACTTTTGGATTCCACTAATTCAGGGGATGGAGGAGTGATACACAAAGGGTATGAAGTTTCTTTCTGGGGTCATACAATGTCTAAATTTGACTTTAGTTATGGTTAAACAACTCTGTGAAGATAATTTTTAAAACATTGAATTGTACACTTTAAACGGGTGAACTATGAGGTATGAGAATTATATCTCAATAAAGATGTAAAAAAGAAATTTAAAGGGCTGCCAAAGATCTCAGCAATCATGGTAAATAATATTTTAATGCAATAAAGTCTCGACGAAGGTGACAGGAAGGGCTTTAATAAGCAAGAAACCTCTGAGCTGAGTGGTTCAGGATGACAAGGTTAGGGAAAAGTCATCACAGTTAGTGGAAATAGTGTGTATAAAGGTAAAGAGGCAAGAAGGGGTAGGCCTCAGTGAAGGGGTAGAATTTCTTACAGCAGTTTTTTTGTTTGTTTTTGTTTTTGTTTTTAACATGATATGCTCTTGAGGATGGAGACATGAACTAAGGAGGATGGGATCAAAAATCAGAAAGCACTTTGGGTCCCCTATGACACCATGACACTGTCACACCCATCTTGGACAGACATAAGAGAAAAAGAAACATCTGTCTGTTTTGTTAGTTGGGTTTTCTGTTTTATATGTTGAAAACTAAGTCTAACTGAAACACCAGCACTCACCATTTACTGAGTTCTTACTATGTGACACTGATCTGCTAAATCCTTTAGATGAATTGACTCATCAGTGAGTCTATGAGTGGGTACAGCCATTGTCCTCATTTCAGTCAGGGGACCTGAAGCTCTGAGGAATTCAGCAACGGTCCCAGAATCCATGGTTACTAGGAGGTGGATCTGGAATTTAATCTCCGTCTATCTGACCCCAAAGCCAAAACTCCCACCACTGCTCTGTAACTGTCTCCCACTGAGTGCAATTAAGCTGGCGTCACACACTCTTTCCTGTTGACTGGTGCTGGCCTCACTGTAGTTTAGATGGTAACCTCATGTCTGATTGCAGAAGACCACTCATCCTGGATGCTCCAGCTCTTACAGCTCTGTCCCTGGCATCTGCCTGGTAACCTATCCACTCCTAGGCAGTGATCTCAGACTCTATGTGTGTTCTCTGAGCCCCCTATTAAGGGCTGACTTCCTGGAACCTGAATCCCATCTCTGGGCCTGGGGCCCTGATTCCCCTCGACAGGCTTATCCGATGCTGATGGCTCCACCCTACAGCCCCATTACTGTCCATTTCCCTGAAGTGTGGGCAAGCACTGTCCCAAGGACACTGGTCCATCAGGCTACTGCTAAGGCTGCCTCCTGAGGCTGGTGCTGGATGAGCTGGTCCATTACTCAAAATGGCCAGAAGCAGATGAAGCCAGAGTCCACCTAAGCAGACTCTAAAATTTAAATCCACCATAAGGTTCAAAGAAAAACTTGTGGACCAAAGTCAAAAGAGGTAAGTGACTGCAGAAACAAAGAATGATGTGGGAAGCAAAATCAAAAAGAAGTAAAACAACCCAGAACTTTTGCAGTGGGGATATAGAGGCTCCTTCTTCATGAGTGGCTCAAGTTAGAACAGCAGCCTCAGTGCTTGGCCAGTCTGTGGGAACATCTATGACTTCATCTTGGGCTCCCAGTGTTGATCCTTCACTCTGTCTCACTCCTTGGACACAGCGCATTCTTATTTGACTGAAGATCTCCAGCTCTTCAGGTTACCCTGAGCCACCTCTTGTCTCACCCTGTGACCCCAGCCTCTTTACTTCACCCGGTTCTCCTTATGTAACCTGAGAGCTTACTATGTGTTAAGCACAAAGTCCAGCACCTTCACAGTAGGTAATGTAGCCCTCACTAGGATCCAACAGGGTAAATACAATCATCCCAGCCTTGGACACTGAGATATAGTTCGGTGACTTGCTCAAGTTGACCCAGCTAGCAAATAGTGGAATTGGGATTCACATTCAGGTTTGCCTACCTCTAAAACCTATGCTTTTGATCATTAGGGTGTACGTGCTCTTTCATTTTCGTCTTCAGATCTCCCCCAGGCCAGCCACTGCATGACACATTTAGTTCCTGCCCACAGTTACTTGGCCACAGGTTGTTCAAAGCCTGGGCTGGAATGGTAATTGTTCACTATTGAGCTGTGCAGAATAGAGACAGAGCCCCACTTCACCAGCCCCCAGCTATCAGGAGGGGCCACGTATTGGGGTCATCTCCCCAAACCCTCCTGGCCATTTCTGGTTGTGAAAATACCTAGAGCTCCCCAAGGCTATTGTGCAGTGAGTGCAGTGGGCGGGCATGAGATGGGCCTATTGGGAGAATCAACAGGAAGAAATAAAACTTTCAGACAGAGAGTGGCTTCCAGGCAGGGGTTCCTACTTGAATTCCGTATCAGAATCTTCTGTAGGACTTCACAAAACACTACATGTGCCAGGAGTCCCACCATAGACATTCAGATGCCATGCAGGTCTGGGCAGGAGAGCATTTAAGTGAATGGACAGCAGATCCCATTTGTCTGGCTTTAAATTTGTGCTCTACCTCTGTCTAGCAAAATGGCCTCGGGTAAGTTATCTCACTTCTCTGTGTGCAGGTTCTTCATCTATATTTGAGGATAATAACTTACAGGGTTTTGTGAGGGTTAAAGAAACTTAGAAAATAACCTGACCCTAAGTAAGCATGTAAAGGTGAGTTGTTATAATTACTTATTAGCTCTAGCTGTAAAATTCTTCATAAGTTAGTTGAGAACTATGGCAAAAGGAAAAAGCAGGCATAGTAGAAAAACCCAGGCTTGGGCTTAGACAGACCTGTGAATTGTGTGACCTTGGGCAAGCCACTTAACCTCTCTAAGCCACAACTGTTCCACCTGTAAAATGGGAATAGCTAACATGCAGGGCTGTAAAAATGACTGGTGGTAATAAAGGTATAGGTACTGGCATAGCGCCCAGCACATAATAGGTGTTCAACCATCACAGGTAATATTGTTAAGGCATTCTAGAACAGAAGCTTAGCTAATTTCAACTGGGTCTGGTGGTTTTAAAATTTGAGTAACCATTTATCCTCTTTGCCTAGATGAAATAGGTCCTCTGCATTTCCAAGCAGGGAATTCATATTTACTTGTAATGGCAAGGCCATCCACCACCAACCAGTATGCTTAGAACTTCAGGTAGGAAGTGTTAATGGTGCAACTTTAATTCCTTGGCAAAGAGGCTACCCATCACTTCCAGGTTTTCTCAGCACACTAAATTGCAAGGGAAGGAAAAACCACGGCGTTATTCACAGAACTCACTGCTTCTACAGGGTTTGTTTCCTGATGTTTCTAGCTGTTCCTCCTAAGCCCTAGACAATGTCTGGGACACGGAGACAGTTGCTATGGAGATGGGGGCTTTTCCCACAGGAGCAGCCAATAATAACCAAGAGCTTATGTGTCACACATTCTGCATCAGTATGGCAGATTTTAGCAGTGAAACACGTAAATCGTTCAAATTGACGTCATAGCACATCATGGCTGGTCCCTGCGTCTACCGCTCACATAGAACTTAGCTCATCCAGCTTTAAATGGCCTCATGTGTCAATTTGTCTTAAATGCCCCCTCCCTTTTTTCCTCCCTAGAACAAAGGAACGAATGAAACACCCACATACACACTTTTTGTCAGTGTGTTTTTCTCTCCATCCTCTGTCTTCATTTAAATGGTAAGCTCCTTGAACTTGGGGAATTCATCTTTCACTTTCCTCACTTTCCTACAGTCCCCTGGTGGCAGGCCAGAGAGAGTAGAGAGAGTTAGGCAGCCTTCAGCCATCACATAGCAACTGTGGACTACTGCCAGGCAATTCATCTCCCAGAGCCATGGATTTCTTGTGTAAAAGGGGAGTTAAATGTAGTACCTCCCAAAGTGTAGTTAGGAATGAATGATACCATTTATGTAAAGTGCCTTTCCGTTAGTAAAACGTCATTCAATGCTGTCTCAAAATCATTATTTACAGAGTCAAAGCATTTGTTGATTGACTTGATTGGTGGACAGATTTCTCAGGACGTGTTATTTGCAGAGGCAGAACAGAAAAGTTATCAAACAATGCAAATGATGGAAGACTAATAGTCCCTTGGTCACCTCAGGGGATTGAGGGAGATGTAGGTAGGGGACAAAAACCAGCATCTCTTCCAAGCTAGGAGCCAAGAGCACATCTTTTCAAGTAATATGTCACAAGTCACTTTGTAAATGAGATATTATAGTCTCTGTTTTGCAGATGGGAAAATGGGAAAAGGCTAGACTGTAAGCTCATCACAGCCTGTTTTTTATACTTTTTGGACACTCATACTGCTAATCCCAGCCTGCCTTGCATAGGTGTGGCCAAAAGGATGAGAGGGAATGTGCTCCGTTTGGATCCAGTGCATCAAACCTGCTACACATACCTCCCCACACTCTTTCCCCTTCAGACAGAAATCAGAGGGTCCCAGAGGCCGAGAGTAGGGTTTCTCAAACCAGAGCTGCATCAGAATCTCTGGATGGCATGTGAAAGCCCAGGTTGCTGGAACCCACTCCAGACTTTCTGATTCAGCAGGTCTGGAGTGAAGCTGAAGAATCTTCCTGTCTAGCAAGCTTCCCAGGTGATGCTGTTGGTCCAGGATCACAGTTGGGAAACTTCTGTTCTAGGGCATGGCAGAGTCACAAGATGAAAAGTACCTGGGTCCCTGAATCACCATACAGTATAAAGCCTCCAACTAAGTTTAGTATCTAAAAATTTTTATTACATATCAGAAATTTCAAGATTTATTTGTTATAACTGCTAGCAGGACTCCAGAAAAGGAAGGTCAAAGAAAACATTTTCTCCACGTGAAAATGGGTGGCTTTGTAGAAAAGGCTCTGAAGGGAAGTAAGGTACCCTGGGTTTCATAACCAGACCTCATCACCTTAAATCCTTCAGTAAGCACCAACACGATTTCCATTGACTGCAGTCATAATACCAAGTGCCACCTTCAAATCCCACTAAACATAAAAAAGTGGCTATAATTCATTACTAGAAAAACTGGCAAAAAAAAAAATTGCCCACTTAACCAAGGTCCCTAATTATGCTAAACCTTCAACACTCGAATTCAGGCATAATTCTTCCTCCTGATTCCCACTGCCATTATCTTGACTCTAGAGTAAACATTGTGACTGAAAGGTATTGCCCACTTCCTCTGTGCCAGGCACTATTTAAGGTCTTTGCGTGTATCCTGGCACTTAATCCTAACACGTATTTCCTGGAGGTGTTGCAATGGTTTCTGCTGACAGCTTGCAGATTAATCTTCTCAAACCAACACTTTGAACATGTCACTCTCCTAATCAAAACCTCAGGGCCTCTTTATGGCCTACAGTGCAAAGTCTAAACTACTCAGCATGATCTTAAATTCTCTCCAAAATCTCATACATAACTACTTGTCACTCTTAAACTCTTATTACAATCTGCGTCACTGACTCCCAAATATTAACGGAAGGCTGCTGAAAGGCAGATTCCCAGGCACCACTCAAATCTCCTTAATGAAAATATTTGGTGATAGCCCAGGAATCTGCATTTTTAATAGACTATTCTAGAACATTTAACACACAGCAAAAATAACCAGAAAATACAGAGATCTTCCATATATCCCTGTCCCCAAACATGCATAGCCTCCCCCACTCTCAACATCCTCAACTAGCAAGGCACAATTGTTACAACTGATGAACCTACAGTGACACATCATTATCATTCAGAATCTACAGTTCTGAATCTATAGAATCTATAGTTCAGAATCTAGGGTTCACTCCTGCTGTTATGCATTCCATGGGCTTCGGCAAATGCATAATGACGTGGATCCACCATAACAGTACCATCCAGAGTAAATATATTGATCTAAAAATCCTACGTCTCCTGCCTATTCATCCCTCCCTGCTCCCTCCCCACCAGCTAGCGAAGCTCTTTTTAGTGTCTCCATAGTTCTGTCTCTTCTAGAATGTCATATAGTTGGAGTCGTATACTGTGTAGCTTTTTCAGATTGGCTTCTTTCACTTAGTAATATGTATTTAAATTACCTCCATGTCATTTAATGGTGTGATAGCTCTTTTTTGTTTGTTTGTTTGAGATGAAGTCTCACTCAGTTGGTCACCCAGTGGCATGATCTTGGCTCACTGCAACCTCTGCCTCCCGGGTTCAAGAGATTCTTCTGCCTCAGCCTCCCGAGTAACTGGGATTATAAGCGTGCAGCATCACACTCAGCTAATTTTTGTAATTTTAGTAGAGACGGGGTGTCACTATATTGGCCAGGCTGGTCTCAAGCTCCTGACCTCAAGTAATCTGCTTGCCTCGGCTTCCCAAAGTGCTGGGATTACAGGTATGAGACACTGCGCCGGCCAGCTCATTTCTTTTTAGTGTTAATTAGTAGTACATTGTCTGAGTATGCCAACATTTATTTATCCACTCATCTACTGAAGAACATCTTGGTTGCTTCCAATTTTTAACTATTATAAATAAAGCTGCTATAAACATCCATGTGCAGGTTTTTGTGTGAACATCAGTATTCAGCTTCCTTGGGTAAATACTGAGGAGCACAATTGCTGGATCATATGCTAAGAATATGTTATGTTTTGTAAGAAACTGTCAAACTGTCTTCCACAGTGACTGTACCATTTTGCATTCCCACTAGTGAGAAATGAGAGTTCCTGTTGCTCCATAGCCATGCTATATTTGACGTTGTCAGTGTTCTGGATTATAGCCATTCTAATAAGTGTGTAGTGCCATTTTATTTCTGTTTTAATTTGGATTTCCCTGATGCAATGTATGCATATATTATCATGTGGAACATCTTTTCATATACTTATTTGACATCTGTATATCTTCTTTGGTGAGGTGTCTAATAAGGTGTTTGGTCCATTTTTTGAATGAATTGTTTGTTTTCTTTATATATTTGGACAACAGCTTTTTATCTAATGTGTCTTTTGCAAATCAGTCTGTGCTTGTCTTTTCATTCTCTTGACAGTGTCTTTCTCAGAGAAGAAATTTTTCACTTTAATGAAGTCCAGCTTATCAATTCTTTTTCATGGGTAATGCCTTTGGTGTTACATTAAAAAATCATTACCATACCCAAAGTCATCTAGATTTTCTCCTCTGTTTCCTCCTATAGTTTTGTGTTTCACATTTAGGTCTGTGATCCATTTTTAGGTAATTTTTGTGAAGAGCGTAAAGTCTGTGTCTAGATTTTTTTTTGCATGTGGATCTCTGGTTGTTTCAGCACCATTTGTTGAAAAGACTATCTTTTCTCCCTTGTATTGCCTTTTCTAGAATCTGCATTTTTAACCAGTTGTCTCAGTAATTTTGGTGTATGTAGTCTAAAGACCCACATATTGAAAGACACGGTCTTTTACAAATCAAGTTGTTGTCACTCATGAGCGTTGAAACAACCGAGCCCCCTCTTGCCAATTAGACTTCACATCAGAGAGAAATTACCTTATAGTTTAAACCACTGTGACGACAGCTAGCATTGTCTTAACTAAGGAACAAATCTTGTCTTCCCCTCTAGACTGTGGGCCTCTAAAGACAAAGGCCCAGTCTCAGTAGCCCTTATATATTTCTCACCTCCTCCTGACCTACCCTCTTTCTATGACAACCAGACTTTGTTCAAGAGCTGGTAGACAGCAGGGGCTCATAAGTATTTGTTGAAATAAAATTTCTGTCTTTTTGCATTCAGTCAACAGCCAGATGGTTGGGGGTAGGGCAAAAGGATGCAGATCCAAATCCAGACATATCTATATTACTAGAAAATTTGCAGTTTGATCACCAGCTCCAAAGTGATTAATTGTTGAGTAGTTTTCAAGTGGCCCATTTTCTATGGGAACGGCTTTCTCTAACCTTCCCGCTTTCTTATTAAACACCTGCAGCTTCCCTAGGATTTCTAAGCTTTATGATTTTCCTGAAAAAAAAAAATTAAGCAGACTTTATTATTCAGCTTTGCCAAAGTAATCAAAGAATAGTTTAACTTGATGCTCTGATTAAAGCTTTGGCAATGGGCGTTGACATGACCAGATTGAAAATGGTGGTGGGGAAAAGGCTGTTTTCTAAAAATACCAAATTAAGAATTCTCCAGTTTCCAACTACATGAAAGAGAATCTCCATATTCAGGAAGTCCTAGCCACAGGCATTTTATTACAGAAATGGGTACCTTTTGTTTTCCTAACATGCTCATCGGAGGCTTCAAAGAGCAGTGTGTAACAGAAGGCAAAACCTGCACCATCTCCCTCCTTTTATCTCTTACTCTGGGCAGGACTTTGATGCTCTTTGTGCTTCAGTACCTTCATATGTAAAATAAGCAGTCTGGATTCAGTGACTGCTAACTACAGCCTATGGGCCAAATCTAGTGTGCTTCTGGCTTTTATAAATAAAGTTTTATTGGAAGACATATGCATTCCTTTAAGTATTATCTATGGTTGCTTTTTCTGTTCTCTACCAAGTCAGAGTTGAGTAGTAGCAAGTGAGGTCCACCAAGTCTGAAATATCTACTATACGTATTTTTACAGAAATATTTGCCAGTATGGTTGTGTTACAGAAGAATATTTTTATAGAATATTTCTTTACAGAAATAATTTGCCAGCCCCTGGACCGCACCATTTTGATTGTAAAAATTTAAAAGAAAGTTCACTCGTTCATTTATTCATTCATACTGAATTTGTGTATTTGGGATGGGGCCCAGGGATATTTATTTTAACAAGTTCCACATGAGATTCGTCTGCAGTCTGCACATTAACATTTTAGAAGTGCCAGTCCAGTCAATTGTGTTGCAGTAATTCATGAGTCTCTTAGTGACTAAGAAAAGATAAGGAGGAGTGGTATGATTCCACATTTCAGCAAGCATGTATTGTGCCCTGATGATGTGGAAGGCTAACTCTTCTAGGCACTTCAGATACAGAAAGGACAACCTGAACAACCCCACTGCTGTCATGGAGCTCATGGTATTTCCATGAACCCCTTGGGAGTCTGGGCATCCCAAGGCCTCAAGCAAGAGCCATTGCTCCAGGACTTGGGCCAGTGCCTGACACAGGGTGGGCAAGGGTCACACTTTGTCATTTACATTATCTCTAACCACAGCCTGAAACCCACATCATTGTGAAGTGGCTGACCAGAGGGTTAAATGGCCATGGGCCAAAATGAAAGCTGCCATGTATTACATTGGTCAGTGCCAAGAAAAAGATGGGCTCTTTCTATGAACTGCTTTGTCATGTTTTATTTATTTATTTAATTTTCAAAAACACCTCTTGAACTCTGCAGCCCAGCTTGTTTCCATAGTAGCCTTGGCTGTCAGGCATTTCACTTCTAGTAACTTCCCTTAATCTACACTGTCCACTGAGACCTCCCTGCCCTTCACCTTTCCTTTTATTATTATACTAATTAATGTTGTTGTTTTACCAGTTTGTGGCCTTCTCAAATCTATTTGGGAAAGTAAAACTTGAAAAGGAATATAATAAATGTACTGTAGTGATGACAGTGAAAGTATTCTGTAAATATTAACACCACCACCGTCTCTCCACCCTCCATAGCTCTCCACCCTCAGGAAGCTGATTGCCTTTCCTTTTCTGGATGTGGAAAGAAGACTGAGTGATTCACTGCACCGTAGTGAGTCAAAGATGAAACATGCAACTCCAGCCCTATGACGTCTGCTGTCAGCAGGCTGGAGATTGGAATGGGCATGGTCTTCATTATCATCTTGACCTGGTTGATCCTTTTGTAAACCCTGTTGGATGGTAGTTCTTCTCATTTAGTATCTAAAGAAACTGACCTGACAGAAGGCTCAGTTCCTGGCCTGAATGGAAGCAGAACTGAGACATTTTGACTCTTCTGCCTAGAAAGTGGCTACAGACATGCCTTGTACATGTACACTTTGTTTCCTCTCTCTCACTATGTCTGGGTAACTACTTTGGACATCATGCTTAACCTCTCTGAGCCTCAGTTTTTAAATCTGTAAAATGGAGAGAATAACATGCAAAATGCCCAGTGCAGTATCTGGCATGAAATGGATTCACAGTAATGTGACAGTTCTCAGACCTTCCCTACCCTGCCATTGGCAGTGTTCATTGGGAGCTGCTGGGACTCCAAAGGCATGGCTGTCTATGGAGGTAAGGCTGGAATCTGAGCTGTGATCAAAGAATTCACAATTGGTTCATGGGTCTACATGGCCAAAGCTACCATTTCTGTAGTTGCTCTCTAGCTAGAAGAGTCAGAATGCCTGGGTTTTGCTTCAGTTCAGGCCAGGAACTGAGCCCTCTGGCAGGTTAGTTTCTGTATTAGTCTATTTTCATGCTGCTGATAAAGACATACCTGAGACTGGGAAGCAAAACAGGTTTAATGGACTTACAGTTCCATATGGCTGGAGAGGCTTCACGATCATGGTGGAAGGCAAGGTGGAGCAAATCATATCTTACACGGATGGGGGCAGGCAAAGAAAGAGAGCTTGTGCAGGGGAACTCCTCTTTTGAAAGCCATCAGATCTCATGAGACTTATTCACTATCAAGGGAAGAGCACAGAAATCCCCATCCCCATAATTCAATTACCTTCCACTGGGTCCCTCCCAGGACCTTCCACTGGATCCCTCCCACATGGGAATTGTGGGAGTTAAAATTCAAGATGAGATTTGGGTGGGGACACAGCCAAACCATATATTCCACCCCCGCCCCTTCTAAATCTCAGGTCCTCACATTTCAAAACCAATCATGCCTTCCCAACAGTCCCCCAAAATCTTAATTCATTTTAGCATTAACTCAAAAGTCCACAGTCCAAAGTCTCATCTGAGGCAAGGCAGGTCCCTTCCACCTATAAGCCCGTAAAATCAAAAGCAATTTCCAGGCCCACGGTGCAAGCTGTAGGTGGATCTACCATTCTGGGGTCTGGAGGATGGCAACCTTCTTCTCACAGCTCCACTAGGTAGTGCCCCAGTAGGAACTCTGTGTGGGGAATCTGACCCCATATTTTCCTTCTGGAGTGCCCTAGCAGAGGTTATCCATGAGATCCCCACCCCTGCAGCAAACTTCTGCCTGGACATTCAGGTATTTCCATACATCCTCTGAAATTTAAGTGGAGGTTTACAAACCTCAATTCTTGACATCTGTGCACCCACAGGCTCAATATCATGTGTAAGCTGCCAAGGCATGAGGTTTGCATCCTCTGAAGCCATGGCCTAAGCTGTACCTTGGCCCCTATTAGTCATGGCTGGAGTGGCTGGAACGCAGGGCACCAAGTCCCTAGGCTGTACACAGCACAGGGACCCTGGGTCCCCCTCACAAAACCATTTTTTCTTCCTAGGCCTCTGGGCCTGTGATGGGAGAGGCTGATATGAAGATCTCCGACATGCAATGGAGACATTTTCCCCATTGTCTTGGGGATCAAAATTTGGCTCCTTGTTGCTTATGCAAATTTCTACAGTGGTCTTGAATTTCTCCTCAGAAAATGGGATTTTCTTTTCTAACGTATTGTCAGGGTACAAATTTTCCAAACTTTTATGCTCTGCTTCCCTTATAAAACTGAATGCCTTTAACAGCACCCAGTTCACCTCTTGAATGCTTTGCTGCTTACAAATTCCTTCTGCCAGATACTCTAAATCATCTCTCAAGTTTAAAGTTCCACAAATCTCTAGGGGTAAAATGCTGCAAGTTTCCTTGCTAAAACATAACAAAAATCACCTTTGCTCCAGTTCCCAACAAGTTCCTCAACTCCATCTGAGACCACCTCAACCTGCATTTCATTGTCCATATCATTTTCAGCATTTTGGTCAAAGTCATTCAACAAGTCTCTAGGCAGTTCCTATCTTTCCCACATTTTTCTCCTCTTCTTCTGAGCCCTCCAAACTGTTCCAATCTCTTCCTGTTGCTCAGTTCCAAAGTTGCTTCCAATTTTCAGGTATCTTTTCAGCAGCACCCCACCAGTAAACTGGTATCAATTTACTGTATTAGCCCATTTTCATGTTGCTGATAAAGACATACCCGAGACTGGGAAGAAAAAGAGATTTAATGGACTTACAGTTCCACATGGCTGGGGAGACCTCACAATCACGGTGGAAGGCAAGGAGGAGCAAGTCAGGTCTTACATGGATGGTGGCAGGCAAAGAGAGAGAGCTTGTGCAGGGGAATTCCTCTTTTTTAAACCTTCAGATCTTGTGAGACTCATTCACCATCACAGAGCAGCACAAGAAAGACCTGTCCCCATGATACAATTACCTCCCACTGGGTCCCTCACGTGACACGTGGGAATTGTGGGATTTATAATTCAAGATGAGATTTGGGTGGGGACACAGCCAAACCATATCAGTTTCTTTATATGCTAAATGAGAATATGTACTCTTTAACAGGGTTCACAAAAGCATCAACTAACCTGCCACCCCTTTCTACAGAATATAGTGCTCCCCTCCTTGAGTCTCTTACCCATGTTATATTTATTTCATTCATTAAACAGTGATTGCGTCTGATGTGACACACACCAGGCTAGGCTCTAGACATACCTGTCTTCAAGGAACATGACCTTCAGTGGCAGAGATATGTCAACACATAAATAAGTGCAAATTGTGAAGTTCTCAGTGGGGTGCCAGGAAGTGGGCAGCTATTAATATTTCTCTAAGAGGTGACTTCAAGCTGGGAACTGAAGGATGAGAAGGAGCCAACCTTATGGAGTGTGGGGAGTCTGAGGGGTTTCCTGCACAGGAGCCCTGAGGCCCAGAACAGAGCACAGGACTAGTCAAAGAAAGCAAAGAGGTCCAATCAGCTTGGGCGAAGTGGGAGAGGGAAGAGCAGGAGGTCACCCACCCCATGCAGGAGGTCATCTACCAAAGCAAGGTGGTGGGTTTAATTGGTAGTGAAAAAGTGGGAGGGGGCTGGGGAGATGTCACTAGAGGGTTTTAAGTAAAGTCAGGACATGATTTTCATTTTAATAGGACCCTTTTGGAATGGTATTTGTTGAGGGCAGAGTAAGTATCTAACTTTTGTTTACCTCCCCAGACAATGCACGATGGCCAACGGCTAGTGGTCACTCAATAAATATCTAGGAAATGAGGGAACTAATAAAAAGAAAAAAGGATATATAGAAAAATGTGGAAAAATGTTAAGTTACAACACATTATAAATGTGAATGAATAATTGCTATTATTTAAAGATTATTTACATGCCCTTTCAAATCAAATAGAAGCAAACTCGATGAATTTATTGCATGATCCCTTGAAGAGAAAAAGAAAGCTGTAAAGTGACCTGGAAAGGAGTCCAAGCACAATCCAGTCACCATTAGCAACAGTAAAACCCCAGCCTTTGGAGGCTGGAAGGACTATGAGGGTCATTTACCCCACCCTAGAGGCCCAGCACGCACCTCATGGGATCATGCGATTTTTATGAGCACCAGTGCAACCTTTCTTTTTTTGAGACAGAGTCTCACTCTGTCACCCAGGCTGGAGTGCAGTGGTGTGATCTCAGCTCACTGCAAGCTCCGCCTCCGGGGTTCACACCGTTCTCCTGCCTCAGCCTCCCAAGTAGCTGGGACTACTGGCACCCAACACCACACCCAGCTAATTTTTGTACTTTTAGTACAGATGGAGTTTCACCGTGTTAGCCAGGATGGTCTGGATCTCCTGACCTCGTGATCCACCTACCTCGGCCTCCCAAAGTGCTGAGATTACAGGCATGAGCCACCGCACCAGCCAGTGCAACCTTCTGTATGTGCACTCATTCCCACCGGCCTGGAGCCCTCTGTGGAATCACCTGCTGAACCTAAGCAATTAAACTAAAATACTCCTAGTACAAACTATGATTTATTGACCACTTACTAGGAATCACTATACATCAAGCACTTGCACCCAGGACCTTGGGTCTTTGCACCTCATCTGATTTGCACAATAGCCTCAGTGACTGATGGGGACCACAGAATAGGCCTTTGATTCTAGGACTGCTTTTTTGGCAAAGGAGCCAAACTATACAATAACTCAATTTTTATTTTTATAAAAATGAAAATAATCTTAGCAGCTATATTTATTGTACCCCCAACCCAGGTTAGAAATGGTTCTTGACACTTTACGTGGTTTATCTCAAGGCTCGCGCCCACTCCAGGAGTTGGACACCCTTTGTGGGTTTTACAGAAGAGGAAATGGAGGTGCTGAGGTGTAAGTAATGCAGGAGAATTGCAGAAAGAGGAGTGACAGGGGAGCTGTCAGCAAAACCACAGAAACATCCAGGGCAGCCTCTGTTCTTAACCAGGGAACTTGCTGTCACCTGGCTTCCCCTGCCCAGCCCCTGCAATGGGCTCTGAGGCTTTCTGCTTAGACATTCAGTGGTGGGAGCTCATTACCTGCCCCCACCCCCAACAAGGCAGTCCATTCCAATGCCAGGCAGCGATGGGTATATAAAATTACTTCCTCATGTTGACTCACAATGTGTCTCCTCTCACTTCCCTGATGTATTTTTATCCTACTCTGTTCTGCGGCTGCACCTGCATTGTTTTGAAATATCATAACAATCCTCTATGGTCAGCACCATCCACCCCAAGACTGAATTCCGTGAAGAGTACGTGCCTCAGGAAGAACCAGGCAGAAGCAGACTGCAGTCTCCACCCCACCAATCAGAGCAGGTCGACTGTGGGAAATCACTCGACCCCTTAGAGTCCATGTCCTGATCTGTACAATGGGATAATGCCAGTAACAATAACACCTATTTCAGAGCAATGCTGTGAGGCCAAGATGTCATAACGAATATGGAATGCTGAAACAGATTAATACATGCTCCTTCAACTTTCTCATCTTCTTAGCACAGAATGAGCCCACCATATCAAAGTGACAAAAATTATGATTGAAGAAACTTGCAATAAAACTGGCTTAAAGATGGCAAAAACAGAATAAACAATAATTTTAAAAAAAGGAAAAAGAAACTTGATTAAAACTTATTATGTACTAGACTATATACTTACCACTTTTGTGTTTTCTGTTCTAAGTGTACAACTTACAAGGTAGATGCCATCAGCATCATTTCACAAATTAAAACAAAACAAATAAAACTGGGACTCAGAGATGTCAAACAACCTGCTCAAAGTCACACAGCTTTTAAGCAGCGCATTCAAACTCAGGACTCCTGACCCAAATCCAGTCCTCTTTCCACTTCCAGTCTTCTCTTTCCTCCAACATCTGGCCAAGCCGAGGTTATTATCAGTGTCTGCTCAGCCCTGGGATAGGCACAGATCATGCTGAGCATCACAGTGTGGAGGAGCTACACATTCAAGTTTGCAGAGTAAATCCTAAAAAGCCTTAGAGAAGGAACTGCGAGGATGCCAAATCAATCTGAAGGAGGCCTCAGTAGACAAGGAGGCATGGGAAAGACCGGCTGGGGAGACAGATTTTTGAGCGTCTTTTCACAAAATCTAAAAATTACTAACCTTCTACATGTCAAAAGATATTTTTTTGTCAACACACGCAAGAACACCCTGCTAAGAAGCCCAAATGAGCAGATGGATGAGTTCGCAGACTCGCAGATGCTGGAGTTGGAAAAGTCCCTGCTGGCAGTCCCCAAAGGACGGCCCAGAAACCCCACCCTGCCCTAGCCCTTCACCGGGCTGAGTTCAATACCTTTCAGAGAGCCTTCAGGCTTCTGGCCTTGGACTGAATCTTGCTCTCTAGAAACCAGGTTGTTGGAAGGTTTCTTCTTCTTTTTATAATGACACCCCGGTCTCTGCTTCCTGCTTCTACCCCCCTCTCCTCAGCTTCTCTCTGCGTTCCATTTGGCATTGCACAAGCATCTCACCTTCACCCCCACAGGACAGAAGGGATCATCCTTCTGTGATAGGCAGGAATTCAAGGCTACAGAGCTGGGATTCAAACAAGTCAGGAGGACACAATTACACCAAAATCTGTCTGTCTTCAAAGACCATGAGATTTTCACGGTATCACATTGCCGCTAACTAGAGAATCCCCATTTTGTACTCTGGAAATTTACAACCCAGAGATGTCATGTAAATTGGTTTCACATAGGATGGTAAGACCGAAGACAAAATTAGCATACAAAAGCAGAGGCATAAATCTCAATATCATTCCTAATTTGGGCTGCATTTTGGACTGTGCTTCCTGTGGCCAAAGGAAAAAAAAGGAAGAAAAATGAAAAGAAAGAAACAAGAGTAATCACTCAATCAGTATTGTTCTCAAGGAAACATCTACCAGTGCTGCGTCGACACACGTTTCCTGGTACTCCTGCCTGAAAGAGCAGCTTCCTGTGGGCTAGTGAGTCTTAGGCAGTAAGACCAACTTTCAACATTCCCATGACAGTTTCTTTTAATGTAAGCGGAAAGGGACCCTTGAGTCAGACCTTCTGAACACAGTTCAATGGGACTAAAAGTCCGTAAGTAGAACTCTGGGGTGCTCCCATCTAAGTTAGTGATAAGAGCAGGATCCACCTTCTTGCTACTCCAAGTATGGCCTGAAGAGCAGCAGCATCGGCATCCCTGGAGGTGTGGCTAGACATGCACAACTGCAGACCTCCTGCGCTAGGAATGAGAACTTGCATTTTAGTGAGACCAACAGAAGGTTCCTATGCACATTCAGCTTTAAGAAGCACTGCACTAGGGCAGCTGCTCTAATTAGCCCCTCCTTAAGAATTGGGGTGTTCACTAAAAATATAAATTCCAGCCTCCCCAAAACCTAGATCCCTGGTCCTTAACCTTGACTGCACATTAGTATCAGTAGAGGGGCTTTATAAAAAAAAGTGCTGATCCGTCGGGGGCAGTGACTGACGCTTGTAATCCCAGCTACTCGGGAGGCTGAGGCAGGCAGATCACTTGAGGTCAGGAGTTCAAGACCAGCCTGGCCAACATGGTGAAACCCCGTCTGTACTAGAAATACAAAAAAAAAAAAAATCAGCTGGGCGTGGTGGCCTATGCCTGTAAACCCAACTACTCGGGAGGCTGAGGCAGGAGAATTGCTTGAACCCAGAAGGTGGAGCTTGCAGTGAGCCAAGATTGTGCCACTGCACTCCAGCCTGGGTGACAGAGCCAGACTCCACCTAAAAAAAAAAAAAAAATTGCAGATGCTTAGACTCTAACTGCCAGTGATTCTGATTTATTAAATATTTCGTTTGGGGTGTGAGTTAGGCATCAGGATTCTAAAAGTCTCCTAGGTGATTTCACTGTGCAGCATGGTTGAGAAGCCCTGGACCAGAGAATCATCGTTATGTGTAGCTCTGCTAAACACCACATGGTAAGATGTCAGTGGACACTATTGTGGTGAGATTTAGTTTAGGGTCAGTTAGATCTGGGTTCCTACTCCATACGAATTCAATGAGAATCTGTGGACGTGAAGACCAAGATTTTGAATGTTTCTAAAGCTCGGCAGTGGACTCTATTTGCAGGTTGAGGATCACTCGTCAAAGCATATTGCATAGTACCTGGCACATAGTAGGTGACTTATGAATGGTATATATTTTTTCTTACAAGACATGATCACACATAAAATCAACTCATTCACTCAGCTAGCATGCTCCTCATTCATTCTCTGAAGCCCATAGGAATTAACTACCAAGGTTGGAATTCCATCTGAGAAGGGTTGGTGCAGCTTAGTGGGGCTGGAGGTTCTTTCAGTGGCCCTCACATCACAATCCAACCCTAACCGTCAGCCAGGCCTGTTTTCCACTACAACCATGAGTTTCCAGAGTGTCCACAGGAAGTTCACTAGACCTGTGGAAGTTTATTACAGCCTCTTAGACCAGAACAATTATGGAATAACCATCTACACACCAACAATACAACATACTTTGGGGAAATAAGAAATCCCAAGGGCCAACATTCTTGGACTTCAGACACCTGAATTCTAGTGAATTCTCGGGCATTCAGTGGCTGTGGGCCCTCAGAACAGTCACACTCTTTCTCTAGACTTACGGTCCTTGTGACAGTTAATTTTCTGTATAGATTTGGCTGGGCCATGGTGCCCAGATGTGTGGCCAAATGTTATTATAGGTATTTCAGTGAGGGTGTTTATGGGTGAGATTTATATTTAAATCAATGGACTCTGAGTATAGCAGATTTCCCTCCATAATGTGGGTGGGTTTCATCCAATCAGTTGAAGGTTTGAATAGCACAAAAGACTGACCTCCTCTGAGCAAAATAGAATTTCACAGCAGACGGTGTTCAGGTTTGAACTACTATATCCCCTCTTCTCTGAGTCTCCACTTGCCAATCTCCATAACTGCACAAGCCAATTCCTTAAAACAAATATCTCTCTACATATTCACACAACACACACACACACACACACACACACGCACAGAGTGTTGATTCTGTTTCTGTTTCTCTCGAGAACTCTAATAGTATCCTCAACTACAAAATGTGTGTGTATGTGTGTGTGTGTCTGTGTATTATAGGACATTGACTTAGATGAACATTTCCAAAGTGTGATTCATAGAATGATCATAGGGGATTTTTAAAAGAAAAAAAACTGATCATGCATAAGAGAAAGGACCAGAATAAATAAAGTTAAACGAAATTCAATGTAGGACTTTTCAGAGCCCTTAAACCTTTGTTCATGTAAACTGTGTCTCTGAATAGTATCTACAACATAACCTAAACTTACTTGATTTATACAACCCTTTTGTTGTATGAATATTCAAGACTTCTTAAAGTGGGGTTTATAGATCCTCTTCCCCCAAGGAGTGTGTGGATAAAATTCAGGAGTCAATCAAAAAATTTTAGCAGGAAATTGTGTATTTTTGCTGTCCTCTAATTTAAGTACCAATAAACTCCAGTCTATGGGTCAATCCATCCCCACTACCTGCTTTTATAAATAAAATTGTATTGTTTATTTGGAACACAGTCACACCCTTTCACTTATATTTTGTCTGTGACTGTTTCTTGCTGTGATTGCTGAACTGAGTAGGTGTAACAAAGACTAAGTTCCTCAAACATGAAAAGTCAAAAACAATTTACCAACTCGCTATTTACAGTGTGATACTGTGATTTATATTAAGAAATATATACTTTGTGTTTGTCCCTGGTTATTGGTAGAGTTCCTAACACCCTTGTAATGTTATGAATAATAGGGTTTATAGGAGCATCTTTTGCTCTAATCTTTGGTCTTAGACTCCAGTTCCTGACACAGAGATCTCAATCTCTTAGAAGTTCCTGGGTGGTAGAAGTGTCTTTTGTTTTAATGAGGTGACTCTTGGTGAGTTCCTGGATGGGAGCTGATCGCCAAAAAGGAAAAGCCAAGATTAGAGCTCGGAGCTTTTTTCTCTCCCGCCCCCATCCTCTGGGAAGGGGCAGTGGCTGGAGACTGACTTAGGAATTAATTGTGCCAACATGATGAAGCCTCCATAGTAATCCCTGACCTACTAGATTCAGAGAACTTCTGGGTTGGTGAACACATCGATGTGCCAGGAGGATGGTGTAACCCAACTCCATAGGAACAGAAGCTGCCCTTGAGGGCCCTCCAAACTTCACCCTATATACTATGTATGTCTTCACCTACTTGTTTATTTGTATCTTTAAAAATATCCTTTGTAATAAATTGGCACTAGTAAGTGAACTGTTTTCCTGGGTTCTGTGAGTCACTCTAGCAATTATTGAAACAAGTGGGTTGTGGAAATCTCTGATTTGTAGCCAAGTCAGACAGAAGTTGTAGGTAACCTGGTGTCCAAAGTGGGGTGCTGTCTTGTGGTTCGGAACCTTTAACCTGTGGGGATCTGATGCTCTCTCTAGGTAGATACCATCAGAATTGAGTTACACTGCAGGACGGCCAGCTATTGTCAGAGAATTGGTCAGTGTGGGAAACAAACAAACAAAAAACACATCTGGTCACAGACGTATTGAGTGCTAAGAGTATAATAGGAGGAGGCTGGGCGTGGTGGCTCACATCTGTAATCCCAGCACTTTGGGAGGCCGAGGTGGGCAGATTGCCTGAGGTCAGGAGTTCGAGACCAGTCTGGTCAACATAGTGAAACCCTGTCTCTACTAAAATTACAAAAAATTTAGCTGGGTGTGGTGGCGTGCACCTGTAATCCCAGCTACTCAGGAGGCTGAGGCAGGGGAATTGCTTGAACCAGGGAGATGGAGGTTGCAGTGAGCCAAGATTGTGCCACTGCATTCAAGCCCAGGTGACAGAGTGAGACTCCATCTCAAAAAAAAAAAAAAATAGTAGGAGGAAAATCGTTTTCTCCCTAAACATACACTCCCTAAACATACAGAAATCATTTGTTGACCCCTGCTTTAATTAAACTTCATCGTTTCCTTCAGTTATGAATGTAGGGAAACCATAGTAGTATTAATAGTGTCTTTGACTTTGTCACCAAAAGAAATCACAGATATTTTAATACCACATTATAACTGTGGCAGATATTTTGAAATAACGTTTTATACTCTTCACCATGTTGCAATTATGGTAGTCATTAGGTCTGTTGCTGGATTTTGTTATTTAATGTGTTAATAATGCACATATATTACTTTGCATTAAAAAAATTTAAGCTGTATTTCAGCATAATCAGCTTCCTTTGTAATCCTATGAATTATATTTTATGCATTTAAAAACGTTTTTTCTAAGAATTCATAGACCGACTATCAAAAAGGTTTTATTGCACAGTCAATAGACAAGAATGCTGGTCTAAGAGACTGGTTTCCTGAAATCTCTCTTGGGAAATGGTGACTATTTTGAGTATTTCTCCACTTCCCCAAGGCCTGGAGAGAGAGATGAAAGAAGTACTGAATCTGAAATAGGACCTATAACTGGCAATTTCAATTAGGATGGAAGGCAAGCATTGTTCTCATGAAATCAGATTAGGACCATGACCTCATTGTCCCTCACAGAATTCTGGGCAGTCATTGGGAATGCAATTTCACAGTTGAGGAAATGAGCCACCCAGGGTTCTTGATTCTTGGTCATTTGTGGTCAACATGCACTCTGGCCACACCACAACAGAGGCAGTCTTCAAGTTTGGATTTCTCCGTAAGTAAGAGGTATCAGGACCGTTTGCTAATTTTCTCTCTCTACTTTTCAATAACTAGGAGGAAAAGAAATGCATACAAGTCCGGGCAGACATGAGACTCTTCTATCTGAGCCTGGTTTCCACAACTTCAAAGTGCAGATGCTATTATCTGCTCTATTGATGATACACATCAACATATACACATGCACACGCACACATGTATATATGCATACACATGATTGTATATGTATACATATATGCACATATAACATGCATGTAAACACAAACACACATATGATCATATCTGCATATCTATCTGCAGATTTCAACACATACTTACGCACACATATATGCATATATATGCATACATATATGTGTGTGTATATGTGTGTGTGTGTATATATGTATATCCAAACTCTCTCTCTCTCTCTCTCTATGTGTATATATATATATGGTAGTTTTGAGCTTCTCAAGGGAGATCCTGGGTCTGAGAAGCTTTGACAAATTCCATAAGGAATTAGCAATTAGGATACGAGTATTGATGGATAGTCAATTATTTATTCAGCATAATTTACTGAGAACTCAACTTATGACAGACCCTCTTCCAAGTGCTGGCGATAACAGGAGTGAACAAGAAAAACCAAGTCTTGGGTTAATGGAACTTACAGTTTTTTGGAGCGGAAAGACACGTAATGAACAATAAGCAAATACTCAAGATAATTTCAGAGAGAAAAATTCAATAAAGAAGATGTCCCAGGCTGCCATGATTGAAGGGGGTGGGCTACTTTAACTTGGGTGGTTCTATTTGTCCATTCTTGCACTGCTATAAAAAATATCCAAGGTATGGTAACTTATAAGAAAAGAGATTTAATTAGCTGATGGTTCTGCAAGCTGTACAAGCATGGTGCTGGCATCTGCTCAGCTTCTGGGGGGCCTTAGGGAGCTTTCACTCATGGCAGAAATTGAAGCAGCAGGAGCAGGCATCTCACGTGGCAGGAGCGAGAGAGAGAGAGAGAGAGTGGGTGCGGAGATGTGCCTCATTTCACAACAGCCGGATCTCTTGAGAACTCACTCACTATAGTGGGAACAGCAACAAGCCGTGATGGATCTGCCTCCATGACCCAAATACCACCCATCAGATCCCCCCTCCAACAATGGAGATTACATCTTGGCATGAGATTTAGAGGGGACATCCAAACTCTATCAGTGGTCACAGAAGACCTTCTGGTGGAGATGACATTTAAGCTGAGAGATGAGGGACAAAGGAGCCAGCCATGAGAAGATATGCAGAAAGTGTATTCCAGGCAGAGGGAGCAGCTGGTGCAAAAATCAGAAGGTGGATATGAGTTAATCATGTTCAAGGCGAATGTGATTTCATTCCTCTTTTTGTTTGCGATGTAGTTGCATTTGTCATGTAGTTGGCAGAGAATGTGGTAGGAACTGAGCACAGAGAGCTATGCCGGGGCTTGTTCCAGGGTTAAGTGTCACACAGTTTGGAACACGGGAGAAAGAAGTGATGCAATTCCTTTATTTTCTGAAAAAGCTTGGATTCCAGGAAGACCAGAACAAAGCAATCATCAGGGTTATTGTTCAGCATGGGGTGGGAAGAGAAAGCTGAGGGTGAGGAGTTCTCATTTATTAGGCACCACCTGTCTTCAGTGGCAGGCAGATGTGACTTCATTTAATAGTCCACATCAGCCCTGTGGACAAGATATCATTAACTCTCCTGGACAAATTTGGAAACAGAGATTGAGGCTGAGCACCTTGTTTGGCATTATACGACTAATACTATGTGCCCTTCCTTTAGGAAAGCTCTGTCTCCTGAAAATACAGTTAAGTGGGAACTTACAGGCATGCGGTGGCACTCCCCAAAAGGTGCTCTGGCACCTCAAAAGCACCTGCCCTTCCTCTTTTGCTACCTTATTCCAAGAAGGCAGCACTGAACTCCATAGAAAATTATATATACACACAAATACACACACATATATATTATATATATACTCGGAATATATATATACATACACATGGAGTATGTACATATGGAATACATATATACATGGAATATGCATATATATGGAATACGTGTGTGTGTGTGTGTGTGTGTGTATATGAAATGAATATGGACCTGTTTCATTCCATCTCCATCTCCATCCTAGTACAAGTTTCCACATGGACAACTATAACAACCTCTGACCTAGCCCCTCCACATTCACTCAACTCCTGACTGCATGCCCACTGGCACCCCCACACCCCAGCCGCCACCATGTTTACTGCAGCCTGGGAGAACTTTACAAAGTGAGGTTCACGTAGACCTTCAGATGCTCAAAACCCTGCAGTGGCTTTCCACTGCCTATGGGGTGGAGCCCCAGTTCCTGTCAAAGATCAAGGTGCTCCCTGAGCACTTCTCTTACCTCTCCTCTCACTACTCTCACTGATGGTCTTACAACTCTGGAAACTTCAACACGACCTCTCTTCCTTGGGTCTTCACACACATTCTTCCCTCTGTATCAATCACCTTCCTCATATTCTTCATCTGTCTCACTCCAACTCCTCTTTCATGCGGTGGCTTCAATGTACTTGCACCATGATTTTGCTAACCATACTGGCCCATCACATATGCTCCCAAAGCATCCTATACCCAAAGCACCCTGTAAGACTCAACAGGGATCCCTGCTTTATCTGCACCATGAGATTAAGAACTGGTTTTATCTTCCAGGCTCTAGCAGGGTTTCAAAACACTATCTGCCTGAGTGAATTACACTGTGACTTCCTGAATAGTATGGCATGAGATGATCCTCTGAAAGTTTCTCTTCCAGTCTTGTATCCTATTCTCAAGTAGGTTAAAAAGAGCCATGTCTTTCTCCTGAATTTTAACAGGTGAGAAATTTCAGTCCAACCTTCCTTTGCTTGGCTAACGAATCACAGGGGGAGAGTAGGCCACCACATTGTTCCCAGTCCCATCTGTCCCCCTCGTTACGTTTTGGAGGATTGAACACAATTTTGATTTTCGCATACTCTCCAGCACGTCCCAGGTTCCTTCTTTGTCTCTTCTTCCTTCCCTCAGTGCTTATCCCCCCTTGCTCTGCTCCCACCCTCTGCAAACATCTTTTTCTGTTTGCATTTTCCCTCCTGCTCCTCCATGAGAAGGATCCCATTTCTAAGACTCATGCTTTGCCAGGGCTGCTTGGCATAGGGCTGCCTTCTCCCCAAGATGCCTGCCAGACCAGCTTAGGCACCAAGGCAGGTGCCACCAGCCCTCCCTTTTCCTCGGCATCAGTTGTCAAGAGCTCTGCTTCCATGAAGCTTCCAAAATAGAATTGTGCTCTGACCTCCACTTAGCAGGGTTGCCCTCCTGATGGGGAAACCTGCACGTTACATGCCACAAGCCTGGCCCAATGACCACTAGGGTGCTCAGAGGCCACAGGGTCCCAACAAAGTGTTGTGAGAAAAAAACTGGCAGGAGGGAGCCAGGATACGAGAGAGTGAAGGAAGGAGCTCAGTGAGGGAGCCGAGAGAAGCCTGCGCAGAGAGGAGAAAGGAAGATAGTGGCTGGGAGGGAATCACAGATGGGAAACAAAACATACAGAGGGAATGAGGCAGAAAGGATAAGAGGATCTCTCTCTCTCTCTCTCTCTCTCTCTCTCTCTCGTGTGTGTGTGTGTTTGGTAGAAGATATCCATAGAAATTCTTATTGAGTATCTGCTCCATTGCTCCTAAATATCTCATCAGGACTTTCCTGAGCTGTCATTATTATTAGTTCCCATTTTCCAGAGGAGTATATGGAGGCTCAGAGAGGCAAAAAATAAAATAAAATAAAATAAAAACAAAAACATTTATCTTTGGTTCTCCAGCACACAGTCCAGTATCAGGGCATAAAGTAGACTCTGTTCAGACAGTGCTGCATGAAAAAGGAATACATTAATAAACTCAGCATGTATTATTACAAATCCTCTCCTTTTACCATTATATTTTCCTGCATTTCTCTTAACAGGAAACACATTCAAAGGAAAGACCAGCATACTCAAGTGAACAAATGTGATGTATTTGTTTCCGTATGTTCTGCATTTCACTGGCAGAGATTCCAGTGCTGGGTGGAAGGTCCTCTTCCTGTTCTCATTTGCATCATTAGCAATGGAGGTCAGCATGGCCAGCAGACTGCTGCCTCCATGAACATCTTAGTAGATTCCTGATCTCCCTTGTCATCAGTACCCTATGCCAGGTTAGACAATGGGAAAAGGTATCAGTGACACATCATGTGGGATTTGAACATGCTCTGAAAATACGGAGAAGATACACATGTAGAAGATAATTATTTTTGCTGTTACACACTTAGTTCTATGCTGGGCATTTCTGACATCATCTTTTATAAACTGGTTCCTTGTAGCAGTAGGAAAACATGGTCAGAAGGATTACAAGCCTATTAAGATCAGGATTGGAACCTCAATCTTTTTATTTCTATTCATTCAATTCAAACAAATATTTGTCAGGCTTCTACTTTTGTGTCAGATAGACTCTGTGTTTGGCACTAGGTATATAGATGAAACTCCTATCTTTAGAAGTCTAGAGTCAGGTGAGGAACTGTACATCAAACAAGGGCAAACAAAGAAGTACAAGTTGAGTTACAGGCTATGAAGGAAAGAAATGAGATGCTACAAGGAGATCCATTCTGCTGTTGATAATAGGGCTCCAGAGTGTCTTTCTAAGGAAGTGACCCTGGGGCATGAGGAGGCAGATTCCAGATGAAGAGGAGCAAATGGTCATTCCTGGTCCAGTGGCCAGGGGTAAATATATCTTGTGTTGTAAGTTATACCTCAGAAAGAAGAAACTCAAGAAAACACCAGATTAATTTTGATTCAATAAAGACCATTTGTTAAAACCCACTTTGTGTCAGTATCTCTCTCAGGTAACATAGCTAGGAAGTGCCAAGGTGTTATTTAAATTAAGATCTGTTTGTGAAACTCTATAGATACTTTTTTACCTACTCTTTGGACATGAGTGTCCCATGGAGAGGAGGAAAGGGGAGCAATTGTCAGCCTGCAATTACTTGCATTACCAGTCCAAAACAAGTCTGAAACATAGCAGCCTGCATATGGAGAATTTTCTAGAGAGATTTTATAAATATCTTTCCAAGGAAAAGAAGTTCAGGTCATATTTACTAGCCTTAGGATTAGACACTTAAAATTAGACACCTAGGGTGGTTTAGATTTTTCCTCACCAAAACTCATGTCAAAATTTAATTGCCAATGTGACAATGTCAGGAGCTGGTGCATTTAAGGGATGATTAGGTCATTAACATGGATGAATGTCTTTCTCATAAGACTAAATTAGTTCTGGCAGGAATGAATTAATTCCCATGAGGGTGAGCATGCCTCTCCTATTTTGCTCTCTTTGCATGTACTTGCTTGCTCTTCAACTTTTCTGCCATGCTATTAAGTAGCATGAGTGCTTCACCAGATGCAGCTCCCTCATCTTAGACTTCCCAGCCTCTAGGACTGTGAGTCAAAATAAACCTCATTTCTGTATAAATTATTCAGTCATAGGTATTTTTTTGGTAGCAACATAAAATGTACTGAGGCAGAAAATTGGTACTGATGAATGGGATGACACCTGAAGATATGGAAGTGGCTTTGGAACTGGGTAATGGGTCAGGGCTGAACAAATTTGGAAATAGCAGGCTGGAAAAAAGCCTGTATTGCCATGAATGGAGTATTAAGGGTGATTCTGGTGACAGCTCAGAAGATAAGAAGATTACAGAAAGTCTGGATCTTTTTAGAGGTTGGTTAAGTGGTCATGACTAGAAAGCTGATAGAAATATGGAGAGTAAAGGCCATTTTTATGAGATATCAGATGGAAAATGAGGAATATCTTACTGGGAACTTGTTGTATAGCCACAAAGGACTTGGATGCACTGTGTCCATGCCCTAGGGATTTGTAGAAGCCCAAACTTAGGAGCAATGGAATAGCATATCTGGCAGAAGAACTTTTTAATAGCAAAGTGCTCAGGCTGATTGATGTATGGTTACTTGTAACTGTTTACAGTGAGCTGCTAGAAAACAGAGAAGCAGAGTGAAAAGATTTGAAAAATCCACAGCCTGGCCACGTGGTAGAGAATGAAGAGCATCTTCAGAAGGAAATCCAGGGTGTGGCCCAGAGACTGTTTACCAAGAAGATTAATATGGTTAGAAGGGAGCTAGGTAATACTTGTCAAAACTATGGGAGAAAGACACCAAGGCATTTCAGAGATCAACGTTATTCCTCCCATCATATACCCAGAAGCCTAAGAGGGAAGAATGGTTTTCTGGGATTGACCCAGGGTGTCCCCAGCTGGCTCACTGCCCAGGCTACCTAGGGACTCTGCCCCTCAAATTCCAGCACAGTGCCCCTTGGCCATTCCAGTCATAGTTCCAGTGGCCCCAGGTGTGGCTCTTCCTATCCTGCTGGAATGCAGATTGCAGACCTTGGTGGTGCCCATGTGGTGCTAATTCTGCAGGTGTGCAGAATGTAAGAGTTATGGAAGCATGGCTTTCTCTACCTAGATTTCAAGGGATGTTACAGAAAGCCTGTGAACCCAGGCAAAAATTTGCTTCATGGGTGGAGTCATAAAGAGCCTCCACTGGTTACACTCAATGGAAATGTAAGGTTGGGGCCACTGTCAGAGCCCCAGAATACAGCCACGAGCAGCCTGTAACACCTGCCTAAGAAAGCCACAGACACCAGGATATAACTCTACCCAGAGAGAGCAGCCACATGGACTGCACCCAGCAAAGCTGTAGGGGAGGAGTCACCTGAGGCCTTGGGAGCCCAGTCCCATTCCAGTGTGCTCAGGAGGCAACACATAGAGTGAAAGATTATTTGAGGCCTTTAAGATTTAACGTCCTCCCCTCTGTGTTTCAGACTTGCTTTGGGCTGGTAACTCATTTCTTCCTCCCTATCTGTTCCTTTGGAGGGAGAATGTTTGCCGTATGCCTGTTCTGTCATTGTATTTTAGAAGTAGACAACTTGTTTTTAATTTTACAGGCTCACAGGAAGCTGTGAAGGCACTTGCCTTGAGTCGACGAGACTTTGGACTTTAGACTTTTGAGTTGGTGCTAGAATGAGTTAAGACTTTTGAGGCTGCTGGGATAGATGACTTTTGCATGGGAGAAGGACATGAATTTTAGGGGTCCAAGGGAGGACTGCTATGGTTTAGATGTAATTTGTCACTGTCGAAACTTACACTGAAATTTAATTGCCACTGTGGCAACATTGGGAGGTAGTTCTTTTAAGAGGTGATTAGGTCATTAAGATGGATTAATGTCTTTTTCATAAGACTGGATTAGTTTTCACAGGAATGGATTAGTGAGAGCGGGTTGTTATAAGGAGAGGTTACCTCTCCCATTTTGCTCCCTTTACATTAGCTTGCTCATCCTTCCACTTTTCCACCAACTGATGAAGCAGCACTAGGCCCTTGTCAGATATAGTTGCCCAATCTTGAACTTGCCAGCCTCCAGAATTACAAGCCAAAATAAACCTCTTTTCTTTGTAAATTATCCAGTCTCAGGTACTCTGTTATAGAAGCATAAGACTAACTAAGGCAGATGTTTTGATTAAAAAATACTTTAGATACAGTAACCTGATCTTTCTCCTCTAATTTGGTAATGGAAACATTGCACCATATTATTAAAGATTTTATATAATTGTTTTACATTGCCATGTAGCAGTTCAAAGACTGGCTGAAAGTGATCACATACCCAAATGAGATGACTTCAAGGGGCAGTGTAATTTAAATGTAGGAATATAAAAGGGTTGGGTATAAAACCAGAGAGAGTGATTAAAACTGAAGCCAAGCTGAATATGAGGCCCAACTAAAGACATTCAAGCTCAATTTCTTTTAAATTTGACAATCCAGAAATTTTACTCATAGGTATGGACTCTCCAAATTGAAAACAGGTATTTAAACAAACCTAGTACACAAATATTCACAAAAGCACTATTGGCAATAGCCAAAAGTTGAAAACAACCCAAATATCCGTGAGTGGATGAATTGATATACAAAATGTTGTCTCTCCAGGTAATGGAATATTACTCAGTTATTACAAGGAATGCACTACTGATATTTTATTCCTTGCTACAATGTGGATGAACCTTGAAATCATTATGCTAAGTGACAAGCAAGACATAAAATATGTCTGGTTCATATGTGTGATTTTATCTATATGAAATATCCAGAATAGATAGACAGAAAGTTGATTAGGGATTACCAGGGACTTGGGAAAAATGAGATGGGCAATAACTGCTTAATAGGTACAGGGCTTCTATTTGGGGTGTCAGAAATATTTTGGAACTAGACAGAGGTGATGGTTGCACAACATTATGCATGTAGTGCCACCGAAATGTAAACTTTAAAATGGTTAATTTTATGTTGTTAAAAAAACTCACTTTAAAAAAATTGACAAAGTCATATTTCTGGCTTTGGTCCTGGGCTGCCACCTTGTGAGCTCTAGAAACCATGATTTTGTTCACTATTTCCTTCTTCTTGTACACATAAGTTACTTTTTGCTTTCCACATTATAAACATGGCTGCAATGAACATCTTTATGCATGGCATCTTTCCATATTTTGTGTTATTCCTTTAGGATAGATTCTTGAAGGCAGCATTCTCAGTGTAAAATACACGGATATGTTTATGGTTTTTAATACATATTGTAAAGTCATTCCCTAATAAAATTGGATTAACTTAGCCTCTCACAAACACTACATGAGAGGTCTTAATCACTTCATTCTCATCAGCATTCCTATGTTACTCTTTATAAATTGCTTGTATGGTATAGGACACTATGAGGCATCTCATAATTTTGCCTTTGATGATGCAAAAGTCATTTCTCAATATTGGCTTCCCTTAGGAACTTCTCCCTTATAAACATGAGATGCTCTGCTGCTTTTGGACTACCTGTTCTTCACTACATAAGTCACCCTTATCACATTTGCCCATGCTATGCCAGCTGTTTAAAATGCCCCTCCTTCCCCTCCTCTGAGCTACAAATTCATCAAGGCTGATACTGTCATATTTCCCTATAGCTTTCTGACTCTCTGGTATTGTATTGTTGCCACATCTCTACTCCCAAAGCCCTTTGTCTCTACCTCTTTCATAGGGCAGCGCATCGTATGGGTGTTTTTTTTTTTTTCTTTCTTTCTTACGTGTCTGTTTTGTTCTCTGGATTTTGAGATCCTTCAATACAGAACTAATATTTACAAAACTAAAAGCTGAACTGGCCCTACTAGCATTGTCCCTGACCCACTCTTCCACTGGACTCATCTGTCTACCGATGTGTCCAGGACATCTCAACAGCATGGCAACATGGTCTGAATACTCAAGAGCCATTCATAGTGCGGGAAGAGTGGTATTATTTATACTATCAGATGGCAAGGCCTTGTCAATGCAACATGATTACACTACTTGTGATACAAGTGAAAAGGTAGGAGTTCCAAGTGGCAGAACTATGGTCGGTGTTCAAGAAATTGAAGTGGATTTCAAAGTGATTCTGCAAGCAAAACTGTAAACTGAGCTGCAAAGACATTGAATATAAGAGGCAGGTTAAAAAATGCATCACTAAGATATGTTCTCAATTCAAGGTTATGTGGAAAGTACATAGCTGGGTCCTCATTCAACAAGAATACCCCTCAAAAAGGCTGGAGGGATAGAAAGAAGCTTTGAGCATCATTTTATGGCATGCCAATTTAAAATGCATAGATTTTAATGGTTAGCACTTCTCATATATCATTTATATGATCAATAATTTCAGTATGAAGTTTCCTATGGCTGCTGTAACAAATTACCCAAAGTTGGTGACCTAAAATCAGTATCCTTGTGCTGAAAAGAGTTGCCAGCAGAGTCAGCTCCCTATGGAAGCTCTAGGGGAGAATCCTTCCTTGTCTCTTCCAGCTTCTGGTAGCTGCTGGCATTCTTTGGTTTGTGGTTGTATCATTCCAATCTCTGCATGGTTTTCTCATTGCCTTTTTCTCCTCTGTGTGTCAAATTCCTCAATGTCTCTCACCTACAAGGATACGTATGATTATATTCAGAGCCCACCAGGATAATCTGAGATAATCCTCCCATCTTAAGATCCTTAACTAGGGTAACATTCATAGGTTCCATGGGTAAAGAGATGGATTTTTTGTGGGGGGGAGGGGAAAGGAGGGGATTATTCATTCTATTACAAATATATAAATGAAAATATTCTGTTTGCTGTAAAGCTCCAAGGTAAGTAATGCATTTATGTTGTTTTTCTGTCTCTTTTTTATATTACAGACTTCCCAAAGGCCAGAATGTGACCTTCTGAGTCTCTTATCCAATCTGTGACTGCATCCTTGGCAGCAAGAAGAAAAAAATCCCAACATCCCCAAATAGAGCTAAGTCCCAGCGACACAATTCTACTCGCGGTCTCTTTTGTAGACTCTTCCCTACATTTTCAGAAGGAGCTTCAATCTCCATATCTGTAGAAAAATGGTTTTGGGTACAGCAGACTTTAATTCATTCAGCTGATATCCACTAATGTAGAGGCCAAGACAAAAGCTCATCCATGAAAATTATCTCATGTCCTTTCATATCAAATCTGAAATCCTAATAAAGAGCACAACATTCACAATAAATACTTCTGACATGGAAAGCCTGCCCACTACTTTGATTAGTCACTAAAAGAGTTAAATTAATATCTCATATCTAGCATTCCTTGAGGTCTAGCCAAAGACTAAAATCTAGTAGACAATGGAGGAGATGCAAGAATGGTTGGTGAGGGAGCTGTACTAATCCTGACACAAAATTATGTTGGCTTGAACTAAGGGATGGCATTGGATGTAGAGAAGTAAAGACATCAGGAAATATTTGAAGATAAACACAAGAGGGCTTGGCAGATGTGGAGGGTGAGAAATAGGTTTCGTGGATGTTTTAAGTTTCTGGTAGGAAAGGATGGAAGTGCCACCGCGCTGAGTTAGAAAACACTGGAACAGGATGAGATTTTTGAGGAAAGATGAAGTTACCTAAATAGCAGTAACAATAAGGCAAGTGGATATTCAGGCAGGGAGCAGACACTACTGTGAGAAATCAGTACCTGGAAGAATATTGGAGTCCTGCAGATGGATGAGATTTCCTAGGCACAGTGTTCTGTCTGGAAGGGACAGGCACCTCTCAGATGATAGGGAACCAACAGAGAGGAAGAAAACCAGGAGATACAGTGCCGTGGAAGTTAAAAGAAGAAGAGATTTCAAGAAGTGCTGAATACTGTTGAGGTATCAAATACAATTGCAACTGGAAACTGTCCACTGGATTTAATGCCATGAATTGAGGATCTCAGAAAAAATCATTTTGGTAAAATAAGCCAGACTAGGGTGGGAGGAAAGGGAGATAGCAAATTGAGACAATAGTTTTGGGGATTCACAGAATCCAGTAATGCAGATAAAGCACTCAGCACAGTGTTAACATCT
The DNA here is from genome assembly GCF_043159975.1 of Macaca nemestrina. Taxonomy (NCBI): domain Eukaryota; kingdom Metazoa; phylum Chordata; class Mammalia; order Primates; family Cercopithecidae; genus Macaca; species Macaca nemestrina. Next base: position 13,022,813 of record NC_092132.1, on the reverse strand, counting down.
AGTAGCTGAACAATAAATGTTAATTTTCTTGCCTTCCTCATCTTGAACACCAATTGACTTTCTCTTTTGGATACTGACAGAGATGAACGCAAATGTTTCTTTTCATGACTTTGCAAAAGTACCAACAAAAGTGATTTTCTATCACCAAGATATAGCCTGCTGATGTGAAATATACCCAAGGCTGCCTATTATTGTTTTTATTCTCCAGGACATTGTCAATGGCAAATAATGTAAATCTATATTATCATGAAGACAATTTATTAATTGTATATCTAAAAGTGCATTAATTTTTATGCATCTGCTAGAGTTTTTGGACATATTTCTGAACCACATGCAACCACACTTAGCTCAGACAATTATATCCCCAATGTTTATCCATTATTGTACCCAAGATTCATGTTATCTGTTTTACTTATTATAAAATCCGTATGAGATTTCACTTAGGAAAAATCAGGGCTTTTACTATTCACACATAACCAGATGCAGAGAAGCTTTTGAGACCCCAGAGCCAAGGCCCCCAAATTGTTGGGGTGATCCACTCATTTATGCCATCTATAACTGCATATTAGGAACCAGATGAGACCATTATGGGACAAAATAACTTTAAAAACAGCAACATTAAGCCTTAGAATATAAAATGTAAAAAGATTACTTGGCCTCCATAAGTTGCAGACAAAAGAAGAGAAATAACAAAGGAAATATCCTGCAGACTGACAGAGAGCAGGAGCTCTCCATAAACAGATTTTTAATAACTTCCATCTCCTAAACAGCCTACCCCACCCTTGTCCTATCTGAATGCCAGAAATTGTTCATTGCCCACACATTTAAGAGTTTTAATCTCTTTTTCACATATTGAGTTATAATTCCCAAATGACAGGCTTCACTGACCTGTTACTACTTGAAGTGATACATGCTGAAATAATCAAATACATAAAAGGCAGAAAAAGCTTGAGTCTCACTGGCATGAAGAGCTCTTTGCAGATGGCTGGACCTCAAGTGTCTTGATTTCCCCACTCTCTATAGTAGGATATTAATAATTGATAACAGTGGTTGAATGCTTACCTATGCATCAAAAAGTATTACTGAGATTTCTATGCACCATCTATGTAATTCTCATCCAATCTTAGGAGTAAGAGGTAAGTATTATTCATCCCCATTGTGCAAATGAGGAAAAAGAGGTTCAGAGAGACCAAATCACATGGTAATAATTTGAAGAGCTAGAATCCAAACCCATGGAATCTGACCACAGAGATTAAGCTATTGACCACATTACAAATGTTTGTGGGTGGATACACGGAAGGAAGGAGCTAATAAGTAGAGATATGGTTGAATAAATGCATGGATGGAGAGACAGCAGGATGGACTAACAGAGGAATGAATGAGTGGATGGAGAGTTGGACACATGGATATTCATCTGTCTTAGGTGCAGTAAAAAACAAACTGCCAAGGGCACTAGTGTGGTATTATGATATATACTTGATTTTCATCCATGGTTCCTGGCTCCTAACTCCCACAGTCCTTCTTATAATATTGGGGCACTTTAGGCCTCAGGAAACAGAATCTCCCTCTGACCTTCTTCATGTCCTTCTTTCACCTGCCCAGTGCCAGGCTCTAATCTGATTATGGATCAAAATACCCTAATCCAGAGAGAGTCCTGCCCCATACCCTAGAGGAAGGAATGCTACACAGAGAGACCAAGAAAAGTTTGAACAGACAAGTCTTGCTGGTGTAGATTATGTGCTTTTTGTCCAATCACATTTCCACAGGGTTGTCAATCATGCCTATGTAATGAAGCCTCCATAGAAAATGCAAGAGAACTGTGTTCGGGGAGCTTGCAGACATCTGATCATGTGAAGATTTCTGGAGGGTGGTGGTAAATCCAGGGAGGACATGGAAGCTCCACACCCCTTCCCCTAGACCTGACCTTATGCATCTCTTCATCTGCATCCTTTGTAATATCCTTTATAATAAACTGTAAATGTGTTTCCCAGAGTTCTGTGAGCTATTCTACTAAATTAATCAAACTCAAAGAGGGGGTCATGGGAACCCCAACTGGCAACTACTTGTTCAGAAGTTCTAGATGTCTGAACTTGAGACTAGTGTCTGACAGGAGGCAGTTTGAGTACTGAGCCCCCAAACTATGGGACCTGACACTATCTCCAGGTAGATGGTGTCAGAATTGATTTGGGGGACACTCAGATGGTGTCTGCTACCTGGTATACAGGGAAAAATCCCCATACCTTTGGTCTCAGATGTCTTCTTCTGTGTTAGTGATTGTTGTGCTGTCAGAGCAGAGGAAAAACACTGTTTCAGAGAGAGTTTTACCCTACACGACTAGCAATGATGATTGAAAGCTGACTCTTGTTCTTTAATCCAGTTTCACGTGAGAATGAGTCATCTGTCCCTGCATGCTATGCTTCTTATTATGTGGTGCTGTCAGACTGTAGGGGAGGCAGGTCTTCAGACTGAGATGCAGAGGATGAGAGGGAAGGCATTGGGTGGGGAGGCATGTCATATCTCTTCGGGCCTTGATTATTGAAGAGTCAGGCATAACATGTGAGATGGTGTCCAGAAACTGGGTGATAAGTTGTTATCTGGAGGTGGCAGCAAGCAAATCACACAGGCAAGGGTCTTGCTCGTGTATCTTGGGATTGAACCAGGGAGTCCTGAAAAGGACTAGAACTCTCCTCCATCAACCACGTTACTGAAATTAGATTCCTCATAGGCTCTGAGATTACGCCTCTAATGTTCTCTCTCGGGGTTCACTAAGGTTTTCTTTTTGAGATGGAGTCTTGCTCTGTCACTCAGGCTGGAGTGCAGTGGTGCAATCTCGGCTCACTGTGAACTCCGCCTCCCGGGTTCACACCATTCTCCTGCCTCAGCCTCCCAAGTAGCTGGGACTACAGACGCCCGTCAACATGCCCGGCTAATTTTTTTTTTGTATTTTTAGTAGAGACGGGGTTTCACTGTGTTAGCCAGGATGGTCTCAATCTCCTGACCTCGTGATTCACCCGCCTAAGCCTCCCAAAGTGCTGGGATTACAGGCGTGAGTCACCGCACTCAGCCCACTAAGATATTTTTGAAAGACAGTGTTTACCCTAGTGATGTTGGAATGAATCAGAGGCAGGGAACTTGGGGCGCTGCAGACATTGTTATGAGGAGCAGGACTTCCCCTGGGACCACCTTAAGGAGAAAAGGAGAATCAAAGAGAGAAAGAAAATCAAAGAGAGAAAGGCTAGAGTAAGGAAGAACAGAATCAAGCCTTCTTGGTCCTATAGGTCCTCTTCAGTGGGAAATTCTCGTTCTGGGGCTGAACTTGGGAGATTTTGAGATTTACTTTCTTCACCCAGGGACATATCTTTCACAAGTTCTTGTGGAATGTTTGGTGAGATACTCTGTATTTTGTAAGCTGCAGATGTGTAGACTTAAGGCTGACCACATTGCATCAAGCTGGTCACACTGGCAGCTGCTCACCCACAGTGATGCCCATCCCTCAATCTATAGGAGGATAGATCAGATCAACTGCTAGCAAAAAGAATACCTATCATGTTGAGCAACTATTCTGGGCACTTGGCATATGCAGAACATTGAAACTGGATCCTTCCCTTACACCTCACACAAAAATTAACTCAAGATAGATTAAAGACTTAAATGTAAAACCCAAAACTATAAAAACCCTAGAAGAAAATCTAGGAAATGCCATTCAGGACATAGGCACAGGCAAAGATTTCATGATAAAAACATCAAAAGTAATTGCAGCAAAACCAAAAATTGACAAATGGGATCTAACTAAACTAAAGAGCTTCTGCACAGCAAAAGAAACTATCATCAGAGTGAACAGACAACCTACTGAATAGGAGACAATTTTTGCAATCTGTCCATCTGACAAAGGTCTAATATACAGAATCTACAAGGAACTTAAATAAATTTACAAGAAAATAAAACAACCCCATTAAAAAGTGGGCAAAGGACATAAACAGACACTTCTCAAAAAAGGATATTTATGTGGCCAAGAAACATGAAAAAAAGCTCACCATCACTGACCATTAGAGAAATGCAAATCAAACCACAATGAGATACCATATCACACCAGTCAGAATGGTGATGATTAAAAAGTCAAGAAAGCTGGCGAGGTTGTGGAGAAATGGAAATGCTTTTACACTTTTGGTGGGAATGTTAATTAGTTCAATCACTGTGGAAGACAGTGTGGCAATTCCTCAAAGACCTAGAATCAGAAATACCATTTGATCCAATCCCATTACTGGGCATATACCCAAATGAATATAAATAATTCTATTATAAAGATACATGGATGTGCGTGTTCATTGCAGCACTATTCACAGCAGCAAAGATGTGAAATAAACCCAAATGCCCAGCAATGATAGACTGGATAAAGAAAATGTGTATACACCATGGAATACGATGCAGCCATAAAAAGGAACTAGACCATGTCCTTTGCAGGGACATGGATGGAGCTGGAAGCCATTATCCTTAGTAAACTAATGCAGGAATAGAAAACCAATCACTGCACGTTCTCACTTACAAGTGGGAGCTGAACAGTGAGAACACACGGACACAGGGAGGGGAACAACACACACTGGGGCCTATTGTTGGGGGTGGGAAGGGAGAGCATCAGGATAAATAGTTAACGCCATGATGGGTTGATAGATACAGCAAACCACCATGGCACACATGTAGCTATGTAACAAACCTACATGTTGTGCACATGAATCCCAGAACATGAAATTAAATAAAATTTAAAAAAATAAAGTTATTGGGTACTTGGATTGTGGCTAGTCATCTGAGGAAATCAATTTTAAATTTTATTTGCCTACTTTAATTTGTTCCAATTTGAATGCCACATGTGGCTATGGCCACTGGGTACCATATTGGGCGGTGCAGCACAGAATACTTCCATCATCACAGAAAATTCTCTCGGATAGTGCTGCCTTAGGGCGGCTTTTCAAGGAGGTCCTGTAAACCCTGTTTTGACTGAAGAAGAAACTAAAGCTGAGATGTCAAATCATTTGCCCAGCATGACCAAAAAAAAGTGTGGGTGGCAAAGCCAGGATTTGAACTTTGGTCTTTCTGACTCCAAAGTCTCTTTTTATTTCATGACCTATTCCATCTACAACTCTGATTTCACGGACAGTGTGCTAATCAATAATTTGCCTTGTTCAAGAAGGTTTAATGTGGCTTTTCCTAGAGCCTTTCCCACTACAGCACAAATAAAAACCAACCCTATGTCATAAATGTACTCTAAATTATTTTAAATGTATATATAAATATGAGTGAATCAGTAATGATGGTACAGTTTACACTACAATAAGACGTAACGCTCTCTGTGGCTGAATGTGATGAAAGGTCATTTCTGCCTCGCTCACATGACCAGTCCACTGTGAATCTGGGCAGGGCTCTGCTGGAGGAGGCCACATCAACTCTCCTTTTGCAGCTACCCAGATTCCCCAGCTCTTAAAGCTGCTAACCAGAACTCATGTATCAGTTCCATTCCCATTCATTAGCCAAAGGTCACAGTGCACCTTAAAGGGGAGGAAATAAGTGGTGAAAGCACTGATGACTTCTACAAGAAACTCATTGTCTTGGCACGTGTCACTTTCTTTTAAAAGTGTGTTCTAAATTACATGAAATCTTTCTTTGGTTGTTCAGATTCTGAAATCACAAATATTGATGCTTTTGTTCCCTTAAGAGGCTTTGTCGGGCACCCAGACTGCAGAATGTTCTGGCCTTTGTGTTAGAGAAGAGGAGGATGAAACAGTGTGTTTCCTGTCTATAGGGGGTTGCTGGCTAGTAGGGGACACATGAAGAAATCAACCATCCCAGTTTGTCTCAGAAACAAACAAAAAAAATTACTCACTTTTAATTTAATTAAAATTATTTTCAAGTGGAAATACATTCATATGACACAGAGTTTAACAGGGTCTAGAGCAGTCTGTCTCTTATTCTGCTATTTAGATAACTGTTCACATTCCCATAGGCAACCACGATTTGTAGTTTCTTACATATTCTTCCAGACATACTTTAAGCAGATACAAGAAAATATGCACATTTTCCCCCAAAAATTTTCTCACACTAATGCTACTGGATTACACACTCTCCTACATTTGGCTTTCTTCACTTAAAAACCTAATGTGGAGGTGTTTTCAGAGCATTTGTATTCATATGGAAGCTGGATCTTTCAGCAATTCTGACAAACACCCAGGGTTGAGACGCAAGGGGGATGTTTGCTATTTTATCTGTGTATCCCCTGTGCGTGGCAACATTAGTGGCAAATTCTCAAGGACCGGACCAAGGGAACAAATGAATAAATGAATAAAGTGAGAGAAGGGAAAATGAATCTCAAAAGGCGATAAGAATGGAAAAGGGGGAAGGAAGGACCCGATTAATATTTAATCCTTTGGAGGCATCTTGCTCCAAATTAAATGAAATGCCCTGGTTTTGGAAAATATCACACAATTAGGGAGGTGCCAGTCTGCTTCAGCCTGTAGATCCCATTGCCTCTTCCATAATCAGATACACAACTTTTCTGAGGTCTCAACCAAGCGGTATTTTCCTGCTCTTCTGAAAAATGAAGCAATTTAAATTCTGTTTATAAGGTCACAGACTTGCGCTCAATGCCAGGCAAGGATAGAAATGGTTTCCTGCTGGCAGAAAACACGTTGGCTTCTAAAGAGGCCATGTGCTTGTCTTCTCTGCTGTTTTAGAACTCCCTGGACATCCTTCTATTTCAGCACCTCTGGTGGGGGATTGACAGTATCTATTTATGTGTCTGATTCCCTGACTAGAGGAAGTCCCTGACTGAGGACAAGGATTAAGTCTCATTCATCTTTGTCTCCAATAACATGCCTGCAACACAGCTAACACAGTCAATAAACTGAGGCCTACTGCAATGACAGGTAAATTGAAAGAATGTGTCTATTAAGGGAAAGAAAGGACAAGACAAGATAAGAATGGACCATGGATCATTCTGTCATGGGAGGTGACACCATTTTTTTTTGCATTTTCTCTCCTGCCAGGGAAAGCCCTTTGCTGCTATTTCACGTGCAGAATGTTGGACGTGTTGGCTTCCCATATGACAGGAGTGCCCTGCACAGAGACAAGAATACATGAACTTGTTTCACGGTTTCTATTTTTGTTTCTGGTAGGAAGGGCTATTTCTGTTTCAACTCTGAGGGGCTGCTGAAGAAAGGTACATTGCAGTTCTCGTTGGCTGTCAGAATGTAGCACATTTTAAAAACCAGAACCTACTGAGAGGTGCCCCAAAAGCCTTTCAGGGGTTTAAGATGGCAGCGGGAAGTCCAGAACTCTGGGACACATCAGTGTGTGGCACCAGGACTCTGTACAAGTAGCATCAGAGGCAAGGTGGGTCTCATGCCTCAGCAGGTGGGAATAGCTATGTTTTCCAAAACTACCTGAGCAAGTTAGCCCCACCCAACATGCACTAAAATAGAACCTTTGGGTTTTAACTCAATAAACGATGTTTTAAATTGTATCTCAGGTTCTGGCCACATAAAGGGACTCCACCTGCCCAACTCTGGCAGGTTAATTCTTCTCCATGACCCCTTGTGGGCTCATCTGTAGAGGATCAGTACTACCGATCACAGGGCATGATGTGCGAATTAGGGAAGATGATGAATGAGCAGTTTGTCATGCAGAAAGCAATTATGAGGGTTCACTAGCATCAAGATGCTGATAATTATTATTATTAACTTGATGCCATAACAAGGGATTAAGCCAGCCAATGAAGAAAGAGAACATCATCAGTTTAGTCATTTTCCAGGTACCTTCTGCTGGCTAGTTTCCACCGAATCCCAAGCCCATCACCCAATCTTTAAGCATACCCCACCATTCATCATTCTTCGCTTGCCGTAGGCCTTTTATTTTCTGTTCTGTGGCAGGTAAACACAGATTTCCTTCTCAAGAACCAGCGAATGTGCTCTATTTCTGATGCATAACTTCTCCACACTTTCAGATTCTCCACACCTCACTCCGGCTCACCCATTCAACTGTACACCCATCTCATCATATTCCACTCCTATCAGATCAGCACCCGCCTGTTGCTATGAAATGAACCGTGCCCACCGTGCCCACCCTCCCTGCCTGTCATACCTTCTTTGCTATTTACCTAGACATCCACCTGGTCAACAAGGTTCCACTCAATCCCATTTCCTCATGGAGTCTTTCCTGATTGTTGCAGTCCTTACCGTGCACTTTACTCTGAAATCGTAAAAAAATAACAAGTTCATAATTAAACAACTAATTAAAGAAGTATTTACTGACCACCTACTAAGTGACAACAAGGGTGAACTGAGAATGATGGTGACTAAACAGGAATACTGAACCAAGGTCTTGCTGGGTGATCAATGGGATCAGGAAGGTAAGGAAGATGAAGGAACCTAAGATGATCCCCCAGTTTCTCGCCTGAGAACTGGGTGGGGTGCTGCCACTCACTGAGATGGGGATATAGAAATGGGATCAGACTGGTGGGACGGGGATGTGAGGTGGCTGCAAGTGGGACACACTGAGTCTGAGACTGCTGTGATGCACTCAGGGAGAGGTGTCCAACAGAAAGTTGGCTCTGCGAATTTTGTAGTCCTGAAACTCAAGAGCTCTCTGTCTAATGAAGGAAGCCCACAAATAAGCCCAGAAATTATAATTGCAAGTAGTAAATACTACACACAAAGTGGAAACAACCGAAAGAGCCCAAAGGAAGGACAAATCCCTGGGGCTATTGGGAAGCTTCTAAAGGAGGTGGCACTTGAGTGGGGCTGGAAGACTGGTCCAGGTTTAACATGTGAATGGGGTAGAAAGGACGTGCCCAGATGAAGCAGCGGCATGTGCAAATGTACCGAGTGGGGATGAGGATGGGCTAGTCCAGAAGTGGCAAGTGGGTCACAGTGTGAAGAGTAGAGGACGTGAAGGAATTCATGGCAATAAAGCTGGAGCAGATGAAAGATCTGCCAGTAATGACCTCTGGACCACATCTAACCCATAGATATGCTTTACTTGATCTTCAAAGTAGTTTAAGATACTAGATATTTTACACCAAATCCAGATTTCCCTCTTCTATTGAAAGAAAAAGGAGGGCCAGAGCTTTCATTTTCATGGTGACAACGGTCAGGCAGAGCAGTAGCTGCTGCCATTGAACAGTCAGGTCTTTCTTATTGGCCACAACTCTCAAAACAGCACTTTACTCTTGATATTATCCACCTCGCCCCCATTGGCATTAGAAGTTTGAGCCATTACTAGAAGTGGAAGACAATGCCAAGGAGTCTGGACTTATTTCCAAGGGCAACGCAGGCCTGCTGAGGGCAAGGATGGTCAGGGTGGACAACATAATGAAGGCATGTGGACAAGGTCATTTCTTTTGAGTTCCTTCTCCTGAAAGGGTTGACCCCACACTAGGCCTGAATAGATGCCATCAGAATGTTCTCTGCTCTTTAAAGTCAGTTTCCTGGCACTCGATTTTTCTGTTTCTCCTGCCCTGTTAACAATGCTGTATCCTAGGTGTTGAGTCACAATGACTCTACCCAATTTTATTAGGAAATCCACCCACCCCAAGACCTCTCAGCATGGTGGTCCTTTGGCCCACAGGTGCTTTGGATGTCTAGAGATGTATGTGTCTGTCCAGGAGGCAGCTGACTGTTTTATAAGCTGCTCAGGAGAACCTATTGAATTGTATCACAATCGTCAGGCACGTCTGATCCACCGCCCTCCTGGAGAGTGTGCTGGGAAATGCATGACTGCTGAAGGAAGAAAGACTCAAGTCAAAGTGTAGCAGGCTTAAAATACTCCCAACCAGAGCTATTGATCATGCAAGAACAAGAGAGGGAAGGAGCCCAAGAGGGAGGTGGGCTGGCCCAAATTTTCTCTCAGCAGAGATCTTGCTGATCTATAGAATTTAAACCTATAAAGGCAATGAAGGAGATCTGCATCAGCAGGCCCATGCTACAGCATTAGTATTTAGGTGCTTATGGAACCCATTAAAACAATGATAAAGCACTCATTTGCAAACCTTTTTCTTTGTACCTACTATGTGTCTCCCACAGTGACTCAGCTCCTGTCCTCAAAGACCTCATGGTCTATTTAAAACTGAATACAACTAAACGAATCACTACAACACATGTGAAAAGTGCATCCACTACATATTTACCAAATGTTACGACATTCACAACTGTGGTTGGGCATTATGGAGGCTTCACGGAGAAAGGGAGACTTTGGCTGAATTTTGAAGGATGAGTAGGAATTTGGCCAAGAGACTGAGAAGAAGGATGTCTAGGCAGAGAGAGCACTTGTGATCAGATAAAGAAAATGTGATATATATATATATATATATATATATATATAGTGCATGTGTGTGTATATATACTGTGTATATATACACACACTTTTATGGGAGGCTATATATATACACACCTATATATACACACACCTATATATATATACACATACCACACATATATATGTATATATCACATATACATGCCACACATATGTGTATATATGTATATATCAGCCTCCCATAAAATATTGCATATTTTGTATATAGATATACACATATATATACATATATACACACAGAAAATATTTTATGTGTATATATATACACACATACATACATACACACATATAATATTTTACATAATATATGTAACATTCTTTTTATGGCTGAGTAATATGCAGCCATAAACACACACACACCATAAAACATTACTCAGCCATAAAAAGAATGAAATCCTGCTGTTTGCAGCAACATGGATGGAACTGGAGGCCTTTATCTTAAGTGAAATAACTTAAAAACAGAAAGTCAAATACTGCATATTCTCTCTTATGAATGGGAAATAAACAACGTGTACACATGGACACAGAGAATGGAATAATAGACAGTGGAGACTCCAAAAGATGGGAGGGTGGAAGGGAGGTGAAGAATGAGAAATCACCTATTGGGTACAATGTACACTACTGGGGTGATGGTTACATAAAAGTCTAGAATTCACTGCTACATAATACATCCATGTAATGAAACTGTACTTATACACCCTAAATCTACAGAAATGCTTAAAAATGAAATAAAATAAAACGTGGGTATAGCCGAAAAAAAAAAAAAAATGAAGCTGCGCACATTTGAGGCCAGTGAGAACTGGGTCCTTGTTCTGGCTCCACCAACAACGATTGTAATTGGTGTCCATGGGCATCTTAACTTCACCAGGGCTCAGTTTTCTCATGTCTGAAATGCATATAGTAAGAGCAGCCCTATAGAGTTATTTAGAGCAACATTGTCCAATAGAGTAACCCTAACCACTTGTGGCTACTAAAGTATAAATTAATTAAAGTTAAGTAAAATTTTAAGATCCAGTTCCTTATTCACAATATTCACAGTAAAAATGTTCAGTGGCCACATGTCCCAAGTAAGACCATATTGGACAGTGCAGCTTATAAAATATTTGCATCATTGCAGAGAGTTCCATTGCACAGTACTGATTTAGAGGATGAGACTTTTGGATGTAAAAGTCACCTTGCATATTGTTTAGTATATAAACAATGTTTAATAGCATAATTAGACCTATTATTAATTATAATAATTATAATTTGTAAGGGTCTAGAGTCACCATTCTCAAAGTGTGAAATGAATGAAGGAAAGAAGGATACACAAATAAGGAAGAATTAATATCAATTGGGAAATGAGGCAATGAGGGAGTAATGGAAGGAAAGGAGGAAGGAAGGGAGAAAAGCAGGCAGGCCAATAAGTGTGCTGGTTCTTCTGCATTTGTTCCCCAGAGCTATTTCTTTCTTTCCTGCTCTGCTCAGTGCCTGGGAGGCTGATCTCTGCAGACCACTTCATCTAAGCTCCCTGTCTGTCTGGCTTCTGATAGAGTTTGGTTAATGAAAGTGAGAAATAAAACAGTCACCAATTTGCAAAATAAAGTATGACCTGCAAAAGGGATAAACTGATCCAGCCATGACATGTAACACAAATTAGCTCAAAACATTTTTAAATACCAGCTCATGCAGTCCCACATGTTCCCAGCTAATACTACAAATTGATGTAACCATAATTCTGTATGAACGTATATGCTCCACAGATAAGATCACTGATTGTCCCAGAAAATTGTCTCATTCATAAATTCTGACCAGTCCCTGTCCAGACCATGCATATTAAAACCATCTTATGACTAACCTTAGCCCCACAGTCTTACAAATACCTTCCCTAACTCTCCTTTTTCGAGACATTCTTGAGATTTTGTTGCAGGACTACTCTTCCTTGCTTATCCTATTGAATAAATCCAGCTTGGTAAAATCACCAGTGTTCCCTGGTGGTGGTTGCTTCAACAGGAGGCAATCATAGGAGCAAGGAGAGCAGGAAGCAGGGTGAGGCATTGATTTCCACTCCTCACTCTGTTTCAGTACTGACTCTGGCTGCAGCTGTACCTGCCTAACTCCCAACTGCAGTTTCTGCTTTGGGGCCCCTCTTTTACGAGCTCCAACAACATATCTTCCTCTTCTTGTCCCTTCAACTTGGGGGCAGTAATAGAGTTTGAAATTGCTAGCTTCTGGCTGCTTCAATATTCCTCATTTGTTCCCTTATCCTTGCCGATTTTCTACACAACTTCCCTTCATTAAAGAGCTTTTTATGTTTTTTTCTTTGTTTGTTTTGTTTTGTTTTGTTTTATGTGTGGGCAAATTGAGTTTCTGAATGACAGATAGTGCAATTTATTATTTATTGTCAAGCAGTGTGCTAAGCTCCCTTCCCTGGGTATCTTCTTAGACACATGCATGATAGGCACTCAACCCCAATTTACAGATGTAGAAACCTGATTCATTGGGTTAAGCAACTCATCGAAGGCCACATCAATCAATGTTTAGTGTGGGAACATAGACCTCTCAAATTCAGATATCTGTGTGTTTTCTACTACTCTGGACTGAATTCAAATGGTGGGCGTTTGAAAAATGGTTCTCTCCTTCTCTCAAATGAATGTTCTGTTAGCTCCTGGAGGTTGTTCTCAGTGTTTATGTTTTTGTTTTCTTCTCCCTCTCCCAATCCTGGTAACATTCTGACTTTGCATTAAGCTTTTACAACCTCCCCTCAGGAACTAACGTATCTTCTTTACTCCCTTTAAGAAAAAATTGGCCAAAAATATCATCCACTGTCCTTGCAGATCTCTGATCATCTATCTCTGGCTTCAGCCTTGGAAGATATCAATGTCCTGAAACCCAGCGTCACAGAGACCAGATGATGACTTTTAAGGAGGGTGGGGTGCCACCCTGGAAACCTCAAATGGATTTTTCCTATCCAATTCACAAATCCATTTCCCAGCAGTGTGTCAATAGGTGTAGCACAGCTAAATTGCATCAGTATATGCACATCTAAATTTATACAAAAAGGACAACACTACAGGAAGCAGGCAAGCTAGCAAGAGTCAGTAAGAATTGGAAGTTAGTGTTAAGGATAGCAAAATCTTCCTCGATGGATGTAGCCGTAAACTTAGAAAGATCAATATTTAGGGGAGAATCTCTTGAGTAAGAGCCCTTAATTATGCAAACACACAAATCATTTCTGGGGCAAAAGTAATGGAATATTCCCTGGCTTAACAAAGGCAGACTCTTGACAGTATCTTTTTACATATTAAGTTGAGAGGTGCTAGAGGAATCCGCATAAGGAGTTTATGGCGATTCTAGATGGGAACAGACAAAGACAGAATACAAAGTGACTCAGAAGCTGTGGGAGTCTTGGCTAGTGACATTAATTTAATACCTGGGCCACAGAGTTCAGGGGTGAAAGCTGATCCCATCATTACTTATAGCTGAAGCTGATTTGGCCACCTAGCCATGGAATTCTTTACCAATAAATGACTGAGCATATAAAACTGAAATTAAAGAGATGAAATCTTGGAGCCCGAGTTTGTGATACCTTGGAAGCAAGTGTTAGAATTTGAGCCAAAAGTAGCTTCAGTGCAGAGGAAATAAGCAGCCACTGAACTGTGCAGGACCTGTGTTCAACAGTGACACCATGTGGCAGTGAGAAGTTACAGCAAGAGTGGACTTAAGTACACTTTCCAATTTTCTTCACAGGAGCATTAAAAGCAAGGCTGGCTCATGTTTTGCACTACATAAGCCCCTTAAGTTTGTGGCTGATTCAAGAGGGAGCTACTGGTCACCCCAATGATAAGTCATAAACTGGAAAAGTAGAAGTGAAGTAAGCTACAGCAATTACATTGAGAAACGTGGGGCTTAGTTCTTGAGTTATAACTTACTGTGCGTGACTCAGGCTGAATCACTTCATTTCTCTTGGCTTTATCATTTCATCTTTAAAAAGAGCCTTTCTAGATCCAAGATTTCTCAGAGGACCATGAGCTCCATAACAATAGAGACAAAGTTTTGTTCACTGCAGTAACCCCAGAGTCCAGTGGACTGCACAAAGTACTCACTCATAAGTGTTTAATTGAATCAGATTAATGATCTCAGAAATGAACTATTCCCCAACAAGCTTAGCCTTGAGGCAAATGCAAAAGAAAAATCAAATTTGGGCCAGGATATTGGTCACTAAAGGAGTCACAGTAGTGCTGAGTTCATGGAAGACGGATGATAAATGTTCATCCCATTCATATCAGAAGATTAGAAAGGTATATGACTCGGGGAGTCACACAGCTCCCCACACTTCCATAGGGTTCTCTTTATGTTCTCTAGTGACAGAAATGTGTCCACCAGCTTCTTTTCCTTTTGGGCCAGCTGTCTCTTCCTCTGGTCCCCGGAGGACGGCAACCTTGCCTCCTATCCCAGAAACAAGCACTAAAGTTTCCTGTGGCTTCTCTGAGAGTTTTCAGTGTCAGGCCCAGCAGGGAGCTGCAGGCAGGGAGAAAGAACCAAAAGGTAAATTGTATCTCATATCTCACGGGGCTCACAGCAGAAGCCTTTCCAGGTTTGAGGTTGAATAAAAACAGAGTTGGGCTATGAGGTTCCACCTGACTTTGAGTCTAGGTCCTTCTCATCCTCCATGGGCTCCTGGGTCTGTCTGCCAGCTTTCTTTTCTATCAGTAGCTCCAACTGCAACCCTGCCCTCCTGAAGGCTGAACAGGTGAGAAAGAGAGCAGATAAAGAGGCCAGGCAGAATCTACAGTGACAAGTACCATCACAGAGGGATGGATGGAGGGCAGGGGGAGCCCAGATAAGAAGATAATAAACTCAGCCTGTAGGGGAAAGGCTTGACAAGTGACCGGTATCTGGAGGCAAAGAAGCATTAAGGAGCCAAGAAGGCATACCAGTGGGAAGTACAACAGCAAAAAGAAAAGTCATGCTCTCAAAGTTATTTATTATGCTTCACGTGAGGGGCATACGTAAGAGAAACCAGACACTGTGATTCAATGACTGCATATGTTGTTTTTCTAATTGTTATTATCAAGGGGAGCAATAATAACCACAAGGGGTAAGATTTGTCAAGTGCTGACACTGGGGCAGGCGCTGTGATTGACCTGGTTTATTTGCTCATGTAATTCTCACAATAACCCCATGACGGAAGAATGTTATCATCCCCACTTTACAAATGGAGATACTGAGGCTCAGAGGGGTTAAGTAAACTGCCTGAACTCCCACAGCTAGAAGGTGCCAGAACTAGAATTCCAGACCAAGTCTGTCTGACTCCAGAGTCTAAATTGTTGCTATTTGTGATGGTTAATACTGATCGTCAGTTTCACTGGATTGAAGGATGAAAATTATTGTTCCTGGGTGTGTCTGTGAGGGTGTTGCCAAAGGAGATTAACATTTGAGTCAGTGGACTGGGAAAGGCAGACCCACCCGCAGTCTGAGTGGGCACAGTCTAGTCATTTGCCAGCTGGGCTAGAATAAAAGAAAGCAGAAGAGCATGAAAAGACTAGACTGGTTTAGTCTTCTGACCCATATCTTTCTCCCATGCTGGATGCTTCCTGTCCTTGAACATCAGACGCCAAGTTCTTCGGCTTTGGGGCTTGGACTGGCTTTGTGTGAGTCAATACTCCTTAATATATATACTCCTTAATAATGTCCCCTTTATATTTACATCTATCCTATTAGTTCTGTCCCTCTAGAGAACCTTAATACACTATTATTATCTCCTGCTGTGCATTAATTCATTCATTCCACAAATATTTATTAAGCACCTACTGCATGCCAGGTGCTATTCTGTGCCTTATTATGCGATTTATTGACATTTGAGTTAAAGGCAAATTTCCAGGGGCACGGCTACTGTATGGAGCATTATGCACACTGGAAGATATATGTGAGCTAATGAATGGTTCGACTGCCTTTCAGGACCAGCACCCCAAACACACTGAACTACATCCATGAGTGTGCCCCAGAAAGTGAGGCACCTTCCAGCACCACTGACAAGCAAGCTACAATACCAAATAGCAAGGACCACACAGAAGAAATCCCCTCACCACGTGCCAGCTAAAAGAATGAACTAGTAACTGCATGACAAGGATGTTGCAAACACAGAACTGAGTTGAAGAAGCCAACAAAAACTGAACAAATCCACATACCTTTAATCACAAAATCTTACAAACTGGTCCCCTCTGTGAGTTTGAATCCCAGCTGTCCCAGAGAGAACTCTTAGCTGTGAAACACTAAACTTGGAAGGGCCCTAGACACCTTTGAGACTTTCCCAAATATCAGTTGGTCAGATACCCCGTCACCGTCTTTGCTTTGTTTAGGCACGACCTGTACTATTAATTACTCTAGGTATTGTTTTAAATCAACTTTCTTTTCCACTTCAATTCAATTACAGCATAAGAGAAGGAGACTTTATATCATGACCTTTAATAGGAAAGCCAGACCCTCTCATATAAATAGGTTACCATATGAATAGATCTACTGGCCCCAGAATGTGACTTAGTTCAAAGCAATTTAATAAATCTCCGTTTACCCCATATTCAAGGGAGGACACTGACCAGCTGAGTGGGAATGAGCCCTGCTCAGATCCCTGGGTGGATCCTGCTTTACTGGGACTAGCCGTGCAGACCCAGGAGACGCTTTCACTGCTGTTTTACTGCTTGGTAGCTGCCCATTGTATTTATTAGCCACTGGTCTATGTGAATAACTGTGCAACCTCAGGCCCATCTCCATTTAACATAAAGATCCCCCAGCTCCCCTTTCCATTGCAGGTTTCTCTCTCTCTCTCTCTGAGTATGAATCTATTGACCACGGCTTCTTAAGACTCCACTCACTCCAATCTCCATGAGAAGTGCAGGAGGGTGGGGCAAAACACTCCACCGGGAGGACTCCACACGAGGAGAGGTGGGGTGGACAGCAGAGGACGAGCTCCACTGCCTGGGCTGGACTTCCACTTCCGTGACTGACCGAGATGATGCTGCCCTCCCTGTAAAATGAGCCATCAAAGAGCACAGGTGCTTCTCAATGTGGGACTGGGCACCACAGGGGGCACCACAGGTGACTGGAGGCCTTCACAACTGAACATCCTAAATATGTTTAAGTCAAACTCATCACTTCACCCCTAGAACATCTGGAATCCTAAAACTGGTATGTGAGCTGAGTGGTCTCTGTTTTTAAAAAGGTTAAAAGTGAATTTGCCAAACTGTATCTGAACAAATCTTGGAATGGATTCCTTGAAAAATTCTGTGTCGTTTATTAAAGTTTTAGGTTTGAGGGAAAACATAGGTGATCACTGGGAAGCAGCAACTGTTCACTGTGAACAAATGGTATCAGAGTAACCTCATGACTCTTTTTTTTTTTTTTTTTTTTTTTTTTTTAGATGGAGTCTAACTCTGTCACCAGGCTGAAGTTCAGTGGCACGATCTTGGCTCACTGCAACCTCTGCCTCCTGGGTTCAAGTGATTGTCCTGTCACAGCCTCCCCAGTAGCTGGGATTACAGGCAAGCACCGCCACACCCAGCTAATTTTTTTATTAGAGATGGAGTTTCACCATGTTGGCCAGGATGGTCTCAATCTCCTGACCTCATGATCCTCCCACCTCGCCTTATGACTATTTTTAACAAGACAAGCCTGGTTGATTAAAGTGATTTGTTTATTCCGCAAACCTGTATTGAACAGCTACAACAGGTCAGAGAGTTTGTTGGTTGGTCCACATAAGCCATTTCATATCATTTGCTTTGGTAGCGCATGATAGCAAAAATATACCACCAAATCATTTAGAAACTGAGAAAAGAGACTGCCCCCTGGTTACTAATTTACTGTAAAAGTAAGCAAACAGAATTGGAGGACAGATGTGTAAACCGTCCTTAAGGAACAGAAAAGTTAAAATGATTTCTTTCTAGCAGCCCCTGTCCTGTGTCCTTCCACTTCTCATTAAAATGCCACCAAGGACACACACACAGAAAGAAGTCAAAATTTCCTAACTCATAAACACCCTGAAAACCAAAAGCGATAAGCCAATTATTGCCAGAATTAGGAAGAAATTTCCATTGACTATATTTGAAGAATTCACATATGTGAAGTGCTTACAGCAGTGTCTGGCACACAGAAATGCCAATTGTTAATTATTATTAACTTTGACTTTAACATTAACTTAAAGTCAAAGGAACTGAACTGAGGAAAAAGATCGGTGACCTCTGCAGACACTGTCCTGTGAAAGAGAGGCCCTACCAGGCTGAGAGGTGCTGAGCAGATGTAGTTGAGCTGAATAATGTCCCCCAAATTTGTCTACTCAGATCCTCAGAATGTGACCTTATTTGGAAAGAGAGTCTTTTTAGATGTAATTAAAGAGGAATTATACTGGAATTGGGTAGGAACTAAATCCGCTGACTGATACCGTTATAAACAGAAGAGGAGAGGAGACACAGACACCCGGAAGAAGTCCGTGTGAAGATGGGGGCAGAGACGGAGTGATGCATCTACACGTCAGGGAATGCTGAAAACTGCTGGCAGCCACCAGCAGCGAGGAAAAGTCAGGAGAGGACTTTTCCTGAGAGCCTTCAGAAGGAGTGTGACTCTGCTGACACTTTGATCTCAGACTTCTTGTCTCCAGAGCCGTGAGAGAACAAATTTCTATTGTTTTAAGTCACTCAGGTTGTGGTGCTTTGTTATGGCAGGAGAGGTATTTGTTCCTGTACTCCACTGGCAGAGGACCAGCCTTCACTGGTAAAATGTGCCATATTTCTGCTTTTTGGTGCTGCTTTATGAATCAGCAGATACTGTTTTCAGTCATTTCCAATCTTTTCAGCTCCAGGGAAATGTCAAAACAGAGAAGAGCGATGACAGACTATGTCTGGGGAATACGGCCACCACAGGCAGAACCTTGTCTTGGGGGTGAAGACAGAAACAACATGGGGAGCTTCATGTGCAGGGGCTTGAGGTCTTTCATGTGCTCCACCACTGGATCAACAGAAGAATGGTGATCTGGTTTGGCTCTGTGCCCCCACCCAAGTATTATCTAGAATTGTAATCCCCATAATTCCCATGTGTCAAGGGACAGACCTGGTAGGAGGTGATTGGATCACAGGGACGGATTCCCCCGTGTTGTTCTTGTGATAGTGAGTGAGTTCTCATGAGTTCTGATGGTTTTGTAAATGTTTGACAGTTCCTCCTTCGCACTCTCGCTCTCTCTTGCCTGCTGCCATATAAGACGTGCTGGCTTCCCCTTCTGCCATGATTGTATGTTTCCTGAGGTCTCTCCAGCCATGTGGAACTGTGAGTCAATTAAACTCCTTTTCTTTGTAAATTACCTAGTCTCAGGTAGTTCTTTATAGCAGTGTGAGAATGAACTAATACAAATGGACTTCTTAGAAATGGAAGCTCCCACCACCATTCATCAAAATTGCACAAAACAATTGTCTGTGAGGCCCTGGGTCCTGAGCTCAGCATTGTGCACATCAACCTTCCAGCTGTACTTTTGAGAGAAAGCTGTGTCTATTAAGGTGGCAGTGAGCAAGGCCAACAGCAATCCACATAACCCTGCCTGTTGGCAAATGCTGGCCTAGAAAGACACTCCCTGTTCACAGAAAAATTAAGAGGAGAAAATAATGAACACAGAGCCTATGGAAAGAATATTGTGGTATGAGTGGAACAGAACATTATCTTGAAGTCTTAAAGAGAATACCTATGAAAAGATTGTCCTACAGAAGCCTGAAGAATAGCTTAGAAAAACAGAAAAGGCATTTGTTTTGCAACAGGATAGAGAACCTGGTCTCTGTGAAACAGGAATAAAGAGTTACATGAAGACAATTTGCAAGGAAAGGAGAACTGGGTATGATAAAAGGCAAATATCTACATTTAAAAAATGGATGCAAGTTTTTTTTAAAGTTAATATATGGATTGTGGAAGGATATTTTAGAAGACTAACCCACAATGACTTAAATAGAAAATTTTCAGGAATGCTACAAGGGTTTAGAGTCAGCAAACCACTTAATTATTTGTATCAATAAGGCATTTGATCAAAGTCATTATGTATTCTTGAAAAAATCTAGTAAACTGAAAATGGCAGGTTATATTGTTGACATGAGGAAATATCTTACTTGTGAGCTATGAGATGGGATCCAATTAATGTCATTGACAAGATCAGGACCTATATTATCATTACAGTAATTTAGTATTATCCTTTTGAAAAATATAGTCAGAATAATTAGAACCAGAAATAAGAGTTCTGGCTTTTGCAAAAGCAAAGAAAAATATATCATTGTTTTCAATAATATGACTGTCTACCTCCAGTAACAGAGGTAACATTTACTGAATCATCAACAGGCCCAGGCATTGGTTAACACTTAATAAGTTCCCAGCCGAATCTCCACAGTAACCTTATGAGATAGGTGCTATGATTAAACATTTAATGAACAGCTAAGGATAGTTAAGAACAGACAGGATAATTTTGCTCAGGATAATATAATAGTAAGTAGAGAGTCAGGTATGTTGGCTTTAAGATCCATTTCTGAATGGGTGCTTCCAAGCAAATCAATTGAAAATTGAACAAAACAAACAGCAACTCAACCAAGCCAAACTAATCATTATAACTAGTAAGACAAGGTTGTGAAGTGGCTGGGTATAAAAATAAATATTTCCAATGCAAAGCATTTCCTACATATAAACACTTAGGAAAGAGAAAATTTTTAAAAATTCAATTTATATTAACAAACCAACAACAACAATAACTTCAGCAACCATATGATGAGGGAATAAAAGTCCTGACATTAAGTCATGAGGTCTAGAGGAAGACAGACAAAGGAAAACTATGCTTCAAGAAAAAAAGACTAACTGTAAAGATTTTGAGAATGTCCCAGTTAGTTTTAGGCTTCATATAATTCCTAACAAAACCCAAAGATTTTAGTGGAGACATGGGGAAACTGATTCTAAAATACAACTGAATATATCAAAAGTTCAGAAAAACAGAGTAATAAGAGGGGCCTAGACCTAAAATAAAATGGCAGCTATTAAGTATCTTTAATAACAAGAACAGTAAGCTCAAAAATTGTTATCTACGTAACAGGAATTATTGAGTAAAGGCAATAAAGTAGAATACATGGACACAGATCCTACAAATATAAAATTTAGTTTATGGTGAAGGTAGCAGCACTAATGGGTGAAGGAATAAGAATGATCCAATAAATGTTTTCCAATATAATTGGCAAAAGTAGGCATTTTCTCTAATTCAAATACCAAAATAATACTAAGAGTCCTAATAGAGGTTATGACGTTTGAGAGAAGCCTTAAAATATGAGCAGGATTATATCAGATGAACTAGCAAGGTAACATTCACAATAGGCAGAAAAAAATATGCAATGCATGGTGTGACAGAAAAAAACAACAACCATATTCAGACATTTGCAAGAAATTGGTTAGATGGTATGACAAGGAATGGCAAGAAAGACCATAAAGATAAATTGGACTTAGTTATGAAGTTTAGATTCTATCCCACAAAGGATGGAGAACCAACCGCTGAATAATTTTAAGCAGATGAGTAGCATGTTCTGGTTAGTGTTTTAGGAAGATCAGTTAGCTGGCAGTGTGGAAGAGAGGTGGGAGAAATGAGAAATTGAATATATTTAGGAGGCTGATATAATGGAATTATGCAACAGGGCAAGGAGAATGTGGGGAAGATGAGGGCAAGGAATGGAGTTGAGAGCTGCTTAGGTAGTAGAACCAAGAAGACTAATGGCAACCTGGTAAAAGTGGGGTGTGAGAAAAAAGGTGAGGGTGAGGTGTGAGAAGAGGTCAGTGTGATAGTGAAGAGGAGGGGAAAGTCTTGATTTCTAGGCAGTAGGGTCACTGCTGGAGATGAATTCGGGGAGCAGAGGCGATAATGGTTAGGATATGTTTTATGGGTCACGTAGCTGAAGGAGCTGAGCTATGACCTTGGCTTGGGGAAGGGAGGAGTGTAAAAGCTCATACTCCCAGGGTTTGATTTGTCCAATGACTACTTTAAAAGAAAAGTTTAAGTGTTGTTCCCTAACTCATTTTCCTTCAGGTTGAGATACAGGGTCTCTTCTATAAGCAGTTTCTTCCAATTGAAAGATAACTTATTTCCCATGACATCCCAGTTTCTGTTTGTTTTTCCTTCTACAAGGGCAATTCACATTCTTTATTTTCCTTGTCTGAAATGTTTCTAATAAATTAGCTAACTTATCCCTGAAGTCATATCCTTCGCTTTAATAAGAATAAAATGAGGCCACTCTATGTATTATTAAACTTCATTTCAGGCTGAAATTGAATTCTAAACTAGCCATAGTTCCTCTCATGTATCACAAGTTATTGCCCTATGAGTCATGCTTCTGAATGGTTTTCAATCTTTTGGAGGCAGTAGGGAAACTGTCTTAAAATAGCCTGAATGCAGCGCAATGAATATTTTTGAGAAGCCTATAATTTTGGAAACTTTTATAGAAACATTTTTACTAACAACCCTGGAAAAGGGAATCTGTGGTAGGCTTTTAACGTGTGAGTTACTGTTTGTTTCTATGCTTATTTTCTTTTCCTGAATTAGAGGTATTTTAAAAACACCACATTTATCCCCAGATAAGCTATTGTGATTAAATGGGACCCTTTTATCCAAACCCTAAGATCTCAGTGGTGCACTGTGGCATAAGCTCTCTTGGCATCATTCTGTCCTGAAGGATTACATTTAAATGTTCAACTTGCCTCTTCTCCACTGAAGAGTTCCTGTCTTCTCCCCTTCTGAGTCACTCTGTCACAAATTACTCACACCTCACAGAGTGAGGTGTTAGGAAGAATAAAGTCCCTAAAGCCAGATAGACCTGGTTAGAACACTGGCTCTGCCAGTTCCTTAGTTTTGAGACTTGGGGCAAGATGCTGAGGTACCCAGGGTTCTGATTTCTCATTAGTGAAGCAGGAAACACAGGAGTTCCTTCAGCACTGGCTACTGTGAGGCTTGGTGTGTGATCCTGGAGAAGTACTAGTACAGCGTCCAGCCCAGAGTGATTGTGAAATTCTGCACACATGTGCATGGGCTCATTGCGCCCAGGATTAAGTGCTGCTGCAGACCAGCTGTGCAGAAATGGGTGCGTCATTCACCCTCTCTGAAGAGGTCACCAGTTGTTTTCCTCAGTTCAGTTCATTCGACTTCAAATTAATAATAATTAACAATTGGCCGTTCTATGAGCCAGACACTGCTGTAAGCACTTCGCATATGTGAATTCTTCAAATACAGTCAATGAAAATTTCTTCCTAATTCTGGCAATCTTTGGCTTATCACTTTTGGTTTTCAGCATGTTTGTGAGTTAGGAAATTTTGACTTTTTCCCATGTCCTTGGTGGTATTTTAATGAGAAACAGAAGGACACTGGACAGGGGCTGCTAGAAAGAAATTGTGTTAACCTTTCTGTTCCTTAAGGACAATGTACACATCTGTCCTCCAATTCTGTTTGCTTACTTTTACAATAAATTAGTAACCAGAGGGCAATCTTTTTTCAGTTCCCAAATTATTTAGTGGTGTCTTTTTGCTATCATGCCCTACCAAAGCAATTGATATGAAATGGTTTATGCGGAGCACCCAGCAAACTCTCTGACCTATTATAACTGTTTAATAAAGGTTTGTGGAATAAACAAATCACTTTAATCTACCAGGTTTGTCTTGTTAAAAACAGTCGTAAAGTGACTCTATAAACCATTTGTTTATAGTGAACCTCTGCTACTTCCCAGTGGTCACCTATATATTTCTTAAAACATGCCTAAAACCCATCACTTTAATAAAGCATGCAGAATTTTTCAAGGAATCCATTCCAAGATTTATTTGGATATAATTTTGCAAATTTGTTTTTAACTCTTTTTAAAAACAGAGACCACTAGCCTACATACCACTTTTAGGATTCCAGATGTTCTAGGGGGTAGAGTGATGAGTTTGACTTAAACATATTTAAGATGTTCAGCTGTGAAGGCCTCCATTCACCTGTGGTTCCACCTGTGGTGCCCAGTCCCACTTTGAGAAGCATCTGTGCTCTTTGACGGCTCATTTTACAGGGAGGGCAGCATCATCTCGGTCAGTCACGGAAGTGGAAGTCCAGCCCAGGCAATGGGGCTCGTCCTCTGCTGCCCACCCCACCTCTCCTCGTGTAGGTCACCCTTTCCGGGTCCTCCCTCTGGTGACGCTGGTGGCTCACTCTGCCCCACACTCCTGCACTACTCATGGAGATTGGAGTGAGAGGAGTCTTAAGAAGCTGTGGTCAATAGATTCATACTCAGAGAGAGAGAGAGAGAGAAACCTGCAATGGAAAGGGGAGCTGGGGGATATTTATGTTAAATGGAGATGGGCCTGAGGTTGCACAGTTATTCACATAGACCAGTGGCTAATAAATACAATGGGCAGCTACCAAGTAGTAAAACAGCAGTGAAAGCATCTCCTGGGTCTGCACGGCTAGTCCCAGTAAAGCAGGATCCACCCAGGGATCTGAGCAGGGCTCATTCCCACTCAGCTGGTCAGTGTCCTCCCTTGAATATGGGGTACACAGAGATTTATTAAATCTCCTTGAACTAAGTCACATTCTGGGGCCAGTAGATCTATTCATATGGTAACCTATTTATATGAGAGGGTCTGGCTTTCCTATTAAAGGTCATGATATAAAGTCTCCTTCTCTTACACTGTAATTGGATTGAAGTGGAAAAGAAAGTTGATTTAAAACAACACCTAGAGTAATTAATAGTACAGGTCGTGCCTAAACAAAGCAAAGACGGTGACGGGGTATCTGACCAACTGACATTTGGGAAAGTCTCAAAGGTGTCTAGGGTCCTTCCAAGTTTAGCGTTTCAAAGCTCAGAGTTCTCTCTGGGACAGCTGGGATTCAAACTCACAGAGGGGACCAGTTTGTAAGATTTTGTGATTAAAGGGATATGGATTTGTTCTGTCTTTGTTGGCTTCTTCAACTCAGTTCTGTGTTGGCAAAATCCTTGTCATGCAGTTACTAGTTCATTCTTTTAGCTGGCATGTGGTGAGGAGATTTCTTCTGTGTGGTCCTTGCTATTTGGTGTTGTAGCTTGCTTGTCAGTGGTGCTGGAAGGTGCCTCACTTTCTGGGGCACACTCATGGATGTAGTTCAGTGTGTTTGTGGTGCTGGTCCTGAAAAGGAGTTGCCATCATATCAAAATGCTAAAAGGAAGGGAATAGATGTGATGTGTTTACTTACTGAACATTCTGCTGAGTGCCAACTCTATGGGAAACACTGTGTTAGGCTCTATGGGAGCATCAGTTGGCCCCGAATTCATTTTCCTCAGAAATTTTTACCTCTAAAGATGTCTAGATTCCCATGACCTTGGAGAACTACCTTGAATTGGCTAGAGATCAACTGGGATGTCAGTGCAGAAAGCTGCCCAACGTTGGAGACCTGAAAAGTACTGAATACTGAAGACTAAGGAGGAAGATTTCAGGAAGACTGTACTATACAGAGCAGGGTAGAACTATGACCCCAAAAATGTGGGCTCCAGAGAATTTAAAATGTGACATAAAGCTAGGCAATCCAGAACTTGGGAAAAGTAAATGAAAGGGCATGTCTGGGGGAAAGGAGGGCATGTTAAGGGAGTGATAGCATTTCTCCATGGATCCCAGCGTTAGGAATTACACAAACAACAATCACTTCTGTGCATCAAATTGCACAGAAAAAATATTTTGGGGGCAAACTGAGGCTCAGAGAGATTGAGTAGCTTGTTTAAGCTCAGATCACTCATCTGACCCAATGGGAATTTGACCCTAGTTTTGTCTAACTTTTTTTTTTTTTTTTTTTTTTTTTTTTTGAGACGGAGTCTCACGCTGTTGCCCAGGCTGGAGTGCAGTGGCGCGATCTCGGCTCACTGCAAGCTCCGCCTCCTGGGTTCACGCCATTCTCCTGCCTCAGCCTCCCGAGTAGCTAGGACTACAGGCGCCCGCCACCGTGCCCAGCCAATTCTTTGCATTTTTAGTAGAGACAGGGTTTCACTGTGGTCTCGATCTCCTGACCTTGTGATCCGCCCGCCTCGGCCTCCCAAAGTGCTGGGATTACAGGCTTGAGCCACCGCGCCCGGCCTTGTCTAATTTTTTATATTCCCACAGTGATGCCTATTTGTCAACAGGCTCACTTCACCCTCTATAGGACTCTCCGAAGGCAAGGACTGTGGGCTTATTCTTCTTGTCTTCCAGCACTGGCAGGCTCAATACTTATTTGTTAAGTGAAGTGAAATAATAAATCAACACGCAGGCGCCTTTTGAATAAGCCTGGGATCAGAACAGAGACCAAAGGCAGATTTCTCAATTATCTGAGACAGGCTACCCAAGACTCTGCAGACCCCGAGGTTGGGCTGACCCTGCTCTTTTGGCCCCGGGAATAAAAGAGTCATCGAGCTGCCACGACGAAGCAGCAGCACTGCCAGATGATGTGATGGATGACGGCCACAAGTCCCTCTGGACTCTGGCATGCTCCCCCGCCCATCTATAATCCTTGGATCACTGACGCAGCATGATGTAATGGGCTTTCCATCGCTCTAATAGTCTGGCCTGTCAGTGTGGATTTATCTCAACATGTACAGGGACATGGGGCCTGAAGCCTATTCAGGATTATATGATGGAAGAGCTTTAACAAAATGAAGAGTCTACTATGGCAGACCTCAATCTAACCTTCTCAGCTCCCCAGATGAACCCCCTCCCAGTCCCCACAGCACCTATGGTGGCTATCCTTGGACAAACTTAGCTCCCTTCTTGAACTACATGGTGAATGAATGAATGAAATAAAAAATGAATAAACGCTAGATATGAATTCCAATAAACCCACAGATTTTATTTCCAATGAATAGATGGTACACACGTCTGTCAATTTTGAAAGTAGGTCTTTGGAAAACTGACATGTGGTTGGATTTGTACAGTTCCCAGTTTCCAGAGGATTTTCATGTATTTTAACTGGTAATTAAGACTGTGGGCTCTGGAGGCCAAATGTGAAGAGTAGAATATCAGGCTTATAATTTACCAGATATGTGACCTTGCACAAGCTACTAAGCTCTCAGGCCTCAGTTTATCCATCTGTGAAATGGGGTTGATGCAAGAAATAACAGAGATAACACAGATAAACAGCATGAGCTTCACCTCCTTATCTGAATTCTGGCCTTCTATGGTGATGGTCTTTCTTGCCTGTTTTGCCAATGAAGCAGCTGAAGCTCGGGGATTATGTTATTTGCCAAAGGTCACAGTGTCACGAAAACCCAGGACAGCTAGCTCACCACAGTCCATCAGCCAGAGCCACTTCCAACCTGAAATGTTCCCCAATTCTTTGTGATTCAGGTAATTCTCCCTGACCCTATTACCCCATTCAATTCTGAGGGCTATAAACAGCTCCCACTCTACTCAGAGGAGAAGCTGGAACTTGATCTCCTGGAAGGAAATCTAATACATACTGACAGCCCCACTTGCTCAGAGCCAGAGCCCCTGAAATTACGTTTAACACCAAGCAGAAAAGGGAAGGAAGGGCAGGCTTAATGAATCCAAGGCTGCTGTTATTTATAACAGAAGAGAAAACAAATGAATGCTGGTGTCTGATCACATTTGCCACTTATCGGCACCTCCATCCACACCTGCAGAAGCCCTCTATTCACATGCAACAGTGAGAACATCCTTTTCACCCCCAATCCTGAGGGTTTTTCAGCTCTAGCTGCCCACTGGAATCACCTGGGTGCCTTTAAAAAACACATAAGTAAGCAGAGGTGCATGAAAACTATCCATAGAGAGTTCATATTCAAATGGTCTAAGACAGGAGCTGGTCTTCATTGCTTTTTGAAAGCTCCCAGGTGATTTGAATGCACAGCCCAGGCTGGAACCACAGTTGTAGGTTGTGGTTATTGAATAGTTGGTTGGTTTGGGACATAGAGTCATTCCACGTTGTAGAAATTCCATTTCAGATGGAGTTAGTCACAGAAATTCCTGATGTCCAATCACAAGGTGTTGTTTCCCAAACCAATCCCTCACGCCCTCCCAGTTCCTGCCAGGTTCTTAGTACCCACTAAAATCTGGATGAAGCCCTCCATTTTGCCTGCATAAAACCTGGCCTTGGCCCAGCCACCTCACCCTGCTAAAGCGAGGCCATGACACCACCATATTGTAGAAGCCCTTGGTTATCACGAACACTATTTTCTCCTCCAACCTCCAACCTGACACAGAATACATACCTGAAAAACACGCTTCCTCCCTCTGCTTCCCTCCTTGAGGTCCTGGACTCCCTGTGCATGTGCCACCATGGGCCTCCTGCTTCTGTTTGCTCTCCCTTTCCACTCAGACACACAAGGATGCTTCTCAGAAGTAGCCAAGCATACGGGGTCATTTCCTGGTTGGACTCTTAAGTCAT
Source organism: Macaca nemestrina (assembly GCF_043159975.1). Lineage (NCBI taxonomy): Eukaryota > Metazoa > Chordata > Mammalia > Primates > Cercopithecidae > Macaca > Macaca nemestrina. Next base: position 12,994,054 of record NC_092132.1, on the reverse strand, counting down.
ACGGGATAAAATGCGAACTTCTCAGCAAAGCACTTCACATTCTCACCTAGTGTCCTAACCATATTTTTCTGGGGTTACTCCGTGAGATTTACACCCTAGCCAAACTCATCTATGTTGCGTTTCCAGACCACACCATTCACTACCATACCCCTGTGCTTTGGCCAGGCTGTTCTTTTCACCAAAGGTGCCACCCACTGGACCAGTGCACCTGGTGAAATCTGACTTGTTCTTTAAGATCTCTGACACCTCAGGGCCCACCTCCCCACCTGTGCCAGCCGGGCCCTGGGCTGAGTCTCTTCCAGCAGTACTGTTCACAGTCCTCCCTACTGCCCAATGGAAGAGGAGGTGCTATTTTTATGTCCACATGAGAAGTGGTTTTTTAAAGTACATTTTCTTGACAATGGCTTGGATGTGGCCTGAGGACAAGGTGTGGCAGGAGAGGGAGAGCTGAGAGAAGAAGTGAAAGAAGAAGGGCGGAGAGAGATGAGATGGTTAAGTCATATGATGAGTACTGGGGGCAAGGGGCTAACAAAGAAACTTTAGCTAGCAATTCTTCGTGGTGTATTCACCGAATAACAGATAGGCCAATTGACCAGTTTGAATTGCTTGCTGTTTAGTGCTTGCTTTGCTTCTCTCATCTCTGCTAATTGCCTAAACTCTCAGCAAAGGTGACTCTACATGCAAATGCCCCAAGAGAGCCATTTGGAAAGAAATCAATGCAAGGGGCTTGGAGGACATCTCTGTTGGCTCAGAGCAGAGTGATGAACAGGAACAGCAGGTGAGGCAGAACTGAGATGCAGAATTTACTGGGGCAGGAAACTCAGAGCCCAGTGACATGGAGAAGCCCATCTCCTCTCCACCCTACACCTCCTGAGCTGTAAGGACATGGGCAGAATTGAAAAATAGCCTGCTGGTATTCCCAGCAAGTGTGCATATGTGGAATAGAGGGAGGTAGGTCCTACCTTTTATTTAAATCTCAAAGATGGAGTGACCCCAACAGGTACTTGGCTGATCTGCCAGAGCATGAGTACCACACAGGCCAGGCTTTCAGACAGGCGAAACTGGGCAGGCAGACAAACGTGCCTCTATATTCACTTGCTCAGCTCAAATATGTTTGCATGGGAATCTTGGGGCAGAAAGCTTTGTCCTCGTCCCTCAGATGTTGGCTCAAGACTACACAGGCTTCTAAGCCTCCAAATAACCAAGCAAAAACAATCAAGTCATGAAGGCCTTTGAACACAGTTGGCGATGACCCATCTGAGAATAGAGAGCTCCAAAATAATTACATTTCCCCATGCAGCCCACAGAAAACTGCCGAGTGCACCACTTCCAAGCTTATTGGGTTGGTGCTGAGTCGAGCACTTTGGACCCTTTGTTTCAGAGAGCAGTGATTATGTTTGCAAGGCACCAAGTACTCCCAGCAGTGCTCCAGCTGGACACGCTTCCCTGCCCATCATAGATCAGGGAGGCTTCCTCCACCCTGAGGAAGCAGGGAAGGCAGTTCACATTTTTAGGAGACCCTATACTAAGCACTGAGGCACACACTCTTTATTAACAGCTCAGTGCCCTCTGTCTTCTTCCTCCAAGGCCAAATCTTGATTATGATCACTTAAAGATGAGCAGAGGATGAGGAAGAGAGCTCCTGACCTCAGGATAGGACACTTTGGCCCCACTGGTCCAATTCAAGGGGCTTGTAGGCCAGATCCAACCAATCCAGCCTGCCACCTGCATTTGTAAAGTTTTACTGGAAGATGGCCATGCCATTCATTTACAGATTTTCTGTGGCTGAATTCATGCCATAATGGCAGCACTGTGTAGCTGTGATACAGGTTGTACATGGCCCACAAAGCCCAAAATATTTACTTATTCTTTGGTCACTTACATAAAAAGTTTACTGACCTTTGACATGATTTGACATGTCCAAAATTGTATTGTTTTCCCCCAAAACCTGCTCCTCGCTTGTTTTAGAAAATGCCAGTAGGGTAACCAAAACAGCATGGTACTGGTACCAAAACAGAGATATAGACCCATGGAACAGAACAGAGTCCTCAGAAATAAAACCACACATCTACAGCCATCTGATCTTTGACAAACCTCAGAAAAACAAGAAATGGGGGAAGAATTCCCTATTTAATAAATGGTGCTGGGAAAATTGGCTAGCCATAAGTAGAAAGCTGAAACTGGATCTTTTCCTTACTCCTTATACGAAAATTAATTCAAGATGGATTAGAGACTTAAATGTTAGACCTAAAGCCATAAAAACCCTAGAAGAAAACCTAGGTAATACCATTCAGGACATAGGCATGGGCAAGGACTTCATGTCTAAAACACCAAAAGCAACGGCAACAAAAGCCAAAATTGACAAATGGGATCTAATTAAACTAAAGAGCTTCTGCACAGCAAAAGAAACTACCATCAGAGTGAATAGACAACCTACAGAATGGGAGAAAATTTTTGCAATCTACTCATCTGACAAAGGGCTAATATCCAGAACCTACAAAGAACTCAAACAAATTTACAAGAAAAAAACAAACAACCCCATCGAAAAGTGGGCAAAGGATATGAACAGACAGTTCTCAAAAGAAGACATTCATACAGCCAACAGACACATGAAAAAATGCTCATCATCACTGGCCAGAGAAATGCAAATCAAAACCACAATGAGATACCATCTCACACCAGTTAGAATGGCAATCATTAAAAAGTCAGGAAACAACAGGTGCTGGAGAGGATATGGAGAAATAGGAACACTTTTACACTGTTGGTGGGACTGTAAACTAGTTCAACCATTATGGAAAACAGTATGGCGATTCCTCAAGGATCTAGAACTAGATGTACCATATGACCCAGCCATCCCATTACTGGGTATATACCCAAAGGATTATAAATCATGCTGCTACAAATATACATGCACACGTATGTTTATTGCGGCACTATTCACAATAGCAAAGACTTGGAATCAACCCAAATGTCCATCAGTGACAGACTGGATTAAGAAAATATGGCACATATACACCATGGAATACTATGCAGCCATAAAAAAGGATGAGTTTGTGTCCTTTGTAGGGACATGGATGCAGCTGGAAACCATCATTCTCAGCAAACTATTGCAAGAACAGAAAACCAAACACCGCATGTTCTCACTCACAGGTGGGAACTGAAAAATGAGATCACTTGGACTCAGGAAGGGGAACATCACACACCGGAGCCTAACATGGGGAGGGGGGAGTGGGGAGGGATTGCATTGGGAGTTATACCTGATGTAAATGACGAGTTGATGGGTGCTGATGAGTTGATGGGTGCAGCACGCCAACATGGCACAGGTATACATATGTAACAAACCTGCACGTTGTGCACATGTACCCTAGAACTTAAAGTAAAATTAAAAAAAAAAAAAAAGAAAAGAAAATGCCTGTAGGTGCTAGCCAAGTTGCTGTTGCACGATTGGGCTTATTGCTGGTTTCCATCATCTCTCTGACTTCCCATTTCTATTAAGTCACCATGTCAACTGATTCTGTACCGAAATCTGTATTTCTACTATCTGCCACCTTTTGTCATTCCCCTGCTGTAGTCGAGTTGAGTTCTGTCCCCATTCTCAGGCAAGTCATCAGGACAACTGTGGGTCTTGGTCCTGTGTACCTCAATTCCACTGCTCCTCTCCTGCAGAAGTAGTCTTTAAAAAAACATATCTGATTTTGTCATTTCCTCCTTATGATACTTAATATGCTTTCATCACCTACAAAAGGAAGCACGCGTTCTGACCTTGGCAATCAAGACCTTCCGGTCTGACCCCTGACAATCTCTTCAGCCTCCTCTCCCATGGTTACTTCTACATCAACAGTGTATGGTTCAGAAATTCCATACTGCTTATGGTTTCTCTGAAGCCATCATACTGTTTCATCCCTCCATATCTTAGTTCTTCATGCTGTTCCCTCAGTCTGTAATTCCCTCTGGATAATTTCAATCTGAAATATCCTTCAAGCCATTCAATACCATGTTCAAACATCAGCTAAATCCCAGGAAGCCTTCCCTGATGTCCTGTCCCATCAGCATGGTCAGTTCACCTATTCTCCTCCTTTAGCTTACACATGCTTTAGTTTTTGTGCCTTTACTTCATTCTAATGTCCTTCCTTGGATCCTCTCTTCTCAGCAAAACTACAGAATTATTGAGACCAGGGACCCTATTTACATGCCTCTGTATCCCTAATCTCTAAGCACAACTTCTAAAAATCAGTAGATATTTGTTAATTTAATTAAGTGAAGAAATGTGTGAATAAACAAATGGGTAAATGCAGAGACAGTCATTATCCCCACGTTGCCATCTAAGAAAACTCTTTCCACTCTCACCCTTTCTTTGCCCCAGTAACTTGTCTCTGAAAAAGAACCTGAAGAAAAGGGGAGTGGACACAGCTTAATATGAAGACTAAGGGTAATGATGAAGCAGAATTTCGCTTTCCATTAATCAACCATTTGTTGAGCACATACTATGTGCCAAACATTGTACCAAATTATTTACATATAATTATCTGAAACCATCGCATAGGGAGGGGTAAGGACAATGAGTAGATCAGCCCCATTTTTACAGGATAAGGCTAGATAGTGACCTCCCAGGGTCTCCCAGTGGGCCAGTGATGGCTCCAAAGGTGGGACCCAGCTCTACTGGCTCCAGAGCCCAGCAGCTGCCATCATAATGTGCTGCCTTCCTGAGCTTTCCTGCCACTCAGTTCCACTGAGTTCCACTTGTTATTTAATTTTGTGTGAAGCAAAGTTAGAGGCTCACCAGCCTGAAAAAAAAAACAGAATAATTTTGTATTCGCTGTCCTAGTTTTTTTTTTTTTTTTTTTTTTTTAAGAAAAAATAAATCAGGGCAGCGTGTTCCCTGGCCTCATTCCCACTGTTTCTAGGATTGCCACACAACACAGCTCGGAAGGAGCCCTGGAGTGGGCAGAGCTGACGCCCACATGGTGACAGGCTGGCTTTCTCGAGCCTTGTCCTGGGGTCCTGGAGGTGCGGATGGGGAAAGACAGTTAGTCAGTCAATAAAAGGAAAGAAAACCACCTAATCATGAGAGCTGAAGATGGATTTCATAAAACATTGGACTCCCAGGATGCAGGAGAGAGAAGTGTGTTGGGGGTCAAGAGAGCTGCGTTCTGTCCAGGGTCCTATATAGGCTTGGGGCATTGGTCAAGATCTTTCCATTTCTGAGCCTCTGATCACACCTGAGAAAAGAGATGACTGGCTGGTGTTGTGGGCTGAACTGTGTCTCCCTCAAATTAATACGTTGAAGTCCTAACCCCCAGGACCTCAGAATGTGGCTGTATCTGGAGATAGGGTTTCTAAAGACCCTATCATTAAGGGTTTCTAAAGACCCAACTCATTAAGTTAAAATGAGTTCATTAGGGTGACCTGCTCCAATATGACTGGTGGCCTTATAAGAATATATTTGAACACAGACATAAACAGAGGAAAGAAAATGTGAAGACACAGGGAGAAGACAGCCATCTACAAGACAAGAACAGAGGCCCCAGAAAAACCACCCTGTTGATACCTTGATCTGGGACTTCCAGCCTTCAGAACTGCGGGAAAATACATTTCCATTGTTGAAATCACCCGGTCTGTAGTACTTTGTTTTGACAGCCCTAGTGAACTAATGCAGCTGGATGCATCAGACATCCACCTTCTGCTCCAAGCTATGGCACCCAAGTGGATGTGTCTAATTCTGGGATCTCAACTGGAGAGAACAGGATCATGAGAGGCCAAAAAAGGTAGTCAAATACAGAACTGAAACTATTTAGGTCTGAGAAGAGAAAACTCTGAAAGGAAAACCTTTCCTTCATATGTCCCATGTAAAAGGGACAACATTTGTTGGGCTTTGTGGGAGGCAAGTGGCCATCCTCAGTGGCAGTAGCAGAGAGACATATTGTCTCAGCATGAGGCTGGGATGTGCATTACTTTGAACTTCCCGTCTTTGGGGGCATTGAAGCCAAAACCCAAAGACAATGTGGTGAAGGTGATGCTGAGAGCTCCAGCTGTGTCATGGTGGAAGGAGGAAGTGGAATGAGTGCAGAAGGTGGCGTGACATACGAAATCACTTCACAAAATCTTCTCAATAAGTAGACAGGCTGCCAAATAAAGGCATAGGATTCCTGTGCCTGGCGGTCATCGGGCAGGGTTCCAAGGCTACCACTAGCAGGTGGAGATTCTGACTCTTGGCCACGGCCTGGAACTTCATCCATCAGACAAATCTTTTGAGTGTCCATTGCGTGTTAGGCACAGTGCAAGAGAAGAAAAGATCCAGTCCCTGCCCCCAGGCAGTTAATACTCACAGCTATGGTTTGAATGTGTCTCCACCAAAGTTCATATTGAAATTTAAGCCCTAATGCAACAGTATTAAGGGGTGATTGAGTCAGGAAGGTTCCACCCTCATGAATGGGATTAATACCGTGATTAAAGAGCTCAAGGCTGAAGGGAACTACCTCGTGATCTCTTCCCTCCCCACTGCAAGGTAAGGACACAGTGCTCCTTCTCTCCAGAGGACTCAACAACAAGGCACCACCTTGAAAGAAGAGCGAAGCCTTCATAAGGCACCAGTCCTACCCATGACTTGTCGTGGGCTTCCAGCCTCTAGAACCGTGAGAAATAAAGTTACGTTCTTTATAAATAACCCAGTCCCAGGTATTTTGTTATAGTAGCACAAAGGAACTGAGATACCCATTCATTTATTCATTTATTTACTCATTTGCCTTATCAAAGAGCCTTCCTCGACCATCTCACCTAAAATAGCAACTCTTAGTCCTCTTTCCCTGTTTTATTTCCCACCCTAACACCTACAGCCTCTGGCCATATTCTATATTTACTGCTCATGTGTTAATCTCCTTCACTGAAATAGAAGTACCAAGACAAAGGAAGCTTGACTGTTTTATTCATTGCTATACCCTAGAGCCTAGAAAGTCAATGAATAGTTGATTCTGTCTATGTGCAAGGCATGGAGGCAGGTGCTGAAAAATCAGAGGTGAATTTGACACATTTGGTCCTTGTTTTACGGCCTTTAACACACGCAGGATCTCATGTGTGAGAAGAAACATGCCAACCAAAGAAAACTGAGAAAACAGAAAGAGGTAATAGGTACTGAGGGAAGCACTCTAAGATCAGGCACTCTAAGACCTTTTTTGCCTTATTTCTTTGAATTCCCATAGTGTCTCTATGAAGTTAGGTGCTATTCTTATCCCTATTATACAGATGAAGAAACCAAGGCTCAGAGAGATCAAGTCACCTGCCTCAAACCACATGGTAACAGGGTTTGATCCCAGATCTGTAGGTATCAAGAGTATGGCCCTTGAGTCTGGGTACCCAGGGACCCTGTCCTGGCTCTGGTTTTTGGGGTTCCACTAGGACCCTCATTCAGCTGTGCCCATCTGCACAGGGGAAGGAATCTGCAAGACCAAGGGGATATGCCTACCTGGAGCCCATGTGCCCCCTGCTGTCCCACAACTGAGCAGCCAGGACCATGCAATTCGCTGCCTGACACCCCAAGCACCTGCTGGACTCCATGGGCCTCATCCTGTTCTCTGCTCCTAGAAAAACCCAGGCCCTGCATGAGCACGAGGAGGCCTAAGGAGAAATTTGGGGGGCTGGTTTATGGGGGATGAAAGGAGCTTACATGTATGGGCTGGGGGTCCACAGCAGGCATAGGCATGAAGCCCCCCATGGTGTGGGAAGGGAAGGGGCAACCTGGGGTACAGAGGGCCCATCTGTACTTGTACTACAGCTCCCCACTCATAGAAATTAGGGGCAGCCTTCTGTGTGGGATTTTATTCTCCAGACTCTATTCCACAACCACCATGTCCCCTCTACCCCAGAGAAAGCGTGGGAGCATGGGCGATGAGTAGGATACCTGTTATCTGCAGTCACGCAGGATGGCTGGGCTGTGCCTTGTTCACCTGAACCAGAGAGGGAAGGTACTGAATCCAGATGGCTTGGAGGAGGAGCCCACAGGATCAAGGCAAACACCCAGGAATGGGAAAGTGACATAAGGCACGGGCTTCCCATCAGCTGGCCCTCAGGACTCATTGCCTGCACACTCTCCTACACACCTCACCCCACTCAGTCTAACCAGGCTCCCTGTTGCAGGGGACAACAAGAGCCCCAGTGTCATAGTCATGCTGCCTAAGAGTGGGGATAGAGAGGCAAATCGACGGATGCTATATAAGGGAGAACCAAATCCTTCACCTTCAGCAGGCCAGGCCAGCCTCATCATTAGAGAGACAAGACAGTGAGGTGGCTACAGGTGTGTGCTCAGGGAATGATCCCGAGTTCCACCTGACACTGACTCTGGACAGCTGGGTGAACATGCCCAAGTTACTTGAACTTGTGCAAGTGATTTAAAGTCTCCTGCACCCCAATTTCCTTATCTGTAGGACAGAGAAAATTATACTCTCCACCTCACGTCTTGCGGTGACAACTAGAGTTAATATATCCAAATCTACAATAAGTATATAGAACAGTGCCTGGTACAGAGTAAATGTTCAATAAATACCTTTTTTTTTTTTGAGACGAAGTCTCGCTCTGTCGCCCAGGCTGGAGGGCAGTGGCCGGATCTCGGCTCACTGCAAGCTCCGCCTCCCGGGTTCACGCCATTCTCCTGCCTCAGCCTCCAGAGTAGCTGGGACTACAGGCGCCCGCCACCTCGCCCGGCTAGTTTTATGTATTTTTTAGTAGAGACGGGGTTTCACCGGGTTAGCCAGGATGGTCTCAATCTCCTGACCTCGTGATCTGCCCGTCTCGGCCTCCCAAAGTGCTGGGATTACAGGCTTGAGCCACCGCGCCCCGGCCAATAAATACCATTTTTTACAATACTCTATCTTTTCTCTTCCCCTCAACTCAAGCACCTCCTTCGTCTTTGGGTATTGTAGTTTCTGGTTCCTAAAAGTATCCACTCTATCACTCTTTCTCATTTTTACCTGCTCCTTCCTAGGCCACATCCTCTCTCCTGAATTACTGCAACACTTCCTAAGGAGTCCCATGCCTCACACTGTATCTCCCCAAAGTATTCTCAGGCCCAAGCCACAAAGACCTCCTGATAATATGAATCTGCTGTCACATCCCTACCCGCCCATTCAGTTCCAGAGCTCTTTATTATCATGTTCAGCAGGTATGTGCTGAGTGCTTACTAAGTGCCAGGCATTCTCTGAACACTGGAGAAAGAGGATTGAGCAGCAGTAAACAAGAACATTGCCTTTACGGAAGGAACTTCTCATCGGGGGAGGCAGACAACACCCAAATAAGAAAGCAGCAGGTAACGCCCGGAGATCTGCATAGCATGAAAATAGGGCAACAGGCAGGACCTTTGCAAGCCCTAAGACGTCTCCATGTAAATGAGAAAACGAGAAAACAGCGTGCCTTCCTCCTGGCTAAGGCACCCCCATGTGCTGTTCAGCCCCCACTCACCTCCTCCACCAGCCCCACCATGTGCTGCAACCCAGGTAACGAGGCGCCGTAACAGAAAACACTGAAATGCCTAGAATCCTCCAGTGCTGAATTTGCAGCTCCAACCGAGTCCTGGACGGATTTCTAATTCCGTATATATAGCAAAACGTCTGCTAGTAGAAAAGAATACTGGATTCTGAGATTCTGTTGAAATAAACTTGTTGCCATCAAGGATGACACATGTCTTTCTGGAATTCAGAGGCCATGCACACCTTCTCAGCTCCCATCACAACATACGACAGTGGCCGGTGTAGTTCTGGTCCTTCCCGCATCCCAAGGCACCCCCAGATAGCTCTAACCATGCCAAGCCTCTGCAAGAAAACCTTCCATGGCATTGTATTACCAACAGGCTGGCACTCGGTCCCTCCCAGATCTGCTCTCGTTATCTCCCTAGAGTTGCCACAGTGTTCCCCAAACTCTAGAGGACAAACAAAGCAGCTTGATTGTCCAGGCCTGAAAAGACAGGGAACCGCTCTCATCCTCAGGACTACCCCACGTGGCTGTGCAACGTGTGCCCTTGCAACTCATGAATTAGGCCCCCTGGAGTTGTTCAGTGCACACTCTGTGCAGCTGTGTATGGTAGACCTGGGTAGTTAGCTGAATGGTGGCCCCCAAAATATAGGTCTACACCCTGGAGCCTGGGAATGAGATCTTATTTGGAAAAGGGTCTTTGCAGATATGTAAAAGTTATGGATCTTCAGATGAAGAGATCATCTGGATTATCCGAGTGCGCCTTAAATCCAATGACAAGCATCCTTACAAGAGACATCCAGAGCATAGGTACACAGAGGCAGAGGCAAGGTGAAGATGGAGTGGAGACTGGAGTGATATGGCCACAAGCCCAGGAATGCTGAGGCAGGCACAAGAACCCGAAAGAGGCAAGGAATGGATTGTCCCATAGAGCTCCCAGAGTGGGCAAGACCCTGCTGGATTTGGGACTTCTGGTCTCCAGAACTGTGAGAAAATAAATTTCTGTTGCTTTCAGACATGAGATTTGTGGTACTTTGTTACGGCCATCTCAGGGAACGAATAATGCCTGCACCAGGTCTCAGTTTAAATGCCATTTGCTCGAGGGATCTAACTCCCTCCTGCAGCTGTGCTGAGTGCTCGCACTGGGGGCTCTCAGGCATAGCACCTTCCTCTCAACATCCAGCCCCTTTTGCCATTTGGGGGACTCTAGTCTGTGACTTTGTCCTCCACTCCTGGGCTTGTCTCAGAAGTGACAGATGGATATGTCAGCAAACACTCACCTGTGTCCTCCAAACACAAGGGATTCTTTTTCAAAATCTTGAGACCCCAAAGGCAAAACATTAGGAGCTGGGAAGTAAGTGAGAGTTCCCTAGTCCCTGATTTTCTGCAGTGTGTGGACACTTTATAAGGCTTATATAAGATGATGGTGATACACACTTGCAGCTGGAGGAAGATGCAGCAGCTGTCAGGCCACCTCAGCCCCGGTGGTTTTCCCAGGCCACACTGGGCAGTCTGACAGTTGCCGTGTCTCAGAATTGACAGCCCCAGGAGTCAGTGGCAGCTGCCGGGTCTGATGGACACATCTTTCCTGCCTTACATCTTGTCCATGATCAGCATGTCATAGTGATAAAGGCAGTGTCCACTGGGGTGGCTTCTGTTAAGCCACAAACCTGAATGTTCCCATTTGTCTGATTTTTCCTGGTTTCCAGTCCCCTTGGGTGGCTGGATGCTGTGTCCACCAGGGGAATAGGAGAAGCACTATTGCTAACACTCATGGAGCACCTTCTAGGAACCGGGCACTTTCCTGTGCCCTTCACCAGGAGAACTGCAACTAACCTCAGGACAACCCGGCGGTAACTGTTATCTCTCTACACTGCAGATGAGGAATTTGAAAGTCTAGTGTTTCCCAAAGTCACAGAGCTCGTAGTAAAGGCCCTGAGATTCAACCTCAGGCTCTCTGCTTGCAAAACTCATGCTCTTAACTTAGAAAGCCAGAGTTAGCCTCAGTCAGGGTCTCAGCCTCCAGGAGGATCACCCTTGACGGCTGACTTAGTCTCACCTGCAGGGGCCCCAGCTGAGACTCAGGGGTGCCCCCCAATAAGGCCACCCTTGGGGCCTCTGGTTTGGAAGAAACATCATCCAGTGGTTAACATCTGGTCTCCTACTCTAGCGAACAGACTCAGGAAAGTCATAGCCTGGGCAGCTGTGGCTGCTGCTTCCTCCCCTCCCTGTCCCCTTCCCCTCTCCTCTTCCAATTTTTCTCCTCTTCCTTCTCCTCCTGCTCCTTCTTCTCTCAAAAAATATCTATTGAGCATGCACCGTACTGAAGGACCTGTGTCCACTGGGAATTTAGCATTGTAAAGGAGACACAGCATAGTATAATGGCATATAAACAAGTAAACAGCAAAAATGAAATAAATATTATACCCATTGCTGCTGCAGGAGAGGAAGAGATTTCCTTGATGGACTACTTTGTTTATGGCACTGAGAATCTGTCTCACAAAGTCTGAAGATGAAGAGTGACTGGAGAACTCTGAAGCAGTCCAGAAGTCTCAAGAGATCTGAGTAATTAGGGCATGCTGGTCAGAAGTTCTGTGGTAGGCAGTGGTTGGCAGTCTCTAAGATGCTCTGATCATGCCTGCTTCCTGATAGTCACACCCCTGTGCAATCCCCTCCCCTTGAATGTGGTCTGGATTTAGTGACTTGCTTCTAATGCATAGAGTAGGACAGGGTGATGGGATGTCACTTCTGATTAGGATATAAAAACACTTTGATGTCCTTCTTGGGAGCCTCCTTGCATGCTTTCTCTCACTCTTGCTTGGATCACTAGCCAGCAGGGAAGACAGCTGCCTTGTCATGAGGCAGCCCATGGAGAGGTGCCTGTGGGGAGGGACCACAGCCTACTAAAAACCATGAGTGAGCCTGGAAGCAGACCATTCCTCCCCACTCTAACTCTCAGATGAGACTACAGCCCCAGCAATGGCTTGGGAGAAACACATAAGAGACTTTGAGCCAGAGGCACCCAGATAAGCCATGATCACATGAGACGCTGGCCAGAAATGCATTAGGCATTCTCCTGCAGAAGGCACCCGCTCCACAGTAGGACAGCTCTGACATGCAAACTCTGCCAGCTCTAACCCTGAGCATTAGTTCTATTTGCCAGGAACACACAGTGATGATTAATCAATTCCTTTGTCATATGATAGTCTTTCAGGTGTGGGAAGTTGGTATCCTAACAGTGGGTTCCCCTATTCTTAGTTTTCTTCACTCCTGGCCACACTTTTCCAACTGGTTCTCAAATGCTTCTCTGTCCTTGTGTTTTTCCCCAACACAATATCCCAATTACGTTCCCAAAATGTGAAGCCAATTGAACTGTCTTGTTTCTGGCTAGCAAAGCTTTGCTCAAGATGTGCCCTCCACCTGGAATTCCCTTCCTCTTTCTTGTCTGGCCCCACTTAACACTACTGTTCCAAGAATCCTTTCTGAAGCCTGCCCCCTCAGCCTAGCTGGACACCTCCCTGGTGCAGACCCTGTCCTTCCTGCTGCACTCACCTCTCTTCATTGCATCACTGTGCCATCATGATGTGTTCGTGGGTTTGCTCCTATAACTGTGAGCACCTTGAGTGCTGGGAAGGACCCATGGTTCATCTTTGAATCCACAACACTTGTTCATAGTGAGAGGATGGGTGGATTGATTGGATTGATGGATGGATGGTGGATGGATGGATGGATGGATGGACGGATGGATGGGTGATGAACAAAGGAACAGAGGGGCATCCTCCTTAGTAGACAGGGTTCCATTGTCATTCATCCTCAGTACTATCTTTCTGGGTGTGTGCACTTTGTAAGGAAGCTTCTGTGACCTTCAAGATAAAGCCTGGACAATTTCTCATGGCCTAAAGCAGAGCAAGCCTTACCAACCCCTCTAAGCCCTGCAGGTACAAGTGTCATGACTTCAGTGGTAAGAAATTTCAGAGAGCGAGCGAGCAAGCAAAGAGAAAACAAGAGAGAAAATGAGCCTAGGTTAAAATATTTAAAACATTTCCATACTTCCTGACCTTATAAATATTTCATTAGTAAGATGCTGTCCCACATAAATGCAAACTCAGAGGAAAGGGTCTTATGAAAGCTAGAAGTCAGCATTTTAAGGAAGCCGATTTCCTTTTATAAACATAATACCCTCTCACTATAATGTGGAAAACAGAAATACAAAGAAGAAAGAAAAATTGATGTATTACTCAAAGTCCCATCACCCAAAACCAACGATTTTTAGTATTTTATAAATTTTTGACCTATGGATTTTGTATATTTGGGGTGGTTGCATGGTACTACATATTCTCTTGTGTGCCTGGATTTTCTTTTTTTCCCCTAAACATAGTAACATAAACTTTGTCCTATATTACTGTGAACTCTTTATGAAACTAGTTTTTTTTTTTTGTTTTATTTTTTTGAGACGGAGTCTTGCTCTGTCACCAAGGCTGGAGTGCAGTGGTATGATTTCGGCTCACTGCAGCCTCCGGTTCCCGGGTTCAAGTGATTCTCTTGCCTCAGGCTTTGGAGTAGCTGGGATTACAAATGCACATCACCATGCCCAGCTAATTTCTGTATTTTAGTAGCGACAGGGTGCACCATTTTGGCCAGGCTGGTCTCAAACCCCTGACCTCAAGTGACCCACCCGACTCAGCCTCCCAAAGCATGTGAGCCATGAAACAAGTTTTAACAAGACTACATATTATTCCATCCAGGGCATGTACCACCTTGGAAGTCATCAAGGCCTCTATGACACAGTGGCAGAAACAGGTGCAGTTGATTTAAATCTTCCCATATTGTTGGGCATTGAGGTTGCTTCCAATTTTCTTACTATCAGAAAAACGTCAAAGTTGTGGCCAGGTGTGGTGACTCACGCCTGTAATCTCAGCACTTTGGGAGGTGGAGTCAGGCAGATCACTTGAGGTCAGGAGTTCGAGACCAGCCTGATTAACATGGTAAAACCTTGTGTCTACTAAAAATACAAAAATTAGCCAGGTGTATTGGCACACACCTGTAAACCCAGCTACGTCGGGGGCTGAGGCAGGAGAATCACCTGGACCCAGGAAGACTCTGTCTCAAAAAATAAAAATAGAAAACAGAAAAATGTCACAGTTAACTCACTTGTCTAACTTCAAATTCTTTCCTTAAGTAAACTCCTCAGAAATACAAACAATTGGCAAAGAAGTCAACCTTTCTATGGCTTTTTATACCTGTTTTCAATTGCTTTCTAAAAGGACTGTACCTAAATGATCTCCCCACAGTGGAATTTGAGTGCTTGTCTCCCATGCCATCCCCACCTGGGGGCCATATCATAACACTTATAGATGGGAATACCTCAGAGATAACTGGTCCTGGCAAGGAAGCAGGTGAAACCCAAAACTCATTGATCCATTCACGAGAGTTTCTTGTAGGGAAATTTCCCTCCTTGATCTTCAGCCCAGACAAGACCCTCTTCCCTGGATATGGAGGCTGTTTAATGGCCCCTCCTCTTGAATCCCACTGCCACCGCCTGACTGCAGACCCCATCCTTTCTGGCTTGGGTCATACAACAGCCCCCACACTTCTGACTTCCATCTGTCCCATTCATTTTATTCCCCATCTTTCAGCCAAAGTGGTCTTTCTAAAATCAAAAATCTAAAACCAAGCCATCGTAGACATTTTTCTCCTTCCTTCTTCCCTCCCTCCCTCCCTCCCTCCCTCCCTTCCTTCCTTCCTTTTCTCTCTCTCTCTCTTTCTTTCTTTCTTTTCCTTCCTTTCTTTGTTTTTTTCTTTTTTCTTTTTTTCTTTTTTGACAGAGTCTCACTGTGTTGCCGGGCTGGAGTGCAGTGGCATGATCTCAGCTCACTGCAGCCTCTGCCTCCCGGGTTCACGTGATTTTCCTGCCTCAGCCTCCCGAGTAGCTGGTACTATAGATGTGTGCCACCATGCCCAGCTAATTTTTGTATTTTTAGTAGAGATGGGGCTTCACCATGGTGGCCAGGCTGGTCTCAATCTCTTGTCCTCGTGATCTGCCCACCTTGGCCTCCCAAAGTGCTGGGATTATAGGTGTGAGCCACCGCGCCCAGCCCATCTTAGACATTTTTCAATGGCTGCCCATTATCTTGCACCCCAGGCTTTCCATGATGGTCCCCAACTTCTCTCCAGTCTCACTGTCTACTCTGCAACTCTCCCCCCTCACTTTGTAATAAGTATTTACTAGGTGCTTGCAACAGGCCAAAGAATATGATAACCAGCCTAGCTACTGGCCCTGGGGGTCCTTGGTCTGACAGAGGAATTAGAGGGCGACGGTACGGGGTGACGGAGCTCAGCAAAGGTTGAGGGGGGGAAGGTTGGGGATGTCAGGTCTCTTTTCTTTTCATTTGAAGCTTTCATTCCTTACAACTGAAAAAAGGCACTTTCAAAAGAGAATCCAAATTCAAAATCAGAGAAACCATCCAAGAGTTTTGTGAAACCATCTAAGAGTTAGTGATTTTCAGAAAAGCCTGTATCAGGCTATGGGGTGTGCTGTCGGGGAAAGGGGTGGAAGAAGCAAGGTTGGGGAAAAGAATCTACTTCCTCCTTGTTCTGTGTCACCTCTTTTTGTAGGTTCCTTTTTCCTCCTCTCCACTAGTGCTTCCATTTATTCACCTGAAGGACTCCTGCACCTGCCTGTGACGTCTAACATGATAAACACCAGGAGGCCCTTGTGCTGGAGCCTTGTCTTCCTTCCCTCTGCAGCTCCAAGAGACTAATTTGTAGAGAAGAGGCTCCTTCTCCAGCAGAACTCGAGTGTAGAAGGGAGCTGAGCTGGCTTCAGCAGCAGTGGGAACGTAAGGCTCTGTGTTCTCACCATCACAGTCCCACACCTGAGCTGCCGTCCTGTTTTCTTGCCTCTCCCACCTGACTGTGCATAGGGCAGGGTCTAGGACTGGGCACTTTGGGACCTACCCCAACCAATGCCAGCAGGGTTTCCAAAGGCAAGTCACAGGGGCCTCCCCTGCACCGTCACCATGGCCCCCAGCTGTGCCTCTACCTCCACATCTGTGGAACCCTCATGGGTCAGTGGGCCACACACCACCTAACACCTTCCAAGTCAGAGCTCCACTTTCAAATGGTGGCTCTATCCCACATCCAAACACAAGGCCCACTGTAGTGACTCACTCTCTTAGGGTTTCTGTGGCCCCTTCTGTAGAAAGTACCCGCATGGTGCAGGAGGCAGGGTTGGAGGATAATATTCATGGAGCTCCAGACAAAGAATAGGTGACCATAAACGGTAAAAGGCACAGCAGTGTTATAAGGCCCATGAGATGAATAACGGATATCTGAAGCCAGGGAGCCTGCCTTTGGGATCCACGTGCCTAAACATTGCACCAACCACCTCCTCTCTGTCTAGCCAAGTTCCCCTGCCCCTTGCAGTGTCATATAATTCTTCCCAGCAGTAGTTTATAGTGCTCACTCCCTCTCCCTCCTCATAATTATTCTCTGTGTTGGGTACCCATCATCTTATAATGCCCCAGTGCCTACTAAATTTTTTTGGATCAGAGACATCCAACACAACACATAGCTCCCTCACTCTAAAATGATCATAGGCACAGGCAATAATTCACAGGCCCTCTTATAGGATTGTTCAGGTTGTGCATTGCATAAGGGTACCTGGCCAATGGGCCTCTACAGGAATCTAGAATCCAGCCCACATTCCATTCAGAAGCCCTGAATCCTAGAGAGGAAAGCCAGGAGGAAGAAGTCCATTTTGGTAACAGGTCTGCCCAGAGAGGAGGTCCTTTGTGCATTTTTTCCTTCTAAACGTGTTGGGTGCCACCTTTGTCTAATTTGTATAAAGGTCCCTAATTGCCTAAAGTTGGCCATGACACTTACATATAGTTCCAGAGGAGTGGATGCCCCAGAAACCTGTCCATGGAACATCCTGGGGTATAATGGTTTCTTAAGTCGAGAACTGTAAGGCTGAGCATGGTGGGTCATTCTTGTAATCCCAGCACTTGGGGAGTCCAAGACAGGAGGATCACATTGCTTGAGCCCAGATATTTGAGACCAGCCTGAGCAATAAAGTGAGCGCAATAAACCCAGTCTCTACAAAAATTTTAAAAGTTAGCCAGGCATGGTAGTGTGTGCCTGTAGTCCCAGTTACTTGGGGACTGAGGCGGGAGAACTGCTTGAGCCCATGAGGTTGAGGTTGCAATAAGCCATGATTGTGATCATATCACTGTACTCCAGCCTGAGCGACAGCAAGACTCCATCAAAAACAAACCAACAAACAAAAACAACAAGAACAACAAAAACAACTTTAGAGTCAGCACCCACCATTTGAATATATGAATGAAGAAGGGCTGGTACCAACAGGTCACATGTTGAGTAACAGTTTGGGACTCAGGACACATTTCTATAGGCATGGCATTCACAGGTATAAAATACTCCTCAGACCCCCCCAAACCTGCTGACCTTGCAGTCTGGAAATCACCATGCAAACACCATTGCTACAGGAAAATGCATTTGCCCTCAATGTGAAGATAAAAATCAATGTGCCTAGGCCCATGCCTGGCATATAATACATACTCAATGCATATTGCCCCAACCTTTTGTGGGTTGATTCTGTGCCATAAGACTGAACTTTGAAGTCTGGCAGTATAGAAATGAGCTTTGCAAACCACTTGCCAAGAGAGGAACATCATAAATGCACATGATATTCTTATCATCTAAATATTTTTCCAAATCAATTCAACATAGCAAAGACAGGAACCATCTTGGGGCTACATAGGGATGGGCTGGGTAAGAGGGAAAATTTAGGGGCAAATCTCAGATGGTCGAAGGTTTAGAGAAACAAATGGTTTCTACAATTTCCTTTCTTTTCGGATTTACTGAGCACCTTCAGTGTGCTGGGCAGAGTATACTGGGGAACACTTTGTAGATATCATCCATTTTAATTCTCACAATGACCCTGGGAGACTATTAGCATGCCTAGGAGGACCCTGGAGGTGAGCAGGTTTAGGCATGGCCCAAGGTCACACATTAATGTATAAAGGCAGAACTGAAATTAAACACCCAGGTCTGACTTCCCAGTGGTCCTCCTGCATACGGGAGTGGCTGGGAGCCCAGACCCAGGAGTCCAGCCATTGGGATTTAAATCTCAGCTTTACCATTTCCTGCCTGTGTGAGCTTGGACAAGCTCCATGTCCTCTTTGAGGGATAATAAAATGGGGGTGATTGTGGTACTGACCTCAGAGGGTCACAGGATAAGTAATTATTAGTATATGATAACACTTAGAAGAGTGCCTGACACATATGTGCTGTTCATTTCAATATCATCGCTGTTGTTTTGATCATGGCTCTTTGGAAGCTGGTGGTTTGACAGTGGTGTTCAGAAGGAAGCGGAGGGTGTGAGAACACTCAGTAGCGTCACCCTCGAATGGTGCCCGCCAGTCCAGAATTCCCATCTGTGCTCTCAGGAACACACCGGTTGTTTGTTAGCAAATGCCCTTTCTTGTTGAGGGGATATTGACACAGAAAAAATTGAACTGCTTCTGGCAGAAAACAGTCAGGCAGGAAACTGGTCTTCCCAGTAAGCAATGGTTCAGAAAGAAGCGATGTTGAGACCTCATGGATATGTGAACTCCACGACCTCCATCACCTCCTCAATGAGCCTTCTCTTAATGGGGCTTGTATAACGTGGGTCAAGGGAGAGGGAGAGCAGCTAGCTTGGTCAAATGAAACCTCAGGAGAAACCAGTGTTGAGAATGAGGAGAGACCACAAGGCAAAATCATTAAAGAAGCTGCATGCATACCTAAAACTTCCTCTTCCCGCATTACAAAAGTTCTTGGTATAAGATGGCATGGGAATTGGAATTGAGGGTCCTGGGCTCCAGTTCCTGTTCTACCATTAATCGGGCAGCTGTGTGGCCTCAGGTCAGTCTATTCCCCTCTCTGGGCCTGAGGCACTTCCTCTGAACAAAGTGAGGGCTGGGACACAGCCAGGAGCAAGGCCCTTCCAAATAAGAAGTACTGAGTTTTGTTAAAAATAAGAATCTACATAGTATATCATTTTTAACTTCTTCTGCTCATTCATCCGTTTACTCATTTATTCATTCATTCCACCAACTCGAACTGGGCAATCTAAAGGACCCCCTCACCCTTCAAAAATCTAAATTATGCAAGTTTGTCCTCTGCAAATTCCAAATGCCTAGGAATGCAATGAGTTCGCTCAGGCACCCCTGCATCCCCAAGACTTCCTGCTGGGTGGAGTCTCTGTATTGCTCTTTACCAGCAGGTACCATGGTCAGCCCAAATCTATGAGGACATTCAGCAACACAAAGGCCTTCTCTGTAAAGAAATTTACTCTTCTGAGTGCGGGCCACAAACATATTTTTAAAAAAAGCTCATCAAAAAGTTAGATAAGGAGTTTCATCCATGCAGCTGAAGTCATCACTGGTCATTAGAGAAATGCAAATCAAAACCACAATGAGATACCATCTCATGCCAGTTAGAATGGTGATTATTAAAAAGTCAGGAAACAACAGATGCTGGCGAGGCTATGGAGACATAGGAATGCTTTTACACAGTTGGTAGGAGTGTAAATTAGTTCAACCATTATGGAAGACAGTGTGGTGATTCCTCAAGGATCTAGAACCAGAAATACTATTTGACCCAGCAATCTCATTACTGGTTATATGCCCAAAGGATTATAAATCATTCTACTATAAGGATGCATGCACATACATGTTTATTACAGGACTATTTACAATAGCAAAGACTTGGAACCAACCTAAATGCCCATCAATAATAGAATGGATAAAGAAAATGTGGCACATATACACCATGGAATACTATGCAGTCATAAAAAAGAATGAGTTCATGTCCTTTGCAGGGACATGGATGAGGTTGGAAATCCATCATTCTCAGCAAACTAACACAAGAACAGAAAACCAAACACCACATGTTCTCACTCATAAGTGGGAGGTGAACAATTAAAACACAAGGACACAGGGAGGGGAACATCACACACCAGGGCCTATTGGGGGGTGCTGGGAGGTGGAGGCAAGGGGAGGATGCATTAGGACAAATAGCGAATGCAAGCGGGGCTTAACACCTAAATGACAGGTTGATAGGTACAGAAAATCACCATGGCACATGTATCCCAGAACTTAAAGTAAAATAAACTAAAATAAAAAGAAATTCACTCTTCTTAAAGAGCAGCCTAGATCTTAAGTAGTAAAAGTTAGTTTCCTTCATTGCACCTATATTGAGCACGTACTGAGAGTTAGGAACTGAGCTGGATCCCTCAAGGAGTTCTCAGATATAGTTGTCACTAGCTACATATGATCATTCATCTAAATTCAAATGAATTGCAGCTAAATCACATTTAAAGTTTGGTTCCTCAGTCACAGTAAAGACATTTCAAGCGCTCAGTAGTCACATGTGGTTAGTGGCTACAGTATTGGATAGTAGAGATACGGAGTATTTCCATCATCAAAGAAACTTCTACTGGACAGTTCTGGTCTAGCAGGAGCAAAGAGAGGAACAGAAAACTATGCCAGCCAGGAGCCAAAGCGTCAAACACTGAGGAGGAGGTCTCCTCTTGAGTTCAGCATCAGTGCGTGACTACCCCCCAGGCAGGAGTCATTCACAAACCTCAGTGGAAGAAGCATCTACTGGAGAACTGTCATGCTGAATGTGTTTCAACCTTAAAGTTAGATAAGGAGTTTCATCCGTGCACCTGAAGGCACGTTCTCCCCGTCTCAAGAGGTTCCAGTCAAATGTCTCCTCTTTCTGGACCTTCTCCTCTTCACTTCTGAGCTCTTCATCTTGCTCACTCCTGCCACCCCCATGGACAGTCTACCTTGCATCACAATCATATACATGTAGGTCTTATGGCCCTTCCATCTGTGAGTGCCTTCTCTTCCCTTAGTTCCTAGCAGTGCACTTTGATAACTGAATGAATGAATGAGTCAGTGAATAATTAGATAAACAAAGAAATAATGAAAATATGCACAACTGTCCATGCCACTGTGGGCTTAATCCAGACCTGGTTTTTCTGTCATAAACCTATCTAATCCCTGTTGAACTTGAAGAGGCTAAGGTTCTATGTCAGCTACCAGCTTACTATCTCTCTAATCTTAGAAACCTGTGGAAAAAGAGACATTCAGAGCATATCCACCTCTAATCAACCTGACAAATGCCTATACAAAACTCTCAGGCAACCATGCAGTTTTTACCAGGCAAAAATAACTCTCATGAGTCATTGTATTTTCTCTAATAAAGGGGATAATTTTGCATGCACAGAAACATCCCCATTTGTCCATACAGCTCTTTCTTCCCATTCCTCCTCTTTTCAGACTTGGAGAAGTGTTCTTTCTGCTTGATAAGCAAAACTCTCTCCATGTGTCCTGGGCAGTAACTGCTTAGTTCCACTGCGTATTGATCCATCAATCATTGCCCCATCCCCTGCCCAATCTCATGTTCACTGTTGCTTATGGTCAGTTTTCTGTAAATTCGGATGGAGGACAATGATCCTTTACCATCTTTCTAACACTCCCTAAACTCACTTGATTGCCTCTAGCTCAAACCCAAACCATGACCCTCTCTCTTTCTTTCACCATCATATCTCCTTTAAAAGGCACCATGCCTTCACCTCCCCCTCCCTCTGAAATCCAACTCTGTCCCCAGCCATGGATTTCTTTCTTTCTCATTACCCAAACCACCATCAAATTTCCCAAATTCTCACCTTCTCAGGTGTGGTGCCAGAGTAGAAAGGGCCATAAGTGAGGTAAAGGTGGCCAACAGGCAGCCCATGGGCAAAATTTGGCCTATGGATGTGTTTTGTTGAGTTGACAAGGTATGATAGAAATGGAAATAGTTAACAGAAAAATCCAGATTCCCCCTCTTGTGAAAAATAAGATCTGATAAATTATCCCTACTCAGCATCAGCTAGCAGAAGCAGTAGCTGCTCTCTTCAGAAAAACTACTTTGTCCTTTGCAAGGACATGGATGAAGCTGAAAGCCATGATTCTCAGCAAACTAACACAAGAACAGAAAACCGAACACCACATGTTCTCACTCATAAGTGGGAGTTGAACAATGAAAACACAAGGACACAGGGAGGGGAACATCACACACCAGGGCCTATTGGGGGGTGCTGGGAGGTGGAGGCAAGGGGAGGATGCATTAGGACAAACAGCTAATGCAAGCGGGGCTTAACACCTAGATGACGGGTTGATAGGTACAGAAAACCACCGTGGCACATGTATACCTATGTAACAAACCTGGACGTTCTGCACATGGCAGACAAGTAGTTTGCCAGTTTCCTGCAAGCCTCACTGCTTCCTATTGTCTTGCCCTAGTCATGCCTTTCTTTTGAAATACTTGTAACTGCTGAACTACAAAGTTTCAAACTTATAATATTTTACAATAAATGTGTTTCAGCAGTTCTGAAGTATGTATAGTCATAAACATCTAAACATCACTGAATAAATTGGGCATAGATTATGTGTAGTTCTTCATCATGAGATATGGCTTGTATTCTCCCCCATCACCTACAGCACCATAAACACATTTTCTTACACATGTGGTCTTTGTTTTTACAGGCGTGTCAAAGAAAGCACAGGGTCACTTCTTCAAGGCTCATGTGCTGGGCACTGTGAACTTTCCTGCAAGCTGATGCCTCTGTCCAAGTGCACTGAGGCCACAGCACACAGCGCTTCAATCCAACCCTGCTCTAACACCGAACATAGCGTAAGGACTGTTGGGACCGCGCACCTCTTCATTCTTGAAGCATCTCCTACCCTCATGGTGAATCACAGTGTTCAATGGATTTGTTTACTCCCTCCATTTCATTCATGCACTCACCACGTCACTTATTCCTTCTTTATTACAATTTTATTAAGAGTACACTGTGTTCCAGACCCCGTGCCAGGCACAGGGAAGACACAACTTCGTTTATACCCTTCCCATGGTGTCTACATGACACTGCCTGTATGATATTTATCTGTGTTCATATCTTGCACAAGAGTTTGAAACTAGTGCCCAAGCCTAATCTTTCTGTGTCCCAAGCATCAAGCTGGGGAAATACCCCAGGAAGGCTCCATAGGTACTTATGAAAATTGAATTTGACCTGTGTACCCAAAGCTGGCAGAGGCTGGAGAAGATGGAATCTTGCTAAACTCACAGGAGTCAAACCCAAGGCTCCAGCTGTCTCATCAAAGGCCATCTGGACTGAGGCATCATGGTCAGTTCAGCAAGGCAGAAGGAGGGCCACTGTCAAGGTGCTGCTGGTGGCTTCTTTAAGGACCTTCCAATGAGAGGTTTGTTTTCCAGGTACTCCTACCACCCAAGACATACTCACTCCCTGATTTCACAAGCTGAAGGTGGCATGCTTGTGGGGACCTCCACCTGGTGTCCTGGGTGGCTTTGCTTGTGGCTCTTCCAGTTTCTACAGTGTGCAGTCTTCAGTTCCATATTTTCTTTACCACCCTGAAATGAAAGGCATATCTGCGCCAAATCTGCTCAATGAAGAAGACAGGAAATGAAATGAGATTTGAAGCCAAGTTACTACTCCTTTTTCCAATTTGAAGACTGTGGCTGAACAGATGAAAGATATTCAGATAAGTGGCACATGTTCTCTGTGTTTAAATAGAGCTTGTTGCTGGGAAATAATTGGCCTCTGCATGCAGGTGCCTTTAGTGAGAAATCCAGGCTTCTTTGGAGGCATGATCTGAGTAAGTGCACAAGCATATTACGGGAGATATCTAAGGAGGAAAAGGGATTCTCCCATAATACACTGTGATCTAATCTGATTATATCCAGGTTGCAAGGAAATCTCCACAACTTACAGAGTATTATAGGGTCAGTACTCTATTCTCTAGTAATATAAATGTATAAACAGCCCTTGCATTTATTACACATTTAACATCTTTCCAGTAATTTTATAAATGCATCATATTCAAAGATACTGCCAAATCTAAATCTGTGCATGTGTCTACTGGGAGGCTATCTACCAGGTGCCATTTGAGGGAACTGCATGCCTTCCTTCCCCTTTGCCTCCACTTATTAGACCTGAATAAGACAGACGTTTAGTGAGTTTGTTCTAAGTGCTGAGCACTGTTCTGAGCACTTGCCATGTATTAACTCTGAGTCCTCAAGAAAAACCTATGAAGTGGTGTAATTATGATCTCCACTGTGCAGATGAGGAAACTGAGGCCTGGAGGAGTAAAGAAACATGGCCACACACTCATCACAGCGGAATCAGAATTTGTATCTTCAGCGCCTAGGCAAAGAAAATATGGCAAGTAGCTTTGTTTATATTCCTGGGAGAGATCACAACACAGGCTACAGGTTCAGGGTATACAAAGCTGGTGGGGACAGTTGGGTGAAGGAAACAGGTAAGGTTGAGGCCAGTGCAGAAGGAGTAACAGAGACAGGAGAGGAACCAGTGAGTGGAGTTACCTGGAGAGGAGGGGGCTGGGCGTTTTGAGTGGGGCAACTTACCAGCAGCAGTTCCCAGAAGCTTGGGAGAAGGGGGAGAGAAGGTGTCAAAAGACAAAGGATGTGAAGCAACTGGAAGGAGAGGACAAAGAGCTGAGATAGAGTGACCAGTCTCTCAAGGTCAGCCTTGCCAGCAACATTCAGCTCCATGTGATCAACGGTACGGTTTCACTAGAGCACGCCCCCATGGGATGGGCTGAATCAGGGGCACAGATGGGTGGCCCTAACTTGCTGAGGGATTTCTAGTGAATCCTTGCTCCTCTGGGGCCCTCAGGACACTAGAATTTATGACTCTGATGAAATTTAGAATAACATTCATTCGCAGGTCAGAAATTAAGATTGGTGGTCTGGTTAAGTCACAGAGTAGCTACATTCATCACTTCCTTCTCTCATTTATCAAATGGAACCACCCACACTCATCCTGCCTTCCTTAGATCTGCCTTAGGATTAAAAAGTGCAAGGAAGGTGAAATACATTTGGAACATTGAAAAGAGTACATAAAACTGAGGCAATGTGATGGTCCAGGAATGTACTTGAGCAACCAGTAGGTAGTGAGAGACAACTCCGTGCAAGGCCGACATGAGGCACTGGCGATGCAGTGAATAAGATGAGCTTCAACCATGATACTAACACCAGATCAGGAACACAGCCACCACACAAATAATTCCTCGAGTACAGTTGTAATAAACACTATGAAAGAACACTCCCATATACAGTGAGAGCACATACTTTGGAAGAAGGCAACATCTGGTTTGAATACTGTCTTGATACTTTCCAACTGGGGAATGTTTTTCTGCCCATTGTTTAAACCACTCTCAGTCTTATTACCCCTATCTCTGAAATGCAAGTCTTGGAGGGTGGTGGGGAATAAGTTGATTATCACAGAGCTGTGCATATAAGAGCTCAGTAAATAGTACTTATATGTCATGTAGAAGACTACGACTACATTGACAATGATGATGAGATAATGATGATGATGACTGATAATGATGATGATAATGATGAAATGGTGATGATGGTGCGAAGGATGGAATGGTGGTGATGATGATGATGACTTAATGGTGATAATGTGATGACGATGATGGTGATGATGATGGAATGGTGATAATGTGATGAGTATGATGATGGGATGGTGATGATGCCAATGATGATGATTGTGATGATGATGAAGAAAAGGTCATGATAGTGATGGTGATGATGGAATGGTCATAATAGTGATGATAAGATGACGACGATGATGATGGTGATACTAATGGTATGGTGACAATGATGGTGATTGAGGATGCTGATGGCAGTGATGCTATGTCAGGGCATGACCATCACTTTTCCCTTTCTTCTCTTCCCAGAGGGCCCATATGGGCTACTCTACAAGTGAGTCTGGAACTTGAAGCCACATGTGGGTACCCTGCTTGGGCTGTCAGGTTCCAAAAAAGGCATATTGGCATTTCCATTTCCACACTGGTTTTCTCTGACTACATTTCTTCTGCCTCTGCTCATGCAAGTGCCACTTCACTCTGAGAAAATACCAGCCTCTTCGAGGTGAGCTGGAGCCTAGAGGCAGAGGCGGGAGCATTTCCAAAGGTCGGGATGACTCAGCAGTCCTCTGAAAAGCCTCTGGTGATAGGGAGGTGATGTTGTCAGAACAAGGAAATACTAGAGCCCTCTGCACCACTCTCCATCACAGCTAAAAGCTTGCCTTGCCATTTCTTCACTCCCTTCTGCAAGTCTAATGAGGGAATCTAGATGCTTACTATATTTGAGCTACAACGAATGTTTCAACTCTGGAGCAAACTCCTTCATGTATACCTGGACAAATCTACCAGGAGGCCCAGGCTGGAAGGTAAACTAGTACCTCAAAAGCCACAGGGTCTCCTACCAGACTTGTTTAACCTGTAGGACAGAGCCTGGGAGGGGAGAACAGGAAGTCTCACCTCACATCTGTTCCCTCCAGTGTGCACTCCTCAGAGGACTTGCTGATGGTAGAGCTGCCCCAAATACAAAACGGTTACTTTGTGAGGAAGGGAAGCTGGCAACGCTTCTGGAGACACTGGGGAGGGGGATCTAGTACAGACTAGGCTGCAGTGAAGGGCAGCAGATCAGGGCCCTGATCTGGTTTTGACTGCGTTGAACGGAACTCCCTCTAGGTGAAGATGCTGGCAGTTTTGCCATCACCCTCTACTGTCTTGTGTGGGCTGATTCATGCAGGTAGGATACCTGCCTGGCCCCTGTAGATGTCTGAGTCTGTACCCCTGGGCTGGACATTTTTAAGGATACCTTCTGCCCCTGGAGTCCGTGGTTCTCAGAAATAAGTTATGGTAAACAAACCATCCAAGAATGAATAGCCATTGATTCTAATCCTGACTTTGCCGATGGAATTCCTGCCAAGTCCCGGGCCCTCTCTTTACTCATCAAGTATTTCAATGGCCTGGAAAGTACCCATTCCTACCTTTCCAGGCATTATGATGCGATGGCAATGATGACAGTGATGATGACGGTGATTTTCCTATAACACTGCATTTGCCCACTTTGCTCTCTGCTAATGCTCCCATTCTTGGAATACAACAGTGAACAACACGGTTGTGTTCTTTTACCTTGTGGAATTATTTGCTAGTGGGAGAGGGAGTAAAAAAGGTATATATAAACACTTAAGCCAATACACAATGGCAAATGGTGACAAATGCTGTGAGGTGAAAGGACAGGTCCCTCAAAGCAAAGTGCGGCAGCAACCTAACTTACACAACTCATCAAAGAAGATCTTGTTTTAAATAACCACTCTTTAAACTGAGATATAAAATATTAGTTAAAAGTTATCCAGGTAAAAAGAGGAAAACCCACTATTCCAGAGAAGGCAAACAGACCTTGAGGATGCTCCAAGGCAGGGAAGAGTTGGACACTTCTCCGAGCCTCTGTTGCATTTCCTACATTGTAATTTATAATTGAAATTCTTCATTATGACGACTGTGATCTGCTCCTACAAGTTAATTCTAAGTCCCACCCTAGGAGAAGTGAATTACTATTTGCAGCTGCTAATGAAAAAAAAAAAAATGCTGCCAGGATTGTAAGCCAGGGTATGAACTGCCCTAATTTGGAATCAGCACTTTCAGAGGTGGTAACTTAGCCCTTAAAATACCTCTGTGTAAATTTGCAACAGACGGTTTGCTGGACTTGGATAAAGGCTGTTAAAGATCATTTTTCATGGGTGAAAGAAATAGTATTTACATTTGAATCTGGCAAGCCCTGTAACTGTTTCCCTGCTGCCTGGGAAATCCAGTGGGGCACTGTCCAACAGAACTTTCTGTGATGGGAGAAGCATCCCACATCTGTGCACCACTATGGTGTCACTGGCCACCTCAGGCTGTAGAACACTTGTAATGTGCATAAACTAGTATTTTAATTGTATTCCATTTAAGTTAGTTCAAATGCAAGCGGCAGCATGTGGCTAGTGGCTACCATATTCCATAGGTGCAGGGGCGGGTGGATCCACCTTCTCTCCTCTTCACAGAGGGCTCTGTCATCTGATTGAACTCGAACCAGGCAGTCCTGCTTCAAAAGACCATTGTGTTCACCTGAAAGTGACTCTTTCTTGCTTTTCTAGGCTAGTAAATAGCTTGTAACACTATTCATTCATTTGCCTTACTTTTCACATGTGTGGTAGTGAACTTCCACATTTTGGCAGAATTTAATCCTAAACTTGCTTTCACTGTAACATACCATATGCCCACAAGAGTCTGGGGAGGAAACAGATAGTCTCCCACCTATACCCTCAGGGCCCACCTATCATGAGCTCTAGAAGCTATTAATATTCATCAAAATAATCTGACTCTTTCAGGAAAGCCAAATTGAACTGAGTCTGTTTCCAACACCCTTGGTTTGCTCACCTGTGAAAGCAAGAGGCTGAGCTAGATGGTCCCCGAGAGCCCTTCCAAACTTCCACCCTGGGAGCTTGTCATAGTAATGCAGATTGTCAGAGCTGGAGGAGACTCATCCAGGTCCCTGATGCTTAGGGAGGTGAAGTGGCCTACCCAAGGTCACACAGCAAGTCACCGACTCAGGCAGCATGTGTGGCTAAGTTGCCTGGTTTCTATTCCACTTTAATGGGGAGATTGTGAAGACGGGTTTACTTTATATCAAACTAGTATCTAACAAGTGACTTCCAAATGGAATGGAACAACCCACAAAATCAGAAGCACAGATGAGAGATGTGCTGTATTTTTCCTTACTTTACAGATGACAGGTGGGAAGAACAGAAAGAGAAGAGAGAAAGAAGTCTGCCGTACTTGGTGACTCATCCCTGACGAAGTGGACTTCCCTGTCCCTTCAATCTGGGCTTGTCATATGACTTGCTTTTGACTAATAAAATATTATAAGATGTTAGCAGATGTGATGCAAGCAGGGGCTTGGGATATGCATACACATTTGGGTTTCCCCTCTTATACTTCTACCAAGCCCTGAAAGAACGTGCCCTAATTACTCCACATATGGAACAGATCCAGCCCAGGCGACGTGCAGAGCAGACCTGCAGGTGGAAGCAAAGCCATCCAGCCAAGCCCAGCCTTGTTTAAGCAGGTATATTCTTCCTGAAAGCATGTGAGCAGGCCCAGCCAGGATCAGTAGAACCACCCAAGCCAAACTGCAGATCTATGAGAATAAAAGGTTGTTTTGAGCCACTGACAATTGGGGACAGCTTGTTACACAGCATTTTTGTGACAACAGTTGACTGATGTACTCAGCGGTGAAATGACATGCTGAAGTAGTAAGAGCGTAGCTGGAATTCTTACTCTGCATGAAGCAAGATCATGCTTCATGGATGGGGAAACATGTAATGAATCATTTAAATGGAGCCTCCTTTGAGAGTGAAAAGGAGCAGTGAACATTACTTTGGACCTGTGACATGATACTGAAGTGTAAGGTGCCTCCCCACTCCCAGATGACACACTCAGTGAGGCGAATACAAACATTGTTGGCAGTCTGGATACGTCTTGCAGATACTGAAGAGCTCGGAACATGTAATATCTGCATAGGCTGACACACAGACCCAATCACCCCATTGTAAGCAAGTTCCCTCCAAGGAAAATGTCAGGGTTTCAGATTCCCAGTGGGGAGGGGCTAGGGGCTTTGACCCTCGTGATGCTGGCTGCACTTTGCTCTACCTCGCCCTGGCTGGTGCCAGTGCCAAATGTTTCAGCCTCCCTTTCTTCTCGTCCTCCTAACATCCCAGGGACAGAAGGGTTTACAGACAAGATTCTGAAGTCCACTGAGGCCAAGCTACCTGTTGTAATCACCTGGCCAATGAGCACCCAGATGGCACTGATTCCAAAGGAGGGGCCACTGCATCTGCTCATCCCAGTGAGGATGGGCACCACAACATCCTACCAAGGATCCTGCCAACCAGCCAGCGGGGCTCTTTCCTGGGAGCACCTCAGAGTGCACCAGAGAGGAAAGAAGGGACTGCATTTTCCATCTCCTTCTCCTTGTTCTTCCCTTCCTGAGAAACAGTCTAGGGCATCTAGGGTGGTCACTCAGCATTCCTCACGCATGTGAGTCTTAGACAAACACTGCCTGGTCTTGGTTTAGGTGGGCGTGGAGGAAATGTTACCAAGCCCTCACCCAAGTGCCCACGCAATTCTACCCGCCTTCTCTTCTGGAATTCTAAGTCCTATTTTTTTTTTATTAGAACTTAAAATTGAAAACTCAAGACAGAGGATTTTTTTTTTTTAAACAAAGCAATTTATTTGTGTGGCTAATGATAGGAAGCTCAGGGGTTGGCCTCAAACTCCAGGTAGGGACATTTCATCCACCTGACCTACTCACACCCCACCACTAATAACTAGGGGCCTGGCCTCCCTCACCACCCCTTCCCTTCCCCACACCTCCACTCTCACACATTTCTGCTTCCCCCACAGTGACAGATCCCATTAATACAACTTGGATATCTGCCAAGCACTGAGCATTCTTTAGGTTACAGTAACATAAATGATCCCATTTATGTCCAATCCTCAATCCCCAAGGCTAGGATAGATTGTTCCCATTGTTCAGATGAGGAAAGTGAGACTCACAGACATAAACTGTCAGAGATCATAGAGCTTACCCAGTGTTAGATCCAGGGCTGAACTGGTTTGTATGTGATCCCAAAGTCCATTCCCCTTCTTCCTTCTTAAATTTACTCAATCAAAAGCTACATCCCTGGGGATACTGTGGTGAACAAATCAAAATGGAAAGCAATCTCCCCCACCCATGCCCCGCCCCAACTCTCTAATTCTACCAAAGCCAGCCTCACTCAGAGACTGATGGGCCCATCCCTTAGTGAGCCCAATGAAGCCCACCACGGAGGGGACTCACCACCAGAGACCCCAGAATCCTTCAAATATAGGCGTTCCCTCCTCCTTGGTGGCTATGGGGCTGGAAGTAGGCCCTCCCAATGGATGACCATGAGGGTCATCTGCTACAGCTCAGGCTGCACAACTCAGCGCACATGTGAGGGAGCTTTGCCCTTCTCACAGGTGGCACTGTGACAACTTGGAAGCAGGTGACTTTCCTTGGGCTGTGACTTGAGAAGCATCCCGTCCACTGAACCAGAGTCAGGCTCCTCAACCCTTGCCTAAGTTTCCCTTCTTGCCCTGAGAGGCACTGGCTATAGGGGTAAGAAAATCACTTTGGGTTCCAACAGATGTGGATTTAAATTCTGGACCTGCCAGCTGGCAGTGGGCAAATCGCTTCTGCTCTCTAAGACTCCATTTCTTCAGTTCCATCTAGGATGACTTCAAATGACTCCCACCCCACCCTTCTCAGCAGGGAAGGAAGTCAGTAGTCTTAAAGTCAGCATTATGGCTCACACATGTGCAGAGCATACCATTTGCAAGCCATGTTTTTGGTTCATTTTATGAATTAACTCAATTAATCCTAATAAAAATCCCATGCATTGTGAGGGTGGCACTGTTTTCAACCCACGTTTAGACAAGGAGGCTCAGAGAGATTATGTAACTTACCCAAAGTTACAGAGAAGAAAGCAACTGATCCAGGCTTTATATCCTAGCAGTGCTATAAGGCAGTGGTTCTCACCAGGGGCAGGGTGTTAGGAGCAGACATGGGGACAAAGAGATGATCTTGACACCCCCGCCAGGAGCACTGAGCAATGCCTGGAAACAGTTTTGGTTGTCACAGGTGGGTGGGGTGCTGCGATCGTCTAGTAGACTAGGATGCTGCTAAACATTCTACAATGCACAGGACCAAGACTCCTACAACAAAGACTCACCTGGCCAGAAATGTCAACAATGCTAATGCTGGAAAACTCTGGTGAGTTCAAGAACACAGGGTAGGACTCGCTTAGGAAAGTCATTGCCCGGGGCTGCTGTGAGGGCTAAGTCAGATGTTGCCTGTGGGCACCCTGGCACCATAATGCTTTCAGGGAAGTGTTCCTTAGCTCTGGGGGTGACAGATCAGACCACAAGGTGGCGCAAGTTAAGTGATAGCAACAGTCATGCCAAAGGGCTCATGCTTTTTCTTTGATTTTATTTTTCATTTTTATGGAGATTACGCTATTTTAACACTGTTATGGCAAAAATACTCAGTGACTCATGTATCATGATTTTCATAGGTGATTTCATGAGTTTTTGACAGCTGATGGTGGTTCCTATAGTTAGGGTTATTTTCTGTCTTTGGGACAGTATGGGGAAAGGGGGTTGGTGCTCATTGCACGCTGCCCTGACCCCAGTTCCACACTGGGCATCACGTCCCAGGAAGGCTGGTTTGGATTCATGGAAGGCATGCCATGAGAGTGAAGCACACAAAGTAGGATTTTAATCCCAGCACTTTGGGAGGTCGAGGCGAGTGGATCACGAACGAGGTCAGTAGTTTGAGACCAGTCTGTCCAACATGGCGAAATCCCGTCTCTATTAAAAATACAAAAAATGAGCCAGGCATGGTGGTGGGCGCCTGTAATCCTAGCTACTTGGGAGGCTGAGGCAGGAGAATCGCTTGAACCCGGGAGGCAGAGGTTGAAGTGAGCTGAGATCACGTCGCTGTATTCCAGCCTTGGCTACAAGAGTGAAACTCCACACGCCCCCGGCCCCAGCTCTCCAGCAAAAAAGTAGGATTTTAATTGGAAGACCTGGGAGGAGGCAGAAGGTGGAAAGAAGAGAAGGGAGAGGAAGGGAAGGAAGGGGAAGGGAGGGGAATTTCAGGCAGAAGGACTATCAAAAAAAAATAAATAAATAACAATTGACAACAAAGGTCAACCATTGGGCACATGGAAAGGGTCAAAAGTGGGAAGGTAAACAAATGTCTGTTCAAACTTTGGCTCTTTCACTGAAGAGGGGCTTTGTGCAAACCTGCTAATCACTTATGGTCTCATTTTCTCATCTGTAATTTGATTTAACGATACTTGCTTTCAAAAACTTTGGGTTTTTCTTTGGAAGGCTGGGGCAGGTGGATCACGAGTTCAGGAGTTTGAAACCAGCCTGACCAACATAGTGAAACCCTGTCTCTGCTAAAAATACAAAAATTAGCTGGATGTGGTGGCATACGGCTGTAATCTCAGCTACTTGAGAGGCCGAGGCAGGAGAATCGCTTGAGCCTGGGAGGTGGAGGTTGCAGTGAGCCGAGATCATGCCACTGCACTCCAGCCTAGGTGACAGAGCGAGACTCTGTCTGAAAACAAACAAACGAACAAACAAAAACTTTGGATTTTTGTAGCAACAAGATGAGGTCATAGGCAAGAGAGAACACTGTAAGCTCTAAAACGGCTGCAGATGGTGGTTACTGGAGCCTTGTTTGTGGTCATGAGTGTGTGTTCCCTATTTGTCTACTAAAAGGGGAAAGAAGCCCTGAGCCAGTTACTGCGGGGAATGCACAGAGCAGGAATATAGCACCTGGCTCAGGGCTTTAACCAAACAGGAGCTTGAATTGTGAACCTTCTGTGAAATGTAGGAGCTTGTCTGATTTCCCTCCTGGTGCCCACCTTGTGCTGACCACTCACAGAACCCTCATATGTTTGAAGAAAAGCTAAGACAGAGATCTGCAGGAGAGGCAGCAGGCTGCTGTGTGCTCTCATGGGATGGAATTCACCATTAGTGAATCATTTGTTATTTTCAGGGTCTCCACCCCCATAGGTAGACTCACATTAACTAAACTGATACATACATACACCAGCATGCTGATTACTATATAGTGAGAACAACTGCCAAGGATACCAGACAATACTTCCATAGTCCAGTTTATCCCTGCAGATCACCTGTAATTAGAAATCGGCTTGCTAAGAAAGGAATCAAAACAGGGGGCATTAGTTACATTATCTGAGTGTTTCATGGCACTGAACTTCTAGCCAGCCTGACATTTCCATCTCCATTTCAAGGATACAGAGCCACTAAAACCAGGCAGGTCATATTCTGGGGTCAGCACACCCTCTCGCCTGAACAATGCACAGAGGATCTTTCCTGCCTGCTTCTCAGACTCCCCATATCCATACTTTCATGGTGGGCCAATGCTACTTCTGATGGGCAAATTATTGCCTCCAAGATGTTCCTACCTTCCATGAGATGACAGCTTGGTCTTGCTCTGGACTGAGAGCCATTCTGCCATACAGATCTTGGATCTCCTCCTATGGAGGCTGAATTCCTGGCCAGTCTCTTATTTCCTGTACTGCTGGGCTTGTAGAGTCAGTGGGGCACCCCCAATACTCCCTGTTAGCCTCTGCTCTTTATAGTCCTCGGTATACAGCCACGGGGCCTGGAGATGGGTTTGAGGGACATGGGTTCAACATCCCAGCAGCCTTCCTAGATCATCACCCTGGCATTGTCTCTGCGACTGCCCCAAGGATATAGCCCCAGAAAGCAGTCAGCAACAGGGCCAGCTCTATAACAGTCCTCATATCAGCAAACAACCTCTAGGAAAAGAAAGAAATGCTCCTTGTTCTTAATGCTAGTTGACTAAGAGCTGATCTATTTATGAAAATGTCACAAAGCACCTCTGGACCAGACTGAGGTCAGGAATTAGGATGCTTTCCTTTACCTTAATGCAGAGCTGTAGGCTCAATGTGCATAAGTTACTGCTATAAAAACACCTCAAGGCTATTTGTTAATCAGTGGTGAGCAAGGATTACACATCTAGTAGGGCCTAAGATGCCCTAAGATGCTGTTCAGGGTCTCTGTGCCTCCTCTCCACCCCACCACCATCACAGCCACCCTGATGGCTAAAGAAGTCCTCCAGTCCAAGAGAAGTTGTCCCTCCAGTTATTTGTCAGGGCCCCTGACCCAGGCTGAGCCAATCAGAATAGTTCACTCTCTGTCACAGTGATTGGTCCAGGGATTGACAAGCAACCCTGAGTCTGCCAATCAGTACCCTTTCCTGGAAATTGATGACAGTTGAAGAGGAAGAGCCCAAAACAATCAGAAGGTGAGATTCAGGCTGGTAGCAATCATGTTTACATGCCCTCAGGGAAGCTGGTCTGAAAAAATAAAGCTGGCAAGCAAAGAGAAACAGGGATGAGAAAGGGAATGCTGGTGGGATCTGAGTGTTCCTCTGGTTTCTCCTGAACCTGCCCATCACATGATTTGCTGACATGAGCCCATATAGTCCCTTTGTGCTTAGTCTTGTGCAAACACAGACTTTATCACTGTTGACCACGGAGTCTAGGCTCACTGGGCCTCTGAGATATATTCACCCACCAGAGTCCCTCAACTACCTGATCCTGAATTTGCCTTCAGAAATTCCAAAGATTGCATGGATTCTCCAATGGTCCTTTTACTCGGGAAGAGTCAAATAACAAAAGGCAAACATCATCTTGATGCCAAGAAGTCAGGTAAACATGGCTTTGAAGGCAGGCTCAGCTGAGTGTGGATGCAGTCCATGAAGGTGATAAGTCAGATAAGCACACTCCTTCCTCAGTTTTCTCATCTATAAAAATGGTGACAATCGCAGGGCCACTGGTGGATCTCCTGAGACTCTCAGCACGGAGCCAGGCACTGAGTGGAGGCTCCATGAATATTAGTTCCTTGTTATTCAGAAAGCAGCAGAAGCCATGCCACTGCTCGCAGGCTGCTCACCTTCAGCCATCACGGAAGAAATGTAAGTGTTCATTCAAAGCCAAGTTTCTACAAGAAAAATGTGCTGGGAAGAGAGCTGGACTGGAGCAGGACGGGAGGGATTGATTGAAAGGATGAGACGGCAGCAGTGTGACAGCTCTGATGCCCACTACTGTACGAAGCAGGAATGATGTTTTTAGGACCACACACTCGAGTATCTTCTTACTTTGGGGCCCTGGGCCCTCCGGATATGAGAGCTGTCAGGTAGACCTCAAGCCTCCATAGAGGGACTGGATGTGTGTCCACTCTGCAGACTCATCTTTCCCCTCAGGAATGACACACACTCTAGTCTTGAAAACAGTATCAGGAAACTCTTGGGCTCAGGAGGAAGCCCCATTTCCTGATGTATAATTATCGGCAACGAAGCTCATATCTACAAGACCCCATCTAACTGTTGTGCTATTTCTTAATTGCTTTACAACCCAGAGGGAAAGGGACTGTGATTAATGCCCTTCTCAAAAACTCCAGCACCTGACACTTAGTGAATGCTAAATAAATATTCATGGAGTTGATTTTGTTGAGTGATGGCCCAGGAATGGGATGGTCTATCTGGAAAGTAGTGAGATCCCCATCAAAGAGATAAAAAACAGAGAGTGATGACTACATGACAGAAATGCTACAGAGGCAATTTCAATATGAGTTGTGAATTGGATTAGATGTCTTTTAAAATATGTGCCAGACTTGAGGTTTTACAGTCGTGTGGCTCAGGAGAGACTGTAGTAAATCTAAAACTATTTTATTAAGAACAACAACAACAACAACAAACTAAAGGCCTTGAAATTCTGGAAGTTGAGTCACTTGCCCAGGGAGGACCAAAAACATCTTGAAGATGACCATCCCTTTCTAAATGAGCCAGAGAATACCACGTTACTCACCCGGTCAGACCGTGTGACATTAGATTCATTTGACATAAGACAAAAATAATGTCCCTATCTTAGCGTGGGCTTTCCCAAAAGCAGAACCTGAGAAAAGGGCTGGGAGTGGTTCCTTTGGAAGGTAAGTCAAGGAAGCAAGAGTGAAGAAGTGAGCCGGTAGAGGAAGACAGGCAGAGAGGTGCGTCAATGTGAGGGTGTGCTGTGGAGAACAGGGGCTCAATTCTCCTGAGACCACATGAGATGCTAAGAAATCTTCCATAATTGTCTGCACGAAAGGCAAAAGACTGGCACATTTATCCATGTCTCCTCTCAGACAATGATTGTGCTGGCACCAGGGTCGCCCACTGCCCTGTGCTTGTGGAATGAGTTTGCCTGCACACAGTCATGTGAGGTCAGTCTGCAAATCTGAGCTGCCCCAGCCAGTCCCAGCCAAAAGGAGATGCGGGATGACTGCAGGAGACATGGGCACCACAGGCAGCTGCATCCCTAAACTCATCACTCCATGCCATCCAGAGCTCCAGTCACAGCCCCGTGTGCCAGTTTCCGAGCTGCTGCTTCTGTGATCTTCCTAAGACTGTCTTCCTTGCTCAAAACCCACAGGACTACAAGACAAGCCTAAAACCCTTCTCCATGGGACCCCCAACTCCATTGGCCCATCACAACCTTTGGCTGCTCCTCCTCCAATCAGAACCCTCCCCTTGCACCCCAGTGAGTCACCTGCCATTCCTTACTCATGTCCTTCCCTAAAGGCCTTTGTGCTCTGGCGCGAAGAGCTCTGTCTGGAACACCATTTAGTTTCATTCCCATCCATCAAACTCCATCCCGTCCTCGACAGCCAAGCTGAAACATTTCTTCCAGGGAATTTGCTCCCTTGTGAGTATACTTACTGAGCTGCATTGTAATTTGTCTAAGCGTTGGTGTCCTTGCAAAAAAGGAGCTTCTTTAAGGTCAGGGATAAAGTTCTCATCTAACTTCAGGGCCATCCATAAAGGAGATATTCAGTGAAAGTTGGCTGAGTAAATGAATGGATGACTCCAGAAAACTCCTCCCTTCAAGGCCTCAGCTTCTTCCACTTTAGAATGAAGAAAGGGGAGGAGCTGAATTACAGTTTCCTGCAGCATTTTCTGAGAAGTCCTAACACTGCCAGATGCCTCTAAAGAACATATTCTGAGGCCTAATTGGTTTGGGAGATGCCTTAGACCCCCTCTGGAAGTCACTGTGGCTCTACAGAGAATTCCTTTAGTCTCTGTTTAAGTCAGCAATGCCCAGATCCATTCAGCCACAGAATATCTAGAGGAAGCAGTCTACCAAAGAAGGCTAATTGGGTAATGTTAGCTGAGACATGACTTTGGCTCCTTCCAACTCAAGAATTCTATAATCATCATCAAACTCTGATGAAGCTGAACACTACAAATATATGTGTTAGATTCAGAAAAAAATAATATCCCAGAGCTCTCCAAAGGCGAGGAGGCAGGAAGCTTGCCACCATGACTGGGGTTGTTCAAAAAGAATGGATGATCCCCACCAAGTGCTGGGGACATCCACGTGAAATTCAAATATGGACAATATCGGGGGTCTTCATTTGGGGTCCACAGACACGCTTGTGAGGGGGGTAGGAACCCCTGGGATTACATATGGATGTGTGTGGATGTACACTGTTGCTGGATAAGGACTCAATACTTTCAATGCATTCTCAAAAGGGACTGTGAGTCTGTAATGGCCAGGGATCCCTGCCCTACATAAGGGTTCAGAAGGGTAGTGCATAAGAAACACAGCCCAACCCCATCAGCTCGAGGATGAGGGATGACAATGAGTCTTGGAACCATCCCTCTCCCTTACTGGAATTCTGCCTCCAATACTCTCACTAAAGAATTATCTGCATTAACACTCATTATGCTTATTGCCTCTTCACCTTGGTCCCATACTTGACCTCTCCCATACCCTCATTTCCTTATCTGTCTATTGGGAACAGCACGGTATAATTAGGAGGGTCAAATACAATGATGAAGCATCACATAACTTGACAGTTTAGCGGTAGCGGGATACCCAACCAAATTACCTGCCATTTTAAGAACAGGAAAATTCTTATTCAGTTTAAATCTAAGAGGGAGAAATGTTTCATGTTTGATTTGGATCAGGGGTGTCTTGCTGTAGTCTACATTTTATATCTAAACATTTTCCAATTTCCCAGCATTGTTGGCGCATGGGTTGGCCTGAGGCTCCTTGCTCCTTCTCTCTCATAGGCTTACCATTCCTGAAACCCTAACAGGGTGCTCACTGTGTCCTGCTGGGTGCTGCAGGGAAGGGGTCTGTTTCCTCTCAGACTCCTCTGCTTGGGTCAAGCCATCAGGGACACCTTTGCTGCACCATGTTACGATGCCCCGTGGATATGGCTAGATTTCTGCATCAGAAAGAGGGCTGGCTACCAACTGAATCTGCTTACACACTCCAGAAAGACAGTCCTTGGGGCAAATCCAGCTGTGGATTGTGCGACAAGGTGAAAGTTCAGTTAGTGCTTCCTAATTGTGTCATTGGTTATTAGAGAAATTAGTAATGATGACATTAGCACAACAAATAATTTGATGGAGTTTACTAAGCACCTTTGTATTCATTCAGTTAATTTTTTCCAGGCATACCCAGGTCAAGGCATTTGCCCGGCAGGTGAATAAGACCCCTTTCCCAGAAAGCTCAGGCCCATGCACTGCCACATCTGCCAGCTTTTCTCCTGGCTCCCACCCACTACTTCCTGCTAGTGTCTCCGCAGCTTCTGACTTCATCTGCATTTCCATGCCTGCACTGGCCCCTTGGATCTGATACAGATTTAGTTTCTCAGGTTTGAACCTGGGCACCCCGCTTCCCCTGATGCCACCTACTCTTGACCTCTGGTTCTCACTTCTCCTGGTTACAACTATCCAATATGGCCTCAGATTTTAGGACTCTACAGCACAGCTAGGTCAATGACCAAGCTCCCTTGCTTTGGGGTATCAACCATAAATGACAACTCTTGCTACAGCCTGCAAGTCTCTAGAGGTCCAACCCCTCAGTGCCTCCCTGTCTCTCCTCCCCATTGTTTATGTTGGTCCCACTGGGCTGGCTTCCCGGCTGTTCCTGAAGTCAGCCAAGCAACTCTGTCTAGATATCTGCAGAGCCCCTTCTTCTATGCCCCCTTTACCCTGTCTCTCATCCCTCTTTATTTTCCTTCCTCGCACTTATCTGCACTCGACCTAAGAGATTTGGCTTGTTTGTTGATGATCCATCTCCTCTCACCAGAATGTGAGCCTCATGGGGGCTGAGGCTTCATTTTCTAATCTGCTATTGCCCAGCACAGAAACAGAGCCAGGCACATAGGAGGGGTTCAGGAACCTCTGGTGGAATGAGGGAACGAATGCACTTTCAACCTCCCAGAGGCTCTTGAAGGAGATGCCAGCTCCAGCCCGCCCTTGATCTGAGCCCCTCCTGGCAGAGACCTCAGACTCACGACAAGAGCTGCTAGCTGTGCTTCCAGGCCCCTCTGACAACTCTGGTCCCTCCTCTTTCCTCCTGTCTCCCTTGGACATCAGCTCATTTACTTCCTCTTCGTAATGTTCACGGTCCATACCTCTCTTGTGTATTCCTCGATTTTCTCCTTTCCTGTCTGTTTTGATCTTCAGAATGTAAGTGTCATGAAGGTATAAACTTGGTCTCTTTTGGATACTTGGGGTCCAGGACAGTGCTTGGCACACAGCAGTTGTTTATAAAAATGGAGGAAAGAAGACAGGGAGGGACCGTGATCTGGCTTCAGCATCACTGCCCAGGCCCTTCAGGGCCATGCTTCCACCGGGCTACTGCTTGGCTCCTCATTATGGCCTCAGTCCAGAATGCCACTTTTTGAGTGCTCTTATCTCTCTGGTTTCCATTCCATCCTCTCATCTAATAACCAAAGCAAGCTTCCCAAATTCCAGCCTGTTTCACAGATAAGGGGGCTGAGGTACATATCAATGAAGTTACTGACCTAAGGCAACAGTGAACAAGCTGGTATGCTAGACTCCAAAGGTCAGACCCCTGACCACACTCCAGTAGCGTCTCTGAAGCCAAGTAGTTTGTTTATAAGTGGAGCTGCACAGAGAACACGGCATGCAAAGAACAATTCTGACTCATCTGATGCTTCTGCGGCATGAACCTCCTCAGCTCCTCTCACTCCAAGGTTCCCTCAGCAAAACTCTCCCCCGATGGCCATACCCGGTAGCTCCAAGACAGAGGTCTTTTATGTCTACCATGCTCTTTTATGTACTGACCTTTGAAGATTAATAGAATATTTCTATCATCTGAATTTCTCAGAGTGAGGACTTGTGGTTCATTGTTGTTTTAATCACGCCTTAGAATAGCAACCTCGTTTATCAGGCTGCGAAATTACCGTTTGTGAGAAACTTTCCTAATAAAGTAAAAGGATCTAAACAGAACACTCAAAAGGAAAAGAAAAATAAAATGAAAAGGTTAACAAAATATATCTGTAAAAGGGTCAACATTAATAGCAACCAAAGAAGGAAAATGAAATAAACTTCCTTTCTTACCAATACATTTAGAAAAATCAAAAGAAAAGGAAAACAAAATTCTTAATTATTGATTAAGAAAGAATACACCAGTAACTATACTTTGGAAATTAACCCAGATATTTTTAGACCCTTAAACTTTCCATTCATATGTGTAAAACCAAGTCAAAGCTACACGCCAAACAAAGGCCTTCAGTATTATTTATAATGAAGTAATAGTGGAAAACAATAATTTCTTTAATCTACATCTAGGGGAAGGAATATTATAAAGCCATTAACATTACATTAACACAATTATGTTAGCAAATATGAAATAATAACATAGTAAAATGCTTATGTTTTGTGTAATTGTGAAATGAGTACTATTTTGAATTACAGGATGTAACTTGA
Source organism: Macaca nemestrina (assembly GCF_043159975.1). NCBI lineage: Eukaryota > Metazoa > Chordata > Mammalia > Primates > Cercopithecidae > Macaca > Macaca nemestrina. The sequence continues at coordinate 12,952,228 of NC_092132.1, read as the reverse complement.
ACAAAGAGAAAAACATGTAAGAGAGCTCCTAAAATGTTAATAGTGCTTTATATTCTGCATGTGGCTTGGATGATTTTCTTTAGCAATCTTTTTTCTGTTACTTGTTTTATAATATTTCAAAAGAGACCAGTATTAATTTCACCCTGGCAAACATAATTTTAAAAATCTCAAAATGTAACCTTTTTACATCTTAGTTTAGATCTACCAGAAGATTCCAAACATGGAGTGCTATTTTCTAAGAACATCATATTTTTACCTCTGGAAATTCTTTAATTCTTACTACTTATCCATATTCAAATCGTGCCTTAAGGACCTGCCAAAATGCCACATTGCCAAGTCATTTGCAAACATCTACTGAGCATCAACCTTCCAGTTCTAGCAGAAACTGTGAGGAATAAACAAAAACCGTGCCCTTGAGATGTTCAGGTCAGTTGGGGGCAATTGGTGCTTAAATAAACAAACAAGAAATGAGGACATGCTGGGACAAATGTTCCAGCAGGGGTTTTTGTGCTTGCTCCTCAGTAAGCCTCAGCTGAACAGGAAGTCACCAAGGTACTTTGACACCAGAAAGTGGAACATTTGAGCCAGGCTATGAAGGGGACACGGGATTAACCAGGCAAACAGCGGGGAGCATGAGAAAGCAGAAATCAAATGAGTGCAAAGACAAGTAGGCTTGAAGGGCATGTGGTCTTCAGAGGCAGGGAAAAGTCACAGCTGGTAAGAAAGCAGATGCATTTGGCTGGGAAATGACAAGAGGCCAGAGGATTTGTGACCATGTGAATAAGTCTTGTAACGGGGCTAGGGGCGGGGGTTTGTAAACAGGAAGCAACGCAACGTACATCTGAGTTCTTAAGGCTAGAGGGAAGGAGAGACAAGAGGTAGGAAGTCCCATCAGGTGAAGATTTGAAAAGTGAAGGGGGAGTTACCAAAGCCTGAACCAAGGCGACATCCCAGAGGGATGCCTGGCACCTAGTAGACTCAATAGGTACTACCAACAAGACAGACAAAGTCACAGGAAGGGGGCTAAGACACCAGATTCAGAAGCAAGCGATTCATTCAATCAAACCAGCCACTTGCAGGAGAGCTAACAAGATGTGTAGAGCATCTCTGATTACTAAGTTCTAATTTCTGAAGATGTAACACTAGTTCAGAAGGATATTGGTAGATAAAACGCAAAACCACAAAAGAGAGTCATTTGGAAAATGAGTTTGGAAATGGCTAGATTATGATGCTAGACTTCTCAGAGCCTCTAATAAGTTAAATAAATTATCCAAAAGATGGATAAGTGTTTCCCAAAGGCCATTGAACACTTACTTCCGTAATGTATTAAGGCTCCTTAGAATGCACTTTGGAAAATGCTACCAGGCCAGGTGGTGTGGTAAAGTAGGAAAGGGAGAGGGTGTCAAAAGTGGGTCTTATACAGATACATTAATGTATTCACATAAAGAAGATCCAAGAGCATCTGTAAGGAAACACATCAAGGAAGGTTCATACATGTGGGCAGCCCCTGTGTTCCTCAAGTCCACATCTCCAAAGGCACTGGCCCAAGAGATGATCTGATTCTGCAGCACACTGTCACCATCCACCCTGGATGCCATCTTTTAGCCCACAGACTTAGCCTTGGGCCTGACAGTGGCTCCCGCGTGCTCACCTCATTCAGTCTTATTTTCATGAACCAAGTTCCATCGGAACTTCTGCATCGCACAGCTCCTGCTTCTTCTGCTTGTCTTACTGTCTTTCTCTCATATTTTGGAGTGTCAGCTTTGTGCCAGGAACTGGTGAATTTTAAGCCAGGCTGTTCTACTTTATCCCTAACTGATCCTGTATTTGAAACTACAATCTCTCAACAAATCTAAACTCAGATGCAATTATCTGTCTTTTTTTAAAAAGTTCATGTGTACCATTGAAGTTTGTGATCTGCTCTTGGCTAGCGGCAGCATAATTTACTTCTTCATTTGTGACCCTGATATTTGCAGGAAAATATTGTCCCCAAATGCCATTAGTTTCAACTCCTCAATCTATCTTCCCTGACACTTAGTCAATGATTCCCTGGCTCTAATTCATCACATCGAACATAATGCAAAAATTGCATTAAAATATTTCAGGGCAGGTAGAATACAGATTAGGACACAGGATGTGGTTAGCATTGTGAAAGGCAGCATTGGAGAAGATATAATTTGAAACATTTAAACTGTGAATTACTTTAGGTGGGGGTAGGGAGTGGAGACCACCCCAATCTAGGGCTCCAAGTGTTGGCAATACATCTACATAACAAATAGCTCACTGCTCTGGGCTGATGATCCCACATTATGTAGAACTGCCTTAGCCTTTTCCATTGAATCTGCCTTTCACTGTGAAAATGTTCCCCGTCATGCCAGGGGAGGTCACTTCTCTTTATCATCTTAAGGTTCAGTAAATAAAATGGTGAGAGCCTAGGCTGGAGGGAGTGTTACTGCTGTTTTTTTGTACATTCCAGAAGGCAAGATACAGGTGTGTCTGGCTCACAATTACAGGCTCAGGACCTAGGACAGTTCCTAACATATAGTAAGCAATTTTATGTAGTATTTAACAAATGGGTTTAGTAGATGGATGGATGGATGATGAATGGACGGGAGGCTGGTTGGATGGATGGATGGGTGGATGGATGGGTGGGTCAGTAGGTACTTATGCCAATACTATTACTTCTACTACTAATCATATACTAACAAACATTGACAAATTTCCTAAGTATTTCTGGGGTATATTTAATTTAACCCTTTCAACAACATTGTGAAGGAGGTACTATTATTACCTTTCTCCTTTTACAGACAAACTAAGCAGGCAGTGCTAACTTTGTCAGAATCATAGTGCTAAGAAGTGGCTGTCTCCTATTGTCCACCTTCATCTGGTGACATAGAATAGCAACAGGAAAGCGAAAAAGGCCACTCCAGCAGCCAAGATACCGGTTTTTGTTTTACATTTTGCTTGTGCTGTTGTTTGTTCAATTTCACACCATTTAGTATTCATTCCTTTTTACACCCAGAGTCAAGCATGAAGACTAGCACACGGAGCATAATAAATCATGCTGAACAAATTAATGAGCAAAGGTTAAATCTACTTTACACTGTGCTCTGCGCTAGGTGCAAAGGAACTAACATTATTGGGTGCCAACTTTGTGTTAGATGCCTCCAACTTGTGTTAGAGGCATTGTGTTAGATGTCTTATGCGGGTGAACTAATTTAATTCTTACAATAAACCCAGGCATTTTTCCTACATTTTACCCATAAGGAAAGACGAGTGTGGGTGCCTATGTATGTTTTTTCTATCATACCATCTGCTTCCAGTTGCCTCACAATGTAGCACCTTGGCTGGAGGGGATGAGGACTGAGGATGTGAACTCCCTGGGTTTTCAGCCTGGCTCTGACATTTTGCAGTTGTGTGCAACCTTAGACAAAATAGTTCACCTCTATGTGCCTCCGTTTCCTCAGCTGTAAAATAGAAGTAATGATAATAATTGTACATGCCTCAAAGTTTGTTGTCAAGTTAAAGAAATGAATGCTGATAATAAATGTAAACAGAATCTGGAAGAAAATAAGTATTTGATGTGTGACTCTACTTGTATAGTTTAAAAAGTATGACTATGGCTGGGCGCAGTGGCTCACACCTGTAATCCTAGCATTTTGGGAGGCTGAGACAGGAGCATTGCTTGAGGCTAGGAGTTTGAGACTAGCCTAGGCAACATGGCGAAACCCTGTCTCTACCAAAAATTGAAAAATTTGCTGGGTGTGGTAGCGCATGCCTGTAAGTCCCAGCTACTAGGGAGGCTGAGGAGGGAGGATGGTTTGAGCCCAGGAGGTGGAGGTTGAAATGAGCCAAAATGGCACCACTGCACTCCAGCCTGGTTGACAGAGCCAGACCCTATAAAATACTACTATATTTATATTGAGATAAACTATATAGATGAATATAGACAGAATTGACATCTTTATCTTGTTGAGGCTTCCTAAGAGCCCGTTAGTCTCTCCCATTTGTTTAAGGCTCTTGTTGTTTACCTTCAGAGTATTTTTAAGTTCTCTTCATATAGCTCTTGCACATTTTAAGTTAAGTTTATCCTTAGGTATTTTATATTTTATATTATATGGTAAACAGTTTTACCATCATTATGGTAAATTATATATCGATTTCTATATATGACTTTTTTGCCTTGCCCCTTATTGGGTCTCTCTTAGTACTACATTTTATTTTATTGAAGTTTTAATTTTATTTAGTTTTAATTTATTTTATAAAGTTTAATTATGTTATCTGAAAATAGCAATAATTTTACCTCTTCTTTCCTAATCTTTATGCTTCCAATTCCTTTCTCTTGCATAATAACATTGGCTAGTATCTCCAGTTCAATGTTAAATAATAGTGTTGATGGTAGATGCTCTTACCTTTCAACTTCCTTTCTTACTTGAATTCCCCTCCTTTTTACTCTGAGTTCTTCAATTGTTTTCTCAGTAAGCATGATGCTGGCTTTTGAATTAAGGTAAATATATTTTACCAAGTAAAATTAAGTATCAATTATAATTTAACTAAGAAAATCTTCAAGAAATATATATTGAATTTTGCCAAACACCTTTTCAGTATCTACCAAGATGATCATATGCTTGTTCTCTTTATATCAATTTATTAAGGTGAAAAATGTTATAGATCTAATGTTACATAGCAGAACAAATTCCATTTGATCATGGAATATTCTTTTAATGTATTGCTGGACTCTCTTGCTAATATTTTATTTAGAATGTTTGCTTAATTTAATAACTGAGATTGGACTGTAGTTTTCTATTTTGGGGACCTCTTCATTGAGTTTTGGGATCAATATTATAATTACTTCATTAAACTTTGGAAGTTTTTCTTATTTTTCTATCTGAGCTGCACATCTTAAAAAATGAGCAAGAATTAGCCAGAGGAGGAGGCTGGAGGATAAAAGAAGGAGACATTACATTAAAGGCACAAATGAAAGAAACAGACATCAGTATGTGCAGAGAACTCTGCTGCTGAGGCTGCTTCACACAAGGCCCGAGCCCTTCTCCTTTCCCTCAATCCCTAATGTCTGTTTGGAGGTAGCTGTATACAATTGTTTTCTCTTGCATATTGATCCACAGTGATTTCCCACATCAGTAATTTTTTTTTCTTCTTCAACAAGATTATGAGACCTTCTGTTTATCCCAGAGAAGAAGTTCTTGGATTAAACTCCAGCAGCACATGGGTGTATAAAAGAGCTAGGCCATGGCATCTCACTAATAAATTAAGTCATTCACACTCATTAAGTCATTCAGTCAATTATTCTTCCAACATTATTTAAACCTGAGGGCAAGATCTGGAAAAACAAGAGATGGGCTTTGCTTTCAAGATCTTAGAGTCCAGCATAAAAGAATAATACTAGTACTGTTGTAATCTGCACGACAAATTAAGTTACTAGGGGGACTTTGCTTTTTCAATACAAAACAGTTTTCCCTACAAATTTTTCTTAAACCTCTAGTGCCTGCCACCAAAATCTCAAAGATATAATCAGACAATAACAAGCACTCCTGGGATAAGCTGGAGGCAACAGCACTTGCTGAGTTTCACAAGTCCTTCTGGTAGACCTAGTGCTGTGGGTCAGCTTGTACTTTCTGCTAATACCTTTCTCCCAGATCAATTCTCAGAATTAAATATGCTCATGAGTCACTGTGCCCCATCCAGAATGACATGGCTCCCAGGGATCTCTACTCCTCCCAGACATATTCGAGAATCAGAACTCCCAGAGAATTAGAGAATATGGCTGGGCACAGAGTAGGTGATTATTAAAAACTTACTTACTAATATTTTGACATTTAGCTATTTAAATCCTGCACCATCATGGTGCAGGAATATACTGCACCATCTAGAAAGGGAAACAATACTACTTTCTTCAAGGAGGTATCACAAGGCAACAGCACCTCCTTTCACAGGAGATATGTGAGAACTAAGTACAGTAAGTTCTCAGTTCTTGGAAACCAAGACTTTTTCTGAAATGACATATAACAAAATCATTTTCCTTATAAATATCATAGTAAAACAACATTATTCATTTTTTGAGGGCTGGCTGTCTATTGTTTTTCCAAGAACTTATTGAGGGTGTTAAGCGAGGACTTACTATACTAGGAGTGACAGAATCAACATGAATTGAGGACTTCCTCTGTGTACACACTGTGTGTGCTACATAATGTCTCATGTCTTTTTCACAACAATCTTATTTGGTATCAATAATATAACCAGTCATGCACAGTGGCCCACTCTGTAATCCCAGCACTTTAGGAAGCTGAGGCAGGAGGATCACTTGAGCCCAGGAGTTTGAGACCAGCCTGGGAAACACAGGAAGACCCTGTCTCAACAAAAACAAAAATAAATAGCTGGGTGTGGTGGCACATGCTTGTAGTCTCAGCTACTCAGGAGGCTGAAGTAGGAGGATCACTCGGACCCAGGGGGTCAAGGCTGTGATGTCACTGTGCCACTTCACTCCAGACTGAGTGACTGAGAGAGATCCTGTCTCAAAAAAAAAAAAAAAAAAGAAAAGAAAAGAAAAATATTTTTTAAAGAAATGTTAAAAAATAAAAAATAGCACTACCTACTTTTTACTATAAATGTTTTAGTTTATGCTAGTTTTAGAGTAACTAAACTTGAGAAGATAGTACAGGGAGCTCTCATATATCCACAACCAGTTTCCCTATTGTTGACATCTTACATTACCATGGTACATTTGTACAGCGATATTAACGAGAGTCACATTTTTTCAGATTTCACTGAAGAACATTTTTCCTTTACCGGCCCTTTTTTTCTGATCCAGGATCCCATTCAGGATTCCATAAGATGTTTAGTTATGTTCATTAGGCTTCTCTAGACTATGACAGTTTTTTTAACTTTTCTTGTTTTTGATGACCCTGACAGTTTTGAGAGATACTAGTCAGGTATTTTGTAGAACGTCTCTCAGTTTGGGTTTGTACAGTGTTCTTTCTTCTCATGATTAGACTGGGTTATGGGTTTTGGGGAGGTAAAGTGACATCTCATGACATCGTATCAAGAGTACATACTATTAATGTGACTGGCACTGCTGATGATGACCTTGTTCACCTGGCTGAGGTTGTGTTTGTCAGGTTTCTCTACTATAAAGCTACTTTTATTACTCCTTCTTTACATACTGTACTAATTAGCAGAAAATCACAACATGAAGCTCATACTTAAGGGGTGAGGAGTTACGTTCTACTTCCTTGAGAGGGAGTTTCTCCATAAATTGTTTGAAATTCTTCTGCACTGCAGATTTGTCTAGAAGCAACGATACCCCAACAGCAATGAGCATACCCACCCCATTGTTCAATAAAAGAAACCAGGGTTCCTTAGAATAATGTCTGATTTTAGGGCTGGGTTAGGGACTATAAAAATGAGGCTGGAGTATCTCATGGTACTAGAAAGTAAGGAGGTACTCAAACACCACACACACACACACACACACACACACACAATCACAATGGGGTGTTGTCAAAGAGACACAGGAGCCAACAGAAATAGTTCCCAATGATGAGGAACTGTGGTTCAGCAAGATTCAGTAACTTGTCCATGAGCACACAGCACATGGAGGTAGAGCCAGGACTTCAACCCAGGTTCTGATCCTGGAAACAAGTTCTTAGAAGCATCGTCCACACACCTGGCATTATAAGCTCCTTGAGATAATGTGTTCAGAGTGTTTAGGAAGACATGGAGTATGACAAGGCTTGCAATAAATATCTGCTATTAAATTATAACCAGTACTATCTCTCCCCACTCACAGTGAGGCTCTTTATCCGCGCTTTCCTCACTCCAGGCCTTTCCCATGCTTCTGTGTTCCCTCTACTGACAATGCCCTTTCGCTCGTTCTCTCTTGCTGGGATCCCACTCATCTTTTAAGACTTGGTGGAAACCTCTGCCGTCTCCTAGCCTGGCTGACTCTGCCACTGTGACTCTCAGCACTCTATCTAGGCACCTCCTCTGCCTATTCATGTTTTTCAACGGCTGTTACCTCCAGTTTATCAAGCTCAAAGAGGGCAGGGACAATGATCACACACAGGAAGCACTCAATAAATATCCACTGAATGCTTGCATGAATAAACAAGCGAATTTGTATTTGTGATCCCCTTGGTGCCCAGTACAATGTTTGAGCAACAGCAGGTGCTCAATGCATGCCTGCTAAATGAGTGGATGAATGAATGAATGAATGAGCAATTGAACCTTCTTGCAGAAAGCTGACCCCATAGCAGGAACAGGTGTGATTATGGGTATACTGTAATGTCCTCCCGATGCTTTGATGCTTGCCTGGGGGTGAGTCCTCAGCACCGCTGGCCAACTGATGTGGGGAGACGGGCAGCATCTGTGAGCTGCCAGCCTGCTCCTTCTGGCAGGCTCTCTGTTTGTGCCATTAGAGCCCTGTATCTTCTTCATGGCCTCAAACAGCTCCAATCAACTGGGAAGAGGAGACCAAGACGTTCAAGCCAAATTCATCTGCAGAGCAAAGGGGGAACTCGTTACACAGTTGGTGTGGGTGGGAACTACGCGCTCCAGGCTGAGCAGATCCTGGGGAGCAGAGCCCATGGCCAGGAATGCCCTTCTTACTGGTACTATTGGAAATAATAATTTGTTAATAAAAAATATTAACAATGATTGGTTAATAACCAGAGGCAGTACTCCTCAAATGCTAAACAATGTGCGAGGCTCTGTGCAAAGTGCTTCTCATGCCTGACCTGGCTTACTACTTGCCAGCACCCAGTGAAGTCAGTCATCATCTCCATTTTACAGATCAGGAAACTGAGGCATAGAAAGTTACATTGTCCAAGAGCAAGCAATTTGCAAAGCAGGGGTCAGAACTCCTAAGTCTAAGCCCTTAAACCACTACTCTAGGGTTCTGTGAACTCCCCATTTTGCAAATCCTTGGGAACATCTCCTGTTTCCTGTATACCCTCTCTGATCACTCCCAGATGCATTCATTGTTGACTCCCAGCCACAAAAAGATTGGTGTGGACACAAACCTTCTCACAACTTTGCCTTATCTACCCTCTCCTCCATCTTCAGTCTGACTCTCCTTGAGGTCAGGAACTGAGGTTTCTTATCTCCCTCAGTGGTACGTGGGGCCCTTAGTAAGCACATTTGTTGATTGGTTGTTTCACGGGGCTCTGGTAGTTTGCTGGGCCTATTTGTTCCTCTGGAGTCTTTAGCCACCGTGTGGCAGTACAATATGATCTACTGGAAATGATACTGAATCCCAAAGCAGGTACTTAATAATTGCTCTAATTGGGACTAAGAGTCTGCCTACTGCAGTTGTCAACTTTATACATGGGCAGTCAGGGAAGACTTCTGAAAGGAGGAGATGTCTGACCTGAGTCATCAAGGATGAGATGAAAATGACTGGCAAGTAAATAAATATAACCTATGGCTACCTTCAATATGCTGAGCCCCACAGGACAGCAGGATTTGGGAAAGAAATCCCTCTCTGAGATCTTCCTCTGTTATAAGTAGGGACAAGTATCTTCCTAGAGGCAGGGAAGGTGGTCCTTGTCTTTGTGCCAAGCTAGGACAACCAGGCAAAAACCAACACCCCTCTCCATGAAAAAGATAAAGCTTTATCCCTTTAAGACCCAAGAAGCACATGCTGCCTGCTCCCAAGCACTGGCTCCAGCGTGAACAGTCAGTAATTCCAAAGTAAATAGCACAGGAGGCCTCATGCTTCTTCAATCTCCCTCCGCACACGGCAAACTTATTATGCCACTGCCCTTTGGTGAGCACCTTCCTTAGGCTGTGGCCTATGATTGAATCTTGAGAGCTACTCCACAGGGGATTTGTAGCCATTTCAGATACTGTTTTGCACAGGGTAGGTACAAAGTCTCCGTCAAGCCCTGCAGTAAAGAACAGCCAGTCTTCCAGGACCATTTAGTCCCAGGCTTTGCCCATCGCTGCTAGCTCCTGTCCCAGCCCTGTCCTTCCCCGTGCTGTCTCCTTGCTCCTCTTGCAGCCCCATCTCCAGCAGGGGAACATCCGCAGCCCTTTAAAGGCTTCCTCTGGGCTTCTAACATCACCGTTCTGTTTCTTGGTGGTTCTGTCCCAAAATTCTGAGTTCCCTTTCTTGTTACCCCACCAAGTCAGCTCCATAGGTCTTTTCTTTCCAAAGCTGCAGCTTCATGGATGGCTCCAAAATCAGACTGTCTCTGACACTGCCTTACTTCTGATAATCACCAGCTAAATGTCCTTGGGCAATTTCCTCCACCTCTCCAAACCTCAAGCTTCTCATCTGTAAAATGGAAGCCTTATTAGTACTACTCCTCCGGGGCTGTTCTGAGATGAGAATGAAGACATAAAAGTACTCAGAGGCCGGGCGCAGTGGCTCATGCCTGTAATCCCAGCACTTTGGGAGGCCGAGGCCGGTGGATCACTTGAGGTCAGGAGTTCAAGACCAGCCTGACCAACACGGTGAAACCCCACCTCTACTAAAAATACAAGAAGTTAGCCAGGAGTAGTGGCATGCACCTGTAATCCCAACTACTCAGGAGGCTGAGACAGGAGAATCGCTTGAACCCAGGAGGCGGCAGTTGCAGTGAACCAAGCTCGTGCCATTGCACTTCAACCTGGGCCACAGAGTGAGACTTTGTCTGAAAAAAAGAAAAGAAAAGAAAAAAAAAAAACGCTTAAAGCAGAGCCCAGCAGGGTAGGCCTCAGGGAAGCATCCGTCACTCTCCTGAGCATTAGCTCATGGGCCGGTTGTGAATATTAGAGGCAGAAAGGCATGCAAACTGCAGAGCTCAGCTCCTGGGGGGAAGTGCTCTGGGAACGTTAGCATGATTAGTAAGGAGCAGGTAGAGGAAAGAAAGAACCAAAGAAAGAACAGAAACATGACCAGAGATAATAGAATCTCACAGAATTGCCATTGGCTCAGTCTCTGGTTGAGATTCTGATTCGCTAATGGACCACCAGGCCCATCCCATCTCCCTGTGCTTTCCCGGCTCCATGCAGGCCTTTTTCACCAGGGGGCTCCTCTTAAGGCAAGTCATACTAGCACTCAGGGCCTCCAGCATCAGAAATGGGCGTGGAAAAGTCAGCCACCTGTAGCCTGAACACACAGAGAGGGAGGCCAGAGAGAGTGCCCTGGAGACCTACACCTGGGGTAAGTCACTTAACCTCTCTGGGTCTCCATTTATTTATTAATATCACTGGGCAATAATAAAACACCTAACACGCAGACCCATTGTGAAAATTACGTGAGGAGATGGGCCTTAAAAAGCTACCAGATACTAATATGACATACTAAGAATCATATAATAATAAGATGCCAGGAATGACATTTGTCAAGTGCTTTCTCTCTGCCAGGTCAAGATCTAAGGGCTTGACACGTACTTGTTTGTCTAATTCTCACCTACCTACATTTAGCTACTTCTATATACTATCTCCATTTGACTCAGAGGAAACTGAGGCACAGAGGGATTAAGTCAATGCCCACTGTCACCTAGCTAACCAGTGTCAGAACAAAGTGAAAGTCCAGAGCCCCCAAGACCCAAAGTCAAGTCTGCCTCTGCTTGCTGACTGCATGGAAAGAAATGAACAAGTCTTTGTTCTTCTCTCCCACTGGACAAAGCTTAGAACCTGACAGATATAGGTGCCCAGTCAGCTCTGCTGAATGACTATAAGGAGACAGCTGCCCTGAAGATGAGTCCTCCATGCCCAGCTCCCCAAGTTGGTTCCACCCAAGGATAAGCCCATCACTCCTGCACACTTTTTCCAGAGCCCCTGTAGGCCACAGCAACCTCGTCAGTGGAGAGTCACATTGCCAGATCAGCATCCACCACCCTCCCTGAGGTGGGTAACAGCATCTGAGCCTGCCCCCACCCCGAGGGTGCATGTTCTCCCGGGTGCCATCAGAGACCACCCCACACGGCAGCCAGGGGGAGGACCAAAGCCCAGCGCAGCTCTCATGGACCAGAGCCTCAAACACCCTCCTACCCTCCTGCCACAGAGGCCACTTGTCACAGGAGAAAATTGCAAGGGCCCAGCAGTCAGACAGACCTGGACTGGAACACTGACCACGACCCAACTTGCTCCATGTTGTCAGGGAAGCCACTTGACCTCTCCGACCCTGTTCCCTCCCTTATAAAATGCAAAACCTACCAGCCCCTTTCTCATGGTGATGTTGTAAAGACAAGATAAAGGACAAATGCCAGCTCCAGCACCAGGCACCTCAGGAAATGGTGACTCACTTCTAGAACAGAGAGCAGAGAAACTTTATGGAGGAATGGCTTGCCTGAGGCTTCCCCTTAGGTCACTATCCTCCTCCACTCCCCGACCCACTTCTATCCTACCTCCTGCTGCAAGGGCCTTGGCCCAATACTGCCCCCTGCTGGCACTTGTGGCAAACACCCTTCCTGGAAAGCTAACTTTTTAAAAAAACTTTTATTTCAGGTTCACAGGTACATGCGCAGGTTTGTTACATAAGTAAACTCGTGTCACGGGAGTTTGTTGTACAGATTATTTCATCACCCAGGTACTAAGTTTGGTAGCCAATATTAATTTTGTCTGCTCTTTTCTCTCCTCCCAGCCTCCACCCTCAAGTAGGCCCCAGGGTTTGTTGTTCCCCTCTGTGCAACCATGTTTACTCATCATTTAGCTCCAACTTCTAACTCAGAAAATGTGGTATCTGGTTTTCCATTGCTGGGTTAGTTTGCTGAGGACAATGGCCTCCAGCTCCATCCGTCTTCCTGCGAATGACATGATCTCATTCTTTTTTATGGCTGCATAGTATTCCATCATGTATATGTACCACATTTTCTTTATCCAATCTGTCATTGATGGGCATTTAGGTTGATATCATGTCTTTGCTATTGTGAATAGGGCTGTAGTGAACATTCACACGCACGTGTCTTTGTGGCAGAATGATTTCTATTCCTCTGGGTATATACCCAGTAATGGGATTGCTGGGTCAAATGGTAGTTCCATTTTTAACTCTTTGAGCAGAAAGCTAACCCTCAATCTAGTGTTTTTCAAACTTAAATTTTATAAGAAACCCCAAAGAACTTTCACTTATGTGGATCATATTCACCAACGTTCACTACATTACAAACTAAAACTAAGATATTTTAAACAAGTTTTTATTCATTTAAATATAAAAATATTAAACCCATTTCCTGTTTGCATAAATAACATATATTTATGAAAAAATCACTACATTTTCCAAAACAGGTAATTACTACTGAAAAAAATGGCACCGTTTTGCCTTTTGGGAAATCTCTCAAATGTCTGATTTAATAGGAGACAGCTGAGCTCGCATCTCTGCTTCAGCATTCAGTCTGTCTTGATCTCACTCATCCTCTAGCCGCTGAGAAACTCCACTGTACACCCCTGAGAGAATGCGACTGAAAAGGGCACATGAAATCTTAGTATTAGAAAAATAGGTTTGACTTCTCAGACTTCCTGAAAGGGTCTCAGAGGCCCTGGGGTACGGAGAAAGGGCAAACCACACTTTAAGAATAGCTGCTTTAAGTGGTTCTGTTCCCTGCTGATCTGTTCCCTAGAGCATTGCCTCCCTCTCCTAGGCTCTCCCTGCAAGAATGCACAGAAACAATTCCCACCGCGTGTCTTTGCCGGGTTACCCTCTCTCTCCAATGCCATCTCAGCCTCTTCTCCTGGCCCACTCCTTTTCACCTCTGGAAATTCACAACAGGTATCACTTTCCTTAGAAATTCTCCTCGACTCCTGTCACCCCCATGAGAGGTAAATGCTCACCTATGTTCACCTTACGCTCTCTGCACATGTCATTCGTCATCCTAGCATTCGCCACTCTGGAGTCAATTATTCAGCTTAGAAATCTGGGTCTCATTTACTGACTCTGAGCTTCTTGAGGGCAGGGGGTATTTTATTCACTATGATGAGTCAGCACGGAGCCCAGGTGTATCTCTTGCAGGCCCTCATGGAACATGCATGTGGATATGTTTTTCTCTAACAACTTGCCTAGCATGCCAAATTTATTTTCTCTCTACTTAACTTCATCTGTCCAAATTCCCATTTCCAGTCATTACCCTAATTCTTCAATTCTAAGAGGCATGCTTTTTTCTCCCCACATTATTATATTTCTAAAATCAGAATGTCTTAAATTGATGTGTACGTTTAACATTTCTGATATTTCTTTTCTTGAAAAGTTGTAGTTAAATTGACGGCCTATCTTCCAATCAGCAGCATTTTACATTATAATGAGTATAATTACTCTGTTCCAAATATGGTGCTGGCAATCCACAATTGTGCATTTAACTAAGTGCTTCCGTACAGCCCTCACATTGTTCTCCCAATAACTCACCCAGCCCTGGGCACACAGAGCAATGGTTTCATTAATTGGGAGTTTTTTGGCAGGGAGAAAGGAATGGAAGAATTTCAGGCAACGAAGCCTACATGCTGAGAACTGAGAGAGAGAAAGTGTCATCCAGCCTCAAGCGATTTGAGCTAGAAAATACATTGCTTTTGTGCATATGAGTGTCCAGACACTTAAGAGGTGGATCCCAATCCCTTTGTTTTTTGACACCTGCAATTTGTAACTTACATTTGCATATCTTTTGCCACTTGGCCAGTTGTTTTGCTATCTATTAGTGTATTTGATCTTTCCAGCCATCCTATGTGAAAATCAGAGCAGGAATCGTTCTCTTCATTTCATTGAAATTTCATTGAAATTAGAGGCCCAGAGAGATAAGTGACACTGACTTAAATCAGAACAGGAATGGGATCCCCAAAGAGCAGAGCACTAGTCCTGTGCTAATCCCCTCTACCATGCAACTGCCATCCACTCCAAATAATTGGAAGGATCAGGTAAAAGGAAAGAATGAGGAAGAGACTGAGCTATGAAAATAAGGACAGAGTGAAGGAAAGAGAGGAAAAGGGAATTGTGATGGTTAATTTAATGTGACAGCTTGATTGGGCTAAGGGATGCCCAGACAGTTGGTAAAACATAATTTCTGGGTGTGTCTGTGAGGATGTTTCCAGAAGAGATTACCACTTGAATCAGCAGACTTCCCTCACCAACATGGGTAAGTACCATCCAATTCACTGAGGGCCCAAGTAGAACAAAAAGGCAGAGGAAGGGCAAATTTGCTCTCTCTTCTTTGGCTGGGGCATCCCTCTTCTGCTTTTGGCTCTGGACACTCCTGGTTCTCAGGCTTCCAGAGTTGGGTTGGAGCTAAACCACTGGCTTCCCTGGGTCTCCAGCTTGCAAATAGCAGATCAAGAGACTTCTCAGCCTCTAGGATCACATGAGCCAATCTCTCATAATAAATACCTTTCTAGATAACTCTGTATATCCTCTTGGTCCTGTCCCTCCCTGCCTACTACAGGGACTGAAGGTTAGAGAGCAGGAACAAAGGAACATGAGAGGTAAGGGAGGGGCAGGAGGATGAGACTGGGTGAGGAAATCTGCAGGCTTCCCACCCCATCACAGAACTTGTCGCACTCTACTGAAACTGCTGGTTTGCTTCTTTCTAGCTGTGGCTGAGACTATAAAACCTATAGGGATGGTTTGTGTGTCCTGTTTATGATTCTCAGCCGTCTCCAGGGCTAAGTACAGTGATAGGTAAATAGTAGGTGCTTGATAAATATTAGTGGAATTATCTTCAAATATGGTAGTCCTTGAAGCCAGAGTAGTATTGAGCCAATAACTTTACTCTCTCTGATTCAGTTTTCTCATCCATAAAAAGGGATAACAAGGTCTTTCTTAGAAGATTATGTCAATAATTAACTGAATTCACTCTGTCAAAAGTGTTTGGAACTCAAGAAACACTGGCATTGTTAGACTCCAGCCCATAGGGTACCAATGTCCCTGCCACAAATAGGGCCCATCCTTGGAAACAGAGTAATCAACACATTCGATGGACTTGGAAGAAGGTTCTACAAGGACAGATTATTTTATTTGAAAAATGATACTTTTTTAAAAAAAAAAAAAGTGGAAGACACCAGTTATAAAAGTAATACAAACACATTTTTTAAAAGTCAGACAATATGGCTGGGCATGGTGGCTCACACCTGTAATCCCAGCACTTCTGGAGGCCAAAGTGGGTGCATCATCTGAGGCTTGGAGTTTGAGATGAGCCTGGGCAACATGGTGAAACCTCGTCTCTACTAAAAATACAAAAATTAGCCAAGCAAGGTGGCGCATGCCTGTAATCCCAGTTACTGGGAGGCTGAGGCACGAGAATCACTTGAACTTGGGAAGCAGAGGTTGCAGTGAGGCGAGATCATGCCACTGCACTCCAGCCTGGGTGACAGAGCGAGACTCTGTCTTTAAAAAAGCAAGAAAGACAATACTAAAAACATGAAAAAGGAAGTAAATATAATTTATACCCCAATCCTATGGTAACAATCATATTGCTATAGCAATTATCATGTTGGTATCATTTTTTCCAGGACACTTCCATACATTGCCTTAAATAATAGAACTATACTATATACTAAGATAGATACTCCTGCCTTGCCACTTCCAAACCATTCTCTTCCAGTTTGTTCACTAATAGAATATTTTTGTTTGTTTTCAGGATGGAGGGACCATGTGCTTTAAATGAGGTCCCTTCTATTCCCAAAATATCGATCTTGACTAGGCCAGGGGAAATCTCACTCATTCCACTCTTATTGCCAGTGATTGATTTGTGAGTAGAATAGGCATGTGGTCAATTCTGGGCAATAAGACACAGGGGAGTTGGGTGGAGGCAGTAAAACACTTCTAGGTTTGCAAAAGAGACTTCCAATAAGAAATACTTTTTCCTGTTTCCAAACATAATTGCAGAAGGATGTGATATTCAGAAGAGTAGCAGACATCTTTTAAATATGAGAGGAACTCACAGTTGACTTCAGGAGAATCACTTAGAAGCCAATGGGAACCATAAAGTCATTGAACAGTTGAGTTAACCAAGCCAGGACTTCTTGTTCTGTAGGATGATGAACACCCCTCATACAGAAGTCTCCTGCATTTTGGTTGGCTGTTACTTGCAGCCCAAAGCATTCTAACCATATAGTTACTATTTATAACTGGGTTTATGTGTTCGCTTTTTACCTTCTCTACACATCAATGAACAGAATCATAATAATTAATGTCTATGAAAGACTCCCTATTTGCAAGTACTTTATTAGGCACATTATATGGATTGTCTCATTTTTAATCCTCATGAAAAATTTCTGTAGTCAAAATGATTAGCTCTATTTTTTTTTCAGATGAGGAAGAAATCAAAGATTTACAAAGAGCAAATGATATAGCAACAATATGGAGGGGCAGGAATGTGACTCATGTTGTTCAGTTCAGGGTCTAAGTTTCTTCTCCACAATCACAGCCCTTAGGACTCCCCTCATCATTTACAATAGCTCCAAGCACCCCATTTTCTGTACATAACATGCACAGCTACCTTCCTACTGATGCCCACATCCCACAAGGTGAGGTCTTTTTCCCTCTTCCCTTCCCAAACCCTTGCCAGTTGGTCCGAAGTGTTTGGCATCTTTTAATTATCCTGATTCCTAAATATGCAAAACAATAATATTCCCCAATTGCCTTCTGCTGTAATTTCATGTAACAGGTCCCCTCAAATAGAACGTCCTTAATTTTAATTGCATATTATGTTCCCTTTCTGAGGGCAGACAGCTATTTATTCATCTAGCTAATTGTTCAGGAGACAAAGACATGGAACATATCTTACCAAATTAAGTGTTTGCTAGTCGCTATTACTACTGGGGCTATAATACATACCCCTGATTTACTTTCTAGAAGCTCCTGAGGAAATCTTGGCATCTTTTTATTTTTTTTACATTTATTTTTTGGCTTAGCCTACCTATGATTATATGAAGGCCAACAAATCCTGGGGTTGCATTATTAGTGGTGATGATAATAGTAATTACCACAATGTATATATATACAACCATATGTTTTATTCAGTGAAAGAAGAAACACGGTAAAAATGGTTTTTATTGAATAGCTATTGTATGCCAAGCACTGGCCTGGGTATGAGAAAATATTAGCCCATTCCCTCATTTTTGTTCAAGAACTTCTTAAGAGACTCTCTATAAGCCTCGTGTTTACTGATGAGAATTGAAGGGTACAGAAGTGAAACCACTTGTCTGCACCAGGCACACAGTTGGGCATCAGAAGAGATGGGTTTTGAGCCCAGGCCAGTGTAAGACCAAAGTGTAGGCTCTTGTGGGGCTACCACGGAGCACACAGCCCCTTCCAACCTCACTAATTACACATGAGGAAGTGGCAAGCATCTCAATGGCTACTTTATAGATATGGTCACCTGTATAGATAGGAAGTGATTTTCCCAACCTTATTGGATCAAGCTATTCATCAGAAGCCAGATGAAGAAGGTGCTAATTCTCATACAAAATAGCCCCCAAGACTAAGAAGCCTGCCTTGCCCACTTCCAGAAAGGGTGGGGCTGTGTTGCCACCTGCACGTCTGGATTTCCCTCTCCATCTCCCACCTCCCACCCTTCACACCCACACACCCACACACCCACAGCTGCAGGAATTTCAGCCACATTCACCAGACTTACCTTCTGTTTTTTCCCACCCCACCTCCCTCCCGGGGAGTCAGTCCCACAGCTGAGTGAGAGAAAATGCCCAAAGAAAAACCATCAGTTCATTTAATTAATATTCACGGAACAGCCTGCCTGTATTAGGTGGGTATTGTGCATGCAGAGATGTGATAAACACAGCTCTGCAGACCTCCCAGCCCCAGAGAAAGTCCCAGCTCATCATGACCCTCTGGCCAAGGGAGATTGGGTAGGAACTAATATACCTTATTTCTACAAAAAAAGAAATGAAAGTAAAAAAACAAAAACAAAAACAAACAAAACAAAACCAAAAAAAAAAAAAACCTTTCAAAGAGGAGAAGGGCACGATCTGAATAGAGGCTCCAGGAACAAAGAAGGGAGGATACAGCAAAGGGAAAACGGGCAGTCAGAGCTACCAAGAAACCTATTAACCAGAAAGTAATTACTGAGTGCCACTAGGTACTAAGGACATTGCATACATATGCTCGATCCACCACAAGGTTGGTCCATTATCCATAATTTTAGACTGGGAAATTGAATCTCAGAGAGGTTAAGCCACTGTCTTTAGACTGCACAGCTGAATAGTGGCAGTGTTAACATTCAAGCCCAGATTGGTCTGATACCAAAACTCATTCCCTGTGTGACACAGTCATCAACACCAGCCCAAATTGGCATTCGTGAAAGCTCCACAGCTGAGATGCCACACTCAGACAAATGTGCCAGACACATCCATACACTCACCAAGTTTCGTGGTTTTGGATCCATTAATAGCAGAGATTTCCACTAAGAAATCACAGCCCTTCCCAAAGAAGAACTGTAGGGAATTCTAGGGCTTCTGGGATTCTAGGGAATTCTAGGGCTTCTGTAGGGAACTCTGGAACTGTTATGCTAGAAAGACAAGGAGAAGACTTTCCCAGAGAGAAAAATTCCCCATTAAGGTAACTCTCCTACCAGCCTACAACTAGAGCCGATTTATTCAACAAATACTTATTGAGCACCTACTATTGCCAGGCACTGTTCTAGGTGCTTAAGATAATCAGTGAACAAAACAAGTGTTGACCTTGCGGTGCTGACATTCTAGAGATGGATGCAGAAGGAACAAAACACCCCCAACCCCCAGTTGCAAAGCCCAGCAGCTCAAATGCACCCAGAGAGGCCTTCCCTTTACTTTAGCTTAGCCCCCTCCCACAACCTTGTACACCAGGGGATCAGTAAGGCCTGGGCAGACTTTGTCTCAGGTCAAACTGAGCCTCCTGGCAGGACTAAAGAGGAAACATCTTGAACATGTGGGTAGACCCCTTCTGGGCTGGTGAGCCAAATCCCATCTCACCAGGAGCCTGGAGGCCTGCCTCGTCATGGCATCTGTCCACTGAACTAACCAGGCAGAGAGCTTGGTTAGTTCACATTAAATGGCAAGCAATGCAGGACTGCCTCCCAGGGCAGGCTGGCCAGAAGGCATACTGCAATACAGTTTTAAGTCTTTACAGTTCTTTTTTCTTTAATAACACCTTTATTGAAAAATAATTTGCATGCTGATATGGTCTGAATATTTGTCCCTTCCAAATCTTATGTTGAAATGTGATCCCCAGTGTTGGAAGTGGGGTCTGGTAGAAGGTATTTGGGTCATGCGGGCAGATGCCTCATGAATGGCTTGGCGCTGTCTTCGTAGTAATGAGTGAGTTCTCATTCTATCAGTTCATGTGAGAGCTTGTGTTTAAAATAACTGGTATCCTGCCCCTTCTCTCTTGCTCCATCTCTCACCATGCGACATGCCTGTTCCCCCTCCCACTTCCGCATGAGTAAAAGCTTCCTGAGGCTACACCAGAAGCCAAGCAGATGCTGGAGCCATGCTTGTACAGCCTGCAGAATCATGAGTCAAATGAACTTCTTGTCATTATAAATTACCCAGTCTTAGGTATTCATTTATAGCAATGCAAAACAGAATAAGACATATACTGTAAAATTTTTACAGGATTTTTAACCAACTCACTGGGAGGGTCAGGCATTTTGAAGTGAAGTGTGGAGAGAAGTGGCCAGTCCCAGGAGAAAGAGATGGCTTTAGTCTCAAGAGAGTCAGTGCAAGCTTAGGCACTGAGCTCCTTGTGAATTGGGGAAGGGAATAGCAGAAGGGTGTCGGGGCATTACCATCCTTGGATGGGTAATAATATGGAAGAGCCAGGTAAAGAATCTAAGGAGCCTGCACCCAGATCCTGGTTCTGCCGCTTCTCAGCTCTGTTCATCTGGCTAAGTTATTGACCTTCTGTCAACCTCAGCATTACCATCTGTATAATGGAGCTAAGGCAAGTACCTGCCTCAGGGAGCTGTTGGGAGGATTCAATGAGATAGTCTCTACAGTGTCAGACTTGGCTCCAGGCTCACAGCATCATCATGGGAAGTACCTAATTCTTCCTAAAACTCTCTCATTCTAAATAGAAAAAACTCCAACACCTTGTCTTTCAAGAGTGCACAGCTGAAAATGCCCCACACCCAAACCATCCCTTTGCCTGCTTTCCCCATGAATCCAGCAATTCTGCTTTGAAGACCAAGTGCTCAGCCACCCCAGTGAAGATCCAAGATAAGGGGAATATAAGGCACAGGTTACAGAGGAATGCCTCCGGCTCCTCCCAAGGCCACATAGCATGCAGGGCCTGAGAAATCGTAGATGTTTTCTCATGAAAAATGGCTTGTGCAGTGCGTTTTTCTTGCAGAGTGTAGGATCGTCATGGTGACAGGGCCAGGGCAGGGAGGGAGGTGGAGGCACTGCAAGCCTGCAGGGATCTGGGGCCAGGGTAGGCTGGGTTAGCAGCAGAGGTTAGAGAAAGCCTTAGGCTGCAAAAGGGGCCATAAGGCAAAGAGAAGAAGGCAGTAACTACAGGTTGGCCCATTCACTTGACACTGAGATGGTTTGGAGTCTCCACCTTCATATACTCAACAGACCTAGGCTGAACCGCAGTGCCATATAACATCAGCTGAGTCTAAACACTGGAGGGATGGACGGGACTGTGCTTGTTCATCTCTACAGCCCTCAGCAGCTGAAGCAGTGCCTGGTGCACATACATGCAGAGGATGCAGACCTCGTGGATGAGAATCAGGATAGGGAGGTAGGAAGGTTTTCCTGTTGGCAAAGGAACCTATCTGTAGATGATGTTTTTCCTGTTTCCAAACAAAGATCAGATCAGCCTGTGAGCATCGCCGAGCAAGGAACCAAACTGTGCCTCTAAAACATCCTG
This sequence comes from Macaca nemestrina, assembly GCF_043159975.1. Taxonomy (NCBI): domain Eukaryota; kingdom Metazoa; phylum Chordata; class Mammalia; order Primates; family Cercopithecidae; genus Macaca; species Macaca nemestrina. Next base: position 12,930,438 of record NC_092132.1, on the reverse strand, counting down.
GCTGTGTAACTTTGGCAAGGCAGGTAACCTCCCTGGGTCTCAGTTTCTCCTCTGAAAAATCAGGAATAAATGAGTGAATAGAGGAAAAGCACCTAGAGTTTCTGAGTTAAGTCTTAGCTACAATTTGCTGTAACGTACTTTGTCAGGCCTAACTAAGGAGAATGGGAGTCAGTGCTGGAACACCAGTTTGTTTCCTGATGAACTCCTATGCATCCTTCAAACCTCAAATCAGAGTTCACCTTCTACAAGAAGGCTTCTCTGCCCCAAGACCTGCCCTCCGACTCAGTGAGTCTTTGCTAGGTCTGTTTCCCCAGCCTTGCCCACCCCACAACACTGCATCTTGCGTTCTTATCTGTTCCCTTGTCCTTGTAAGCTGCTATAGCTCTTATTTCTGTGTCTGCATCTCCTAGTATTGTGTCTGGTAGGGACTGAGCACCAACATGTTTCAAAAGATGAATAAATGAAAGGACGAATGAGTGATTTTCTCACAAGAAGAACAGATAAGAAGGAAATAAACATCTTGAAGTAATGTCATGGCAATTTTTCAAATTCCAGGACGGAGACAGGCTCCTACAAGCACACAAACAGAAATAAAGAGGTCATGTACAATGGAAGATAAAAGAATCAGAGGGCCCTAAAGACTTCTCGGTACAGTGCATTAAATCTCAGAAGGCAGCTGAACATCCAAGCAAGGACTTAATGGGGAAAGGTTGCAACCCAAGAATTCTACACCCGTCGGCTCGTCATTCATGTGTAACGGCAACTCGGAGACATAAGCATATAGTTATTTGAGAATCACGGGTTCAAGGAGTTTTTTAATATTTAAAAGTAACTGCCAGGAAAAGTAAGAGCAGGACTCATAACTTTCTAATCAATAGAACTAGTATATTAAAGTCAGACAGTCTCGGTTTCAGTGTCAATTCTGCTACTCTACGCCTAGTGCCAAGTTATTTAATCTCTTGCTGCCTCACTTTCCCATCTGTAAAATGGAAACACTGACAGTACCTCTCTCACAGGATTTTGTGAGAATCAAACAGGATAATCCATATGCAATGCTTTTCCCAGTGACCAGGACATAGCAGGTTGCAGTAGACGCTGTGATGCCAACAGATCTTCCCTCTGGAACAAAAGATGACCCTCACCAGGGTGCCAGAGTTCTCTACAAGAAACACCTCAGCAACCAGCTCTTAGAGGACTACGTTGGCTGAAATAAAACTCCTCACCCAAGATCATGCCTCTTTCCAGATGTGGTCCACAGCCAATGACTCACCAACACACAAGTAAATAGGCAGCCTCCTTTCCCCAACTTGAAACAATTCCGAGAGATCTTTCCAGCTTCAGAGATCGCATGAAGTCAGTTGAGGCCTTTGCAGGGACTGCAACACAGCTCAACTCTTCCCTCAGTTCAGTGCTGCTTCCTTTCCTTCCCTTCTACAGGTGCCAATGTCAAAGGCACTTCCTTACCAATAGCATGCATGCCATTGTCCAACTCAGAGTGTGCTTTCTGGGGAGCCTAACATGCCAGCAAAGAGACTGCAGTGGTCCGAATGTGTCCCTCAGAGTTTATGTGATGGAAACTCAATCCCCACTGCAGCAATGTAGAGAGGTGAGGCCCAATCCAAGGCCATTAGGTCATGATGGCTGTGTCCTCAAGAATGGACTAATGTTATCCAGGCAGTGGGTTAGTCATCTTGAGAGTGGGCTTGTTATGAAAGTGAGCTCTACCCCTTCTGCTCTCTCACACTCTCCTTCCCTGCTCTTCCCCTTCCTCGCTTCCTTCTACCACGAGATGATGCAGTAAGAAGATCCTCACCTTGAAGAGCAGAATTCTGGCTGCCAGAGGTTGGTAGGAGAGGTGGAAGGGGCGATGGGGAGAAATTTGTGTATGAGTACAAAGTTACAGTTAGAAGGAGTAAGTTCTGGTGATCTATTGCACAGAGTGACTATGGTTAGCAATATTGTATGGTATATTTCAAAACAGCTAGAAGAGAAGATTTTGAATGTTCTCACCTCAAAGAAATGATAAATGTATGAGGTGATGGATATGCTAAATACCCTGATTTTACTTTTACACAATCCATACATGATGCAAAACATCACACTGTACCCCATAAATATGTACAATTATTAGGTGCCAATAATAAAAGAAGACCTTTAGCAGATGTGGACCCCTCAACCTTGAACTTCTCAGTCTCCACACTGAAAGAAATGAGTTTCTTTTCTGTATTAATTACCCAGTCTCAAGTACTCTGTCATAGCAATACAAAATAAAGACAGAGACCAGCACAGAGTCCTTGACACAGAACTGTCACTTAAAAGCAACAAGCCACTATGAGGCAAAGTGAATACATTATACCTCTTCACCTAGAATGGGCAGCCATTTGTTTTAACAGGAACAGATACACATTTTGAGAGTGGTTCTCCCTGTCTTTGGGACCTCATAGCACCTTTACCTCAGAAAATGCAGAATGCTTAGTTGAGCAGCACTGAATCCCACATAATTTCATGTCAGACCAGGGAATCTGCCTTATGGCACAAGGAGGTGTGGCAGTGAGCCCCTAGCAAAAAAAAAAAAAAATATATATATATATATATGTGTATATATATATATGTGTGTGTGTGTGTATATATATATATATATACACACACACACACACATATATATATACATATATATATGAGAAAGGAAGTATGATGAACAGGAAGCATAAAACAAAACAAGATGGTAATGATGATGGATAATCAAGCATATAAGTTAAAATTTGTTTAAATCTCCTTAAAACACTCTAACAAGGCAAAAAAAAAAAATCAAGTCTAACAATTCTGTATCTAGTAGAAACACATTTAAAACAAAGTACTGAAGAAAAAGTAAAAAATAAATTAAAGGGCCTTGGCATGAGGGGATGGTGCAGGGAAGAGATCAGACTTGCAGGGATTGCTTATGTGGTTTGAAAAATCCTTTAGGAGAGTTTGATACACGTTCCTAAAAAAGCATACTCTTCTGACTGGAGGAAAAATGACATTTCATGTCAGAATTTAAGGGTGATATTCAAAGCTGTCCTTAGAGGAAAATGTATAGCCTTGCATGCTGTCAATATTAAAGGTAGGCTAGATTAAAATAAATAGAGTAAGGTTTCAATGGAATATTTTTTACTCTTAAAAAACAGCTTAATAAAATTAAAAATATAAAAATCCAACTTACAAGGGATGTGAAGGACCTCTTCAAGGAGAACTACAAACCACTGCTCAACGAAATAAAAGAGGACACAAACAAATGGAAGAACATTCCATGCTCACGGATAGGAAGAATCAGTATCGTGAAAATGACCATATTGGCCAAGGTAATTTTATTCCATCCACATCAAGCTACCAATGACTTTCTTCACAGAATTGGAAAAAACTACTTTAAAGTTCATATGGAACCAAAAAAGAACCCGCATTGCCAAGACAATCCTAAGCAAAAAGAACAAAGCTGGAGGCATCACACTACCTGACTTCAAACTATAAAGGCTACAGTAACCAAAACAGCATATACTGGTAACAAAACACAGATATAGACCAATGGAACAGAACAGAGCCCTCAGAAATAATAACACACATCTACAGCCATCTGATCTTTGACAAACCTGACAAAAATAAGAAATGGGGAAAGGATCCCCTATTTAATAAATGGTGCCAGGAAAACTGGCTAGCCATATGTAGAAAGCTGAAACTGGATCACTTCCTTACACCTTACACAAAAATTAATTCAAGATGGATTAAAGACTGAAATGTTAGACCTAAAGCCATAAAAACCCTAGAAGAAAACCTAGGCAATACCATTCAGGACATAGGCATGGGCAAGGACTTCATGTCTAAAACACCAAAAGCAATGGCGACAAAAGCCAAAATTGACAAATGAGATCTAATTAAACTAAAGCATTTCTGCACAGCAAAGGAAACTACCATCAGAGTGAACAGGCAACCTAGAGAATGGGAGAAAATTTTTGCAATCTACTCATCCGACAAACGGCTAATATCCAGAATCTACAAAGAACTCAAGCAAATTTACAAGAAATAAACAACCCCATCAAAAAGTGGGCTAAGGATATGAAGAGACACTTCTCAAAAGAAGACATTTATGCAGCTAACAGACACATGAAAAAATGCTCATCATCACTGGCCATCAGAGAAATGCCAATCAAAACCACAATGAAATAGCATCTCACACCAGTTAGAATGGCGATCATTAAAAAGTCAGGAAACAACACGTGCTAGAGAGGATGTGGAGAAACAGGAACACTTTTACACTGTTGGCGGGATTGTAAACTAGTTCAACCATTGTAGAAGACAGTGTGGCAATTCCTCAAGGATCTAGAACTAGAAGTACCATATGACCCAGCTATCCCATTACTGGGTATACACCCAAAGGATTATAAATCATGCTGCTATAAAGACACATGCACACGTATGTTTACTGCGGCACTATTCACAATAGCAAAGACTTGGCACCAACCCAAATGTTCATCAATGATAGACTGGATTAAGAAAATGTGGCACATATACACCATGGAATACTATGCAGCCATAAAAAAGGATGAGTTCATGTGCTTTGCAGCGACATGGATGAAGCTGGAAACCGTCATTCTCAGCAAACTTTCACAAGGACAGAAAACCAAACATCGCATGTTCTCACTCATAGGTGGGAAATGAACAATGAGAACACTTGGACACAGGAAGTGGAATATGACACACCAGGGATCGGGGGAGGGGGAGGGAAAGCATTAGGAGATATATCTAATGTAAACAACGAGTTAATGGGTGCAGCACACCAACATGGCACATTATACATATGTAACAAACCTGCACGTTGTGCACATGTACCCCAGAACTTAAAGTATAATAAAATAATAATAATAAAAATACATATATATAAAAACATAAATTAAGAGTAAAATTGAAATGTAAATCAGAGCCAGCTAAACATACACAAATAAAATTTTCTTAGGAAGCATATATAATCACAGATATACATCCATTTTTAAATCTCAACAATATTAATTATAACTAGTTATGTGTAGTTATCTTTGAAGCAGTTGGTGAAATAGATGGTTTTAAAGGTAAATATAAATTACCAAAGTGAGTTCAAAAAAAATTCTTGAGGTATATCATACAAAATTAATCATTCTTTTAAACTATCACCATTAAGTAAGATATTTCCTATTGGTTTCAAATAATTCTTACCATATGTTAAAGATGTTTATTTCTATGCTATTGATTTTAAAAATTGGAAACAGGTATCAAACTGGATCAACTGCCAACTGGTCATCTATTAGGTGCTCATATAATTTTTTTCTTTCATTTATTAATGTGATGACTCCTACTAGAAACTCTTCTAATGTTGGACTATCTTTTATTTTCCTGGAATGGTTTATGAATCATTCCTCGGACTCTAAGGAAAAATAGAAATTCTCTAAATCCATTTTGGGTAGCATTACATCATGTCAAAAACTAACAAAAATATGATTTAAAAAACAAAGAATATCCTCACTGCAAAGAAATGACAAATGTTTGCATTGATGGATATGCTAATTACCCCAATTTGATCATTACAGAATGTATATGTGTATTGAAACATCACACTGTACCCCACAAAATATGTACAATTATTATATCTCAATTAAAATTTGAGAAACCAGAAAGGACATTCTCTCAAATACTCACAGAAGCCAAAATCCTAAGTAAAATCTCAGTAGGAGAGTTTAGAGCATATTAAAAGAAAACAATTCATCATGTCCAAATAGGATAGCATAATTCAAGAAGTCTGAAAATAGGGCTCATGCCAGGAACATAACAGATAGCCCATCATTAGAAAAGTTTCCAATGGGAGTCATTACATCAGTAAATCAAAGGAAAAATTTATAAAATCACCTTAATAGATAACCAACTGGTAATTAATCAAGTTTGATGTTTGTTCCCAATTTTTAAAAATCAGTAGCACAGAAAGATACTTTCTTAATATGGTAAGAATTATTTGAAACCAATAGAAAACATCTTAATTAATGGTGAAAACCTAGAGCTAGTTTCACTAAGACAATAAAGGAAAGGCTTTACGAAGCAGAAACTCTAAGACTAAATCACAAAGTAGAAGACTGATAGAGGTGATTTTATACATAAAAATGTGAATTTCTTTGAAGAAAAAAAAACAATGAACTTCAAAGAAAAGTGACAATTTGGGAAACCCACTTGCAATATATCTGATATCAAAAGATTATTGTCCTCAGTAAATAAAGATCTCTTAGAAGATCTTGGCAGTTATAAAAGAAGAAATAGGCTCGGCACAGTGGATCAGGCCTGCAATCCCAGCACTTTGGGAGGCCAAAGCAAGAGGATCTCTTGAGTCCAGGAGTCTGAAACCAGCCTGGGAAGTATAGTGAGACCCCACCTCTACACAAAAAAAATTTTTTAATTAGCCACTTGAACCTGGGAGGTTGAGTTTACAGTGAGCCATGATCGCCTCACTGTACTCCAGCCTGGGTGACAGAGCAAGACCCTGTGTGGTGGTGGAGGAAGAGGAGGAGGAGGAGGAGAAGAAGGAGGAGAAGGAGGAGGAGGGGGAGGAGAAGGAGAAGGAGAAGGAGGAGAAGGAGAAGGAGGAGAAGGAACATAAAGGGTTAAACAAGGAACATTTTCAAATTCACTGAAAATAAATCAATTAAAAATTAAAATCAAAATGTGATATGACCTTTTTTCCATCAAATGAGTCCATATTTTTAAAAATGATCATGCAAAAGATTCTGGAAAAGAAGCATGGTCGTTGTTTGCTCATTGAAATTTAAATGGACTCAAATTTGTTTTAAAGCAATTTGGTAATAAGTTTAACAATATGTATAAATATTCACCCCTTGACCTATTGACTCCACTTCTAGGAATACATTCTGAAGAACTAAACTGAAAAGCACAGGAAAACTTCAGAACACAGAGTGCCATTATTCTAGTTAAAAAGTAAAAATAATGTACAAGTTCAACAATAGAGTACTGATTAAAAACTTTCTACCTTTGATGGAATACCAGATAACTATTAAACATCATCATTTAGAAAAAAAAAATTAGAAAACAGTTGAGGGCTATACCTAAGAGAATAAATCATGTTGCCAATAGCATGTATAGCATAACTTAGATTTGTATATATACAAAAAGAAAAAAAAAGATGGGAGAGGGTAAAGTTTCATTCATTTATTAATTTCTTATTTATTTCAAAAAATACTGATTAAACATCTACTAAATGTCAGGCCTGGTTCCAAGCATTTCCAAATAAAATAGACAAAATGCCTCTCTTCATAAAATGCATTAACGGAGTTATTTCTGGAAGGTAGGATTAATAATGGTTTTCACAGTTTTCATTGAGATTCTATACTTCTACCCAAGTGTCTTACATGAATCGTGATTTTAATCATCATGCAGTAGTTCTGATTCCATTCTATAATTTGGAGTATAGTAGGAAACTTAAATACCAAACACATACATGGATAAAGCAGATTCTTAAAAAATGTTCTGGGAAAATTTGGTATCAACTGGAAAGAAAATCAAACACATTTGGCCTCTACCTCACACCATATACAAAAATTAATTCCAGTTTGATAGTAGACTTCAATATAAAAAAATGAAACTTCAAGAAAAAAATGGAGAAATCTTCATGAATTCTTTCATAAAGGACATAACTAATCAATCTCACTGCATTAAAATTAAGAACCTTTGTTCAGGCCAGGTGTGGTGGTTCACACCTGTAATCCCAGCACTTTGGGAAGCTGAGGTGGGTGGATTATCTGAGGTCAGGAGTTTGAAGCCAGCCTGGCCAACATGGTGAAACCCCGTCTCTACTAAAAATACAAAAATCAGCTGGGCATGGTGGCACATGCCTGTAACCCCAGCTACTTGGGAGGCTGAGGCAGGAGAATTGCTTGAACCCAGGAGACAGAAGTTGCAGCGAGCTGAGATCTGGTCACTGCACTCCAGCCTGGGCGACAGAGTGAGACTCCGTCTCAAAAAAAAAATAAAAAATAAAAAATAAAAAAATAAAATAAACAAAAATAAACAAACCAAAAAAACCTTTGTTCATAAGACAAAACAATAACAACAAAAACATTAATAGAGAGAAACACCACAGAGAGAGAAAAAGTATTTGCTGCACATATAACTAACAAAGGGTTTGTATCCAGAATCTGTAAGGCAAACACAGGCAACCTAATGGAAAAAGTGATGTTGAGACTAGAGTACTCACTTCATGAAAGAGGTTATCCACATGGCTTTTAACCAAATGAAAAGTGAGCAACCCCAGAGGCCACTGGGGAAACGCAAATTAAAGCCACAACAAGACGCTGCCACATACCCATCAGAATGGCTGAAATGAAAACCATTAACAACACGAAAGACGGCTGAGATGTGGAGTAGAGAGAACTCTCACATGCTATTGCTATGAGTATAAAATGCTACAACCTCTCAGGAAAACACCTAGACATTATGTTCTGTATTTGAAGATTAAAGTACCCTTTACCCAGCAATTGTGCACCTAGGTATAAACCTTTCAAGCACATCCGCATGTATGCTCCAAAAAGCACATACAAAAACACTCATAACAGCTTTATTTGTAATAATAAAATGTAAGAAATTACCTAAATATCCATCGACTGTCATTGATAGTATGGTTATACAATGGAATTCTACACAGCAATGAAAAGGAGCTAGAGCGACACGCAACAACATGGATACAACTCACAAACATGACAGTGGAAAAACCTAGACACAAAGAACACCTTCTAGATATGGTTCTAGTTATATAAAACCAAAAAATAGGCAAAGAAAAAGTATAGTATTTAGGAATGAATACTTAGGTAATGAAAGCATAAAATAAGGTAGGAAAGTGATGAGCATAAAAGTCAGAATAGAGATTGCTTTGTGGGGAGAGTCTGGGCTTGAGTAGAAAGGGACAGGGCAGCAGCTCCCAAGTATTGGCAATGGTCTTGCTCCTGGTGGTGACACAGTTGTTCTCTTTACGATAATTCAGCTGTACATTGTGTTATGCTTTCTGAGTTATAATACACCATAAAAATGATATTAAAGCAAACCAGCAAAAACATTAATGCCTGGGCCCCACTCCAGATCAGTGAAATCAGAAGCTTTGAGAGCAGGGCGTGGCGTGGACGTTTTGTAAACATTCCCAAGGAGATTCTCAAGCACCTCCAGGGCTGAGAAGCCTTGGAACCTGCACAAGAGCAAGCTCAGGTTCACCAGTCTCCAGCACTTCTCTCTGAGCCTCCATTTCCTCTTCTGTTAAATGAGTGCAATAACAGTACTGACCTGATGAGGTTCTAAGAATTGTAAGTGCCAACACTATGAAGGGTTTAGAGTATTTACCAGCACATTTTAAGTACCCAATCAGCATTAGACTGGTATCTTTATAATAATAAAGTAGCAATATATCTCATTTCTTAAATAAGACAATGGAAGGGGTCAACACAATTCCAAACATTTAGCAAACACTTTCAAAATATTATTACTATTAAATATTTGGTTTCCACAATCTCAGCATGAACTAGGATGCTCCTCAGCTCTGGAAAGCCTCTTTCCTTTGGGCTTGGGAAAGAAATGCAGTTTCAGAAAACAGTCCAGTGTCATTCAGTCTATCAGAATAAGTGGATATTACCACTTGGAATACCCCCACTAGTTTTCAGTTCTGTAAATTCTCCAGAGACAAGGCCCAGGTCCTTCTTTTCTTGATTCTGCTGATAGTACCTAGAGCATACCTTGTAAGTGCTAATGGGCACAGCGCTATTTTGAGCCAAGACTCATTGGTTTGGTAGGTCAGAAACTGCCCATGAAGATGATGGTATCAGAAGACCAGAGCTTAAAAATTCATTCCACCCTTTACTAGCTGGATGAACTTGGCCAAGGCGTGACCTCTGCAAGCCTCAATTGCCCACATCTGTAAAATGGAGAGGAAGAAGCTCTCGCTTCTTCGAGATGTTTTGGTGAGGCAACGCGGAGAAAACAGATACAAAAACTCCGAACACACAGTATGTGCCCAGCTAACAAATGCTTTACGCCTCCACACCCAGCAGGTGGCCAGGTAATGGCACTGACAAAACAAATTCTGCAGGCTGAACTGGATTTTGGGAGCCTATTGAGCTGAAACAAACATCACCAAACTACTCTGCAAGGCTACACTTGGATACACAGTGCTCAATGAGGGAAAAGAGAGTAGGAAAAATCCTTTCCCATTGGTCTACAGCTATCAGAAGAGAGAAAACATCTTCCTCCTCCCAACAGCAGGACACTCAAAAATAGCTACCCCATTTCTCTTCTTTCTAACCCCCTCAGGACGTAGTCTCAACCAAATGCCAGCCAGCCTTCTGCACCACATTCCACGTGGGGAGCAGCATCTGCTTGCGATACAGATGCCCATGGCGCCTGGGCAGCCGCTGTCTTAGAAACTGCCTCCTGCACTGACAGAGGGTGGGTATGGACATGGTGTGTTTTCCTGAGCCACAGAAGGGAAAATAATAACCCATCCTAAAGCCTCACCGAATATACACTCTGACACTGACAAATGAACAGCAAGGTGTCTGTGTCTGCACACCACACCTGTGGGGGTGTGTGCTCATTTTTATGTGCACGCATCCTGCTGTCATAAACCATCATGGACTTTAATTGCCCAGCAGTACCAAGCCTGAGCCTTTAATGCCTACAGCATCCGGCTTCCCCCCTGGAGAAACATACCTGGTTATGACGTAATTCCTGTGACCTACATTGAGTCACTTTCTTGTCAAAGAGGACAGTGGCTCTTCAGCTCTGGGGTCAATTTTATTCACTTTTCTCCAATAGAAATCCTTTGGAACTCATCTTTTGTTCCTGTCTTGGATTAAAAGTTTCCAGAGGAGAATTTACCATTTGTGTTTTAAAACAGAGGTGCTCTGCTGGCCCCCAAGCCCTGCCCCAGCCCAGTACTCTCTGATTTCAACTATTGTCACACACCCTCTTCCTAACTCTTCCCCGGCCACACCAGCATCCTTGCTGTTCCTCAAAAAGATCAGGCCCATTTCCACCCCAGGGTCTTTGCACCGGTCCTTACCTAGATGTTCTTATTCCCCGTATCTGCATGGCTCACTCCTCTATCTCTCTCAACTCTATATTCAAACATCACCTTTCCATGATGCCTACACTGATTCTCTGTTTAAAACGGCAACACTCTTAACCTGGGCAACACAGCAAGACCCTGCTTCTGAAAATATATATTTTTTTTAATTAGCTGGGCATGGTGGCATGCATCTGTAATCTCAGCTACTCAGGAGGCTGAGGCGGGAGGATCACTTGGGTGGAGGCTGTCGTGAGCCATGATTGTGCCACTGCACTCCAGCCTGGGGGACGAAGCAGACCCTGTCTCAAAAAAAGAAAAAAAAAAACCCAAGAAACAAAAACAAAAGACAAAAAACTGAAACACTCTCCCCCTTATCAGCTCTTATCTTATTGTATTTTACCGCACAGCACTTTTCATCTTACAACCTAAGATAAAGTTTAAACCTCTTTTTTTTTTTTTCATAGTTCTTTATTGTCTGGGTCTGGCGCAGACTCTAGAATAAAAATCAGAGGATGCTAACAATTTTCCAGTTGTGTTCAACTTCTTGGACCCCAGCATGGGGCACACAGTAGGTACTTTAAAAATATTCCTGAATTGTTACTGCTCTCCCACCCTTCCCCGACAGAAGCCTTCTGTTGTGAAGAAGTCAATGGCTTCATAGGCAGAGCTCTGTTCAGATGCCACCTCAAGGGAGAAACCACTCTATCTAAATAGCCATCCACTCTACCTCCCAACTCCCCTGCATCACTTTACTTTCTTCCTAGTCCTTATCACCACCTGACATTATATAATGAAAACAGAGCACAGTGTTGTATTTGTTGGTGTTCATGGCTCTATCCTAATCATCTAGAAAAGGGGTTGGCAAACTTTTCATAGAAAAAGGCTAGAGAGAAAATATTTTTGGCTTCACATGCCCTGATGTCTTTGTTTCAACTACTCAACTCTGCCCTTGGAGCACAAAAGCTGCCATTTGACAACATGTAAACAAAGAGTATGGCTGGGTTCCAAAATAAAACTTTATTTACACAAACAGGTGGTAAGTCAAGGTTGGCCTACAGGACACAGTTCGCCAACTCCTGATCTAGAATAATGCCTGGTGCATAGTAGGTGTTTAATAAATATTAGCTGAATGAATGGGCTGAATGATTTAACAACTGAATTTATCAATTTACTGCATGTCAGGCACTTGATGAAGTGATCTTTCAATCATGTCACTTCATCCTCAGAACACCTATTACGCTAAGGACTGTTATTCCTCATTTAGAGATGAAAGGACAGAGGATAAAGGAGTCTCTGACATTCCTGGACTATCACCATGAGAGAGGATTAAAATTCAGGTCTTTCAGCCCCTGCTCATTCCACTACAGAACATGGACTTCCCAGCCTTGTTGCATGCTCCATGAAAATGCAAAGTCATACTGAAGATGAGAACTAGAATTCCTTACCACCCACTGTGTACAGATTCCTTCACTCACCTGCCAGCCAGGGTTTGCCAGCTACCTACTGTGTGCCCTTGCTGTGCTCAGTGTGATAAAGCTCTAGTCAGACTCAGGCTCTACAAGACAACAGAGCTACGGAAACAGCCAAATATCAACCATGTGCCAGGCACCAGGCTGCCAGCATTAGAAACCTGACTCTGACTCAGGGCCTGTCTTCAGGAGGAAAGGCAAGAAGTGCAAGTATTCTCAGGGCCTTCTATGTGCCAAGCACTGTGCAACATATTTCCTTGCCATGCAAGTCAATGACAGGTGTCCACAGAAATGCAAAGGTCGGGGGAGCTCTGAGGACAGAGCATGGATTTCCTCCTTGGGACTTAGGAAAGGCTGAGTTAAAGGGCATGGTTAAGCCATGTGTTTTTGGGAATCAGAAATGGGACCATTTCCCATTCCAAGAACTTACTAGCTACGCAGAACCTGGGAACATGACTCAGTTTCCCTATGTCATAGAAAACGGTGATAAGAGTGTGACCTCCCACCCCCCCAATTTTTCTTTGAAAAACTAAATGGACTAACATATATGTAATAAGTGATTGCTTGATCCAGTGTAGGGACTAAAAGTGTGGCCATAATTATCACCCTGGTCACCCTTGAAGGATCTGAGAGAACTTCAGAGTGAAACCTTTGATATTTAGAGATCTGTGAGTGAAAGTGGTACCCTACTCTACTTAATACACTGGTTACTATCAGTGATGACAATGGTGCGATGGGGGGGGGCGGTGGTGATGGGAGATGTTCGGGACTTCCCAGATCATGAGGTTCCTGTTTGTTAAATAGCCTGAAGTCAGACAGGACCCCAGATTGGATCGTTTGCTTATTGAACCAGCACCCAGCACTGGAGCAGGCATTCTGTCTGTTGCCAAAAGCCAATGAGTGCACCTTGGCCAGAGCTGCCTGGATATCCTCAGAAGATGAACTGTGCTTCTGCCCAGAGACACAATTTAAGTCAAGACCAATGGTCAACTCCAGCTGCATCGGCTGTGGAAACTGAGCTGGGCCTGCTGGTAATGGGGCCTGCCTCCCTGACAACCAACCCTGCCTCTGTCAGTCAGCGCAAGCCTCACGCATTTAGAGCACACAGATGGGAGTGTAGTGCTAATAGGTGCTTCATTACTATTCCCTCCCAGCCCTGCTGGCTTTTAAAATTTTAATGTAATTTAATTTTTAACTTAATTTTTTAATCGACAAATAATAATTGTATGTATTCGTGAAGTACATAGTGATGTTTCGATAAGTATAATGTATAGTAATCAGATCAGGGTAATGAGAATATCCATCATCTCAAACATTTATGATTTCTTTGTGTTGGGAACATTCAATATCCCCCTTCCTGCAATTTGAAATTACATCACATTGTTAACTGTGGCCATCCTACAGGGGTACAGAACACTAGAACTTATTCCTCCTGTTTTTCCCAGAACTCTCCAATCACGCCATGCTCTAATAGAAGTATCAGGGGTTCTAACACGATAGCAAAGAGATGCCTTAGAATCTGGTTTGACATAATGCAGTTCAAGTGAAAGTGGTACCCTACCCGACTTAATACACCAGTTACTATCAACAATCGCCTTTTCAAAACTCAACCAAACACCTTAGCTCAGGGCAATTCAAAACACAAACCCAGGAAAGTGATGAGACTTTCAGTCACAGAGTAACATGTTGTGTTTATCCAGCATCTCCCGCTAAGGAGATTTCTCATTTACCAAGCATTCTGGAGCTTCTACAGTGACGTGCCTGGAGCTTTCTAAGTTTTTCCTTATTTATTCCTTTTGAAACCTCCTTACAGGCCTTGGGCTCATCCCCATTTGGCTGAAGCCAAAGCTCAGTGAGCTCAAGGGACTTACCCAGTGGCACCTCCTAGGGGAATGTCGCATCTCACCAAAGAGGAGGAGTGGACAGAACCCATGGGGACGCAAACTGGTCCAAAGCATTTAGTAGAGGCTCTTGCTTTCCAGATGCTAGGTCCCGGCTGCGGTCACAGCCAGACCTGATTTCAGTCCCAGCTCTGCCAATCTGATCTGGAAGGATTTTAGTTACTATTACCTATTACTCTAATTCCAATTTCCTCATCCACTAGATGGAGCTAACGCCAGTCTCTGTGCCTAGCACTGTAGTGAGGATTAGAGGAGATGGCGCAGGAGAGGCCCTCAGCACACTGTTGTCAAAACCTTCACTTCCGAACCAGGCAGTGGGCTCGGTGCTCCACGTATGTTTCTCATTTAGTCTCCAAAATGGCCCACTCTTTGCCCTATTGAACAGAGCAGATAACACACACTTGGGTCTCCCATCCAGTTTCCATGGAAATCAATTCTCTAACCACTGCGTACACTGACACTCTGCAACTCAGAACTGATCTTTGCAGAAGCAGAATTTACATGAGAAAAACTTTCACTTATACTGCAAAGAAAAAACAAAACAAAACAAAACCCGACCTCCTCAGAGCCATGAACTTAGTAAAAGAAAAAACAAAAAAAACAAAAAACCCAGAGCCTGACACAGCAGTAACTTCATGTATTATATTATCCAAAGGGAGACACTTCTTCCTTTTACTTCCAAATTTGGTCTCAGATTTGTCTAGTCTTGCCGCCTGTTAGTTCAAAAATCTAGATACCAAAACCCAGGAAAAATATCAGAGTTGAGGACAGTTGTAGTGGGTAAGATTATAAGACAGCCCCCAAGATTTCTGGCTTCTGTATACCCACACCGTTTTCTCCCAGTGAGTTAATCAAACACAAATCCAGGGACTGCTGTGAACGGATTCTGCTATCGTCATTAAGATCCCAAATCAGCTGACAACAGATACAGAGAGTATCTCGGTGGGCCTGAGCTAATCACCTGAGCTCATTAAGAGCAGAGAATGTTCTCTGAAGAGGTCAGAGAGAAATGTGTTCGCTAGTGAAGCGGTCCTAAGTAGTTGGAGGCATCTTGCCAGAGGTGACCAGAATTGAAAGAAAAGCAATTAAAGGGGATGTGATAAAAATTGTGTGTGTGTGAGAGAGAGAGAGAGATTGAAGAGAGTCAGGGAGAGCCTCTCTACGTGGTGCCATTTATTCCCCCAAGTGTTTTTTATTATTACTGCATTTTTCATTAAACAAACACCCATTGCTTAAGACACACATCAAATCCAGTTGGTCTAGTTGGGTGGTGGCTTAATGGGCTAACATCTCATTTTACCAAATCACTACTTGAAACTTCATTTCTCAGTCTGAGTGGCTGAGTCAGGTCCACTGCGCCCAGAGGACTGCTGTCTGACATGACCTACATCCCCATCTGACCCTGCCTCAGTGCCCTCTTTCAAGGTACAGTGAGCTGGGAAACATGGTTATAGTCACCTTTGCAGTCGGGTGGAAAGATGGCAAGGCATGAGAGCAAAGTACTAGATTCCATTTAGGCCTCCTTCTCCCTGCCAGGGTAACCTGGACAAGTTGTTCAGCCTCGCTGGAACCTCTTCTGTGATGAGGGAATCAGAATAAGACTATCTGCGTTGCATAGGGTTGGGATAGGAATCATGTAAAATCTCCTATAGGGAAGTGCTGGGTACAAAGTAGATGCTCATGAAATGCTGTTCTTCTGGTCATGATCCTTAGGGAAGTAGGATATGTTTTACAGAGACCATCAGCTATGAATTTAAACAGGTTTTCAGTACACTGTGCTCAGTAAGGGATTACTGGTGGAGATTTAAGGAACTTCCGTGGCTTACGGACTATCTGGTTTGAAAAGTCCTTTCCCTTCATTAATAATAATAATAAAGACTAAAAAGAATTCCCAGAGAAGCTAAGGATCTTGTTCAAGGGTGCACAGAAAGATTAAAAGTTGTTATCTCACTTCAAGTTCAGGAATTTGTTTTCTCCATCTTCAGCTAAATGCCAACTATCTATCCATCCGTCTGTCTTTCTGTATATCCATCTATATAAAATCCTAGGAAATTTTTAAGGAAAAGTATATCTAATATAAAATATCTAATTTATAAAATATTAACTCCCTGTCTCCCTGTGCAAAAGCATACACGTTTCTTTGTGTCTTCGGGCGGTTACACAAGGGTAGCAAGGGAAACCAGTGGTTTCAGAGGCAAACATTGAGAATTACAACTCTAGAGAAACAGCAAATTCCATCCACAACAATTTTTTTAAATCATCACGTTTTTAGAGAAACCTTTTTTTTTTTGTCAAAAGTAAACACAACTCCCAAAATGTAGTCTATCTTCACTCTCTACAGGCAGTTTCTGCTGAACTAAAAGATTAGCAATAGGCTTCAGATCTCTCCCCCTCTTCAACTAGTTGGTTAATTGTTACTTTCCTTTTTACTGTGTGATATAGTCTCTTCAAATTTTTGAGCCTCTTGATTTTGCTTTTGCATTTTATATATTTTATATATTTTTTGAAAATGCTTTATAGAATCAAATAGAATAGAAAGAAATCAACTTACACTGGCTTTTATTTTTAAGTGGCATTTTCTTAAATGATTTGCTTATTATTCACATTTTGTATAAATTATGTACTTTTATCTGCCACATAAAAATCTCAAATGTCAAAATCTCATTTGGGGTGCCCGAAGAACTCAACATTTCATTAAAGGTTACTTGCATAAGACTTTGCCCCTATTAAAATGCTATTTTAATTTTGCTAGAGATATATAAATAGTATAAATCAGTACAGGTTAAGTGGCTGGAAACAGAAAGACAGGCAGAAATTGGATGATGCTTACAGTGCAAAGGTGGGGGATATAGGAGAGGGGAGCATGAGAGTAAGGAACAGAGGGAATGGGCAGATGAGCCTGAAGCAAAGGGAGAGAAGGAAGCCAGCAAATAAATTAGGCAGCATGTTGATGGATTGAATGGGCTTTCCCAGAACCCCAGGTGATACTGGCATCTGCCCAAAGGGAAGGGAAGCTGAACTTCAGACCGCCTCCCTGAGACAGCCTAAGTTACAGGCTGCAATGGTGAGCCCTGGCATCACATGACCTCTGACCACAGAGTGAAGCCACCACGCCTGCACGTACCTAAGACAAATTCAGTGCAGCCATATGTCAAGTGCCTTTGAGACAGGGCATTGTAAAAGTTCACCAATGAAATAGGAAGGCTTCTCCAGACCTTCATCCAAATCATGGGAGATATCCACAGAGATGCCAGAATGCACATCAGTGACAGAATATGCAGATACGATTTACAAATTTATTCAGAAGATACGTCTCTATAGGCAGTAGAATCAACTTGTTTTGCAGGTTCTTATTAACAATGTTGCAATAAAAAACTATTTTAATGAGTTACAGAAATCGCTCTCACCTCTCTAAGCCCAGAGAGCAGCCTGAGCCTCAGCGTCTGGGGAGTATTTTTCCCTTCCAGTGCATTTGATCATTTTTGCAGCTCTCACAGAAAGCAGTTATATTAGACGACAAGCAACCAGCTGCCTGTCCCTCAGGAAGACACTTCTCCCATGCACCCAGTGTCTCTTGGTTTCCCGTCTTCTACTTCCTCTTATCCCATCCCTGGCCATCCTGATGTTTGGGAGTCATTTTGTATCTCAGGCCCACAGAGATAGAAGGGGGAAAAAGCGCCCTCCATCCCTGGGGGAAAATAAACCCTGTGACTTATATATAACTCCTTACACTGTCCAAAATTCCAAGCACCAAGAACTCACTCCTCCTGGATTGGAAGGACTTAATGGACACCTCCCATTAGAATGAATCATTCTAACAGTTCCATAGAATAAGTATCGCAATACACGCTCACACATATGTCTGTGTTCCTACTTGAAGGTGAGATACTTGAAGAGAACGGAAATTCTACACATCTCAAAGTCCCAGGTGGCCACACCTTTACTACCTGTTTGGCTTCAGATAAACACTCTCTAGGCCTCAGTTTCTCCTTCTGTAAAACAGAAACAGTAGGCACTTGTACCTCGGAGGACTGTTGTGACTGGGCATCGGAGGAGTTCGGAAAGGCTTCTGAGTCTACTCAGCTCTGTGAATAAGATAATTGGATGATCTTTACATCAGGTTTCCTGGCTCCCAACCCTGGACAACAACCTACTGGGTGCCCATGCCATGGAAGGGGTAGGTGCAGGAGAACCTAACCTGGCCACTAGGGAAGGCTTCCTGGAAACTAGGACACCTAAGCAGACCTGAGCAGTGAGTTGGAATTGTCAGGTGAAGAGCTGCATGTTCAGGGCAACAGACAAACACATATGTGCTATTCACTCATTCCATTCATGTGTTAACAAATGTATTCAGCGTCTGTGTGCCTCTTGTCTGGAATCTGCCTCTTTTGTGAAATGAGAAGACTGAGCTAAAAATGAGCACAAATCCCATCCACTTCTAACATTACCTGACACAGAGCTGGGTTCACAGCTCATTTAACCACGATCTGATTTGCAGGCATTGAGTGGAACCCCAGAGCCGGCTTTTCACACACCCTTGTGCTCAAGTATGCGTTTCATACAATAACCTAAATGAAAGTGACATCTGATCAACTTTGAACAACTGACTCTCAACAGCACGGCTGTGAGTGGTTCAAGCTGTGGGACGAAGCTTGTCTATGGTCCATCAGCAAGAGCAAGGAGCCAGCTCCCAGGCGCTGGTGATGCCACCACGGGTTCCTGCACACACAACGGCCCTCACACCAGCTCTGGCCGGGCTTCCAAGGAAGTCCACGCAGGTACAGGAAAGCAGCAGATGTGCTCTCTGAAAGGATCTTCTCTCCTGTGTCATTTCTGTAAGAAAAACAATCGTAGAACCTCATCCCAGTGGGGAGGGAACAGTGGGAAACAGCATATAAAGAATCAGAATGATGAGGCCCTCCAGTGGTCTGGGGCTGTGCGTTTATATCCAGCGCCTTGCTATGCCTGAGCACAATGACATGAACCCTAATCCCTTTCCCTCCCTTCCTGCTTACACTGTCTCACTTGCCCTTTCGCCACAACCTTGAAAGGCAAGTAGCATTGTTGGTCGCACATCTGCCCAGAGGGAGCCTGTCCAGGCCCCTGACACGATCTCAGCATTCTGTTAATTCCCCCAGCCTTTGCAGAGGCCAGAGCCAGCATTCAGGATGATCAAGTTGGGAAACCCAGACTCAGTTTCACAAAACAAGAGCAGGAAGATCCAGGTTAGAGTGAAATCCAGGAGAGTAGCTGGGCAATCCCCACCAGGCGGCAAATCTACATATGAACCCCTGCCTCAGAAACTGCTAGAAGCCAGGGCTGCATCCATGAACAAGGAGCCAGCCACATGGAGACTCCTCCCAGCTGATAGGCTTTCAAGGAGAACACACAGAGAAGGCTTGATTTCACAAGATGGTTGAATCTTATGAAATCCACTCCACTGTGGATTTCACCCACTTCCACTCCACTGTCCCAGGTCCCTTTTATCCCCATGAATATGGATCCTGCAAACGCCAATATTCGGGAAGAATAGAACACTTTTTTCTTTCTCTCTTTTTTTTTTTTTTTTTTTTTTTTGAGATGGAGTCTTGGTCTTGCTGTGTTGCCAGGCTGGAGTGCAGTGGCATGATCTCGGCTCACTGCAGCCTCCAAATCCCTGGTTCAAGCAATTCTCCTGCCTCAGACTCCCAAGTACCTGGAATGACAGGTACGTGCCACCACGTCCAGCTAACTTTTGTATTTTTAGTAGAGATGGGATTTCACCATGTTGGCCAGGATGGTCTCAATCTCCTGACCTCGTGATCCGCCCGCCTCGGCCTCCCAAAGTGCAGGGATTACAGGCGTGAGCCACCACGCTTGGCCAAATAGAACACTTTTAATTGCAACAATATGTCTGCAATTGAAAAGCTATGAAATAATCTCTTTTTGACATACCACCCTCTGCTCTGCCCACCCTCTGCTCTGCCCACCCTCCTCCTAGTCAGTGCTGATGCAAAACGAAATGCTTGAGGCTTACACCAAATGCTGCAGTGCTTCTACCAGCACTGCCCTGACATGGGGAGGGACAGTGGCTAACGAGATTTGGCCAGTAGAACCTGAGAAAGGGGCTGGGAGAACCTAGAGTTTGGAACTACTGGGACACTGAACACTTCTGAGTGAGTGGGCTGGTACAGTCGGCCTGGCAGTTGCTAGAGCCAAAGCAAATCCCTGGGGAAGGAGGCTGTGCCTGGGTTTTCTCCTTGCAGGCCTGGGGGCAACGGTGTGCATGTGCCTTTGGTGTCATAATTAGTCCAGGGCCACGGGCTTTGGAATGTTAATTCTGGAGATATCATGCTACCTAGAGCTGTCCCTTGCCCAGAGAGCATGTCCATGTGTGTGGGGACTGTGAGGGGCCACAGTGCTTCCATCTTGCTCTTATTTCTATCTATGGCCTGTTGAGTGCCAATTTCCTTCTTGGCTTAATGAGAAGGAGCCCAGCTTGAGAACTGGCCCCCACTGACCAGCCCCTTCTCACACTGCATCGTGTCTGGTGGCAAACAACTTGCTTGGCTTCTGGTGAGCAATTAGTCTAAATCATTCTCCCAGTTCTCTTTCTTATACAAGACAAATCACAACTAAATAGAAACCTTCAGCACATGTTAATTCAGAGTAGCACTAAAAACTGTTATTACGGGGTGAGGTCTTTCATGTATCTCCTGACAGAGCCTAAAATGACCAAATAGGTTGTTTATAAATGCCTTCCTTGGCGCATTTAAAGGCCTTGCATGCTGTTTCTAAATGGTTTCTAATAGGTGGAGCACAGGGAACTTGTGAGGCAGTAAGACTATTCTGTAGGATACTATAATGGTGGACACATGACATTATTCATTTGGCAAAACCCAGAGAATTGTACAATGTAAAGACAGAATTATAATAGAAACTATGAACTTTAGTAAATAATAATGTATCGGCCCAGAGTGGTGGTTCACATCTATAATCCCAGCAGTTTGGGAGGCCGAGGTGGGCAGATCACAAGGTCAGGAGATTGAGACCATCCTTGCCAACACGGTGAAACCCCGTCTCTACTAAAATACAAAAAATTAGCTGGGCGTGGCAGTGCATGCCTGTAGTCCCAGCTACTCCAGAGGCTGAGGCGGGGGAATCGCTTGAACCCAGGAGGCAGAGATTGCAGGGAGCCAAGACAGTGCCACTACATTCACTCCAGCCTGGCGACAGGGCGAGGCACTGTCTCAAAAAAAAAAAAAAAAAAAAAAAAAGTATCATTATTGGCGTATCAATTGTAACAAATGCACCATACTAATGCAGAAAGTTAATAATCAGGGAAATTGTCTGTGGAGGGGTTAAGGAGGCATACAGAAACCCTCTGTACTCTCTGCTCAATTCTTCTGGGAAACCTAAAAATGCACCAAAAAAGTCTATTAATAATTTTTTTAAATCCCAAGGCAAGAAAACACCCAAATGAGCACTTGTCTCAAAAGAAAGCCATGACCCTGGGCCCTCCTGTGGATCCCTGGGTGCCCCTAAGACCCGAGCTGGTCCCATGGCTGCTTTGGGCCATTCCCAGCACCTGTGGATGGAGACAATCCCTCAGCAGCCCAAGCCTTCTATGCACAGACCTGCAGCCCATTCCCACTCTCCAGGGAGCAGGCTACTCCAAATGTCACGTCTGGCACACTCGAGGAGCAACAATGGCTTTGGGTTCGTTAATTAGCAATTGGGGTGTTAAGCAGTGTGCAGACCCAGGCTGCAGGTGTGAACTTTGCTTCCTCTCCATGCCTCAAAAATGCCACCCTATAAGGAACACACCAAACTGGGAAGATGGTGAACTGAAAACTTCAAGGAAGAAAAGTATCATAGTTCCATTTCCACCAGCCATCATCTATGAATCCTTCAAATCTTGGTTCAGTGTCATCTCCCCACGAGCTTCCTCTGGCACACACAGCCCTGGGCCTCTGATTTGCTCCTGCTGGGTTCCCAGGGCACCCAGCCTTACCCTGCTGGAGATACCTCTTCCCCTATCTGTCTTCGTCGCTAGTCTGGTGGATCCTGCAGAGAACAGGGACTTTATTTTATTCATCCTTGGGAAACCTCAGGAAACATCCTGTAGCCTGCCTTGTTTTTAGCTACTAAGGCCTCACCAAGGGGCCAGAGCCATGAGGCGGGTACAACACCGCCCTCTCTCCAGGGCTGATCCTGAATCACTTCTCCCTGAATCTCTTCTCCCTGAATCTCTTCTGAGGACCAAACCCCATTCTGTACACCTCCACAGATTAGCCCTTGCCTGAAATAACATGTCTCAGACTTGCCCACTTCCCCTTCTCTTGCATTAAATTCAGAGCAAACGGGAGGAAGAAATGGGGTAGAAATGTTTTGATTACGAAAGAAGGAAGTGGGACAAAGGGATGCTCTGTAGAGTCATGCTTCTAGATAGAAAGAAGTGTCGCCTACCAAAATCTCCAGGGAAGATGCGCTTCTGTCATTTGAGAAAGCTGCCTGATGTCTCAGACGCCCCTCTCCCTTTTCCCCAGGTTAAGAACTTGGTTGGTCCTCTGATGTGTCAGTTAGGCTAGGTACAGCCCCCAGTCACTTAATCAAACATTAAGTATTTCCTGTAAGGCTAATTTATAGAGGTGATTAAAGTCCCATATCAATTGATTTTAGGTATGGGAGAGTATCCTAGATAATCAGGGTGGATCTAATTCAATCAACTGAAAGGCCCTAAAAGCAAAACTAAAGCTTCCCTGATAAAAGTGAAATCCTGACTTTGGACAGTGGCTTCAGTCCCTGAAGACAATTCCAGTCTTCCCTTCCTGAAAGCTTCCCCTAAGGGTTTCAGATTTGCCTAGCCAGCCCCCACAATGACAGAGCAAACTCCTTGCAATACATCCCTTTATAGATCTCCTACTGGGTCTGCTTCTCTGGTGGTACCTCGGCTCATACAAGAGCTACAACTCTTAAGTAGTCACTGTAGTTCCACCAGCAGACACTCAGGAGGACGAGACAAGGAGGGGACTTAATAGTCATCAAACACTTTATATAAAGAGCAGGCAATTCACATATGATAAGCATTTATCTTAATCTTCACAGTAACTCCATTGTCCTGATTTTTCAGATGAGGGAAAGGGAAAACTCTCAAGTGACCCACCTATGACCACAATTCAGAGACAAAGCAAGGGTCTTGCTGTGTTGAGTGCACATCTGCAGGAGCAGGAAGCCTAGATTTCCCAGCACAAAGGGTCCGGGCAAAGTGTCAGGGGGTGCAGGAAGGGGTGAAAGCACAACAGCAACAGATGACGCATGCTCTTGGTTCATTTTCTCCTCCTCAAAAGTTTGCCACTGAGCTGCCACTGGGCAAGATTTCAAGAAGCAGCCAGAGAGGAGAGATTAGCTCCTCTTGATGATGCATGAGAATGCCTGAGAAGGTGACAGGTCCCACTATAAGCCATCAGCCCTCATGTTGCAAGGGCGGGTATGGGGGAAGCAGAGTTTTTCCACAGCATAAAATTGCCGGTTCCACAAAAAACAGCTCCTGGATTTCCCAAGTCAAGGTCCTCAGCTCACTCTTCCTCCAGCACCCAGCCACCCGGTGGCAGTGAACAATACAGACTGCTCCCAAAGACTCCTTCTTGGATTTGGTTTCAGGGTGAGAGAAGTGCTAGGGTTCATTTCCCTAATATCTCCAAGGTAAACGTCAAGACAAGGTTGACAGGTTGACTCCACTCCATCAAAGAACTCTGATAAAGCACCCACTCAGTGTCAGGGGCTGTGCTGGGGAACAAGGTGGGGTGCAAAGGTGAATGGTGGGGGGTACCCGCCTTCCAGGAGTTTATAACTTAGCATGCAGACTAACTCTATGTTCAAAAACTACTCTCGCTGGGTCAAGGCCAGATCAGTTCTCTGGCAGAGTACAATCATTTCTTCATTCCATCAACATTTCTTAATGCAGTAAACACTGCAGATTTGGTGTTGGAGTGCTTTCACCACACAGCAGGGATGTGACATTGCAACAAAGACAGAGGAGAAGACCAGAAAGGCACCCTAGAGGAGGTGGTCCTGAAATGAACAGCTCCTGCCCTGGGCTATAGAAGCTTCTGAAAACTCTACTTCCGAACAGCCTCCAGGTCAGAAAAGGCAACCCTGAACTAAGCAGTCAGCCGCAGAGAACAACAAACCAGGCAGAAATGTCCCAGGTGGGTGGCAGTGTGTGTGTGGGTGACTTAAATTTTCTGTGCAACAGCTTCATTTTTTGCGAACTGGGAGTAATTATGCCAACTTTTCAGATTTCATAAGGCCATGGTGAGGATTAAACCTGATAGAAAGAAGGGTGTCGTTTCAAAATATTTAACCCCAGGTATTGCCTGGATACTGATAAGTCAGAGCAGATGTTGGGCTTGCGTGGGGTGGGGGTGGGGGTGCCAGCTGTTAACACTTTCTTTGCTGGATCGAGTGGGGCTCGGAATGGCAGTATTAGAAGGTGGGAAGGAGGGGACTCGGAAGCATGAGCTGTAGCTACGTCCAGTCTCACATAGGAGAACGACATTTCACAACTGCTGAGCTTGTCCACTGAATATCAGCCTTGCTCCTAATGCTCCCACAAGGAGAAAAGTGCTGATGAGTTTTATATAGACATGAAGATTTTGTTCTGCCTTCTTTGTCAGTCTTATGTCCTCCACAACTCCATTCCTGGGCCCGATTCACTCAACACACATGCACACACACAGACACACACACAGGCGTACACTCACACACAGAAAGACAGGCACACACACAGACACACACACACCCCACAGGCATACACGTGCACACAGACGCACATGCACACACACAGATACACACACAGAAAGACACAGGCATGCACTCTGCACATAGACACATATGCAGAGACAAACATGGACACGAACACACATGTTACCAGCAATACTAAACCACCATGCTTTCTGAATTCTATGACACCATTAAGCATATGAAACACCATCAGTTTAACAATAAGTCAGTGGATGTGGTAGGGAGGTAGCAGAAACTACAATAAATATACAATTTAATCGACTCCAACTATAAGAGTCAACCCTGTTTTAGGAATTAGGCCAAGGGCTCTCAACTTCAGTGGGCCTAAGGTTCTAAAAAGAAAGATATGTACAACGGGAGAAAGGGGACAAGACAATTTCATGTGGTGGGAAGATCACTTAATGACATATTAAGGACAAAGGTAAAGTGAAGAAGTGGAGGGGGGAGTGACATTTCTTTCCCCTTTTATGAACCAAGCCAGGCTCTGTGCTCCAAGGCTGGGCACCTTTGCTTCCTACACTGACTGTCAAAACAAACTGAAAATGCCTCTGTGCCCAGGCCTTTACCAGAAAACATTCCTGCACAGACAGGCAGGTGCTGCCGAGGAAGAGAGAGAAGAGGAGGAAGTGGTGAGTTGGGCAGGAGGGCAGGGACCCTTCCCAGTTTCACCCCAGGAGCAGCCACAGCAAAGAGCCCTCCTTCAGGCCAGCGGAGACAACAGAGGCACCTGCCTCACATGGACCTGCGATCTTATTTATTTGGCCTTCCAGTGGCAGCAGACGGCCTTTCCAAAAACTCAGGCTCTGGGAACATCTCTAGTGGACAGAGAGAGCAGAATCCCAAAACAAAGCAGAGTGATTTTTCTCTCCACCCTGGAAAGTAGGGGCTCACAGCCAGATTAAACTGGATTTAGCCAGGTTACACTGGCCTCTGAACCTACGAACCGGGTGGTACTTCAGACGGGCTTCACTTCAGTCCCAGGATCAAAGCAGCACACTATTTTCAGTCCCAAGCCGTCCCCATTTTCTGTCCTCCTTGACCTTCTCTGCTGCTGTTCCTTCTCCCTGGGACACCCTTCCTCCCTCACAGCGGTCAAGGCACAGTGAAACTGTTGGCTTGTTCCCTTGTCTTTCACCATCACTACAGTATTTGGCTAGAGGTTCTCAAATGTCCACTGTCCTCAACCACCTTAAAAGTTTGTAAAAATACATCTTCCTGGTGCCGCCTCCAGAGAGTCTAGCTGGGCAGGTCTGCAGCAGAGTGCAAAGCCTGTATCTTTCACATGCTCTCCAGGTCGCTGATGCTCAAGCAGCCCCCAGACCACATCCTGGGGAACTCTGAGCTAACAAAGAGGGCAGGGACTCTGTCTGGTTCATCCATCACATGATGGGGTGGAGACTTCAATAAGTAGATGCGGGATGACTGGCGAAGGTAAGTCACTGGGTGGGTAGCTCAGGAAATGAGTGAGCGCATAAATTAATCTAGTTTATTACTAGTTTATTGCTGACTCATTCAGTCAGTCACCCACCCACCTACCACCTAATTAATTATGCTACATATCCAATGACTGTAAAAAGTACTGTGCAGACTATAAATGCTGGGTAACATCACTTTTAAAAAAAAATAGCTGTGGACTATATATACAACATGGAATCGTTTTCCCAAAATTCTCCCTGGAAAGCTTTGGCATATATTCCATGGAGATACTTTCAAGAATCCAGCAATGTCTTCAGTCTGTTTGCCAAGTACTGCTGTGGAGAGTTCGCGGCTTCTGCCTCTACTACGTGGAGTGAGCTTCTGGGTGTACGGGAGTCCCTTCTGTGCCCACTCTGGTCTTCCAGGCATCCCCCTAACCTTCAGTCCAGCTAGTGTTTGACTCTACCTGGCGCTTGGCCCTGGGGATACAGGGATAAATTAAACATGGGCCCTGCTACGCTAGGCAGACTTGTAAGATCTCCTCCCCTGGTGTGCACGCCCTGTACAGTGCGCTCCCATGAGAGTGAGCAAGACTTGTGAATATGATGGGATGGCATTCCAGCAACTATTTTACCTTATGTGGCCAAAAGGATTTTGCAAATGTAGTTAAGTTCCCAGTCAACTTTGAGTTCATCAAGAAGGGGATTATCCTGGGTGGGCCTGACCAGATTTAGTGAGCCATAAAGGAGGTCAGAGAGTCAAAGTGTGGGGGGGCATGTTGCCATGTAACCGAGAGGGCTATGCCTAGCTAGGCAGCTAGGAGCTGGGAGCCAACCCTGGATGACAGCCAGTAAGAGAACAGGGCCTTGGTCTTACAACTACAAGGAACTGAATTCTGCCAACAACCAGTGAGCTGGGAAGAGGACCCTGAGCCTCAGATGATACGCAGCCCTGCCTGACACCTTCATTTCTGCCACATGAGACTCTGAGTGGAGAACACAGCCACACCACGTCAGGACTTCTGACCAACAGAACCTGTAAGATAATAAATGCATGTTTTACTTTGCTAAATTTGTGGTAATTTGCTATATAGCAGTAAAATCTCATAGTCCTTTCCCCAAAGAAGCTCACAGACACCTAGGGGTGACAAATACAAGCTAGTAATTACTATGCTATACTGTTTTCAAGACTACAGCAATTCACAGCTTTAGTCATTTTCAAAATTGAGCCCAATTTGCCTTCAGAAAGTTTTTCCTATTCATCTCTAATTCCATCTATGCATTCATTTAATTTACAAACTTATGTTGAGCTCTTATTTTGTGCCTGACACTGTGCTAGACCCTGAGGACCGAAGGTGACACAGATACAGCTCCTGATCCTCTGACCTTGGACCAAAATGTCACTCCCAAACCTGGCACAACCCCAAGATCCAGCTTAAGTGCCACCTCCCTGACCTAACTTCCTAGATCTCCTGTCAAAACAAATAGCTTGTCCTCAGAATTCCCACAGCAAATTTCATGGTACTCTGCCTAACACGTCTTGGTCCCACTGTACGTTTCAACTGTGTGTGCATCTCACCGGACTGTGACCTCCTTGGGGACAGAGGACATCCCTCATCATCTACCTTCACAACCTAATGTCTGACAGGTAGAAGATGCTCTGAAAATACTGGTTGAATATTGAACACCTCCTCTAACTTATGCCTGGATTTCCTGGCCAGCTAGCCCTGGGCTCTCCCTATTTCCCTATTTTAGAGTCAGTGCATACTGAAATGGAGGAGAAATTCATCAGGGGAGACACTGAGGCAGTTGAATATGTAGCCCCCTTCTAAGACTGGCCTTGCTTGATGCCCAGAATTAACCAAATGTCTTGGAATAATAATCCTTGGTCATGATTATAGGGGTCCTTTGCTTATGCAGAAGGTCAATTTCAGAAGCATTACTCATACATTGAATTTTTGCCCGTCAAATCTTATTTTTTAAATGATAGGTTTAGTCGGGCATGGTGGTGCACACCTGTAGTCCCAGCTACTCAGGAGGATGAGGCGAGAGGATCGCTTGAGCCCAGGAGGTTGAAGCTGCAGTGAGCTGTGATGGTACCACTGCACTGTAGCCTGGGTGACAGAGTGAGAACCTGTCTCAAAAAATATAATAAAACATAAAATAATTAAGTGATGGGATTGCTGTTTACTTAAGAAATGACTATAATGAGCCTTTATTTTAAAGTGAGGACTCAAAATTGTTTTGATAACACCACTAATTTGAAAAGCATATAAGGTAGGCTAAAATAACTAGAGAACATAAGAGTAAAACTGAAGATTTTCCTAAAGGGAGAGGTAAATTAATGGGAAAGAGGAAGAAGATAGGCCAAGACTCTGGAACAAGGTAATCCCTGAGCTTCTTGAAAACCAGGACAAAGAGGGAAAGATGTTGGACATTTTAGCTGTTGCTGCCAGATGGAAAGAAGCAAACCTGTCCACCTGGGGAGAGAACCCTGTCCTTGGAGCTCAATTATGAATGGCTCATGAGTGAGATCCATGAGAAAACGCATTGCATGCAAAGTATTTTTCCCAGTGCCTGGCACACAGTAAGCGCCCAGTGACTGCCAGTTAGCAGCAGCTGTAGCAGCGGCCACCTTTCCCTTTCCCAGAGGTCTTTAAAAGGAGAATTGGATGGCATCCAATGTTATCTTTCACTACAGCTCTGCAGAAACTAACAGTCATATTTTTCTAACAGGAATTTAGGATATGCTGAGTTCCCCCAATGTCAAGGTCATGTTATTACACCATAACTCTGGAGAGAGATTTTTG
This sequence comes from Macaca nemestrina, assembly GCF_043159975.1. Lineage (NCBI taxonomy): Eukaryota > Metazoa > Chordata > Mammalia > Primates > Cercopithecidae > Macaca > Macaca nemestrina. The sequence goes on along the minus strand of NC_092132.1, from coordinate 12,900,945 downwards.
GAGACCGCTTGGCTAATTTATAGATAGTGTGACAGATGGCAAAGTGGGACTCTGTTGCTTCTGTTTCGGCCAGGGCCTCATACAGCAGCCACCACCTGTCCCCTGAGGCCAGAGCAGCACATCTCCGACCTCGCCGTACACACAAAGCACCTGAGCATCTTGCTCCAGCATTTTCTGACTCATTAAGTCTGGGGTGGGCCTTAAAAGTCCCCTTTCTATAAAGCTGTAGGTGATGCTGTTGCCACAGAGGGATGGCCAGTTCCAGAAGCAGGTGCTGGGACCACTAACCAGGTCTGCACGGAGCAGGCTGCTGAAAACCGGTTGTGAGAACCGAGATGTAAACATGCACAAAGGTTCCACCTGAGGAGGTGAGCACGACAGGGAGTGCTCTTTTAAGAGAAATTGTTTGGCACCTTGTGAATTCAATGTCCCCTGAGGGAGGTGAGAGGGGCTTCAAGCATTGTTGCCTAAGACCTAGTAAGAAGAGCTTTAAGAGACCACCTGGAGAGTGTACTGTCCCCAGACCTTGGGGACGCAACAGTAAGTAGTGCAGTGGGCTTGATTACAGGAGACACCGACGTGGGATTGGGGACATAGGAATGTCAGTCTAGAGATGCAATACGGCCTCTGCCAGCTGGAAAGGCTCTCTCAACAGAAAGAGAAGGAGGTGGCCCTGGGTGTGGCAGCTTAAGCAGCAGCCCTGGAGAGGCACTGCAAGGGTAGAAACACAGAAGCAAGACAGGTGTTGGTGAGGGAGGCTTCCAGGAACCCAGGAAAGACCTATGAGAGGAATCAGCAGCTCTGAATATCTGCTAGGGCTAGAGAAAAACAAACTGGCATATCAGGGACACACACACACACACACACACACACACACACACACACACACACACAAAACACACAAGGCCTCCTCCTGTCCCCAGCTCCCCCATTTTCCATGCTCCCACCCAAAGGAACTAGAAGCTGGTCTGGGCCTGTTGCTGCCTACAATGAGATCATTCCTGGACTCAAACAACTGAGGGACTTTTCATTCTCTAAGCACAAGGACAAGCTGTGGGTTGCCGAGGTTTCTTTGACCGTGGAGGGATGGAGCCCAGCTCCCAAGCTCGGGTTGAAATGGGCAACGTGGAGATGGTATGGAGCTGCTGCTGGTGCCCCAGGCATCCTTCCTGTTCAATGAACCGCTTCCACCACCCTTTTGAGTACCAATTCGGCACCAGCTGGCCTTTTCTGGGGTTAGGCAACTGGGATTTGAACTTTAGCTCCACCCCTTACTTATGGTGCTATGTAGAAGGTTCACTCCATGGTCCCGCAGAGAGGAGTGAGAATGAAGCAAGCCCACGGCCTGGCGCTTGGCACCTCACAGGGCATGCGGCAGGGCTCAGCCAATAGTCCCTTGCTGATTCCGGAAAAACAATTTGATTCGCGCTTTAAAATGGTGCTTCTCCAACATGAAAGAGCTTGAGAATCACCAAGGGCAGTGATTAAAAATGCAAACTTTGTAGCTCCCCCTACCCGCCAGCCCCAAGAAATTCTAATTCATCCGTTTCTATGGGGCTTAGGAACCTGCTTTGCATCTCCCCTTCCAGGTGATTCTGACTCAGGTGATCCACAAAGCACACCTCTTGAGGAAAAGATGTTCAGGATGGCTCTTAGAAGGGGAGGAAGCAGAGTGTGTACTGTTCTACTCCAAAGGAATACTGAGCCACCTCCAATCAGGATTCAGCCCGGACCTCAGGGCTCTGAAAATGTTTTCAACAGGAAACAGAAATTCTTTTGCAAGTGCCACTGGCCACCTGAGCTGTCTGAAGGTAAAAAAAAGTGTGCACATTTGTACATCCCACATATGAGCCCTCAGCCTAAGCAACGATAGTATCACGGGGAAGAAACCCAGCAAGCTCCCAGAGACAGCAGAGAGGCATGATGATGGTCCTGTGGGGATTCTGGCACTGAAGGCAGGACAGCGAGGCCACCTCCCCTGCCCTTGGAGAGCGGGAAGAGGACAGCCCATCATTGTCCATCAGCACTTCTGGGGCCACATACAATGGCTATGAATTGACCCCAACTGTGAAACAGGATCTTGCTGAGGTCCCAAACAAACCTAGCACTTAGTTCTGTTGACCTGGATCACTTTAAAGCAAAGTGATAAAGCAAATGACCGGGGAGGCAGCCTCGATGTCCCATCCACCACCTCCCAGAACATCGGCTTTGTGACCTCCTCCCTCCACTGACACCTCACTGTAGAGTACACACTAGGCTCTCAAGAGGCATTTCCTGCATAAGTCAAAGGATGAATGGATGAATTTGTGAATAAATGAGTGAATGAATGAATGCACAAACTTATCTCCCATTTTCCAAGTTTCCTTTCTTCAACCCAGTCTATATCACGCAACCAAAGTGTTCTTGCCATGCTACAAATGATCTTAAGTTCCCCTTCTACCCATCACCTTCAGTGGCTCCCACTGGATCACGTGCAAACCTCCAGCTATGTCAGGACTTCCACAATCCAGCTCCTACCTATACTTCCTTCATTTATTTGCAGCTTTCTGAAAACACTGTTTCTTTGTGTTACTCAAAATCCTCTTTCACCTACGTTATTTCAAGTCACCCTTCAAACTTCAGTTTAAGCATCACCTCCTCCAGGAAGCCTTCCCTGACTGCCTAAGGCTGGGTTAAGTAGTGTTTCGGTTAGCAGTTAATTATTAATTCAGCAGAAGGTTATTAAATACCTATTCTATGTAGTACACACACCACTTTGAGTTTCCATACCGTTCTATACAGATCTCCATTTATCTCTATTCCCCATGCCTATACAGGCCAGAATCCAGGAGGAATGAAATGATTGTGAAATGAATAAATAAGTGGATCCTATAATTCCCAGGAGACCTGTGTGCTGCAATGGTTAAAAAACGTTGTCAGACGTTGTCAAGGACACGGCAGGATGGAAAATACCCGCTTTCTTCCAGAACAGAGCAAAGCTTTTGTCACATATGGCACAGGCAGCAGATTCACCGCATCCATTTTCAGAAGCCGAGGTTCCTGCCCGTCTCCTCCAAGAAGCAGGGCTTCCTCAGCATGTCTGTGTCACGCTGTCTGCAGGAGCACGTGACTGGGGAATCCCATCTGTTCTCACCCGCACGCCCACCCATGACAAATGAATTCATCTGCAGTGTTTGCCAGGAGCTGCTTCGGGAGCAAAGGAGACTGGTGATGAATTATTCATACTGAGGAGACGCCCGCCCCAGTTTTCCAGAGCGGGTGCAGCCTGGAGAAGCACCCCTCTCAGTTGCAGGGCTCAGGTCCCAGGACACAAAATAATAATTAATAGTAACAGGCACATCTACCACGTATTGACTTCCTACAATACACGCTGTTGTGAGCTTAACCTATATTACTTAATTTCATTTTCACAACAGCCCCTCGAGGTTTCATCATCCCCATTTTCAGCATCACAGAAGGGGAAGGTCACTAGCCCCTGGTCCCATGGGTTCCCCTGATCTCCAGAAGATGTGCTTACCCCAGCAGAAGGGCAGAGCGTCAGGAGGAATCGGGGATGCCCAGGGAAGCCCAGGGAGGGATCCCCTCCGGCAGAGCTGAGAGATGCCTGGCCTCCCCTCACCCCCACTAGATTTAACATTCAGAGCAGCATGTGGATCGGGCAGGATGACTTGCTTGGAGCCCTCGCCAGCCCAAGCCATGTCAAATGCAGCTGCTATTTCCAGCAGCTTCTCTACCAGAGAAGCCCTGTCACATCTGATATGGCTGAATCCATGATTTTGGAGGATGAATGTGCAGTCAGCAATGGCTAAACAACAAATACTAGAAGAGTCGCTGGGAGCTGGGGAGGAAGGGAAAGGGGGAGACCCCTTAGAAGCTTAACCTTTGATACAATTATCCAACTTCAACCCCAAGGACTGACGGTGGGAAAGGTGGAGGGACAGGTGGCATGATCCTTTTAGGAGAAACAAAAGTGGGAGAATAGCAAAAGAACAGACAGAGGGAGCAAACGAACACTGCACGCCTCATTTCACAAGGAATTTGGAGTCACCTACAAGATCAAATACATGGCAGCAAAACTGAAATATGTAACTAAGAAATCAGAGGAGTGATAAATAATGAAAGAGGAACAGTGTGTCCGGCAGAAGTAGGGATGGAAAGTGGGCTGAGTTAGGGCTCCGAGTCCCAAACCACCTCCCGGAGAGGGGCTGCCGTCAGCTGTGTCGGAGGCATTTGGCAGTTATCGTGTTACTCAGGTGTTCTCTGGCCTGATTGCATCAGCTCACCAGAGCAAGGGAAATTAAAGGCCATCAAAGCTAGCACAGGTGCAGAAAACGATGGCTTACTCTCCTGGGCTTACTCTCAGCCTCCCTCTGAACCATCTACTGCCTCAACCTCCACCCCAGGCTACTTCCCTCTTTCATTTCCACTCCCGCAGCCTGCGTTTCCTCGCAGGTCTGCTCCTCAGCCTGATGTCTTTGCCAGCCTGAGTGTAGCAGGCATAAAGATTCAGGAACCTCCACTCCAGTCAGCTCCAGTGCAATGACACCAGAGGAGTGTCACCACCAGGCTGGACAGAGAGGTGTCCCTTGCCCTGGCATTTCCTCTAACATGGTGCTTAGAATATCACCACCACCACCACCCCATGAGTCTGGGAGCTCTGACTGCAGGAGCCAAGGCACCCACCTCTGGATTTCCAGGGCCCAACCCCTAGCTGCTGAACCAAACAGCAGTGACATTCAGCCTTGTGACTCATGTCTCTGCAGTGACAGTGCCCAGGGGCCCGGGCTGCTCTGCAGACCACAGGCTCAGATGGGATTCCATCTCTGTCTGTTCTCTGACGACGAATGTCTCCAGAGCAGCTCCGGGCTCTGGTGCTGTCCATGGTCTGGACAGTTCTTTTATTGGCCATCAAAGGGAGAGAAATCATCAAAACTGTGCATTCTCAATGGGACAAAAAAAAAAAAGCTACTTAGGGAGCAAAAGCTACCTTAGCTATTGTAATGATTTTTGGCCCTTCCACAGGCCACAGCACATATGCAGTCTATCTGAGGCATGAAAATTTCATGGGATTAGGAAGAAAAGGTCTAAAAAGGCTCACCACAGCAGTAATTATGAACAAAATACTAAGAAACACTGGTCCATACAACTCATGTGCATGAGAGCCCAGCTGGTAGGCACCTCCCAGCTATGCCTTCATTTCTCCGAAGAATAACCAGAGGTTCAGGGAGGTCATATGACTCACCCCAGGCCACAGTGGTGGCCCTGAAATCGGCCTCAGACCTGGTGCTAGAGGTTCTACCAGAAGACACCTTCCATGTGTGGGATGTTTGTCTTGAGGCACTCACGTTTGTTGTTTTTATTTCGATGTTTGTAAGCAAAAAATTTTCCTTTTCTAAAAATGAAATTAAGTTCTATAAATATTCATTGCTAAGATGGTATTTCTCTCAACACCATCTCTTTAAAATTCCAAACTGGACTTCCTCTTTGGAGTTCAAAAACTTGTCTTCTCTTTGGATTTCCAAATTTACCAGAGCTTAATAATTCATAAATTCAGCAGGGCATGGTGGCTCATACCTGTAATCCTAGCACTTTGGGAGGCTGAGGCAGGTGGATCACCTGAGGTCGGGAGCTTGAGACCAGCCTGGCCAACATGGTGAAACCTCATCTCTATTAAAAATTAGCTGGGTGTGGTGGCAGGCACCCATAATCCCAGCTACTCTGGAGGTTGAGGCAGGAGAATCATTTGAACCTGGGAGGCAGACGCTGCAGTGAGCTGAGATCATACAACTGCACTCCAGCCTGGGTGATAGAGTGAGACTCCATCTCAAAAAAAAAAAAAAAAAAAATCATACATTTACTCAAGAGGTGCATACATCGAGTAGGTACTAGGCATGAGGCACTGAAGCCACAGAGAGGAATTAGACACAAAACCTGCCTTCAAGGGGTTTCCAGTCTACAGGGAGGTGGTGCCCAGGGCTGGGCCCACTCTGAGAAAAGGTGAGCTCGGAAGGCTGCAGGGTGCAGAGAGGAAGTCTGGGTAAGTGCAGTAGGCTTTGCAAAGGGAATCCCTCTGAACTGAAACTGAAAGGCAGGGCAGGTGTTCCCCGTTGGAGCAGATAGAGAGAGAATCTAAACAGAAGGGCTAATATGTGCAAGGGGACATGTCTGAGGGAGCTTGAAGGGTGGAGGAGCTAACAGTTCTCCAGGGAGAATTTATGTCCAAGTAGCCACCACCATTATTGGGTCCTCCTTCTTCTGACCAAAGAAACTGAGCAGAACAAATCTAATCCTCGTTTAACCTGACAGTCTGTACAAGTGTGATCCCATACACTCATGGAAACATCGAAAGTGGGCAACATCCCATAGATAGACTGTTTATAAAGGTGAGGAAAGGTTCAGGGAAATCAACAAGGGAAGCTGAAGCCCCTGGGATTGACAGTAACAGAGAACTGTTACCATCTCTCCAACTAAGGAGGCCAGGGGAGACACCCGTTGTCAGAAACCAGGAAAACTGCTGGCTCTTGGAGGAGCTGTGGCCCACAGCAGCCCAACAGGGAGGGGACCAAGTCGTCTCCTCCAGACTCTGACCCACCCATCTCCTGCTGGTTCCTCCTATTGTCTGCATCCAATCAGAACTCAGAGGCAAGGAGGCCACTGGTGAAATTTACAAGTTGAGTCTCCCATGGGTGGAGAATAGATTTGGAGGGGCAAACAGAAAATACCCACACATGGACAGCCATGGGAGACATCTCCTTATTTTTGGAAACCTACTCTGCATATGATCTCTGTTCTGGTGACACACACACTCCATGTGCTGGGACTTGACCACTTAGCAACAAGATGGTCGTGTGACTCAGACCAGGGCAAAACCCATCCATCCATCCATTCATTCATTCATTCCAGGCATGGCACTGAATAAGACGGATATGTCCGTGAACAAAACAGACTTCCTTCCTAATGGAGTCCAAGCCACCGGAGTGCTCCCGTAATATATGCCAAGCCAGTCATTCCGAACCTAGCTCTGGAACCTCTGTGGACAACAACAGGAAAGAGATGCTCTCTTTCTGTTGGCCTTGGAGTTGAGAGGATACAGGTCTGGAGACCCATAAGCCAGCCAGAGGGCAGCAGAGTGAGGATGGCTCCACCCAAGGTCCGTGGTGCAAAAGCACTCCTGGCTCTAGTTGAGGGGAATATTTCTCCACCGAGCCACACCCCTCTCATCTTCCAGAGATTTCCTGGGACCACCAGGATCGGATCGGGAACACGACACTTAGCACGCTGGCACTGTGATTGGGAATAAGAAGGCAGTGCTGGGTTTTTTCTGAGTAAGAACACATTACCCACACTGAGTGACCCACAGGAAAACGAGGAGGAAACAATTACTTTGAAGCCTGAGGATAAGACAAATATAAGCTCAGATCATAGGCTTTCTGAAGAGGAGTGGCGCTAACCGGCAGCCAGCAAGAAGGGATCTGTGACAGAGTTGAGGAAACGTCCCTGGCTCTGTGTGGGTTTAATGAGACATGCTCACGGGAGGCTGGCAGGAGAGCAGAAAAAAGCAGGCGAGGCAGGGAGGAGCTCCGGGTCTCAACCCGACTCTGCCTCTAATGGGCTCTGTGACTAGCGGTAAGTCATTTATTCCCCACTCAGGTTTCACCCTCCTCAACTGCTAAATTTAAAAAGCAGATGGCTGGGCACGGTGGTTCACACCTGTAATCCCAGCATTTTGAGAGGCCAAGGCAGACGGATCACTTGAGACCAGGAGTTCAAGACCTGCCTAGACAACATGATGAAACGCCATCTCTACTAAAAATACAAAAATTAGCCACGTGTGGTGGTGTGTGCCTGTAGTCCCAGCTACTTGGGAGGCTGAGGCCAGAGAATCACGTGAACCGGAGAAGCAGAAGTTGCAGTGAGCTGAGACCATGCCACCGGACTCCAGCTTGGGCAACAGAATGAGACTACGTCTCAAAAAATAAAATAAAAGAAATTTAAAAACATAAAAATAAAAAGTAGATAGTTGTAAGTGGTGTTGGGGTATGGGCACAGAGAAAGGTGAGGAAAAGCAGCAGGCAGCATTGTGGTTAGACTTCTGTGCAAGTCCTAATTCAATCTTTTAAAGCCATGTGACATAAGCAAGTCAATTTCTAAGCCTCAGTTTTCTCATCTGTAAAATGGGCATTACAGCACCTACCATAAGATAAACAACGATGTAAGTGATGTCCAGCACATGGGAGAAGCACGAGAAAAGCGAGGCAATATCACTGAGAAGGGGTCCATCTAAAAAGGTCAATACGACGCCTTCCAGTCCAAAAGCCTAATACTTTGGGAGCTAAGGAACGGCAGCACTCTTTGAAGAAGGTGGAAATTCCTTCCACTCCCAGGCTCGCTACTGAACAACAGGGTTCTCTCACCTTGGCCTAAACGCAGCACCTTTCATCCTCTCAATTTTCAGCTGTGAAAACCTTGAAAACTATTAGACCATTTGTCTGGATTTCTGGATTTGCAGGTCACAGGCATCGTTGAACATAGAGCCACATTAGTAAAACGCAATAATGAGTGGATTTTTTTTTCATTTAAATGCTGCTTTTTAAGATCATTATCGGCCGGGTGCGTCAGCTCATGCCTGTGATCCCAGCACTTTGGGAGGCCGAGGCAGGCGGATCACGAAGTCAGGAGATGGAGACCATCCTGGCTAACACGGTGAAACCCCATCTCTACTAAAAAAGAAATACAAAAAATTAGCTGGGTCTGGTGGCGGGCGCCTGTAGTTCCAGCTACTCAGGAGGCTGAGGCAAGAGAATGGCATGAACCCAGGAGGCGGAGCTTGCAGTGCGCAGAGATTGTGCGCCACTGCACTCCAGCCTGGGCGACTGAGCGAGACTCCGTCTCAGAAAAAAGAGCATTATCTCTCTCTGTCTTACCATTGTTTTGTTTGTTTGTTTTTTTGAGACGGAGTCTCGCTCTGTCGCCCGGGCTGGAGTGCAGTGGCCGGATCTCAGCTCACTGCAAGCTCCGCCTCCCGGGTTCACGCCATTCTCCGGCCTCAGCCTCCCGAGTAGCTGGGACTACAGGCGCCCGCCACCACGTCCGGCTAGTTTTTTGTATTTTTCAGTAGAGACGGCGTTTCACCGTGTTAGCCAGGATGCTCTCCATCTTCTGACCTCGTGATCCGCCCGTCTCGGCCTCCCAAAGTGCTGTGATTACAGGCTTTAGCCACCGCACCTGGCCTGTCTTACCATTGTTAATACACTGATGGAAAATTCACAGAAGTCCAGTGCCTGAGTCCTGATTCCTGAGACTGGAGACTTTCTTAGCCTTAAAATACTTTCCAAGAAGACCATCATGGGGGCCAGAGAAAAGGCAATGGACAGCCACACCCATCTCTACCACTGAAGCTGCCTGTGCTCTCAGAGAGCACTCTCTGTAGATCAGAAAGATGAGGACTGTTTTCCCTGTAGCCAGTAGATACAGGGGCTATTCTACGTGTTGCACCTCAAAACAAATCTATGATGGTCAATATTATTAGTCCATTTTAGAGATGAGAAAACTGAGGCTCAAAAATCCTGAAGTGACTTGCCAAGGCAACACAGATATACAGCATCAGTAACAACACCTGATAAGGCCTGTATTTGAGCCCAGTACTAGCTTACCGGAAAACCTGCATTCTTCCAAACATGTCAACATGTCGTCTCTTCAAAGGATAAAACAAGCAGCACTCCACGTTGGAATACATGGGTAATGTCTCAGTCAGTTTGGGGTGCTATAACAAAGTACCATAGAGTGAGTAGCTTATAAACAACAGAAATTTATTTCTCACAGTTCTGGATACTGGAAGTCCAAGATCAGGGTGCCAGCATGGCTGGGTTCTGGTCAGGGCCCTCTTCTGGGGTGCAGACTGACACCTTCTCCTTGTGGTCTCATATGGTGGGCAGAACATGGGAGAGCACTCTGGGGTCTCTTGTACAAGAGGGCACTAATCCCATTCATGAAGATTCTCCCCCATGACCTAATCACCTCCCCAAAGCCCCACCTCCTATTACTATCACACTTGGAGTTAGGACTTCAATATATGAATTTTGGAGGGATGCATTCAGTCCATAACAGGTCGCCCACCCAAGGGAATGACTATTTGGGTGGGTAAGTCCTGATGTGCCTTAGAAAACATCGCTGCAGTGTCATGGACACAGATGATGAGGGTCCCTCCGCCTTCTGGGCTGCCACAGCTAGAAGACCAGCCCAGCGGCATCTGCAGCTTGCCCTTTTCCCTTGAGCCAGAAGCATCCAGCACCAGGACTTGATGTCTCCTCGGCTGACACCCGGAAGTGTGTGGGCTGTGTTCTTTATTCAAAAGACAGAAATGAACCAGATCCCAGGCAGCACGTAAGGGAGGTCACTGTGGTCAGAACAGACTCACGGAGAGAAGAATCCTCTGGAAAAGCATTAAGTGTTTATTTAACTGCTTTATGCCTCAGTGAATAACTAATTTGTTCCAAACCCCAGTGTTCTTGAGATGTGTTGATAAACGATGTTGCAAAAGCATCATGTTTCTCTGCTTTCCATGTGTTTTGCATTCACGGAGTCCGTGAGGAGAGTCTGTGTCTCTAACGGGGGCTGTAGATGCTGGGAAGCACTGCACAGAGGGCCCCTGAGTTTCTCTCATCAACCTCGGTCACTCCAACTCCCAGACTAGCACACAGTAGAGATGCAGAGATGAAAAAAAAAAAAAAAAAAAAGTTGGTGGGTTGACATGAAATACAATTAAATTTTAATCCCCAAAGTAAACATGATTTGAAAGGTAAACAGTAAGGCATGACTGGCATATACCAGGAGGAGTTCGAGCAGCGGATGTCAGGCAAAGGTGAACGTTTAAAAGGTTCATACAGTCAACCTTTAAACATTAGGAGGGCTTTGCTGTGTTTTCTAAATGTTCTGATTAGATATAAGCGTATGTGCAGATATAATACAGTCATGTGTCCCAATTATCTCTACATATGAATAACATATTTTAATATATTTGACAACTAAATATATTCATACATGTGAGGGGCACACAGAAGCTCTCGGGAAAATGGCCGCAGTCAGGGCCCAAGAAAACTTCTAGGAAAATGATATTCCAACAGTTCATCATAAACCGTTCGACAAGAAGTCTCAAGAAGCCAACGCTGGCAAATGGGAAAGGCTCCCTGATAACTACCAGGTGATCAAAGGAACGCGAGACACAAGGTGCAGGCAGGAAACATTTTTACAAGTTCTTCAACTCTACAGGAAGAGCGCAGAGGAGCAGAGGAAAGACAGGTTATGACCAAAATGATGCTGCCTGACCTAGGGTGTGTGGGGAACAAAATGAGGGATTCACTTGGGGCAGATGGTGGGTGGTCACGGATGGCAGGAGAAAGTGGGGTTTTTTGCTGCTGTTGTTGTTTGTTTGTTTGTTTTTACCTCAGCTGGTGGTTCTGTCTTCAGCAAATACAATGTTTTCCAAAGGAAAATGAGGAACAAACCTCCGTAAGCAGGAACAAGTTGGAACATATGAAAGATCCTACCAGGATTCGAGACACTGGCCTAGATGAACCCTCCACCGGGATCTGGCTGCAGAATCACACAGGAAATTTATCTTTTAACACAGATCATGGGAGAGAGGTCTGGATCCTGAAGATGGGTAAAGGCAGACTTCGTTTCCTAAAGGGAGCCAGGATGGGCCAGGTTCAAATCCTCATACTAGTTCCAGCGTTACAGCCTTTCTGTCTCCCTTCCTCTTCCGGTGGGATCATGAGGCCTCTAGTGCTGGGCCTGTACCATCAGTGTTAAAAAGAGAAAAAGGTTATACCCGCCATTCAGAGCTACAGCCTTTCTACCCAGATGCCTGGTCAGTGCCTCCACCATCCCACACCAACAAGGACTGCCTTCCAACAATGGATTTCACCTCCAAACTGGCTCTTTCCAGGATCGCCCTTCTCAGGAAATGACACCACAATCTAATGCAATTGCTCCAGTCAGAGACCCACGAGCCATCCCTGACTCTTCCCTTCTCTTTATCTGCACATTGACTTCCAGAATAAATCCTGAAACCTCTGTCTTCCCTTCACTTCCATGCCTAGAACTCAAGTCTAGCCACCACCACCTTCCACTGCATCACTCCAGTGATCGCTGACCTGGTTCCCCACTAAGACTCAGCAGAGCTGCCAGAGGGACAGCCTCAAAGCATATGTTTTGCATTATATTTAAATCTAAACTCTCTATCCTGCAGGTGTGCCTCTGCAAACCCACCTGCTACTGTTCTCCCCACTGTGCATGACATTCTAGCTCCTCTGGCCTTCCTTTAGTTCCTGGAACACGCAAGCTTTCCCACCTCAGGATCTCAGGACACGTGATCCTCCAAGAACTAAGTTCTCTTCCACCAGCTGCATCCGCCCCCAGCACTGGGCCTGACTGGCTCCCCTTCCGGCAGCTGTATCTCAGGGACGCCTCCTCCCACCACTCTCCGTATCACTAAGCACTTCATTTCCAAATCCTAATGCATAATTATTTGTCCATTTACTTGTCTGTCTGCCTCCGCAACTAGAGAGTCAGCTGCCTGGGAGAGGAAATGATGGATCCGTAAGCTTAGGCCTGAAGAAATCCTCAGGATAGATAGTGGAGGGAGAGAGGGGAGAGAATTTCAGGTACAAGAAATTGCATGAGTGAAAGCACAGCCGTGGAACAGCATCCATAGAGAGGAGCAGGTCCTGGAGGAGGGCGGGAAGGAGATGGGGTTGGAGATATAGGCAGAGGAACCAGGAGACCTCAGATGGCCAGACTGGGAGCTCCTTCTCAAGACCCACACTTGTTAAGATGCCAGTCCAGGGAGAAGCCAGAATTATTTGTTTGATGTGTCTGACAAAAGGGATATTACCGTGTAATTACCATCCTCCCCCGACTACCCCTCTGCCACCTGTTCAGAGGAGAGTAATACAGTGTGTATGTCATCTGGAGGACACAGCAGCTTCCAAGACAGGTCACTATTACCAGTAAGGACCAAAGGGAACCATTTCTGAGAAAGGACAATAAAGTTGCCCACCAAAAAGGCATTGGTGTTCCAGGACTTTAACCCAATCCCATTGAGTTGGGTCCACATTCCAGCAACCTCTCTTCCCTCTGGACCCACAGAGTAGGCAGAGCTGAGCTTCCTCCACAAAATGGCAATACTTACTCCTGAACATCCATCATCTGACAAGGCAGGAAGGGGCAATGGTTAAGAGTCTGGACTCAAGCCAGGCTCCTGGTTTGGTCACTCTATGGCCATAAGAGATGGCCATGAAACAGTTACCTAACCTCCCCATGGGGCCAAGTCTTCGCCTGTAGCATGAGGTCACTAACAGCTTCTATCTCACAGAGCTATTGTGAAGATCCAATGAGCAAATTGCTACCAAAGGAAGGCACATTTATCCCCACTGTGCAGCGGGGTAAACTGGGGTCCAAAGAGGTGAGTAATTCAGCCGAGGTCACACAGCTCTAAGTGGCAGAACCGGTGCAGTCCCATCTCAGAGCTCCAAGCTCCTGACCTCTGAGCCACAGCGACCTGCTCAGCTTTCAGATGGAGCCTCACCCGGACGGCCCCACCATCCAGCATGGAGACCCCAGCACACAAGCAGCTCTGAAGGTGGTTCCAGGACACTGAGTAAAGCGTATTGTACTTCAGCTCAGTTAAGTATAACCACATCCTGAGCACAGCCAAAACTAGGTCAAAAAAAATATTTCTGGGATTTAAAAAAAAAAAAAAAAGCTGCAGGACTATCTTAAACGTTTCTCCCATCATTTGCAGCCGAATGATCTCAAATGAAGGGCTTCATACTCTTCTTCTTCCCCCTCCATGTCACATCACTGTGGCTAACTGGAATGAACTGGTTCTGACTGGCAGCCCACACACCCCCCACATAGCTGGCTTTCTCCAGGCACAGCAAAGTGAGCTAGGGACAGAATCAGCTGCTACCTCTGAGGGGCGCAGACACACTGTTGTTCTGCCTCTGTCATCCATTCCACAGAATGGATGTGCCCCCCACCCCACCCCTTCCTCCCTCTGTCCCGCTGCCCTCCAGCCCCTACCCCTCTCCAAATGTCACAACTGCTTGACAATTCCAGTCTACACAGCCCCAAAAACTCTAACCTCTACCTTTAGTCACTCTGTTTTCCCATTTTGTAATCCCACCCCACAACCCTCTCATTTTACAGATGAGGAAACTGAGGCCCAGACAGCAAAATAGATTGTCTCAAGTCCCACAGTCCATTGGTGGTAGACCAGGGCAACAGCCCAGGGCTCCGAAGACTCAGACTGGTCATCTTCCTGCCTCACCAGGAGGAGGTCCTAGGGATGCTTGGGTGTATTGATTTCCTGGGGTTCTCTTAACAAATTTACACAGACTTGGTGGTTTCAAACCACAGAAATTTATGTGTCGCAGGTCTGGAGGCAGAAGTCTGCCATCAAGAACTCGTCAGGGTAGCACTCCCTCCGAAGGCTCTAGAGGAGAGCCCTTTCTTGCTTCTTCCAGTTTCTGGTGACTTCAGGTGTTCCTGGGCTTGTGGCTACATAATTCTAACTTCCGGCCCAGTCTTCACATCATCTTCTCCTCCTCTCTCTCTGTGTCTCACCAAGGACAAGGACACTGTCACTGTATTTAGAGCCCACCAGGTACATCCAAGATGATCTTATCTTGCAATCCTTAATTATATCTGCAAGGAGCCTTTTACCAAATAAGTTCATATTCACAGGTTCCAGTGTTCAGGACACCAGTATGTTTTGGTTGGTCATCAATCAACCCACTATAATGAGTATCTTATTGGGGATTCCCAGTGCCTTTGGAAATCAGGAATTTATGAGGACCATGGTGGGTAAAGACTTTCAGATCAAAGTTACATCTGCACACACAGTGGAGCTCATGGATCTGCAGCGATGACCTGCCCCCAACTGGACACCAATACATATAGTCACAGGAGAGTCACTGGGATACAGAATGCCTGAATAAAGAGAAGAGCTGCTATTTATAGAAGCCATAGTGGGTAACAGGCATGGTGCTAAATCATTATACACATTGCCTTTCATCCTTACAGACTCTCTGTAATGTAAGTAGTAAGTAAACTCTATCAATTACTAGTTGGGTGCCTTGGGACAAGCAAATTCTCTAAGCCTCAATTTCCTCACCTTAAAAGGGTAACAATACTATCTGCATTGAGAGGATCTTGTGAGATAAAGCAGAAAATGTATGGGAAATGCCTAGCACAGTGGCACACACAGACACATACAGTACAAACTGATATCATCATTACTCCTCTCTTTATTCAGTGTCACTATCTGGTTTTTTAAAATCAATGTTATATCTCCTTTCATAACAGCCATGACCCCAAAACCTTCTTAAGGGGTGTAAACAGTAGTTATATACTTGGAGTGTTACTTTACACGCACGCAGGAAGTTTGTTGTTCAAAGGAACTCCTGGGGGACTCCTGCTGTAAGGCTTAAGATCCTCCGGCAGCATGAATATGAATCTGCCAAGGTATCTACTCTACTCATTTGTATTCCTGGTCATGTTCTAATTATTTAAGTGGGGCACAACTCCTGTCAGCTCAATGAATCTGTGTTTTCCAGCTTTGGCTGTATTCAGTCCCACTGACTGGTTACCTCATTCTCTGATTCTAAGACAAAGCCTGAATTAATTTAGAATATTTTGGCTCTCCCAACCGCTACAACGTGACAGTACAAAGGGAAATTGAGAAGAAAATGAATTCTACTATTAAACAAGGCCCAGGTGCAAAGAAATACAAATGCAGATACACACGGAGAAGAACCATTTGCTCACATTTGATTCCACAAGCTTTCAGCAGAAGCCTGCATGGCAGGTGGGAAAGATCACAGGCTTTGGAGTCCAGAAGCCATGGGTTCGAATTTCAGCTCCCCCTGTCCCAGCTGTGGTGTAAGGCCTAAAGTTAAGGATCAGTATGGCGGGCTGCCTTGGCATCTGGTGAAACTGGCAGGGCCTCAGATGGCCTAACTGAAAGTTCCCCTCCCT
This sequence comes from Macaca nemestrina, assembly GCF_043159975.1. Lineage (NCBI taxonomy): Eukaryota > Metazoa > Chordata > Mammalia > Primates > Cercopithecidae > Macaca > Macaca nemestrina. Next base: position 12,884,904 of record NC_092132.1, on the reverse strand, counting down.
CCTCCGCTCCCATGGGTTAAGATCCCTTAGACAAACAACCCTACCAATCATGATACCAGCCATAGTTCCTGCTTATCCCTAAATAGCGTGTTTCAGTTCCCCCTCCAACCCACAAAGTTGTTAAAATAAGCCAATCAGATCCTCTTGTGGGACCCAGGGGGCACCCCCGCCAGTAAGCCTGCCTCCCACAGCCTGGCTTGCTCACTCTGATCCCACATGCAATCCTCATGGGGACCAGCATGGCACGCAGTGTCTTCCCCCTGGGGCTGTGAGTATATGTGAAGAATAAACTATCAATCTCACCCGTCCAGTGTCAGGTGTCATAGGTGCAGCCAATCCCATATCCCACAACCCTAGGGCGAAATCCTTCCCTCACCAATGGAATGATTAAAGCACCAGCTGGTGTGCTGTATGAACTTCGCCATTCTCTGAGCAATGGTTTTATCAATTTCTCCAAGAAAGAATAAAAACTTCCTTGCCAAGAACCAAAACACAAAATCCTATAGTCTAACTACAGGTACTCCCTGGCCCCCCAAAATAAACATTAAAGCAAGGAAATAAATAACCCTTGAGAGTGGATAGATGATACACTCCCTTCCACTCCCTCACTTTCAAGCATAAACAACACTTAGATTCCTGAGAAGGGATAGGCTAGATCCCTTCTAACTCTTAACATCATTTGTGTTATTATTATTAACCAGTGGACAGTGGGGCACAGATTAAGACTATAAAGCTATCTACATAGGAAACACAAACACACATCAGAGAGTGGTACTTGGTGCAGGAAGAGCAAAAAGGATGCATCTCACATGCACAATCTAAATGATGGTTGCTGCCCCCCAAGCACTGTCTTAAGAAGGGTCCAGCAGCAGCAGGTCATGATTGATTAGTGATGCCTATGATTGATTTGTGATGTCTGCCATGGGCAGGCAGGTGGGCCAAGACAGTAGGCTGATGGCAGAGGTACCCTTCTGCCTCCACGGGAGTAAGGGTACCAGTCTTGCACACAGAGCCCTAGAGTTCTAGCCAGTCTCCTTCTAGGCACCTCAGTTTCTGTAAAATGAGAGAAATGAACTGATGAACATCTCTGTGATCTTACCCTCCTCTTTCTTGCCTGGTCTCCTTTAACCTAAGGAGTCACATCGTGGTGAGGGGCCTGGATGGGGTCACTGACCTCAGGAAGGAGAGAGAAGAAACCATACAGACCACGCTTTTGGCTAACTGTTTTTTTTTCCTGCCTGATAAACTCTTAAAATCCTACCAGGTCTGACCCCAAAGAAAGTCTCAGAAGCAAAGGAATTGCTATCAGCTGCATTTGCACTCTGCAACAGCAATTTCAGATGTAAAAATAACAGCCTTTGTTGCAGCAAGGCCTGGGATCTGGGCAACAAAACCAAGGAAACCAAGGCCTGTGCTGGGGCTCTGTGTCAGCTTTCTCCAGAATTACCCGGTGAGGGGGAGCTGCCCAGCTCTGCCACAGGCAAGAGGAAGACCAGGGAGCAAAGCCACAACCTCTTCTCCAAGGAGCAACTGAAACAGCAGCTGAGCACAGGAAGAGAAAATGGCCCAGGTTGGTGTCTCTTCATAAAGAGGCCCAGATCTCTTTTCAATAAAATGGCGTTTAATCGCTTTAAAGATTTTATTAAAAATTCCCCATGGACCAATTATCAGCAATGCTTCCTAGCCACGATCTGTCTAGCAATCATACCCAAGTCTTATGCCTCTGCCTGCAGATGCTCCCCAGCCTGCTGTCTCTCCTTGTCTTTGCCAGTGCATCAGTCTCTGTGTCTCTGACTCTGATTAGGCATATGTCCCCATCTCAGGCCTTGTCCCTCTGCAATTCCATCTCTCTCTACTTCTTGGTCTCTGCACCTCTGCTTTCTCCATGCCTATCTCCCTCTTTGAAACTGTCCTCCTCTTCTTCTCCATATGGCTCACTCTTGTCTCTCTCTTTGTGCCATTCTCCTACCACCCCCTCCTCTTTAAGATCTTCTTTCTTTTTCTCTAGGCAGAGTCCTGCTGTCTAGGCATTCTTCTTATTCTTTCTGCCTTAAAGAAGTCTTCACCAACATGAAATGCCTGCTGCAGCCAGACAAAAATTCCTTGGAAGCACACCCTCTCAACCACTTTTACATAAGGCAACTTATTTGCAAAACATTATTACGATAATTAACAAAAACAGTTTAAAATGGCAATCAGCCTCTGGTCCCTGGAAGCAGCACATAGAAATTAGTCAGTATTCTCTCCTTGCCCCTAGACCCCAGGAGAAAATGCACACACACACACGCACAAGAGAGAGAGAGACAGAGAGAGGGAACCTTCTACCGTTCACTACAAATGGTGAACACTTAAAATGCTACCAAATTTGTGATTTCTTTTATTACGTCTTAAAAATAGAAGATACAGCAAGCTATACCTATGTTAAACTGTATATGTACATTTACATTTTATAAAACTATTTAGCATATGCCTCGCCAGGAGCACTACTTAAATGCAGTTTAGAGCATTTTTTCCATTGGCACAAAATTATATTCACTCAGTTACATAAGCAGATACTAAGCATCCATTGTTGGGGGGAGGTTGACAGATGAAAAAGAGACCATCCTTCCTCTAAACGTACTTAAACACAGAAGGAGGAAACTAACATCCAAACAGAACATCACGTATAATAAAGGTAGTAATAGAAGGGACACCTGAGGGATGTAAGCAGGAACGACACAACGACTTCCAAGCGTAGTTCCTGAAGGATGGGTTAGCCACTCCAGACCATCAAATAGGGGAAGTCATTGGCATTTGGATCAATGCCAAACTTTGAATTAATGCTTTATATTTTTCAAAACATTATTTGAAAATACGTTCCCCAGCATCCATCTGTTTTGATCCTCACAAGCACAGTGCCAGGCATGTTGTAGGCACCTGATGCAAGTTTGTCAACCACTAATGAAGGAGTGGATGACCTGGTCATCTCTGGGTGAGCAGGCATCTTGTCTTCTTATCATTTCAGGCTCAGCAGCTAGCCCATGGGTGGTTCCAAGCAGACCTCCCATACGTATGCACTGAATGAATCTCTGGGTGAGGCAGGAACTGGAGGCATCAGTAGCTCCATATGACAGATGATAAAACTAAGACAGAAAGGATAATCCCTTGGCCACAGTCATCTAGCTCATTAGGAAAGCTGTTGAAAACAGAAGAGCATTCATCTACTCCAAGATTCCATCCATCCACTACATGCATTATTCTCTTAAGTATTTCTAGATCCATCTCTAAGTTTTGCCTCACGGTCATGTCAAGAAATAGAAGAAAAAGCTCTAAGAATGAGAGTTTTCTGGCCAGCGTGGTGGCTCATGCCTGTAATCCCAGTACTTTGGGAAGTCGAGGTGGGCGGATCACCTGAGGTAAGGAGTTTGAGACCAGCCTGCCCAACATGGTGAAACCCTGTCTCTACTAAAAATATAAAACATTAGCCAGGCGTGGTGGCAGGCACCTGTAATCCCAGCTACTCGGGAGATTGAGGCAGGAGAATCCCTTGAACCCGGGAGGCGGAGGTTGCAGTGAGCTGAGATAGTGCCACTGCACTCCAGCCTGGGCGACAAGAGGGAAACTCCTTCTCAATATAAATAAATAAATAAATAAATAAATAAATAAATAAATAAATAAATAGAATGAGAGTTTTCCAATCACCTTACCTAGAGTTCTTCTGCTCATGCCTTAGACCATTTCTAGAATCAAATGCTCCAATTCATTCATTCATTCAACAAGTGGTTTCTCATTCACAGACATCTACTTCCAGGCACACCCTGGGCCAAGAACTGGGCAGAGAGGGCTAGGGGTTGCCCTTTCCCTGAGCAGCTGACTGTCATTCAGAAACCATCTCAACCAGAGAGGCCTCTTGGTTCTTTCATTAGCTGTCTCTTCACAGAAATCATGTTCAGTGTGCACTTTAGATTTAGATTTCCACCCAGATCTTCCTGTATAAGCATCAAGTGAAGTTAGTCTAACAAAGACTAGTCTCGTTCCCATCCAAGACCAAGTAAATCATAATCTCTAAGGTGAAGAAAAGATAAAAATTGGGTATTAGAAATTTTAAAAGGGCCCAAGCAATTCTCACTAGCAGGCCCTTCAGGAGTCACCAAACCAAGCATTTCTGTATCATCTTCTCAATAATGTGGTAGACAAAGGTCACTGAGTCAGGAGCCAAAGGTCCCTGTGCCAGCCCTGGGTGTCCCACCAACCTGCCACATGATGTTGAGCAGGTCACTTCCTTCCCCTGAGCTCCGTTTTCTCCTATATGAAATCAGGTGTTGAGCTAATGGATCCACCAGTAGGGCCTTCCCAACTGTCCTAGACCATGAGTCTATGCACGTTCTGACCCATTTTTAAACCACTCCTTTCCTGAAGAGAACTCCTGCAGCAGTGAGGAAATCAATCATCACCAGGAGTTCCTCCCCATGCAGACAGACAATGAGTCTGTTTCAGAAACAGAAAGTGTTTGCTCAGCACAGTGTACCTCTCCCTACGGGACAGAAACAGGAAGATATTTCCATTTAAACTCTCAAAACCTAATAAATGAACACATCTCAGTCGTGGTTCCATTTGTCCTTCCTCCACACCTTCCAACATGTTTGTCCCTGATGTCTCTTTGGGACGTCAGTAAAAGGGGGCTCAGTAGAGACCCTCAGTATTGCTGTTCCTCAAGCATCCATATCCTTCTCTGGATGCCAACCTGGGGGTTCACTCACTCATTCCAATTTCCCCTTCTCCCAAGAATACGCTGGACAGTGGTAATCTCCTGGTAATCCCCTGGCTTTGTGCCTGAGAACAGCTCCTCATCTTCCATCTTTGATTGCACTAGGCTCCAGAACCTTCCCCAAGCAGTGCCAAGCCCAGCTCATTCTAGCCTTCTGGAGGCCTCTTGCATCCCTTGAAACCCCAAACACCACGCATCAGGACCCACGAACCCTACGCTCCCTAGGAGAGTTGTGTCCTTGTCACTGATGTGGACCATTCCCATGTGTCACTAGCCTGGGAGAGGATCTCCCTTCCTCCTGCTGCTACTCACATCAGAATCACATTGTCCCATAGGATCCGGAGGTACTGGGGACAGTAAGAGTGAGTCTTTCAGTTCCAGGCTTTGATCTTGCTACAATGTTCCAGTAAAACGCCCATCCAGATTCCACCTCCTCAGAGTCAGGGGACACACAGGTGTCCTTGGCCAGCCTCAGAGTCAGGGGACACACAGGTATCCCTGGCCAGCTCTGGTCTCTAGGGAGGTCAGTGATGTCCCTGCATCTCCTGGGCCAGCTCTTCTCAGAGCTCAGAGCTCAGCAGGAGTCTATCCAGAAAGGCAGGGCCAACCTCCTCTGTCTCACTGACCCATGGAGCCTGGCTCACCTGAGAGAGAACCCCATGTAAACATATGTATGGGTTGAACTGTGGTTGGTGTGGTCCTTACCAGGTGGCTCCAGGGCCCCCAGGCTGGGAGAAGAGGGAAATAAACAGTGCTTTCAGGGCACATCTGGGGATGCTTCATTGTCATGGCCTTATTGAAAATGTTTTCATTCCTGCTGAGACCTAGACAAGCACCTGCCTGGGTAGTATCGCAACTTACACGGAGATCCCAGAGGGAAGCACATTGAGGCCAGCCCTGTGCTCCCCACCTATGCACCCTTTCCATCCACGATCTTTGACTGGGTCCGGGGGCCTGGATTCACACCTCATTGATTTTTCCCTTACTAACTGCAGCCTTGTGCAAGTGTCGCCACAGCTCTAGGCATCAATATTGTCTTCTCCAAAGCGATTTAAATCACATCTCCCTCAGAGGGTTGTTATGAGGGATCATTGAGCACCATAGGTAAAACACTTTCTGATTTCGTTTAAGTGAACTTGATTCATGTCCAAAGTTTTCCTGTTAATTTTCCATTGACCCAAAACAGAAATTCACATCACCAGGGGACCACTTCATATATGTCATCACATCAGCAGCACCTGGGATGGGATGGGGCACTTGACAGGCCCTCGGTGCATATTTGTAGAGTGAATTGGAATCGAATTAATCAGGATCAGGGAAATAATCCACGGCAACTCAACTTTCCAGTGGTAGAGATGCAACCAGCTAAGACATCTAGGGCCTAAGGCAGAAAATGAACATGGCAAAAACATCCTGAGACATAACAAAACTACGATTTGTCAAAATATTGGACGTTGTTTTCAAGCCCTGAGTTTAAACCAATCAAAAGTTTATTAAATACATTAAAATTGGACAATCTGGGTTGAAGGACATGCACAATTTTCTGTATTCCAGTATAATAGCTTCACTAGCCTCCTAACTCATCTCCTTCCTTGAGAGGCTTGCCTTTCCATTCCAAACTCGACTCTACAGGCACAGTGACCCTTCTAGTGCAAAGCCAGTTCTCTCACTCCACTGCTGAAACATTCCCCACTCTGTTAACAGGACTTAGGACTCCATTCATCATCTAGGTCCTGCCTACTTCTTCCCCCTCACATCCTATCTCTGTTGTCCACTCCGGACACACTGCACTTACCAAGAAATACTGCAATCCTTCACTTAAAAATGCCTGTCATCTTTACTAGACTAAAAGCTCCATGAGGGCAAGAATTAGTAGGATGTCTTGCTTGTGCCAGGCACAGGTCAAGAGCTCAAGGAGTATTTGGTGAACAAATGTCCCATTTTGCGCTAAGAATAACTTGCCACCACTTGAAGAGAACACACAAACAGGTATGGCAACTACATAAGGCCAAATTCTGGGTTAGATAAAATCACAAATGGTCTTTCCTACATGGTAGATGAAGAAGCCCCATTTTGAGTTATCATAATTACTGACCTGTTCAATGCCCAAAGAAATTGGGGTCAAAGAATCTTACTGTACTGGAGGAGAATTGGAGGAGGCCTCCTGAATTCTCCAGGAGGTTACCTCATATTTTATTGTGAGTGTCTGGATTGGAAATGTCCTAGAAGTCAACCCCACTCATATGGATCATTAGCTCCTCCCAGTTCCCAATTCAATGAAAAGCCACCACTAGCTATTCTGTTCATGAAAAACAACCCCTGACTGACGTGTGAGTTTGTTCTGACCCAGCAGAGGACTGGGAATAGCCAGATGCTTCTCCATTTCCTTTTGTATCTGCTTTCTTTTCAATCCAACAAAAACATGTTCATCTCTGACCACAGACACAGCATTCTCATTTCTGAAAATCACCACGGAGAAATCAAGGCCAAGGCCAACCCACGTGGGAGTGCTGGACGCTGCCCTTGTAGAAGTTCAAGGGAGCTTATGAGAGTGTACTGAATTGATGATTGCTTTATTTTTGTCAGTATAGACTTAAAAAATAAAGTAATAGGCTGGGTGCGGTGGCTCACACCTGTAATCCCAGCACTTTGGGAGGCCAAGGCAGGCAGATAACCTGAGGTCAGGAGTTCGAGACCAGCCTGGCCAACATGGCAAAAACCCATCTTTACCAAAAGTACCAAAATTAGCTGGATGTGGTGGTGCGCACCTGTAATTCCAGCTACTCAGGAGACTGAGACAGGAGAATCGCTTGAACCCAGGAGGTGGAGGTTGCAGTGAGCCAAGATCATGCCACTGCACTCCAGCCTGAGTGACAGAGCAAGACTCCGTCTCAAAACTAAGTAAATAAATAAAATAAAAAATGATAATAAACGAATATTTCCATGATATTTTTAAGTTGCTAATTTGTGGTCAGTCTTTCCATCATCCATCTCCTGCTCTGTTTTTCTCTGTAGGTTTTATCACTGCTTAACATACTATTAACACTGTCTTACATTTTATATCTATCACCTGCCCGCCACCCCTAACTAGAATGTACAATCTATGAATGAAGAGTTTATTTTTTCTGTTTTGCTCACAAATCTATTCCAAGCACCTAGAACAGTGGCTGGCACATAGTAGATGCTGGAAAAATACTTTCTGAATGAATGAGTCAGTTCATGTGGTCAACCTTCTAAGGCAGGTATTTTTATCTCCATTACATAAAAGAGAAAATGAAGGCTTAGAGAAGTTAAACTATTTTGGGAGATGATGCCCCAAACTCAAACTTTTTAAGCAAAATCAAAATGATGTGAATGCAGGAAACTTCAGAGCCATCTCAGATAAGGCCAGAAGCTAATAGGACACTCGAAAGCAATACTTAGACATGGACAAGGAAGAATCATGCAGTCAGTATCAAATGTTGTCCACTATGGATGGCAAGTGCCGAAAGAGGTGAGAGAAAAATGGATTTGTGAGAGCCATGGAAACCAGAGAAGGCCCCAGAAAGGAGGTGATCCCGGAACAGGCTGCCTCTTAAAGGCTAGGTAGGAGTCAGTATTACTTAGAATCAATGTGAACCTCTGCAAATTTTTCCAAGTCTGAACAGTTTCTGGCCCCGAAGTTCAGCTCTCTTAAACCTATAGCCTACCATGGAAAGGATTCATTCATCCTATACGCATTTACTGAGCAGCCACCTAGGTCAGGGGTGCTGCCTCAGTGCTGAGCATGCAAGGATGAACCAGCACAGGCCTGGGTGGGGGACAGCAGCCCCTATGCTGACAGTTAAGAAAGGATGTGAGAAGTTCGAGGAGCATACCCAGGACGTCCTGGACCCAATGCTTCCACTGATCATTATTCTCTTTGCTTTATTTGATGTGATTATTTAATTTGTCAGTGTATTCACATTTATAAACACAATAGATGCTCAAATATTCTGTGGGACAAAACAGTGAATAAAGGAATGGTACACGAACAAGTCTGGGGTCCTTCCAGTAACTGAAGCTCAGAGCCACCGTGCCAGCTGACTTTGATCCTCACCAGTTCAGCCAGAGGCAGGGAAGGCTCTCCTTATAGCTAAGGAACTCTCTGAGCTAAAAGCTCAGAGAGCTTAAGGAATCACTCAGCAAGCACGGGAATAAGGATATTGGCCTCCATCTGTGTGATCTTAACCTCTGTAGGCTGCCTTTGGTGCATTTAATCTTCAAAGCACCTTTGGGGGATGTGTTTGTTATCTCTGCTTTATTGATAAAGGAACCGAGAGTAATTAGCCCAAAATCAAACTGCATCCAAACCTAGACCGAGTAGTGAACAGGAGCTCAAGGAAGTAGCAAGTGAGCAAGCATAGACCATTTTTTCTTCTTTTCCAAATTAAAATTTATATTTATATTTATTTTATTTTATTAAGATGAGGTCGTACTATGTTGCCCTGGCTGGTCTCAAACTCCAGAGCTCAAACAATCCTCCCAAAGTGCTGGGATTACAGGTGTAAGCCACCATTTTTTCAAGAACCTCAGGACAGAAGACTCTCAGCCTTTATTCATCCCCCTAATCTTGTTCTCATCACTTGGCATTGCAGCCAGGTCTGTATTGCCCCGCCAGCTTCCACGCTCCTGCCCCAGCTCTGCCAGGGTTGGCCCCTGAAAGATAGGCAGTGCCCAAATGTATTAAATGGCTTTTTAAAAACATCTCATAATGATTATATATTTTTCCATGAAATTTCCTTGCCTTCATTCCAGAAAAAGCATTAATTATGGTCTATAATCAAGATTTTCATGTAATAAGCACTCTGTTGACATAATGCCAGATAAAACCACCTTTTTTTGAGTTAATGTAGTTTCTTAGATAGTTTTTAATTAACTTTAATGTGGAGAAGGGAATTATCAATAAAATTGTAAATACTTAGGTTTGGAAATGAACCTTAATTTTCACATTACCACACTGAAACACTATAAGTGAGTTACATACATAACCTGTTACATCACAGAAGATGCTATAAAATATTTTAACTTGACATATAAATCACCATCACTAATAAACATTTTCAATATTTCTTAAGCAGTATCTAGATGCATGCAGAATACCTTAAGTTCTTTGTAATTTTAATGCTTGTATGTTATGAGAAAAACTGAAAACAGCAGTATGTTGTTCAACTTTGTTTAAATCTCTCTTCAAATGATACCATACCTTACCTTATAATGAATGAAAACGTAGCTTCTGTAGACACTAACTAGTTTGGGGATTATTTGTACGGGAATCTTCTTCAAGCCAGGCAAATATTTTTGTTTCTTTGTTTCAATGTCCCTATATTTTATTGGAATTTCATTTTTGTTGTGTATTTCACATGAAGTTGTGAGTTTGTTTCTCCAAACTTTTTAAAAGACTCATCTTTAATCCTTAAGTAGTAAAATAGCCAGACTTAAATAATTTTTTAAATTGTGCTGGGGGATCAGGAAGCCACAGGGAAAACCCTTGGTAGTGGTTAGTTCTCCCTGGGCTCAGCCCTCAGAAGGCAGGGCTGGAAGGGACCCTTTGGGGGTCACATATTTCCACCCACTTACTCCAGGTAGCCCAGGTGTCTCCTGTCTTTGGCCTGCTGTCCTTCAAGCCAGGCTTTTCAGGAGTTGGACAAATCTTTTGTGCCAGTTTGCTTCTCTTAAGAGTGGGGTGGTGTAGGGGACAGGCCCTAGGTTTTGGTTCTGGCATCCACTCATGGCTGGTCTCTGTGCCTCAGTTTCCCAACGTATGAGATGGGGACAGCGGTTCCTCTTCTGCCTCCTTTACATGGAATATTGAATGTGCCTGTTCTTTGAAAAGCTAAGTGTCTATTTCTAACATTTAATGTATTAATTTAGTTGACACATAGAAATTTAATACTCTGCATAGGTGTTCATTTAGAAATATTTCTAATTAGAAATACAAATATTTCTAATTAGAAAATAGAAATATTTCTAATTTGCCATACTCATTTGGTAAAACCATTTATTCTTTGATATCACTGTTTCTGACACCTCTACACACTCTAATTCCTCAACTCGGTTTTCCAGAGCATACTGTATTCTCATGCACCATATTCTCATACATCTAGGTTGCTTGGGAGAGATACATCTTTTGAAGCCATCCGTGATGCTGCCACTGAAAACTTTATCCCAGGCCCCAAATACCCATCCATCTTTGAGGATCCTTACCCTATAACCACTAACTCTACTGAGGTTCTTCTTTCATAGATCTTTAAAATAATTGTTCACGGCAGTTTAACTTGCATTTGTGAGAACACTGCCCCAGGAAAAATGATTAAATCCATTAAGCAGCTTTGTGTGTGTGCGTGAAGCCAATTCCATTGAGTGACTGCTGCAAGTGTCTAAAACTAGCACTGACTATGTTTATATCACAGGCAAATGTGCCCCTTCCTCAAATAGGAACCTGTTGTCACAAAATAAAACAATTGAGACGGTGCTGCATAATAAAAATTTCGTAAGGACTCAATTATAAGGTGACTCTTCTTATGAGAAATACATTTAGGAAAAACTGCTTTCTATTATAAGGTGATTCTTCTTATGAGAAATACATTCAGAAAAATTTGCTTTCTATTCAAGTCTGTATTAGATAAGACTAGAATTCCTGCCTCTTACAGGTCCTCAGATACACTGAAGTCTCCTTCTGACATTTGAACCAAGCTTTCTCAATCCTTGGAGCTCCTGGGCTGCTTCCAAATGCAGTAGAAAACAGTGGCAGGATTTAAGGTCTCTGCCCCGATCCCACCCTGCCCATTCCTTCTTCCATCTGAGGAACTGAGGGACTCCACTGGGCCCTCTGTTATTTTCCTGAGGAAGAGTCCTGCCTGATTTCTCTGTGGTCTGTGATGACCAACAGGAGATGTGCTCAGAATCCAGAGGCCCTGGCCAGGCTCCTTACCCAAGGGAACCCCTGCAACATGTGGGTGCGGCTGCTTGGTGATGGACCAGTAGCATCTCTAAGAGTGATGATGGATGGCGGTCAGCTGCTAGGACAGCCCTGGCATGGGTGGTCTGGTCATTCTCTGTAGCGCTCATGGAGAAAAACTAACACTGGGGAAAGAGACAGTGAGACTGAGCTCAGGTCAATGAAAGGAAATGTGGTTAGCATAAGACTCTAAGGATAGCTGCCTTGCCTTGTTCCCTATCACTAAGAAGGTTCATGAACAGTCTAGACTACAACTCTTGGGACTCTTGAAGAAAGAAGATTCAAGCATTACGTGTGGATTTCTATGAAATGACCTTGAGATCCATTCCAGAGAGATGTAACATTTTGTTTAACCATTTCCAGCCTGGCTGAACATTCTATCTAGTGGCAGCCTTCAGCCACAGTGTGATGGAGGCCAAAAGCAGCTTCTCTTTGTATCTTATTTTGTGAAGAGATCCTATAACCCTGGATGACCCAAATACCCATCCCACCCAAGCCATCTCCCCAGTCCCCCATACTTCCTACCAAGCTTTATGCTGAGCCAATTTTTTCAGCTGTGTTTAGATTTCCCACATCCCTAACCCATTCTGGCAAAGTCAAGATTTACCCCTGCTGAGTAACATGCCTTCTGGACTGAGCGGCAAACTCATCAGGATAAACTAGACTCCAGAAATTCAATTCATCCCAGCAAACCTTTTTGAAGTCTAATGAACAATTATAAATCTAAGTTTCTGTGCCCATTTTAAAGATGGAGGGCTTAGAGAGATGAAGAGCCCAAGTCTCCCAGCAGTTAGGCAGCGGGACTGGGACTTGATGGCAAACCCCCTGACTTCCCAGCAGGACTTCTCACTGAGAAAGAAGGTGCCTCCATTAAAGCCAAGGATATTCATGTCTTAATCCCCACAATCTGTGCTATGCTAGTTTACATGGCAAAGGGGAGTCAAGGTCGCGGATGGAACAAAGCATGGTAATCAGCTGGCCCTAAAGAGATGATCCCAGATTACCTAGGTGGGTCCAACATAGTCACAAGGTTCCTTTCCAGCAGAGGAGGGGGCAGAGGGGAGTCTGAGTGAGAGAGAGATTGTGCTGCTGGCCTTCATGATGGTGGAAGGAGCCGTGAGCTGAGGAATGCGGACAGCCTCAAAAGCTGGAAAAAGCGGGGTAACAGGTTCTCTCCAGAGTCCAGAACGGACACAGCCCTGCTGACACCTTGTTTTACCCCATTGAGACCTATTTTGGACTTCTGACCTTCAGACCTATAAAACAATAAATTTACACTGCTTTAAGCTGCTAAATTTGTGGTAATTTGTTGCACAGAAGTAGGAAACCACAGTCATCCTTCAATATCCATAGAGGATTGGTTGTGGGACCTCCTGAGCATATCACAATCCCAGATGCTGAATCCTTAATACAAAGTGGTATACTATTTGCGCAGAACCTGCAAACATCCTTCCGTATACTTTAAATCATGTCTAGATTACTATGATACCTGATACAATGCAAATGCTATGTCAGTAGTCATTATACTGAATTGTTTCTTTTTAATTTGTATCATGTTTTATTGCTGTATTGTTCATTTTTATTTTTCTGAATGTTTTCCATCTGCCATTGGTTTGAACCCTTGGATGCCAACAGTCATCTCTGTGGCTCTCTCCTTTACTCATTCCAGTCTCTGCTCAAAGTCATCTTAACAGAGAGAAGCTGTCAGCAGCACAGGTGAAGTGCTTCCCTGCGCCTGCACAGTCTTTCCACCCTTTTCCCTGCTGTCCTTCAGGGCGCTGGCCAGGTCCTGCAGTATTAGGCACCCCTCATTTCCTGGCCTGTGTTTGTCTTCCCACACTAGAATGCAGCCCTGAGGGGCGTCCTTGAGTCCTCCCTCCCCTCTGTGTCAAAGCCCAGAGCCTGGCCCTGCACAGGGTCATGTGCCCTGAAGAGTGAACACATGAATGTGTTGGTCACCGCCCCATTGTGCTGCACAGTTCTCCATGTCAGTCCTGGGAAACTGAGGCTTGGAGGGGTTACATGACCCTTTCCCCATGCCAGGAAGACAAAGAAGCAGGAGGAGAAAACATACTAACTTTGGACAGCCTCAATCTGGATTCAAAGTCCACCTCTGCTCCTTACCAACTGTGCACACACAGGAGTGGGGTGACTAACCCCTTGAAATCACTTTCTTCCTGCGACACAGACAGATGCCACTCTGCCACCCTCACAGAATGTTAAAGCGGGCCAAAGCCTGTAAAATATATAGCCCAGCCCTATCAAGTCCTATTCAAAAGTGACACTGTATTTATCAGGGACCATGAGTGGCCTTCTGCTCAAAGGGGTATGGCATTGCCATCAAGAAATCAGAACTCTGCTTCTCACCTGTTAAGGTTTAGGGCCTGCCAGATACCCGACCTGCACTTACCTCTCCATTCTGATCACAGTAACTGTGGAGTGGATTTGATTAGCCCTATTTTATGGACCAGACAACTGAGGCTCCAAGAGGAGAAGTTACTTACCTGCCCCACATGCCACAGTCAAGACTGGCAGCAATGGTGGGGCCCAGTACCCTCTTTCCCACACTCAACACTTGAAGACCTCAGAAGTAGCTTCATGCCATGTCTTTGCTATTGTGAATAGTGTTGAAATGAACATACGTGTGCATGTGTCTTTATAATAGAATGATTAATACTCCTTTGGGTATATCTCCAGTAATGGGATTGCTGGGTTGAATGGCATTTCTGTCTTTAGGCCTTTGAGGAATTGCCATACTGCCTTCCACAAGGGCTAAACTAACTTAAACTCACACCAGCAGTGTATAAGCATTCCTTTTTCTCTGCAATCTCATCAGCATCTGTCGTTTTTTGACTTTTTATTTATAGCCACTCTGGAATCAACCTAAATGCCCATCAATGATAGACTGAATAAAGAAAATGTGGCACATATACACCATGAAATACTATGGAGCTATGAAAAAGAATGAGATCATGTCCTTTTCAGTGACATGGATGGAGCTGGAGGCCATTATCCGTAGCAAACTAACAAAGGAACAGAAAACCAAATACTGCATGTTCTCACTTATAAGTGAGAGCTAAATGATGAGAACATATGGGCACACAGAGGCAAAAGGCACACACTGGGGTCTTTCAGACAGTGGAGGTGGGGAGGAGGGAGAGAATTGGGAAAAATAACTAATGGGTACTAGGCTTAATAACTGCTTGATGAAATAATTTGTACAACAAACCCCCATGACACAAGTTACCTATGTAACAAACCTGTGCTTGTACCCCTCAACTTAAAATAAAAGTTTTAAAAAAGAAAGTAAACCGGATTCTTCCTCCATATATCTCAGTTTCAGCATCTGTGAAGCCCACTCTGAGCTGTCCCAGGAGGCTAAATCCCTTTACGCACTAGGCACCTCTCCTCTGGAGAACTTAGCAAGGGGGTAATTTGACGTTTATTTTTGTAATTCCTTGATCAACGTCTGTCTCCCCCACCAAGCTACAAACTCCGTGGAGCCGCAGAACCATTTGGTGTGGGTTCCCCACTGGTTTCCCTGGTGCCTAGCACAGAGCCCGGCAACGAGTAAGGGCTAAACTGTATTTTCAGAATGCACCAATGGCTGCAAAGATGGACTCTAAATGCCAATGGCAAACTTCTCAAACTCTAGCTACCAACAAAGTGGGCCAGATTTTCTCCTAGTTCCCCATACAAGCTACCTGGGGGAGCCGCATGAGCTCCTATCCAGGGCTTGGTCTTCAACTGACCTATGAAGTCAAAGCATTCTCTCTCCCAGAAGAAATATCCAGGGCAGAAAAACCACTCCCACAGTGCTGAAAGCATTTCCCTTTGAACATTTTCCTGCTTCTTATTTTATTCATAACCAGGCAACCTGAAGCTTTAACAGGATACATGTTTTTTCTCTCTTCTAGATTTAGAGAAAAAAATGTTTGAGATATTTTTAACTGAGAACACCCAGCCCCTTCTCCCTATGCAACACCCTCTCCCCAAATCTGTGCTCAGACACCCTAACTCAGCCCCAGAGACAGGCTCCCGAGGCTGAAGCAGCTCAGGCCATAAATCTTCATCTGCGGCTGGTAATCTACATGGAGAGAAATGACAAATGCTCTATTTAGCCCTATTTCCAAGGAAATTAGAATTACAAATTGGAGCTATTGCTAAGGCCCCGCTTGAGCATAACCTTTGGAAATAAAGGTAGGGAGGGGGTGGGGGAGGACTGGCATTTGACTAGCCCATTTTTTTGTCAGGTTAGCTTTTGCAGAAATCCACCTCCACCATGGGAATCACCCCCCCTCCCCATCCCTTCCACCCCCAGCACTACCAATTAGAGCTGGTGGCCCAGGAGTATTCGCTCTGGCTTTGTTCACCGCTAAAGGCACCACCAAACCAGGTAAGCAATCACTTTCAGGGAAAGTACAGAAAATTGCTTCTTTAATTGGGTAGTTTCTAGGGCTAAGAATAATTTACTTGAAAACCAGCATTAATGAGAATCAAAAGGTTTTAAAAGGGGCCCTGGATGGAGATGTCCACGTGTCAGAGACGAGTGAGAGCCAGAGTTCTCAAAAGACACATGGAGAAAAGGGCTTTGTTAAAAATCCATCATCCCCCACTACCCACACTCCTACCTCACCCCTCCAAACACACCCCTCCCCAGCACAGATACACAAGCCTGATTTGGATGTTTATTTTGAAAAGCATCATCTCATCTCCAAACCACTGAGAACTACTGGGGAAGATGTTTTTTGTTGCATTTTCTTTCGTTTTCTCAATTTTGCAGCAAGTAGTGAAATATAAGCAAACCACAGATTTCTATGGGGTGGGTTCCAGGAGCCCTGAGCTCAGGTCTGGCTCCTGTACTCATCATGACCCTGGTGAGGTCACCCAGCCCTCTGACACTCTTTCCCCCACCTATTTGTCTTATATTCTCTACAACTACTTTCACACAGCTAAGGGCCAAAGAGGTACAGAGAGGTTCAGAAATTTGCCCACAGTGACACAGCTGGCAAGTTCTGGAGCTGGGATTTGAACCCAGCAGTCTGGCTCCAGGGTCCACCTCTGGCAATACACAGAGGATGCTACCACTCCATCAACCCCTATTTCCCAGGGGGTGTGAGTGCTCAGAGGACATGGGTAGGGTGCTGAGCCCATTTCTCTCCATGTGATTTAGCTCATGCCCCTCTGATCCTTTTGCACCTGTCTCCTATGTGCTCCGTCCCACCCTCCTCACCCAGCCACCAACTGGTTCCTGGCATTAAGCTCTGTTTCTGCACTTTGAGTTCTGAATCTGTGCCTTCGTGCACTGGGGTCATGTGTCCTGTCCCGTGTGAAGAGTCTACACCGAATATGGGAGAATCATGGATTTTATTCCAAATAGTGAGGCACAAACTCATAATAAAAAGACAGCATGGTGTGAAGGACAGGGGCTGGTGCTTTGCAGCCCATCATCTGGGACTGAACTTAGGAAAGTCATGTAACTTTTCTGTGCCTCCACTTCCTTCTTGTAAAAATAAAGGAATAAATAATCAAGCCCACTTCATAGAGTTGTGCAAACTGAGCATGTTAAAATAAGCATAGCTCTACAGAATGCTACGGGGAATGTGGTATGAGACAAATGCATGGTGCGACACAGCTGACCACAGGTCAGGGCTGCCCCGTGGGCTGATCTGCAGGATGGCAGATTGCAGAGAGCGTGGGAGTTGGTGGCACTGGACTTGGACTGAATCAGACATGGGACTCTGTCGCATCACTTAGCATCTCCAAGCCTGTTCCTTTTATATAAAATAAAGAGAATAATAGGCCGGGTGCTGTGGCTCACGCTTGTAATCCCAGCACTTTGGAAGGCCGAGGCGGGCAGATCACCAGGTCAGGAGATCGAGACTGCCCTGGCTAACACGGTGAAAACCCATCTCTACTAAAAATACAAAAAATTAGCCGGGCATGGTGACGGGCGCCTGTAGTCCCACCTACTCCTACTCGGGAGGCTGAGGCAGGAGAATGGCATGAACCCGGGAGGCGGAGCTTGCAGTGAGCTGAGATTGTGCCACTGCACTCCAGCCTCGGTGACAGAGCGAGACTCTGTCTCAAACAAACAAAATAAAAAAGAGAAAAATAATTCCTGCTCACTTCACCTGGTTATGAGGATTCGACAAAGCAGAGTGCTTTGTAAATTACAAAGTAACCTAGAAACATTGAGTTTTATTCCTAGAACAAAATTAGTTGGTGAGAAAGTATAAGGAGACTTGGATTTCAGGGTAGTAATATGGGCTAAAGCCCTCAGGGTGTTTCCAGGTAACATGCTCTGCACCCGATCAATATTACCTTGTAATTCTCACAATTCTATGCCTGTTTTATAGACACAAAAACCTAAGGCTCAGAAAAACAAAAGGACCAACTGGTGTCATGAGAAGCAGTGGAGTGACATTTGGAGCCAAGTCCCAAATGCTATTAATTGTGGCATTACATCGTCACATTCCTGTCACTGTCACTTCGTGGGGAAGCAAAGAGCTGGCCTTTCAGAAAGGAAGAGGGTCAGGCCCCAGATCAGGAGGAGGAGAGGCAGCTGTGAGCAAAGGCGAGGAGGAGCAACGTGCCTGGGAAAGGCAAGGCAGGTCTCCATGGCCCAGGAGAGCACAGCCACATGGCTTACCTCTCTCCCTCCTCCAGACTCTGTGTTCACTGTGGGCAGAGACACATTAGCTTTCATTTATTTCTCCCATGCACCTGGCCCCATCCCCAACATAAATATTTTTAAGGGAAATCAAGTGAATGAATGAATGATATTACTCAACTGAGGCACTATGATCAAGTGAAGAAGAAATAAGAAAATGGCTCTAATAGGCAGTAAGGCCATGAAGACATCTTCCCCAATCCTCCAAATCTAATTAATTTTCCCTCCTTTGGGTGCCCTTAGTTCTTCTGTGATTGGCCCCACCCACCCCCCAAAAAACACACAAAAAAATCATTATTATTAATATCATTTATCGAGCTCTTACTATGTGTCAGGCATTTCCCATACAGAATCCTATTCAAATCTCACAACTATCCCATTTTACAGATGAGAAAACCAAGACTCACCAAGGTTACAGAACTGGGCTAGGTCATATGGTTAATAAATGCTTGGTTTCAACCCAAGTCTCTGTTTCTGAGGCCAGAATTCAGCTATTTCTCTACATCCCTGTCCGTCTATCTATTAAACACTTTATAATTTTCCAAGCAAGAAGTCCATCTGACACACCCATATGTCCGGGATACCTTGCACAATGCTGGACACAGAGTAGTGTACTCCATGGGCATTTGCAGAGCTGAACTGTATTTAATCATCTGTGTCTATTCAAAGGCTGAGGTCCTTAAGGGATGGGAACCCAGAAGGGATAAGCTGGGCTACTGTTTGCCTCTCCAAGCAGAAAAAGCACCAGATGACCTTCTGGTACATGTTTATTGCTAACGGCCCTGCAGCGGCTTCCACAACACGCCTCAGCCTGGATCCACCAACCTTAAGCTCCTCTCAAGACAATGCTTTCATGGTGGCCAACAAGATTAGGGCCCAATTAATAACTAATTTTGGAAAGACTGTGCAAAACAGCTTGGCAAACTGCATCATGCCACACATTAGCTTGACCTGAGAGCACCCTGCCTGGAAACAGACAGATCGAAAGGGCTGCAAACAGGAGCTTGGGAGACCCAGGCTCTGTTCTCCTCGGCTACTGGGAATCTGTGTGTCCTTAAGCAAACTCCTTCCTTCCCTGAGTTCAGGTTCTTCATCCTTTAAGCTGGAACGCAGAGCTAGACTGGGAAGGCCTCTTCCAGGTCCAAAATTGTACAGCTCCAGGATACAATTAAAGCCAAGCAAGGCAACCAGGATGAGCCTATGTGTCAGCCAAAATTCCCAGGCAACGCATAATTACTGGCACTTAACCAACTCATAGTTAACTCCAGGTAATTTCCAGAGGATTTATTACGACTCTGAATGCTGTTTTGTGAGGGAAGCAATGTATATTTAATATTGACAGCACAGGAGGCGAGTGCCCTTTCTGCAAGCCCATAAATTATCCCAGGCGACAGGAGGACAAAACCACCAAAGGCTTGTTACAAGCAGGCTGCCTCCCAAACAGAAATCAGGTTTAATAGAACGCAATAAAAAAGATGTAGGAGGAGATGAATTTAAAGCCAGAAGCATGTGAGTGGTGTGTGAGACAGCGTGTATGTGTGTATGTGAATGGCCTCGGAAAATCAGACTCTAGAAGTCAGAGAGGAATGCCCAATTCATCTCATTACCATTAGGGTGGCTTCCTGTTCAATCCAACAACAAACATTTCCTGAGCCCCTTCTGGGAACCCAGGGTGAGTCACATCAGACTTGGCCCCCAAATAAGCTGTGCATGTGGCTCTTTCCCTCTCCCCTGGGACTTTGAGTCCATCTTAGGATGCTGTTTTCACATCCCCAAAATGAGAATCCAAAAACTTACATCATGGTGTGTTCTGCAGGCTTCATAAGGTAATGAATGCAAGAACAAGATTTTTAACAAGTGGTGGTAAGACAGCTAGAAATAACCCTAAAGCAGGGCAGAATGGGCAGACAAGGGTCAAGATAAAGGTACCAAAGAAAACCACAGGCAGATGGTAGAAGTTTCTGGGACACAGATAGGGAGAAGACACTGCAAGAAAGAAGAAAAGAAAGAAGGTGGGGAAGAGGTGGTGGAGGGGTACCTGTGCATGGACCACACAGTGATTGGCTGTGTATGAGGAAAAAGACTGAAAAAAACAAGAGAAAGAAGAGTAATAGAGATTAAAGAAAAAGATGGAGCAGAGTAGCAGGTGAGCTGGGTCACAGGAGAGACAGAAGAAGAAAAGAGGACGTAAACCATAAGGGAGACAAGATAGAACAGGAAATCAATAAAAGTGCCTAAAGTTGATTCATCAAGAGACAGCGCCATGAGCGCATGATTTTGAGATGCAGGAGAACCACCAAGAGTTCTAAGGACAGAAAGAAAGAGACTGCCTCTGGGGAGGGGGCTCTGGCTTTTCATTTTTAAGCTGCCTTCCTATATGACTTTGGGCTTGAATATACGTATGTATTCCTCCAATAGACATAAAAATAATTGAAAACAGTTTTAAGAGATGGAAATGGAAGTTAACACGGAATAAGTACTACCTGCTGGGCATCACCCTCAGCAACTTATAAATACCATCTCACATTTGTCATCCCAACCACACCGCAGCATAACCAAATCCCCTTTTCATTTTCCTTTAACTGCACTTACTTTGTGGGGGCTGTCGTGAGGATTGAAAGAGCACAGGTAAGCAGCTACAAATGTGCCTGGAAAATGCAAATGCTCAATAAATGTTCCTTCCTAATGTCAAAGAATTTGACAAGCACTCCTCCTTTTTCCTGAGAGCTATTCTGCCCCGTTTTGTAGCAGCTGTCATGCCATCTCATGACCCTTACACCCAAAGACACAGGTTGGGAATAAGGGTTCTGCAGTGGGCACCCGAACCCAGCTGAGTCAATGGGTCCCTAACTTAGGAAGGCAATTCCTTGTTTCATGGTAAAGCCCCACCCCTCACGCAGGCCAGCTCTTGATCTCCTTTGGGGTCCATGAGCAAGCAAACTCCCTGGGACGCCTGAGCTGGTTTAAGATAGGCTTCTGCTACCAGCCTCCCAAAGTGTCAAGGGAGTTCAAAAGCAAACATCATGTAGGCGTAGGTCTCTCCAGGGGTTTCCCAGAACAAGAAGCTGAGCTCTAAGGGGGAAGGAGAAATATGAAAAAAAAAAAAAAAAAAAAAAAAAAAAAAAAAAAAAAAAAAAGAGGAAGAGGAAGAAAATAAAGAAAAAAATAAAAAGGAGGAGGTGGAAGGACGTGCTTGCAGTGAATTCTGCATTTTGGTTGTTGCTATTTTATAGCTAAGGAAAAACTAAGCAAAGCAATCTCTGGTCACAGCTAGCAAACTATTCTTTGCGTTTCTATCTTTCCAACCCACGATCCGTGCCATTTGGATTTCATGGTCTAAAAATACCTCCCAAACTTCCAAGTATGTTGGCATGGGCTGATGGACTCAAATTTTTAATCCATTTGTAAATGTTTTCACACAGTTCTTTTTTCCCCCTCAAATTCTATTTCTTGCTGAATCACTTCCATCATTCAGTTTGGCATTTATTTGAGCCGGAAGGAAATCATCTTGAACACAAATGTCAGCACTGGCCCTGAAGGCTCCTGAGAGAGAAAAAAGGGCCAGCACGGGTTAGAGAGTGGTGAGGTTGCCATGGTACAGCAGGAAGAGCACCAGCTTTGGTGTAGACTATTCTGGCTGCATCTGGCTGTGTGACCCTGAGCAAAATATTGGACCTCTCTGAGCAGGTTCTTCAGCTAAGATGTGGGGATAATGAAATTCAGTTTAACAGTGTTTGTAGCCATTCAGTGGGTCAGAGTACCATGTGTACTTCCTAGCACAAGGCAGGAGCTTAGTAAATGGCCTCATTCTGAATTTTAGGTGCCATCTTGAAATGTGTCTTGTAAAGACCATGTGTATGCCTGCCTCCCCATCCCTTCTCCAGCCAATGGCAGAGTCACTCTTGCAAAACACAAATCTGATCATGTCACTCCCTACTGTGAAACCCAGTGGCCACAGGATCAGATTACAATGTTCAGAGTGGTCTGCAGTGAACATTGTACAGTGGTCAAGTTCCCATCCCCCCTCCATACCTGCCTCTTCAACTGCCTGCCCTCCAGCCTCCCAGCAGGATGCTCCTACTCTACCCCTCATGGTTCTGATTTCCAGTTCAGGTCCTCCACCTCAGCCACTCCCTTTTCCCACCTCTCTAGACCCCCACAGGAAAATACATCTCTGATAGTACTCCCTCTGGAGCCCTCAGATTCGCCCCACACACCACTGGCCCTGCCTAGGTCACTTGCTCACTCCCGTACCTGTCGTCATGGTCAAGCGAGGCCAGCTGATCTCAAACAATGAAGTGAAGATTAGGAAGGAATTAAGTCACCAAAGTAAAATCATGGACTGGTTGGTGGGAGAGCTGGGGGCTACATGTGACAGGCAAGGATCAAGGGTCAAGGCCAATTTCCATGGATGAGCAAGGGACAGTTAAGAACCACTGAGGCCTTAAAGTTTACAAACTGAGAAATTAAGGTACAAGATGGGCCCATAGCAAACCCAAGTTGATGCCAGGCCATCACCCAGGGTCCAGCCCCCAACTCTAGCCCTCTTCCCACTGTGTCCAGAGTTGGTTCCTTCCAGTGGGTTCATGGTCTCGCTGACTTCAAGAATGAAGCCACAGACCTCTGCAGTGTTAGCAGCTCTTAAAGGTGGCACGGACCCAAAGAGTGAGCAGCAACAAGATTTACTGTGAAGAGCAAAAGCACAAATCTTATACAACATGGAAGGTAATCCAAGTGGATTGCTGCTGCTGGCTGGGGTGGCCAGCTTTTATTCCCTTATTTGTCCCCACCCACATCTTGCTGATTGGTCCATTTTACAGAGTGCTGATTGGCCTATTTTACAAACCTCTAGCTAGCCACAGAATGCTGATTGGTGCATTTTTCCAGAGCACTGATTGGCACATTTTACAAACCTCTAGCTGGCCACAGAGCGCTGACTGGTGCATTTTACAATCCTAACTACAGAGTGCTGACTGGTGCATTTTACAATCCTAACTACAGAGTGCTGACTGGTGCATTTTACAATCCTCTTGTAAGACAGAAAAGTTCTCCAAGTCCCCACTCGACCCAGGAAGTCCAGCTGGCTTCACCTCTCACCACTGTATTGTCAACACCTTCCCCCTCCCAGAGGAAAACAGCTTCATGATTAAATCAATTTTGCAATCAGCAGTTCCAGCCACAGGTTCCATAGCAGGATGTGAGGAATGGTTTCTGAAGATGAAGTCGAAGGGCTACAGGGCACTGAGGGGCTGGCATCGCACCATCTCCCACAGGCAGGCCCACCAGAGTCAGACCCAATGCAGGCGAATGCCCTCTGAGCCAAAGAGGAAGCAGGAGCTCACATCCTAGGGCAGCTTCAGCACTCCAGCTTTCCCTCCTTTCCTCATCATCGCCACCCTCCCCTCTCTGCCCTTCAGTGGACGATTGGGGCAAGAGAAGAGGGTGAGAGAAAAGAAAAGCAGAACTGAAAAAGGGCATCAAAGAATGGGTTGATTGGAAAGTTCTTTCCAGAGAAGGATGGAATGTCTAGAAATAATCTCTGTGATGCCCTTTGTTCTGAGGCTTTCTGAAGAGCTTTTACTCATTGCTCAAGATCAGGAATATGGTTTGGCTCTGTGTCCCCACCCAAATCTCACCTCAAATGGTAATAATCCCCATGTTTCATGGGAGGGACCCGGCGGGAGGTAACTGAATCATGGGGGTGGGTTTTTCCTGTGCTGTCCTTGTGATAGTGAATAAGCCTCATGAGATCTGACAGTTTTATAAAGGGGAGCTCCCCTGCACATGCTCTCTTGCCTGCTGCCATGTAAAACGCGACTTTGCTTCTCCTTTGCCTTCTGCCATGATTGTGAGGCCTCCCCAGCCACGTGGAATTGTGAGTTCATTAAACCTTTTTCCTTTATAAACTACCCAGTCTGAGGTATGTCTTTATTATCAATGTGAGAACAAACTAACACATTCGGGCTCAAGAAGCATCTCCTTTGGGAACACTTTCTTAATGCACTGCCCGTCCTGAGCAGACATTATCCTGTCCCTCCTCTATGCCCACTGGCCTGGGACATGCTGCACATTCTATCAGTGTGACTGTCCCCACAGCTTGCATTTTCCGGAATAGGAAATCAGTAGGTGCTCACTAAATGTTGAATGAATTGGCTAAGGATGCAGATGTACAAAGTACAGTGAAGAAGAAGATTTAGTCATGCGATAAACAGAAATGTAGGTGCAGGAAGGAAGAAAGGTGTCTATTCACACAGGACTCCAATGCTGGAGCAGCGAAGAATGAGCTCCGCAGACAGTCACAGTACACATCTATCAATGGATAATTGTTGCAAATATTCAACCACAACATTTTCTCCATTTAACTGATGAGGTGAGATCTGATGTCTCCAGGCCTTAAAATAGGGCAGGAGCAGTGGGAAAGTGGGGAGAGAGGACAAGCTAGGATGTTTGGATGTTCGGCCAGCCTGTAGTTTCAAGAGGGCTCAACTGGGACAGGTCAACAGGAAAACAGGACACTTTCAAATGAAGTTCTTTTTTTTTTTTTTTTTGCAGAACTGAACACCCTGGAGTTGAAGGGCACCTTTAAAGTCACTGGGTCCAAACACCCACAGTGGCACGTGGTTTCTCACACTGCAGCCAAGGGTTGGGTTTTTCATTTGTTTGTTACTGTGCTAAAATAGACACAACATAAATTTTATCATTTTAACCATTTTTAAGTACGCAATTCAGTGGCATTAACCACATTCACATCCTCCTGCAACCATCACCTCTATCCACCTCCCAAACATTTTCATCCCCCCAAAATGAAACACTGTTTCCATCAAGCAATAGCTCCACCTTCCCTGCTTCCTCCAGCCCCTGGCAACCACCGCCCTACTCTCTGTTTCTATGAATTAAACTCCTCTAGGTGCCTCTTTTAAGTGGAGCCATGCAGTATTTTTCCTTTTGTGTCTGGCTTATTTCACTTAGCCTCATGTCCTCAGGGTTCATCCATGTTGTAGCAAGTGTCAGAAATTCTTTCATTTTAAGTCTGAACAGTATTCCATGCACATGCTGTTTTATCACCTCCACTGGAACCTTCCAGCAAAGATGAGACACTACCCGCTTTCCAAGACTGCTGTCCCCCTGCAGTCAAGTATGACTGGTACCAAATTATTGGGTTCAGCAGCTGAGCATCTTGCTAATACTCCTTCCACTGGCCAGGGGAATCACAGAAGGGTCCATTCCTCACCCACAGAACAGGACTAGGGATATCTGAGGGTAAGGCTCACAGTCCTATTCACTCTCTGCCTCCAAGCTGGGCATGTTCCAATCTGTCAAGCATGATAGAGGATTCAGGTCATTTTCAGGCCACCTTGCTCACCCTGCTCCAGATACATTCCAGTGAGTCTGGGTTACTCAGTCAGTCAACAAACACACACTACAGTCTGGCCCCAAGCTGGGAGCTGGGGACACTACAGTGAACTTGACATGATGTTTGCCTGCCTAGAGCTCTCAGTTTAATGAAGGGAGACACATCAGTAAATAAACATGTAACTTACAGATTATGATAATTATAGCTCATGACAGGCTGCTTGGAAGGATATAAAAACGAAGACTGACTTAGGGTGAAAGTGGTCAAGGAAGCCCCTCCTGGAACCTAAAGAAGCCACTTCATGGGAGTTTAGGGTGCGGTCTCTCGGGTAGAGCAAAGGCCCCCAGGGGAGGCAGGACCTTGGATGGTCTAGGAAGGGCCATGGTGATCTGGAGAGCAGAATGCTGGGGAATGGCCGGTTCAGCCAAGGGAAGAGAGGTGGGCAAGGACTGGATCATGTGGGGCCTGTTGGCCTTGGTGAAGACAGCAGGTTCTATTCGAAGGTCAACAGACAGCCCCTTGAAGGGCTTTGAGTCATGGAAGGCGTCATCTAGCTCACTCTGGAAAAAGACAACTCTGGCTGCCGGTTGGAGAATGGATGGGTCAGAGCAGAAGACAGAAGAAAAGTCAGGACATTGCAGGAGATGAGATCTGAGAGGTCTGGCTGCCTGGAATTCTTATGCTGGATCCCTCAAGCCCAGTGGCACAGACTGTGTGTATCCTCGGCTGTTCTTACAGTAGAGCCTGGTGCCTAATACCAAGGGACCTGCACTGGCCTACAGGCTCCTTCTAGGTGGGTGATGTCCCTGACTGCAGGCTCAGAGGCCAGCTGGCTCCCTCCTCTTCCCCTTCAAACCCACCAACTCCCTTCCTGTGAGCTGGCCCATGATCAGTCAATTCCCATTGATCTGTTTTTTTGTCATCGCCGAGCACAAACATTAACCGACTTAAAACCTGGAGTAGATTCCGCACACAACAGACTCTTGCTAAATTATCCTAAATGGCAAGGATGGTTGTGAGGAAACAGCAGTGGGGCTGACCTGGCCCAACCAGAGGACGAAAGCTTCTCCCCAGGCTGCCAAGCAACCACCTGCCAGGAGCGTCTCTGTGCAATCCCCACGGAAGCCAGTGGCATTCAGGCTTCCGAGAGCAGCTTCCAATGCCAGTGTTCGCATCTGGGGTTTGGTTTGGAACTCAGCTCGGACACTGCAAGGCCAAAGGGATTAGTCAACAGTGCTTGTTAAACACAGACCTCATGCCTAACACCATGCCTGGCACCGTCGATTAAAAGAAAACATTTCACGCGTGGCTCTTGCTTGCAGGAGAACCGCCATCTGGCTGGGATGCTCATGGCAGACCCTGCCAAGGCACAGCCTAATGCGAGATGAATCTGAGTGTCAGCTCGACTGCAGCTCAGGGAGAAGGGGCCAGAAAAGGACCAGGAGAGAAAGCATGGGCCTGTCCTCAGGTTCATCTGGGTTCCATCCTAGCTTCACAGCCTAACAGCTGTGTGCCCCTGGGCAAGTAACCCAGAGTCTCTGTTCCTCCACTCTCTCATGTCCACAATAGGTCATGGTGATCAAAATTATGTACAATGTGCCCGGAGTGTTATATTAATAACAGTAGCTTCATTTCTACAAGATGTGCTATGTGTCCACACTGTACCAAGTGCTTTACATAAATAAACTCATTTTATTCTCCTATATTCTTTTTTATTTTATTCTCCTTTATTCTCTATAAGGAAGGGAAATATGAGTACCTCCATTTTACAGATGAAGAAATGGAGACCCAGAGGAATGAAAGAACTGCCCAAAGTAATCCAGCTAGGAAGGGGTCATCTCAGTGCCTGATACTCCCACTGTCCTTTCACCCCACTGACCACCGTGGAGCAGCAGATGAAATGGGCTTGAGGAGCCAGAGAAACTCAGACATAATTAGATGCATTAAAATGGTGATGTACACCCATGTTCCTGGAAGTATGACTCATAATAGCCAAAAGGTGGAAGTGAAGGCACCCAAGTGTCCCTTCATGAGCGAATGACATATACACATACAATGTAATATTATACAACCACTAAAAGGACGGAAATTTTGACACATGATACAATAGGGATGAAGCATAAGGACATTATGCTAAGCCAGTCACAAAATGACAAATACTCTATGATTCCATTCGTAAGAGGTACTTAGAGGTGTTAAAATCACAGAGATAGGCTAACACAGTGAAACCCCGTTTCTACTAAAAAATACAAAAAACTAGCCGGGCGAGGTGGCGGGCGCCTGTAGTCCCAGCTACTCAGGAGGCTGAGGCAGGAGAATGGTGTGAACCCAGGAGGCGGAGCTTGCAGTGAGCTGAGATCCGGCCACTGCACTCCAGCCTGGGCGACACAGCGAGACTCTGTCTCACAAAAAAAAAAAAAAAAAAAAAAAAAATTCACAGAGATAGAAAGTAGAATGTGGTTGCCAGAGACTGGGGAGAGGGGAAAGTAGGGAGTTACTGTGTAGTGAGTACAAAGTTTTAGTTTACAAGATGAAAAAAAACATTCTGTGCCACTGAACTATACACATAAAAATGGCTAAAATGGTAATTTTTTTTGTGAGACAGAGTCTCACTCTGTTGCCCACGTTGGAATGCAGTGGCATGATCTCAGTTCACTGCAACCTCCACCCCTTGGGTTCAAGTGATTCTGCTGCCTCAGCCTCCCGAGTAGATGGGATTACAGGTGTGTGCCACCATGTCTGGCTAATATTTGTATATTTAGTAGAGATGGAGTTTCACCATGTTGGCCAGGCTAGTCTCAAACTCTTGACCTCACATGACTCTCGCATCTCGGCCTCCCAAAGTGCTGGGATTACAGGCATAAGCCACTGCACCTGGCCATTAAAATGGTAAAGTTTGTGTTATATATATTTTACTACAATTAGAACACACTGATATGGACATAAGAGGCCTAGGCTTCTTCTTGGGTGCCCCAGTATTACTCCCTGTACCTCCATTTAGATTTATTAGTTTCTTCAGATGGCATTTTTTGAGCTTGGTACCTACTCACAGCTAGAATCCTAGAGGCCTGGATTCATCACCACTGTCATCACCATTGCTGTCCTAGCAGATACTTACACTCTCATTTGTGCCCAGCACTTGTCCACATGTTCCATCTGCACTAACTCATGTAATCTTCACCCGCACCCTTAGAGGTGGATACTATGTTTTTTGTTTTTTTTTTTTTTGAGATGGAGTCTTGCTCTGTCGCCCAGGCTGGAGTGCAGTGGTGCGATCCCAGATCACTGCAAGCTCCGCCTCCTGGGTTCATGCCATTCTCCTGCCTCAGCCTCCTGAGTAACTGCGACTACAGGCACCCACCACCATGCTTGGCTAAGTTTTTTTGTATTGTTAGTAGAGATGGGGTTTCACCGTGTTAGCCAGAATGGTCTCAATCTCCTGACCTCGTGATCCGCCCGCCTCGGCCTCCCAAAGTGCTAGGATTACAGGTGTGAGCCACCGCACCCGGTCGGTGGATACTATTAATATTCCCATTTTATAGATGAGGAAACTGAGATCCAGAGAAGTGAAGTCACTCGCCTGAGGTCACACCACTGAGATTCAGACTCCCCATAGTCTGGCTATAGACTCTCAGCTCCAAAGAGCCTCTGTCACCTGAAACACAAGCCACATTTTCATCCACATTCTCTCTACCCATCCCCAATCCAACCAAAGTGGCCAGACTTCTGTACCAACAAGTCGTGCAGCCTGGGGAGGGGTCTGAGTCACTGCAATATTCCTGGAACAAGCCCACTGCTTCTGCTATTTCCAAAGTCAGCATTTCCCACTGCTATTTTTTTTTCCAGCTGAAAGCAACAAGGTCCCCAGCTTAACATGTTTCATACAGTGACACTAATTAATGTTCCAAACACCAGGGCTTGGGGATTGAGGGTATGTGTGTGTGTGCAGTTTGTGTTTAGGTAATATATTTTCCCCAACTTTTGAAACGATGTATGTTGGTATTTTACCTGAGCCAAACTGTTTATAATTCAAAAAGCAGTGTTAGCTCTCTTTCTTTTTTTTTTTTTTTTTTTTTTTTTTTTTTGAGACAGAGTCTCGCTCTGTTGCCCAGGCTGGAGTGCAGTGGCACGATGTCAGTGGCTCACTGCAAAACTCTGCCTCCCGGGTTCATGCCATTCTCCTGCCTCAGCCTCCCGAGTAGCTGGGACAACAGGCACATGCCACCATGCCCAGCTAATTTTTTTGTATTTTCAGTAGAGACGGGGTTTCACCGTGTTAGCCAGGATGGTCTCAATCTCCTGACCTCGTGATCTGCCTGCCTCGGCCTCCCAAAGTGCTGGGATTACAGGCGTGAGCCACTGCGCCCAGCCAGCTTTCTTAAAGTCATGAAAAACTACTGTGAACTGCACACTAACCCCACAAGTGCAATCCATTCTGCAGCCTCCTACATATGTATTTTTGCTTCAACCAACCGTGTGAACGCTGGAAATCTGAAGCCAGAGGCCTTAGGCAGTCACGGCCTTTAGAACAAGAAGTTTTACAAATCACAGAAGGGAGTGGTCCTCAAACAAGGGTGCCAACACCCCAATCAGACCCTTTGGAAAGACTAGATCTGATTTATCACAACAGGGGAACTCTAACCGTGCTGTGGGCAGGAGCCCAGGGTGCTGAACATCCTGCAGAGTGTGTGACGTTCCTGCCCCATTAAGAAACAGTCCCATCCATAATAGCTTCTCCACTGAGAAATCCTAAAAATTGTCCATATAGTCTTTCAGGGAAGAAATATACAGAGACGCCGAGGTTTTTTGCCTAAGGTAACACAGTAATTCCTCAGTTAAGGAAGGTCACATCCCTCCAGCTTAATCTCGTTTCACCCTCTCACCACTCAGCTATCCAACCCCTCCCAGTTCATATAAAGGGTCCCTGGATGCAGCCACTGGGAAATGATCACACTTTAGTGACCTGCTGCATTTTCTCAACTCCAAGCCTTTGTCAGTGACTCCCTTCTGCCTTCACCCCTAACCCACACTCTGACACTATTCCATCCTTCCATGCCTGGATCAAAGGCTGCCTCCTCCAGAAAGCCAGCCAGAGCTCTATCCCAGAACCCCTCCCAGCAGTCCATCTGTATTTTGACTTTCAGCCTGTGTACCCATCTGCCTTTGTACTATAGTTGTTTATTAGCATTACCCTTACCATCAATAGTACTATGCCAGCTGCTTAACTACCATTCTGCTATCCTATGGTCACAGGGGGCTGGTGGGGCAAGACATATTATCCTATTTTACCAGTGAAGAATTTGAGCTTAGGAAGGTTAGCAACTTTCTGGAGGCGGCACAGGGGGCAAAACAGGGATTTTCTCCCACATCTGACAACAGAGCCCACACTGTCATGACAAGGCCACCCTACCTCCCTCCGTGGTCATAAGCATGTCCACCTCCTGTCCAGATAATGAGGTCTTTGAAGGTAGAAGCCTTGCCACTTCCATCCCCATCCACTTTATGGCAAACCCTCCATAAATCATGTCAGAGTCCAGGCATCCTGACTCCTGGTCCAGGACTTGCCACCTGGTCTAGGAACTTTTCATCCTACAAGCCACCCTTGGCCCAACATGACCTCCCTCAAGGTACATGGTGAGTCAGGAGTAGGGCCAAACAGTGAGAAGTTCCCTAAGGTTCCTTCCTCCCAACAACCAACAGCAGTTCACTACAGGAGCTTCAGTCAGACAAAATGAATACCTTCCCATTATATCTTTCTGGCTCAGCAGGCCGCTTTAGCATCGCAGTGGGCCAGGCCCACGAAGGCATCCAAGCTTCCAGAACCGGAGGACTTCTACATGTGCCATGGCTACACGCACAAAACCCGCCAATCAACTTTTTAAAATAGACTTTATTTTTTAGAATAGTTTTCTTTTTATTTCCTTTTCATTCTTTTTGAGATAGAATCACTCTGATGCCCAGGCTGGAGTGCAGTGGGGCAATCACGGCTCACCGCAAGCTCTGCCTCCCTGATTCAAGTGATTCTCCTGCCTCAGCCTCCCAAGTAGCTGGGACTACAGGCGTGCACCAAAACACTCAGTGAATTTCTGTTTTTTTTTTTTTTTTGAGACAGGAGTCTCGCTCTGTTGCCCAGGCTGGAGTGCAGTGGCTGGATCTCAGCTCACTGCAAGCTCCGCCTCCCGGGTTCACGCCATTCTCCTGCCTCAGCCTCCCGAGTAGCTGGGACTACAGGCGCCCGCCACCTCGCCCGGCTAGTTTTTTGTAGTTTTTAGTAGAGACGGGGTTTCACCGTGTTAGCCAGGATGGTCTCGATCTCCTGACCTCATGATCCGCCCGTCTCGGCCTCCCAAAGTGCTGGGATTACAGGCTTGAGCCACCGTGCCCGGCCCAAATTTCTGTATTTTTAGTAGAGACAGGGTTTCACCATGTTGGCCGAGCTGGTCTCGAACTCCTGATCTCAAGTGATCCTCCTGCCTTAGCCTCCCAAAGTGCTGGGATTACAGGCATGAGCCACTGTGCCCGGCCATGAATAGTTTTCAATTTAGAGAACTTCTGATACTACAGTACAGAGTTCCCATACAACCTGCAGCCAGTTTTCCCCATTATTAACATCTTACATTAGTACGATACATTTGTTACAACTAATACATCAATCCTAATGCATTTTTATTAACTAAACTCTGCACTTCATTCAGATTCCCTTAGTTTTTACTTAATACCGTCTTTTTTCCCAGGATCCCATCTAGGATACCAATATTTCATTTAGCTGTCACATTTCCACAGGCATCTCTTGGCTGTGATAGTTTCTCAGTCTTTCCTTGTTTTAGGTGACCTTGATAGTTTTGAAGAGTACTGGTCAGGTATTTTGAGGAACGTTCCTTGGTTGCAATTCGTATGATTTTTCACCCATGATTACGCTGGGGTAATGGGATTTGTAGGGGGAAGACCACAGCAAAATGCCATTTTCATCACATCATGTCAAGGGTACATACTATCAACATGATTAACCATGGTTGATGTTAACCTGGATCATCTGGTGTCTTACTCCATTTAGAGTACTATAAAGGAATACCTAAGGCTGGGTAATTTATAAAGACAGATTTATTTGGCTTATGGTTCTGCAGGCATGGTGTCAGCATCTGCATCCAGTGAGGATCTCCAGTTGCTTCCACTCATGGTAGAAAGGGAAGGGGAGCTGGCATGTGCAGAGATCACAGGATAAGAGAGGAAGCAAAGCAGAGGAAAGGTGTCAGGCTCTTTTTAACAACCAGCTCTCATGGGAACTAATAAGAATGAGAACTTACTTATTCCCCAACACACAGGGAGGGCATTCATCTATTCATGAGGGATCTAACCCCATGACCCAAATACTTCCCATTAGGCCCCTACTTTCAACACTGGGCATCAAATTTCAACTTGTAGTTTGAGGGTACAAATATCCAACTATAACACCTGGCTTGAGGTCGCGTTTTACAGGTTCCTACGTTATAAAGTCTTCTTTTTCTTTTTCTTTTGTTTAACTCCCTTTCCATACCCTTTGGAAGGAATTCACTGATGCAGCCCTCACTAGGCTCCCTCTCCTTGAGGGTAGAATGTCTACATAAATTACCTGGAATTCTTCTTACAGGAGATTTCTCTCTTCTTCTCATATTTATTCACTAATTTATTTGTTATATATCAGTATGGGCTTGTGGATATTTATTTTATAGTTTTCTTACACTCCAGTACTACTTTATTTTGTGTCTCAAATTGTCCCACATTGGCCAGTAGGTGCTTTTTCAGTTGGCTTCTTTGCCCCTTTGACATACTCCCATCAATATGGGATTTTTTTTAAGCACTTCCTTACTTTCTGGCACTATAAGACGCTCTTGGCTCACCTTGTATATATTTCCCGCCCCATCCTAGAATCAGCCATTTATTCAGGGATCCCTGTATCCTTTTTGTGCAGAATGGTTTTAGAAACCAAGGTCTGGGTGCCAGGTGTGCTCACTGCAACCAGGATTTGACTTTCTAGGCTCACTGAGCTGACAGCGCAAGGATATTTATGTGTGTATATAGCCCATGCATACACACATATTTATAAATATTTCTATTCATAACCATCTGAGTTTGTATTAAGTTAAACATGAGTTTACATGCATATCTCCAACTGAAATCCATACTACATGGATATTCTAGACTCCATTTACTTTTCTGTAAACTTTCACTTCAGTGGTGAGAAACCTAGCTCCCACCACTGCCGTATTTTGCTTAACCGTTAAATTCCAGTATACAAGTATAACAATATCAGAATCATTGACCCATACCCCATGGGAAACAACAGAACTTATGTACTATGCCTTTTGTTTTTAGTCTTAGAAACTCCACTCATTGCCAAAGTTGCTTAGGCCAGCACCTTCTCTCCCCATCACCTTCAATGAGGTTGTTTCATTTATTTGTAACATAGCTAGCTTCTCTTGTCACCATCTGCATTCCTCCCTGGGATTTCGTGACCTCCTAAATAATTTTTTAAATTTACAAACACAAGGCTCACTTTTTGTGCCATGAAGGTCTGTGGGTTTTGACAAATGCACTAAGTCATGTGTCCACCATTATGGCATCACACAGAATAATTTCACCACCCTAAAATATCATCTGTGCTTCATCTATTCTACCCTCCTTCCCTACCTTCTAGCCCCTGACAACTACTGATCTTTTTCCTGTCTCTAAAGTTTTGCTTTCTCTACAATGTCATATAATTGAAATCATGCAGTATGTAGTCTTTTCACTTAGCACTGAAGCTTTTGTCACTTAGCAATATGCATTTAAGATTCATTCATGTATTTCATGACTTCATATCTCATTTCCTTTTACCACCAAATACAATAGTTTATTGTATGGATGTGCAATGGTTTGTTTATCCATTCACCTATTGAGAGACTACTTGGTTGCACTGTTCTTAGCAATTATGAATAAAGCTATTAGAAACATTTGCATGAAGGTTTTTGTGTGGATATAAGATTTCAAATGAGTTGGGTAAATAAGAGCACAAATGCTGGACACTATTGGTAACAATGTATTTAGGTTTGTAAGCGGTGGCTCACGCCTGTAATCCCAGCACTTTTGGAGGTCGAGGCAGGCAGATCACATGAGGTCAGGAGTTTGAGACCAGCCTGGCCAACATGGTGAAATCCTGTCTCCACTAAAAAATACAAAAATTAGCCGGGCATGGTGGTGGGCACCTGTAACCCAAGCTACTCAGGAGGCTGAGGCAGGAGAATGGCTTGAACCCAGGAGGTGGAGGTTGCAGTGAGCCGAGATTGCACCACTGCACTCCAGCCTGGGTGACAAGAGCAAGACTCTATCTCAAAAAAAAACCAAACCAAAACAAAACAAACAAACAAAAAAAAACAAAGAAAGAAAAAGAAAAGAAACTACCCACTGCCTTCCAGGTGCTTGTACCATTTTTCCACTCCCATCAGCAATGAATCACAGTTCCTGTTGCCCTACATCCTTGTCAACATTTGACATTGTCCTTGCTTTGGATTTTAGCCACCCCCATTCAAATAGGTGTGTAGTGATATCTCAATGTTGTTTTAATTTACAATTCCCTAACAAAATTATATTCAGCATCATTTCATCTGCTTATCTGCCATCTATATATCTTCTTTAATGAGATGTCTGTTCAAATATTTTGTCTATTTTTAATTGAATTGTTTTCCTTAGTGTTGAATTTTGAGAGTTCTTTGTATGTTTGCTACAAGGTCTTTATCAGATAGGTATGTGGCAAATATTTCTCCCAGTCAGTGACTTGTCTTTTCATTATCTTAACCATGTCTTTTACCCATTAAACTTTCACAACTACTCTTCTGTGGTGAGAAAAATCGAGGATCAAAATGATAGCTTTTTATAGCACCATTTTAGTCTTGACTAATACTAGCAAGTGTAAACTAAAAATCAACGAGTTACTACAGGGCCTTATAAATATACTAAAACCACTGAATTGTACATTTA
The DNA here is from genome assembly GCF_043159975.1 of Macaca nemestrina. Taxonomy (NCBI): domain Eukaryota; kingdom Metazoa; phylum Chordata; class Mammalia; order Primates; family Cercopithecidae; genus Macaca; species Macaca nemestrina. The sequence continues at coordinate 12,849,158 of NC_092132.1, read as the reverse complement.
TTTATTTATTTTATTTTATTTTATTTTTTGAGATGGAGTCTTGCTTTGTTGCCCAGGCTGGAGTGCAGTGGCACAATCTCGGCTCACTGAAATCTCCGCCTCCTGGGTTCAGGTGATTCTCATGCCTCAGCCACTCGAACAGCTGGGATTACAGGTGCTCACCACCATGCCAGGCTAATTTTTGTATATTCAGTAGAGAGGGTTTCACCATGTTGGCCAGGCTGGTCTTGAACTCCTGACCTCAAGTGATCCACCCACCTTGGCCTCCCAAAGCACTGAAATTACAGACGTGAGCCACCGCACCCAGCCGTGAACTGTACACTTTTAAATGGTGAGTTTTTATGATATATGAATTATATTTCAATTTTTACAAATGACAAGAAAATCAACAGTCAGTGAGTGGCAGTGCTGGGATATGAACTTTTGACTGCATCACAGCTACGGTATTCAGAACATCTGAAGCCAATTCCAGCCCTGCCCCTGAAAAACTCTGAGAAAGTCAGATACTTTTTCTGAGGCTCTTTGTTCCCATTGATAAAACAGGGGTCGATTATACACATTTGACAGTGTTATCACAAGGATCAAACGCAACAAAGTTTTTAATGATTAACCTGATACCCTGGACACAGGTCAATAAAGAATAGAAAGAATGATTACCATTGTTATTACTACTGTTGATATCCCAAAATGGAAGAGTATTCTCCCTCTCCCCACCTACCATTTTCCCTTTCCCTCCTTCCCTCTTTCTCTTTTCCTCCACACACACACACACACACACACACACACAGATACATATACAGTATATGCCTCACTCAAGACACACATACACACACAACGTTAGCATTCAGGGAAGACACAAAACATAACAACCTTTAGCTTTTATCAGATTTTCACTTCAAAATAGCCCTGTTTTGGAAGATGACAATTTGGCCCACAACATATTCACATCTATGAAAGAACCCAGATTAATTTAGTGGGATTAAAAGGACTAGTCTGTGTGGCTTCAATTGGCAAATTCATTTACAATATTTATTGAGCTCTTTTGTGACAGAAAAATAAAATCAAGTAACAAGAAGTATTTGGAGTAAGTGTAGTTCAAGAGCACAAGAGGAGAGGAAAAACCTAGAGGAAGAAAAGAACCCAGGCATGAAGTCTACAAGGCTGTCACTCTAGTTGAGCCACAAATGGTATCCACAGCCCTGACAGCCAAAGAAAACAAGAAAAACACAAGCATCCTGCAGAATTCATTTTCTACAAGATGAAAACATGATTTACTCAGTAAAGAAATCTGCTAGTTTCCCACTCAAGTGAACCTAAAACTCTCTAGATCTCTTTTTCCCTACTCTTCAAGTAAGCAGAGTGTGTGATTGGGTTTAGACGTCTAATATGATTGCAAAAACTCAGTCCTGGCCTATCTGGAGGCGATGTGGTCTAGGTGAGTGTATTTCGTGGCATACCTGCTTCCTCAGGTGACTTGGGCCAGGCAGCAAATCTTTTCTTCTACACTTCTTTTTTATTTTCAATGTAATTTCCTCCCTCTTATGAAAATGGCACATCAGAACTAACACATTATCATGCTCTAGGGCATAACCTTAGGGTAGGAGTTACGAGACCATATTGACTTCAGTATGACTTTTATTCAGTGACATCATTTTTTCTCTTTTTCTTTGAGATGGAGTTTTCCTCTGACGCCCAGGCTGGAGTGCAATGGCACGGTCTCGGCTGACCGCAACCTCCGCCTCCCAGGTTCAAGAGATTCACGCCTGTAATCCCAGCACTTTGGGAGGCTGAGGTGGGTGGACCACCTGAGGTCAGGAGTTCAAGACTAGCCTGGCCAACATGGTGAAACCCTGTTTCTACTAAAAATACAAAAATTAGCCGGGTGTGGTGGCGGGCGCCTGTAATCCCAGCTACTCAGGAGACTGAGGCAGGAGAATCGCTTGACATCATTTTTATATTAGCAGAATTGGAAAAGAATAGGGATGGAATGACCATTTATCTGATACCTACTATAAGCCCATAAGTCTGTACTACAGCCACTTCATTTAATCCTTACCATGGGCACAGACAAGTTCACGTTACAGACGGGCACACAGGCCTGGGCTGGTTAAATGGTTTACTCAAGGTTACTGGTTAAACAATGATACAGCCAGACTTCAAAGCCAGTACTTACATCCATGTCTGCTTATCAGTGAAGCCACACACTCCTTGGAGACTGGCATTGTGTCCATTCATGCAAAAAGACTTCGTATCCAGAGTGTCATGTGTTGTATCAGGCTCTGGAACGCAGAGAACGGATGCTTGCATGTATGGAACGTGCCACTAGAAAGCAAGTCTTCATTCGCTTTACACGGCTCAAGGCTCACCCAGCTCAGGTTTTATGATTCCACTTTCCTTTCTATCACTTTCAGCAACTTTCCTTCAGCGTGATAAAAAATCCGACCTTGGATTCTTCATGGTCAAGGCCGTACATTAGAAAATGAAGGAGGAAGTGGTCTCCATCCTGCACACACGATGAAATCTACTTGATGGAAATCTTCCCTGATCTATTTAAACAGTGTTGACAACTTCACCTGATCTCCAAGTGGACTCAGTATCTGCATATATTAGAGTCAGTGTCACACCATTATGCAATTATTTCCTCATCTATTTGACCATTAGACCCTCAAGAGCAGAAACTGATTTATTCACCCCTCTTTCTCCTATTCCTAGCCTAAGGTCTGGCATCTGCTAGGCCTGAAATCAATGGCCTCTGAGTGATCAGTCAGCATGTCTTGAGTTTGATCAGTGTATGTATACAAAACCTAAAGGATTACATGTTTTCCAAGAAATGTTTTCCCAGCCAAACAAGATATGTTCAAGTCATGGCACAAAAAGAGGAATTTAAAAAAGAAATCTCAACATTTCCTTTCGTGTTCCAGAACTGTGAAGAGGAACGTTAACGACTTCCCCAGGAAACCAGAACTCCAGCAAAGGGCGGAAGTCACAGAACCTCGTTTATAACCAAGATCCTGTCATTTTCTCCACAAAAGATGTGTTTGTAAGAGCAACTGGCATATCTAATTTAATCTTGTTTTGAAAATGCTAATGTTTCTCACATTATAAATTAGTAAGATTCTTCATTCTTTGAAAGCATCACAAAAGTCACTCAGAATTATGTCAGCAGGATTGAAGTTGTCCATGTTTATTTAAAATAACTCTCTTGAGAGTTCTAGATCAGCTTGAGCAACACAGTGAGACCTCGTCTCTACAAAAAAATAATTTTAAAAAAACAGCGGGCATAGGCCAGATGTGGTAGCTCATGCCTGTAATCCCAGCACTTTGGGAGGCCGAGGCAGGCGGATCATGAGGTCAGGAGATCAAGACCATCCTGGCTAACATGGTGAAATCCCATCTCTACTAAAAATACAAAAAAAAATTAGCTAGATGTAGTGGCAGGCGCCTGTAGTCCCAGCTACTCAGGAGGCTGAGGCAGGAGAATCGCACAAGCCCAGGAGGCAGAGCTTGCAGTGAGCCGAGATCGCACCACTGCACTCCAGCCTGAGAGACAGAGCGTAACTCCATCTCAAAAAAAAAAAAAAAAAAAAAATAGCGGGCATAGTGGCACATGCCTGTGGTCCCAGCTACTTGGGAGACTAAGGCGGGAGGACTGCTTTGAGCCCAGGAGGTCAAAGCTGTGGTGGGCCATGATTGCACCACTGGACTCCAGCGTGGGAGACAGAGGGAGACCCTGTCTAAAAAATGAATAAATACATGAAATAAAACAAATAAATGACATAAATAAATAAAAGAAAAGAACTCGCCTGTTTTATTTGGTGAGAATTACGAATATGTGACCATACCATAATATTAACAAGGAGAAAGCTCCTTTCCCCAAAGGATAATGCATGCAGTGACCAGGTTTTGCGGTGCTTCTGAGAACACTATAATTCCAGCACATAGTAAGAGCTTAGAAAGGTCAGCTGTCATTAGATACCAGGCATTGAATTTACATATTTATAAATACTTTTAATTCATTTTTTTCCTGAATGACAACCCTAACTGAAAAATTAATGAGGGGGAAAAAACACTAGAGAATCATCACAACCCTTAGGCTTCAAGACTGCCTTTACTAAAGAATCACTGAGAAAACAGAGCCACATATTGTGAGGTTTAAGTCACAGTATTTTATTTACTTACGAACCAGAGGACGACTACCAGTTGTCACTGGAGCCCTTCCCATACCTCCTCAGGACTCACTCTCAGCCCCTGCCAAAAGTAGCCTAAACGTTGCAGGTTTGTCTAAGAAATTTCTCTGCCCCCAGGAGCAACTCATAAAAACAGTCATGGCTGGAGTTCAAGGACCATTCCAGGCTGTTCTAGATCGCAATCCAGGGTCCCTAGGAAGACTGAGCTTCAGTTGTCCTCATGGTAACCTGCTTAATGACACAGGCTTATAATCCACTTCTTTCCTGTCTTATTTCACTTACTTTCCCCGATTTTACTAAATTCTCCAATTTTTCTTGGAATCACCTCCTAAATCATGCATTCTCAGTAGGGATGCTACTGCATTCCAGGAGGTAAAATTGGTTCTGGGAGGATAGAGTGAAAAAAAATCTTACTATTTTTATACTTTACATAGCAAACCCATATAAACACACAGTTTACAAAGACATACACATTGTTATCAGTAATATTAACATTTCATGGGTGGGGGCAATTGGGGAAAAAGTCTCTAAAGACTCCTCAAAGGGGAGATAATGAAAACAAGATAGAGCAACTATGTGGTAAACAAACCACGTGCCCTGAGCCCCCTGTCTCAGTGTCGGCTTCTGGCGAAACACAAACCAAGACAGAATGCCAGCACTCATCCCCGTGCTCTGTTGGTCAAGGTCCGGTCCTCCGTTGCTTCACTTAACCCTTTAAATAACCTGGAAGGCAGGGAAAATTAGGTCCATATTTCAGATGAGCAAACTGAGGCCACTAGAAGTAAAATGAGTTACAGAGACTACAGAGCAAATCAGCAGAAGACTCAAGGTGACAGCTTGGGTTTCCTGGTGGCTGAGCAGGTGTTTCCTGGGTTCTCAGCCACACCTTAGAACCATATAGAGTGCCCAGCCCATGGCACAGAGAAATAACACTACAAATAAATGTAAGTGGCTGTTACTAATAAAAATAAGTCAGGTCTCCACGAATGGAAAAAACAATAGTGTTACCCCACAGGTGACTTTCTCAACCACCCAGTGGAAAAACATTAGTTGTCATTAACATGGAGGTTCTGAATGCCACAACTCAAGGTTGAGCTCAATGGAGTTCAGAGACTATTTTATAGGACTCTTGGTAGAGAACTAGATGGGAGGCACAGGAAGGACAGAAAAAGGGGGATCTTAGCTCTGGGATTTCCGCAGAAAGAGAAGCCCTCCTTGGCAAGAGTCCATGTAGGGATGCCTGATCCCTCAGCCCAACCTATGTTTACTCCTCCTTCTGTTCATTTATAAACAAACACCTCACCTCACATGGATCAATAAGAAAATGTGGTCCTGAGTGGTAACTCATCTTGCCCTTGAAAGAAAACATTCTGAACAAATATCCCTAGCTTTTCTGAGATGAAGTGAAAGACCCCATCAAGCAAAACTACACTTCAGACAGGACTGGACTTAGATCCTAAGGCAGCTGTGAACCCAGAGGAAACAAGACTCCTCTGATGGCACACTGCTGTTGGAGGCACGTGGGGAGGCCAGTGTGGCTGAACGGATGCCGGCCTTGCACGAAGACCTGGTTTGGGTCCTCCCCTTAGCAGCACCACCTTAGGCAAGTTTTAAATGGCCCTGGGCCTCCGTTTCCTCTTCTCAAAGTTCCCTTCCAGCTCCAACAGCCTCTGATTTTTCTAAGCTGTCAAGTGCCTCTCTCTGTGCCGGGACCATAAATCCCATAAATTGCTGCAAAGTAACTGCTGATTAGTGTGATTAGCCTTGCTGATTATTAAGTACTGCTGGTTTCATTTTTCAGACTGGCATTACCAGGGGGAGAAGCATCCATAGCTGATACATAAGACAGTTTATATGGAGTGAGATGAAGCAGAAGCTGGGACTGGAGGGACAGGCAGAAGGAGAGAGATGAAGAGTCTGATTGGGCTAAGCGATTTTCCATTAGGACACAAGGCCTGGGCTAGATGAGTATATTATCCTAGCCCAGGACTTTCAAGTCTTGTTGGATAAGATTTCACTCCATCTCTGCAAGAAGATACTATCAAGGTAGAAATAAACTTAAACTGCTGTAATGAGTTTACAAAGAACCTAAGGGGTCAAAGACAAAGAAGTTCTTTGCATAGCCTGCCTGCCCGCCTTTGGGTAGGACACCAGCTTAGGAGAACCAGGTTTGGAGATTTGCAAGCAGGCACCTGCTGTAGTTGTTTAAGCAGGTTACCCTGACATTGAACAGATGGCAGTGTTGCCCAAGAGGTGATATTGCCCAAAAGGTGATATTATAAACTGTGAAATGATGTAAAAGCATTAGTTGTTACTAATATGCTGGTTTTAAAGGGCTCAACCCAACTGTTACACTCTTGCAGAGTGCAGATGATTTTACATGACTCTTAAAAAGGAGTGCATGGAGAGGAGAAGAGGTTCCAGCCCCGAGGTCTGAATTCAGTATAGAGAGAAGCCCACCTCAGAAGGAAGCCAGCCAAAGCCCACGTATGGATACCCCATGAGCCAGCTGCTTAAGTTCTCACTCTTACTTAGTCATACCCTACATGCAGGAAGCAGTCTTGTTCTTGAGCTTTAACCCAATTCATTCCCTAGAGAAAACACTTCAAACAACGCTTCTATCCCTTCTGTGGCAGAATGAAAAGTCCCATCCAACAAGACTACAATGTGGATGGGATTTGATGTGCATCCTGTGACATCTGCAAAATCAGAGGGGGCCTCAAAACTTCCCATTGACTTCAATTTTCTTATCTCCAAACCTACGACTCTCTTTGTCCCTCCAAGGGGTGATCACCTTGGGGAAGCTAACATCCCTATAGACACAGGTGCTGAGGTATACGGTTAATAGAGACCCAATAAAAACAAGCAGTGATGATCAGGTGATGCAACATAGATAGAAATGTGGCAAATTTGTGCACGGGCAGAAGCTTGAACCCAATATAGACAAGGTCCTAATTATGGGACCCACCTGATCCTTCCACAGCTTTAGGAAAATACAACCTCAGGATGCGGGCACTCACGCTCTCTCACACATTGTGACTCTTACACCAATTATATGCAGCAGGTATTGCGATGCCCATTTTGTAGACTGTATGGTAAGTCCACATCACATAGTTAATGCTGCTCTCCTGAAAGCTCACCCAGTGTACTCTGACAAACCCAGAGCTGTCTTGGGCTACCCAAAACCAGAATTACAGAGCATGGCATCTGAAAAGGGTTTTTATTCAGTCCACATTTGAAGACCTTTTCCTTGACTCCCTTGACACTGTCCCACTTGTTAAAAGATGAAACAAATCTTGTTTGCTTTCTGTGAAGACCTCCAGACCCAGACCAAAGAGAAAAAAGGAGCAAAGACCCTGATTGGTGGGAAAATACCATAGGATCACGCTTGACTTATGAAACTTAAACATTTATGGAATTTTTAAAAATGAATATAAACTTGAAAGTGGGAGCTTCCAAATAATGCAAGAATAATTTAGCATTAAATTGAAGAAAATTTGCATTCTGTTCTCCAAGCAGGAGAAGGAGACCAGGCATCACTTGGACAAACAGTAGTATCTTCATCTCATCCTCGGCTGCTTAAACCTCCCTTGAAGAAGTCTCCATTGATACAACACAGTAAGGTCACTGATGTTTCCTTTTCCTGCTCTCCTGAGGTTCCTCATTTGCATTCTATTACTGCATTCACTAGATGCTTTAAATTTAGTCATTTCCAGTCTCTCTCTCCATAGAGAAAGAACTATGGCTCATCTCCCTCAACAGCCTGGCACAAGGTTTGGCAAGAAAGTCTATACACAGAATCCATGAATCCAAGAAAGCCCATGCAGCTCAGCCAACAGTTCTCAGCCTGGCTTCATGCTGGAATCACCTGAGGGCAATGCCTGTCATCTGGACTCATATATGTGCTTTGCGTGTTTGCGTGTGTTGAGTCTTATTCTTTTTAAACTATTTGTAACTTTTTTATTTCTAAAAGATTTTTTAAAGTTAAAGGAATAATATAATAACATACATATATATTCTCTTTACCTGAATTTACCAATTGTTAATATGTTTGCCACATTTTCTTTTTCTCTTTCTCATTCTGGGTGTGTGTATTGTGTGTGTGCATGCACACACACACTCATATCGTCTGTCTGTGTGCTGAACCATTTGAAAGTAAGTTGCAAACATCATGACTTGTCACCATTAGCTATTGCACCACGCATCTCTTCAAAATACAGAACATCCACTTATATAACCACAATAAAATGATCAAACTCAATATATTCAATTTTGATACAATAATGTTATCTAACATGGAGGCCATGTTCAACTTTTCTTAATTATCCTTATATAATATCCTCTGTTATTTATTTTTTTCAATTGGAACCCATCAAGAATCAAGCACTGCATTTGGCTGTTCTGTCTCTTTAGCCTCCTTTAACTAAGAGAGTTTTCCTCATCTTCATTTGTTTGTTTGTTTGTTTGTCCATGACATGAAGCCTTTGGAAGAGACCATGCCAGATATCCAGCAGGATGCCCCGCAATTTGAATTAGCCTATTATTTCTTTATGATTAGATTCAGATCATTTTAGGCACCACTGCAGGTATGTTGTACATTTCCACTGAATTATACCAGAAGGATGGGTTAGTTTGTCTCATTATACACAAGTTTGACTACTTTTGTTCAGGTGGAGTCTGCCAGATTTCTCTCTTATGGTACCTTTTTGCTTGGGTGATTCACATGCATGCCAAGGTTTGAGAGGCCTGGCTACTCAAAGGGTGGTCAGCAGAGTAGCAGCGTTGGTTTCCCCTGGGAATTTGTCAGAAATGCAGCTAGCTGTCAAACTCCTGACCCAGGAGGGAAGAGTTCTGGTCTCCCTTTGTTACTCTTCTATTGAGTAGACCAAGACATGGTGAAAGAAGCACCAGACAAGGGTGAGGACTCAGGTGTGACCCCAGCTGTGCCACTTCAGTAGCTTTAAGAGCCTGGGCAGATCACCTAACTTCTCTTATTCATTTGTAAAAGAGAGCCACTGCTCACCCTCCAGGTCAATACGGATGGCCACCTGAGATGATCAAGGGAAGTGTGCATGGATTTCATGAGGGTTGCAAGAAGGCAGCAGATTAGATATGATCAAGAAGAGAAGCAAAAGAGAGAAAGTATTTACTAAATGCCAATGATGACATGTCTAGGTGTTTTATATCCATCATCTCAAATTTCACAACAATGCAGAATAATGGAACAACCTCTATGGCTTACCACATACAAAAATCACCTCAAGGTGGATTAAAGACTTAAAAGTAAGATCTGAAACTATAAAAATCCTTGAAGAGAATAGAGGAAACACTTTAGGACCCTGGTCTAGGCAAATATTTTATGCCCGAGACCTCAAAAGCACAGGCAACAAAACAAAAAATAGGCAAATGGGACTATTTTAAACTAAGAAGCTTCTATGTAGCAAATGAAACAATCAACAGAGTGAAGAGACGACCCCTTAAATGGAAGAAAAAATTGAAAACTATTCATCGACAAGGGACTGATATCTAGAATATACAGGAAACTCAGCAGTTAAAAAAACAAATAATCCCATTACAAAGTGGGCAAAGGATATGAATATATATTTCTTAAAAGAAGACATATATATGGTCAAAAGATATATAAAAAGATGTTCAATATCACTAATTATCAGGAAAATGGAAATCAAAACCACAATGAGATATCATCTTATGCCAGTTAGAATGGTCATTATTAAAAAGACAAAAAATAACAGATGCTGATGGGGATTCCGAGTAAAGGAACTCTTACATACTGTTGGTGGGAATGTAAACTAGTATAGCCACTATGGAAAGCAATATGGAGATTTCTCAAAAAACTAAAAATAGAACTATCGTACCATCCAGCAATCCCACTACTGGGTATTTATCCAAAGGAAAAGAAATCAATGTTTCGAAGAAATACCTGCACTCTCATGTATACTGCAGCAGTATTCCCAATAATAAAGTAAGGAATCAACCTAAGGATCAATCAATGGATGAACAGATAAGGAAAATATGGTGTATGTACACAATGGAATACTAGTCAGCCATGAGAAAATGAAATCATGTCATTTGCAGCAACTTGGATGGAACTGGAAGTCATTATGTTAAATGAAATAACCCACGCACGTAAAGACAAATATCATGTGTTCTTACCCATATGTGGAGCTAAAAATGTTGATCTCATGGAGTAGAGAATAAAATGATAGATACCAGAGGCTGGAAGGATGAGTGTGCAGGAGTAGGGGAAAAGGAGAGGTTAGTTAATGGGTACAAACATACAGTCAGAGGGAATAAGTTCTAATGTTTAATATCAGAGAAGGGTGACTATAGTTAACAACAATGTATTGTATAATTCAAAACAGCTAAGAGAGAGGACTGGAAATGTTCCCAACACATAGAAATGATAAATACTCCAGGTGACAGACCCCCAGACACCTTGACTTGATTGTTACACAGTCTACGCATGCAATGAAATAGCACATGTACCTCATAAATATGTACAAATATTATCCATCAATTTAAAAATTTTTACAACAGCCTTGGGAGGTAGGCATTATTATCTTCATATGAGAAATAAAGAAATGGAAATTCAGGAAGGTTGAGCAAATTATTCCAGGTTACACAGAAGAAACAGCAGAGTTAAATTCAACCAACGTTTGACTTCAAAGATCATGCTCTTACTGCTGAATAAAGAATGACAACTTATCAAAATCCTTGCTTCTCAAAATGAGAAGGAAATTGGCAATACTGAGGAAGGAAACGCAAAGACAGATCAGTGGGACGAAAAAAAGGTGAGGATTGATTGAGAATGGTTAAGAAGACCAACATCAAGTGGTAGATGAGAAAGAATAAAATACATGGAAGCTGAAAAGGAGAATGAACTAAATAGAGTCAGGGAAATGGAAGTGCCAAGATAGTTGAAATCAGCATTGTCTAGAGAAAAACTGATGTTACTTCAGTAATGAATTGTAGTTTATAGGCATGGCTAAGATACTGCTGGAGGGATTCATTCTGCTCTGGCTGGGAGGTTGACAGATGACCAAATTCTGATACTTCTGCTAATATTAATAAGGTTGTCATAGAGTATATGATCCATTAGGCAGAGATTGTTTTGTTTCCTTTTGTTTTGTTTGTTTGTTTCTATATCCCTAATATGTAGAAGAGTGCCTGGTACAGAGAAAGTGTTAAGAAATATCTGGCCAGGCGCGGTGGCTCAAGCCTGTAATCCCAGCACTTTGGGAGGCCGAGACGGGCGGATCACGAGGTCAGGAGATCGAGACCATCCTGGCGAACACCGTGAAACCCCGTCTCTACTAAAAACTACAAAAAACTAGCCGGGCGAGGTGGCGGGCGCCTGTAGTCCCAGCTACTCGGGAGGCTGAGGCAGGAGAATGGCGTAAACCTGGGAGGCGGAGCTTGCAGTGAGCTGAGATCCTGCCACAGCACTCCAGCCTGGGCCACAGAGTGAGACTCCGTCTCAAAAAAAAAAAAGAAATATCTATTAACTGATTAACATTAACAACACAAATATCTAATACTGGGTGTTTCTTCCATGTAAAGTGCTCTTAGCTCCACAAAAGCCTATAACTTACTGATAACACTTCTCAGATGAAGAAACTGAAGCCCAAAGATACAGCAACTTGCCCAAGACCATACCAGCTAAAATAAGATGCAAGCACGTTTGGAAGCCCAAATTTTTTACCTCCAAATTGGGAAGACTCTGCATTACTGACAGCATTAAGTGGGCATTCAGTGTCTCCTCCATCATGAAGACAATAGATCTTCTTGTCAACATGCTAAGTCCACTAGGCAGGCCCTTTATGTTCCAGAGCAGCTGCTGGCTCCATGTGTCTCACTACCCAGTCTTGCCTGCCAGATGTCCCTGGAGCCAGCATACCTCAGAATGCAATCAGTGGGTATTTCTTGTGATCATTTTCCCTTGGTTTGTCAACAGGAGAGTGATTGATCACAGCTGGCTGTGGCAAGATGGTCAGGGCAGCAGGATGCCTATCCAGTGCCAAATGAGATGAATGCCAAGATGAAGCCAGCATCTTTTCACTAACAGGCAAGGAAGGGGGAGTCCCTGGACAGCTCAGGACAGTCACAGTGTCAGGTATGTATGACTTTTAAGGATATCCCTATTCAGAATTAACTAATGTATACTGAGTGCCTAGTGTTGGGCTAACTGCATTCATATACACTATTCTTTGAGCCTAAAAACCACCCTGTGATAGGGTAGTGTAATCATCCTCAATTTACAGGTCATCCCCAACTTGACTCCTGCAAAGTTGCAGAGACATAAAGCAGTCCAGATGTGAACTCCAAATCCAGCATGTTTTTCATAAAATCAGAATCTCTTTCAGCCATAAGGTTAAAAATACCAGAGAAGTGATCACCCTCACTCAAGTTAAAGCATGGTCTCCAATCTTGTTTTCTCTCCCCATAGTCCATTTTTGGACTTCTAAGAACTATTCTCATAATTAAAGTCCTGTAATGCTGGCTTTGACTACTTACTGTTATTGTGATAATAGTAAACCTATAGAAGTAAAGTCTTGATTAACCAGAATCCTTAGAGAATTCTTGCATGCATCCATTCAGCAAATGCTTACTTAGTATCTACCATGCACTCTGCAGCCTGCTGGGGAGTGGTAAGGCTACAGGAAAGTAAGCAGCTCTCACTCTCGAGTAGCTCTCAGCTCAACATGGCAGACAAGCAGAGTCAATCAAATGCAAGGTACAAAATTCTATGCCTGGGGAAGCTGGGCCAAGGTGAAGTGGAGTCACCAGGTGAAAGTAGGGGATGGGCATTTGATATGGTTTGTCTCTGTGTCCCCATCCAAAACTCATCTCAAATTGTAATCCCCACGTTTCGGGATTGGCCTCATGGTAGGTGACTGAATCATGGGGGTGGACTTCCCCCTTGCTCTTCTCATGATAGAATTCTCCCAAGATCCAGTTGTTTGATAAGTGTGTGACTCTTCCCCTTCACTCTTGCTTTCTCTCCTGGCACCACGTAGGACATGCCTGCTTCCCCTTCTGCCATGATTGTAAGTTTCCTGAGGCTTCCCCAGCCATGCAGAACTGTGAGTCAATTAAACCTCTTCCCTTTATAAATTACCCAGGCTCAGGTATTTCTTTATAGCAGGGTGAAAATGGACTAATACAGGAAATTGGTACCTGGAGTTTGGGGCACTGCTACAAAGATACTTGAAAATATGGAAGAGACTTTGGAATTGCGTAATAGGCAGAGGTTGGAACAGTCTGGAGGGCTCAGAAGAAGATCGGAAATTGTGGGAAGTTTTGGAACTTCCCAGTGACTTACTGAATGTTTTGACCAAAATGCTGACAGTGATATGGACAATTAAGTCCAGGCTGAAGTGGTCTCAGATGGAGACAAGGAACTTACTGGGAACTGGGGTAAAGGTCACTCATGGTATGCTTTAGCAGAGACTGGTAGCATTTTGCCCCTGCCCAGATCTGTGGAACTTTGAACTTCAGAGGATGATTTAGGGTATCTGGTGGAAGAAATTTCTAAGCAGCAAAGCATTCAAGAGTTAACCTGGCTTATTCTGAAAACATTCAGTTATGTGCATTCACAAAGGGATGGTTTGAAAATGGAACTTATATTTAAAAGGAAAGCAGAGCATAAGGATTTAGAAAATTTGCAGCCTGACCATGTGGTCGAAAAGAAAAATCCATTTTCTGCGGAGAATTCAAGCCAGCTGCAGAAATATGCATAAGTAATGAGGATTTGAATGTTAATAGCCAAGACAACAGGGAAAATGTCTCCAGGGTATGTCAGAGAATTTTGTGGCAGCCCCTCCCATCACAGGCCTGGAGGCCTAAGGGGGAAAAATGGTTTCCTGGGCCGGGCCCAAGGCCCCACTGCTCTGTGAAGCTGCTGGACTTGGTGCCCTGTCTCCCAGCCGCTCCAGCTCCAGCCATGGCTAAAAGGGAACAAGGTACAGCTCAGCCCATTGCTTCAGAGTGTGCAAGCCCCGAGCCTTGGTGGCTTCTGTGTGGTGTTGGGCCTGTGGGTGCACAGAAGACAACAGTTAAGCTTTGGGAACCTCCACCTAGATTTCAGATGAGGTATGGAAACACCTGGATGTCCAGGCAGGAGTCTGCTGCAAGAGCTCTCATAGAGAACCTCTGTGAGGGCAGTGCAAGAGGAAATGTGAGGTTGGAACCCCCCCACAGAGTCCCCACTGGGACGCTGCCTAGTGGGGCTGTGAGAAGAGAACCACCGTCCTCCAGACCCCAGAATGGTAGATCCACAGACAGCTTGCACTGTGTGCCTGGAAAAGCTACAGATACTGAATGCCAGCCCATGGAAACAGCCACAGGAGCTGAAACCTGTAGAGCCACAAGGGTGGAGCTGCCCAAGGCCATGAAAGCCCAATCCTTGCATTAGGGTGGCCTTGATGGAGACATGGAATCAAAGGACATTATTTTGGAGTGTTTTTAATGAATGCCCTGCTGAGTTACAGACTTACATGTGGCCTGTGGCCCATTTGTTTTGGCCAATTTCTCCCATTTGCAATGGGAACATTTACCCAATGCCTATACTCCCATTGTATCTTGGAAGTAACTAACTTGTTTTTTACTTTACAGGTTAATTGGCAGAAGCAACTTGCTTGTCTCAGACTTTGGACTTGGACTTTTGAGTTAACGCTGGACTGAGTTAAGACCTTGGGGCACTGTTGGGAAGGCATGAAATATGAAAAGGACATGAGATATGGGAGGAAGCAGGGGCAGAATGATATGTTTTCACTCTGTGTCCCCACCCAACTCTCTTCTCAAATTGTAAGACTCACATGTTGTGGGAGTGGTCTGGTGGGAGGTGACTGAATCATGTGGGTGGATTTTCCCCTTGCTCTTCTCCTGATAGAATTCTCAGGAGATTTGGTTGTTTGATAAGTGTGTGGCTCTTCCCCTTTGTTCTGTTTCTCCTGCCACCATGTAAGATGTGCCTGGCTTCCTCTTCCCCTTTGCCTTCCGCCATGATTGTAAGTTTCCTGAGACCACTCCCCACACCTCCACCAGCCATGCAGAACTGTGAATCAATTAAACTTATTTCCTTTATATATTACTCAGTCTCAGGTATTTCTTTATAGCACTGTGAAAACAGACTAATACAGCATTTGAGGCAAAAGAAGCAAGGTAAGGGTTTGATTGATTTCCATATTTCCTGTATTCTACCTTTAGGAAGGAGAAAATAATAATCTCATCTCATGGACCTGGTTCATTTTAATAAAAAAAAAAAAAAGCATCTACTAAATTGTAGGTCCATGGTAAGCCCAATTTCCTGGACCCATTGCACCATTAGCCACAGCCCAGAACAAGATAATAGATGCTTGAAAACACAAATTTCAATTCAAAATCCTGAATCATCAAGGAAAGCTTCGGTTATGTTCACTTGACTGGACTGCCTCCTAAGCTGCAGGAAGAATGTACTGTGCATATACTAAGTAAGCATGCTTCGATATTAGGAGCTCAATGGCAATTCAACACAGGTTTTCCTGTGTGGCTCCCAATTTATCAGAATCCGCAATCCCACCACCACCCCAGTTCATCCTCCATTTTCTTAACACTGGGCTCCCGGGTTCTGACCAGCCCCCAACTTGATTCTAAACTCCCATTTCTAGCAATTTGCCAACTGAGAGCTAGCAAGGGGAGGCTAAGGCATTACTCACAGCCCTGCATTAACAATGAAGAAAGGGGCACTCAGTGACACTCAGCAAAATACCCAGGGTCGCACAATTGTTGGAAGAGGGTCAGAACTGGAATCTGGGCTCAGAAACAGAGTGAACCCACTGCATTCAAATGTGAGCTCCAGAAACCTTAGCTGTGTAATCGTGGACAAGTGATTTTCTCTCTTGAGGTTTTCACATATTTATACAATGGAGATAATAATTTCCACCTAATAGTACTGTGTGAGAATTAAATAAACAGTACATTTGCATATTTGCATATATATGCATTTGCATATATAGTTCCTAGCTAGGTAACTGACTTCCCTCTCACAAAGTCTTAAATTTTCCTGGATCCTTTTTGGGAAACCAGCTCCAGGTTTTGGCATTATCAAATCTGCTTCCAGGTGATGGAATGATTCTAGAAAAAAGTAAAATTGAGGCTCAGTCAGTAACGGCTTTAGCTATTCCCTTCCCCAGACTGGGCAAGGCAGGGCTGGAGGTGCTGGCTGGGAAAGGTGGGAAGAGAAGAAAGACGGAGCCCACATGCTTCCATAGGACCCCCCGGTTTTTCAGTCAGTACGTACTGAACACGATGTACATGTGAAAGGACATATGAATCCTTGTATGACTGTGTGCACTCAACAAACTTCTTGTGCCTTTTTTAACTATCACATATTTCAGTATTCACTTCAATTTAACTAAACATATTGCTAGAGACAGAGAGATGAATGTATTTTAATCCTTTTTTGTGCCACCTAAAAAGAGCAAATGAAAGAGGAACAATTGTTAAGCCGTCTCTCCAGCCAGGTCCCGACCAACACCTGCAAATAGACACACACACACTCACTCACACACACACACACACACACACACTCACACACTCATACAAACACCAAATTCCACGTTTCTGGGAAAACGCCCTACTCCCACCCCACCCTTCCTGCTGGTTCCTTAGTTTCCGGGAAGGCACCCTCTCCGGGCTTGGTAACCTCCTTGAAGAAACCTGTTGCTAAGTCTGAGGTCCTGTGTGGACGCCCCCACCTGGTGGCCGAACCTGGAAAAACGTTTCCAACCAAGGAAGACTGGCAGGTAATGTAACTAACTCCAAGGCTCCTGAGCCCTTCCGACCACAGCAGTCATGGGTGAACTGGAGGAGAACAGAGAGGAAAATCCACTGCTAAACGCTTGAAGGATGGAGGGGGAGGCGGGTGTTGCCAAGGTCATAGGCAATTCCCTGCCAAAACCCTGGTACAGTACAGCTTCCTAGAAGCAGCCATCAGGATGACTAAACCAGAGCCAGGAGGCAGAGCTTGATGGCTGGACGTGCCCTGCAAGCTCCGAGATGGGTGCTGACAGCACAGATTTCCAATCTTGAGTGAGGAGCACCCCCGCCATCCTCTCCCCCCTCCCAAATACGGGTGGATTTTCCATCCCCAGTGGCAGGTGCAGAGGGAGTTCCTTCTTCCTTCTGGCCATGCATTTACATCCGGACTAGCAAGGAGATTCTTTCTAGGAGAACAGTGCCTGGGTGCAAACCTCCAGGCCAAGCCCCTCACATTCCCTGTGCTCTAGCCCAGCCAAAGCAGGAGAAGTGGCAGCAACTGAGGCTGAGGGAATATCAGATCCCAAATCAAGGAGATGTTTCAGTCAAAAGAGTCTCCGGCCCCCTCACCTCCTGGCTCTGTGAAGCCCCAGCCCCTCAGCCTAGGCTTAGACACACACATTCCCATTCACTTCCCTAAAAGGAATCCTAAGACATGCATTTTGGCCAGTCCCAGCTCCCAGTCAGAGCAGCACCAGGTTCTTCTTTGTACCAGTACCCAGCGATCAGAAGGGTGGCACAAGCAAGCAACAGACAGACAGACACACACACACACTCCCCACTATGGGTGGTGCGCACCCCTCCCATCCCCAACTAAACTCAGTGGCGACCCCAACAGAAGGGATCCACCCGAAACAGAAACACAGCGGCTCATGGGAGGACCCGCTTTATCCTCTTCAACCCTCACATTAATTGGAAAAACCCACATAATTATTTTAAGCTTCCAAACCAACACACCGAGAAGATGTCATAAATGCGCACCCGCGCGCGCACACATCCGCCCAAATCAGCAGGGGAACCACGCTTCGTTTTTTAAGCCCCCGGTGTGGAACACCCGGAGAGCGGCTCACAGACACACACACACACACACACACACACACACACACACACACACACACACACACACACACGGAAACGCGCGCTGAAGACAGGCTGGTCTCCCATTCAGCGGGAAAGCATCCGTGGGTTTTAAACCCCAGAGACTTTTCAGCTCCAGCCCCGACCCCGAGCCCCTACGCGCGCCGCCGCCGAGGGCGCCCCGAGCGGCCGGGTACTCACACCAGCGCGTGGTAGAGCAGCGCCCAGCCCCGTGGTCTCTCCAGGGCGTCGTAGATCAAAGTTTGGATGCGCCGGTACTTGGCGTTGTTCCTCTTGACGGGGCGGGTCAGCGGGGTCTTGGCCAGAAGCCCGATGCCCTGCGGGGTCCTCCGCTGCCCCTCGTCGCGGCCGCCGCCCTCCAGCAGCAGGGTCCCGTCTTTGTCGGCTCCGGCCCCGAGCGCCAAGGTGACTTGCTCCACGTCGCCGGGCGCCAGTCCCACTTTCCGCTCCTCGTCGCCGGCCGCCGCCGCGTCCCCCCCGGCTGGGTTAGCGGCCCCGCCGCCTCCGCCGCCCCCGTCGCCTCCGCCGCCAGCCGCCCCCGCCGCCCTGCGCGCCTTGAGCCCCATCTGCCTCGCCCCCGCCGGCCGCTTCGCCTTCTCCGCTGCTGCTCTGGGAAGAAGGGGCGCTCGGGGTGCGTGAACGAGGCGGCGGCGGCGGCTGCAAGCCCGGGAACTCCAATGCCATGATCCGCGCGCCCCTCCCCACCCACCCCCCCCAAAAGCAGGCAAAGGCGGACCCCCTGGGGGGCAGGGGAGGCCTGGCAGGGGGTCAGGGGGTCACATTCCGCGCAGGTCAGCCGCGGGACCCCGAGGGTCGCGGTTCGGGGGCTGCGGGGAGGCTGGGAGGGCGCGCGAGGCTGGCGCGGAAGCGCTAGGGCGCGCGGCAGCGGGAGCCTGGAACCGGCGCTCCGGGGCGGCGGCGGCGGCGGCGGCACCCAGGCCGGCAAGCCCGAGACAGCATCGCAGTTTATTTACAAGCCCGGTGCCAGCCGCCCTCCCGCCCGCCCGCCACACGCGCCGCCGCCGCCGCCTCCTCCCTCCTCCGCGCTCCCACCCGCGCCCCTCCCCGCCCGCTCCAGCCTCAGCTTCGCAGTAGCAGCAGCAGCAGCGAGCGCGCCGCGGGCCGAGCGCACGCCGCCTCCCTCTCTCCCTCCCTCCTTCACCGGGGTGGGGCCCCATTGTCCCGCCCCGTCGCGGCGGGAGGCCTGGGCGGCGGCGCCCCGCCTCTTCCCACCGACCCCCACCCCTGATTGTCTGGGGACCCCGGATCTCCTGGGCTGCCGCCGTTCCCGTTACAGCCAGGCAGTGCGCTAGGCGGCCGCAGAGCCCGGCTCCTCGAGCTTGCGTGGGCGTTGGGGCTTCCCCTGGATGGGGCGTGCCGGGGGCCAGCGGGGGAAAGAAGAGGGAGGGAGGAGGGACGGGGGGTTGTCTCCCACCGAACACTGGCTCTGTGCTTGCAGCTTTATGAATTTCCCTCACCCCTACCCCTGATCCTCGGCTTCAGAGGTAAAATCCAAGTTGTTGGGTTGGCCAAGGCCGAGCGCACCGCGAACGCACCGGCTCTGGGGTGGCGAAGCTGGTGACTCCCTCTTCCCTCTGGTTCGTGGTTCATGGTGGATATCGTGGCCCTCTCCTCCCCAAGCCTTTGAATAGCACCTTCACTAGCCTGGGTGGGCAGAGGACTGAAGAAATGCAGTCAGAATCTTTGGTTCCTGCTTTGCTCCCGACTTGCACCCAAGCCAGTCATTCCCTCTCTTGTCTAAATTTCAATTCATTCAACCAGTCTCTAACCCCTCATGAGCTTCCCTGGCAAAGGGTAGTGATCTCTGTCCTGAAGATATGAGGTCTGTGCACTCCTAAGACCTGCGTCCTAGCCGGTGGAAGACAATGAAAAGACAAATTTTAACTGTAGAATTTCCAGTATTGGTAAATACTATGTGGTAACAAAATAGAGTGCTGCGCTATAGTCACTGGGGGAGTCTCTCTAAACTGGCCGGTCGTGGAAGGCCTCATTGTGGAGGTGACGCTTCGAGGTGAGACCCTAATGACAAGCTGGGAGCAACTATGTAAATGTGCAGAGAGCCCTCGAAACAGCAGAACAGCAGGTGCAGAGGGGAAGGGTGGCTTGAGCTTAGTAAGAGTAGAGGAAAGTGAGGCCACAGGCAGAGGCTAGACCTTGTAAGACACTGACAAAGGACAGGAGCATCCTGCACTTCTTCCATGACCACTGCCATCGGAGAAGCCTCCATTCCTGCTGCCCCGTGGCACCTGGGGCCTCCTTTCCTTCCCACTCTCACACCTCATGTCTGTCAGCTGGGGTGAGAGACATGGGGTGAGGGGAGAGCCTGTGAACAAGGCCAACGATCTATCCCTAGAGTATAAGAAAAGAGGAATCAGGCCTGCAAGAACACCAGCTCTGGATTTGCCTGGAGAAGTTAGCCAAGGAGAGCATAGGAGACAGGGAAGGGAAGAAGGAAGGGAAGAGAGTAGGAATGTGTGGGCTGAGGCAGGGGAGGGGTCAGAGAACCATCACCCTATAGTATGACTGTCAAAGGGGAGAATCTCAGAAGGGGTCTCCAAATCAAGAAGGGGGGAGTTTCCAGAGGAAGTTAAACTATAAGAATGAAATAATTAGAACAGTGTGGGATCGATACAAAAATAAACTCTCAGTGTAACAGAATTGTTTGTCCAGAAACAGACTGTAGTAGGGGAACTTAATATTAAACGGGAAGAGTTGTGACAAGAACCCCAGGGGAAAATGCTGTTCACTGGTTGATGGGTTTTGTGAGGATTATAGTTGAAATAGCACATGGAAACGTGGCAGGGCACAGTGGGACCCCTGTAGGTCTATGAGTAGATTAATGCTCAGTAGTGAGTTGGAGGAAGTAACCAGTCCAGCAGGCTCTGGAAAGGAGAAAAGCCCAAGGAAAGGGAATTACTTGGATTAGAATATCTCCAAATGGGAGCTGGGCACCACAAAGCCTTCTCCTGCCCACGTGTTAGCCCTGCCATGCCCAAAACACCAAACTCACGTGTATTCTTCCGGTCCTACTCCCATCCCAACTAACCAGGAAACAGTCTTCCCCTTTATCTCAGAGCACCTATTCCAAAGTTGCTGTTCTCCCTCAGTCTCTTCCTGTTTTGTTCATTCATTACATTTATCACTGCCAAAAATGATCGTATTTACATTCTGTTTACTTGTGTACTGTTACCTTACTAAACAAGAGCAGGGACTAAGCATCATGGTTTTGAATCCTGGAAGTGTGTCTGTGATATCACAGGTTCTCAATCTGTGTTGACAGCATGAATAAATGATGAATAAATGAATGAAGAGTGTAAAGCTCCCAGCACAATGCCTGGCACACAAGCATTCGATGTATGCTTGTGGGTGAGATTTTGGTTTGGTTTCGTTTTACCATTGTGAGAGTCATCGTACTTAGGAGTCTTGCTGTCCTTTATGCTCCTTGTGACTTTAAAAACATTTTGACAGTATTTCAAATAAAAAGGCTCACTAGATAAACATAAAAAGAAGACAAGTCAAGGAATGTGGAAAGAAGATGTGAGAATTTATTATTGCATACTTAATCAAAAGTTCAGATTCCCAGAATGACAGTTTGGATCCTCAGGTACATGAAGAGACTTCTATTTTAATGGGAGCTTCAGACTGTCAAATATTACAATTTAAGATAAGGTGCAGGGGCTATTTTCATGCCTCCCATAAAAGATGAGGTTAAGTCAATAACAAATTCATAACTGAGCCAATTAAACTCAATGACAGGGAAACTGTCAGGTAGTTGAGTCTAGGAAATGGAGTTGCTTCGATAGTTTTATAATCCAATGGCGAGCAGTGTTTAGGTTTCTAATAGGGGCTTTGGAAATGTCGTGAAAAGCAGGGTGTGCACTGAGTGTCATTTGAGGAACTGCATAATCACAGCGTTCCACAGCACAGGTTTCAGCTGAAGGAAATCAAACATCCTATATCCCATTGGAAGGAAACTTATCGGAGGCCTAAAGTCCCTGAAAGCCTCAGGTTCCAGCTGAACATGGCACCAAAGCAAAGAATTAGCAACACACTATCAACAAGGACAACAATGAGGCATTCCTCTCCTGGCTTTGAGCCCCAGCTCAAAGTGTAACATTGAAAACCCAGCCACCTGCTTCCCCTCCTCCATGCCTTAGCTTTCATTTTTGCTTTTCTCTTTAGCTGGTCTTCATCTCAGTGCATAGGCGAGATATCCAGGTAAACCCTCTCTCCCTTGCAGGTGAGGTACTTCCTGGGAATGAGTAAAAAGAGAGAGACAAAAGGTCTTTCTCTGAGCCTGCATTTCTGCCTCTGTAAACCCAGGGTTGTTAGTATCTCGTGATGAGGTGATATTCCAGTGATGGTTGTTGTGACTGTCATTGAATGAGTAGGACAGAGTCTCAGGTTCACAGGCATATGCAAATGGTGGTCCTGCCTGCCCCTCTCACTCTCTTCCCTAAACACATTAAATAATTGCTTTAGGCTAATTTTAAATTTACTTTTATTATTTGTTCCACAAGAAATGCAAAGTAGTTGTTAGGAAATTATGAAATGTAAATCAGCCAGAAGGCAACAGTAATCATCTTGTTACCCAGAAATACCCTCTGTGAATATTCTGATCATGACTACTGCCAACAGGACTGCAGCATGCCTGACCTGCAAGCAATGGATGCTCAGCCCCCAGTGGGGCACCTTTCCTAGGGGACCAGTCAGCCACCTGGTGGCAGGTTGATTACATTGGACCTTCCAAACATGGGTGGGGGTGGACATGTACCATTACTGGAATAGACACGTATCCTGGATACAGAATTGCCCCTCCAGTCCTCAGTGCTTCTGCCAACAACCCCATCCATGCACTTAGGAATGCTTCATTCGCCATCAAACAATTCCACATGAAACTACTTCGGATGAAATAATTTGTCCCCTAAATGCTTACTCTGGACCTGGATATAAATCTACCTCTTAGAGGAACCAGTGAGACAGGTCTTTGTAGCCAAAAAGAGCACTCTTTGTTTATTTGGAGAAGACAGGACAAGCTCTACTTCTGGGTGTAGGAACAACCCAGGCCAAAAGGAAATATGTTTGGGAACAATGGATCCCATTACTACCCTGTATGCATTTTTTATTCTTGAAAATCCAATTTCAGCAAATCCTCAAATTTGCTGCCCTCTTCCCTTCCTCCAGGTCTTCCTTTTGTCTTCCCCTTTCCTAGATGTCGTATCACTGTACGCTAGGACAGAGGAACTCTTTTTCCCTTACAGGGAGAAGCCTTCCTGGGAACGAACAAGAGGAAGCTAAGGAACACCCTTGTGCATGTCACTCAGCAGAGGAGGGCAGAATAGAGTTCAGCATTTAGATCATCCTGGCTCTGTGACTTTGCGCTTAGTGACCTCAAACAAGTTGCCAGATTTATTTCTAGCCTGCTTCCTCAGCTGTACAATGGGACAATGTTTATTATCCTCCTGCCTCAGACTTCGTCTATCATTCCTCCCAGGATCCATGTTGAGGTAGGGCTTTGCAGCCTGTGATGTACTGTGCGCATTGACTACATTACTGGAAGGCATCTGACACAGCATCATGGAAGGCCCTCAAGTCAGGCATGATGGGGAATGAATGAGCTCCGAGCCAAATGACGCTCACCTTCTCTCCAGATGGCAATGATTAAGGGGCTTAACTTAGATTGTTCTCAGTTGGAAAAGTGTTTCTTTTCCTGCCTCACATTTGCAATTTTTACATTAACCTTTAAATTAATTTTGTATGTTTCTTAATGTCACTTTTGTATTTTTCTTTTAAATAATTACATTGGGTAAAATATTCCATTTGTCTACTTAATGAATTCATTCATTCCTCCTTCCAGTGAGCATTCACCGATTGCCTGTTTTATGTGTTGCTCTACATCTATGAGAAACAGAAGAAAAAAATTAATTCTATATTTACTTGCAAAGATGAGCTAATAAAATGCAAAACAATTTACTCATCTTTCTATGGTCATTGCTGTCAGTGACCTGGATCGTGGTAGATGCTTATTATCATAGTAACATTTATTGTGTGCTTACTGTACACTTGGCACTGGGCTGAGTGCTATATATAGATTATCTCATTTAATCCTCACAACAAAGTTATGAAATAGGCATTATGGCTATTGCTTTTCCTATCAACCATGATGAAAATTATACTTAGGTTAAGTACTGCACCCAAGTTTACATGACTAAGAAATGACAGCCCCAGGATTCAAGCTCAGGTGATCTAACTCTGGAATCTATACATTTAACCACTACGATATATTATTTCCTGAGAACGCTATTCCAGGTGGCAGGTTCCGTGTAGGCAAAGGCTTAGAGGCAAGACAGAGAGGGGAGTTTCCAGGGAAAATGGTTGTGATGGTTGGAGACAAGCATGGATGGAGCAGAGGCCACATAGGGAAGGCTTTCATACATATACCAGGCTTATGGACTTGGGGGTCGTGAGTTACTTTAAGCATAAACTGACCTAATCCCAGGTGGTTCCAACAAAGGGCTTTCTGACAACTCTCTGGAGGACAGGTTGGAAGTGAGAGAAATCAATTCAATCAGAGCAATTACAAGGCAGAGCCCAGCTGAGAGGTGTTGAGGCAGATCTTGGTGAGGAGGGGCTGGCTGCAAGAGGTATTTAGAAAAGAATGTTGCCAATAATTGGCACCTAAAAAGACAGGGCTGGGTCATGGGTCACTTTGCATTTTAGAGGCAGAAACAACCTCCCCACAATGTTGCAGCCTCTCGCCATCCTGACTGTGAGCTCCCTGCTAGGCTGAGCATCCTCTTTTGGCTCCAGTAATTGGCTCCCTGGGCAGCCTGTTCCTTTCTCTTCACCAAATGACACTTCTTCTCTTTGGGTCCTGATTGTTAAAACACCCAGTTTGCCCATGTCATTTACATATCCCAATTATCCATTGCCATTTTTCCACTAATGAGCCCATGTGCCTGCGTTTAAGGGCGTCTGACCCAAAGTCCACTTGCTCAAGGGGGCCGAAGGCAGCAGGCACAGATGCTATTCATAGTGCCTTCAGGCAAAAAGGGCTGGGGCCGTTTTTCTTACCTCCCTCTATTAGGACTGGACTGACTCTCTAGACAGCAGACCTTTATGCCTCATTACCCCACCCCACAGACACCACGATGCTCGGTGTACCTTGGTTACAAGAAGAAAAGCACCATGCCAACTGGAGAAGCACTCTGTGTTCCTCCTGCAATCATAAAGGGCCCATTGTGCCCTGAGGCAGAGGCGCAGATCCTATTAAAGCCAAGGCCTTCTTAATCTCCATCTCAGAATTCTTTGCAGAGGGGAAGCTGATGTTTGTGTGCTAAGCCACTGGCCAGGAGATGATGCCGAATAGGGAGAGTTCAGGCTTTTGAGACTGCCTGCCCTGGGTAGGAATCCTGTCCCTGAAAAATGCTAAGTGTTTGACCCTGCACAGGTTTAATAATCAGACTTAGTCTCACCTGAAAAGTAGGAATAATAATAATCACCTTGAAAAGGTGTGTCAGGATTGAGAGAGTTAACATCCGTCAAACTTTAGCACGAAGAGGCATTCAATTCATATTCATTGATATAATGTGAATGGTACCATATTCATTCTTACCATTACATCCAGATGAGAAGAGAACTTTCAGGTATGAAGCCCAATGTTGCTCTACCTTCTGTGACAGTGACCCACATTTTATATCACAATGTAGTCCACATAATAGAATACACATACAACTAACTGAAATGACATTTTCTATTCCATATGTTATAAAATGCTGACTGCAAGCTATAATCGTTTGATAGCACTGCCATAACAAAATCCCACAGACCAAGTGGCTGAAACAATAGGATTTTACTTTCTCAGGGCTCTGGAGGCGGAAGTCCGAGATCAAGGTGCAGGTAGGGTTAGTTTCCCCTGAGGCCTCTCTCCTTGGCTTGCAGATGGCCAACTTCATACTGCATCCCCACATGGTGTTTCCTCTGTGTACATGCCCCCTCATGCCACCTCGTGTGTCCAAATGTCTTCTTATAAGGACACCAGTCAGATGGGATTAGTTCCCACCCTAATGGCCTCATTTTAACTCGGTTGCCTCTGTAAAGGCCCTATCTACAAACGTGGTCACATTCTGAGGTCCTGGGTGTTAGGGCTTCCATGTATGAATTTTGGGGGGCCGCAATTCAGCCCATCACATGAACGCATCACAGTGACTTCACATTTTACTGAGGGTCATCAATCTGGCCTATAAAATGTTAATCCAGTTCAGTCTTCAGCCAAGCTATTTGATTTCTGCCTGAATATCTCCATCATATGGGGTCTCATTGCCTCCCAAGAAATCCCATTGTTGAATAACCAATATACTCACCAATTGCCAAGTGTATGTTCTATGGCCAGACCCATGCTGAGCATCTTCTTTACCTCATTTAGTTGTCACAACTGCCCTTCGAAGTTGGTGTTACACAAATATACATTCAAGAATGTGTGTGGCCGGGCGCAGTGGCTCACACCTGTAACCCCAGCACTTTGGGAGGCCGAGGCAGGTGATTGCCTGAACTCAAGAGTTTGAGACCAGCCTGGGCAACATGGCGAAACCCCATCCCTACTAAAATACAAAAAATTAGCCAGGCGTGGTGGCACGTGCCAGCTGAGAGAGGCTGCCTGTAATCTGAACCTCTTGGGAGGCTGAGGCAGGAGAATCACTTGAACCCAGGAGGCGGAGGTTGCAGTGAGCCAAGAGCGCACCATTGCACTCCAGCCTGGACGACAAAGCAAGACTCCGTCTCCAAAAAAAAAAAAAAAAAAAAGAATGTGTGTGGATTGCCCAGAGTCAGAGAACAATATCTCAACAGAGATTCAAACTCAGATTTTTCTCCAAAGCCCAAAAGATGGTGTCTGCATTATTGGAAAGTCCTTCATGTTGAGATAAAAGTCTCCCCAAGTAATGTGAATATCAAAAAGACGATAAAATTCAGTTGTTTCATAGGAGGCCTGTGATTCCATAAAGTTTTGGTGTTTGAAGACCTAGGTTTCCATTTCAGCCTTAACACTTTCTAAGTGGCCTTGGGGAAGTGATGTCAGTTCTCTTGTACTTGGTTTCCTTCTCTGGAAATGGAGAAGGAACTAAATATAAATAACATTTACCTCTTATGCCTGTGGTGAGTTTCACAGCTGACTGTAGAGACCCAAAGCACTGAGGGTCTGTATCTCAATCTGTCTCTATCTCAATCTCTGTCTCTGTCTCAGTCTACTGAGGTTATTGCTGCATCCCAGCTAGTTCCTTGGGCTGTATTCTCATTGCTGCCTAACCAATTATTAATCTCACTGAACTTCATTTTCTATTATGATGATTATCCTTGTATTATGTATTATCTGCATAATAATGACTTTCTCAGAAGATTATTGAAAGATGAGATAATTTAATCCATGTATGACATTGCATTATTTAGAATTGTCTCGACTTTTCTTTTGATGCTCCAAATTGATCAGGAAAAAACAGTGAAAAAAATATCTTTTCTTCCTCAGAGGAAGAACAGATAAGTCTCTTTGATCCTGAGTTAAGGCTCCTTTTTAAACAGGTTTTAATTTTAAAATTTTCTGAGACCTTCCTAAACAGGCTTTATGAATGCAAGTCCCAGCCACAGTTTACAAACCTCCAGTCTGCAGGGACCAGGCAGGAACTTAAGTCACCACACTTATGTAAGGTGCTATGCGCAGAACCTACCACAAGAGGGAGAAATTCATAAATGGTAACGGTGAGTATGATTGCCATGATGATGAAAAAGAGGAAGAGGAAGAACAAAAAGAATTAAGAGAAAGAGGAAGATGCTCTTAGGCCCTAATTCTGGAGAATCAGAATCTCTCAGACTGTTCCCCTTCATCTAGACCCCTGTTCTAGGCCAGGATCCCTGTGCTATGATTTTGGACTTCTCATCCTGGTCTCAAACTTTATGGGCAATACCCCAAGTGGTTCTCAACCTATACTGGAAATCCTCATTCCATAAAGTGTTTTGCTATGAATAATTTGTGGCAAAAATAAAAATAAAACAATAAATTAAAACAATCCATTAAAATATCATTATCATTTATTGTCTGCATGTGCAAACTACAGCTGTCATCTTTTTCCTCAAGTTCTTTGAGTAAATAAATTCTCAGGATAAATATTCCATCATTTTCTATTCTCCCAAAACATAGTTTTGAAAACCCAAAGGGCTACATGTGCCCTATTTAAGAAACATGTACCACCACCAACTGTTAGTAACCAGCACTCATTAAACACACCAGATATTTGACATGAAAGATCAAATATCTCCATGAAAACCTCCACGCTTTTGGTATATTATGTCAGAAAACCAAGCATCAATGTGAGTTCATTTCCAAATGTAACTTTTGGATGGCCAGCCATATTTTCCCTCACTTTTAGAAAAGGGGTAAATGGACCCAACAGGGTATTTGTATGTAAAAGTTGTTCTTGTGTGTGTACCCAGTGCCTCCATGCCCAGAATGTGGCGTGTTTTTTTTTTTTCATTTGTGTGTTTGTTTTTGCATCTCTTAGCACAACCTGATGTGGTCTGAAAATCAGGAGAATGATTACTCTGCAGCAAATATGCACTGTCCTGCATCCATGGGAGGATTATGCTTCCCACTGACGTGGCTGGTTCCCATAACTTGCTCTTGCTGGTGGAATATGGACAGAAGCGAAAATGTGCCACCTCCAAGCACAGGCATTCAGAGGCATCACATGCTCGTGCTGCTTCTCTGGGAGGCCTGACCTCCACTAAGAGAAGAACATGCCCCAGGGAACTGCTGCCCCTTCCAGCCTGGACCCCAGAATGAGACAGGGGGAGCAGAGCTACCTCACTGTCCCACAGACCTGTGAGCAGAATCAGTGCCTATGGTGGAAAGCTATTGAAATTTTCACCGTTTTTTTGTGGGGTTTTTTTTTTTTTTTTTTTTTTTTTGTATAAGGAAAAATCAGAAATTGGCAAAAGAGATTATTTGGAGTTCCATCAGGGGAGGGCCAAGATCCCTCTGCGAATCATTGATTCTACAGGAATCTGCACCTTTGACTGTCTTCCTATAGAATCTATTTAAAACTCTGTGAGGATAAAAGTTAACTTACAGAAAACTGATAGCAATGCCAATGAGTTTTGTCCAGTCAAGATGCAACTGATTCGTGCCATGCAGAAAAGATAACTCCAAATGTTATATGTTACAGCCTTTTGAATGTTAATCTGTTTTGTATCTTTTAGCAAATTTATTTCAGCATTTCCAGTTGTCTACGTATCTCTCTGTTCTACAAAAATCTCCTTTGAAGTGGTCTTAGCATACTACTGATTTGCTCATTACTTGATGAGTTGGATAAAAATCTTTAACATGTATTCATTTTACATACACATGAGAGGTATGTTTTTAACTTACAAAATAAATGTTAGCAACTGTTATGAAGCAGAGGCTAACATATGCGGGTTCTAGCCTGGTCTCAGTCATCATTGACTGAGCAACTAAGAGAAGCTTTCAATGTCTTTATCTGTAAAGTGAGGTTTGGGGACAGAGAGTTTCTTTGTTCAGTTTTAAAGGTCTTGTGGAGTAGGGAGAGTATTATGAACCCATTCTACAGATGGAAATGCCGAGAGTTAGAGAGGTTTAAGATTTTCTTAAAGCCACAGAATACCTCTGCCTGCCACATTAGTTCAACATCGCTGGACTGCACAGCAAATGGGCCTCGGGCTGCACAGATGAAAACCTTTCAAGAGCTCATGCTCAGGTTCTTGCTTAAAGAAAAGAACAGTGTGTGGAGTCTCACAGACCAAACTTACAACTTGGCGTCACTAATTAGTAACTGTTTAACCTTGGGCAAATTGCTGAATATCTCCAAACCTCAGTTTTATGATACATACTATGGGGCTAAAAACTTGTACTTTATAATGTGGCAGTAAAATGACAAAAGAAACGTATAGTGGCCAATACAGTACCTGGCTCAGAGCGGGAGTGCTATAAATGCCAGCTTGCCTTCCATCTCTTTCAGCAGTGTCAGAAGAATTCCTGCTTCAGAGTTAACCCAGCACAAAGTTCAAGGCTCTGCTACTTTCTAGCTGTGACTATGAGCAGGTTCGACGGCGCCTGTGCCTTGTTCTATCCTATGTAAAACGGAGATAGTACCGGTCTGAAAATATCCACAAGGCAATATCCAGGACTGCTGAATGCAGGGGCCACAATGGAGGAGCTAAATCCATTGTTTTTAAATCACTAATTAATGATTTTTTAAAAGTCAGGCAGAGTTAAGATCAGAGAGAGGAACAACAAGGATCTTTGTTTGAAATTTTGAACAGAAACTGCCTTAAAACCCAGACTAACGTCAACAGCCTATAGAGTTGGGGAGCCCAATCTCAGCTGAAGGAAGCAGAGTTACATGATAAAAGAATTCCTGCTTAATCAAAAATTGTGTGAACCCTAATTTCTGAAAATGTTGATGAGGGGTATTATGTATTTATATGCAATTCTGAAAGACTTATATCCATCTTAATGGCTGGAAATGTCCTTCAAATTTTCCATCCGCCCTGGAATAGGTCTAATGTGATAACAAACAGGAAATTGACTGGGCTAAGGGACATGCAGTTCTGTTTTGTACCATAAAATATATGAGGCTGCTGACATTGCATATTAATTAGCTGATCCTTTCCTTTCCAAATTAAGAGCTCAGTTTTGTATTACTTGCAAGGATGTAAAACTTGGCTCTGTGGTTTTGGATGCATGGAGATCTCATTCACTAAATATTTTTGGAGCACTTAGTAGTTTCTAGGATCTTCCAGGCTTGGCAAGGAATGAGGTAAGACATAACTTAAACCATGGAAAATCTCTTACCATCTAGGAAGATGATGGGGGAAGGATAAGACAAGAGTAAAAGTGATAGCAGTAAATCATTCCAGAAACATCTAGGCCTTTCCAAAGCATCCAGTATGTTTTATCTTGTATTCATTGGGAATCTTGTGAGCTTCATGTTTTTCTCTCTGTTTTGGCCAGAAGGCTAAGGGCTGATTTTCCCTGCTTTCATATATATATATATGTTTTAAAACTCTTATTATTCATTCATTTAATAAATAGTTATTGCACAACTACTATATGCCAGGCCCTCTACTAGATGCTGGAAATACAGCAATAAACAAAACAGGCAAACATTATTGCACTTAGAAAGCTTATAATCACGGCTGAGCTCAGCAGCCAATACCTGTAATCCTAGCACTTTGGGAGGCCAAGAGGGAAAGAGCACCTGAGCGCAGGAGTTTGAGGCTGCACTGAGCTGTGACTGCGCTGCTGCACACTACCCTGGGTGACAGAGACACCCCCAAAAACAGATAGAGGGAGGGAGAAAAGAAAGCTTATATTTAAGTAAGGAAGATCAACAATAAACACAACATGGAAGTAAATATAGGGTTAAGATTTTACTTGGGCCGGGCACAGTGGTTTGCACCTGTAATCTCAGCACTTTGGGAGGCCAAGGCAGGTGGATCACCTGAGGTCAGGAGTTCGAGACCAGCCTGGCCAACATGGCGAAACCGCGTCTCAACTAAAAATACAAAAATTAGCCAGGCGTGGTGATGCATGCCTGTAATCCCAGCTACTCAGGAGGCTGAGGCAGGAGAAGCACTTGAACCCGGGAGGCGGAGGTTGCAGTGAGCAGCTGAGATTGCACCAGTTCACTCCACCCTGGGTGACAGAGTGAGACTCTGAAAAAAAAAAAAAAAAAAGATTTTACTTGATGTTCCAGTTATAGCCATGTAACCAACCTCCCCAATCTTACTCGTTCAAAGAAAAACATCCTTCTCTGGGTTAGCAATTCTGAGAGGGCACCGGGGAATGATCTGCTGTTTGATGTTTGGGCCTTAGCTGGGAAGACTGCCAGTGACTCCAATGGATGGGGCTGGATCAGGAGGGGCAGGAGGATCCACTTCCAACACGACACAGCTTCACTGGGAATGGTTGGATACTGGGCTCAGCTGGGACTGCGAGCCAGAAAGCCTACATGATGTAACCTCTCCAGTATGGTCATGTAAAGATGGTGGGACTTCTTATGTAGAGGCCAAGTGTCCAGTGATTTAGGCAGAGGCTGTACAGCCTTTGAGGAACTAGCCTCAAAAGTCACCTCGTGTCACTTACAATGTATGCCATTGGTCGAAGGAGTCAAAACTCACTGAGATTCAGGAAGATGGAAAACAGACTCAATGGAAAAGTTTCAAATTATTTGTGAGTTGATTTTATAACTGGCACATGCCTTTAGGGTGAATTCCCATGATCATGGAGAAGGGCTTCATATTTAGAGTCAATCCCACCAGGAGTTGAAGAGCGGGTCAGGCATGTGCTTTTATTTAGCAAGCATCATTGTGTGCTGATGGTGGGCCTATCACTGCGCCAGGTGCTGGGGTTTCCACAGTGAGGTAGACACAGTTTCTTTCCCCTTGGATCAGGAAAGGGAAGTGGCTAAACACCCAATCATAAATGTGCTGTTTGAGAAATATGGTGGCAGGGAACACACAGGGGACGATGGAACCACATGGAAGGAAATATTAGTTGAGTGAATTTGGGAAAATTATTTAGCATCTCTCTGTGATTAGCATATTTACTTGTATAACAAGGCTAGTAAGACCTGCCTTATAAGGTTGGTTTAGGGATGAGAAGAGACAAGTAATCTAAAGCGGCTCCCGGTCAATCGCTTCTCATCGTCCTATTGAGGTCTGTGCAAGCCACTTCTCACTATCTCAGCTTTTCCTCATTTGCTTGTTTGTTTGTTTACTTGCTTATTATCTGAACTCACCAAACTAGAATATAAAATATACATAGTCTGTTATTCAGGCTACTGTATAGAAAATAAACTCATCTCTGTCTAGAAAGCCCTTCCCTTCAGATATTGTGTGGCCAACTCTTTCACCCTTTACAAAAAAGCACTAAATATGCTGCCTAGTCCTTCTACTTAAAATTGCATCCTAGAACCCTTTCTATAATCGCTGCCTTCCCATTCTGTTCTGTTTTTCCATTTCAAATATCACTTAAAACCTCTAACATACTCTACATAAGCTTTAGACTTATTTGTTTATCCTCTTGCCCTGCTGAATGTAAAT
This sequence comes from Macaca nemestrina, assembly GCF_043159975.1. Taxonomy (NCBI): domain Eukaryota; kingdom Metazoa; phylum Chordata; class Mammalia; order Primates; family Cercopithecidae; genus Macaca; species Macaca nemestrina. The sequence continues at coordinate 12,815,922 of NC_092132.1, read as the reverse complement.
TGCATTAGGGCAGGGATCTTAGTTTTTACTGATGCATCACAAGTGCCTGTAACCATACCCGTCTCACAATGGAACAAATGAATCCACTGGGAAGGAGCAGGACATTGAGTCAGAAGGGTGGGCAGGAGTCCTTTGTAAGCCGGATAAACTGTTTGGATTTTTTTTCCAAAATAAGATAAACAATGTAGACTTTTATGAGAAGGTATGACATGAACTAAATGACGTTTTTATATTATTCTGGCTGCTGTATAGAAAATGGAATAGAAGAAGTCAAGATTGGACAGGAGATGAGTTAGGAGAGAGGGTGGTGGCTTGGATCAAGGTGGTGGTCCTGGAGACGAAGAGAAATGAGCGGCTTTCAGATGCGTTTTTACATGGAAGGAAGAACTGAACAGACACGCTGATGGGCTGAACAAGAGGGTGAGTAAGAGAAGGAAAGCGAGGCTAACTCATAGGTTTTTGGTTTCAGTAACCTGCCATGATATGTCATTTACTGATATGAGTCAAGACTAAGGAAGAAGCAGAAAGTCTGCGTGTGTGTGTGTGTGTGTTGCTGTGTGTGCACGTAGTGTGGTGCGTGTGTGTGCAGTGATGTGTATGTGTATTGTGTGTGTTGTGTGTATTGTGTTATGTGTGTGTAGTGTGGTTGTATGTGTGTGTTTTGTGAGTGCAGTATTGGATGTGTGTGCAGTGAGGTGTGTATATGTGTATATGTGTGTAGTGTGGGATATGTGTGTGCAGTGGTGTGTATGTGTAGTGTGTGTGTGTTTTGCCTATTGTTTTTTGTATGTGCGGTGTGGTTTTGTGGGTGTTTTGTGTGTGTGCATGCAGTATTGGGTGTGTGTGCACTGAGATGTGTGTGTATGTGTGTAGTGTGGGATGTGTGTGTGCAGTGGTGTGTATGTGTAGTGTGTTGTGTGTTTTTGTGTGTGGGGTTTGGTTGTGTGTTTTGTGTGTGTGCAGTGAGGTGTGTGTGTAGTGTGTATGTGTATAGTGTGGGGTGTGTGTGTAGTTGTGTGTGTGTGTAGTGTGTGTGTGGTGTGTGTGTAGTGTGGGGGGTGTGCGCAGTGGTGTGTGTGTAGGGGTTTGGTTGTGTGTTTTGTGTGTGTGCAGTGAGGTGTGTGTGTAGTGTGTATGTGTATAGTGTGGGGTGTGTGTGTAGTTGTGTGTGTGTGTAGTGTGTGTGTGGTGTGTGTGTAGTGTGGGGGGTGTGCGCAGTGGTGTGTGTGTAGTGTGGGAGCGTGTTTACAGTGAAGTGTGTGTGTGGTGTGTGTGTAGTGTGGGATGTGTGTGTGCAGTTTGTGTGTTTGTGGTATAGTTGTGTGTGTGACCTGTGTGTAGTGTGGGATGTGTATGTGCAGTGTGTGTGGGGGGTATGGTAGTATGGGTGTGGGGTGTGTGTGCAGTGATGTCTGTGAGTTGTGTGTGTGTGTGTAGTATGGGGTGTGTGTGCAGTAGTGTGTGTATGGGTGGTGTCGCATGTCAGTGAGTGTAGTGCGCTGGGTATGTATGTATGATACTGGCCGCTGGGGGTGGGGCAGTTAGATTTTTTCTTGACTTTGTTCATCATGAGATGAGTATTAAACTGACGAAGTATTCTGCATCTAGAATCCAGCCTAAGGAGATAGTCAGAGGTGCTCACCAAGATTCAAAGAGGTTCTTCATTGCCTTACCATATTTGTAAGCCAAAATCTGGAAGCTAGCACAGGGTCCAGGCTTATGAGAACGGCGCAGTCGATCCCAGATCTTCCATATGACAGGGAGCTGGCCATCCTTCGAAGTGCTGCTTACTAAGATGATAATGACACTGGAAAATTCTCTTTAAATAAACAAATGGCTGGGTAAGTGCTTACTGCATAGTATATTCATGTTAGTAGAGAAATATCTACAAAATACACTCATGGTAAACTCTATAAATCATGAAAATGTAAAACTGCAAGAAATCTCAAGGCCATCGTTTCAAAATGCATGCTATAGTTAAGCAAAATAAAAAATCAGGGAAGACTGAAAGGCTGGAAAGGTCCTTGTTTAAGCTGTGACATTTGATCCTATTCGTGGGAAAAGAGCTGAACTGAGAAGGACCCATGTCCTAGCCCCTGGTTTTGTTGCTGTTGCTTTGCTGGGTGACCTTGGGGACACCATTGAACGCCTCTTGGCTCGGCTTTTTCACGGTTAAATGAGACAGTTGGTAATTCTTTGTTTTTCAGAGTTTCCATGGTCTGGATGCCACCGGCTTTTCCTTATAGCAGGGAGTTTTTCGACTGCCCAGAGTGGTGGAGTTCATCTCTCCCAGCCCACTCATAATTCGGCTTGTGTGCAGAAGGTAGAAGCCCTTCCCGAGGGCACACAACGCTTCTGTAAACAGCAGTGTATAGACTTCAGCAGAAGCAGCAGAAGCAAACAGAGGAGGTGAAAATGACCACTCGAAAAAACACTGATGACAGAAAAAACAAAATCGATTAGCCTTTATCTTTAAAAAAAATCAACTATGACTTCAATTGATTTCTTTTTTTTTTTTTTTTTTTGAGACGGAGTCTCGCTCTGTCGCCCAGGCTGGAGTGCAGTGGCCGAATCTCGGCTCACTGCAAGCTCCGCCTCCCGGGTTCCCGCCATTCTCCTGCCTCAGCCTCCCGAGTAGCTGGGACTACAGGCGCCCGCCACCTCGCCCGGCTAGTTTTTTGTATTTTTTAGTGGAGATGGGGTTTCACCATGTTAGCCCATGTTGGGATGGTCTCGATCTCCCGACCTCGTGATCCGCCCGTCTCGGCCTCCCAAAGTGCTGGGATTACAGGCTTGAGCCACCGCGCCCGGCCGACTTCAATTGATTTCAAATAAAACTATTTCTATCTTTACGAGATACGTTAGATCATTGAAAGTCATGCTTACAGAAAATATTAGTGTCTCTGAAGAAAACGCTAGGCTTCTGCAAAAGTTTTGCCTCTCACTTCTAGTCATGTCCCCACTGCTAGTCCATTCTCTGAAAAGTGTGCCCAAAGCAATTTTCTTTTCTTTTTTCTTTTTCTTTTCTTTTTCTTTTTTCTTTTCTTTTCTTTTCTTTTTTTTTTTTTTTCTTTTTTTTGAGATGGAGTCTTGCTCTGTTGCCCAGGCTGGAGGGCAGTGGTTCAATCTTGGCTCACTGCAACCTCCGACTCCCAAGTTCAAGCAGTTCTCTGCCTCAGCCTCCCGAGTAGCTGGGATTACAGGCACCTGCCGCCATGCCCAGCTAATTTTTGTATTTTTAGTAGAGACAGGGTTTCACCATCTTGGCCAGGCTGGTCTTGAACGCCTAACCTTGTGATCCACCCGCCTCAGCCTCCCAACGTGCTGGGATTACAGGCATGAGCCACCATGACCGTACCCAAAGCAATTTTCTAAAAATGAAAATGTCATTCTGTCACACACACACACTCACACACACCCCCGCCACCTGAAACATCTGCACTGGAAATGGCTCAACAGGTACCACTTTCTATGAGAGAAAGACTAGGTCCCCTGACCTGACTCCACCCACCTCCTCCAGTTTCCTTTGCTATTCCCCTCCCTCCCCTGCTGGCCCAAGCCTGTTCGCTCTTAAATATGCCCAGCTGTTTCTAAACCTTCTGGTCTTAGCTGATGCTCTCCTTTTGTCCTTGATCAGCTCTCCTCACCTGGCTCACCAGGAAAACACCTACTCATCTTTCCGGACTCAGCTGAGCATCCTCTCCTCCGTGAAGACCTTTTCTGACCTTTGCTGCTTTTGTCCTTTGTAACTGATTATATGGGGCTCCACACAGGCTGCTATCTTACCCAATGGAACATTTCTTTGCATTTATTTCTTTACTTGCTTAGCCCCTGCCCCTTATAGGCTAAAAACTCACTGAAAACAAGAAATATGTGATTTCATCTTGGTATCCCCAGTACCTAGGATGACACTGCCATTCATTTATTTGATAAAAATTCCTTAAGTGGCTGCTAAGTTCCCTGCATTGCAGCAGGCAGCATAGATAGCAGAAACTGCACTGTTTGTCCAGTTCCCTTTATTCCGTGGTGGTAGATTTTTAAATCTGGGTACATGGACACCCAACTAAAGGTTGCATTTGGCACCCCTCTTGCAATTTTGTGGTCGTACGAACAAGTTCAAGCTAATGGGATGTGAGTGTAAGTGATGTGTGCATCTTCTAGGTCTTGATCTTAAAGGGGAAGGGAGCCCTTCCTTTTCTTTACCCGTTTTCTGAGTATGCCTGTGACAGTGGGAGTGGGAGCAGCCCTTTTGGATCATGAGAGAGAAGCTACAAGTTGAGAGCGGCAGAACAAATTAAAAGTAGACTAACTTCCCTTCATCATCAAGCCTTCACACCATCCCTGAACTGTGTCTAAACTTACATGAGAAAGAAGAATTAATGGACAGTTGATTCAAACCAATGCATTTGGGGCCTGTTTCTTAAAGCAGCCTACCCTGTACCTGGCTCATATAAATGGTGTCTCAAGCAGACACGATCTTTTTACTGGTGGAGCTTGTTTAGCATATACACTGAACACATGGCTAATGAAATGAATGAGTGAGTAAACAGTTCAAGGTCTAACCAGAACCAGCTAGAAAAAATACATGAGTCATTTGTCACAACAGGCAGATAGCATCGTATCCTATGAGGTTGAAATTATTTGGAGCCTGTGCTTCAGACAGTGGGTTTAGGCATTGCAGCTTCACAACTCTATCTGCCTCGCCCTCTGCGCAAAGAGCCACTGTGGCCCTTTAATTCTCCCTCCACGCGTTGTCCTTATTCTGTTTCCTCCTAGCCTCTCCCAAAGCTGTAGCTCTAATTTGGATCCTCGTTACCTATTACCTAACCCCTGGCACTAGTTAGTGAGCTGGCCTCTCCACCCTCCTGTCCTCCCCCAGAGCTGTTGCCATGGCAATCTCCCCCTGGCACACTGCTGATCAAAACCTTCCAGGGCTCCCCACTGCCTTCAGGTAACAGCCCAACCTCCTTAAATTATCTCCAGGCGTTGGCCCACCCCCTTCCCTGCCTTAACTCCCACACGCTGTCCTCACCTACATGGTTTCCCGTCCCACAACACACTTGCCATTCCCTTTCTAGATCCTTATTTTCAAGCTGATCCCTTTCCCTGGAATAACTTCTTTGTCCAGTTTCACTCCCACCTCTGCCTGTTAAAATCCTACCCTTCTTTCGAACTCCAACAAAATGCTGCTTCTTTATGAGGCTTTTTTATGTTTTAGAGTCAAAAGGAATCTATCTTCTCTCTGGACATTCCTAGACTTCTTCATTCCCAATATAACATTTATCACACTAGGATTAGGATTAAGTGCAGGGTGAGTAGAGTGGAAGATAATATCAGTACTGTTATTAACAATAACCACAAGCATAGTAATAATTAACAAGGTCTAATCATTCACTGAGTGCTTGCTACATGTCAGGTCCTATCCTAAGAGCTTTTTTTTTTTTTTTTTTGGATGGAGACTCTGTCTCACCAGACTGGAGTGCAGTGACACGATCTCGGCTCACTGCAACCTCTGCCTCCCGGGTTCAAGTGATTCTCCTGCCTCAGCCTCCTGAGTAGCTGGAACTACAGGCACGCACCACCACATTCAGCTAATTTTTGTATTTTTAGTAGAGACAAGGTTTCACCATGTTGGCCAGGATGGTCTTGATCTCTTGACCTTGTGATCTGCCCCCCTTGGCCTCCCGAAGTGCTGGTGCCCAGAGCTTTAACTGCATTAAAGCATCCAGAGACCCTGATAATCCTGTAGGTAGCTCCATTTTAGAGCTAAGGTGGTCATAGGCACAGAGAGGTTAAGCAACCTACCCAGGGTCACACTTTTGGGATTTTGAATCTTGACCTGACAATTTACTAAACACATTAACTTAGGTGAATGATTTCACCTCCTTAAGTCCCTAGTGTCTTCATCTCTGAATGGTTTTGTTGAGACAATGATATGATACGCAGTATGGGAAGTCTCTTAAGCCAGCTCCATGTACATAGCAGGTACTCAACTCATGATATCTCCTCGTCTGCAGGGCTGTGTCTTATAGCATGACTTCTCGTTTCTCTCTAGGTGACAGGTGTCTACAAAATGTTTGTTTATGCTGAAAATTATGTTTTGTGTTGGATACCAAATTCCAGTCATAGTCTGCCCAATACCTCCCAGTACAAATAAGGTAGCATAGTGGTTACAGCACGGAGTGCTGAGTGTCCACTAACCATTTCTGTTTTACTACTATGTTAGTAACAACAATAATACATTTTAACTCAAAAGAGTGATTCACAAGCTTCTCTTGCTGCTAGGTATGACCAGAACCGCAGTTCTGGCCAATGGTATGTAGGCAGAGCTAATGGGGGCAAGAGCTTCTCCTTTCCCTTCTTTCCTTCTTGCCACCTGGGACGAGGGATGTGAAGGTGAATCTTCAGGGACCATGCAGAGGGGGCAACACACTGGAGATGGCAGCTGAGCGAGAAGATCAAAGGAGCCTGGTTCCTGACAGCTGACATCAAGATTGACACATGAGAAATGAGTAACTTCTGATTTGTTTAAGCCACTGTATTTGAACCTTGGTTACAGCCACCAAACTGATACTCCAGCTAGAACTGTTGTGAGAGCCTAGGTGAACATAATTGCCTGCTTGCTGGCTGAGTGAAGTTGGGAAAGGCACATAAGATCCCAATGCCTCAATTCCCTCTTTTTTTTTTTTTTTTTTTTTTTTTTTGACGGAGTTTTGCTCTTGTCGCCCAGTCTGGAGTGCAATGGTGCAGTCTCGGCTCACTTTAACTTCCACCTCCCGGGTTCAAGCGATTCTCCTGCCTCAGCCTCTGGAGTAGCTGGAATTATGGCGCCCACCACCATGCCCAGCTAATTTTCATATTTTTAGTAGAGACGGGGTTTCACCATGTTGGTCAGGCTGGTCTTGAACTCCCGACCTCAGGTGATCTACACGCCTTGGCCTCCCAAAGTGCTTGGATTACAGGCACGAACCACGGCACCTGGCCAATCCCCTCATCTTTAAGATGAGATAGCATGACACCTATGTGGCAGAATTGATGTGAAGATAAATGAGATAATGCATGTAAATTGCTTAGCACAATGTTTGGCACACATTAAGAGCCCAATAAATGTTAGTGATTATTGCTATTACAATTGAGCTAAAATTGCAGCTTTCCAGAGACCTGCCCCCTTTTCTAGCTAGGGTGCTGATTCTACTCCTGGAATAGCTGGTGCAATGATCTCATCCTCTCATGTTTATAGAATTCATGGCACAAATATGCTTCTCTTCAGTCCCTCCTACCAATGTCATCCTTGCTCTCCCTCCCTTGGCCTTGTGCAGAAGCATGGAATGGTTTATCTCAGTAGCAGAAGGAAAGCAGAAAGCGAAGTCACACCACTGTCACCATGACACATTTCTGAAATGGCTGGTGGATCTGCAGGATGTATGCTTTGCTCAACAGAGGAGCCAGGGGAGAAAACACATTTTTACTGAGCACCTCCCACAGCCTGGAACTCTCATGGGCACTATGCATCTCACATAATCCTCACTTCTCCCCTCTGTGTGGTCATTGGCACAGTTGCACAGACACTAAACTGAAGCTGAAAGGTATGAAATAATTGGCCCAAGGTCACATAGCTGGACAATGAGGGGATGCCCATCCTTAGATGGTAAGCTGGTCTGAATGAAGTCAGAGATCTCCCAACATTCCAAGGGTCATAATTAAGCTTCTAGGGTGAAATCAAGGAATGTTAACAGATATCTTTAATCTCTTCCACAGATCCAGATGGCAAGGAATGTTAAGAGATCTCTGACTTCAATCAGATCAGCTTTCCATGTGAGAATGAGAGAATACCAGTGTACACAATTGATTTATTTGAGCTTTGGGGAAAGTCTCCTTATGAAAAATATGTCTTTCCTTTGCTACCTGCATTTTAGCAATGAAGCTCCAGGAGATTCCACTGCCACTGGGGCTCCCAATTCAAAGCGCCACAGGGAGACAGGGACCCATAGAATCATCCAGTTTTCTCGCAAAGCTGCTGCCTTTCTAAGCGGCACACAGTCTATGCTCCTCAGGCTATATTTTGCTCTTGAGTTATATTTGAGTTTAAGTAAGAGAGTCTCCAAATTTTAGATATGGATATTTTCTTAAATAAATAAATAAGAGTGTTCCTACAAATTATGCATCTGTACTTGGGGCCTATGAAAATGGTCCTAGCGCCTCCATGGTTTGCAAGTCCAGGGGAGGGTCTTAGGCCTGCAGCAGGTGACAATAGGAGGATGCTGGGGCTCAAAGAGTTCACGAAGAAAAGCAAGCCACTGTCCTCATGGCCCTTCATTCCACCTTAGCAGCTTAATTATGATTTGTTTCCATATACTGGATTCTTCTTAAGACTACATCTCGGACAAAAACAGGGCTTCTGCTAGTAGAACTAAGAAGCAAAAAAGTGTCAAAACCGTTGGCATATCAGAAAAATTCCTGATTGATAGAGGATTTCAAAAATCCTTGGACCTAAGTCCTGCTCTCACATTGTGAGTTCTTGTGCAAATTTCCTTACCTCTCAAAGCCTCCATTTCCCCAGCTGCAAAATGGGAAAACCAAGTATCAATTTGGAGGATTGTTCTGAATATTGAGATAAGAGTTGGTGGTGGTTGTTATTTCACTTTCAGAAATCCGTGAGCTGACCGAAGTTCTCACCCTCTTTCATGGCAGGATGCACTTTGAAGGAAGACAACCACAACAACTCATAGATTACACAGTAAAGATGCATTTAAGCCAGCATCTCTCAGAATATTTCCCTAATAAAAAAAGTACTTGGTCATAATGTAGACTTCTGAGTTCCATTCAGAACGATTAAGTCAAAACTTCAGAATGAACATTCCAGCTAATTCTTATGCATGTTAAAATATTAAAATTTTTAACGTAGGTGATAATAGCTAAATGGCTAAAATTAAAAAGACTGATACCACCAAATGTTGGCAAGGAAGTAGGGCAATTGAAATTATTATACATATCTGGCAGTTTAAAATGATATAATGACTTTGGAAAACTGTTCAGAAATATCTACTAAAGTGTAATATATTAGTGATTTATTATTAATAATATGTTATTTTTATGAACTAGCAATTCCACTCCTAGGTACATACTGAAGAGAAGTGATTGCACATGTCCACAAAAAGACATAGACAAACATGCTCATGGAAGCTTTATTTATAACTCCAAACTGCAACTAACCCAAATTCTCATCAACAAGCAAATGGATAAATAAATTGAGGTGTGTTTGTATCATCAAGAAATAATTGCTAGGTTTTAGAAAAGGGCCAGAGATCCCTGGATGTCCTCTTATCGTCTGGCAATACTAGGTGCTGTCTAGAGCACTCTCAAGATTATCTGAGTATAGAGAGTGTATGCTTTTCTTTCTATTGCCTAAACCACTTTAAGTTACAGAAAACTGATAGCAGTGCCAATATTTCCTGTTCATAGCAATGAAAAGGATTCCTGTCCACAGCAAAGCAAACAAATTCTGTCTGGTAAAGAATATAAATCTCAGTAATTCAAATACATTCTTACTGAAACCTGTTTTTAGTGTTCTACTGATTCCTTTATTAATGAATCTGTTGAATAAAATCGTTGATACATGGTCAATTTATATTTGCCTAAGAGTCAAGTTTTTAACTTAGGAAAATTATGATTGAGATGTATACTTGAGAAATACACAGATCTTATGGTGATTACAAGAAGCTAAACACACACCAAAAATACATGCTGTATAGTTCTATTTATATGAAGACCAAAAATGAGTAAAACCAATGTATGGTTTTGGAGATCCAAACAGTGGTTACCTCTGCTGGGTGGGTGAGTTTGATGACTGGGAAAGAGCCCCAGGGAAGATTCTGAAGGGATGAAAATATTCTACATCTTGGCGTTGGCAGTGGTCACATGGGGGCATGTATCTACAAAAAACATCAGCAGGCTGTACATTTAAGCTATGTACACTTTTCTCTATGAAAGTCATACCTTGAGTTTTTGAAAAATCAAACTGAAACAAAAACATTAATGGATGATACTTAATTCTTTCAGCAATGGTGTTATCCTCTCAGCAAAAGATGGTACTTTATCTTCTTAGCAATGGTGTCACGTTGCTGTAACTAAATTGCCCGCAGCACTTTGAAGCCCCGGAGCTGGGTGCAGTGGGAGGAGAGGAAGACTGATGGCCCCTCTGGTCCCTTCCTCACAGGGCTGCTGCTGAAAACAGTCTCCCTGACCCGAGTCTCCGAAGCTATGGCCAGTAACACACCCTGTCACTCTAACAACCTCATTAAAGTGGCTGAGGGCAGAAATAACCCAGGTCTAGACAGCTGGAAGCAGACAGATGCTCCTCATTTTAAAGCTCAGCAAAATGTATTTTAAAGAAGCCCTAAAAAGCTTTATAAGGAAAGTCTGTCAAAAACCATCGCAAGCATCCATCTCTAAAATAGCCCTATCAGCAACATCTTTTATACAAAATCAAATCAAAATGGAATCTTTGCCTAGAAAGGAAATTTCAAGTCTTCCGAGTCCTTCTCATTTGCAGGCATCCATCCTTGACGTCCTCCGAAGCATCCACACTAGGGGTCATTCTGCCTTTACTACTGAAAAGAAAGCTCATTACTTCTCTCTGTGTGTAACTAGAAAGTACTGAGGATCTACTTGGTTTCACCTCATTTCATCCTCACAAGCTGGTGAAGTAGATACAATTATCATTGCCATTTCACAGAAGGGCAAACTGAGGTTTAGTGAGATTAACTAACTTGCCCAAGACCACACAGCTGGTGAGGGGGAGAGCCAGGGTTCCAGTTCAGCTCCGACCACATGACCCCTCTGACCAATTCCCCTTCCAAGGCAAGCCAATCCCACCCTTGGGAAGCTCTGATATTTACAAAATTGTCCTTGTAATAAAGACGATCTGCCTTTTAATACTTTCACCCCTTCAGCATCTACTAAGTTATTATGTAACCCTTGGAACCGTACAGAGCATCTATTCTTTTCTTACATCTGAGAAACTTTCACCTATTTGAAAATACTCCCTATTTCCCCCTGAGTCTTCTCTTTTCCACACAAAATATGGATAACACTTTACTTTCCAGTGACCAACTATCTGGATTTTCAAGGGATGGAGGGAATTCTTAGGGAGAGGGACTTCCAGTGCTAAAACAGGGACAGTTGCGCAAACCAGAAGAGTTGATCACCCTACTTTTTTTTTTTTCTAATGGTGTTACCTGATGCATAGATTGTTTTCATTTTGTTTTATAAGGCCTGTTCTGCATGATGACTATATAATTCAAAACTCTTACTGCAATTGCAGAAACTACCTCAACTGGCTTAAGAAGGGGAATTTCTGGGTTAATGGAACAAAAACTCCAGGAGCTGCAGGTACAGATGTGTGCAGAGATGGGTGCCACCTCTTGTCTTTTATTTTCATTTGCACCACCTCTCCAGTTTGCCTGAGGAAAACCCGTCTCCACCAAACCCTAGGCCCAACTCTCATAAACTCATTTATTTCATAGCCAGCTCTTCCATCACACTGTGAATCCCTTTTTTTTTTTTTCTTTTTGAGACAGTTTTGTTCTTGTTGCCAGGCTGAAGTGCAAGTGCAATGGCATGATCTCAACTCACTGCAACCGCTGCCTCCCAGGTCCAAGAGATTCTCCTGCCTCAGCCTCCCGAGTAGCTAGGGTTACAGGCGCATGCCACCATGCCTGGCTAATTTCGATTTTTTAGTAGAGATGGGGTTTCTCCATGTTGGTCAGACTGGTCTTGAACTCCCACCCTCAGGTGATCTGCCTGCCTCAGCCTCCCAAAGTGCTGGGATTACAGGCATGAGCCACTGCACCTGACCTTGTCTTCATTTTCTAAACACATTTGACCTCACCCTTTACAGAGTACTTGACATTTGTTGAATGAGTTAAGACTGTCTTACTTGGGGCAGAGACTGTTCATAACCCCCCAATATGCATATCTTCCCTTTTTCTCAGCTACAGAACCTCAATTTTATTCACTGTGGCAATGCACCCAACTAACAAGCAACACTTCTCAGCTTCCCATGCAACTAGATGAAACCATGAGACTAACTTTGGGCCAAGGAGATTTAGGCAAAAGCGTTACGGGGAAAGCGGTTTCAAGGAGCCGACCCAGTGGGGAGGAGCACTGTTTTGTCCTTTACAGATGCTTTGGCAGCCTGCTCAGAATGGGGACTTGATGCTGAACTTGCACAGACTTCTTCCTTTATGACCCACCTTGAGGTTGGAAATCATTCAGTGATGATGGCAGATTAGATAAGCAGTTGGCTCCCAGAAGAAAGTGTGAAGCTTTCATTATAGCCTGGATTGCCTCCTCCTGACATCTTTTATGTGTGAGAGAAGTGAGCTATCCTATTTAAAACAGTGTTATATGGGGTTTTCCTGTTGTATGTGTTATGTATAGTCGATTTACTTTTAATTTATGATCAACTGTCTCTTTGAATAAAGAAAGGTGTGTGTGTATAACTGACTAATCGGTGAAAATTAGATAAACCTTCCTGTTAACCAGCTTTAAAAATGAAGCTTCCAAATCCCAGCACTTGGGGAGGCCGAAGCAGGCAGACCACGAGGTCAGGAGAGCAAGACCATCCTGGCTAACTCGGTGAAACCTCATCTCTACTAAAAAGACAAAAAAAATTAGATGAGTGTGGTGGCAGGCACCTGTAGTCCCAGCTACTTGGGAGGCTGAGGCAGGAGAATGGCATGAACCTGGGAGATGGAGCTTGCAGTGAGCCGAGATCACACCACTGCACTCCAGCCTGGGTGACAGAGTGAGACTCTATCTCAAAAAAAAAAAAAAAAGAAGAAGAAGCTTCCTAGTTCGCCTCCTATAACTACAACTCTTTCAGTTTCCTATTTTTAAAATTGAGTCATAAAGGATTAACATATCTTTACAATTAAGACACCAAAACAAAATCTGAGTGGGTATTCATAATGTATCCTCTCACTTAAAAGTGCTAGAAAACTTTGTTGGTGGGAAATGGGTGACCGGTGAACCAGGGAAGGTTAATGACAGACCTGACTCATTGTGACACAGAGAAATCGTCAGTTCCTTTAGTACAAAGTCTCTTTATTTCCAAAGCAAGGCTTGTACTTCCTGGTTTGGGCTGAGGCAAAAACTGACTGTATTACTCAGGGTTCTCTAGAGAGACAGAATAGGATAGATGTATATATAAGGGGGAGTTTTTTAAGGACTATTGACTCACACAATCACAAGGTAAGGTCCCACAATAGGCTGTCCTCAAGCTGAGGAGCAACGAAGCCAGTCTGAGTCCAAAAACCTCAAAAGTAGCGAAGCCAACAGTGCAGCCTTCAGTCTGTGGTAGAAGGTCGGGAATCCCAAAGTGGAAGAACTTGGAGTCTGATGTTCATGGGCAAGAAGCAGCCAGCCTGGGAGAAAGGTGTAGGTCAGAAGAGCAAGCCAGTCTCATCTTTCCGTGTTATTTGGCCTGCATTTATTCTGGCCACGCTGGCAGCTGATTAGATTGTGCCCACCCAGATTGAGAGTGGGTCTGCCTTTCCCAGTCCACTGACTCAGATGTTAATCTACTGTTAATCTACTTTGGCAAAACCCTCACAGACACCCCAGGAACAACAGTTTGCATCCTTCAATCCAATCAAGTTGAGACTCAATATTAACCATCACACTGACCCTGCTTATTAGCCTGAAGGTAATGAACGAGGCAGACTTTGAGAAAAACTCACATCTTGAGAGGTACCCTTGCAAGAGCTTCAAGTAAAGTCTTTATATTAATACTATGTCCTTGTAAGAGGAGACTCTTTCTCTTTTAAGGGAAAAGAGGCTTCCTTGTCAGCCAGAGGGGTTTAGGAGAATTTGAGATTTTAAGATTCTCAAGTTTCTCTATCCAAATATCCTTATCCTAGGTCTCATAGTCCCACTCTTTACCTATCATGGCCCAGTCTTTAATGTAAGAGACCTGTCAAGATTATATATAGTTTCCTTTGAAACTATCTTTTTAAACAATCAGATCCTAGGCTTTGTTTTCAGCAAAGTCTGCCCTGTGACAGTAGGAGATGAAATTATCCTTTAAAACTGTCATGGAGACTTTGTCCATTTATGCTGCCATAAAGAAATACTTAAGGCTAGGTCATTTATACAGAAAAGAGGCTTATTTGGCTCATGGTTCTGCAGGCTGTACAAGCAGCATAGTGTTAGCATCTGCATAGCCTCTGGTGAGGGCCTCATACTGCTTCTACTCACCGTGGAAGGGGAAGGGGAGCCACCATACAGAGATCACATGATAACAAGGAGGCAAGAGAGAGGATGAGGTGCCAGCCTCCACCAGTTCTTGCAAGAACTAAGAGTCAGTGAGAACCCACTCACTCCTGGGAGAATGGCACCAAGTCATTCATAATGGATACATCCCCATGATACAAACACCTCCCAACAGGCCCCACCTCCAACGTTGGGTACCAAATTTCAACATGAGATTTGGAGGGTCAAATAGCCAAACTATAGCAGAGACCAATCTGACTTTCATAGAAACTTTAAGTTGACAATTAACACCTCTGATCTTTTTATTTTTTCATTTTTAAAGGCTTAAGTGCCATCAAAAGTGGTCACTCCATACCACACTCTTCATAATTACCATTATTCAGTATGTGAATAATGATAATTATGAAGCCCATAATATGAAGCCCAATTATGAAACCCTTTATACTAGCCCATTTTTATGCTGCTGTAAAGACATACCTGAGACTGGAAAATTTGTAAAGAAAAAGAGGTTTAATGGACTCACAGTACCACATAGCTAGGGAGGCCTCACAATCATGGTGGAAGGCAAAGGGCACATCTTACATGGCAGCAGGCAAGAGAGAATGAGAACCAAGTAAAAGGGGAAACCCTTCATAAAATCATCATATTTCATGAGACTTATTCACTACCATGAGAATAGTATGGGGAAAACCACCACCATGATTCAATTATTTCCCACTGGGTCCTTCTCACAACATGTGGGAATTATGGGAACTACAATCCAAGACGAGATTTGGGTGGGGACACAGTCAAACCATATCATTCCACCCTTGTTAGCTCCCAAATCTCATGTCCTCACATTTGAAAACCAAACATGTCTTCCCATCATTCCCTAAAAGTCTTAACTAATTTCAGCATTAACTGAAAGTTCAAAGTCTCATCTAAGACAAGGTAAGTCCCTTCCACCTATGAGCCTGTAAAATGAAAAGTGAATAGGTTACTTCCTAGATACAATGGTGGTACAGGCATTGGGTAAATATACTCATTCCAGAGGGGAGAATTTGGCCAAAATGAAAGAACTACAGGCCCTATGCAAGTTCGAAATCTAGCAGGGCAGTAAAATCTTAAAGCTCTGAAATGCTCTCCTTTGACTCCATGTCTCACATCCAGGTCATGCTGATGCAAGAGGTGGGTTCCCATGGTCTTGGGCAGCTCCACCCCTGTGGCATTGCAGGATACAGCCTCCCTCTTGGCTGCTTCCACAGACTGGCATTGAGTGTCTGTGGCTTTTCTAGGTGCAAGGTGCAAGGTGCAAGCTGTTGGTGGATTTACCATTCTGGAGTCTGGAGGACTCTTCTCACAGCTCCACTAGACAGTGCCCCAGTGGAGACTCTGTATGGGGGCTCCAATTCCACATTTCCCTTCTGCACTGCACTAGCAGAGGTTCCCCATTAGGGCTCTGCTGCCCCTACAGCAGACCTCTGCCTGGACATGCAGGCACGTCCGTACATCCTCTGAAATCTACGTAGAGGTTGCCAAACCTCAATTCTTGACTTCTGTGCACCTGCAGGCTAAATATCACATGAAAGCTGCCAAGGCTTGGGGCTTGCACCCTCTGAAGCCATGGTCACAGCTGTACCTTGGCCCCTTTTAGCCATGGCTAGAACAGCTGGGATGCAGGGTGCTAAGTCCCTAGGGTGCACACAGAAAAGGGGCCTGGGCCTGGCCAATGAAACCTCTTTTTCCTCCTAGGCTTCCAGGCCTGTAATGGGAGGAGCCTCAGCAAAGGTCTCTGAGGTGCACTGGAGACATTTTCCCCATTGTCTTGGTGACTAACATTTGGTTCTTCATTACTTATGCAAATTTCTGCAGCTGGCTTAAATTTCCTTCAGAAAATGAGTTTTTCTTTTCTATTGCATCATAATGTTGCAAATTTTCCTAACTTTTATGCTCTGTTTCCCTTTTGAAACTGAATGCTTTTAACAGCACCCAAGTCACCTCTTGAATGCTTTGCTGCTTAGAAATTTCTTCTGCCAGATATTCCAAATCATCTCCCTCAAGTTCAAAGTTCCACAAATCTCTAGGGCAGGGGCAAAATGCCTCCAATCTCTTTGCTAAAATGTAGCAAGAGTTGCCTTTACTCCAGTTCTCAACAAGTTCCTCATCTCCATCTGAGACCACCTCAGCCTGGATTTCATGGTCCATATTATTATCAGCATTTTGATCAAAGCCATTCAACAAATTTCTGGGAAGTTCCAAACTCCCACATCTTCCTGTCTTCTGAGCCCTCTGAACTGTTCCAACCTCTGCCTGTTACCCAGTTCCAAAGTCACTTCCACGTTTTTGGGGATCTTTACAGCAGCACCCCCCTCTACTGGTACCAATTTACTGTATTAGTCTGTTCTCATGCTGCTAATAAAGACGGACCAAACGCTGAGTAATTTTTAAAGAAAAGAGATGCAATGGACTTACAGTTCCACATGACTAAGGAGGTCTCACAGTCATGGCAGAAGATGAAGGAAGAGCAAAGGGATGTCTTACATGGAAGCAGGCAAGAGTGAATGAAAGCCAAGGGAAAGGGGAAACCCCTTATAAAATCATCACTTCTCGTGAGACTTGCTCACTACCATGAGAACAGTATGGGGGAAACCACCTCCATGGTCCCACCAGGTCCATCCCACAACACATAGGAGTTATGGAAGTTACAATTCAAGATGAGATTTGGGCAAGGATGTGGCCAAACCATATCACTGGTCAAATGCAGCTGCCATTTGATCTCCCAAGTTTTGCATTCCACTGGCACTTCATTCCAATTAAATGTAAGTGAAACTTTAGTAATGGTGATTACGGTGAAAGGTTATTACTGCACTTACCATAAGCAACAGAGTTTGTCTTGCCTTCAGACTCATGGGAAATTTACCTCCAATACTTTATCTGGAAGGTCTGTTTTCTTATATCACTTCTTAAACCAATTATCGTAGCATGGGTTCCCTTAAAAGTAAAGACGGAGACCAAGCTTAATTGAATGGGTGTAATTTGAGGAGAGCAAGAGAGAGGCAGGAAAGAAAAGAAAGTAAATGCCAGCTGACCTTAGCTTCTCAAGAAAATACAGTTGGTGACTTGGTCATGAGGGATTTCTCTGGGGAGGTTGTATGGAATCACTGCATCAAGCGGGAGAAGAACAAACGATATATACATATTTGTAGACTTCTCATCTTATCTCTCACTTCTTCTCATCTCATGCTTCTGGTCAAAATTATCCCATAGGGGTATTAACACATTAACACACTTAAGCATTTACTTTTTATTGACTTCCATAGGCATCTACCAGGGAAACCATACTCAGGATGGGTCTGGTTGGCTCAGGCCAGGGTGGTGGAACAGCTTTAGTTTCCTCTAGAATAGGCCTGGTTAAAATTAGGTTGATAGAAGGCAGTGTTATGACATGAGACTGTGGCCACAGGGGATTTACAACCAGGAATGGCATGAGCAAGGAGCCCCCTGGAGAGACCCAGGGGGCCTCAAGTATTGCATAAACAGGGCTAGTATACCTGTGTGCTAGCTGGTCTCCATTTGCCCCTTCCACATTTATGCATTTCATTTTTTTACTCTGGTTTGTACCTTTAGAGGCTGGCCCTAAGGACTTCCTTACCCTATCTGCTTTTCCCTGTCTCTTCTGGTTGGATTCAGCCAATGGGAGACACTAGGAAGAGATCAGAAAATAGAGTAAAGAGTGGTCGAAAATTGTTTCTCCCACTCTCTCCCTGACTGATGCTGTGATTCCAGCAGTGGTTGCATCCTTCTGTGACTAAGTCCCTGTTGGAAATCACTTTCCCCATGATTCCACTAACACTGGTTCCTCTCCACGCCCTTACAGGTGAAGGGTTACCACTAGGCTTACTGTCAGTGGTACTGGGTTCTTCGACATCTTTCGATGGTACCCTTCACCCAGCGCTGGCCTCTGTTAATGGACTCTTCCTTAAATTTTCTTCAAAATCCTAGCTCAGTGCTTTCTAGTTTCAACTGGGACACTAAGCCTACATTTTCTTTGTTTATCTCATTCTGTTGTTTTATGAATTATTGTTTGGCTTTATTTTAAAATAATATTCCTGTTTAGGTATCCTAGCAATTATGACACATTTCCTTCTCCTCTATATCTAATGCTTTCTTACAGGTTGGGATCTTTGTCTCACTTCTGCATGCTGTGCTCATTTTTCCCGTGTATTTATTTCTTCTGTACTATATTTGCTTAGTCATTGTGTCATTTCTTTCCATCTGTCTCCTGCCTGAACAGTTCTGTACAGATGTTCTATTTGCTCTGATACTTTGGGGCTGATTTATTGATCCTTCTCTCGCTGTATATGACTCCAGTTAACCTTCCCTTTCAGGTACAGTATGAGTGAGGAAAGGATGTTAGATTGTCTCTCCATTTTTCAAAACTAGAGAGAATAGCTGAGATGCACATGTATGTATATATGCATATACACACCTCTGCACACCCACCCATACACATAAACACACACACTATGGAAAGATTCACTGAGTTGCTAGCTCGTTTTTACTAATATATCTGAAGTTTCTCTCTCTCTGATATTTTGTTGTTTGCTCCACCTGGTTAGGGCACATATTCTAAGCCTTTAAAGAGGTGCTCTTGGGGTTTGATAGTTTTCTCCAAGTCACTGATGCAGAAGCACTTGCAAATTCATCAACTCCATGTTTTGACAAGAACTCCTCCAGCTATTCTTATTAGTTGGCTGGGGTGTTAGTTTCCTCATGCTACTGGAACAAATTACTACACATTTAGTTGCTTAAAACAACACAAATTTATTATCTTACAGTTCTGGAAGTCAGAAGTCTAAAACTATAGGGCTGCATTTCTTCTGGAGGCTCTAGGGGAGTGCACTAGGTTGGGTAGCATCCTCCCACCTGGGAAAAAATGCATGTCCATCCAGATCCAAAATATATGGCCTTATATGGGAACAGGTTCTTTGCAGATATAATTAATTAAATTAAGATGAGGTCATATTGAGTCATATTGGTTTTGAGTGGGACCTAAATCCAATGACCGATGTCCTTGTAAAAGGAGAGCAGATACACAGACACAGACAGAGAAGATGGTTATGAGAAGATGGAGGTAGAAATTGGACTGATGCAGCTGCAAGCCCAGGAATGCCAGGGATTTCCACCAAGCACCAGAAGCTGGGAAGAGGCAAAGAAGAACCCTTCTTCAGACCCTTTGAAGGGAGCACTGCCCTAATGACATCCTTGATTTTGGGCTTCCAGGGCTCCCAAATTGGGAGAGAATAAATTACTGTGTTAAACCACTCTGTTGTTGTTGTTGTTGTTTCTGAGATGGAGACTCACTCTGTCACCCAGGCTGGAGTGCAGTGGTGTGATCTTGGTTCACTGCAGCCTTTACCTCCTGGGTTCAAGCAGTTCTCCCACCTCAGCCTCCCGAGTAGCTGGGACTACAGGTGCACACCACCATGCGTGGCTAATTTTTGTATTTTTAATAGGATGGGGTTTCACCATGTTGACCAGGCTGGTCTTGAACTCTTGACCTGCCTTGGCCTCTCAAAGTGCTGGGATTTCAGGCATGAGCCACCACACCCAGTGCACTTTATGATACTTTGTTATGACAGTCCTAAGAAACAAATATAGTGAAAATCAATTTATTTGCCTTTTTCAGCTCTTAGAGGCTTCTTGGCCCCACATCACTCCAATCTGTCTTTCCATTGTCACATCTTCTCTCTTACTCTGACCCACCTGGCATCCTCTTATAAGGACCTGGTGATTAGATTGGGTCCATCTAGGCAATACAGAATAATATTCTTATCTCAAGGTTATTGACATAATCAAATCTTCAAGGTCTTTTTTTGTCATATAATCTGACATATTCACAGCCTTCTGGGATCTGGACACGAACATCTTTTGGGCATTGGATTGGATAGAAATTATTCTTTTTACCAAAGCTGGACTGGCTCCTTAAAGTGTGTGATATGCCAATGTTCTATAATACACTAGATAACAAGAACAAAAACATAAATTCCCTGGCATTATAATAAGGAATGTGTGAGAAGTCTCACAGAAGTGAGGGTTTTATAACAGACTTACTATGTAAGACCTGATAACATACCACCTGACTACATATCCCGAGAGGACTCAGAGGATACTTTCTTCATTAAGGAAGGGGTGCCATGGTGAGCAAGAGAGTGAAATCTCTTGTAAGCTCAGTAGTAACCTCCCTCTAAAAGACATGGTTGAGAGTTAAAGATATTGTCATGGACCTGGGTTTACTAACATCAATGGGAATGACGGGATTCCTGAAGCACTGACCCAGTGGCAGCATTTAACCTCTAGAAAAAAGGTGAACTTAATTACTCCATGGCCAGGGCTGATAACCAAAGTGCTTTCACCCACAGTAATCCCTGGCTCTGTCTAAGAGATCATGGTGATCTTATGAGCAAGACAGATGTACTACTTCCTATTTATAATCATAAATGGCACCCTGTAAGTACTGCTTATTATTTATGATAATAAATAATTGAGAGCTGGCAAGCAGAAGGCCGATTTTAGCCACCTCAAAGGAAATCTGAGGTTCCCATCAAATTTCCAAACTTAGACAGTTAGTTACAGATAAACAGTATAATTGATTGTAGGGGAAGCCAGACTCTTTAAGAAAAGACCGTGAAAAGTCAGCACAAGTAGATACAATTAATATTTCTCAAATCTTTTCTCAGAGGGTCCAAAGGCCATTAAGCAGAGTAAATGTCCACCAGGGAAAGAGAAATACTCAGATCTTTTGAATGTTGTTGCATACAGAACCTGAGTAGGCACTGATAGTACTTTGAATCTCTATGTTACTACAGTCAAAATATCACTATGGCTCACCCTGTTCGGGTGAGTGTGCGTGAAAGAGAGATTTCAAGGGTAGCACTGGCTCAGGTTCATCTCACTACGGGTTCAGGGGGTCCAGAGGACCATAGAGGGTCTACCATCCATAGTGGGTCCACTATGATCATTTCCCCAGCCTGTGACATCTTAACAGTGATGTATATCCTTGGTAGTTGGAAGACACGCACTTTACTTTCTTGATCCAAGAAGAAAGAATCATTACAGTAGGACGGGCCAAGAATATTGGGGTGTTTCTTTCCTGTTTAGCAATCAAACAAATCCAGACACCCTTACTTATTTATCTCAGCCTTTACAAATCTATTTTCTGCATGCATTGCAGGAGTATGCTGACTAATAATTATTTTGAGAGGACTAGGCAAATATTGAAGATATACTTATTCAACAGCCATTCCAACCCCTTGTCTCTTGCCTTGAACTTCTGTAGAATCTAGAATGTGAAAAGCTCACATTTTCAGCAAGCAGGCGATGTCATATGATCCAGCTCTGACCAGTGAGATGTAGCTAGAAGATCCTGAGTAAAACATTGCTTCCTGAAGAAAGCCACACATGCCCTCTGCTGTTCTCCCTTCTTCCTGCCTGGAATGCAGATGTGGTACTAGAGAGTCAGCAGACATTGTAAGCCTATGATAAGGAAAGCCACATATTAAAGATGGCAGAACAGCTAGAGGGAAGGAACCTGGTCTCTCGATGACATCTTTGAGTCATTGTACCTACTCCTGGACTTTTTGCATAAGTCACTATGGTAGGATTAGCTATTACTCACAGCTTAACACCTTAACACAATCCTAACAGAAACAGTAGGATTGTCTGTATTCCTTCCAAATTCCCCCCTTTCAAGCCTCAAGGTGGTGCCCTCTTGCCTACCAAGTAGGGAAAAGCTTACTGAGTGAGCAAATCCATATTTTGTTCTATAATCATAACCATGTTCAAGATATTTAAAATGTTGCTCATTCCTTGGCTTCGTTTTTCTCCTTGCTTTAATTATCAGGAGGAAGATTGAGTGCTTATATAGTCAAGGAGAAAGTAGGACTGAAACTGAGCACTTGCTTTTTTTCACATAGAATATATGCTAAATTCATCAGCAGAGAGTGAGTTTGGGGAAATGTTTATTTAATAATCATCTAATCTTGAATATGCCACATAATCCTCTGAATCTGTTTCCTCTCTTGTAAATTAGGGAGAAAATATTGATGCCCACTATACCAGCTTATAAGGAGACTAAATTGAAACAGGAAAGGTGTAAGAGAAGGCCGTGGAATCTGCAGGATTCCTGACAAACATTTTAGCCAGAGTGGCCTCGCTTCCTCGGGGGCTACGTCTCTGAAGGTCACGGAACGCCTCATTTCTCTCTCTAGTGACAACCTGCGCAGCACAGAACAGGAGTTGTTTTGGAGGCTTGATGAATGAATCAATTAATGATTAAATGGATGACTGAATAAATGAACTGTGGTGGAAAGAAAGAAAACAGAAGATGACGCCACCAAATTAAGCATATGCCATGCTGGTTCCATGGCTTCCTGCACAGAAACGGGTTTTCACATCCTTGAAAGCCTGGGGCTCACCCTTCTCAGAATCACTTTTCTTTAAAAATGACTGCTAAAAGAAATAATTGTGAAAGCAGGAGCTTTATGTTTAGCATAAAAAGGACTCTCACTAAGAATGACTCAAGCCTCACAGTCACTCTCAGCCAAGACCTGCAGGGAAAGGCCCATTTTATGACAGAGGGAGTGAGGGGAAGGCAGGGGAACGGGAGGCAGGGGAACCCCAGGAAGGCTGAACTGGAGAAGGAAGCAGGTTTGTTGGTTCCTTGTGTGGCTCCTTTAGCCCTGTAGAGATTAATGGAGAGCAATTCAAGGTCTAAGCTAGTCTCAAAACAGAGTTCACAGGACAGGAAGTGGAAGCCCTTCTCTGCCTCTAACTGGATGTGAATACGGGCATAAGCGCGTACCTGCGTGCCTGCGTGCTGAGTGTGTGCCTGTGCAGATGAACAGATGGCATGGAGCACCATGAGCACCTCACCAGGCTGGACAGGACCTGGGGAATAAATGTGATCACAGTTGTCTTTTACTGAGCACTTACTCTGCAACCGGCCTCCTACATTATCTCACTAACCTTCCAGGCGGCCAGCACAGGAAGTTTGATCATCTTCGTGTGCAGGCAAACGAGTGGATGCCCTGAGGTTCCCAGCTTCTTTATTATTATTATTATTAGACTTTAAGTTCTAGGGTACATGTGCACAACAAGCAGGTTTGTTAAGACCAGATTAAGAAAATGTGGCACATATACACCATGGAATACTATGCAGCCATAAAAAAGGATGAGTTTATGTCCTTTGTAGGGACATGGATGCAGCTGGAAATCATCATTTCAGCAAACTATTGCAATAATAGAAAACCAAACACCGCATGTTCTCACTCATAGGTTCCCAGCTTCTTAAAGGCTACGGAGAAAGTGTGTTACAAACCTAGGATTCAGACCTAGTAGAGAAATCCGGAGCATGTAGATAGAAAGAAAGGGTCTTCTGGGAAGGGGAAGGGACTCACGTTTTTAGAGTGCCGGTTGTGTGTGATCACTGTGGTCAGCGTTTCTTATTAGTGGGCTTATATTTATAGCAGCCCTGGTGGATCAGTATTATTGGCCCAGCTTCAGAAGCAAGACACGAGCCTGGAGATATCAAGTATACTGCCCAAAGTCGAAAAGATGGTAAATGACAGAACCGGATTTGAGCCCAGCTTGATTTCAAAGTTGTGTTCTCACCCCTTAGGCAAAGGTGCTAGGCTTGGGTTCAGGATGAGACCCCTACCTTCCTTGAGGAAAGAGGACAATTTCTTCAGTATCAGAGTTACTTTTCTCTCAGGAGAGCTAGGAACACTTAATTCGATACTGGGAGCAGTACTAGGATAAAATCAAACCCTCCATCCCTCGATAGGTGCAGTGGAGACCAACCTATTACTCCGGGGACAGTGTCAGGAGCCCATGGCCTTTTTGCGCTTCACACTCCATGGTGAAGAAGGGACGGCATACCAAGCCAGAAGTGTGCCCCGTTTCAGACAGGATGAATTCTACCTGCCTCAAGGCTTGGGTGTGCAGATGGAGTCTGCATTTGGGAACAAGGTCCCTATTCCACCAAGGATTTGGAGAGGTGACTCAGCAGCAGACTGCTGTGGCAGGCAAAGTCAAGGCAGTCAACCCTGCCTCTGAGGCTGGAGTGCTGTGTGACCTCAGACAATTTCCTTCCCCTCCCTGGACCTCAGCACCTTTTAATTTGCCTATCAGTCTCTGAGTTGCTTCGGCTCTGACAATCTAGGACTTCCAAGAATAACACATCTGGTCATGAGGAATAAATCAGTGTAAAGGGAAATTCAGTTGTTTAGCAAGAGTGAAGAAGAGCCTACAATATTTACGGCTGTGGGGAGAGTTCTGCTCCAGCTAGTGTAGTATGGGTCTCAACTTGGAGCAGCTCTGGATTTTACAGAGATTATAATCTGATGATTTATGAGTAAAATCCCCCTTGCAGAGTAGCTCTGGTTGCCTGAGTGTGAATTACAGAAAACAGGGAATCCAAGTCCTTTTAGAGAGGGTGTGCCCTCCCTGATGTGTCCCAGGCCTGCTTTCTCCTTTGTCTTGGCTCCCAGTGACAACACATTTGAGTTTGTATCTGCAAACGAGACTCTTGATTTGTCTTGCAGAACGCTAGTCCAGCCTCCATTTCCTCCTATCCCTCCCTGGCCGCTGCAAGCCGAGGGGGAAGCTGTAATTTGTGGGCTGCCCTTTCATTGCAGTGTGAGTAACAAAAATGCCTTAATCCTCCCTCGTCCTGCAGGGCTGTGCCCAGCAGCCAGGCCCCCAGAGGAGACGAAGGCCAACGTGAACGGGATTCTCTCCCATGCATTATTCACACCAGTGCTTCCCTTTCTATTTTTAATGTTCAGTGTGTAGCGGTTCCCTCTGCCAGCTATTTTTAGCATTGTTGCTGCCAGCTGACAGCAGAGACAAAGGCACCGAGGCACCTTGAGAATGACAAATGGCGATTTCAATGATGAAAATAGAACAGCTAATTTTCTTCCAGGAAAGAAAAGGAAGAAAACGTCTATAGTTGCAAAGTTGCTTGGGCTTGAATTGAATTTCTAATTTGGAACATATACACTGCCACGCACATAAAGGATTTCCTTTCATACACACAGGCTCACGTGCTCATCATTTTCCCAGATCAAATACACTCTTTTTTGTGAAGCTTTATCTGATGCTCCCCTCTGCTCCTAATAAGCCCTCCTCTCCTCTCTCTACATATAGCATCTCCATTATTGTGATCCTCACCTGGTATTGTAAATGTTTGCTTCCCTGCAGGCTGTGAACTCCTTGCATGCAGGGACTTATTGTTAAATCTCCATTGTCTAGTATTGGGAAAACCAAGCAGCCCCTACCATCTAGAAACCAACTGGGCACTCACAGCTAGGCATATCATTCCCCTGTTGGACATAAACAATCTCAATGAATACCAGAATCAGACAAGGTTACTCTGAGATCATGAGAAAGTGAGACAAAACAAGAACACTTCATAATTTTGTCTGAGCACAGACAAAAACAAGGTAGCTGTGCCAACCACAAAATATCATATATCTTCTTTCTTGCCTAAAATGAATGACTGCTACTTCTTAATCAATCAGTTACATCTTTATCCTTTCCAGTCTGCGTTTCCTATAGACAAGATTTATTGAGATATTCCATAATACAGTTACCCCACTTTCTGACAGCAGCCAACCTAGAGAAAATCTCTGCTTCTTTATACCCACTCCCAAGTCTCCAGCAAACATCTGAATCCCATAATAGGTTGTTTCTAGCACCCTGTTACTGAGTGGCCTGAAAACTTTCACGAAGCTACAAAAAGGGGAATTCTGTAGGTCAGAGGAAGAGTGGAAGGAAGGAAATAAAAATTTGCATGGTAGTATCTTCCCTTTGATCTTCTACTCATAACTAAGGGAGCTATGTACTAGCCACACCTCCATTTGTGTAATTTTATACAAATGGGATATTAGTGAAAACATGAATAAGAACATTTCGAGATTTCATAAGGAGGTCTTCAGTAACAGATTTCTTTTAGGCCTGGTGATTTTTACATTATTGCTTTTTCCATTACGTTCACATAATAGTTCAGAGATTTACTTGTACCTGCCTTAAGCCACCTTTTGCCACTAGGTTAACAAATTCTTCATTACAATAATCTCTTATCAGCCTGCAATTTCTAGGGCCCTGTAACCTTTGGAGTTGTCATATTTCTGCTTCTTAATGGTTACCTTGGGCTGCTGGCTTCTGTTCCTTCATTCCCCTGATAGAAATAGTCTGGTACTTCCAAAGATGGATCCATAGCAAAATCCTCTGTTGTTCAACCCCTAGTGCTTTTATCCTCTCATTTTTCTCTCGCATAAGCCCCTTCTGTGCCTACTATATTCTGGCCCTAAATGGGGGTGGAAAGCATGAGAGCCACCTTAAGACGGGCTGATGTGTGAAAGATGATTATAATTGCCTTCAGTGGGCCCATAAGATGAAAACCTAGGAATTCCAGAGAGACACAGTCCAGCTCAATATTGGGAGAAATTTCAATATTAGGAAAAATAACTCAAAGATATAATGGACTGCTGTATGAACTAGTGAGCTGCCCAATACGGGGAGTATACAAGCAGAAGCCAGAACTGGCAGGAATGTTTTAGAACACCAACATGGGGTGTGTGAGTCTGGAGGTGGAGTGTCAACAGAAAGGAAGTGTTGTTACAGTAATTGCAGAGTCTCTGAATCCATGGGCTTCGTCCTCCTCCACCTTTCTTACAAATACATATTGTTAAATGTACTATAAATGCTGTTGTGATTCATAAGATAAAATTTCACTTAAAACGATCATTGAGTTTGTAGTAGCACAATGTCTCAACCAATGAATACTAAAAACCAAACTAATGTTATGCAGGAGTTTGTGAAATTTTCTGATCCTGAAAGGTGACTTCTCATTCTTGAAATAGTCTCATTCCCACAAGGTGGGAGAAATCAGATGACATTTACATTCTTCCCTGCTGTGGTTTGAATGTTTGTGTCCTGCCTCAAATTTATGTGCTGAAAACTCACTCCCAAGGTGATGTTGCTAAAAGGCAAGGCCTTTGGGAGGTGATAAGGTGGTGAGTGTGGAGTCCTCATGAATAGAATTAGTGCCCTTATGAAAGAGGCCCCAGACACTGGCTCACGCCTGTAATCCCAGCACTTTGGGAGGCCAAGGCAGGCCGATCACAAGGTCAGGAGATCAAAACCTTCCTGGCTAATACGGTGAAACCCCGTTTCTACTAAAAATACAAAAATTAGCTGGGCATGGTGGCGGGCGCCTGTAGTCCCAGCTACTCAGGAGGCTGAGACAGGAGAATGGTGTGAACTCGGGAGGCGGAGCTTGCAGTGAGCCGAGTTTGCGCCACTGCACTCCAGTCTGGGCAACAGAGTGAGACTCCATCTCAAAAAAAAGAGGCCCCAGAGAGGTGCCTTGCCCTTCTGCCAATTGTGGATACAGTGAGGAGACATTATTTATGAACCAGAAAACAGGCAGTCAGCAGACACGAAATGTACCGGTGCCTGGATTTTGGACTTCCCACCCTCCAGAGCTGTGAGAAATACATGTCTATTGTTTATAAGTCACCCAGTATACAGTATTTTGTTAGAAACTCGTGCAGGCTAAGATACTTGTAGACCAGTTCTTGGATTCTAAGCATTCACCTTTAACATAACATTATTTCACCAAACAAAGAAAAGACATAAACAAGCTATTAGCAACAATAAGATTTGTGTGTGTGATTTAGTTTGTCACTAAGTGATGCATTATTTAACAAATATATAAGGGTCATACCCATTAAGAAAGAGGAAATTGTATTTAGTAATTCAGTTGTCCACATAACTGTCACTGACATTTATTTAAGACTTTTTTCTTAAAAATCCATTTGCATAGGCCACTCAAGTGTCACATGGCCCTGAACTTTAGATGTCATCTAAGGTGAAGCATGCATCATGTCAGGCAGTCTTCAGGAAGAGAAAATAAAATCCTTATGGAGACAGGTGGTTGGTCATTCTTGAATTCTACTCAGGAGCTGAATGAAACAGGGAGCAGTTCAAACCTGCATCAGAAGCTATTCAAATTGGCCCCTAAGTAGGACTTTCTGAGAGCAAGTGTTGTCACATTTGACAGCTCTCGCTGGATAGGCTGAAGTCCCTTCCAAAATATGGGCATTGGCATTCATCATCATGTTTGTGCAACTTGTTTTAGAGAATATGTTTACCTTCTTGCCTAGGAGGTCAAATGGCGTCTAGAGAAAGAAGAATAAGCTCAATGAAGCCGATTTTTAAAGAGTATATTTAAGGAAGAAATGATATAACTTGCATCTTAAGGTGGTGGAAACATCCTTGGGTCACAAGACAGGTGATCTATGTCCTGGTTCAGTTAATCTATATCAGAGTTTGAGTCCCGGCCTCAGTTTACCATGAGACTGAACCATATCACCTTTGGTGAGATACAGTGAGACCAGATGCAAGTCCAGAGAGAAAAATGGAAAAGAGTTTCACAGTTTTGTTATACTCACAGCTCCTTGGGGAAGACACAGGATGGCACACAGGGCCGCTGGAGAAGTCAGTGTTGGGCATGAGGCAGAGGGAGAAAGGGAACTGTGGGGAATCACCTTTATTTGGTTTCTGGGGGAAGGAAATGGGTGAGGCAGGGTAAGCCAGTTTAGAATTGGAAAATTTGAATAATTTCAGCAGGGTCAAGGCCATCAGTGTTTTCCCTGGTTGTCTGGTACCTAGCCCCAGGGAGATTAGGGTGGGTGTATAGTGGCTGCATTATGAGAGGCCGATGAGGGAGATGATTGGGGGAGTCGACTTAATTAGCTGCTTAGGAAGGGGAACTGACGGCCTCTTAGCCAGGGTCTCAAAAGTGAGTCAGACAGCACTTAGACAATATTACATGGACCTTGACCCTTTCTGGCCTGGTTTCCTCATTTTTTCCACATAGGAAGAAGGAACAGAAGGTCTTTAAATTTTCTTCAACTCTGAAGTTATTCACTTTGGTAAAAGTGCCTTCTGAAATTATTTGTTACATCTCCCAGAAACCCATTGCTTTCCAGCTAGAATATGCTGAAATTCTAGTTTAATGTTAATAATAATTTTCAAGATATTGCCAGCATTGTCTTGGATGCAAAACATGCCATAGAATGAATATGCAATGCAAATTTAATTTTTAATGCAGCCCTAGTAGGCGAATGAAGCCCTGGTAGATGAATTATCCACCTCAGCATTGTTCTCGCATAAAGTACAGATTGCAGTTCCAAAAGGCATGCCCTAGACTTGCCTGTATTCGCCTAACTTTATCTCCAAGGATTCTCTCTCCCCATGTAATCTTCTTGGGGATAATGAATCTCATTGTCTATTCATTCATTCATTCATTCATTCAATTATTCAACCATTCAACACACATTTATTGACTCAAAATTTCTAATTATCAGGTATTGTGTAAGCACTGAAGATGCAAAACTAAAGAAGGCATTGGCCACCTCCTCAAGGATTTCCATGTCTAGGTCAGGGAGCTATTCGCCTCAGCAGACATGTTAGGGAAAGTGCAAGAGGAGTGAAACTCAATGTGACGATGTCACAATTTCCAATCTGGCCTAAAAAAATGACCACACAAATTTCTCTGTAAATAGAATGCGGGGAAAATGGCCCAGCCTTCTAAATAAAATAAAATAAAATAAAGTGAAAGCAGTGACATGTGACTTCCTCTTTGTGGGCCTTCTTTTCTTTATTGCTTCAGTGTCTCTTTACAAAACCCCATGGGCAAATTGTGTTTAGATGTGCTTTTCCTGAGGGTAATCTATTCTCTGAACTTTCCCTCATTTCCTCCAACCACCCAGTATTTTGCCAAACCCATATTTAATCAGCAAAGACATGTTATGTGAACAGCAACTTAATTAAACTAGAATTTAAGACTTAAATCATTATCCTTGTCTTCATCACCTGATCATTTATTTTAAAAGTTTTGTAAATGTATTTTTTAAATTATGAAGTGTATGTTTGTGTGTGCATACACTCACTGCAACAAATGAAAGAATAGATTACAAAGATTTATAAAGGCAAAGATAATCATCTTCCATGTTTCTCATTTTCATCCTATCTCCCTGAAGTAACCAATGTTATTAGCACATTTTTATCATAATTCACACAAGTATATAAAAGCATATATAATCAGGTTTTGTCTTTATTTTTTAGCAAATTAGAATCATATACCCATTACTCTGCAACTTCCTTTTTTTCACTTTAAAATATATCCTGAAAATCTCTACAAGTCCACTGAAGATACCTATCTGCTTATTTTCTTCATGCATATGCACATAAAACACACACACCAACAGCAACAAATACGCACACATTAAATTAATTAAGGCTATATTTGGCTGCATGTAATAGACAAGATAGCTAAATAAACAAGATTAAAGTTTATTCTCTCTCATTTACTCAGTGGTGAACTATCCAGGCTTGGTGTGGCGAATCCATAACCAGGGAGCCACGCTTCTTTTGTCTTGCTGCCTCACCATTCTTTGTATGCTGCCTCATGGTCCAATACAGTTGCCCAAACTCTGGCCATTATGTCTATCTTCCAACAGAAAAAAAGAACGGTAAAAAAGGGCACATTCTTCTTTCTTAAAAGATGAGCATACAACTCCTCTGCTTACATCTCATTGACCAGCATTTAGTCACCTAGCACAAGGAAGGCTGGGAAATGTCTTTTCCTGGGCAGCCATGTGCCAGCTAAAAAGTCGTTTGTTTCATTACAAAAAAAAAAAAAAACTAAGATAGAAACTGGGAGCCACTCCTGAGTGTGTGTGTGTGTGTGTGTGTGTGTGTGTGTGTGTGTGTGTGTGTGTGATCTTATATAAATGGAATCATATGAGCAAGAACATGAATAAGGAACATCTGGAGCTTGCATGAGGAGGTTCTCAGCAATAGATTTCTTTTGAGTATGGTGGTGTTTAGACCAGTGTTTTCCTACTACATTGTGTTATTAATCCAAGGACTTTCTTGTACCTACATTTAGCCTCCTTTGTCTACTGGGTTAATAAATTCTTCATTGTAATCATGTCACATAAACCCGTAATTCCTGAGTCTCAGTCAGCTTTGGGATTTCCATGTCTGTACAGGGTCATAAGCATGAACCTGTGAGTTAGAACATTGGAGTTAATGTCAGCCCTTCCAGTGACAAGTTCTGGGCTTCTGGATGAACCATCTCCTTGCTGGGCTCCAGCTGCCTCCTTTGTACTGTGAGGAACTCTAGTGCCTCTTTCAGAAAAAGTAAAAAGAGTACATTCTTTGGAGTCAGAGCCTCATGGGTTCAAACCTTGCCTACACCATTGATGATATTCCCCAAGCAAGTGGTTTAACTGAAGTTTCTTCATCTGTATGACTAGTAGAATAGTAACTACCTCATAAAACAATTATGAGAATTAAAAGCTACATCCTGTTACCTATTTAACACAACGTCTGATACATTGTTGATGCTCAATAAATATGAGTTCTCATCACCTTGATTGTTTTATCTTTCTAAACAATTATTAAGGCAATCTAAATTCTGATTCTCCCAAAGTGTCTGGACTCTTAATGACAATAATAGCAACAACAATAAGACCAAGAGTTAGCATTTGTTAAGTAGTATGTTCGGTAATACTATCAGAAGAGTTTGCTTATTTTTGAATCAGACAGTGTATTCGATTTAGAATTAAAATGTACGAAGTCAAAGTGTTCTAGGTACTATGAACAGGTTGCTAAGATACTTCAGAGGAATATCAGAAGGCAGTGATCATCTTGTGACCACAAAAGTGGGGGCACATCATTAATGCTCAATACACATGATTTCCAGGAATAGACTTGGGGTTGATCCATGTGAAGTGGAGGGTCCTGCTGAGATTGAAGCTTTCCCTTGTTTTTGACAAGACCCCTTCTCCTGTTCATAACATAGTGAGAAAAACCATATATGAAGGGGATACATGGAAACCAGAGGCTTGGTGGACTCCCGGGGAGGAGTTTCAGATAGTCTTGTACAGCAGACAAAGAGGGAAACAAGGGGAATGAACTCAGGTTTCTCCAAATGTGAATTTGGCTGAGTTTGTGTGCTAGAGATTCTGGTGTCCCACAATTCAGGAGAATCTATCATGAACTTGGGTCATAGTCAGTGTAAATAAACACAATGTGGAACATTCCTTCTGCCTTTCTGATACTATCAGCATAGAAAAGAAGCGCTAGAGTCGGTGGATGTGTGAACAGCAACATACACTGAGCATGTGCTGTATACAAAGTGCTATGGTAGGCAACTGATGAGAATGATGTCATTAATCCTCATTGTAACCCTATGAGATGGATACTTTCACTTTAGAAATGTAGAAAATGAGACTCAAAGAACTAAGGAGGCAACAAGAACAATTTATGAACTGGGCAGAGACAACCAATTAAAATAATGTTAAGATCAAAGACAGCCTCAGCTCAACCAGAAGAAAGATGGTTTGGACAAATCAGTAGAGGAAAGGGAATCAGACATCGCTGGGAAGGACTTTCCCTATGGGGGATTTAGGGTTTTGTTTACACTCGACTTTTGTTTTCCTCTGCCACCACTCCTGTGTGTTTTCTTTCCCATTGGTTTTCATAGTTGCTACTTCAACAGTTTCATGGCCCAGATTCATGGCCAGGTACATAAACTTCACACACTGTCTCTGTGCCTGGAGCTTCCCTTCTCCGTGTCGTGATGGCAAGGTTTCCACCTGGTTGCCCCACAAGCATAGCATGCTCACAGGAAACTCACCTTCCACCCCATCTTCTCCTCCTTGTTTCCAGGTTCACTGTCTGCCCAATCTCCCAAGTGAATGAGGAGCCATCCTTGGCTCCTACTCTCCCCCTCCTGTTAGCTGCCACTTCAGTCATCTGATGCTATGGTTTCTATGGACACTTTCTGTGCCCTCTGCCGCCTCTTCATCCCTCCAGTATTATTCCTGCTCAGGTTCATATTCTACCACTTGGACTTCCACAACAGTTTTCTTTTGCCTCTCTGTATCCAGGGAGAGGATATTTAATGAGCAGTCCTTTGACTTTGGCAAATGCATTTTCTACCTGAGAAAATCGTGGTTTCCCAAGAAGCAGATGCTAACACAAAGATTCATGTGCAGATGATGTTTGTGGACATGTTTCCAGGAGAACCTGGGAAGGGAGCAGGGGAAGCTCTGCTTGGAAAGAAGCCAAGTAGGGGTACAATTTCAGGCCAGGTCTCCAGTCAAATCCTGCAGGAAACTCTGGAGTTGGGATCAACTCAAGTGAAAAAATTGAGCTTTTGTATTCGTGCATCAGTCAGTCCTTGGCTAAGGACCACCGCAGGGAGACCAAACTCAGAGTTACTTCCTGCTCACTGCAGGTGGCTTCAGTAGCCTAAGGGCAGAGAACTTCAGGTACTGGCTGAAGGCAGAAAAAGTACAACACACCCAGAAATCAGGTAGGGGCTCTGGGAAGCAGGACAGGGAATCTCAGGGGATCTGTCTGGAGCACCAAAAGGTCTGCCGTAGAAATTTTCCAGTTTTAAAGATAGGAGAGAACTAACATTTTTTGAGTACATTCCGTATTCACAACCACTCTGCAAGTGGACATCATTTTCCTCATATTATTTGAATGGGACAAAAATAATATCATCTTAACTAGCTTCTCCAGAATTTTTCAAATGGAAGAAATATTCCTTAGTAAGGTTATCTAAGGACTTGGGTGTCCAAAGAACAAAGAGATTAAGTCACTTTGAATAGAAAATAAGCCAAATGCACTTACTTACTCATGAGAAGGGGAAGAGAAATAAGGGAAGAATGGGGAGTGAGTTGAGCAAGTGGCGAAGGATAGGGAACAGCACAGGGTGGTGTTGCCAGAGTAATCCCCAGTGATGGGATGACCAAAAGGACACGAGAAAGTAAAATGTCAGACTTGCTAATGGCCAACGAAGTGCCTGGCGACACAGACAAAGCCAGGGACAAAGCCAGCAGAAAACTATATTTTACCCAAGGCCAACTGCGGCTCAAAATTACTAACAACCCTTTCTTATGAGTGATTGCTAGTTTGTTGTAAGTGACTTCCCCAGCCCTCTCTATTTCTCTCACTCCTAAACAAAGAGAGGAGTTACCAAACAAAACTTTCAGTTACCAAACTGCTCCAGTTTAACGGCAGCCCCCAGTCTAGAGCCAATCCTTGCTTCTTCTTCATCCCTCTCCATTCCTCCTTACAATCCTTCAGCACAAGCCCAAACCCTAAGAAAAAGAACTTCCCTCTCCAGCCTGAAGAAATGCCCCCAGGTTTCTCTGGTGTGTGGTCTCCCTTGCTGCAGCAAGTTAATAAGGCCAACTTTGATAGTTTCAGGTACATTTTTGATGGTCTGTATCTACAGGTTCTTTGCTAGATTTTCACACCTAATACATTTTGTTTGGTTGGTTGGTTGGTTGGTTTTGTTGTTTTGTTTTGAGTCAGGGTCTCGCTCTGTCGCCCAGGCTGGAGTGCAGTGCTGTGATCACAACTCACCGAAGCCTTGACTTCCATGGCTCAAGCGATCCTCCTGCCCCAGCACCCTGAGTAGCTGGAACAGCAGATGTACACCACTATGCCCAGCTAATTTATTTATTTATTTATTATTATTATTTGTAGAGATGGGGTCTCTCTTTGTTGCTCAGGCTGGTCTGAAACTCCTGGACTCAAGCTATCCTCCAACACTGCCTCTCAGTATTGGGATTATAGGCATGAGCCACCACACAGGTGTATTAACCCAGGGCTAATACATGGTTTTAAGCTGCCATGCGACACAGTAACTGATGCTTCCTCCCTCTTTGTAACTCCCTAAACCTTTGAGTGAGAGGTTTGTAGGGGGTTGAGTTTCACCCCAGGATCAACATAGCATGGTATAGAAGAAGACAGAGTAAGGATCCCAGTGATCACGGTAACAAGGGAATTTAAACTATTCAAACTATTGTGTGGGTTTCTGCTTTCCATGGACCATGTGATTGTGATGGGGTGGGGATCAAACCAATCCTATGGGAGGAGATCCTGCTGCTTATCTTCTGACACTTATTGTCTTCTGCCTCCTTTTAGCATCTCCCCTGAGTTTATTGAACCCATGGCCAACCAGCTAGAGGTTATATTTTCAATCGTCCCATGAATCTAAATATGTCCATAGCCTTGGTCTGTCCAAGGGGATAGAAGCACAAGAAATCTGCCTAAGTTTCAGGTCAAGTCTTTAAGACGGAAGCTCGTGGCCTTCATTACCTCTTTTTTCTTCTGTCCCACAGGCTGCAGCATGCAACTGGTGCTGGTGAGTCAGCTTCGACCAGGGGGACAAAAGCAACAACCTGAAGGATATGGAGGATCCAAACAGAAGGGTTTGGGGTCCTCTCCATCCTGGCAGAGCATCCTCACCTGCCCATTCATCACCTGCTATCCACCTTCCTCAGTGCATTTCGTGTGTAAGAAAGGGAGAAATTAACTTAAAAAAAAAAAGTTTCTGAGTTTGTTTATTTCTTTCTCAGAGTATCTTAGCTTATGCTCTATTCAACAAATCTCGATCTCAAAGGATTTGGAGACCCGAGCTCATAATTAGGCTGTGTTACAGGCCCAGAGAAGCTAGATAATTTGTGCAAAATCAGGTAACTAATGTGACTGAACCCCCAGGCAGGCACCCGTGTCCCCTTTCTGTTTCTGAATAGTCTCCAGGAGTCATGCTCTCCCTCAGATTCTCATATTCTCTCTCTCTCTCCCTCCCTCCCTCCCCCTCTGTCTCTCTCCCTCTCTCTCCCTCTCTCTCCCTCTCTCATACAGAGGCATTTGGACTTCTTTTCCATCCCCACATCCTCCACCAAAAGCATCAGCCCCAGAATTCAGACATCTCCATGATGTTTTCATGCAGACTCCTCAACTCAGAGTGTGGCTTGTGAAAGCAGCTCTGTGGGGATCACCCTGGCTTCGCTGGAAATACCAGGATCACTGAGATGGCAGGTTCCACTGAGATATTACATTCAGTCGCCTATAAAAACGTCACTCTTAAAAAAGAAGTAGAAAATGTCTCACTTTCAAGTCATAGACCTAGTTTTAAAATAGAAGAAAGATTAAAAAAAAAAAAAGGCAAAGAAGCTCCAACCCCCACAATGGAGCTCTGCACCTCTGTGAATGTGTGTGACCAAGGCGTTGTCTCTGGGGCAGGATGAGGACACTTAAAGAAATGTCTCACAATAGGGAAGTTAAGTGGAAAACACAGGCTTCAATGGTTTAACAATCCCCTTTTATGGCATTTGGAGCTGGGCACTGA
Source organism: Macaca nemestrina (assembly GCF_043159975.1). Classification (NCBI taxonomy): domain Eukaryota; kingdom Metazoa; phylum Chordata; class Mammalia; order Primates; family Cercopithecidae; genus Macaca; species Macaca nemestrina. The sequence goes on along the minus strand of NC_092132.1, from coordinate 12,779,375 downwards.
CAAAGCACTCCATCCCTCTTAAGCTAGTGGACAAAGAGCCACACTTGTCCCCACTTCCAACCTTCCTCTAGCACCATGAAGAACGAGATCTCTGGTGACTGTATCTGATTGTTTTCTCTAGGAGGATGCTACAGACCAAACGATCACTTGCATCAGTTTGAAGTTACGCAGCTTCTATGTTCTATGGTCATTTCCCCCAGGACAGAGGAGAGTGTTATACGGGGTTATTATGAAAACACTTTATTTGGGTGGTAGGATTGGGATCCTGTTTTCAAGAAGTGAGCTCCTGCAAGAATGAGGCACCAAGCTGTGCAGACCCATCTTTGACATTTCATCCTCACATCCTCTTACAGGGTGGCCTGACAGGGTAGGCAGAGCTCGAGCTTGCATCTTATAACGCCAGGGCTTAATTCTAAGCTCCTGCTAACGAACTCAGTAACCATAGATAAATCAGTTGACCTCCTTAGCCTCTGCTTACATGTCAGTAAATGAGTATAATATAGTCCAAGGTTGTCAAGAGAATCAGAAGCAACACTAGTCATAGCCGACATTTACAAAGTGCTGCCTATTTGCCAGGCACAATCCTATTATTTACAGGAAATCTTTCCTTTCTTACTCACAGCAAATCTAGAAGGTGGTGTCATCATTTTCTGTGGTATAGATGAAGAAGCAGAGCTTCCAAGGGGTGCAGAAGAAGCTGAAGTGCAGGAAGATTAAGTAATTTCCTAGTGGCCCGCTTAGTCCATGTAGCCCTGGCACTCTGCCTCAGGAATCTACATTTTTGCCCCCTACACTCTAGTCACCTGCCTTGCTGATGTCTGTCCTGTGTCTGCCACATTGTCCTTGAGTCTCTGTACAGACCAGATGTTGTTTCCTTCATTAGACACAGGAGGACACTGACACCCAGAGCAGCCTGCCAGGCTCACCCAGTGATAAGTGGCCAATAAGAATCAGTGCCCAGATATTTCCAAAACACTTTTCTGTCTATTATTTCTTTTGCCAAAGCCCCACAAGGCAGGTACTGTTATCTCCAACTTAGATAAAACACTTGGAATACAGAGAGGCCAAATGACTTCCCCAAGGTCTCACAGCCAAGTGGCAGCAAAGCCGCAATGCGACTCCCAGTCCCCTGACCCTGTCCTAGGACATGGAAGGAAGCACAGGGTATGTCCCAAAGGACAATGCTGTTGTCAGTAAAATTGCACACTGATGGAGAGGGTAGACAGGTGTTCCCCTTTATTGTTTCCTGGAAACACCACAAAACACTCCTTTTTGGTGCAGGGTAGTATATCTGGCTAAGCAAGAATTAAGTACTAGGGGTGGTATTACGTATGTGTGTGTGGAAGGGGGTGGTCATGCATGCCTTAGAGAGACAAGGGGCATGTGGAGTAGGGGAGGACATAATCACATAGAGGACCCTCAGGGAGAGAGAGAGAAAGACAGAGGGAGAAATCAGTCTCTCAATATGGGCTCAGAAAGGACCAGAAGACATCTACTTTTGTGTGTGTGTGTGTGTGTGTGTGTTTCATGATCAGAAGGAGGTGCACGGAGTTTATGCTCAAGTCTCATTAGATTTCTAAGCACCTACATAAAATTTATTCATTTCCCTGGAATGATACGTTTACTTATTTGCCTCCCCAACCACCCTATTATCTCTGTGATGACAGAGGCTCCGTTTATTTATCTTTGCAGTATTTATTCTCCTAGAGATATTTGCATTTAAAGGAAAGGAAACCCTCAAAGATGCATTAATTTCGAGAACAACCTCTAATAACATCAGTGTTTTGCTTCTTAAAACATACCTAAGGCTTCATCTATCATGTAGAGAGTTTGCCAAAATGTACCTAATAAGACTGAATGCCTGGGGGACATGAAAAGTTGGCCACTGGTGAGGCAAAAGAGCTATGGGCAGAGAAGTTAAGAAGTTCATTCTGAGAATAAGAGGAGGAGGCTTTAGCCTTCCATATGAGCATACTAACTACCCAGAAAATGCTTACACAGAACACATATTCTGCTTCCATACGTTTGGCCAAAACCACCTTGAATGTCAGCTGAATACTGATGTGAGAGAATGTAAATTGCCTGCCTGTGCTAGTCCTCCCAGTATCACCAAACTGGACATGCGTCCATCCAACCAGTGCAGCAGAGCCAAACGCTGGCATTGTGATTTACAGCAAGAGAAAGTGAGGCATTTATTGCAGGGCACCAAGCGAGGAGAATCAGGGAGTTCATGCTTAAGACCCAGACAACCCAATGGCTTACATGTAAGGGTTTTTATTTATTTTTATTTATTTTTATTTTTTAAGTTGGAGTCTCACTCTATTGCCCAGGCTGGAGTGTGGTGGCACGATTTTGGCTCCCTGCAAACTCCACCTCCCGGGTTCAAGTGATTCTCCTACCTCAGTCTCCCAAGTAGCTGGAATTACATGTGCATGCCACCACACTCAGCTAATTTTTGTATTTTTAGCAGAGACAAGGTTTTGCCATATTGGTCAGGCTGGTCTCAAACTCCTGACCTCAGGTGATCCACATGCCTCTGCCTCCCAAAGTGCTGGATTACAGGCATGAGCCATGGCATCCAGCCAGGATTTTTAAAGGCAGGGAGGCAAAGTCGTAAATTAATACATGGAGGCTATCCATTACTTTTACCTAAAAAGGTGGCATATCTCAAAGGGGATGGGGCCTGCAGGTTATAGGTGGATTAAAAGAATTTGATTTGTGTTTAGTTAAACTTTGCCTAAAAACTTTGGATCAGCAGAAAGGAATGTTTCTTTCACCCATTCCTTTGGGTGTGACTTCCTCCAGACCCCCACCAAGGAAGATATTTAGAACGAAGAATGAAATATTACAACAAAAAACTTAGTCATAGTGCAATTATCCGTTTTCCCTTATCTGAGGTCTACATGCCGGTGGATGGTATTTTCCTTTTAGTAGGGGTCTGGGTTTCTGAAAAGTAACTCAGGGACATATGTTATGATTTTATCTTCAGTTTCTATAGGAAACCAAGCATTTTGTGGCTCTAGTATCTTTGGCTATTGTTGTAAGCTACTATTACTTTCTGCTTTTCAGTTTGCTAATTTACTTCTCAAGGCTAGCTGTTCTTCTTCTTTCCAACTCCCTTTCACTCTTATTTCATCTCTGCACAATTTCAAACTCTTATTCCTGCGCACATAACCTCATTTCACAGCTTCTCTAAAAGTCAGAATGGTGCAACCCATTCTTCTTCCTGTCTACCCTCTCTCTTTGGTGACTTGGTCCATCTTAGTTATTTAATTACAATTTATGTGTGGATGATTCCAAGTTCGTATCTCTAGTCCTTAATGCTCCGATAAACTCCAGACTCATATATTTGACTGCCTGTGTCACGTTTCCACTAATGCCCATCTCACACCTAATATATCTGAAACTGAACTCCTCAAACTCCCCCGACAGTCTCTCCCTTGCAATAAAGAGCAGTTCTATTCCCTATATCCATAGGCCAAAATCGTAGAACTCATTCTTGGCTCCTCTCTCTCAAACCCCATATTTGATCTATCAGCAAATCATAATTGATGTCTTCCTACCACCTCCAATGCTATTCCCCTCGTCCAAGACATGGCCATCTCTCACCTGGATTACAGCAGTCCCTGTTCCCTGGCCTCCTTGCTTCCACTCTTTCTCCCTACAAGTCTACTCCCAACAGAGCAGCCAGAGGGATCCTGATAAAATGTAAGCTAAATCATGTCCCCTCTCTGCCTAACCCTCCATAGGTCTCCCATTGAACTCAGAGAAGCCACATCTTCACAGAGATGTCTATGGTCCTACCCAACCTAGTCCTCCTCCCCACCCCCCCCCCTTCCTGACGTCACTTCCTACCTCCTCGTGCTCACCTGGCTCCTGTTACCCTGACCTTCCAGCTACACTTCATACATGCATCAAGCATTCCCTGCTCAGGGTTTCTGCACCGCCGTTCTCTCTACCTGGCATGCTTTCTATTTTATCAGATATCTGCGTCTGGGTCACTACCAATCTCATCTTCTTAGTGAGGTCTTCTCTGGGAACCCTATCTAGATGCAAACCTTCCTGTTACTCTTCTCTGCTTTCATTTAGATCCATTTATATCATTTCCATTTATACCATAGTTTATTTGTGTCTTACATTCTTTTTTTTTTTTTTTTGAGACAGAGTCTTGCTCTGTTGCCCAGGATGGAATACAGTGGGACAATCTCAGCTCACTGCAACCTCCGCCTCCAGGGTTCAAATGATTCTCCTGACTCAGCCTCCTGAGTAGCTGGGATCACAGGCATGCACCACTACACCCAGCTACCTGGGCTTTCCAAAGTGTTGGGATTACAGTCGTGAGCCATGAGCCACCACACCTGGCCTATTACTTATATTCTTTATTATCTGTCTCTACCCTCCACCTTGCCACACTTAAAGCTCCCTGAGGACAGACAGATAATATTTCTTTCTCCTGCAATCTTTGGTGTGTCCTGGTGCTAAAATAGTGCTTTACATACCATAGCATTTCATAGATATTTGCCACAGCATTGAAAGGGCTGCTCTAAGGAAACGTGCCTTCCGAGTTTCCCACCCCACCCGTGTCATGGCAGGGTTAAGAACACACTCTGCCATCAGAAAGACCTAGGTTCAGACTCTAGCTCTAAGCGTTAATGACCTTGAGCCAAGGATTTAACCCCTGCAACTGAAAGTCTCATTGGTAAATTCATATTTCATCAGGGCTTGTGCAGACCAAGACACGAAACGTGGAAACAAGATGCCCCACGCAAGCCTGCATCATTCTGTGTATTCCACATAAACTATAGTGTGGGTGCTGCCTGAGAATCTGGGAGCATTTTTAAAGTCCCAAATATTCACAGACCTGGATACTTAGTCTCACCTCTGAAATTAGCTGTTAAGTGTGGAAGAAGCTAGCTTGCTGGTTTTGAAGCATGAGGTCTGAGATGTTACCTTATTATGTCAATCAACAGATAATTTTAGTAGACACATTAACAACATTTAAATAGAAATTTGGGGTAATTAATGGATAAATGAGAAATAGCAGGTGGAAAAAGTTTCTGTTTTCTATGCTTTCTTTTCCAAAACACCTTTAAAAATCCTTTTCAAAGATAATTCTCCTTAATATTTAATATCTCGTTTCCTCTTCACCCCATAAACATTTACGTTGATTTAATGTATATATTCAGTAAGTTATATTTACTAAAAAGCCTACCATATACAGGGTCATCATTGACCTCTCATTCACTTATTTACTCCACTTCATTTATTTATCGAACAAGTGTTTATTGAACACCTAATATGTACAAGACTCTGTGCTGGGCCCTTAAGCTAATGCACGAGTAAATAAAATATTTTACTTTCGTAAAATTTACAATTTAAGGAAGGACAGAGATTAAGACCTGCACACAAATATCAGTCATTTCATATTTTAAAAAGTTACAGACATGGAAAATGATAATTCAGAGAAGGAGATCAATTGCTTCCATGTGGATCATCCAGTTGTACTCAATCTTCTTTGAACTGCTTTGCACTTAATCCTCTCTGTGCCTTGGTTCCACGGAACAAGCAGGAAAAAGGCAGAGGTTAACAAATGGAAAGGCCTCAGGCTGCTCCTACTGTCCTGGCTCTTCTGCCTGCTCTTACTCAGATCCACCAACCTCCTATTTATTACATCTGGAGCCTTGTCCAGTTCCCATCTACATGGCCATCTGGTGGGACTGGCCACCTCCTCCATGGAGCTACCTTTCCCCAGTTTCTCCTGGTTCAATCCCTATCTCTTTCTCAGCCCTGTGGGTACTTCACTGAATCACCTTCTTATGATCACGCCTTTAGATAGGGGTCCGTTGGACCTTCTTTGCCTCTTAGAAGAGAGAAATTTCCAAGGTTCACAAAAATATTGCCTCATTCATATTGTATTTATTTTAGTAGCAGCAATAATATCAATAGTGTTTTTAATATGGTAACTATAATAAACTAGGGGAACTGAATGAGGTACAAATGATTTATGACAAAAAGACATAATATAAACTTAGCTGTCATTGCCTTATTAAGTTTGGGGATTATACATGAGAAAGGAATCTAAAGATGCTTGGTCAAGTGGGGAGAAAGATAGAGTTTATTGACTCAGATGTATTCCTCTGAGATACAGATTTTACCATCTTGCCAAGCTCTCCAGGAGATGGTGTGAATTTGTAATCCTGGAAGTGTGGATAAAACAATGCCTTATGCTGAGCAAAGTTGAAATGCTAGCATTCCCAGGGTAGGTGATGAAGGAAGGAATAAAAAGACTCACGGAAGTGAACATGCCAGAATTGACTTACTGTGTTCACATCAAGGAAGACCCATCAGATGACTCATGGGAAGGGTCAGAGGACAACCCTTTTACCAAAAACATAAGGAATACTCTATTGAGAGGGCACCAGCATCACAAAAACTGGTGAATCTCCTCGGTAGGCCAGGGATGATGTAGAAGAGGCTCTTAAAGAGTTTGGCTTGCATATAGCAATGGGGATGATAGAATCATAAAACAATGAAGGTCAGGTGGCAGCACTGAACTGCCAGAACCTGGAAGTTGCAACTATCACAACTGTAAGGCAAGAGGACCCAACATACAGAGGATTATGGAGATGGTTCACAGACTATGGCATCCTTTGAGGCAAAGCACATAGAGGGGACATGGGTTATACTCAGATTATATGAGCAGAAGAAATCAAGAATGAATGATCACCAGAGTGGTAGCTGAAGATGAGAAGTTTTTCACACTAATTTCCCTCTTCTAAGTTTCCCTTAGGAACAGAAGCCCACCAGAATCATGGAAAGCAGAATCTTCCAATGTATTTGGAGAAGAAGATCCAAGCAGAGCAAGGGGTGAGCTGTGGCGTATATGTAAGTGTGCTTCCCAGATCCTCCTCCTAGGAAGAACTTTCTGCCAGCTGCAGTAAGTGCCTTCAGGGTTTGACTCTGCTGCTCCAGTCAGGTTGAAGACTTTCCTAGGGCAGCTAGTGACTGCGGGGGGGGGATGGGAATAATCTTACCCTTACTAGTCTCCCTTGCTTTTACTTGATGTTTCTCTTAGCAAGTACTCCCTCTTATTAAACCCTCCTTGCATTCTCTTAAATTGAGAGTGCTTTCACTCTGATTGATACCATAACCACCAAGACTGGTACACCTATGGAGACACCCATAAATACATGATTTGGGGGAGGCACATTTTAAGATTCTGCTTCATGTGTCAGGTCAGTGCAAAAGCCAGTAAAACCCAGATTACCAATATAAAAACACAGGTCTGGAATATATATTCCACTCTGAGTTTTCCAGAAGATTTTTTTGTGTGTGTGTTCTCATCAGCTCATACATGATGCAATTTATTCTTCATTCCAAGTAACTGATTGCCTGTCTTCAATGTCACCCACTGACTGGCCACCATCAGTCGGCCTAGACTCAATCTCTTTTCAACACTGCAGATCTTACCAGGCTGAAGAAAGCATTTGTTCTCTAGGGGCTTCCAAAAATATTGACAGATTTTGGAAGGGATTCAACACTAATTTTGGGGACTTTCTATTTTTCTTTTCCATGGTGACAGCTTTCCTGACAGCATGAGGCTAAGCATTTCTGCTATTTAAATGGTAATTTTTAAAAGATGATGATGATCTCATCTCTGTAGCTTTGTCTGGATAGGCACGAGTAGCAGAAACATCTCATATGCCAGACTGCATAATGAGGTTTTGAGAGGATGATGGTGCATTGGATTGCTAACATGACTGTGGTCTTGGGGTCGGGTTCCTTCTGTGTATCCATGGCATCTGAGTTATTGCATATGGGGCACCTGTGCTTCTAAAAATGGAACAGCTGGCATTTTCTTTTCCAGCTGGTCATTGGAAGCTCCTCTCTGTGGGGATTATCTTTGTGGCAGATACCTTCTTCTCAAGGTACGCTAGACGTGCCATTCCTCAAATGTGTCCCTTACTGTACTATCTCCAGGTCTTTGCAGTTCCCTCCACCTGGAATGCCTGCTCCCTCATTTTCCTATGTCCAACTTTACTCATTGTGGGACTACCATTGACTCCATAAAGTCTTTCTCCAATCTCTCATGTTGAATTTAGCATTTTTCTTATCTGAACATCCATAACATTATTATTCTATGATATCTTAGAAATAATACAGGGTAACATTTCAGTTTTCAAAGCATTTTACACATACATTATTTAATCCTCACAACTTATGACATTATCCCCTTAGTTCGCTTCAAGGTTTGTGTGTTATGCCAGTCATTGGTATTGTTCATCCAACAGTCCCAGTTCTCCTGACACCTAATAATGTTATACCTTCCTACCCCTGTGAGTTTAGGTGCAGCCACAAGACTTGCTTTGGCCAAGAAAACAGAACAGGTATGTCATTTCTGGGCTACAGCTTTAAGAGCCAGGGTGAAATTTGCATCACTTTCTTTTTCTCCTATCAGAATGACTAATGATGTTAGAGATTGTGGCTGCTCTGACAGCCTGGATTTTTCTGCTAGGTGCTAGGGATACAGATAGGTAAGAATGGTTCCAGCCAGAAGTGCTTGCGGCTTAGCACAGAATTACTGGCACTAGTGTTAGCACATTACTAGTGCTGGTGCATGGGTTACTCTGATAAAATTAAATATTCATATATTGGAAATATTTTCAAAATAATGTAGGCGTATGGAAAAAAAATACTGAACTTGCCTGGAAAGATTTATGAAAACATTTACATTTGAACTGATACTTGAAGGATGAATACATATTAGCCAGGCCAAATTGTTTCAGACCAAAGACCATAAGGAAGGTACACCAGGAGAAAAACTTGCAAGGACAGAAGAGATAGACTGAATGAATAATTCCATAGAGATTATGATGAAGGCCAACACCCTGGTGTATTCATAAACACTCATCTTTATTATTATATGACAATGCAGTAGGCACTGAGTAAATGATTGATGTTTGTGTCTCTCTTCCCATGTCAAGCTCTATACTGTGTGTGTGATTTTTTTTTGGGGGGGGGGGGTTTCTTTTTGACGTCAGGATAGAGGATGATTTCACATTCTCTGTCTAAATTTTGTGTACGTGACCTGGCTTTCTTTTCTCCAATGCCTGACTCTTGCTTTGGAAAAGACATGGCTTTGTTAGTAAATGCCCTGATTCAAAATTATCAGTGATTCTCCATCCACTACCTTCAGGAGAAAGTTCAAACTCCTGGGAAGGCATTCAAGGTCATTTGCAATCTGTCTGCAAGCTATCTCTCCAGGATCAATTGTTCTCTGTTTATGTTCATACGGAACCATGTGTCCTGAACTTTCAACTCTCTGAGCCTTCATCTGTCATTTCATCCACCTTGAAGGCCCTTTCACTCCTTTTCTCCCAAGCAAATTCACACCCATCTTTCAAGATCTGACTTAAACATCACCTCCTAGAGGAAGTCGAATTCTTTCCTGATTCTGTTTCTCCCACAGAGCAAATATCTTTCCTCTCTGTTGCTTTCTCCCTTTTTTAAGAGGGATTTTTTTCCCCTTTGGTTTTTGGCAGTTTTAATATGATGTGCTTAAAGGTAACTTTCTTTTTATTTATTCAGCTTAGGATTTGTAGAGACTTCTACATCTTTAGCTTGATGTCTTTAGTCAGATTCAGAAAATTTCCAACTATTATCTCTTTAAATATAGCTTCTGCCCTATTCTTGACCTTTTGTCTTTATAGGGCTCCTTTACCCTCTCTTCTTTATTTACCTGTATGTTCTCTGTTCCCATTTCATTCTAGATATTTTTCAACTCCAAAACTCTCCTCTCAGCTTGGTTTAATCTACTGTTAAAGTAATCCATTGAGTTTTAAATTTCAGTTACTGCACTTTTCAGCTCTAAAATTTTAATTTTTTGATATTTCTGATTCACTGCCAAAATTCCCAATCCTTTATCTCCCAGAATATATAGTGTACATTTATTTTAAAGTCTGAAGTTGATAACTGTATTATTCACATCATCTATGGGTCTACTTCCATTACCTGTTCTGTTTTCAATTTATATCAGCTTGTCTCCTTGTGGGCTTGGTTTTTTATTGATTGACTTGCACTGTATTTTAAAAACTAGGCAAAGTGAATAATAGACATTGCTTGACTATAGTTCCTGATACAGAGGGATTATATCAGATGAGACCTATGATTGTTCCATTTTTCTGCCTAGGATAACTTTCTAGAGTACAGAAGAGGAAGATGAAGCCCAAATACAGCAGAGTGGTTCTGGTGAGCTGAAGAGACAGAGATCAGAGCCAGGAGGTGCTGAAGAGACTGGAGTTTGTGGGTCAGCATGTCAGAGAGATAGGAGGGAGCTACACCGATAAAGAGCTCCAGAGATATGCATACAGTCCACTTATGTCTTTGACCAAATACTAATCTGTGCATGCAAAGAATGAGACCCTACTGAGCATGGCAGAGAAGCTGTGAGCTGAATGGAGATTCTGGACGCCACACAATGCTGGGGACATAGGAGTTCAAATCAGCCAGAGAAATCTTGGGGAACCACCAGGTTACTCAGTTGAAAACCCCAAAGCCCTTTTTGAATTGAAGTGTCTATTAAAGTTATTTTATGCTTATCTCACCATTGTATGCTTGGGGTTGGAAGGGAATTAATTTGCTCATGGGCCTTCAGTTTGAGAAGAACCATATTTAAAAAAGCAAACCCAGCCGGGCGCAGTGGCTCATACCTGTAATCCCAGCACTTTGGGAGGTGGAGCCAGGCGGATCAGCCGAGGTCAGGAGTTCGAGAGCAGCATGACCAACATGGAGAAACTCCATCTCTACTAAAAATACAAAATTAGCCGGGTGTGGTGGCGCATGCCTGTAATCCCAGCTACTTGGGAGTCTGAGGCAGGAAAATCACTTGAACCTGGGAGGCGGAGATTGCAATGAGCTGAGATCGTGCCATTGTACTCCAGCCAGAGCAATAAGAGCAACTCCATTATCAAAAAATAGCAAACCCAATGAGTCCAATTAATCTCATCTGTACCCAGAACTAATTTAGATGATGAGATCCTGAACTTCAAGCTAGAACTAAAATAGCATGGAATCTTGGGGGTCTTGGGAAGGGATGGCTGCATTTTGCATGTGAAGAAATTATTACAAGAAGATGGAGGGAGGTAAAGATGACCACAAATCCACAAATCCTTTGACACTCCTCCCATTGAGAAGTGGAATCTATACCCCTTCTCCTTGACCCCTGAGATCAGCTTTTAGGTAAACAAGTACATGCAGGACCTATCTTATGTCTGTCTTGGGAATCTTGGGTTCAAGCAGGCCCTTCTCTGCTTGGCAATTTCCCTACCATAGAATCCTCCTCAGTGGTTTTTTCTATAGTAATACAGGGACAGGCCTGGAAATGTGGCCAAGGAGAATTCTCATTAAGAAATAAGTTTCTGGCCAGGCACTGTGGTTCACACCTATAATATCAACACTTTGGAAGGCAGAGGTGGTAAGGTCACTTGAGGCCAGGAGTTCGAGACCAGCCTGGTCAACATGGTGAACTCTGTCTCTACTAAAAATACAAAAATTAGCTAGACGTGGTGGTGTGCACCTGTAATCCCAGCTACTCAGGAGGCTGAGGTAGGAGAATCATTTGAACTTGGGAGGTGGAAGTTGCAGTGAGTCGAAGGTAGCAGTGAGCCAAGATTGCGCCACTGCACTTGAGCCTGGGCAACAGAGACTCTGTCTCAAAAAAATATAATAAATAAGAGAGAAGTTTCTCTTGACATGATGAACATCTTTGAGCAGAAGACATTTTTACATGATTCTGATTATTTCCTGAGGTTATATGATCAGACTCAGAACTTTGAGGTCATAGGACATAAACATTTAAAATTCTTGCTATACCTTAAAAACGTCTTTCCAAAAATGTTCCAGTCTACATCACAGTAATAGTTCTGAGAAGCTCAGATATGATAGATCTTGAAGGGGAAACCAAAGGCACGTGGGGTTTTCCCTGTCCATAGAGAATGACATAATCTCCTGGTGTCTCTGCCAAAAGCAATTCTCTGTTGGGTGGACTGTGAAGCGTGACTGCTTTTTAAGCCAACAAAAGGCTGTCTAAAAATGGGATTTTACACACTTTTTTTTCAAGTGAGTGGGAGCCAGTTGGCTGTAGATTTGAGCTTAGAGGAAAGTTTGAACTGAACTACAATTTTTTTTTAAATGGGAGATTCACTTGGGGATTTTCGTTTTACATATAAAACCTTCTGCAATAGAATTGGAATGCATTTAGCACTCAGAGATGATTTCTAAACCAGGTTCAAATCCTGACTTGTTGGCTGGATGGTCTTGAATGTTGAACTTCACCTCTATAACTGAGTTTCCCTCACTGTACAATGAGGCTAATAACAATCACCTCTAAGTGTTGCTGAAGTATTAGAAAGAGTATCTTCTGCCCAATCCTCTGCCCTGAATACCAGGCTCTGTCTGCCTACACAACATCTCTCCTTGGAAACTAAAATTTAGCATGCCCAAGACTGAACTCCCCACCTCCCACTGCCCCAGACGATGATTCCAGATCTCTGCAAACATTGATTCACTTTGCAGTTTCTCAAGCACTTCAGTGTCACCCTTGATTCCTTCCTTTCTCTCAAAAAAATCACAAATCTGCAAATCCTGATGTGTCTCTCTTCAAAACGTATCCAGAATCCAATCACTTCTCCCAACATTCTCTGCCACCCCTCAATCCAAGCCAGCAGCATGTCTGGATTGCTGCCACTCCTTCTAACAGGTCCCTGACTTTTTCCCTTGCCCTGATAGAGCAGCTAGAGCGGACCCTTGGAAACAAAGTCTTCCACATTGCTCCCAACCCTTTAGTGTATCAATGTTCTCTCCTATAGACCACCACTGGGAATAAAAGCAAAGTACTGACCATGCTCTGCCAGGCCATACAATTTGGCTCCACCAATTTTCTGACTACATCTATCTAATTAACTTGCCTCCCATCTCCAGCCATGTGGCCACCTGGTCACACTTCTGAGGAACTTGGCTCATGCCCACCACAGGGCCTTTGCTCTTATTCCTTAAGCTACTTGGAATCCCCTTCCCCAAGAAGCCCATTCTGGCTCTGACAACTCACTGAGTGCTCTGCTCAAATGCCTCCTTCTATAAGAAACCCTCCCTAACCATATTTATCATTGCAGCCCCCATGAGACTCCCTGTCCCTCTCTCACTTATTGTTTCTTTATACCTCATACACCATGTTGTTGGCTTATTTGTTTACTACCTATCTCCTGATTACAATGTAGACTCCATGGCCAGGTGAGGTGGCTCACGTCTGTAATCCCAGCACTTTGGGAGGCCAAGACAGGTGGATTACAAGGTCAAGAGATCAAGACCATCCTGGCCAACATGGTGAAATCCTGTCTCTACTAAAAATACAAAAATTAACTGGGCATGGTGGCATGTGCCTGTAGTCCCAGCTACTCAGGAGGCTGAGGCAGGAGAATCACTTGAACCCGGGATGAAGAGGTGGCAGTGAGCCGAGCCAAGATTGCACCACTGCACTTGTCTGGCGACAAAGCGAGACTCCATCTCAAAAAAAAAAAAAAAAAAAAAAAAAGAATGTAGACTCCACAAGAAGAAAAACCTTTGTCCGTTTTGGTTATTGCTGTTTTCTCAGCCTGGAACATAACAAGTGCTCTATCAATATTTGCTTGAACAATATGAAAAGTATATTGTAGATGTTCAACAAGTAATAGTTATTATCAGTTTTACAGTATTATATTAGCCTCACTTAACCACATATGTCACGAAAACGATGTGCTGGTGAGCTTAACTTTTGGGTTTATTTTGAATTAAATTACTGTTGGTGAAAATTTTCAATTTTAAATCGTATTTTTTAAAATAACGCTTCCCTAAAAAGTAAATAGATTAAGAAGACTCTTCTTGCTTATTCAACACCCGAAGCTCATGGAATGGCCTTCATCAGGTTGAATGAAAAAACAAAGACACCAGTAAGCCCCAGCTCTGCCTCTCTCCTCTCTCATCCTCCTAGCAAAATCCTGTGATGGGATGGGATACTGGCGATGACAGGCCAAGTGAGTCCTACTCACTCACTCTTCTAAGAAGTATAATTTCTTTCCTTAGGTACAGGCAGGACCTGGGACTCTTCCTACCTGCTCTGATAGCTGAGCTCCTCTTTAGCTGTCCGCATGCTGCAGCCTGTGCACTGTGGAGGTGTGTGGGCCAGGTTTAAACCCTGCTTCCTCTGCCTATTTGCTGTGTGTGGTCCAACATCAGTGACTCAAGTTCTCTGCCCAATTTGTTTATCTGTAAAACGGGAACTTTGAGACCTCCTGGAATTCCTTGCAGGTCAAAGGTGAGGTCTGAATACTGCTGGCTCTATGCCAAATGCATAGCTGGCCCTCAGGAGGTCATTGGTCACTTTTCCCTCTCAGAGGGGCTCACAGGCACCTGGGCCACCTCAACGCCATACTTGTCCTGGCGCTGCCAAGGTTCTGACCAGTGGAGACGTGTCTAATGATCACTATTCCATGGGAAGCAAGAAAGGGCTCCTTTCATCTCTGCAAATCCTCTGTCTCCCAGAGCAGGCCCATCTGGGAAAGGACTGTGCCCTGAATCTAAACTTTGGGACATGGATTTTGATGGTTCCTTGAGGGATACAAGTGGGTGTGAAGAACAGATGATGAAACTGTTCACCGACCCAGATGCGTAGACCCAACTCCAGGTCTGCTGCACAGACCCAGAACCACCCCAGATTTTGCTCAGGAGGATTTACCATATGGGAATAAGAAGAGCAGGAAATTTTACCTCATGGCTTGAGTGAAATGAAAGAGGAAGCAGCCACCCTTATTCATGCTTTTAAGACGTAGTTATCTTGTTCACCATTAAAATGTATCTCAATGAACGACTTACTCAGGTGGATTGGATTAGCCATTTGGTAAGGTGCAAGCAAGGTGACACTATTTTAGGAGGTTTCTCGTTGGATCTTTCACATTAAGACCTATGTGCCATGCTGGGCACGGTGGCTCTCGCCTGTAATCCCAGCACTTTGGGAGGCCGAGACGGGTGGATCACAAGGTCAGGAGATCAAGACCATCCTGGCTAACACAGTGAAACCCCGTCTCTACTAAAAATACAAAAATTAGCCGGGCATGGTGATGGGTGCCTGTAGTCCCAGCTACATGGGAGGCTGAGGCAGGAGAATGGCATGAACCCAGGAGGCAGAGCTTGCAGTGAGTGGAGATCGGGCCACTGCACTCCAGCCTGGGTGACAGAGCAAGACTCCATCTCAAAAAAAAAAAAAAAAAAAAAAGACCTATGTGCCAACTTTTAGGTGTAAATTTTTGGATCAGTAGGAGTCAAGTTTTATTTCTCCCCATTCAGATATGTGCTTCACTCAGCACCATTTATTGAAAATGAAAACAAAAAAAGTATCATTTCCCTACTGCTTTCTAGTCTCTTGTTTATTATAGATTGAGCATTCACATTGGATCATTCTGTTTCCGAACTTTATTCAGTTCCTACATCACACTGTTTAAATTACATATCATGCATTTTTCTTCACTATCTTTACAATAACTGAGTAGTAGTCACCACCACAATCACCACCACCACCACCATTACCACCACCATCGTCATCATAATTAGCATCATTATCCTCTTGAGAGCTAAGAGGTACTGAGTGCTTACTGTGTGCCAATAGTTATATGCACACTCAGTCCTCACATCAACTTCTGAGACTGATATTATTATAAACTTCATTTTGAAGAAGAGAAAACTGAGGCTCCATGGTGGTAGGTAGCATTCCCAAGATCATGTAGCTAGCGAGTGGCTGCACAAAGTTCTGGCCCAGGTTTGTGAGAGCCCAGTCCATAAGGGCTTTCTACTTTATCCTAGTGGCTCACTCAGCTGTAATCCTCCCATCAAATATGTACCCCATCTTTGATAGAGAGATGTCTAAATATCTTTAGATAAGGATATTTCCAGGCCATGGGACAGATAGACGCTGGCTTGGGTTTGCTCTATTTTGTAAACAACTGGATTAGTAAATTTCATCTCAATGGGGTTATTAACCCTTGTGAAATGTTTAAACATCTGAGGGTGGCTATTTTGGGCATCACTGAAGTTTATGCTGCGGAGGAAATTCACAATGCAGGCAATGCCAACCACAGGTTGGGCTGTCTGAAGTCTTACTTGAAGGAAGTTCCTCTTGGGGGCTCCCCTTTTTCCTGCCACACCACCAGCTCCTCTCTTGTTGGAGTAGGGGTCCCTGGCAGGTAAGACCCAGCATTGAAGGCAGGGGTAGTGTTTCCACAGGGCCAGGGAGTGACTTTGCCCTTGTCCCACTGGCACCCCTCACAGCTGATCTATCTAGGTGCTTGGAGATGCCATGTGCTCTGTGTAAAAGTGCAAGCCAGGGACAGAACAGTGCCAGCCCAGAACAGCAGGCTCTGGAAGACTTGGACCCTGAGTTTTGGGGGTGCTGAAGGTACCGGGGATAGTGCAACCCAGGAGAACACAGTGATTGGGAGGACACTGGTGGGCAAGGAGGACTTTGCCTTTTCTGACCCTGGGATTCTGTTGATGGCTACTACAAACCTGCTGATATTTCTGCTGAGCACCCATTCTTGTCTGAAGTCAGCAGTCCAGGGGGTGCTAACTGCATTCAGGTAACACTTCAGATGGCAATTTAATGCCCAGCCAGTGCTGACGAGGCACTGTTAATTTGGGGACACTTCAACACCACTTAACTGTGCCAGCTTAGCAACCTGGCTAATTAATTAAAAGAAAGGAGTAAAGGATTTATTTAAAGAGACATTGAAATAAAAACGAGAGTCACTGCAAATATTTTGATGAAAAAAGGGAGTTTGTGATTCTATATATGTCAATGAAAGTAAAGCTATACTCTTGTTGATGTACATATATTGAATTTCATGCTTTTTAATATAAATCAGTATAGTATAAAAGAAACATATACAGTGGGAAGCACATGGGTTTGAAATAAGACAGATCTGAGTTTAATCCAGGCCCTTCTTACTAAAACAACGAAACACCATTCATTTAATCTCAATGAAACCCAACCGTCTCACCTGTAAAATGGGGATAATATTCCCAACATTGCAGGGCCATTTTGGAGATTGGAGATGGCTGTATATGATGTGCTTAGCATCGTGTTGGACCACAATAGGCTCCTTAAACATGCTTTATACATGAGAGTCCAATACAAGAACTTTACAGACATTGCAAAGCATTCTTGGAATAGATTCTGTGCACCAAGATTTCTTTGGTCATAAAACCTCCTCATTATATTCCTGTATGTAGAATCAGCTGAATGGGTGTGGAGGGGATTCCTGGGTTTAGCTGAAGGGATGCCACCCAGTGCAGGCTCATTTGTGTGTTCTACACTCAGTAGAGGGGCAGCAAAGCTGTTCCACAGAAGTCAGGCCTTTGGTTCCAGAATGCTCAGCCTTTGCAAGTTTTTGAGTAGGGTAGTGACATGAAGGACAGAAACTTCGAGGTAAGTGGGCAAAATCACACATATTGCCTACTAGGGGGCCAGGCTTGGAAACACTCATGGTTAATACATGCCCTGTTCTCAGAAGAGATGGGGAGATAAAGAATCAGAATAATTCAGAAGTTTCCTCAAGTAAATGTTACAGAGGTAAAAACCTAGACCACAAAATCTTAATGAAAAAGAGGATATGAAATATCAAAAGTTTTGGGGTTAAGATATGTGGGAGTGTCATAAATAACATCCTTGTTTTTACTGCCTGAGTTCAGAGTCAATGAGAAAGAAGCAAGGAGGGTAATATTAATGGATGCTCATCCACACGGAAAGGAACATCAGGAGTAGGCAACACATGTTCCCTCCAACCAGAAGCTTGATAGTAATTTGAAAATAAAACGTTGCATCTTAATTGATGTTCAACATGACACATTGTGAAGGCATGCAATTGGCTTCAAGGATCACTACACTGTCTTGTGATCAAGTAAAAATATCTGTCTTTTAAAAGGCCAAAATGGAATTTTATTTCCCCAAATTATCACTGTTTTTGATTAATTTTACGATGCATTGCTGAGTTTATTTTTGCAGCCAACTCTTCTGGTTGTCTATGCAGTATACTTTCTCTCCATCTTCCTCTCTAATAGAGCCCAGCTTTTCTTGGGTGCAAAACAGTACACAGTTAAAAATACTGTAGCTCCAGTCTCCCTTGCAGCAAGTGGCATCCTGTGAGATAGTGGGAGCCACAACGGAGGTCCTTGTGTGTGATAAGTGTGCCCCCTTTCACCCTTTTCTGGGGTTGTCTTGCTTTTCTACTTCTTGTCCAGAATGTTGATGTGTTGCTTGAAGATGCAGCAGTCAGTTTGTACCATGAAGATGAAAGGTGTATGCTAAGGATGGTAGGATAAGAAGATTGACAGAGCCAATGTTTCTGAATTATTAGTCTGGCCCTGGATTGCTTAACCCTAGGCTACCTAGACATCTTATGTATTAGACCATTGTGTGTTGGGTTTTCTATCACTTGCAGCCAAATGCATTTCCAATTGGTATAATTTTGAAATTTAACATCACACTAAAGGAAGGCATGGACTTTTACTGTCTAACTTATAGGACATGATTAAGAAAAGGTAATAAGGGCCAGTGGTTCATGACTGTAATCCCAGCACTTTGGGAGGCTGAGGTGGGTGGATCCACAAGGTCAAGATATTGAGACCATCCTGGCCAACATTGTGAAACTCTGTCCCTACTAAAAATACAAAAATTAGCTAGGCATGGTGGCACCTGCCTGTAGTCCCAGTGACTTAGGAGGCTGAGTCAGGAAAATAGCTTGAACCCGGGAGGCAGAGGTTGTACTGAGCCAGGATTGCGCCACTGCACTCCAGCCTGGGTGACAGTGCGAGACTATGTCAAAGAAAGAAAAGGAAAAGAAAAGAAGACGAGAAAAGAAAAGAAAGAGAAAGAGAGAGAGAAAAAGAAAGAGAAAGAAAGAAAGAAAGAAAGAGAAAGAAAGAAAGAAAGAAAGAAAGAAAGAAAGAAAGAAAGAAAGAAAGAAAGAAAGAAAGAAAAGAAAGAAAGAGAAAGAAAGGAAGGAAAGAAAGAAAGGAAAGGAAGGAAAGGAAGGAAAGGAAGGAAAGG
Source organism: Macaca nemestrina (assembly GCF_043159975.1). NCBI lineage: Eukaryota > Metazoa > Chordata > Mammalia > Primates > Cercopithecidae > Macaca > Macaca nemestrina. The sequence goes on along the minus strand of NC_092132.1, from coordinate 12,760,246 downwards.
AAGGAGTAAGAAGCCATTAACTTAACTGACACAGGGGTCTGACGGGGGCAGAGTTGAAAAGCTGAGTGGCTAGTACTTGGGGACCAAGTGTTCCGCTTGGAGAGACAGAGGCAGTAACAATTTTTATAGTCACAGGTTAGAGCACAAAATCCGAAAAATGATCTGACTGGGACGACAGAACCTTTGAAACTTCCTGGAATCCTGGAGGAGTAAAGCCTGTGAGCAGATGGAAGTCTTTGAGGGAAGCAGCGTGGGATAAGACAGAACCAGAAAGACAATGATTCTATCCCAGCTCTGCCGCTTACTGCAGTGTACTGGAGTAAATTGATTAATTGCCCCAGGACTCAGTTTCCTTCTCTGTAAAATGAGGCCACGAAGTCTACCTGGCAGGGGAAAAACTTCACATCCTAGTCCATGCAAAGTCAACTCCTGGAGCTGGACAGACTATACCTGTACAACCAGATGTGGCAGCCCTGCCTAAGAATGTGACTGCCTAAGGAATGATCCTTTGCTATGGGTATTAACTTATTTTATCCTCACAGCACCAGTGTGAAAAGATATGGTTATCCTTTTTCTATAAACAACGGAACCAAGGTTCAGAGAAGTTAGTAACAGGCCTGACACCACCTTGCTGGAACATGGCAGTGTAAAAATTTCTCCCATTGCTGGGCACAGTGGCTGACACCTGTAATCCCAGCACTTTGGGAGGCTGAGGAGGGTGGATCACCTGAGGTCAGGAGTTCAAGACCAGCCTGCACAATGTGGTGAAACCTCATCTCTACTAAAAATACAAAAATTAGCTGGGCATGGTGGTGGGCACCTGTAATTACAGCTACTCTGGAGGCTGAGGCAGGAGAATCATTTGAACCGGGAAGGCGGAGGTGGCAGTGAGCCTAAATTGCACCATTGCACTCTAGCCTGAGCAACAAGAGCAAGACTCCATCTCAAAAAAATAAATAAATAAATAAAGTAAAGAAATCCCTCCTGTCCTGGGCTCATTTGGTTTCATATGCACTCACACTACCTACCAGATTTGGTAGCGATCACTAGCCTTGGTTTTATGGCAGGAAACAAAGCTGGGCAAGTTGTCATGCAGAACAGAAACACTTTCCATTTCCCACCCCGTCCTGGAGCACAGAGTCACCATATATCTAAGTCTTGGCCAATGAGAAGTAAGTAGAAGTGTGTGGGAACTACAAGGAACTTCCTTAAAGACATCTGTGGACATGTACTTTTCTCCTTTGTCTGGCTGGACCATGACTGTGATGGTTGGCACTTCAGCAACTATATCAGGCCCCGAGGTGACATTCAATAGAGAAACTATGTGGTTGAATGAAGGAGCAGAGAGTTAGAAGGCTGCTCTCTGATGACACCATGTAACCTCCATACTCACTGTATTAGTCCATTCTCACACTGACATGAAGAAATACCTGAGACTGGGTAATTTATAAAGGAAGAGGTTTAACTGACTCACAGTTCTGCATGGCTGGGGAGGCCTCAGGAAATTTACAATAACAGCAAAAGGCAAAGGAGAAGCAGGCACCTTCTTCACAGGGCAGCAGGACAAAGTGAGTGCAAGCAGGGAAAATGCCAGATGCTTATTAACCCATCAGATCTCGTGAGACTCATTATCACCAGAAGAGCATGGAGGAAACTGCCCCGGTGATTCAATTACCTCCACCTGGTCCCGCCCTTGACACGTGGGGATTATGGGGAATAAAATTCAATTCAAGATGAGACTTTGGATTGGGACACAGTCAAAACATATCACTCACCCTGTTTTCTGCCTTTGGACCCTTGTTTGATGAGGGAAAAATAAATGTTTCTCTTATTTTATCCATGTATTTTATTTTCTATTATATGCAGTGAAATTAATCCTAACTTAGAAATCCTAATTGAGATAACTGATGCACCTGTTGGTGCTATTGGTTTAGAAGCTTAGCCTGGGGTAGTGGGCCACAAGCTTATAGCTCTGATCTGGGATAGCTGGAGAGTGGGCCAAGGGCAAGGTCTGCTGTGGGGACCAGGGGTGTCTTCACATTCTCTAGGACAGGCAATTGTGGTACATAAGAAAGAGTCCTGGGCTTGGAGTCCAGTCTAAATCCAACTGCTGGTCATGCTCACATTAGCTGTGTGGCTCTATGCTGGGACCCTGGCCTCCCTGAGTCCCAGCTCATCATCTGTAAAGCAGAGATCACATAAATACTTCTACCTCATTAGTGCTGTTATGAAGAGCAAGCAGACGCTGAGTGTGGAAGTACCTAGCAAGGTTTTGCATCCTAACAGGTGCCGGGTCCATGAGTACAACATTGCTTAATCTGAACCTGGAGAGAAACCCACACATTTTCCAACTTTTTAGCTTTCTCCTCTCTTTCCCTCCTCATGTAATCCCACCTTCCTTCTCAGTGCTTCTAATCAGGTTTAATTGCTTACCTCTGTGGTCCCATCTTAATGCTTCATGCAGTTGGGATGAGTACTCACACAATGAGTTGCAACTGGAGGACTCCTCAAACCGTGAGCAGCCAAGGACAGGGCCTGGGGTTTAATGTCTTTGTAGGCCCAGGGTCTGTCGTGTGGTCTGGTGCTCAGAGGCTTTCGGCATCATTTGCTGATTTCGAGGGCTTTGATTTTCTCTACCCTGATGGGGAGGAATGGCTGTGGTGAGTGCTGGTTATATTTTTCCTGACACCTCTCATGGTTAATAAAGTTATATTTAGCTTCTAAAATAACCACAGCCCAGAGCAAAGGCCACCTGACCGGAGACCAGACTACACAATTGATTTGCAGGTAATCAGGAGTAAAAAGGGACAGCCCTTGAGGCCGCAGAACCTGGCTTCATTCCCAGCCTTGTTTCCACTAGGCCTCTCTGTTCTCATGGGCTACATGACATAAGTGACAGGTAGTTACTGAGATGACCAAGTGAGTGTCAGGTACTCAGGACACAGATGCAGGAACTTGACCCCATGCCCTGCTCTCCAGCAGTTGTCAATCTGGTGTAGGAGGCAGACTCAGAGGCAGCCAGGACTCAGGTGGGAGGGCAGAGGGGTGAGCATGGGCTGAGGCGGGGTGGGAGACGGCCTTGTGGAAGGGCTGCAGGGCCTCCTGCATCACTCTGCCCCTTTTGCCCAAGACCCTGGCAAAGAGAAGGTGCTCAGCAAATGTCCCCTGACAAAAAACAGGGGCATGAAAATTGCAGAAAGCAGAACTCAAATTAAATCCACAGCTGAGTGGAGTGCAGCGTTACTATCTTCAGCAGCCTCAGGGTATGCAAAATCTCCTGCGCTTTTGAGGGGAGGTGAAAGATCAAGACAAATGGGTGTCTGATCAACTTTTTTTTTTTTTTCAATTCAATCAACAAAGGTTTCCCACGTGCTCCCTCTGAACCAACCACTGTGCCAGGTGCTGAAGTGACCAATCCAGCCCCTGCCTTCAAGTGACATATAATCAAGGGTAATACAGATGAATAGAGCAATTATCACACACTGAGGCTATTAGAGTTAAAGCTATAGGTATCCTGCTTTTCAAAATAAAATATAGAAAAACAGGCTGGCCACGGTGGCTCACGCCTGTAATCCCAGCATGCTCAGAGGTTGAGGCAGATGGATCACTTAAGGTCAGGAGTTCGAGAGCAGCCTAGCCAACATGGTAAAACCCCGTCTCTACTAAAAATACAAAAATTAGCCACATGCGGTGGCATGTGCCTGTAATCCCAGCTACTCTGGAGGCTGAGGCACGAGAATGACCTGAATCTGTGAGGCAAAGATTGCAGTGAGCCGAGATTGTGCCACTAAACTCCAGCCTGGGAGACAGAACGATACTCTGTCTCAAAAAAAAAAGAGAGAAAAAAATGATAGTAATACTCCCAAGAATTATTGTGCCACTTCTGGGCATGAGGGGCAGTGTAAAAGACCTGATTTGGGTGCTGGAATCTAAGAAATGTGGTTATTTTAACAATTTGTGAGGAGAACTGGATGGGATATTTTACATGGGGGCTGTAGCCAAGGACCCTAACTAAGTCCACAGCTGTCAACATGCATACTCATTACAGGGGCTTGTGGGGTCCAAAGAGAAAGCAGGCAAGAACCCACTTGTAAGCGTGGTCAGGGGAAGGTGAGAAGCGGTGATGAGTGGGCGGGACTTGAAGGATAAACTTTGCATCCCTTTGAGCTCTCAGCAGTCTCTAGCTCCTGCCTCCTCAGCAAACAGGTCAAACATAAATTAGGAGGAGGATATGGGAAGGAAAAGAGAAAGAAGAAACAGAGAAATGCCTGGTTTCCTGCAAAGGCAAAAGCCTGCAGGACCCCATGTGAGATGACAAATGATTAAAGGTACTGTTTTAAAGTGGAGTGAGTATAAACAGAGTGCTGTGAAAATATTGCTGCGAGTATCTGCACTCGTGGAGGCTGGAGGGTGCCTGGTGCTTTGGTCTGGGGATGGAGCTGACACTGACAGCTGCCCTTTGAGGCAGGGATTTCTCAAGGTGACCTGAGAGGTGATTTTTATAACCCATTAACCAATAAAGAAATGACATGTTTTCACAGCTTTTCTTTGAACAATTCTCAATGGGAAATTTTTCTCCACAGTCCACTTAACTGTGAAGGGCCAGAGAGGAAATATTTCAGGCTTTGTGGGCCATGGGAAATCTGTTGCAGCTACTCAGCTCTGTTCCTGCAGTGAGAAAGCAGCCATGGACAAAACGTAAACCAGCGCGGCTGTGTTCCAACTCAACTTTGTGGACAATGAAACTTGCATTTCTATAATTTTCACATATCATAAAATATGATTATTCTTTCGATTTTTTCCAACTATTTAAAAATATAAAACCTGTCCTTAGTTCACAGTCTGTACAAAAACAGTCAGTGGGAAGATCTGGCCTGTGGTTTATTGATACCCACTCTCATCTTCAGAGAGACTCCCAAAGGACTCATCACTGTGACCCCTCAGATGACCAAATGCAGCGGGTGCCCTGTCTGCCCCAAGCTCCGGGGAAAATATCAATATCACGACCACAAAAACAGTCTGAGAAAAAGTTTAACTTTTAAATATATGTTTATAAAAAATTAAATATGTATGTGTGATACATGTGGTATGTATGTAGATGTGATCACATATGTATTCACCCTTGCTGTGGTCTTTGCTACTTGGTTCCATATATCCTTTGTTTTTTGGGTAAAGACAATTCATTAAATGTGTAACTAAATGAAATGATAATCTATTGATGGTTCATTGTATGTCTTTCCCTTTAAACGAGTTCACAAGGCAGGAAATATCGTGGCAGGTCACACACCCCACGTGCTGTTTGGGACGTCTGGCATCTTCTCAGGCATTCTGAGGTCACACACCTTGCCTGCCTGTCTCTTCCCTTTTCCTCAGTTTCCTTCCTACAACCACCATTTCAAGTGTTGTGCAAATTAAGTACAAAGGTATGCCAATCTCAACAGCCTTGTCCTTGTCCTTCAATGGGGACACGGACTATCCTGCCTCTTGGTGCTCTCTTCATTAGTAAGGTCAGGCCTGAAACACTCTTATGGAGGACAACAGGTCTTTTTCCGAGATTCTACTATTTCCTCCTTGTAGAACATAAACTTTCCTAGGAAGCAAATGTTTATTGGTTATCCGTGTAGCCCAAGGTGTTTAGACAACACTTTTGCATAGTAAGCACTTATCATATTTGTTTAAAAATTTTTTGAGGCAGGGTGAGGTGGCTCACTCCTGTAATCCCAGCACTTTGGGATGCTGAGGTGGGCGTCATCAACACCATCCTGGTTAACACGGTGAAACCCCGTCTCTACTAAAAATTCAAAAAAATTAGCCGGGCGTGGTGGCGGGTGCCTGTAGTTCCACCTACTCGGGAGGCTGAGGCAGGAGAATGGCGTGAATCCGGGAGGCGGAGCTTGCAGTGATACAGGATTGTGCAACTGCACTCCAGCCGGGCAACAGAGTGAGACTCTGTCTCAAAAAAAAAAAAAAAAAAAAAAAAAAGCAGTATTAATTTACTATTTATTGATTTCCTATCCCCTCTTCCTGCTTAGGATCTAAGCTTTACTGAAAAAGAGTTCATCATATTTTTTCATTCACTACATATCACCCTTATTACTTCATGTGAAGCCTCTGCATGGTTTATTTATGTATTTATGAATGCAAGGATATATGAATTTTAATTATTTTCTCTGTCATCCCACGTCCCCATACCCATTCCACTCTTCCATAGACATCCAATTCATTTTATTTTGTTTCTGTCCTTCAAATTATCTTCCATACATTCATTGTGGTGTGTGTATATATATATCCTTTAAAAACATGTGTTTCGTGGGGTATGTGATTTCTAAAATTTACCAAGATTAATTCATGCTTTAATTTTCACTTAATTTCTTAGTCTTTTTTCTGGTTACTACTTTTCAAGATCTAGCCATGTTTCTGTATGTACATCTAACTCATGATGTCTGACACCTAAAAGAATGGCATTTGAAGCATAAATGTCATTTTCTTCATGCATTTCCCTGAATGCTGGACACGGGTATCCCCTAACTCTGCTATCACAGACAACACTGTTGTAAAACCCAGACCCACTTTTCTTTCTGGAACTAGCTGTGAGTTGTGCTGGCATATACATTACAGGATGACTTCTCTGTGATTGGTCAGGCATCTGTTCTGATTGGTTGTTGCATGGGAAACTAATTATTAAGTGCTTTGACCATCACTCTCCCTGCACTTACCTAAGGTCACCAAGACCTGCAGTTTCTGAGAGAAGAGTGTTCCTGTTTGTCTACATCTTCCCAGTACTTAATAACGGTAAGTTTGGCTATCTTTGTCTTTTCTGATTGCTAGTGATATATATACGAATTAGCCAATTAGATTTTGCCTTTTGTTAATTTCCTATTCCTTTTTTTTCTTCTTTTTCTGATCTCTGTGAATCTCTCAGGTGTTTTTGACACTTACCTCTTGTTTTAGACATTTGCACGTAACTTTTGGCATGAGGGGCCTTGTTGAAAATATCTTTCCCCCTCCCCCAAGATCTTAACATATTCACCTCTTTTTTTTCTATTAGCTTTGTAAATGTGTCTTTTAAATTTACATTTTTAATCCATTTGAACTTTATGTTTGCTTAGTTGGGAAGTAGGGATTCTTGTATTTTCTCTTTCCCAACATGATTTACTAAGTAATTCGCCTTTCAGCCCTTTACTAATGATGGTATTTCTAGCATCTATCATACAATTTCCAAAGGTCTGTTTTAAATTTCTTCCTTTTTTATTATTTTGTCATTATCACAATACCTTCATTTGTATTATTTAGTATGCATTTATGGTGATGGACTAAGGGAATGCCTTTGTAGTAAAGTGAATCTACAGTTCATTTTCGTTTTCATTTTAAAATTTGTCTTAGCTATTTGCTGAACTCCCAAATGCTATTGTTTTTATTGGAAATGAATTAGATTTATACATTAATTATTAAAGATTTCACAAAGTTTTAATATTTTATCACCCTATCCATGCACAATGGTATGTACAACCATTTAGAAGGACTTCTTCATGTCCTGTAATAGAATCTAAATTTTTTCTCAATATTTTTCAGTCTTTGGTTAATCCTTAGGTACTTTATGAATTTTGTTTCTGAATGGCAAATTTTTGTTTGTAAATGGCAGCTTATATTCTACTACACTTTTAATTCAAGATTACTGATGTAGAGGGACACTATGAGACTTTGCTGATCTCATATCTGGAAAATTTATCACACTTACTTGTTATAACAACTTGTCTTTTTTCTCATAGGCTTTCTATGAAAACAATCCCATTATCTGCAAGTAAGGATATCCTAATACCTCTTATTTTTGTACTTGTCTCTTTGGGGGGTCAGAATCTGCAGTAGCATGTTGAGCAGTAACAGGCATAGAAAACATCCTTTTCCTGCACAGAACATAATAAAACGTATATAAATAACTGATCTTCTTGAAGGATTTTGTGTGCTTGGTAAAAATTCTTACCAAGTTAACATTCTTTTTAAAAAATATCAATTGTTCTAAGAGTTTATATTTTTCCTTTCAAAATTGTAACTATTAAACTTCGGACCCATTGACATGATGATGCAATGCTTCTCCTTTCCTATTGATTAATGTAAATTAAATTGATGGAATTTGTAACATTAAACCACTTCTGCATTCCTGAGATAAAGGTTACTCACTAGTGATGTGTGATTTTTAATGCAATGGTATTAAATTAGTTCCTTTTTTTTTTTTTTTTGTTTTTGAGATGAAGTTTCACTCTTGTTGCCCAGGCTGGAGTGCAATGGTGCCATCTTGGCTTACTGCAACCTCCGCCTCCAGGGTTCAAGCAATTCTCCTGCCTCAGCCTCCCAAGTAGCTGGGATTACAGGTATGCGCCACTATGCCCAGCTGATTTTGTATTTTTAGTAGAGATGGGTTTCACCACGTTGTTCAAGCTGGTCTTGAACGTTAGGAGTTCAGGTGATCTGCCCACCTCGGCCTCCCAAAGTGCTAGGATTACAGGCATGAGCCACGGCTCCTGGGCAATTAGTATTGTATTTAAGAGTGTATATTCATGTCCATAAATGAAATTGCTCTATATACTTTTTAAATATCTAGTTAGATACTAAAATCGTGTTAAGTGTCATATAAATATTTAAGCAGCTTTTTCATCTCTTTTCCTTTCTCAGACCACCTTAAATGATATAGACTATTTTATATTTTGAACATTTTCTCGAATTCTCATAAAACTCCAAGGACTTGGGAATTTGCTGGTGGGGGAAGGAGGTTGTAGATCAAAGTTTGTTTCTTAATGTTGTAAAGTTTTAAAAGTTATTGGTCAATTTAAGTTTTCTATTTTTAATGCCAATTTTGTCATGAGATAGTTTTCCTGAAATTTCAAATGTATTGGTGTACAGTTTATTTAATATTTTATTAAGAAATTTAAAGTTCTTTTACATAGGTAGCCGGGTTCATGCTTTCATCCTACATTTTGTTAATCATTTTTTTATTTCATCATTTGCATCACCTTCCTCTTTCTTTCTTTTTTTTTTTTTTTTTTTGAGACGGAGTCTGGCTCTGTCGCCAGGGCTGGAGTGCAGTGGCCGGATCTCAGCTCACTGCAAGCTCCGCCTCCCGGGTTTACGCCATTCTCCTGCCTCAGCCTCCCGAGTAGCTGGGACTACAGGCGCCCGCCGCCTCGCCCGGCTAGTTTTTTGTATTTTTTAGTAGAGACGGGGTTTCACCATGTTAGCCAGGATGGTCTCGATCTCCTGACCTCGAGATCCGCCCGTCTCGGCCTCCCAAAATGCTGGGATTACAGGCTTGAGCCACCGCGCCCGGCCCCTCTTTCTTTCAAACATCTTGCCAGAGTTTATCTGATTAGTCTTTTCAAATAAACAGTCTTCTCTATTTGTTTTTCATTGTTGTTGTCCTCTAATTCATTGATTTCTGCCCTATCTTCATAATTGATTTTTCTCTTCTATCTTTGAGTTATGTATGTTTCCTTGTTTTCTAGCTTCCTGAGTTGAATTCTGAGTTTGTTTTTGTCTTTGATATTTTTTAATAAACGTACTTAAAGTTCAAGAAAAGTGAAAGACTTTTAAATGGGCAAAACTAAATTACTGGGTCACCTCTCTGGCCCACTTTTCCTTGTTGTCTCCAGATTTCATTGTCTATTTCAACAACCATATAATTTGTAGACAATTGATGACAAGACAAAAATGTGTCAAGGAGATTGCATTTGGTCATTGCCCTGTGGATAGACTGATTTTGTATTTATTTGTAAATTCATTTTAGCATCTGCATGCTATGTGCCAATGACTCTTGAATTCTCTTTGTAGCAGTTGTAATACCCTACAGTTTCACTCATTAGTGAGCTAAATACAATCTCCCACATTTATTTATTCTATATTTATAGGAGAGTTATAACTTTATCCAAAAAAGTATCTTTTAACTAAAGTTCTAAATTTTCTTCTAAGCAGTGAGCTTCATCTTTCACATTTTGACAAATCATCTTTTCATTATCATTTAAACTCATTTATTTCTTTTTAACCCAATTATCACTTTGTAGTCTGTTTTTATAGATTCAAAAATAGTTTTAGCTATCCCTTTATTGATTCCTAATTTTATTGTATATAATCAAATAGCCTTCATTTATGTATTTGTATCATTCCATTCCACAAAATTTCAAGGTATATTATAATGGTGTATGAAGCGTAATGTATAGAAAAATGTGAATTAAAAATTAGGTCATTGGAAAATGTATTATAAAGCAGATCTCAGTGTGCATACAGGCTGGGTCCACCTTGGCTGGACTCATTACTGCTGTCCAGGTACATCAGTTCATTCCCATGATGCTAATAAAGACATACCCAAGACTGGGTAATTTATAAAGGAAAGAGGTTTAATGGACTCACAGTTCCACATGGCTGGTGAGGTCTCACAATCATAGCAGAAGATGAAGGAAGAACAAAGGGACTTCTCACATGGTGGATGACAAGAGAGCATGTGCATGAAACTATAAAACGATTAGATTTTCATGAGACTTATTATCCATCTATCTCGAGAATATCACGGGAAAAACCCTCCCCCACGATTCAGTTACCTCTCACCAGGTCCCTCCCATGACACATGGGGATTATGGGAGCTACAATTCCAGATGAGATTTGAGTGTGGACACAGCCAAACCATATCACCACGTATATCCGGGTGTCTCCAGGGAATGGTAGGGTGATTGAGGAAAGACTCATAGTGGTGGGAGAACAAGCTGGGATGAAGGAGTGTTTAGAGACCCCCAAGGCCATCTCCAGGTTTGGTAATCTGCTCAGAGGACTCACAGGACACAGTCTATAGTCATACTCATGGCGATAATTTATTACAACAAAAGAATGTAAAGCAAAATCAGCAAAAGAAGTGTGCATGGGGAAAAGCCCAGAGGAAAGCTCCCAAGAGTCCTTTCCCCATGGGGTCACACGGCACATGTTAAATTCTTCCAGCAACGAGTTGTGCCATGTGTTAAATGCTGTCTACCAGGAATACTTCTTAGAGACTCAGGGCCCAAGGCTTTTATTCTCTGCCTCTCCTGGCACATAGCAAAATTCCAGACTCCCCGAAGGGAAAGCAAGAATTGAACATATACCACATTGTCTGTTTGGGTACTGTGCCACCCTTATCAATTCTGGGAATGGTGGAAACCCTCCCCAAATCCAAGTTCTCCAATGATGGCCATGCCTGCAGGTCTTTCTAAGGACAGCAGCCTCAGACCTGCTTTGTTAACTCATTTTTGGGGGAGAACTCAACCTGATGACAGTAGGGGTTGGCTTCAAGAGCTGTATCAAGAACAGACTTTAACCTCCCGAGAAGAGTGGTGCTTCAGAGGATAGTGTGGTGACAATTCCAAAATATGCCTTTAGCAGAACCTGAGGAAATTGGCTGAGTCCTAAGGAGAGATATGGCTTTGCATAGTGTAGCTACTTAAATAAAAATACCACTGCCTTCCTGACTTGGAGGAGAATGCTGGGAATTCAGGAGAAGAGACTGGGCACAGAATGCGTCATTGTCTGACAACGTCCTACAGCTCTGTTGGTTACCCAAGGCAGCAATTGCATGAACAATCTTTAAACAAAATAAGACCACGACTGTTCACAAGAAATGAGGCCAAGCAAAGTTATGTTACCAGAAAGAATATATATGACTACCATATGGAGTCCAAATCAGGTTGTTTGGAAAATAATGTTCATGGTGTGAGGTGGGTTTTATTTTGTATCTCAGAATGGAAGTGTCCTCCCTTCCTCCTGCCCTGTTCTAAGGGGTACAGCCTACTCTTCCAGATGGCCCCACCTAAACCTAAGCCTCACAGGGTCGGCCTGCAGCAAAACAAGATCCTACCTTTCTCTCTGAGGCTCCCAGGATGATGCAATTGACAACGTTTTTAAGACACAGCAGAAGGCTTAGCTTTGATCACTTAGAGGTCTGGTACTTCCAAGAAAATGGGACAGCTGGGGTCCTGTTGGGGGAAGAGGATTAAGAAGACAGGGCTTGAGAAGAGAGAGGAATGGAAGCATGGATTATGGAAAGAGTATCATTTGAGGACATCAACTCAAGTCCTAGAATGAGAGGCTTTGCTTCTGGAATGACACTGAAGGGGCTGGCAGTCCTTTCACCAGTGGTGTACAAAGTTGGGTCAATTATCGGAGCTTTTTGGAAAGAATACCTGAAGCTTTCTTGGAGATCCAGTATCTGTTTTTACTTTGAGGACAGGTGAGAACAATGACAAGGGATCCCCACTGTCAGGACTCTCATTATGCACCACTGGCTAGGTGATGGTCACTGACCATCCACGGCTGAAGACACAGGAGAGGGAGAAGGTATTCTCACTTCTACCCCAACACCCACCACTTGCACACAGAACAAAGGGCAGGGAAAACATTTTCAAGTCATGCAAAAGTAGTCTATTCTCTAAAGTCTGAGAGCCTTCAAAGAACTGCATTGGGAACTCTTCTATTAATAGTAAAGGATTGCCTGCAATTGTTGGACATGTTGGCATGGCCAGAGCCCGGGGCATGCGTAGTTGTCCAAAGAACAGCAGCAGAGACTGGAGGCTGGAGGGGAGGATGCCCCCCAGAAGGTGCTGTCCAGTTGGGTAGAGAAACATTGGCATGGTGAGAGGTTCCCCAGGAATACATGGGCCCACAAGCTGGAGGTCCTTCATTAGCAGATGGGGCTAGAGCCAGGGAAATTTGAATTAAGGCCATGACGATGATCACAGATAAACTCACATACTGACACCTTGGGAAATTCGAGTAATATTACATAGAATGCAAAGATAATACCAGAAAAATAATTAATGAATAGGTAAGTACAATATTACAGTTCAGTGTGGCTCTCAGAGAACTGCAGCCAGAGGAAATAAAAATTTTTGTTTTCTATTTTTATCTGCATAACCTAAGGAATACTAAAGAGGATCTAATTCATAATTCCAAACCACTCTTCTAAACTGCCTCTGAGGATCTTTATTTGGCCTTGCATTGATTTGTAAATATTTTTATCTCTAGAACCCTCCAAAGGAAGGAGCTGCAGGCAGTGGTGTAGGTTCTAAAAATGGCCTTGGGGTAAAATTAAATCTGTATCTCCCCACCCCCATCGCCCACATCTTTTATTTATACAACAACAGGTGAGGAACCACCTCCTCTTTTTGACAAAGGGAACATTGCAATGTCACCTAAGAGAACTTGAGCTTCATGGAGGAGGAAGGGCTGTATTTTCCAAAGATCTCCCAACAATATCTGTGGTTCCACAAGCTCTTTGAGAACCTTGTACTCGCCCCAGCAAGAGGTAGAGACTCTTCTCCCTTTGAACCTGGGCAGGCCTCTGTAATTTCCCTGATCCTTAGGGTATGACAGAAATGAGCTATGCAAACTTCCAAGGCTAGGGTTTAAAAATGCCATGCATCTGGCCAGACGTGGTGGCTCATGCCTGTAATCCCAGCACTTTGGGAGGCTGAGGCAGGCAGATCACGAGGTCAAGAGATGGAGACCATCCTGGCCAACATGGTGAAACCCTGTCTCCACTAAAAATACAAAAATTAGCCAGGCATGGTGGTATGCACCTATAGTCCCAGCTACTCGGGAGGCTGAGGCAGGAGAATTGTTTGAACTGGGGAGACGGAGGTTGCAGTGAGATTCTGTCCAAAAAAAAAAAAAAGCCATGCATCCCTTCATCGTTCTCTTGGGGTGCTCACTCTTGGAACCCAGCCACTCTGCCCTGCCCTGAGGAAGCCTGGACTAGCTGTATTGGACATGTGTGACCATTCTGGCTGTCAGGCCACTTGAAGGCTGGTCAAAAGCATCAACCGCTAAATGTACAAATAAAGACATCTCCAGATGATTCCAGCCTCCAGATTCCAAATCACTCCTGATTTGTGGGTCTTCCAAGCTGAGGCATAAGAGAAAAGACAAAGTGTCCTCATTATGCCTGTTGGCATTTCTGACCTACAGAGACCCTGAGCATAATAAAATTGTTGCTTTATGTCACTAAATACAGAATGGTTTGTTAGGTAGCAATAGTAACCAGACAGCATTGTTTTTCCCTTGTTGGTGCAAGTGAGCAGAGTAAATAATATGGTTCTCCATAATCCTGGGTCCTGCTGCAAGGAGCTCCGGGGTCAAGGTGGCCCATGATTTCTCACCTTGATAGCACGTGGACTGGCACACTTAGCCAGTGCAGCTGAAGCAAGATGATAGCTCATTATATCAGACTTCATTTCTCTCTGACGAAGGCTCCACTGGTTTACAATGATTCCAACAATGGATGTTCTTGTCAAGGAAGAGATGCCTTGTGCACTTTGTCTTGCCTTCCCCTCCACCAGCAGGACCTTCACTGTGTCCCTGGGCCCTGGCAGCACTCCCCACTCCTGGCCAAGCCTGAGAGGAGCTCCCCTGGGCCCCTCAGATCCAGCACACCACCAGCCTCAGTCCACAGCACCAGCAGGGGGTCAGTGGATATGTCACACTGGCTGTCAGGGATGGTGACAACCTTGGGGCTGTGGGCAGGGTGAGTGCTGTGGGAGGTGGTGGGAGGTGTGGCACATAGCAGGTTGGGGCCCAGATCTGATGTGTTCAACCTTGCCCTTGGGTAACAGTCAAAGGGGGCATTTATATCAAGGAGGGCAGAGGTTGGGGCCACGTTGGCACAGCAGATGATGGGGATTAAATGTAGACAGGGTTGAAAGAACTGGAGATGCTTTCTTTGAGGTAGCGTGTACAGGAGTTAGTTGCCAGTTGAATGTTGAATATAGGAAGCAGTGACCATGTTTTCTAATCTGGGTGATTGGAAAGTTAATCCATAAAACAAAAGCCAGAAGAGGCAGAATAAGATGAAGCAGCAGAAAAAATGAGGAGGAAGATACTGAACTTTGTATGGAATCACGTATAAGACATCCAGGAGAAGAGAGAGGAAGTTCAGGCACAAATTCAAGGCCTAAAATGGAGATTTCAGGGGCATCCAACCAGAGCTGGTGGCAGAAGCCATGAGACTGGGCCCTGGGAGGGGGTGCATATGGAGCAGAGTGGGGAGGGAAGAGGCGACCCTCAGTGACCAGCCTTCATGTGATGGCTGGAGGGAGCAGAGTCCTCAGCGAAGGAACATGAGAACTGGAATCATGGGACCTTGCAAGCGAATCTTCCCTGGCACCTGATATGGCTCCTCACACCTCCTAGGTCATTGGTAAATGTGTGCTAAGTGGAGAGCCCTAGCAGCTGGACAAGCTGCAGCTGATCTCGAATACAAGGAAAACACCAGACCAAATACAAAGAGCAATAATTAGGGAGCAGACGTAGAAGAGAACCACTAATTTAGCTTGGGTCTGCCACAGAGTGGTAGACTCATTGGCCTGACATGCGTCAATTGCAGATGGGGTAGCACTTTCCATCCAAATGCATCGGGAAAGCTGTGACAGGCTGCAAAGGGTGACAGATACACACCGCATGCTGCAAATCAGCTATCACATGGAGGGCAGCCTTTCCGTGAGCGTGGAAGGAGGACACCGCCACTCAGGCCTGGGGGGCTTGAGTCAGACTCACATCTCCTCAGTGGTCACTGTCAGTGGTCTCACCTGGACATTTGCATGCCACTCACATGCAGGGGCATGCAGTTGCCAGGCTCATCATGGCAGCCAGGAGGAGAATGCAGACACAAACAGCTGTGTGGGGGACGGTGGCCGGGATGGGCATTGATACCACAGGGCTGGTTCATGCTGCTCAAGAAAGGCCTGAGAAGAAAATCAGAAGGAAAATGCATGGCATGCAGGGCATTGGGCATCATGCCTGATAAGTTTCCTCCTTGTGAGGACTGGGAGGAGAACTGAAGGCCTCTCCTGCTGCTGGCGGTGCTCATGTGGGAGCCATAAACAAACCAGGTCCCCAGAAGTAAAAAAGGAGCAGAGGCAGAGCATAAGAGGGTGGCACAGGGGACTTTGGAAGGAGCAGCCGGAGTGCCAGGTTCTGGAATCACTGCTTACTATCCACGAACTTTTAAGCATGAATGTTAACCTTGTCAGTGTGATCCAAACACAACAGATTTATCTCCCACTATGCCTTCACCTTTCTTCAGTGGGGGTGGCCCTTTCCTGCCCCTGGATGAAGACTTAGGCAGATCCTGTGGCATTTCTTCTTGGCCCTTCAACCATTGGACTCATATTCTTCATCTATATTCAGAGATGAGATTGTCCCTAAAATGGTCAAAACCCTGGCATTGCATCCTCTGTCTCCTCTCCCTCCTCAGTCCCCTTCTCAGGATGCTGAGGTTAGAAATGCAACAGAAAAGGTGGCGGCAATGTAGTTCTTCCTCTCCCTTCTCTCATCCTGCTCATGTCATGGTCTACTGGACTCTGGATATCTAGCCCCCTCCTGCAGTGTGGGAGAGGTGGAGTGGGGAAGGAAGGAAGATAAAAGGGAGAATGCTGACTCTTCCCCCACCCTTCACCGTGCTGTGTGCCCAGGAAGATGACCTTGAAGGACCCCATCAACAGGCTCCCTTGCCTCTGGCTTCCAGTGGGTTTTGGTCACTGGGAAGCTTTAGCAAGAGATAGGAGGGAAGGAGGGAGTCAGGTTAAGATGTCTATTCTCCCAGCTGTCTCCCTGTGGGTGGCACTGGGCTGGCTGCCCCTGGAAGAGGGTCTCAGCTCCTGTCCGTTGCCTACTGGACTCAGCTGTCTCTCTGGGTCCTGGTGACCACCCCCTCCCTTATTCATTCAAGTCAAAGGCTAGGAAACATAGGACCTTGACTGCTCTTAGGGGCTTGGTGAGGCTTCCTGCTCTGCAGGGTTGGGGGAGAATTGGAGGCAGTTTTTCTCCCTCTTGAGACCTTTCCTAGCTCCTTCAGAGGTTCTCTGTTTGTCCCTCTCTCCTACATCCTTGGTTCTTTCCAATCCTTTGAGATTCCATCTTCAGTCCCTCGTGTCCTGCAGCACATCCCGCCTCTTCTTTCAGTCTCCTCACCCCTCCAGGTAGTGCACATGAACGGTGCCCTAGATGAACCCAGGCCGTCCTTTGCTCAGGGAACCTCAGCCAGCTTTAGGAGAGGGCCACATTCTCCCGTTGCCTCAGTACAGCCCTTCTCTCGCTGTCTGGACTGATTCTGCCCGCAGGATCGGACCCTGGCCCACTGTCATTTAGAAGCTTCTCAGGCATGAGTCACATACCAGCCTGTGTACCCCCAACTTCGGGAAACACTACCCAAGGGGACACCAAACAACACAGTGGTCCACAGTTACAGTGAGGCCAGTTTCACTCTGCTGTAAGAGACTGGGATGAGAAAGTTTTCGTTTTGAACCTAGCCAGCTTAGCTCCTTTACACGTCCTCTTTAGCTTATCACTGTTTGTATCATGTGATTTGTAGCTGCAAGACCCTAGCGGACACTTTCGGCATTCAATTTGGAAATCTCTTTCATTAAATGCATCAAGTCAGTAGGTGCATTAAAAATTTTTTTTCATGTTACCATAGGCAACAGTTCCTAAATTTTCTTCTACTACATAATGAGGACCTCCTTTCCTCCATCAGGGAAGAACATGTTCCTTAGTTTCCTGTACATCCTCACTGACAGCCTCCTGGGGCCTGTCAAGTTTCCTTAATAGTCTTGTGTAGCCACAGAGATGCACTGCTCAGACCTCTTCCAGACAGAACCTGCCACAAGGAGTGCAAAGAGCCGACAACCTCAGGGGCAAGTGCCTGCCAGGTCCACTGCAGCATGCGGGCGGAGGCCCCCACACTCTTCAAGGCAGCTTCCAGTCAATAACTCAACATGGCAGGGCATCCAGGCTTGGCCATTTCTGCCCAACATGCCCGTCTTCTGTGACAGTCTTTGTGCTGGAGCTCCCCATTGGCTGAGATTTTCTCAGAGCTGCAGTTAGAGGGTCCTTCTAGCCAATCCTCCTTCCTCTTCCTTCTGCCTCATTTTACAGGTGTCAAAGTCACATCTAAGCTTGAAAGTCTTAAGGCTTTCCATTTGTACTTCTGCTCCCCCTTTTCTCCTTCTTCCTTAGGCATTACCCGCCAGTAAATCTCTTGCAGTTCTAACTTCTTCTTGGTGTCTGTTTCCTGGAGCATCCAAATGCATCAGCCACCTCAGGGTCATTCCAGCTTGACTGCTCCCTGGCCCCCAGCAATAACCATATGTCTTAGGTTTTTGTTTTGGTAAAGCCCCATCTCCAGGTGCCAAATACGTTCTGATTGCTACTGCTACCAAATGAAAATTTACCTACCAAATTTAGTAGATTAAAACCATTGTATTTTGCCCACAATTTTGTGGGTTCAATTTTGGGAAAGCTCAGCGGGACAGTTTTCACTTGGGGTCTCTCCTGCTGTTGCAGCCAGATGTTGACTAGAACTGCAGTAATCTAAAGGCTTGACTGGACTGGACATAAAAGATGGCAGACTTGTCTGTTTGGAAGTTGATGCAGTAGCCAGGAACACCGCTGAGGCTGTGATTGGAACGCCCATGTTTGGCATTTCCAGCATGGCAGTCCCAGAGTGGTTGAACTTCTCCCATGGTGGCTGGATTCACCCAGAGCAAGTGTCCCAAGAGAACGAACCAGAATTGGTGTGGCTATGACAGCCATCTAGTGGTATGGCCATGAAAGCCTTATGACATTATTTCTATAGGTTAGAAGCAAGTCACAAGTTTAGCCCAGATTCAAGGTAAGAGGGCAGAGACTCCACCTCTTGATGGAAAGAATGTCCAGTAATTTGCAGATGTTTTTGGACTTTCACAGTGACAAATATGACAAAAATAGAAGCCAACACTTAGTCCCACATATAGCCACTTAAAGGCCCTATAGGACCAGCCAGCCACCTGGTGACAAGTTGATTATACAAGAACAATTCTATTATGGAAGAGAAAGACCCTTATTTTCACTGGAAAATGCACTTATTCTGAACATAAATCTTTCTTCCTTCCCTACGACGCTTCTGCCAAAACCACCATCTGTGGACTTACCTAACAAATGCCATATTCACTGTCATAGTATTTCATGGAGCGTCACTTCTAACCAGCGACTCAATTTCCAGCAAATGAAGCATGCCAATAGAATGATGCTATAGAATTCAATGAACTTACCCAGAGCAGCTGGCCTGATAGAACAATGAAGTGGCCTTTTGAAGGTTTAATTAAAGTGCCAGCATGTGATATAATGCTTTTTGTGGATGAGGTAATGTTCCTTGGGATATAACATAGAATCTGAATCCCCATTCAATATATGGTGCTGTTTCTCTCACAGCCAAGATGCACAGATCTGGGACCAAGGGATGGGAATGAGTATGGCCTGCTTACTACTGCCCCTACTAATTAACTTGACAACATTTTACTTCCTGCCTCTGGAACCTGGGGCTCTGCTGGTTTAGAGAGATTGGTTCCAAAGGAAAGAGTGCTTTCATCAGAAAACACAACAATGCTGCCTTCTGATTGCAAGTGGAGACAAATCTGGCCATGTTGGGGTCTTTGTGCTGTGAACTAACAGGCAAAGAAGGAAGTCAGTGTACTGGCTGGGTGATTTCACCGTCACAAGAAAATGAATAGCTACTGCTCACGGGCAGTAGGAAAGAAGACGGAGGGATTTAACTGAAATGCAGATAATTTTGGGGGCATCTTTTTAGTACCTCCAGTTTTGTGGTAACAGTAAATGGAAAACTAAACAGCCCAATACAGATAGGACTGTCAGTAGCTAGGAATGTGCAGGAATGAAGACTGAGTTGCCCCATGACGTCAGGAACTACCCCATGGAGTGGCTTGCTGAAGGAAAGGTAACATGAAATAAGTAGTGGAAGAAGAAGGGTATAAATATGTTACCAGCTGCAGCCACTGATCAGCTTCAAACACAAGATCTATAGTAGTGATGGTATTTCTTCCTTGCTTTGATACGAATATGTATGTGTGTAAACACACATATCCATATATAAAAATCTGGCTAGGTTTTGGAACACTTTTCCCGCAGATATCCTCCTGGTTTACTACCTGACAGCTGGATCTCCTTGGGGAAGAACCCTGCTATACTGCCAAAATTTTACTCTATAAATCTTCCTTCTAGCTTTCTGCAAAGGGACCCACATTTACGAGGGTGACTGTGCACTGAGAGGAAAGAAACACCCAGACATTTCAGGGATTACTGGACATTAACTCTGAAACAATGGTAATTCCTGGGGACCCAAAACAACACCGTGGACCACATATTTCCATCCACATAGGAATTTATCTATAGACGTAAATCCCTTCACTTTGTTTCTTTTTTTTCCATTCTAAAATAAGAGGTGTTAATAGTGGCTAACTTTATATCTCAATAGTTAATTCATAGGATATAAAAATGAGAGCGTGACTCCTCTAGAAGAGAAATAACCGTTAGTCATGGATGAATAAGGTCACATGTAGGACTCTGTATATCTTTTTTGGGAGAGGGATAATGTCCTCATCTGCTTGGGCTGCCACGAAAAAGTACCAGAGACTGCGTACTTAAAACAACAGAAATTTATTTCTCCCAGTTCTGGAGGCCAGAAGTCCGAGATCTCCTCCTGACTTATTACTATGTCCTCAGATGACTGAGAGAGCGCAGTCTCCAGTGTCTCTTCCTCTTTAGAACACAGATCCCATCATGAGGAACCAACCCTCCTGATACTATTTAATCCAATTATCTCCCAAAGGCCCACCTCCAAATACCATCACACTGGGGGTTAGGGCTTCCACATATAGATTTTGTGAGTACACAATTATTCAGTCCATAACAGATAGCACAGTTTTGTTTGTTTAATGGATAATTGTATTAGTTTGGTCAAAAGTATAATTTTGCTTTCTCTTTATGTAGAAGTTAAATACAGTCCTGACAAATGTACATGATTTCCAAGTTGGTAGAGTCTGAGTTCTCGTGGATTATAATATGTCAAGTTGGCTAAGGCTGGGAACCATTTTCCAGAATTTCCTTCCCTATGTGGTCCCTGGGTAGAGTTGACCATGAAGAAAGGTGTTACACTCAATCATCTCCATCAGTTGCAGTGACGGAGAGATGCAGAGGGTCAGTCTGCTGCAGCTGACCCTCGATCTCCACCGCTGTGCGTCCATCCCATCTTTCTTACTGCAGGCCTGCTGACGAAGGCTGGCTTCAAGCCCACCCACCAGGATCTTGGCCATGGACCAGAGGGGTAGCAGATAAATAGAGGCAACAATTCCAGCAGCATGATCATTTCCATAGACCTCTCCACAAGCTCCCAGTCACAGTCCTACTTCAGCTTCTCAGATTCTGTGCAAGTTCTGAATTGTCTACCTGCGCCAATGCTGCTTCTTCCAATTCTCTACCTCTCCCTTCCAGAGCTTCACTACACAGCTCTTCCCACAGTTGTGTCCAATTGCATTCCTACAACCAGTCCCTCATTCTCATCACATTTTTTCTGATGCATTTTGTTATCTGCTAAACATTAGCAGAGTCTTCCATTGGAAGCCTGTTTAATAGAGAATGGCCCTGTCTGAAAAAGCACCCATCACCCTTGATCCCCTCACTCTGACTCTCCTTCACAGCTCTGAACACCACCTGACATAGTCTGTGTGTATGTATTTGTCTGCTTTGTTACTACTAAATCCCTGATGAACAGAGAGGGGGCTAGCACTGAATAGTTGCTTAATAAGTATTTGTTGAATGAATATTTGGGGAAACTGATTCAAATGCTGCTATATCATGATCAGAGTAACAGTAATTTGTCCTACAATGTATGTGAAATATCGAATTCATAATGTTCTAGATAAAGAAGAGGTAAGATATTTAAAAAGTAAAGAAGGAAATAGTGGAGGAAGAGTGGGATGGGGAGTAAAAAAGTGAAGAAAGAGAATAAGGGGAGAAAAGTAATTGGGGAGGGAGGGGAAGAAGGAGCAGGGAGGAGGAGAGAGAGGAGAAGGGGAGGAGGAGAGAGAGGAGAAATGGAAGAAGGAGAGAGAGGAGGCTCTCAATGAATGGCTGACACTGTACTAAGTGCTTTCTGCCATTTATCTTGAGACAAACCTGTGAGGCAAGTGTTATTATTCCCAGATTATACATGAAGCCACTAAAGCTCAGAGAATTAAAGGACTTGCTGAAGGTCTTTACAAAGTGATTGAGCTGAAATCCAAACACAGGGTGTCTGGCTTAAAAACTCGTATTCTTGCCATTATACCATGCCACCAGAGAAAGCAGACACATCATGAGAAGGAAAATGGAAATGCTGTTTAAAATCATATTAAAGTATTCCAGTTGGGTCTGAAATTATAGGTTTAACTTCTAAGCTTGACCAATTTGCTGAAGTACCAATTTAATACTCAGTCCTTTTATCTATGAATTAATACTTTGTATAAGTAGACAATTTTGGGATTTATAATCGATGTTTTATGCAATAGTTCTATGATCTTACTAAACATTTTCAATACCAACCCTTTATTATAGGCAAATGATGAGTTATAGCATTTAAGACATACATTTTAATTTTAAGCTAGCTTAAGGATATTACTATGCAAAGGAAGTTAAAACACTGGAGTAGCGATATTGACAAATAACTCTGTGTTAATCCCAGGAATAATATGCATGTGGTCTCTACACCAACCAAAACTGGACCTGGCGGGTCCCAGCCAGTGGCAATGCAGCCAGATATTTCAAATCAGCGGAGGCACTACAGGGTTGTCTTCAAAGGTTGGGTCTTCCTCGCTTGGTATCATTTTGGGTTCAGGTCGTCTTCTGGGTGTGTGTTTTTTCTCTTGAACTATGTTAGTCACATCAGGGAATGAGTGCTTGCTAGGATCTACTTCTAGTTTCTCCATGTGCTTGCTTCTACAATAACAAAAAAAAGACAAACAGAAACGGATGCTACATCCTTTAAAATTTCAAATAGATTCAACTCACCCATCCATTTATTCAGCAAACATTGGCAAGTAATGTCCCTGGAGCTTAGAAATAGAGAGAGAGAGAGAGAGAGAGAGAGAGAGAGAGAGAGAGAGAGAGAGAGAGAGAGAATGTCCCTAGCGTCAAGAAGCTTAGAGCCTTGTAGATTCTGACCTGTGGAGAAGAAAAGTACTAAAAAAAAAAAAAAAAAAAAAAAAAAGTCACTGGGCTTCTGCTAGTGCACAGGCAATTGGAGGAGATGTCACCTGTGAAACTTTACCTCCCTAAGAATTTGTATTTGATAACTGAAATGATACAGGAAGCAAAGCCCTACAGCCAAGATTAATAACTGAATCCTTCCAGGGAGGTCTTATTCCTTAATGCAGCTCATCAGGCTTCTGAACCCTCCTGCTTCAGAAAATCTAACTTGTAGGGGTTTGGCAGGGGCATCTACATGACAAGTTCAGGTGCCTAGCAAAGTGCAGCCCCAGCAACCTCTCCTCCCACAAGAGCCTGTGCCTTCTGCACTCACTCAGTTCTCTCGGCAATAGCAAGCATGAAACAGAAGAAGGGGGCACCTCGGTTGGCCAATGTTCCCAATATCATGGTCAGATAGAAAACTGTAGGTAATCAGGTCTCTGGACTGCATTCCCTGCAATTTTGATCCAATAAGACTGGAGTTGGGCCCGGTGGCCTGTATTTTTATAACATTCCCCCAAATTATATTGATAATCAGTCGAATTGTTTTGGAGTCACTGCACCATTCATTCAAACGTTCATTGAACAGATACATGTTAAATATCTATGATATTCCAGGTGCTGTATAGGCACCAGGGAAACCATGGTCTGTGCAAACAGACCTGGTTCCTGGTAATATCTTATAGCACAATGTGGCTTGAACATAGAATTTATGACACTGTCATATACCTGTTTCATTATGTGTCTGTTTTCACACAATACTTGTATCTTTGATGCAAAGATTTTGTCTTTTTCATCTTTTATCCTAGGCAGATGGCTGTATTGAATAAATGTTGTTGAATAGGTGAAAAAAAATTTTTTTTCTATTGGGGAAATAATGAAATTATATAAGAAATTATCTCTGACCTAAAGAAAATCACAGTCCGTTGAATCCAGGAGCTCTAAACTGATGCCTTCAGACTAAGCTCATCCAGTGAACACCCTTTGTCAGGGCAGGAAGATTCCATTTTCTTTTGAAAGTGTCAGCTCTCTATTGTCTTTGCAACCATCTCCCTTCATTTCTGTAATCTGCCTAGCCCTTGAAGGCATTTGAATTTTTGATCCTTCACACTATTTTGAGTAATACACAAGGACCTGCTGAAGAAAAAATACAAAATATACAAAGAATATGAAATAGTATATTCAGAAGTCCAAACAGCATACCATAAACTCCATATGCCACAGGAAGGAGAAAAAATGGAAAGGGGCTTGTGTAGCCTCTGAAGGGGTGACAGAGGTGGGAATTCAAAGATGCTCTGAAAGATGTGAAGGAATGTGGGTGAGCAGTAAAGACAGAATTAATGCTCCAGAGAAATGAATGGTGCTGTGGTCATGTCCTGAACATACCTTCCTCTCAGATGCCTTGGTGCCACAGTATTCACTGAACCACCTGCCTTTAAAAGAATAGAGTTTTGTGGTGTCAGCTATGATGCTGCTTATTCTTTTCTGCATAGTCAGTCATCATAAGGTTGGTGGCTGACTGTGCAGAAAACAGTAAACATGGCAGACCAGAGATGACTATCTTTAGAAGGTAGGCCTGCAAGGTTGGGCATTGGCTGGTAAGCTGTTCCCTACAGCCACGTGAAACTTTCCCTAAACAATAAGGGTAGCTCACTATGCCTTGCAATGTGCAATGTGTGCAGTCAATTTGGTTTATGCTTTCCTTCTGGGACTGCATAACATTGGCACCTGCTAGGCAGAGGGTGCCTACCACCGGCACCCAACAAAACCCTGAGCATTCAGTCTCTAATGAACTTCCCTGATGGACAACATTTCACATGTGTTGTTGCAACCCATTGCAGGAGGAATTAAGCATGTCTTGTGTGACTCCACAGGGAAAGGACCCTTAGAAGCTTGCACCTGGCTTTTTCTGGACTTAGGCTTTTGCTGATTTTGCCTCCTATTCTTTTTTTTTTTTTTTTTTTTTTTTTGAGATGGAGTCTCGCTCTGCCGCCCAGGCTGGAGTGCAGTGGCCGGATCTCGGCTCACTGCAAGCTCCACATCCCGGGTTCACGCCATTCTCCTGCCTCAGCCTCCCGAGTAGCTGGGACTACAGGCGCCCGCCACCTCGCCCGGCTAGTTTTTTGTATTTTTTAGTAGAGACGGGGTTTCACCGTGTCAGCCAGGATGGTCTCGATCTCCTGACCTCATGATCCGCCCGTCTCGGCCTCCCAAAGTGCTGGGATTACAGGCTTGAGCCACCGCGCCCGGCCGCCTCTTATTCTTTTGCTGCAATAAATCTTAGCCATGAGCGTAATTAGATGCTGAGTCCTGTGAGTTCCTCTAATTAATCTCTGAACCTGGGGTCATCCTGGGGACCCTCAACACACTGTCTTTTGTTGAGCCCCATGCTAAGGCCTTTACTTGTGTCATCAAATCCTCAGACCCAGTGGGAGGACAAGAGGAATAGTCAGCCAAGGTCCCACAGATATACACAGGCAGAACTAGCTGGGAACTGAATCCAAATCTCTGGCATTCACATCACCATACTGTTCCTCACAGAAAATGAGGCACCAAACACACAGCATAAAGAGGGGTTTCCTATTCTTGACATTTGGCACATAAGCTTATATCCATCAAAACAAACAGTTCTCCAGGTCAGCATGAATATTGAAACCAATTGTGTTACGACACAGTAAACCCACAACCTGCTAGGCCCTCTTTCGTCTCATTTATTTCTTGGTAATCAAGAAACAAAGTTCGTTACTGCAAGTCAAGAGGCAGTAGAGCGTCTAGGGTAGCTTGCAAGATCCTGGCTTCTACCTGCTAAGCTGTTGGCCCTTGTGAGTTACTCAGCCACTTTGTGCCTCAAAGACCTCATCTTTAAAATAGGGATGATGACAATGAACATAAGGCCGCTGTCAAGATCAAATGAGTTCATCCATGTAAAGGACACAGAGAAGTGCCAGAAACACAGCAGGCATTCCATAAGTGTCAGTGCCATGTAGGAAAAGGGTGGCATCAGTCAGTATGTACTAGGATATGGGTAAGAGTTGGTAATGCAATTCACTATGCTTTTCAGCACACATCTTTTAGGTGTGCAGTGCTGTAATCAGTGCCAGGAATTTAAAGATGAGTAAGACATGGTGTGTGCCCATAATGAAAGGAGGAGGACACAAATATACTTGGCTATTTTGCACCAGGGTGGCAAGGGCTCTGCAAGCAGGATAAACAAGTCAGGTTAAAGCACAAGGAGACAACATCACCAAGGCCTGGAAGGAATTACGGTAGGAATCATAGAGTAAGGGAACTGGCACCTGGCACTGGGGGCAGGGTGGGGGTGGTATTTTCCAAGATTTTGAGGAGGAAGAACATTCCGGAGAGGTAACACTGACAACAGGTAAGAAAATATTTGTTCTGCTTACTCTTAGCCTGATATCTGCAGAGAGTGAGGTACCCAAGGTGGGGATGGGGGAAAGAGTGGGAGTGTCTGGCCCAGTCCAGTCAGGGTAGGGCCTGGGTGAGTGAGGGAAGCTTGGATGGCTGGGTAAGGTAATCTGTTGAGGAGGCTGCCTGGAGAAGTGTTTAAGGTAAGACACTGAAAGTCTTCAGCTCTGCGGCAAGTGCTGGTGCCACAACTCTTGGGAACTGGGGCACCTCGCCCATCACATTTTTCTTTTCACTTTTAGATACTCAAGCAGTAAGGAGTGTGCTTATTTTTAGGAAAGTTAGAGACGGATTTTTCAAGTAAGGGAATGATGTTTAACAACCTATTTATTATATTTAGTGTCATGTAAATATAGTTAGAAAACAGAACACTGACACTACTTCTTGTTACTGTCCTGCTAAGTTTCCAATTTTTCTTTAATTGCTATTTGTCACAACAAGATAATTTACCTTCTCTTTCATTGGCTTCTCACAATTCATGTACCCGTTCATTCAATAAGTGTTTACTGAGTACCTACTATGCACCCAGGTTTGTGTGTGTCCTGGAGACTGAAAATGAAAAGCTGTCTTCCTATCCTCAATAACCTTACTAAGAAGATAAAATAATACTATTGTCATTAGGAAAAAGAGATGTTATATAGTCATTATTGTACTTAAAGAAGCTATATGATGTGTGCCCAAGTGAGACAATTTGACTGACCAAATTGACCCAGTTGTTTTGGTGAATTGAAAGGGATGTGTTGCTGTTTTTAATCATCTCTCAATATAAGTTGGGTATCCCTAACCTGAAGTTCCGAAATCCAGAATGCCCCCAAATCTAAACTTTTTTGAGCACTGACATAATGCTCAAATGAAATGCTCAATGGAGCACTTCAGATTTTCCAGTTAGGAATGTTGAACTGGTATCATGCAAATATTCCACAATCTGAAAAAATCCAAAATAAAAGCAAGCCTGGTCCTAAGCATTTTGGATAAGGGATACTCAACCTGTATGTTCACAGTCTTATCTGATGCTCATACCATCACTGAGCGCCCCCATCCCTTCCCCTCCTCACTGATGCAGATGTGGGAGAAGGGAGAGGGGCAGGGG
Organism: Macaca nemestrina; assembly: GCF_043159975.1. Classification (NCBI taxonomy): domain Eukaryota; kingdom Metazoa; phylum Chordata; class Mammalia; order Primates; family Cercopithecidae; genus Macaca; species Macaca nemestrina. Next base: position 12,732,669 of record NC_092132.1, on the reverse strand, counting down.
TCCATTAGAGGCTGAAGCTGAGGGTCAGGCTCAGGATTGGGGCAAGCACAGATACTTCATTTCTTATGTGGTGATTTTAATACTTTTTAAGCCTTTTTATTGAGTGCAATACATGTATAGAAAAGTGACCAAATCATAAGAGTGAAACTTTCATTAATTGAATGCACCGTGGATTAAGAAGCAGAACATTATCAGCATTCTAGGAGCTCCTACTTGCCCTTCCAGCCATGATGCCCCCACTGAAACCATCATCTTGGAGGCTACCATTTTGCCTACCAAGCCTTCCTTCTCACGGAGGGTGCTAGTATGAGGATTTGCTATTTGAAACTCCAGAGTTCATCTGTGACACTCAAGGAAAGGCCAATAGAATACAAAGATGCTGACCTGGGGTCTTAACTGCTAAGCTGGCGAGCCACCTACAAAAGCACCTTCTTCCAGAATAATTGTTCTTTGAGGCAATAAAACATCCTACATTTTAAAGTCCATTTTAGGTATTCTATTACTAGTAGACAAATATATCCTGATACAAGTCAGGTCCAAATGTCATCTATCAGTACATATAGAAACATAGGGAAAAGAATGCCAACTTCTCCCTGGGAACCAGGAATCCCATAACCTAATGTGAATCTTTACATAGGTAAATTAGACCAATTATGACTAAGTTTTTATAATTGTAGTTATCATTTAGCAGAGTTATTCAGTTGTACAAATAATTAATAGTGATGTTAATAACAATAGCCACTGATATTGACACGGTAGTTTAAAATTTTTTTTTCAGATGGAGTCCTGCTCTGCTGCCCAGGCTGGAGTGCAGTAGTGCAATCTTGGCTCATGGCAACCTCCACCTCCTGTGTTCAAGTGATCCTCCCACTTCAGACTCCCAAGTAGCTGGGGCTACAGGTGCACACCACCATGTCTGGCTAATTTTTGCATTTTTAGAAGAAACGGGGTTTTGCCGAAAGTTGGCCAGGCTGGTCTTAACTTCTGACCTCAGGTGATCCGACTGCCTTGGCCTCCCAAAGTGCTGTGAACTCAATCACAATAGAGGATTTCAATTACTCATGGATCTCTGGAGTCAGAAACAGTGAGCAGCTAAGCCTGGGGCACTTGAGGATCATAGTAATCTCCAAAATAAAGAGAAGAGGGGCCTTTTCTCTTTTGTTTTCCCCGCCTTAATGTCAGAGGACAGATGCCCATCACTGGTCTTACCCAACACCTGACCTTCAGAAACATCACCTCTAGAATCCAGTAAGACTAGCTGGAAGACAAAATCAACAGATTTATCATCATGGAAGTAAGCAAGAAAAAAGAAAATGCCTAAAATCAATCACTAAGTGCAAAACACATCAGAGATTCATTCCTTTTATCAAAAAAACATAAAGAAAGAACTTTTTTCTGGTGTCCTAGTAAGCTAGCATGTTTGGACCAAAGACTCCCACCTCCCACTGAAAACTTTCTTGAGATCATGAAAGACTTGATAAGATCACAAGGAACTACAAGGTCAGAAATCAAGGGAAGTGGGAACTCAGAAGGAGGAGCAGAGGCCTGAAGTCACCTTGCCCTGAGAGCAGTTGGGGAGCCCTTGAAGTTGTGCTTTGGTCAATCTGACCTTACGGAGTCTGAAGACAGAGGCCAAGGCCCTGAACATGCCCGGTGGGCAGTCTAACGGGACACCCTCTCCATAGTAAGGGTGCAGTGCCAAAGAGCTTCTCTTGTTTTAAGAGTGAACGAGAAGTAAATGCCCACTGCTCACCTCCGCAAGGCACTTTGAGGAAAGCTGCTTCAGTGGGGCCGAGGAAAACTGAGTTGTCACCACAAGCTAGAAAGTTTATAGCAGTTTTTGGTTAAAAATCCTCAATCTTGAATTTAGATGAAAGTGGTTCCAAATTGGCAGTGTTTTTCTCTGCAGCACATGCCAATGTTCCCTGGCCAAGTACCTCCCAGGCCTCTAAGGAAGCACCAGACTATTTTCCTAGGCAGTGGAGTGTGAAGCAAGTTGCCTGTGCACTGGTTACCAACTTGCCGGAGTCCAGTAAAACAGAACACCCCCATATACAACAGGTTGCATGAAGCAGATTTATTCCTTATAGACAGGCAGCAGAGAACAACAGAAACCATAGGTGCATTGGGGGCTGCACCCCAAAGCTCAGGAAAGCTGCCTGGGAAGCAGATGGCATCTCTTCTGCACATGCCCCACTTGTACCACAGCACAGGGACCCCAGGAAGCAGCCCGTCCTGGATTGTATACCCCTGGACCACATGATCACTGGGATGAAGCTTTGAAGGACATATGTTTCCGGGGTGGGGAAGGCGACTGAAACAGAACTGAGGCTATTTCAGCCAGCTCCCTCTTATCTCAAGATGTTGTATTCCCAGCACATTCCACAATTATTCCTGTGAACTACAACTAAGAAAGTAGGGGGAAAGGGTTGGTCCAAGGTCACTCAGAGAACTGTTCTATATGCAGTAGCTCACAGTAAAAAATAAACAACTAGGCCAGGCATAGTGGCTCATGCCTGTAATCCCAGCACTTTGGGAGTCTGAGGTGGGAGGATCACTTGAGGTCAGGAGTTTGAGACCAGCCTGGCCAACATGGCAAAAACCTGTCTCTACTAAAAATACCAAAAAATTAGCTGGGCATGGTGGCACGTGCCTGTGGGTCCCAGGTATTCAGGAGGCTGAGGCACAATAATCGCTTGAACCTGGAGGCGGAGACTGCAGTGAGCCAAGATCATGCCATCGCATTCCAGCCTGGGCAACAAAGGAGAAACTCTGTCTCAAAAAAACAAATAAATGAACAACAAAAAAAAGATGACTACTCAAGGAAAAAAAAAAACCCACAAGAACCAATAGAATTAACAAGAACAGAAATAGAAATATAAAAACTTCAGATATTGGAATATGAAAACATGAACTACAAAACCACTACAATTACTATGTTTAAATAACATGTCTCAGACTTCCTAGTAAAAGATGGAAAGCTTCCCTCTAGACTCAGCAGAACAACAAAGATGCTGCCCTCACTCCACTACTCACCACTATCCTGGAGCTTTTCCCTGTGCAGTAAGGTATGAAGAGGAAATAAAAGAGATAAGGATCAATTGGAAAGCAAGCAAGCAAGCAAGCTGCCATTCTTTGCAGGCATATAGAAAATCTAAAAGAACCCACAGATACGTTAATAAAATAATGAGAGAGATTAGTAAAGTTGCTGGCTACAAAATCAAACACAAAAGTAGACTACTTAGTGGCGATGGTTGCACAACATTGTGAATATACTAAATGCCACTGAATTGTACACTTTTAAATGATTACAATGGTAAATTTGAGGTAATGTGTATTTTACCACAATGAAAAAGTAAATTGCAATCTATATACCAGCAGCAGAGAAAAAAATAAAATAAATAATACATTTGTGATAGCATCAAAATATCATACACCTAAAAATTAATAAAACATTGGTATGTTTATGGAAAAGTTATAAAGAGATATCAAATAAGATTGAAGAAAGGACAGAGAGATATTATACTATAAGAACTGTTCTCCCTAAATTGATCTATGTGGTCAATACAATTCCAAAGAAAATCCCAATACATACCTGTGTGTGTGTTTGTGTGTGAGTAAAACTTCCTTAGTTGATTCTGAAATATATATGTAAGTGCAAAGGGATAAAATTAGCCAACTCACTCTTCAAGAAGAACAAGGTGAGAGGATACTTCCTGCCAGTTATAAAACTCATTATAAGACTATGGAAATTAAGGAAGTAGAGCAGAATAGAGACCAGAGGCAAACCCATACAGATGTGGACACCTGGTCTATGACAGAGGTGGCCTTGGTAACTAATGTAGACAGAATAACCATTTTAATAAGAGACACAGGGACAGTAGGGTGTCCACACTGGGAAAAATTAAATTGTCATACTTTAAACATGTTAAATTGTCATACTTTAAACAAACTTAATTCCTGATGGATTAGATGTTTCCTCAAATTATACCTAAATGTGAAAGGCAAAAGTATAAAGCCTTACAACATAAAGGACTACCTTTATGACCTCAGGGCAGGATAGAATTTCTACAACAGAACAAACATAAAATAATTAACCATAAAAAAGTTTAATAATTTTAATTATTTTAAAATCAAAATCTTCTGTTCATCAAATGACACCAGGAAGAGATTAAGAAGGCAAGCCTGGCCGGGTGCGGTGGCACACATCTGTAATCCCAGCACTTTGGGAGGCCAAGGCAGGCGGATCACAGGAGGTTAGGAGTTTGAAACCAGCCTGGCCAACATTACGAAACCTCATCTCTACTAAAAATATAAAAATTAACCAGGCATGGTGGCAGGCACCAGTAGTCCTAGCTACTTGGGAGGCTGAGGCAGGAGAATCGCTTGAATCTGGGAGACAGAGGTTGTAGTGAGCCGAGATCCTGCCACTGTACTCCAGCCTCCTGCTACTGCACTTGATAAGAGCGAGACTCTGCCTCAAAATAAATAAATAAATAAATAAATAAAATAAATAAATTAAAAAAAAAAAAACAAGAAAGAAGAAGAAGAAGAAGAAGGCAAGTCTGAGGTTGTATAATCCTGGTTCAGATGTTACCGGCTTTAACATCTTGGGCAAATGCCATCTCTCAATCTCAGTAAATTATAAATAATAGTATTTATCTGCAGTTTTATTCTTGAAGATGAAAGACAGACAACACATAACATTATGTAGCAGAGTCAGCACTCAATAAATCCCTTCATTTGGAGGAATTTGTGCATCTTCTTTCATTTTACAGTGTTAAGGGCACAAGAGGTCACTGAGTGTTACCCTCCAGCCCTGATGAATAAAACCCTACCCCAGTTTCTCTTCCCCCTCCATTCACTTTCTCCCCAGCATGAGAAACAAACCACTCTGCCAAGAGAGGGTCAAGGGGCCTCTTGTGGCCCTCCCGGTGGACCGCTGCATCCATAGTCCTTTGCCTAAAACCAACAATCCTGCCTGATCTCAGTTCCCGTGAGCAGCTTGAACGGGCAGCTGCTTGGTTAATGCGGTTGCCCGGCCTGAGGCTGGGATAACGCGCACAATAGAGTTTGCCAGTGATGAAGGAGCACCACACAACTACCTTCCCACAGGCATTTTATATGTGATTGTGGTGTGATCATTTCTCAGTCATCAAAATGAAAAAGAAAGGCTTCGCAAAAATACCACAGGAGGGACTGCTATGAAGAATCGTGCTAAGACATCTTGAATCCTCAAGTGTAATCACAGTAATGATAGTTTTCCTGGGGTCTGAAAACCAGCTCTGAACTGTTTGCAATGATTTGACTTTCCATTGCTGATTCCTCACAAATTAGATTCAGACTCTTTCCATGTGTTGATGCTGCTGGGGGTTAATTATGACTGTGAATATTCATAATAGACATAATACCCGTGAATCTTGTATGTGCAATGGAAATCACTAAGCTGGGAAATAGAGTGGATTTCCAAGGTTAAAAACAGCAACCCGTTTTTCAGTAGGAATTCAATTGCATACCTGTTGTTCAAACAAACCCCATGTTTAAAAATCTCTACAAAAGTTCAGCAGTTGTCTTTGAACATACCAGTGCCTGACTGCTTTATTATACAACACATAAATATAGCTCTTGTTCAGGTATTTTTATGATGGTAATTCTAGCATATACATTTGTATCACAAAGATAGTTTGCCTTACTTCAAAATAGATTTTACCATCTGGATGATAAGAGTCTGAAAATCATAAGAAGCAGAAGGACAGTTGGAAGAACTGGGATCTCATTCTAGAGAAGAACTGAGAAAGGGGAGAGCTTTGTGCAAATTACTTTATGGGATGTCATTGCTTAAGGGAGATTGGCTTGGTTTTGACGGTCTCCAGGAAGCAGAGCCTGGGCCTTCACTTAGGAATCAAAGAGAGACAGAGAGAGGCTGTCTAACAGTAGAGGATACCAAGAAGGGAATGAATACTGTCTTGAGAGGATGAGGGTCCTGTTGGGAAAGGAATTTAAGCAAAGGCCAGAAAATGACCAACAGTCAGGAGATTGACAGGAGGGGCCCTAGTACCGTTGAGAGTTGAGGCGTCTGTGGAGTGACACACAGATCTTAAAAGGGAGGCAGTGACAGCAACGGTACCAGCGAGGTTGTCCCAGCATGTCACGGCTACATGACCTTCAGTACATTCTAAGTTTCTCCCTCCCTCAGCTCCCCTAACTGGAAATTGAGCATAAAAATTACAAGGATTAAATGTGTGAATATGGGTAAACCACACAGAATAGCACCTGACACGAAGCAAGCACTTGGTAAACATTAGCCGTCATTGGTGTTGACATTACCAGTCATGTTATACCATGACGACACATTGGGACCTGTATATACACAGATTTGATTTTAGGGATCAGGAGCCCTACAAAGCAAGAGTCTATGGTTTGGGAAACAAACATTAACATTCATGGTATGAATCATCTGAGAACTTTAAATAATTGTATAATTTTGGAAGCTGCATTCCAACCAACAAATGACAATGAAGAGAACAATATCATACAGCTAAGGACAGACTGGGAGGGTGGTACCTTGTATTTATGTGTTCTCTGCTCCTGTCCGAGGTAGTTTTCACAGATGTGAATGCTCGTTGACCACCTGTGATTACTTCTCCTACCTAAAATAAAAATGAAACACACACCACGTGGTGCATTACTCCTTGATGTACCTTTAAAAACATACATATATGTATTTTAAAAGATACTAAAACATTTTTTTTTCTACATATTCCATGAAAGACTCAATCTTGAAGCCCTTACATGCAGTGTACAGAAGGTTACATCACGAATTGTATCTATCATAATAGTCTTGCAAAGCCACAAGCTATCTACAACTGTCAAAGGCCAAGCAGGAGACATGGTGAATTAATGTATTTAACAAATATTATCTAAGAGACAACAACATGCCAGATACTTTTGTGGGGTGTTGGGGATACAGATGTGATGGAAACACTGCCTTTGAGGTGCTCCTAGTGAAATGTGGAAAGCACTCTGAGATGGGAGCTTGAATCCTCATTCTCCCAGCTCACTGGGCCCTGGTTTCTTCCTCTGTAAAATGAAGGAATTGGTTTATGATCTGAAAGGCCCCTTTTTTGGTCTAAAAAATCCTATAATTCTAACATTTTTAAACTAAATAAGCTCAGTGCTAAGCATGTTGAAGTCTCAATAAGTAAAATGATTCCATTCAACAAATGTACTGCAAAAATTATTCAGACCCAATACCTCCTCTCAAGAAACTCCTAAGATATCAGAGAGGGGAAGGAAAAGAGAACCTGCTGCTACTTGTCAGACTCCAATGGTGTGCTAGACACACACCTACCAATATCAACACTGTATTTTATTTAATTTCCCCACCCCTAAACATTCCTATGAGACAGGGATTGCTAGCAGGAGGAGAGAAGTTTAAAAACTCTCTTCTCATGTGCCTGGGTCCATTGACCAATATGGCATCTGCCCTTTGTTTTTAAGGAGTAGAGTGACTTTGAGTGGGTGTCCATTCCTCTCTCCACCCTCACCAGGCCCTTCTCTATGGCAGGGGAATGACTCATTCACCTGCCACATCTCTCTGATGGGCAGGGTCATTGATCTCAAGGGTGAGGGCTATCTGCCTTTCTCTGTTCTGCCTGAGACTTGGTGTGCTGCACAGCTGTGATCCAGGCTCACGCAAATGATTAGGGAAAAGACTAGGCTTGGACTTCAAGGGTCTGTCATCATCTGCCGCCCATCTACTGGCTCAGGCATGTATCTTGATTTACAGTATATATTTGGGAAGGGCATTGGAAGCCCCAATTTCGCCTTAACACTAAGCCACATTCTCCTATCTAAGCTTTACTATACTGAAGTGTTGGTCACTTAATCATATTAATACATGGGTAATTTGTTTCTTATTTAATTAGAGATTCTTGGTTCTAGGCTCCAGTAAACCCCCAAAGCCTAGCCCATTGTTTATCATCTGTATGCTTCAATAAATAAATTATAAATGAACCAATGAAGAAATGATTCCCAGTCTGAGACTGCAGCATCAAACTCGGGGAGGTTTGGGCTCTGATGGATGCCCACACCTAGATGGCAGTCCTCCTGTGTCAACATCATACAGTGGTGCCAGACTAGTTTTTTTACATGGTGCAGTTGTATAATTTTCAATTATATTTTGTAAAAATGCAACACATGTATGTATGTGTGATGTCGTGCAGCTCCCTTTCACTGGAGACCATGAACATAAGAAGTATATCTTCCTCTTTCCATGGGTCTCATGGGAGGGTGTATATGTGATGTGGAAAGATCTTCAGCTCCACCCTTTCAATATCAGCTTTGAACACTAGACTGGGAGAGAATAATCACAAGTGGTTTATGTGATGGTAAGACTTTTACTGAAGCTCCAGAAGAAAAAAATAATGAATGCTACTAAAAACTTTAAATACCAAGCCTAGAAGGGTTTGTTCAGAAATGTTTCAAAAGCGATGCAGTCCACATTACAAAAACTCATAGAAGAATGCTATGGAAGAATTGGCAACCAAAGCTACCAAAACAATGTTTACTGAATAATTAAAGAAGGTGACTCACAGAAAGGTTTGCCCAACGGAGCAGGTTTGTATTATCAAACATGGTTTATTTTGGAGTAGGCTAAGTCTAAAATGTTGTATATTCTAGGTTTTAAAATAGACTTAATGTAATTGTATTGCTTTCCATTAATTTTTTGCTGACCAATGTTATATTTGTGGATGTTACTGTGGCAGGGTACGAATGTCTATATGGTTTAAATATGAGAACAACTGGTTTTCTTCTTTTTCTTTAACTGAATGAGTGGGATGAATCTAAATATTTCCTGATATCCTGCCCTTCTCTTAAGGGAATGAAAACACTTTTCAGTTGCTGTTGATTCCAGTTATAGTTAACCAAATCAGATGTCAATTATAAATGTAAAAAATAGAATTGGGAAGGTATTTCTTAATGTTTTATGGAGATTAAAAAGAGACTCTCCTTAGATTTAGAGAAGGAGAGAGAGAATGCGGGGAAGGGCCTCCTCCTGGAAGTATCCCAGGGAGGCAGCAAGACCTCTGAGAGATGTGCCTATGTAATACATGTGGAGCAGTGTTGTCCAGCAAAATGTTCTGCAATTCTGTTTTTCAATATTTCCTACTATCTCAATATTTCTGGTGGAAATGCTCTGTGCTATCCAACGCAATAGCTACCAGCTGCCTGTTGCTACTAAGCACTTGAGATGTGGTTAGTGCAATGTAGAAACTAAAGTTTTGCTTTTATTAAATTTTAATTAATTTGAATTTATGTTTATTTAGCAAGAGATATAGGAACATAACCACAGTCAGCTTCAAACCCGTGTGTGTTGGTCATGTGATGGGCTACTGGGATTCTTCTTCAGGTGTGAACGACCTTGTCCGTACCAACCACCCGTAATTCATCTGTGGTCTAGACCACATGGTCTTTTCTGTTCTGGAACTCTCTGCTCCTTCCTTACCATGCCTGGGACCTGGAACTCTCATGTGAGTGTGAGAACTTGGGGGTCTACAATCCAATCTCTCTGATCAATGTGAGATCTGGAGGATACTCCCCTGTGCCTGATTTGGCCAATTGAAAAGACTCAGGTCAGCCAGGGAGCTCACTGAGATGTTGACTGAGACCTTTGTCGGGCTTGCGTCACAGCTCAACTTCTCCCTTTCCCCACTCTTGGCTTCTTCCCTCCCTTTCCGGGTGTTGACCCCCAGGACACTTCTTAACACACATTTCGCACGCTCATCTGCATTTCAGAATCTGCTTCCCAAGGAGCAGTGGCACCTTAGCACCTTTTAAACTTCTTAATATTTTAATTCCTTTAAATGAAGTCAATGTTAGTTAAAATTCATTAAAATATCAGCTTAAAAAAAAGAAAGCTCTTGAACCCAAAGTACAAGTTTTGTATAGCTTTACATTTCAATACATGCACCAATGAGAATGGGAACATATGCATAATTAGAGTCTTAAAACACCCCATTTCTAACACTGTTATTTGTCACATAATAAGCACAAAGACTCTATGTTTATGGAAATGCAAATAGAATCACAAATTTGGAACTTTTATTCACAGGGAATTTGCTGTGCACCAGAATCTAAATGTGTTTCTTCTTTTAAAAGGTATTTTCAGCTCATTTAGTTTCAAAGATTGTTTTAAGTTTAAAAGTTAGAAGGAATTAAGGAGTCAGCTGTAAATAAAATATTAACACAAACATTCATAATAACACTGAAATTCATCTTAATGCCAACATACATAATAACACTGAAATTCATCTTAACGTCAACGTTCATATTAATAGCAGGTTACCTTTTCTGATAAGATCGAATTTGCCCAAGCAGAGGTCTATAGGTTCAGTGTTCCAAGGTTTTGCAATCCTAACATTTGGTTTCCCACTGTACCTGCAGTCCCGGGTTGCTCTGCCTCAAGGAAGCAATGCTCATTAACATCAAATATCGTCTTATTCATTTGTGCTAAATGTGTTTAGGAATGACTAATGGAAAAGTTGTAAGGGCCAAAATATGTTTAGTAAATTAGATAATGTGAGACTAACGGTTTCCTGAATCCACAGAGAGAAATGTAATCAACTACTTGAAAATTCAATTGTGGGATAGGCATAAAGGAACAAATTAACATTTTAATAATGTTACATTATTTTAACTCTCATAGAGCCATGCAATTGAAAGTTGGGAGTGAACATGGAGGCAGTAATAGAGTTCACTTTTCTACAGAATACAAAAGTTCATTCTGAGGCTTTTCTGATGCATGACTTTCCAACTTTTACTTACATAGTACCTGGGTTGAAGTTTCATTACATCCTGAGGCAGTACGTGCATTGAGATGATCTACATCAACTATAAAAGTTACTCATACCAAGAAACATAGACTATGTGAGCTGTGTAAAAATACAGTAAACGGATGCAACGAAGCTACTTAGCTCTGAATCCTTATACTTTGGGTTGAACCATAAAAATTGCCAATATCTATGTTTGATCCATGAAAAATGATTTCTTATGGTTTAACTTAATATTTAAGTGAATTTAAATAAAAATGAGCAAACAATAACTCTGTTTCAGATGAAGACATGCTACTGGTAAATTAAGAGGGAATGAACAAAGGACATGAATGCAATCAGGAATACTTGTTAAGAAAGAAAACATAAATCAATCAACTTTAACTTTTTCCTGTGAGTTTAATCTGGCTTCTTAAATAAAAGTATACATGAAAATCACAGTAAATTTCTCTTTCTCTTGGAGATTTAACTTTCTCCCACAGTTTCAACTATTACCTCCATTAAATCTGCTCCAAGAAATTTTACTGAGCATCTGTTATATGCCAAGCATAGGACTGAGAGGCAGATATGGAATGATAGATTAAAAATTATTCCTGATCATCTCATGAGGGAGAAAGATACATAAACAGTTAAAATACACTGAAAAAAGTACAATTGCTAGATATATGCATAGACTACTATGGAAGCCCAAGGGAGGGAGCCATGCTAGAAAGGATAGAGAGCAGAAATCAAGTAAGGTATTGTAATCTGTTCTCACACTGCTATAAAGAAATACCTGAGACTGGGTAATATATAAATAAAAGATGTTTAATTGACTCACAGCTGTGCAGACTACATAGGAAACATGATGGCATCAGCTTCTGGGACGGCCTCAGGAAACTTACAATCATGGCAGAAGGTGAAGGGGAAGCAGGCATATCTCATATGGCAGGAGGAGGAGCAAGAGAGAGGGGAAGGAGGTGCCACACACTTTTAGACCACCAGATCTCAAGAGAACTCTATCACACAGCACTAGGGGGATGGTGCTAAACCATTATAAACCGACCCCATGATCCAACTGTCTCCCACCAGGCCCCACCTCCAGCACTGGGCATTACATTTCAACATGAGATTTGGGTGGGGACACAAATCTAAATCAATCCTGTTGTGATGCTATCTACATGTGCCTAATGGCCATTAGAAGGCTTACTGGGGGATGTGAGGTTTGATATGAATTTTAAAGGATAAGCAGGAATTTTCCAGAAGACGTAGGTCATGTAGTAGATGAGGAATATTCCAGAAAGAGAAAACAAGCACGAGCAGAGACAGGAAAGTAAATGACCACACAAACTAGCACGAAATATGTGGCAGACTGTAGCTGGAGAGAAGGCTAAAGAACAAAGGAGAGATTTGGGGGAATTTATTTCATGGCACTTGGACTTTGCATAAGTGGTGATGAGAACTTTGCAATGCTTTCTTCCCAAGTCACACAGTTACTTACCTCAGCTCAAGAGTAGTATTTTACACACATCCTTATTTTCCTTAGATAAGGTGTGTGATGTTAACAAAAATACTAACTCCAGTGGAGTGATAGCTTTTGAAAAGTGTCTTTTTCTCTTGCCTAGCTAGCTAAAAATACTTTCCTTTCTCTTTAGACTATTTTAGTCAAATTTCTGTTCCTGCACCCAACCTCACTCTGAAAATACTCATGACACACAATCCTGTTGGGAAACTGTCTAAATGTGCATAATGGCCATCACAGAGATTCTACAAATTCACACATTTGAATCACTGGCTAATTGTGCTGTTCTGTTGGGCTTTAGTTTGCCTATAGACCACCATTTCTCTAGCAGACCACTGTCTCATAGGAGGTAGGTCTTGGCCTCTGCATTCAAGATCACTTAGCATTTATATATCCTCTTAAAAGGGGTCATTTGCATGAAATACAATCCATTGTCCACAATTGCCCCAGAGTGGAAGATCATGGAAGTTAAGGGGATAGTTTCTTAAAATGAACTGAACATTAATAAATGATTTTTACACTCTTCAGTGCAGACCTTTGCAGTATTTTCATATGGGTGTGACATGGTGTCTTAACGCATAGTACAGGCACTGAGACTGTTTGTCCTCATATCCATTGCCTGCCCTGTCTTTGCTCTGCTCTATAAATCACAGGAAGACAGAACCCTGCTGGCTTCACTATCACTATCCACAGAACCTGCTGGCCTCCTATGTTAACTGACTTCCACCTGGGCCTGGCCAATGGGAGGCAATGGAAGGAAGCTGGAGGGCCAAGAACCCTACACGCTTTCACAATCCCTGTCTGCATTAACAACTCCTCCAGCAGTGGTAGAATCTACTCTGTGGCTCCAGGCCCTGCCCAAGATGGCTACTGCAGTTTTGGTTTCTTCCAGGTGACCTTTCCAGGTGACCTTGGTGTTTGCTTTCTGCCAACACCAACTTCTCCCTCTGTCGCAGGAATGGTGGTAACTTCCTGATGGTACACATTTTTTCCTTTCTTTGGCTTCTCAAATCTCCTGTTATCTGTGTAATATTCTTCCTGAATTACTCCTAAATAATAAATTCCCTTATAAATCCTGTATTGTATACATTTCAATACTCAAGTGTTTCCTGATTTCTCATTAGACCCTTTCTTATTTATGTTGTGTTTCTCACACCTTGGGGTGGTCATTAAAACAAGATTCCCACACCTTCTAGTTAGAATCTGCAGATAGCGGCCTGGGAATCTAGTTTTTAACAAGCTCTCCCCAGGTGATTCTTAGATTAGATGAGTTTTGAAAACAGTCCTAGCTGATACTGCAGCTTCCAGGCTTTTCTGGATGCAATTTAATTTATACAACCCACATTTACAAGATGCCTATTAGTGTTCCAGAAATTGTTCTAGGAGCTGGGATGCTGTGGATGAACCAGAAAAACATGGTCACTGCACTGATGAAATATTTTACATTGCTATTCAAAATTATATACTTTGATCTACAGATGAGAGATAATAATTGTGTAATATTGTTTTATGTGTGCACTATCATTTAATGGACTGGTTTTGAATAGTTAGATTGTTTCTAATTTCTTATATGATGGTGTCTACCCATGTACATAAATTGTATATTGTATGATATACCTAACTATTTTGTTAGGAGAGAATCCAAATTTAGATTTATTAAGTCATAATGTACATTTTAAGGCTTGATATATGTCAGTAATTTTATTCCCAAAAAGATTAAATCATTTCCTATTTTCTCTAGCAGTTTATGAGAGTACTCTTTCAATGAACCCTCATTAGCATTGAACTGAAAAAATTTTTTTTAAATTTGGCAGCAGTGGTTGCTTCTAGAAAGAAGAACTAGATGGTTGAGAAAGAGAGATGAAAGGAAGGATTGCTTTGTACTGTAAGTTACTTAATGCTTTTGGATTCTGTCCTGTAAATATATATTATCTATTTAAAAATAAATAAGCAGTAAAAAGTTTTTAAATGTTTGATAATAACATGAAAAAATATAATATTTTATTATAATATATAATGGAAATTTCTCATATCTTTTGTGTTTCTTTTGTAACTGTCGTTTCCCACCTTGCTAGTAGAGTTTTAATTGTTTTCTGAAATACTTTTATGAATTTATACATATTATCCTTCTTTAGTCTTTTGTGGTTTTTTTTCTGGCAATGGGACATATCGGCATTAAAAATAATATATCTTAACTTGTTTATTTTACCTCACTAAAATGTAAACTCCATGAGGACAGGAAGTTCTGTGTTGGGCACGTGGTAAGCCCTCAACAATTATTTGTTGAATAAATACATAGATGAAATGCAAGTGAACAAAAAGTATTTACTGAATGGTAGGTTTTGACATACAACTCTTACACTGTAAATAATGAAATAATTATTTAATTATTGTAGATTGTAAATAATTAAAACTATTGCTTTTCCTTGGTGATTTTTGAAATTATTTTATGTTTAGAAAATCCTTTAAAGAATGAAAGTAGATATTTATCTTTATTTGTTTTCTTAATGCTTTTAAAATAACACTCAATTCTTTAAAATCCGTATGAAATTTATTTTGGTGTCTGGTGTATTTGACGAACTAATGTTTTCCAAATATCCAATATCCTCCAATTTTATTTTAAAATATTCATTAATTCACTCAATTTCAATCAACAGGTATTTTTTTGAGTACTTACAACACGCCACTGAACTAGACACAGTTCTTGTTTCAGGGAGCTTATGGTTTAATGGAAGAGAAAACAAGTCAGCACACAGCTTTAGGGCAGTGAGATCAATAAGACAGAGAATAAATGCAGGGTGCTGTAGGAGCATCAAGGACAGACATATCCCAGCTTTGGGGGCTCAGGGAAATTTCCCAAGGGAGCATTATCTGAGCTAGAAAAGGAATATCCAGTTGAAAGGAGGAAAAGTGCCTCTCACAGAGAAGGAAAACTTGCACAAAAGTAAAAGAGAATAGCAAGTTCCTGGAACTGTAAGTTGTTCCATATTCCTAGTGCATGGGCTTTAGAAGGGGAGACAGTAGGAGCTGAGGTTGTCAATGTAAGCAGGGTCTACAGCATGCAGGAATTGTAGGCTGTTTTAGCAGTTATAACTTTATTCTAAAGATGAGAGGGACCCCACTAATAGGCTTCATAAAAGGAGAAACTGGCACCATAAAGTCTGCACTTTTGGAAGGTTGCTGGAAAGCAAAGTATATATTGAAATAAAATCTGAAAAGAGGAAGTCTATTTATAATACCATTGTAGTAATAGGGTAAGAGATAATTGTTATCTCTGCCAAGACAAAGACAGTGGCATTAAAGAGAAAGAATGAATTTGAGGTATGAAGGAGGTAAAAATCTAGCAGACTTGAATGTAAAGAGTGATGATAGAGGGAGATGACAAAGATGATATCAAGTGGGTGGATGATGGTAATATTCATTAAGAAAAGGGATTTGGGAGGTGTAGTAAGGTGGGAAGGGAAATAGAGTTCAGATTTTAACTGAAAATCCTGCAGATACATATTTAAAAGTCCATCATATTTAGGAAGTAACCGAAGTCAATTCAATGGATAAGATCAATCAGGAGAGGGTAAGAATGAGGAGAGTTGGATAAGAAACACAAAAGAAAGTGAACATTTAAGAAATGAGCAAAGGAAGATGTACTTACAAAAAAGGACTGCAAAAGAAAGGACAGAAAGGTAGAAGAAAGAATAGGAGTACATGATTATATAAAACTAAGAGCAAGATTAAAAGGAAGAGGAGAATCCAACAATATCTCATACAATGGAGAAATCAAGTAAAGTAAATGTTACAAACTTTCTGTTGAGCTCAGTAAAAGAAGATATTTGTTCAGTACGATAGAAGTTTCTGACAGATAAAAATAATAAACTTCAAAGAATATATACATACATATATATGTGCATATATATATATACATGTACATATATATATATATGTAATGCCCAATGACTTTTACCTTGAAAATGACAAGTTGCTGTTGAGAAACAAATTTTAGCACACCCATAGAGAGACACCTCATGATCATACATTGGCAAACTTAATAATGTTAAGACGTCAGATCTTCCCAGATTGACCTACAGATTCAATAAAATCCTAATTAGCATCCCAACAATGTTTTTGTATGAAAATTGATAAACTGATTTCTAAATTTATATACTGATACAAAAATAAACAAAATGATCATCAAAAAGAAACAAACAAACCGTAAGAATTGCAGCCTTAAAGGTGTATTATAAAGCTAAAATTATTAGTATAGGGTAGTATTGGCATAAGGATAAAGAGATCAATGGGAAAAAAATACAGGCCTAAAAATAGACCCTTCTTTATGAGGCCATTGATTTTTGACAATGGTGCTGAAGCAACTCAATGGGGAAAGTAAAATCTTTTGGGCTAGATCTTCAAATCCATAAGGGAAAAAAAAAATGGCCCTTATCCACTACTACATACCATACATAAAAACCCATCTGAAATGAATCCCAGACTTAAAGGTAAAAGCTAAAATGGTAAAGCTTCTAAAAGAAAATGTGGGAGAATATCTTTAAAGCTAAAGATGTCATAAATAGGAAAAAGGAAGTAATCACCAAAATAGAAATAAAATAACACATGAGATTTCACCAAAGCCAAAACTTCTGCTTATTTTACAAATAATAAGCAGAATAAAATAATAAGCAAATCACTGGCTAACAGAAAATATTCAAAAATTAGATAAGGCATGATAAGGAATGAATAAGAAGCTTTGGAGGTTTCATTCTTCAACTAATATTTATTTGTTGTAATATTTATTTACTGGAAGGCAAGTACTACTCCACTCATTGGCTGAATTGAGGCTCTTCTCTCATAATCCCCACATTTCGACAGGTAAAGACAAATCACACAAAATTTAACAAATAAGGCCATTTCATACAGTAATAAATACTGTGATCAAATAAACCAAGTAATATGGCTGAGAAAGATGACTGAGAGATTGTGACTGGCTATGTTAGCTCTGGTATTCAAAAAAAAAGTCCCTCTAAAAATGTAATATTTGAGCCCAAACCTGCATAATACAAAGGAAACAGATTTGTATTTTTTTTTATACAAATCTGTTTGGCTCAATTTGGTTTATATAAAAACCATTTTATACAAAAAGGTTTGGCTCTGTGTCCCCACCCAAATATCACCTGGAATTGTAATCCCCATGTGTCAAGGAGGGACCTGTAATCCCCCTGTGTGGAGGGAGGGAGGTGATTAGATCACGGGGGCGGTTTCCCCCAGGCTGTTCTCTTCATAGTGAGGGAGTTCTTAGGAGACCTGATGGTTTTATAAGGGGCTCGTCCCCCTTCACTTCCTTCACACGCTCTCAACTGCTGCCATGTAAGATGCGCCTGCTTCCCCTTCCACCATGACTGTGAGTTTCCTGAGGCCTCCCCCGCCATGCAGATCTGTGAGTCAATTAAATCTCTCTTCCTTATAAATTACCCAGTCTCAGGCAGTTCTTTAGAGCAGTGTGAGAACGGACTAACATAGGAAATTGGTACCAAGAATGGGGGTAGTTTCCCCATGACGTTCTTGCGATAATGAGTGAATTCTCATGAGGTCTGATGATTTGATAAATGGTAGTATTTCTGGATGTCTCACACACTCTCTCTCCTGCTGCTGTGGTCCAAGTTGGCTTCCCCTTCACCTTCCACCGTGATCTGGAGGTCTCCCCAGCTACATGGAACTGTGAGTCAATTAAACCTCTCTCCTTTATAAATTACCCAGTCTTGGGTATTTATTTATAGCAATGTGAAAACAGACTAATACAGATACAAACAGAGAGAGGGGCAGAAATGCTTTTAACAAAAAAAGCACAGAAAACACAAAAGTCCTGCCGGTGGGAATAAGGTTCTAGAACCTTATTAGAACCTTCTGTATTCCAGAATCTTATTAGAACTTCCTGTGTTTCAGAACCTTATTAGAATCCTCTGTGTTCCAGAAAGAGAGAGAGAGAGAAAAAAAGCTGTGTCCAGAATATGAGAGGAGAAAAATGGAAGAAGGCACCACAAACATAGGCAGAAACTACCTTGTACACAGCCTTCTGGGCCACAACAAGAAGTCTGAATATATTTCAAGTGCTATGGAAAGTCATTGGTAGGTTTCAACAAGGGAATAAAGCTATTATTTGCAAGATGTACATTTTTTATTTTGCAAAATTTACTTCTTTAAAAAGTAAACAAATAGCAATCACTTTGAAATAATTATACCTGAGCACAGACAAAAGACTGAAAAGAAACAAAACAAAATGTTTATCCGGATAGTGGGACCATTGAGTTATTTTTTTTCTTTACATTTTGTTGTATTTCAACAGTAATAATTTCATAATAGGAAAGAAAAAATATTTTAAAACTCAACTATAAACAAAAAAAATAAATAAAAGGGCATTCTGGCTTCCCTATGGAGAAAGTATCAAAGAGTGGAAAGAACAGAGCAGGGCAAACCGTGAGAAGGCTGTCCAAGGTAGTCCAGTTGGGGGAGGACACTGGCTTGATGGGAGGTGATGGTGGGAGTGGTGCTAAGTAACTGAATTCAGGATATATTTTGGTAGTGATGCCCGCAAGATGTAGTTAAGGATGCCTCCTAATCATTGACTTGAACAACTGGGTATCAGTTGATGGCGCCATTTTCTGAGACAAGGAGGACTATTGGAGGAGCCGGTCTACACAAGGAAGTCATGGGTCCATTTGACCATTTTAAATTATTGAGGCTGGATATCAGCAAAATGGCAGGATAGGAAGTCCATCCTCACCATGCATTTATGTGGCCCGTCAATTGGCAGGTGCATACAAAATGTCATTGATTCTCAGGCCCATAATTTGCTAATATTTATATTATGAGGAAAATTTGTAAAGATGCAGTTACTGATATGTATATGTAAAATCAACACTGACAGTTACACAAGGCGGTTATATGGTCTTGAGTAACCAGAGAACAAATCTAACTATCAACTGATTCCTTCAAAATTATTTTCTACTTGGAAGGTCACTCTTCTGACAGTTCCCCCCATAGAAGATCATTCACACGTTGCAGTCTAAAACTGAAAATATTTTATTAAGTTAGGACAAACATTAAGACTAAGAATAACGTATAAAATGAAAAGAAAATTTTCTTTGACAATCTTGCTAGAGACAGTCTGTAAAGATGCTGAAGAGGGTTTTGCGCTTCAGGAACAAAATGACATCCTCAAGTCAACCCCTCTGTCTGACTGCAGGCTAAGTACCCAGGACCTGAGGCTTCTCCCACTCACAGTAGCGTTGTTCACAGTAGGTGATCAAGTGAGCAAATAATCAGGCTGACTTGCCTAGGCTACTTTAGCCTCACTGCCTAGGAGAAAGCTTCAATATCAGAAACACTGGAATGAAACAAAGAGCAATACTCCCTCTCCTGTTGCCCCCTGTAAGGATCCAGAGTGATGGGGGCATCAGCCTGGTTCCCAGTCTCGAAGGGACTGTGGTGAGATCTGTCCGACGAGGGACAGCTGTGCAGGGGATTGCCACAGTCTATGGCCTCTCCCGGTTACCTTGAATTGTTGTCTGATATTATCTTATGTTTTCCTCCCCATTGCTGGCAGTAAGAAGAATGACCTGTCACCCACCCCCACTGGCCAATGGGAAAAAGGAACAAAGCCCATTTTAAGTGTCAACTTTGCAGTTCTGTAGAAGCTATGAAACCAAGTCACAGAAAGACAGTGTTTGGAGCCTTTGCAGTCAGGGACAGAGACAGCACTTGACCAGGGGAGAGCTAGCCTTGGGTCACCTCTTATTTTATTTTTAAAATAACCGTATACAGATTCATGGAGATAAAGAATACAAGAAAGATGCAGTTGATGGGTCTGTATCAAAATGTGGCTGTTCCCCAGAGCCCACTGAGCACTGCCATTCTTGAGAGCACCACCTGCCCTATGTGTAGCCCTGAGGAGCCCTCCTCCCTCATACCTAGGAGCCTCACCTCACAACAGGAGGCCTGTGAGTTTCCAGTGCCCACAAAGCTGATTCCATTCTTGGATCAAGGTCAGCTGTGCAGGGAGCTCCTGGTGAGATCTGACTTACCTTCTGAGCAGCTAGGGCCTGACCTTCATCTGGTATCTACTGTATGTTTATTCTGACAAGAATGTATGAAGTTGACAGCAATAAATTTCATTATTTAAGTGACATTTGTTTATTTCACTTCCAGGAAACACAGAAAAAAGACAACCCCTTGGTCCAGGAGGAGGCTAGGCAAGGTTTTAGAGAAGCTGTCCACGATTTTGAAAAGAGGCTTCTCTATAACCTTGAAGAAAACAATTATCTGGAAATAATGTGTATTTCCTTGTCTCCCAGTTGACAACAAGCCGGGTAACTATGCAGGTGTCTTCCAATTAAAGTGGTATGAGGAGTCATGGAAGAAAGGATACATTTCATTGTATCTACATTTGATCCTCAACAATTTTCTTAGTGGGGTTGGGAGGGAATTTCACAGGAGAATACAGACTGCAAAGATACTGATACTCATGAAATACCCTAAACTACTTCCTTATTTTAGAGTAGAAATACTGGGAACAAAATTTTAAAGGTGAAGCACTTTACTAGTTTAAGCTGCTAATGATCCAAAAGTAATCTGGCTGTAGATGAAAATTATGAGGCATTGTTTGTGTTCATTTGGAAACATACCCTATGATTTAAGGCAACATCAGAATTTCATTTCCTCTTCTGCAAAATGAGGATAATCACCCCTACTCCATAAGATGTTCAAAGTATTCAACACTGTGTGTGGCACATGGTAAATGTTCAATAAATAGTGGCTATGTCTTTGTGTTTATTATTAACTGGTATAAGGATAAAAGCAAGAGCCTAAATGGTGTGTCTAAGTATCACATTTATTAGAGGATTCTGAAAGAAGAGAACTAATGACCCCAATCTAGTGTTTTCTATGACATGACACATCTATTTATGACCTTGGGAAATTTATATAACGTCAGCAAGCCTCATTAAATAATCTGGATAATAAAAATCCCTAGGTTACAGGGTTATTGCAGAAAGTGAGTTGTTTAAATTGTTTATCACAGAGTATATACAATTTTTGCTAAATAGTCATAATTGTAGATATATCTCCGAAGGTGGTAAAGTCTTTCAGGGCAGGGGCCAAGCCAATTTTATTTTTCTATTCATAAAAAGTATAGCATAGTATCTCCCAGACTGAAGGCATACAAAATGTTTTCAGTTTGTGCAGTGGGTATACATGTAAAAATCCTAAGTATAAATCCTGTAGTTAGCCATTATCTCTTTAAATATTATCTCTACTAATTCTTCCTTTATTCTCCATATGACACTAACTAAACTAAACATGTTAGACCTTCTCACTCTATTCTACATGTTCTTAGGGTCTGTGTTAATATTTTCTTTCTCTATGCTTCATTCTGAATCTTCTTCCTTTCCAGTGTAGCAGTGCTCTCTTCAGTTATTTCTAATCTGCTGTTAAATCCACTCATTAAATTTTAAATGTATCATATTTCAATTCTAAAAAATTTTTTATTTCATTCATTTTCAAGTATGTTAAACCACTTTTGTATTTTCTGGTTCCTTATAAAACATTTCATGCTTGACGATTGCCTCCTAACATAATAAGCACCAACATCAATGTCACTACCACCCCACAACAGGGAGCGGCCATCAACCAAGGATCCTCAGGAGCTGGTGCACACATGTCCCAGTTCCATTGCCCCTTATGTAGGGTTGTGCTGAGGTATGTGTTTAGCACTGTCTCCTAGAGTTTTCCCACTAGGGAAGCTGGTTTAACAGAGAACTCTCTATTGGCCGCCTTCCCTTCCAGCATTCCCATACTTCCAAATAAACTATTCTACTACAATCCCTATGTAAACTTTTGCTTCTGAAAGACACCAAATTAAAACAGTGTTTTACAGTCTGTGTCTAACAATTTAATGCCTACAGCAACTGTGGGACCCTCAAGGTTGCCCTCAAGGAAGAAGAGCAACAACCTGCCATAATCAAATTCCAAAGCTAGACTGGGTTTCTACTGAATCCTACTCATGTCCCTGTGTGTATCTAGTTTATCTTTGCATGCTGGATACTTGATTTGAAATATATATATATACACACACACACACACACACACACAGCACACATACATACATATGCGTGTATGTTTATAATATATACAATTTGAGCCTGCCTCTTCTAGAAAGGATTTTCACTGGGTTTTGCCAGGCATGTGTGGGTGTTACTTATCTGAGACAACCTTCACTCAAGCTCAAGTCCAAGTTAGATAGTGTGAAGACAGGCTGTGAGGACTTCTGATGATTGGTTTATATCTTACTCACCTTACTCAGAGGTGACGGTCCTTCAGAATCACATCCCAAAGTGAGAGTGATTTATTAGAGTCCCCTTTTTGGCAGGCTCTGGACTTTAGCTGTTTTCTTCCCACCCATGTGGTCACTGAAGGATTCTTTTTGTTCAGAGGACAGTGGCTATTCACTATCTTGGTAGGTATTTGTACTATTAAGATGTTTTTAAAATATTTAGTCCCTCTTCCTAAGTTCTCAGTGTGATTGCTGTTCCTTATGACTTAGTTGGCCATTAGCAGATGACAGAGCTCTAGAGGTGTTATGAGAGAAGATGGTAGTATGTAGGAAGGAGTACAAATAGAGAAGAACAGAGGTCTCAGAATTGAACTATTGCACGCACCGACTTGCAGAAGCCTAGGTATAAGAAACAACCAGCAATGAAGCACCTGGTGGCAAGGGACTCCAGTGGACAGAAGTATCTGGTGGTAGAGTGAAAGCCATGTATTGAAACCCAAGTGAGCAAGGGTTTAAAAATGGAGAACTGCATAAGGGGTAAAAAGCCTACTAAAAGGTTAAATACCAGGAGGACCCAGGGATGATCACTAGGTTTAGTAATCTGGAGGTTATTGGAGACATCAAAGAGAGATGTTTTAGTGGAAGGGGTGGGGAGGAGATAATGCCTAATTGGAGTTGATTTGACAGATAATGAGAAAAGATTTGAAACAGCAAATAGAGGCGTCTTTTTTAAAAGTTTTGCAATAAAGTGGACCAGGGCAATAAACAGAGGGGGATGTTTTTATTTTGTTCTGTCTTTGTTAAGAGGGGAGACCTTTCAGAATGTTTTCTAATGTAAGATTCAGAGGTGACATTCAAAGAAAAAGTATAGAAAGCAGAGAACTGCCGAAGGCGGGGGCGGGGTGGGGAGTCTTTTAAAAGCAAGTGGAAATAGGATCCAACACACCTAGAGGGACTGCATACACAACAGAGAGTTCATTCATAGAATTAGGAAGGAAGGAAGGCCAGGTTGCACAAGGGGATATAAATGCAGGTAGGTTGGTAGCCATCATGGTTGAAGTTTGTGGAAATTATCTTTTGAGGCTTCCACTTTTTTCAGTTAGAAATTTCAGGAATGAACTTCAGTTGGAAGTTTTATAAATGAGCTGAGAATGAGAAATAAAAGAGCAGAAGTATGGATGAAACAAGAAAAACCTAGCAAGATGCCCAGGCAACCCTATAGACCCACTTGACAATCAGAGAATAAAAGTGCATTTGTGTTGAGTATATCACAAGTATATTTGAGCAGAGAAAAAGTGCTGTGGAACATGTGCAACTAAGAAGGAGGAGGCTGGTTTGAGATTGTGTTTTTTAGAAGTATGGTCTGCATTATTGACCTTAATATGTGACCTTCACTTCTTGTGCTCAGGACAAACAGAATTAAGCAAGATATTCACCAACTGAAGTGGTAAATATATTTTGCTGTTCAGTTCACATGGCAACTTCCTTAATCTCAGTTAATTATTCTGAAGAAACACCCGAAGGAAATCATGCAGCATATTCTTGGAGTGTTCCTGTAACTTGTCATTTAAGAATTGAGATGGCAGTTTAATTTAATGACTTGATGCGAGTGAACAAGCCTCTCAGTGCATGCAAAATTCCAGTTAAATCTTAAGTTGGACTGTGGTAAAATCATATGCTAGATATCCTCAGGACGATGATGAAAAGATTATGTACATAGAACTTAGTTTGATTACACATTTTAAAGAACTTGGATAAAGGCCAGACATAAACTCTTAGAAAATGTGATGGGGAATAACCCCAACCAAAATAGAAACTAAAATCATACATGTAATATCTATAAATAAACTTAGGACATGTGTAGCAACTATAAAGAGAAAACTACCAACAAAGAAAACCTTCTAATGGACATATAATAAGAGTAATAATGGAGAAACACATTATTGAATATCCAGTTTTGATAATGTAAATACATCGATTCATTCCTATTACAATCTATAAATTCAATGCAATCTTAATAATTATAAAATATTAGCTAGTAGCAATTGATATTATTTAATAATATGCATTACTAGCAATGAATAATATTAACAGTAAACATTAATGTAGTGTGTATTATATCCCAAGTGCTGTCCTAGGTACTTTATTTATATTCATTTGTATAATCCTCAAAACAACCTTTTGAGGCCTCAATTACTACTGACATCATTTTATGAATGAGGAATCTGAGGCACAGAGAGATGAATAATTTGCTAGGGTCACACAGTTGCTGAGTGAAATATCAGAATTTAATTCAGGTTCTCTGGCTCCAGAGCCCATTCCCTTAATCATTTCTTCCCACTGCCTCTAAATCCATGGCAATAAAAATTCCAACAGCCTTTTCAGAGGCGGAATTTGAGAAACTCATTTTAAAGTTAATCCGGAATAATACGTACGGAAAAACAATGAGGAAATAGTTGAGAGGGAGAGTAGTTTAGGGGAGATGCAAGTTCTAAATATTAAAATGTATTTTAAAGACACATTTAAGGTATTCACTCATTCAACAAAAATTTACTGAAGACCTACTCTTTGCCAGGCTCTGTTCTAGGTGCCATTGACAAGGACAGACAACACTCCCTGTTCTCATAAAGCTTAAATTCTTGTCAGGGAAAACAGAAAAAGAAATAAACAATTAAATATTTAGACTGTACATCAGGAACAGGAGATTTAGAATACAGCAGGAATAGGGATACAGAATGCTGAGACTGGGAGGAGATGTTTTATAAATATGGGTATCATGAAGGGCCTCAGTGATATAGTGACACTTGAGCAGCAACCTGAAGGAGATCAGAAAGCAAATTATGAGGACATCTGGGGGAAGGACATTCCGGCAGAAAGAACAGCAAGTGCAAGAGTCCTGAAGTAGAAAGATGCTTGTCATGTTTGTGAAATAGCAAGGAAGCCAATGTGGCTGCAATGACTAGGAAGAAAGCGGTAGAAGATGATGTCAGGGAGATAATGGGGTGGGGGGACAGGTTAATCAGGGGACTCTGCCTTTAACTCTGAATAAAATGGGAAGAGTGACTTGGTCTGACTTACATATATAGTCAGGTGTCACATAATGGCATTTCCAATGACAATGGACCACATATACAGTGGTGGTCCCATAAGATTACAATGGATCTGAAAAATTCCTATTGCCTACTAACACTGTAACTATCTCAATGTAGTAGAACAATGAATTACTCACATGTTTGTGGTGATCCTGGCATAAACAAACCTACTGCACTGCCAGTCATATAAAAGTATACATATACAATTATGTACAGTACATAATACTTGATAGTGATGATAAATGACTATGTTACTGGTTTATATGTTTAATTGTGCTATACTTCTTATCATTATATTAGAGTGTGCTCCCTCTACTTACATTTAAAAAAATAATGTTGTCCCTGAAGACCTTACCGTGGGAAAAGATGTGGAGGCAGAAGACAGAGAGACTCGTGATCCTGACCCTGTGTAGGCCTAGGCTAATGTGTGTGTTTGAGTCTTTAACAAAAAATTTTAAAAAGTAAACAAATAAAACATTAAACAATTTTTGTTTTTTGAGAGAGGGTCTTGCTCTGTTATCAAGGCTGGAGTGTGGTGGTGTACTCGGTGCAGCCTCGATGTAGCCTCTGGACTTCTTAGGCTCAATGTAGCCTCTACCTCTCAGGTTCAAGCCATCCTTCTGCCTTAGCCTCCTGAGTAGCTGGGACTAGAGGCATGAGTCACATGCCTGGCTGATTTTTATTTTCATTTTTGTACAAATTGGGCTTCACTATGTTGCCCAGGCTGGTCTCAAGCTCCTGGGCTCCTGCCCCAACCTTCCAAAGTGCTGGGATTACAGGCATGAGCCATTGCATCTGGCCAAAAATGTTTAGAAATAGAAAAAAGCATACAGAATATGAGTATAAAGAAAGGAAATATTTTCGTACAGCTATATAATGTATTTGTGTTTTAAGCTAAATGTTATCGTAAGAGTCAAAACTTAGGAAAAAATTACAAAGCTTATGAAGTAAAAATGTTACAGTAAGCTAATTTATTGTTGAAGAAAGAAACCTTTTAAAAAGTAAATTTAGTGTACCCTAAGGGTACACTGTTTATGAAGCCACAGTAGTGTATAGTCATCCTGCACCTTCCCATTCACTCACCACTCACTTGCTGACTCACCCAGAGCAACTTCCAGTCCTGCAGGCTCCATTCCTGGTAAGTGCTCTATGCAGGTGTACCATTTTTTATGATTCCCCCATTGCTGGATGCTATCTTTATGAGATGGCCAGAGTACACCTCTTCTACTAATTCACTTGCCACTTCTAGCCTAGACAGTCACCCTTGTTAAAACGGTAGAGGAAGTACAGTTACAACTGACTTTCTGGGAAATGTGATACCCACAAGGTAAGATATAAAGATGGCAAATGGAGACAAAAGTCCTGGCCATATACTAGGGACTATGATATTTGCATATTACAGCAATCTGTAGTATGCCATCGACCCAGGGGTGAGTGTTGGGAAGCATCTGGGATTGCAGAGCTAGCACAAAGTGAAACCTCCTGGAACAAGGGGCTGAGCTGGGAACCTCCACTGACATGGTAGCAACACAAAACATAGCCATGACCCACGTGACAGGGGAAAGACAGACTCATGAAATTTGCTTAGTGGTCACTACCCAGAGTGTATAGACCCAGCCTCATTTAGGAGCAAGAAAAGAGAAAAATATTAATTTGACATCATGAAAAAATGCTGAATGAAGTATCTAATATGAAATATCATAGAGACTTGTGGATTCAATGACAAATGTTGTGTCCCTAGAAAATGTATACAAAGATTATCATTGAATTCACACGATAGAATCATCCCATGCATAGGCAAAACAAGGTCCGCCCTTCACAGTATTCTTTACAAATGCTGACACAAAGAGAGAACTACTCAACATCAAATCTAGTATTTTAAAAATTGATTTAGAGTATCCAAATATTAAAAAGTATTAAAGACTAATCTAGAACTATTAAATATCACTTAACATGTTGACAATACA
Source organism: Macaca nemestrina (assembly GCF_043159975.1). NCBI lineage: Eukaryota > Metazoa > Chordata > Mammalia > Primates > Cercopithecidae > Macaca > Macaca nemestrina. Next base: position 12,704,962 of record NC_092132.1, on the reverse strand, counting down.
ATACTGTGAATGAATTGAAATTGTACCTAAGTGTCTATGTGATCCTTTTTTTTTTTTTTTAAGGTGAACAAGTGTATTTTTTTTCACTATTTAAACCACTTTGAGTAAGGAGTTTCTGTTACTTGAAGCCAAAGGCATTCCAATTATACAGTGTTCTTTTTTTTCAAGTTGGTAAATTTTATGTTACATGTTTTATTTTATTTTATTTTATTTCCATAGGTTTTTGGGGAACAGATGGTATTTGGTTACATGAGTAACTTCTTGAGCAGTGATTTGTGAGATGATGGTGCACCCATCACCCGAGCAATATATACTGAACCTAATTTGTAATATTTGATCCCTCATCCTCTTCCCACCCTTTCCCCCTAGTCCCCAAAGGCCACTGTATCCTTCTTATGCCTTTGCATCCTCATAGCTCCCACTTAATGAATGAGAACATACGATGTTTACTTTTCCATTCCTGAGTTACTTCACTTAGAATAATAGTCTCCAATCCCATCCAGGCTGCTACAAATGCCATTAATTCAATTCATTACTTTTTATGGCTGAGTAGTATTCCACCCAGTAGTGGGATTGTGGGATCAAATGGTAGTTCTACTTTTAGCTCTTTAAGGCATCTCCACACTGTTTTCCACAGTGGTTATACTAGTTAACATTCCCACCAGCAGTGTAGAAGTATTCTTGCTCTTTTTCATGGCATCCATACCAATGTCTATTTTTAAAATATTTTTGATAATGGCCATTCTTGTGGGAATAAGGTGGTATCACATTGTGGTTTTGATTTGCATTTCCCTGATCATTAGTGATGTTGTGAATTTTTCATGTTTGTTGGCAATCTGTTATCTTCTTTTGAGAAGTATCTATTCATGTCCTTAGCCCACTTTTTCATGGGATTGTTTGCTTTTTTCTTGCTAATTTCTTTAAGTTCTTTGTAGACTCTGGGTATTAGTCCTCTGTTGGATGCAGAGATTGTGAAGTTATTTTTAAAGAATAGATGTTACTGTGTATATTTATAGTATACAACATGATGTTATGGGATACACATAGATAGTAATAAAAAGGCTACTATACTGAAGTAAATTAAAATATCCATCATCTCTCAGAGCTACTCATCATTTTTTCTTTTTGTGGCAAGAGTGAGCAGCTAAACTTACTCATTTAGCATGAATCCCAAATACGGTACAATTTTACTACCCATAATTATCATCTTGTACATTCCATCTCTAGACTTGTTCATCCTCCATACCTGCTAATTTGTACCCTCTGACCTTCCTATTTACTTCCTCCATCCACCATCCCCCTCATCACTGGTAACCACTGTTTGTTCTCTATCTCTGTACATTTGAATTTATTTTTAATATTCCATACATAAATGACATCATGCAATATTTCTCTTTCTGTGTCTAGCTTAATTCACTTGGCATAATATCCAGGTTCATTCATGTTGTGGCAAATAGCAAAATCTCACTCTCTTTAGGGCTGAATGATATTTTAGCATATTAAACAGTGACACACACACACATCACAGTTTCTTCATCAATTTGTCGATGATGGACAAAGGCTGATTCTTACAGTATGTTTCATAACTCCAAGAATTTCCCTCAGTAATTATAATGCAGGTCAGACTCACACAATTCCACAGTAAGTTCATAAGTCTAGACTAATACAGAATAGCTCCATGGATTAAACTTTGGTACTTAAAATGTTTCAATCAATAATAATTAGAAAGATGTTAATTTTCAGAAATATACATTTTAATATTAAGTCTACATGCAATTAGAATTTTTTTAACTTCTGGTGGTTTATAAGATCTGTTGTTTGAGCTTCAAAGTCCTTGCAAATAACTACTTACGGATGAAAAAGATGATTAATTTTCAGCAAGAAATTATTCCCCAAAGTTTGTTTTTACTATCTACCTTTTAAAAGGAATAATGATAGAAGACGATGAACTTCTACATCAATATTACTTTAACATATTAGTCGAAAATCTTAAAAAATATATCCCTCAAGGGAGAATATTATTCCTAATTTATTAATGAGGAAAATAGAACTATTCCTAGTCCATATATATAAAAATTATTTCATCTCCAATCAAGCACTTCTAAAATGCTTTTTCCTCAATAAGCCATTTATTATTTTCATGTGTTTCTGATGTGAAAAATTTAGACAGATAAAAAACAAAAAGGGGGGGGCGGAGCAAGATGGCCGAATAGGAACAGCTCCAGTCTCCAACTCCCAGCGCGAGCGACACAGAAGACCGGTGATTTCTGCATTTTCAACTGAGGTACTGGGTTCATCTCACTGGGGAGTGCCGGACGATCGGTGCTGGTCAGCTGCTGCAGCCCGACCAGCGAGAGCTGAAGCAGGGCAAGGCATTGCCTCACCTGGGAAGCGCAAGGGGGAAGGGAATCCCTTTTCCTAGCCAGGGGAACTGAGACACACAACACCTGGAAAATCGGGTAACTCCCACCCCAATACTGCGCTTTAAGCAAACAGGCACACCAGGAGATCATATCCCACACCTGGCCGGGAGGGTCCCACACCCACGGAGCCTCCCTCATTGCTAGCACAGCAGTCTGTGATCTACCGGCAAGGCAGCAGCAAGGCTGGGGGAGGGGCGCCCGCCATTGCTGAGGCTTAAGTAGGTAAACAAAGCTGCTGGGAAGCTCGAACTGGGTGGAGCTCACAGCAGCTCAAGGAAACCTGCCTGTCTCTGTAGACTCCACCTCTGGGGACAGGGCAATAACAAACACAGCCGAAACCTCTGCAGACGCAAACGACTCTGTGTGACAGCTTTGAAGAGAGCAGTGGATCTCCCAACACGGAGGTTGAGATCTGAGAAGGGACAGACTCCCTGCTCAAGTGGGTCCCTGACCCCTGAGTAGCCTAACTGGGAGACATCCCCCACTAGGGGCAGTCTGACACCCCACACCTCACAGGGTGGAGTACACCCCTGAGAGGAAGCTTCCAAAGCAAGAATCAGACAGGTACACTCGCTGTTCAGAAATATTCTATCTTCTGCAGCCTCTGCTGCTGATACCCAGCAAACAGGGTCTGGAGTGGACCTCAAGCAATCTCCAACAGATCTACAGCTGAGGGTCCTGACTGTTAGAAGGAAAACTATCAAACAGGAAGGACACCTACACCAAAACCCCATCAGTACATCACCATCATCAAAGACCAGAGGCAGATAAAACCACAAAGATGGGGAAAAAGCAAGGCAGAAAAGCTGGAAATTCAAAAAATAAGAGCGCATCTCCCCCGGCAAAGGAGCGCAGCTCATTGCCAGCAACGGATCAAAGCTGGACGGAGAATGACTTTGACGAGATGAGAGAAGAAGGCTTCAGTCCATCAAATTTCTCAGAGCTAAAGGAGGAATTACGTACCCAGCGCAAAGAAACTAAAAATCTTGAAAAAAAAGTGGAAGAATTGATGGCTAGAGTAATTAATGCAGAGAAGGTCATAAATGAAATGAAAGAGATGAAAACCATGACACGAGAAATACGTGACAAATGCACAAGCTTCAGTAACCGACTCGATCAACTGGAAGAAAGAGTATCTGCGATTGAGGATCAAATGAATGAAATGAAGCAAGAAGAGAAACCAAAAGAACAAAGAAGAAAAAGAAATGAACAAAGCCTGCAAGAAGTATGGGATTATGTAAAAAGACCAAATCTACGTCTGATTGGGGTGCCTGAAAGTGAGGGGGAAAATGGAACCAAGTTGGAAAACACTCTTCAGGATATCATCCAGGAGAACTTCCCCAACCTAGTAGGGCAGGCCAACATTCAAATCCAGGAAATACAGAGAACGCCACAAAGATACTCCTCGAGAAGAGCAACTCCAAGACACATAATTGTCAGATTCACCAAAGTTGAAATGAAGGAAAAAATCTTAAGGGCAGCCAGAGAGAAAGGTCGGGTTACCCACAAAGGGAAGCCCATCAGACTAACAGCAGATCTCTCGGCAGAAACTCTCCAAGCCAGAAGAGAGTGGGGGCCAATATTCAACATTCTTAAAGAAAAGAATTTTAAACCCAGAATTTCATATCCAGCCAAACTAAGTTTCATAAGTGAAGGAGAAATAAAATCCTTTACAGATAAGCAAATGCTTAGAGATTTTGTCACCACTAGGCCTGCCTTACAAGAGACCCTGAAGGAAGCACTAAACATGGAAAGGAACAACCGGTACCAGCCATTGCAAAAACATGCCAAAATGTAAAGACCATCGAGGCTAGGAAGAAACTGCATCAACTAACGAGCAAAATAACCAGTTAATATCATAATGGCAGGATCAAGTTCACACATAACAATCTTAACCTTAAATGTAAATGGACTAAATGCTCCAATTAAAAGACACAGACTGGCAAACTGGATAAAGAGTCAAGACCCATCAGTCTGCTGTATTCAGGAGACCCATCTCACACGCAGAGACATACATAGGCTCAAAATAAAGGGATGGAGGAAGATTTACCAAGCAAATGGAGAACAAAAAAAAGCGGGGGTTGCAATCCTAGTCTCTGATAAAACAGACTTTAAACCATCAAAGATCAAAAGAGACAAAGAAGGCCATTACATAATGGTAAAGGGATCAATTCAACAGGAAGAGCTAACTATCCTAAATATATATGCACCCAATACAGAAGCACCCAGATTCATCAAGCAAGTCCTTAGAGACTTACAAAGAGACTTAGACTCCCATACAATAATAATGGGAGACTTCAACACTCCACTGTCAACATTAGACAGATCAACGAGATAGAAAGTTAACAAGGATATCCAGGAATTGAACTCATCTCTGCAGCAAGCAGACCTCATAGACATCTATAGAACTCTCCACCCCAAATCAACAGAATATACATTCTTCTCAGCACCACATCGTACTTACTCCAAAATCGACCACGTAATTGGAAGTAAAGCACTCCTCAGCAAATGTACAAGAACAGAAATTATAACAAACTGTCTCTCAGACCACAGTGCAATCAAACTAGAACTCAGGACTAAGAAACTCAATCAAAACCGCTCAACTACATGGAAACTGAACAACCTGCTCCTGAATGACTACTGGGTACATAACGAAATGAAGGCAGAAATAAAGATGTTCTTTGAAACCAATGAGAACAAAGATACAACATACCAGAATCTCTGGGACACATTTAAAGCAGTGTGTAGAGGGAAATTTATAGCACTAAATGCCCACAAGAGAAAGCAGGAAAGATCTAAAATTGACACTCTAACATCGCAATTAAAAGAACTAGAGAAGCAAGAGCAAACACATTCGAAAGCTAGCAGAAGGCTAGAAATAACTAAGATCAGAGCAGAACTGAAGGAGATAGAGACACAAAAAACTCTCCAAAAAATCAATGAATCCAGGAGTTGGTTTTTTGAAAAGATCAACAAAATTGACAGACCACTAGCAAGACTAATAAAGAAGAAAAGAGAGAAGAATCAAATCGACGCAATTAAAAATGATAAAGGGGATATCACCACCGACCCCACAGAAATACAAACTACCATCAGAGAATACTATAAACACCTCTACGCAAATAAACTGGAAAATCTAGAAGAAATGGATAATTTCCTGGACACTTACACTCTTTCAAGACTAAACCAGGAAGAAGTTGAATCCCTGAATAGACCAATAGCAAGCTCTGAAATTGAGGCAATAATTAATAGCCTACCAACCAAAAAAAGTCCAGGACCAGATGGATTCACAGCTGAATTCTACCAGAGGTACAAGGAGGAGTTGGTACCATTCCTTCTGAAACTATTCCAATCAATAGAAAGAGAGGGAATCCTCCATAACTCATTTTATGAGGCCAACATCATCCTGATACCAAAGCCTGGCAGAGACACAACAAAAAAAGAGAATTTTAGACCAATATCCCTGATGAACATCGACGCAAAAATCCTCAATAAAATACTGGCAAACCGGATTCAGCAGCACATCAAAAAGCTTATCCACCATGATCAAGTGAGCTTCATCCCTGGGATGCAAGGCTGGTTCAACATTCGCAAATCAATAAACATAATCCAGCATATAAACAGAACCAAAGACAAGAACCACATGATTATCTCAATAGATGCAGAAAAGGCTTTTGACAAAATTCAACAGCCCTTCATGCTAAAAACGCTCAATAAATTCGGTATTGATGGAACATACCTCAAAATAATAAGAGCTATTTATGACAAACCCACAGCCAATATCATACTGAATGGGCAAAAACTGGAAAAATTCCCTTTGAAAACTGGCACAAGACAGGGATGCCCTCTCTCACCACTCCTATTCAACATAGTGTTGGAAGTTCTGGCTAGGGCAATCAGGCAAGAGAAAGAAATCAAGGGTATTCAGTTAGGAAAAGAAGAAGTCAAATTGTCCCTCTTTGCAGATGACATGATTGTATATTTAGAAAACCCCATTGTCTCAGCCCAAAATCTCCTTAAGCTGATAAGCAACTTCAGCAAAGTCTCAGGATACAAAATTAATGTGCAAAAATCACAAGCATTCTTATACACCAGTAACAGACAAACAGAGAGCCAAATCAGGAATGAACTTCCATTCACAATTGCTTCAAAGAGAATAAAATACCTAGGAATCCAACTTACAAGGGATGTAAAGGACCTCTTCAAGGAGAACTACAAACCACTGCTCAGTGAAATAAAAGAGGACACAAACAAATGGAAGAACATACCATGCTCATGGATAGGAAGAATCAATATCGTGAAAATGGCCATACTGCCCAAGGTAATTTATAGATTCAATGCCATCCCCATCAAGCTACCAATGAGTTTCTTCACAGAATTGGAAAAAACTGCTTTAAAGTTCATATGGAACCAAAAAAGAGCCCGCATCTCCAAGACAATCCTAAGTCAAAAGAACAAAGCTGGAGGCATCACGCTACCTGACTTCAAACTATACTACAAGGCTACAGTAACCAAAACAGCATGGTACTGGTACCAAAACAGAGATATAGACCAATGGAACAGAACAGAGTCCTCAGAAATAATACCACACATCTACAGCCATCTGATCTTTGACAAACCTGAGAGAAACAAGAAATGGGGAAAGGATTCCCTATTTAATAAATGGTGCTGGGAAAATTGGCTAGCCATAAGTAGAAAGCTGAAACTGGATCCTTTCCTTACTCCTTATACGAAAATTAATTCAAGATGGATTAGAGACTTAAATGTTAGACCTAATACCATAAAAATCCTAGAGGAAAACCTAGGTAGTACCATTCAGGACATAGGCATGGGCAAAGACTTCATGTCTAAAACACCAAAAGCAACGGCAGCAAAAGCCAAAATTGACAAATGGGATCTCATTAAACTAAAGAGCTTCTGCACAGCAAAAGAAACTACCATCAGAGTGAACAGGCAACCTACAGAATGGGAGAAAATTTTTGCAATCTACTCATCTGACAAAGGGCTAATATCCAGAACCTACAAAGAACTCAAACAAATTTACAAGAAAAAAACAAACAACCCCATCAAAAAGTGGGCAAAGGATATGAACAGACATTTCTCAAAAGAAGACATTCATACAGCCAACAGACACATGAAAAAATGCTCATCATCACTTGCCATCAGAGAAATGCAAATCAAAACCACAATGAGATACCATCTCACACCAGTTAGAATGGCGATCATTAAAAAATCAGGAAACAACAGGTGCTGGAGAGGATGTGGAGAAATAGGAACACTTTTACACTGTTGGTGGGATTGTAAACTAGTTCAACCATTATGGAAAACAGTATGGCGATTCCTCAAGGATCTAGAACTAGATGTACCATATGACCCAGCCATCCCATTACTGGGTATATACCCAAAGGATTATAAATTATGCTGCTATAAAGACACATGCACTCGTATGTTTATTGCAGCACTATTCACAATAGCAAAGACTTGGAATCAACCCAAATGTCCATCAGTGACAGATTGGATTAAGAAAATGTGGCACATATACACCATGGAATACTATGCAGCCATCAAAAAGGATGAGTTTGTGTCCTTTGTAGGGACATGGATGCAGCTGGAAACCATCATTCTTAGCAATCTATCACAAGAACAGAAAACCAAACACCGCATGTTCTCACTCATAGGTGGGAACTGAACAATGAGATCACTTGGACTCAGGAAGGGGAACATCACACACAGGGGCCTGTCATGGGGAGGGGGTAGGGGGAGGGATTGCATTGGGAGTTATAACTGATGTAAATGACAAGTTGATGGGTGCAGCACACCAACATGGCACAAGTATACATATGTAACAAACCTGCACGTTATGCACATGTACCCTACAACTTAAAGTATAATAATAATAAATAAATTAAAAAAAAAAAAAAAAGGAAAAGGGGAAAAGAATGCTGCAGTTGTTTAAGACTCATAAACAGTGACAGTAGAGCTTTTCTCAGCAATTGCCTGGCACCCTGCAAAAGACACACAGATCATCTGTCTTGATTTCCCTTTAGGAATTAGCAGTCTCTATTTAATGTCTGGTTTTCCAGTTAGAAGTTTCACACAGACACAAAAACAACAGGCTGCTAATCACAGTGTTATATAAATGTCTATATCAAAGTACTGAGGTAATTAACTTATCTGTTAGATTTCCCTATAGAATATTCTGGTTACTATAGAAGCATTTCTTTAATTTGTTTTAGTCATCAAGGACAATACAATTCTCACAGTTGTGTTTGTTATTTTATTACTTGACAACAAATTGTATTTGCTATTTTATTGCCTCTGAGTAAAAATACATAATTGATTACCTATAATGAATCCGTTGGAAATCGGCTACAGGAAAATGCAGGATTATTAAATTATTACAGACAATCTTTTTGGTTAATCAAGTTTGTACTCTTCATAGCTGACATTCCCTCATTCTCCTCTTTTTCCTCATCAGCAGAACCCAATTTTGACTGTTTTACTACCCTTCTCCTTTGAAATCTAAATGTCTTGGGCAAAGTTGACCCTGCCCCTAACTTATGGGATGAGGTATGATTAATAGAAACCAATCAAAATACTCCTTGGTGTCTGTGGGGAACTGGTTCCAGGACATCCCTTGGACACCAAATCTTCAGATGCTCAAGTGTCCAATAAAAAATGGCATAGTATTTGTATATAACCCACACACATCTGTACATCCTAAACTACCTCTAGATTACTTATAACACCTAGTACAATGTAAATGTTATGTAAGTAGTTATTATACTGTATTGTCTTGGGAATCAAGGAAAAAAAAAAAAAGCCTGTACATGTTCAGTACAGACACACTTCTTTTCCTGAATATTTTTGATTCCTGGTTGGTTGAATCCATGGATGCTGAACCCATGGAAGTCTATTGTACTACCATCTTTTTGGCCAGAGATTGGTTCAGGATTATGCTAATCAAGATTTAGTGGGCTCTTCAGCTAAACTGACCTAATGAGTCCAGGGGAACTTCTGTTTCATTGTGATGGGAGAGGTTCTCTGTGTTTCTTTCTCTGATCCTCTGTCTTTTTATCTCATGCAAGATAGGAACAAGAAAGTATGCTGCCCAAGTCACTGCTAGTGCACATCTTATGGAAGAAAACCAGTCTGAGGACAGAGTTGACATATCAGAAAGATCCTGACCCAGTGTGCCTGGCCTCCCTACCCCCCACCTTCTCTTATCTTGTTACAAGAAATGAACCATTTATTTATGATAAAAGCCAGTTTTATTCGGGGTTTCTACAGCTTACACAGGAAATATCCCAACTCATTCATATGGCTTCTAATAACAAATCCAAGTTCTTTCTATGGACAAATTAATTTTTTTAAGTTTAATTTCCTTAAGTTCTTTCAGGAAAGGATAAACCACCTTAGGCCCTAAACACACCCCAGTCTGAGTTATTTGTTCTCATAGACCTTTGTTCTCCTACCTCAGCTGCTATGAGATTTCCTGGTGCTGCTAACTAAAATGTACTTTAATCAGAAGTCATCACTAGTCCTGACAGGTCAAGTTCCTTCAAGAACCCTCATATCCAGACTTGAAATTGGCCCAAATGACATGACCTACCTTGGGCATGCAGATGACCAAATGACCTGTTGTCTGAGATCTTTTAGCAGAACTACTATCGGGTTTCACTTCTGCAGGAAGGACAAGCTGAAATGGCTGAAAATAAGTAGAAAGTATCATTGAGAGCAAGGACGTTACATGAGAGGGTGACTACAAGGGGCATTTTCATTACAAATTCAAGACACACCCTTCAATTAAGAAATGTGCTTAAACTTATTAAAAATATTTATATGAGCATTATACACGAACTATTTTACCTATTTTAACAAACAGTCTAAAGAACAGCTGTCAATCACAAACAGTGAAGTGCTCATGGGTTCATTTATGACTAAAAAGCAATTTATAGAGAAAGCCTTGTCAAAAAAACCCAACATATTTCCATTTAAAAATCTTTCAGCTAATCTTCAAGCCCATAGTAGCCTAAATTAGCAAAAATTGGTATTTTAGAAATTATAAAATTATAGTTGTTATGAATGAAATCACTGACAATTTAGAATGGCTGTACTATTTAATTTCATGCATAGGCTCCCACACATGTGATTATGTTATTAGTTTTGAAAAAAGTGTAACACAATAGAAACAGGTTTAAAATATTAATGATATCCAACTACATATGGTCAGCAGTCATTCCCACCATATACCACTCCCATATATAAAACCATGTGCTAAAAAATAGCACTCTGTTTGGTTCCCCTTTTTCTATTTAGTTTTGTTTTATTATTTTTATTTATTTATTTATTTATTTATTTATGTATTTATTTATTTATTTTTGAGTCAGAATCTCACTCTAGTAGCCCAGACTGGAGTGCAATGGGGTGATCTTGACTCACTGCAACCTCCGCCTCCCAGGTTCAAGCAATTATCCTGCTTCAGTCTCCCGAGGAGCTGGGATTATGGGCATAAGCCACCATGCCTGGCTAATTTTGTAGTTTTAGTAGAGATGGGGTTTCACCAGGTTGGCCAGACTGGTCTCCAGCTCCTGATCTCAGGTGATCCACCCGCCTTGGCCTCCCAAAGTGCTCGGATCACAGGCATGAGTCACTGCGCCTGGGCCCTTTTTCTATTTTAATAATATTTTAAAAAAAGTGAGGCACCACAGCTTAGTTCAAAGCTTAGCTTTTGAAATTGTAATAGTCTACAGGGTTCTACTTACCTTTCCCTTGATCATTACTCGCACGTAAGTTGGTTGCACATCAACATTGATTAAAGAGGTATCCATGTACCTTCAAAATTAAACACACAGTATCTTATAATTTAAAAAATATATCAAGTTTGAAGAAGTGCAAATACAAATTCACACTTACAGGATGATTTTAAATGAAGGACTTTAAAATATCCATGCTAAACGGGTCTTTAAAAAATTAGTTTTAAATTAATCCCCAGACCAAAGGAAATTCAATGTATCAGCAATTTCATTTTTAGACCCACAAGTACACTTGGCATTGATTGCCCCAACCCAAAAATATCTGAGGTCTGAAACACCAGAGGTTTGCAAAAAACAGCTTGCCATGCTCTTTCACAAATATTTTATTTTAAGCCCCTAAGACTTGAATAGCCAGGAATGCTGATTCTAGTCTGCTTGAGGCCTGCAACCACCAGCTCCTGCTTCCTCGGCGGCTCTGGATCCCCTGCAGCTGTTCTGCAGCTGCCCTGATACTATCTCTCCTGGAAGACTAGCTTGCTTCTCCCCTCAAAGGCACATCCTGCTGAATAAGCAAACCCTTCTGTTTATGGCAGTGACCTCAAGATCAGGTGGCAATTATTCTCCTCCACTCATGAGCAAATTAAAGATTTAGATTTCATATTGCTCATTAAAATCAGAAGCTTAGCCAAATAATTACATTTACATACTTCAAAATACTAATTGTGAACATTAGAAAATGCAGAGCTGCTTTAAAAATCACAAATGTTAAGGCAGGTAAGCTAATACAAGGGTTACAGGCCTAGGTTTGGAGTCACACAGGCTTGTGGGGAACTGGCTCCACCTCTTCCTGCTTTATTACCTGGGACCATATTCCTTAACCTTTCCAGGTCTCAGTTTCCTCTTCTGTAAAATGGGGATACTACTAGCATCTAGCCCTAAGATTGTTAGGAAGGAACATGTATAGTGCCCAATACATAGCTAGAGTTAATCAAGTATTATTATACAGCATTTAAAAACAATTTTTATAATAATAATAGAGATGAGGTTTTCTACAGCTTCACATGTGATATCTACACTTTAATGGATTGTGTAGTATTTTCCATGCTTGGACCCCCTAAAATGTTCATCTATCTTTACCTACATGGCCTTTCTCCACTAGAAACAATTGTCTGACAGTTCTTTGCAGAACAAGCTACTTCTTATCTTTCAATTATCATTGCTCATGTCTCCCCCTTTCCCTGATCACTCCCCACACACCATTATTCCCATCCCTGAACACTGTCCCTTTCCTTGACAGCAGGCTTCTTCCTTTGTAACTCATCAGATGCTTATTTATTGTCGGTCCTCCTCCCCCACAGGGCTCTAAGTGATAGGAGATCATGACTGGATTTAGAATATGCCAGTTACAGTCTCCCCATGCCTGGCACATAGTAGGTATTCTATAGATGCTTGTTGAATAAAGGCAGGAAGCAGGCGTGAATGAATGAATTTAACTTTCAAGGGTATACCCATGTGCCCATAAACACAACCAGGAATTACAGCATAATTCATTTAGACAGAATCATGAGAATGAAAGAGTTTTACTACACAGACTGGAGAAATATTACCACCCCTTAAAATGCACATGCATGGGAATGAGGAATGTTTCCATTTGAGAACTGAACAGGAAGCAGCCAACAGAGCTGAAAAAGAAAGGGTTATATATTCATTAAACTCCAGGCATAGGGCCTAAAAATGGAAAGGACTTACTAGAATGAAACAGTGATTTGTCTGTCAAACAGTAGAAACAGCAGCTTGGGAAGCTGGAAGAGCAGAGGATATGAAGCTAGCCGGAGAAGAGCTGGGATCTTTGTAAAGGCAGATGACCTGGCAGCAAGCAGGCAGAAGAACTGACAGGAATTCTGTGAAGAGGCATACAGCTGATCGCAGAGAGCTTGGTGTGGAGAGGAAGGGACCACACTAAGGCTAGCCCTGGTTCACAAGAGCCAAGGTGGAAACAATCCAAATGTCCACCATCTAGTGAACAGATAAACAAAGTGTGGTATATCCATGCAATGGAATATTATTTGGCCGTAAAAAGGAAAGAAATTCTGACACATGCTACAACACGGATGAGTCTTGAAGACATTATGGGAAGTTAAAGAAGCCAGACACAAAGGCCACATGTTGTATGATTCCATTAATATGAAAGATTCCAAATAGGCAAATCTATAGAGACAGAAAACAGATTAGTGGTTGCCATGAAGAGGGAGAATGGGCAGTGATTGCTTAAGGGTCGTAGGGTTTCCTTCTGGGGTGATAAACATTTTCTGGAACAATGGTAATGGCTGTACAATATTGTGAATTTATCAAATGCCATGGTATTGTCCATTGTGAAATGGTTGAAGTGGTTGATTTTAAGTTATGTGTATTTTACCACAATCAAAACAGCAAAGTTGGTTGAAGTCCTAAGGGCTGATGTTCTGGCTCCTTTGGTCCCTGTTTACTTTGACAAGACTCACTCTTGGAAAATTTACCCCCTGTTGGGTAATAATCCCTCCTACCTCCCAGGGTTACTGAGAGATTAAATAAAATGGGGTACATCAAAAGCCATTAAAAAGAGAAAGGCATTTATTATAATTCATGCATGTAAACATTCATCCATTCATTCGCGCATGTCAATGTCATACTCCCATGATCAGTATTTGTTGATTCATTCATTCATTCTTGTATTTATTGAGCAACTAACAGGTGCCAGGTTTTAGGTGTGGAGATGTAGAGAGGAAAGAACAAACAAAACAACTTCCTGCTCTGACCACGAACTTTTAAGAATACAAGTACATTTACACTTTGTCAGCAGGAAGCCAAGTAGAGAGAGTGGAAGGAAGTGCTGGGCAGGGGCAGGTACTGCTTTATGTCAGATGGTGGGGCAGAGAGGCCCTTCTAATGAGGTGACATCTGAGCAGAGGCATGAAGGACACGAGGCAGCAAGCTACAAGGACACCGAGGGCGATACAGGCAGAGGGAAGCACAGGCAAGCAGCCTCTGAGATGGTGCCAGGGGACACTGAGGTCATCAGAAGGATGTATCAGCACAGCGAACCAGGGTCTAAAATCTTCAGGGAATGAGGCAGAGTGACCTGCTGCCTTTAGATGCTTCCACAAAGAAGGGCAGAAGGTGATATAGGCTGAAGATTTGAGTGTCAAAGCCATGGAGGTTTAGGGAGGAGAAAACGACAATAGTTTGGGTGTGGTGATGAGAGCAGGCAGGAGGTCTGTGCCACTCCTACCCATGGGTGAGAAAACAGGCAGGATGTGAGGGCAGCAGGGAAGAAGGGTCCACTGGTGACAGAGGCTGCTAGGTGTTTCCCCAGGCCTCTGAGATGGGACTGAGGGAGGGGAGCCAACCACCTGATACCTATTACTATAGGAAGGCATTTTAGACAAAAACAGAGGACTATGCCAGCAAAGAGCAGAGTGGGGTCCTTGTAGTATCAGCATCAGAAAACAGCATAGGTCTCAGAATTATTTAAACTCTGCCTTAGATATTCCTGAGTTCATAGCCATGAAATTGTGGCTTTATTTACCTTTCCCTTCATTTTCATGCTTTGAAAAATTATAGTAACTTCTCTGTCTTAACAAATAAGCTTCATTTAACTATAGGTCTAAGTCAATTCCATTTCCAATTTTCTCAGAACTAAAAAATTACTACTGAGAATGAAAACTGACAGAAATGTCATTAAATAAATACATAGAACATGCCTTTACCTATAGACAGCAAGGTCCAGGATGATCTGCTTTTCATTGTCTTTCAAAGAGAAGTCAATTCTAAGAATAACACATTTGGGGGAAAAAAAGATGACGTTAGGATACTGTATAGATAATCCCTTCACAAATTCAGAAGCAAATTAGATAATAATTTTATAATAATGTCCAATGACAACTTATTTTGGTGGTTGGACAATCAAATGTCAATGGTAATTTTAAAATTTCAGCGAAACCTACAACATATTAATACATTATTTGCGCTTACAGTGTTTAAATGTGAGAATCTTAAGGTAAATTACATACAAAAAAATTAGCTTTGGTGCAGAGATAGAGACATCTGGTGGCTAAAGTTTTCTTTTCCGTTTCATGTGAGTTTGCCAGAAGCAAACTAAAACACTGGAATTATTTATGGAGAACTAAAGGTTGCTTTTGCCTCCCCTTTATCCTGCATTCGATTCCTTAGGTTTTTTTTAATTTATTTATTATTATACTTTAAGTTGTAGGGTACATGTGCATAACGTGCAGGTTTGTTACATATGTATACTTGTGCCATGTTGGTGTGCTGCACCCATCAACTCGTCATTTACATCAGGTATAACTCCCAATGCAATCCCTCCCCCCTCCCCCCTCCCCATGATAGACCCCGGTGTGTGATGTTCCCCTTCCTGAGTCCAAGTGATCTCATTGTTCAGTTCCCACCTATGAGTGAGAACATGCGGTGTTTGGTTTTCTGTTCTTGTGATAGTTTGCTAAGAATGATGGTTTCCAGCTGCATCCATGTCCCTACAAAGGACACAAACTCATCCTTTTTGATGGCTGCATAGTATTCCATGGTGTATATGTGCCACATTTTCTTAATCCAATCTGTCACTGATGGACATTTGGGTTGATTCCAAGTCTTTGCTATTGTGAATAGTGCTGCAATAAACATACGTGTGCATGTGTCTTTATAGCAGCATAATTTATAATCCTTTGGGTATATACCCAGTAATGGGATGGCTGGGTCATATGGTACATCTAGTTCTAGATCCTTGAGGAATCGCCATACTGTTTTCCATAATGGTTGAACTAGTTTACAATCCCACCAACAGTGTAAAAGTGTTCCTATTTCTCCACATCCTCTCCAGCACAGAGTGAACAGGCAACCTACAGAATGGGATAAAATTTTTGCAATCTACTCATCTGACAAAGGGCTAATATCCAGAACCTACAAAGAACTCAAACAAATTTACAAGAAAAAAACAAACAACCCCATCAAAAAGTGGGCAAAGGATATGAACAGACATTTCTCAAAAGAAGACATTCATACAGCCAACACACACATGAAAAAATGCTCATCATCACTGGCCATCAGAGAAATGCAAATCAAAACCACAATGAGATACCATCTCACACCAGTTCGAATGGCGATTCCTTAGGTTTTAAAGAGTCCTGTCTTCCTTCTTTTTTCTTGCTATTTTTTCCTTCTCCTTTCATCGCTGACCTTCCATTGCCCTGAAAAAGGCTGAGACACTGCCCATTATCTATTACCTCTGTTTTATAGATGAAGAAACAGAGGTTCAAAGAGGTTGGCATAGCTGAATTATAATAAATGCCTTTACACTTTGTCTGCACGAGCCTGGCTAGGCAGGATTTCAAAGCTCTGCCATCTTTCAACTGTACCCTGAGGCTGAGTCCTAGGTCTAGCTTCCACACTGAACATCATGCTATCAGAGTTGCCTGGTCAATTTTCTTTTGAGCACTTCACTTATCGTATTACTCTATAAAATATACAACTCAACAATATTAAAGAACATAAGCTAAACTGTTTAGGAAAATGTGAAGTTAGAGATAGATGTGGCTGTTAGCAGCATTTCTGCTTGTGGCAGAAATTGTCTCATTGCTTTCAATAGTCCAGGCCTGTGGGACTTCTTCAGTGTCTCAAATGGCCCATGCATTTGTAGAACCTCATCTCAGGAGCCTTCTATGTGCTCCTGCTCTGCCTCGATTTCTTATTACTTGTAAAGTAATTTCAGAGAAGTTTCCTATGGCACAAATTGCTATTTAGTTGCTATCTGCTTCCCCCTTTATTCCTAGTGACAGGAACCATGGTTTGAACTAGGTGCATGGCTATGTACAATAAAGGTTGCATTCTGTGGCCTCCTTTGAAGGTAGGTGAGGTCACGCGAGGGACAGTTGTTGCATGGCACTTTCTAAGAATGTCCCTTAAGAAAAGGAGCATGTGTCCTTTCTTCCATTTTTTCTTCTTTATTTAGCTGAGTAGAACAGAATGTAGGAGGCCAACAGATGAACGATGGAGACTACTTAATAAGCAATTGCAACTGTCCAAGCAAGAGTTACTGTCAGCTACAGGTGGTGGTGGGGTCAGTGAGACATGGCTGGATTCCAATAATATCGAAGGAAGAGTTCACAGGGCTCACTGATAAGATGACAGAGAGAAGAATCAAGGGAGAATCCAAGGTTTCTGGTCTTAGCCAAGGGGTGGATGTGTGTTACTGAGATGGAGAACACAGGGACACAAGCACACGATGCTGGAGAGTGGTAGTGAGGCTTGAAATCAGGGGTTCTCTTTTAGCTATAATAAGTGTGCAGTGACTCTCTTACATCCACTCAGTGATGTCAAACTTCTAATTGTTAGAAACAAATTTTTGATGCCACAAAGTGAAACCAACACTCAGGCAAAAGTTTTCTCAGCAAGGCAATATACTTCTATAGAAGGGCACTTCCTGCATGCAAGGCAGAGGCAAGGGAGAGCGAGCAAAACAAAGGAGAGCAGGAGTGTTTTATCCCTAACACAGACCCTGTTCCTGTGCCCTCCCCCTGCAGGCTGGGGATGGACTGCACAATCTAGGCTAATTCTGATTGGCTACTGTTGACCTCATCAAAGGAGGCAAGGGTGGGCGTTTCACAGGAAGGACAGGTACGGTACATTTTAGGGTGTTTGGGTACAGCAGAGATAGGGAGGGCTGATAGATGAATGGGTATGATTACCTTTTAGAATAGAACAAAGAACCAGGAACCAAAACTCTTTGAAGAGGAACTATATGTTCTTAACAACATAACTGAATAGACAAGTCTTGAGCTCAGAGAAGAGGTTGGATCAAGTTGGGAGCAATGTAAAGAGTGTATTTACAGCCATGGGATTTGGTGAGAGCCATGAAGAGCTAATGCGAAAAGGAAGACAGCTGAGGAGTTTGCTATAGGGCACCCAAAAAACAAAACCAAAGGGATACATCAAAACTAGAAAGATGAGCAGTCAGTAAGGTAGAAGAAAAATCAGAAGCAAAGGGAAGAAATTGCTTTAAGAAGGATGGTACTGAACAATTTGATTCAAATCTGCTATGTCCAGTAAGACAAAGACTAAGAATTGAACACTGAATGTGGAAATAAGATGGCTAAAGAAATTTCAGGATGATGGAATACACAGAAGTGGTTTCAAGAAGGAATGTGAAGTTAGAAACTGGAGACCAAGTCCAGACAATTCCATTAAATGGAGGCAGAGAAAAAGAGCTGTGGCTGGAAGTAAAACCAGGGGAAGGGAAATTGTTGCTTTTGTTTTGTTTAAGACAGAGATTTTTAGAATTTGTTTGCATATGGGTGAGATTGATCTAGCAGAGTGGAGAGAACTAGTGCAGAAGACCAAGGATAACTGAGCAACTAAGTCCTTGATAGGCAGAGGGGATGGAGTCAGGGTGCTTACACAGACTGATTTTGGATAGGAAGTTCACCGTCAGCAAGCAGAAGAGAGGGGAGTACATGGGACAGGTCCAGCTACACTGGTAAATTGGATGTTGGGAGGAAAAAACATCTCCTGATTGCTTTTTTTCTCAATGAAATAGGAAACAAGGTCCTCAGTTAAGACTGTGGAAGTGTCAGATGATGTTGGAAGTAAGGAGAAAGAAGGTACGAGAGCAGCCTGCAGGACAGTGGGAGAATGGACGGCCCAAGAAAATAAAGGAAGATTGCCAGAGTCCATTTGAGATCTGTGGTTATGAATTTAAGGTAAGACCAGAAAGTAGAAGTGAATGGTCTCCTCCAGCCACACAGGAGGACCAGCCCAAGAGTGGGTAGTGTGCTAGATTTAAATAGCGTTGGGGTTTTGTGAGGTGAGGATGATGGAAAGAGAAAAAAATAAGAGAGCGGAAGACAAATGACATTGATTTCTTTTTTCTTTTCCTTTTTCCTTGAGACAGGGTCTCACTCTGTTGCCGAGGCAGGAGTGCAGTGGCATGATCTCAGCTCACTGCAACCTCTGCCTCCCAGGTTCAAGCGATTCTCATGTCACAGACTCCCAAGTAGCTGGGATTACAGGCGTGTGCCACCACTCCCGGCTAATTTTTGCATTTTTAGTAGAGATGGGGTTTCATCATGTTGGCCAGGCTGGTCTCAAACTCCTGACCTCAAGTGATCTGCCTGCCTCGGCCTCCCAAAGTGCTGGGATTATAGGCATGAGCCACTGCACCTGGCCCAAGGACTGATTTCTGTGATGAACCATGAAACTAAACCACGGCAAGAGAAGATGAGGGGTTAGCGGAGAGTAAGAAAAATAGGAAAGTAAATTATCTTATGGTCTTCATGGGGGCATTTGGTTGTTGGAGTCGAGGAAGTTCCCCCAGAAACATAAGAAATGGTATCTAGTGAGACACTCGCGGTGAAGTTTCTGATGTGGAAGAGATATTGATGGTGGCAAATCTAGGAATGAAAATGAAATCATGTGGTTGAGCTGAGCTGGAGAAGTGAGCTGGTTGGGGAAGTGAGAGGCCAGGGCTTCTGGTGGGTCACCTACATGTTTGATAAAGTCATCACCAAGACTGATGATGTCAGGAGTGGCAGAGAGAGACACTGGTGTGGGTGAAAGATCTTCAATGAATTGAGAAGGCTGGGGTTGAGAGTTGATCAGGGTGATGTAGATGACTGCGGGAAGAAGGGGCAGGGGTGCTATATCTAGATGGCTTGTGCTTCAACAGAGAAAGGGAGAAAGATGGCCTGAAAGTGGCAATGGGCTGTAACTGTCCCTGTAGTGTATGTGGTGAGGAAGAACAGTGGGCAGTCACAGAAGTGAATCCTCCACTTCAGTTAGTGAAAGAGGAGAAATGGTGGAGGCTTCAGGCTTTGCTGTCCAGGCTCAAGCTCCAGAGGGCACAGGGGTCCAAAAGAGGTGAGAATGAGTTGAGTTGGATCAGTGCCATTTGGGTATAAGATTCTGGACAGTGGTGCATGACCTGGGAGGGCAGGAACAGGGGACGATCGCATGTCGGGACGCAGTGCCACTGAGGAGGTGGTGGGTAATCAGTTCTTCATAGAATCACCCTCAGTAGAACTGGTTTTAGGGGCAGGTGAGGCTGCAGTGTGTGGGAAGAGTGGTGGTCTTACCAGAGACACATGGAGTTCCGGGAGTCTCCCTTGAGCTCTGTTGTAGACTAAAGAGAGATGGCCTAAACTCGATTTCTGAACTCCATGAGGTCAGAAAGAAACTGGTCATAGTCACTGCTCTATCCCCAGGGCCTAGCCTAGTGTTCTGTCTTGCATTCCTGTCTGCTGTAGGTGCGTAAGGGGAAGGGATTATATATCTTATCATGGAAGTCACTAGAACTAGGTTAGCATGAGCAACTCAGAACCACCACCTATTAGCTGTGTGACCTTGGGCAAGTCACTCCACCTCTCTCAGGCCCAGGCTGGACATGTAAGAAAGAAATACTGTCTACCACCTGTGATTGCCGTGAAGATAAATGATGCCCAGAAATAATTCAAGATTGTGCCTTCACCATGGTCATGACAGAGCAAATGAAATCATGACGGAAAATAGGTTTGAGTAATAAAATGAAGTGAATGAGATTTAGTCTGTAGGCTCTTTGGTCTGTATTTTGGCCACAAAAGGCTTTTCTGTCCTGCTTTTTAATTTCAAACTTTAAGACAGATAAAGAGGGTAGATTAGATATTATTATACTTGAAGATTTCCAGTTTGAGTATCTGTCCTCTATTAAATTCATTGAGGTTATTATATTGATTTCCTTCCCTAGTTCTCAAAGGCTTTGTATATATGCTCCAGAGTATAAAGTAGATGTATAGACGGTACATCAGTATTCTCACCAGCTTGCTCATGGCAGAGTTTTAAAAATTCATAAATACAACAACAATGTGGTGGCAATTTTCAGGCATAAAACTGTATATGGTCCAAAGTTTCATGGGGTACATAAATAACTAAGATCTCCATATGCCAAGATCATTTGCTAGATGCCAAGACAATTATGCATTTGAAAACATAATAGATGTTTTCCCTTTAAATATGCACCAAATGACATTATTTTTAGACTCATCAAACTTGTTAAGAGCAGTCAGATATATTCTTTGCAGAGCAAACCTGGAATTGAAACAATGATTGACCAACACCATTGATTGACACTTTTGGGTCTTTAACTCTCTATTTGGCCTCACATACTTGGGCTCATTTACATTTAGGGCTTTCCCATCTTCAGTGATCAAAGTCCTGGGTGGTTTCACTTTCTTCTTTCTTTCACTTAAGATTGATGGTGGGTGAGAACAAGGGGCAGCATGGAAAGAAAAAATAAGCAAAGAGAATATAAAAGCAATTAATACATTTTTGTGAAACAGTTTTAAAAAAATTAATTGAACTTTTATGAACACATCAGCAATTCATTGTTCTGAAGTCCATTCCTTTAATTCTATGTTGGGAACTGACAATCAAGCCAGATTTTTTTACATGGTTGTATCTGTATCTGTACAGCAAAAAAATGATCAAGACAATTTGCCAGATAATTTGAATGAGGGAAGAAAACTCCTTTTCATGACTGTCTATTAATATTTAAATAAGTCTATTTTATACATGATTTACCCAGATAACTGTCGACTCTCCATTTGTGTACAGAGCTTCTGCTTTAGCTAAAATACAACATCTAACATACCAATTGAATAGAATCTATTCAATATAAATAAAAATATCAGCACAGAAGAATCTATGTAAAAGGATATTTCTCACAGCGTTATTTACAGTGGCAAATCCCTGGAACTGTTGTGAGTGCCCATCAGTGGAGGAATGGTTGAATCAACTGTGCTTCATTCATGCTATAACATATTTTGCAGCTATTTAAAAATGTATTTGCTCATTACTTATTGATTTAGAAAAGTGTTTATGATGTCTTTAGTGAGCAAAAATATATAAAACATAAATACATATTTGTTTTACAAAAAGACCCCAAATCCTACACTTGCAGAGATAATTTATACAATTATAAAGGGTAAAAAAAAATGTAGAGAGATCAACCCAAGCCTGTTAACAACACTCATTACGTTGAAGGGTTGGATAAGGGGTAAATAAAGGAAGCAAATAATAGAAGATTAATTGAGTAATATAAAATTAAAATGCAGTATGTAAATTCTATTTAAAAGATTACTGAAAGTATATAGAAACTTAAATAGGCAAATATGGACAATATCTAGATCAGATGGAAAAATTTGTTTAGATGATGGAACTGTTGGCAATTCTTTGCCTTAAATTTCTATTGTAACTTTAATACAGATTTTGTATCAGTTAACTTTATTTTAGAAAAAATCATTCACATTCTTCTGCATCTTAAGCTGGGCCTCCAGATCCAATGGAGTTAATATTTCAATGACTCAGGACAATTAAGAGGCATTCACAAGCCCTTGGCTTAACCCTACTCAGTGTAAAGCAGATCAGAGTTAGGAATAAAATATTTCTTTTGTCCCTGCTTACACCCAGTTAATAAAAATGGCAACACAATCAGAGGCAAACATCTCAGGGACTCACTGGATTGGGAAGTCTAAGGTGTCCAAAACATAGAGACTCAGATCTCCATCCCATTCAGCCTTACTTTATTAGGTGTCAGGGAGTAAAAATAAATTCTCCTTATTTCAGGCTCAATACATAATAGATTAGTTATTATTTATATATACCCACAGATATATAAATATACCATATGTGTGTATGGGTATATATGTAAGAAATATTTCACAGTCTATAAACATGTAGAACTTCCATTTTAAAGGGCTCTTGAGTCTGCAAAGCACTTTCACATGTATGGATGGGCTCATCTGATTTTCTTAACAGTACAGTGGGGTAGGTAAGACAGGTATGATAATCCCTGTTTAGCAGATGAAGAACCAGATGAGGAGAAGTTAGGTACTTGCCAACATCACACAGAGGGTAATAGTGGAGTCAGGACATGCATACATAATCTTATTCAATGCTCTTCCCAAAGGGCTGTGTGGTCCCTTAGTGTGAAAATCACCCACGTTTTACAAACCAGTATTTTAGATAAAATTTGATTTTTGATTGTTATACCTCCCTGTATTTCTAATTAATGAAAATTTTATGAAAGCAGCTGAGATTTCAAATCTTTTTTACTTCTACTTTCTTGCTTTTAGTTGTTAATCACAGAGAGAGATATTGTGTTTTGTTTCACTTGAGGCATTGCCATGTAGATTACTATATTTCAAGGCTAATTTATCACTTTCTCAAGCTCATGAATAATAAGTATTCCCATAAGTTATATATTTTACATACTAGACTTAAGCAATGACATGAAATGGAATGACACAAAATCTGTTTTTGAAAAATCTACTCTGAAGATAATAGCATAAACATCCTAGTTTCTAACAAATCATCAAATTATAGATAAACAATTCAAAAGTGAAATCATAGTGTTAAATGTCGAAGAAAGTTGTATTAGGAAAATAAAATGTCTAATAAAACTAATTTCCAATTCTTCACTTTGCAAATTAATAGAACAGACTCAAAAAGGAGCCCATTCATTCCACAAAATGAACTTTTTCTAGACTAGAAATACTAATGTATTAGTGTACCCTAATACACTATTATTGGGTATATTAAAAGTTGTAAAAAGCTGAAGACATACAAAAAACCTCTACCTAAAATGTCATAATTCATGACGTTCTAAAGAAGGTACTTTGATATTAATGAATGTTAGCCAATACAATTCAACAAAAAGCTATAGTTAGAAAAAACAAAATCTATATATGAGTGCTAAAGGTTTAACACAAATAATGGGGGAAAAAAATGGGCAATCATGAAAATATAGTTCATAAGTGGCTACTGCTTCCCTCTCATAGGAAAGAATGAAATACCTTAATTTTTCCTGATTTTTCCGTTGCTTTTCCATGTGTCTAAGAGTTTCCAATCTCGATTCAGGAGTAAACAAGCAGGGCTTATTCCAGAATTCCAAGTCATCTTCACTGTTGTCTAATTTCTTTGTGTTGTGTTCCTCTGTGTCTGGTGCCTGTAGGTGGTCTTTGCTCTCTAAAGAGGAACTAGGAAAAATAGAGCACTTAAGAACAATAATGGATTCATGAGCTTCATCCTTAATGCTGGCCTTTTAATATCTACATACTTTTCTTATGTTATCTTCTTACCTTTGAATGACAAAGTGACTCTGAAAGACAGTCTATCCAGGCCTGGTTACCCTGGCCTGGATGTGTAGTGAGATCAACCCAAGGCTGTTAACATTCATTACATTGAAAGGTTGAATAGGGCAGACCTTCATACTCTATCATCAGGAATATTGAGGTAATCAGATTCCAGGGTTCACAGACCTGACTGCTAAGAATCACCTGGGGAGCTTTATAAAAAGTACAGATTCCTGGGTTCTCATCAGAAAGCCTATTCAGTAGATCTGAAGTAGTTCTGAAGTAGTAGATCTGAAGCCTGGGAATCTGTGTTTTAGATTTTGCAGGAGATTCTGATGATCAGACAAGCAATCACCCCACTTCTAATCTCGTACCTGTCAATTACACTCTCCACACTACTCCCAGAGGGACTTTTCTAGCAGGCAAATTGGATCACATTATTTCTAGGTTTTTTAATGACTCTCTTATCTCCAAAATTTGCTTGTAGGACATATGACACTTTTTATAGTATGGCCTGTACCTAGTTTATTTTTCATGGATAACTTCTGATTATGTAGCTTTATATGGTAACAGGTCTCTCTTCCCTTTTATTCATGTTTTGTAGACTGTCAGAGAATTAAACAATGTCTCTATATGTCACCAAATGGGTATTATGTGAGATAGTCAACATTTGTTCAACATGGATCCCAAAAATATTTATTGAGCATCTTCTGTTGTGCCAGACACCAGAGATACAACCCTGGCCTACACAAACCATGACACTACTTTCAGGGAGATTCTATTCTTGTGGCAAGAAAATGACATCATTCAAGCAATAAACATTAGGTATAGTCTCTCTCCCCTTACCTCTCCCTAGAATAGACACTTTATTAGATGACATTAAATGAAAAAAATTACATGATGCCTTTAATACCAACTATAGAAAATAGTAGGTACTCAATACATGTTGGGTTTTGTTATTGAATGAGGTGACAAGAAAGGCTCCTTTAGTTGATCTTCAAACTAAAGATATTTTCTTCATTTTGACAATATCTTTTCAAATATATTTTCTTTATCTCGAAAATATTGTGAAAGATATTTTTCAAAGGGATGAACCAAAAATACTAGAACATGAAATTTAAGTAGCATCAATAGAATATATAGCAAAATTCTGCTGTCTTTACAGATACAATGCAACTAAATATTTTAATAAGCAAAATAATGCAAATTGCTGAAAATAAATAAATGTTTTGCTATACAGCTACAGTTCTTTATGGCATTGAAAGAATAATCTATGAAGGGTATCTATAATATTCTACAATATTCTAGATAATTGCCACTGAAATAATTGGTTCCATTCTCATTTAACCATTTAAATTATATTTTTCCTGGAAAGTGACTAATTGGTTCAATCTGGCCTTTTGCAAGCTAAAATAATAATTATAAAAACATAAAAATAACAGTACTTAAGAAGAATTATCAGAGATATCAGCTAAATAACATGTCTCCAAGGCAAAATGCATATAAATGTGTGTAGCTGGTTGATGAAACAAAGTGAGCTCATTAGTGTCTGATCAAAAAAACTTTCTCCTCAACCACTGCCTTCCAACCTGCTCTCTCAGAACTCTCTACTCATCCATAAGCAGATCCCACAGCTCTATAGTCACTTTTAAGAACAGTATAATCTCAGCTAAACATTCACTTTCAGATACTAAAGGGTCTAAAGTTTAAATAAAAGTTCAGACCTAAGTTTCAAATCGAAGCCATTCCCTCCCTCTCCAGCCCATTCTCTCTCCTGGCCCTGTTTCAGATTGGGGTGTGCATGGGAAGAGGGACACCCTCTCCTACTTTTCATTGTCATCCATTCCTTCCTCTGAATCCCATACCACTGGGCCTCTTAGGTTCAGAGGCTTCCTGCCTTCAGAATTTGGGGCCTGGGAAGATGAATGAGGAGAAGGTGAACATCTCTTATATGACCACTCCTATTATAACCTGGCTATTGCTACCCTTGCTGGGACCAATATCCAGATACTGGCTTTCTCTTCCTGCAGGCACCTTTGTCATTCTTGGAGACACTACAAGAACCCTCCAAGTGTACTGTTCACTGTTGAGGTGGTCAATATACTTCCTGGCTCCTTTTGTGATAATTCCCCAGCTTCTGCCACTGATAATCCACCCCTTAGTTTCTTATCGCTGCTGTCCTATTGGACAGCATCTCTTCAAGACAGTTCAAATCCAGCTCTTCTACCATGTCCACTTGGTCTATACAATATTCACAAATCCTGGCTGGGTGGGGTGGCTCACGCCTGTAATCCCAGCACTTTGGGAGGCCGAGGTGGGCATATCACGAGGTCAGGAGTGAGAGACTAGCCTGACCAACATGGTGAAATCCATCTCTACTAAAGGTACAAAAATTACTCAGGCATGGTGGCACACACCTGTAATCCCAGCTACTCAGGAGGCTGAGGCAGGAGAATCGCTTGAACCCAGGAGGCAGAGGTTGCAGTGAGCCGAGATCGCATCATTGCACTCCAGCCTGGGAGACAGAGTGAGACTCTGTCTGATAAAAAAAAAAAAAGATATTCACAAAATCCTTGGCATATGAAGTGTGAGCTGTTGCCATTAATACCTTCTTCCCTGATCCCTCTGCTCCAGGTCACTTTCTATCTTTTCAATTCTCCAGGCTGGAGGCAGGCTCTACCTAGTCAAGAGGTAAATGTCCATCTCCCTTTCTTGCAGCCTCTGATTCTCTGTAGTGTTTTCTTCTTGAAGCCTTGAGAGGGAAATAACCTCCTACTCCTCACCAACTAATTCAATGATTCAGGATTTCAATGATTCTCCTCCAGAATGTCTATGTTTCTGTTCAAACAGGCTAAATAGGGTGAGAATGGTGAAGACTTAAGGATCAGCCAGGTCTATGGGGGAGGCAAGAAGGCACCTGCAAGAAACCGCACTGTAACCTTCTACTAAAATACAAGGAACAGATCATTTTAACTTTTGTAAACTTTTAAAAGCCAAGGATAGTAAATTATCTCCAAGATATTGTATGTGCCTATTACATAACTTTGATGCCAAACAGCAGGAAAAAAATACAATGAGACAAGGATATTATAGCATAAACTCACTAATGAACACAGGTTCAAATATTAAAATAAGATATTAGCAAAATCAATGGAGCAATGCATTAGCAAATAATCATGGACAAAGGATGTTTATCCCAGAAATTCAAGGATGGTTTAACATTAGAAATTCTATTAATGTAATTCAACACAGTAACAGAAAAACACTATTATCTCAATAAATTTGGGGAAAGCATTTAAAAATCAATATAATGCATGTGATGATAAAAGCTCCTCATCAACTAAGAATAGAAGGAAGCTTACTTAACAAGACCCAAAAACCCATAGCAAACATTATACTTAATGATGAGAAATTGCAAACATTCTTTTTAAAGTCAGAAACAAGATACAGATACCCATTCTTAACGCTACTATTCCACTCCATACTGGAGACCTTTGCAGGCAACATGAAGAAAATAAAGTAGAAGGAGAGGGATTGGAAAACAATTTTCAAGTTACTGCTTACAAACAATGTATTTTTCCAGTTAGAAAATGCAGGATTGCCTCTTTCATAAAGGTTAGCAAGATTAATACAGTATCAGTATACAGAAATAATTTGTCCCTTTAAATATCAGCAAAACCAATTACATCTATTTTTAAAATCTTATTCTACAAGATACTTAGAAATAGAGACAATGAAAGATGGTTTAAGACTTTTATAGTGAAAATTTAAAACCTCATTGAATGACTCAGAAGAAGGTCTAAGTAAATAGAGCTCTTCCAAAGTTCAGCAAGGAAAGAATCAATGTCACGAAGATGCCAACTTTCCCCCAATTAACATACAAATTAAATGCAATTTCAATCAAAATTCCACTAGGGATTTTTAAGGAATTTGATTAGCAGTGGATTCTAAAACTCATACAGACAAGTAAGGAACTAAAAATAGCCAAGATAACTTTGAAAAATGAGAATATCTCCTACCAAATATCAAGATATGCTATAAATCTATACAAACTAAAACCAGGTAGAAGTGCTCCTATGGAACAGTCTAGGGAACTCAGAGATGAACCCATGAATACATGGTTTGAAGGGATTAGTAAGGGTGGCATTTCAGATCAGTGGGAAAAGAATAGCACCTTAATAAATGGTAGAGAGACAATTAGCTACCCATATGAAAAACCATTAGTACCCTACCCTATACATTGGCAAAGGTTAATTCCAGATAAAAAGATACAAACAGATATGGTACTGGGATAAAGAAGCATTCCATAAACAAGACAAAAATGTACAAATAAGTTTAACTACATTAATATTTTTAAACTTCATAAAACACAAGCACTTATAATTAAACACAAGTCACAGACTGGGAGAAGACACTTGTAAAGCACATAACCACCAAAGAATATATTTTTTATTTGTATCCAGAATATAAAAGAACTATCAATAAGAAAAAAACTTAACAACTTATTTAAAACAAGTAGGGGACTTAAATAGAGGATATCTGAATAACCAACAAACATATAAAACATATTTAAAATATTCAAATTCACTAGTAACTATAGAAATGCAAATTAAATTTTTTTAAAATAGAGGATACTATACACTATGCAACATACTTGATTGGCCAATATTTTAAAATATATTATCCAGTATTGGCAAAGATTGAAAACTCCTGTATATTGATATATTAGCATAAATTATTACAAGTACTCTAGAAAACAATTTGGCAGTATGTATAAAGTTGAAAAGATATCATGATTGTTGTAGCAATGCCATTGCTAAATACCCTGAAGAAACTTTCATACCTGAACAAGGAGACAAGGGCAACATTGCTTGAATATCTCAACAAATGTTCAACATGGATTCGAGAAATATTTATTGGGCATCTTCTGTTGTGCCAGGCACCAGAGATACAGCCCTGGCCAAGATAGACCATGATGCTACTTTCAGGAGATTCTACTCTTGTGAGAATTGGAAATGGGAATAGGGAAAACAACGTGCATGGCCAGCCAAAGAGGGATGGCTGTGTCCAGGTTGACCGGCTGGCACCACTAGAAGGATTGTATGTGTTGTTGGAGCTGCTGCACCTTCTGATTGGTCAGGGCAAGTGAAATACTGGTTATTAACTATTTTGAATATTACCTCTGGGATAAATTATAATTTATTCATCCAACTGGATATTATTCTATACTTAAAATGAATTAGTTTTACATTAGATTTATATGCATAAATCTCAAAAACATGTTGCATGAAAAGCAAAGCTATAGAAAGATATCATTCATGCTAAACACACATACTCAAACTACCATTGTTTAAGGAGGCATACTTGTGAAATAAAGGTATTAAAAATATGAATGAATCAACATCTATCAAATGCGCACCAGCTTCAGGATAGCAGACGCCACCAGGATGAAGAGAGGAACGGGATGGAGGGGAAGTACTTAAGGAGCTTCTACACTCTTAATGATATTTTATTTCTTATTTAAAAAAAGATCCAAAGCAAATATATTGTCATTTATTAAATGTAGGTGGTAGAACTACAAGCTGCCTATATAACTATTTTCAAACATTTATGTATGTCTGAAATACTCTATAAGTATTATTTCCCCAATTTTAAGGGATTCTGTTATCTAAATACCTTACACTTTAACTGTATGGAATCAAATCAACTGACTATAATTGCAATTCACTTAAAATAAATAAACATGAAAATTTTAATTTAAAAAAGTTATTAATCACATTAAGAATGTATTCAGTATATAAAGAAAACAGAATGTTGTATGATACAATTAGAATTATTCAAATTATAATAATGTGATTTGTATTTAACTTTTCTAAAATACTCCTAGTTTGTAAATCAAAGTACACCTGTTAATTCATCTTTTCTGTACATATTTTATGGATTTTTCTGAGAATAATTTTAGATGGAAATTAAAGTTACTAGTTTAAAAAGGAATTTTTCCCCCAAGGAAAGAAAGCCTTACAGAATTGTCACAAGCAATGGGATGCTCATATTCTTCCATCCAAAATTCATATCATGTTTTATTCTTCAAATTAATCCGGAATATAAGTGTACTGCAAAGAACTTGGAAAGAGAATACAGTTTGCTGCTTTTAACAAAAGTTGACTAGAAAGTAAACTAATAATTTACATACAGAGTAGCATTGATGTCTGTGTACCAACGTCCGTCAAAGCCTGCGTTACTTCTCTTGTCTTCATTTTTATCCTCTTCTTGGTGTTTCCGCTGAGCCTCTTCCTTGAGTTTGGCTCGTTTAAGACAGTGATCTTTTTCCTGCTCTCTGATTTGTGGTTCAATTATTGAATACTCCTGCAATGCCTTAATCCTTTCTGAAGGCTCTATTTCTTTACCATCCAACCACTTAAACAAAAAACAATAAATATAGTACAATTGTTCAAAAGTAGCAGTGTGAATCAGCCCCAGGTTGATTTTGATTAGAACTTTTGAAACTTAGAAATAATAATACACCACAGTGATAGAGAATTAAAACAATATAATTAATGGGAAATATCAGAACATTGTTCTAAATCAATGTTTATTTCATACAATTTACACAGTTTTAAAAATACCTTTACTGGCAATAATAATGATTAGGTCTTCTGTTAAAAATGATAATTAATACAAACTCTCAAAATATTTTATGTTAATTTTATAATTGCTCACTATGTCAAAAATATCAATGCTTAAGTCAAATCATAGCTTCCAAGTACAACAATGGCACTTCTCAAAAGCTCTCTACAGAAAAAAAAAAAGGCCTTGAATATTACGCATGATTGGCCTCTAATACAAATGAGCCCGTGTTTCACCCTTAACAAGATAGATAGGCTATTGTTACAGCATTGTTTACATCTGATACTTCAATTATGATTTTCCAAAGTAAAATATTAAAATAAAAGTGTCAATTAAAACCTAAAATGTTAGAGCTAACAGTTTAAAGATACCTATTTATCTACCCAGCCTTATTCTGCAAAATGAGGTGAGGTATTTAGGAAGGTGTGGTTGGAAGATAATGGTTCCCCAAGAATGTCCATGTTCTAATCTCCATGAATGTTACCTTACATGACAAAAGGGACTTTACAGGTTTGATTAGGTTAAGGATCTTGGATGATCAGGGTGATTCTTGTAAGGACCACAGAGGTCCTTATAAGTACGAGAGAGAGACATGAGTGTCAGAGTTAGGGAGAGATGTAAAGTTGGCATAATGATGTCTTTGGAGATGGAGGAAGAGGCCATGAGCCTAAAAATGCAAGTATCCTCTAGAAGCTGAAAGGGGCAAAGTAAGGGATTCTCTCCTAGAGCCTGAAGAAGAATAGCCCTGACAACACCTTGATTTTAGCCCAGTGAAACCATTTCAGGCTTTTGATCTCCAAAATCATAAGGTAATACATTTGTATTGTTTTAAGTCACTAAATTTGTCTCAATTTGTTACAGCAGCAATAAGAAACATATAAAAGGGGGAAAAATACACAGAAAGATTTAGTAAAATACAAATTAAAAAATTATTAGAATCAGCTGAATTATAAGTCAAAATTATGTAGAGATTTGGTAAAAAGATAATTCCAAATATGCTTTGGTCATAAGAACTCATATGGTTGCTATAGATGGGCTGCAGATTTGGTTCCGAGCTTCTTGGCAGCCAAAGTGAAATAGAAAAACATAATTAGTTACACAATTTTCATGGTCTTTAAGGAAAAAATAGTTTGTAGCTTCCCTCTAACATGCAGCTCTAAAACACACTTCTAGCACAGAGTTTCATAATGGAGACCTTGAGAGATGTCAGGCATTGTTTCTCCAGAAATATGTCCATACAGTCACAGGTTTCATAGGGCTGTTTCTTGTAGTATCCTTCAATAAAGGTATCCTCATACCATTATGTATGAGGCCATAATGATGAACCCAACGCAATAAAACCTATTATTTAAGGCATTAAGTAATTGTGGTCCACATACTTAATCTGATCTAGTTTAATACAGGGTTGGGATCAAATCAATTTGGAAATTTTGGGATAAATGAAATTTACTTATTTTGTAAGTGTACATAAGTAAATACACTAATATAAATATATGAATCAACATAATTATAAATAGATTTATATATAATTAATACTATATAAATATAGTACTTTCATAAATTTCTGTTAAGTCATCCAATTTGTAGTACTTTGTTATATTAATTTATATAGTATAATTTATATATAAATATATATTATTAACATAAATACATTATATATAACTGTGTATTATAATAAGCTAGAAAACTCTAGCTTATTACAGATAATTTCTTTCGACTGAGATTTTTTCCCAACAGAACCCTGGGGAGCAAGGTGATCTTTTCTTCTTTGTAATTGAAGTACATTGATTGATTGATTGATTGATTTCTGTCTTATAAACGGTTTAAGTGTATTTTGACTTAATTAGCACTACTATTCCTAAAAGGCTATGACAACTGAACCCTCTGTCACTTTACTGACAGGAGGCAAAAGACCTCATAATAATAACTAATGACAAGTTCGGGACTGTACCCCAGCGCCTATTCTAGGAACCTCACTTTTTTGGTGATTTCTGTTCATCTTTGAAATTGGCCCACATTTCCTTCAAGCCAAAATCATGTCTGAGTTTAGAAGGCCTAAGAATCATAGATTCAGTTTTAAGCTGAGCGTTTCTTTATCTTTCTTCACCCAGGATTCCTGCAGCACAAAGGTGGAGTGTCCGCACTTATTGGTAATAACCGTGCAAGTGCTGAAGCAGAGAAAGGGACACTAAGGTGTATTGAAGGCCTCACAGAACTCCCTTGAAGTAGGAATTATGATCGCACTATACATCAGTAAAATGAGGCACGCAATTCACAGGCAGTGGAAGCAGGTGTCAGACCTTGGTTTGTCTGCTAACAAATCTGTTTCCCACTGCACTGCAGGGTCTACCTACTTCTGGAGTGGCTCAGACACTGGGCAGAAAATCCTTGAAAAGGGCTGACTCTCCTCACACCTCTTCTATGTGACTATCTAAAATAACTACTCTGTTGTTATGGGTAAAATTGACAAAAAAAGATGTTGAAGTCCTAACCCCCAGCAGCTCAAATCATGGACTTTTTGGCAACAGAGTCATTATGGATGTAATTCGTTGAGACTAAATCATCCTGAAGCAGGTGGGCCCCAAGCCAATATAACTGGTGTCTTTATAAAGAGAGAGCCCTGTGAAGAGGAAGGCAGAGACCCTCGGGTAATGTGTCTACAAGCTCAAGAATGCCAAAGATTGGCCGGCAAATCAGCAGAAGCTAGGAGGGAGGCATGGAGCAGATTCTCCCTTGCAGCCCCTGGAAGGAACCAACCCCATCAACATCTTGAACTTGAACGTCTGGCCTTCAGAGCTATAAGATGACACATTTCTGTTGTTTAAGCCATCTAGTTTGCAGTACTTTGTTACAGCAGCCCTAGGAAAGTAATACATTTATTAACACAATTCCTTTCAAGCAGCTCACAAGCTTTCAATGAAATGGTAATTAAGATTCTATAGTATATCAAACTATTTTAAAATATTAATAAATATATGAATGCTATTTTTCAAAAAGGGGTTGTTTTCTATTGAAGCAGTTGATTGGGAGAAGTCTTTCTGAAAGGAAAGACTTGATCCAAAGCCTGTAATTTAACCCAGAGAGAAGCAGTGAGTGTGGGTATAGTGTGAATGGTGGAGGCATCAAGGTTGGACTCATGTAGGTTCAAATCCCACTGGTGTCACTTGCCAGATGGGTCAGCCTAAACAAGCAGCATTAACTCCCCGAGCTCTGAATGCACCTAATTGTCTCCCTGATTGGGTCTGGGAGGATCAGAAACACTGTGCACAAAGTACCTGGCACAACCTCTGACCCTGTCTGCGGCAGCCATATGATGGCTCTCACACCTTTAGCCTCACCAGGCTCAGCTGCGGCACTGCCACAGGCTCAGCTGTGGTGGCCATGAGGACTCCTGGACCCTTAGCCCTTCCAAGGGCATGGCTTACAGCATTACACTACAAGACCTAGTTCTATGATAGTCTAGGTCTCATCAGTTCATTTTCTAGGAAATCACTGTATAATAACGATCAGTTTAGGTTACATATGAGACAATTTATTATTTATTCTATATTCAATTACCTGAATCACTCATTCTCTTAATCTGAGAAATTTTACAGTAGAAGAAATGTATTCCATTAATCCAGCAGTCAGCAGTCTCTTGACTGCAGAGAACACAGAAGTCTAAGAAACAAATATCCTTTGAGAACTGAAAAAATGCCTGTTGCACAGGCGATGTATCCATGCATTCTCTTTCCAGGAACATGGAGCCACATGCAGGCTGGGAACTCTTGGACTTACATGAAACTTAACATTGCTATTTTAATATTCTCTGTTGTTTGATTTCTCAAGAAATAATATTTTTCCCTCAGTTCTAAAATTATTCGATTGGGGGGATATGGTATAAGAGTAACATAAACAGTCGTAGTTGTCAAATGAGGTCCCTGCACCAGCAGCAGCACTTACAGATTTTGTTAGAAATGTGAAATCTCAGACCCCATGTCAGACCTGACCCAGAAACCCTGGGGGAGGAGCACAGCAGTCTGTGTTTTGAAAAGGCCTCTACGTGTTCTGATGCACACCAAAGACTGTGAACTTGCCGGGCACAGCAGTTCACGCCTGTAATCCCAGCACTTTGGGAGGCTGAGGCAGGTGGATCACCTGAGGTCAGGAGTTCAAGACTAGCCTGGCCAACATGGTGAAATCTCATCTCTACTAAAAATACAAAAGTAGGCGGGTGTGGTGGCACATGCCTGTAATCCCAGCTACTTGGGAAGCTGAGGCAGGAGAATCACTTGAACCTGGGAGGCGTAGGTTGCAGTGAACTGAGATCATGCCATTGTACTCCAGCCTGCGCAAGAAGAGAACAAGAGCGAAACTCCTTCTCAAAAAAAAAAAAAAAAAAAAAAAGAAAAATTTAAAAAAGACAGTGAACCACTGCTACAAAGAAAATGTTAAGAAAAAGCAATGATAAAAAATAATAATTATAAAAGCACAGTAGCTTAAGACTATGTAATACAAAGGTACATAGCTGTAGCTACTTCTAAAACCCTAAACTTTTGGTTTGCTACAAGTAATAATGAATTCTAATCAGTAATGATGAATGTTCTTTGTAACTATGATTTGAACTCATTGAGAAAAAGTCAAATTAAGTTCTGTAAGTTTTGGATGAGAAAGGTGAAAAATATGCAATTTATTTTTCAGGGATTTATTAAAACTATTCAAACAATATTAAAGGTCTAGCCATTCAGATAATTACTTTGGGCTCTTTGGAATATTCCATTATCTGAAACAACACATTCATTGTTGCTGCAAGTAAAGCAGGAATTATTATAGTTGCTCATGCTCATTTCTCTGTGATTTCTGCACCATTAAAATAACCATACCTTTAGTTGTGGAAGAGTTGCTACCACGAACTCTCTATAGTGGTCAAAGAAAGCACATGGGTTCCCCATGAGAAAGAGCTCCTTCAGATGGATATTGTGCTTCAAGGTTTTAATGCTGCTCAGCTCTCCAATGAAATTTACAGTCAAGTCAAGTTTTGCCAGCCCTTCGCATCCTGTTGAGAAAAATAAAATGAAAACAAAGCAAATAAAGAAAAATCACAGTGGTAATAAAACATGTGTAATAGCACATAATAGAAGTAACAGTTGTAGTATTTTCAGTCTGCTGATTTATTGCATTGCTTACCATGAA
Organism: Macaca nemestrina; assembly: GCF_043159975.1. Classification (NCBI taxonomy): domain Eukaryota; kingdom Metazoa; phylum Chordata; class Mammalia; order Primates; family Cercopithecidae; genus Macaca; species Macaca nemestrina. The sequence goes on along the minus strand of NC_092132.1, from coordinate 12,668,833 downwards.
GTGATTTTTCAGAAATATCAACTCAAAGGCTTCATCTTAACTCATTTTTCTATTTCTGTCTCCCCTTATTTTCACCCTCTGAGTCCTTCCAGCCAGGGGAAATCACTTTCCCTGCTTACAACAAGACTGGTTATTTTTTTTTGATTTGGTCACTATCTGGCATGAAAAAAGCAAAAGTATAAGCTGCTACTACAGTGGGTGCTACCTCAGAACAAAACTCCTACTAGAGAGGGCACCTGGAACCTGTCCTCTTGAGTTTTAGCAGGTCGGTAGGACATATTTCATCTTGGAGGGTGATAGTGGAAAGTTTCTCCAAAAAGAAAGGCATTTCATAAAACCAGTGCATCAGAACCAGTATTTGCAAAGTCATCTAGCAGAGAGAGAATGGCTCTAAGGCCACCAAGAACTGAACTGAAGGTATTAACAAAAGTGAAGAATAAGATGTTTTGATGTTCAAAGGAATAATAGAAAAAGGGTGAGTCACTGAAGTAGGGTTTTATAGTAAATCTGACCCATCCACCTTCATTACAGAGATAGCCAGATGCTATAGAAACTTGAATCGAATCTAAATTTGAATTTGAATTAATCCCCTCATTCACATTCCATGCAAATTTGGTGGCTAGGAGTCCAGACTTGGGAATTAGACAGATACAAGTTCAAGTGCTTCCTCTACCTCATCCTTGCTAATGTGACCTTGGGTAAGTTACAAGCTTCAGCCTGCTCATCTATAGAATTATAATAGTATTGGTACCAGAGTCAGAAGTTGTGAAAATAACATAAGATGACTCATGTAAAGTGCTTAGCATAATGCTTGCCACTGAGAGTGTCAGCAAACATGAGCTATGATTAGAATAGCTCAATGAGCACTCTAATTACCATATGACTTCTTGGACAATGTACCTATGAGGAAGGAAGCAAGCACAGCTGTCTCATGAGCAGAAACCTTACAGTTTCTTTCCGTGAACTAAGAAGAGTTGACCTAGTTTAGGCAGCAGCCTTTGTGGGCTTGGTTCAATATAAGATTATCTCTCACTATGACTGCCTCATGCTTGTGGGATTAACATGGCAGATTTTGCAACCTCCAATGTCTAGAAAGCCTTCCCCAGCTAATACCCCAGGTCCACCTTGTTCTGCATTTATTTCTTCAAAGTTCTACACACCTTTCCGTTATGATTCCTTATTATCTATTTTTTTGTAATTTTTCTGTGGCTATATAATTTAGAGTGAATTTCAGTTCCTGATAGATTAATGTCATCAATATGAATTTGATTTGGATTGGTTTACAGCTATGCAACTGTGTCACCCTTGGTGAGGTTTCCTCATTTCTGAAGGCTATATAATGGAGTCAACTTCATTAAATGATGGTGTTCCCTTCCTGTTCCCTTATTCTATCACCTGACTCAATCTGGTCCAGAATTTCATGTTTTCTTCTTATTAAGTCAGACCCCAAGCCAATCTCCTCCAAATAAGCAACCTCTATCTTAGAACTTTCAGATGTATGACCTCACTCTATATCCATCTATCCATTCATTCATCCACCCACGCAGGAGTTGCAGGGTGCCTGCTACATAGATGTTGCTAAGCAAGGTCTTTAGAATAAACTGATAAAAAAAAAATCATAGTCCCTGAGTTCACACTTATGTCTAACATAGAGAAAATATAAAAAGAGAAAAAAAATACAAGGAAAAGAAAATTAAATGTGCAAACACAGAATCCAGAAGTAGGCAATGCCCATTAGACATTGAAAGCTACCCTAAACCTATATTCATTGGTTGTTTCTCAATTCCCATTCATTGCTCAACCCATTGTTCCTGGCATTCTATAAGATCTGCTTCTCTAAAGGTGACCAAGGACCATGATATTAGCAGTCTAATCGACCGTCTTCAACCCACTTTTCACTAGAACAATCTGCTGCATATGGCACAATTATTCATGAATTATCTCTTAAAATTCTCAGCCGTCTTGGTAACAGTGATACTACTCTCTTCTTGTTCTCCTTATAATGTAGTCTGTTCTTCTTCATCTCTTTTATAAACTTCTCTATCCCTTCAATGGTGATATATCCCAGAGTTCCACCCTTGACCCAGTATTTTCTATCATCATCTTCTTGATGACAACAGTCATGGTTATTGGTTTAACTAACCCCAGATTCTGATGATTTCCAAATGATAACCCACTATCTGAATATCATACTCCTATTTCCAAATGTCTGTAAGACATATTACATTCAACATGTTCAAAATGGAATTCTCCCTATTTCCTCTTATTCTCTATTCCTCAACACAGCTTCTCTGCCTTGTTTATGTCTGAACTCTTTCAATACTATCACTATTTTGGTTTTAGACATGAATTTGATACATCTAAGGGTCAAGTCATAAATTTAAAAGTTAAATTACTCTCTTAACTCCTTCATGTCATTAGCCAAGTCCCAGAGACCTTAACTCCTAAATTTTATCATATACTTCCTGTCTAGTATAATCTTATTATCCATACCCCAGGTTCTTATCACCTTTTGCAATGAAATATGGTAATAATCTCCTTCATATACTTATTTCAAGAATATAAACAGTTTGAAAGAAGGAAAGAACAGATAAAAGTAGGAAAAGAAAAGAGGAGTCTAGAACTTCTTGATGTACCACTAAGCAAGAAAGTACTCAAAGAAAGATAAGAACATTTTAAAATGTCAGAAGAGTCTACTTGGAAGGGCTTCTGTAGCCAAACCTGGGACATTGTGATCATTAAACTAAATAATGGTAGTAACATAATTCGTTGAACAAAACAAGAATCCATGAGTCTATGCCAATATAAGAAATACGAATAAATTGGGGGAGAAGGCAAAGTTTTTTTCTTAAGGAAGAATGTCATCTAATAAACATGAAAAGAATGATGGAATGAAAACAAGTCATTAGAATGTTAAAACCAGTGCATGAAAGTATGATGAGGAATAGGATATCTACATAATGTTCAAGTATCTTCCCACAAATTACTCATTGGTTAAAAGTGAAATATAGTAATGTTACAGTAGAGAAACCTGGTAGACATTGTCTTTTCTTTGGTTCTTTTTAGGGCAATCAGATACTCTCTAACACACATATTGTTTCATTTTAATTTTGTGTACATCCTTTGTCATATCTGATGTTTTTCTTTTTTGTTTGAGTGTTTATGACCTGTCTTCCCCATTAGAATTTAAGCTCCATGGAGAGGGGAAGATTGACTTGTTAATTACTTTATTTCCCACACGTAAAAGATTCCTTGGCATAAGATAGAAGGTCAAGAAATACTTGTAGAAGAAATGAAGAGATGGGAGGAGGAAGAGAGGGGAGGAGAAAAGAAAGAATGAGAAAGACAAAGAAGGAAAATGGGTAAGTGCAGCAGATAAGTCAACAGATAGATTAGTTAGTTGGCTCAGGTGAAAACTAAAGGAAAGACAACTTTAAAGATAATTGAGCAACTGAGGGGAAAAATGGAATTGACAAGACTGAGTGTAGGTGACTATTATAGTTGGACATTAAATTCTAGTAAATATAATTACATGATATAAAATAAAGAAGCACATTAGGAAGAAACTCAATGTAGAAAAATGGTTAAGCAAACTCTAATACAACTATTCAATGTTTAATGTTATAAGTACATCTAAAATGGTGGTTATGAAAACTATCACAGCATGGAAGAGGAGAGCTCATGATATAATGAAAATGGAAAAAGTAAGATATAACATTGCCCATGCGCCAAAATTACAACAATGTAAAAGGCAGAAAAATAAATACAGCAAAATGATAATAGCAATGGTGGAATTAAGATTAAACATCATTCTGTTTTTCAAAATTTTGCAACATGGTTATAGTTGGGAATTTTTTAAAGTATACAAATAGATAAAATACATAAAACTGACAGAAAACTAAGATATAAGTTAGCATAGTTTTCTCAAATGTGATAAGTATGCTCCAGGTACATAAAAAGCTTATTAACTACATGGCTAATATTTATTTGCTGTTGACTATATTAAGCTCTTCCATATACAGTATCTTATTCCCTAACATCATGCCTATGAGAGAAATATCACAATTACTATCTTTATTTGAAGGTCAGATAGCTCAGTGTGGGCACTTGGCTCTGAGATGCCCATCATGTGCACGCATGCCATTTCTCATGGAGAGATGGCATCGAATCCTTCGCCTTCTCTCTGCACTGGGGCTGGCCCCAGGGACTTGCCTGACCAACAGACTGGGGCACCACTGAAGCTCTGGGGCTGCCTAGATGTCTGAAATGCTCACACTGGAAGGACTGCCCTACAAACAATTGCTCTGGGACATGTCAGAAGCCACATCAAGTGTCTGGCTACCTTTACTCCACCACACTCAGAGACCCTGAGCCACCTGGAGAATCGTAAAGCAGTGAGAGAGAACGAAACCCGCTTCTGTGGAAAGAAACACGCCCAGAAGCGGCGCCAGATGGTAACTGAAGCAACCATCTTGGAGGTGGAGCCTCCAGCAACGGCTGCTTCTGGGATCTATCTGGCAATAGATACTTGCAACTGCAATGCAAATGAGCTAAGGAATTACCAAAATTTACACAGCTCCTAAATGGATGAGTTGGGATTTGGACCCAGGTTGGCCCACCTGCAAAGATTCTCTGAACTGATATGTTAGAGCAGCGGTCTCCACCCTTTTTGGCACCAGGGACTGGTTACATGGAAGACCATTTTTCCACGGATGGTGGGGTGGGATGGTTTCGGGATGAAACTGTCTCACCTCAGATCATCAGGCATTAGTTAAGTTCTCATAGGAGCACGCAACCTACATCCCTCGCAAGACCAGTTCACAATGGGGCTCCGCTCCTATGAGGATCTAAAACAGCGGCTGTTCGGACAGGATGTGGAGCTCAGACACTATGACCCTCTTGGCCCACTGCTCACCTCCTGCTGTGCGGTGGCTTCCTAACAGGCCAGAGGTATGGGTCCTCTGCCAGGGTTTGGGGACCCCTGTGCTACAGAGTTTCTTTGCCAGTGTTAGCTATTTATTACTAAAATATCATCATCATCTTCATCTTACAATTCTCAAGCTACAATTCTGTGGAACACATATTTGAGTCTGTAAGTAAAAGCAGTTGTCACCAGCCAGCAGAGGCGTGGCCCAGGACTGACTTGCCTGGAATTCATGGCACAGGTGGAGACGGGCAGACCAGCTTGGAAGAAGGCAGGAGGAGGCAGGTGGGATAAGAAAGGCCAGAGATTAGATGTGGGAGAGTTGGGCAGCGAGTGTAACATCTCCTCCCAACACAGAGTTAATTCAAAAGACCAGTCCCTGTAAATGGGTCCATATCCCACATTTCATTATGATATCCTGTTAATATTATATGAAAATACACGGAGGGTGGGTAGGAGAAAATTGAGAACCTTGTGGATGGTGTGAGAGAACAAAATCTGCATCTTCCACATTGGGAAGTCAATAGATGACATCTAAAATAGGAATATCAAGAAATAGCAGATAAGCATGATGTAAGTGCAATACTTGGGAGATAAGCATAATACTGAGTGCATTATTTAGACACTTGTAATAGAACAAGCAAGGGGAATTGTGAGTAGCTACCTCTGGGCAGTAGGACTTAGAGGTCTGAGGGGATTGACAAGGGACATAAGTATAGCACTGTGACCTTGTGAACTATTACTATGCTAAAAATATTGATTGTGCAAAAGATAAATATCCAAAATGTACAAGAACAAATACATGCTTTTATATATTCTAGATTTTACTATATAGGTGAAATTCATTAACTTCACATCTTCAAAAATAATTATATAAATGAAAGGGAGAAACAAAATCATTTCTATTAAATTAATAAAAACGTGGATAATATTAAAAACATATATCGGCAAGCCTGTGACATAAGAGTTATACGTTTCAGCATGCAATCTGTCAATATATAAAATAGGCTTTTAAATTCTTTTTTCCTCCATTGCTAGAATTTCATCTGGGGGAAAAAAAGTCCGAGCCAAATATCTCAACTGGAAACAGAGGAAACTCGTACAGTTCTGCTCAGAACAGTTATATTCATAATAACGAACATAATTAAAAACACCTCCAGCACCAAACAATAAGGTTGCATTTAAAACACATCAATAAACTTGATAATGCAGTTGTTAAATTATAAAAATGTAGACTCAGCCACTATATGGAGGATGTGTACAAAACTATATCTATAAATAAAACTAAGTCTATATCTCTATGTTTGTATGTTTATTTTACATTGGCAAAATGACAGATGAATTTTATAAATGTGGAAGATATATTTGGGGTAAACTGACTTAAGATAGGTTAGGTGGCATTTCTTAAGTTTAATTTAGGAGGCTACAGAAGACATTTTAATTACATTTTTCTTTCATATAAGAAAAAGTGACATTTGAAAGATTCCAATGAGGTAAAAACGTCATATATCTTTGGATGTTGCTATAATTTTGTAGATAAAGAACCCTCCAAATGTTCATTATATTTTTCAAAGTGTCAAATCGTAATGTCTACTTGGCCTACAATTAAGAAATTAAACTACGTTTGTCATCCTTAACATGAACAATTCTTGCCAAACTGACCAAGCTCGAGAAAAATCTCGTCTCTGGAGTTCAACACTGCTTCCTTCAGTGGAGTCCCAGCCTCTATCTCCTGTTCTGCGGAGATCCAGCTCAGTGACCCTCTGGCGTCTAAAAATCACGGAAATCAACAATACTGACTGCCCAAGGTGGGTGGGGGAGCTCATGCTATGGGAAATTCCACCTCTCCTTCTAGGTTAGGGTAAGGGATGGAAAACAAAAGCATTTTATTCTACCCTGGTGAATCCTCAACAGGAGAGGGAAAAAAAAAAGATACCAGCTATGTTTTTGCCATCCAAGGAAAAAAAGTAAAAAAGCAAAACAACTTATTTTTTAAATTATTTTGAGATTTACTTAAGGAGGTGGGCTGAAGGTGTACCCCCATCTTCCTCCTCTGTCACCTCAAGCCCTTAAAATTAAACAAAAGTACATATTTGCCAGCAGATAGGATGCATTCTCCATTCCCCCATCCCCCTCCACCACCCTCACCAAACAATCCTACCCTACACCCAGTTCATCCGTGTTAAAGCTGGAAGGCAGAGCACAAAAAGACCTGTCCAGGTAAAAGGCAGGAGTGGGGCTGGCCTGCAGTTTGCCAAGCTCAAAAAGACAATAGTGACGATGCTGCCCTCTAGTGGTACATAAATAAAACAAATCACACAAACAGAACTTCTCATACGGTGTGAGAATACTTACTTCATAAAACTAACAAGTCCTGGACAACTGAGCCAAGAGTCCCAGTTTTAATTATTTCTTTGTCATTTTAGATAGAAAATTCATTACCACAAAACATGGACATAGAGTAAATTTTGTTATTCCATTTGTTCACAGGAGAATAGGGCTGTAAAGTGTTAGCTGGGAGACAGCAATGACTCCACTTCTAATGCAGAAAAATGCCAATGATTAAAAGGATCATCTTGATCCCAGGACTGAGGCCAGGTTTGAGGGCTTTGGTAATGGTAATTTTTTGAGAAGGAAAAATGAAAATATATGAGGCAGATTTATGTAATTGTAAATACCTAACCTTGATAATCACTGGAATATCCATTTTTACCCTAGTAGGCAAATAGGCTAAAATCTACCATGACCTAAGTACAGTCCTCCTAATTTCAGCTATTAGCAGATGGCAATGGGGTGAAGAGAACAGGTTGTCTGCCTCTATTCCATGGCCCTGCACCCTAAAGTGAAGTCTGCCAGTCAGCATGCCCCACCCACTGGCAGAGTGCACAGTGGCTCTGCCAGGCAGGCTGAGGCTGGATAGGCAAGCAGAACCTTACAACTGCAGAATAAGTCACACAAGCCACCTAATACATGAAATCCTTTGTGACTGTAATCAGACACCAAATGTTATCAGACATTTAGAGAAAAATAGCACAAGATAGAAGTCTGCAAAATAAAACAGAAAACCTCAGATGAAGAAGATAATTCAGGGGATGAAAAAAAAAAATGGCAGCGAAAATTTCTAACGAGTATCTCCAAAGAGATTTAGAAGATATCTCATCCATAAAATAAGAATACACACCACAGGAACGAAATAATCAGAACATAGAAGTAAGTTCAGAAGAATAAAAAGCATGGCCAAAATTCACATATACACCATGGAATACTATGCAGCCATAAAAAAGGGTGAGTTCATGTCCTTTGCAGGGACATGGATGATGCTGGAAACCATCATTCTCAGCAAACTAACACAAGAACAGAAAACCAAACACTGCACGTTCTCACTCATAACTGGGAGTTGAAAATAGGAACACATGGACACAGGAGGGGAACATCACACACTGGGGCCTGTCGGGGGTTGGGGGGCTAGGTGAGGGAGAACATTAGGAGAAATACCTAATGTAGATGATAGGTTGATGGGTGGAGCAAACCACCATGACATGTGTATATCTATGTAACAAACCTGCACGTTCTGCACATGTATCCCAGAACTTAAACTAAAATAATAAAAAAAAGTATGGCCAAATTAAAGAGTTAATTGTAGATGGACTGAACTATAAAACGAACAGGGATGAAAAGGAAATGATTATTTGGAATTTGAATCTGGTGAAATATTTCAAAATGTACAATATCAACAAAAATGGATTTAAATAAAAGATGCAAGTTAAAAGGCACAAAAGATCAGTATTATACTACTAAAAATCCAATTGAAAGAAGTTCTTGGGGAGATTTAAAAAACACAAAAAAAGTTATTGGAAAAGATAATAGATAGGTAGATGGATGGATAGATGGAAGAAGGAAGGGAGGAAGGAAAGAAGAAATGGTAAAAATGTAATTGTCAAAAAATAATTTTCTATCTGGGAAAACTCTCCTTCAAAAATAGAAAATAAATTAAGGTATTTTTAGATAGAAAAAATGAGAGTTTTTCACTAACAGATTTATGCTACAAGAAATAGTAAAGAGTGTATTTCAGGCTGAAATGAAAAGACACTAGGGAGAAACTCAAATTCATTTAATAAAATAAGAATAATTACTAAAGGTAACTATATAAGTAAATATAAAAGACAACATAAATTTATTTTTGTTTGTACCTATTTTCTTCTGCTAAATTATTTAAAAGATGACTGCAAAAAGAAATAATTATAAATCTATGTTAATAGGCATATGATATGTGAAGATGTGATATGTGACCATAACAGCATAAATGAAGAGAGGGAAACTAAACTATACAGGAGCAAAGTCTGTATACTATTGAAATGAAGTTGGTATTAATTTGAACTAGAATTTTAATTCCCATGGAAACCACTAAAAAAACTCAAAAATACACATAAAAGAACAAGGGAATTAAAATGGTACACACAAAAATAACAAAAATGAAAACAGTAATCCAAAAACAGAAGAACAAGTTTGACATAAAATATATAGAAAAACGTTGCAAATAACAGACAGAAATTCTGCCTTATTGCTAATTACATTAAGTGTAAATGGGTTAATCTCCCCAATTAAAAGGCAGAGATTGACAGGATAGATTAAAAATCAAAATATGATTCATCTATACGTTATTTAAAGAGAAGCATTTTAGATTCAAAGATAGAAATAGTTGGAAAGGTAAAAGATAGGAAAAGTTATACCATACAAATGGTAACCAAAAAGAAAAAAGGGAGAGCTGGAGTGACTATATCAATACCTGACAAAATAAACTTTAAGGCAAACATTGTTACTATAGACAAAAAATGACATTTTATAATAATAACATCAATTCATCAAAAAGATAAAATATTTATAAACACATATGCACCTAAGAGCAGAGTCCCAAAATACATAAAGCAAAAACTAACATTATTGAAGAGAGCTAGAGACAATTCAACAATAATAGTTGGAGACATCAATAACCTGCTTTTAATAATAGATAAAACAATTAGACAGAATATCAGCAAGGAAATAGAAGAGTAGGAAAGAAAGAAACAAAAGGCTAGACCTAACACGCATATTTAGAGCATTGAACCCAAGAATAGCAGAATGTACATTCTTCTCAAATGTACACAGAACAGCCTCTAGGATAGATCAAATTTTGGGCCATAAAACAAGTCTCAATAAGCTAAAAGTAATTAAAATCAAAGAAAGTATTTATTTGATCTCAATGGAATGGAACTAGAAATCAGTAAAATAAGAAAATGTTGGAAAGTCACAAAGATGTGGAAATTAACACTGCTATATAAGTAATGGGTTAAAGAAAAAAATTGCAAAAAAAAATCAGAAAATACTTTGAGATTAATTAAAACAAAAGCACAACATATCAAAACAGATGCAAAAAAAATAATGCTCAGAGGAAAATTCATATAATTTTATTTATACCTCCATAAAAAAGAATGACTCAAATCAATAACCTAATTGTCTGTCTTAAGAAACTAGAAAAAACAGAAAACACAAAGAGAAAGAAATAATAAGGATTACAATGGAAACAAACAAAATAGAGAATATAAAACAATAGACAAAATCAACAAAATCAAAAGTTGGTTCTTTGAAAAGATTGACCAGATTGACAAACTGTTAGCTACACATTAACCGGAAAAAAAAGAGAACACTCAAATTTAGTAAATCAGGAATGACAGATGAGCCTTTACTGTTGACATTTAAAAAAATGAAAAAGATGACAAGGGAGTAGTAAAAACAACTGTATGGTGAAAAATGAGATAACCTAAGTGAAATAGACAAATTCTAGAAAGACATAACCTTCCAAAACTGAGTCAAGAAGAAACAGAAAATCTGAATAGACCTCCAACAAACAAAGAGATTAAATTAATAATCAATAAATTTTCCCAAAGAAAGGTCCAGGACCAGATGGCTTTCCTGGTGTATTCTAACAAATATTTAAAGAGGAATTAACACAAACTTTTTTACAAGCTCTTTGAAAAAAATTGATTAAGAAGCACTTCTCAACTCATTCTATAAAGGCCCATACTCTCCAGACAGTAAAACCAAAGACACTTATAGGGAAAACAAACAAACAAACAAACTACAGACAAAACTAAGAACAATTGTGCCCCAGAGGTCACCATCACGAAAGTTGAAAAGAAAACCCGCAAATTGGAAGAATATATCTGCAAATCAAATATCTGATCAAAGTCTAGCATCTAGAATATATAAAGTACACTTATAACTTAGCAGTGAAAAGACAAATAGTATAACTAATTTAAAAATGGGCCAAAGCTTTGAATAAACATTTTTCCAAAGAAGATATTCAAATGGCCAGTAAGCACATAAAAAATGCTCAACATCATTAGTCATTAGGTAAACGCAAATCAGAAGCACAATAACATACCACTTCACACCTATTAGGATAGGATGGCTACTATAAAAATAAACAAAAATATCTTCCTATCTTAAAAAATATTGTTTATAGAAAGTATTAGTGAAACTGTGTAGAGGTTGGTACTCACATGGACTATCAGTATAAGTACAAATCGATACAATAAATATTTTGGAGAACAATTTGGCAGTATCTTTCAAAATATGCTGATTTAAATGCAGGAATTCCATTTCTAAGTGTCTGTCCTAGAAAAAACTGTGCACATGTACACAAAGTAAAATGTAGAAGGAGGCTCACTGTAGCCATGCTTTTTATAGCAAAACACTGGAACGCACCCAAATGTCCATTTGCAGACAGATGGTTAGATAAATCAGTCTACAATGATTCCAGTACGTAGCCCCACACCCCCTTTCCTGGATATCAAAAAAGCAAGGTAATTGTAGGGAAAAAACTAATTTTCAAAACAATACTCATAGTATGATACCATTAATAGAAAGCAAAATGAAATAAAATCACCCTGTATACACCCAAGTGTTAATTCTGGCTACCTGTATACACCCAAGTGTTAATTCTGGCCACCTGTATACACCCAAGTGTTAATTCTGGCTATCTGTATACACCCAAGTGTTAATTCTGGCTACCTGTATACACCCAAGTGTTAATTCTGGCTACTTAGGAAGGGGTAAAGTGGACTTCCATTTTTGAATTTACATATCACCTTATTGCTTGAATTTTTATAAGAAGAATAACTATAAGATGTATGTAAAATGTTAATTTTAAAAGCATACCTATTTTTTACAAGACTGTTTAAATCTAACTTTTTTCTTTTTAGGGTGGGGGGCAGGGACAGAGTTTCACTCTTGTTGTTCAGGCTGGAGTGCAATGGCATGATCTTAGCTCACTGCAACCTCCGCCTCCAGGGTTCAAGCAATTCTGTCTCAGCCTCCTGGGTAGCTGGAATTACCGGTGCATGCCACCACACCTGGCTAAAATTTGTATTTTTAGTAGAGATGGGGTTTCATCATACTGGTCAGACTGGTCTCGAACTCCTGACTTCAGGTGATCTGCCTGCCTCGGCCTCCCAAAGCGCTGGGATTACAGGAATGAGCCACCGCACCTGACCTTCTAACTTTAAATCTCAATTTTAATTCATAATAGCATAATAGAAGAAACATTCTTACCTTCCAAGTTTTCTATTTTTTCAATGTTGTTTAAAGCTAAATTCAAATATTCAAGTTTCTTGAGTTTGCTAACATTTTCTGAAATACAAGATAATGTAATTAAGATAATCTTCAAAATAAAGACACTTTTATGTAATCTATTACTAAAATAATAAAGAAAATCTAAAGATTATTATTATGGTTATCAAAACCATGTTGCTTTTCCAAATCTATACCTGTACATCAGACATGGTGGCTGCCTAAGGAGGACCCATTGCTCCCTCCATCCTTCCTGATGACACCCAGTTTTGCTCATGTCTCTACCTAGCCCTAACTCCAGGCAATTAGGTTTAGCCAAGTTGGGCCAGTGCATGACAATCCAATCTCTCTCGCTAGTGATGGCTCAGGAACCTAAGTTTAAGCCATGGCAGTCTCTTGACAACTGTGTGATACAGGAGAGGACATGCACACCCAGTGCTCCTAATCAGATAAAAGGGAAGGATCTATATTCCATGCTTGGGGGGTTCTTATCTCTATTTCCTGCTGGATGTTAATAAGGAATTACTATCTCTATTGATACTTATACTCAATCATAAGGGAAGCAGCTGCAGGACAAAGCCTGAGAGCTGGTAGAGCAGAGAGAAGGAATCGACCAACCCTGTCTGATTCTGGAGTCTGCTCTACCTCTAGACTTAAAGTTGGGTAAGATAATTGACTTCCTTACTATTCTGCCACATTTAGTTGGGTTTCTTTGACTTGAAACCAAAATAACCTGATACAGAATTATTTTATTTAACAAACATGAAAGCTCATACAGGCAGAACAACAAGCATAAACAAGTCACAGAATTGCTGCAGAATGGGGCCTTTGAAAAACAGTGAATAATACCATAGCAAGAGTGCTTATCACATGTCACACAATGTTCTAAGCATTTAGTACGTATTACCTTATTTAATCCTCATCATAAACCTATGAGGTCAAAACTATTGTCTCCTTCTTACAAATCACAATGCCAAGGTACAGAGAATTAATTCACTTGTCCAAGGTTAAGTGGTAGAGCTAGGAAATCTGACTCCAGAACCTGGAACTAAATCATTATAGTACACTTTAAAAGAACAGTCCTTTCTAAGATGACAGGAATGTAGAAAACTTTGCTAAGGAATGTGCACTGGGGGCAGCCTCACTCAACTAGTGCATCCTCTGCCCATTTCTCAGGGGTATCATGAAGCTCAAACATGGTGATTTATAATCATCACCCTTATCACCACTAATAGTTAATCTAAAATGTACAAAACATCATATATTTGTTTCCATAGACCTGAATATATCAGTTCACATCTCTGAATCTCAATTTATGCATTGTTTAAATGGAGGATTTGGGGGAAAAAACTACAAATGTTTCTCTCAGAATTTAAATTATTCTAAGTAATCCTAATGTTTGAAAAAGCTTTTTAGAAACATCTGAGCATTCAAGAGTCAAAGATAAGGAAGTTTTTTGTTTTTTTTTTTTTGTTTTTTTTTTTTTTTTTTTTAAGTGACAGAGTCTCATTCTGTTGCCCAGGCTGGAGTGCAGTGGCACAATCTTGGCTCACTGCAAGCTCCGCCTGCCGGGTTCACGCCATTCTCCTGCCTCAGCCTCCTGAGTAGCTGGTACTACAGGCACCCGCCACCATACCCGGCTAATTTTCATATTTTTATTGGAATCAGAGTTTCACTGTGTTAGCCAGGATGGTCTCGATCTCCTGATCTCGTGATCCGCCCACCTCAGCCTCCCAAAGTGTTGGGATTACAGGCGTGAGCCACCGCGCCCAGCAGATTTGGAGGTTTCTATGTGCTAAGAACTATGAGAGTCTCATCCACATCCTGAACAAAATACTTTATTATTGTTAAAATGGCCAGCCCACAATAAAATACCTCTTCAAAATAGGATTTCCCTTCTCCACCTTTGTTATATGCATCACCCTGTAAACGCTAAAGGAGTCATATGATAGAAAAGTAAGATTTGCTCAGGGAGGGTTTCCTAAGTTAATTCCTCAAAACCACAGGGCCCAACTTGGTCAGAGAGGGAAAAAAAAGGCTCTGTAAGTCAAAATGGAAGAGCCTCTTGGGTAGTGAAAAGGGACTCCGAGTTCTAGTGAGACCATTCTAGAAACAGTTCTCAACTAAGCAGGCCCATGAACTTGGAGTAGACCCTCTGCCTCTGGGATTTAAGAAGCTCTGTGGCTCTCAGCTTGGCCCAGGCATGCAGTCCATTGGGAAGCTGTTGAAAGGGTTGATTCCAGGAGCCCACAGGTTCTGATTCAGTAGGTCTGGGGGCAGGGCACTTGACAAGACCCCACATGGCCCCTGGGCTCCCTCTTGGGTCACCTCTAAGCAGCACCTTCCTCCGCAGACCATCTGTGTCTTCCTGTGGGCAACAGGGCTTTAGGAAAGCCAATTGCTTCACAAACTTCTACCTTAATGGCACAAGAGCGAGTCTGAATCCTAGAGGGGTGGTTTTACTTGCTAAATAAGTGCCTAAATGCCTAGGGGTGGAGTAGCACTGAAAAATCCCATTATTAGGATTTAAAAGAGTGTTTAATTTAAGAGTACTTTGGAAGCAAAAATTTAAGCTTTCTCACAGCTCTGAAAAGGACTGAAATACCATGCTCCTAATTAGTAATTGTGATGGACCCAGCTGTGGAGATTAAAATTTTAGGAACTCTTTTAGATCTGTACAATTAGAACCGTTCTTTCATGCCCCCATGCATAAAAGCTGGTGGTTTTCTGTAATAGCCTTTTTAATTGAACAATGTGCCAGAGTTTCTAATTTCTGGTCAAGTTAAAGATGCCAAAAATAATTAACTGAAAAAATACAGAGAATTTTAGTAAATCTTCCAAAAATGATGCAAATCTAGGCTTTTTGCAAGCCTGAAGCCAATTTTCAATTATCTACGAAACTAGAAGCAACCACATCACCAGGGTTTCTCAACCTCAGCAATACTAGCATTTTGGGCCTCTTTCTTGTGGGGGTGGGGGGCATCCTGAACCCTGTAGGATGGTTTGCAGTATTCCTGGCCTCTGTACACTAGATGCCAATAGCATCCCCTCCCCATCCTCCTATACACATGCAACAACTAAAAATATCTCCAGACATTGCCAAATGCCCCTGTTGTGAACCACTGCACATCACCATGGGAAGTTAAATATAATCCTGCAAGCTGACCTCTGGGTTCTCATGCCAGGGCACACAGGGGTTGGCACTCATTCTGCCTCATCAGCCCTGACTCCATCCCTTTTCCTCCAACTCCGTTGGCTTCTCCTTTCTGCTCCTACCTTCATTTGGCTAGCCTGGAGACACTGGGGTAAATGATCAAATTGATAACAGCAGCAGCACAGCAGCTATCCTGTAATGAGTACTTACCTCATGGTGAGCAAGCGCTAAGCATATCATTTCATGTAATCCCTATGCCAATTTATATATTAGGCATTATTAGCCATTTTACAGATGGCAAAACTAAGACTTGGGCAAGTAACTGACTTGTCAAATTTCACACTGCGTAGAGGGAGACGGGAGAGGCAGTGTTCTGACTCAGGTCTACCTGATGCCAGAGCCTGTGCTTTCTCTTTCTGGGTCCTGGGGATTCTCCTTCTGTGTCCATGTGGCAGGACCTCCATTAGAGTAACTCCACATGCCTCCCTTCCCTCTGCCCTTTAATTCATCATTCTTCTGTGAGAGAAGTCAGGTGTGGTGGGGGAAGGAAGACCAACTTATCTGATAGGTTAATCAAGAGAAGAAACTGAGCATGCCCAGTCCTACCCTCTTTCCTGGTTTCTGGGATCTTCCTACCAGAAGACAGCACATGGTCTCAACCTACCTCCTGACATAAAGCAAAGGCCCACCTGGGTAGGAGAAACTTGTGGTTGTCCAATTCTGCATGTAACTGGGTGGGTAAGTTAATTCTGAGGGCAATATTAGCAAGCCCACTTGGCTGCAAGTCTAAGCCACTTTCTTAGAAGAGCTTTATCAGTTATAATGCTGATATTTTTATCTTCACTGACCCGATTCCTGCATTTACCTCTAATTTCCATTCCAAATTGGAAGCCCCTCAATACCCAATACTGAACCCAATGCGTTGCACATATATGGTCACAATAAATATAGCAAAACTAGCTATTGAATTCTGCAGTCACCTGACAAGGACTCCCTCAATTCTCATATAAATTCGTCTTGCAGTGTGATGTAAAACGATGACAAATACCTCCTCCCTTTCAAACTTAAAAAAAAAAAATCAGGTCTGATGTGTTCTCTGTCTTTTTAGATGATCAGGTCAACTAATGTATTCCTCACCTTTACCTACTCTCCCAACTTCTTGTTGGAAATTGTTTTCACTACACACAGAAATGTTTAGGCAAATGTCCCCCACACAGCCACTGAGAGATGGCTGTGTCTGTTTTCCCATGGAATTCTTTTCCAGTGATTGTCTTCTTCTAAAAATAACACAGCACTTTCCAAAGTTCTCTCATTCACAATGTTAAAGAAACCATAAGAACTAAGTACTGAAACTTACCAATTTTCCCAATAAGATTATTTTGAAGATAGAGAATTTTTAAATCCCGGCACCATTTATCAATGTGTTCTAGTCTTTCTATTTCTTGCTGATGCAAGGAGAGTTCCTCCAGGGAAAAAATGACACAGTCATTGTGTTCAGCATTCCGTCTAATAAGATCTTCTGTGACTGAAAGAAAATGTGTTACATATTACATTTCTGTCCCCATTGTTCAATGTAAGATTATTGTGTTGTTAACGCATTTTTATTTTATTTTATTTTTTGCAGTTAAATGTCAATTCTCCAGGCCCAAGCAATTTTCAAAGTGAAAGAGAAAATGGTACCTCCTCCTGGAGTTTTTGTGATGCCATGATGTGAATCAGAGGGAAGAAGAAGACATGATGATATTATATTTGCCTTTGAATGTGAAGGGTCTACATATATTTTGCTGTATGGATGGAGATGGAGTTGAGAGTTAATGGCTATAAAAATGTTTACATGGAATCTTACGATGGTACCGTGTTAAAATGGATGAGATCCACTAACTAATCTGAGACAGAGCAACTTGTTACTGAGAGGCACAACTGGGCTGTCAGAGGGCAGAAATATGAAAGCATCTTCCACCATTCAGAAGATAAAGGTCATGGGTCATTTATTTAACCAATGTTTGTTAATTTAACTGAAGCTTGAAAGAAAGAAAAGGAACGCCTTAGATCTTGCACAGCAGTCTTATAAAGCAGCCACCACTAGTTGTGTTTCCAGGAGAAGTTGTTTTTGAAAGCCGCTCACAGGAGGAGGTGTCATAGGAGCTCCCATCCCTCTGACATGAGTGATGTGTTGCCCTGGGTTCGCCTGCCACAGAAGGTCAGCAGTATGTGATGAAGATGGCGCCAGGAGACTGGACATAGCGCTATCTATGGTCCACAGTCACAGCCAAGCACAAGATCATGAATCATCTTCATAAAGATGCGTTGAAACCAAAGAGGTAACGACAAGTAGGAACCAAGCATTTCCCACTGCCACTAAAAATGGTATTTGTTGAACCCTCACATCTTCTGTAGGATGTGGAAATATTGTATGTCTACCCCAGGAGATAATAAAGACTCACTGTCACTTACAAGGTGCCAGGTACTATTCTAAATGCTTTGCATGTATTAATATATGACTATCTGGAGTTACTATTGCCATTTGTCAGATGAGGAAATAAAGCCCAGAGAGTTTAAATAACTTACCTGGGTCTTGGTGATAAGTGCTAGAGCCAGGTTTTAAATTCACAGTTCAGTGCCAGACCACCTGCTCTTAACCACTATGCTCCACTGCCTCACGTGTAAGCAAATAACAGCGTCTAGAAATTCCAGGTTTCCTGAAGGTGCAGACGCCTCTAACTGAGACAGAGTTCTTCACAGCAACTTCTGCTACCACATCTCTATGTCACATCCTTAAAAGTGGAGTTTGCCTTTTTATTAAATGTAAAAACATGTAAAAACTTAATCATTCATGTGGAGTTAGCTAAACTCTCTGCTACTTTCAGTGGTAGGAGATACGGGTGCTGGCAATGACAGTTCTTTGGAAGAAGGACCAGAGTAATGTAGGGGTTGAGAGATTTAAATACCATACATGGGGAAAGTCCTTGCTGCTCTAAGCCTTGGCTTAACTAACAGGCAGAAATAGTCACAAATCAGATCCTGGTAAGGGACAGCCCAAAGCACCAAGGAAGGAGGCTAATAGTACACCACCAGTCTGGCTCGCTGGGACCCTTGCCGCCAGCACCATTCAGCTGTCCCTGGAATTTCACTGATGGTTTGCGAACCAGCTTAAATAGAGTGCTATAATCAAGGAAAAGAGAAAAACCAAACCTGTAAGAGAAAAGCATTAAAACTACTCTCTATATTCCTAACCAAAGTTGGTTCTAACAGCTTAAATCAACTGATAATGAATAAATGGGTACAGCCAGAGGATAGAGCAATGCTCCCATGTAAAGTAAATGTATGATCTGTATCTGTTATTTGCCTATAAGAATTATCTTAGCAAGGATACAACATGGGTCAAGGGGTTGAGATGGCACAACCCTTGTTATCTGTACATTTAACAAAATGTGGAAATTATTGACCACTAGTAATAAGACCCTCAATGACTAACGGTATATCTGTAACTTAAACTACTCAAATCCATAGAGCAAGGGGGTGGATTGTTGGAGGCCTTGCTTCTATTAGAACTGGAGTCCATGGGGCCAGGAGGACGTGCCCATCCAGGGCCCAAGTCTTCCTCTCTGGACCATGATCCATGGAGGGAATGATGGGATTCTCTGTCCAAGGGGCTCCAAGCCTTACTCCAAACCTTGCAATGCAATGGCAGTTTCTCCAGGTTCATTCCTGAAGACAGACCATGACATCAGGTATATATCCCAATGCCTAGGGGTGTCCAAGGATCAGCTGTTTGTCAGGGAGGTGGATGGCATGGATGTATAGGCTGAAGTGTCCATGTTCATACATGGGCGTGAGGGGACAGGATAGAGTCAGAGATGGGAAGAAAAGGGAAGAGAGGGCCAGAGGGCAAGATTTCCCCAAGCCACCATGCTCTGTCATAGAACTCCAGCATAGGAAATGCAGCCCTTGGGTTGTTATGAAAGTATACTTGTTAAGGGAGGAAGACGTATTTTATTTAGCAGTTTGGTTTATAACTTGATACATAGGCCTTTACTTATACTCTTGCCTCAGATTCTGGTTGAAGCCTTAGTTTTGTATCCATATTGAAGATATAACCTAATTTGAATTCCAAAGGACTGTCATCCACGCTTAAGTCGAATGTGTTCAGGGGACTTCTGATAGTATCCTAAGCATCACTTGGTCTCTGGCCTCATATTGCCATGTTGGACTTTCTGACTCGCAGGGCTGCTCAAGGTGTCACAGGCACCTCTAGTCTACACTCTGAAGGTATCACAGGTGCCTCTAGTCTACACTCTACACTTTTCCAAATTGCCCACTCTTAAAGATTTGCAGGGTTGACAAAGTTTCTACCAATACCAAATATCCTTTTAGTATTCTTTTGCTATACCTCTGAACATTTAAGACACTCTTTTTTTCTTCTGTTGAGACAGGGTCTCACTCTGTCACCCAGGCTGGGGTGCAGTGGCACAATTATGGTTCACTGCAGCCCAGGATCAAGGGATCCTCCTACCTCTGCCTCCTGAGTAGCTGGAACTACAGGCATACGCCACCACACCAATTTTTTTTTTTTTTTTTGTAAAGACAGGGTTTCACCATGGTACCCATGTTGGTCTCAGACTCCTGGACTCAAGCGATCCACCTGCCTTGGCTTCCCAAAGTACTGGGATTACAGGTGTGAGCCACTGCGACTAGCTAAGAAACTCTCTTCATCAAGGTATTATGTGTGTAAAATCGACAACTTTATGCAACTGTCAAATCTTCTCTTTTGAAGGCATGTAGATATTAGGAAATAATTATGTTGATTCATATGTTCTAACCATGAGACTGAAGATGAGAAAAATCCCTATTAGTTTAAAGAGGTGGAGTTTAGGGAACCTCCCTTAGCATGAATAAATAATTACACACACACACAAAGGAAAGAAGAGGCACAACAGAGACGTTTGCCTGGACAGCAGTGATTATATACAATTAGGATACATTAAAAGAAAATGGAGAATCACAGAGGAGGATAGAACTGTGAAGATCTGGAATTTCCCAGTGGACCTTTTCTAAACTCTCCTATCACAAGCAAACTGCCACGTGGCTTACCGTTTTATAGCACGGAGGAAATTGTTGTTACACAATGCTGCTTCACCTGTAATGGCAAACATCAGAACAAAAACCAGAGCTCCCAAGAAGAAATGTATAAAGATATCTACATGGTGCATGGAGATTATAGTGTTTCATGCTTTTGAACAGGAAAGCATTTTCAGTTTTATAGACTATCTAATTTAGAGCAAACATTCTTTAAGTCCAAGGAGCATTATTCGCCTTTAGAAATTTCTACTCCAAATAATATAGCACTGCACTTACGTGAGATTATTCTAGAGATTTAAAAATGCTTTGGGAAGACATACAAGTGCCCAACAAACATAAAAAAAAGCTCCACATCACTAGTCATCAGAGAGATGCAAATTAAAACTACAATGAGATACCATCTCACACCAGTCAGAATGGCTATTATTATGAAAGTCATAAAATAATAGATGTTGGCAAGGATCCAGAGAAAAGGGAACACTTCTACTCTGTTGGTGGGAATGCAAATCAGTTCAACCCCTATGGAAAACAGAATGGAGATTTCTCAAAGAATTAAAAACAGAATGAACATTCAACCCAACAATCTCACTACTGGGTATCTACCCAAAGGAAAATCAATCATTCAATCACAAAGACACCTGTACTCGTGTGCTACTGCAGCACTATTCACAATATCAGAGTCATGTATTCAACCCAAGTCCCCATCAACAGCGGATTGGATAGAGAAAATCTGGTACACATACACCATGGAATACTATGCAGCCATAAAAAGAAAAAAAAACATGTCCTTGGCAGCAACATGGATACAGCTGGAGGTCATTATCCTAAGTGAATTCATGCACAAACAGAAAATCAAATACCGCATGTTCTCACTTACAAGTGGGAGCTAAACAGTGGGTACACGAGGACATAAAGATGGAAACAATAGACACTAGGGATTCCAAAATGGGGGAAGGAGGGGAGGGAAGGGTTGAAAAATGACCTACTGGGTACTATGTTCACTATTTGGGTGAGGGGTTCACTTGAAGCTCAGACCCCAGCATCATCCAATATACCCATGTAACAAACCTGCACATGTATCCTCTGAATATAAAATTAAAAACAATAATACACAGTTTAGAATAGCTAGAAGGACTATATTGAAAGTTTCCAACACAAAGAAATGATAAATGTTTTAGATAATGGATATGCTAATTACCCTGATCTGATTACTATACAGTATATGTATGGAAACATCACAATGTATCCCATAAATATGTACAATAATGTGTCAAATGAAAACAAAATTAAAAAGTTAAATAAAAAAAGATATAAACTCTGTCCTCGAGGAATTTTCAGTCCAGAATTAGTAAGAGGCAGTGACAACAGTGCAAGATGAATGATGAGCTTGAGAGAAGAGCTGGATACTGTGAAACACCTAGGAGGAGCACCCAACCCAGCTGCAGCTTCAGAAGCAGGGAATGTTGACAGAGATACACAGCACACATGAGAATTAACCAGAAAAAAAGGAAGAGAGTGGAGCAGAAGAAACAGCACAGTGCAAAGGCCAGGGAGCAAGGGTATCTTCATTCACTTTGCAGCAAGAATATAGTGAACATACCTTCAGTAATGATGTTGTAGACACAATGGCAGACAGTCCTTACTTTCATGGAGGTTGCCTGGTAGAACAGGCAGACAAGAAGTACGGTGTGCATACCACTGGGGTCATGTGGATGGTCTGGGATACCCAGAGCTTCTAATCCAGTCTTCGGAGAAGATGGAAAGCCCCCTATCTTCAGCTGAGACATGGAGGATGAGTAAGATTATTCAAGAGAATGGGGCAGATAAAAGACAATTCCAAGAAGCAAGCTCAGAAGAAGAGAGGCCATAGAGGATTCTGTAAATTATGTGGCATTCATTATGGCTGGAGCAAAGCATTGAAGGAATCGGGAAATATAAAAAAGCCAGGCAAGTCTGAGTCCACGGTAAAGAGCCCTGGAGAGCTAAGGACTTAGAATGAACTTGTGCTATAATTTAGAACCGGAACGTAACCTAAGGGATGCGGTGTGTAGTGTTGTCATGAAAAGATGATGTCAAATCTTTGCCCCACCATTCTCTACCTGTTTATGATACATAGATTTGGGCAAAACTGTTCATCTATTTTCAGTTTTCTCATCTGTAAACTGGAGATAATGTTAGTAATTATTTCTTAAAATTTTTTTGAGGATTAAATAATTAAGTAAAGCCCTTAGCACAGTGCCTGGTATACAGTCATTGGTCAATAAATGTTAGTTCCCTTCCTTCTATAAGTATGTAAATAAATAAATAATAAAATGCTTTGGAAACATTAATATGCTATCATAAGACTATTTCAAGAGAAATGGTATTATAGTACCTATTATGTGGTATGGAAGAAAAACATGCCAAGGCACAATATAAAACATACTGCTTTCACTTCCTTATTTTAGGAAATTTCAAATAGCAAAATATAAGATGCAGACGGGTGAGTGCTAACCAATACCTGCATGACTGGAGAAATAAGTACTTGATGAAGGATATTGACAGCTTCAACCACAGATACATACTCCCCTCACTAAAAGATGCAGTGAAGGGATCCAAGGGTTTAATCAAAACACATCCAGCTCACCTAAGTTTCTTTCCAATTCGTTAATATGAATGGGTTCTCCAAAATTTGAGGGTGTATCAGTAAAATGACTTTGCAGGGAGCAGGGACAGAGGGCACGCTGAGGAGGTTTCTGGGACACTGGAGGCTATCCTGCTGTGTTTGCTTCTAAAGTTTTTCATTACATTGAGCAAAGTTCTAAAAACTCCCAAAGCCAATAATTTAGTGTTCATTCCTTCAGGCTTTACATCATGTTTTGTAAGCAACTCTTTTTCCCTGCTAGATTAGAATAAAATCAACCAATATGTATTTATTGAAGATTTTGTAGCATTTTCAGACATCTTAAAAGACCTATCAGATAAGTACATGAAATTGAGATTTAATAGAATGAAGGGTTACAGACGGGTGAAGGTCACCTCTTGCAGCATTTAAAACATTTTTTAACCATTTTCAATGGAAACTCTTAAAAGCAGGATTGTATACTTGCCTGTTTTTCTTGCTGACCCAGGCTCATCATAATTTGCGGCAATAGCCATATGGCACCCCAGTCTAGTGATATCTTTAGGGACTACTTAGTAGAGTGTGCTGCTCAGAAGCACTAAGTGCTATGGGGCACTGAGAGAACCACATAGAAAGTATGATGAGTGCGCAGGAGAGTGATCGGTGCTACTGAGAAAAGGGAGGTCAGAAGAAGCTTCATGGAGGAGGGGTCTGAGCTGAATCTTTTTTTTTTTTTTTTTTTTTTTTTTGAGACGGAGTCTCGCTCTGTCGCCCAGGCTGGAGTGCAGCGGCGCGATCTCGGCTCACTAAAAGCAAGCTCCTCCTCCCAGGTTCACACCATTCTCCTGCCTCAGCCTCCTGAGTAGCTGGGACTACAGGCACCCGCCACCATGCCCAGCTAATTTTTTTTTTTTTTTTTTTGTATTTTTAATAGAAACGGGGTCTCTTAATAGAGATCGAGCCACGATGGTGTCGATCTCTTGAGCTCGTGTTCCACCCACCTCGGCCTCCCAAAGTCCTGGGATTACAGGCATGAGCCACTGTGCCCGGCCCTGAGCTGAATCTTGAAATGGGAGTAGATGTTTGTTAGATAAACCAGGAAAGGGCATCTCAGGCCATCGTGGATGACATGATGCACTTCTCAGGTCCCTCCTCAAAACTGAAGGATTAATTCCTCTAGCTGCTGGGGGCTTTATTGACAGACAGCCCTCGGCTGCCCACCTTCTTCCTGAGCTGCCTCAGCTGAAGAGATTGTTCAACCAAGGTCATGCCCTTTCCTTTCCCGGGAAAGCCCACATTCAATGACTGGTTAATGTAGGGGCTGTAAAGACCCAGTTCTTCACCCCAACTTGGGCAAGTCAGAAGGTTCATTCCAAGTTCAGATCTCCTGGTTGGTTTCCTAAGGTCTTTGTTAGATGCATCACAGCCCAACTTCTCCCTCTGCTCAATTTTGATTTCTTTCCTACCCACCCCAACAATGCTCCCTAATAAACCTCCTGCATGCTAATTCCCACCTAGATTTCAGCTTCCTGAAGAGCCCAACCTGGAAGAGTTGATACCAGAAGTGGTGCATGAAAGCAGATGCTAACGAAGATAGGATTTCGGAGTCAGATTACAGGTTGCCAGAGTGGCAAGGACACTGTTATTCCTGGTAGGCAGAACATAGATAGTGCCTGGCCCAAGGCAGATATGCAGTTGTAAAGACTTGCCCTGGTGTTGAACAGAGATAGGATACAAGTAGAAGGGAATGTACTAGTAAGTGTAACATGTCAGGTGTTAGAGAAATGTGAGAGAAACTCTAACTTAAAGAACAATTATATTGTATCGTATAAAGGCTGCTGCTAAACACAACTAATCAGGAAAGGCTGACAGAGGAAGTGTAAAACCAGAGGACTGCATTGGGAGCACTATGAAGAGGTTTTCATTTCCTGAAACCAGAGGACAGAGAAAGCTGAGGGCTAGGACCAGTACTTCATCATAAGATTAGCAGTGACATCAGGTTCTGGACATAATAGAGTAATAAAACAGGGTTTACCCTCTAGCCCAAAATAACTAAAAATCTATACAAACCATACAAAAGTAATTTTTTAAACTTGGGCATAAGGAAATAAAAAGGAAAATTAGAAAGTATTTTGAACAGAATTAAAAATTACACACAAAAAAGCAACATATCAAAATTTGCGGGATACAGCTAAAACATTACTTAGCGGTAAATGTATAGCATTAAATACTTATAGTAGGAATAAAGAAAGGTATCGAATATTGGCTTCCACTTTAAGGATCTAGAAAAAGAACAAATAAAATCCAAAATAAGCAGAAGAAAGTAAATTATGAAGATTATAACAGAAATCAATGAAATGAAAAGCAGGAAAAAACAGAGAAAAATCAATAAAGATCAAAGCTGGCTCTTTAAGAAAATAAAATTGGTAAACTTTTAGTCAGACTTATCAGCAAAAAAGAGAGAATACACAAATTGACAATATTAGGAGTGAGAGAGGTGACAGCATATGTATTCTACAGATACTAAAATGATAAAAAATATAAGTAACTTTATGCCAATAAATTTAAGAACTTAAATTAAATGGATGAATCCCTTAAAAGACACAACTTACAAAAACTCACTCAAGAATATATAGATGAGCTGAACAGCCCTGTATCTACTGGATATGTAGTTAAACACCTTTCTTTCCACAAATAAAACTATGGCACAGATGTCTCATTTGACTACTTCTACCAAGAACTTAGGGGAAAATAATACCCCATATACACAAACTCTTGTAGAAAATGGAAAAGGAAAAATACTTCCCGTTATATTCTGTAAGGCCAGAATTACAACCAATCAAATGCATTACAAGAAAAGAAAACTACAGACCCATGTACCTCATGAACACATATGTAAAAATCCTAGGCAAAAAATTTAGCAAATCCAATCCAATAATGTAATACAAAGATTATACATTATAACTAAGGGGGGGATTATCCAATGTATACAAAGTTGATATAATGCTCAGAAATCCATGTGACATACAATATTAATAAACTAACAAAGTGATAACGTCAGGAGATGCAAAACAGCAGTTGACAAAATCCACCATCCATTCCTGATTTTAAAAAGACAACAACTCGGAAAACCAGAAATAAAAAGGAACTCAACTTGATAAGGAGCATCCATAAAAGACCTATAAGCAATATTATATCGAGTGGAGAAAGACTTTTCCCCTAAGAATCAGAAAAAAAGGCCAGGAAATCCATTCTCTCCTCTTCAACATTATACTGAAGGTTCTAGCAATAGGCAAGGGAAAAAAAGGCATTCATATGGTAGAGAAGTAGAATTATTTCTATTTGCAGATGATATGACTGTTTACAGAGAACATCAAATGGAATTCACATAAAAAGCTACTTGAATAGGAAAGTTTGGCAAGATTGCAGAATATAAGATCTATATGAAAGAATCAAGTATACTTCTATATATTAACCATTTACAATGCCATCAAAAATATGAAGTACTTAGAGATAAATCAGAAAAATATGTGCAAAGTCTGTCTATTGAAAACTTCAAAAATATTGTAGACATTTTGTAAGATCTAAATAAATGGAGATATATCCCTTGTTTTTGGGTCAGAAGATTCAATATTGTTAAGATGCTCATTCTCCCCAAATTGAGCTACCGATTTCACACAATCCAGGTCAAAATCCCAGGAGACTTATTTTTGTACAAATTGGCAAGATACTACTCAAATTCATAGAGAAATGCAAAGGATCTGAATACCTAAAACAACTTTGATAGATAAAAAAATTTAGAGGAAAAACACTACTGGATTTCAAGACTACTTATTACAAAGCTCCAGTAATCAAGAGAGTGTGAAATTGGCACAAAGGAAGACAAATAAATCAATAAATCAGAAAAGAAAGTCCAGAACACACATATTCATGCTACTGGTTTATCCAAAGGTTCAATTCAATGGAGAGAGCATAGTCCTCAACAAGTGTTGCTGGTACTACTGGATTTCCACATTAAACACACACACACACACACACACACACACACACCCCAACAACAATTTAATCTACATCTCACATATACAAAAATTGAGTCAAATGAATGATGGAATAGTGTAAAACCAAAAATTATAAAATTTCTAGGAAAAAAAGAGAAAAATCTATGTAAACTTAGCAAAGATTTCTTGGATATGACACCAAAAGCAAGATCTATAAAATAATAAATTAAACCTCAAAATTTAAAACTTCTTTCAAAATAATTAAGAGAAGGAAAATGTAAGCCATAGATGGGGAGAAAATATTTGCAAATCATATATCTGATACCTTATATCCAGAATATATAGAGGACTCTTAAAGCTCAATGATAAGAAAACAAATCAATGTATAAAATGGGCAAAATACCTGAAGTCATTTCACCAAAGAAGATCCATAGATGACAAAGGTGTCACAGTAATACAAAATGCATTCGATCATATAAAATTTAAAAACAAAGACCCTAGATCTTCTCTAAATCACAATACACACCAGATTAAATGCACAGAGAGGACCTAATTCATTTTCCTCTCGCCACCATCCCCAGGCTCAGTATTGGTCCTCCTGAGCAGACACGAACACCAAAAATAGTGGCCTCTTCCACTTTACATGAGAATTTGCACCATGACCTCTCTTTTTCTCACCTGTCTCTTACTCCTAAGAGACAATATAGCAACCATATACAAGAGTGCGGGCTCTGCTTACCATCCCAGATATACCACTTACTGTGTGGCACTGGGCACCCTGCTTAACCTCTTTGTGCTCCAGATTCCTCATCTGCAACGTGGATACGATGATACTAGTGACTACCTCAAAAGATTTTTGTGAGAATTCAATGAGTACACACACACAGAAACTTTCAGAATACTGACTAGAAGGCAATAAGCAGCTCAATAAGTGTAAGTGAGCTATTATTATCATCCTTTCTCAGGGGCCCAAATTTCTCCTTCAGCTGTAGGAAGCTGAGAATTGTGGAAAGAGCAGTGAAAGCCGGGAAGCTCGTATCCTAGGTCCAACGTCTCTCCTGACTGATGGGATGTGACATTGGTTGGATCAATGTTCCCCTTCTCATCTCTAAAATGAACAGGTACACTAGATGATATTTTGAGCATGGTCTCTCTAAAACCTGTACTAATAACATCCCTGCATATTTTTCTGGAAAATACAGGAAAGGCAGTGGAAAAAAGGGCACACAGGAGCAGTCAGGAGATGTTGGCAAGAGGCAGAAGGCCATTTATTGGGAAGCACGGGAGAGAGAGAACACGTAAAAAGGGTTTGTGGCACAGCAAGAGAGGACCACTTTCTCCACCCACATCTTTCAAATCTGTCCCCTTAGCCTCAGTCCTGTGGGAGGCAGTGCAGTGTAATGCAGGACCCAGAGGAAATCTTCATGGGTTCTGTTCCCAGCGCTGACAGTTACTATGGGATTTACTCTCTGTGCCTCACCTCAGAAATGGTGATGTCAGTAATCCTTCCCTGCCTTAAAAGGCTGCTGGGAAGATCAAACAGGAGAATGAAGGTAAAGCATGTTAACCAAGCCTGGCACATCAGAGCTACTCATTGGAGGAGTGCTTGTCATCTGTCCTGCTGCCATGACCTCAGTTCAGACTACTGTCTCCCACTCAGTCTCCTACAGGGCCAAGCCATGCCCGTGAACAAAACCTTTTGGTTTCCCTGTGGCTCTTTTGATAAATTTCTAAATCTTAAGTACAAAACCTGTATAAGCTGATCCCTGCCTACCTGTCAGGCCTTGCTTCTCTCTTTGCCCTCCACTCCTCCTTTCTGTCTCACACCAGTTCCTGTCAGTGACAATTAGCCACCAAGAAGCCCTGCTCTTTCTCACCTTTGGGCAATTCACTGTGCCTTCCTGTTTCTCTTCCAGACAGCACCACTTCCTCAAAGAAGCCTCCACCCACCCATGCCCTCAGGGTGCAGGCACCCCTCTCTCTCCCGGCTGTAACCACCAAGCTTGTGTTTGTCTTCTCTCTCCCCAGGAGGGCAGGCCTACATCTGTCTCCTTCCTCACTGTTTCCTGCATTCAATACCTGACTCAAGGTAAACACTCCAATGCAAGTCTGAGAAGTTAATGATTTAACAAGTCAAAGTGGACACGACTCAGAGAAAAGCGGCAAAGGAAAATTCACGACATAAAAAAGCTAATGAGAAGAAGAAGGAAACAACAACAACAACAACAACTAGGGTGACACCAGGGCATGGGGAAACAGCCCTGAGAAGAGAGGAAGAACTATCAGCAGCTGGTTTAGGAAAGGAGTTCTAACATCTACAAATCACTCCCCCCACCCCGCCCCTCCCACTTGCAGGCTGTCAGGTTTTCCGGGTCAGAAAGCCCATCATCTGGAGCGGTCTCTTGATTTAAAAAGAAGTTAATTATGACATTTTTACAATGATAAGTGATCGTTTAGGTGGAGCTGTACAAAACTGCCATATGGGGAGCTCAAAAACGTTGTTGATATCGAAATGGTTCATCCAACATAACTTACCCGCATCACCTTGCAGTCTGTTAGTATATTTTTTAAGAAACACGTTTACGACCGGGCGCGGTGGCTCACGCCTGTAATCCCAGCACTTTGGGAGGCCGAGGCGGGTGGATCACCTGAGGTCAGGAGTTCGAGACCAGCCTGGCCAATATGGCGAAACCCCGTCCCTACTAAAAATACAAAAATTAGCCTGGCGTGGTGGCGCACGCCTGTAATCCCAGCTACTCAGGAGGCTGAGGCAGGAGAATTGCTTGAACCTGGGAGGCGGAAGCTGCAGTGAGCTGAGATCGCGCCGCTGCACTCCAGCCTGGCGACAGAGCAAGACTCCGTCTCAAACAAAAATAACAACAACAACAAAACACGTTTATAACACTTACTGTGTCTAAAACAGTACTATGATTGCCTTTATTTTGGAGATGAAGAAGCTGAGGCCCAAGGGGTGAAGTCACTCGCTCAAAGTCACAGGAAGAGGGAGGACTTCAACCCTGGCTCCAGAGTCGGGACCCTCCACCGCTAGGCTACACTGCCTTCCGGAATGAGTCCGAAGATTGCGGCTTGGAGACAGTAACTGGCCCACGTTCACAGCGAGTCAGGAGCCGCTTGGCCGGAACCCGGTGTGTCTAACGCCAAATACCCTGCACCTTCCCCGACCCCCTTTCCTGGAGTCCAGTGCCTTTCTGCCTCTTCCTCTGCTTCCCACGGCCCCGCCCATTTTACAGATTAGGAACCTGAGCTGGAAAAGGCCAGGCTGCCCGGCCAGTCTGCAGAGGACCTAGCGCAGCCGGGGCTGCGGGGCGGAGGGCCGGGTGGGGCTGGGGTCCGCCCAGGCGCCGGGAACCGACAGCGCGGGGCTGGTGCAGGCGACAAGGATCCCACGGGACCCGGGACGATGTCCACAAGGGGAACGACCGAGGACGGAAGGTGGAGGGGGGCTTACTCCAGCCCATGGCGCCTCTCCAGTTCGCTGGCCCCGCAAGCCGGACCCGGACCCCGAAGGACGCTTTTCACCCTTCAACTCCCCTCCTCAGCGCGTCCCCATTGGAATTCGGGAGCCATGGCAACGGGGACTCTACGGCGGCCGCGCGGGGCCAAGACACGCCGCGTTTCCTGAGCTCCGCGGAGCAAGCGGAGGAGACTGCAGTGAAGGGTCTCAGCAGACAGGGGCTCTCCAACCCAAACCCAGTCTTCGTCCTCGTCCCACCTCCGACTTGCCACAGACTGCTTCCCTCTCCCACTGGTCCAGACTGAACAAAGAATCAGGACGCTCCTCTTTCCTGTGCCTTCCAGACCGCCTTTGACTTTTTCCTTTTTGTGTTTGATTTCAAGCTTCCAGAGCCAGGAGATCTGGATTTCGCCCTCTACTCTACCAGCGGCGTGACCTTACACTTAACTTCTCCTCAGTTTCCACATCTGTAAGATGAGAAGTAATAACCTAAGAGGATCACTGTGAAGCTTTAGATAATTTGAACGAAGGAAGGACACTATAAAATCAACAGGCTCACTATAAAGGTTCGTTGTCATTGTCATAGTCCAGTTTTTTAAAGTCACTCCCCAACACCCATTTCCGGCTAACAAGTTTTCCATAAACGCCACCCATTACCCCCTCCATCAATTTCCCTATTCTCCAGTCTCTTAATTGTAAAATGTAGGAAGTATATCTCCTACAGCCCCACACTCCCCTCACGTTTCCCCAGACCCTTCTCCAAAAGTCGTCGTAAACAGTATGGAGTGCGTGCTTCTTATCTTGATATGTGTATTATGTTTGCATTTTAAAAGAAGATTCCTAGAGCAATGCTGAGTGCAAAGAAATTAATTTTTCTAGCAAATAGCTGTTAAGCATTTACAGCTGGCAATTATTAGAGTTTGCCAGGTAGAGACAAGTTCATGAACTTGGACAGAGAGGCAGGAAAGTCTAACAGAGTGAGGTGATGGGGGGAAGCAGACACATTAGTTTGACAATAAAGAGAGCTAGATAGAAGAGATCTTCAAACAGTAAGAATGAGAGTTTAGATCGGGGGTAATGGGGGCCTTAAATGCCAGGCCAAAGGAATTGAACTGGAAGAGTGGGATTTCAGGCACTATTTCCCTGAATATTTGGATTTCTAAGGAGTGAAATATTTGGATTTCCAAGGAGGCCAAAAGGCACTCAAACTATAAACTTGCCTGACATCCACTATTATTTTTCTGAAAGCAGGTTAGTGTGAGGTGAACAGTATTAGCTCTGGCATTGGAAACATAGATTAAATACACGGATTTATTACTGTGTGGCATCAGACTTCACCTTCGAAAGCTAAAACTTCTCTATTTCCACATGAAGATGACAATATGGGTAAACATCCGTGGCTGTGCCACTGACAGTTCTGAGTACTGATGTCTGATTACTCACAAAGGAGATAAAATGCTATGAGCAGCAGGCAAGTTTAGCAGATACGCCTGGGCTTGAATTGTGCATTTTAACAACAAGGGGTTCATCAAGGCTAAAAAGGATCTAGCTTCTGGAAGGAAGCTGCTACTGGGTAGAAAAGTTAGTTTCTAAGCTGACAGAGCCATGAGGTCAGGCCTACTATAAAGGATCTCAGCTTGCAGTGAACTAGGATTGTGCCATTGCTCTCTAGCTTGGGTGACACAAAGAAACTATGTCTCTTAACAAAAATTTTTAAAAATAATAAAAATAAAGGATCTCAGCCTCTGGATCAGGAGACAAAGGGAGCCACTCCAGACCGTAGATAGTTCTCAAGAGCAATTGCAACCCAGGTGTTTGATATGTTGGCTCTAAGCTTCTATCCTCATTCTCAGACCTACTCATTGTTGACCTAAAAAAAGAAACTGAGGTAAAATTAATATAGGTAGAGAGTTTTATTTGGGCCAAGGTTGAGGACTGAAGCCTGGGAAACACTGGGAAGTGCTCTGCGGAACAAAGTTGAGGCTCCAGTTTTAAAGAAAAAAGAACTAATCAGGAGAGGGGTGACAACGAAAGTTGCTTGTTAGGAATTCTCACTCGTTTACAGAAATAACATTGATTAGTTATTGGCTGTACGTTGTTAAACTATGGGGAGTGAGTTATGATGTCCAGTGTACAGCATTGTTAGGTTAATTTATAGCCATCGGTGGCAACACTCAGTCTAGAGACATTATGGCAGGCAACTTTGAAACAATTACTTAGCTTAATGGGATGGGGGACTGGAACTTGACTGCTGTCACATTTCAGTGCCTCTCTGGGCCTGATAATTTAAAGGGGGCTCCCATTCCTCAGATGGAAAGTTTATTTTCTTTCTCATCACTCTTGAACTTTCAATCTTACTCTTAAACTCTCTAGTTGTCAAAGGGGCTGCTGTGGTTTGAATGTTTTTGTCCCTTCCAAAATTCATGTTGAAATTTAATCCCCTGTGTCGCAGTATTAAGAGGCATGGCCTTAAGGAGGTGATTGAGTTGT
The DNA here is from genome assembly GCF_043159975.1 of Macaca nemestrina. Classification (NCBI taxonomy): domain Eukaryota; kingdom Metazoa; phylum Chordata; class Mammalia; order Primates; family Cercopithecidae; genus Macaca; species Macaca nemestrina. The sequence continues at coordinate 12,635,503 of NC_092132.1, read as the reverse complement.
AGGGGCTCCACCCTTATGAATAGGATGAGATGCCCTTATAAAAGGGCTAGCCAAATGGAGTTCACCCCTTTTCGCCTTTTCTATCCCTCCTGTCATGTGAGGACAGAGGGCTCCTTTCCTCAGAAGAATGCAGCAATGAGGCACCGTCTTGGAAGTGGAGACCAGGCTTCATCAGGCACCCAACGTACCAGCACCCTGATTTTTATTTTAGACACAGAGTCTCAGTGTGTCGCCCAGGATGAAGTGCAGTGATCATGGCTCACTGCAGCCTTGAACTCCTGAGCTCAAGCAGTCCTCCCACCTCAGCCTCCCAAGTAGCTGGGACTATGTGTGAGCACCATCATGTCTGGCTAATTTTTTTTAATTTTTTTTTTTTTTTGTAGAGATAAGATCTCACTATGTTGCCCAGGCTGGTCTTGAACTCCTGGCCTCAAGGGATCCTCCTGCCTGGGCGTCCTAAAGGGCTGAGATTATAGGCGTGAGCTACTGCAACTGGTGCCTAGTGCCCTTATATTGTACTTCCAATATTGGACTTTTATCAAGAATAAAAATAAATTTTTATTCTTGATAAATGACTTAGTCTTAGATATTTCATTATAGAAGTACCAATAGACTAGGACACGTGTCTTGAATTTTTTCCTGTGAAATTTTATATCTGTGGGACTCAAGCATTCTGTTCATTCATTCATAAATGAATAAATAACGAGGCTGTCATTCTACTGGAGAAAAATCTATAAGGTATTTTTAATCACTGTGCGCTCAACACTGCCCATGTACTTTGAAATTACTAACTCAATTCTCACAGTAACCCTCAAGGAGGTCATACTGTCATGAACATATTACAGATTAGGAAACTAAAGCCCGGTGATATTATTTTACTAAAGCATGGTGAATCAGAATGTTGTGCCTAAACCTTAATTCTATACTGCATCACTTTTTTAGACTGAGAGCTACTCGAGGCCAGAGAGGAAATTTTGTTGTTGTTGTTTGTTTGTTTCCATCCCTGAATCCTAGCTCTCAGCACAATTCCTGACACTCGTTGGGTGCTCAATAAATATTTGTTGAATGATTGAATGAATGAGTCGGTGAGCCAATTTCTTCAAGAGCTTGGCTGTCTTGGGTGTAAGGCCCACATCTTGTCACTTCAGTAGGATCACCAACCACAGAGGTGTCCCTGCTGTAAAGGGATCTAGCAGGTTTACCAGGAAGGGTACCTTATTCTCTGGTCATTGGACAGTACCTTTTCTTGGGACCTTTTAACCAAAATCTAGGATAAGATCTGGTTCCAGAGGCAAGGTCTTGACAGATCGTCCTGACGCTCTGGTGGAGCAGTGTTTGGCTCTGTGTCCCCACCCAGTTCTCCTCTTGTAGTGCCCATAATTCCCACATGTTGTGGGAGGAAACTGGTGGGAGGTAAACCATGGGGTGGGTCTTTCTCTTGCTGTTCTCGTGGTAGTAAATGGATCTCACAAGATCCGATGGTTTTAAAACTGAGAGTTTCTCTGCACAAGCTTTTCTCTTTGCCTGCTGACATCCACATAAGATGTGACTTGCTCTTCGTTGCCTTCTGCCATGATTGTGAGGCCTTCCCAGCCACATGGAACTGTAAGTCCAGTTAAACCTCTTTCTTTTGCACATTGCCCAGTCTTGGGTATGTCTTTATCAGCAGCATGAAAACAGACTAATACAAGCAGAGAAAAGCTTTGGATGAGAAAGCAAGGAAATCAACAATCTCTTCTTTGCAGTTTGTCATGGGCCAGGCTGGGCTGGTTATGATGTGTCCTTCCTCAACCCAACATCACAGCCACTGTGTTTCTTAGAAACAGAGGACCCAGGGGATATGAAGGACATGTGTACAGTGTGCTGTGATTGTCACAGTCCACTGACAGGGAGAACAATCGGGAAATCACAGTGTGACAGCTTTAAGTAAGTCAAGTTCATTTCACTCAAAGTGAATGAAAGAGTTTAAAGAGTTGCGACATGTGTCTGTTTATGCCAATTGTTGTCCAAATAGACTTATTTCTTTGACTCTTGGAACTATAACAAGATGAGCTGTGCTTCCTGAAAAAACAGTTGTGACATTTCATGTATACAAGTAGAAAAAATAAATCTTAAACAGTTTTTTTTTTTTTTTATTAATTCCAGTAACAGCAAAATAGTCCTCCTACTTCTTTTATGCTGGATAAATTCCAGGGACATTGGCCTAGAAAGCAATTTAGTTCTTTTTATTTTCATTTTAATTTACATAAGTTCATATTTTTATGATGTGTAACCAATATTGTGACTAGAATTACACTATACTTTGCATTTTTTTCTTCAGAAAAGTTTCTTCATTGCAACTTTATGAAAGGTAAACCAACCTCCCAAGTTTACCAGCACCACTACAAGTCTCAGTTCCTTCCTTTCATTCTCCTGTTCCCTTATCCCTTTTTTCTTACCCCTTTCCCCCTCCTCTCTTCCCTTCCTTCCTTTCTTTTTTTTTTTCCCCTCCCTTCCTTCCTTCCCTTCTTGGTTCATTTCTTCCCTCCTTCCTTCTTTATTTCCATCAGCATGTATTTATTGAGTGCCTTCCATATACCAGGCACCTTGAGGACTAATTGACACATTACATGTAAAACACTTAGAAGAGTATTTAACATGTAGAAAATACTCAGTATGAGCTTTTAGGTTGGTGCAAAAGGAATTGTGGTTTTTGCAATTCCTTTTGCACCCAATAACTTTTTTTTTTTTTTTTTTGAGACGGAGTTTCGCTCTTGTTGCCCAGGCTGGAGTGTAATGGTGTGATCTCGGCTCACTGCAACCTCTGCTTTCTGGGTTCAAGAGATTCTCCTGCCTCGGCCTCCCAAGTAGCTGGGATTACAGGCATGTACCACCACGCCTGGCTAATTTTGTATTTTTAGTAGAGATGGGGTTTTTCCATGTTGGTTAGACTGGTCTTGAACTCCTGACCTCACGTTATCCACCTGCCTCAGTCTCCCAAAGTGCTGGGATTACAGGTGTGAGGAACCACACCCAGCCAACTATTCCTTTTTTTTTTTTTTTTTGAAACAAAGCAATCCATAGATGGTTACCCTAAAAAGTGGGTACAATTACTGTCTCCATCTTACAGATAAAGAAATTCAGTCTGCTTTGTATCAACATAGTGAAAAAGATCTGAAAAAAATCAAACTTAACTGTTTTGCTTGCACAGAGAAAACTGGAGGAGGGCAGCATTGCTTAAGTAGATCTGTTGCATCCAATATAAGAGATAACTTTTTTTTTCCATCTGGAATGTAGATGCCCCCTGCAGCCCAGCCCCAGCCTTCCAGCCCTCCCTGCCAAGGCACCAGACACATCATTGATGCTGTCTTGGACTCTCTGAACCATTTCATCCATCAGCTGAATATCACTGAATGACTGACCACTGTCAATGCCACAAGGAACAGAAGAATCATCCAGCTGATCCCTGGTAGAATTTTTGACCCACAGAATCATGAGATATAGTCAAATATCTGTTTTAAATATGGGACTAATTTTAATACACTGACTGACTTGGGAAGTGAACAAGCCCCTTTCACTACTGTTTTTAATGGGATAGGTCAGCAGTGTGGACACATTACTCTTCCAGTAGAAGGTGACACTTTACGTAGGTAACAAACTAGTGTCTTAGCTCATTTTGTGTTGCTATAAAGTAATACATGAGGCTGTGTAATTTATAAAGAAAAAATACTTATTTGGCTCATGATTCTGATGGCTGAAAAGCTCAGGGTTGGGCAACTGCATCTGGTAAGGGCTTCAGGATACTTCCACTCATGGCAGAGGATGATGGAGAGCTAGCCTGTGCAGAGACCACAAGGCAAGAGAGGAGGCAAGAGAGACAAGGCTCTTTTTAACAACCAACTCTCTCTGGTATTAACAGAGCGAGAATGTGCTCACCCCCAAGGGAAGGCACTCATCTATTTATTAGGGATCTGCTCCAATAACTCAAACACCACCATTAGGCCCCACCTCCAACACTGGGAATCAAATTTTAAAAATGAGATTTGGAGGGGAAAAATCAAATCCACATAATAGCAGCTGGATTCCAAGGTATTTGAGCTTTGATTTAGCAGCCTAAATCTTCTATCCAAATCCTAATATACAGGACAAATAAAAAAGGATCTTTTCAGGTTGAACCAGGGGTCAATGACCATGAGGACCAACCTGAGGAGAACTGAGACAATCTAATCAATGTCTTGTCTATGTAGACCTGGGAAAAGAGAAGTATTGGATTTTGTTTGATGTTGAAGGGGGAACACATGAACCCAGCTCATAAGATACTCCACAAAAATAGGGTTGGAAAATCATTGAGCTAAAGACGCCCCTTGGCCCCCTCTGAGCCCATTGAGGCATATCCTCAATGTGCCCAGAACAACCCAGCCAGCACAGCCTCCCACCAGGTCAGCTACTCTTGGATGGGCACCTAGAATAACATGCCCTCCCTCGTTCTTTTTGGTCTCCTGACCTGTTTCCTTATTTACCCCTCAGTCCAGCCTTCTCCTTTGCCTCCCAGCTCCATCCTGCCAGTGCCCCTGGGGGTAGGCAGCTATTGTTTCTGGCCCCTACACAGCCTCAGTAGGAGGAGACCAAGCCTTCAGGTTCTTCTGCATAGAGTATCTCTAACACAAAATGGAATCTTGCTGCTATTGATAGTTTCTCATGTGTTACTTTTGAAGTAGGAATGTGCCATGTTTGGTACCCAGTGTCTTTTCCCCTGGATCTCTTTGGAGGACAAGTCCAGTTGCCAGTTTTCTGCTGGAAAAGCTAAAAGTGACCCCTCCTATTTTCCTACCACCCCTGGAAGAATGGCCATTGTGCGAATACATGACCTCACTTTGCTCATATGGTGAGGTCATGTAGGTCTTCTCTTTAGGGAACACCTGTAGACAGAAAGATTAGTGGAGTCATCCCCATGGTGTCCTGGCCAGACTGTTTCACCTGGTTGATATGCCTCTTGATTCTACCTTCTTGGCACTCCATGGCACCCCCGGTTTTTGCCCATTGCAAGCTTTGGTGCAGCTACAGCAAATTTTTAAGACCAACTACGAAATTTTAGAAGGCACTTTCTCCATACAACACTTCCTTCACTTCTGACACCAACTGCAATTTCAGGGATTTCGAAAAACCACCCTCAGTTTCATCAGTTCACTAGATGAACTCACAGAACTTCCTGGAAGTTGTTACAGAAACAGCTACAGTTTATTAAAGAAAAAGGATGTAGATTAAATCAGCCAAATGAAGAGATACATGGGGCAGAGTCCGGAGGCTTTTGTTGCTCTCTCCTCGTGGAGTCAGGACACATTACTCTCCCAGCACCAACGTTTGCTCACAGGTATAGAACACTGCCAACCAAGAAAGCTCACCTGAACTTCATTGTCCAGACTTTTTATTGGGGTTTCATCACATAGGCATAATTGATTGACTGATTGATTGTCCATGTAGTTAATCTCAGTCGCTTGGTTGACTGATATCATGTGATCCAAAGCCCTCACCCCCATACTAAGTTACATGATTGGTCTTTCTGGCATGGAAAATCCCCACCCTAAGACTACATGAGTCCCCTAAATCACATTGTTGGACTAACCAGTGTTACCCAATGTCCCTAGATAAATAAAGACACTAGAGTTGCCTCCTAGAAACTGATCACAAAGGCCAGTCTTTCTCTTTGGTCAAGGACAAATTATTTGCTACAAACCTACTCAGATTTCCATAATTCATATGAGCTCCCCAATATTCTTCTAATCCTTTTGATTCTGTTGCCAGGGTCATTTTCATTGCTAACAATAAATAATGCTAAGTGATAAAACATTGATGTCTTGTGATGCTAAAAAGTAGCCTCCCCATTGTGAGAAAAGAACCAAAGGGTGAAGGAAATAGAGAGTTCAATCCTTTCCCTCTTACCATGTGATGTCTCATCCATCACACACATTTCCACACAGTGAAGACCCTATTAATCTGAGAAGGGTGGCGTTCAGAGTTTTTACTTGGTTAGTTTATTTGCTTTAAGTCCAGGGTTTTTGTCATTTTCTGTTACTTCCTAGCAGACAAGTGGTAGCAGGTGCTAAAGGCCTAAAGAAATTATAAGAGGAAAAAACTAAGAAACATATCTAATTTAATTTAATAATTCTAAGAAACTAATTTAATTTTCTCTGAGAAGTAAGTAAACAATAGCTTTATTCAGTTTTAGTGTTAGAATACCCGGGTCCAACTCATAGAAAACGTGGTATCCACAAGATTATTATTTCAGAACCATTAAGTTCAACTAATTATGAATAGGGATGTGAGTACATGAAATGCACAAAAATTAAAACCATATCTCTGAACACATTAATCCTTTTTAATATAATCAACTAAGATAAACTTGAAATGAGGCCCCTGGGGAAATTGCCAGTAACTGCCAATTTTGCTAATGATAATAAGTTTATTTTAATTGCTAATATATTCCTAATTACTCTAGTTCTAAAATGTTTACTTCACTGTCAGTCATCTTCTTTGATTTGAGTTTTTTGTGAAAAGACTTTGTCACATCAGTCAACCCTTCTGACGTTGGCTGGCATCTACTAAAAATGATCTCACCTTTTTCTGTCACACAGCTCTGTTAGGCACCATTTGTCCAAAAGCAGAGAGAGGTCTTAGCCACAAATCTTCTACAGTTCACACTTGGCCCTTCCAGCTTAGAGAGAATCATATTTTCAAGGCTTTCATTGCCTTAATGAAGAAGACTGACAATATTTATTCTGCACTCTACTTTTAATGTAATTTTCCACCTGCCCTGTATCTCACCTACTTGAATATGTGTGTGTGCCCAAATAATTGTGTTTCAAGAACATGGTGTAGTTAGTGTAAAGATTTCTAATTTGGGTGGACATAAGGGTCCTATTAATCCAATGACCCATTTCCCCCCACCCCAGCAAATAGTATTGAGCCCCTGGGGGCTGGGAATAAAGCGGTCGCCAAGATTGAAAAGATTTTGATCATGCTGAAGTTTCTATACTCATTCAGAGTGACCATACAATGAACAAGTCAACACATAAATACCACAAGAGAAGACTGAAGATGATGACATGGGCTATGAAAGAAAAGTAGAGTGATGACAGAATGAGAGTGAAGAGCTGATTTCATAGTCAAAGGCGGTCATCAAATGTCATCTCTGAACGGATGACAATTGGGGTGAGACCTGAGAAGGAGAAGGAAACAGTTATATGAAGAACACAGGAATATTTTTCCCAGAGAGAGAAAAATGCAAAAAATTATTAGACTGGGAGAGCCTAGTTTGCTCAAAGAACAGAAAAAGGAGCCCAACATGGTGAGGCAGGGGAGCAGGGAGGAATGGAAGGGTTGGGAAGGAAGCAAATAATCATGTTTGTAAGGAGACAAGGTGTCATTCCAAATGGGATGGGACATCTTTACATGGTTTAGAGATGATTTGTTCTAATTCACATCTTTAAAATATTGTTTTACTACACAATGCAGCATTTCCACAATATTGGGTTGTGGAATGCAATATTCCAACAATACTGCATTGTGGAACCTGGATTATGCTATGGTGGTGGGTATGAGTGGAAAGACTGGGAGGAGTGAGAGCAAGAAAGAAGCTTCTGCAGCAGACACCCAGGTAGATCATGAGTCAGCTGGACTAGGAGGAGAGCAGTAGTGATACAGGGAAGTGGGGATATTTAGGACAGTTTTGAGAGAAGAGATCCTGGAACTTACATTGAGAAAAGAGGAGGAATCAATGAAGCCGCCTACTTTCTTGCTGACTGTGTTTCCTGAAATGAAGATTGAAGGGGAAGAATGGAGGAGGGATGGATTTGAAGGTGTATAAATAAAGATTTGGAACATGTTAAGTTTTCGATGCCTGCCTCTGTCCTCCCACTGGCTCCTGTATTGCTACTATTATATGTATCATTGATCACGTTTGACTTATTAACTATCCCACCACTAGTCTGTCTCTGCTGAACTGTGAACTTCATGATGACAGAAAACTTTGCTTTTCCCATTTTCATTTCCCCAACACCACGCACAGTGCCTCACCCACAGAAGACACTCAATAAACCAGGAAACATTTGCTGAATGAATAATTAAATAAAACAATACATGAAGGAGTCTACTCCCAGTTGTAGTCTGTTGCAAAGCAGGTATCAAGAAGGGAAAGCTAATAAAAATTACAAAGGATAATATATTGACAATATATTAAGATTTTGGCCATATATATTTACATAGGTATTTCCATTTAGCGCCTGCTTACATGAGTGATCAAATATCAGAATGGAAATGATTCATTCATTCATTCAACGTATAATTTCTGAACAGCCACTTTGTGCCAGACACTTTTCTAAGCACTTGGGGGCATCAATGTATAACATAGAAAAAGATCACTGCCCTTTGGAAGCTTACATTCTAGCAGAATAATGAAGTCATTATTACCCTGCTCTCCAGAGAGTCTTTTTTCTTATCATACTTTGATGATACCAGGTGACTCTGCCTTCCCAGAGCAAGGGTTGCCTCATCTCATCTCTTCAGACAGGCAGCTGTAACAGGTTCCCTCATCGGTAGGCAGACCCACACTTTCAATGAGTTCTCACCAGGTGCTGCCAGTTTCGTGTGCATTCTCCTGTTTAATCCTAACCTATCGTATGGTTGGCATTGTTGTTTCTGTTTTACAAATGAAGAAATGGAAGCTGAAGGGATAAGTGACTTGCCCAAGGTAAGAGCCCAGGGCCTGAACTCAAATCTGCCTGACTCCAAAGCTCATGCTTTCAATCACTAAATTATGCTGCTTTTGGTTTCGATATTTACCTGCATCAACTGTATGGTAATTTACCACAGAGCCCATTACACACCAACTGTGAAGTAGTCCTCCAGGAACTGCATGGTTTTCTTAGCTTTCCTGAGAGTATTTAAGCCAGATACAAATCATATAGGACATTAAATTACCACTAAGTTAGGATACTAAGTTACTTCATGTAAACTATGAAGCAATATAAAAATGTGACATCCTTATATCTACTCCATTACCACTCATATTTCTAATTCTTTTTTTCCTAATTCTTAATATCATGTAAATAATAAAGTTTTGGTTCAAATCTGGTTCAAATGCTGCAATAACAGCATTAATGCATAGAGCCCTCATGACCTGATTACCTCATAAAGGTCCCGGCTCTCAACACTGTTGCATTGGGGATTAAGTTTCCAACACAGCCACATTGGGAGAAACATTCAAACCATAGCAATTTCTCTTTCACATTTTAGATATTACCCAACCCAGTAATCTAGACATCTGGTTCCCTGTGGGGAATATTTTACACTTAGCGTTGAAGACATCTCTTGGCTCTGCCTACCTGGCGTCCATTCTCTCTTCTGGTAACAGCACCCTGAATTTTCACGAAGGAGATTCCCCTCTACTCTCCATGAGGGTTTGGTGTGGCTGACCCCACCTCCAGGCTGTGGAAAAATATCCTCTCTAAGGCCTGGCCAGTAACAATTCTGCCTTTCTTTAATGACAGTATTTGGTTCATGGGTGAACACATGGCCCAAGCTGGGACAACAAGTCAAATAATGACAACCAATGAGGGTCAAACCTGAGACTATTGCCGGAACTCTTAGGTACACTTATTTTCTGCTGAGGTTGCTGGCAGCTCTCTGACCACTGAAATAAAGCGGCCTGCATGAGAATAAAGCCAATATATGGGAGAGAAGAACAAAAAGGTGGAGAGAGATCCCTGAAGTCATGGTGTGCACATCTGGATCAAGCTGTACGTGAAAGTCACCCTTGGACTTTTTGTATATATGGGATCTTAATGTTCCTTCCCTTAAATTAGTTTGAGTTGGATGTCACTAACTTGCAACTGACAGATCCATTATTAATATACCTTTATTAATATACTCAAAATCACTTATGTTAAAAATACTGTTTAAAAGACTGGTGGATATTTATTCTAATTCATGTAAGGGAGCTAAGAGTGTTTTACCAGTTTCCTTAGGAGTTTAATTCAAGATAATTTAAAATAACATGGCCTGTTTTTTCTAGAACATTTTGAATCTGGCTCAAAAATCATTATTTTCTGTTATGTAGGCTACTAGGAGGTATTTGTGCCTGGGTGATGTGATTAGAGAGGAAAGATGGCACATGTCGCAAAACCTACAGTTGCTCCTTGTTCTCCAACTGATGAGCTGTGCAACTTTGAGCAAGTCCTTGAGTAGCCTCTTTCGTAAAATGGGGTGATAATAAAACTTATTTTTAAGAGCTGGTTGGACATTAGAGTATTTCTATTAATGGATTTTAGAAGCTATGAAGTACTTACGAATGTCAGTTGTCCTTATTTGTACTTGAAATATAATTGTCATAGAGATGGGGGGAACTAGAGTTTTGGTGTCTAAACCTGATTATCAGAATCATCTGGGGTTTTGCTTTATTTATTCATTGACTTTAACCAATTTAAATTAATATATGCTTATTATATCAGGTCAAAAAATATAAAGATATACAAGGAAAAAGTCAATAATATCACCTCAGCAGTTCAATGTCACTCCCTGAAATGAACGCCATTGTTTCTTGTGTACCTTCCACATTCTTTTTATTGTTTTTATAATAGGAATATACTATACACATTAATTTAAAATTTGCTTTTTTAAAAAATTAAAATATACTATGACAATTCTCTGTGACAAGAAATAGTGATTTGACTCATATACACATATGTGTGTGTGTATATATATAGAGAGAGAGACAGAGAGAGAGAGAGAGACAGTGTCTCACTCTGCCACCCATGCTGAAGTGCAGTGGCACAATCATGGTTCACTGTAGCTTTATTCAAGCAATCCTTTGCCTCAGCCTCCCAAGTAGCTGGGACTATAGGCATGCACCACGGCATCCTGTGAATATTTTATTTCCTTTTTGTAGAGATAGAGTCTCACTGTGTTGACCAGGCAGTTTTCAAATCCCTGGCCTAAAGTGATCTTCCTGCTTTGGCCTCCCAAAGGGCTGGGATTACAGGCATGAACCACCACACTTGACTCATATTTTAAAAAACTGCTTAATATGCATTAGTTTGAGTTATGTTACCTGAATTATTTTTTAATTAAATTTTAATTTTTAGATTTTCAGTTTGAGATTTTTAGAAAAATTGCAAAGATAGTACAGAGAGGTCCCATTATATAGGTATCCTGTTTCCTCTGTTATTAAAATCTTACATTGGTGATATGGTTTGACTCTTATGTCCCGACCCAAATCTCATCCTGATTTGTAATCCCTACACGTCGAGGAAGGGAGGTGATTGGATCATGGGACAGTTTCCCTCATGCTGTTCTCGTGATAGTGAGTTCTCATGAGATCTAACGGTTTTATAAGTGTTTGGAAGTTCCTCGCTCTTCTTTCTCCTGCTGCCCTGTGAAGAAAGTGCCTGCTTCCCCTTCCACCACGATTGTGAGTTTCCTGAGGTCTCCCTACCCTTGCAGAACTGTGAGTCAATTAAACTTCCTTTGTTTATAAATTACCCAGTCTCAAGAAGTATCTTTATAACAGATGGACTAATACAACTAGTGTACTGTATTTGTTACAATCAAATAATCAATGTTGATACATTATTATGAAATAAACTCCACATTTTATTTAGATTTCCTTAGCTGTTACCTAATGTCAGTTTTCTATTCCAGGATCCAACCCAGGTTACCACATTGCATTTAGTCCTGTCTCCTTAGGCTCTTCTTTGCCATGACAGTTTCTCAGGCTCCTCTTGTTTTTGATCATATATTTGCAAGTTTTACAAAGCCCTGGTTAAGTATTGTATAGAATGTCCTTCAGCAGCGATTGTCTGCTGTGTTTCTTGTTATTAAACTGGGGTAATAGATTTTTGAGAGGAAGACTGCAGAGATAAAATACGATTTTCATAACATCACAGGTATTGGTCACATGAAGTATTACTGCTTATGTTGGCCTTGGCTAAAGTAGTATTTGTCGGATTTCTTCTCTGTAAAGTAACTCTTTCCACCTTCCTCCTCCCTGCCTCCTTTCCATTCTGCGTTCTTTGGAAGAAAGTCACAATGTGTAGCCCACACTGAAGGAGTGGGAAGTTATGCTGCCCTCTCAGTGTGTAGTGTCTGTAGATTATTTGAACTTCTTCTCCAGAGGAGAAGAGTTTATTCTCCTCCATTAACTTAGTTATTTTATTACTTATTTATATCAGTATAGACTCATGGATATTTACTTTATACTTTGGGTTAGAATCCACTATTATTTTAATTTATTGTTCAAATTAGTTCATCTTTGACCATTAGAAACTCTTTCAGTTGGTTTCTAGGTCACTTTGACCTACACCTGTCATTATGAGTTTGGTTATTTTGTTTTGTTTTGTTTTGAGCACTTCCTTAATTTCTGGCACTACATGACAGCCCAGGCTCATCTTGTATATTTCATATCTCCAGCCCTAGAATCAGTTATTCTCCAAGGATCCCTGGTTTCTTTCATTGGAGAATGATATTAGAAACCAAGATGGGTTCTCACACTGCTAAAAAGACATATCTGAGACTGGGTAATTTATAAAGAAAAAAGTTTAATTGATTCACAGTTCTGCATGGCTGGGGAGGTCTCAGGAAACTTACAATCATGCTAGAAGGGGAAGCAGTCACAGTCTTACATGACAGCAGACGAGAGAGAGACTTTTTAAAAAATAAACTACCATGTATAAAACCATCAGATCTGGTGAGAATTCACTCATTACCATGAGAACAGCATGAGGGAAACCACCCCCATCATCCAGTCACTTCCCACCAGGTCTCTCCCTAAACAGCTGGGGATTACAATTCAAGATGAGATTTGGGTGGGAACACAAGCCTAACCAGAGGAAGGCCCATGTGGCTGGAGGATTATGAACAAGGGGTATGCGTGGTTTTAGATGAGACTACAGAGCAGACCATGTAGGAGATGCAGCCACCTATGGTCCATATCAAAATGTTTGGAGATCATTTTTTCGAACAAGGAGAAACAAATGCATGGTCTAAGTAGGAAAGTGATGTAATATAATTTACTTTGAAGGAGACTATTCTGGCTGCTCTATGAAAAAGAGACTAGTAGGGGCTGGGTGAGAAATTAAGAGTAGAAGTAGGGAGACCAGTTTGGAGGCTAGTGATACTGTTTTACAGAAGTAGTGACAGTGAAAATAGTGACAAGTAGTGACTGTTGTATAAACTGGAGTGGGGGGTAGGAAGCCAATAGGGCTTCCTGATTATTTGATTGAGGGTTAAGGTAAAGAGAAAACTCAAGAATGACCACCCAAGTCATAGAAATTAACTAATTTCTTTTTAAATAACAATTTGTATCATAAATATGCCTAACTCTCCCAATGGCCTGAGTCATTCAATTCCCCTGCTGGGCTCGAGTTTCCTCGTCAATAAAAAAAGAGGTTGGATCAGATCGTTTTAGAGTGTCCATCAGCTTGATGAGCTTCCAAGCTGGCCCACCTGCAGATCTGTGTGCAGCCAGGCACAGCTCTTAAATGGTTAACACTGAGAGATTTTGATCCAGGAGCAAGGAGTCAGTGGGGAAGACAAATGCACACAGAACAAGAGGTATTTCTGACATGTCGGTATTGATAAACCCTAGTCATCAGGCAGCCAAAATCCAGCTCTGGCCCAGTGCCTTGTGAAGGTGCTCAAACCGTTGCACCACTTCATCGTCATGTGCATGTCTTCTATCTCCAACCTGACCCTCTCCCAATTCCCAGCTACCTATGTTGCCAGGTCCATTCACAACCTCCACCTTGCCAAGGGCTAGCGTTACTCATTCCTGACTTTCTTTTCCTCCCTCTTTCCCTGAGGGGAGAAAAGTGTCCATTTGAACCAGTTGTGTGTGATGGCAGAAGGAATAGAAATATGCTAAGTTGATTATAACACATGAGCTTATTATAGCTCAGAACCAAATAAGCATTCCTGATTTCTTCTCATCTACAAATACATTTATCTATAAGGAGCAGCTTCCATCAATGGAAAATGGACACATCAACAACTCTAGGACAGAACCACATCACGTCCTGGTGACTCTAAGTCCATCATGCTGGTGAGCAAGCCAGGTGGGGATGAAGAATGCAGGTGGCTGCAGCAGCAGGCTGGAAGTGGCCTCCCTCTGATGACTGCAGAACCAGGAAGGAGAATGAAGGGCAATGGAGAAGGGGACCTGAGGACAGAGAGAAAGCAAGACATGGGAGGTGAAAAAAAGCCATAGATTCAGAGTGAGCATATGCACACAGGAAAAAAAGAAAAAGGAAAAATGGAGGGAGAAAGCATTTCACTACTGTTGCTTCATTCTTTCCATATGGACATATGCCATTACTTTTTTCAACAAATATAGAATACATAGATATGTATGTGCACATTTATGTATATCCACAATACAAATGTATATAAATATATAAAAAACATGTTTATATGTATATGTAAATGTATGTGAGTGTATGTGTGTGTGTGTGCATATGTATATTACATAGTAACACTAGGTACTGGGCACTGTTCTTAGTGTTGGAGATACAGCAGTAAGACAACTACAACAAAAGAGAGTGCCTGCCCTCAAGAAGCTTATAGTTATACAGGAAGATATAGCAAACTAATAAACAGGTAATTTCATGGCATGTCAGGTACTACTAAGTGCTAATGGGGTGGGGGAAAGCAAGCAGAGGATGGAGATGTGAGTGCTGGAGAGGGTTGCTTCCTTATTTAGGAGAAGGTGACATTTGAGAATGGACAGTATGGATGTCTTGGGAGACAGTTCCAGACAGGGGAGCAGCAAATGGCAATGCCTGATGAGGAGAGTGCTCAAACATGCCCAGGGAAGGGCACGGTGATCCACGTGCTGAAGTGAGTATTGGATGAGGACAGAGATGGAGCTGGAGCCACAGCATGTGGAGACTTGAAGGCTTTGAGAACTTTGGCTTTTCCTTGAAGGACATGGGAGCAAGTGGAAGATTTGGGCAAAGGAATGTTATACTCTGATTTTTGTTGTAACAGGATTACTGTGGCTGCTGTGTTCACAGTAGGCTCTAGGAGCAAAGATCAGAAGCAGAGACATCAGCTGAAGAGGCAATTGCAGTAAACTAAACAAGAGGGGATAATAACATAGAAGCTGGTAAGCAGGTGTAAGCTATATTTTCAAGGTGGACCCAACTGAAGGATCCAACATATAGAGTGGATATAGGTTGTAAGAGAAAGAAAGGAACTGTTGTGGACTCAGTTGTGCCCTCCCACCCAAATTTGTACAGAGTTAATGAAGTTAAAGTGAGATCATCAGTGTGGGCCTAATCCAATATGACTGGTGTCCTCATAAGAAGGGGAAAATTGGACACAGACACAGACACATAAGGAAGAAGATGATGTGAAGATGCAGGGAGAAGATGGCCATTCACAAGCCAAGAGGAGAGGCCTTAGAAGAAACCAACCCTGCCGACACCTTGATCTCAGACCTCTGGCCTCTGTCACTATGAGAAAATGCAGCTTTGTTGTTTAACCACTCAGTTTATAATACTTTGTTACAGCAACCCTAGCAAACTAATACAAGGCAAAGATGAATCCTAAATTTTTAATTTACAAAATTGAATGATGCCATTGCCATTAACTAAAATAGTGAAGGCAGTAGAGGGACAGGTTTGGAGGAAGTGGGAACTACAAACTCTATTTTGGACATGTCAAGTTTGAGATATGTCTTAGCCATCCAGATGGAAATTTTGAGAATTAACTTTGGCATACGCATGAGAAACAAGGTCCAGGCTGGAGATCTAGTTGAAGGAGTCATGGTTTACAGTCGTGAGTACGGATGACACCACTCTAGAAGTGAATTTAGACAGAGAAGAGGTTTGGCATACTCCAAAATTTAAATGCTGAAAACATGTGGAAGAATTACCAAAGGAGATATAAAAACAGTTTGGTAAACTGAGAAGCCAAGTGGGAAAAGTGCTTTAAGAAGGAGGGAGTCATTATATCAAATACTGCTAGGTCAAATGTGGACTAAGAACTGACCATTGGATTTAACAACATTGAAGGTTGTTGACGTCTTTAACATGGGCTACTTGTGTGGACGGTAGGAGTAAAATCCTGATTGGGATGGGTTTGAGAAAGACTTGAAAGAGAAGAATGGGAGACAAATAAGCATAGAACTCAAATCTACCAAGGAGTTTTACTGCTACTGTAAGCAGAGGAATGGAGGAGGGGAATCGGTCTAAGCAGTGAAGAATCAAAAGAGGTCTTATTTAAGACAGGTATTATTACAACACGCTGGCATGCTACTGCTGTAGGAGGGAGGGGACAATTCCTGGAGCAATTTTTATAAGTAGATAAGAGAGGGTGGGCTGCAATGCATGAGTGGTAAATTGGCCTTAGACAGCAGCAAGAATTTTCCTTCTATAGAAACAGGAAGGAAGGCAGAGTAGGAACAGATGCCCGTAGGTGGGATATATGAGGTGGCAATAGCTAGCTGTATCTTCATAATTGCTTCTATTTTCTCAGTAAAATAGAAAGGAAGGACATCATCTAAGAATGAGACTGGGCAAGGAGATACTGAAGCTTTGAGGAGAGAGGATAAGTATGAAATAATCACCCGGGGAATGGGAAAGTGAATTAATAGGACATGGTAAGATGATTGCGAGGCACCACCAAACACACCAGGAGGCTTGTGGTTATGAATTCAAAGAAAGGCCCGGCTGTGTGTTTTTTTCACAAGGCATGTTTAGCATGTGGGTGAAGCTGAATAATAGAGTATTCGATTCAACCAGAATTAGAATTTAACCCGGAAAGTACAATGAATGGAGAGAGATACAAGGGAATGATTTTATTGACAGTGCATGGAATCTAAGCCGAATAAGAACACAAAGGAATATATGATTGGGGATAAGTGAAAAGGTGTCAGGACCAGTGGAATTTGATCCCAGTCATTGAAAAATCATTGGAAGAAAGAACGAGCTGGAAAGATGGTGATGGTTAAAACTGGAATGTTCAATATTGATAGCATGGGGGAGGTGCAGTTATGGGAATGACAAGGTCCAGGGCTTGACTGTGAGTGCAAATGCCTAATTTAGGGTTAAGAGACAAAATTATAAGCAGGAAAGAAGCAGAGAAAGTGAGTGGCCAGGAAAAATGCATATGAAAAGATAATCAACATCATTAGCCATCAAGGAAATACAAATCAAAACCACAATAATATACTACTTCACATCCACTCACAGTTGGCTAGAATAGAAAAGATAGACTTTATGAAGCATTGGAGAGGATGTGGAGAAACTGGAATAATCACACCCCATGGCTGAGAATACATAATAGTACACCCACTCTGAAAACCAGTTTGGCATTTTCTTAAAAAGTTAGGCACAAATTGACCATATGACCCAGCAATTTCATTCCTAGGTATCTACTCCAAAGAAATTAAAGTACCTGTCTCCACAAAGTCATGTATGTGAATTTCATAGCAGCATTTTTCGTAATAACCAAAGGGTAGAAACAGCCAAAATGTCCATCAGTTGGTGAATGGATAAATAAATGTGATATATTTACACAGTAGAATATTATTCTACTATAAAAAGGAACAAAGTAGTGATTCATGTTGCAGCACGGGTACGCCTTGTAAACATTATGCCACATGAAATCAACGACAAGATTGGATAAAGAAAATGTGGTGCATATACACCATGGAATACTATGCAGCCATAGAAAAGAATGAGATCATGTCTTTTGCAAGAATGAGATCACGTCTTTTGCAAGAATGGAGCTGGAGGCCATTATTCTTAGCAAACGAATGAGGAAACAGAACACCAAATAACACATGTTCTCACTTATAAGTGGGAGCTAGATGATGAGAAGCCACGGACCCAAAGAGGGGAACAACAGACACTGAGGCCACTTGAAGGTGGAGGGTGGGAGGAGGGAGAGGAGCAGAAAAAATAACTATTGGCTACTAGGCTTAGTATCTGGACACAAAATAATCTGTACAACAAAGCCCCATGACATAACATGAGTTTACCTACATAACAAACCTGCACATGTACTGCTGAACCTAAAATAAAAGTTAAAAAAGTTAAAAACACAAAGGCCACATATTGTATGATTCCATTTACATGAAATGTCCAGAATAGGCAGTTCTATAGACTGTTGGTAGATTAGTGGTTAGTAGCCTGGGGCTGAGGGATGGGAATGAAAAGTGACTGCAAATGGCAGAGGGATCTTTTTGGGGGTGATACACATTTTCTAAAATTGGACTTCAATAATGCTTGCATAACTGTAAAACTAAAAACCATTAAATTGTATACTTGAAACAAGTGAATGTTATCTTGTATAAATTGTAACTCAATGAAGCAGTTTTTAAAAAATATTCAAAATAATCCCAGCACTTTGGGAGGCTGAGGTGGGCGGATCACTTGAGGTCAGGAGTTCGAGAGCAGCCTGGCCAAAATGGCAAAACCCCGTCTCTACTAAAAATACAAAAATTAGCTGGGTGTGGTGGTGTGCACCTGTAATCCCCACTGCTTGGGAGGCTGAGGAAGGAGAATCGCTTGAACTTGGGAGGAAGAGGTTGCAGTGAGCTGAGATTTTGCCACTGCACTCCAGCCTGGGAGACAGAGCGAGACCCCCATCTCAAAAAGAAAAAAAAATAAAAATCCAAAAATAAAAATAAAGAAACTGATGGGCCTGAGTATGAGAGGGGAAATCCATGTGTATGTGGAGTTCACCAAGAATGACTGGAATTGTACCAGAAAGATTGACAATGAGAGAGATGCTAAAGTCTTCAAGAAATGAGGGGTTAGTATTTGCATCCAGAAGTGGCAGCAGATAGTGCAGACTGGTGTCACGAGCTTCAAAACTGGAGGTTTTAGGGGAGAAGAGGGGATAATCATCCAGTAGGTGCAATGAGAAGCAAGGAGGACCTCAATCTTACTTCTAGGGCCAGTGGTACAATAAGCATGGAACAGAAAATAATAATAAAATATATGTATTTATAACTTGTCATTAATTATCACAACACCCCGTGAGGTAGGCAGGGAAGCACAAGTGGAAAACGTACTGGACTTGGAGGCAGACCTCACTTTGACTCTTCCAGTGGTTGACAATTGACCTCAAGCGAGCGACTCACCCTCCTGGACCCTCACCTGTCAAATGAGAACTATAATCCCTATCAACCTCACAGCACAACATAAGGCAGAGTGTTCTGAGCGTGAAACTAGAGTAAGTATGCACAAACCTATCTCACATTTTGTAATAGACCGTGGAAAACTCTTCTCCTCATATTCTGTTCATTTGTGCTAACGAGAAACCCGAATTTCAGAGAGGTTAGATGATTTGCCCAAAGCCACACAGCACTAAAAGAGAACATAGATCTTCTGACCCCTCCCAGCCACCATGCTGCTCCCCCTTTGCAAAGCTGCTTCTCAGGAGCAACTCTCTTCCAGGGTTTCTATGCTGACTCTGAAAGAGAAATAATAGACAAGCCTTCAGTTCCCTTTGGTACTGTGAAATCATCACACCACGGAATTTCTAAAGCTAAATTAGAGTGTGCCTGGTATAAAGAGGGCATCTTGAATAATCTGGGCACAGTCAATATTTCTACCACATGCTGCGCCACCTGAAGCTCTATTTCTCTGCACCAGACACAATATATTCCTTGCCAGTTCACTAATGGGTCATATACAGCCATCCACTCCTTAAGCAATTACTTATTCTTAGAGCATCTGTTCTGATGAAAAAAATAGGGCAGAACAGAGAGGAACCAAAAACCAAACCAAACCAACAAAATTCACACACCACTAATGAATAAGAATTATAATTTCTGGCTGGGTGTGATGGTGCACACCTGTAATCCCAGCACTTTGGGAGGCCAAGGCGGACTGATCACCTGAACTCAGGAGTTCAAGACCAGCCTGGTCAACATGGCGAACCCTGTTTCTACTTAAAAAAAAAAAATATATATATATATATATATATATATATATAAATTAGCCATGGCGGTTGCCTGTAATCCCAGTTATTTGGGAGGCTGAGGCAGAAGAATTGCTTGAGTCCAGGAGGCAAAAGTTACAGTGAGCTGAGATCACACCACTGCACTCCAGCCTGGGCAACAGAGTGAAACTCCATCTCAAAAAAAAAAAAAAAAAAAAAAAAAAGAATGATAATTTCTGATAATGAGATAGTTGAGTGACCAGGGGTGGCGTGCGTGAATAGGGAGAACATCCCTAAGATGCTAGGGACGTCCTCTCTATGGGGGAGGTATTTGCGTGATGAGAGGAAGTTGGCCATGAGAAGTTCTGTGTTAGTGTCCTACAAGTGTCACAGCCTTGAGGTAGAGCTGAACTTGGTGACCGGAGCCTATCATGGGGAGGAGGGAAGAGGGAGGGATTGCATTGGGAGTTATATCTGATGTAAATGACGAGTTGATGGGTGCTGACGAGTTGATGGGTGCAGCACGCCAACATGGCATAAGTATACATATGTAACAAATCTGCACGTTTTGCACATGTACCCTAGAACTTAAAGTCTAATAATAAAAATAAAAAATAAACTACGCACAAAACAAAACAAAAAAAAATAAGAACAGAAAGGGGAGCAGTGCTACGTGCCATGGTGTAGTAAGCAAGAGGAAATGTAAGGTGAGATTGAGGGTAATTAACAAGGAAGCCATGTGGCCTGATGCCAGCTTTAGAGAGATCACTGTTAATTGCTGCGTGGAGACTGCAGCCTAGGAGAGTGAAAAGAGGGAAGGCCAGGTAGGAAACTTTCTCTGCCCTGGAATAAGTTGCTCCCTTTCCTTCAAATACCCTTTCCATTTTCCTTACCTGCCAAACTCACTCTTTTGTTTTTCAAGAGCATTTCACAGCTATTCAAAATAGCCCAAAAAGTGGTAACAACCCAAACATCCACCAGTGGGTGAATGAATATACAAAATGTGATATATCCACACAATGGACTATTATTCAGCCATGGAAAGGAAAGAAGTGCTGACACATGCTAGGATGTGAGTAGGATAAACATACACACATTATGTTAAGTGAAACAAACCAAATGCAAAAGATCACATATCATATAATTCCAATTATATGAAATAGCCAGAATAAATCCATAGAGAGAAGACTAGTGGTTGCCAGGGGCCAGGGAAGGACGGAATGGAGAGCGACTTCTTAATGAGTACAGGATTTTCTCTTCAGGTTAAAAAAATGTTTTGGAACTTGGTAGACTGTGTTCTGGAACCACAGTGTTGTGGTTCACAGCACTGCAACTGTGCTAAATGACACTGAATTGTATACCTTTAAGTAGGAAATGTTATGTCACATGAACTTCACCTCAATTAAGCTTTTTAAAGACAAAAAGAGCATATTCAATATATATTATTTTCTTTTTTGTAGCAAAAAAGAAGCAAGATAAATGTGTTCTGACTAACTTAAAAGGAGAGATTGATGGGAAAGGCAGTGAGGTTCCTACAAAGTGATAGAGTATCTTCCTCTTTTTTTTTTTTTTTTTTTGAGATGGAGTCTTGCTCTGTCACCCAGGCTGAAGTGCAGTGGCGTGATTTCGGCTTACTGCCAGCTCCGCCTCCCAAGTTCATGCCATTCTCCTGCCTCAGCATCCCGAGTAGCTGGGACTACAGGCGCCTGCCACCATGCCAGGGGATTTTTTTTTTTTTTTTTTTTGTATTTTTAGTAGAGGTGGTGTTTCACCTTGTTAGCCAGGATGGTCTTGATCTCCTGACCTTGTGATCTGCCTGCCTCGGCCTCCCAAAGTGCTGGGATTACAGGCGTGAGCCACCACGCCTGGGCGTGTCTTACTCATTTTTATGCTGCCATGACAGAATACCACATACTTGATAATTTATAATACAGAAATGTATCGGCTCACAGTTCTGGAATGTGAGAAGTTCAAGATCAAGGAGTTGGTATCTTGCAAGAACTTTCTTGCTGTGGTACCCATGGAGGAAGATGGAAGGGCAAGAATGAGCAAGAGGGCACTTGCTCTTTTATAATGGCACCAACCTTGTCTATGAAGAGAGAGCCCTCATGGCCTAATCACCTTTTTTAAGGGTCCCACCTCTTAGCACTGCTACAATGGCAATGAAATTTTAACATGAGTTTTGGAGGGCATAATCATTCAAACCATAGCACTGGGATACGGAACAGGACAACTACTGTTCACTACAAATACCACCTGGCTCATATATTCTTTCAATAGCAGCAGTCTGATCAACAGTTACCGAGTACCTCCCCAGAGGCACTGGGAGTAGAGTAATGACCACAGAGGAAATGGTCTTCGCCCTCCTGGAGCTTGTCGTCATGAAGAAAGACGGACACTGGATTTAGACCAGTGTGCTGAGCACTGTGCCGGGAAGTACAGAGGATGCCTGGGAAGCTTTTCTGTCTGTCTTTCTGTTATCCAGGCAGAGATGGGAAGGGCTACCTGGAGTTGTCTCCATCTTGACTGTGAGCCCCTGAGCTGCATGGACCCCAGAACTAACAAAGGGGCTGAGAGTTGAAGAAAAAATGAGGGAGGGAGAAAAGGAAGGTGGGAAGACACACCGAATGCACTAGATTTTAGTTTTTGTCCTGCTTCCCTTTGGATAAAGTGTCTTTAAAACTAACTTTTATTGTGTGGCCATCTTGCCCCCAGGTTGGGGATGGGAAGTGGGACAACACTGGTACAGTGTGACAGCTGATGGCACTTCCCTGACAATAAATCACAGCAGGGGGCTGAGCCTGTCATCTGGTAGAGCCCTTTGCTTCCAACAGAGCAATGGCCACATGACTGACCCCAGATGGTGGCGGCTCCTAGGCCCAAAGTCCCCCTCTCTAGGTGGCCTGCTCTCATAACTCATCAACCTTGCAGCCAAGATAATTTTCTTGGATAAACATCAAGATGTTGGCTGTGGCTATTCTTGAGTTGAGGGATGATGTGTAATTTCTTCTCTTTTGCTTATTTGAATTCTTTCCTTCCTATTTAAATAAAATGATGGTGAGTCACTTTCGAAATAAAGAAAATTGAATTAAAGAAGTTATTTTTAAAGCCAATCTTTTCTCATGCCACTATATAAGCTTACTTTCTCTTATTTGGTCTTCTCTATGACAACAAAGCCATACGATCGATCACTCCATACTGCAGCAAGCACTTCAGAGAAGGCCACAGGTCAGAAATCAGGCCTGTTTTATCAATGAGCAAAGTGAGGGTCAAAGAAGTTGACCAATAGGTCCAATATCACAAAGCTAGAAATGGTGGATCAGCCAGAGTCTATGTCTGGGTCTAAATCTACATATGTGTCTATCTGACCTCAAAATCTGTATTTTGGTTTTATACCATTCTAACTTGTGTTAAATATAGGAAGAAGTATTTATTCAGCTAGATTAACATGGCTGTAGCTAAGCCTCAGCCCACAGTTAGTCTCTCCTTTCTATCATCTCACCCAATAATAGAAAAATTTCCATTGTCCCAGAAGTCACAAATACTACTACTACTACTGTCACCACTACTATTATTATACGATAATAATGATAATAATAATAATGGCAGCTCCCTCTTCAGAAAAGCTTATGATCTAGCACTGTTTGAAGTGTTAAGCATTTTGCCTGCATGAACTTGTTTAATCTCATAAAAGTTAGATGAATTAGGTAATATTTTTATCTCATTTTAAAGACTGGGAAATTAAAGCTTAGAAAGGTGAAATCGTTTGTCCAAAGTGAAAGCAGTTAAGTAGCTGGGTCGCAGTCTAGTCCCAGGTCTACTCTGACTCCAGAGCTGAAGTATCATGCTATACTGCAATGCTACTCTTCAAGGGACACACAGCAAGAGAAAAAATAAAGAAGATTAGGAAGGTGGAAGCCTCTAGAATGTGTTTCTTGACCTTTTCTTTTACTGAAAAAAAGAAAATAAAATGAGAATAAAATGGAACTTCTGGCAGTGAGTTTCAGCTGTCTCCCCCACAGCAGATCACTTGCAGCCTGAAGATGAGCTTCACCCACACAAAGGTATGTTGTTTCAATTTGGCCTGGACTGGAGGAGGGGCTACCTTCTCTCTCTACAATAAAAAATGCAAAATTTCATTTTGCATCGAATGTGTAAGTTGTGATTCGTCAGCCTTTGTTTTACCCTTTGCATTTTATTTTCTTTTTTTAAAAGTTTCCTTTAAGGCTACAAAAGGATAAGAAAATTTTTGCAAAATAGTTTCCAGCTTTTAGCATCCACCTGCTAAATTGCCCTCCACTCCCAAGGTACCCTGTCTGGCTCTCTAGCAGGTGTAGCTTGCAGCTGTAGCAGATTTTACCGAGCATGGGACAGATGGAGGGGATACAGCCTGCACAGTAGGGTAGATTTTTTTTTTGAAATGCATGATGAGACCTTCATCATAGCCTGGTAGGCAAATGTGGCATTGATGCAAAGTATGCCAAGTTGGCAGGTGTCCGCGTCTGCTGCATTGTGTTTGCGGTAGTGGGATTCCTTTTGGGAGTGGTGGTTGGCTTCTCCTGCAGCACAAGCAGATCATTTTGCATCTGAGTTGTTTTGGAGTAACTACAGTAGATATCTGCTTGGAGGAGCATTGCAGTGAGGGTGTTGAGGAGCGGGTGGAGGTGAGTGGCATAGGCGCCTTAGAGACCTGTGGTGTATGACTCAGGGTGAGCAATACATCCTCCTTGAAGTTTGCCTTCCTCGCTTTTAAATGAGAGTGGGTGGCGGAGCTGCTAAAGTTCGTCAAAGATCCATGTACTTCCCTGCTTTCTCCACCACCTTGCATAAGTGGGTCATATGACCAATCCTATAAATAAAGGGACATGACACTTCCCAGTCTGAGACAATTAAGACAGAATATGGCAGGCAAGCTTGGAGACCATACAGTATGGTTACAAGATGAAGGACGACTGACTGGCCCCATCAGACATGATGTGGGTTTACATACTGTGGAAGTGACCAAACCAAGAGTAGTCCTCAGCAGGATGGTGGCAACAATTACAGACCAAGAAGATTAATCACCTGGCATATAGTACATGCTCCAACAAAACAGCAGCTCTTTTTATGAGCTCTGTAGCTACATCAGCCTCTATGAACAGAGGCTCTAAAGCAGCCCAGACAATGTTTGATAATTCCTCTCTTTATATTGCATCTCATTCATGCCAATTCTCCAAGAAACTAGATTTGAGAACCCTGAGATACAAGAAAAAAGGTGAAGGTCATCATTGTCTCTGAAAGATGACTCTTTTCATTTAATGTTTCACCTCATGGAAAACTTTCTCTTGAGTTAGCATTTCTGGTGAGAGTGACTCACGCAGCCTTTGATCACTGAGGCACCAGGCCCCTCTCATGTAACCTTCTCAGCAGCAATCAGTAGTAGGGAAAGTAAGGGCTGTGGGTCAGACAGGCTTGGCTTCAAAATCTAGATCTCCCACTTACTTACCCTCTTGGGAAACCCTTGGGAAAGTTATTCAACCTGTCTAAGGTTATTAAATGTATAACATGGCAATTATCCTATCTGCTGTATTAGACAGGGTTGTCCAGAGATACAGAAACAATAGGATATATGATATATTATAAACATATATATTATATATGTCACATATATTATACATAATCACATATATTATATGTCCTATTTGTTATATGTGATGAATTAGAAATATACATTTTGTATATTATATGTAATACATGTATATCTATATTACACATCCTATTGGGTCTGTTTCTCTGGAAAACCTTAACTGATACAGTATATATACACTATACATATGGAAAGAGACAGAGAAATTTTAAGGAATTGGCTTACACAATTGCAGTGAGCTGACAAGTCCAGAATTCATAGGGCAAGATGGCAGTCTGGAAATTCAGGTGAGAGATGGTGTTACTGTCTTGACTCTATGGGCTGGAAACTCAGGCAGAATGTTTATATTGCAATTTGGAGGCAGACTTCCTTCTTCTTTGGTCAACATCCGTCTTTGCTCTTAAGGCTTTCAATGTGTTGAATGAGGCCCACCCACATTATGGAGGATAATCTGCTTTATTTAATGTCAACTGATTACAAACATTAATCACATCCACAAAATACCTTCACAGGAACATCTAGACTAGTTTTTGACCAAACGACTGTTCATCATGATATATCCAAGTTGACACATAAAATTAACCATCACACCTGCCTAGCTAAAGTGGTTGTTATGAGATTTAACAGAACATGCAATGTGAACTTGCCAGGGGCAGGATCAGGCACAGAACAAAAGTTCCCCAGTGATCGTATTTTCTATTACTGTTAACTTATTGCCACTGTGATCATTTATTTTCTTCTCCTCACTACCTGTTTCTGATACTTTGTCTCTCCTTTCACGTCTCATCTCTCTCTGCTCTCAACAAGAGAAGACAATACCATTATTCCCATTAACCCAAAGGAAGAATTCATCTAAATTACCAGAGAATCTGACCTTGTAAATGTTTTCAAAGAAACGCATTTTTTGGCTCTAGAGTATATTTGACACTTGTAATTACATGCTTAGCTGGTTCTCAGTCTGCTATGACATCTGCTCCTTGAGAGTAGAATTGTATTTCCTTCACTTAAAAAATCCTTGGTTCCTAGCAAGTGCCAGGTAATTATCAGGTGATCAATTATAATAATGAGTGATTGGATTGATTGAACTCATGGATGAATGAGCTAGAACAACTATAAATCATTTATACTTTCTAGAGCAGCAAAGTAATATCTCTAGTAAAAGGCATTAAAAGACGCATAAGTCAAAACAATGATGTTCAATTCAGAAGGACTGAATCTCTAAAATTTATTAGGCATACATTTTTGGTAACTGGGTATTATGTACCAAATGTTTTTGTCCCCATAAGATTCATATGCTGAAGCTCTAGTCCCCAATGTTATGGTATTTGGAGGTGGGGACTTTGGAAAATGATCTGGTCATGATAATGTGTCCTCTATGAATGGGGTTTGCTCCCTTATAAAAAGAAGAGGAGACCCTGGATCTTTCTTTCCAACTTGTGAAGCTGAAACAAGAAGACTGCCATGTGCAAACCAGGAAGTTAGCCCTCACCAGACACAGAATCAGCTGGCACCTCGATCTTGAGCTTTGCAGCCTCTAGAATTCTGGAAAAAAAAAAAAAAAAAAATATATATATATATATATATATATATATATATATATTTGTTGTGTAAGATGCTGAGTCTGTAGTATTTTGTTATAGCAGTCTGAGATATGACAGTGGGTGAGTAGAAATCTTCTATAGTCCTTTTGCTAAAGGACTTCCGTCAGTATTGGCCCTGTGGTCTTATCCTTCTTGTTTCATGCAATGCCTTGTTTCACCTCACGATTTTGAGGGCAGGAACCATATTTTAAAATATCTGTACCTGACTCAGTTCTTGCAGGTAGTAGGCTCTCAAAAAATAAATGGTGGTTGAATTTTTAAAGTTGAGTTATTGTCTATATATCTCTCACACTTTAATTTACTTTCTCAATCTTTTTAGCATCTTGATGAGGTACAAAGTACATAGAGTTTGGAAGTTGGAAGGTATGTCTTCCAGGAAATTTTATGTATTAAACATAGTTCCTTTATATATATAAGTGTTGATTATACATAGCATCCTGGCCACCTTTAAAAGATACTAAGAAATGCACTTTTTGTTTTGAAAATTAGCAAATAAAGGAAAAGACTCAAGCATTCATCTCTCCTTTCCTGTAAAATCTGAACCACTGGGCAATCAGATGGCAGATATTTCCTTGCACAGACATTCTCCCAACAAGTAAATAAAGAAGATGTGATCAAACTGGAATATCATCATTTTCCATCTGTAATTAATTATACATCTGACCACTGATCAGAAATGGCTGTTGACAACACAAAAATGACATAATGCCCCTCTTGACAAAGAAAATGACACCACCTAGAAAGTAATTTTTCCCCAGAAAATTCAAAACAAAAAACGATTTAGCCTCTATAATCAACTTTCAGTTGGCAAGAAATACAGAAGACTAAGGAAAACATTAAACTTTACTACAGACATGAGATCAGCAAAATTCCAATGGAGTAAAGTCTATAAGACAAATGATGTAGTTTTCAAAGAAACAAACTTCAAAGGTCAGGGGGGAAGAATCTGTGCATTAAAAGAGACCCAAAAGGCATTAAACAAACAAACAAAAACAGGCAGAGCTATACTATAGTATTTAGAAATGTACATTGGTAATAAAAACTATAAAGCAAGATACAGAGGTGATTTTCATAAACTCAGCATAGTGGTTATTCTGAAGGTGAGGATGTTGGAAGGAGTAGCTGGAGGGCTCCTGGTATAGCCAGCAAGATTTTGTCTCTTTTTATGTTTGATTCTTAAAAGGGCATGCTATGGTTTGAATGTGACCTGAAAATTTCATATGTTGGAAACTTAATCCCCAACGCAACAGTGTTGAGACATGGGAACTTTAAGAAGAGATTAGGTCATGAGGGCTCAGCCCTCATGAATGAATTAATGTTATTATTGTGAGAATGGATTAGTTATCTTGAGAGTAGTTTCCTGATAGATAGATGGGTTTTGCCCCTTTCCTCCCTTTGGCCTTCTCTCACCTTCTCACTTTCAGCCATGAGATGACGCAGCAAGAAGGCTCTTGCCAGATGCCAGCACCTTGATACTGGGTTTCACAGCTGCCAGAACTGTGAGAAATATGTTTGTTTTAAAAAATAAATTACAAGAGTCTATGATATTCTGTTATAGCAACACAAAACAGACTAAAACACGGCATTTGCCTTATAATAATTTTTACACCATTTTCTGTTTTGCTGGTATTTGAACAAGTTTTTAAAAACAGCTGTTCTGCCTATTTCACAGAATGAATGGTGCCTACATAAACATGACATTTAATAAGTACAGGAACCTCATCTGTATTCTTCATTGCCATATTCCCAGGGACCAGACTGACTCTTGGCACATGCTTGGACTAAATATATATTTACTGAATGAATTAATAAATGAAACTGTAAAATCAAATATATACATAAAATCATATTCTGATGATGACTATTAACTTCAGCAAAGTTACAAATTCCCAAGGAGTGGATTCCAGATCACTGAGAATTTGTTGTGTACAGCAGACAAGTTTCTTTATAACGATGTTGCCCACTGCTAGACTACAATAACAAATAGGACCTTAAGAGGATTGAGGCTGGTCATTGGCAGAAAGCTGACATCCAGCGATGTACAAGTCTTCCCGGCTACACACACATCACTCGTCAGATCCTGTGCACCTCTGTCACAGATGGATCTGCAGGGGATTAAGGTTATACTCGCCATTCCAAGTAGTGGGGCTCAAGAGCAACTATCTAGCTAGAGCCCACTGCTAGGGGACATGTCCTAAAGTCATTTTGCACAGCAACACACTTCATAAACTTGGGGGAGAATCTGTGGATGTTGTGTTCATTGTCTATCACCATGTAATGACATTAGCACAAGTTTAGCAGCTTAAAACACACACTTATTACCTCACAGTTTCTGTAGGTCAGAACCACAGCTTTAACTATGTCCCCTGCAAGGTTGCAAAGAAGGTGTTGTCCTGCACTGGCCTCTCATCTGAAGCTTTCACTGGGGAAGGCCTTAGCCATTGGGTCCTGGAAGATGTCTGCCTTCCAGAACTCTGGAACCTATGACTAGATTACCTTATGTGGCAAAGGGACTTTGTAAATAGGATGAAGTAAAGGATTTTAAAATGGAGAGATTATTCTGGATTATCTGGGTGGGCCCCATGTAATTACAAAAATTCTTTTAAGAGGGAGGCAAGATGTCTAAAGTCAGAAAAGGATATGTGACCACAGAAGCAGAGGTTAGAGTGAAGTGGTTTGAAGATGGAGGAGGGGGCCAGGGGCCAGGGAATGCAAGCAGTCTCTAGGTTTTAGCTTTGTAACGTTCATTTTGGACTGACCTCCGAAACTGTAAGATAATACATTTGCATTGTTTTAAGCCACCAAATCTGTGGTAACTTGTTACAGTAGCCATAGTAAGCTCATACAGTCTGGGAGAAAAGGTCCTTGTCAACAAGGAAGCATTATATGCATGTAAACAATTAGTACTATATCAGTATCTTACTTTGAAAAACATTATCATTTAAATCAAATTACCCTGTAGAAAAATGTGTGTTACACACAGACAAAGGAAACACAGAAATTCTCAATGGAAACTCTCCTAATAGAGTATTAAATGAAAGGCTCTATATGCATTTAGTTCTCCATTAAATTCATTTTAAATCCCACTTCAAAGCATTCCATGCACGTGGATTGTGGATCACTTTGTGATCACTTAACCTACTTGTAAAAATGGCAAATGCATGGGACACATCCCAGACGTACTAAATTATTACACAAAGCTATTTCAAATACAACTGTGGTCAGCTGACTAATGGTCCCCCAAAATAGCCAAGTTCTAATCATAGGAACCCATGAATGTTACCTTATATGACAAAAGGGGCCTTGCAGATGTCATTAAGTTAAGGATTTTTTCTTGGATTATCAGAGTGGATCCTAAATGTGGTCTCAAGTGTCCTTTAAAGAGAGGGGTGGAGGGAGATTTTACTCAGAAGAGGAGAAGGTGATGTAATGATGGAAGTAAAAAATCAGAGTTGTGTGCTTTGGAGGTGGAGGAGGGGGCCACAAGCGAAGGAATACAGACAGCCACTGGAAGCTAAAGAAGGCGAGGCAATAGATCTTTCCCTAAAGCCTCCAGAGGGAAAACAACTCTGCTGCCCTTTATTTTAGAATTCTGAGCTCCAGAACTGTAAAACAGTAACTTTATGTTGCTGTAAACCACTTGGTTTGTGGTAATTTCTTAAGGCAGAAATAGGGAAATAATACAGTCTTCCATTAATGATGTTCCTCCAGGATTTCTCAAAAAAAAAATACATATATATATGTATACACACACACACACACACACACACACAAATATAAATTTGCTGGTGACTCCACTTATTTATTAGTTTATTTTTTAAGCAAAAAATGCACTAAATGCAAATTATATATAAAGTTACATTTTGGCATTACCATTTTGAGCAAAGACAATTTTCTGCACATAAGAGTTTTTACTCAGAGAATATCACATAGAACAAATTTGAATTGCAGGCCATATTTGCTTTGTGAACATGCACCAAGTGTGGGGGGTACAAAGGGAACATTTTCTAGAGCCCTTGAGTCAAGGCTCCAGGGTACAGCTGCACCATTTTCATGCATTTCAAAGCGCTCAGGTGTTTGGCCTTTATTTTGTCCTTAAGGCGTTTTTCTGTGTTATATCTTTAAGTGTAATTTAAGTGAAAGGTAATTATGAGCCCCAAGATTAAAAACTTGGTTTAGAAAGTGGTTCAAAAGAATATAACTTTCAGAAAACGCTTCTTTCCTATCCATTTTCGTATCAACCATCACCTACTGTTACCATCTAATATCAAGTCACTCCATTGAGGTGAATGACAAACTTTTGCAGCATTATATTTTATGTTCAAATTGTATTTATTGTTATTCAAGTTGCCAGGTTGGTATTAATTAGACAAACTTGCTCTCATTGTTCTATTAAAGCAATTCAGCAAGAGATAGGTGCATGTGGCAGATACATGAATCTGGTTACAAGCTCCTCACAGAATTTTCTAATGAAAATTCAAGCTCGAGAACCACTGCCTTAGAGAATCATAGGGGAACATTTATTCCAGGCAGTCTCTTTTCCATCACATTCCCTGTCCTTTCCCTTTCAACTGCTGGTGTTTGCAAAGGGAAGGCAAACTAATATTATTTTCATGAGCATATTATAATTTTGATGGAAAAACTGAGATCATTTTAAAATCACATAGTCCAACTAAAATGGATTTTTCTCAATTACTCGCTTACTCCCTTTCAATAAAACACTTGATTCCAAGTAGACTGCAAGTTGGACAATTTCCGGATACTCAGATGGAGTACATTCATCGAAGGCATTCATAAATGGTTGTCAAATTTTGACAAACCTAGATTGGAGAAAGAAGAAAAGAAATGCATAATTCATCCCTATGCCCAGGAAATGCAGTATGTAATCACTGCATACCCCTGTGTGCATATATATGCGCACAACCACACTCATACCCACAACTGGCCTAAGTAATCACAACTAGGAAGAGTGCAGCCTCAACTAAGGGTACTTTTTGTTTTTGCTTTTATCCCAGCAGTTCTTAGTGCTCTCCTTTTTTTCTGAAAGGCTATAGAGGTTTCGACCCCTCAGCCCAGCATGGTACTTAGCTAACTAACATTTCCTAAGGTTTCCTCTTCCCACCTGCCCTAATGGCATTTTTCTGGATTAAACGCACTTTAAGTGAAAGGCAATCATGAGCCTCAAGAAGATTAAAAACTTAGTAAAGAAAAGGCTCAAAAGAATACAACTTCCAGAAAAAGGCTCTCTCCTGCCCAGTAGAACAGTCTGTAGGGTAACAGGTGGATTTTCCCCATATTTTTATTCCTTAAAGTTTATTCATTCATTCATTACATATACAAACATACATTCCTTCATCTAAGAGAGAACAGATGTTGCCCATTTTGTTACTATGAAATCATAAGTGTGCAAAGCGTGTACCGCTGATGCTAACACATCATTACTAACACGAGATACCCGTGCTGACCTTCATTTGCAAGGGACATTCAGGCCAATGGTGGACAAGATAGATAGTCCCTGTCCTCACAGACTTTAAATTTAATGAGGGAAACAGTTGCCTAAGAATTTCATTATGTTATGAAAAGGGATATGATCTGAGAAGTGTGAGGTGCTAAACAGGCACCTAATCTAATCTAACTTGCACAGTGCAAGATCGGTGTGTGTGTTGGGGGGAGGGTGCTGCATTAATATTTGCTGAACTGAATTCAGTGCTTGCCTTCCACTTCCTTAGATTCTCATCATTGATTGTTAGAGGAAGCCTATGAGTCATTCTTGACTCTCGATATTAATAACCATGTCTTTGGTTTATTAGTTTCTCAGTATGTTTACATAAGAAGGAGAGGGTTGCAAAGTCTTTAATATACACACAGAGCTCGGGCTTTTAAGGAAGTACTTCAAGAAATGATGCAGTAAAACATAGTTAATGACTATGTATGGAGTACGTACTATTTTCAAGGCTTTGGTGGTAGATACAAAAATGAAGTCAATAGTCCTTGTTTTCACAGGTCTTAAATGCAAATGTGTGTGTATATGAGATTGGTGGACAGGAAACAGGAGAAATGGAGTTGGGAACAAGAGAAGAACAAGTCAAAGTATGTACACAAGTAATCAAAGAAGGAATCTCATTCCTTCTTCGAATGAGTCAGAAGATAAGAGCATTTGTTCAGGATAGAAATATTGTCCTAATGTAATTTCTTTTAGGAGAAAACAAACAATGAGCCCAGAACAATGGGAAGTTCTGAGAAAACAGCAGGTGATATAACCCCTGCAGGATGGATGTTGGCTCTTCCAGGAGGCCCTCCCTGAACATACTCCCCACTCCTCTGAGTCTGGTAAACCGACCTCCTGTGCTCCCCCTGGCTCCTGTACTAACCTGATATTTGCACTTAACCATATTAAAAAGCAACTTTACCTTGCCCCTTACATGTCCTTTACTCTAATGAGATGATGAAATCTCAAGGCCAGCCACATGCTAGGGCATTGACACTCTGGCACCTAGTGACTGTGTCTAACCCATGGTAGACACTTCATTAACAGCAGTTGAGCTGAACTGGGTACCCCATACCATATAGAACATATCATAAATTCTCAATAAAGGTTTGGTAACTTAGGTGGTGCCACTTTAGAAATCAATAATTGTTTTAAACAGAAGTCATTAATTCCTTTTTCTTTCTTCTTTTTCTTTTTCTTTTTAAGACAAATTCTCTCTCTGTAGCCCAAGCTGAAGTGCAGTGGCATGGGCACAATCACGGCTCACTGCAGCCTCAACCTCCTAGGCTCCAGCAATCCCTCCACCTTAGTCTTCCCAGTAGCTGGGATTACAGGTGCACATCACCACACCCAGTTAATTTTGTTTATGTTTTGTAGCTCTCACTATGTTGTTCAAGCTGGCCTAAAACTCCCGGACTCAAGGAAGTCTCCTGCCTCAGCTTCCCAAAGTGTTGAGATTATAGGTGTGAGCCACCACACCCAGCCTGTCATTAATTTCAAGGGCTAAATTACAAGGATTTCTTGAGTTACCCAAAGATTCAATTTTCTAAATATCAGGTTGAATAAAACTTAGCTATATGTGCACCCCCAGAAACCTGAAATATCTAGAAATTGTGGGAAGCATCACTCAAAATGTCAGTAAATCAATATTGCCTAGAATCCTAACCAAAATAAATTTTTACTAAACCCCATTGTGATTTCAGAATTAACTCAGATTTTGTAAGAGCACCATGGTGAATTACAGACCCCGGTCTCCAAGCCATGTGAGTTTGCCTCTGGCAGCCATATTGAAGTGAAGGTAATTAACACAGTTCATCTTGCAATAGGATGGTGCTTTCCAGACTGTTTGAAATTCTATGGGCATCCCACCCAGACCCCAGTAACCCTTTGAAATATGCTGAACCATGGCAGTTAACACACAAGGGGATCATTAAATGAATAAGAGAAGGCACAGAAATCACAGTTTGTAACTGAGATCATTTCATGGGCAGTTTGCCAGCTATTTGGGAAAGTCTAACACAAAGGTTTCTTAATATGAGGTATTTATAAAGTGTAGTGCTATGAATCTACAAAATCTCTTTAAAAATTATTTTAAAGGACATTGCCTTTCAAATTATTTTCTAAGTCTTGTGCTTAAAAATTATTTTGATGTAAAAATTTAGGAGGCAGGATGATAATACTATTAAATTTTAGCAGTAACAGAAAGTAGTCTTCAGGACAAATGATCACAACGTTTTCTATACACAGTCACTGGCATCTACTATGCAGCAGAAACCATTCTCGGATATCAAATTATAGTCACCTTTGTCCAGACAATAATGATAACACAGGCAACACTTACCGAGCACAGGCAGTGGTTTTGAAATAGCTGGCAAGGCTGAGAAACAATGATTTCACATCTTGAGCGAAAAAGAGAAAATATTTTAAAATCATTTTAAAGTGACCAAAATTGGAATGAAATACAGGCATCATCGCAGTAATCTGGGAAACAGTTACTTACAAGCTATAGTTATCATCAATGAACACGTGAAGACACTGGCTAATATTTCTCCCATAAACCATCTGAAACAACAAGATTGCTCTGATTTAGCATACTAATTGCGCATTTCCAACCTATGTGATTTTCCTAGACTTACTATAGACTTAGGATTTCAAGGTTTACTATAAAAACTACAGTAATAAAGATAGTATTGGAAAATGGACAGACATACAGATCAATGAAAGAGCATAGACAGCCCAGAAGTAGACGCATGCAGCTAGAGTAAACTAATTTTAATTGAGATGCAGAAGCAATTCAAAGGGAACATACCATCTTTTCAACCAATGGTGTTGAAACAATTGGATATTTACATGCAAAAAATGAACCTCCACATATATAACACACTTTACACAAAATTTAACTCGAAATGAGTCATCGACCAAAAATGTAGACTGTAAAAGTGTAAAACTTCTAGAGAAAACATAGGGGAAAATCAATATGACCTTGTATTTGGCAACGAGTTTTAAAATACAATACCAAATGCACAATCCATGAAAGAAAAGAAATGAATAATTGGACTTTATCAAAATGTAAAACTTTTGCACTGTGAAAGACACTTTTAAGAGAATGAAAAGACAAGGTACAGTCTGTGAGAAAATATTTGCAAATTATGTATCTGATCAAGGACTTCTATCCATAGTATATAAAGAACTCTTAAAATTAAAAAAGAAAATAAGCAACCCACTTGAAAAAATGAGCAAAATATCTGACCAGGCACTTCATCAAAGAATATATACAAATGGTAAATAAGTATAAAAACAGATGTTCAACATTGTTCATCATTAGAGTAATGCAAATTAAAACAGTAAGATACCACTGCATGCCTAGTAGAATGGCTAAAACCCAAACAACTGGCAACACAAAATGCTAGGGAGGATGCAGAGCAACAGAAACTCTCATTCATTGCCGTTAAGAATGAAAAGGGTGCAAACACTTGGAAGATGGTTTGGCTCTTGCTTACAAAGTTAAACGTAGACTTACCATAAAACCCAACTGCTGCACTTGGTATTAATTCAACTGAGTTGAACTCTGTGTCTATATACAAATCTGCATGTGATTCTTTGTAGAAGCTTTATTTAAAATTGTCAAAAACCAGAAGCAACCAAGACACCTTTCAACAGGCAAATGTATAAATAAACTTTATACATCCATACAACGGAATATGATTCAGCAACAAAAAGGAATGAGCTAATTGTAGATTAGCATATTTGTTATTGCTGTGGGTTAGTATATTTTCTTACAGAGGTGAACAGTTTTCTATATTAATCATATACAAGCAAAATATTCCATGGCAGAAATAATTTGTTCTGAAAAATTAAGAAATTAAGGGAAGACAGAAATGGTGGGAAAACTGAAGTCCCATAAGTGATGGTAGCAGCAGCAGCCTATCTGTGGCTGCTGCAAAGACGCCAGCTGCATGAGGGGAGGCGTGGCCAGGGTTGTGTGCTTCACAGAGCCTGAGGGAGCCTGGAACAGGAGGGAGCCCAGAACAGGAGGGAGCCCCGTCCTCCTAGGTGCAGCTGCAGCCGCCCAGTCACTGCTCTGAACCCAGGTATCCCTGCACTCTTGGGGGCTTTGGAAGCCCCCTGCCCCTGCAGGCTTGGAAGCGCCTGCTCCTGCCCCTGGCCTCTCCCTGCTCGCGTTGCCTGCTCTGACTTCAGAGCAAAGTTGTGGCTAGGCCCGGATGCTATTACAACCTAGCAGTGACCAGACCCCACACTTATTTTTCACGCAGCCCTCACCACTTCACACCTTGCTTGTAAAGGCTCAATATATATCTGAAAAAGAGTCATGGCAGTGAAGAGATGGAGATCTAGATCACCCACACCTGTATATTCCATAGCATATTTTGTCTGTAAAAAAGGTATTCAGACCAGTCAGACCTAACAGTCCCTTTTAAAAACAAACATTTCATTTAATAACAGTAATGCCTCTTCTTATCCTGAAATAAAGTTCATAAGTAATATAACCCATCTACATAAGTAATCTAGAGATGATTTAAATTATATGGGAGGATATACATAGGGTATTTGCAAATACTACATCATCTTATATAAGGGGCTTCAGTATTCAAGGATTTTGGTATCTGAGGGAAGCTCTAGAATCAAACCCTCTTATGTATTAAGGGACAGCTGTATTCAATGCTTGGACTTTCCAGTTATGAATAATTTATATCTTGAAAGATACGAATTATCCTGTCTCTTTCTGTCTCTCTGTCTTTCCCACCCCATTCTCTAACTTTATTACTACATCTATCTCTATTGCACTTCACAACTGCACATTGTTCTGTGGTGTGGACAAATTTAATTTATTTATTCAGTCCTCTATTTATGGACATTTGGGTTGTTTCTATTTTCTGCTATTACCAAAATGATGTGCAAGGGACCCAAAATAG
Source organism: Macaca nemestrina (assembly GCF_043159975.1). Classification (NCBI taxonomy): domain Eukaryota; kingdom Metazoa; phylum Chordata; class Mammalia; order Primates; family Cercopithecidae; genus Macaca; species Macaca nemestrina. The sequence continues at coordinate 12,597,931 of NC_092132.1, read as the reverse complement.
CTAAAACAATCTTGAGGAAGGAAAACAAAGTTGGAAGACTCATGCTTTTCCACTTCAAAACTTACTACACTGCATGCAAAAGAATGAAGTTGAAGCATTACTTTATGCCATATACAAAGATTAACTCAAAATGAATTAAAAATCTAAATGTAAGAGCTAAAACTATCAAACACAACACAAGATAGGTGGGAAACTTCATGACAGTGGATCTGGCAATGATTTATTGACTGTGACACCAAAAGCGGAGGCCACAAAAAAGAAAAAAAAAATTGAGAAATTGGGCTACATCAAAATTTAAAACTTCTGCACATCAAAGAATACATTCGATAGAGTGAAAAGGCAATCCACAGAACAGTAAAAATATTTGCAAATCACATATCTGAGAAGGGGTTAATATGCAGAAAATATAAAGAATTATTTTAACTTAACAATAAAAAGCAAACAGCCTGGTTTAAAAAGTGTCAGAGTACTTGAACAGACATTTCTGTATAACAGATACACAAACAAACATCAAATAAGTGCATGGAAAGATGGTCAACATCATTATCCATCAGGCAAATGCAAATCAAAACCACAGTGAGGTATCACACCACATCCACCAGGATGGCTCTAGTCAAAAAGACAGACAATAGCAACCGTTCAGGATGAGGAAAATTTGGATTCCTCATACACTGATGGTGGGGGTGGGAGTGCAAGATGGTGAAGTCCTATTGGAAAACGTTTCAGCAGTTTCTAAAAATACTAAACATAGAGTTACTATATGCCCAGAAACTCAATTCCCAGATATTTAACCAAGAAAAATGAAAATGTATGTCCATACAAAACTTGTACACCAGTGTTCATAGCAAGATTATTCATAATGGCCAAACAGTGGGAAAAACTCAAATGCCCATCAACTGATGGAATCGATAAACAAAATGTGGTATATCTATGCAATGGAATGTTATTCTTCCATAAAAAAGAATGAAGTATGATACATGCTATGACATGGATGAACTCTGAAAACATTACGCTAAGTGAGTCAAACCAGACACAGAAGTCCACATATTGTATAACTCTATAGGAAATGTCCAGAATAGACAAATTCATAGAGACAGAAAGTACTTTAGTGGTTTCCAGGAAGTGGGAGAGGAAGGAATGGAGAGTAACTGCTAATGGGTACAGGGTTTCTTTCTTCAGTGATGAAATTGTTATAGAATTATAGTGGTGATGGTGTTACAATTTTGTAAATATACTAAAACCACTGAAAGTGCACTTAAAAATAATTTTTAAAAACTGCTTAAAAATGCAATGAATAGTATTTTACATATGTCATTTCACACAATAAATTATTTGAAAAGGTATGGCCAGGTCAAAGGAGACATGTAACTTTAAACTTGGTCGACATTATTGAATCTCCCTACCTGAGGATTGGGGATTTTTTTTTTTTTTTTCAAGATGGAGTCTTGCTCTGTCGCTCAGGCTGGAGTGCAGTGGCGTGATCTTGGCTCACTGCAAGCTCCACCTGCTGGGTTCACACCATTCTCCTGCCTCAGCCTCCGGAGTAGCTGGGATTACAGGCGCCCACCACCACGCCCGGCTAATATTTTGTATTTTTAGTAGAGACGGAGTTTCACCGTATTGGCCAGGATGGTCTCTATCTCCTGACCTTGTGATCCACCCACGTCAGTCTCCGAAAGTGCTGGGATTACAGGTGTGAGCCACGGCACCCGGCCCCCCTACCTGGGGATTTTAAGAATAAATTGTTTAAAAATTCACAGCAATGATGGAGCACGTCTGCTACTTCACAACTTCGCCAAAATATGTGACCAAGCATTTGAATTTTTGCCAATAGGATGGGTGATGATGTCACTGGGTAGATTTATTTTAAAAAAGAATAATATTTTTGTGGTTTTTATTTTCAAAATGTGAATCATTTGAAAGAGATTACAAATAAATACAAAAAAGAAAAGAAAATATCATCGGAAAAATCCCACCATACAGGAAAAGTTATTAATAAAATCTGGTGAATATCCTTTTGGAAATCCCTTTATATGCATTTTAAAACCGTTATTCTAAAATGAGCTCTAACATACATACAGCAAAGCCTATAAAGTATACAACTTGATTTTGATTTTTTAATATAAACACCTGTAATTGTTACACAGATCAAGATACAGAATATTTCCTGCACCCTATAAGGTTCCTTGGTTGTCCCTTTCAGTACATGCCCTTGGAATTCATCACTATTCTTACATCTATAATAATTGATTTGTCTTGCCTTTTCTTGAATTTTATATACACAGTTTGAGCATCTCTAATTAAAAAATTCAAAATCTGAAATGCCCCAAGTTTGAAACTTTTTGAGTGCCTACATGATGCCACAAGTGGAAACTTCCACACCTGACTTCATGCCACAGGTGCACAAAATTACTTAAAATATTGTGTAAAGTTACCTTTAGGCTGTGTGTATATGAAACATAAGTGAATTTTGTTTAGATTTGAGTCTCATCCTCAAGGTATCTCATCATGTATATGCAAATATTCCCAACTGTAAAAAAAAAAAAAAGTCCAAAATCCAAAACTCTTCTGGTCCCAAGCATTTTGTATGAGGCATACTCAACCTGTATGTGCAAACATGTTGACTTTCCTGTCTGTCATGTGTCACTTACATATCTATGAGAAATATCCGGCCAGGCGCGGTGGCTCACGCCTATAATCCCAGCACTTTGGGAGGCCGAGGCAGGCAGATCACAAGGTCAGGAGATCAAGACCATCCTGGCTAACACAGTGAAACCCCGTCTCTACTAAAAATACAAAAAGTTAGCCGGGCGTGGTGGCGGGTGCCTGTAGTCCCAGTTACTCGGGAGGCTGAGGCAGGAGAATGGCATAAACCCGGGAAGTGGAGCTTGCAGTGAGCTGAGATCCGGCCACTGCACTGCAGCTTGGGTGACAGAGTGAGACTCCGAGTCAAAAAAAAAAAAAAAAAAAAGAGACACCTCCACGCTCTTGCCCACATCTATACATTTTTAGTCAATTTTTAATTCAAATAAACATTATTAGAATAATTTTAGATATGCAGAGAAATCAGAAAATTAGGACAGAGGGTTCTCATGTGGTCCCCAGTCAGCTTTCTCTATTATTATTACTGTGGTATGTTTGTCGCAATGAAGGAACATGGTAATGTACCAATACTGGTACATTAGTACAACAAGAGTTTTGGAAAGTCCTGCTCAGATAATGTGTTGAATGTCCCTTAATTTATTTTATTTTAATTAATTAATTTATTTATTCTGCTATTTTTCTTTTGGTAGACTGGGATTTGGAAGACCACAGAGGTAAAGCGCCATTCTCACCACATCTATCAAGGGGACATGCAATCAGTATAACTTATCCCTGTTGATGCTGACTTGTTCACTTGCAGCAGTGTTTGTCCAGTTTCTCCACTGAAGAGTTACCTTTCTTACCCACTTCCTTACTCTACTTCCTGGAAGACGTGTCTAAATGCAGCCCTCCCTCAAAAGATTAAGAGTTAAGCTCCACCTCTTAAGGCAGGAGTATCCACAAACATAAACCTAACGAACATTTAATTCACAGTCCTGTGAAAGGAAAGAAAGGGCTCTGAGATCAACTTGGAGGTTTGGAAAACACTAAGTGAAATAAAGCCAGACGTGTTCCCTCACCACATTATTTCACTGATTATTATACTAATGCACATCATGGTTCTCCAACTTGGGATACAGAACGCAGAATTTTGCAAATTTATTTTTAACCACAGGAGCACCCCCCACACTCCACTTTTGTTCTGTTGGTCCCATTGTGATCTAAAAATATTTTGCAAACCTCATAATTATCTGGGAAGCTTATTTTAAAATACCAATTCTCAGTAAATCTAAATTAGAATCTCAAGGGATGGGATCCAGGACTTTGTATTTTGAAAAGCGGCTCCTCCAAGTGATGCTGCTGTATTTGACCCTCAAAATGTGGGACTCGAGAGCAGGCAGCCCTTGCTGGCCAGAGTTCAAGAACCATAAAGACCCCTGGACTGTTGTATTCACCTTTGTTTCATTGATTCCAACAAATATTGAAGAACACCTGGCACTGAGGATGCTGAAATGAGGGAGACACACAATGTGTCTGCTCTCAGGCAGCTCATATTCTTCTAGGGAGAGGCAGATCCCATTGAAACTTCAACAGATAATCATGTCACAGTCAGGGGGTAATAAGTGCTTGAAAGAAAAGTAAAGCAAGGTGCATGTGACAAAGAGTGGCATGCTATTTATACAGGATTTTCAGGGAAGATATCTCTGTTGATGTGACATTTGAACAGATTTTGTAAAGAAGTAAGTTCACATGTAACGAGGCTATCTGGAGGGTTGTAAGAGGCAGAGTGAACAGCAAGTACAAAGGCCCTGAGGCAGGAGTGGGCCAAGGAACTCGATCACTACCCTGGAGACTTGGATGGGGAAAGAAAAAGAAGGCAGAGGAAGAACGTACAGGCCAGAGAGTAGAGAACAAACATACCTTGAGACATAAAGAGACAATTTATGTGGGGATATGCAAATACAATGGGAAGGGTGGAGTCTCTGCAGGGACCCTAAGTCCCATAGCGGGAACTTCAAGTGCCTTTGAACTCCAGGAGCCACTTTTTTTTTTTAACAAAAAGCAATACATGGTAAAATACAATTTTAAGCAAGGTACACTAGGTTTTGTATGCTTTCTAGGTTTTTATTTATTCATTTATTTATTGAGGCAGAGTTTTGCTCTTGTTGCCAAGGCCAGAGCGCAATGGTGGGATCTCGGCTCACTGCAACCTCTGCCTCCCGGGTTCAACCAAGTCTCCTGCCTCAGCCTCCCGAGTAGCTGGGATTACAGGTGCCCCCCCACCAGGCCCAGTTCGTTTCATATTTTTAATTTGCACCATGTTAGTCAGGCTGGTCTCGAACAGCTGACCTCAAGTGATCCTCCCACCTTGGCCTCCCAAAGTCCTGGGATTACAGGCATGAGCCACTGTGCCTTGCCTACTTTCTAGGTTTTGCATGCTTTGTGAGAGGATGGAGGTGGGCAATGAGAGATAAAGGGAAACTTATCATGGACAGACAAATGAACAAATCTTAACAACAAAGCTACCTAAAATGTTTTGTGGAATAGGGCAAGGAAATCATCAATCAGTTACAGCTTCACTATTTATGAAATACCACTGCATGAACATAAAATCTGAATTACCTTGCACATGCAGAAATGATTAAGCACACGGCAAGCAGGATGGTCTGAAAGAAGACGTCTTGCAACAAACTGGTTTCTAATAGGAAGAAAAAAATAAATAAATTAGAAATCATTGCTGATTCAATCATCTTGGAACAAAAAATCATCTCAAACTTCCCTTCTACCCACCAAAAAAAAAAAAAAAAAAAAAAAAAAGTTTTGGAACGTGTGTCAGTTCAAGCAATGCGTCATAAATAACAAGATAAAATTACCTACTGTTATACAGGGCTGTCATTAGAAAATTTCAGCAACTAATTACTTTCTTCAATCACTATAAACTAAAAGACTATGCTATTTACACAGTTTAGGGCTGCCTTTTGATCTAACGTTGGGGAAAGGCTTTGTAGAGTTTACGATAATGTAAGAAATCTAACTCTGTGACTGTGATAATAATAATGTCTAAAATCTGTAAAGTGTCTTATAATTCACAAAGAGCTTTTATACGTTAGTTCACTTAAACAGCACAACAACCCTGTGAGGTGCATGCCATTATCTTAGTTCTGCAAAGAGAAGAATAAGACTAAGAGAAATGATGAACTCGTCCAAGGTCACACAGCTATGAGGTGTCACAGCCAAGATTTAAAAACCACATCTAGACAGAGCATAACATTTTGTCTGAAGCAGGCAGGGAAAGACAATTGCGACTTCACATACCGGAAGTCTCTAAAGACCAAAAATGAGAACATATATTATGAAATATTTGTCTTTGCAAAACTCTTTGCAATCAGTACAATATTTCAGTACTGCCAAGCCACAGTAGAAACTACAAGTCATCCAACAATTATAAGAATAAGAGTGAACCTCAGTATTATTGTAATCACCTTAAAGAAATTAAAGCTGGTTTAAGGATTACCACATAAAAGACCTAAAGGAGAATATAAACAGACCTCAACTTAATTTTTGCCAAATGCTTCAAAAGCTCGATTTTGCAACAGTTGTTTAAAACTTGGAATGACTTTATGTTATGAATGCATTTATTTTTGCTATTTATGCCATGAATGAGGATTGAGTCAGCTAACAAAACCTACTTAGCCCATAATGCGGGTGGAATGCTGAAGATTGGCAATTCAAAATATCACAGTAGTAAATTATGTCACTGCAAATGTACAGTCGTTCATGTATATTGTGAATTCAGTTATTGTGGGTTCAATTGAATACTCAACCATCCTTCTAAAGTGTGTTTCTATTCTTAGCCTACCCTGATTTCATGTGGAATTTGGAAAACATTTCCTCAGAAACAAATCCAGCTTGAAAAACTGCAAAGTTCACCAGACTTGGATACTGAAGGATGAATGGGTTTAAATTTGAGATCTACAAAGATATGAGTTGTGTGATTTGGGACGAATTATTCATGAATTCCTTCCTTAAGTGGCCATTTACTGAATACCTCTTTCAGCTCAGCTCAGGTGTAACCTCCTTCAGGAAGCCTACCTTGATTCTACTAGCTCTTCCTTAGCCCTTAGCTGCTCCCTCTCTGTGCTCCCATTATACCTTGTTCATATCTTCGCTAACTCTCTTTCACATTGAATTAAAAATTCTGTAATATTTCTCAATATTCCCCCACTAGACTGCAAGCTCACTGAGACAACAGTCAGCATCGATTTCCTGTTCCCTGGGGACAGTGCCCATATTTTCCTTGAGGAATCACCTTTCCCCCTCTGTTGGTACACGATTCAGTGAAGTGACTGGTTTTTTCTCTTTCCTCCTAGCATTTGATTCTTTTCAAGCTTTTTAGAGTTTCACATACTTATCAACAAAGTTTTGTTCATGTGAAACAGGCCCTTCCAGAACCAATGAAATTCAATTATTGGCCTCTTGTCATTAGTCCAGACAGATGTAATCTCTTTCTGCTGAACTGGAAACTAGAAAGGTATAGGCACAGAGCCACCAGGATCCACCATGGACAGAGGGTCTTTTTTGTTTTGTTTTGTTTTCTTTTCTTTTTTTTTTTTGACAGGGTCTCACTCTATTGCCCAGGCTGCAGTACAGTGCATGATCTTGGCTCACTGCAGCCTTGACCTCTTAGGCTCAGGTGTTTCTCCCACCTCAGCCTCCCAGGTAGCTGGGACTTCAGGCATGCACCCCTATGCCCAGATAATTTTTTGTAGAAATGGGGTCTCACCATGTTGCCCAGGCTGGTCTCCAACTCCTGGGCTCATACGATCCTATCACCTCAGCATCCTGAGTAGCTGGGACTACAGGCATGAGCCACCATGACTGGCTAATTTCTGTATTTTTTGGAGAGACGAAGTCTCACTATGTCACCCAGGCTAGCCTGGTACAACCTTTCAAAGAGTAACACAGACATAGAAGAGAAGAGAAAACAAAAAACAGAGAATGACAGGATCCTGCACTGTAAGCCTGAGATTTTCATTAAGATGAGCCAATAAATTACTTTGAGTTGGGTTTCCATCCACTGGAACTCAAAAATCTTAGACTGATACAGATGATGTACCTGCCTATATCTTTAGCACCTGAAAGAGAACATACATGCAAAACCTACATGTGAAGGGCTTAATGGAAGATAGAGATCTTGTCCACCCAGGACTTCATAGCCTAGTGAGAAAGAGGAAAATAAACAGTTTCTATAGAGATATATAGAGTGCTAGGGAATCAAGGGGAAGTAAAGTGCTACCTCCACCAGGCAGAAGCAGGCAGAGAAGGTGCATAGAGGTGGTCTCATTTAATTGGAGACTTGAGGAAGAGTAGAGGGCCACCCAGGTATAGCAGGTGGGAGAGAGATTCCAGACACAGCAAAGAGCTTATATTTGTTCTTACAAAACCCTTGGCAAAGGGTACAAAGGTTAACTTTATCTGTCTGAACCTGAATATTCTTGTATGTAAAATGGAGGTAGCACACTTACTACTTGGTCCACCAGTAAAGAAGCATTATGAGTCGAGGACACACCACTGCATTCCAGCCTGGGTGACAGAGTGAGACTCCATGCCTATGTGGGCATTTTGGAATTCACAGATGACTATGACCTAGTGCTCATCTTTAAGGATCTCACAGAGGCAAACATGCAGTAACAGTGCAAATAATGGGCATGAGAAAGAGAAGTCCTGGGAGCTAGGGGAGCACCAAGTATGGTGAGCTCCCTGGAGGAGGTGGCTATCGAGCCTTCTTAGGTGTTGATAACCTGTCATTCCAAACCTGGAAAGGGAACTAGAAAAAAAAAACAAAAAACAAAACCAAAAAACCCTTGAACATTTATCTAGTAGCTGCACTGGGAACAAAATGTACAAAGCATACTGATCTTCAGAACCAGAAGAGTGATGGCCAGTGAAGTGAATATTTATGATTTTGTGGAAGCAAATAAAGAGAAAATATTTTTCCGATTTAACTTCAATTTTATGTAACAATAACTTCACATTTACTGAGTATTCAGTAGACATGACACAGTATGCTAAGTACTTTACAAGAGTTATTTTAGTCACAAGAAGGTATGAATTATGATCATCTCCATGTAGATATAAAAATGTTAAGTTTGTGGCTCATGCCTGTAATCCCAGCACTTTGGGAGGCAGAGGCGGGCAGATCATGAGGTCAGGAAATCGAGACCATTCTGGTTAACACAGTGAAACCCCGTCTCTACTAAAAATACAATAAACTAGCCAGGCATGGTGGTGGGCACCTGTAGTCCCAGCTACTTGGGAGGCAGGAGAATGGTGTGAACCTGGGAGGCGGAGCTTGCAGTGAGTGGAGATCGCACCACTGCACTCCAGCCTGGGCAACAGAGTGAGACTTGTCTCAAAAAAAAAAAAAAGTTAAGTTTGAGAGGGTTTGGTAAACTTCTTCTGAGTTATAGCTAACGAGTAGGGAGCTGGGCTTTTAATCTCAGCAAGCCAATGAAAGAGTGAGCTCTTTCACCTTGGTGCAGCACTATGTCCAAACATGCTTAATCTGACATTAACAAACCAGAAATTAAAGGGCATGCTTGTTGAATTTATTACAGCTTTACTCCCGCAAGAAAATACTAAGGGATGTTCTTTTTGTTCTTTCTTCCTCTTCCTCCTCTTCCTCCTCTTCCTCCTCCTCCTCTTCCTCTTCCTCCTCTTCTTCTTTTTTTTTTTTTGATGGAGTCTCACTCCGTCACCCAGGCTGGAATGCAGTGGTGTGATCTCAAGTGATCTTGACTCACTGCAACCTCCACCTCCCAGGTTCAAGTGACTCTCCCTGTCTCAGCCTCCAGAGTAGCTGGGATTACAGGCATACACCACCACACCCGGCTAATTTTTGTATTTTAATAGAGATGAGATTTCATCATGTTGGCCAGGCTGGTCTCGAACTCCTGATCTCAGGTGATCCACCTGCCTCGGCCTCCCAAAATACTGAGATTACAGGTGTGAGTCACCGGGCCCAGCCTCTTTTTTCTTCTTATGTAGTATGTCCAATACACAGCTAAGAATTAAAATAGCAAACATCTGTGTATCTTCCACTTTGCTTTACTGAGGCCTAACATTTTACAAAATATTCTTGGAATTTTTTTTTAAATAAAACACTGCAGATCCAGTGCTTTTGGTGCCTCTAACATGACACCCAAAGGCAGTCATTGCCTCTGAAAAGGGTAACCTGGGCTCTGGCAGAGGCCCTATGTCCTCCCTTCCTCACACAGGTTGGTACCAGCTCCTAAGTGCACATTAGTCATCTCCAAGTCATTCTCAGGCTCTGAAAGAAAGAATTCTTTGGGTGTGGATTTAAAACACCTGAACTCACCTGAATGATCCGAACTATTCTCCTGGAAACGTTCAGAAGCTGTCAACTGGGACTGAGGAGACAAACTGTGGGTGTTTCCTCCAGGAGGCTGAGATACGATGTGGCTGGAAGAGGAGGTGATTACAGATTCTGCATTCATCTTCCCCGACTCCCAGTCATCAGTCAGAGAACAGTGTAAACCATCTGCTGAAAAAGCAGAGGGGTTCAGTGTAAGTGTATGTGTGTGTGTTCGGTGACTGCTCAATGCACAGTTAGTTCCTAATAATCACAAAAATAGTAACATTGATACACTATTGCACTACCATGGTGGGATGGGAGAAGGATTTTTGGATAAGGTAGTGTATTCGTCTGTTTTCATGCTGCTGATAAAGACTTTCCTGAGATTGGGTAATTTACAAAGAAAAAGAGATTTAACGGACTCACAGTTCCACATGGCTGGGGAGGCCTCACAATCATGGTGGAAGGCAAGGAGGAGCAAAGTCACATCTTACATGGATGGTGGCAGGCAAAGAGAGAATAAGAGCCAAGTGAAAGAGAAACCCCTTATAAAACTGTCAGATCTCATGAGACTTATTCACTATCAGGAGAACAGCGTGAGAAAGACCCAACACCATGATTCAATTCCCTCCCACCAGATCCCTCTCACAACATGTGGGAATTGTGGGAGCTACAATTCAATATGAGATTTGGGTGAGGACACAGGCAAACCATATAAAATGGCATTTCAATTTGTCTTCATACTTGAAGGCTGAAGAGAAATATCTTCGGTGCAGAGATAAACAAAGGCCAGAGGCATCTTCAGTGATACTGAGGCTTGTATAGATGGATTTAAAGGAAGTGTAGTCAGTATATAAACCTCACATCTTTATAGGACCAAACTTTGCAGCAGTCAACTCCTTCTACTTCTGATTCATTTATTCATTCAACATTTATTGAATGTGACTATATATTAGAAATTGACCTAGCTGCTGGGATACAGTGGTGAATTAGAACAACATCTCTGTCCTTACATATTGCTGAGGGGCAGGGGAGAAAATATCTTGTGACAAGTGCCATGAAGGAAATTCTGCCTCTATAAAATACATTGAAATGCCTAGATAAAATATAGCAACCATCTGTTTAAACTTTTTTATTCAAAGAGGCTATTTCATACATACATAGCTTCAAGAACATGCACCCATTTTCTTCTATGATGATTCATACATAAATATATTTTACTGGCCCTAAACTTAGCCTGACATTCTCACAAAAAAGTCAAGTTTATTGCAAAAGCATGCATGCAACATTAAGTTTCAAACATGCTAAGATGACTCCTCATAACACTTGGTGTCTTCAGTGTGAGGTCACCAAGGAATGAATTTTAATCCTTGATTCTTAGTTTGAGTCAGAGATTAAGGGATCCAAAATGCTCTAAGCCAAAGCTTCCTTGGAAAGGATGAATGTGTTAAGAATGCCTTTCAACCACAGGGAAAGTTAAGCACCACACCTCTGATTCAACCACTGGACGTCTCCCATTTGGTTCACCTGGCATAAATGTACCTAGGAATTCTCTTGGTTCTGTCTTGAGTGGTCTGTGTCATAGTTCAGGGTTTAACTTTACTCTTATGATCTTGGGTAAGAATTCGAGCCAGTTTAGAACTCATTGACTTGGAAGCAAAGCCACTCAGAAAGAGTAGCCAGAGTCCTGCTTTGGGATGTAGGTATTTTCTAAGCTGATATCTGAAAGGGACTGCACATGCCCAACACATGTTATTTTTCTTTAACTCTATAGCTGAGCTCAAAAGAAGGAAATATTCCCAAAGCCAAGCCAGGGAAACCTATAACTCTAAGCATGTGCTGTGAACAAAGCTTCCAAAAGGGGTGGGGGAGAGGGCCTTAGAAGTCATAGTAGTCAAAGGTCTATCAATTAACTGACACTAGGAACAGAAAAAAAGGCCTTGGTCTCAAGAGAGGCAGAAAATTAAAACCGAGTTTCTGTAGGGACTCAAAATGCTATTTCCTCAATGAAAGGATAGCTAGGAAAAAAAAAAAATCTGCCCACTGGTTCTAGGGGAAGGCATGAAAGCTTATCTCTTTTGGCCTACATAGTGGGTGGGAGGAAAACGTCTCCCTGAACACTTTATAAGTAAGTGGGTTTTTAGTTAATTTTTTTTTTTTTTTTTTTTTTTTGAGACGGAGTTTTGCTCTCGTTGTCCAGGCTGGAGTGCAATGGCACGATCTCAGCTCACGGCAACCTCCGCCTCCTGGGTTCAGGCGATTCTCCTGCCTCAGCCTCCCCAGTAGCTGGGATTATGGTCATGTGCCACCACACCCAACTAATTTTGTATTTTTAGTAGAGACGGGGTTTCTCCATGTTGGTCAGGGTGGTCTCGAACTCCCGACCTCAGGTGATCCACCCACCTCAGCCTTCCAAAGTGCTGGGATTACAGGCATGGGCCAACATGCCTGGGCTTGAGTTAAAATTTATACTAACCTGGGAAGTTAATATTTTAAAAAGTCTCAGGCTGGTACTAGCCCTGTGACATCTGCCAGAAGCCAACATAAAAGCTCTCTGTGGAAACACACTCTCAGCCCAAGCTGCACAGATTTCCCCAGATAAAGCCCAAAGGACATGAGCTCACAATCTAAAATTATAAATTACGCAGGGAGATAATCTCCCATGGGTAAGGAGAATAAATATGGTGCTTCAGAAAAAGATAATCCTGCAGTGGGAGATGATGGGAGTAGCCATGATATTACCATCTGGCTTTAAGCTTTGAGCAGGAGGCATGGTGTTTGGAGAAATTGTCCTAATTTATTTTACCTTGGGGAAACTGAAGACCTGTAAAATTTGTGTTTTTTGTTTTTTGTGTTTTTTTTTAAATACCCATAGTATATCCTTATTTTTGCTTCTTGTCTAAACAGGACAATTATTTCTATGGTCCATCTAAATTTTGATTTCATGACTAAGGGAAATATGCATATCTCCTGGGCAAATATTTGGTAAACTTATAAATTGTAGGACACTTAGATGGGAGGGAAACAAGGGAGAATAAGACACTGTCCCAAAAGAAGTTGAAATCTGGTGGGGGGCGGGGTGTTCATGTGTGCACGTGTGTGTGTTTGTGTGTGTGTGCATGTACACACGAGTCAACAGTGGGAGGTGATAAAGGAGGCATCACTTATGGACAGGGGAAACAGACTGTCATTTGCCAAAAAGAGATGAAATGTGGTTTTGTGGAAATTTCAAGGACTTTGACATCAGAAAGACTGGAACAAACATTCTAAGACTAGTAACAGGGCAATTTGCTTAATTTTTCTGACCCTGAGTTTCTTCACGTAAAATAGGACAGTAATATCTACTTTTTTACAGCTGTGATAAGTGAAGGAGAAAAGACAAAAATGTAAACATCCCAACATATGGTATAGATGGAGAGAATCGAAACTTCTATCACTAATAGACATTGTAATAGATATCGTCCCTAGTTACATGACCAAATGTGATAATCAACTTCATGGGGAGTGGGGGGTGGTAGAAGGGTACTGATGAGTCAGCAAAGGACGTTTCAAGGTAGAAGTGATTTTAAAGAATTTATCATTCAATAATAAAAGAAGCTTATTACTTGACCTTGGGTAAGGTAATTTTACTTTGAATTATATATACAGGAATTTGCTATACCATGAAGGGATTCCTAAACCTGCTCCAGACATTTCTAGGCACAGGGTTTATCCCATATGGCTGCTTAATTGCCCTGACTTTACCATAGGACACAGTCCTCTCTAGAGGAAACTGCCCCAGGAGAGGGAAGAGATTGTAATCTCTGCCCCCTGTCCCATCACAGAGCTGAACAGGCATAGCAAGAGGGCCTCTGGGAAAGACCAACTTGACCTGGTGGGGAATAGCCACAGCTCCTGAGAAGGGTTTAGAGGCAGGGACAAAAGAAGAACAGGGAGGAAGAAAGGAAAGAATCAAGGAGATGATTTTTACCTTGTGGTAGGAACTTCAAGGGGAACAAGCAGGGTAATCTGAACAGCTGCAGTTAATAAATAGAGACTTTCTCTGCCTTCATTGCTGTCATGGAATATCTGGAACATAAAATGACTAAAGAAAGATACCAACCAGCTGGGAAGAAAGACTGAGGCAGCCCCCAGGTGACATCCCCAGAGAAGACCCCCAAGCCAGAGGATTTGGGAGGTGGAGCAAAAATAAGTGGGGAGGGAAAAGCTGCGTGGATACGGGCCAGGCAGATCAATTTATTCATTCAATGCAGTTATTGTATATACTGCCAATGCTGCTCTGGAAGAAGGAAGTCAAATTAGATACTGCTCTGCCCTACTCATGATCTGGAGAGGGACATATATGCAAATGAACAATTAGGATGCAATGAGGTAATTGCTACAACAAAGGCTGGAACAAGTTGTCCAATGGGAGTCTAGGAAAGGGTGTCTGAGTCTGTCTGAGGGAAATCCAGGGAGGCTTCACAGAGGAGGCAGTGCTTCAGTGGAAACTGGAAGGAGGAGTAGGAGTTCTTCCAGAGAGAGAGCAGGAAGAGGACAGGCCAGGCAGAGAGGAAGAAAGTAAGTGGGGATGGGGAGAAATTACAGTACATCAATCTAGGAGAGACCAGGGTGGGTTCCCAGAAGAGTGAGTCCTTCTGTGTCGCTAGACAAGAGCATGTGAGTGAGGCCAGTCCCAGGAGAGGATTCTGTCTGGGCTGCTAAGCAGAGGTCACATTGTGTGGGGTCTCATATCACACTCCAAGCTAATATTGATTCTGTGGGTGATTTAGAGTCATTAAAAATTTGAGCATGAGTGTAACATGAGTTGCTTTGTGTGTTAAAATGCTCACTCAGCAGTGAGAGATTTGCAAGATTCCCAGTCTAGGAGCTGAGTGACTATGGGGCTCCAGAAGACATTGGGGTCCTCATACAACGGTAGTTCTTAATAGGGGGTGATTTCTCCTCCCTGGGGACATGGTGCAGTATCTCGAGACAGTTTATGTTGTCACTATTTGGGGTGAGGTGAGGAGTGTTACGGGCATCTGCTGAACAGAGGCCAGGGATGCTATTAAACCCCCAACAATGCACAGGACAGGTGCCACAACAAGGCCTTACCTGCCCACAATACTATGATGCTGAGGCTGAGCAACCCTGTCATTGAGAGAGCGGACCTAACCATCTAAGGCAACTGGATCATTAGAGTCCTTTCGACAACTCTGGTAGGTGCTTCGAGTGGTGATCACGTGTCTGTATTTTCCTGGTTGTGCTTACTCTAGTCAAAACACTGTGTTCTCTGCCTTCAGAGGACAGATCATAATTTATGATTTTATAATTGTTACAGAAATACAGACAATAGAATACATAATTTGTGTGGTTTTTTGTTGTTGTTGTTGTTTAGTGTCTGCCTCCCTCACTAGATAAAAGGCTCCATGAGAAAAAGATCACTTCATCTGACCCAGACACCAGCAATTAGTACCCAGCTCATAGTTAGCATTCAGTCAGTTTTATGGAGAATTCAGTAAGGGCTGGGAGGTTAAGATGTGTAGTGTTGTTAATTTGCAAAATCTAACGTAGGCCTGCTATGACAGGGTGCAGTAACTATAGAGAAAGTGGGTCGGTATTCGCCACCACGGAGGCTGAGGCTGAGCTAAGACTGCGACTTCAAGAGAGGAGAATAGCTGGTGGGCTGGCTCCACCTGTGGTCCCACTTGGACTGGATACTCAGCTGGGGTTTTGGACTGGGGAATTACTACTAACCCTGCAGGCTGCCTTGCACCACCTTACACATAGCCTTTGGCAGCTTGACAAAGCAGTCTGTGGATGCATCCCTGCTGGTTGCCATAGAGAAAGGAGTGGCAGAAAATGAAACATGCAGATCATCCAATAATGACCAGGCTCCTGAGGGGGCCCTGGACCATGATCATCCCAGCACCATGCATGGTAGCCAAGAGGTGGAAGCAGCCCACGTGTCTATCCATAGATGAATGGATGATGAAAATGTGGTATATGCATGCAATAGAATATTATTCAATCTTAAAAAAAATAAGGAAAACTTGCCATTTGCAACAACATGGATAAACCTGGAGCACAGTATGCCAAGTGAAATAAGCCAGTCACAGAAGGACAAATATTGCATAATTCTCCTTCAGTGAGATAGCCAAAACAGTCAAACGCATAGGAGCAGAGAGTACAATAGTGGCTGCCAGGGGTTAGGGGTTGGGGTGGGGGAAATCGGGAGCCATTGTTCAATGTGAATACAGTCTCAGTTATGCTGAAAGGATGAGTTATAGAGATCTGCTCTACAACATAGTACCTATAGTTAACAATATGGTATTTATTAATAAGGTAGCTCTCATGTTATGTTCTTAACACACACACACACACACACACACACACACACACACGGAGACACAGGAACCTTTGGGACATGTTGGATATGTCTATTACCTTGAGTGTGGTGATGGAATCTCGGGTGTCTGCATATGTCTAAAGTCATAAAATTGTACGCATGAAATATGTGCAGTTCTCTGTATAGCAATTACACCTCAATAAAGCTGTTAAAAAAAAAAAAGGAGGCTAGCTGATCAAATCAATGTGGAAGTGAGAAAGACATGGGAACTTCCACGGCTAATTGCATATTCATGAGTGCCCCTTAACTACAATCTGGGTAGATGTGGACGAGACTGTAACAACAGTAAAAAGATGTGCTGTTTCCCAGGGCTGCCCAGTTGATCATAAAGCTTTGCTGCTGACAGTTGGATGAAATAGAAAATGTATCCTATGTAGAATACTGGAAATTGTACACAAAATTTTCTAAAAGAAAAGATGGCATTCGACAGAGAAACCACAAAATGTCTTAACAGTCAAAAGTGATCAAGGAGATTTTTCATCTCTGAAAAGACATGATTTAACTTTCCCTAATTGACAGTGAACTTTCTTCTCCAAACTTAATAACAAACAAAAGGATTATAATGCAAAAAATATTTTACCAAATAGCTCTAATTGTATTATTGTTGAAGATATCTATTTCATTCTGTTTAACTTGATTTCTAAATTTGATGTAGTTTACTTCTGTCGGGAAGATTCTGTATCTTCTAAGCACATCTTCCATAGCCTTTTATATAAAAATGGACATGATTTGCTATAAAGAGAAGCCCAAAGCCACATGCAGATGTTGCCATCCCAAAGATATTTATGTGACAGGCATGAGTTCTAGAGAAAGGCACACACCTCAAGCTCAGGTGACTTGCCTGGAGTCATCCTGCCTTTTCTAGGACTGGTAGAAATAGAGCCCATCTTGTTCAGTCCTCCCTGCGTGAATCCTCTACTCTCCTTCAGTATGACTCACAGGCTCTGGGAACATATCCCGAATTGCAGTATTGGGGCCTGGGAAGCTGCAAAATTCCGTGGCTCAAGAATGAATTGCAACTAATGAGGAAAGGTGTCAACACAGCTGGGAAAGGGGTGAACTGAGGACAAACAAAACAGGCAAAAACATCCTCTTGCCTGAAAAATGAAGCACAAGAAAATCAGGGGAAGTAATGTTTGATTGCATCCATTGCTCAGAGAGAAAACAGCAAAACAATTTAATTTTGATTTCTTCTGGAGTCTTCTAACTAGGCATTTCCAGAGAAAAATAAATTGCTGATAAAAGTCACGGGGCCTTGGGTAAATCCGGAAAGCAAGAAGTCTGGGGAAGATGTGATTACTTTGACAGCAGAGATGAGAGATTTCAAAGTCCTGTGTGCATCCAGGTTGACTAATTACTGATTTTGGATGGAGGTAGTTTGATTTGTTATATTTAGAGGATATTTGGAAACCATGAGAATTTTAATAAGATACCTCACACACGTGCAGCATTGCTGCGGTCCAATCACTTTGAAATTGTTTGGACATATTTCGAAGAGACAAGGAAGGAAAAACTAGATGTTAATTTCTAAATATGTGAAATACTGTCTTTAGAACAGTGATTCTCAGACTTTAGTCATCCAGGCATCATTTTCCTGATTTTTGCCAAATCCCAGAACCTGCTTGCTCTTAGCCATTTAATATTTTCTTAAAATTGTCTCATTTTACATTTTTACTTTAATGCAAACTTTATATCAGTCACATAAATGCCCTAAACAGAAAGTAAAGGTAAAAATAAGTACAATGGAAAATGTAACCTTATTTAATGTGTGTGAAATATTGGTGTAGCAGAAAGCTCTGAGCCTGTTCTTGGTTAAGAAGAACTTTGTTAAAACCAAAGACAGTCTAGCAAACGTTAGAGAATCTGACAGCTACCAAGGTTCTAAACTGAGCCTTGGTCTTCTTGGTTTCATCAGAAGGATTGTAAGGGAATTGGAAAAGGAGCCACAGCTTCTCTCTTACTGTCTGATTCAACATTCACTGTTGCTATGGGCTAGCAGCATTTCCTACTCTACCCTACACTTTAGAAAACATTGCTTTAGAACTGAGAAGACACTTGCCTTGTTGTTCCAGAAAAAAACAGGGGAGAACCAATGGATGGATACTCGAAAAGGCACACTAGAGGTGAGCCTGAGTAAGCCATTCCTGGAGCAGCAGTAACTACTGAGAGGAAGAGGCAGCCTCAGAAAGTCATGAGCAGGTGGGGTAGCGGATGGGGAGATGTTGGTCAAAGGGTACAAAGTTCCAGTCGCACAGGATGAAAAATGTTCTGGAAATCTATCCTATAGCATGGTGACTAGAGTTAATAATAATGTATTGTGTTCTTGAAAATTGCCAGGAAAGGGCCAGGCATGGTGGTTCACGCCTGTAATCCCAGTACCTTGGGAAGCTGAGGCGGGCAGATTACTTGAGCTCAGGAGTTTGAGACCAGCCTGGCCAACATGGTGAAACCTCATCTCATCTAAAAATACAAAAAATTAGCCAGGTGTGGTGGCTCATGCCTGTAGTTCCAGCTACTCGGGAGGCTGAGGCAGGAGAATTGCTTGAACCCGGGAGGTGGAGGTTGCAGCAAGCCAAGGCCAGACCACTGCACTCCAGCCTGGGCAACAGAGTGAGACTAGGTCTCAAAAACAAAAAAATTTCTAAGAGAGCAGCTCTTAAATGTTCTCACAACAACAACAATAACAAATGGTAAGTATATGAGGTGATGGATATGTTAATTAACTTGATTTTGTCATTTCACAATGTATAACTATATTGAAACATCACATTGCCCACTTCATCAATACCACCTTAATTAAACATTTTATCAAAATGAAACAAAATAATGAGAGTCCAAAATAGGTAAATCCAAGGATGCTGAAAGTAGATGAATACTGGTTGTCAGGGGCTGGTGGGGAAGGAGGAGTGACTGCTATTGAGTATAAGGTTTCTCCTTGGGGCTGATGGAATGTTCTGGAACAGGAAAGCAGTCGTGATTGCATGACCTCCCTGTGACTATACTAAAAAAATCACTGAATTGTATACATTAAATTGGTAGGTTTTAAGGAATGTAGATTATATCTCAATTAAAAAGTAACGAGAGCTCTCTACTAAGATATTTGTGCTACACTGTCAGAAAGAGTCAGAGTGATGACTTCTCCTTTGCCTTCTGAGTGAAGATTCCAGACATAACACATCTACCAGGGACTACAGAATTCTTAAGTTGGCCTCCTTATCAAGCTGTGCATCATTAGCCAGTTCTTCATATTCTTTTCTTTCATAACACCACACTCTTCTGCTTCTTTGCCTGAGAAACTTTCCCCAATGAGCTTTTTCCCAGTGTAGTCCAGTGATTAAGAGCACACACTCAGACTTTTCTCTTCAAATCCTGGCTATGCGACTTCCTACCTGCATGGCCTCACATAGTACCTAAGCTGCCTTAGCTTCTTCCCCTGGAAAATGGGGATAAAGAATAATAACTCATTCAGAGGCTTTGCAGATAAGTGATGACATGACATGTGACTTTGTTGGAACTGTGCTCGCCTCTAGTACTCACACAATTAGGGATCATTATTACTGGGGCTTCTGTTCAACCACCTGAATTCCTTTCTTAACTCTCTTTTCTTCTCATTCACTTGTTTTCCGTAAGTAGACCTCTTTATTCCAAAAAACTGTATTGGCTCTCAGATTGGCTTATGAATCAATGTCTCTAGATCCTTCCTTACTCCTGAATCCCCTTATGTTTCCAAACCTCTACTGGTTATGTATTTCCCATAAGGTATCTCAAATTCAACCCATAAGAAATAAAATTTATTGTCTGTTTTGATGATCCCCATCTGTTCTTTTCTGCCTTTTTAGAGCTAATGTGTATTAAGCAGAATACCAGCCCCTCGTATTCATAAGCGATATTAGAGATGTGACACTTCATGAATTATTGCATTTCATTCTCCCCATTCTATTTGCTATTATTTTTCTTATTTTATATCTAAGAAGTGGAGGATCAGAGAGGTTAGTTAATAACTTGTCCAAGAACAATCAGGTGGGAAAAGATGGTTCTAGGATTTGAATTCAGGTTCATCCAGTTCAAAAGCTCATTTTCCTTATGACTCTACCACACTATCTTCCAGCCCTTGGTGACTTGCAGAATTTTTGACGCAGTCTCCCAAATTAAATACATCAGTTTTCTTTGATTCCCCCACTTTCTCACCACTATATTCTATCTATCACCAACCTGTCAATTCTACCTTGGAAAATATTCTTTAAGTCTCTTCCTTCCTCCCTATTTCCTGCCACTTCCTTAGGATACTGGTTGATTTTAATTGCCTCGGAGCTCCCATCCAATCCTCAATTGTGCTATTGCAAAGATAACTTGAAAATTCCAAATCTGATTGCATCATCACCCTGCTTAAGAGCCATCAAAAAATATTCTTGATTGATTAGATAAAACCCCAAATCCTCAATGGCACAAAAGGTTCTTCAAATATCTATGGTTAATCTTTCTGGCCTCACCCCCCACATCTCTGCTCTTTCTCCTCTCCTCGTCCTGCTTATACATTCTTGCTATTGTGGAAAGCTAGAATCACTCAATTTAAGTAATCCTTTGATCATATTAAGAATTGTTTCTTCATTTAACAAGCACTTATTGTATTTTTAAAACTAATCTAGTATTACATGCGCACACACACACATAGGAATATATGTAAAAATTGGTAGAATCATCATAGTATTGTGCCAATGTCCATTTCCTGGTTTTGATAATGTGCTATAGTTGTATAAGCAGTTATGAGTGGGCAAAGCTGGATGAAGTATATACTGACCCTCTCCGTACTAATTTTTGGAACATTTTGTAAATCGAAGTTATTGAAAATTTAAAAAAATGCTATGTGTGTTTTCTATCTAGGAAGCAGATTAAGAAAAATCATAGCCATATAATTGCTACACATTTATATTAATACATTATTGCATTATATGACTCCTGTAGCTTGCTCTTTGGGCCTGCTAGAGGGACATAATGGATTTCTCCTCGAAAAGGAGAACAAAGCCCTTCCTGGCAGCAGAGCAGAGTCTGCACTTTTAAATCAGATAGATCTAGGTTGAATTCCAACTCTGCTGGTTATTTATTTATTTATTTTTTTTTTGAGACAGTCTCGCTCTGTCACCCAGCCTGGAGTGCAGTGGCACGATCTCTGCTCACTGCAAGCTCCGCCTCCGGGGTTCACACCATTCTCCTGCCTCAGCTTCCCAAGGAGCTGGGATTACAGGTGCCCGCCACCACGCCCAGCTAATTTTTTGTATTTTTAGTAGAGATGGGGGTTTCACCATGTTAGCCAGGATCGTCTCGATCTGCTGACCTCGTGATCCACCCGCCTTGGCCTCCCAAAGTGCTGGGATTACAGGCGTGAGCCACTGTGCCCGGCCCCAACTCTGCTGTTTATAAGCTAAATTAACTTGGGTGAATTCTTTAACCCTAAACTTCAGTTTTATCATAATTATAATAAATAAGATAATATTACTTACTTCCTATGAGTTTGGGGGATATTTAAACAAGATAATGTATGTAAACAAGCTAATATATTTTTAAAAGACAAAATGTGAAGTGCTCAGCACGTAGTAAGCACCCTTGACTTCTCTTTTCCTCTCACAGCCATGTAGGCAAATCTTGTTGCCTCTACCTGTAAAATGAATCTGGAATCCTGCTTCTCATCACTTCTTAACGGGTTTCTTGCTTCTGTTCCGAATACCTGACATCTAATCTGAACCCAGCAGCTGGAATAATCCTTTCAACATGTAAATCGAAACAAGTTATTCCTCAGCTCAGAATCCTCCAGTGGTTTGCCGTCCACTCAGAGTATGAAAGCAAAGGCTTTGAAATGACCCCACAGCTCTCCTTGTCCCTTCTCACTTGCATTCCTGACACATCTTTCAGTTTTTTCCCTACTATCCCCCCTCACTCACTTAGCCCAGTGCAGGCTCCGAAACTAGAACCTGTACACCAGCATTTCACATGCCTGGATTGTTCCTCCCCCAGATATCTACAGAGCTTTCTCAATGAGGCCTTCTCTAACCATTTTATTTGCATTTGCAATCTCCGTCACTTCCCCCTTTCTTGTTTCCCATACCACTCACCAATTATTAACATGCTACATAATTTATTTATTGTCTGTCTCCCCCTACAGAAATGCAATTACCACAAGAGCAAGCCATTTTGTCCATTTTATTCACCACTATGTCCATTGTGTAGAATAATGCCTGACACATCGTTGGCCCTCAATAAAATCTTCCGAATGAATGCATAAATGAATTACAGCAGAGTGAGTGACATAAGAAAAGCCACAGATGTGTGGAAGAGTAGGATCCATTCAGGAAACTGAAAGATCAGTGTGATCTGTGTCAATTGCATGTATGGGAAAGGAAAGGAAAACGATGGAGTTGAAGACAAGACCAGCCACACGGACCTTTGGCAACTGCCACTGCACAGGGCTTCTTGCTCACAAGGGTCTTTTTCTTGGTTTAACAGTTTTTCTTGGTTAACACTTGAAATTCTTAAGCATTTTTGAACAGGGAGCCCTGTATTTTATTCTGCACTGGGCCTGAAAATTATGCAGCCAGTTTGGGTTGGAGAAGTAGGAAATATTCAAAAAGACCTTGTATGCTGTGTTAAGGAATGACAAGGCCACATTTAATACCTTGGTAAGGTGAGCCTCGCAGCAGTTTGGAGGAATGGGGAAGCTGGGAGTATCTCCCCAGTTCATCTCTGCCTAGCCATCCCACTCCTCCTTCAAGACCCACTCAGAGCCAGGTGCGGTGGCTCACACCTGTAATCCAAGCACTTTGGGAGGCTGAGGCAGGTGGATCACGAGGTCAGGAGATCGAGACCATCCTGGCCCACATGGTGAAACCCCGTCTCTACTAAAAATACAAAAATTAGCTGGGTGTGGTGGCATTTGCCTATAATCCCGGCTAAACGGGAGGCTGAGGTAGGAGAATTGCTTGAACCAGGGAGTCAGAGGTTGCAGTGAGCCTAGATCATGCCACTGCATTCCAGCCTGGTGACAGAGCGAGCCTATGTTTAAAAAAAAAACAAAACCCACTAAAATGTTGTCTCCCTCTCAAGCCCTCCCAGCCACCTCTAGGTACAGCTAACACTGCCTCCCCTGGGTAAACCTCTGACATTGTCTCCACATACTACTCTTAAATCTCTTATGCTGTTTCAGGCATTATACTCAAACTATTTGCAAATGTATTTATTTACCTGTTTTAAACCAGGAATTTCTCAAAGTAATGTCTTACTTAGCTTGGAAGAGTGTTGTGTTTAGTACAATAGCTGGCACATAGCACATACTCAGTGAGTTTGATGAGTGAATGAATAAATGAAAGAATGACTGTTAAATGAGTATATGATATATCAAAGTGGACCTGCAAACTCACTTTTATTTCAGGCCCATTTATTGATGAAGTGACATCTATTAGTCCATTTTCAGGCTGGTGATAAAGACATACCCAAGACTGGGCAATTTACAAAAGAAAGGGGTTTAATGGACTTACAGTTCCACCTGACTAGGAAAGCCTCACAGTCATGGCAGAAGGCAAGGAGGATCAAATCACGTCCTACATGGATGGCAGCAGGGAAAGAGAGAGCTCGTGCGGGGAAACTTCCCCTTATAGAATCATCAGGTCTCATGAGACTTATTCACTATCACGAAAACAGCATGGGAAAGACCTGCCCCCATGATTCAATTACCTCCCACCAGGTCCCTCCCACAACATGTGGGAATTCAAGATGAGATTTGGGTGGGGACACAGCCAAACCATATCGTGACACATGCTCAAATTTCCCCCATTGTTGATAGGAGAAGGAGAAAGAGAAAGAAGAGGCAGCAGGGACTCATTCAATCTTCTCATTTGCCTTCGTCCACCTTCACCTCTCCCTTTCCCTTCCCGGCAGACATCAGAGTCTTCTATAGGCCATTCCTTTATTTCCTTACCTCTCACTCTCTCTTCTTTGTACTCGTGGTTCTCTTCTGCTATCTTCACTCCACTAACAGTCACCCCCAGGCCAATGAATCTGTTGAACACTCAGTCCTCATCCTATTTACCTTTCTAGCATGATTTGCCATTGCTAAGTACTCCCACATTTTATACCACTATTATCCTAGAAATTTCATTACACAGCACTCTCTTGGTTTTCCACTCACCTCTGTGAACGCTTCCTTCCTAATCTCTTTTGCAGGTTAATCCTGTCCTATTCACTTATTCAATGTTTGAGTTCACAACATTCCACTTTAGGCTCTCTCTTTTGAAAACTGTATACCCTCTTCCTAATCCATCTCGTCCACTGCAAGGCCTCAATGACTACCTATACTGATATGACTTCCAGATGTATAACTTTAACTCAGATTCCTCCTCTGAGCTCCAGATTACAAATATCAACACCATCTTGATATTGTCTCTTGGATGTCCCAAAGAAACTTAAGCTCATTGTGTTTCAAACCATGCATGCTATATTCTCTCACCAAGCATGTCTACTCACTAGGCAACTCACACTCCAGACGTTTTCATCTCCTCAGCACAGAATGTTCTTGCCTTTCCCCTTTGCCCAGCAAAATCCCCCTCATTGTCTAGCACTCATCTCCATTGCCAGTTCCACAGGGAAACTTTTCTTAAGTTTCCAAATGAGTCAAATTCCCCATTGTGTCATACAACTTTTTTTCATGGCACCTACCACAATCATTATGTTATGTTTCTGCAATTATTTAACAAAGAGCTGAACCCCAGCCCCCGTTCCAGTAAACCAGAAGGCCCAAGAAGACAGGGGTTACATTGTTTATTTCATCTTTGTATCCCCTGACCTACTGTAGTACCTGGAAAATGGTAAGTGCCCAATAAATATCTGTTGTTTCCATTCTAGTAATAAAAATAATTATAACTACAACTTACTGAGCACTAGACATTGAACTATGGCTGATAGTCATTGTCTCATTTCATCTTTAAAATATGCTTTGAGAATCAATGTACAGAAATCACTAGTCAATTCTGTATCCTAATAACATTGTGTACACTGACAACATTCAAGCTGAGAGTCAAATCAAGAATGCAATCTCATTTACAATCGCCACAAAAAATAATATACCTGGGAATACCTCTAACCAAGGACATAAAAGATCTCTACAAGAAGAACCACAAAGAACTGCTTAAAGAAATTATAAGTGACAGGGCCAGGCGTGGTGGCTCACCCCTGTAATCCCAGCATGTTGGGAGGCCGAGGCGGGCAGATCATGAGGTCAGGAGATCGAGACCATCCTGGCTAACACGGTGAAAACCCATCTCTACTACAAATACAGAAAAATTAGCCAGGCATGGTGGCGGGCACCTGTAGTCCCAGCTACTTGGGAGGCTGAGGCAGAAGAATAGCGTGAACCCAGGAGGCAGAGAGCTGAGATTGCACCACTGCACTCCAGCCTGGGTGACAGAGCAAGACTCTGTCTCAAAAAAAAAAAAAAAAAAATTACAAGTGACACAAATAAATGGAAAAATATTTCATGCTCATGGATTGGAAGAATCAATACCACAAAAATGGCCATATTGCCTAAAGCAATCTACAAATTCAAACTACTCCTATCAAACTATCCCTATTCCTATCAAACTATCAATATTATTTTTCAATTTAAATTTAACTTGGTACCAAAAAAGAGTTTGAATAGCCAAAGCAATTCTAAGCAAAAAGAACAATGCCAGAGGCATCATATTACCCAACTTCAAACTATACTGTAAGGCAATAGTAACCAAAACAGCATGGTACTGATACAAAAACAAATACATAAACCAGTGGAATGGAATAGAGAACCTAGAAATAAAGCTTCACTCATAGAGCCACCTAATCTTTGACAAAGTTGACAAAAAATAAGCAATGGGGAAAGGACTTTATATTAAATAAATGGTGCTGGGATAGCTATATGCAGAAGAATAAAACAACCTCTACCTTTCTCCATATATAAAAACTCAAGAAGGATTAAAGATTTAAATGTAAGACCTCCCTTAAACTAGCAGAATCCTAGAAGAAAACCTAGGCAACACCATTCTGGACATCAGCCTTGGAAAATAATTTATAACTAAGTCCTCAAAAGCAATTTCAACAAAAACAAAAATTGACAAACAGAACTTAATTAAACTAAAGAGCTTCTGCACAACAAAAGAAACTATCAACAAGAGTAAACAGACAACCTACAGAATGGTAGAAATATTCACAAACTATGAATCTCACAGGGGTCTAATATCTAGAACCTATTAGGAATTTAAACAATCGAATAAGCGAAAACCGAATAACCCCATTTAAAATGGGCAAAAGATATGAGCAGATACTTCTCAAAAGAAGACATACATGCAGCAACAAACATGTGAAATAATGTTCATCATCACTAATCATCATAGAAATGCAAATAAAAAGCATAATGAGACACTATCTCACACCAGTCAGAATGGCTATTATTTAAAAATCAAAAAACAGCAGATGTTGGTGATGCTTCAGAGAAAAGGGAATGTTTACACACTGTTGGTGGGAATGTAAATTAGTTCAACCACTGTGGAAAGCAGTTTGGAAATTCCTCAAAGACTTTAGAACCACCATTTCACTAGCAATCCCATTACTTGGTATATATCCAAGAGGAAACAAATCATTATACCAAAATGACACACACACTCACATTTTCATGGCAGCACTATTCACAATAACAAAGACAAAGAATCAACCTAGGTTCCCATCAACATGGAATTGAATGAAGAAAATGGTACATATACACCATGTAATACTACACAGCCATTAAAAATAATGAAATCATGTCCTTTGCAGCAACATGGCTGAAGCTAGAAGCCATTATCTTAAGCAAATTAACACAGGAAGAGAAAACCAAATGCCCCACGTTCTCACCTATAAATGGGAGCTAAACATCGGATATTCATGAATATAAAGATGGCAACAGTAGACACCGGGGCTACTAGACGGGGGAGAGAGAGAAGGGGGCAAGGGTTGAACAACTAACTATTGGGTACTATGCTTAGTAACTGGGTGATGGGATCATTCATAACCCAAACCTCAGCATCAGATAATATACCCAGGTAACAAACCTGCACATGTACCTTCTGATTCTAAAATAAAAGTTGAAAAAGAAAAGTAAATTTTAAAATAGATGCTTTGAGTTCCCATCACTGTGTTTATATACATGTATATACACATACTTACTTGTATGAATATTGTTATTACACAATATGTATATATATCTAATATGTATTATATTTCAAGTTATATGTATACACACATATATATATAAAAACCATATATATGGTTTTAAAAATGAAGAAATTTAAACTCAACAAAGTTAAGTACTATCCAAGTGTACTCATACTGGGACTTGAACCCTGACTCCAGTACATTTTTTTCCAATATAGGTCTTCTAAATCTGACTCTCCAGTATCCTTTCTCCACCCATATTCCTTACAGAAAAGATACGGTGGAAATGTGCAAATATTTTCCCAGCATTATCAACTTAATAATTTACACATTTACATTAGGCTATTTTGCATGACATAGTCACATATGTGTTTTGATCACACATGTAATATAGAGAGAATTTTAAAAATATGGCCCATCTCTCCATCAAAATGACTGTCATCTCTGGAACTGACATTGGTCGAGGACCACAGGGTTACCACAGCCCACTTGGAGATAAAATTTTATTATGGAAAAGAAGACTCAAAACTCACCATTTCCATTGCAATGGTCTGTGTCCAACCTCTTGATCCCCTCCAACCAGTTGCCCTCACTTGGAGAAGAGTCGACGTCACAAAAGATACTTCCACGCAGCCAAGATTTGGAGGTACTGAGGTTGAAGAGAGAAGAAAAGGGATGACGGATTCTCTTTTTCTTTCTAAATATCCTAGAGAGAAATGAAAGCATGGTGAACAATTAATAATAGTTACCTTTAGTTCAAAACTGTGATTTCCACAACCCAAGTCTGCTCACTGCATTAATTCTACAGAAGTTTCTCAAATTCTACTGTGTGCCAGGTCCTTGGCTCAATGTCTAGAGAACTGAGATAAAAGACAAAACTTTGTGTGTGAAAAGTTCACAATGAATTATGGGAGAAAGAAAAAAAATAATGCACATATAGGTAATGCTTTCCTATAGTTTATTCTGTGCCAGGCATCTTTCTTAGTGCTTTACATAGATTAGCTCACATTATCTTCAGCACAACTCTGTGAAACAGATACTATTATTATCCCATTTTTCTGATCAGGAAACTTAGGCACAGATAGGTTAAGTCACTTGGTTGAGGTCATGCAGCTAGTAGGTGACATAGTTGGGATGCAAACCCAGAGAATCTGCCTCCATGGTCTTTGCTTTTGATCACTATGCTATATAGGAGATACGTGCTCTGAAAGGATTACCTAGAGGCTGCTCTGAGGGCACCAGGAGTGGCAGTGCTAATTGATAATCAAGGGAGTTTTTCTGGGAGAAGTGAGTTGTAAGCTGCATGAGATGATCTGACCTGTTCATCGAGGAACCAGTAGGTGTGATTAGGTCATGCCAAGAAATGAAGCTGGACAGGTAAAAGGAAGGCAGGTAATGATGGACTTCTCATATGATACAAGGGAGTTGGAATTTAGTGTTGGAACAAAGGGAGACCTCTAAAGCATGGCTACAGGGAAGACAGTAGTGATGACATAATTCGGTTTGCATTTCCAAAATTGTCGGTAACAGAGGGTGGCTCAGAGGTGCAAGATTGAGGGCAGAGGGGCTGATCGAAGTGCACAGGGGAGTCACTGTTGCGTATCTTCCTGTGATGTGTCAAGCCCTGTGCTGAGCACAGGGTGCTCACTATACTGGTGAAAAATAGTGAGGGCCTGAACCAAAGCTAGGTAATGCAAGGTCGAGTGAGACAGCTTTCCCATCACATGCAAGGAGGGCATGGAACAGTTTTCCCATCACAAAATTCTGCTCTTTAGCTACAGCTGCTACCAGAAGATGCATTTTGAATTGTGCTTTCCCTTGGTGGTTAGGATGAATTACAACAAGCCTTGTGCATTCTTTATCCTGATGGTTCTCCACCATGTTGATTTTTGGCTGCAGGGAACATCTGGTAGGTTTTGGAGACATTTTGTTAATGTTACACCAGGGAAGGAGTGCTCCTGGCAGACGGTGAGAAGAGGTTAGAGATGTCATTAAACATCCTACAGTGCACAGGGCAGTTGCCCACAACAAATAATTATCTGGTGCAAAATGTGAATAGTGCTACTGTTGAGAAAATCTACTTTATTTGAACTCTCTCTGTCATTGGTTCCAGGAATGGCAAGTTGAGAAAAATGGTAGAGTTCATGACAATGGAACACATTCTTGTGAAAATGAACCAAATTTGAAAGATTCTTGTAGGTTCTATGATGAGATCATTTAAAATGGAATAAACAGCAATTAGAAATTTTTATTCATTTATTCTTATATTCATTAATTCACTAAACAGCTCTTTATTGAGTACCTATTATGGGATGGGCACTCATCAAATTTGAGAACAAAAAGTACGGGTGAAACATCTTTAACATCAAGGATATCTATATAACGTGGGCTAGAGTTAAAAGTGATGTTGCAAAACTGATTCTTGAAAGTCAGACCATCTGAGCTGGAATCCTATTTCCACCTAACAGCCCTGTGAGCTTGGGAAAATTACTTAACCTCTCTGACCTTATGTTTCACCTTTGTGAAATGGGAATGGCAGTAATAAAATCTATGTCATAAGATTCCAGAGCAGGAGTTGGGAATCAAATGGTAGTATATATGCAAACCAGTTGGGATAGTCCCTAGCACACAGAAAGCAATCAATACATTTATTTTATTTTTTAAATAACAAACATTGGCAGTTATGTAAGGCAAAATGAGAAGAAAGAAAATGGAGTAAAACTTTCCTGAAGGAGGGTGCCTAACCAATGTAAGGAAACCACCTTGCAGTAGCCTGACCTGGAGAATGTACTGGAAGGTGGCTAATGCAGGAGGCATCAGAATGCTAAGGTAATCATTGCAGAAATCTAAACAGGAGGTTATGGTGGCCTGAATGAAGAAAATAGCTATGGGAACAAAGACAAGAGGAACAATTCAAAATAATTTTAGGAAGTAGATTCATTTGGTCTTCACGTTTGTCGTGGAAACAATAAACTTCTTACCAAATACACCTTACCTGGACACACAACTGAACTACATCTTTCTGCTCCTTTGCCATTAGGTGTGGTCATGAGTCTAAAGTCTCCCCAATGGAATGTGAGCAGAAGTGATCTGTGCCATTTATGGGCTGGAGTCTTGGGAAAAGCAGGTGTTCCTTCAACTCACATTCTTTCTACACTTTTACCAGTTGGTTCCAGGCAATTCCACCATGCCACAGCCTCTATAAGGCTTGCATGGTTAGCAGATGCATATGATGAAAGAAATCTGGGTCTCTGAGTCTCTGCTTCAAGGTGGCTCACCAGTTAGGCTAGAACACTCATGCTGGACAATTACATGAACAAGAAATAAAATCTGGGCCCAGTGCAATGGCTTATACCTGTAATCCCAGCACTTTGGGAGTTGGAGGCGGGCAGATCATAAGGTCAGGAGATCGAGACCATCCTGGCCAACATGGTGAAACCCTGTCTCTACCAAAAATACAAAAATTAGCTGGGCATAGTGGTGGGTGCCTGTAATCCCAGCTACTTGGGAGGCTGAGGCAGAAGAATCGCTTGAACCAGGGAGTCGGAGGTTGCAGTGAGCCGAGATCACGCCACTGTACTCCAGCCTGGCAAGAGAGCAAGACTCCATCTCAAAAAAAAAAAAAAAAAAAAAAAAAAAAAGACATAAAAAGAAGAAGAAATAAAATCTGCTTTCATTTGAAACATTACCTATTTAGATCTATAGGTTACTACCGACACCATCTTATTCTGACCAACTGACTAAAAGGGATGTATGAATAAAAATGTCAAGTCTAGAGAGACTCACAGCAGAGGATAAATGGTGCTTCTTTTCATCGAAATAGAAATCATGTGAGAAACATTTTGAAAGAAAGGTGACCTAATCTATTTTGGACATACTGGGTTTGAGATGCCTATAGGAAATTCCTCCTTCCCTTATCAACAAAGGTAGAGTGTATTTCCCTGACCCTTATTACAACTTGCCCATATAAGTTGAATTGACCAGTGAGATGGTAGCAGATTGATGCACACAGAGGCTTGAAATGTACCTGCTGTTGGGGTATGTCCTCTCGCATTTATGTAATTACAATGGAAAGAACATTTTTCTGTAGTCAAATGGTCTCAAGGGAATGACCTATATGATGCACACTGATTCCAACTGAAGCCAACTTCAACCTTGTTCAGACTAAACCAACCTACTCCAACTAACTTCCACATGTGTGGACTCATTGTTTTATATCATTAAGATTCGATAGTTATTTGTTACACAGCTTTATTGTGTCAATAGCTGACTGATTCAGTCAGCATATGGGTGGTTTTGAAGCAAAAGAAAATGAATGCGATTATCCAAATGTACCGATCCAAAGTGAACTCATCCCTCTTCTTTCCTCAAACAGGCCCGTCCTTTCTTTCTGATCTTGATAAATGGTCCTACCATACATCTACTTGACAGAACCAGAGTCCTAAGATTCATGCAAGTGTTCTTCCTTTGTTGGACCTCCCACATCTTTGGATGACCAAGATTCCACCCCTTTACCATTCTTTTTATCTATCTCCCCACCCTTATTCTTTCATCATTGCTACCACAATTTGCTTTTAATCCATGGATACCTTGCCTTCATTTTTCCCATTGTACTCAGTCTCTACTGACATATTCATACACATCCAACCACCCATCCTTTCCATAGCAGTCACTATTATCTTTCTAAGAATACATCTGATAATTTATCAATGACCCCTCTTTATCTATAGAGTACTGCTCAAACTCCTTAGCCTGAAATTTAACCCCTTTCATCCAGCCCCTGCTCCTGCGCTCAGTCTTCTTTCTTACAAAACACCCTTCCCACCCTAAGTTTATTCCTACCCAACTATTTGCTATTCTCCAAGTTTTACCAGGGTCTCTCAGAACCCCACACCTGTGCCATCTTTCCAGAAGTCCTCTTTCCTATTTTTATTTTAACTAACATCCTACATTTTTCAAGACTTAAATCAGCCATCACCACCTCTAGTGAGTTTATTTTTACCTATTCCCTAAGTAAAATGTATCTCCTTTCTTTTATCCCTTCACTGCACCCTGACAGGTTTCTATCCTGGCACCCATATTACTTCATCGCTCTCATTTGTTTTCATGTTGGCTATGCCCATTCCCTCTTACCCTTTGTATTTCCACAGTCTGGAACAATAATGGGCTCCTTATAAAAGATAGTTGGGTGAATAAATGAATGAGTGAACAATTAATGGATGGATTGGACTTCAGATTTCTTTCTGTAATATGCTCTACTTACCTAACTAAGTTCTCTTTGTACATAACACTGGTCTGGGATGGGTTCAGAGTTATGTTGCCATCTTTGTCGCACAGGAAGCTGTCTTCGTTCCAAATATAGTAGCCATTGGTGAGGAGTCTGGGACTTCGGCGACAGATATAGTGGGAGCCTGTCAGGGGATCTACGGAGCTGCATTCAAAAGAATGGTCACCATCCAGGGAATCACAGGTAAAACTAAGAAGGAAAAGGGAAAGCCCTTGAAATATCTATTCAGTACATCCAGCCCCACATCAACCACGTCTCATCACTGTGAAGGAAAATAACATCTTTGCATTCATGACTGTCAATTACTTCTGCAACCATTAGGAATGTCACTCTTAACCTTCTGGGCTTCATCTCCTCACCTATGACAGCATTAAACTACAGAACCTTTAGTGCTTCTTTCCGTTTTAAACCTTGGTGAAAACGATGGCTAATCACTTTCCTCACCATACGATGAACCTACGTTTGATGTTAGTCTATTATATTTTTTTGGATGGGATGTCGGAAGCTCAAAATCCCCTCTACTCCCTTATTTTGAATAGCCCTCCAGTTGCCAGATCTTTAATCTTGTCACTGTAATAGAGACATTATAACTATGTAGCCACCGGAAACATATGAGGTACAGGGTGAACATGCAGTCAAAAAGATCATTTTTGGCCTGTGCAAATTTCCCTCCAGGTTGGCTGCACAAAATGGGCACACGGTTACCTTCCCTGATTTGGTATCCAGGGAAGCCTCATAATTCCTTGAGTAAACCTATATGTGTCTTAGTTTTAAAAAACAATCACATTGAGATGGGATTGGTGGTGTGTGCCTATAGTCCCAGCTACTAAGAAGGCTAAGGCAGGAGGATCCCTTTAGCCCAGGAAGTTTGAAGCTGCAGTGTGCTATTCATGCCTGAGAATAGCCACTACACTCCAGCCTGAGCACCATACCAAAGACCCTGTATCTAAAGGAAGGAGGAAAAGAGAGAGAAAGAAAGAGGGAGAGAAAGAAGGGAAGAAAGGAAGAAACGAATAAGGGAAGGAAGGAAGGAAGGAAGGAAGGAAGGAAGGAAGGAAGGAAGGAAGGAAGGAAGGAAGGAAGGAAGGAAGGAATCACATGGCCCTATAATTGACAGGCAACTAAATTATTATGAAAATGTTTCATAAATGTAAAATTTCTTGAGGTGAGGTTTGGTAGAAGCCTGGTGACAATAGTAATAGAGCCATATTGGATAAAAGAGTATGTAATGTGTTATTTCTTCAAAACTGCTTAGTTTTCCCCCTCTCTTCTCCCATAAAAATTATTTTTCTTTGTCCTAAACCCCAATTAATCTCACTGTGATTTTTGTGTACGTATGTCCGCCTCAGTAATTATTTTAGACATTACTGGAGGGCAGATATTGTGAGCCTAAAAAATGTTCAGTATGTAAATAAACTCAATGCCAGTTACTGAATGAAATCACCTGACAGACTATGGAAATCTGGTAAAACCTATGAAAATATATACTGTCTGAATGTATCTGAGTTCTTGGGGTGGTTTTGTGTCAATCAATTAACAGCACTGATAGTACAATAGCTCTCATGTGCTCTTACCTTGATGCTTTCAATAATTTTTACATATTATGTATTCCACTTAATTGCATAAATTGGGACCATATGCTTCCAGAAAATCACAGATTCTAAGAATCAGAAGGAGTTTTGACGGTCATGTCTGCAGCCCCACCAAATTTCCCATCTGCTGTATTTCTGACAAACATTGTCCCTCTCTGCATGCACACCTTCAGTAAGAAGGACCCCACACTTACTAAGCACCCCCACAACCCTTCACTGAACAAATATGGGCTGTAGCATAGTGGACAAGACAGGGGATTTGAAGTCAATCCCCCTCTAAGCCTGTAATTCCAACTCTGTCATTGCTTAGGTGAGTAACCTTAATCCAGTCACTTAGCCTCTTAGACTGTTTCCTTATATGTAAAACAAGAAAAAAATCTTTATTACCGGGTTATCTTAATAATCACATAATAAAATAAATGGTCTGTGCTTAGCACCTAGTATGGGCTTAATAAATGTTCACTTCCTCCCTTCTTTTCTTTCCCTTCGTTTTCCATTCCTTCTATCTTCCATTTGAGATCTATTCAGCTATTTAAAGAGAGTTTCCATGTCCTCCCTGGGTCCTCGCTTCTCCACATTAAAAGTCCTCCAGTTCATTTAACTCATCTTTATACGACATGATGTAGTTTTGATCCCTTAGCTATCATAGTTTGATGGCTTTTCTCTGAGTATTCTCCACTTTTTAGAGTTCCTCTTAAATATCATGCCAACCGTAGAACCTAGCCCTTTAAGTGTGTCTGCCCAAGAGATATAGGGACTATCACTTCCCTCATTATAGAATCCATGTCTTTAGCAATGAAGCTTAAGTCACATCAGCTTGATTCTTTTTTTCTCCTCCAGTTACCAACACATTATCACACTATTAAATAGACTATCAAGTCTACGGCCATACCACCCTGAACTCGCCTGATCTCATCTAAATAAACTATCAATTTCTAGTCTTTTTCCTGTATATTTAGAATTACCTTTCCTCTCTTAGACTTTTGGATCAATTTTATATTACAAAGTCAATATGTAATTAAGACTTTGCAGATAGAGCTAGGTTCATACCCTTGGTTTCAATCCTGGCTCTACCTCCTGCTAATTATTCTCTCCAAGGCTTAGTATTTTTTTTTTTTAACAAATGTGAATCTGTGCAGTAAAGATTGCCCAAAATAAACCTCATAGATTTCTGTAAATATTTAATGTCATAATTTAATGGAGGTTGTTAATGTCTATGCTTTCCATTGCCTAATGGTGGTAAGCTAAATATGTTGCCTACTGTTTGAATGACTATTCATTTTGTGCTGTTAGAATTTTGAGGGATTCGGCTGGGCGCGGTGGCTCAAGCCTGTAATCCCAGCACTTTGGGAGGCCGAGACGGGCGAATCACGAGGTCAGGAGATCGAGACCATCCCGGCTAACACGGTGAAACCCCGTCTCTACTAAAAAATACAAAAAAAACTAGCCGGGCGAGGTGGTGGGCGCCTGTAGTCCCAGCTACTCGGGAGGCTGAGGCAGGAGAATGGCGTAAACCCGGGAGGCGGAGCTTGCAGTGAGCTGAGATCCGGCCACTGCACTCCAGCCTGGGCGACAGAGCGAGACTCTGTCTCAAAAAAAAAAAAAAAAAAAAAAAGAATTTTCAGGGATTCTCATTATATTACACAAGACTTTTAATATATTAAATGATGTCATACAAATATGTTATCCCTGGAATCTATATGTTCTCAATCCAAATCATTGATAAAAATATTGAATAGTATGGGTAGAAATCTGAGACTTTGGAAACATCAAAAGGGACTATTTCCAGACATGCACTTTAACATTTTGGTTCTTGTTATCCCTATTAATAAATATGAAAATGGAGACTCCAGTAGGTTAAGTTCATTGTTCAATAACTCAGGGCTTACAAGTGGGAGAGGCAAGCTAAAAATCTAGATCTTTTTTCTCTGACTCTAGTGCTCTTTCTTCTACAGCCTTTTGCCTCTGTGAAAATTAATAGGGCAACTGTATGGTGCTGGACACTTAGGAGGTTTCAGAGTTCTGGACCTGTATTTCTATCTGCACTCCAATTTCCAAGGTTTCAACATTTGACAGTTATCAACTGCAGCCTCCCTAATCCCCTGGCATCTTTCCTTTATAACGCCCCACCTTTATCTATTCTCTCTTGATTGTAAACAAAATGAAGACACTCTTCCAACACCTGGATTATAGTTTAAAAAAAGGACCCTTCTGAACAATATCAAACCTTTAGAGCAGATAACAACATTATCTCTAGATCTTGACTCTTGCTTCATTCTGCTCTAATAAACTTAGTAGCTGATTCGTTTTTAGCAGGTCCTTTCCAATTGGTTTCTACAGTCCAATCCCACAGCAAAGCCCAGCAATGTGCCTAACTGCCTAAAGACAAAGCCTTTTCTTTTCTTGTGAGGTTACTGACTAGGCCTTAGAAGAGCCTAAATCGTACCTCCTAGGATAGGACAAAGACTGGTTGGTGAAAGGACAAGTATCATTAGGACCATTAAAAAATGTTGGATAATTACACACTGATAGATTACAAAATGTCTCTCATCCTTCTACACATCTGCCTCATGCTCTACTGAATTTCTGATATTTTTACATTTAAAAGCTTATATGCAATGAATACATGCACTCAGTCTAGTAATAAAATACTGTTTCAAATTAATGTGAGTTATTGAACATTGAGCATGACCTGGCCCCCTACTTTTTGCCCTTTATCTACTCTTCACGAACCTCTAAAAGCTAAGTATCATTATCATCTTCATCATATAGCAGGAAAAAATGATTTGCAAAAGCAGCAAATTACTTGGATATTTTACATAGCTAGTAAGTGGCAGAGCTATGATATGAACCCTAGTCTATCTGACTCTAAACCATGGATCCTTTCCACATGTGCCTCTGTTCATATTGATTCATTTGGTAGCATCAGGAGGCCTACAATTTACAAGAAGGAGCCGGTCCTAAAATGAATGTATGATCTCTTTATGCTCTAGGCACATTTCACCATGCTAGGGGAAATGTCAGCTGATGTCTGCATAAGGAATAAGAGATACTCAGTGAGTCATTGAAAAAAGAAAGAAAAAATACTCCCTTGTAGTACTTCAACAAAATGGTAGACTGTACATGTTTCGGTAGAGCATAAAATTCGGCCATCGGTATAGAATTGTGTTGCTTTTATAACACAAGATAGGAAAGCATATTTAAAAAGACATCAGTTTGAGAAAAAGTAACCATTCATCAGTACTCAATAGTTTCACCACTCACCAGAGAAACAATTCACAACTGCCTATATATTGACACTAATATATATGATATGTGATTATAATATATATATTCATTATTCTATTAGGCAAGTTTTCATTTAGTATGTACATGGCACTGAAAATAAATAGCCTTTCAAAACTAGATGATAGCTAAAATAATAATTTCAAACCAATAATACAACAAAGTAAGACATACAGGAACAATAATAATAATAATTATTATTATTATTATTTTGAGATGGAGTCTCGCTGTCACCCAGGCTGGAGTGCAGTGGTGCAGTCTTGGCTCACTGCAACCTCTGCCTCCCAGGTTCAAGCGATTCTCCCACCCCAGCCTCCGGAGTAGCTGGGATTACAGGCACACCACCACCACGCCCGGCTAATTTTTGTATTTTTAGTGGAGACAAGGTTTCACCATGTTTTATCCAGGCTGGTCTCAAACTCCTGACCTCAAGTGATCCACCCACCTCGGCCTCCCAAAGTACTGGGATTACAGGCGTGAGCCACCATGCCCAGAGAAGAATGATTTTTTTTTTTTTTTTTTAGACAAGTCTTGCTCTGTCGCCCAGGCTGGAGTGCAGTGGCACGATCTCGGCTCACTGCAAGCTCTGCCTCCTGGGTTCACCTCACTCTCCCACCTCAGCCTTCCAAGTAGCTGGGACTACAGGCGCCCGCCACCATGCTGTGCTGATTTTTATTTAATTTAATTTAATTTAATTTAATTTAATTTTACTTTATTTTATTTGTATTTTTAGTAGGGACGGGGTTTTACTGTGTTAGCCAGGATGGTCTCGATCTCCTGACCTCGTGATCTTTCCGCCTAGGCCTCTCAAAGTGCTGGAATTACAGGGGTGAGCCACCACGCCTGGCCAGAATTATTATTTCTTAAAAGAAGCTCCATAACATACCTTGGGAAAATGCACGTGGGAGACAGTTCTCCAGCACATTCTCTTTCCAACCTGGAAGAACCTGCATAAACAAATGAGAGAGAAGTAGAATGTATCATACCTGATCAACAGTTACATATGTTGATACATGTATCAATATGTATAATTGCAAACAGTGGAGGCATGTAAGAAGATGGGAAGAGCTGACGTTCCAGCTTCAGCTGGAAGATTCCAACTAGTACAGACACCCTTATCACCAGGGCTCTACTCGAAGGAAGACATAAACTAGAGGCTTCTATCTTCTGTTCCCGCTCCCACATAACTGTCTAGAAGTTCCAGGTGCAGTGGCTCACGCCTGTAATCCCAGCACTTTGGGAGGCCGAGGAGGTCAGATCACGAGATCAGGAGATCTAGACCATTCTGGCTAACACGGTGAAACCCCGTCTCTACAAAAACACACAAAAAATTAGCCGGGCGTGTTGGCGGGCGCCTGTAGTCCCAGCTACTCTGGAGGCTGAGGCAGGAGAATGACGTAAACCCGGGAGGCGGAGCTTGCAGTGAGCTGAGATCCGGCCACTGCACTCCAGCCTGGGCGACAGAGCGAGACTCCGTCTCAAAAAAAAAAAAAAAAAACGTTCCTTAGTGCAGGATGAGGCAATAATAAATCATTAGCATCAAACTGAGCTCATGAAAGGATGGGAAAAAAACGTCTTGTGTGAACGGGAGAAAACCCAAATCAGTTACCCAATGTGTTGGTTATTGTAGCTACTCAGTAAACTGAGGAATTCAATCATTGTTGTAGACTCTCTCTCTTTAGTGCATATTAAGACACTTCTACTGTAAAATAATGAGCAAAAGACATTAGTGGGGAAGAAATAAGGTTTTGTTTTGTTTTATATAAAAATTTCCAATGTATAAAGACTGTGAGTATTCTTAATTATAGAAACATCATCCATTCGTTCATTCCAGTTTAACCAAAGGCATGGCAACAGACTTTACTTGGGGAAAGTTGGAGTTGATTAATATTCTAAACTCTAAAGCAGAATTTTATCGTGTGCAGAGATGGTGTCAATGGTCCTAACAGACAAGCTTAGTGAAATTTGATTCCATTACTGACAATTAGTATCTAGGACAAAGAAAGGAATTTAGACTTTCAGATTGGGCTGGTTGATTTGTAAGGAGAAAACTGTGGGTGTATGAGGGAGAGTTAGAAGTGGGGTTTTGGGAGAAAATAACAAGAGGAAGGAAGAAACTTGAAACCACTACCGTTTTAACAGCGCCCTTATTTTCTGCAAGTAGCTATCAAAATCATTCAGCATTTTTTATACACAAACAGTTTTGCATCTTAATAGTAGCTGATAAACAATCTCCTTTCACATTTATGCACAGGCATCTAAAAAAAAACGGTGTTTTTTTATTTTTTCTACTAGAAGGAAAAATACCACATTTCTTTCAAGGAAAAAAATGAAGTCAAAATCATTGCCAAAGTGAACACTGGCATTTAAGAAGCACAAGCTACTGACAGATGGTTAATGGTCTGAGTATCAGCAAAATCAAAGCAAGGAAATTGCTAAAAGGAGTCTAATCGTTCAAAAGATAATTGCGTATCACAGTTCTTCTACATTTACTTGCTACTGGTGTTGACATCAGTTGAGATATTCGGTACATCTTGGGAAGGCCGCTTGCTCAAACTTCACAGATTCTCTGCAAAAGACGTTAAAAAAAGGTGGACTATATATTAAAAATAGAAAAATTATGCCAAAACAGATGGCATCTACTAATTGCACTAGTCAGATTTGTTTACTGAAATAATACAGAGATACAGAATTGAAGGTAGGAGACCAGATTGAAGACACAACTTCTCTAAAGTTATGTCTGCCTCTATGACTTTGAACATTTTCCATTGCCTCGCTCAGTGCATCTCAATAACCTTTTTCTGTAAATAAGAACCATACTTTATTTGGAAAATCTAGACTTAAAAAGGTTGATTAGTAATCCAAGGACAATAATGAAAGTGAGGTATTTGATTAAGAAATCTTAATAAAATGACTGACCTAACAGTAATTTAGCCCCCAAAACAAACTTACTTGTATTTTAATCATCTGACACAAATCATCTTCATTATCAAGTTTCAAACGGTGCTTGGAGATTGCTGTCTGTCTTTTGCCCAACAACTTGGACCATTGACAGGTAGTCACAGAGAGTGTTTTTTAATAGCTTTTATCAGCCTGGACATTCCTAAAGAGCATAAGTAACATTGCACTAAAGATAGCATACCACTGGGAAGATTTTAGAACTCAGTTCCCACGAAGACATAATTTAATTTCTCAATTACAAATTAAAAACATATCAAAGAATGCAAATTATGCAAACTTTGATCATTTACTGTTCATCAAATAGAACCAACTTCTGTTGACTATGAAACTTTGTATA
The DNA here is from genome assembly GCF_043159975.1 of Macaca nemestrina. NCBI lineage: Eukaryota > Metazoa > Chordata > Mammalia > Primates > Cercopithecidae > Macaca > Macaca nemestrina. The sequence continues at coordinate 12,556,915 of NC_092132.1, read as the reverse complement.
TAGTATCACTATCCTGATCACTTTATAAGGTAGGACTAAATTCTTTTCTGATTCACCACCTATGGCCACATTTTGTAACGTGAGAACTAGTAATGGATTGTTTTTGTAGCTGTAATACAATCAATCAAACCAGGCTAATTCTATAGCTTCAAGTTGAATATTTCAATAAATATATACAAACCCTATTAGGAAACTATAAACCTGGTTTATAGAGACCTTCAAAGATGTCAGGAGAACTTTCTGGCCTTCCTTGGAAGATCTCTAAATCAAAGCACACATTTACAAATTTCATTTGTTTGGGATATAAAATAATCCCAATGTAATGTAATATATTAGTATGTCACTTGTTCTTTTCATTTTTGATCAATATTGTATGGATATGCCCAGCCCAAATTACCTTATTTTAGTGTTCCCCAAGTATTAAGCTTAATTTTAAGCCTGTAAATCCTGCAGCAGAAAGTAAGGTCTTATTGCTCTATCTTACAAGTGCTTAGAGGAATCTACAGGCAGTACACTGACATTCAATAGAAAATTAGTAACAGTAGAAAAAAAACCCTTCAGTTATAGATCTAAAACTTTTCAAGAAACAGAATCTGCCAGTTCCATCAAAGCAACACATCTATTCTGAAAAATGTGTGCATACATGTTCCTTCCAAAGGGAGTTCCCAGCCTCTTCTTCCAATTGACAAAGGACAAAATTATTACTGAAATATGAAGCTTCCTGTGGTTGACAGTGGAAAATTTGAGGACTGAGCAGTTCCTCAGCTGAAAAAAATGTCTGAATGTCAACAGGTGCAAAAGTCTCTTAATAAAGGGAATCCCACCCTACCTTCTTCTCACAGATGCCCACACACATTGCCGTCCACAGGTGTTTGCAGAGAAGTTTTTGTCTTCAGCAGCCTCTTCTTCTCTTGTCTGTTTTCTGGTATAAATGATCGTATAGTTCTTGGGACAGTCAGTCTTACAACTTCTCTTGTTTTCTTTTGAAAACAGCCTGCGTAACCAGAGACAAAGAAGCAGAATGAGGTCATACTTCCTGTTGGGCTCACATCAGTGGCATTCACACTGAGGAGTGTGGTGAAGATTTCACAGAGTTTCCTGGGCCAGCAGCAGGAAATGTGCAGCCCGTGTGTCAGGCCAGCTGGTTACAACCTGGTCACTGGAGGGGTGGTTTGCTGAGCTAACTTGTCACCTTTGGCTGCAAGAACATGAGAAAGACTTTCAGTCTCACTTCTTGCTCATCATCTGGCCACATTCAGTTATAAGTAGTGCAGAGTAGTGATCTTTGTCCAAATCACTTAAATGTATTGAGGATAATGCACTGATGCTATTAAATTCAGAATACTACTAAATAGCAAGAGCTTGATCTTATGAAAATTTCTATAGAGACAATAAATTTATCTAATGAAGATTGGACTTTACAAAAAAACTGTATAGATGGCATTTTACATTTACGTTATAGTAGAGCTCAAAGACTTGATGGTGTTTGTGGGTTCGTACACGTCTGTACTATTACAAGTGATAAAAGAAATGTACATTCAAATATATATTCTAGCAACATTGAGGTACTACTGTATAGTGGAAAGAGTGTGGGTTTGGGGGTCATATAGACAGAGATTCAACCTGTCTACCACCTTAGCTGTGTGACCTCAGATTTGTGACTTACCCCTCTGAGTTGCAGTTTTCTCAATTATAAGCATAAAAATATACATGTCACATGATAGCTTGAAGAATTCAATGAAATAAAAGAAATGAGGAATAATTGAGTCCTCAGCAGAGATATGCAAGGTGTATTCCTTATTCGTTTTCTGCAAATCAAGTTCTCTTCTGAGGCACCAGCTGGTCAGGTTGGCAAAAAAGTTAATCTCATCCTTTCTTGTGGTTCCCTTTCCCCAAGGTTCTGCCACATGGCAGGATCTTCTGTAGAACATGTTTTAGGCAGAAGAAGTTGTCAGGAGGAGGGTCCATCTAATTTCAAAGTTCTCTGTCTCTGGAACTTCATGTCTAATCTCCATCCCTCAAGTGTGGACTAAGGCTGCTGATGTACGCCTTGTAAATAGAGTAAGGAAAAGGTGCTAGGTTTCCACTACCATGATGAGGCTTCTGTCTTGCTGGACTCTATTACTTTCTTGGCTTGCCCGCTTTGATGAAGCAAGATGCCATGGTGGAGAAGCCCATGTGGCAAGGAATCAAGAGTTGTCTCAAAAGCCAGTAAGGGTCTGATGCTCCATCCAACAGCCAGGAATCCAGCCAAGAACCAAGTGTGTGAGCTTGGAAGTGGAACCTTCTCCAGGTGAGCCTTGAGCTGAGTGCAGCACCATCTAATGCTTGATTGGAACCAAGAAAGACCCAGAAGCAGACAACCCAGGCTAGCCCTGCCCAGCTCCGTGGCCCACACAAACTGGGAGGTGACAAATGGTGTTTCAAGCCACCACATTTTGATGTAATTTGTTACACAGCAATGGCTAGCAGATGCATAGTCCTAACACAGGTCACTTCCTGAGCCATCTGTCATTGCTGACTCTCTGCTGCTTTAGTGACTCCTGTAGAATATAGTCACATTTACTCAAGGCTACTTCTGGTCACATCTGCCTAGATTTACCAGACAGCTACTCTGCTCCACAGCTGTCTGGTGTTCTCTTCATTGGAATTCACAGTTCTCTTCTTCTTCTCCTTTTCCTGTTTTTCTTATCTCTCATCCTCCTCCCGCTTCCAGCCTTGGCTTATCTCTTCCAGATGAGGGAGGAAAATCTTTCTGACTTATTCGAGACCCTCCGCTCTTCCTGTGCCCACAAACCCACTTCTCCAAAGAGTTCACATCAGAAAGACTTTGGTCTACTTTTTTTTTTTTTAAAGATCTGGCAAATATTAGAACCTTATTATTAATGATCATAATAATTGCTAACTTTAAGGAGTGCTTACTATGTACCAGGCACTGCTCTAAGGCCTTTCCACATATCAATACATTAATTGTTATATCAATTCCATGGGAGACGCTCTATTATTATTCTCATTTTACAGAAGAGCAAACTGAGTTTAGAGAGTTGCCCAAATTCACATAGCCAGTACGTGATAAGTAAGTAGAGCTAGGATTCAAACCCTGGTGAGATGGCTCCTGAGTTTGCATTCTTAACCTATAAGTGATAATGATCATAGCCAACGTGTGTCAGCATTTCCTACAAACCAGACACTGCACTAAACACTGTACATACGTAATCTTGTTTCAACCTCACACAGCCCTAGAAGATAAGTGCAATTATTATCCACATGCAGGACAGAGGTTTATAGAGTTTGCATAAATCTTTCAAAATTGCCAAGGGCCAGAACTAAATTCCAACCCTATGGCTCCCCTCTCAATCATCTCTCTTGAGGCCCACTCATCTTCCTGTTGTTTCTCAAACACTAGACATGGGTCTACGTTAAGACCTTTGAGGTTAGCGTTCCCTCACCCTAAGGGTCATAGGGCTTTCTTCCTCCCCTCCCTCAGCTCTTTGCTCCACTGCCTTGCTTCTAATTAAGTTGCCATCCACACCACTCCCTAGTCTCTTCCTGCTTTATTCTTCTCCTTAGCACTTTTTACCAAGGAATATGTCACTCAATTCATTCCTTGTAATAAGAAACATACTCCTCAGCCAGAACATAAGCCTTAAAGGAGCAAAGAATATTGCCATTTTTCTTCATTTTAATAGCCCAAGTATCAAGAATAGTGCTTCCCATATAGTAGGTTATCAATTAATGTTTGTAGAAGTAACAAATAAATTAATTACATCCAGGTAGACTTGCCTTCAGAACTTTTATTCTGTATGTTACAAATCAGTGTTTCTAAAAGCATGTTCCACAGAATATTCAGTCCTCCACTATTAATGGAGGTGATGCGTGTGGATGGGGAAAAGATTAGTGGTAAATTTAGGTACAACAAGTCCTAGAAAACATAGGTCTCTGTAATGGAGGTCACTATAGAACCTTTTAAATGATATTCGGACTTGCTACTATACGCAGGAAACATGATCTCACCATCTGTCAAAATTATTTGCCTTGAGAATCTTTTAGTCACATAACACACATCTCCCAAGACCCGGGTTTCAGAGCTGTGTACTGCAAACTTTCCTGTGCTACAAATCACAGAGGATCTTACACAAGTAAGGGAATTGGAGACAGTGTTTCATATCAGCTCCCAGGTAAAGTCAAAACTGTTAGTCCGTAAGATACTCTTTGACAGGCAGGATGCTAAAGAACTCATGTTAGGAAATGCTAACATCAGTTGACGAACTTGACAAATTCGATTTTAACATACTACAAGCAATGAACAAACATGCCTGCATGCTTGCTTAAATCCCTCATGTACTCATGATCTTTCTTCCTACCCAAGCCTCATCCTGCTCTGGAACTCTGTGTCCTATTAGATGACAACATCTTCCACCCAATCACTCATGCCAGAAAACTGGGAGAAATCGTGACTCCTCTCCATGTAGCTTTTGAACATGGACTTGAAATTGTGACTCCTCTTCATGTAGCTCTTAGACTTAACATCTAAGTCTCCATCTCCACTATCTGCTCTGGGGCTCCAGCGACATCAAATCAGTATGCATAAGCCATATAATAATAGCTATCAATAACGTACATTACATAATGAAAAATATGAACCAGGAAATGTGTGTGTGTGTGTGTGTGTGTGTGTGTGTGTGTGTGTATTGTACCTGTTACCTGGACTTCTGTGCCAACATGCCAAGGCCACTTGGCCTCTCTCCAACACATTCCCCAAACCATGGCCAGAGTGACCTTTCCAATAGAATATCTGATCATGTCACTCCCCTGATTAAACCATCAGTGTCTGCCCTTGCTCCTCTCTCCTGTCAAGTTCTAAATCCTCTTCATGGCCTGCCAGGTCTGGTAGGGTCTGGTCCTGACTATTTTTCAGCCTCATTGTTCCCTCAACAGGCCCCATCTTTCTTTTTAGAATTCAACTGTACTGGCTTCCTTTCAGCTTCCCTAGCTTTGCTCCATCTCAGGCCCTTGGAATGTGCTATTTTCTTCACCTCCCATCTCTTTCTGAAAGAGCTTTTTCTTTGAACAGCCTCTCTGACCCTCCCAGACTAGGTTATGGATCCCATAGCTGTCTGCACATTCCTTTCAGAGGATGCATCACAGTTGCAATTAATGAGCAAAGTTTCTGTCCATGTTGGTTCCTTCTGCTACACTGTGAGTTCTCAGAGAGTAAGGAGAATGCTTTTCTAGTTTGCTATCACAGTTTCTATGATTAGCATAGTAGGCACTTAATAATATGTGAATAATATTTTTTATCATCTAAGTCTGGCTGGGTTCTCTGCCACACATAACACAGAAGGGCCAGAAAGAGATATATGGGCCAAAGCCTGGACAGGCTAATAATCTGGAAAGAGTTGGAAGCTAGCAATTCTTATCATAACAGTTATGCCATAGTAAAAATCAACCCCCAAGTCTTAGTGGCATACAGCAGTAAGCTTTTATTTTCCCACTTGATGGCTTTGTAATATGTTAACTTGGCTAATTGAAACTACATTTCCCAGAATTCCCTTTTTGTATGCTCCTGGTTAAGATAGGCCCTAAAAGCAACTTGTGCAAGATTTGGAAGATGAAAGTGGAGCTGAAGCTGTGTGTATTTTTGGAAGGTCCCCGCAAGTCAGACTTTGCGGCAGCTCATGCACGTTTTCACAGACCTGCTGGCTTGATGCAGGGACTCGGCCCAAAGCTCCAGTCCCTGGAGATCAGTTGCCTCCATTTCACAAGTCCTGGTAGAGGAGAGGGTGTGGCTCTACAGAAAGAATACCAGCTTCTGTTTAGAGCATACCCGGCAATGAGGGTGGAGTCTCAGAGATAGGAAAAGGCCTATATGGCTTTTGGTGATAGACAGATGCGTGTTCCAGATGGTTCTTTGTGGATTCCAGTTTTCCCAGCTCTCCTCTGCTTCCTGTCCATCTTTTGATACTGACCAACTGTCTTGTGATTTCAGGCTCAGCACCCCTCCTAAGAAACAGCCAAACTGAGCTCGCTTACCAGTGTCCATAATTGTACAAGGTTCAATCTCTATTTTACACAATTGCAATTCTGCATCATTCCTAGTAGTTCTGCTTCTCTGCTCAAATCTAACACATCTTCTTCTTCTTATTATTATTATTACTATTGTTATTATTATCTTTTGATTGATATTATTATTATTGATATAATTATTATATCAATTATTATTATATTATTATATTATATTATTATATATTATTATTATTATTGATATTATTATCTTTTGATTGATAACAAGTCTCACTCTGTCGCCCAGGCTGGAGTGCAGTGGCACGATCTCGGCTTACTGCAGCCTTTGCCTCCTAGATTCAAGCGATTCTCCTGCCTCAGCCACCCGAGTAGCTGGGATTACAGGCACCCACCACCAGCTAATTTTTGTGTCTTTTAGTACAGATGGGGTTTCACCTTGTTGGCCAGGCTGGTCTCTAACTCCTGACCTCAGGTGATCCCCCTGCCTCAGCCTCCCAAAACGCTGGGATTACGGACATAAGCCACTGTGCCCTGCCGAATCTAACACATTTTGACCTGTGTTAACTGCAAGTTGACTGAAACTTTGCTCCTTGGGCCATCATTCCTGGAGGCAGTACCCCTTGTGAGGGACTTCCCTTTCTTGCGGCAGAGGGAAGAGAACAGGAGAGCTGTCAGAAACACATAATGGCTTTTAAAGCTTTTCAGAGCTGACACCTGAAAGTTCTACCCATATTTCCTTGGTCAAAGCATATTGCATGGTCAAGTCCAATGCCATCAGGATAGGGAAGTACACACCTCCAGGGGGAAGCACTGTAAGTCATAGGGCAATGGGTAGATGTATATAGCAGAAGCACATGGGGGGCGGGGGATGGGGTGGAAAGGAAGAACTGGGAATTGTTGTAGAATTTACTATAGCCCTCCACGTTGGTCACGAATATGTACATTCCTCCTTTTTACTTTAAAAAAAAAATACTGTATTCAGCTAGGCATGGTGACTCACGCCTATAATCCCAGCGTTTTGAGAGGCCGAGGTAGGTGGATCACTTAAGCTCAGGAGTTCAAGACCAGCTTGGGCAACGTGAAGAAACCTTGTGCCTACAAAAAAAAAAAAAAATAGCCAGGTATGATGGCTTAAGTCTGTGGTCCCAACTACTCAGGAGGCTGAGGCAGTAGGATCTTTTGAGCAAGGGAGGCGGAGGTGGTGAAGCCAAGATCGTGTACCCTAGTCTGGGCAATAGAGAGAGACTCTGTCCCCCCCACAAAAAAGATGCTGTTTTCACTTCATCTTTCCAGAGAACATGCCAAAATCTTATTTAATCATGACAACAGACTTCCAGTCCAGAATCTCATAATAATCTCTACATCAGTTTGGTTTCTCTTAATACAAAGACTTCTAAAACATCTTAGCCTATATGTCCAACATTCAATACCAGAACAGAGATGGAATAACTTCCATCAAAACTTCTCCTATTTAGCAAGACAGTAATGGAGCTATTCTGAAACGGAATGATCAGTTGTTACAAAAGCCTTGTACCCTGTGAGTAGGGAATGTTCCTTGATACAGCTCTGATTCTGCTCCTCAGGGGTAGTAGCTCAGGCAATTGGGGCTCTTGTTTCTACCCTCCAGAAAGTAAAAGTATTCCTTTTCCATTACTCTCCTTGGCCACCTCTGAAGATTAGAGAATATGCCTTTCTTGGGGGCTGAGCAACTTTCTCATCTTACTTTCTGCTTGTAGAAGTTAGCAGACGGAAAGGTAACTTTGAAACCTTTAGTTGTCATAATCTCTTTGATACCAAGCTGCTACCTCTGTGACTGTACATTCTATTAAGAACATATCGACAACTTTTCATGCATTTGATTCCAGTCAGCTTCTTGTGTCAATATTCATGCTTATAACTGTTTTGAGACATACCTACCTCTTTTTTTTCTTTTTTTTTTTTTTTAGATGGGAGTCTCGCTCTGTTGCCAGGTTGGAGTGCATGGACATGACCTCAGCTCACTGCAACCTTTGCCTCCCGGGTTCAAGCAATTCCCCTGCCTCAACCTCCCAAGTAGCTGGGACTACAGGTGTGCACCACCACACCCAGCTAATGTTTCGTATTTCAGTAGAGAGAGTATTTCACACCATGTTGGCCAGGATAGTCTCAATCTCCTGACCTCATGATCCACCTGCCTTGGCCTGCCGAAGTGCTGGGATTACAGGCGTCAGCCACCACACCCGATCCAGCTCTTTGTTTTTAACTGCTAGAACCTTGAGCTTATTGGACAACCTGTTGCTTAGGCATCTGTCCTGTGTCGGGTGAATAATTCATGGGCACGTCTTTGAAGAACTTTCAAACTATTTGGCTTTATGAGAAAAAGATTATGTTGGCGGTATGAGTTGTCATGAGATTGTGAGATCACAGTGCCATTAAGGAATTATGTTACCTACAGGTAATATGGGGGTAGGGATGGGGACTATATATGTGAGTATTTAGAGAATATGAGAATAATTAAATTATAAGTGATGTACTAAGAAAGGACATAGAAATCAGAAAAGTGGCAAACCAGGCTAAATTTGCATTTTTTAAAACTGACTCACCTCAATTCTGTTGTAATAACACTGGAATAGTTCATGTCCAGATAGTGATAGAACAATGAGATTTCTGAGGCTTTGTCCTGCTTTTTAGAATCTACAATTTCTACATCATTAAATTCATTGTAGTACTTTCATTTTAGATGATAAGTACTTTAGATTTGATTTTCTTATAATTGATGTTCTCAAATTTCCTTTGGTCACAAATATTTACATTCCTCCCTTTTACTTTAAAAAATGTTGTGTTTGGCAGGGCGCGGTGGCTCATGTCTGTAATCCCAGCACTTTGGGAGGCTGAGACAGGCAGATCATTTGCTGCTAATGTGTCTTTTTAGAATTTATAGAATATTTCCTGCAACTAGAATTCTGTCTCTCAAAAATGCTATAGGTATATCCCTACTGTTTACTCAGGGTTCATTTTCAATTGCAGCATTTTTTTTTTTTTTTTTGAGAGAGAGAGACAGAGATAGGGAGAGACAGATTATGAAATGAGGGTGCAGAGGAGTCACATTAAGAGAGACTGATTAGCTAGTGGAAATTTTACAATAAAGTCTTAATAAGAGCTTACATTCTGGGCAGCACGAATAGTGTCTTATTCATCTTTGTAATCTCCAGCAGCAAACACAGGGCTTGACACAGCACGTCCTCAGCAAATGTGTGTTTTCACGGAATCATAATAAAACTGGACTATTCTTAGAGATTACAATCATTAGTATATGGGTCCCTGAAAATGATGAGAAAGGAACATTAGAAAGCACCTGCCAATTGTATATCGATTATAATTTGCAAAACATAATTTCTAATTTAATCTTCATTACAACTCTGCAAAGTAAGTTTAAATTTTTAATTTACATGTGAGGAAGAGCAAATCAGAGAGGTATTTAGTCCCCAAACAAACTGGTAATGTGTCAGGTCTAACATACAATTCTTGGCTTCATTCCAGATCCCTGGATCTTATATGGTTTATTATTTTAAGTTGTTATTTAAAAAACAATAGCAAAAAGCAAGTTAATGGATTGATTTCCTTCAAATCTACAGTCTCCTATTGTCTTGAAGACATCATAGTTATAAAAAAAATAGGAGAGAAAAGAAAGAAAACAAAAGGGTGTTTCTCCTTATCCTGGTGAAACTGGCTCAGTAGAATGTTTTGCAAAATACAAAAGAGGAAGTAATCCGATACTTGACCACAACGGTGTGTTGCCTCAACACTTTTACTAAGGCAAACCACCAGCTGTGCAATGCTTGCGCTGACAAATTATCTGCCCCTTCCCTGCTCACTCTCCCTCCTGCAGAAGGGGAATTATTTCATTTGAATGTCCACAATTACCTTGGAGATATTGTTATTGTTTTCTGGTCCTGGCCAGGAGGCCAGACATTTAGACAAATTCTGAGTGACCAGTTAGAGCCCAAATGCTGACCCTGCGCATTCTTCCACACTAACACTTACAATGTATCCAAGTTATCTGTTTGCATGTTTGTCTACATTTCTACATTGTTAAATGTCTTAACAATGATCAGGAATTAAGCTTATCCCTTATGCTCCCTGAAACTAGTGCTGTGTGCTTGGCACATCACAGATGTTCAATACGTGCATGTGGAAAAGAAATGGAAGTAGAATATTTTCATTTGTCAGTCCTTGAATTGAAACTATAAAGCACTGTAAGGCATTAATAATTATAAAGTCTGCATAGAACTCTTATTTGGAGCTTACTTATCCTTCAAAGCATATTTTGAATGTCTCTTCTTCTATGCTGTCTTTCTTGATTTGTTAAGTCAGAATGACCATATTCCAATAGTATCTTTATTTCAAACTGATTTATATTTAGCTTCATATTGTGTTTAGTTGTTTCTGTATCCATGTCTGCATCATGACAAGTCACCTCTGAATGGGTATCTAGTTTCATTTTTCTTTCTGTTCCCTTACTCTACATCCCCCCGGTCTCTAGCATTAGGAGAGAATTCAAAAAGTTTGTTGAGTGCTATGAACTGAACGTGTGTGTTTCCCTGTCCCCCAAATTAATATATTGAAGCCCTAATCCCCAGTGCGATGGTACTTGGAAGTGGGCCTTTGGTAAGTAACTATGTAATGAAGGTTGAGCCTTCATGAATGAGATTAGTCCCTTAGAAGAAACATTAGAGAGATGATCTCTGTCTGTCATGTGAGGACACAGTGAGAAGGCAGCCAAGTGCAAACCAGCAAGAATCCCAGGCACCAAATCAATTGGCATCTTGATCTTGGACTTCCCAGCCTCTAGAACTGTTAGGAATAAATTTCTGTTGTTTAAGCTACCCAGTCTATGGTATTTTTTTAAATAGCGGCACAAACTAAGACATTAAGTGATTAAACAAATAAATTAATGATGAATGAATGCATGTAAATAAATGAATATTGCATGCATGCATGTATGCTGTCTGCCATTTTTCAGGATGCCACTTAATTGCTGCTAGCTCTGTTCTCAATGAAAAGAATGATCACTAACAGAGTAAAAATATTCACTATTTGGTGACTGTTAATTTGTGTAGTTGCTGTGTTCTGTTGCTCAGCCTCTCCTACCCAAATTTTAACAATCTGCAGAAATAGGGATTGGACATTGCAGAGACTATCTCTAAAATCAGACACCTACAGAATTAGGAATGTGAGTGTTAGGTCAATCTCTCACTAGATTTGGCTCTCATTTGGCTTGGTTTTCTAACTTTGCAAGCCAGGAAGAGAATTCTCAGCTTTGTTGAATGGCTGTAAATTGTAATTTGGAGTTACAGTTGTGTTGAATATTAGTTATTTTGTTGTCCAAATTACAGTCTCTTTCTTTTAAGTAACAGCACTCAAATTTTGCATTAAAGAACCCACTCATTCCCATCGCTCAGTCCATGAGGTTTAGACCAGTCTTCACGCTTTCCTGCCTGATTAGGAATAGGAACCCAGTTTAAGCCAAATCAGTACAAGTCATCCCCATGGCCACCATGCTTGGTTCAGGTTTAAGCACCTAACTTTATTTAGGCCAGTGAGAGAAAGACTTCTAGGATTTGTTTTTATGGTCACCAGGATGCTGTAATATCTTAAGCTATTGGGGATCCCCAGAATCAAGCTAAACCTTAGGAAGTAGAGTGAAAGATGTTATAATTTTTCACTAAATCAAACTGATGCAGAAGGCAGATTTATCCCTTATCTTCTATTAATTCCCCGAACTGAAAAATTCCCTTTATGCTTATACCTGTTTTCATAAAATTTTCTGTTACATGCTACAAAAAGAATCCTCACACACTGTGGGTCTGAATTTTTCATGTACTTATGAATTGTTTTGGGTAGTTTACTGAAAATGCAGATTTCCAGTCCCCAAACCTAAGATATAAATCAGGGCCCAGGAACTTGCATTTTATCAAACAGTGTTGCATTTTAACAGACCGTCTTGTTAAAACAGTGCCCCTGAGCTGTATGCACATCTCTATAATGCAGATAATTGGCAGACCAAAGCTTGAGAAATACAGATATAGTTAATGCAAGAGACACTAGTAAACAGTGATACAAATCAGGGGAGGTGCAAAGTATCATATAGCAGCGGGAAGCAGAGACCATCCTTTGTCCTAAATCGGAAATGTGAAAATCCTTTGAGGTATCACGAGAGGATTCCATATTCAATGTACTTCTATTTATAAAATCTTCACTAATTTCTCATGATTATTTCTTCGTGCTTTATGTGTCATGACCAGATATCTCAGTTTGTCTGGAACTGTCTGGGATCCACCTGTCATTCTGGTGTAATTATTAATAGCACTTCCTTCCATTCTCAAAAGTGTTCAGGGTTGGATGATATATTTTATGTTCACTCTCTTGCTTCACGGTAATCTGCACACACACAAAAGAGTTCTTTGCCTCTCTTGCTGCATTTGCTGAAATAGACATACATATTTTTTCTATTTTATGACCCTTAGTAGCAGAGACTTTGATATCTTAGAATCATTACTGCCAAGCCTAAAAGTTTTAAAAATCTCAGAAATCCATGTGGCTCTGAGTAACGTGTAAACTGAGTAACACATAAACTTACATATATGCATATATACATATATATATCAAAGTAATATATATTACTTGAATATTATGTACTTTGTACATAAATTAATAAGTATGTATTATTTACTTCAATAACATTATGTTTCTTTATTTATACATATATATAAATACATTTAAAGTAATCTGGAACACCCTATCATCCTTGGAGTTGGCTCATTCTAAGAAAGTGGAATGTAAACCTATGAATCACAGTGAGGAATACATTAGAGAGGTGAAAAAAATGCTGTGGGAACATTGGGAGAGATGACATCTCTGTTAGTTTATACATGGCCTAGAGCTCCTATTGCCAGGGATTAATTCTGGAATAACTATAACTTCTGTTCAGTTGATAAAGGGATATGGTGACAGAGAAAAGATAAGTGAGCTCTTTGGCAGGTGAGGAAAATTATGTCAGTGCTATTTTCAAAGATTTTTATGCACCTGGAATGAAGAGATTTGACGGAGGTTATCTATCACAGCTGTTTAAATTTCTGCTAAACTAACCTAAAACAAAACAAAACAAAACAAAAAAACCTTGAATTGCTTTGATTTTCTTTAATAATGCTAATTATAAATATTAAGTAAACACACAAAAAGTAACTTTCTTGTGTTTTATTTGTAATCAAGAAGTATCTGGTATTTAGTGGTAACTTTTTTTCTACCTTAAAATAGGTAAACATTTGTTAAATATTCCAGGAGACATTATGGTTCCATATTCGTATTTTTAATGTTGGAGGAATTTAGTTCAGTGATTTCTGCCTAACAACTGTTGTTTCAAGATAATTTGCTCACTGCTTGTTTGGTTCTGCTCAAACACAGCTGTAAGTTCTTTCTTTCTATATTTGGAGATGGAGTGACTGATGGCTGGGCATCAACCATCTGGAAGAGGGTGTGTTGGGTGGAAGAGAGGAGAAGGGACAGAGCAATGCATAGCTTCACTACATGGCCGGGGAGTCAGTACTAGAATTTTGTATATCCTGTATCCCGACTCTGATCCTGACCTTTGACTCTGTGTGGTTAAAAGAGGAAATGACATCCTACATGAATTTTTTGTCAGTTTTATCAGGCTTGAGATAAGTCTAAAAGACTCCCTTTTAGAGTCAGTATTATGTTCACACCCTCTCCACTTTCTGACATTAAATTCATAAATAACATAACCAAGCTATATATATATACTTAAAAACCAATATGACAATGATAATATAAAAAACCAAATTTTATGAAAATAATTCATAAGAAATCATATATATTTTTCAATACATAACGTTCAGCCATGTCTCACAGAGATATATAATGAAGTAGTGACATGCTTGTATCTAAATTTAGATTTTCCTAAATGTAACAGCTACGCAACCAGACTGACATAGGTGAGTTCTATCAGGGCCTCAAATACTATGAATAATTAGCCATTGGTGGCATGATATTTTAAAATGAGATAGACTCTTGGTAATGTTCAGAAAAAAAGGTCAGTGTTCCCTTACGCTACATAGTTGCTTCATTCCTGGAAATTTTTAATGTATATTAAAACCTTTCAAAAATACTTACATGTGAAAACTTACATGTGAAATGCAGTTTTAGGTACAGACAATTATAAACAGATTTTTCACCTACATGAATGTCTGGAAGAACATCCAGAAGTCATGCATGACCTGGGGCAATTCTTCAAGGTATGGAACTGCACTGTAAATTTCAGGATGTCTAGTAGCCCTGGTTCCTTCCCACTAAGTAGTAGCAGTGCCCGACCCCAATCCTGAGACAACCAAAACACCTTCTTCCATTTCCAAAGTGCCGTCTAGGGGATGGTATTAACTCCACAGAGGATTACTAAGCCTATTCAATCCACTGAAGCCAGGAATCATTTATATAAGACCTCATTTTAATTTTTTTCTTTCAAGTGTCATTATTGGAAGACCCATCATCAAGTTCCAATTAAAATGGAACAATCATCTTTTCAGGGTGGATTCTCAACAAATAGTTGGGAGAATGGACAGAATATGTGTTATTCTTTATGTATGTATTTTATTTAAATTGCAAACAACCTCAAATTTTTAGTGGTGTATAATAATAGATATTTATTATTTCTCACTTACTAGCTTGTGATTCAGCAGGGGTTCTGCCAGAGTTCAGAAAGATTTAACTCTAGGCTGACCATCAGAAACTTGAATACTGGTACTGCCACAGATGCAGGAGAAAAGTTTCCTTATTTTGAACATCATTAGTGACAAAGTCATTGGTAAGAGAGTTTTACTTGAGACTAGAACTTTAGCTGCAAGGGAGACTGGCAACATAAGTTTCTGATATTTTCATCTTATTTAGTGGGAGGTTGATTCTGCATCCAAGATACATAAGGTTGGATGTATCATTTAGTTTGGGTAGGATTATGCTGTGTAACAAACAATCCAGCCCCCAAATCTCCATAGCTTAAAATAATAAATATTTATTTTTTCCTTATACAAAACAGTAGTTGTAGATTATCAGTGAGGCCTTGGTTCATTATAATCTGTCTAGAACCCGGTAGACAGTTTTAGACAGATGGTAGAGCAGCTATCATCTCGAACACCGCTTTACACTGTGCCAGAGACAGAAAGTTTGGTGAGCTGGCGTTAAAAATTACCAACCGGCCATGACAAATCTCACTTCTAATTACATTTTATCAGCCAAAGCAAATCAAATAGCCATGCATAATTCTAAGGAGGGTAGAAAGTATAATCCTGTCATGTCCTAAGGAAGATGCTACAAGTATTTGGTGTTCTGAACTAACGACAACCATGATGAGAAATTTCTCAAACATGGAAAGAGAGTTGAGATGCCGGGCAACCAAATAACAAGGCAACAAATATCCACTAGAGACTGTCTTATTTCTATCTTTTCTATGTATCACCATGCTCAGTCTAGCTCAGTAGCTATTAGTGATATAGTAGGTGCTAAATGAATGTTTGTTGAATAAAAAAAAATGATTGTTTATTTTACCGAATCTTACTATAACTGAAGCTTAAAGAGAGTTACTTTGCTATTTTAACTCCACACTATGAAGCAAGATAAATATGTGTCATTTGTATGCAGTGTTGCACTTGAAAGCCAGAGTGGTACAGTGGAAAGCAAGAGAAAAATGATGTTTCATCTCAATATTATTTCCAGTGTGTTCATTTATTGGTTTCTCCCCACAGCAGGGATACTGTCTCCTATGCTTAGTAGAGTTTGGGAGGGTAGGTATTCAATAAAAGCAGTTCTGCTATCATTAGCTGTGTAGTCCTGGGGAAGTGATATCAATGTAGCCATAGGTTAAGGTTATTCAGCTGTGCCTCAGCGCGAGCGCGCACACACATCTTAGTAATATGCTTCTTTGTATTGTAAAGATCTCCAAGACTGGAAAGCAATACAATTGTAACACAGTTGTACAGTTGTGATTGTCAGGTGACATATTTACAGCCTAGCGTCTATCACAAAGTATCCATTCAAGGGAGGTTTATTGATTTTGTAGCAGTAACCATGCTCTATTCTTGATGTGGAATGGGGTGGATATCTAAGAAAGCATGTAGTGCATTTGAAAAAGTTTGCCAAGGGTCCTGGGTAGAGGGGTTTGGGGGACGTAGTTCCCAACGAATCAAGAATAACAAGCAATGCCCTTCGTCCTCAAATCTCAAAGGTCAAACACTTCACAACTACCAATAGGCACCAAGAGCTCGCGTTCTTTCCTCCACTAACCCAGAGCCCCGCCCGCTAGCGGTCCATCAACGACCGCAAAGCCCCGCCTCCCACGGCGGCCCGCCAATCTGCTGCGCGGCCCGGGCCCAACCCTCGCGAGTCACGTGACAAGGCCAGGCCCGCTTCCGGCACGTCGCGGGCGGCTGACGTCGCCGGGGCCCGGCGTCGCGTCAGGGCTGGCCGGCGGCGGAGGCGGTGGCGGCGGCGATGGCAGCGGACCCTGAGCGAGCTTGAGGGCTCGGACCCAGCTCCCTCCCGCGAAACCTTGGGCCGATCCGGCGCTGCGGCCCCAGCTCGCTCCGCTCCTGCTCCCTCCCCGGCCGCTGCCTGGGCGGAGGCAGAGGCAGAGGCCCGGGCTGGCCGCCCTGCTCGTACCCCAGCTCGGCCCCGGACGGCCCGGCTGCTGTGCAGAGAGGAGGCCGAGTCGGTAAGAGGCGGCGGCGGCTGAGCCGGGAGGCCGCCTGGCCACCGCCAGGCCGCCCGGGACGGCCCCATTCTGGTGTCTCTCTCTCCGGCCCGCTCCCCTCCTGCCTCCCTCCCCGTAACTCGCCGGCCCTATTGTCTGGGCGCCGCCGCTCCCCCTTCCCCTCCCTTCCTTACCCCCCTGCCGAGGGCCGGATGGCTGTCAAACCTGGAGGCTTCTCCAGCTCCCTGCCAGCCCGGTCTCAGCCTTTCCTGCCTGTCGCTTGCCACCCCTCTCTGGCTTCACCTCCTCACCTTTTTTGGCCTGGCGGTCATTCTCTGACCATTGCTTTACGTTATCCGTCTCTATGTCTTCTTGCTCATTTCTTCTTCTCTCTCACTTGTCATCTCCGAAAACTTCCACTGTCCTATTTCTTGCCATTCTTTGCTCCTTTCCTTTCTGTTTTTATTCCTCTCCGTGCTCTCTGCCTTCTTTTTGCTTCAAGTTTTACTCCCAGTAGGCTGTCTTACTTTATAAAAGTTCCTTAATTCAAGTCCCTCTTCATCCTTCCCTCTTCAAACCTAAGACAAAGGAAAATCTTGTTTTTTTCTGGTACTTCACCCCTAAGTGTCAGTGGGGGATTATACTTACTCAATCCATCGCTTAATTATGGGCTGTAAGTTTGATCCTAGAAGATGTTAGTGTACCTTTACTACCTCTTACTGATTTCTTCCTGTGACGGACAGCAGAAAAGGTTGATTCGATTTCTACACATTTAAGTAACTGCCTTACATGTTGCACACTGACGAGACCTCTGTTAGAAATATTCATACATTTGTTCTTTTGCACCACCTACACCCTGGGCAAGATCCCTGTTAACATTTTAATGCTTTAATATTTGCTTATGCCATAGCAGGAGGATACCCACTCTCCCCCTCCAACCATGAGTATTTGAGTTCGCATATTTTCATGGCCCGTATTGATGCTATTTTTTCCCTGATCTTTCAGGCTCTTTCAAAGAGAAAAGAGGGAGCAGTTGAAATTTTATGTTTGCTGTTCTGTTTTGTCTATTTTGAATTGTGACAAAACCATTATAAAAAATGACAAGTGTGTGTGTTTCTTTTTTTCGTTTTAAACTCTAGGGAACATAGTCATTAGTGATCTCAAATATTGAAGGACATTTTAGGGATCTCTCCTTGCCCCTGATAACAATCAATTTACATTTCTAATTATGAGTTATGTTTTGACTAGGTTATCTCAAAATTTATTCATGTTCCTCATATACCCATTAGTGAAAAAGAGGCCACCTCAAATGTGCTCGGTGGCCAGTGTGGCCCAAAATATAATACTTTGCATGTGAACGACCTAGGGATACATAGGTACTCCTTTGCAGTTTTTGTTCTAGCATTACAACCACTTTTATTATCAATGTGGACACTGTCTATATTGAAATATAGTAGAAATACTCAGAGTTAACAAAAGCATATTATTATTGCTTGTTGAATGTGAAGTATAAGAAAGCAGTCTCTTTTGTAACACTATATGTTAAATTAAAATTATTGAATTATATGCTGCCAAGGTGGGAGATCATGAGTAATGAAACATCCTAATCCCAAGAGGAATTAGTGGTATCTTTACTGGCAGAGGATTGTGCCCACTGTTTCCTCCATCTTTGTGTGCTGTAGGGCCTTATCTAATGTTTTGTAGTATGAGGCACTCAACAAATATTTGTTGAAATTAAAAAATTGATTTTGTTCTCAAGAATTTCAGTAGTCGTATTCCAGAACATTCAGCTGCCTTAATTTTTCAAAGGCAGGAAAGCATTTTCAACTGTCCCCATGGAGAATTTTCTTGGGTATCTTCAAGCTAAAATATAAAGCATTTTTAGCTATTAACAATTTTTAACAGTCCATTTATTCATTCTTTTTAGATAGTTATGTTTTCTTTGTTCTTTTTCTTAAGTCATTATCAAGATTGCCTGCAGATTGCACAGAACTTTATATAGAGATGTTGGTAATACTCCTTCAGATTTCTTAACAATTTGGCAAGTATTTTATATTCCCATGTATTGTTTTAGAAATTCTGTTTAAATTTAATTTTACCTGTTCCCTTATACTCTACTTCCTATGCATTTTCTGCATCGGAATCTAACTTTTTTCTTTCTCTTGAGGTAGTGAAAAGAGAATACTGAAGAATAGGATCTCAAGATGAGTAAAAAGCCCCCAAATCGCCCTGGAATCACTTTTGAGATTGGTGCTCGTTTGGAGGCACTGGACTACTTACAAAAATGGTATGGAAAATATAGAACTTTCACCTAAATATCACAATATCTGTAGCCTTACATATGTTAATTAAGACAGTAAATTCCACTGATGGTAGCAGAAACATCAGTGTATTCACATTTTGATTACACATTATACGTTGTTTTTTAGTTTTCCTACTCTTTAGGCTTTTTCAGTTTAGCATTTAAAAACTATTTTTAGTCAACTGACGAAATTATTTAGTACAATCATTTTTGGTGTTTGAGAAATGAAAATAATTGTCTAGAGTGTGAGGTTTGTGTATACCTCATATATACCTCACATGAGCTATATTGGTGGAAGTAGAGAGAGGAGTAATCCAGAGAACCAACTTCTCAAGTTTTGGATAAATTTTGTTTTAAATCGGTATTTTTGGTATGTCAGTGGTAGTCTTTCAAACTACAGAGTATATTAATGGTTAGCATAGCATTTTTTCATAGTGAACACTTTCAAAAACATCTCCACTATTCATTATCTCACCTAAAACCAAAATCACACTTAACCTCCTATTTTCCCTGGAGGGCCGTAACCTAAAGGCACGTTGTTACTCTCTCCAGTGCACAATAGGCTGTCCTTTCAGAACTATGTGTCTCCCACTATTCTGGCCATCGTGGTAAGTGGTATATGTAAACACCTCCCAACATAGCCTTTATACAGTAGTTAGGAAAAATTGATGAATTGGTATAAAACTACCATCTGGAAAGGACAGAAGAAGAAGCTACACGCAGGGGTCCCTGGGCCAGAGTAGGAATGAGGAGGATTCTCCTTTCTCCTAAGGAGTGTGTTCCTCATTTGGGTTAAGTGGCCCCTCATTCTGCTGTCTTGGCAGATGTCTTTTTGTTGCCATTCGCAGGCTCCTAACCTGAGAGGGGCATTAGAGGGGTTCCGCTTCTGGGAAGGATGCTGCCTTTGTTCCTCTTGAAGCCCATTTATTTTGATGCGAGCTCTTGTTTATCTGGTCTTGGAGTTTCCCAGACTTTTTGACATTTTCTCTCATTTAAAACCATAGTGGGCATTTTGTAGATTTACTTTTGATTGATTTGTATTAAGTCAACTTCCTGAGTTGGCAATGGCAGGCAGAGAAATCTTGTTTAGTCGTGATATTTGACTGTATAGACCAGGCTAGGGTTTCTCTCTCTTAACATCTGGCATTAGAGCTTGGCACATATCTCTGACCCCAGCTTAATGACCTATTGTTTTGAGCTCCGCTTTAGGACAGTTTGAAGCTACAATTTGAGATAGGGAGGTTAATTGATACTGTCACTAGGTGAAGAATGTACATGGTAGTTCTCAGGAGGGGTTTGGGAAGCACCTGGGAAACTAGGCAGTAGCATCTCTCCTAGTAGTGACGATCAAAATGTCTCCAGACCTTGCCAAATGACAACTGGAATGAGGGTGGGTGGCGGTAAAAATGATTGAGAAACTCAGCATTAGAACATGCAACAAAAAATGCTAGTTGAGGCAGCACTTGGCTATCTTGGTTCTCATTTGACCAAGAGAAGCTTTTTACTCCAAAGGCATACTACTGAATCTCTGTGTGATACAAGGGTATAAGAAATAATACTTGTTACTTCTTTGACGTTACTCTTAAGTGATTTATTTATTTTTTAAGTTATTGACTTTGTGACTTAGTTAATTCATATTAATATATTAGGCTTCCCAACTGACAGTGTTGCAGTTGAACTAGCTTCCAGTTTTGGAGAAACACATAGTTTATTCTGTCAGTAATTTTCAGGGTTATTAATATAACTTTGATATTAGTGAGAAATTTTCTTTTGGTAGTAAAATGTTTTCTAACTTAGGAGCTGTTAAATTTATGATCCAGTAGTTCAAAAAACTACAAAAAAGAACTTTTAAAACCATGCTTGAATGTACTTTTAGAGTATTCTGTGTTTTTAGAATACTTGGAATTTCAGAGAACAAATGAAAGTTGTATCTTCTTGCCACAAAATTCATATGTGCTTATTTGAGTAGTGTCATGCAAATGTACTCACTGATGGAGTTTAGATTTAATTTTAATAACCCTGGTAATAATAGTTCTCTATAATGGAAATAAGCATTCGCCAGAATAATCACATATCACTGAAACTTGTTGCCAGTTTTGTTTTTATAAGCTGATTTATATAAAGATTTTGGCATTCTGTTTCAGGTGGCTCCTTAATTTAAAAAGGATTAAGAATATTATATGTATGTATTCTAGGTAATTTACAAAGATATTTTTCTTATTGTTATTTTGCTTATTAATGTCAGTAGTTTCAAGAACTAGTTAGGCTTAGCTGCCCCTTAAATTTAGTATTAGGTGGTGTGCTATTGGACCAACTATTTAATTACTAAGATGCATTGAATTTTATATGGGACACAAAAGTTCTATGAGATTAGTGCTCTTAACAGATCTTATTTATAAATAGGATAATAAACAGTTCTTCATATTATTACATTTATAAATGACCATTTTACATTTCATGGAAATTATATAAATTTTTGCATTAATATTAAGTAAAATTATAGGATTATTTGATTGACGAGCAACTGACATTCTTGTGAGAAGCAAAATATTATAGTTAATCATTGAAAGTACACCGAAATTCTTTTCTCCCTCTTCTCCCACTCTTCTCTCCCTTCTTTCATATTCTATTTTTTGCATCCATATTGAATGCTTAGTCTTCCAAATTTATTCAATTCTTTTTGAAAAGTATTGAGTCATCTTTGAGATAAATGTAGTTTGAACTATTATAGGCATTGGATAGGGAGCAGCAGGAATGTAAATCTTGCTTACTGTCTCTATACTCAAAACATTTACAATAAGCAGCATATTACTGAGAAACTAACTTATCACACGTTGATAAATTACCTTTAGAAGAGAAGTGCAAAAGGAAGTGGTGCAAGTGAAGAACCTAAAATGCCTATTAAAGGTTTTTCTTGCTTTTTTTTTTTTGAGACAGAGTCTTGCTCTGTCACCCAGGCTGGAGTGCAGTGGCATGATCTTGGCTCACTACAACCTCTACCTCCTGGGCTCAAGCTATCCTCTCACCTCAGCCTCTTGAGTAGCTGGAACTACAGGCGTGCACCACAAGTCTGGGCTAATTTGAAAAAAGATTTTTTTTGTAGAGATGAAGTGTCACTGTATTGCCCGGGCTGGTCTGGAATTCCTGGCCTCAAATGATCCTCCCACCTCAGCCTCCCAAAGTGCACTGCTGGCTGGTTTCTCATATATAAAAAAGGAAAATAGTTTCTGGTATGTGTCTAGACATAAAAGGATAAACTCTAAATTTAGTAGGTGGAAATAATCTGAAGTTAAGCTCTCACTTTTAGCTTTGGTGTAGATTTGATTTAACAGGAAGACTCAATCAGTGTTTCTCAGGAAAACTATGTTATTATTGCTTGAACAAACTATCACATAATTCTTAAAGATCAGAAAGACAACATTGTACCTTTTAAAGTAGTAATTTATTTATTTTTATTTTATTTTATTTTATTTATTTTTTTGAGACAGAGTCTCACTCTTTCGCCAGTCTGGAATTCAGTGGTGCGATCTCGGCTCACTGCAACCTCCGCTCGCTGCAACCTCCACCTCCCAGGTTCAGGCGATTACCCTGCCTCGGCCTCCCGAGTAGCTGGGACTACAGGCACGCACCACCATGCCCAGCTAATTTTTTTTTGTATTTTTAGAAGAGATGGGGTTTCACCATGTTGACCAGGATGGTGTCCATCTCTTTACCTTGTGATCTGCCTGCCTCAGCCTCCCAAAGTGCTGGGATTACAGGCATGAGCCACTATGCCAGGCCTTAAGTAGTGATTTATTTTTATTTTCAGAGTAACTTCACAGCCACATAAGAACACTCATTGGTGGTTTATTTATCAGTACTAATGAATGCAGGCCCTGAGAAGCCATCAGGAGGTCACTCATCTTAGTCCCAGTATTTGCTTTTTGATAATTGGATCTCTCCTGCACTGACCAAACATAACTCCTGAGTGGTGTGAGCTGTTTTAATTTTTTAAAATACTATAGCTTTACAATATTTTAAAAACATTTTCTTTTAACTTTTTCAGTCATCTGCATAAAGACTTTGACATGCTAATGTTTACAGCTAGCGCAGTCAACTATCTTTTATCTTATTTTCATCATGTTTTTCACAACAAACTCTGTGCATCCAAACCTTGATATTTGGTTTTATAAATTCTGGGAGGTAGTAACATCATAAGAATAAAAATGAGTATAGGGGTGTTGATACAGAAGTATATTTGGGGAAGGAGAAAGTTGAGAGTTGAAGTTATATTGAAGACACTGTAAGCAGGTGGTTTAAATTTAGACTGTTACTTATTAATCCTATAAATATGGGTAAGTCCTTTAACTTGGTTTTCTTAGCAGTAAAATGGAAGCAGCATTACTGGCTTTTATTTAGAGATTGGTTTTTAAGGTTCAAATAAAATTATATATTACTTTAAATTCTGCAGATTGGTACATAATCGTAAAGCATTGAGGTAAATGCCGGGGAGAGGGAGAATAGAAAAGTAAATCTTTGGGGATCTGAAGAGTTAAGTGATTAAGTTTTTAAATGTAGCTTTAGTTGACAGGAGAGTGACTTGGAACCATACAAGGCAAAACATGTCATTGCAACAAGCTGATGACATTTTTTTCTTTTTCCTTTTTTTTTTTTGAGATAGGGTCTTACTGTTGCCCAGGCTGCAGTGCTGTCACGAGATCATGACTTGCCACAGCCTGCAGCCTTTACCTCCCGAGGCTCAAACCATCCTCCTGCTTCAGCCTCCCAAGTAGCTGGGATTACAGGCATATGCCATAGTAACCTGCTGATTTTCTTTTTCTTTTTTTTTTTTTTTTTTGTAGAGAAAGGTGTCTCTCTATGTTGCCCGGGCTGGTCTCGAACTCATGGGCTCAAGCAGTTCTTCCATCTGTCTTGTCCTTCCAAAGTTGTAGACAGTCTTTTTGAAGTGATAATAAAATCCTCATGTTTCCACAGAGTTTTATAGAGTTTGCTTGCAAGTATTAAAGTATCTAATCATTCTGAATATTGTTTAGTAAGAAAAGTGATAAAATCACACTGGTATTGACTACTGATTTAACTCCTGTTTTCTGTTTGAAATTAAAATAGTTATTCTACAGTAAGCGATTGTTACAAAAACACAAGAGATTAAATAACATGCTCTGGTGTTAATCTTAAAATAAATTTGAAATGTAGAGTCAATTTAAAACATTCAGATGAGTTATGCCCCTGGGACTCTTTTGGAATATTTCTATTTAATTCTCTTCTAAATCTAAAGAAAAGGAAATATGAAAGATTAAAAATTGTGGAGATAACTCCAAGTATCAGAGTTTAATAGAATAGTATAAATTTGAATTGGCAAATGCTGTTTTCACACATTTGGAGTTTTTTGAACTGTGTGAAACATTTGCAAATGTGAGTTTTATAAGATGTTCGTGAACAGAATTTTAATAGTATAGGAGAATTAAGGAAATTTGCAATATAGCAAGTACAAATACTTGTTAATTTAAATAAAGGTATACATTTTCTGAATAAAAAGTTACTTTTTTTCTAATTAGATTTAACTATTCAAAGGAAAACACTACTAGAGAAAGTTGTGTCATCTATATTTAGAGTAGGAGAATGGTCCTAAAATATAACACGTAGATCAAATACAGTATTGTAGGAACACTAGGTGAATACTTCAAAAATAGAGGTTCTTTTGCTAATATAAAATGCATGCAATTTTTGTCTTTTTGTAATTTGGGATTCTTTCCATTTGTCTATACATGGAAAGTAATGATTATTATTTTGAGTCATTACCTTTGAAAACCAATGCCAGCCGTGGACTCAGAAAAAATATACAGTTGTATGTATACACCAAAATAAATGAATTATATACTATGGTCATAAGTTCACAGAAAACTTACACATGCCCTCCAGCTTAAGGACCCTTCTTGCAGACAATTCAATTGAAATCTGTAAGTTTTGTTTAAAAAGTCTGAGATAATTTACATTTAGTCACAAATTTTGAATCTTAAGATCAAAGTGAATCATCCAGTTTAATTATCAAGCAGGTCTGTACCAGTACACAAACATTTTACTTCTATTTTACAATTTCCACAAAAGAAAGCCCCATAAATTCCTTTGAACAATGCTAAATATAAGAAAGCTTCCCTGTACCCCTCCACAAATGTGAAAAGCATGATTAGAAATAGGGATAGAGAAGACTTATTTATTTGAACACACACCTGGTTTCAGGTAGTTCTTGCTCTAGTGTTCTTTTTTTATGTTAATTCATTGTTTATAGAACTTTTTCTGATTTATAAGCTTTTTCTGCTTATCCTAGTTTTTTTGAAAAACAAAAGTGTTAGAAAAAATAAATTAAACTGGAAGTCATAAAATATGGGTTTTAAGTGCTATTTTGCCATGAACTAGTGATTTTGGAGAGGTATTTCTCTGCTTTAATGACCTTAAAATGAAAGTCTTACATTTTAGATGATCTTTCAGGTGCCATTGAATTCCAAACTCAATTTCTTTTTATTGATTTTCACCTATTCAGGAATGACAGGTTTTATTTATTTGTTTTTTTTAAAATCACACTTTTAGATGGGTAAATAACACAAACTTGAAGCGGAGGTAAGACAGTCAAAAAGTCATAGTTCCAAAAAAGCCAGCAGTTTTGAACTACCTATGGAGAGGAGAAAATGAGAAAAATGTAGAAAACTGAACATAATTTGGAAAAAAAATGGAGAGGTTTGAGCTATTTGGGGTATAACTATATTGGACATGAAACCTTTTGGCTCCCAGTATAACGATCTCTCCACTACAGCCCATTGTCTCACATAGATTTCCTAAAGCTTTGAGCCCCAGTTAACTAAATGGGCTCAGTGTTCATGGACCACCGTAGTTTCTGACCGATTGTAGTAGTGAGTGTATGTCTGGCATCTAGAAGGGCCCTGAAAGTCCGGCAAGCCTATGCCACTCCTTTTCATTGGAATTAGAGGGCTTGAGCAAGGTAGGTAAATTTCAAGTTTATCTGTCCTAGAGAGCTTTCCTCCTAAGTTTACTTTAGAATCAAACCTCCAACCTGATGATTTCTTAGCCTCCTTCATACATTTATAATGAGGGTAAAGTCCAGGAATCGCAGGCTTACTGTGCTGTGCTTTTTGTGTGTGTGATCATATAGTGGTAAGGGTTGGAACAAGAGAAAAGACCGTTTTATTTGCTTTTCTGACATTTGGTTGAAGTCCAGCCATCACATATGACACACATCTAGCTCCCTATTTGTTACATCATTCCTGCCGAATGTATGTGTTACGAGATTTCACCCTGTCACATCACATTAGATAATGGTTTAGTTTTTAGTTGGGGGTTGATTAAAGCCACTAGCTGGGAAACAGTTTATCTTTTGTGGTAGTTAACTCTACTAAAAAGAATGTTTTGCAATTCTAGTTTTGCTGAGTAGACAGAAATGGCATCTGCAGATGCTTATGTTTTTAATTTTGGTTTTAAGTGATTTAAGCTGAGGGAGAAAATACTAGTTTTAATTTTAAGTTTTGAATATCAGTAGTACAATTTTTAAAAGAAATTAACGGAATATTGAAAAGGCAGCTTAGTTCTGCTGTTCCTCATTAAGGTCCCAGTTTTTTAGTATTTTTACTGTAACTGTGTATTTTAAAGAAGTGTTGACCACTCCCTATCATTTCTTGCTACAGATCATTAGTCAGCACATAAGAATATACTTCTTATTAAATTAGAAATTGGTATGCAAGTATTATGTTATTTCAGTAGTTATAATTACCTCAACTTTGGGAGGATTGTTGCAGTAAAGTTGAAGGAAGAATATAGATATTTACTTAATATTCAGAGTATCTTGAAAGTCTGTTTTCTTATTGTCAAAAAAGTTACCATCAATTAGAAATAAACGTATTTCTGGTACATCATGATTAGCGAGGGTACTGAAGTATGAACTACTTATATGAAATGGTATATTTACAAGGCCTTAACATAGTAACTTACTCATAAAAGGTACCCAGCAAAGTTTATTGAATTTTGTTGGGTTTAAAAAGGATGAATGAACACAAAAGTTTTAGGATCTTGAAATAACCTAGTTATCATTGCAGAAAATTATGGCAAATGCATTGTGACTTTTGGATTGAAAACTAAACATAAGATTTTATTTGTTAACCTAGATTAGCAAATTTAATTTATTTTTAAAGTCACTTTTTGTTTTCCTTTGTTCTGTAACGTATCATATCCTAGATTTCCTCTTAATTTTAAAATTTATGAGTTTCAAATGTGATGAAAGTTAAGCTACTTTGTTTACTCCAATTATTTAATTTTAATAATGTGATGTTTCATACTTAGTCATAGTTGAGATGTAGTACCCTTTTGTTTTGAGAAATTTTAATAAAACAGAAGAGCCTTTTATCTTTGCTTAGTAATTTTATGCATGGAGGATATTTATTTTGTACAATTATTTTCCATACTCTTTGGTCTAACAAAACCAACTTTAGGCATGTTGTTTGTATATGAGAGATTAAAATTAAAATTTTAAGAAAAAATAAATAGATAAAATAATTTGATTTTTATATTGTTTTATCTGTTTTTAATTGGTAAGCATCCCCTATACTGAAGCACTGCCATAAATGTAATAAGAACTGAAAATCATCAGTTGCAAGATGCAGAATCTGTAATGATTGAATGCATAGTCTTCATGGACAGGAATACCTCAGTTCAAGGATCCACCATTCATTACCTGTTTTAACATGAGCAAGTTACTGAATCTTTCAGAGCCTCCATGACCTCCCTTTAAAAACTGGTAACAGTATTAGTACTTCGTTTAAAGGGTACTTTGAGGATTTAAGCAAAATAATGCATGTTATAGGCCACATGGTAGGCACTTAAACATTAATTTTAATCATAACAGTAACATGAACATTCATTATTTTAAGAAGGTGTAGTCAAATGCAGGAGGAATTCATCAGACTTTTAATCAGTAGGCATATAAACAAATATAACTGTCTGTAGTAAAGTTTTTTTAAAGTGCTAAATGTTAAGAAATATAACTGGCTGATTGCAACCTGCTCGATTTTGAGTTTCGCTAGCACAATTAAGTAACGATAGTTGTAACTTGAAAAAACTGTATGAAGTGCATAAACTTTGAGTCCAATACTCATGACAGAAAGATCATGTTTTAGTGGAGTAGGAAAGAAATTCTCTGTGGTTTAATGGATGCTTGTGGTGGGAGAAGGTAGTGAGTACAAAGGCTATGGTACAGGTGTTTTGATTTGGTTGGAACTGACAATGTGAGTGAATATAGGCATGGCAGGATTCAGGTGCTGGGTGGGGGTTGGGAGGAGAGTGGAACAGGAACTTAAATACAGTGACCTGAAGTGAAACATTAATTTGCAAAGTACTGTCACAAGGTTCTAAAAGAGAAGACATAGCTAATTCTGTTCTTCTCTTTGTTGTAAAAGTTGTGGACAAGTAGGAAGCAGGGTGAACTATCAGCTCATGCCATATGTGTATTATGGGGATCAATAGGTATGAAAAGACCTGAGAAATAATATGATGAGGTTCTTACACTTCAGTGTTGGAGAAGATATGGTTTTGACCTATAAGCTATCATCTGAATGATTTGAAATTTTAGACTATTTTGTATTAACATTGCATTGTGGAATACTGAGTTTGAATTAATCAAGAGAGTTTTGTTTTCAGTTTATTGTTTTTAAAGTATGAAGCAAATGAACATGCAGTATCTGAAAGTGCTGAATTTAAAATACTGTAATTGTAGTAGGTGATATCATTGCTGCAGTTATAATCAATGGGTGAATGAGAAAACATTTTTGAAAATTATAAAGCTTAATGTAAATTTAAAGTGCTTCCAGGAAACTAAAAATTTTAAAGGGTAACTAGGATACAAGAATATTTTGTTTGCTTTGGGTTGCATTCTGTGTTAATTTTTGTTATTTGGCAAATAATCCTCTTACTAATAATTAGATGTAAGACAGCTCTTACCCTTCTATTTTCTAGTTCTTCTAATCTTTTAGTCATTTTTTATGACTACCATAGTTATAGATGAAGTTCTTATTCACAAAACTATTTTGAATTATTAATCCTAGATCCCTAGGATTCTGCTAATATTTTAGTTATGTTTAAGTCATATTTTAGGTGTATTTCATACATGCTATCCTTTAAAACATAAAGAAGTACTTTGTCCAAGAGAGCATCCTTGTTCAGATACTCTTTCTGTATGCTGGCATGTCTTTATTATACTGCTATCATTATGTTGAATTATGTTAACGTACTTGATTCTTTTTCTTTGTTGAATAAATGAAATGAATGAGGAACTGTCAATTTCTAAATTTACATGAATTAGACATCCTATTGGCTTATCCCTATAAACAAGAAAATGACTACTTAAAAATGCATAATTGGAATAACTTATTGAGGCAGTTTATAAAAAGATGTTGCCATTTTGATTGGTATGGTGCTTATTCAAATGATTAGTTAAATCCTAAATCTTTTCGTGAATTCTCATGGTCTATAGGGCATTTGTCAACATATTCTGGCCCTGCTTGGTGGATTGCAACCTGTCGTTCAGGTAGTTATCAGCTCTATTTTGACTTAAGTTCAGGAGATTCTAGGTTGTATCAGTTAATTTCCCTTGTCATTTTCTCATGGTTGACTTTTTTTTTTTAATCAATACAGATAAAAATCCGGATATATATTTCAAATTAGAATATAAATCAGAATGAATTCCTTAAATGCAAATGATGTTTAGTTGTATTAATGTTCCTACGTTGAATGCAAAGAATTTTTTAAAATTAATCCGTCAGATTATATTTCTGGCATAGCTGCATGCCCACTATTGCTTCCCTCTTTTATCCTAGGATAATGAAGCTCTGACAGTTTGAGTTAATAAATGATCTTGCCTTTCAAAAGTTTCTGGTTTTGTGAATGTGGACCACTTTGAAAATCTAATTAACTTGGAAATTCTCACCTCAAAAGAATACCCATACACATCTACACCAAGCACATAACATTTTGCAGGCAGCCTCAGGGAATTCAGTCTCCTGATCTAGTGGGTGAGTCCAGACCTACCCCTGTAAAACAGTTAACAATGTGAGCCAGAATAAGAATTCACTGGTAATAATTCCCATTTTAGGTTTCTGTAAAATATGCGAAAATAAATTTTAAGCAAAACATATTTATGTTTTGATAACACTTAAGAGTTGATACAACAGGGAACTGATACTGTATGTTTACAGTATAGCTAACCTGTTTGGTCAGTTTCTGTTCTTATGAGATTATGGTGTCAGTCCAGAATCTGTAGATACTGCCACTCTCTGAAGAGTCTTGTACAAGTGGGAGTCATAGTGTTAAAATGACAACATATCAGATAATGCAATAAAATGCTATAGGAGTTTAGAGAAGGTGAAAAACATTTTATTCTTGGTGATGGCTTTGCTCTACTCTAGTTATGGCTACAGTTTGACTTGGCCATTAGAGGACAGTAATTCAAAAGGGTCCCACACTAATTCAGAAAGGGTCTCAAGAAATCAGTTGAGATTAGTAGAATTGAGTATGTGAAAATTCTGTTAAATTCTGCAAGAATCACTTTAGAGTCTTCTCTATTTTGGAATGCTCTTCATTTCCATTAAGCCAAATAAACAATAAAGAGTCCATTTTAGAGTGAATTATTTTTCTTGTTAAGTTTTCTGAGGGTAAACTCTTTCCTGGGATTCAAGTATACAAGACATGTGAGAGAGCAAGGTAGACTCAGCAGTGGAGGTGATTATTTTCTGCATAAGTAGATAACATTTAAACAATGCATGAATTTTAAGTGGAATTAGGCAAGGTAGAAATTGTATGGTATATTGCAGTAATATACAAAGGTTAAGAGAGCTCTATGTAGAATTTTGGCACTGAGAAATCTTACTTTTAGTGAAGTTGCCTTCTCTCTGTCTCTTTCGATTGAACCCTTGAGAGATGCCAGCTATGGTGGTTTTCTTTTCTCTTTATCTCTAATCATTGTTACCGATGTCTTATCTGTGACTCTTTAAACTCTGAAACTTCAGTCTTCCACTTCTTGAATCTTTTTCCAAATTACTCATAAATGTCTGGGATCGGGCCTAATCACTATTCTTTAATGTAACAGCTTTCTATGATTCAACCTTTAAAAAAATGACAAAACAAAAACATTAGCACTACATCTTCCAAATTCAATCAGAAAAATCTTATGTTTAATTCACAGTCAATTAGAATAAAACATAAATAGTACATCAAAATAATATTGTTGTAGTTCAGTATACAGAGGCATTTGTAAATACATTTGTGTTCAACAGGGTTTTTCCTTCACTGTATGTATCAAAACATTATTACCATGAGCCATCTGCTAGAAATAACTTCACTGTGCAAAGCTATATGTTAAATTACTATTTAATGCATTTTACATGTATTGCAAAGATCTTGATGTTATGATTTTTTTCCTCTGAGATGTAACTGGCAACCAAATTAAGTACAAACTTTAAGGCACTCCCTGTTATCTGTAGAGTAAACGGTTGTTTCATTAGTTTGCTATTTTGTAGCCCTTCAAGTTTCAACCCCGCTAAGAAGTCCCATCTGATGTCTTACTATTCTCCTTTACCTGCTTTACTACTTACCATGTAGTCTAGCCAAAAGGACTATTACTCTTTCCTTTAAGTGCTCCTCCAGTCTCTGAACGTGAGGTCTTTGAGGACAAATAACCATATCCTACTTCTCTTGAAATCCATGGCTGCTTGCCCAGCTCAGAGTTGTGTGATGGTTTTAAGTTAGTGAACACTGAGTAAATGAATTATGCTCTGTGTATACACTTTGTTTGTGCTCATTAGGCCTATATTCTAGATGTCTCCTAGCAAGTCTAACATAAACAACGTCTCCCAAGAACCTTCAGTAAATTACAGATTTTCTATGGACTATTAAAGCATCTTGTATACAGTTTTTGTATACACTTACCAGTTTTACTATGTGTGATATAATCACTTAGATGGGCCTTATCGCATTTCTCCTTGGCATAGAGTACAGACTTTTGTTCCACTTAGTCTTGGTTTTTAATACTGGCTACACCATGTGTATTCTTGGACAGGTCTTCATCTGTTAAACGTACACTATGTTTTCTATACCTTTGATGATTACCAAGATCAAATGAGAAAACATATAGAAAGAACAGTTGGTACTCAATAAGTAAAAAACACAGAGCCTGACATACACGTGACAGTAAATATTCTGATTCTTCTCTCTTTCTTTCTCCTAATCTGACCCTAAGCTAAACCCTTCAGTGATAGGAGTTATTTCCTTTTTTTTTGAGACGGAGTTTCACTATCATTGCCCAGTGCAATGGCACGATCTTGGCTCACTGCATCCTCTGCCTCCTGAGTTCAAGCGATTCTCCTGCCTCAGCCTCCCGAGTAGCTGGGATTACAGGCTTGCGCCACCATGCCTGGATAATTTTGTATTTTTAATAGAGACTGGGTTTCTCCATGCTGGTCATGCTGGTCTCGAACTCCTGACCTCAGGTGATCCATCTGCCTCAGCCTCCCAAAGTGCTGGATTACAGGCGTGAGCCACCGTGCCTGGCTGAGTTGTTTCCTTTTTATGCACTAACAGTGCCTAGCAAGTGCCTTAGTCTTATTGGATGTTCAAATAAATGTTTAATGAATGAACAGAAATTTGGACATTTTTGATAATGGTAATATTTCTAACACCTTTTAAGATTCAAAATTTGATTAGTGAACATGATAAAAATTAAAATAGAGAAGAATCTGGGGTATTTGTGTTACTTATTTAATTCTTGGCCTTCATCCCAAGTGTACGTATTGGTTTCTAGATATTTATGTAGAGAGTACAGCATGCTATGACTTATCCTAAAGAGGATCCCCAAAACATAATTTTCATTTTGGTTGTTGCATCAGGCATCTCAGCCAGAATAATTTAAAATATTTTAGAAAAACCATAAGTCACTTTAAAATGCAATCCAGATTTAAATTATTTGAACTCACTTAGATGCTGATTCTTTACTGAATTAAGTCATGTTGTGAAAATAAAGATGTGTTTAACTCAGTTACTGTGGGCTATTCTCACTTTGAGAAGTGTTTCAAATATATAGAGTTGAATACATTTAGAATATGAAGGAACCTAAAGAATAAACTTATTTTCTTATTCAAAATGTAAATGATAAGACAAATTAAGCACATGAAATTAGAGGTGTTTATGTTTTGAGAGAAACTTAATAATTTTTATAATTGATAGAATATCTTTTTATAGTACTTTAGTGGCTAGTGAAGGTTGAAAAATAAAGAACAACCTTGTTCTAGGTTTTTCTTAATGCTATTGACAATTTTTATGTTTTAAAAACCAGGGCAACAAAAGCAAAACCAGAGCAACACTGCAAAAGACAAGTATTACAGCATTGATTCTAAGTGGGTGGGGTAGGCACGTCCACCTCAGGAAGTATGCTAATCTGCTAAGTTTTCTTGTTTTTATGCCTTTCTTTTTACTCCCCGCAAAAGACTAACATCTAACAAGGCTATAATTTGGTCAACTGCCTTCTTTGTTCTGAAGAAATGAGCAAATTGCCTTTCTTTAAAGCTGCTTCTTACTCCTGCAAACATTCCCTGAATAGCAGTTTTGTGTCCTGTCATGGTGCTAGGTGCTGGGGACTACAAAAGTAAACATGACTGTTTGTCTCCAGAAACTCACCGGCCAGAGTAACGTTTTTAACCTCATCTTTCTTAGCTATTTGCTATCTCAAGAATTGTTAATACATTTTCATGATAAAAAGGGTTACATATTTTCTTGAATCTAGTAACACTGAATGCCTTATCTCCATCTCGCTGACTGCACCAAGAAGTCTTTCAATAAAGAATACAACCTAACGTTTTTAATCCAGTAATTCCCTAGCTTATTTGACAACACCCTTTTTTTTTTGGTGCCACACACATATCAGTGTTCCAAGAGATATAAATGTTCTGCAGCACCCAGTTTGAGTGAGAACCTGTGCAGAGATGATGTACAGCTATAATGAGATGAGTGCTGTCAGAGCAGCAGGAGCCCCAGGAGTTAGAGAAGTCTTCACACAAGCAGTTCTGTGTTTGACCAAGTCTGCAGTGATTTGTATACAAAGGAAGGAAAGGGTGGTTTAGGGCTCTGCAGAAAGAATAGAATGGAGAATAGCACAAATGTGTGAATGCTTGACACTGAGAGAATGTGTAAATACTTGACACAGAGCCATGTATGTTTGAGGAAAATCCAAGAACTCAATATCATTAGATCAAAGTGGGGTTGAATGTCAAATATGGAAGAAGCTCTACCAGAGAATGATCCTTGAAATGTCTAAAAAACTCTGAATAGCAAGACTGAGCTATAAATTAGGTAGTAATCAGTTCCTACATTTCAAAGTTATATAAAGTCCATTGTACTTTATATTTAAAGCTAGTTTTCCACAGGGAAAACAAAGATTCTGAATTTAGCAAAAACTAGCAAGAATATGGGATAAACTGTATGGTTGAATCATCCACTGTGTGCTGCTATTGAGCTCTGAATGTTATTTAATCATGCTTTAAAAAAAATTGAGTCATCTGTTAACATTTTAATACAGTACATTAAGAATGACGAAGCAACTTTCCTTGTAAAAAGTTTTAACGAATTCCTATTTTGGAATTACAGAATTATCACACATCAAGACAGAACAATGAAATATTTTATGTTTTTAAATTTAAGGTTTTACTGAGCCTTACCATCATTGTTGCTCTTTATAAAATATTGATAAATACAGAAAAATAAGAAAGTGAGCTTATGCCATATAAAGACAGTGTACATGCTGATGTATTTTTTGCTAGACAAAATTTACATATTTATATTTATGCTAAGTAGAGTGCTTATTTTTTACATTTTCCCCACATTGTAAATTCTTTGTAAACACCACATTCAGTGACTACATAATATTTCATTCAGTGTATATATCATTGTTTGCATAGCTCTAGACAATCTTCAGTTTTTCCAATCATATATTTAGATGGTTTCCACTTTATTTGTTATTACAAATAATGTTTTCTGTATATAATTCCAGAATTGGAATTGTTGGGTCAGAAAGTAGGAATATGTTTAAGGTTCTTGATGTATGTTACCACATTACTTCACAAAACAGTGCAGTCATTTATATTTCTACTGGGAGTGTATCAAGGAATTTATTCAGATCTTGAGGACAATCATTTATAAAGACAAGCAGACTTTTTTGATTAGTTTTAAAATATGGACGTATTTATTGTTTTGTTCATGGTTTTAATGGTAAGCAACGTTCAGCTAAGTCTTCTAGGTATAATACTTTGTACAAATATAAGGATTTTCTCTTGATATGAAGCATTTTGATTTTTGAGGTATCCATCACGAATTGAAAAAATTGACTATGAGGAGGGCAAGATGTTGGTCCATTTTGAGCGCTGGAGTCATCGTTACGATGAGTGGATTTACTGGGACAGCAATAGATTGCGACCCCTTGAGAGACCGGCACTAAGAAAAGAAGGGCTAAAAGATGAGGAAGATTTCTTTGTAAGTAGCAGATTTTTTCTGTTTGCTGGTTTTGCCAGCTATGTAATGACATATTTTAAAAGGATTCTGTTAAATTATACAAAAGCCTGTTTTTGTTAAGGAAATGCTTATTTAATATACATGGAATTGATCTTAAAAGTTGTTTAAAATAGGATTTTAAAGCTGGAGAAGAAGTTCTGGCTCGTTGGACAGACTGTCGCTATTACCCTGCCAAGATTGAAGCAATTAACAAAGAAGGTATGTGTTTGAAATGATCTGAGACTTAAAATTAGATTAATAGTAAAATTTCACTATATTTTAAATTTTAATTAGTGTGTGTTATATCATCATGTATAACTTTTATATTTTCTGTAAGTATTCTTTTTTGGGAGCATTTAATTTGTTATATGTGTCTAGAATAAAATGCTACATGGTGTGCTACCTAAGTAGTGTTTAAATTAGTAGACAAAAATAGTTGGTTAAAATTTTTCAACTTTCAATTCACAGGCTTATATCATATGCATCTTATTTCTACTTCTCTGTTTCTAGTTTGTGACCAAGTTCTATTTATGAGCATCTACCCAAGAGTGTGAGGAAAGGTTAAAGATTTAGGGGAATTCAAATCAGTTCAATTCACAAGTGAAATACATAGGATATTTTCTGAGGGAAGAGTATGGAATTTTTACCAATTTGAGGATTTCCTTTATTGTGTCTCTCCCTGCTGTCCTATCGTTAATTTCTACAGATAATTGAGTTAATTTTCTAGTAGTTTTTTGTGGATATTTGTTAGAATATTAGATACTGAGCCAAAGTTACTTAAGTAATCAAAAATGTTGAAAGTAACCCAGAAATTAGGCTTATTAGTGTTGCAGAAGACTGGGAAATCGTTGGACAGATCATTAATTTAAAACAGAATTCATATGCTGACTTATTTGGAAAGTTGTAAGAATTAATAATTAAATTATTATTGAAAACATACCTGAATATTTTGTTTTTTAAATTTCTCCTTTAAAAAAGTTATGGAATACTTGCACATGTTTGTTTAATTCAGTAATACATTAATTTTCTACTAAAGTTATTTCTTAAACTTGACCACTTACACTAGTCCTCCCTATCCACAGGGGTTACATTCCAAGACCCCCACTGACTACTTGAAACTTCGGAAACTACTGAACCCTATATATACTATGTTTTTTCCTATACTGTACATGTATATGAATGATCAAGTTTAATTTATAAATTAGGCACAGTAAGAAGTTAACAATAATAATAGAATAATCAAACAATATATTGTAATAAAAGTTATATGAATGTGGTCTCTCTCTTTCTTCCTTCCTCTCTCTCTCACTCTCCCTTGTCTCTCTCTCATGAAATACCTTATTGTGCTATACTCACTCCTTTTCAGACCGCGGTTGACTGCAACTGTGGAAAGCGAAATCGTGGATAAGGGGGATTTCTGTATTCATTGTTATTACTAAAGAAACAAACATTGAGTGACAGCTTCTTGGCAAGAAGGGCATTTAATCTAAGTAAGGGGACATTTCCTTTAAACTGAGCCTTGAAAGACAACTAAGTTAGCTAAAGAAGTGATCAAAAGGCTTTTCTGGTGGAATAAATATGTGGAAAATAACAGAAGTGGGAGAGGCATGCCATGTCATTTTAAGGAACTGCAGGTTGCTTAGAATGAAAGATTCGTTTAAAGATGATAGAATAGCTGGAGTACAGGTTGGAGGGAAAGGCAAAGATTGGTATATGAAGTGTCATGTAACCTTGCTAAAGAATTAGAATTTTATTTGGAGGTGATGGGAGCCATGGATGGGAGCCATCTAACAACAAACTTGAGAGAAAATAGGAGGTAAGAGAAGACAGAAGAGAAAACAGAGATATATTAAGGAATGTTAGGTGTGGAAAAATAAAAATCATAGTAGTCTAGCTAGAAATCATGATATAACTTTATAAAGACCTTAATCCAATATATTGTTTAATGAATTGAAATCATGAATATGGCTATGATTTTCTTACCACTGGTTACCGCTACAGAAAGAGTTGAGAGACATCTCAGTTGTCAGGTGTGCAGGCTGTTTCTTCTTTTCTAGTGGGGCCTGTATTTCCCTGTGCACTTACACTTCTGTGGAGCTGTGTTATGGAGCTTACATTCCCAAGTCTTATTCACGTTGGTTCTTGAGTGTCTAGTCCAGAGCCTAGCACATAGTAGACAGTCAGTAACAATTTGTGGAAGTAAAGGAAGAAGTCAGATCTCTTCTGTTGGGTAATAGGATGTACCCAAAACGAAGTAAAATTACACGGTCATTGCCCTCTACATTAATTCATAACAGTTTCTTTTAAGAGCTTTGGGACCTTCGTTCCATGCATCAAGTTCCCTGTGTGTGTGCAGATGCAAGTACACACATATCACACACACTCAGAACAAAACCACCCTCATTCTTTATTCTATCCCTTTCATCTACAGGCATTTAATATAGAAAATTCAGCTTACCTTAGTGGAAGAGTGATGATACTGATTGTGATCCCAGCGATTTCAAGAGTAGTTTCAGTGAACACATACTGAAATATTGGCAGATACTATTTGTTTTCTGAAAGCTATTAATACTGTGATATCTGTATGTCCCAAGTGGTGGATAGTCCTGCCCCCTCCCCACCTTGACAAAAATCAGAAGAGCAAAAGAAGCCGTCCATTCAATGTAACAGCAAACCAAAATGAACAATTGTGAACATTTAGGCATTTGTAATATAGCATATAGAAGCGAAGAAAAGGGGCCAGTCAGGGTGTACTGGAGTATTGGGGAAGTTTTCATCTTGGGAATGGTACTTGAAGAGTGGAGTGGGGTTTAGATATACATAAGGAAAGGAGAAAGGCATCACGACAGAGGAAACAGCATGAGCAAAGGCAGAGAGGTATTGATGCCCAGACGGCCTGGTGTACAAGCTAAGTTTTTCTGGAATGCTGTGTTGAAGAAGGAAGACAGAAAGTTGCAGGAAAGATGGGAGTGCAAGGTGTACGCAGAGTTTGGCATTCTCAAAATATTTCTAGTGTCTTTACATACATCCTTAATATTCACCTGATCAATTGTTTGTATAACTTGAATTTAGATCTTTATATCTGTGAAATTCAACATTATGCTAATTATAGAAAGATATAAAATCATGGTGTTATTCAAAGTACACCCCACAAAAATCTTTGCACATATATATTATTGGCTTTGGTGCCAACCCCAAGGACATTAGTAATGATCGTCATATTTCTTGTTTATAATTTATAATTCTTTTATAAAGACCAAGTATCTGTTTACTTAAAGTGAGATTCTGCCTTAATTGGGGAAATGGTAGAAGAACATTTATCTAGGAAATGACAGAAAAACATTTGAATTTCCTTAAGTAGGCATTATACATAATTTATGTATCTTCTAATAGGACTGGTTTATATTGACTTGAAAGCATGGGGTCTGTAAAAGAAAGTGAATATGCTTCATAATAGACAAACAATCTTGAGGCCTTCAAGTAGGATGAGTTTGTAGGAAAGACATGGATGACTAGACGAGATTGGAAATATTAATTATGGCCATGCTACCTGCCGCTTAGGTGAATGCCATTGGGTCTAGCATTTAGCCTTCCTCTAGAGTTCAGTGTTCTGAGCTACTCTGTGAAGACTTTTATCTAGTTGATTTGTAAAATATTTTCTAGCTTTAAAATCTAGAACTATAATTCTTATTTTCCAGTTTGTTGTTATTGCCCAAGGAATAATCCTTTCCAGGGTAAATGATCTTTTTTGCATATCAGCTCCTTCTCTGTATTACTTCTTTTGAAAGAAACATTCAAAGAGCAAATGGTAATGCCTATGGAAATATATATTTTTGTAAGTAATGATTTTACTTTTGTCAGCTATGTTATGAGTCTGAACATTTAAATTATTGTAAAATTGTAAAATTTCTTAGTAAAAATCAGAATTACATGGAACTAACTTATCAAGACTTAATTTGTGTACTTGTTAGGGGAAACAGGAGTTCAGAGTTGTTTTTAGAGGGAGGGAGAAAGTAAACTTAAACTTGATGGAGTCCTTAACAGGAGTATTTGTGGTTTTTGCATTCCTAAGCATTTATCTATGCAGGTCACTACTTGTTAGATTTCAAGTGTTGCTGTAAACTTGAATTATATTTTCTAATGATTCTGACTTGCTCCTGTTTCAGGAACATTTACAGTTCAGTTTTATGATGGAGTAATTCGTTGTTTAAAAAGAATGCACATTAAAGCCATGCCCGAGGATGCTAAGGGGCAGGTAAGAGTGTTCAGTATTCCTAGCTACCCAAAGGGACATCTTCTTGAACGGTGATTGTTCAAAATATATTTATATATATATTTTTTAAATGAACTAATTGTAGGGTTATGTGCTGATAGCCCCAAATAGCAGCAAGAAAAGGAAGCTTAGACTGTAAAATAAATTATACATTTGATTTTTGCTTCTTTGGTTTAGACCTGCTAAAGTTATAGGTCACTAGTTTCTGTTCCAGGTGAAATCCCAGCATCCACTAAGCTGGTGTTGTCCTATCGACCCAGCTGGATCGTGTAACCAGTCTATGGGAAGTGAGGTAAGTGCCTTTTTTTTTTGAATTTTGTTTTGTTTTTCCTGGTATATAATGTCATTTAGAAAGTTAAAATTTTTTAATACAAAATTTTACATTGAGTTCTTATCTTCTTCTTTCCTTCTACAAATCATAGTCATTTATCTTCCTTTAAAAGGCGCTTACCTGACACTCTGTAGGCTGTTTCAGATAGGGCTCTCTGAGTCATATGATGGAAGCAGTGTATTGTATGCTTTGTCACTGCTCAAAGCAAGAATGGACGGTAAGCATTGGAAGGAGACTCTTGGGTGGAGGTAAAACCACAATTTCATTTGTTGGCTATGTTTTCTGAAATACTGGAAAGAAAGGTGCCATTAGAAATTTAAAATATTTTCTTTTATATTCTGCTGTTATTTGGGATTTTCAGCACCTGGACCTACAATTAATTTTAAGAAATTTAAAGTAGTCTGTAAAAATGTCTAATGTGGAAATATGCTACATATTTGTTCCATAACATGCGGTGTAAACTGTCATTCTGAAATGTATTGAAATTACCTGGTCAGCTTCAGTAAAGTATAAACATTTAGTGCTCTAGAAATGTATAACTACCACATTAAAAACATTCATGAAGAAATAAGTGTGATTGTTTTAAATTGCCTGGTTTTCAAAAATTTAGTTATGAAATGATTAGCAAGCAGATTTCCTCTAATCAACATGTAAATGCAATTTAAAATAAAAATGCTTTTGATCAGGAAGTGGCTTTGTGTCTTCCCACATGTGTGTATAAATAAAGTGTTCTTTTAAGCATTCAGTGGTGTGATTTCTTGGTTACTACATAGATTGATTAAAATGTTGGGAACATTGTTTAGTATATACCTGGTTAAACAAAAGTCTCAATTTTTTTTTTTTGCTTTAAAACAATTATTTTGTTATTCTGGTTGATCAGATATGTTCATGAATTGACATTAATATTATTGCCTTAAAACTTTGTTTTGTCAAAGTGAGACACTGAGCCAATTTGGTTTGTGGTAAAATTACAGGTTGTAAAAATTAAATTTATTGGATGTTATGGATGTTTGTTTTTAATAAGTAGTGATTCTTTAGTCACACTATGATGCATTGTAACATTAAGATCAGTGCCAAGATACAAAACAATTGAAATAATATTTGGGTAGTAGTATATTTCTTTTATATTAGTATATTTTTCATTTTTTCTTTAGAATTCTTAATTACAGCAATGTTAACAATATTTGTAGAATTGTGTTTCATAAATGACTCTCATTTTATGAGTTGCTTTTTCCCAACAAGCTTTTGACTTGCCTTCATCAAGGAAATATGCCAAATCAGGTGTTATTTGGGCAAAGCTAAGGGCGGCGGGGGGCGGCTATCTTGCGTAATAAAGCCGCAAGATTTTGAGGACTTTGAGAATTTCTCTATAAAGATCATTTTTAAATTAAGCTAGCGAAGAATAGTGCATCAAATTAATGCACTGTGGAAATGTTCTTCCTGAACCTGTCTAAAATGTGACATTAATAACACTTTGGCATATTCAAACCTCCAGATTAATTAATATTCTTAAGCCTAAATAAGTCTTAATTCTGTTGTCTTTGACTTTGAACCAGTTGGTTAATACTGGATAAACTTCTGCTTGCATTAAGAGGTTAGCTTGAGCACCTTAAAGAGCTTTTAATATTATAGTGGGTGCAATGTGAGCTGTAGTCCTTCTAATACTTTCTTTGTAGACATTTTTCTCACTGGGAAAGAAGGTAGACATGTTAACAGCCCAAAATAAGATCCCCTCTTTTTCTCCCTACCTACATTTTTTTCTTCTTCCACATAATTTTGTGTGGCATGGTAGTGTTGATACATAAATAGCTATGAAACTGACATATATTATAGGAGGGTGATTGATTCCTTCATCTTATGAGATACCTCCTTGTTCCTTCTGGTTTTCTACTCTAATAAGAGCAGTAGTAATTACAGGATGAGAGATTGAGCCATTACATATTTAATTTGGAAGCTTGTAACAGAAGTACTTGCCTTTTCTCTCATTTCTTCTTCCTGAGGGTGTGCTGATACAAAAGTTACATTGTAACTCACTAGTGTTAATGGTTGGCTCATAGGTCCTTTGCTATTAATATTTACAAAACATTTTTTGTGTACATTCTTTCACTGGATTCTCATAGAACCTTTGACATAGGTATGGCTAATATTTCTGTTTCGCATTTGAAGAATTCAGAACTTAGAGAATTGAGTGACTGACTGACTTAAAATTTTGCTTATTCTGTGCAAAGTGATTCCTTTAACCCAGAGTTTCTGATTTCAAAGACTGCCCTTTTTAGTGCAATATTCTATTATCTACAAAAAGCTTGAAAACATCCTTATTAGTTATAGTTGATGGAAAGATCACACTTCAGTTATTTTTTTTTTTTTTTTTTTTTTTTTTTTTTTTTTTTTGAGACGGAGTCTCGCTCTGTCACCCAGGCTGGAGTGCAGTGGCCGGATCTCAACTCACTGCAAGCTCCGCCTCCCGGGTTCACGCCATTCTCCTGCCTCAGCCTCCCGAGTAGCTGGGACTACAGGCGCCTGCCACCTCGCCCGGCTAAGTTTTTGTATTTTTAGTAGAGACAGGGTTTCACTGTGTTACCCAGGATGGTCTCGATCTCCTGACCTCGTGATCCGCCCGTCTCGGCCTCCCAAAGTGCTGGGATTACAGGCTTGAGCCACCGCGCCCGGCCTCAGTTATTTTTAACAATGAAGCTTTTCTATAGAAGGAATAGATTCAGTGTTTGATAGCAAAGTAGAATGACTATAGTTAATAAAAATGTACTATATTTGGGTGATGGAC
The DNA here is from genome assembly GCF_043159975.1 of Macaca nemestrina. Classification (NCBI taxonomy): domain Eukaryota; kingdom Metazoa; phylum Chordata; class Mammalia; order Primates; family Cercopithecidae; genus Macaca; species Macaca nemestrina. Next base: position 12,513,878 of record NC_092132.1, on the reverse strand, counting down.
ACCCTAAATACACTAAATTGATCACTACTAAGTATATGCATGTAACAAAATTTCACATGAATCCCATAAATTTATGTAAATAAACATAAAAGCAAACACAAAATAGAACTCAACGTAAAAATAAAAGAGCAAAACAATGAGAGAATTCTTTAATCACACAGCTACAGTGAATCCCATGCAAGTCATATGATTAAAAAGCATTTAAAAAGCATTTAGATTTTAAAAGGTGCAGTATGAGTCTCTTTTTAATTTTTTTCTTTATTGGAGGTAGAAAACAACTTGGGATGGAAATTACTTCTGACATTTTCCAGCAACTCTGACAACTTAACATTTTCCCCACAATATGGAACCAGAATTAAATGCTCTACTCTTAATAGGTCTGCAAACATATGATCTCTATGGCATATAACACTTTCCTTTTGGTTGTCTGATTATACTTATTCTTGTTTCTCTGTTTCTCATCCCACTTTGTTGATTGTTCTCTCTCAATCCTTTCTTTTTCATTGATGATGCTTTCTTTTCTTACTGCTTAAATGTTAGTCTCAAAGCTCAACTTAGCCATACTGCTTTTACCTACCCATGTTTTACCCATGTTTTACTGCTTTTACCTACCCATGTTGCTCCTTGAACCTTTCATCGCTCTTTCACTTTCCTGTACACTTTCACTCCTGGCCTTTGTTTAATGTTTTTCCTTTTGCTTGGAGTAACCTTTTCTCCTTTTCCACTACCGCTTTTCCTGGGAAATTCCTACTTACCTTTAGGGTTCAGCTCATCTATCATTTTCCCTGAAGCTTTGCATTAGTCTTTCTCTTCAGTCAAAATCAGTCTTTTCTTTTCTGTTCTATAGTATTTTGTTTATTTCTCTAGTACATTTCTTGTCACGGCTTATAGCTAATTGCATTTACCCGTGAATTACTTATGAACAGGACCAGTCTTTTACCACTTGCGGTCTCCTGAATGTTTAGCCTAGTACCTGGCATATAGGACAGGGTGTTCAGTAGAAAATTGATGATTGAATGTGTTAAGTGCAATCACATGTTTTCAGTTAATTTCAGTCATGAGAGAAAGAGTTAGAATACAGATTTTTTTTTAAATGGCTTATTGTTTTCACCATGTATTTTTAAGGTAGTGTTAATCTACATTGTTCAGTGCTTAATTTTATTAACCTATTTTGCTTATATTTGTTAATGTAAACCATGAATTAAATTCATTTGATGTTGTGAAATTTTTAGTTGCTTGGACTAGGGATTAAAGGTATTTTGAGTAAGTCTGAACTGGTAGTCTATTTGACAAAGCTTAGTGGTCTCAGCAGATTCACTTTGTAGAGATATTTGTATTTATTTTAAAATATTTGTCTTAAAAACATTTTGATTGTGAAAATTAAAATGTTAGGACCACTTTATACTTCCTTACACCTTTTTTTTTATAATAAGCATTTTTAGTTAAAAATGCAATAGTAAAATGTATTTAACAACAAACTAACACAGGAAAAATAAATATTTGCACCTCAGAGGAATGATACCAAACAAAGACCTAGGATGTTGTATGGGGAGATAAATTAATATGGAGTTTTGACAGTTAATGCTTTACCTTGGTCAATGGAGCTCTTTTCTTCTTCATCAGTATTATTAAGCTGTTGTGATATATTGCTATCTGAACTTCAGTAGCTTTAGAAAATAATAAAAATCATACCTTTCTTGATTTCTATGAGATTGACTATAATTTGAATGGTACATTCATCCTAATAAGGAATAGCAATTTGGTAGGTGGGAATACACTATTTTTAATCTTTGTAGAATTGCAAGATAGCATTTTTCCCTTCTTTTATAGTCCTTTGTATTATGGGAAAGAGATGGAATGCAACATTTGAGCCCTAAAATACTAAGGTAGCATGTCATGTAGTATTCCGTATCTGCCATAGGTTTCCTCTGCTATTTTAGATTTTAACTCCTGTAAAAATATATCCTTGGAATACCTGTTATTGAATGTGCTTCCTATTTTTATGAGAGGTTGTACAATCTAACTCATTCGATTATTAAATTTGATAACCTACCATGTTGAGCTATCATGTAAATATTGTTCTCTCTATATTTATGTTTGGTTACATGTGAAAATAGCTTTGAAAATGTGACACATATTTTTATTAGTGTAATTACATTTTAATTAATTTTTAATACTTCACATGTTTTGTGTTTTTCCTTTGGAGGATTGGATAGCTTTAGTCAAAGCAGCTGCTGCAGCTGCAGCCAAGAACAAAACAGGGAGTAAACCTCGAACCAGCGCTAACAGCAATAAAGATAAGGATAAAGATGAGAGAAAGTGGTTTAAAGTACCTTCAAAGAAGGAAGAAACTTCAGCTTGTATAGCCACACCAGACGTAGAGAAGAAGGAAGATCTGCCTACATCTAGTGAAACGTTTGGTACAAAATACATTCTTACGTTAATTCCTTATGACACTGGTAAACTCATGTAGTAAAGTCAAATCCCTTGGCCCCTTTGATTTTGAATGTATAATTAAATTTTTAAGCTTTTTTCCCTAGCATAATATGATGGCTAACTTTTCTAGCATTTTACAGATAGACCTGAAAATTAATAGTCTAGTTTGGGTTACTTGATACTGGATGCCCTTAGTATTCTTGAATAGAAATAGGTTGAGCTTTTGATTTGTAACTTCTTGATAGCAGGTTTTTGTTTGAAATTTTTTCTTTTGTGTTTTTTCTTCAACCTTTTATATGCTTCTGTATATGCTTCATATGTAATATGGAAAAAGCAGTAAGTCATTTTCTTACTGCTTTAAGAATAACTGCTTTAGTTGTCTTGTATTTCTAACATACTAGTCTGGAGGGATTTGTGTTTTTCAAAGGTCTGTATCAAGTAGTAGATTTAAAAAACTAATGTGAAAAACATTTTTACTATTTTGCTATTAAAAAATCATGTGTTTTAATTTTGGATTCTAGATAAACTCTCATATATGTGTTCTATTAAAAGTAGGACTTCATGTAGAGAACGTTCCAAAGATGGTCTTTCCACAGCCAGAGAGCACATTATCAAACAAGAGGAAAAATAATCAAGGCAACTCATTTCAGGCAAAGAGAGCTCGACTTAACAAGATTACTGGTAAACTACAATGATTTTTTTTTGGGGGGGGTGGGAAATGGAAGGTTTAATTTTAGAGTGATTTATTTTTAATGAAGTAAAATGGTTTTGGTTTAGTGTCATAGACCTGTTAACATAGACAGTTACTTTCTGGTTCTTCAAAGTCAGCGTCTTTCAACACTGTCAGCTCTTTCTGTTGTAAAATGTGAAAAATAGCACGTATCTTCTACCTACCTCACAGGGATGTTGTGAGGGTTGATAAGGATGAATGCTACAAAACTCAGTCATTTTTTAAATTACATTGGTGATAATAGTTTCTAGAAGAATTATTTTGTCAACTTATGGTGACACAATTTCTGAGGTTTTAAATGTTTTTATACATTCGTATACTTGACCAGTCTTACTTAAGGATAGTGCCATATATAGTTGGAAAGATGACTGACTTACATTTACTTCCTGAATCTGTTAATTTCTGAATTTCTGATGTGAAAGTATTTCTGTAAGTTTCTTGTTGTTTTTTTAATTTCTACTCTTCAGGTTGGTCACTAGCTTCTGGGCTTATTTCCGTATGATTTCTTGTAGTTTAGTTTAGGAAATAGCCGTGCTAGGCTGTTAGAAAACACTGAAAATTCTAGCCTGGTTAGTGTTCATGGAAGAGGGGATTGAAGGATTAGAATTGGGGCCAGTCATACTACATCCTGCCGTTTTCATGGTCTATTCAGCCTGGTAATTCTAGTCTTCAAAAGAAATTGTGAACATATTTACCTTTTCTGAGTAAATGTTAAAAGGGGAATTTAAATACTTTCATGATTTAGTCATATGTTCTTATTATGAGGACAGAACCTTTTTTTAGTGCCTTTGGCCTAATTAAGCTGTATAAACCTTTGTTGGCTTCAACTTGAAGAAGCTTGATTTCATGGTCAGATTTAGGAATAAATGTAAACTGAACATTTTGACCATTTTCTGAAGAGAGGAAGCTAACTGAAAGGTGACTCTGGAGCTGAGGGTTGTTTAGAACCACTGTTTTATTTATATTGTTCATCTAGGTGATTATAATTGGTTTCAGCAGGTGAGAATATTTAGTCTCTTGCCATTTGTATATATTATTTTCATGCCTGTGTCTGATAAAGGACATATTTGGCCCCAGGAGAGGAAATATTTTAAATCAATTAACCCGTTATACCTTTTCCTTGTAAACTATTAAGGAGAAAGCCAAATGATCTCTAAGTGATTGTTCTTATGGCATGAGACTTCAGTTTTGCCTTAAAATATGGAACCCAGTGCTATGTGCTGGGCAGAAGTGGAGTAGTATTTCTAACTCCTGTGATACAAAGATTGAAACAGCACTGTTGGAGGAGTCGAGATCAAAGAAGACGGAGGTGACGCTGACATGATACAACTGCCAGCTTTCCAGCATCATGTTTTTTTTTCCTTCAATTTGGATAACCTGCTTTTAATAGTTTCAGTCAGTATACTCTTACATATGCCTTATTGGGAGATTCAAGCTCAACGTTTAAAGAAGTAAAAAAACAAAAAAACTGCAACAGAAAAACTCAGCTGAGCCCACAATGATGCATTATTTCTCTATGGCCTTGAAAAGACAGTAGTGGGGAAAGAAAGTACCATTTTACCATGTGCCTCAAGTTTGTAATACTGGTTGCTTAGTAACACCCTTCCCTTCCATGGAGGGATTTTCTCTTCACTTTCCCTCGGGGGTCTCAGATGAATAAGTTATAGTTTGACAGCAGCAGCAAAGCATAAGATTTTATGAATGTGAAGCCATTACTATCTTTTTATTTACTCAGAAAATTTAAGTGTGTGATAATCTTTTTAATAGTTCATCTTTCTACATCTATTTCTGATTTCATGTTGCAACTATATCATGCAAAAAGACCATAGATATTGTAAGATTGTCTTCAGTAGTTGAAATTCAGGCTTGCCTTTGTACAGTAAATTTCATTTATAGGTTATAAAGATAAATGAGAACTAATATAGTAATTTTGTTATGGCATTATGGTATATTTTAAATTTATCAAGCTCATCTGTATGTGTCTTTTTGTCCTTTACTACTGAGAGGATTGGGGCTGGGATCATGGCAGCCTGTTCTGATGTATTTCTCTCCACTCTATTTTGTTATTTTTTAAAAGAGTTCTACCTTAAATAAGTGGACCAGCTATTGGATAACTTTAATTCATATATTTATCATTCTTTCTATTCACTTTGCCACATACATACCGTGTGATGATTTTAAACCCGATTTATATATAGAGAATGTTACAAGGATGGCTTTTTTCAAAGATTCCAAGTAGGTAGACATTGAAAATATAGTTGCACAGTATATGGAATATGTATATATGTATATACATATATACATATATATTTCCATATATACACATATACATATTTCATATATGTGCATATATACATATTCCATATACTGTGCAATAGATGCACACACACACACACAACTTCCTGGTTCATATTTTTCATTATGTAATGTACCTTATTGATAGCTATTATTTTATGGCTTATGCATACTGATTTGAAATAAATGATTTTACTTAGAAAATTAGTAGTCCATACTTTTGGGACAAAGTTGCAAACAAATTGAATTTGAGTAGACTACACTGCAGATTATCGAGGGACCAAAGGAGAAAGACATCAGCAGTTAGTGCATGGTCTCTTTCTAATAGGCTCTAAGAGTTTCTGGAATTTCAGCTAGCTTAGGTGTGTTTTTGTAACTTAAGGAATTTAAAAAGTTTAAAAAAATCCTGAAATTTGAATTGACCAGTAGTATGTTTTTGATAATAATATCAAGAATATTTGATTCTTAGTTCCAGCAAGAAGATTGTGTTTTGAAATACCTGGATGAAAAGTAGACCAAGAATTTAACCACTTTGCTCTTTCTTTGTTTCCCTTTCCCATTCCAGGGAGCTCTGGGCTCTGTTCTACTTATTTCTATTGGCAGGAAAAGACCAGCTGTGTATTTTTTATGGCTAATATAGAATATTGGAAAGTTGTAACTTTGTTGGTGGGTGGAACTGATGACTGTTTGATATTCTTCTTTTACCTAAATTTAAATAATTTCTTGAAGGAGCATAATGCATTCTTACTGGGCAATTTTATCCCATAGGTATATTCTTCTAGAAGAGGGCCTGTTAGTAATACATTGATAATTAATAGGTACTTGCTGATAATTTCCTTTCAGTTAATTCTTTTCATTTTCTGTGGATAGTGCATTTTTTCCTGGAATATTAGCAGGTTAAGATAACAGATTTTGGACTCCCTGTTAAGGCAGAAGTAGTCAGAGTTGTCTCTTCAAGTACCTATTTTATTATTTGTTCCATTTTGTTGTTTATATTTAATAACTCTTTTGTAAGTTGATGTGAATGTAAAGCGTGAAAAAACTTTATTAATCATATTTGGGCTTTTAAATTCTCTAGATAACCAAGTATGCATTTTAAAATCTGATTTTAAGTAGTTTTTCTGAAATCTCATTACTTTTTATGAACACATTACAATACTTTATTTTTCCTTCTCAAACCATTAATGGAAAGGGATTTTAATAAACTGGATCTGTAATATCCTAATGTAAATCTGTATGTTATGGGTGAATTATTTTGTTTCTTTTATTACTTGTGGTACCTTATTTTCAGTTTTTTAGTTTGTGATCTGTTTCATCTATTGAGTATTAAAAACTATTTCTACCACCTATATGAAAGGAAAGAAAGTAAAAGATATAATTATATAAATATATTAAATAGCAAAATTTTCCTGTTTGAATAGTCCTTAGAAAAAGAACTCTACTCAGTTTCCTGCAAAAGAACAACTTGATTTTCTAATTATTTTTATTTCAATAGTTTGTTGGGCCTTAAGAATATTAGCTGGAGAATAAAAACCTAATGAATGTGACTTTAAATGTTAAATAAATATTCAGTATGTTCAGAATATAATTAGGATTGAAGCTGTTTTTGTAAAATTGTTTATATACAGTTGATGTGGTGTGAGACTGTAACAAACTATGTAGTTTTTTTGGTTTTTGCTTTTTTTTTTTTTTTTTAAATCTCAAACTGGTACAAATACCAGGGTTTTGTTGTTGTTGTTTTCTACTTATTTTTAAATATAGATATGGGATCTTGCTGTATTGCCCAAGCTGGTCTCAAACTCCTGGGCTCAAGCAACCCACCCAGCTCGGCCTCCCAATGTGTAAGATTACAGGCATGAGCCACTGCGCCAGACCTTAAATACCAGTTTTAATACTAATCATAGATGTATCAAAATCATTGTCTTACACTCAGTCTTTTTTATTTTAAAGTACATTCTGAGTACTAGGTACCTTTTGCCTAATTTAGAATTTGCTCGAATACTACTTTAAGAATATAATTTTATTATTTATCTATTTATTTATTTATTTATTTATTTAGAGACAGAGTATCATGCTGTCCCCCAGGATAAAGTGCAGTGGTGCCATCTCGGCTCACTGCAGCCTTCACCTCCCAGGTTCAAGTGATTCTCGTGCCTCAGCCTCCCAAACTGGGATTACAGGTGTGTGCCACCACACCCAGCTAATTTTTGTATTTTTAGTAGAGACGGGGTTTCACCGTGTTGGCCAGGCTGGTCTCAAACTCCTGACCTCAGGTGATCCTCCCATCTCAGCCTCCCAAAGTGCTGGGATTACAGGCATGAGGCACCGTGCTGGGCCCAAGAATATAATTTTAATATGTGAATTCCTACCTTGATCACTTAACTTCTTTAGGGTAGCTATCTGATAAAGTCAAGGCATGTTGCCTCGTGGATACCTCTACATCATACTGTGTTTGAGGGGCACCATTTTTCTCCTGTTAAATATGTTGTGGACAGCTTCTGTAATGTATGTAGTATAATTGCTGTAGTCAGTTTACTATTAAGTTGTCAGTTGTTAAACATGCTTCCTTTGGAGCAAAGTTTGTGTGTGGCCAACTTTGAAATGACTCAAAAAATGATTTTTAGTGACCTTTCATGAGCAGCGTGACCATAAACAAAAACAAATACTTGTTCTAGGCTTATAAACTGGGCTTCATTGAAGGTAACTGACAACTTTGAAATGACACAGAAATGAATTTTGGTGACTTTTTATGAGCAGGGTGGCCTTAAACAAAGCTTATAAACTAGACTTCATTGAAGGTATCTGACAGGCTTAGCAAATAATTTTAACCAAGTAAATGCCTATATTTTATTAAAGCAGAGTTTTAATGTCTTGGGATTCAAATTGATACAGTTATATATTACAATAAAATTTTCTGTCTTTTTTTGGGGGGGAGGTGACGGAGTCTCACTCTGTCACCTAGGGTGGAGTGCAGTGGCGGGATCTCGGCTCACTGCAACTTCTGCCTCCTGGGTTTCAGTGATTCTCCTGCCTCAGCCTCCTGAGTAACTTGAATTACAGGCGCCTGCCACCAAGCTGGCTAATTTTTGTATTTTTAGTAGAGACGGGGTTTCACCACGTTGGCCAGGCTGGTCTTGCTCTTGATCTCAAGTGATCTACCTGCCTCGGCCTCCCAAAGTGCTGGAATTACAGGCATAAGGCACCGCATTGGCCTATTCTGTCTTTTAAATTTGAGAATTAGTGACATACATAGAAGAAAACTGGGACTTCTAAAAATTTTTGTCATTTATAGACAAAATGACAAAATAAACTATAATGTTAAGTTCAGATGTTCTAGGAAGGACCCACACTTTTTTCCCCTTAATATAAAATAGATCCATCTCTGTGTTTAAACTCTTATAAGAAGATGAGGTACAACTGGGCACACATAAAGCGTAGATTAAAAGGATCTGAATGAACTTAAGAATTGGTAGCTTTTTTAGCTACTAAAACAACATAAAATCTTATGTTCTAGATGTTTGGAAGGATTTCTTCTTATTCTGTTTTTATAGTTGTATAGACAAAACCTGTATTATAAGTATTAGCAACCTGAGCAACCTTAATCTGGACATGAAGACATAGAATTTTAACTTTTTACAGAATAAATGTATGTGTGCAAGTGTGTATTTTTGGTGATTTCATTGAGTAATATTAAAACCCACACAACTGGGTAAGCAACTCTTAAGTTCTGATTCAGTCCCTTGGCTTATTATTAAGCATATTTGTATTTTCGAAAAGAAAACATTTGAGACTACTTCCTATATATTAAAAAGTATAGGAAATTTCAACTGCTAAGATTTTTGAAAAGTTAATTAGGGTGTAAATCAGTATTTTTTCTAATAAGCAATTTCTGTACAATTTTTCTCAAGGTTTGTTGGCATCCAAAGCTGTTGGGGTGGATGGTGCTGAAAAAAAGGAAGACTACAATGAAACAGCTCCAATGCTGGAGCAGGTATGAAATGGTAGCATTTGATTTTTTTCAGGGTTCCCACTGGAATGATCACGGAGCTCTAATATCTACGTAATTGAAATTCCCCTTTTGATCAGATATGGGAATAGGAAGCTAATTAATTGATGATATATTTTTAACTCTGCCTTCTCCAAGGTATACAGATAACTACAGACTTCATTAGTGTTTGATTTCATAGACTGGCATTAAAGCCTTTGTCTCCAAAATTTGAAGGCCTGGAGACAGGCATCCCAGGGTATAAGCTTCCAGCTGGATCACCTTTAACTAGCTTACAAAAAGACCCTTACACAAATACTTTCCATTTGTGAGTTAAAACAGGGTTTTTTGACATCTAATAAAACTTCTTTTGTAAGAAGTTTCTTTTATATTGTAACAATTGGTGTTGTTAGACTGACTATGTGTTTTATGAATTGATCAATGAGCCATACATTTTTGCTAGGATGTATATTTTAATAACTACAAAAAAAGAGAGTTTAAAAAACTATTAAGGGTCTGTCTTTAAACCACCTAATAGAGGAATTTAAAAGTGAAGGTTGCAGTTGCTAGATTTTGCCTTGGCTACCTTCAGATTCCCACAATACTTGTACATAATGAACTGTGCATGCTTTTACATTCTCTAAGGGCTTAACTTCTTAGGCACTGTAAGACTATAAGAACGCAGTAATAGCCATAACTGGATTTCCTTGGTTCTCCTGTTTTAAAATCTGAGCCTTAATGTAGTTTTAATATATCCTTTTTGTATTACTTTTCTTTATTAGTAGCCTAATAAAGAAGTCTTTAAAATGAGTATCTTTTGCTCTCCTCTAGATGCGTTTTAAAAGCTATTCCAAATTTAATTGATATTGTATTGAGTTTTTCAGGGTTATTTTAGGCCTGATTTGATAACAATGCGTTGTTTTGGTGCCTCCATTAATGTTGTATTAAATCAATGGGTCTTTTAAATTGATTAATATGTCATTGAATCATACCTTCTGATTTTCTGTGATCATCAAACGGTTAAGTCTTTGCCGTTATTGTCAATATATCAACCAAATTTTAAATAACTTTTTTTACTGTGTATTACTATATTCAACGTCCCAGATATAACAATATTTTGTATTTTCACCACTGTTTATGGTATTCTCAGAATGCGGTAAATCAGGGACTTGGGTAATAAAATGTTTCTGGAAAATTCATTACAATGTCAATCTTTGATTATGCACAATCCTGCTGAGGTGAATGTGATTGTGAAAAGTACTTATTAAATGTGGAAGTTAGTGTAGAGGGCAGTACCTATCTTAGAGAAAAGTACAGAAAACCACGTTTTGAAATTGAATTTAAAAAAGAAAGAAAGGAAAATGGTGTAACTCGGCTGTTTCTATTTTCATAATTAAAAAATTTTGAGAGTCCTTGCCAGTTTTGTAACAAAGAGACCAACAATCATTAATGAAAACCTTGTAAATTATTTTAGATTTTAAGGAACACCACGCCATTCCCTCATTTTCTATTTGTCATTCAGGTTGACTTCAATGTGAAAATGTTTTGTAACCAAACACTTATTTTTATCCTATGTGTTAGCCTCGCTTCATAGTTAAAAAGCCGAGTTATAAAGCTTTTAATTATATCTCAATTGGTATCAGCAATAGACCTAAAGGAGAGGTATTGATTGTTACTAACCTCTGTTTCCTAATGAGTTGAAGTAATGTCACTCATGACATCGACTGATAACAGGCCTGTAGTCAAAACTTACTGTGCTAATGGACTTATTTATATTTTTAAAAAATTCAAACTCTGTGGTCTTGAACCCCAATTCTCAGCTTATTAATTATAGATTATTGTATTAGGGATATTTCATGTTATATTTACTTTTGGATAAAACTTGCATTAGATGCATAATAACTCAGTAAGTTTTAAAAACAATGTTAATTTTTCCTTGTTTAGAAGTTAAGCACCTTATCAAGATATTAAGTTTTAAAATCTTGTTTTATAACTTTGTAACTTGAGAGTAATGGATGCTGTAGTGATGTCTTTCACATATGTGAAGATGAACAATAAAATTGTTTATTTACAAGTAATGGCTCTAATTACTTTTCTGGCAACACCTTTTATGATAAGGTTAGGAATACTATCCATTTGTGAAGTACCTTTTCAAATAATTAATCTGCACTTATACACATTTATAATGAGTAAATCCAATCAGAGAAATGATGACAACTGAATGAATGGGACACTTGACACCAGGCCTTTTATATGGTATGTCCAACATGCTGTCTGTAGAGCATTCAAGGTGCCCTACTTAATACCAAATACGCACTTTTCTTCCCCAGCAAAATTTGACTTGTGTCTCAGTGGGAACAGAATTATTTATTTATTTATTTAGTCCCCAGAAAATGATCTTTCATACTCCAGAGAACTGCAGACAGTAGACCTGATAGTTATTCTCCACAAGATACGAAAGTAAAAAGATTTCTTGGGGACAAGCACGTTGTTTATGGTGCTAGCAATTTGACTGTTTATAAAGGCCTATGGTAGAATCGATTTTCAAAAAATGCATATTATATATTTTGCTCTCAGATAAGTGTATCAGAAAGAGATAGAGGTATTGCAGCACCATAGATTACAAATTCATCCAATGTAGCTATTTTCTCTTGTTTTGAAAAATGGACACATTCACACATATTTTAACATATGTAGGAAATTTTACAGCCAAATGAATAAAAATATTCTTTTATGAAAGAACTGACAAAGTTCTAATTTTTTTTTAAAAGTATCAGTTGGCAGGAAGAAGGTAAAAACTCTCATCTAAGAATGCGACGTATTTTGTTTTTAAATCCAATGTTTTTAACTTACACTTTATCTCTTTGGTTTTTTTTGTTGTTGTTGTTGCTTGTTTTGTATTGTTTTTTAGTCTTTTAACTCTATATTGCTGGTGGCTCTGATTTCATGATGCATTGTGCTTATGAAACTCTAGCTTTCAGCGCTAAAATGAGTTAAAGATAATGTTTTGTTAATTTGGTCATTGTTTTCCTGTTCAGATCTTTCTTTAAAGGGAAACTGTCTACTTAGACCTTCACATTCAACTTAATAAAAGAAATGATTTTATAAGAAAACATCTAAAGTCGAAAGCTTAAATTAAGTATTCCTCTAATCCTTTAAAACATGAAGATGCTGTTTATTTTTCAAATTATTGTCATTGGCAATTATGGTTCCTAAAGGGGTATATTTCTATTTAATACTGAAAATATTTGTCCAGTAAGATAACATTTTATATTCTGAAAATATTACAAATAATATATTTTAAAAAATGAATTTAGACTGAAAGTTGACAGCATCCCTTTAAAGACAGCCTATTCAACTTTTAGTTAATAATTTGTGGGGTTCTTTTTGGTTTTTCATTTGTAATAGAAATGTTATATGTTGCTTAACAATGTTTCTGGATACTAAAGTTGCTTAACAGTCAAAATAGAATACAAGAACAAAAATGAAGAAGCCAAAATAAAAATATCAATTTTTTATTATTTATTCAGGCGATTTCACCTAAACCTCAAAGTCAGAAAAAAAATGAAGCTGACATTAGCAGTTCTGCCAACACTCAGAAACCTGCACTGTTATCCTCAACTTTGTCTTCAGGGAAGGCTCGCAGCAAGAAATGCAAACATGAATCTGGAGATTCTTCTGGGTGTATAAAACCCCCTAAATCACCACTTTCCCCAGAATTAATACAAGTCGAGGATTTGACGCTTGTATCTCAGCTTTCTTCTTCAGTGATAAATAAAACTAGTGAGCACAGATTTTTAAAAAATAGTTATTTGTCCTATAAGATACATTAAAAACAGTTTGATTGTAGTTATATTGTATTTTTATGAAGTTGCTTTTTAAAAACTCAGGTGGATATGATAGGGAAGGCTTGAAACTATTCCAGGGGCAAAAACCATAGACATTTCTTACTGATTTATTGCTTAGAGACTACTGCTGGTTGAGAATCCTTACCATTTAATAACACAGATTCCACTGTAGTTTGACTCTCCTCAACTAATAATCTGAGCATACTGAGAGGCCTGATTCATTACAAAAAAAAGAGAAAGTTATAAAAAGACCCAGCATAGCTATTTTTACTTAAGACTATTCCTGTAGATTTTTTTTGTCCTCACTTGTCTATAACTTCCCTCTGCAATACATTTTATTCATTCTTATAATATTTGTAGTCTAGACTTCAGTTTAATCTTTTTAATGAAAGAAAAATGCCTCTGTGATTATATTTTTTAACGATTTTACTGTTTCAGTACTACTAATTTTTCAAGAATTAGCGCAGTCTTTTTCAAAATCACCTTTCACATGGGTATATCTATCTATCTCCCTATATATCTATATATATAAATAATACAAGATTTGTGTTGACCCTGAGTTTCTCATATTAGTTTAGTATTCTAAGTTGGAGACACGAATAACAGTTATTTGAAGTCAGTAGGTAAATGATGCTTTTTTTTGCTCTTTATGCGACAAATGAAATACATGATCAGTTGAGTGAATATGACACGTTTCCTCATGAACTATTCCATATTGTGCCTTCCAGAATAATCAAAGATGTTCGCATTCAGAAGACTTTTATCAGACATATTAACCTCTTTTCCTTCAGTTGCCATATTTTCTACTGAATCATTTTTTCATTTTGATCTGGTTTTGCTTTTTTGTTTTGTTCTTTGTAATAGGTGGAAAGAATGGGAACATAATTCAGTTGTTTTCCTAATAAGCTTCATTTCATTATGACATCATGAAATAGTGTCAGTAGTCACTAGAATGTCATATGACATTAACAAACATTTTATTTTGGAAATTATATCTTGGTATTATAACCACAATATGGCAGTTAAATTTTACTCTTTTATATTTTTTAGTTATCAACATGTCTTTTTTGTTTTCATTGTAAAATTACTCTTAAATACCCAAACATCAGTCTCTTTAGACTGTTCTTATTTCCTCTTTCTAAATTAACATGAATATATTGGCATATATAATCTTGCCTATTCTAGTCAAATGTTTATATGCCATGTAGAGAGACGATATCTAAAAGTGTAAAAGACATTTCCAAATATTTATATTATATTGCTAGAAGGTGCCTAAATTACTTACCAAGTTGTTTAAAAAACCCAAGTACACAATGTCATAATCTTAAATATCCTCATTATTTGCTCACAATAAGTACACAAAGTTGTTTTTGTTCAATTTTTTTTTAATGAATCAGGCCCAGACATGTTTATAAAACTCCATTTGGGGGGATGATGATGGGATAAAATTATTTACATTAGTGTAAAGTAAATCACTAACTCTATAATGTTATATCATCTGTGTCCCTGCCTTTTTTTCCCTTAGAGTTGCTCGATTTGCATTGTAGCAAAAGGAATATATATATATATATTTTTCCTTATCTTTTGCTGTAAAGAGACTATTTTCCTGAAGGAAAAATGGCAATTTACACAACGATCTGCAATTAGAGAAATTAACTGTAGTCTGTCAGTTGGAGCTACTTGAAATTAATGTTCCATTTTATTTTCTCAGTTCTAGTAGAGTGTAGATTTTAGAATTTTTGATTGACTCATTTTGAATGAGGTCACGATTTTCGCCTTTGATTACCTTTGAAACATGCCATTCCTTGTGGATATCTTGTAACAACATCAGAGGGAAGAATATGAATCATTTTTTCCCATTTATCTCCTTAAATATTATAAGATGCTCCTGGTATGTATCTGCTTCGTGAACATTGAAGATCTTTTTCTAGGTCCTCCACAGCCTGTGAATCCCCCTAGACCTTTCAAGCATAGTGAGCGGAGAAGAAGATCTCAGCGTTTAGCCACCTTACCCATGCCTGATGATTCTGTAGAAAAGGTTTCTTCTCCCTCTCCAGCCACTGATGGGAAAGTTTTCTCCATCAGTTCTCAAAATCAGCAAGAATCTTCAGTACCAGAGGGTAATGTATATTGATTTCCTATAGAACCAAACATAAAAGAAGATAAAGAAAAAACTAAGAGATAAAGATTATTAAAATATTAAGACATTTCTGCTCTTATATCTTCTGGAGTTATAAGCACTTCACTTATTCTACAAATATTTATTGAGTGCCTTCTTTGTGCCAGGCACTGTTTAAATTATGTAACACTTTAATTCACAGTGATAGTAACTGAGCCATTTTATCTGTGTTAATATTATATTACACTCTTTATTTTGTGTAGTGCCTGATGTTGCACATTTGCCACTTGAGAAGCTGGGACCCTGTCTCCCTCTTGACTTAAGTCGTGGTTCAGAAGTTACAGCACCAGTAGCCTCAGATTCCTCTTACCATAATGAATGTCCCAGAGCAGAAAAAGAGGATACACAGATGCTTCCAAATTCTTCTTCCAAAGCAATAGCTGATGGAAGAGGAGCTCCAGCAGCAGCAGGTAAAAGAAAAAAAATAAAGGCTCTTTTAAGTAGATGAGTAGCTAGGCTTGCAGTTATTAGGTATCAACATTTTGAGGTTTAACTACGTTATTTTGATTCCTATATAATTCCTTTTCATAAATACTTTAACATTTATAGGAGAGTTTCTTCTCTGTTTTAAAGGTCTTTTGTGTGATCTTGTTACAATCATATGCCCTGGACATACGTACTTCTTACATTGTTACTTGATCTATTTCCTTCTCCCTGCTTCTTCTTTATATATCCTTATTTTTACTAAATATAAATTATTAGAGCCAAGTGTAATTACAGGAATTCTTACTTTTAAAGCCAGGAAGTACTTAATGGGATCAGTACTTCGGTTTAAGGATTTTAACAGAATTTAATATTTAAGAAACACTGAACTATATGCCTGTGTCTTAAATATAATTCCATATTTTGGGGCAGATTCCTCCAAATTGAATCAAATTTGCTATAAAGTTATTTGAGGAGTACAATATGTAAAATCAGCCATCCTTAATAACAAATTTTTGCATGATTTTATGATATTTATTATAGTTCGAAAGCATTTGGATGTGTATTTTGCCAAGCTGATATTTTAAATCTAACAGTATATCGATTCACGTTTCCCTTATGTGGGTGCATTGTTTTATTTAGAAGTTTTTAAAAATTATAACCTGATCCAGAATACACATAATAAAAAAAGGCCAATACTATCTTACAGATGCACTTCTGGTAAATTACTGTTTGGAATTAGATGTTTGAAAGAAGTCTGAATTTAGTTTGTTGTGAGTTGGAGAAAAACGTAAAGCAGTTTGTTGATGCGTTACCAAGGGTGTTGGTGATCGTTGTGTTTACAGGCATCTTCCCTGAAACCACTTTATCCATTTTTTGGATAAAGCATAAAATGAAACTTACTCTTTTCTGGTGATGGTATGTGTTGAAATAAAATGATTGAAGTAACTTAAGAGACATATACTTGTTTTTATTACTTTTTGTATAAAGGTCGAAGTTACTTTGTACGTGATAATTCTTTATCATGTTTAAAAAAATAAAATACCCAAGTCTGAATATTTGTAGATTTTGAAACATTTCCTGTAGTTTCTCAAATCAGATCTATTGTCGTTTGACTCTTGGTCTTTCCTTAATTGATTTTTCTTTTCCACTTTTCCACAAGATTTCTGAGTTATCATTGACCCATTGAGATACTTTTTTGGTAAAGGTCTTATTCAGTTCTTTTACGATCTGGCATTTGTTACTGTACTGAATATATGAAAAACATGTTAAAGTTGTAAGGTTGTATATCCATTGGGAAAATTATTTTCAGATGTACATGTGAAAATATTTACATTTTTCTTTAAAAGTATTCTAATAATAGTAACAGTATTGAAATATAGATCAATATAAGTAACTGTGTAATAACTAAGAGTCTTACATTAACAGATTGTATATCCTAAAATATCAAAATATCAATGTAGTGATTGTGCATGAAAGTCCTTGACTTAGATGATTTTGCTTCTAACCAGATTATTAACTTCCTCTTTTCAGAATTTTTAGCATATTTGTGGCACTATGGCTGACTACCTTAGAGGAAGGCACACAAATATTCTTTCCCTTTTTAAATATTAGCAGTAACTATTGGAAAAGTAAAATAAGTAAGATCGTTTTCTGGGAAAGTAAAAGGTAGAGAGGAGTTTAGCTATAATTTGAATTTGTGGAAGAGTAAGGATTTTCTGGGTGTAATGAGCTTAATAGTACAGTAGCTGTCAACTTTAATTGCTTATAGCAAGGAAATGCATAGTTTTAATTGTTAATTACTGAAGGTTTATTAGAGGATTGAACACAGTATTTGAATAGAGGGAGGTGAAATTCTAATTTGTTTCTGTGACCTCTTAATTTTTAGTTTTTGAGGAAAGTAGTAGAATTTAGGTCATGTTCTAACTGAACACCTTTTGATTACAATCTTGTGCCCCTGTCCCACTTGCATTGGAATTCTCAGTGGTCTCTATGTTTTTCTCCTTAACCTTTTTGTTATTTACCCTCTCTTGACCATTTTGCTGTGTTTTTTATGCTTCTGTCTGTTCCCCAAGTCCTCTTAGATTTAGAGTCAAAGTACCAGGTTTTTATGTTTTTATTTCTTTGATACATATATACATATATGCACACACACATACATACACACACGTATGTTTGGTTGGTATCCATATTAATTATAAAAGAAAATTATGTTACTGTTGAATTTTAAAACTGATAATTGAAAACATGCTTTACAGTTTGTCAGAGACATTTTCTGAGTTATTTTTGTCAAATTGAAACTCTTGGGGAGTTTAGAATGATGAGGGTGTTAGTTGCTAACTGTGAGATTGTTCGACATGGTTAGGTTTTTACTTTTGGGGGAGCAAGATAAATTCACACTGCTGAGTTTAGCAGTTGATGCTAAAGGATTGATGAGATTTGCAAATAGTCCAATTATTTTATACTACTGTTCTTAATTGTTTTCCAGTAGAGATAATGAACTTGGAATATTCTCTCTCTGTTCTTCTAGTGCGGTGGATGCCCACATGACTAGCCACTGTTAAGAATGCTATTGCTGCCTACATTACCAAACAAGTAATTGGTATCTTTGTAAAAATTGATGCCTTTGTTTTTATTTTACTATCAGGATTCTTTCTCACAGAGCCAGCCAATTTTAGATAAGGATACAGCCTCAGGAAATCTTAATTCTGTTAGTATCTGGGAGGATAGAGTAAATCAAGTTTTTTGAAAAGTGGTCTTTTGAAAAATAAACTCGTGGTTCAGGTTCTCACAGGCACCTTGGGCCAACAGTTATCTGTTGCCCCTTGTCACACAATTCTCTTTAGGTAGGAAACACAGTGTGAACAGATACGGAATCTGCCCTCCAGAAGCTTAGAGTCTAGAAGGGACACAAAGCTAGTAACTGAAATACAAATATTTAAAGCATGATATAAGTGCCTGAAGAGGTGTAAAGTACTCTTGGGTGTAAAGGAAGAAAAGATTGCCCCAAGAGGCCTCTGGTAGAGCCTCTTAAAAACCCTGTAGAGACAAACCGTCTGCCTTCTCTTCTTGCTTCCTTGAAACTCAGTTTTTCATCTATATGATGAGATGATAGTAGATGATGTCTGTGGTCACTTTTGGCTCTACAGTCTTGATGTTTTACTTACCATATATTAGGCATTTGATAGTCTATGTTTATTCAAAAAAAAGATTGTGATATATAATAGGATTATTTTCAGCTTAAAAACGTCAAAAAAAAAAGTCAATTTAAGATAGCTTTAGAGATGATAACTTTTATTGTTTGTAACCACTGTGAAGACAAAATTGGGATTAGTAGGTTGTATGAATATAATTTTGAGCCATTTTAGTTACTCTTGTATTAAAAGAAATACCTTTAGTAACACATTTTTTTTTTTTTTTTTTTTTTTTTTTTTTTTTTTAGCAAATTACTAAATAAATCAAGGAGCATTTACCTGTTTTATTGCAGCATGTCTCAGTTAGCATGGATAGGAATGTTGGCTTGACGTGGCCATGCAGAGTGTACCTTTATGTAACGTCAGGATGTCCATGAGCAGGTCCCCTCAGTTTTCGGGTAGCATTCGATGAAATGCATTAGGCTTTGCTTCAGTGTCATTCAAAGTCATCTTAGTTTTTGAATGAAATGTAGATATAAGTAAATACATGTGTATAGGTTTATCATCATAGATAAGATAGTTGGACTCTTCTTAGTGAATCTTCTGTAGAGTGTTCATGAATTATATTATGGATTGGTTAATATAATACATTTTATCACCAGTGAAAAACAGAAGTAGGTCTTGGGATTGGTCTAAGTTGGTATGGCAAAATAGCATATTGTCAGTTCTACCTAGTCTGCCTGTGGCAGGTTTTGAAATGGCCTTCATTTTTATTCCAACATCTCACGTCAACTTTACATTTACTATTTAAAAGTCTTTTTGTTTTAAATTGTTTTTCAATTTATTTTCCAGATTTGTTCAAAACAAAACTACAATTGGAGACTCTGTTGCCTCCACCCTCATACCAAATGTTCATGGCTTCTACAGAGCCTGGGGTTTCCATGGAGAGTCTCAGGGATTGCCTCTCTTTTTAGCCACAAGAATCTGTAATGTTTAGCATACCAGAAGAGGCTTGAGAAATCACTCTACATTACTAGTTTTTGAGTTGTATGCAAGCAGGCATGGTTCAGAGATCTGCCTCTCTGACTTTAACTAGAGTAGCTCCATTTGTGTTTTGGTTTTTGTTGTTGCATTTTGCATTCAGCTGCCAGATAATATATATCTATATCTATATCTATATATCTATATATATTTTTAATATATCTATATATATATATTTTTAAATGTTCTGTTGCTGAAATTTAGTTTAAAAATTACTATTCTACAAACTAATGTTCTGATACTTTGGTTACCAAATTCTGGCACGTGGTAAAATAAGGATGAGATAGTGAACTTCTTGTAAAACTAAACTTATTTTTCTTGTTGACTTCTGGAATGGTCTGTTTTGTTTTCCTATTTGTGTGTAAGTATTTTTTAAAATCCTACTGTTGCATATACGAATATTTATTTTAATATCCTTACTTGAGTAAAACATTGACAACCCTTTATGAGTCCCCCAGTTTTACTTTTGAAATTTTGTCATTTATGAAATCGAATGGTTTGGAAACCACTAGAACATGTAAAAACTAAATCTAGAACTCACTCTCTGGACCCCACTCTGGGATTGGTTGCATCTCTTCTGCTGTGTTAATCTCTGTGTTTCTGGTGCGGTGGTTCATAACTGTTTTATTTGTCTGTCAAGTACCTAAGGGGTGCACACATTCCAGTCAGTAAAAGTAGCCTAGTAAGGCAGTTCCTTTAATCTTACTCCCTGTCCCCACTCCAGGAGATTCTAAACATCATTGCTCCACCTTTTCCCTAGAGATCCAGTGCTCCAGAGATGTAGGAGCCTAAGAGGCAATGATCACTGTTAGCAATATATCTGAATATATCTGCACTACCACTGAGGATTTGGAAAGCACATTCCTCATGGTTTGCATTGTAAATGCTTTACTGTTTTCAAGGAAATTGCATAAAATTTATAAAGTTCTAATAGTGCAACAAGTAGTAAACAGAAGTAATGCATTTGTTCAGCAGTCTTGCTAATAAGAAAATTTAATTGTATTTCTCTTTGCTGTGATATCCCTTTCATTTTTTCTGTCATAACAAATGGAGATTATCGGTGTTCTTATTTAGGTTTAAACTTGCTAGAGCCTTATTGGCACTTGATTTGAGTGGTATTTTTATATTTTTGTTATGTTTAAATGATAGAAAATATTTGAAGTAAGATGAGTGAAATATCAGCTTTTTTGATACTGTTGTAGAATGATCTTAAAAAATTGGTAAATGGTGACATTAAAGCATAATTTAGTAGACTAAAATTGTATTTTAAATGCACTGTAGTATTTTTCTTAGATTAACACTAGCCACAAATAGATATTAGCATTGGGAATGGTTGAATATGAATTGATTAAATGTACCTGTGTCAGCTGCACAGTAATTAAAAGGGCAATATTGGTTTAAAAATGAATTTTAGACTATTATTACCTATGTTTTATTGGAATATTTATTGAGATTGAATATTTTAATGTGTAAGTATGTCTTTGTATTTTACATTTATATATAGAACAAAAATGGTTTGCAGAACAGTTTTATTTTGACTATTATCATTACCTAACAGTGCATTCATGATGTAGTTCAAAGGTACAAGTTTGTTTTAGGCACAAGAGCTTAAATATTAGTTTTAAAAATATATACAGATTGTTGAAAAACAGTATACTTTAATATGGAGTTTAATATTTCATTTTGATAATCCAGATAGCATTCATATCATAACTGTCACAGAAGTAGAAATGATGCCTGGAACTATTACTCAGATGAATTTCAGTATCTTTTGGATTGCCAAAGGCTATGGTGCTAGAGTAGACCTTTACTGATGGCCTAGTACAGTTAACTTTTTCTTTATGGTTAGACTCATATTTATGCTATTTCTGGAAATAGTGTAGTCTCAAATTATTACCCTACCAGAAAAGAGAAAATGAAAAAAATTACATATTTACCCATCTTGGGACTACACATCTTACATATTTTGACTCACATAATCCTTATGACTGCATGAGGCATATAGACTTATTCCTGTTTGACAGATAAGGAAATGGAAGTACAGAGGCATTAAATGATGTTCTCAAGGCTGCAAAGCTAGTAAGTGGTGGAACCAGAAGTTGAACCTAAGTAGTTTGAATAACAAAAATCTCATTTAATTTATTGTTTTGGTTGTTTTTTAAGGTAAGAAATCTCACTGCTTTGTTACCAGTTCAGGCAGTAAAACATGTAGACCGTTAGGAGAAAAAGAGTCTTATATAGAGTTTTATGAGCAATTGTAATGTAAAATATTGTCCCATACTTTTAAGTTTTTCTGATTAAACTTACATATTTTTCCCCTAACCCACAGGAATATCGAAAACTGAAAAAAAAGTGAAATTGGAAGAAAAAAGCTCAACAGCATTTGGTATGAACAGAAAGTAATCTTTAAGCAAAAGACTATAAAGCTTGACAGAGAGGGAGGACATAGTCTGCCCCTTACTCTTTACCAGTTAATGCTTCCTTAGGTGTAAGTGATCATCTGTTTTAGTTCTTACTAGTGTTAGTCAGCTCCAGATACGTGACTTATTAAACACATATCTTGTTTTATATGTAACTTTTTTATCAAGAGAGTCTCTTGCTTTCTCTGAAGGAACTTTGGTGTTTATGATCATCCCTAGTCAAAATTATGGCTATTCAAAAATAGACCTCGATTTAATATTGTTGAGACTTTAGAGAATGAATAGATTAAAATAGTAATTTTTTCACAGTTTCTTCTTCATTATACTTTAAAAAAATGTTATTGAGTTTTCTGCTATATTTTCTATTTTCTGTGCTGTAATGACTAAATGTCACAAAATAATGGGTGATAGTCTTAAATATTCTGTAGATTAGTTAACTGGAGCATGAATCACTGAAAGTTGGTCAAATATGTTTGATAAATTATAGGCTAAACCATTGTGAGTTGGAGCAATAGCTAGTAGGATATGTGTGATGATTTAATTTGAAATGTAGGATACTGCTCTAATATTTATTTTTTTAAGTACATATGATTAGGGAAAAGAATGCTTTACAATTTTGGAAAAATTAGTTTAATGAAATACATTTTTTTCCTCATGTTCTTAGCCTTCATTGTTAAACACACAGAGAATGTAAATAAAGACTGGAGGAGTTGTTTATAAATTGGTTTAATTATTTTTTAAAGCTTATCCAAAGCAAAAAGTCCATCAGATTTTTTGTTTTTTTTTTAATCTCCTAATTTATTCTCTCATTAAATTATATGTGGAAATGCTGAGTCTCTTCATTCAGGTCCTTTGTAAATTATGGAGTTTAACTACTTACCACATCAGAAAATTGAGAATATTACTCATTGAAAGGTTTTAACTACTGTCTGTGTTAACTTTAAGGTATCAGGAGTTGGGATTTCTCAGCACTGCTAATGAAGATCCCCCTTATAGTCCAATAAGCTTATCAGGACTTCCAGAGTCATGACATGAACAGTTTAATTGAACCCATCCACTCTGGGCAGGTGACTGGAATAGCTGATTAAAACATAAATGCTGCTTTTAGGTTAACCACAAAGGAACAACTCAGGATCAGTCGTGATTGCTGAAGTATTCGCTATTATCTTTTAGGTAAGAGAAAAGAAAAGGATAAGGAAAGAAGAGAGAAGAGAGACAAAGATCACTACAAACCAAAACAGAAGAAGAAGAAAAAAAAGAAAAAGAAATCTAAGCAGCATGGTAAGTACACTGAGATGGTTATTCCCATTTTTTAAAAAATTCGAAGTTTCCTTTGATTCCCCTTTTCTTTTACAAAATGGAGTCATGACAAGATCCCCATGTTGAGAACTGAAAAGTTCCTGTAGCTTTTCTTTACATGAAATTTCAAAAATATACTACTCTGTGGCCTATACATTAATTGTTGCAACTGATTAGACACTTTTCCTTCCAGCATTATAGTAGACTTGATGCCCTGACCAAGCACCCTTTAGCATGCTCAAGTAATTATTCTCAGTCTAGAATTGTAGAATTCCTTAAATTAGCTTTCAAGGATGAGAGTGAAATAGATATTTTTAGAAGAATTTGAGAAACCAACAGAATTTGGTATCAGCAAAGGCCATGTGAAAATGGAGCAGAAATCAGAGGAGTGCAGCCCCAAGCCAAGGACCCAGAGGAACCAGAAGTTGCAAGAGGCAAGGAAAGGTTTGGCCCAGGGGCTTCCAGAGGGAGCACTTCCCTGTCAAGCCCTGATTTTGGACTTCCAGCCTTCAGAACTTTGAGTAAATAAATTTCTGTTGTTTTAAGCCACTAAATTTATGGTACTTTCTTATGGCACCCCTAGGAACGAACACAACTCTAAATGTATTTTAAATGATTTAAATAACTTTGCTATCAAAATCAGGAGAGAATAATATGGGAAAGCCAGCCACACACTCTTTCTTAGGGATATAGATCCAAAATCCATAAATAAATGTTATGAAATTAAATCTAACAATGTGTTAAAAGGATATGACCACAGAGGATTGATATGCAAAATTTTATCAGAAAATTAGATGAAACTCAGTTGTTAAAACATAGTGAAATCTGTTTCATACATGCTGTATTGGCACAACTGACCAAGTAGATAATAACAGATGTTGCTAAGGAAATGAAGGCAACTGCACATCTACTGTGGGAAACAGATGGGGACCAGGGAGTAAGGTGACGATGTGTGTTCCATGTGGCCTAAAAACCTCTGAGGAAACTCACACGGTGCATCAAATATGAGAGTGTTCACAGCAGCACTGGGATCAGCCCAGCTCTCCATCAAAAGTCATGCATTCCTTCAGTGGAGTAAATAAATGAATTACAGCAACAGAATCACGGGAACAAAATGGTAAGCTAAAAACCAAGTAACTGAAGAAAACAATGTTTCATTTATGTAAAGATAAAAAAGTTATAAAACTATATTTTTAAGAGATTCGACTGTATATGGGAAAAGCAGAAAGAAAAACAAGAGAATGATGAACAAAAATTCAGGATAGTGGTTGCCTCTAAGGTGGGGAAGGGGCGTTATCAGTTCAAACTGGAAAATGACGCAAAGGGACCTTCAAAAATGATGATACTCCCTTAAACTGCGTGATCAGTACCTAAGTGTTTTGTGCTATTGATATTCTTTGTGTCATACCCATTTTTTGTATTTATGAGACATTTAATAAAAACAGTTTTAAAAAATACATATCCAACTGGGCAGTTTTGTGGTTGGTAATCATTGTTAGTAAATTCTTCAGATTTTAACTCTCTCCATAGTCCAGAAAACATTCAATTTTCCCACAGAGTGTGAAGTTTTCACATTCTCAAATTCTAAAGCTGCCAGAGTAAATTTGAAGGTACAGGATCAAAATGGGGTTCATAAGCTTGAAACCGCTTTCCAAAGAGTCTTGAACATTTCCGGGCACTTCTATGTGTGCCTTGCTCCTCACTCCCTTCCCTTCTGCCCACTTCTCCATCACCTCTTCGTATATAACTGTGGAATTCAAACTAGAAGTGATGTAGAGGTAGGAAACTCCAGAGTTTAGTAAACAAAAACTATTCACTGTGAACTCATTTGATGACTGAATACCCTCCTGTGAACAGTATGTCACAATACAGAAATGAGAAACTCAGGCTGCAAATAAAACTTCCAGATGAACTCCCACCTGACCAAAGGCTCTGAGGGATTTGCCTAGCTTAGGGGTTCCAATGGAGACCTGCATTGTCAGTGCAGGAATGGCCAGCTATTTCAAGTCATCTTATGGCACAGCAGTAAACCGTGGTCTGTTCTAATATTTAGTAGCAGACGCAGAATCTTATATACAAAATACCTGTGAAAGTGGGGAAAAAGATAACAGGGGCTGATACAAAACAAAATAAGAAGGGGGCTACACTTGGCAGCACAATGAGGGCTAGAGCTTAGGAGAAGGCAGGAAATTGTAACTTGAGAGAAGGAAGAGCAATTAGGATGAATAGAAGAAAAATGGCCAAAAAAACTGCACCTTAGAATTGTGACCAGCCCTTAACTATGGTAACCCTTTACAAAGAGCATTAAAACATACTTTAAATGGTATATATTTTTATTTTTTAATGAAAAAGAAAACCTTATATATTTGTTGACATTTTAAAATGAAGCTTACAAATGAA
This sequence comes from Macaca nemestrina, assembly GCF_043159975.1. Taxonomy (NCBI): domain Eukaryota; kingdom Metazoa; phylum Chordata; class Mammalia; order Primates; family Cercopithecidae; genus Macaca; species Macaca nemestrina. Next base: position 12,487,688 of record NC_092132.1, on the reverse strand, counting down.
AACCTTAACTTTGTAAATAGAGTCCTGGTAAGATGCACAAAAACATTGCTATTTATCAACAGCAGGTGTTGAGTTTGGTCATCACTGTCATCCTTGTAATTAATTACTGCATTTGAGGAGAATTTATTCTGAGCTATTTACTTTATCTTAGAAATAGCATTTTCCCCCAGATGGTTAAATTAGAAGAGTGGTCTTTAAGCAGGAAATACAGGATTTTAAGTAACTTTGAAATTTTAAAGACGTCTTAATGTTAAAGAATTGACATTATTACTGTATGAGGCTTCTAGTGTGTTTTTTAGTCTATAGTTAGCACCATGAGGGAGTTTCAAAATTATTTCTTTTATTTACCACTCAACATTATTTTATATATCCTGCTGGTACCTTATGTACCCCAAACTAAGCATTTTATAAATATTAGTACTTCATTTAATCCTCATATTAACCCTTTACAGTAGGATCTGTTATGTTCTTTTTTTTTTTTTTTTTTTGAGACGGAGTCTCGCTCTGTCGCCCAGGCTGGAGTGCAGTGGCCGGATCTCAGCTCACTGCAAGCTCCGCCTCCCGGGTTCACGCCATTCTCCGGCCTCAGCCTCCCGAGTAGCTGGGACTACAGGCGCCCGCCACCTCGCCCGGCTAGTTTTTTGTATTTCTTAATAGAGACGGCGTTTCACCGTGTTAGCCAGGATGGTTTCGATCTCCTGACCTCGTGATCCGCCTGTCTCGGCCTCCCAAAGTGCAGGGATTACAGGCTTGAGCCACCGCGCCCGGCCTTGTTATGTTCATTTTACCAACAGTTAGAGAGAGTGAGAAAGAGAGCTCTCCAGCTCTCATAGCTAGCAAGTGGTGAAAAGCAGATTCATTTCAAATCCAAGCAGTCTGACTTACAAGTCTGAATTCTTAACTTTAACCACCATGCTATGTTATTAATACCTGAAATACTGTTTATCAAACTGTGTATTCTTCTCTTCAACAAGTTTTTACTTGTTGTTGGCATACTAAGTTCTTGTTCTTATCTGTTATTTTAATGCAGTTATGCTAAATAATAATTTAGATTAGTTGTTTTATTATTTTATGAGGTAGTAGGTTAAGATATGTTTTGATTAACAGAATTGGTTTACAAGACATAATACCAACATTGTGTTTAATTCGTGTGTATGAGAAGTCACCATGTTGGAATTTAAGAGTGACATCTTTGCCAGTTTTTAGCTTTCTACTTTGAGCAAATCACTTCATCTGTCTTTCATCTATCTGTAAATATAAGGATACTGAAGGCATACAGAGATTGAAAAGAAATAGAGTTAGAAGTGAAAAGAGACTTGAAAGCATTGCGTAGTAAAAAAGATCCCTTCAAGGAGTTTGTAAGTCATTGAAGTATATTGTAAGAGTGATAAGTGTACATAAATCTCTACCAGAAAGTCTGATATTTGTGGCAAGAGTGGTCCAAGATAAACATTTAAGCTAGAAAAGCTGACACATCAAGGAAGGGGCTTTATGTAGGAGACCACTTCTGATCTAAGCCTTGAAGCATAACAGACTTTTATTCATAATAGCCAGAGGGAATTGGAGTGGGGAATACAGACAGGGTGCGGAATGCCAAGTTTTATTCATTTGTTAATGAAACCTATTAAATATCAGCCATGTTTTATTTTAGCACAAAATTGAGATTTCTTTCATTATTTTTACAGTCAGATTCTGCTTCTACTTTTACTTTTGCTGAAAGGGCAACATAGAATGGAGCTGATAAGAAGGCAGCCTTGAAGGTTTAGTATAGGGATTCAAATCCTGCCCATAACACTATAGCTAAGTGACCTTTGGCAGGTTATTTAAATTCTCTACATCCCAATTTCTTTTCTTCTAAAATAAATGGTAATTGTTGTTTTACTGCATAGATTTATTATTCAAATTAAATAAAGTAATCATTGTAAAGTACTTGATAAAGTACCTAGCATTTAATAAATGCCCTTTCCATGTCTGGGCCTAAGTAATATGGTGTTGGGCAAACTGCGGTTACGGTGAGGCCACCGGAGTCAGAATGGCGTAGTGCTGCCCAAAGACTGCTATAATCTGACAGCATCAGCATTATCTGGGAGTGTTTCATTCCCAGTGTACTGGAGATGAGGCCCAGGAATCTGGGTTTTAACAAGCTTGCCAGCTTGTACACACTTTAAATGTTTAAATACACTGATATCACTTGTTCGTTAATAGTGCAGCTTCCATAGTCAGACTGCCTGGGTTTGAATGTTGGCTTTGCCATTGATAGTTGTATATTCTTGGGCAATTTAGTTGATCTGTCCTGCCTCAGTTCTTTACTAGCAGTCCTACTTCCCTCATTAGATGCTTGTGAGGATTAAAAGAGTTAATACACATAAAGAACTGAAAATTGTGTTTGGCACATGGAGAGCCCTCAATCAGTGTTGGTTATTCTGTGGTATTTATGATGACGAGTGTAAGTTTCCCATTGCTGCTGTTGCAAATTACTGCACATCAGTGGTTTAAAAAAATACGTATTCATTATCTTAAGATTCTGGAGGTCAGAAGTCCAAAATGGATCTCTCTGGGTTAAAACCAAGGTATCAGCAGGGCTCCATTTTTCTCTGGAGGCTCTCAGGGACAGTCTGTTTTTTTTGCCTCTTCTAGCTTCCAGAGGCTTCTGCATTTCTTGGCCCTTGTCCTGCTCCCATCTTCAAAGTCAGCAAATGGTCCAGTCTTTCTTATAGTGTTTCACTCTCACATTGTCTCTTCTGTCTCCATCTTTTCACTTTTAAGGACACTCACCATTACATTGGGCCCACTCTATAATCCAAGGTACTCTCCCTGTTGTAAGATCAGCCAATTAGCAACCTTAATTCCACTTTTCCACATAGCTTAGCCCATTTAAAGGTTCTAGAGTTTAGGACATAGACATTTTTGGCAGACTGTTCTGCCTCCCACAACTGCCAACTTCAAATGGATACTTAGTACAGACCAGTACTTCTCTTATAAGCTCATTTTTCCACTCTCTGTCTTTCCTTTTTACCACTTGTTTCCACCTCTCATTTCTACCTCTCATGTATTCCTTAACCTGCCTCACTTGACATCATTTTCCTCACAGAGTTGAGGAGACAGACATCATCAGGTGGGAACTTGCTCATACTCTGTCCACCACATCTGTGTGCTTACATGAAAATATTCATCTTCTTTGTCTCTATTAAAGTGGAGGGAATGTCTGCTTTTCTCTTCTTCTTCTGGCATTTCTCACCACTGCCATTCCCCTTTCCCACATCTTAAGGTTCATGTAGATGATGTGTAAGATACCCCATCTTACAGAGCCCTCCTCTAAATTTCTGTTTCTTCTCTGGTTTCTCCACCTCGCATTTCCTCTTCAGCCCCATCTCGGACCCACTTTCATTGCCTGGTTGCTCAAGCAAAAACCTAGGAATCAATCATGATAATGCCATCTTAGCTTTTGGCCTCTAGTCTATAATAGCACTCCATCTTCCTTGAAAACTTCTCCTTAGTTGCCATCACCTAAGTACCGAGCCACCAGCATTTCTTGTCTGGACTACTGCTGTAGCCTCTGAACCATCCCCCCACTTCTATGTGTGCCTTCCTGCACTCCATTCTCCATTCCACAGCTAGAGTGATCCTCCAGAAATGGAACTGTCACATCTTGCTCCTTCTCCACACAAGCATTGGATGACTTTTTATTGCATTAAGCTAAAACTTTTTTTAAAAAGCTATTCTGGCTCCTGTCACTCTAGCTTTGTTTCCCCCTTATTCACTGTGTTCCAGCCAGTCTTACAGCTTGCCAAATGTGGCATGCACTCTTCAGCTTCAGAGCCTTCCCACATGCCTGGAATCACACCCCCACCTCCTTTTTTCCTTTCCTCACTATACCCTCAACTCTCCAGTAGGCTGCATGTGGCCTTTCCCCTTGCAAACATCTGTGGGACTCATTCCAAAACAGAGAAAAACAGAATTTTTACAGAGTTCTTCCAGGACTAATTACCTTCAGAGATTTTTTACTTGAAAAATATATTGATCAGATTATCACTATGTAATTGGTGTGCCAGGCATCAGGAGAACCTCTTTACGAATTGTGAGGAAGAAAAAGGTTAATTTCCATCTTGCATATCTTTTTTCTCTTCAACTTTTATTAGGTTGGTGCAAAAGTACCTCAATTACTTTTGCACCAACCGAATAAGTTCTGGGGTGCATGTGCAGGATGTGCGGGTTTGTTATACAGGTAAACATGTGCCATGGTGGTTTGCTGCACAGATCAACCCATCACCTGGGTGTTAAGCCCAGCATGCATTAGCTATTCTTGCTGATTCTCTCCCCAACTTCCCACAGGCCCAGTGTGTGTTGTTCTTCCCCATGTGTCCATGTGTTGTCATCTTGCATATTTTACTGCAGACACAGTTGTGATTATAATGGAGAGAAAATGTAGAAATAATCCTTTTTCACCTCTGTACTACTTCACAAAAGTTTACCGGTATCAGTTAGAACCTGGTGCCCTCTACTATGCATATATTGTCTGGGGTATATTTGTTTCCCAATTGTTCTTGCTAAACCCAGTTCATCAGATACATATGTAGCTTTTCATGGATGAGAAGTGAAAGTAGTAGCATGATTATTTGACGTATCCTGAAACATGACTTTTGTTATTTTTATAGTGACCTTAATTATCTGACACTTTATTAATATTTCTTTCTGTATCTTATGTTGCAGACTATTCAGACTATGAAGACAGTTCCCTCGAATTTTTGGAAAGGTGCTCTTCTCCACTAACTCGATCTTCTGGGAGTTCTCTGGCTCCACGAAGCATGTTTATGGAGAAAACTACAACCTATCAGTACCCAAGGGCAATTCTGTCCGTTGATCTTAGTGGTGAAAGTATGTGTAACTATGTGATGATTAAAACAAGACTTACAATTCCTAAATGTGTAACTGAGAATAAAACATACTCTGTTAAGGGCACATGAGTTAAAAAGTTGTTAGCTAAACTAATATGAAAGTCTTGATGGGAGAAATTTGAGCTACTTTTTAATTTATATAAAGTTAAATTGGCTTTATACTTATTGGTGGAAAAGAGAGTTATAAGGAAAATATTACTAGTGTATATACTTCTGTAGGTTTTTGTACATATATTTTTATGTTCTTTACTATCAACTTACAGAGTAGGTATTATTCACATTTGATATATAAACAAGCCGAAACTTACAGGGTAACTTTTCGGCTTAGGTAGTGTTAGAATTAAGACTCTAACCAAGGTCTGTCTTAACTCCATAGATAAGGCTTTTTTAAAATAAATATTTATGGTAATCTTAAAAGTATACTTTGAATTCCTGGTCAGATACATCTGTAACCAAAGTCCTGGGATGTAGTCAGACAAGTGATTTAAATACAGGCAGGAACTAAGTGCCGTTAGGTAGTCAGAAGGCCACGTCAGCAGTGAAGGGAGCACTGGAGTTCAAATCTGTTACTTTCCTGCAGGTCCAGTCCTGACAGTGGAAAGTGTTGAATATTCTTACCTTGCTTCCAATATTGTAAGCAATAGGAAGAGAGATCCCAGCTCTAGACATTGAGGGCTGTGGCATAAGAGTAGAGCTCTAATAGTGACCAGAGTCAGAGTGAGGAATAAGGGACGGGGCCTTCAGCATAAGTACAACTTAGGATCCTTATGAGTGTGCTCACTTCCTCCCTTTTTCTTTCTTCTGACTGCCCTTGATGGTGGATACTAGGTTAAATATTTTCTTTTGCAGCGTTTGCTTCCAGGTCTAAGTCCTCCGTGGCTCATTATGGAGAAAACATTTTCTTTCCTTTATAGCACATGACACTTGTGAGATTATATTTTTAAAAGCTTGAGGTATGGGAGGGGATTAAAAAGAAGTTACCACCACTCTTTTCCAGCAAATACAAGTCTGCTTTTTCCCATGGTTCAGTGGTTCTTCACCCCAGATGGACCTTACAATCATTGCTGTGGTGCTTTTAAACTATATTGATCGTGGATCCTACCATGAGGCACAATTGAATGAGATTTCTGGAAGGATCCTGGCAAGATACAACTTCTAGGTGATTCTGTGGAGAAGCAGAGGTCGATAATTACGTCAAGAACACCTTTACTGTGAATCATCAAGATCTGAAGATTATCTCTTGCTATAGAGAGATGGAGAATAGGGGTTATATCTAGGCTAGCTGTGGTGCTGAAACGAGAACCCTTGAAAGAGCATAAATAGAGCCATAGATATGTACTCTCTGTTCTTCTTAATCTCTGCCCTGCCCTTATGATCAAGTACGGAATCAGGAGAAAGAAAAGGAATGTTAGTAAGGTCTTAGGCCAGAAGTTCTCAAATGTTAGCATGTTTCAGAACTGCCCAGAGAAGGTGTTAAAACACATTTCTGGGCCTTACCCTCAGAATTTCTGATTTCCAACAAGTTCCCAGGTGGTGATAATGTTGCTAATTGGGGAACCATACTTGCAAAATGCTGTCTCAGGAAATAGCAATGACAGTTTAAGGGGTACTTGTTGGAAGGCAACAGCTGTTCTTGTGGCCCCTCAATTGGAGCCATGGTCTAGGTGGCTATTTAAGTGTAAGGGGGAACTTTTATTTGCTTCTTATATAACTTTGAGCTCTATCATCCATTTTACTCAACTTCCAAACCTCAGCTAAGCATATGTTTAGTGCTTGGGAGTTATTCAAACTAGATTTTCTGGAGAATATGATAAATTTGCTTGCTAACACCATAAAACCTGGTAATCTTTGCCATGCAAGTATATGTGAGATATAGTAATTCCTTTTAATGATATAATTTCAAATTAATTTTTATTTTATTTATTTATTTTATATATATTTTTTGAGGCAAGGTCTTGCTCTGTTGCCTAGGCTGAAATACTGTGGTGTGATCACAGTTCATTGCAGCCTCAAACTCCTTGGCTCAAGCAATCCTCTGGCCTCAGCCTCCTGAGTAGCTAGGACTACCAGCACAGGTCATCATGCCTAGCAAATTATTTTTGCTTTTGTAGAAATGAGGTCTTGCTTTGTTGTTCAGGCTGGTCTCAGACTCCTAACTTAAAATGATCCTCTCACCACGGCCTCCCAAAGTGCTGGGATTGCAGGTGTGAGCCACTGTGCCCGGCCCATTTAATACTGTTTATATGCTATGACAGTGTTTGAAACAGTTTTATCCACATTCTAATGAACTTGTACTTGAGAAAGCCCAAAAGAAAATTTGGATTAAAGCCAGCAACATTATGGATGGTTGAAAGTTTCCTCTTTAGGTTCTTTTAAAACAAGTTACACTGTTCATATTCGATTTTCCGTATCTAGTTGATTTACTAGCTCCATTAATATTTTCAGATATTTCTCTATTTATTTCTGCTGACCTTCCTTCCATATGTCCCTGTGACTTCAACGAGAAGAAAACTATATTTTTCTATAAAACATTAATCAATAACAAAGCATTCAAAAACATTGAAACAAGAAAAAAGTAAACAAGATTAGAAGCTGATAGAGGAAACACTAAGTCACATGAATATGTAAAGTATAAATAGCTTGAATTTTTAAAGTTCAAATCTGTTCAACTTCAGTCCAATCTGATTCAGTCTGAAAAGAAGATGTTCTCTCTCTGACTCTCTCCTTAGTTCTTCTACAAACATTCTGGAGTGGCTATATTATATATCAGGCCTCATTCTAATCACTGGGGATGTAGAATTCAACAATGCAAAGTTCTTCCTGTTACGGATCCTGATATTCTAGTAAGAGGAGACAGATGATAAGCAGGTGAAGGGATAACTCAGAATGTGGCTGGGGGGTAGGGTGTGAGGTAGGAAGGTGCTCTGCTGATTAGCCTCTGTCAGGAGCTCACACAGCATTATACGATGTTCTGTGTCTCATGATTCAGTTTTCCTAACATTTCTCCATCCACACTACTGCAAAAATTTTAATGTTCCATCATTTCTTTTCCTTTGTTATAAATAAAGATTCCCCCATGTCTGTCTCAATTTCCATTTCCTCAGTAACCTGAGCAAAACGGTAGGCTTTGGCATTGACACTGTTATACACACACGCCCAAAACCAGGCATGAAAATTGCGTTGTGTGTAGTAGTCATCCGTATAGTCTAGTTTCTAGAATATGCTTAATTTAAAAGAATATTTTTACCAAAACAAAATTAATACATTTTAAAAATCCCTTGGGGAACTCACGGTTCTGGTTTTAAGAAATACTGGTAAAGTGATTAAGAACACAGGCTTGAGAATCAGGCATTCCTGGTATTCAGTTGGTTTTCCTGCTCAATGGCTCCGTTTCCCAGGCAAGTTATATATCCTATGTTTAAAGTGCTTAATATAGCACTGTGTGCTTACTAAGTGCTATAGTAGTTGATGCTACTGATACTGTCAATATGGTATTGTTGATTTTAGACCCTAGGCAAGCTCCTTTACCTCTCTGAAGTTGTTTATGGTACGAATAATAAAACCTGTCCTCTTTATGATCCAGAGTTGTTTTTTTTTTTTTTTAGTGATTTTTCAAAAAGCACTTTATTAATCAAAAAAATAAGAAAAAAGAATGAAGAATCAGTGGTGTGCTAGAGCCAACTTGTGCTGGGTAATGGAGGCTTACTACACATACCTGTCCCCAGATCCATGGACAGTGGTGTCACACTGATAGTATGAAATCACAAGGGGACAACCCAGGGTTTTTATGAGGGTCAGAAGGGATAATGTTTGTGAAAGTATATGGAAACTATGCAAATTTAAATTATTGACATCAGCCTTAGCCATAAATTCTGTAAGCATGAAGTCTAAAAGATACTTTGAGTTACTTATAATAGTGTATACTATAAGATGTAAAGCAGTCATATACCTAAGCTTCAAAAATCTTTTCTTTCCATGTCCAGAGACAAGTACAGTACAGTATTTTGTTTGCTCCCCCTTTTAAAATGTTTAATAGCTTATGATCACTTCTCGTAGCTCCTTTCTTTATGAAAAATAACATGAAAATAGAAAAGTTGCACTGAGTATACTTTTTATATATATTCTAGACTTATCAGATGTAGACTTCCTAGATGATTCTTCAACGGAGAGTTTGCTTCTGAGTGGGGATGAATACAATCAGGACTTTGATTCAACCAATTTTGAGGAATCTCAGGATGAAGATGATGCTCTTAATGAAATTGTGCGATGTATTTGTGAGATGGATGAGGAGAATGGTTTCATGATCCAGGTAATTGGTTAACCTCTCTTCCCTATATATAATAATGAGTTAGTTGTTTCAGGTGCTCAGCAAATGCATCACGGTGTTTTCTTTCTTTACTAACCATAGTAATAATTAGGAGATTTCCTCATTAAGTAAAGTAGACAATGTTCTTATTTTAGCAGCTCTCTTTCTTTTCTAGGGTACGTAGTTCAGTGCCTTCAAGCTGAAACTCTTTAGAATGATTAGGGCAGTAAGCCCTCACACAAATGGGCAGGCTACATCAACCTTTCTCTTTCTCATCTGCATTCGTGTAATTATTATAATAATTAACAATTTAGAGTCACCCTTCACTTGTCAGTGATTAAAAGATAAAAATTTCCAGTATTCTTAAAAAAAGAAAAATTTTGTTGCAGGGTTAACAACTTCTTCTTGTAGGAGAGATATATTTAAGGTAAAAGGAAAGCATAACCCAAATTTTGTGATGCCAGAAGATTTGGAGATGTTAGTTGAGAGCGTGAAGAGAGAGTAATCTTTTTTCCCTCCCATTTTTCAGTGGTTTTCTGGAGGGAATTACAAATTTATAGCTTCACGACACAAGCAGTACTTTAAGAGATCATTGCTATAGACACTGGTACAAACTTTCTTTTATTTTCCTCTAATTTCCGCATTTTAATAAACTATTTTAAGAGTTTTATGATGTAATTGCCTAAATGTTAGTGGGAATTAGAGAAATTATGACTTTTTTATGATTTAATCACTTGATCAAAGCATATTCTAATAGGTGCAACAAAAGAAAGTTCTTGAAGTAGTTGACCATTTCAAAGACAAAATTCATCTTAAGTCATGACTTGATTTTGTTATGTTGAATAAGAATGGAACTGATAGTGGCAGTAAGAAGCCAAGCCAGCCAATTCAAAGAAAGGGCATGTATCCTTATTCCTAGCTTATTCCTAGTGAGGATCAGATGACCGTAATACTCCTCTGTTTTCTGCAGTGTGAAGAGTGCTTGTGCTGGCAACACAGCGTGTGCATGGGGCTGCTGGAGGAGAGCATTCCAGAGCAGTACATCTGCTATATCTGCCGGGACCCACCGGGTAAGGCTTTCTGCGCCGTGCTGATTGCCATGATGCCTCCATGTCTCCTCCAGGATTCCAGAGTGTATCAGCTGTGTTCACCACCACTATAGCAAGTTCTCACATGATGTCATTGATAGGTTGTTGGAAACTATGGCTCCAAATGAAACAGCATGCTATATGCCATAGGAACTTAACTTGTATGTATCAATTAGCTTATGGTACAATTCATTTCTTTATTCAATGTGTCAGTTTCCAAGAACCTATTGATTACACTTAGTGAGGACTCACTGTACTTCTTGGTCAAGTAGACTGAACTTCCATATTAAAATTTTAAAATATTTTTTCACTGTTACACTTTTATTTTCCACATTGATTACTTAGACAAATACATTAGCATATATTTATCAACAAAATTACTATCTTACTGGAAGAGAAGAGGTGTAACTTTTTCCTGGAGAAGAATTAGCCTCTGTCTGTTCCTCTGTATCCATTTCTAGCTAGGCTTATTTGTGGCAATCGGAGTAGATCTGCGTTCTGAACTTGCACGCTACTGACGTGGCAGTTCTGCATGTTCGACTCATTGTAGAGCAGGTGAGGTCTTAGAACACTGCCTGTGATGCCTTTATTTTACTGATGAGGCCGACTGAGATGGAATCTGTGCTTTTTGACTCTCAATCCACCCTGCTGTCTACTTGGTGCCTTCTATGCTAGAGGATCTTCAGAGAGCATATTCTGCGTGTTAAATTTAACTACAACCTCCAGGCAGGAAATAACTAGGTTTTCTCAAATAATAGGCATGTGGTGAATTGGTTCCATGACTATTGGCAAAAAAGAAAAAAATCAAAATAAGTCACAAAAAAGTCACAGTAAGAAGTAAGAGAATTAGTTATTCACAGCCATATGAATGTAGACATTTGTTTATTCATTCACCAACATTTATAGTGTTCATTATTCATTGTATTTATTCAGTAACAAATGTAGACATTTGTTACTTATTCAGAAGCATTTATTGGATGGCTTCTATTTGCCACTGTGGTGAGATGATTGATTTAAACCATGCCTTTAACCAGCTAGTAGTATAGTATGGGACACAGGCACATAAACACCTCATTGTAATAGGATCTAATTTGTATTAGCATGGAGGATGTGGAATTTCATAGGATTCTGTGAAATCACACACATGGGGGAAGGGTTCCGATTCATTCAACTAGAACTCTATGGTTCATCCAATTCAAAACAAAGGTTAGTGAAAGAAATAACCCCTATCTAGTTTTTATCCAGCCCTTTGAGCCTTTTTAGAGGATAAATGATGACTACAAAAAATTGAAAGCAGTGCACTCATTCCCTTTGCAAGTGTCATCTACCACTGACCACGTCCTTAATGGTGTTTCTTCTCCTGGATGGGCAGGAATGCTGAAGGTGTGAGGAGCTCTTCCTGCACCAGTTCCTCAGAACGCTGTCTTACTCTTTTTGAATCTACTCCTAGTGCTAGATCTTGCCTTGCTTAATGAGCAACGTTAGTAGGGTAGCAGTTGAAGAAAAATCCGAATAAGTACAATCCTTTGTGATTTAATGTCAATTTCATCTGCAGGTCAGAGGTGGAGTGCAAAATATCGTTATGATAAGGAGTGGTTGAATAATGGGAGAATGTGCGGGTTATCATTTTTCAAAGAAAATTATTCTCATCTCAATGCCAAAAAAATAGTTTCTACACATCACCTGCTTGCTGATGTCTATGGTGTTACAGAAGTGCTACACGGGCTACAGCTGAAGATTGGAATACTAAAGTAAGTGAAGGGTGGCAAAGGGAGAGTCACACTTCCGTGGACGTTTTAATTCAAACCAACACTGTCGGCCTTTTGATGGTCCACAGTAACAGTTTGGAGGAGAGAACAGGTGTTTGAATAAAGTTTCATTTTTAAAAATAAGGAAAGATTAACAACCTTTTGGATGCGTTGGTGCTTCCTGCCTATTCTCCTAGAATGTGTAAGTGTGGTTAAAGATGTATATAGCATCTAGTATTTCAACACATTTTAGCTCCTGTCCCACTGTTTTGTATGCTTACCATATGTGCAAAATTAAGTGCAGTTGCTGTGGTGAACCCTATACATTGTGTCCTCCTTCAGGAATGCTATCAAGATGAAATAGATTCTAAGCAGGGTGAGTATTTTTTTTTTAAATAAAGATTGATTTAGAGGGGATGAAGGGAGCCTAAAAACCAAATTCACTTCTCTGCTGTGCACCAAATATGTTAGTAATCCTGTACAATTTTCTCTTAAACAAGTCTGAGTCTCCCTAAAGAACGTATCAGAATATTCTTGAAGTCCTTATTTCCAGTCCTTCCTAATGCCTAACTGGAATTCTTCTTTAAAAGAACAAACAAACAAAAACCCACATTTTAAGTAAAAACAGGATGATTCACTGGTTCTTCACAAGATTTTCTTCATTTGGATGCACTTGCCTTGGCCAGAAACTTGCCCCATCCTCTCCTTCCCTTCTCATCCTTGTGTCTTTCACATCCTATCCATTGCAATTTGTGAACATTGTTCAGTCCATTCCTCTCTCCCTTCCCAACGGTACTGTCTCAGCCAGGCTGTTAGATTTCACATGAACGATTGCCATGCTTGTCCATTCTCTGTGGCTCCAGCCTTGTACTCTATCAGCTCTTTCTTTGTACTGCTGCCAGTGTAAGCTTAGGAAAAGATAATTATGAGCTTGTCTTTCTTCAACTTAATGTACTAGAGCATCTTCCTGTTGCCCAATGAACTGAGTCCTTCCATGACACATACTTTGTCTACCATTTTGTTGCCACATGTTCACTGTGCTTTTTCCCCCAAATGTTTCAGCTATCCCAAACCATAATCCCGAAATGAAGCGAGCTTTTCCATTGCTCTAGGCCTTTACTCACACCCAGGATAAGCTTCTAACACTAGTGCCCCTAGCAGATGCCTTTCATAATTACCTGCCCAACTAGAGTTGACCACGTTCTTCTTGGCAAACTCCACGCATACTGGTGTCAGGTACTTTGGCATACTTAATTTTTTAATGCCCGTCTCCCCTTACTAAGTCATGGGATCCTTTAAAATAGGGCTTGTGTCCTATTCATCATTTTGTCTCCAATTGATACTGTAGGGTAAGTACCCAGTAACTATTTGTTGAATAAAATTTGCTTCTTTTTTATCATAAGCCTGAATATGAATTTGTTTTTTAAAAGGCCATGTAAATGCTAAGACTTAAGGGAGGGAATAATTTATTAGGTCTTTTTTTAAAACCTGATTTCCTTCTTGGTATCGGTGTGAGTTTCTCTGCATTCATAATTTTGCCAAAGATTTTAATTGGACCCTTTCCGTTTCATATACTTATAGGCCCTCTTTATGTTAATATTTTAAATCATAATATCTGTTATTTTATACGATTTATTGAAAGTCCTACATGTCATGTGCTTTCATGTGATATTTCATTTAATCCTTATAATAAGCGACCTCATTTCATTGTTGGGTAGTGAAAGACAGAGATTTTATAATTTGTGTAGGCTTCTTTATGGCACAGCAGAATTCAGCCCCTTGGACTATTGGACTACAGTGCCAGCTTTTCTTCTACTATGCCTTTTCCTGATTGAGAGTTTTAGTATTTTCTGAATGTTAAATTACTAGGGATTCAAATGATAAAATTTATCATTTCAGAAACAATACTTGAGTATTATTGGAAGAGAACTAATTTAACTCAGTATTATCAAATTTGGAAATTATTAATATGCAAACATTATTGAGCCTTTTGAAAGGTTTATATCTCCCGAATGTCCTTTCACTTCAGCTCTGATGATTGGATTCCTGTTTTACTTACTGCAGAATTAACTGTACAATATCATGCTTACATGTTCAGTGAGGACGAGATAAATGGGCATTATCAAAGATTGTTGATGGGGTTGTAATTAGTATAATCCCTTTCGAGGTCACTTGGGTAGTACCTATCAATATAAATGTGCATGTTATCCAGCAATTCCATATCTAGAAATTTATCCGACTGAAATATTCTGACTTGTACGCAAAGATACACACAGGTACACAAACATATAACAGTAGGGAATTGGTCGACTCAACTGGTACATTTGTAAATATTCAGCCCTAGAGTAAAAGTAAGGGAAATCTATCTGTATGACATGATATGGCAAGATGCCCATAGCATGTTACGTACAAAAAGGCAGATTATATGTGTCCTGGTTGTGTCAAAAGAAGATGTGTATACTTATCCATTTAAGAACTGATTTTAGGTATACAGAAAAAGTCTGGAAGATTATACCTCAGTTATTTATGTTTGCCATGGGAGAAGAAATTTTTACTTTCTGTGCATTTATATTTAGGATTTTTGTCATCAGGAATTAACACTTTTTGACTGAATAAAAGTTTTTAAAATATGCTCACGTTAAAGTTTTTCAAATTTTACAATGAAAAATCGGTAGAAAAAGAAATGCATGTATCAAATGATGATATGAACTATCAACACAATTAAATTTGTTATTGCTTTTCTGAGTATTATTTCTTTAATTGAGAAATTCAAATTTTGGATGAAATCCTGGAGGGAGTTAACTTAAAGAATACCTTTGCTTTTGTCTTGAGAACTAGATCTCCTCCTAACCTAGTTCTGAAATAGATTATTGTATTCGCCCTAATAGATTTTTTTTTTTTTCTCTGAACTGCTGTTTTTCCAACTTTGTTTTAAGGAATAAACGTCATCCTGACCTTCATCTCTGGGCTTGTTCTGGGAAACGAAAAGACCAAGATCAAATAATAGCTGGGGTAGAGAAAAAAGTAGCACAAGACACAGTTAATCGAGAAGAAAAGAAATGTGTACAGAACCATAAAGAACCACCTCGTTTGCCCCTAAAAATGGAAGGAACTTATATAACAAGTGAGCACAGCTATCAAAAGCCGCAGAGTTTTGGTCAGGACTGTAAATCTCTCGCAGACCCTGGGAGCTCAGATGATGATGATGTTAGTAGTTTGGAAGAAGAACAAGAATTCCACATGAGAAACAAAAACCGTTTACAGTACTCAGCAAAAGAACACGGAATGCCTGAAAAGGTAAAACAGGTTCATTTTTTCTTTGCTTGGAAACTATGATAGGACAACAAAGGAAAATTTTATAAAATAAGACATACTGAATTCCTAGATTTTACTTGTATTTCCAAGTTCCCCAGTACCTTGTTAAAGTAAGGAGATTTTTTTTGTTTTCCCTACAGGAAAACACTGGCCATTTGAACATTTGATTATCTCCTAATTCAGAATTGTAGTAATTCAATAAACTGTTACTCTAACAAAAGTTTCAATTGTATAAGTACATTTAGATGCTTCTAAAAAATGAACCACATTGTATTCAAAATGAAAATGTCTGTGTGTAAGACTGTGAAAGTGCATATGGGTATAATGATTTGTCATCCTCTTTATGTGAGTTGGATAAAAGGTGGCACTCTAATTGTCTTTTTAAAAATTTTTAGCATATTTGTCAATGCATCCCACTATTCAGTAAGCTGAATTCTGACAGATCTATGTGCATTGGACATCTATAAACTTATTTCCTGTTCACTGGGATTATCTTAGAAATGCACCTTTATTTTTTACTGATTTTCAATTAATGAGGCCACTTTAAAATTAGTTTGTTTTTTTTTTTTTTATTTTTCTGCATTCCTCAACAAGTAATTACTATAAATAAGTACTTAACTGAATTGGAATGTTTGTATTTCATATCATAAAGTTTGTGGTAAGTTATTTTGTTTAATATTAAATGAGTTATCTCTGCCAAATCTAAATGCACATTGTGTGTCCGTGTGTGTGTATGTGTATGTGAAGCAGTTTGTACTTTTGAAACTTGTAAAAGGTTTTTGCCTTTCCCTCCCCTCGTTGATTTACTGTACTATAACAGTAAAGTCCAGTCTACAGTTAATTAGATTTTATACTGGTCTTTGGAAATACTCTTGATTTCTTTTCATCATTGCTTTCCCCTCTTATGTCCACTTATATCACCAGTTGAGATTAATTGAGGAAGAGGCCAGTCTAAATTAGTCAGGAATTCTAATTACAGAATAGAATTAGTGACTTCTTTTATTTAGCGCATTTTATTGAAGCCTTCTTGCCTGTGTAGCACCGTGCAAGGCATGGTGGAGGGAGGTGGTGGGTGCATCTGCTCTTAAGAACCACCAGCTGGAATTTGGTTATGTAGCAGTACTTCTTTAAAGATACCCCAAGGAGTCAGATTGGATCTCACTAACTGTTACCAGTGATGAGGTGTTTCATGTATCCTTACCTCAATGACTGCATTTCATCCCGTTCTTTGTGTTTATTTTCCAATGGTCCTTTGGAGAAGAATCCAGCTGAAGGGAATACAGTATTTGTTTATAATGATAAAAAGGGCACTGAAGACCCAGGAGACTCACATCTTCAGTGGCAGCTCAATCTCCTTACACACATAGAAAATGTGCAGAATGAAGTTACCAGCAGGATGGACCTAATCGAAAAAGAAGTCGATGGTAATTTAAGAAAAAATTGAAATACAGTTACTATAGTGTATTTATTGTTACTATGAAGAAGTTACTTAAAATTCTTAAATTATGGGATGAAAACTACAGATACTCTCCATATTGATGGGGCTTTATTACTCCCTTTGTATTGTATTTAACACATTTGGGATCTTTTACGCTTAAAACAATATGACTGGGTATGATCTTAGGTTGGTTTTATTTTTTTAAGATGTATATTTATTAAATATTGTCTATCTGCCAGGCTCCAGATAGATCACTTATGGAATAAATTTATTAGTTTCGTTGAAGTAAGTTTTCTTTGGAAGTCAACATAAGGAATTTAAGCATGTTTGAAATATGAAAACATTTTGAAAATTGTTTACTTTGGTTAGCACTTGTTAAATTAACAAAAACTTCTACAAAGTTAAGTAGGTAAACCTTAAGTGGTTTTCTTTTATATTTTAAAATCATATCATCACACAGGAGGCCTGAAAAGTGGGCAAGAAAGATACTATCACTATTTTATAGTTGCAAAACTAGAGTAACTTAGATTACTTGATTCTCAGTCCATGTTGTTCTTAATGCTTTCTGACTCCTGTTTCTTCCTAACATCTTAGACGATATTCTGCACCCCAACTCTACTTTTTAAAATTTGGTATAAGCACGTGATGTCTCTCCTCTACACTAAGTTAGAACTCCTACTCCTTTTTTTCCCCCTTGAGAAAAGAAGAGAGGAATGGAAACCCATTTTGGAAGCCTCTTCCGTGTGGGTATAAGCTAACTGTAGAGTTAATGTAATGTTTTGAGTCAATTGTTGAAGAAAAGAAAATGCATCTTGACACTATTTAGTATTGTTAGCGTAGATTTCCAAAGGAAACATTAATAAAAACTATAGAATATAATCAATTGCATTCTGCCTAGAATTTTAATATGCTTAATGTGTCTTTTAAAAAGTAGTGTTAAAATAGTGGAACTGAAAAGAACACTGAGAAATTGCTACTTCCTTTTCTTTGTTAAAAAGAACTTCTGGATTAAAAAATATGATTAGGTATGTTTCGTGTAGAGATGATGAGTCTAAATTAATAGAAAGCTTGAGCAGCTATAGGAAACTGTTGTATCTTATTCCACAAGTGAGTAAAAGGAGACCTTCAAAATGAAGTTAGAATGTGTATATGTTTATGTGTGTGTATGTATTTTCCCCCTTATATATAAACATATAATTCCTATAAAGGGGAAAATTATTTTAAATGACAGATAAAAATTGCCAAGAGCGACTAGAACTCTGTGGGGTGGGATGACAGGACACTAACCTCTTAGAAATGTCTTGAGTATGTTGGCCTTTTAAAGACAGAGAAGTGAACCCTTAACTCTATCACAGCTCCAACTTTCTAATGTTTCATTTTCTGACTGTTCTTCTAGTTGCGGTTTAAATTTGTTTATTTTCTTCTCTCTTTTAGTTCTGGAAAGCTGGCTTGATTTCACAGGGGAGTTGGAGCCACCAGATCCTCTTGCAAGATTGCCCCAACTTAAACGCCACATAAAGCAGCTCCTAATTGACATGGGCAAAGTACAGCAGATAGCAACTCTTTGCTCCGTATGACAACAGTGAACACTTAATGAAAGAATGTGGCTTTCTTCAGTCAAATCATTTTTATTATCCACATGACAGCTAAGTGGATAATTTAAAAGCTTAGTAATGTCTGGTCATTCACTGATTTGTGATGTCAATAGCATGGCACCTTGGAAAGAAAAATGAAGAACAACTTTATCAAGGAAGCTAGTATTTAAAAACAAATTCATGAGCAAGCTGCAAATGAGAATGTGTTATATGCCAAGGAACAATGAAGTAGAATATAATGTATACTAAGGGATTTCAAGTTGGCAGAATTTTTGAGTAGTTGCTTACATGAAGCTCAAGATACCTGTAGAAAGAAATATGGTATATTTATATAGTTTTTAATAGAAAGATCTACGTTTATAAACCAGCACTTGGCCAAAAACAAAATTGTAAAGGAAATTTAAATTCTGGAGAATTCTACAGGGTTGCTCTAAGAACTGTCTTCTCAGCAGTTGATCCAGCTGTACGGAAATTTAGGGTATTTAAACTTACAGGATCATGAGCTGTTTCTTGGGCGATGAATGTTCTTAATCAGAAAACTGACAGTGGAAGTCTCACTTCTGGGGAAAACAGTTGTGGAATTCTTACTTCGTTATGAATGTATTTAAAAAACAAACACCAAATAATTGGAATATATTGCAGGCATTAAGCTCATTAAAAACAAACTGGCTTGCAGAAGGGTCCGATGTGCCAAGTGATCATGATTCTGCTGGAAAGAGGATTTTAAATATTGTGGGAGTTCTCCCACCCTAAGTCTTACATAGTGCCACCAGTCCATCCAAAAGCTATGTATCACCTGTACTATATATATCATATATATAGTTGAATGGCAGTATTCAGGCTCAACGTACAGTTTGATCCTGAGTATGCTTGGTGTTTGCCTTCAGAAAAAAAAAATTGTTAATAACCTCAGCTGGGATGAGGAGTGACAGAAATATCAAAATAATTTGTGGCTGTGGATTTTTTTAACTGCTAGTAGTGGAATACTGGAAAAGCTTCATTTCTGAAGATGAATTTTATTTTTAAAAAATACATGCACACTCAAAACTTTTAGCTTTGATCACAAATGGACAAAATTCTGAAACCAAAGGCAACTAAGTTGCTGTGTTATGCTCTTGCTGGATTTTGAGCCTAGGTCCTACTGTCTGCCAGTACTCATGTGAGTTGTATGCGCCCCCAGTGCTACATACGCAGGTATGCGTAAGTGTGTATGCTTGTTTTAAACAAACACTCAACGTACATATGTACATAATCTACACATATTTATATCACATATCTAGTTTTATTACTATAGACTATACGAATTGGTGGTTAACATGAAATGTTACCTTTTAACAGACTGTTTTTAAAAATTAAAAATGTATGTATAGGTTTTGAAATTTTTTTAAAAGGGGAAAAAGACTGTTAAGAGGAGGCTATTTGATGACATATAACACTTGAATATTTCATGCCTCATTCTGTTTATCAGTTCTCACAATCTGTATAAAAATGCATTTTAGAACTGATAGACAGTAAACTTGAATTTATCTTTGATAAGAATACATGCCACTGTACATTCAGATATTATTTAAATTTGCAAACACATTGTTCTATATGTAAGGGTACTGTATGTAAAACTCTTTATTAAAACTATTCCACATATCCTAAAATTTCAGCTTGCCTTTTTGCGGCCTTATATTTTGATGTAAAGATTAAAAGAATGTGCGAAACAGTCAGAAATTTTTTTGCCTTTTGAGATTCTCCAACTTGACAAATGTGCCAAAGATCAACAGACAGAAAATATAGTCCTGTGTATTTACTTGTCATACTTTGACTTTGTGGAAGATCTTACTGATAAATGAAAAGCTTTAGCAGAGGTGGTTTTGTGGGGTAATTGCTTAAATTTGCATATCAAAGTAAAAAAGTAGTGCCTGTATTCCATGTGTGGAGTAAATTTGCTAATGTCTATGTTTTATGATTAATACTATTATTTTTCCTTTGCGTTCTGAAATAATGGCTCTAATATTTTCCCTGTCATGCCTTCATTCTAGACATTGAATTTATATCTTCTTTTTTTCAGATACGGAGCAAATAGCATCCTTAACCTATGAATAATGGTGTTGCCTAGATTCTTGTCACACACACAGAAGACCCTTTGTACCTAGTAACATTCATCCTCTCGATTTCCGGTGAATACGGTTAAATTCATGCACATTTGTTCTTGTTTCTGAAAATGAGATCAATTTATTTGTTATCCAGCAAATTGAAAATTCTATTATTAGAGTACTGCAGTTTTTGCTCTGCTTATATGTATATGAACTGGAAATCTGAATTTTTAAATTTAGATCTTTAAATCAAATTATTTTTATGCATATTTTCATTTAATATAGAGTATATCAATCGACTGAAGTCTTTCACGACTAGTAGGCTGAGCCTTTTCTTCTTTAAGAGAGTGAATTAGTTTCTGAGAAGTCAATCCATTGTGAAAAGTTTCAGATGAGATTATTTTCTGTCCTTTTAGTCTTTTTAAGTATCACTATATGTATTTAAATAGAAGCAATAAACTAGAGAGAGTGTTTCTTGAAATGACAATGTTTTATTTGCCACCCAGGCAGAACAGAATGAGCATTGGTAGAGAAGGCTCCCTCTTGGTATGTTACTGATGTACTTCCGCATACTTGTTTGTGGTTCTACTGATTTATTTCCAAACTTAAGAGTAATGTACTTCGAAAACAACTTGGTTATTCTTTAAATTTCAGGTAAAAATCCCTTTTCCTAACACTCATTTCCACTGTCTTATTTCCTCTCAGATGTTCGTATTTCACATGTTCAAAATGAAGCATACTATTTCCCCTCCAATAAACGAAGTATCCTGCCAACTTCACTGTCTCCGTTAATAACGTTACCCTAAGAGTCCAGGCTTCAGACACCGAGTCCTCCCTCATGTCCATATCATTAAAACAGATAATGTTGTCTTCTTACTCCTCAATCCTACTGAAAGTCCAACATTTTTTATAAAATAATGTCATGAAGATATTACTACTGGCCTCTGAAACTGTAACTTTGCCTTTATTCTAATTCATCAAAATTGTCACTGCCAGACTGTTCCATGCATTGTACGTTACCTGCAGTATCTAATTTGTTCATAAAATAAGGTAAAATGATCACTTTCTAGATGAGGCTGAAGGATAGAGACATTTAGAAACTTATCCTGGATAGATAAGACATAAGGGGGCGGGTTCAGGATTCAAATCCTGTGCTATTCAAGTTCATAGTCTCTTTCCAACATATGTGCTTCAACTATTATTGTCATTTCAGTTTTCTGTTCTGGAATGTCTAGTGACTCCCTGTTTCAAACCATGTCAGGTCCTTGTAATCTGGATCTTTTGCAATTTATATAATCCTCAAAGTTATTTAAATGTAGCCTCACTATTAAATGGACTACACTTGTTTTCCTCTATTACCTTCATATTGTTTTCCTCTTCTGGAAAATTCTCAACTGTTTGTTGTCCCTCTGTAAACCCAGACAATCCTTCAAACTTCATTTCTCTTCCTATAAGAAGTAATCCATTGCTGAAAGTCTTTCATGGTATCCTGCATTATACCAAGCTATTGAGGAACTACATCAATGATTAATAATATAGTGGAACAGTCTTGAACTCAAATTTTCACTTTGGTAATTTACTAGCAGTGTGATCTTTTGGAACTTTACTGTCCTTATCTGTAAAATGGGAATAATGCCCAGCTTAGAGCCTTGTTTTGAGAATTAAGTAAAGCAAATAAAGTACCTAGAAACTGTTAATAAATAGAACTTTCATTAGACATTAGGGTTGTCCATGTGCCAGCTATTAAGCTTAGAGGCTGGGGATGGATATGGGATTAATAAGATCACAGTCTATAGACTAATGGAAACATAAATATTTTTCAACAGGAGAGTACAAGGAGACAAAGATAGAGTTGTAGGTGGAGGGATTTTGGGGAAATAGATGATGCATGTTAATTAAAACAGTGATCTTCTCATGTCTTTTGACTACGAGTGGCCTCTCTAAAGAAATTTTGAAAAATTGCATTTCACTCTTGATACCTACTGTCTTTGGGTACTCCTGAAAGTAGAGCAAGAGGTAAGACTTGATTGTACTTAGTTTATTCAGGAAATGATCCAAGGAAGTTGAAATGAGGGAGAAACAAAGGTGTGGGAGGGGAGGGAAAAAGCTAATATGAATATGCATAATTGAAGACACTGCCATGAGCAATGGGGCTTTGATTCTTCCACTTGAAGTTGTCTGTAAATTTAAACTATTGCAAAGGATGATTTCCAATTTGCAAATATTGACATATTCAAATAAACCAGTTACAGTATTTTTAAATGTATATAATAGAATGAGAATACAGTTTTGTTTCTTACCAACATCTGTTTTTAAAATACATGGAGCAATCTTCTTTAACATTTAGAGATTTTACATGTTTATATTCTCCCTTCTGCCTTTCCATTTTACTTACCAACAGAATATTATTTTGTATAATTATAGGTCTTTATCACCCGCTCATATTTTGTCCACAAAAAATGGTGCACTGCAGTTTTAAAAAGCATCAAAATACATACTGCAAGCACTAATATCACTGAATAAATAGAAAAATTTAAAATTGTGGTTGGCCATTGCACCCCTCCTAATTTAGCACTAATTGATAGAACAAGTAGACAAAGTCAAGATGTATTAATAGAAGACTTAAGCAAAAATCACCCAAAATGACTTAAAATGGACATTTATGGAAATTCTGTCCAACAAGAACATACTTTTTAAGTGTACATGGAACACTAAAGATGATAGACTGTATGCTAGGCCATAAAACAACATGTCTCAATAAAGGTAAATATAACACAGTCTCAATAAATGTAAAATAATTGAAATCATGCACAATATGCTCTCTGACCACAAATGAATTAAATTGGAAATCAATACCAGGAAGATAGTCTTGAAAAGTTCCCAAATGTTAGGGAATTAAACAGTGTACTTCTAAATAACCCGTGAGCCCAAGAAAAAATACAAGTAAAATTAGAAAATATTTTAAATAGAATGAAAATGAAAACAACATGCCAAAATTTGTGGGATACACCTCAATCAATGTTAGAAATTTTAGCTTTTGCTTACATTTATAAAAGTACAAAATCACGACAAAAGATTTCACCTTAAGAAACCAGAAGATAAAGAGCAAATTAAAGCCAAATAAGCATAATAGCAAGGAAATAATGATAGTGCTGGAACCAATGAAATACTAAATGAACAAAATACAGAAATAGCTGGTTCTTTGAACAGAACAAAAATTGATACTGTCTAGGAGGTTGATAAGTAATTAGAATGGAGGAAGGGGACATTAGTGTGGATCCAACAGAGTTTTTTAAAACACAGTGAATACATTTCCATAAATTTGAGGCTTAGCTGAAATGGAAAAATCTCTCAAACTACACAAATTACCAAAGGGAAAAAAAAAAGAAATCAAAAAATTTGAATTTATAATTAAAAATTTAGGCTGAGCACAGTGACTCATGCCTGTAATCTCAGCAATTTGGGAGGCCAAAACAGAAGGATCACTTGAGGATCACTTGAGACCAGCCTGGGTGACATAACAACACCCTGTCTCTACAAATAAAAATAATAAAACAATTGCTAGGTGTAGTGGCACCTGCCTGTAGTCCCAGCTACTCAAGAGACTGAGGTGGGAGGATCGCTTTGAGCCCAGGTTGAGGCTGCAGTGAGTGGTGATTGTACCACTGCACTCTAGCCTGGGTGACAGAGCAAGGCCCTCTCTCAAAACAACAGAAAAAACCTTCAGGCCTAAATGTGAATTCTATTATAACATTTAAGGAAGATGTAATCTCGATTTTACGTAAACACTGGCAGAAAGTACAAAAAAAATTTATCTTTATGTCCTGAGATGAACTTTGACCTCTTGCCAAAACCAGAAAAAAAAAAAAATCAGAAGATCAATACATATTCCTCCTGAATATAGATACAAAATCCTCAGCAAAATATTAGCAAACCAAACCCAGCGATATAAAGGATAATATATCAAGATCAGGTTGAGTATTTTCCTAGGAATATGAAGTTGCTTTAATATTCAAAAATCAATGTAATAAAACATGTCAATAAAAGAATACAAACTATGGCCGGGCGCAGTGGCTCACGCCTGTAATCCCAGCACTTTGGGAGGCTGAGGCAGGCGGATCACAATGTCAGGAGATAGAGACCATCCTGCCTAGCATGGTGAAACCCCATCTCTACTAAAAATACAAAAAAATTAGCCAGGCATGGTGGTGAGCACCTGTAGTCCCAGCTACTCGGGAGGGTGGGCAGGAGAATGGCATGAACCTGGGAGGCGGAGCTTGCAGTGAGCCGAGATCGCGCCACTGCACTCCAGCCTGACTCTGCCTCAAAAAAGAAAAAGAAAAAACAATACAAACTACATGTTAATAAAAGAAAGTATTTCACACATTTCAACATCCATTCATAATTTAAAATGATCAGAAAACAGATTAGAAAGGAATTTGTTTATTTTTAGATTTTTAAATTTTCAACACATTGAACATTTACAACATTGTTACAACTGAGAACATTGACAACACAGGGATTTTCAACAGAGTACATTTAGCAAGGATTTTTTTCAGAAGAAAACAAAATGTCAGTACATTTTGTATTCCATTGCATTGCTCTGTGGAAAATTAGCTGGCATCTTCAATGTTACAATCACAGGTATTTTTTCCCATTTAGTATTAAGCTATTTAAAAAAAATTTAAATGCCAATGTACATTTATAATATTAGATAAAAGTTTATTTTCCATTAGCTCTCTGTTCTTTATTCCTTGAAAAAATACAAAATTAAGAATATGTTTTCTCATATTCCTCATGCGAACATAATTTATCAGGCCTCTTCTGAAGCAGGAGTTAATGCCAAACACAGTTTGCAAATTCAGGTTCCTAATTATGTCCCGTGAGCACATTAAATTTGGAAAGGAATTTATAATTTATAACTATACAAAGGGCACATACCAAGAAACTTAATCTAACATCATAGTGGCAAAAGAATATGTTCCTCCCTAAGATGAGGGGCAAAGCAAGAATGTTCACTACCACGACTTCTATCCAGCATTGTATTGGAGGTCCTGCCAGGGTAAGATGGAACTGGGCAATAAAAAAAAGAACAGTAAACCAATTGGAAAGGAAGAAGAAACATTTTTAGTTGATGTGTTTTGTACCTGGAAACATCTAAGGAATCTACCAAAATGCTACCAGAACTAATATTTCTGTGCATTAGCAATGAGCAATTGGAAATAAATGCTATTTTCAGCAGTATCAAAATATACAGATACATTTTTAAAAATGTTTAAGGTATATACAGAAAACTACAAAAACAATGCTGAGAATAATTAAAGATGACATAAATCGAAAGATATACCAGGATAATGGATTGGAAGACTCCGTGTTGCTGAAATGTCAGTTCTCCCAAAATTGACCTGTAAATATAATGCAATCCTACTTAAAATCCCAGAAGACTTTTTGAAATAGATTATCAAGCTTATTCTAAAATGTATATGAAAATGCAAAGGACCTAGAATAGCCAAAGAAATTTCAAGAAGAACAAAGTTGGAGGTAATCCAATTTCTAATTTTGAGGCTGATTATAAAGCTACAATCTTCAAGACAGTATAGACATGGCATAAAGATAGAGATGTAGATCCACAGTATAAAAACAGAGAATCCAGATATAGACCTAAAAATCATGGTCAATTGAATGAGAGTTTCACTTGCTCCATATCCTTGCCAGCATTTGGTAGTGTTAGTGTTTAAGGTTTTAGCTGTTTAAGTGTGCAGTGCTATCCTACGGTGTTTTTTTTGTTTTTTGTTTTTTTGTTTTTGAGACAGTCTCACTCTATCCCCCAGGCTGGAGTGCAGTGGTGTGATCTCGACCCACTGCAGTCTCCACCTCCCCGGTTCAAGTGATTCTCATGCCTCAGCCTCTTGAGTAGCTGGAATTACAGGCATGAGCCACCACACACGGCTAATTTTTGTATTTTTAGTAGAGACGGGGTTTCACTATATTGGCCAGGCTGGTCTTGAACTCCTGACCTCAGGTGATCCGCCTGCCTAAGCCTCCCAAAGTGCTGGGATTTCAGGCGTGAGCCACGGCACCTGGCTTATCTTACTGTTTTAATTTACATGTCAATATCCAATTGCTCCATTTGTTGAAAAGATTATCTTTTTTCCCTTTGAATTACCTAGGTGCCTTTCTTGAGAGAAAAGTAACCATAAGTATGTTAGTTTATTTCTGCACCCTATATTCTTTGTCCACTAATATATATGTCTGTCTTTATGCCAACATGAGACTGTCTTAATTACTATAGCTTTCTAGTAAGGTTTGGAATTAGGTAGCATAATTCTAATTATGTTGTTCCATAAAATGTTTTTGCTAATTCTAGATTTTATTTTTGCACTTCCATAAACATTTTAGGATCAGCTTGTCAACTTCTTTTAAAACCTGCTGGAATTTTGACAGGAATTGCACCGAATCTAGAGATCAATTGCTGTCTCAACAATATTGAATCTTCTGATCCATGAGCATGGTATATTTCTACATTTGTGTAGAATTTACGTATTTGTTTCTCAGCAGTTTTCTTGTAGTTTTGAGTGTTCAGATTTTGCATTTATTTTGTTAAATTTATTTCTAAGTATTTTTTCTTGATTATATTTTAAATGGAACTGTTTTCTTCATTTTTACATGTTTTACTACTAGAACAGGTAAATATAATTGAGTTTTTAAAATCTTATATCTGCTGAAATCACTCATTAGTCCTAGAATTTTTATATATTCCCTAAGATTTTCTGTATAAATTACGTTTTCTATGAATAGAGACACATTTATTTATTCTT
Organism: Macaca nemestrina; assembly: GCF_043159975.1. Taxonomy (NCBI): domain Eukaryota; kingdom Metazoa; phylum Chordata; class Mammalia; order Primates; family Cercopithecidae; genus Macaca; species Macaca nemestrina. Next base: position 12,460,401 of record NC_092132.1, on the reverse strand, counting down.
TATTAATGTGTATGTCTTTATTTCTCATTGCATTATTGCACAGGCAAGAACATTCAGTCCAATATGAATAAAAGAGGTGAGAGTGGACATTCTTGCCTCATCCCTTGGGAGAAATCATGCAGTCTTTCACTATTAAAGATGATGTTATCTTTAAATTTTTAGTACATGCCTTTTATCAGATTGAAGTTACCTTTGTTTCTGGTTTGTTAAGAGTTTTTTTATGGTTATTATTAATGGGTGTTGGATTTTGACAATGTGTTTTTCTGTTTCTGTTGACATGGTCGTATAACTTTTGTATTTTTTAATATAGTGTAGTACATGAATTCTTTCAGAGGTTAACCCAACTTTGAATTCCCAGAATAGACCCTACTTTGTCATGATATAAAATGCATTTTACATATTGCTGGATTTGACTTGCTATTATGTTGATAAGGATTTTTATATTTGTATTCATATGGGAATATTGTTCTGTAGTTTTATTTTCCTGTAAGATTTTTGTGTGGCTTTGATATCAGGGTAATACTGGCTCTATTAAATTAATTGGAAAGGGTTCCTTTTTTTTCTGTAGTTTCTGAAGACTTAAGTTAGTATTATTTCTTTCTTAAATGTGTAGTTGAATTCACCAGTGTAACCACTGGGATTGGCCTTCACATTTGGAGAAGATTTTGAATCACTGATTACTGATAAAATAAAAATATTTTATCAATATAGATATTCGGATTTTTCATTTCTTTTTTGAGCTCATTTTAGAAGTGTGCATCTTTCTAGGAATATGTACATTTCATCTAATTGTCTAATGTGAGTTTTTGTAATTGTCACTTAAAATTATTTTAATTTATGGTTAGTCTCTAGTCATGTCTCTTATTTTTGATTTTATAATTGGCTGCTTTTCTCTCCCTCCCTCTCTCCCTCTCTCCCGCCTTCCTTCCTTCCTTTCTCTTCTTCCCCTCACCCCAAATCCTCAGTCTACCTAGAAGTTTGTCATTTTTTTTAGCCTTTTCAAGAAACTGTTGCTTTATTTTAGTTTTTCTGTTGTGTTTTGATTCATATTTTATTCATTTCTGCTCTGATCTTTTGAATTTCCTTTCTTTCTTCCCTTTATTTTTTCCCTCCTTTAGCTTCTTGAGGTGAAAACTATGATTACTGATTTTAGATCTTTCTTCTTTTGAATCTAGGCATTTAAAGCTGTAAATTTCCCTCTAGACACTGACTTAATTGCATATCATACTTTTTTGGCATGTTTTACTTTCTATTTTCATTCAGTGAGAGAGATTTTCTAATTTCTGTTGTGATTTCTTATTGACCATGGATTATTTAGAAATGTTGTTTAATTTCCTAGTACATGGGGATTTCTCAGATTTCTTTCTGTTGATTATTTCTAATTTTATCCCATTATTGTTGGAGAATATTCGTATATGATTTTAGTCCTTCTCAATTTATTAAGTCTTGTTTTATGCCTAGCATATTAAATGTGCACTTGAAAAGAATGTGTATTGTGCTATTGTTATGTGAAATGTTCTATATATATCAGTTACGTCAAGTTGGTTAAGAGTTTAGCTCAGGTCTACTATATCTTCACTGATTTCTCTCTAGTTGGTATATCAACTATTAAGAAAGAGATATTGAAATTACCAACTAAAACGGTTGAATTGTCTATTTGTCTTTTCAATTAAATCAATTTTACATTGTGCTTTTGGGTCTCTGTTGTAGTTTGTGTTTGTGTGTATGTATAATTTTTTATATCCTGGCATGTTAACCTTTTCATTATTATTAAATATGTCTTTTTGTTTCTAGTTATACTCCTTGTCTTAAAATCTGTTCTGTCTGATATTGATGTACCCAAGAGCAATGAAAACATGTCTACATAAAAACTTATTTACAAATGTTCACAGCAGTATTATTTTATAATGGCCAAAAAGCAGAAACAACACAAATGTGCACCAACTGATAAATGGATCAATAAAATGTAGTGTATCTACATTATGGAATATTATTCAGCAATAAAAACAAATGAATTACTGATACATGCTACAACACATCTACAACATAGATGAACATTGGAAACCTCATACTAAGTGAAGGAAGCCAATCACAAAAGACCACATATTGTATGATTCAATTTATATGAATTTTCCAAAATAGAAAAATCTACAGGACAGAAACTGGATTGATTAGACTAGGGCTGTGGGGGAAAGTGGAGGATGATGGCTAAAGGGTGGGGGATTCTTTTGAGGATAACATTCTAAAATTTATAGTGATGGAGGCAAAGTTATGTCAAGGTACCAAAAGCTGTTGAATTAATAAACTTTAAATAGGCCAATTATATGGTATGTGAGTTATCTCACCAAAGTCTTTTTTAAAATTTTTTTAAAGAACACATACACATCAAATTTGTTGACTATGATGAAACCAAGGAGATGTTACAGCCAAATAAAATGTTAAATACTGGATTGGACCTTGGAACAGAAAGAGGAACATTAGTGCAATAATTCGTGAAATTCTATTACAGTATTCAGTTCAGTTAATAGTATTGTTCTGATGTGATGTTAACGTTAGGTGAAACTGAATAAGGGGTATATGGGAACTTTGTACTACTACTGCAACTTTGGGTAAGTCTGTAATTATTTCAAAATAAAAAGTTATAGAAAAAACTATATGAGATAAGAGTGAAAATGCAACCTATGGATTGTAGTTCAGAATGCACCAATAATGGTTCATTGTAACAAATGCACCACTGATATAAAATGTGAACAGTAGGGAGAACTGCATGGGGAAGGAGGGTATATGGGAACTCTCTACTATCTGCTCGATTTTCTGTAAATCAGAAACTGTAAAGTCTACTAATTTTAAAAAATTAGAAACTTCAAATTTCTATTTCTGAAAAAGGAATATGAAAGGATAATTTTAATATGCTATATTTTGAGAAAGAAAAAAATCAGTGAAATTATTACAAACCCACAGGCAATTTAAAGTTCATCCTTGCACCACACTGTCTCTAGGAATCAGGCTGGCTCAGGAAATCAAGGAGGAAATGCAGTCATGAGAAAAATATGTCTCTTTCTTACAATCAACACAGAAGCCTTGAAAGAATGAAAACAAAATTAAGGAAGATAGAAGAGAGTGTTGCTTTGAAGAAAGGGTGCAATCTGTGAAGGCAGACTGGTCAGATTTAAATATAAAATAGGGCTTTGAAGGCCAGGGTAGGCTGATACAAGTGGGAAGTGGAGATGCACAGGGAATTCAATTGATCTAAAAGTAGACACTAGAGAAAGCAGAAACATCTTAATTTTTACAAATCAAAACAACCTTGGAAAGATTGGACCACATTGCACTCTGAGATCTTGGAAGATCTTGGCTCTTTTGTTGGATTTATTCAAGGAGAAAACTAGGATCAATCAACAGTTGAGAAGTTCCATCTTAAAACCACAAATAGAGAGCTCAGTAAGTGGGAACCATCCCATGAGGAATGGGCTACTATATGGGATGCTTACAGAAAACCTAGACAGATGTAAGAAGATTGGACCAAACACACAGAGTATTCAAAGTGGTTTTAGTGAGTTTCAAGGTGAGGCAGCCATCTTCATGCAGTGGTGGAGATACAGACGCTACTTATGCCCCAAGGAAACATGCCTGAAAAATTTACAGAATGATGGCTTTAAAGCGAGGCACACTAATATGAGAGCCAATGAAGGGGCCAGGCAAAACAAGATAGTGTACATGTCTGAACTGTTGGTCACATGGCAGAATGTCTTGACAGAGACACTTGAGAAAGTGGCAGTGGACAAGATAGTTCTGAATGACTAATGCTTTGGGCAGTCCCAGAGTATATTGATTTTATTTCCTCAGATCTGAGAGAAACAGGTGGACAAAATCTAGTGGCATATGTTTAAAAATATTTCTACAAAAAACAGAACAAAAAGAAAGTCTCAAATCCGGCAAACCATCCCAGCCCAAAATGAATCAGCAAAGAAAGGAGAGTGACTTAAGCTAGTTAACCTATTAGAAAACAGGCTGGGCCTTTCAGAAAGCAAAGGGGAGAACCATAGTGGAAAACAAAATGTCAGTGTCATATTTCTCTACAGCAGAAAACAATGTAGCAAAACAACTACTACTCAAGACACAAAATAAAGAAAAGCAGTGTTTTCGGGAGCAACGGGCTTCTAATCATTACCAGTCCCATAGAGTGACAGCCTTCAAAAACCTCCGTAAGCTAAAAATGATATTTCCACTGAAAAAAATTGGGGGACAAGGAGGAAACATTCCCAAGGGTAAGATTTCAGAGGGTTGCAAAATTCCAGGGCAACAGCCAGTGTGAGACAGAGTTGTGTATGGCTGTTCACAAGAGCCAGTAGAAGTACGGCCAGATACATCCACCTTCAGTGTTTCACATTGGGCTCAAAGGAGAAATAAAAACTGAGAGGTTTCAAGTATGTTCAATATAAGGAGATGCATCTTAAATAAGACTAGCATCTGAGGCTACCACCATTGAAACATTCTCATTTTTTCAAGAAAAATGATATCAAGTGTTTATTGCATGCCAGGTACTACTATGCATCTTATATTTATTACTTCATTTATAATTATATCATCCTATGAAGATGGGCACTAATAGCATTACAACTTTGTGGATGAGGAAATTGGGGCACAGAGAGATTAAATAGTTTGTCCAAGGTCATATAGTTAGTCCTCTTGGTAGAGTGTCATGGAGACCAGAACCACTCTGATGAATGCAGGGTGACTCTGATGGATGGTCTTTTCCTCTCCAAGTGTCAACCATTCTTTCTTTAATGGTAGAGACCCCTGGACTTAGGCAGAGTATGGAGGGAGGCATTTTGGGAAACTTGGGAGTGCTTCTGCCTCATTCCTGATTTTCAGTCTATGAGAATAATTCTTCCCTAAATGCTCTTGGCTTCTTGTTTCATCCCTTTTCCATAGATGTTGATAGTTACCTGGTTAATGAGTAACTTTTCCTTTTCCTAATGTAAACATTTTTACTATAAACTTTTGCTATGAATTTCTCTTTCAGTACTGCTTTAGCTGTGTTCAACAAATTTTGTTATGTTGTATTTATATTTTAATGCAGTTCAGTGTATTTTAAAATATCCTTTGACTCTTCCTCTTTGATCCATGGCCTCCCAAAGTGCTGGGATTACAGGCATGAGCCATGCTGGTCCTCTCTGTTTTCCATTTAAGCACCCAGGGGATACTTAAAGTATGCTAAGTTTCTAAGAGATTGGAAAATTTCCTGTTGTCTTTCCCTTATTTATTTCTACTTTGATTCCTTTTGTTAACAGAACACATTCTGTATGATTTCAATTCTTTTAAATTTGTCAACATTTATGGCTCAGGATATGGTCTATCTTGGTATATGTTCCATGAATGCTTGAAAAGAACATGTATTCTTCTCTGTTGGATGGAGTATTCTATAAATGTTGATTAGATGCTACTGGTTGATGGTGTTGAGTTCTTTTGTATCCTTGCTGATTTTCAGTCTAGTTGTTCTATCAGTTGTTGAGGGAGAGGTGTTAAAGTCTCCAATTACAATTGATTTGTCTATTTCTCCTTTCAGTTCTATCTGTTTTTGCCTCACCTATTTTGCAGCTCTGTTGTTTAATGCATACACATTAGGATTGCTATCTTTTCTTGGAGGATTAATCCTTAGGTCATTATGCAATATTCCTTTCTGTCCCTCAGAATTTTATTTGCTATTTTTATTTGCTAATTTTTTATTTGTGTGATATTAGTAAAGCCACTCCTTTCTTTTGATTAATATTTGCATGGTACATCATTTTTCATTCCTTACTTTCAACCACCTATGTTATTATAGTTGAAGTGAACTTTTTGTAGACAGTATATTGGTAAGTCATATTTTATTATACACTCTGCCAACCTCTGTCTTTTAATATTGTACTAATTTTAACCATATTGTAATAATTGATATTTTGGGGCTTAAAGCTGCCATTTTAATTTAAATTTTATTTTATTTTTGAGACAGAGTCTTGCTTTGTCACCCAGGCTGGAGTGCAATGGCGTGATCTCAGCTCACTGCAACCTCCACCTCCTGGGTTCAAGTGATTCTTCTGGTTCAGCCTCCCAAGTAGCTGGGACTTCAGGTGTGCACCACCCTGCCCATTTTTGTATTTTTAGTAGAGACGGTGTTTCGCCATGTTAGCCAGGCTGGTCTTGAACTCCTGACCTCAGGCGATCCGCCTGCCTCGGCCTCCCAAAGTGCTGGTATTACAGGCATGAGCCATGCTGGTTCTCTCTGTTTTCCATTTCTCTATTTTCTTTTTTCTCCCTTTCTGTGAGTTACTTAACTTTTTTTTTTTTTTTTTAGAATTCTATTTTGATTTATCTTTGACATTTTTTGAGTGTATCTCTTTGTAGAGCTTTTCCAGTGACTGCTCTAAGTGTTACATCATACACACATAACATATCATGTGCTGGTATTGGCAACTTTCCCATTTTTAGTGAAGTATAGAAAGCTTATCCCTTTTTCGTATTTTTACCCTCCATCATTTATAATATAATTGTCTTAAATATTACCTCTCTGTTTAGTTAAAACCACATCAGACAGTGTTGTTATTTTTGTTTCAATCATCAAAGATAAGTTAGAAAACTCAGGAAGAGATGAAAGAACTATCACATCTACCCATTTCTTTTCCATTTAATTGTTCCTTTTTCTTTACTAATGTTTCAAGATTTCTTTTTTTGTCATTTTCATTCTGTTTTGAAACTTGCTTTAGCCATTCTTTCAGGGAAGATCTTTTGGTGACAAATAGTTTTCCTTCACCTGAGAATCTCTTGATTCTTGTCCTCATTCTTAAAAAAACATAGTTTCACTGGATATGGAATTCTGGACTGACAATTCCTTTCTTTCAGCACTTGAAAAGTGTCGTACCATAACCTTCTGCCCTCCATTATTTTTCATGAGAAATCTGCTATTATTCAAATTGTTTTTCCTCTGTAGGAAAGATGTTTCTCTCTTGCTACTCTCACAAGTTATTTTTGTCTTTAATTTTCAGATATTTGACTTTGATATGTTTTGGTATTGGTTTCTTTGAGTTCATACTCTGGTGTTTACTCAGTTTCCTAAATCTGTAGTTTTATGGCTTTTGCCAAATTTGGAAAAATTTTCAGCTATTATTTTTTTCAAATTTTCAGTTTTACCTTTTTTTTTTCTTTCTTGCATTCTGATAACATGAATGTTAGATCTTTTGTTATAGTTCTGTAGGTCATTGAGGTTCTTTTCATATTCTCTTCTCTGTGTTTTTCAAATTGGGTTAGTTTTATTGTTCTGTCAAGTTCCTGGGTTATGTTCTCTGTTTGTTCCATTTTGTTGTTAAGCCACATATATTGAGTGTTTTGTTTTGGTTATTTTCTTTTTTAGTTCTAAAATTTCCATATGGTTATTCTTTATATCCTCTATTTCTTTACCGAGAAATTCTATTTTTTTCACCTGCTTTGAATACATTTATAATTGCTCACTAAAGCATTTTTATGATTGTTTTAAAATCCATATCAAATAATTCTGATATCTGTGTCACCAGATGCTGGCATATATTGATAGTCTTTGCTCACTGAAGTTGAGATTTTTCCTAGTTCTTGGTACAATTAACGATTTTTGATCAAAACTTGAACAATTTGGGTGTTAAGAAACTCTGGATCTCATTTTAGAAGAACTGTTATGACATCACTGCATTGGGAAACAGGAGATGCCACTTCATTACTGCCAGGTGGGCTGGAAGTCCAAGTTATTACTCCATTGACACCTGGAAGCTGTTGTGCTTTTCTGTACTGCTGGGCGGGGATGGCAATTCAGTCTCTTCTCTCTGCTGATGCCACCCCGCCTGGGAGGGTCAGGGTTGCCTCGTTACTGCTCATCACGTGGCCTTTCATGGACACCACTTGGAGATGGCCTTGTTACTGCTGGACAATTATGAAAGTCCTGATTCTTCACTAGGTCTCTTCTGACACCACCTAAGTGGCAAGGGGGAGAGTGACACCTTATTACCACTGGATGAGAGCAGAAGTTCAGGCTCCCTACAAGGTCTCCCCTGATACAGCAGAAAGAGGAAGCTCATTCCTGCCCAGCAGGGTAAAAGTCACAGCTCCACACTCTGCCTCCTCTGACAAACCCAGTCAGGGGGATTGGGGAACCTCCTTACAGATTGACACGGGTGGAAATCTGGGCTCCTTACTTGACCTTGGCTGGCTTGGTGGGGTTAGAGACAAATTTTCTGAGATATTTGATATAGTAAAGAGGTTGTTACCTGAAAGTTTCCTGTCTTACCAGTCTGCCACCCTTTCCTGGAACTTTGGCTCAAGAGGCTTTTCTGGGGGCTTGTTTTGTCCATGCTCATTGGCATTTCTGAATGTCCAGCTTCTCCAACATCTCATCTGAGACACAGGAGGCCAAATAAAATCCAGGAAACTCCTACCATATATCTCGTCCCTCTGATCCTGAGGTTGATAGCCAGTCTTTCTTCTCTCTACCTTTCAGTGCCTTCTTATGTTTATTTTATATATAATATTCATGGTTTTAGCTATACTTAGTAGGAGGTATAGGGAAAAGTGTATTTTCCACTCCATCTTTCTGGGGTGAGAAACCAAGAACCAGAAATGTTTATTATTGCCATAGAAACCTAGGAGAAGAAGGTTGTGGTTTTGTGTCCCTGGGTATGTAGGGGATGGGGAGAAGCTGTCCGTAAGTGGTAGCAGGGATCCAGCAATATAGTGGCAGGCTGGACTAAAGGAGAGATGACTGGGAAGCAATTCCCTGTGGTGCATGACAGCTGATAGATGGATGTCAGAAACAGTGGTGCCTGATGATGCATTTGAAGCCATTTCCTCCCCTATATTCCTCTTACTCTCCATCTCCCCCTAAATCTTCAGTAAGCACCTATTATATGAAGCACCTTAGTATTAAAGAATGACGGAGATGAAAGGGAAGGTTATGCAGTTGTATTTTGGGCCAAGGAGACTGGGAGAGGTGGCAGGGCCAGCGATGAAGAGTCTGCCAGAGTGATGGAGGTCTGAGCAAGGAGCAAGTTGGTGAAGAAAGATTAGGACATTGCCATGTGGAGTCGTTGTGGAAGCCTGTATGTTCTCAGAGCTCAGTGGAGAAGAGGTAAAAGCAGGGACCAGTAGCTGAGTCATTATGAGAAAGAGGTTTCAGGGTGGTGGAAGTGACACATTGGCTCGATTCTCTTGAAGCTTGATGCTTTGTTGCTTGAGTGGAGAGAAGCACCTCTGCTTTTGCGTATGGAGGGAAGCTCTTTGCATGGATTTTGAAGGCAGCCTGTGCATTTCAGAGTACTGAGTGCTCCCCCACAGGCTCCTAACGCCTTGCTGCTTCTCTAGGTGGGGTCTGATGTGGAGTCAGCTCACAGGCCTGCCGTTCCTCTCTCGTAGTACTCTTCATTCCAGTGATATCCTGGCCTGCTTCATGAACCCTGAGACCAGAGGTCCTAAAGCACCAAACCCAGTGAAGCAGAGACACCTCTGGCATGGTTCTGTGGGTTGCTTCTCAGGGACGAGGCCAGCGAGAATGATTCAGCACAGAGGCCAACCTGTGCAAGCTTTATGCATGCATTTTAGGGCAATGGGAAGCATGGTGAGTGAGGTTTGTGGTAAATCTTTAACCGCATTCAATTTTTTCTAAGATTTATCTGCTTTAGAGCATGTAGAAATGGAGAAATGACCATGGACTGCACAATGCTGTGCTTATTATTTTGCTGTAGAGAGAAGGATGCCGCCGGCTCTCCATAGCCTGGGGTGAACTTGGCCCATGTAATGGGGCAGCAGGGCATCAGGCAGGTAAGTTCTTCTTCTTGTATTGCCTTTTCCAGTAAATGTCAATACACTCCCCAGCTCACCTTTGCCTAACATCTAGGTCTTAATCCAAGTTGTCCTCCCCAGGGTGAATTGATCTCCCTTCCATGACACCTCCTGAGCATCTGTTGGCTGAGTCTCCATCCCCAACAGCACATCACAAGGTGTCGATTCCATATCACAGAATGGAAACTGTGTTTTGATTCACCAGGATCCAAACACTCTTTTTTGTAGAATCTACAAAGTGACATGGATGGTCATATTTTAGAGGACTGTCCCTGCAGCTAGTGGGGAAACCCTGGTGAGGGGCAGTACAGCAGGCTATTCTGGCTGGCTGGTTCTGAGCTGAGGGGATGTGATGGAGGCAGGAAGAGTGAGGATGCAGAGGAGGGGAGGACCCAAGAAGTAGAAATGAGCAGCAGCCTGGTAGGACCTGGAGGCTGATAAGACTTGAGGAGAGAGGCTTAGGATGGGGCTTGGATTTGCTATCACAGAGACAGCCAATGGTGTGATGTCAGGAGAAAGGTTGAGGAGTTCAGATTAGGATGTGTTGAATTTGAAATATCTGTAGGGTGTCCAGGCAGAGTGGACCTAAGCTCAAAAAAGTCTGGCTGGAGACTGAGCTAGAGAGAGATGTGGGAGCTCCAGGCACGTATGGTCCCCAGGAAGGATGGGCAGAGCACGGGTTCTCACCTGTTTTTAATCCCACACCCTGACACTTAAAATGACTGTTTTGTTTTACTTTCTCTAGTTTGTATCATGAACCCAACAATGATGACAGTAGCTGTTATGGAGTGAATTGTGTCCTCCCCGCAATTCCATATTCTGAAGTCCTAAACCCAGGACCTCAGAATGTGATTGCATTTGGAGGTAGGGTCTTTATATAGGTAATTAAATACATAATGAGGTCACAAGGGTGGGCTCTAATCCAATATGACTGGTGTCCTTAAAGGAAATAAATATTAGGACACCAACACACACACAGGGAAGACCAAGTGAGGACAGGGAGGAGATGGCCATCCGCAAGCCCAGGAGAGGAGCCCTCAAAGAAACCAACACTGCTGACATCTTGATCTTGGACTTCCAGCCTTCAGAACTATGGGAAAATAAATTTCTGTTACTTAAGCCACCCAGTCTGTGATACTTTGTGATAACACCCATAGCAGACTAGTACAGTAGCTAACACTGGATACTTATTATGTGTCAAATGCTGTTTTAAGCACTTTGCATATCTTAACACATATAATATTCATAACCCTATTTGTGGAAGGTAGTACTGTCTACGGCACGGCAGCTATATCAGCCCCTTTATTTCCCCCAACGTTTGGAGTCTCTTCCACTTTCCAGCTTGTCCTCCTGCCCTTCACTCTCCCCGGGACCATGTCCTCCAGATTCTCACAGGTCCCACCGTCTCTCCTCAGGTGCCAGGCTCAGCAACCTGCCCTCATTACCTGCCAGTTCCTGACCCTATCTGTCACTAGCTCCTTACCCAGCTGGGTTGGTCTTCTGAATACTTGCTGTTCCCTGGCATGATGCTTTTGCAAAATAAGAAAATCAATAATAATAATAATAATAACTACTCGCGTCTAGTGAGCATGTGCTCTTCATATCTATTTATTCTCTTACAAATACCTTAACAAATGGGACATATTATTATTCTCCTTTTAACTTTGCTTTCTAGAGAAGGAGGCTTGGGCTCAGGGAGATGAGGTGAGTTTTCCCAGGTCTCACAGGAATAGGACTGAAGGAAGGAAGCCTTGTTTGCCAGGAGAAACCGAACTTACATACAGGATTTCTGTGGAATACACAGTTACTGCTTTCTTTTTGTTGACACAGTCTGAGGTCCTAGGAAAGAGAGGAGAATAGAAATATGAATATGAGTGTGTGTGTGTATTTTGCTTCCCTCACTAAAGTTTTCACAGTCTGTATTAATGAGGGCATGATTTTACCTGTTTTGTTCTCTGCCATATCCTCATTGCTAGATTAGGTGCCTGCTACTGTGGAGCTCTAAAATGTTGTTAGAGAAAGAATAGAAGAAAGAAAAGAAGGAAAGAAGGAAGAAAGAAAAGAAAGGAGGAAGGAAGGAAAGAAGGAAGGAAGAAAGAAAGGAAAGAAGGATAGAAGGGAGAAAGGAAGGAAAGAAGGAAGGAAGGAAGAAATGAAAGAAAGGAAGGAAGGAAAGAAGGAAGGAAGAAATGAAAGAAAGGAAGGAAAGAAAGAAGGAAGGAAGGAAGGAAAGAAGGAAGAAAGGAAGAAAGGCAACAAAGGAAGGAAAGAGAAGGAGAAAGGGTTGGGGGTGGGGAGGAAAGAACAAAGGATTGCTTTTCCCTCACTATGGGCTTGAGCCTGTTGCCTCCAACGATACAGAGCTTTAGTCTTTACCCATAAAGAAGGATTTTGAAGTCACCCCACCCAGTTCTGTTCCCCCACAGTTTAGACAAGATCCTCATGCTCCACTGGCCACACGAGTGCCCGCAGAAGGAGCAGACACAGGTGGAGGGAGCTCCTTGTGACCAGCAGAGAAAACAGGATGGGGCACTGCCTCACTGAGGACCTGTGGGTGGGAAGGAAAGTGCCAACGGTAGCTCTATAAAAGCTCCCTAACCAGGGGACCTAGGGCAAGCAGTGGTTTCTCCTCCTTCCTCCTGGGAAGGGCCAGGAAAATGGCCCTGGTCCTGGAGATCTTCAGCCTGCTGGCCTCCGTCTGCTGGGTGTCGGCCAATATCTTTGGTAAGTTGTGAGGCCATGGAGCCAGACATGGGGAGGGAGCTCCAGTGTCAGCCAGGCTCTGCCTTGGGCCTTTGAACAGATGCAATCGAATTTAATCTTCACAAATGCCCACAAGTCAGTAATTTGCTTTTTCTTTTTTTTTTTTTCAGATAAAGAGGCAGGTCTAGAGAGAGGCAAACTGAATTACTTGAGGTCACAGAGCTAGTGATTGATGGAGCAGAGATGGGAAATGTAATTGATCTTCCTAATTCAATTCTAGGTCACCCTCGCCCCGCCATTTTGGCAAACTTTTGGCATTGACCTTGGGTTTTTATCCCCTTAGCTATTCCAAAGTCTGTGTCATCCATAAGAGGTATTTAAGAAGCCATAGAAAAAGAAATCTACTTGTGGAGTGAAATAGCCCTAAGTTCTGTCCTTGGCTCAGCCACTAACCCGTGTGACTTGGGACAAAGTGCCAAGCTTCTGTGTTTTTTTTTTTATTTAAAAAGTAAACAAATAACACATGCCTCATGATGTGGTTGTGATTTCTGGGTAGGATCCTGTGTGTTATAAGAGTTCTCAATGGAGAATACGTCATGTATGTTATTAATTAATTTGTATTTCAATGTGTATCTGGAAGGTGCTACATCTGCAGGGCATGGCTTGATAGATTCAAGAACTTCCCTATGGTTCTCTAACTTACTCCAAATAGCCTCATGAGAATTGTGGCGGGGTTGGGGTGGGCGGGGAATGTGTAGTCCCAGCGTTGATTTTGGAATCCTTCACTTGCCAGCTACGTGACTTTGGGCAGACGACTTTCACTGCCTGAGAGTTGGTGCCTCATGAGTGACAAGGATATATTGCCTGTCACCTCTTAGGGGAATGTTGCACATTGAATGAGTTAATGTCATACTGGAAAAAAGTGTGCTTAGCTGCCAAATTTTAAGATAGGCTGTCATAGGTAATGATGATAATCCTGGAAAAGCACCTGTGCTTATGAGAGCCCATCTCTCCTGGCAGCCCAGTCCACACTCTTCTCTGATGAATCACTTTTCTTTTCCTAGAGTACCAGGTGGATGCCCAGCCCCTTCGTCCCTGTGAGCTGCAGAGGGAAAGGGCCTTTCTGAAGCAAGCAGACTACGTGCCCCAGTGCGCAGAGGACGGCAGCTTCCAGTAAGGCTTATGTCCGCAGCAGCTTATGTCAGTAAGGCTTGGACCTCTCAAGGTCCAAGATGCCATAAACAGCATCTCATGCCTTCCCCTCTCTTCCCAAGCTCTGCCCTACAACTCCTTTGTGCTTGTGAGGCTTGGTCACTGTCATTTGGAGGTGCCCGCCTTTCAGTTCCCCAAGCTGATCAACACTGGACAATCTGACCACGTGAACCCCAATCCATGCTTCATCCTCCCACTGCCCTCCCTTCTCTTCCTGACATCACTCTTTCTGTGATGGCTTGAATAAATGATGTGTGTGGGGGTGGGGCAGAGTTGAGGGGGGTGTCAAATGATCTGTGCTTTGGGACCTCTCCCTCCTCCAAGTATCCTCTTGAGAAGCTGGGGTGGTGGAAGCAGAGGCTGCCTTGACCTCCCAGTCCTTAGCTGCTGCCGACCCTGCCCGGGCCAGCTCTCTAGGCTGCCTCTGGGCTTCTGGGCCACTGTCTCCTCATTGAGCTGCTCTCTGAAAGGGGTTTCTCCAGCTGCCCTAATGCAGACTTGGGGCCTGAGACCCTCTCTGTGGTGAGTGTGGTAATAATCTAGACAATTCTTCCCTGCGGAATAGACAGGAATCCTTTGCACTGTGCAGGCAATTGAAATTTCCCTGTGCTATTCCAGTCATGTTGAATCAGGGGAACTCCATCTCTATGACTGCGTTCTGGGAAACATCTGTGAACCATCCCTCCCTGTCGCTATCTTATGTACACTCTTAACGTGTACTAACCTCCCACCAGTGTACAGAGACGCTTAGATCTCTGGGAATTCTGGAACAGTAAGGAAGGAGTTCAGGAGGAAGTCTCATTTTCCCCAGCCTTATTTATGTTCCCATTCCCACGTCTCTTGTTCCAGGCTCTTGCAGTTTCAAACCTGGCCTCTCTTCAGGAGGCTTTGCATACGCTGTTCCCTTTACCTGGAATATCTTTTACTTCCTTATACCTCCGACCATCCTGCAGGTCTCAGTTCAGTCATGATTTCTGAGGAGTCAACTCTATGACCTGGCCTGACCCCACCCATGTGCTTCCCACTATACCCTGCCGGCCCCTGACCCCACTAACATCCCACCCCCAAGTCCCCACTCCCTATCCATACAGTGTGGGCACTGCCTTTACCCTCTGCAGCCTCATAATGACTGAGGACACTTGGTGGATGTGGCTGAAGCCCTGCACTCCAGGGTGGATCACTTGCTTCGGGGCTGGCAGGCTGGACAGGTGGTGAATGAATGGCTGGGGCAGGAGCCAGAGCAGGTGTTAGCCAGGCAGGAAAAGTGGGGCTTTTCCATTCCCAGGTCAGCCACCCTTCTCCACTCCACTCTCTCCCTAATTTATACGAACCAAAACTTGGAAGAATTGAAATGAAGAAGAAAAGTAGCCTCGGTGGGAGCCGGCGTGTGGCTTTGGGGGCCCATCCCAAAGTCACCTGGTCTGTGTCTCCTCCTCAGGCCTGTCCAGTGCCAGAATGATGGCCGCTCCTGCTGGTGTGTGGGTGCCGATGGCAGCGAAGTGCTGGGCAGCAGGCAGCCAGGCCGGCCTGTGGCTTGTAAGTGGGAATGGGGACGTCTCTTGGAGGGACCCTGCTAGGACAACTCACTTCCAGGAATGAGCACTGGGTTTGGGTGGGTGGCTGAGCAGGTCCTCCCTCTGGGCTGCTGGCTTCTCCTCTGTGAATAAGAATCATTCCTTGCAAGCCATGGAAGGCCCTGTTTCCTGCAGGGCCACTGTGAAAGTCCAGTCATTTGTTCAACAAATATCTACCCAGTTCCTCCCATGAGCCAGGCACCGTGCCTGGTGCTGAGAAGACAATGGTGAACAGATATCAACGTCTCCTGAAATCAGAAAGTCACCAGAAAAATACCAAGTGCCTTCTCACCTGTAGTGTGAGGTGTTTCTAAAATTTAAGACTTGGGTCAAAGCTCTCCAGTTAAGATAATTATTATAGTGAGTAATCAAAGAAACACAGTCCCCATTTAAAGCATGTCATAACTCTAAAACAACAGTTAACTTAAGGCAACCACCTCAAAATGAGGAAATTGAACCTAAAACCAAAACTATCCTTTGATGGATTAAAAGCTCTGTTTGGGGCACTGGTTTTATGCATCTAGTGTGGCTGTCATGGGAGCATGCTGACCCCATACTCTCCTGCTGTGTGAGCTTGGCTGAGTCAGGCATCCTCACTGAGCTATGGGTCCTCATCTGTAACATAAATATAGCATCTGCCTTGTATGATGTTGTGAGGATTTAGAACACGTGTAAACACTGGGCACATAGTAGGTATTCAATAGGGGGCGATCGTTGCTAATGTCTCAGTCCATTTGTGTTGCTATAAAGAAATGCCTAAGGCTAATTTATAAAGAAAAGAGGTGTGTTTGGCTCACAGCTCTGCAGGCTGTGCAGAAGCAATGCCACTAGCTTCTGCTGCTGGTGAGGACCTCAGGCTGCTTCCACTCATGGTGGAAGGGGAAGAGGAACCATCTGTGCGGAGATCACGTGATGAGAGAAAGCTAGAGAGACAGAGGGTGGAGGTGCCAGGCTCTTTTTAACATTCAGCTCTTATGGACACTAATAGAGCTGGAACTCACTCACTCCGAGGGAAGGCATTCATCTATTCATAAGGGATCCACCTCCAGGACTCAAACACCTACCACATTGGGGATCAGATTTCAACATGAGATTTGGAGGGGACAAATGCTGAAACCATAGCAGTTAATGTCGCTAACCTTCACTCAGAGTGGTGAAGCAGCTTCCCTAGGGTTACACAGCGAGCCCGGGGAGAAAACTGGACTCAGAAAAGCTCTGCCAATATGAGGCCTGCACTCGATCCCATCTCCTCTCCACAGTACTGTGCTCTGGGATACCTGACTGATTGATGTAGCACCAGCGAGATCTACCCTTCCCTAACTCAGTCCACAGGATACTAGCTAGGCCTGTTCTGTGGCTGCCACCCCATCACTGAGTGTCCTTGGGTGTGTCATTACCCTCTCAGCTGTGTCGCTCTGGGGAGGAAGCATGAGTTTTCCTGGGCTCAGTCCCTGGAAATTTCCCCGCAGTTCTATCTAACACTGCTCCTTGTACCCACAGGTCTGTCATTTTGTCAGCTACAGAAACAGCAGATCTTGCTGAGTGGCTACATTAACAGCACAGACACCTCCTACCTCCCTCAATGTCAGGATTCAGGGGACTACATGCCTGTCCAGTGTGACGTGCAGCAGGTCCAGTGCTGGTGTGTGGATGCAGAGGGGATGGAGGTGTACGGGACCCGCCAGCCGGGGAGGCCAAAGCGATGTGAGTTTCACTGAGCGCCTGCACCCCTAGAGCTGGGAAGGGGCTGAAGCTTTCCTCACTGCGATCCAAAGCGTTTAGAGTTTCCTGCCGAAATGGGCAGAGAACCAGGTCCACAGTAGGGAAAATAAAAGCTTCAAAGGGAAGGTTTTATTATTCTCATATTTCCATATGGTAGACAAGCCATATTTGCTGGCTGATCATTAGAAACATGAGCAGGATTTCATTGAACATTGTGAGTCTCCTGTTGCAGACCCAAGTCACTGCGTGGGTCTCTAACTGTCACGTGTATAGTGCAAGCACAGCCATGTGCTGCATATGGGTGTTTTGGTCACCAATGGACCACATACATGACGGTGGTCCCATAAGATTATAATAGAGCTGAAACATTCCTATTGCCTAGTGGTGTAATGATGATATTGACCCCGAGCAGGCTTAGGCTAATGTGTGTGTGTATCTGTTCGTTTTTAACGAAAAAAGTTTAAAAGTAAAACAAAAATTTAAAATGGGGAAAAGTTTATAGAAGAAGGATATGAGGAAAGAAAATATTTTTGTACAGCTGTACCATGTGTTCCTGTTTTAAGCTGAGTGTTTTAAAGGTGTCAAAAGTTTTAAAAAATTAAAAAATTTATAACGTAAAAATGTTGCAGTACGCTAAGGTTAACTTATTATTGAAGAGAGAGAAAAATTATGAACTTAGTGGAGCCTGAGCGCGCAGGGTTGATAAAGTCTACAATAGTGAACAGGAATGTCCTTAGCTTTCACACTCACTCACTGACTCACCCAGAGCAACTGCCAGCCCTGCAAGCTCCGTTCATGCTAAGTACCCCATACAAGTGTACTATTCTTTACCTTTTATACTGTATTTGTACCGTACCGTTTCTATGCTTAGGGATGTCTAGATACACAAATACCATTGTCTTACAATTGCCTACAGTATTCATTACAATAACATGCTGTACAGGTTTGTAGCCTAGGAGCACTAGGCTAGACCGTACAGCCCAGGTGTGCCGTAGGCAAGTCATCCAGGTCTGCAGAAGTACACTCTATGAAGTTTACACAGCGATGAAACTGCCGAGCGATGCATTTCTCAGAGCTCGTCCCCACTGCTAAGGGACACAGGACTGTATATGCTGCTCAACTGCAGAAACGTGTCTACTCATACATAAGAATTTTTTTTTTTTTTCATGAAAATGTTTAGGTCCAAGGAGCTGTGAAATAAGAAATCGTCGTCTTCTCCACGGGGTGGGAGACAAGTCACCACCCCAGTGCTCAGCAGAGGGAGAGTTCATGCCTGTCCAGTGCAAATTTGTCAACACCACAGACATGATGATTTTTGATCTGGTCCACAGCTACAACAGGTAAGGGGAGCCCGGGTGTGCCTGTCACTGGGCCATCACCTGCCAAGCCCACACTCATCTTGAGCTGGGGGCCTCCATGTGTCATACGTGCAGCATGATAAGGAATTAGGGCCACCTCATTCTCATGAGCCATGCTGGGCATGTAAAGTGCCACGGCATTTTTTAACAAGGCAAACTGGCAATCGGTATTTAATGAAAAATAGATGTGGCCTCTGGCCAATGAAATGTAAAACATCAGAATGTGAAGACAAATGGGCTAGGGTGCCTACTGCATCATTTTTCATTGTAGCAGGAAACTGGGAATAAAGTGATCATCAAAAGGTGGCTGGCTGAATAAATGTGAATCTGCCATAACTATTTATGTAGCCATTAAAAAGACTGCATTAGAGCTGCTAGAACATTTGACCTGGAGAGGAGGCCACAGTATATTGTGATAATACAATACAAGATACAAAGCACAGAAAATATAATATGCTTTAATTTTTAAAGAACAAATAAGCAAAAAGATTCTTTATACATGCTTATATGACTATATTACTATGCAGGTCTCTGCACAAGACTATGTGAACACAGAGTATAAGAGGAAGGAGCATGGTCATCCCGGGCTGCTTTAGGGCCAGGGCTGCTCTGCAGAAGAAAGAGTAGGCAGAAGGCCAGGCGCAGTGGCTCACATCTGTAATCCCAGAACTTTGGGAGGCCGAGGTGGTCGGATCATGAGGTCAGGGGTTCGAGACCAGCCTGGCCAATATGGTGGTACACCGTCTTTACTAAAACGAATGCAAAAACTAGCCAGATGTGGTGGCGCGCACCTGTAGTCCCAGCTACTCGGGAGGCTGAGGCAGGAGAATCACTTGAACCTGGGAGGCAGAGGTTGCAGTGAGTCGAGATTGTGCCACTGCAGTCTAGCCTAGGTGACAGAATAAGACTCTGTCTCAAAAGAAAAAAATAAAATAAAATAAAACAAGTAAATAAAGAGGAGGCAGAAGGGGGATCTGCAGAAAAGGAAAAAAGGCAACATTCCCAAAAGCATGGATATCATTATATTTGTGAATTTTTGAAAACTGTGTGTATATGTGCACTTATGAATAACTTTAAAAATGTAAATAACGATATAAACAGAGAGAAGAATTATAGATCTTGATCCAAATAGCCAGGGTAGCTTCTGGTCATCCACAGTGGCCACTTGTTTATGTAAAGGGTTCATGCAGACTTCAGATGTAACTGAACCATTTGGATTAAAAAGAAAAATGAATACTAGTCTGCAAAGACTGATATGAATTCTCTTGGAGAACTTGAGCCTCTCTGTGGCTGGCTTCCAAAACAACCGGTTTCTTTCCCTGTGTGAGGGAGGAAATTCTCATGGGCTGTGCCAGGAGGAATCTCAGACTAGCAGCCTGTGTGCCGAACTGTCCCTTAGGCAGACGTTGTTGGAACTGCATCATATCTTAAAAACTGGAAACTTTTATTAGGTTATACCGCATGAAATTTCCATTTTTGTAGGTTAAAAAGTAGTTGAACATGAGCAGTTTCATATGTTCAACCTAAAACACACAATTCTGAATTCCTGATTTTAAAGAACAAGGGTGGGAAGCTGCACACACGCACTCACTGGTGGCATCAAGACACTGGCTCTGCTGCTCTTTTTACACCAAGGACACGCCCTTCTGTGCTCCAGGTCCCTCCGTGCTCTGTTGCCACACACCTGCCTACTTCATCCATTTATATGACCTGCCTGGTCCTGCCTTCTGCCTGGTCCTGTCTTCTGCCTTTGCCACTGCTTAGCACAGTGACCTGGCCGCTTACTCTCTCAGAGCCTCAGTGTTCCCATCCATCAAATGGAGGACAATGCCCTGCTCATTACATCATAGTGAAGATTCGATGAGGCCTCACCTATGAAACCATGGGTGCGAATTTACAAAGTTGTAAATTACTATACTTCCGTAGGGAATTCTCATGCATCAGCCAGCTTCAGCAAACGGAGGTTAGATTTTTTCCCTCCAGACCTGGCCTGCCTGCGAGCACGTATAAATCTCAGCCAGTTTTACTGAATGCTCATTGCTGCAAACCAACGTATTCTCAGTTCAAGATCACCTGACTGCTTACTATATATAAGGAATTTTATATCCTTTAACCTACCTTAATACTTACAGAAATAATTAGATAATTATTGTCCCTACTATAAAAATGATTACTGAAACACAGAGGTAAAGGAACTCACGCTAATAAGCTTAGGTGCTAGAACTGTCTGGCTCCTTTTAGTATCCCACATAATGTAACTCATCTCTGTTCCCCCAGTGCATGGCATACAGCCTTGCATGCAGCAGATCTGGAATCTGTGCTTAAGGAACTGGTGAATGATCCGAGGGTGGGTGCCACATTGAGGTTGAGGTACAATTCACAGCTATTTCCACAAGAGGGCAGTCGAGTTAAATGCAAAAGTTCAGAACTAAGCATCCTTTGTTTAAAAGAAACACAAAAATTTACTCCTGAAATGGGATCCTTTTCATTTTGTAAGCAAGCATGTCTCTGAGCAAATTCTGGTATTGAAAGGTCATGGGAAGGGTTGAGTGGTTGGTTACTGGAAGCCCAGCTGTAATCAGGGATTTTCCGACACTTAAGTAGACCTGGGCAGTCGCTGGCCCAGTGACTCCTCTGGGCACAGTGGAAGGAGCCTTGGAGGCCATATAGAGGGCCTGAGCTTAGCAACTCAGGTTTCCAGGTAAAATACGAGACGGCAAGTTATGTTTGAATTTCAGACAGCAAAGAGTAATTTTTTTTTTTCAATGTAAGTATGTTTCAATATTGCAGCAAGCATTTGAAGCCTGGGGTTGGGGAAGGGTGTATCATAATCACCATCAGACTTGGATTTCTGAAAGAATGGAATGGTGAGGGGAGAGCAGAGTGTGTGCAAGGAGGCAACCCTCCGAGTTTGGAGGCTACTGCACTAGTCCAGGCAAGAAACAATGTTGACATGGAGCAAGCGTCGGAGAGGACAGCCGAGAGGTGGGGTGAGACTGGAGGAATATTTACCAGATGGAACCCACAGAATTTGATGAAGGAATTGATATGGAGGTGAGGGTCAAGGGGAGTAAAGAATGACTCCTAAGTCTGGTTTCTGGATGGATTCTTGAGGATAAATTTGAAAAGGAAAAGCCACAAGCTTTGTTTTGGAATATTGAATCTATGGGGATTTTTGGGGAAAATTCAAATGGAGAAGTGACAGAAGGCAATTACTTCCCTGGGGCTACCAGAAGGCTGGAATCCTGTGGGCAGCTCATTCACTGACCTGTTGCTGTGAGTTATTTTTGTGCCGGGTGATGGTTTGCACTTGAATTTGGCAATGGTGTTTGCCCATCTGAAGTAGGTCCTTTTGCCCTTCAAGAAGGCCACTGCTTACAATATCTGTTTGGCTGGAAAATTTTAAAAAACCATGTTGTAATGGGGAGCAAGCTTCACTGGTCCTTCTGACTCATGCCCCATCTTTCATATTGCGCTAGCCCAACCATTAACTGTGGACACACATTCTGACCAAGCAGATTATAAGTAAAGGTCTTAAGAGCCTTCAAGCACGGCTAATGCCATTATCAAAGCCTTAATGATCTGAGTTAATTGACTTCTTTATTAACCCTTGTCCTTAATGACTAAACACACTCAAACTTCTTAGCAACCAGTCTAACTTCAAATGCCTTAGCCACCCATACTACCCAGATTGCCCAGTGGGAAGAAGGACCAGATGTGTCTTAATATATGGTAAAGGGGCATTGTAACCAGAACGTGGAAGGTACTGTATGGAGAAATCCTCACTGTGGAACCACCAGATCACCCTCACTACAGACACCTGCGGTGGTTGGCTATGCATCAGGTGCTCTGCTAGGCTATGGCCCCCGCTTATTTTATTTTATTTATTTATTTATCTTTTTGAGACAGAGTCTCACTTTGTCACCCAGGCTGGATTGTAGTGGTTTTTAGTAGAGATGGGGTTCACTATGTTGGTCAGGCTGGTCTTGAACTCCTGACCTCAAGTGATCCACCCATCTCGCCTCCCAAAGTGCTGGGATTACAGGTGTGAACCACCGCACCCGGTATGGCCTCTTCTTTTAAGGAGCACCCTCCCTAGTGCAGGAGAGAATGAAATGCATGGCTCATTTGTGAGTCAGCGTTTAGATTTCTAAATAACTGCCTGTGGGAGACATTAGAGAATCTGACTGAGCCCGGGGGCAGGAATCGTACTCTGAAAATGAACAAGACCAGATGCCCAGTGGAGACCAGAATTTCGCATTCCTCTGAGCCTTGGTTGTAATTTCTCTGTCTAGGCTGGCCATAATCTGAGCATAAACTCAGAAATGCCACCCCTTGCCTCTCCGCTAGCATTTGCTTTCTTGAGGATTCTTCTATGGCTACCTGAGATTTTGCTTTTTATTCAACAAAAGGCAAACGTCCTTTTCCACTAGATTGTGGGCACAGAGAAAATTTGGAAGATCCTGAGCTTGAACTCGTTGGTGACTGCAGGGCAGGGCTCCTGAAAGACTGTGCTTTGTTGGAGTGGTAGTCCAAAATATATGTTACTTTTTAATTTTTAAATATTGTGTAGATTTTATCTTCCTCCTTTCTTCTGATATGCCCAAAAGAGGATAAAAATGGAAATTAGAGGGAATCATGAGGAAGACAAAATAAAAGTAGAAAATCAGAATAAGGCAAGGCAAAGATTGGCCCACATCACTCATTCTACAAAGTCATAACAAACGTGAGGGGCGCATATTTGACTCTGAGCTCCCTGTAACCAAAGAAAAGAAAAAATAGCCTAAGTTACTTGGTTTCTACCAGATAAAAATAAGAGTTTCTCAGGGATCACAATGTTTTCTTCTATTGATGATGGAGGGAACTTGGTTCCTCAGATCCTCAGGTCCTCATGAAGGGGAGAACACCGTATGCCACAGGGGACCATCGGACTTGACAATGTCCTGCTGCTGAAGGACCAGTGGTTTCCAAAGGCCAGTGCCTATAAAAAGCATCTTCAGGGCCAGCGTGGTGGCTCACGCCTGTAATCCCAGCACTTTGGGAGGCCAGGGTGGGCAGATCACGAGGTCAGGAGATCAACGCTATCCTGGCTAACATGGTGAAACCCTGTCTCTACCAAAAATATAAAAAATTAGCTGGGTGTGGTGGCGGGTGCCTGTAGTCCCAGCTACTTGGGAGGCTGAGGCAGGAGAATCACTTGAACCTGGGAGGCAGAGGTTGCAGTGAGCTGAGATCACGCCACTGCACTCCAGCCTGGCGACAGAGCCAGACTCTGTCTCAAAAAAAAAAAAAAAGCATCTTCAGGTGCTGTATTTCAGAGACTGTGAATCTTGGGTCCTGGCGTTCTCTACCAGACTTGTACCTCCCTTGCTGACTACCAATATCTCTATTTTCCTTGCTGCCCACACCTGTGGTTCTGTCTCCCACCTTGAAGTTGGAGGCGTGTAAATGACCCTTCTAGATATGTTCTTCCCTCCTCTGTTGTCTCCTGGTCAAATCACCATTCATGGCTTTAGAATCCCACTCAAACTCACCTCCTTTGGGGGCATTCTTTGGTCCAGCTAGCCCAAGGCTAGCGATGGAGCCAGACTGTCCAGCTTTCATCTGGGCTTTGGGTTCGGTCTCAGTAGTTTGACTTCTTTTGGTTGATGTGGGGCAGGAGATCTAATAAGGAGGAGGCTAAAAGTATGACAGAGTCCCTGTTCCCTGATGACAGTAAATCACTAATGACAGTAGCAGAATAATAGTTAAACAATCTTCATGGTGCTAATTATTATTTTGGAGAAGGAGTCCAAAATGCATAGATGATGATATCATTTCAGAAATTAGCCACAGAATCAAATTGTATCAAATGAAATTGTGGGCACACAGGAAATTGGGAAGATTCAGAACTTGAAATCACTGGTGATTGCAGGACAGGGCCCCCAAAGGACTATGCTCTATTGGAGAGGTAGTCTTTGGCCACCTGCTGTCGTTGGAAGGCCATTGGAAATGGACTTGGGATTCTTGGTCCCTGGTGTTGGCTGGATGATCTTGACCCAGTCACATCATCACGCAGAATCCCAGTTTTTTCATTTGGGAAATGGAGATTTTTAAAGGGTTGTGAGAATTAAATGAGACAAATATGGAGAGTGTTCGTTCTGATTGTTCATACCTATAACCTGTGATTATTTTATGAATAGTAATTAATAGCAACAATCATATTAGCTCTTCTCACTACATACAGAATTAGCAAGAAGGGATTAAAGATGGCAGCACAGGGTGTCTGTCCTAGAGGTCAGCAAAGAACAGTCCTAGAGAGCGCAGATGGCAGTAGCGGGCCTTAGGGTGGTCTTACAGGGAGGGTGGGAGGACCCTCTCCAGAGCCGAAGACAGGGTGATCTCCAATATGCAAGAACAGGAATATCAAGAGTGAGGTCCATGAAAAAAACACTGGTAGGTCCAGGTACTGGGCAGTTTATAAGACCAGAAACCCCCAGAGAGGGGCTCTGACCATAAAGTCGTAGGATGAAGATGGCTCAAAGACCCTGGAGGTCATGTCTGCCATGAACCAGGACATTGAGGTGGGTCTCTGGGTTGAATTAGCTGAGCATGGAACTAGAGTGATTTAAACTTGGGCCTCACACTGGAATTTGTTTCAGAACCCACCTCGGGCCAGTACTTGTGTCATCAACATCTATGAGATGCCAGGAAGAGCGAGGTGCTGGGCATATGGAGCAGTGTCAGACAGAGTCACATGCCTTGCAGGGTAGGGTGTAGGACAAAAGCCAGGTGCAGCCAAAAACACACTGAATAATACCACTGGCAGAGATAGGCAGCATGTAGTGGGTAAGAGCAGGATTTAAACCTCAGTTTCCACTGCTAGTTCAAGACAGTGGCCCATACACCTGATCTTCTTAATCTTTAAAGGGGGATTAAAATGTACCACCTTCCTTTTAGGAATGTTAGGTGGATTAAACGAATCAATGTGTATTAAAACATTTTGTAGGTAGTCTTTTACAAAGTTGTGCTCAATAAATGGAAGCTGTTATTATACTGTTATTAGTACGTTTAAAATTGAATTATCCTAGGCTCTAAAGAATGAACTTTTATTATATACCCCCTACCTCCCTATCAGTGGCAACTAAGCAAAGTGAGTTTTTAATTTTTGTTATGCAACACACTTACTGTAACATTCTGTTTAACACACATACACAGAATAATAGATTAATAGCATGGAAAAAAACTCATCCATAATCCTATGGTGCATTTATAGCTTTTGTTTTGCATATCCATTTCCATTCAAATTAAGTAATAGTTATTAACTTGAATGGAAATTCAAAGTCAGGCTCTGAGCAATTACTGCACCATACATTGCCTTCCAATACTGGTTCAGTTGTATGGTTGTAATTGCAATACATGTATATGGCATTTTATAATCTAACCTTTTTACATAATGTTATACACACTTCCTTTTGGCTAGAGTTTATAAACATTGTCCTCAATCATAGCATTTTATTACATTTAGGGCATTTACTATAATTTACTTCTTAATTTTCTACTATTGGACATTAAGATTCTTTGCAACACTTTGCTAGAATAGATTGCACAGCAATTGGCCTATCAATGTACAGAGCTGCTGCTTCTGTTAACTTATTGTTGGGAGATATATTTCAGACACAGGTGGAAACACATTATGCTTGGGCTGCATATATAAGTTATGTAGTTATATAGGGCCTGAAAGCAAATCTCTAAATGTTATAAAAGATGAACAGTTCCTCTTTGGTTGCTAAATCATTGCACAGGGTTAGAACTTCTCAATACGGCTTTGTATACCTTACCTTTCTATTACTTCTAAGACAGGGAATCCAGCTGATGAGCTCGTTATAACAATTGCCAGGCCGGATGTGATTAGGGAATCTCTTTCCTCATTTTATGGAAAGAGATGGATAGCCCTTGTTAGTGATGCTGCATTGATTTGTGCTTTTTTCAACTGTGGGACTGGATACATTTCCTTCTTAAGAATTTCCTGTGGTGGCAACTGGCTTCTTTTCAAGCTTTTGAAAAGTTGTAAAGGGGCCTGAAGTCATTTGATCTCCCAAAATGAGATCATCTCCAATGTACCATATGTTTGTAAAGCAGACTTGGCCTTTAGTCTCGAGAGCTGTATTCCAGGAAAGGAGCCAGTTAATGCGATCTGCCTTGACTGCTTTCTGCCTGGCCCTATGAGACAAATGCATGGGCATAAATTGGTCAAATGCCATAAGCGAGGAAAATGGCTAATTAGTAGACGACAGCTATGCACAGCTTTATTTTACAAGGTCCAGCCTGGTTCCAGCCAGGTTAAACTAATTCGTAAAGGAAATGCATTTGCTGCAGGAAACATGAAGCAACTGTCATGCCGTAAGAAAGTAGACATTCCTTTTCACTAGGCGTGGACTTGGCCACATTTATTTCTACAGGAAGAGATTGTGATGACTTGCCTTTATGAATGGTGACCATAAATCTCATTCTCTCCAAGGTTTCCAGATGCATTTGTGACCTTCAATTCCTTCCAGAGGAGATTCCCTGAGGTGTCCGGGTACTGCCACTGTGCTGACAGCCAAGGGCGGGAACTGGCTGAGACAGGTGAGTGACACCCCTCAGGTGATCTGAAGGGAGGGAGTGTGATTCCTTAGGTCCGAGAGCCTGCCTAGCATTGCTTGTAAAGCACAGCTAGAGTGACTGCCTTCCCCCTGCCAGGCTGCTGTGGCATTGAGGAGGACACAACCTCAGCAAACTGTCATCTTGCAGTATGGTGAATGCAGCTGCTGCTGGCCTACATAGTGCCTTTGTGCACACTGGAAAGAAGTGCCTCGCTCTGGGCAGATGCAGCCCCAAAACTGGCGAGTGGAGCACAGGATCGATTTAATCTCTTATTCTATAAGCACTGCTCCTTTGTTCTATGAACAACTTGCACAACCATCCACAGCAGCCCTGACTTTGGAAACTGTTAAAGTGTTGTTCAGACTTATGGCCTAATGATGCTGGTGAAGGCTCTCTCTCAATATCTGTTTGCACAACAAGGTCAGGGCTTCCTTTCTGAATGAGACCATCTCTGAAAGTCTTGCTGTCTTTGCTCAGGTTTGGAGTTGTTACTGGATGAAATTTATGACACCATTTTTGCTGGTCTGGACCTTCCTTCCACCTTCACCGAAACCACCCTGTACCGGATACTGCAGAGACGGTTCCTCGCAGTTCAATCAGTCATCTCTGGCAGATTCCGATGTAAGTAATAAGCTGCCAACAGTGTGTGTGTTTCCATTAAGGGGATGCCTCTTGGGTTTCAAAGTCGCTATGGTCTGCGTGGCTGCTCCAGCAAAGTGAGGGCAGAGATGAAAAGAATCATTAAGAGTAAGCAGCAGTGCATGCTGTGAAGACACCAAGCATTGTTGACACTGTCTTCTCCTTTACTGTGTGGATTTCCTCTAGGCCCCACAAAATGTGAAGTGGAGCGGTTTACAGCAACCAGCTTTGGTCACCCCTATGTTCCAAGCTGCCGCCGAAACGGAGACTATCAGGCGGTACAGTGCCAGACGGAAGGGCCCTGCTGGTGCGTGGATGTCCAGGGGAAGGAAATCCATGGAAGCCGGCAGCAAGGGGAGCCGCCATCTTGTGGTGGGTTTCCTCTGGGGGTTTCCTCTTTTGGCCTCGCGTCCTATTACTTAAGCGGTCCTCCAGACCAACTTCTCTGGAGCCCGTTAATTCAACTGCCTTCTGGTGTGCCCCACTCGCCTTTCAAGCTCAACCTGTCTGAAAACCAGTTTATCATCATTAACTTCCAACATGTTTCTCATCTTGTGTCAGACCTCGTTGCTTTTTCAGGGAGCTCAGGGAATATTAGTGGGCTCATAGGTGAAGAAAAATAAAAGAGAATTGAGTTCCCATGTGCCATGAGACAGGAGCATGCACGTAACTGAAGGAGCATGGTGAGACGGGCATTCGATCTTGCAGAAGGTATGGGAAGGAGGCATTTAGGAAAGATGCATGGAAGAGGCCACACTTGATTAGAATCTTCTAAGGAGATGTTTCTTGAAGGAGGGGAGTAAGGAAAGGTGTTCTCTATGTGGAGAGCAGGAGAAGCAAAATTAGAAGGACAGAATAATAGGCATTGATATGCTAATGATCATCTAATTTGCAAGAAGGATAGAGAAAAAAATTGCTGGAGTATGAATAGGGTGGTGCTCCAGACTCTGAAGAAAGGCAGGGGTAAGACAATGAGGTCTTTGTTATCCTAACAAAGGCCTGGGGGCTTCATCCTGGAGGTCAGGTGAAGACAGTGAAACGTTTTAAGTTGGACAGTATCATCGTGGGTTTTGCATGTAAGGCAAAGAAATTCTGGAGGAGAGACTCAAAGAAGCAGCAGTCCGGAGGCAACCAGGCCAATTAGAAGGTCATTGCCATGTTCCAGAGATGATGGGGTCTGTATTGATTTTCTAGGGCTATGGTAATAAATCACCACAAAGTGGGCATCTGAGAGCAACTGAAATGTATTGTGTCTATTCTGGAGGTTGGAAGTCCAAAATCAGGGTGTCAGCGGGGCTGTGCTCCCTCTGAAAACTCTAGGGGAGGATCCTTTCTTTCCTCTTCCTAGCTTGTAGTGGTACCAGCAATCTGTGCATTCTTTGGTTTAGGGCAGCATGACTGTAGTCTTGGCTTCCATTGCCACGTGGCTATCTTCCCTCTGTGTCTGTCTGTGAGTCTTCTCCTCTTCTTACAAGGAGACCAGTCATGTTGGGTTAAGGCTCCACCTGATCCCGTCAGGCATCATCTTAACTAATCCCATCGACAATGACCCTTCTGCCAAATAAGGTCACATTCTGTGGTTCTGGTAAGAGCATGAATTTTGAGGTACACTATTCAACCCAGTATGGAGCTATCATTAAAGCAGAAACAGTGGGAGACGGTGAGAACTCTTAGTAGGCATTCCAGGCAGACCCCATTTTCTCTTCCTGGTGAAATTTTGAAGGATGTTATGATGAGGAAGGGCAGAATCAGGAGCATTCCTAAGCTTCCAACTTGGGGAAGCTGGGTAGATTTTAAAAGATTAGGAATAGTGATACACCAATGAAGGGTTTTTTTATAGCTTCTATATATGTATATTAACATTCATTCAATAATTCCTGTTAAATCATTCCATTTGTCCAACTTAACCGTTTGAATATTCTTCATGATGTGTGGTTATATTCTATCTGCTAAATGTGAGAATGTCAAAAAAGAAAATTTGGAGACACTTTCTTGAAGGCATTTGCAATCACATTTCATTTCTACTAAAACCTAGAGAATGTTGTGCCGTCCAACTCCCAGGTGGAAATGAAGAACTATGGTTTTCTACATTGAAGACCATAAATGGCTCTATCAAGTGCATAGATGGATCATATATTTTCACTTTTTCTCTCTGGTATATCAGGTCCTATTTCTGTGGAAACAAATGCCACATGGAAACAGTAATTGAATTTCCTTACTTTGGTAACACTACATAACAAATGGATGGAAAGGGTAAGCTCTTAATTCGGCAGAAGACTAAGCAAAGCAGTAAACTTTATTTCTGCCATACCTTCCTGTAATATCCATTAAAAGAGGACATGGCCTTGCTGAGGGATGTTACGTGCTCTGATGCTGCCAGTCTCTCCCCTCCCACCACATTTTCCAGTTCTTTCTCTGTTGCCTGGTTACAGAAGGAAATTGGCTGACTTTCGTTTTGGCTTTTGTGTGAATCAAGAGGAAAAACATATTTTAAAAGTTGAGGGCGGGGTGGTTAAAAGGTAAGAGTTATGATTTTATGGAGAAAAATGGAGCTTACTTATATCCACCTATGTAACTGAGACAGCCCCTTGGTGTTCAAATTTTACATGTTTTTTCTCTTATTGTGGCTGGAGTCAGCCTAGGATGTTCAGATAGAATGACTTGACCATGCAAAGAGTTGGCTGAGTTGATCACTGTTAAATTAATAATTTCGAGGAAAGGTCAAGAAGCCCAGAAGAATGTTCTAAGTGTGTACACTGGGTGGGCATTATTGTTTTCTATTATAGGAAGTCTTATCTTTCCTATATTATAATATATATTACAATATAGGAAAATATTTCTTCTTATAGGAACCACTAACAGCATTTCAGATATGATTCTTGCCCTCAAGGAGACCATAGCTAGCCTAGACAAGACTACCCCCAAGGAGGAGTTAGCCACACTAAAAGCACATAGTGAGGCATTAAAGTCCATTGAGAATTCCAACGAGAGAATGCAGGCTGGAAGACATCATTTCATTAAATACACATAGAAATGTGTTGGTGTACTAGTTTCCTAGGGCTGCCATAACAAATCACTACAAACCAGGTGGCTTAAAACAACAGAAATTTATTCCCTCCTAGTTCTGGAGGCCAGAAGTCTGAAATCAAGGTGTGGGTAGGGCCATGCTCTCCCTGAAGGTTCTATGGCAGAATTCTTCCTTGCCCCTTCCTGGTTTCTGGTGGTTGCTGGCAATCCCTGGTGTCTTTGGCTTGTGACTGCCTCCCTCCAATCTGTGCCTCTGTCTTCACACAGCTTTCTTCCCTGTGTGCATCTTTGTGTCTTCACATGACCTTCTTATAAGGACACCAGTCATTGGTTTTAGAGCCCACCCTAATCCAGTATGACATCATCTTAACTTGGTGACATCTGCAAAGACCCTATTTCTAAATCACATTCTGAGGTTCCCTGTAGACATGAACATCATGTCTGTGCAGGGAGGGGACACTATTCACCCGAGTACAGTTGGCAAGTGAGGTCAGATTTTCAGAAAGTGAGCCAGTATTTACGAGACTTGCCTTAGAAGGGATCAACCTCTAGTGAGAGCTAGGGGAGTGGTCATGCCACCTGGAATAGTCACTCCTCCAAAATGACCCCACAGAGGTAGCTCAGGGGAAAGGAAAAAATAAAACGACACAGAGAAGAAAGTGGTTTCAAACGTAGGTGTCCTTGATTGAATGTTCTGGCATCTTACCACCTGAAAGATCTGAGGAGCTGTCTCAGGATTGCTCGTGACATTAAAACCTTTTCTCCCATTTCACTTTGTCTCATGCAGCTGAAGGCAGATCTTGTGCCTCCAAAAGGCAGCAGGCCTTGTCCAGACTCTACTTTGGGACCTCAGGCTACTTCAGCCAGCACGACCTGTTCTCTTCCCCGGAGAAAAGATGGGCCTCTCCGAGAGTAGCCAGATTTGCCACATCCTGCCCACCCACAATCAAAGAGCTCTTTGTGGACTCTGGGCTCCTCCGCCCAATGGTGGAAGGACAGAGCCAACAGTTTTCTGTCTCAGAGAGTCTTCTCAAAGAAGCCATCCGAGCGATTTTTCCCTCCCGAGGGCTGGCTCGTCTTGCCCTTCAGTTTACCACCAACCCAAAGAGACTCCAGCAAAACCTTTTTGGAGGGAAATTTTTGGTGAATCTTGGCCAGTTTAACTTGTCTGGAGCCCTTGGCACAAGAGGCACATTTAACTTCAGTCAATTTTTCCAGCAACTTGGTCTTGCAAGCTTCTCGAATGGAGGGAGACTAGAAGATTTGGCCAAGCCAGTCTCGGTGGGATTAGATTCAAATTCTTCTACAGGAACCCCTGAAGCCGCTAAGAAGGATGTTGCTATGAATAAGCCAATTGTGGGCAGCTTTGGCTTTGAAATTAACCTACAGGAGAACCAAAATGCCCTCAAATTCCTTGCTTCTCTCCTGGAGCTTCCAGAATTCCTTCTCTTCTTGCAACATGCTATCTCTGTGCCAGAAGATGTGGCAAGAGATTTAGGTGATGTGATGGAAACGGTGCTCAGGTCCCAGACCTGTGAGCAGACACCTGAAAGGCTGTTTGTCCCATCATGCACGACAGAAGGAAGCTATGAAGATGTCCAGTGCTTTGCCGGAGAGTGCTGGTGTGTGGATTCCTGGGGCAAAGAGCTTCCCAGCTCAAGAGTGAGAGGTGGACAGCCGAGGTGCCCCACAGACTGTGAAAAGCAAAGGGCTCGCATGCAAAGCCTCATGGGCAGCCAGCCTGCTGGCTCCAGCTTGTTTGTCCCTGCTTGTACTAGTGAGGGATATTTCCTGCCTGTCCAGTGCTTCAACTCAGAGTGTTACTGTGTTGATGCTGAGGGTCAGGCCATTCCTGGAACTCGAAGTGCAATGGGGAAGCCCAAGAAATGTAAGTCTGTGGGTATTCAATCTGCAGGTTCCCTGAGTCTCTCTTTAGGCCCTGACCTAATGCAGTACAGCAATAGAAATCCACTCCTAGCCAATGCTTACACTTCAGTTAAAGATGAAATTGACTGCTTATGTTAAAAATGATCCCGGAACGCCTAGATAATATTAATCAGACCTAGGAGTAAATAAGGAGATTTCTTTGGCCTTAAAGAACTGCCACATTTTTGCAGTGCTGATCACTAACTGATTTCAATGGTGCTGATTTAGTCATGGGGCAATGCCTATCTAGATATTCTTTACAAATTTAAGCTTCATGTTATTTCTATGGCTATATGAGGTTTTAGATGGGGTTTGGACAGTTAAGTGGTTTTATCTTAGTCTTTCCAGTTTATTAAATTTCTTAAACTGAAACACCTGCTCATTGTTCCTCCCCAGGCCCCACACCCTGTCAATTACAGGCTGAGCAAGCTTTCCTCAGGACGGTGCAGGCCCTGCTCTCTAACTCCAGCATGCTACCCACCCTTTCCGACACCTACATCCCACAGTGCAGTGCCGATGGACAGTGGAGACAAGTGCAATGCGATGGGCCCCCCGAGCAGGTCTTTGAGTGGTACCAACGATGGGAGGCTCAGAACAAGGGCCAGGAGCTGATGCCTGCCGAGCTGCTAGTGAAGATCATGAGCTACAGAGAAGCAGCTTCCGGAAACTTTGGTCTCTTTATTCAGAGTCTGTATGAGGCTGGCCAGCAAGGTGTCTTCCCGGTGCTGTCCCAATACCCTTCTCTGCAAGATGTCCCACTAGCAGCACTGGAAGGGAACCGGTCCCAGTCCAGGGAGAATGTCCTCCTGGATCCCTACCTCTTCTGGCAGATCCTAAACGGCCAACTCAGCCGATACCCAGGGCCCTACTCAGACTTCAGCACTCCTTTGGCACATTTCGACCTTCGGAACTGCTGGTGTGTGGATGAGGCTGGCCAAGAGCTGGAAGGAACGCGGGCTGAGCCGAGCAAGCTCCCAACATGTGAGCTAATGCATATGAAGAGCTAAGTGTGTGTGTATGTCTGTGTGTTTAATATATATATATATATATATATATATATATATATATATATATATATATATATATAAAGGATGTCTAGTGGGAGGGGATTGAGTGTCAAAGCTGGAATGGAGTTTAGAGATGGCTGAGAAAACCAAGGTTCACAGAGGCGAGGGGACTTCCCTGCATCGACACAGTGAGGTGTTGGCAAGATTGATACAGTATATTTTAAAGCTTTCATATAATTGATTACTTCAATCGGTGTCTTAGATTTTTACTGGATGTCTTCTGTGTGCAAAGCATCTTCATCTTAGAGCTGATGAAGGCTATAAAAGTGGAGATGACCTGGCCCTTGTCCTCCTATGGTTAATGTTTAGTAATCGCTCCTATGTTAGGTGCACCTTTTAATGGACCAATGAGTATTACAGTGAACCTGCTATTTGCACAGAATGCTGCTAGATGCGCAGACCTCAGGAGAGTGCCACCTGAAGTGGCTTTAATTGATTTGGAAGGATTTAACTAAGGAACTGATTGGAGAGCCGCTAATTGAGGTCTATACATTCAGCTTTGTGGCAGGTAGACTTATGGGAAAGTTATGACTTATGAGCCATAAATAGAAGGAAGCTGACACTGAGTTTCAGTTAAAATGCCTTCTCCCCTTTAGCCATGCCAGCAGTTTGAAAGAACAACCAGATATGTTCAACACTGTTATCACCAAATCCAAATCTCTCTAACCAGCCATTGCTAATATTATAGGTGATATGACAGCCGTTCAGTGAAATCTCTCAATTCATTCTTTGCAAGTTTAACATTGTCTGGACCTTTCTGAGTAATGTTAAAATACATTAGACTATTTTGATACTGGCTAAATTTTAGGCTTTAGCAGCAACTGGTTTTTAAAACGTTGGGTGAAAGTACCATGTGATGAGAACAGTAATACTCTTGGCATTTTGAACAACCCAGAGATGACAATGCAAGGATCCTCCATTCAAATGTCAAGTTCTAGCAATAGAACCCTCAAGGTTA
This sequence comes from Macaca nemestrina, assembly GCF_043159975.1. Taxonomy (NCBI): domain Eukaryota; kingdom Metazoa; phylum Chordata; class Mammalia; order Primates; family Cercopithecidae; genus Macaca; species Macaca nemestrina. Next base: position 12,425,750 of record NC_092132.1, on the reverse strand, counting down.
ACACATTGATTTTGGCCTGTTAGATAAGAAGTCTTACTTATTTTTGTGTTTTTTGTGGTAGAATCATTCTCCATACCAGTGGTCAGGTCTCTTACATGGCGACATTCCTATAATTTTAAATTATCTAAGACTAAATTTGGTCCTATTTGTATGCAATTTTAGGAGCGTGAGTTGTCGATAACCAAAAGTACCTAGTAACTTTATTTTATTTTATTTTGAGACTGAGTTTCACTCTTGTTGCCCAGGCTGGAGTGCAATGGAGCGATCTCAGCTCACTGCAACCTCCGCCTCCCAGGTTCAAGCAATTCTCGTGCCTCAGATCCTAAGTAACTGGGATTACAGGTGCCTACCACCATGCCCAGCTATTTTTTTTTTTTTGTATTTTTGGTAGAGATGGAGTTTCAGCATGTTGGCCTGGTTGGTCTTGAACTCCTGAGCTCAGGTGATCCACCTGCCTCAGCCTCCCAAAGTGCTGGGATTACTTTAGTGACTAGTCTTACCTTAGTCTGAATGCTGGAGAGAATGTTAGAACTACACTTAGAGTAATTGGCTTTTTTTTTATTGAGTAACAAGAGACTGGATACAAGACTATCCATTAGGGAGAAAATGTTAGAACTTCCATCTCTATTCAGTATTTTCTATCTTCCTTTCACATTTCTATTAATATTTTCGTTTTTGCTATTAAATGTTTAACAGCTGAAACAGCTAAAAATCTGCATGTAGTGTATTATTTTAGTAATTTGTGTATATGCCTTATAAAAAAAAATACCCATTTTGGGGGGTGCATATTCAAACTCTTTTGTTGATAAGGGTATACAATCAAAAGCGTTTGATACTCAAAGTGTAGTCCAGTGGCATTGGCATTCACTTTGGGAACTCGTTAAAGATTCAGGATCTCAGGCCCCACCTATTGAATCAAAACTTGCATTTCTACAATATTCCCAGGGGAATTCAGTACAGCCAAAAGCTTGAGGAGGACTGGCCTGGAGGACAGAACAGTAGCTGTCTTGTACCATGGCTCTACCATCTACTGCTCTGTGACCTGAGAGAGGCTAACTCTTTTGAGTCTTGGTGTCATCTGTAAAATCTGAGTTACAACACGTAACTGCCTCAAAGGCTTGTTGGAAGAATTACAAAAAGTAATAGATATAAAGTGCTGGACTTGGCACATAGGAAGTACTTAATAAGTGATGGCTGGATTAATACAATTGACAGTGAGTAATGAAGGGACCAATAACTTCCTACATGCATGTGTGGGTAATGGCTCAGGCCTCTAGGAATTTGAGTCTGCATTGCTATCTCTGGTCTGGTTGAAATTTTGCTGTCTTCATTTAATATGCGTTTATGAACTGCCTACTGTGTGCACTGTACTGTACGATGGGGAGACAGTCGTGTAAAGGATGGTGTCTGCCCTGAGACGCTTAGAGACCAGTGGGGGAAACCAAGGATGTTATCAGGAAAGTAATCAATGGCAATGGTGGAGCAGAGGTATGTACATGGAAAATGCAGTGGAGGGTGCTCGGAGAAAGGGGCTACTAACTCCTTGAAGATTGGGGTAAAGATTAGCTTGACCCCAACTACTGGGATGAATCTTAAGAGGGGTTTGTCCAGTCACAGATGTGGCAGGCCCTTTGCGACAGAGGAAATAGGATGCACTGAGTCAATGAAGCTGTGAGTGAGATGGAGAAAAGGTTATAGATGTAGGAGGGGAGGGGATGCAGGAGGGAGTGAAAGAAGAGGCGGATAGTAAATCGGGAACAGATTATAATTTTTTTGAGACAGAGTCTTGCTCTGTTGCCTATGTTGGATTGCAGTGGCATGATCTCAGTTCACTGCAGCAGGCTCAAGTGATCCTGCCACCTCAGCCTCTCAAGTAGCTGGGACTACAAGCATGTGCCATCACGCCCAGCTAATTTTTGCATTTCTTGTAGAGACGGGGTTTTACCATGTTGCCCAGGCTGGTCTTGAACTCCTGGGCTCAAGTGATCTGTCTGCCTCGGCCTCCCAAAGTGCTAGGATGACAGGCGTGAACCACTGCATACAGCTGGGGACAGATTTGAAAAGATCTTATGTGCCCAGTTGTAGATTTTCACTTTATCCTGGAAGAAATGGAGAGCAAGCCGAGGTTTTTAAGTGTGAGTTTTTGCTTCAGAGATTCAAAATCCCTGGGATTAATAGAATAAATTATTTGATAATATCCTTTTTTTTGAACAAGAAAACAATAACTTCACATTCTGGAAGTCAAAGTCTTTTGTTTTCTGTTGATCCCATGCTATCAAAAGAATCTGGTGACACCCCCACTGTTGAATTCACAATGTGATGTTTTAAGTAAATATGGCGAGGGTGGATTTTGCTAAGTGACAATGCCAAGGACAGCATGTGCCGGATGCTGTGCCAAGCACTTCAACTGCAACACTTCAAAGGCTCATTACAAAACCCCATGGACTAGAGGCCCCAATATTTCCCATTGCACAGATCAGGAGGCTGAAACTCAGAGAAGTTAAGTGCATTATCCATGGTTGCACAACTAATAAATGACCCAAAAATTGAACCCAAAGGTATGTGAGTGCCACGCTCTTTCCGCTTCACAGGAATAACTCTCTACTAACCTACAGTGCCTCCCTTCAACTTTTGATATCCATCCATCCATCCATCCATCCATCCATCCATCTGTCCATGCATCCATCCATCCATCATCTGTCTATCTTTCGTTAGAGAGAGCTAGTCAAGATCACTATTCCCAGAGTGAGACTGTCTAGATTGAAATTCTGAATCAGCTAATTGCTAGCTGGGAACTTGTTTACATTATATGACTTCTCCATGCCTCAGTTTCTCATCCGTAGCATGAGAATAAGAATATTTTATTGGGCTGTTGCATCGATTAGATTGTGTAGATGTGCTCAGAATGATGCACAGCATGGAGCAAATATGAGCTATTACTCATCTTACGCAGTGGGCCCTCCACAAATGGTGACTGAATGAGTGTGTGGAGGCAAAATAAGGAATATTCCAGGTCGTGGAAAGAGCTGCTGAGAAGGAAATAGCTGAGGCAAAAATGCACGCATGTGTGGGTGTGTATTGTGTAGTGTGTGTATGTGTGTGGTGTGGTGGGTGTATGTTTATGTATGTGTGTGTGGTGTTTATGAGGTGTGTGTTTCTATATGGGTTATGGTGTGTGAGTTTTTGTGTGTGTGGTATGTGCATGTGTGGTGTTTGTGGTGTGTGGGTATGTGTGGTGTGTGTATGTGTGTATATGAGGGTGGTGTGTGTGTATATGTATGTGTGTGGTGTGTGTCTATGTGGTGTGTGTGTGTAGTGTGCATGTGTGTGTATGGTGTGGTGTGTGTGTACTGTGTGTGGTGTGTATGTGTGTGGTTGTGTGTGTATGGTGCTTATGTGGGTGGTGTGTGTGGTGTGTATGTGTGTGGTATATGTGTATGGTGTGTGTGATGTGTCTGTGTGTGTCGTGTGTGTATGTGTGTGTGGGTGGTGTGTGTTTGGGGGTGGTGTGTGTGTGGTGTTCATGTGTGTGTGTGGTGTGTGTGGTGTGTATTTGTGTGTGTATGTGTGGTGTGGGGGGTGTGTATGTGTGTGGTGTGTGTGGTGTGTGTGTTAGTGTGTGGTGGGTATGGGTGTGGTGTGTGTAGTGTGTGTGTATGTGTGTGTGGTGTTTGTGTGTTGTGTGCAGGAGTGGTGGGTATGTGATCTCTATGTGTGTAGTGTGTGTGGTGTGTGTGGGGTATGTATGTGTGTGGTATTTGTGTGTGTGGTGTGTATGTTTGTGGTGTGTGTGTGTACATGTATATGTGTGGTGTGTTTGGGGTGGTGTGTGTGTACGTGTATGTGTGGTGTACGTGATCTGTATGTGCATACTGTGTGTGTGATGTGTGTGTGTGTGTGGTGTGTTTGTGCTGTGTATGTGTGTAGTGTGTGGGGGTTGGTGTGTATGTGTGTGGTATGTGGTGTGTATGTGTGTAGTGTGGGGGAGTGGTGTGTGTTGTGTGGTGTGTGTGTGGTGTGCGTGTGGTGTGTATGTGTGTGTGGGGTGTGTTTTGGTGTGTATGTGTGTAGTGTGAGGGGGTGGTGTGTATGTGTATGTTGTGTGTGTGTGGTGTGTGTTGTGTGTGTTGTGTGTGTGGTGTGTGTGTGGCGTGTATGTGTGTGGCATGTGGTGTGTGGTGTGTGTGTGGTATGTGTGTAGTGTGTGTGTGTGGCATGTGGTGTGTGGTGTGTGTGTGGTATGTGTGTAGTGTGTGTGTGGGGGGTGTGTGTGTGTGTGGTGTGTGTTGTGTGTGTGGTGTGTGTGTGTGGTGTGTATGTGTGTGGCATGTGGTGTGTGGTGTGTGTGTGGTATGTGTGTAGTGTGTGTGTGGTGTGTGTTGTGTGTTGTGTGTGGTGTGTGTAGTGTGTGTGTGTGGCGTGTATGTGTGTGGCATGTGGTGTGTGGTGTGTGTGGTATGTGTGTAGTGTGTGGGGTATGTGTGGTGTGTGTGTGTGTGTGTGTGGCATGTGGTGTGTGGTGTGTGTGTGTGGCGTGTATGTGTGTGGCATGTGGTGTGTGTGGTGTGTGTGGTATGTGTGTAGTGTGTGCGGTGTGTATGTGTGGTGTGTGTGTATGTGTGTGCCATGTGGTGTGTGGTGTGTGTGTGGTATGTGTGTAGTGTGTGGGGGTGCGTGTGTGTGTGTGTGTGTGTGTGTATGTGGGTACACATGCTTCATGGGAGTCAGAGGGAGGTCCACGTGGTGAGTGAGTCCATCTGGGATATTTTTATCCGCCTAGGTCCTGGCTCCTGTGAGGAAGCGAAGCTCCTTGTACTGCAGTTCATTAGGGAAACGGAAGAGATTGTCTCAGCTTCCAACAGTTCTCGGTTCCCTCTGGGGGAGAGTTTCCTGGTGGCCAAGGGAATCCGGCTGAGGAATGAGGACCTCGGCCTTCCTCCACTCTTCCCGCCCCGGGAGGCTCTGGCGGAGCAGTTTCTGCGCGGGAGTGATTACGCCATTCGCCTGGCGGCTCAGTCTAGTAAGTGCGGTGCCGTTCCGCTTTCTTACTGCATCCCTTTGGAAAAACAGGAGCTTAAATTAGTCTCTCCTCAGTCATGCTTAGGACTTCGTGGTTTGGCTTCCCCAGGCTGGTGGGTTCACGGGAAGAAAAGGCAAAGTGGTTTGGGGACGCCAGTCAACGCTGGAATGCTGCACCCGTCTCTAAAATGCTCCCTCATTCTCCAGCGAATCTACCCTAGGACAGGTTTCAGATGGCACCTGCCGCTCCCACAAAGCCCAAATATTCTTGTTAAAATGTCAGGGACCCAAGCCCCTGAATGCTCATACAATCCCCATGGCCTGCACCAAAGCTTCCCTCCATTTCCGGGGATTCACGAACACCACACAGGGGGAGGGGAGAGGAAGCCTCGATATTGAAGAACTATGACTCGTTGATCTCATCTGATCCTGAGAGTAACTCCAAAAAGCAGGAATTACTACCCGCATGCGACAGAGGCGTAAGCTCAGAGAGCCTGCAGTCCTCTGGTCTATAATAACAGCTGAACAATATTCTATTTTTTTTTTTTTTTTTTGAGATGGAGTCTTGCTTTGTCGCCCAGGCTGGGGCGCAGTGGTACAATCATAGCTCACCACAGCCTGGAACTCCTGGGCTCAAGCGATCCTCCCACCTCATCCACCCGAGTGGCTGGGACTACAGGTGTGCGCCACCATGCCCAGCTAATATTTGCACATTTTTAGTAGAGACGGGATTTCACCATGTTGGCCAGGCTGGTCTCGAACTCCTGACTTCAATTGATCTGTCTGCCTTGGCCTCCCAAAGTGCTGGGATTACAGGCATGAGTCACAGCCCTCCACCAGCTAAACAATATTCTAACCTCACCTTTGAGCAGGCACTTACTGTGCTAAGTAGATTATCAGATCTTCAAATTTAATCCTGTAACAGCTCCAGGAGAAAGATGGTATAATCGCCATCCACAATTCTTTGCAAATGGGGAAACGGAGTTTGAGGTTAAGTCACTTTCCCGAATTCACACAACTGATAACCAGTGGGCCTGGATGGGAAGCCCAGAGACCTGGTCCTCCAGCTCATCCTCTCAGCTCTCCTGTTCCCTGCTGGGCTAATTCCAGGTATTGCTGAGGTCGGTGCCTAGCTCTGCCTCATCCTAGAGCCCTTGTTCTTCATCCATGACCTCACAGCTGCTCTAGCAGGAGAGCAGGTCCCTTCCAAGTTTTCTCGCTGACCCCACATCAACTTGACAAGGACAAATGATTCATTTGTCTTTGAATCTTACTCAGGATCCACATCCTTGTCAAATGGTCTCAGCTGATTCCCTGTCTAGCTTTCCAGACTTGAGTCACCAAACAGCAAAGCAGTCCTCCCATGACAACATCTTCTCCAAGTCAAAGAGAATCCCTCCAGCAGGAGGGCAGCTCCCTGCCTTCCCATCCCCTCCAGCAGGCACTCCAGGGTGTCTACTACCAGCATGGGACTGGGTCTCAGTGATCTTTGTTCTAATACCACGTGACAATCTCACGCATGCCATCTTGGTTTCCTGCTTCTCTCTCTCACTAGACATCTCTTCTGGAGGACAAGGCACTGTGTCTTATTCTTTCCATATCCCTGGTGCGTGGCACAGTGCCTGACACCTACCAGGAGCTCAGTAGATGGTGGTTAACCATCCTTGTTGCTTCCTTCCTCCCTTCTTTCTCTCTCTTCCGTCCACTACCCTCACCCTATGCCTAGACACTGCTTTTCTCTGTTCCTCAGAGACTCGGAGACTTCTGCTTTTGGGAAGAACCCTGTTGTTTTACATTTTTGTACAAAGACAGGATTTGAGGTAATCAAAGAGAGAACTGGGATTGATGCCCCTTCAGTTGTGACTGCTTTGGTCAGGGAGGGAAATGTCGAGAAAGGGGAGGCAACGTCGCTGGTGCTGTTGATATTAGTCATTGAATGGCACGATGGCATTTTCTTTAGAAGTCGAGCTTAGAAGTTCCTCTCCAAGTAGCCACATGCTCAGCTTTGCATGTCTGAGCTTATAGAGAAAAGAGGAAGGGAGCATAGAGGACCAGGCCAGGTCTTTTCCCTGAGAGTCTGAGGATTGAGGGCCCAGAGCAAAGTACCTTTGACCACTAGAACATGGTAGCCATGTCTGAGGGCCTAATGAGGGTGGCGAAGGCCACGGGAGTACATGCACACAGCTGGGTCTGGCAAGCACTTGATGCTTAATGCCTGTCAGCTCCTTTGATGTAAATATCACAGTTGCCCTGTTAGGTGAGTGTTAGACCCAGTCCACAGATGAGGAAACTGAGGCTTAGAGAGGTTGGGCAACTTGTTCGTGATCACAGTTAGGAGGCGCAGTGCCGGGATTCAGAAGGAGGCCTGGCAGACTCCAGAACACAGTCTACTCTACCGGGCTGCTTCAGAGGTGGGTCCTGGTGTCTCCAGATGGGCTCTGAGACTGAGTTGGTGGCATCCTTGGATCTGCAGGCTCTCCTGTCTGGAGCCATGAAGCCTGTTTCTGAAAGGTGGGGAGTGGGGAGAACTGTCCCAATGGGCTGCAGGTGACTGCCAACAGTGCTGCCGCAGACGTACCCATTCTCCCTCCAGGATCCTGGTGAGGAACCCCAACCTGCCCCAAGTGCCAGCAGGAGTGGAGAAAGGGCTCAGGTGACAGTTCATGGCCGCCTAGGAGGAGGGTGGTGGTCGGGGCAAATCAGACTGAGCCTGGTAAGACCCAGACCAAGCTGATGTGTGTCCCACCAGCTGCCTATCCTTGCTTCTTCCTCTCTCCCTCATACATTCATTCATTCACTCTTTTTTCCCAATCAGTGATTTCTTGAGTGCCTAATATGAGCCAGACACCCCTCTGTTTGCAAAATAAACACAAATCTCTGCACCAAAGAGCTTAAATGCTAGTGCAGAGGAGACAAATCTAACACAATAAATGAGTATACTATGTACTATGTTGGTGGTGGGGAAAGCCATGTTCAAAGCTGAGGGTGGGTGCAGGTGCAGTTTCATTAGTAGGGTGGCCGGTGGTTCAACATATAAGCTCCCTCATTGAGCCTCTGTTTCCTCACCTGGGGTAAAAGTTCTGGCTTCATGGAGCCGCTGTGAAGATCTGATACTATTTTTGTGGATATCAAAGATTCAAAGGGGGTTAAAAACTAAACTGTAGGAGTTTGGTAGAGAAACCTATGAGGGTAGCTGACATTGATTGCCCTCTTGTGTTCCAAGGCCAACCCCTCCCCTTTCTGGCTATGAACCCTTGGTTAATTTGCTTAATCCATCTGTTTTTCTCATTTGTTAAATAGGATAATATGACATTTCTTCTAGATTGCTATGAGGATTAAATTAACTAAGGTATGTATTTAGCTAGCGCCTCACACTTAACATATGAGTATAGAGCCTATCTATTATTACTATTATCTCATGTGCCTGAAGACACTTCACTGACCTAATTATTTCTGTATGGAAGTTATTGTACAGGTCTACTATAATATTCTTTCAAGCTGCAGCCTAAGTGTTATTCTTAAAGGACAATCTGTTGAGTGTCTGCCTACTGTGCAAGGAGCCTCTGTAATACTGTGGGTTGAAATGTTTGTCAAATAAATAAATAAGAAGGCCTCCTTATGTTGGAACCAGGACATATATGGTTGTTCTCAGCAACAGAGCCCACACAGAGCAGGTGGTCATATTCTGCTTTTCTCCTTCCCTGACTCCAGCCTTAAGCTTCTATCAGAGACGCCGCTTTTCCCTGGACGACTCGGCTGGAGCATCCGCCCTTCTGCAGTTGGGCCCCTATGTGCCACAATGTGATGCGTTCGGAAGTTGGGAGCCTGTGCAGTGCCACACCGGGACTGGTAAGGAGGGATAGGCACCTTCAGGTGGCCAAGTGACACCCCTTTTTTTTATTTTAGAGGACAGAGCCCCACACCGGGAGGCAAATGAACTGGACTCTTGGGCTCCTCTTTAGCAGCTGGTGACAAATTCCTTAGCTTCTCTGGCCTCCAGTTATCTCACCTGTGTAACAGGAGCAGTGACCTTCTATCGGCCTGAAAGACAAGTGGGTGGTTGCTGGGGCATCAGAGTGATTGTGGACAATGTCCAACTGGGGGTCTAGACTGGGGACAGAAGGCGACCAGGCTTGCACTGCTGTGAGTGAAGAAGGAAAGTTGTTTATGGGACCCTCTGGGGTAAGTCCCTAGTGCAATTCCTGAATGTCCTCCCCTTGGCTCTATTCCAGGGCACTGCTGGTGTGTAGATGAGAAAGGAGGATTCATCCCTGCCTCACTGACTGCCCGCTCTCTGCAGATTCCACAGTGTAAGTAAAGCCAGCAGAGCTCTCCTCTCAACCCCCATTGGTGGGCATCACTGGCCTAGTCAGCTGTGGTTGCCCAACCGCTGGAGACTCCATGGCTCAGCCCTTCAGCTAGGCCCTGGGCGCAGCCGGATGCATTTCCCAAGTCTCCAGGCCTGCAAGCTTGCACTGACCTTGGCCCTTCCTAGTTGGAAGGCTCACAGCTTTGCAAGTGGAAAGAAACAGCTGAGACTTTTGAAGGAACCCTGGTTCTCCCACTCTGTACACCTGCTGGGCAGTTTCAGCCACTCCTGTAGTTTCAGCAACCGCCTCACATCTGAACCTGCAGCCCCAACCCCTCTCCTGAGGCTCAACAGTGTGTAATCCGCAGTCCACTTGACATCTCAAAGCTGGCATGTCCCACATGAGTCTTTGTCCTCTGAGGTTCTACCTCTCTGTGAAGAGCACCTGCATTCACCCAGGCCCATGACCCTGAAACCTGGGGTCAACCTGGGATCCCCTCTTTCCCTTGGCTCCCACGACCAGTCCTTTATGAACACCTCTGTCTCCCACAGGCCCGACAACCTGCGAGAAATCTCGAACCAGTGGGTTGCTTTCCAGCTGGAAACAGGCTAGATCCCAAGGAAACCCATCTCCAAAAGACCTGTTCATCCCAGCCTGCCTAGAGGTAAGGGTCTGGAAGCACAGGATTGGAGCCGGGACTTGTCCCCGCTGGTCGAAGATGATTTTTCTTTTTGTTCAATACATTCAGCTTAGTTAAGCGTTCTCAGCCTGGGTGTTTGTCTGGGCCTGCTAGAACCTGGTTCTGTGACCTTGGGCCATTTACTTACCTTTTCTGTGTCCCAGTTTGTTTTGTTTAATCATAAGATCAGGCCACATTTTGTCCTAGCTAATGCTAGGATTGTTTTGAGATTCCAAGGAAATATCTTTCATAAGAACTCTTTGAAAAATAAACAAAACATGCTATCATATTTCTCCTAAAGGCATCTTGGCCAAGGCCCTACGCTCACTGCATCCCAGGTTCTCAACACACGGAGGACACCAGGCTGTTTCCCTCCCCAAGCTCCCGGGGTGATTGTAACAACTCATAATTCAGCGAAGTACTGATGTAGAGCTCCTAGAGAAAGAATTTATGCCCAGAACTTAACCACTTTCTTGCCAAGTGAGGGAAGTCTCTGGGCCTCAGTGTCCTTTTTCTAAAATAAGATGGTGGGAACACCACCACCCACTCTGCTCAGCTTCCAAGGACTTGATGAGAAGCAGATGAAACAGCAGTGTTGAAACTCATGAAACCGTACGGTGCTAAGCAAAAGTTTCCTTATTATTGTTTGGTACTGTAAACATGGACCCACTTAAGAATCGTTTCATAGAGAAATTGTCAATATCATTTAGTGTTTTTTTTATCTTGGCTGGAAAGCACCTACTGTTGGAATACAATTCTGCTTCTTCCTGGGCACTGATGCTTACACAGAGAGAAGGAGAGGTAGAAGCCACAGTGTCCAATGGTGGGAAAAGTGATTCCAGAGCAGAGCTTAGAGGCACTCTGAGGTGTGATTTGCAAGGCCAGTTCCTGTGGAGATTCTAGTGCTTGTCAAAATCATTTCTGGAATTAGTGAGGCTGGTCCAGGAGCATGGCTAGGCTTTGGGTCTAGATGGGTTTGGGCCTGGACCTGACCTGCCTCTCACTCACCAGCTGTGAGGCGATGCCCCACTTTCCCTCTCTGAGAGAGCTTCAGTTTCCCCCACCCAAAAGTGGGAGAACCATTGTCTATGCCTCACGAGGCTGTTGTAGCCGTCAATCAAATGATGCACATAAAGGACTGGGAACAGGAGAGCACCTCTCCCCACCTCCACCTCTCTCCATGTGGAAAAGCCATCACCTGTTGTTTTGGAAGGGACACTTTTGACATCTGCCAGCAGCAGGTTTGCCACTAGAGCGTCTTGCCCACAGTGACTGACATGACCTTGGCTTTGTCTCAGACAGGAGAGTATGCCAGGCTGCAGGCATCAGAGGCTGGCACCTGGTGCGTAGACCCTGCATCAGGAGAAGAGTTGCTGCCTGGCTCGAACAGCAGTGCCCAGTGTGAGTGGCAGCCCCTCCCAGCATGGCTTCTCACCTCTTCTGTGGGGCACTGAGCGTGGAGTCCAAAGAGCTGGCTTCATGTCCTAGCTCTGCCTCTTGCATAGCAGTGGGGGCGCAGCTGCTGGCCTCACTATGCCTCAGTTTTCTCATCTATGAAATAGGGGCAATACTCCCCCACTTCTGCCGGTTCTTGGGAGAAGCAAACGTGGCAGGGAGCAGGCTGTGCTTTGTGTCTGAGAAGTGCAAACTAACATTGGTTCCCATCAAAGGGGGTCCTAGGGCTTTGGAGGGCTGGGCGGATGTGTGGCCCTACAATCCAGTTTCCACGGTGAAACCCAGGTGATGTCCCCAAAGGATGATATGCAGATGTCCCTCTTCTGCCGAAACACCACAAATGCTCCCATTCCCCTCGGGGCCATGCTCGAGCTCCCTGGCATGACTCGAGGGCCCTACACGTCTTGCTCTGGTGTGTCTTTTTCGGCTTCTCGTTCTTCTCCATCAGTTGTGCTTCAGGGTGCAGGTGTGATAAATTCTGGTCAGACTTTTGAAAAATGAAGACACTTTCTTCCACCTGGGCCTTCAGGCGTTCTGGCTGTGCCACCTGCAATATGTCCGTCTCTCCCCTCCCCACCCCTTACTTGACAAATTTTTGCTCAGACCACACATCTGTCCCTCCAGGAAGCCTCTGCTGGCGTCTGTCTTCCTCCATAGGCTCCTACACTGCACTATTGTTGCCTTTATTTCACAGAACTGTACCTGCTCACGTACTTGTTAACTCTCCTTTAAGACTCTAAGCTACTTGAGGGCAGGAAGTGGAGGGGAGACAGTACAGAGCTGAGCCAGGCCTAGTCTTTGCCTTGTTGTCATTCAACCTCCTGGTGGGGAGGCAGCCCCAGACCCCTGGAACACCCTGCAGGCAGGTGGACTGAGGGTGGCCGTGGGTGGTGGGGAGGGTGATTGGGCATCTGAGCAGGGAGTGGTCACCGGGTCCCCAGCTCATCTGGCTTGTCTCTGTGTCAGGCCCAAGCCTCTGCAATGTGCTCAAGAGTGGAGTCCTCTCCAGGAGAGTTAGCTCAGGCTATGTCCCAGCCTGCAGGGAAGAGGATGGGGGCTTTTCCCCAGTGCAATGCGACCAGGCCCAGGGCAGCTGCTGGTGTGTCACGGACAGTGGAGAAGAGGTGCCTGAGACGCGCGTGGCCGGGAGCCAGCCCGCCTGTGAGAGTAAGTCATGACCCCCTGGGGGAAAGACAAGGCCTGCGTATCTGTTCTTTGATCCAGACTGAGTGAAGTTCTAGAGAAGCTGGGAAGGCGGGGGTGGGAGGGGAGACAGGAAGTGCAGGAGGGATGGAGTTGTGGTTGAGTCCCTTCGTATGAAAACCTACATCTACTTCCTGAAGACGCTTCTTCTGGGAACTGAAGTCAGAAAGAGCCTGGGCAGGGAACTTCTGGAACTGGCACCTCAAGAAGCTTGGGGGCTGTCCTGCCCAGGAGTTTTGGGTCTTATTCTCTGTGTCCTCAGATGGGGAGAAGGACCGTGGTTGCAGGATCTCAGTGTCATGGTTCCATCCTCACTGGGGCCCTTCAGGAATCTGTGGAGGTGTTGACTTGTTTATTTTTATTTCTAGTTTAAAAAATTTAGTGAATGTCAAATATTGAAATATATATCCCATCAATATATAGAATGTTGAACTATATTGTTAAATATTAAAATATATTGTTATCAGTTTTTAACCTTTTATTTCTCCAATCTGCTCAAGTCACAGGACATTACAGTCATTTTTAAATTTATGTGAGCAAGTGGGTTAGACTATCTGTGAATTTCTTTTCAGGGCAGGAAATAGCGACATTGCAAAATACTTATTACAAATTGGGGTGGTGGGTATGGCAGAGTTGCAAAATACTGTGCTAAATGATTCTGAGTTTGCCGCAGTTGCCTTTCTTTTGATGTTCTTATTCTTTCTTTATTTTTATTTTCTAATCTCTAAGCAACATTTTGGAACTGCAGGGAAATTTAATTAGGTCTAGTGATGCTTCTGGTTGGTATTTGTTAAGAGATGGGAGGAGCCTCAGAAGCAGGGGTGGGAGGGAAGAGTCTCTCCACTCTCTTTGCGGGGGCTGCTTTCTAGTTTTGTCCGTACTCCTTCCTGCCCTGAACCTGTGCTGTGCCCAAGGCTCTTACCACACACTGTTTCCCCCAAGTCCTGTTTTGCTCCCCTCTGCATGGGGCCCTGCTTCGTCCGCATCTTTGTGACTCTCAGCTGCTATTACCATGCAGGATATACAGTAGGTGCTCTGTAGATATGTATGAGTGCAACTGCCCGCCCTGTGCTTCTGAAATAAGGAGAGAAGTGAAGGATCCACCTTAAGTCAGACAAAATCAACATTCAACTTCCAGGTCTAGGAGTGGTCTGCACTGAGACCCAGGACACAGACCGGTGTGGTCTCCTCCAGGAACATGTCTAGAGCACAGCTCCTTTAGCGCTTAGGAAGACTCTGTGTGGCTTGGCCATGTGGGACTCCATGATATAGCTCCTGTGTACAGATTACCTGTTCAAAGGTGCTTTTCACATCCCTTATCCCAGTTTTTGCCTTCCAGCAATGCAGGTAAATAGATAGAGGTCTCCTATCTCCCCATTTTTCAGATGGCAGAGCTCAGGCTCAGAGAGGTTCATGAACATGTCCAAAGTCACACAGTTAGTAAGTGGAGCAGCCAGGATTTAACCTGGAGTCCTGCTGATGAAACCCTGTGCTTTACAGCTGTAAGGGCTTCAGAAGAAGACAGGAGGAAGGCTCCAGAAGGTCATTTAGTGACCTTCTTGAATGAAGAAAGAAAAAAGATAAGTATGTCCAAACGAAGAGCTTTGGCCTCCTCTTCTTATAAGGGAGCAGTTCTTCATTGGCTGAGTTGTTTTTAAGACTGGGGAGCTAACGTTTGTAAAGGCTTCATCGTGGGTTTGGTAGGTGCTCACCTACTCTTCTGACCTCACTGGCCTTTGGGATTGGGCTGGAAGTCTAGGAAGATTCCTAATTCTTGCCGGGCATGGCAGGCCACTTCCGCCCCGTGCAGGTGCAGATGGGATGGGCGGTGGTGGGACAGCCAGCATTGGTCTCTTCCAGTTCTACAGCAGGGCAAGGGAATTTGGGCAAAGCTGAGCGATTTAATATAATTGGTAATTTGGGACATTGCCCAATTAAAGGGACCAGGCTCCTGGTCATGTGATCAGGAACCAAGAAACACCATTCATTTAAACACAGGAGAGTGGAATAGTCCTGGGGTCCTGGAGTTGAGGCCAGAGGCTGACCATGCTCAGTGCACCGGGAGGATGGTGTTAATATGAGACTCCCAAACCTCTTCCTGCTGACTCACTGCAGACTGTGATGGAGAGGCAGGGGGCAGATAGACAGATTTGAATGGCAGCTCCACCACTCACTTGCCAGGTGGCCTTGGGCTGGTCCCCTAATCTCTCTGGATGTCAGTGTCCAGGAGATAGTAGCTATTTGAGTCATTATTAGCACTAATTAAGACAATCTCTGTAAACTGTTGAGCACTGGAATTACTAATACACTTAATAAGTACATATTATTACTATTTTTGCTGGTATTACTTAGGGGCTGGACTTGCACAGATACCAAGTTGCCTCTCTCTGTATCCAATGTCATATTCATGCAAAATCCTGCCTCTGGTGGGCATTAGCCTGGTAGCTCAGAGCACAACACTTGCTGGTGTTGAGCTTTGGGTGGCAAAGTTAAGCTCTCTAGGCTTCAGGGGCCTCATCTGCAGGACATGGCTGATAACAGTCCAGCCCCACAGAGTTGCTGTGAAGATGGAGTCAATGCCTGGGAGGCCCTTGGGCAGTCCTGGCATACGGAAGACAGGCAGTGCTCGCAAGCTCTTGTAAGATGGCAGGTGGGAGTGAGCAGGTCTGGCTTCTAGTCCAATCACCAACCCATGTCCCCAGGTGAGCCACTTAGCTCCCTTGAGCCTCTGTTTTCCTCATCTCTAAAACAGCAATAAGGGCTCCCAGTGGTATAATTTTGAAGGATTTCATGAAATTAAAGATGTGAAGTGTACTCTCTGAGGCTGGGCCCACTGTAGGTATTCAGTTAATTTTGGTTTCTGTACTTCTTCCTTCTCTCCTTAGCCGCTCTTCCCTGGCTGTGAGGGCCAGCTGGGTTGTTCCACAACCAAGGAGTCACTTCATTTCAGTGACGTGGGGAATAAGGCTGTGGGAAAACAGGTCTGCTGGGGAGGGTAGGAGTCCTGGTAAGAGAAGCGTCAGTGTCCTAGGTGACATTTGTGACCCCAGGAGGAAAACCCCTTTCTAGTCAAATCAGATCGCTCACTGGCCCACTTCCAAAAGGCAAGGGAGAGTAAAAAAATTGAAAATAGGAAAACCACAGGTGCAGACCATTCCTGTGGGATAAGAGGGGAAACCTGTATTCGCTGAGATGGGAAGGATGCTTACACGCTCATTGACGCCCCACTTCTTACCTATGTACACACATGCATCTAGCACACTGGTAGAGGACGTGGATTCTGGGGCAAAGATAATGGGGTTCAAATCCTGATTTTTCTGTTTACTAGCTGTCTGACCACAGAAGAGGCATTCAGCCTCTGTGTACCTCAGAATTGGTGTCCGTATAGGGATAATGGGACCTATCCCATAGGGTTGTGGGGAACATTATATGAACTGATATTAGTACAGCTCTTAATGGTGTACCTGCCACGTACTACACATCCCGTAGTAGTTTTTAAGTAAATACTCCTACTAGGAGGTAGGCATTATTGCCATCTTCATCATTTAATGGGCGAGGAAACGGTCACAGATGCACTAATTAATTTGCTCTAGGGCCCTGAACTAGCGAATATTAGAGCCAGGATTCACAGCCTGAAGGCTGGTCCAGAGCTCACAGGTAAACTCTTGCCATCCCACTTACACTTGGGACTTGGTAAAAGACAACTCAGGAAGCCCACTGCAAATCGCAGTGCAAAATCTTGGCCAGGGACCATTGCCCTTATCACAAAAAAAGCCCAGGTTTGGTTCTGGAGATCAAAATAGGTTATTCTTCCTCTTTGAAGCCCCTGAATACCCTCATATTCCTTACAGACTGCAGATTTTAAGGCATATACTGGTCAAAAGACTCTGCCTGAGTCTGATAATGAATGAAATATCTAATTGGTGTGAAATTGTCACACTGAGTATTTTGCTCTTTAATTTACTCATTTTCCCATTTACTTAACTCATACTCATTGAGCTGTGTCTGGGGCGGCTGTGTGCCTTGGCCTGGGTGAGCAGAGGAGAGGTGCCCTCTTTTTCCCTGTGGACTCAACCCATGGGGTGACCAGCGTGCCACTGATTAGAGGTTCTAACAATTGACAAAAGGAAGGTCTGTACCCGGTGGCCTGGGAATTCAAAAGAAAGAAGAACTAAGTCTGCCTGGGAGAACCACGACAGTGTTAGAAAACGGAACGTGTTGAGTTGATATTTGAGGGTCAAAAAGGAATCTTCCAGACAGGAGCAGGCAGAAGGAAGGCTTGGAGGTGTGTTCAGGGAGTAATAGATATTCCTGGAGGCATTGGGGAGCTGGAGGAGATGAGAGGGAAGAGGAAGGCAGGCTCAGCCTGCACACGAGGGAGTTGAGAGCTGATATTGGGCTCTGGCATAATTTCTCTGCCAGCAGCGGGGACTGGGTGGGACGTGGGAGCAGAAAGGCAGGAGGTGAGGCCTAAATGCAGAAATCTGGCATAGAGTGTTTGCTGGTAGTTCAGGCAGAAGATGAAGGATGTCTAAATGAGGGTGCTGGCGGTGGGAACGAAGAGATGTGGAGCAGGTGTGAACCGTGACCAAGACAGAGGAGACGAACCCTGCAGGAAGGCCACTGGGTTGCTGGCTTGGAATGGCTGGGTGGCTGGTGGTACTGCTCCTTGTGCCTGGGGCACTGAGGCAGGGGCAGCAGATACTAAGTTCAGGCCTGGACGGTGAGCTTTGAGGTGGAGAGACCAGGTGGTAACTAATTGGCTTTAGAGATGAGAAGAAGCTCAAGAATGCCTGAGCTGGACATGAAGCTACATGAGGCATTCATGCTTAAGTGTCTGTTAAGACTGAGAGCAGATGGGCTCATTCAAGTAGAGGGCAGGACAGAGAGGAAGGGGAGCAGGCCCAGGCCAGGCCCTGAGAGCTTGACAGGTCCAGGGAAGGGGAGAGGAGGAGGGCCCAGTGTGAGTGAGAAGACGACGCCCACAAACAGGCGTGCTCAGTCCTCCCGAGGCTGGGCAGGTGCCCACCATGGCTCCACTTTCCTTCTCCCAGGCCCACGGTGTCCGCTGCCGTTCAACACGCTGGAGGTGGTTGGTGGAACAATCCTGTGTGAGACAGCCTCGGGCCCCACAGGGGCTGCCATCCAGCAGTGCCAATTGCTGTGCCGCCAGGGCTCCCGGAGCGTGTTTCCAAGGGGGCCGTTGATATGTAGCCTGGAGAGCAGACGCTGGGAGTCACAGCTGCCTCAGCCCCGGGCCTGCCAACGTGAGTGGCCTCAGGGCGTCTATCCTGCACCCTGCTCCCTCTCAGGGCTAGGGCTGGGACTGAGATGTGGAGGTGTGGTTGCTCCATTTTCCCACCCGAATGTAGCATGTTCATGGTAAGCCAGGTGGCACCAAGAGATGAGAGAGAGTCCCATGGAGCATTTGCTTCTAGAAGGAGCAGATGTCCTTCACAGACCGACCCCTGGAATTAGGCTTTCTTTGTGCCTTCTCTGGAACCATCTGCTCCTTGAGAGAATTGGCATCCTTCCAACTTTCTCGGAATGTCCTGGATTCAGGTAAAATACTGGGCAGGTCAGTGCTCCAACAGCTGTATAGGTGGCTGACATGCTCAGAGCTGCTCTCCCAGCCTCTAGTGACCCTGCGCCATCAGCCTCTCCCCAAGACCACCTGGACTTCCAGAGCTAATGCCTGGCTTAGCAGGGGGCCCTGGACACTGCTCCAAGTAGGGCATCATCCTGATTGCTGGAACCTGTGTAAGTTTCGGCCCTCTTTCCCAGTGCTCTGACCAGAGCTCCTTTTGCCTTGTCACACACTGAACCCACTCTGGGACCTGGCACTTGGTCCACCCAGTGCAGTGGGAAGGGAATCTGGGAGGGAGACCAAGATCCTGGGACTGTCAACCCTAATGTTCTCCAGAATTCTTAACATGAGGTCTTAACATGAGGGAATCTGGGAGGGAGACCAAGATCCTGGGATTGTCACAAGGCTCTGGGTGGATGCCAGAGTGTCAAGGAGAACATTTGTTGCAAAGCACTCTGGGCTATAGAGCGTGCCTATCCAGAAAATTCAAAATGTGATTTGGATAAATAATGGCCTGTCACTTTGGCTATGCTGAAATCGAGACCAGGATGGTCACAATTGACCCTAGAGCAAAGGACTTTGGGGAAAAGAGGCACAAACCTTGAGCTCCTGAAGTTGAATGCAGGCCGCTGTGCATGATTGTTCAGGCTGTGCACTGAACAGCCTTAGAGAATGCCATTCACTCCCATCAACTATGATGTCTGTTCTTAACCTGAAAAACCATATAGAGTGGCCCTGTCTGTATGCAAGATGTCATGGAAGATTTTCCAAGGAGAATGTCCAGGACCCCAAAATGTAAAGCACCCTGGTTTGGAGGATGAGGCAGGACTGAGCTTTCTGTGAGGATGCACAGTAATTTCAGAGACAAGTTGTTATGCTGGAAAGTACTTAGACTCAGAATGACAATGCGAATGGCAGTGCTTGTGTGTTTCCAGCTAAATGAGGAAGGGTTATTTTTGCAGGGGAAAACCTAAATAAAGAAAATAACTCCTTAGGACTGTTGCCTCTGTCTGCTGACCTCTGGTGCTTGCCTGCAGGGCCCCAGCTGTGGCAGACCATCCAGACCCAAGGGCACTTTCAGCTCCAGCTCCCGCCGGGCAAGATGTGCAGTGCTGACTATGCGGGTTTGCTGCAGGCCTTCCAGGTTTTCATATTGGATGAGCTGACTGCCCGCGGCTTCTGCCAGATCCAGGTACGTGCCTGGCCTTCCCCACAGTGAGGGCTTGGACTGAACTCAGGGTTACCGTGTCAGAAAACCTGAGGGCTCACATTAACCTGAGGGTTTGAGTTCAACCCTCACTATTTTATCAATGTGCAGACTGATACCCAGAAATGGGAAGTAGTTTGGCCAAGGTGAATTACATAGCAGCAGAGGCAGAATCCATACCCATCTCATCATTGGCCATTCTTTCTACATAAAGATATCAAACATTTACTGAACACTTAATATGGGCATCCTGTGGTATAAATTAGCTAATGCAATCCTCATAGGGACTTTATTATTATTGCTATTGTGCATATGAGGAAAATGAAGACCAGAGAGCTGGAAGACTTGTTCCAGAGTCATACAACCAGGAGAAGGTAGGGCCAGGCTGGCTGACTTGATCACAGAGCTGTGATCACCATGTAGCACCTCCACCACCCATAGAGAAAGAGCTTGGGAACATGGGGCAGGAAGGCTAAAACCTCACGGTGTAGTCTGTGCACCACAGTGTTAGATGTGTTTCTTAACAAACCCGAGAGGAGGCATTATGGATCCTCCCCAGAAGAAGAGAATATTGGATGCCACCTGGAAAGGCATCCCACCGTATAAAATAGAATTTTTCAGCTGTGTAACATATGAGGGCTTTGGTTAGTTGAAGTCACAAGGGTTTAAAGAAGGAGTCTTTAAAGGTTACTCAGTTAAATAAATCATTTTTTCTGCTCAAAGTTTGTTAAATCTTCAGAGCAACTCATTTTTGGGACCTCATGTTAAGAGCTTTGGAGAATATTAGGGTTGAGCATCATGTAAATTATTCAAAAAATAAAAAAAGAATTTTGGAGAACACACTTTTTACAAAACAATACACAGAGATTACTGATGTTAAAACAAACAGAGGCATGAATAGACTTTGTCCTTTTATTCAAGGAAATACACTCACAACAGTGTCAGTGATGCCTATTCATTATTGGGTGCCGTATTTGTGGTGCCGTGCTAGAAGCTCTACATTCTTTGCCTGTAATCATCACAGCACCCTGCTTGGTGGGTATCAGTAGCCTACAATTTACAAGTGAATTAACTAAACATAAGGTGAGTTAGTTGTCCAAGATTTCTCATCCCTTAATAAGTCCCGGTCTATCTAGACCAAATTCATTGATTCATTTATTCATTCATTCATTGACTCATTCCTACATTTAACAGATATTTGAGTGCCTATTACAGGCTAGGCACATATTTAGGCACTGAGGATAACTGAAGGTAAATAAAGCCAATACTAGTTAAAGTGGTTAGGACAGATTTTAATCAGGAATATATTATTGCAGTGGAGAAAAGAGTTCATCATGAACTGAACGCAACCTCAGTTTGTGCAGAGGTGACTGGGCATTTTAAAAGGAGAATGAGGGAATAGGGGTGGTAAACAGGGGGTTCAGTAGCATCAGGAAAGCGAAAGATTAAAAAAAAAGCAGGAAAGGGAATTAGTCCATGTAAAACCCATCTGGGTTTGCTAACTGGTACTATTGCAGCCTCCCACAGAGGCTGGAGACAGGGGCCCCATCTTCAAGTGTTTGCTGGAACTAACAGTGAATTCTCTTGGCAGTCTTAAGTTTTCTAGACAGGCACTTTAAGAGGGGCTAGGGTCTTCCCAGGGGTCTGGCCTTGAGCTGTTAGAAACAATGTTAGTGCTTGTTCAAGTCTTTTGAGGTCAAGGCTGAGGTCTAGTAAGAGGGCTCAGAGGAGCCCGGCTAGAGTTTGGTTCACGACAGAGTCTTCAGGATGCAGCAGTGAACGAGATCACCTCTTTGTTCTTTGGGGAGATGGCACTAAACAAGTACCTGTCAGGGAAGGGTAACAGCTAAGAGGGGAAATAAGGCAGGCTGGGCCTTGCTTGAGAGGGAAGATGGTGAGATGAGAGGGGTTTTACATAGAAAGGTCAGGAAGAGGCCTCCAAGAGGTGCTATTGGAAGGGACGGGAGTGAAGTAAGGCTGAGGGCCTGTGAGTTCTGGGGGAGAGGAACCCCTGCAGAGGAAATAGAAGGTCAGAGTTTCTGTGATGGGTACATACTTAGTGTGAGCCATAAAATTGAGGGAACCAGTATGGGTGAGCAGAGCAAAAGAGGGAACTGCAAATTGGGGTGTGCATGTTGAAAATGGCTCAAGGCCTTGTTGGCTGTGGCTAAGATGGTGAGTTTTATTCTGCATGTGATGGGACATCACTGAAGTTGAGAAAGTGACAGGATGATTGGAGTTTTACAGTTTTCTTCAGCTACTGTATAGGGGGTAGACTTTGAGGGGTTCAGGGTAGGAGCAGGGGTCCTCACTGAAGCCTGGGGCCAGGCAGCAGTGCAGAACATGAGAAGCAGCAGGAATCTTGACATATTGGGACCACAGAGCCCACAGGACTGGGTAGTAGGTGATGCATCATGGGAAGATGGAGGTGTTGAAGATGACTAAGTTTTGGATGCAGGGAATGACTGAAGACATGTGTTTTCAACACGGGGAAATTAAATCCCATGCAGAAAGGAGTAAAATGTTCTGTAATTCAGGGGATTGGAGAGCTGAGGACCATGCTGAAGACAGAGATAAGGTCAGGAGGAAGTCGGGCAGGGACCTAGTCCTAATGGCTTCCTAAACAAGGTGTCAGGGTATGACCATGAGACAGAGAGCTTCTAAGGTCAGAGCTTCTAAGAAGGGAGTCATATTCTTCAGAAGGAAGAGATGATACATAGACTTTCAAGTCAGATAGATCTGGCTCCAAACCTTGGCTCCAGCACTCCTACCAGTGTGACCTGGGCCTTTCCCAGGTTTGGCAAGTCTCAGTCAGTCATCTGTGAAATGGGGTTAGGAAAACCCACCTTGGAGGGTCAGGTTAAGTGAGATAACATACAGATCCAAAGCTCTTTCTCTTTACCCTCTATTGAGAGCTAAGGAGGTTGTTAGTGGAGTTTTGAATCCCAGCTGTACCACCTACTGGCTGTGGGATCTTAGGCAGTTTCTCAGTCTCTCAGAGGCAAATTCTCCATCTGGAATGTGGGGTAATGAGAGTCCCAACTTCATAGACTTGTTTTGGAGATTAAACTGGCTAATATGTTTAAAACACTTCACACAGGGCCTGATGAATAAAACATGTTCAAAAATCGTGCCACAGTGCCTTCTGAGAATACTTCTGGGAATAAGCCCCTGGCACACAGCAGGCTCTCATTAAATGACAACTATATGAACACCCCACATCCATGTTTTCACCTTCACCAGGGGTGTGGCACTGGGTATGACACGTAGTAAGGTCTGGGTGCCATGGCCGTTGGGATGGATGGCATGCTGACATTCAGGCTTCGCATGCATTGGGCCCCCGGGGCCGACTTTCAGGGCACTGTCTGCATTCTGAAGAAGGTAGGTGAGGCCTTTTGTGGTGAAGACTGAGGGCCAGGGCCACATCAACTCTGAATTACTCATTGGTGACAGAGTTCACTTTCCTTCTAGAACCCTCCATTCACTCTCTAGGCACCCAAGTTTTGATAAACTGACTTCCCTTTGGGCTTTATATAAACTTTCTTGGAATTTACGTTTTGCCATCTTCTGAATTCTTGTGTCCCCCCGAAATTCATATCCAAACCATAATCCCCAACATAATATTAGAGGATTTTGTGTTGGGTCATGAGGGTGCAGCCCTCATGAATGGGGTTAGTGTCCTTATAAAAGAGACCCCAGAGAGATCCTTGCCCCTTCCACCATGTGAGAACACAGTGAGAAGACAGACATTTATGAAGAGAACCTTCACCACATATGACTGGCATCTTGATCTTGGACTTCTCAGCCTCCAGAAGTATGAGAAATAAAGTTCTGTTGTAGACACCCAGTCTGTGGTATTTCATTATAGTCATCCAAATGCACTAAGATACCCTTTGAAAGAGGCTGATATGAAGAGGGAGAGATGTAGCTTGTGTTCAACCCTGGACCAAAGCCTGGCACTGTCATTGGGCTAACAGGTCTCTCAACCGTCCGTCTTTCTCCCCAACCTTGAGGAGCCTGCAGTACATCACTCACAGACATTCAGGGGGCACAACTCAGCCACACTTAGGCTGGGAGGAGAGACCAGGCTGCGTAGTCAACATTGAGGAGCTGGTGGATGCTGTAGGGGTTCAGAGGTGTCCCACTGAATGTATGTATGGTGAAGACATTTGCAGAGTTGGCTAAAGTTGTTTCACCAGTGAAATATGGTGACTGGGCTTTGGATGCATGGAGTCCTGCTCTTCCTCCACTTATACCTCTGTACACCATGTGACCAGGGCAGGTTATTTAACTTCTCTGAATCTTGTTTTCCTCAGATGTGGAAAAGGGGGTCACATTCCTTGACCCCCTGAAGTAGGGTTGGAGAAGGATTGAAGGAAGTAACATAAGCCAAGTTCTGGTTCCTGGTGTGGACCCAACAAAACTAGCTTTCTACTCTGTGTTCTTGAGCTGAAAGTGTCTGTCTTCTTGTAGGTGAAGACTTTTGGCACCCCGGTTTCCGTTCCTGTCTGCGACAACTCCTCTGTGCAGGTGGGATGTCTGACCAGGGAGTATTTAGGAGTGAATGTTACATGGAAATCACGGCTTGAGGACATCCCAGTGGCCTCTCTTCCTGACTTACATGACATTGGTATGTTTTTCTGTGGTGGTACTTAGAATAAGCTATGCAGCCTCTCTGAGTCTCAGTTTTCTCTTCTGCCAAATGGAGCTAGTGAAGAAGCCCATGATGTCTTCCTGTGAAGATTATAGGGAGAGCTAATTATTTAAAAATATATAGTAATCGATAGAGTTCTTGCCAATCATTCACTAGAGTTAAATAATGTCAACAAAGAGCCTGGTTCTGTGTCATGAACATCTTCTAATACTTCTCTTGATTTTCTGCATGCAGAGAGGTGAAACAGAATGTGTGAAGGGGACAGCAGTGTGGGCTGGGGAAGTCTTTATTGGTTTTTAACTTATGTCTCGTCCACTTTCAATTGTAAAGCGTTTCAGACCACTTATACCATTTAAAACAGGGCAGTGATGATATGGATGAGTCAACAGAGGAGAGAGAGAAGAAGAATGGATTTTATGATAGCTACTGTGGGCATGTGCCATGTTCAGCTCTGAGCTTTCTGGCAGGGTGGGAAAGAGCCCGTACATTTATGGCAAGAGAATGAGAGGCAACTCCATTTTCTCTTCCACCATCTGGCGGCCAAACATCCAGGGGCGGGATTGGCTGGAGTTTGCCCTCTGTTCTATGAGGAAGAACTTCTGGAAAATGTTGCCAGGAAGGAGACTGCATCTCTATCATTCACTAGTTCTCAGGATCATAATCCTCTAAATAATAATTCAGAAGCATTATGAATTCTCTGGGAGCCCCAGCACTGTGAATTAGGGGCCCCCTTCTATCTTTCTCCAAAGGGAGTCTGGATAATATGGGTATGTTGGGAGCTGCTAAAGCATGAGATGTTTATTGCTTGTTTCAATCTTGAGGCAGCGAGATTGGAGGCCATGGGCTGGCTCTACAGTAGCCTGTTACAGACAGAATGTTTGCTGTGTGCAGGGATCTGCCCCAGCTCCTGGCATGGTGTTTGCCTGCTTTCTTCCTAGGAACTACTTATCATTTGACAGCTGGAGCCCTCTCAGTGTTTAGCTAAACACTGAGGCAGAAGGCCCCGTTGCCTCTTCAAGTCCTTGCTTTCTTTTTGAGTGGCCACTTCACACGCATTCTCTCCTAGGACCCTCACCTAGTGCAAAGAGAGCCATTCCCAAGCCATTTTTCAGATGGGAAAACTGAGGCTCAGTGATGTTCAGTGCCTCATTAAGGGTTGAGGCGGATGAGTATCTGGATCTTGCACCTTAGACTAGTGACTGAAGATGTGATCTCCTATGCCAATGTAGGTTGCATTGGTGCCGCAGAAATGGCAGGAGCCAGAAGATCTGGACTGGAGTCCCTACTTGTGCTTCTGACTCCTGGGTGACCTTGAGTCAGTCCATCCCCTTCTCTGGGCCTCAGTTCCTCCCTCTATAAAATGAGACACCACATGATGCCTATGTCTCATTTCAGCCTGGATATTCTAGGCATCTCTGCCCCCTAGATCCTCCCTGGCCCTTACAGAGAACAGTGGGGGTGACCTCTACCTTATCCTGTGTCTTACAGAGAGAGCCTTGGTGGGCAAGGATCTCCTTGGGCGCTTCACAGATCTGATCCAGAGTGGCTCATTCCAGCTTCATCTGGATTCCAAGACATTCCCAGCAGACACCACCATCCGCTTCCTCCAAGGGGACCACTTTGGCACCTCTCCGAGGACATGGTTTGGGTGCTTGGAAGGATTCTACCAAGTCTTGACAAGTGAGGCCAGTCAGGACGGACTGGGATGTGGTAGGTCCACTCTCTCTCTGGACGTCTTCTGTGGAGCCGTGTAAGGCTTTGGGAAAGGCCACCTCAGCACTGGAGAGAGGCTACTCTGGACATCCAGGGCTGAGAATCATCCATGTAGTTAATGGATGGGCATTCATCAGCCCAGGGCTTTAAAACTCAGGGAAAGTGGTTCCTGATGGAGGTTCACTTGTATTGCTCTTGCTTTGCCTGTAAGTAGTTTGGGGGCCATTCCTAACGGGAATGCGATGCAGATTCCTTTAATGGAAGTTGTATTAATTTCCTGTTGCTACCATAGTAAATGACCAAAAATTTTGTGGCAGAAAACAATACAGATGTACTATCTTACAGTTCTATAGGTTTGAATTACAATGCAGGCATCACTGAGCTAAAACCCAGCTATTGGCAGGGCCCGCACCCCTCCTGGAGGCCCCTGGGGAAATCTGTTTCCTCACCTTTTCCACTTTCTTGAGGTTGTCCACATTTCTTGGCTGGTGGCTTCCAAAAAAACCAACAGTGTTTTTGCTTTCTGACCCCTCTTCCCTGGTCACATCTCCTCTGACTCTCTTTTACCTCCAAGGACCTTAGAACTACACACAGCTGCATGATTCAGGATATTCCCCTTATTCTGAGGTCAGCCAATTAGTGACCTTAATTCCATCTGCACCGGTAATTTCCCTCCTTTGCCATGTAACCTAACATATTCACAGACTCTGAGGACTGGGATATGGATATCTTTGGGGGGACCTTTGTCATGTCTACCACTGAAGATTCAAAGGTCTCCTGATGAAAAGCCTTCCTCCGGCCGGGCGCGGTGGCTCAAGCCTGTAATCCCAGCACTTTGGGAGGCCGAGACGGGCGGATCACAAGGTCAGGAGATCGAGACCATCCCAACATGGGCTAACATGGTGAAACCCCATCTCCACTAAAAAATACAAAAAACTAGCCGGGCGAGGTGGCGGGCGCCTGTAGTCCCAGCTACTTGGGAGGCTGAGGCAGGAGAATGGCGTAGACCCGGGAGGCGGAGCTTGCAGTGAGCTGAGATGCGGCCACTGCACTCCAGCCTGGGCGACAGAGCGAGACTCTGTCTCAAAAAAAAGAAAAGCCTTCCTCCTGTGTGGGGTGAGATAGACATTTTTATGGAGCTAGAGAAAGAGAAGATGTTTCTCAGTTATTTTTTTTTCAATTATTTATATTGGTCGCAACACAAAAGTCAAATGACCTTTCCTTTTCTGAAATCTATGCCAAATTGTAAACTCCACATTGGATTTAAGATACAGCTAAATCCTAACACAGAAAACAGAAAGACAACCACTTCCCACTAGCATTTATGGAGAATTCAGCAGTTCAAATTCACCTGCACAAACATTTAACTCTTACAGTAACCCCTGGTGGCAGGTCCTTTCCTCATTTGACAAAGAAGCTGGGGTTCAGATTAAATGAGATTGGACATCTGTCATGCCTGGAGTGGGGCTGACACAGAGGAGGGACTCTAGCTCACCTAACTGGTTAATAGAGGGTGAGTAAGCCCAGGTGTCCTCTGGGACCAGAGCCTGTGATCTTTCTTTCCATTCTGTCAGAGCTGCCCAAACCAAGGGGACGAGAAATAGAAGCAGGAGTGGATGGTGACACTCCAGGGTGGGTGAAACAGGGTTGTGAAGAGGGAGAGTCACATAGAAAGCACCTGCCCCCATGTTGACAGACTATCGTGAAAAGCCCTTGGCTTCAACGCCTGATGTTGAACTAGTAGGGGTGAACATGTGTGTGTGGTGTGTGTATGAGTGTGTGAGTGTGTATGTGTGTTGGTGTATGCATGTATATGTGTGTGAGCACATGTACATACATGTGCATGCATGTATATGTGTATGGTGTGTGTATATGTGTGTGATGTACATATGTATGTGTGTGAGTGTGTTTGTGTTTTTGTCTGTATGAATGTGTATGATGTGTCTATGTGTGTATGTTGTGTGTGTGCATGTTGGGAGCAGGGGCTGCAGGAGCCTGCTCTCATAGCTGCCCCAGGTGATGTACCATGGGGGTCTGGAAGCAGCCCCAGGAGGTTTCTTGGCCTCAGGGGTGCCCTCTGCAGCCAGAGATGGAGGTAAAGGGAAGGCAGAGAACCTGCGTTGACTCTGTGTCTTCAAGGAAGTTCTACCCCTCTGGGTGTCTTCCTTTCCATCCCCCACAACACACAGGTAAAATAAAGGGGCTGGCCTAGAAACCTGGTCCCAAGGTTCCTTCTAGGAAGCTCAAATATCAGTTCCTGTCAACAAGGAGATGGGAGGGGCCGCTCAGCTCAACTTTGCCTGAAGGGGAAAGAGTAGGGCCTGGGAATCAGCAACTGGCATCAGGGCACGGGGCTTCCTAGGGCCCCTGTAGGAGTCACAGGATGGGGCGCAGGGAAGAGACTGCATGGGAGACCTTGCCCAGGACACGCTTGGACTGGAACAGGACTCAGCAAACCTTTCCTATAAAGGGCCAGATGGCGATGTTTCAAGCATTGGGGGCCATACCGTCTCTGTCTCAGTGACTCAACTCAGCCATTGTGGGGAGAAGCGTATGGCTGTGTTCCAATAAAACTTTATTTACCAAAACAGAAGGTGAGCCGAATTTGGCTCATGGGCTGTGGTTTGCCAGTCCTGCTCTAGATAAACCTACACTCATCTTCCAGCTGCTGCAGTCTTTAACTGACTCCAAAGGACTTGTCAATCACACCACACAGCCCCATCCCCTTACTCCTAAGGGTTGGAAAGATCCAGAATGGAAGTCTCATAAGCAGTACCAAAAGCTCTGAATTTTCTTCAGCATCAGTTCTAGTACCTGTCCCTTACTGAGTTTTTGATATGTGTGTGGCCTTACTAGCATTTTACCGTCCAGAGACTCAGGTGTTATTAATTCTGTCTTATGCACGAGGAACCGATGGGCCTATAGTGCTACACAGCATTAGGAAACTGCTCTGTGAAGTCAGGTGGACTCGGGTTCGAGTCCTGACTCCAACACTTTCTCATTGTGGATCCTGGAGAAAGTCCATTGTTCTCACTAGGCATCTTCTGAAAAATAGGGATAATAATACCTATTGCATGGGGTAATACCTATTGTTGTTTAGATAGCATGAAATAATGCAGAGCACAGCACTTAGTAAACTCCTGGCAAATGGTTTGTTGTGAAAATTGGCAGTGCTGAGATCTAAATCCAGCTCTGTCTGCCTCCAAGTTCTTTGTTCTGTCTTCTGCCTCACACATCTCCCTTCTCAACAAGGAGGTTCTTGGTGAAATCACACCGTCTCATTCTTATATCTATTCTTATTGGCACTTTTCCCTCAAAAACACAGCTGTGATATTACAAGGCAGAGCACTGTCCTGTGGCAATAAAGCAGATTTCTCTGTGTCATCCTGGGGGAGGGCTAATAGGATGGCCCCTTCGGAGGGCAGTGACTCAGAGGGCTGGTAGGAAAGTCCATCCCTCGTGACTCATGTAGGCACAGCAGCCTTGTTCCAGGGAATTGGCGATGGCCAGGGAGCAGAGACTGTGTTTGCGTCCCTGATGGAGTCACTTTTGTTCACCCTCTTGCCTCAAGCCAGCTATATGGATTCTCCTTGAAATTACCTGCTGGCAAACTTCATAGCAGATTAGTTTATGAAGGAGAATAACTGATAAATTATCCATATTTTTTCATATTCTATTCTGGATGATATTAACTTTCACTCATTCACTATAATTTCTTCTAATAGAGCTGGTTCCCTATGGATTTTTTTCCTGAACCAATTATGCCTGCCTGCCTGCCTTCCTTTCTCCCTTCGTTCCTTCCCTCCCTCCCTTCCTCCCTCCCTCCCTCGCTCCTTCCTTCTTTCCCTCCCTCCCTCTCTCCTTCCTTCCTTCCTTCCTTCCTTCCTTCCTTCCTTCCTTCCTTCCTTCCTTCCTTCCTTCCTCCCTTACTTTCTTTTTTTCTTCTTTCCTGTCATTCATCCAAACTTTCAAAATATTATATGCCATGTTACACACTCAGAGAGAGGCAAAAAACAAAGCTTCACTCTCAAGGCAGTCACAGCCTGGTTGGGGAGAGGTCAGTGAGTATTCAGCTGGTCATCCTGTGAAGAAGCCTGTTACATCCCAGCCAGGGTGGTCAGGGAAGGTGTGCTGGGGTAGGAAATGCTGGCGGAAGTCTTGAAAGGTGAGGAATCGTTGCTCAGGCAAGAGCAGACAGAAGGTAGTGCATGTTTGTACACGTGTGTGCGTGTGTGTGTGTGTGTACCTGTGCTGAGGGTGCTAAAGTGAGGAAGAACATTCCAGAAAGATTGGTATAAATGCAGGGAGTCGAGAAGTTGCAGACTCTTTGGAAACGGTGCTCATAATTTATACAGCTGGGGAATGGGGTGCGTGGGGAATGTGAGAGGAGGTGGGGCCAGAGAGACAGGGACAGGCCAGGAGAGGCCTTGGAGCACAGCAAGGGGAGTGGGCTGGAGATGGGACTATGGAAGAATATTAAGTTGGAGAGTGAAAGGACCAGGTGTGGGCTGAGCCACCTTCTGAAGGGGTGAAGGACCTTTACGGTTCTTCACAGATGTTTTTCTTCAGCAGAAATGCGACTGTCACTATTGGGGGGTTTGTGGACAAGGGTTGGCAGGAGGGGTGGCTTGACCCTAAAGCTTTGTGAGACTCTCAAACTCAAATAGGTATAACTGTCTTATTTTATTAGGCTGGTGCAAAAGTAATTACGGTTTTTGCAATTTATTTTAATTGCAAAATAAATAAATAAATAAATAAATAAATAAATAAATAAATAGGCTAAAGGATTTTCCAGTGATTTCAAGGGATTTAACTGATGGTCAGCACCTATTGGTGGCAGTGGACCCAATGGTCTTAAGAGAGCCCCTTCTCCTGAGGGAAGGTTGACAGTAAGGCAGCCGTGGTCTCGTTCTGACTTAGAAACGTGCTCTTTTGGGTGGAAAAGACTTGACGTCAGAGATGGAGAGAACCGGTGGGAGGAAACAGCGCGTGCATTCCCTGAGCACAGACAAGAGTTTGGGACCTGCGGGGTTTGCAGTAGAAGTTAAGTCCCAGCTCTCTCATTTCTGCTAGTTCCCCGCACCTCGGCTTTTGGAGGCTGGGCAATGTAGGCTGGCCGAAAGGCTTTTGTTTTCTTTCAGTGGTGAATTTGGAGGCCACTTGAAAAAAGGCCACAGTTCTGGGGTTGAAATGCTAGAGATAATCATCACCAACTTGACTCATAGAAGTAATGAAACTCCACTCTCGGAAGGAGGATATTAATTGCTCTGGGCAGACCAAAAAACACACTGTTCAGTTTCCAAAATGTGGCTCGAGTTTCTAATTTACTCAGAAATGCCAGCTACACACGCAGACCAGAGATAGTAGTTGCTAAATCAACATTGGCTCCATCTCAGTACGTCCCACTCAGTGGTACTGACTTCTCTGCCAGAGGGAGGTGGCTGGATTGGTAGAAGGAACAAAGACTTTGGTTTGGAGATGAGTGAATGGAGCTCAGATCTCACCTCTGACACCTCACTGCTTGGCCAACCTTAACCTTGAGCCTCAGTTCTCTCTAGCCTGATATGGAGATGATAACTTCCTCATACGGTTGTGAGAATAACACATTAAAACTTCTGCACTGCGCTTGGCATATTCTATAATTTTAATTTCCCACTGCCCTTTGCTGAAAAGCATACTAGGAAGTCATGCATGGATGTCTGAGGCTCTGCTTTCTCAACTGTGAAATGGGGATGAAATACAGACTTTCCATGGGAGTGATGTATTAATGTATGTAACAGGGCGATAGACTAAGTGCTGCCAATAGTGGCCGGGATTTTAGCTTCCACCTTTTACTGGGTAAAAGCTCACTTCTTCTGGAAGTTATTGGCAAACTCTCAAGAACACGACTCTGAACCAAGAAACAAAGTAAAACAACCCCCCACTTTATTTTACCCATATTTGAAATCCCTGTCTGACCCTGTCATCTCCTACTAGCATGTCACTTCCTGGACAGCAGGAAGCTCGCCTGACTTCCTCACAGCTGCTTCCCTGCTTCTTAGAGTCTGACACACAGTAGGTTCTCAGTGGACGTTTGTTAAATGAATGAGCTCTTGAACTGGTTTGAGGATTTCCTGTACCCTGTGTGTTCCGGGATTGTAACTGTGAAGCATGTGTCTTGATTTTTAACATCATTTCTCTGTTTGTTTTTTTCTAGTTAAGTGTCCTGAAGGAAGCTATTCCCAAGATGAGGAATGCATTCCTTGTCCAGTCGGATTCTACCAAGAACAGGCGGGGAGCTTGGCCTGTGTCCCATGTCCTGCGGGCAGAATGACCATTTCTGCCGGAGCTTTCAGCCAGACTCACTGTAAGTTCTGTGGGGTGCTTCTTTGAAAGAGAAGACCTGCAATGAAATGGAACACAACAGGATTTCCCAATCTCTGCACTATTGACATTTTGGGACAGATGATTCTTTGTGCAGGGTTGGCCTGTGCCTGGTAGGATATTTAGTAGCATCAGTAGTTCTCAGATGCCAGTAGCACCCCTCCCTAAATTGTGACAGTCAAACATGTCTCCAGACATTGCCAAATGTCTCTTGGGTGGAAATGGCAGGGAGAGCAAAATTACCCAGCTGTGAGAACTATTGAGTACACAACATAGTAATCAAAGGGGTCACCGTCTTTGAATACTTACCCACTGCCAGGCTCTGGGTGGGGCATTTTACCTGTGTTGCCTCATTCAATACTCCCAATACCTCTTCCAGTATTAGTAGCCCAACTTTTACAGACAAGAAAGCTAAGCTTCCAAGAAAAGAAACTTAGTCAAAGTCACTCAGCTAATGGATGACGTAACTGGTCTTTGATCTTGGTTTTATCTGATTCTGAAACTTCTGATTTTTGTAAGTCAACCTTATCAGATTGAAAAATGGAAGATATTTTCCACCTATAGTCATTACTGCTATGTAGCTCATCTTCCTTTTCTGTTGCATGAATTTGTCAGGACTGTATGTACGTGTGGCCTTCCCATATGTCACGTGATTTCACTCGACCTATTTACTTAATAGTCCCCTGGGTATTGTTGGGTTTTTTTTTTTCCTAGCAAAGACCCATAACTTGCATCTGTTCTTGTTAGTCTGAAACTGTGTCAATGTGAGGGAAACTGTTGTGCTTACAATCTAAATGATTTCTAGAATTTTTAAACAAGTCATCAGAAAAGATCAAGATACTTTGCTCAGGGCAGTTTCTTGGTCAGGAAAGCAGTGGTAATAGAACAGTAATTCCAATAAAATAAAAGTAAAAGGAATTTTATGGGCTGGGAGTCAGGCATTCTTCCTGGAGAATAAACTCTTCACTGGGAAAATAGAGTGTCTTTGACATCTGAGCATCACCCTCAGTTTGTGCACAGTGACTTGAGTACTTGTAGTTTGAGATGACTTGAAGTGCTATCAAAATACCCGAGAAGCACTTTCTTAAAAGAAGATTAATGTAGTGTGCTGAGCCTTGTTTACGGAGGGGATATGACAGAAATGTCAGGGAGTAGAGGATGCAGGTTGAGGCTTGCGCCAGCCAGACCAGGTTTGATCACCACTGGCACTGTGACCTAGGCCAAGCCACCTTCCTCTTCTGAATGTCAGCTCCCTCATGTATCAAATGGAGTCAATGATACCTCACTCACAGAGTGGTAATAAAGGGTGTCTTAGGTTAGGCTGCTATTGCAAATTACCCTACATTGGGTTGCCTAAACAACACATTTATTTCACACAGTTCTACAGGCTGGAAGTCTGAGGTCAGGGTGCCCATATGATTGGGTTCTTGTTGAAGGCTCTCTTCCTGTTTATGTTCTCACATGGCCTTTGCTTAGTACATACGCAGAGGAAGAGACAGAAAAATCTCCTATTCTCTTCTTTCTAATAACGGCATTAACCACATGCTGCACCCTCATGGCCTCATCTAAACCTAATTACTTTCCAAAAGCCTCACCTCGAAATACCATCACACTGGGGATTAGAGCTTCAATATATAAATTTGGTAGGAGAAGGACATAAACAATCAGTCTGTAGCAAAGTGAAATCAAAACGTTTAGCATAAACAATAAGCATTTATTCCCCACCCATTTTGGGGGTGAACATTGACTGCATTTTCATGCAGTAGTAGAGGGCTGTGTTGAATCATTGCCATTCTCCCAAACACCTTCCCTGAGCAGTGGAATAGATTTTAGTGAATGGTTCTCTAGGATCAAGGTTGGAGTCTGTGCCAAGGATCTGTTCATACCTAAGAAACTTCTCTATGACTCATTAACTTGCATTGAATTACCAGGCCTGTGTTCTTAAATGGAATTGTACTGAAGAGAAGCACAGGGCAGAAGAGTCTGCCAAGTTTTAAATAATGCCAGGAGATTACAATATTTCTTTGACTTCCTTTTGGTGTTAGGTTAGCTTTTAGAATCCCAACTCCTCTATGTAGTTCATGTCTCTATTATTGATCTTACTCATACTTTTCTCCTACATTTTGTAACTTAGCTGGTTCACTGGACCATGTTTGAGGTTCTGCTGATAACTCTTCAGCAGAAGCAGCTCTTCATTTACTTGTTTGTTTATTGATGTATTAATTCATGTATAGCATGCAAAATATTCTATTTAAAAATAGCCTTTGTAACCTTCCACAAAAAAAGCTGTTATTAGTCAATGGTGAATCACATAACCAATAGTCTGGAAATATAGAAACTCAGATGTTATGAAATCTCTGGGCTGCCGTAAAATATTATCTTTCACCTACTTGCCAGACCTGGAGAACCAAATGAAGGTATTCCCTTTTAATTTCATTCATCCAAAAATTATTGAGTACCTGCTTTCTGCCAAGCGTGTAGTAGGTATATATTAAATAAAACAAGTGATGATAAAGTCCCTGTCCTCAAGGAGTTTAGAGTCTGGCAAGGAAAAGAAATGTATAAGCATATCCATGTGATGTAATGAGTAGTATAGTGGAGGTACATGTTAGTTACTCTTACAGCAGCTTGTGAGAGGTCTTGAAAGACAAGGGGAGATTAGCTAGGGGGCCCAGTGGGGAAAGGTCTTCTAGGAAGAAGAAACAGCTTGAACATGGATATAGAGTTATTCATCTATGGATCTGACTAGCATTTATTGACTTTAGGAGGAAGCTTGTTTTATGGGTCAGACATTGAGCAAGGCATTTGGATATAATGGTGAGCAAAACCATACGTGGTCTCTGCCTTTCTGGAATGTCTAACGAGTGGGAGGCAGACAGCCATCAATCATTAATTCACACAGATAAATGAGAATTGTAACAGTGTGCCCTGCTGTGAAGGAGAGGGTGGGTCCCTGTGATAGCACGTAACATATGGGCCTGACTAAACTGGGACATCCAGAGATGTCTTAGTCCATTTGGGCTGCTGTAAGAAAATACCATAAACTGGGT
Organism: Macaca nemestrina; assembly: GCF_043159975.1. Lineage (NCBI taxonomy): Eukaryota > Metazoa > Chordata > Mammalia > Primates > Cercopithecidae > Macaca > Macaca nemestrina. The sequence continues at coordinate 12,390,510 of NC_092132.1, read as the reverse complement.
GACTTATGAACAGCAGAAATTTATTTCTCACAGTTCTGGGGGCAGGAAAGTCCAAGATCAAGGTTGTCAACAGATTTGGTGTCTGATAAAGGTATCACAGATGGCACCTTCTCACTGTGTCCTCACATGCTGGAAGGAACAAACGAGCCCCCTTGGGCCTCTTTTAAAGGGTACAAATCTCAATCATGAGTGTTCCACTTTCATGATCTAGTCATCTCCCAAAGGCACCACCTGCTAATACCGTTGCACTGGGCTCTGGGTTTCCACATGTGAATTTTGGCAGGTGGCACCCATACATTTAGACCATAGCAGGAAGGCTTTCCTGAGACAATGAGAATTAGGATGAAAACAGGTGAATGGTGGAGAGTTCACGCAGCAAACATTGGGAGAGCTGTGGGCCAGGAGATGGCCCAGATGAGCAAAGTCTGTGTTGGAGCACATGGTATCAGAGAGATTAGATTGGTGTATTCAGGGCATGGAATGAAGCAGGTGGTTCGTGAAGCATGGGGTGTGTGTGCAGAACTTAGGGTGGGTGGTGGCCAAATTATAGGGGCCTTATCAATCAGAACAGTGGGGACACTGAAGAGTTTTAAGCTGGAATGTCTGAGTTAGATGTGTGACTTGGACACCTTGTCAATGACCCAGAGCCTGGGAGTAGGAGTGGGGTGATTCCAGAGGCCCATCATTGATGACTGTGTCAATCTATTGGTTCTAGGTGTCACTGACTGTCAGAGGAACGAAGCAGGCCTGCAGTGTGACCAGAACGGCGAGTACCGAGCCAGCCAGAGGGACAGGGGCAGTGGGAAGGCCTTCTGTGTGGATGGCGAGGGGTGGAGGCTGCCATGGTCGGAAACAGAGGCCCCACTTGAAGACTCACAGTGTTTGAGTAGGTGCTGGAGGTGAAATCAGTCATGGTTCCTGGGGACTGGGGAGTGGTCTCAAGGGCTTTTTAGAAAGGGTGAGAAGCTGGAGGTGCATTTGTCTCCAACTTTTCATTTTGAAAAATTTTGATCTGTGTAGAAGTAGGACGAACCATAGGATGAACAAATACCCATCACCTAGATCCAAAAATTGTTAACATTTCACTATCTCTGTTTTTGAATCATTTGCTATGTAAATTCCAGATATCAGGAACCCTTACTTCTAAGTACTTCAGCATGCACAAGAGATGAATTTTTATATTAAAAGATCTGTGGAGGCTTCCATTCTTCTAGGCAGCTTGCCTTCACTAATCTAGTCAGCATTTTTTCCTCAGTAGGACGTTGTAGAGCAGCAGTCCCCAACCTTTTTGGTATCAAGGATCAGTTTCATGGAAGACAATTTTTCCACAGACCAGGGGTGGCAGGGTGGGATGGTTTCAGGAGGATTCAAACACATTACATCTATTGTGCATTTTATTTCTATTATGATTACATTGTAATATATAATGAAATAATTATACAACTCACCATAATGTAGAATCAGTGGGAGCCCTGAGTTTTTTTCCCTGCAACTAGACGGTCCCATCTGGGGGTGATGGGAGACAGTGATAGATCACTGGGCATTAGATTCTCAAAGGGGCACGCAACCTAGATCCCTCACATACACAGTTCACAATAGGGTTTGCGCTCCTCTCAGAATCTAATGCTGCCACTGATCTGACAGGAGGCTGAGCTCAGGTGGTAATGCTCGCTCTCCCAATGCTCACCTCCTGCTGCGTGGCCCAGTTCCTAACAGGCCGTGGACTGGTACCGGTCTATGGCGCAGGGGTTGGGGACTCCTGTTGTAGAAGATGTGTGTGCCAGGTCTTGTTCCGTATCTTAATTGTTGGGTGATCTAGAGCAGGTTGCTCAATCCCTCGGAACCTTAGTCTCCCCAGTAACTTTCAACATCAACCTATAATGTCAACAAACATGTATTGAGCTCTACCTTGTGCCACGTACAGTTCCTCAGTGAGATACTGGGTGGGAAAGTCCCAGGTGAACCATCAGATATTCTACAATACATAATGTGATGGGAACCAGAGGGACAGAAGGGAAAAGTATGTCCTGTGGGATCAGAAGTAGTTTAATCCCAATGGTGCCTTTACTGGCTGTCTTAGGCAAGTCACTCACCCTCAGCAGTTTCTTCATCCATAAAATGGAGACATCAGTTTCCACCCTTGTAAGGGTGTTGAGTGCTTTAGGAATGGGATACCTACCAGTGGTAATAAATGTCTCCGAGTAAGGCTCAGAAACAGTATTTGCCCTGTTTCCCTGTCTATTAAACTTGGAGGGAGGCTGAAACAGTCTGCAAGGTCCCTTATTCCTGGCATCTTCTCAATCTTTATGATCCTGTTCCACCTTTCCCTGGAGCCACCTGCCTCTGCTTGAGGTCTTGTGGCTGACCTTTGCACACTTGACAAGCCCGAGCAAGCCGGTCTCTTAGTATTTCTGTGTAAGGCGAGGGCCTAACATACATGGGTTTACTGTGTGCCAGGCATTTTATGGGTTTATCAAATTTGAATCCATGGTAGTCCTAAAAGGTAGATATTATTGCCAATATTTTAGTTGAGGAAACTGAGACAAAAATGTCTAAGCACTTCTCTTGGTTCCATAGTTAGGATAGAATATACCTATAATTTGAATCAGTGTATGTCAAACTACCAAACCTTTGTATTCTTCATTCCACCAATCTATTTCCACCTAGATTTACCTGCTTCCTCAATAAACATATCCTCACATGCACACACATATGCATGCATAGTCTGTCCTTCAGGGAAGCTGGTACAGCTCATAGGATAAAATATTAGTGAAAATCCAAGTGAGAAATTTTCATTTTCTAATTCTCAGAGCAATAATTTCCCTTCTCTAGTGAAGAGCTAGCAAGTCCTAAGAAGGGTGTGTGTGTGTGTGTGTGTGTGTGTGTGTGTGTGTGTGTGTGTGTATTCTTGAATAAATTGCAAATCCAATGAAAGTCTTATTTTTTTCCCAACATCCCTCTTCTTGGGCAGAAAAAACAGGGGAAGTACTACAGGAAAGTACTTGGAGAGATCAGTTAGCCAGATGCTTCACAAATGAAGGAGACTGTGTCCTTAGAGGAAACAACTTGCCCTGCAGCCCTGGTGATCACCGTCAGTCCTGGGATTATTGTCTTAAGTGCTCTGAGCTCTCTTTGCATCTCTGTCAATGGCTTGGCCTTGAGGATCGTCTTATGCAGTTTGTAGGGCATTTCATGGTGTATTCTGCCCATTGTTCAGGGCAGAAAGGATGGTTTAATCAGTGGCACCAGAACTGCTCAAGAGTCACAGCTCAGCTTTGGCAACTTTGATGATGCTTCCCTGAGGCACTGGCTTCTGAATAGCCTCCAAATAGAACTTCAGCATCTTTGGCTTCTTATGCAAAGCTCTGAGCTTAAGTTTCCCTTTCTGGATATGCCAGGGGATTTCTATGTTAATAAGCTGGGCTCTCACTGGGATGTCAACACGTCTCTTCTCAGAATTGCCTTTGAGAAGAACTTTCTCTTTGGGAGTAAAATTTTTAAGGCTTTTGTCCTTGAGGCTAGGTCTTAAGCAAGGGACTTATACCTCCCCAAGCAGGTACCTACCTGAGAGGAATTTGCTCCTCCCTCAGTCCTCTTGCCACTTCCTTTGTTCAGGCCTCTGCTGTTACCTGCATACTATTGCCATACCCGCCTAACTCATCTTCTTGCTTCAGTCCAACAGTTATTCTATGACGCTTCTAGTGCTGTTATTTAAAAGGAGATTCTGCTTATGCAATGCCCCTTAAAACTCTTCAGTAGTTCTTCATTGCTCTTGGGATAAAGCACCATTTGCAGTATCCCAGCCTCCCCTCTGGGCTCTAACCTCATTAGACGGTATTTTCCTTTGGTGCTAGAATTGTGTCTTATTTCTTGTTCTATTCCAGGGCCATAGATACTCTTTGACAGAATGAACAAGTTGCTCTAGTTGTCTGGGATTCTTTGAAACGATTCCCTAAGGTCTTCAGGGAAGGAGATTCTTCTACCACCTCAATTCCTGTGGTCAATTTTACAAGCTCTGAGACTTAGGCAAGGTGTTCTGCAGGGGGCAGAGGGGCTTAGTACTGACTAAGTGATTACTGTATACCATATACCATATACCATTCCATGCTATGTTATTTAGTCCTCACAGCCAGGAAACTGAAACTGTCAGAGGTTGCAAGGTGTCCAAGGACACAGAGTTGGTGGTGGCATCAGAATTTGGGCTGACGGCTCACTCCCAAGTTGGTGCCTCTCCCTGACTGCCTGCTGCCTCTCTCTCTGAAATCTCTCCTGCTGCAGCTTCCTGGCACTCCCTTTGATCTTCTGTTTCCTTTGTTTACTTGCAGAGTTAGTAGAAATATTTCCACCTTGCTCACTGGAAATATTTCCAGTTCATCTTGCCTTTAACTTTAGGTTCATTTTCCTAATTCTGATCTTTGTCGACCTATGCTGAAGATTTCATATACCACATCAAGTGCCTGAACCCAGGTATATACATGACGTTGGAACTGTGCCATCATAGTGTTATCTCCTGGTTTCCTGGTGTTGTGATGATGTTGTTAGTCATTCGTTTGTCTCTCCCTCCTTCCCTCGTATTCTCCATCCCTGTCTCCCTCTATCCATTCAATATACAGGAAAGTAGTCTCTCTGTTACTATCCTGGCTAGTGAGGGTTCAAATATTATCAGAATATTGTCTTTTCCCTGGAGGGAGACGGGAACCTAAGTAGCCACAATAAACTATGCAAAAAATATGAAGAAATATTAATATATATTCTGCTTTAATGTTAACCTTTTATGCTTTCCTTAAGACATTTGTAAGTAGCCTTTAAGTATAAATTGGATAAATGGGAAATTATACTAACAGAATGTGTAAATCTGCAAACTGACTCCATTGGCATAATTCATTGGCAAATTGGTTCATGGATTGTTTCTGTTCTGCTCGGCCATGAGCTTCTTCACAGAATGCTGAAATGTGAAGATCTCTATCACCAAGGTGTCCCTTTTCTGAAAACCAGCAGATTCTCTGACTGAAGTGCTAAATGTACTGTATTTTTGGCAGAATTTAATTAGAAACTGAAAGACCTTTCAAATTTTATTTAGTCTCCTAGAATATTTTGAGCATCTGGTCTGTACCAATCAAGACTTAGGGACACTGTGATGAATATAACATGGCATTTGCTGGACTGGAGCTTGCTGTCTCTACAAATGAGCTACTAAGGAGTATAAAAATAAAAAAAGAGATGAGAGAGGAAGGACTGAGTGTGGGTAGAGCACATGAAATTGGCAACTTCAGCAGTGAACATATATGGGCCAGTTTGTAAAATCAGAATTCTTTTCTTTATCAACACTTTTGAAGACTTAAGAGCAGGCTGAGATCACAGGCCTGAGCCACTGTGCCCGGCCGAGCATGTCATTTCTTTTATATTAATGCTCACTTCTCTCAACCCAATCCCAAAAGGAAAAAACATTTTTTTCTGCACTTATTATGAAAGCTGAGAAAAGAACACTTTGGATGGCTTTGAATTTATTGACTTGATGAAAACCAATCTAGACATAAGTCTTCTTGATGACTATATAGATATGAGTCTTTTTAAATAAAGCAATGGATGTACCTAATTAGTGTTTGTATATAAGTTGATAATTATGTTTGCAAAAAACCTGATACTCATGTGCCTTTGAGTTGTACGTAAGTCTTCCTTTTTGACAGTTACCTGTAAGACTACAAGATATTGACGCTCTTGGAAATTTGTGGCTTGGAAGATGAATCTCATTCCTTGAGAGTTACTTTTCTTTTTTGCTTTCTTTTTTGCTTGGTGAAGAATGAGTTCCAAGTCTCATCACCCCGAGAAATTGTATTTCTTCCTGCTCACTTGTCTAGTTTTATGAGCTGTGACTATGTTATTCCTATCAAATGGAACTCAAGTGTATTGATGGTAGCTAGGAAAACAGATGCTAATAAATCACTTAAACAATCTTAAAAATGCCTGAGCCACATGACATGTCTTCAGATTTACCTAAATACATATGCACATGTCTTTTAAAAAATAACTTACCTCATTTCAGAAAGAATTCAAGTTGTTTTACAGAAAGAAAGTGCCAGTAAAATAATTATATGATGTAATTAGCACTGAAGGATAGGGACAGAGAAATGTAAGTTTATATTATCAATGTTAATGAGAAGAAAAGAGTTGTAAGTACTAACATTAAGTTTCCACCTCACTTCATGACAATGAAGTAGAAGCAGGGAGAGCTGGTAAGTTGTAGCTCTAAGTATTAGCTATGCGGCAGTATGTTGGAGCTACTTTACAAAGGAATTGCTTTTCCTGGCACATTTGTGTTACCAAAAGCCACGAATGGGTAGTGACTTCCTGACCTAATAGTCTTTATGGCTTCTCTGCAGATGCCCTACACCTTTCCGAGTCAGATTTACTAAATCTGCTTTATTTTCAGTGATGCAGAAGTTTGAGAAGGCTGCAGAATCAAAGGTGATCTTCGATGCCAATGCTCCTGTGGCTGTCAGATCCAAAGTTCCTGATTCTGAGTTCCCTGTGATGCAGTGCTTGACAGGTGAGGAGTGGTGGGGAGATGTGCACTCAGAAGAAGGTGTGGAAATAAGCTCTGTTGAGAGTTGTCAAGACAAACCAGATCAAACTATTAAAATGATAATTTTAAAACATACTTTATCAAAAACACTATAAATGAATTGATTTCCAGAATGTATATTCAATGCATAACTTAATTGCAGAGTTGACAGTGTACCTACTGTATGCTATCCACATGGCACGTGTTAAGGGTGGAAATGAACAAAATTAGTTTGGCATGGATCTACACGTCCAGATCAGGATATATATCTCCCTATTTTAACAGTGGGGCCAGAGAGGTGGCAATAAAGGCCGCCATTTATTGAGCATGTGTGTTTACGAGGATTAGCTCACAATCCCGAAGCCACCCATAAAGCAGCCATTGCTGTCCTGAGTTACAGAAGAGAAAAATAAAGCTTTGAGAGTGTAAGTGACTTGCTCAATGACACAAAGCCAGCAAGGGTCAGGGCTCAAATTCAAACCCAAAGTAACAACGTCAAAGCCTACAGTCTTTTCTGTTTTAAATGATTTTATCTTTGGGGTGCACTAAAATCTCAGACTTCTCCACTATACAGTTCATCCATGTAACTCAAAGCTACTTGTATCCTAAAAGCTATTGAAATAAAAAATATTAAAAAATAATCTCATCTTTGATTTTAGATTTAGGGGGTACACGTGCAGGTTTGTTATATGGGTATGTGGTATGCTGCTGAGGTTTGGAGTACGATTGAGTCCATCACCCAGGTAGTGAGCATAGTCGCAGTGGTTAGTTTTACAACCCTGTCCTCCTCCCTGTATTCCCCCCAGTAGTCCCCAGTGTCTATTGTGGCCCTTGTAACCACTGCATTATGCCTCCCTCAGTACCCCCATGTGATGTACTTATTAAGTAATTAACACTCTGAGTGTGAATCTGTTTTGGATATCAGCTTTGGTTATGGTGAGCACACTATAGTTTGTTTCACAAACACAGTGCAAGGCATGAAGTAGAAGCTGAAGAAAATGTTTGTAGAATGAGAGATATTGACAGGAATGGAGGGACAGAACCAAGTGGTCAAATGAATAGATGTGAGGAACCAGCATGAGGACAGTAGACTTGAGGGACAGCTTTGGCAGTTATTTGTCTCAACAAGGACTGTCATATACCTGCTCATCTGTGCACACACTGTGACACAGTTTAAGTTAGAAGGGCAGACAGGGTGTAACAGCTCACACCTGTAATCCCAGCACTTTGGAGGCTGAGGCGGGTGGATCAGCTGAGGTCAGGAGTTTGTGACCAGCCTGGCCAACATGGTGAAACCCCGTCTCTACTAAAAATACAAAAAATTAGCCAGGTGTGGTGGTGGGTGCCTGTAATCCCAGCCACTCAGGAGGCTAAGGCAGGAGAATTGCTTGAACCTGGGAGGCAGAGGTTGCAGTGAGCCGAGATCGCACCACTGCCCTCCAGCCTGGGCAACAAGAGTGAAACTCCCTAAAAAGAAAAAAAAAAAAAAAAAAAAAAAAAAAGAAGGGATAGGAATGGGAAGCAAAAAAGGATGCAGAATCTTAGGGAGTGAGGCAAGCAGGGAAAACACGTCCATCTGTTCATATCCAGAGATGGTTTAGCCAACTGGGCCACTGAGTTCAGTGTCTAAAATATGCTGAGAGGAAACAGACAACAGTTTGAAAAAGAGAGCCGCATCAAGGAAGTCCAGCAAGATGCCATGCTGTCAGACAAACGAGAGCAGAGCAATCCGAGACAAGCAGTATTTGCAGGTTGAGTAGAGGTCCAGGCATCCAGCACTGTGTTAGTTTTCTCGGGCTACTGGGACAAAATACCCTAGACTGGGGGACTTAAACAACATAATGAATTTTCTCATAATTCTAGAGGCTGGAAGTCCAGGATCAAGGTGTTGGCAGAGTTGGTTTCTTCTGAGGCCCCTCTCCTGGGCTTATAGGTGACTCACTTCTCCCTGTGACTTCGCTTGGTCTTCCCTATGTATGTGTCTGTATCCTAATCTTTATTTCTCATAAGGACACCAGTCTTATTGGCTTAGGGCCCACCCTAATGTTCTCATTATGCACTTAATTACTTCTTGCAAGACCCTAACTCCAAATGCAGTCACATTCTGTGGTGCTGGGGGTAGGACTACATGATACAGATTTTGAGTGTGAAACATAATTCAGCCTGTAACGAAAAATCAAGGTGGTTTTACGGTAGGTCAAAGGGCCATTTAAAGGGTAGGAAAATAAAGCCACTGAGTCAGTGAAGGGGTGGATATCATTTTTGGTGGGGAAAGGTAAGAAAACTGGTAAGAAAACTAAGTCATCTAGAGAACTAAACAGCATGATGGGGAATAGGGCGGAAATGTGGATTTTTGGGGACTTGAGGGGAAGCTATGATTGGGGCCATGGTAGGAACCCTGGTTCTAGTTCAGCACTTAACCAACCAGACAGACTCTAGGGTGCTCATCCTTCTAACACTGACCCAGAACTTTAATTGTTTTCTTGAATGAATTTGTCCCTGAGCCCGAAGTAGGGATCTGCTTGCCGTGAAGATTAGGTTAGTTCGGTTAAGGGGACAGGAGAACTTTAGAGCTATGAGCCAGTGGACCAGTAAGAATTATTTTCTTTGGAGCTGGGCACAGTAGCTCATGCTTGTAATGCCAGCACTTTGGGAAGCCAAGGCAGGTGGATGGAGACCATCCTGGGCAACATGGTGAAACTACGTCTCTACAAAATAATAATAATAATAATAATAGTACTAATAATACAAAAATTAGCCAGGCGTGGTGGTACATCCCTGTAATCCCAGCTACTTAAGAGGCTGAGGTGGGAAGATGGCTTGAGTCCAGGAGGCAGAGGTTGCGGTGAGCCAAGATCGCGTTAATGCACTCCAGCCTGGGCAACAGAGCCAGACCCTGTCTCAAAAAAAAGTTTAAAAAAGAATTATTTTGGGGGGATTTCTGAATAAGCCAGGCAGTTTGTGGGTAAAATGACATCATCCACCTCTCAGTGCCTAGTTCATGAAGACATTACAGCCATACAATGCGAGATGAAAATCAAGAGATGATGAAAACCCCCAAAAGACCACCTTTGCACCCGAAATGTCATCTCAATAGAGCTGCAGTTTGTGAGATGTCCTGTTAGAGAAAGGGAAGACGTCTCCATCCCAGATACCAGTGGTTTTCCCTTGCCCTTCAGCTGGGCAGACACACTGGGGAGAGCTCAGGAATTGGATTGCAAAGGTATTCAAGTTACTGCGTTACCCCCATCAGCCACAGACTGTGCTGATTCTTAGTCTTGGTGTTCCCATCCCTAAATTGACCTCTTACCGAATGCAAAAATCAGTATTAATAATATATGTGAAAGTGATTTGTAATGATAAATATGTAAGCATACACTTTTTCTCCTTGATTTACATTTTCTACCAAACCCTCCTATCCCTGATAAATCATTAATTGCCATCATTATTCATGAATATTACACAGTTGAAGGCTTCATGCCTATCGTACAGTGTACACAAAAAGCAGCCGTGGTCCCTGCCCTCATTAAGTGCGTGGCCTCCTGTCATCCTGAGAGGGCACTCACTGTAGGAAGTGGGGATTCTATTCTGGCATTCAATCCCCTGCAGGGCTGCTGTCTGCTCCTCATGGAAATGGAACATACTTGAACAAAGTTGTGATCTCAATGGATACCTAGGCTTGGCTCCTCATAGAGTAGAAGCAATTAAAATGTAAAAAAGGTTTAATTTCGGCAGATACAGCTTAGTAACTGTACAAGCTCTGAAGTCTGGCTACTTAGATTGCAATCCTAGCTCTGCCACTTGGTAGTTTTGTGACCTTGGTGAGTAAGTACCTGAATGGAGCTGTGCTTCAGTTCCTTAATGGTAAGATGGGGGATCGATGATTCAATACACTGAAAACACTTAACACTGCATAAGGTTCATGGTATGTACTTAATAAATTGTGTGTTTATATATGTGCTTGTGGGGGTATATTTGGGGGGGTGTATTTGGGTGTATATTTCTGTCTGTGTGTGTGTATTTGGAGGTGTGTGCATTCGAATGCATATTTGTATGTATTTGCGTGCATGTGTTTGAGTGTATTTGTGTGTATTTGGGTGTATGTGTATGTATTTGAGTGTGTATATGCTTGTGTGTGTATTTGTGTGTGTTTGGGTGTTTGTTTGGAAGTTTGTGTTTATTTGGGTGTATATTTGTATGTGTGTTTGGAGCTGTGTAGGTGTGTGTGTGCTTGTGTGTATTTGAATGTGTATTTATGTATTTTTGTGTGTGCTTGTGTAGGGGGGCTTTTGTGTGTATATTTGGGTGTATATTTGTGTGTGTTTGTGTGTTGGGAGGTGTGTGTGCATGTGTGTGTATATTTGTGTATATTTGGAGGGAGTGTGTGTATTTGTGTATCCGCGCGTGTGTGTGTGTGTGTGTGTGTGTGTATGTGTTTGGGCATGTGGGGCAGGGGCAGGGGGATGTGTCTGTTCTGTCCTCAGCATCCCCCAGGAGAGCCAGGTGAGTGACTGTCCCATGGTGCTTTCAGATTGCGCAGAGGACGAGGCCTGCAGCTTCCTCACTGTTTCCATGACAGAGCCAGAGATTTCCTGTGATTTTTATGCTTGGACAAGTGACAATGTTGCCTGCATGACTTCTGACCAGGTGAGGTGGTTCTGCTCCTCCTTCACTCTAGGTCAGACGTGCTCTGAGGAATGGGTAGCAGGCAGGTCAGGTGATGGAATGAGGTTGTCGAGAGCTGATCCTCTGTTACCTCCATTTCTTCAAAGCAGTGGGACTTTGGCAAGTTGAAGCTGCGATAGGCCAGGACAGAACCAAGATGAAGGTGGAATAAGAGGTGTCTGCCTGAGTCATGTGGATTCCTGACAAGTCAGTCAGGAGAGAACCGCCTGCCCCATCAGGCAGCGTGGCCCAGATGTGAGGGGGCCCTAAACACCACTGCCCCTTGAGGTCCAGACCCCAGCATGCCTTCCCATTGTAGAAATAAAACATAATTGTGGTTGCCCGGGCACGGTGGCTCACATCTGTAATCCCAGCACTTTGGGAGGCCGAGGTGGGTGGATCACTTAAGGTCAGGAGCTTGAGACCAGCCTGGCCAACATGGATAAACCCTGTCTCTACTAAAAACAGAAAATAGTTAGCTGTGTGTGGTGGTGGACACCTGTAATCCCAGCTACTGGGGAGGCTGAGGCAGGAAAATTGCTTGAATCCAGGAGGTGGCGGTTACAGTGAGCTGAGATCACGCCACTGCACTCCAGCTTGGGCCGCAGAGCAAAGACTCCATCACAAAACAAACAAAGAAACCCATAATTATGGTTTAAAAAGGAAAAAGAATAAATATTAGAACCACATAACATTGCTATTGTGTGAGTCAAAGCTTGTAGAGTACTGTCAGTTTCATGTGGTACCATCAAATTAGGATAATTAGCCCCTGTCCTCCTCCAGTGAAAAGCAGGAATCTCCTGTCTCCTAATTTCCTAATTCATAAACATGTGCAGATCTCCTTTTAACTCTCTTGTTTCTCATGAATTCTTCCAGAAAATTTCTATGTATTTATAATGGTATTTTTATTTGTTTGCATGCTATTATTTTATAATATATATTCTTTTCTACCTTGATTTTCTCATGATATTCATCTTTATATAGAATCTTGAAAATTAACCTTATCCTTCTCATTGGAGTATATGAATCCATTTCATGGATGTATATAATTTACTTCGCATTCCTTCAGTGGAGGACGTGAAGATGTATAGCAGTTTTGCAACATCACCAGTGCTGGTGCATTTCATGTCCCTGTATCCATGTGCTTACATGTGAGAGTGTCTTCATAAGTGACATTGCAGAAGGGTATAGAGGGTGGACCCCTGAATTTTAGGGCTCCTGAGCTAGATTCTGTAGCTACAAGATACAGGGAAGAGGAAGGGAAAGGTCTTGGGTTCAAATCCTCCAGTCCTGCTACTTGCTTGTTGCTATTTAGTGCTTTGGAGCCTCAGATTCCCCATATGTTATAGGGATAATAATGGCACCCACATCACTGGATTGTTTTGAGGATTGAATAAGGTCCTACATGAAAAGGCTCACAGAAGAGTTTGGTCACAAAGTGAAGGCTCATTGACCATTGTTGTATGATCATTGTTGCTGTTAATATTATCATCCCCCATCAAGTCTGCAGAAAATTCCATCTCAAGCATTATTAAGGCTTCTCTCCAGGGCTGTGAGCTCTTGGTCCTAAGGTGTTGTGGTGGGGTGGCAATGGGAGGGCCTTGGTGCTTTGTCCTCAGTGATTGGCCACACTTCCCAATGCCAGGGCCCAAAGTCCTCCCAGCTCCTCTGCTTCTGGGCCAGGCTTGGGGTGTGGAGAGGGCTCTACCAGTGCTGGAGCCACAGCACGTTGGGTTTAGCCCCCTCAGGTCCATCTGGCATCTTTTCGTCCCCTGCCCCACCTGGCATGGTCACAGAAGGGCAAGGTCTCTTGGTACACAGGACCTCGTCTCGAGCTCTTTGCAGGTCTGCGGGAATCTCTTCTTTCTTTTTGCTCTCCAAGGCTCTTCCTCCTCTCCCCAGGCCATTGCCTCTTCAGTGAGTTCAGGCTTTCTGCAAAGCAAGAAGAGTTGTTGCCTTCAAATAGCCTTGCTATAGCCCCTGTCCTCCAAAAATTCCCACAGAAAACTCAAAATTTGGCAACCTTGAGGGGGAAGGCAAAATACTGGGAACAAAACACACCAATTTATCCTACCTCATCCACATAGCAAGACTGCTGGAAATAAGTCAGAAAGAGAGATCAGAGAGGGCTGAGAATGACAAGATCTCTGAAAGTCTGACTTCAGCATCTCCAAGCTTAAGAACCTTCCTCTACATACTCCCTGGATAGAAACTAAGTGTCTATAAGGTCTTTCATAGCCAGCTCCTGCCTCTCTCTCCTCTCCCATCACTCCCCCCTCGTAACTGACAGTCCAAAAATTACTGAATTATTGAACCTAGTTCTGAAAACACTCATGAAATTCTGGGTCTCTGTGTCTGCTGTTTCCTCTGCTTAAAATCAACCCTGTCTTGTTTCCATTTGGCAAACTTTTTTTTTTTTTTTTGAGACAGAGTTTCACTCTATTGCCCAGACTAGAATGCAATGGTACAATCTCGGCTCACTGCAACCTCTGCCTCCTGGGTTCAGGCAATTCTCCCGCCTCAGCCTCCTGAGTAGCTAGGATTACAGGCAGATGCCACCACTCCTGGGTAATTTTTTTTTTTTTAATTTAGTAGAGATGGGGTTTCAACATGTTGGTCAGGCTGGTCTCGAACTCCTGACCTCAAATGATCCACCCACCTTGGCCTCCCAAAGTGTTGGTATTACAGGCGTGAGCCAGCATGCCTGGCCTGGCAAACTCTTATTCATATCTCAGAACCTTAGTCAGATTTACTTTTTATGGGAAACTTTTCTAGCTTCTCTTTCTCCATAGAATCAATTGCTCCTTCCTCTCTAATTACCTCTTCTCTAATTATGTGTATCTTTGCAGCTAACACTCTGGGCTGCAAGTTACTGCTTATATGTCCGTCTCCTCCAATAGACCAGGAGAAACTAACTTACCTTTGTAGCCCCGGTGCCGAGCTATGGTTAGGGTTGGATGAATGTTTGTTGGATTGAATTATTAAACATCTCAGGATAATAATGCAGCATCTTTCCATCTCCAGAAACAAGATGCACTGGGGAACTCAAAGGCCACCAGCTTTGGAAGTCTTCGCTGCCAGGTCAAAGTGAGGAGCCGTGGTCAAGATTCTCCAGCTGTGTATTTGAAAAAGGGTAGGTTGGTTGGGCTCGTTGGCTCAGGGCCACAGTAGCTTCACACGATCATGTTTGGAGCTGGTTTCCGGCAGGTGCATGTTGGGAAGAGCCGGACTGTCCCCCTCCCCACTCCAACTCGGAGCCTGGCTTCTCTGAGCTCCGTTCTTTGGCAGATTCAGCACAGCACGCTCCTCATGCAGGCACTGATCTCCCCTGTGACTGCAAAGGGATTTCCACATTATTCTCCTTTGTGCCATCAGATTTGATCCCATTGCAATCTAGCAGGGATTGAGAGCCTCATTCTGCAGGCAGAGCTAAGTTGCAGAGTGGACACATAGCTATGAAGTGAAGGATCATGGCAGAACCCGCTGAGTTCAGCCTGTGCCATCCGGAAGGCCCACGTGACCCATGAGGCTGGGTAAGCCGCTCGCTGGGGCCTGGGTGCTGGGCTCCCAGCAGCCACTCCTCCCAGGCTTCCTGATTCATAGAGCTTCTCCTTCTCCTCACTTTAATCTCTACCCTCCCAGGATGTTTTCCTCCCAGCGAACCCAGGCTCTGTCAGGTGCAGACCCTGAGTCAGTAAATCATTGGCATCAGGCCGAAATCTAGCTTTGCTAATCACCTCTTAGAGAGTGCCGGTGCTGCTGGTCCGGGGACCACGCTTTGAGTAGCAAGCTGTGTAGTACCATATAGTTTACAGCTTCCTTTCTCATTCATCTTTTCATTTCACACTCATGGAAACTCTTGGAGAAAGGCACAAAGGGGATCCCATTCCCCATGTACACACGAGGAAGTGCTCTAGGCCGCTGCTAGCACATGGGAGAGGCAGGAGCTCTTTCCCTGGAATCCCGGGGTCTGTGCTCGCTGTTCTGCCCCACCCTGCCCACCTCCTGCCTCCTCTCCAGTGAGTGGAGAGGAAACATGCCAGCAAGGCATGCTCTGGGCCTTGTCCTCTGGGCCACAACCAGGCTCTGCCCTGTGCCCTGTGGCTCCGTCATAGCTGTTAAGGGCTGCAGAGCGAGGGAGGACGGTGGGGCCCTCCTGCCTGTGCGGAACCCCTGGTCTGACACCTATGAGCTGCGTGGTCTTGGGCCTGTTCCTTGACATTCTCGGCTTCGGTTTCCTCCTTAGTAAAACAGGAGTCATGGTGGACCAAGGTCAGCGGCGGATTGGAATGAGGTGACAAGTGTGAAGCTGTTAGGACAGGGCCGGGCTCATGAGGAAAGCTCAGCGAGTGTAGAACATTTCTGTAATCATCTTTGTTCCTGCTAAAAGTTTCCTGAGGGCCCGAGGCCGTGGCTGTGCACCAGATGACAGCCAAACGGGGCTCGACCTGGGACTTGGGGGTTAGGTGAAGGGGAGTACAGGTGTCACTCTCTGAGGTTCGTAACTCAGGGCAAGTGGCTTGGGGATTCCAGCGGCTTCAGACTTGTGCCAGAAAAAGCAGCAAGTGGAGACAATGCCACAGCTCAGACCCAAAGCTGCTCTGACCTCGGTAGCAATTGCGAGCCCACAGCAGGGACAAGTGTTTGTGTATTTTTCCCTCTGGTCCTCTTTCACCTAATGCCTTCGTCCCCACTTCACAAAGAGTTTGCCTGGGAGATTGGAGTCTGGCAGAGCTCGGCTCTCTCTAATCTATGACCAGGGTCACTAGGATTTCTCTAATGTAGTGACCAGGGTTACTCGGATTTCTGCCACAGTCTTCGTTCCAATTATTTTTAATATCCTGTTTTTCTTTTTAAATAACAAAACATAAGGATTATTTTCTAAAAATCCAAATCAAAGTAGAATAGTAACCCCTACCCAAAATGTCCTTTAAAGTAATAGCTTGCTTGCCCTTTTATGACATCTGAAAAAATACAATTGTATTGTATTTCTGTTTAAGTGTTTGGTTTTTTTTTGTTTTTGTTTTTGTTTTGTTTTGTTTTTTGTTTTTTAATATCACACAGAAAGTCCTGGTGTTTGTTATTTTTATTTTTCCTTTTTGTCTCCTGAAAGTTTATACTTTGGGGGAAAACTACAAAGGAAATTAGGAAAATTCCTTGTTGCCAAACTAAATCAAGGGCAGAACTGTGTTTTGCTTTTTTTGGTTTGTGTTGCTTTTTGATTTAAAGCAGAAGTTGCACCAGGCGGCCGTTCTAGCTCTGGTGGAATGGAGGAGGAGGGGGAGGAGGAGTAAGTTAGGTCTGGTTTCCAACTCCTGCCTTCCTCTTCCTGTCTCTGTCTCTGATCAGGAACAACTTCTTTACTTCACTCAAAACTCAGTTTCTCCTCTGTAAAATTGGACTATGTCACAACTGAGGAGGACAGGCCACAGTTTCTGAAAGTCGCCCACACATGTCATCAGCTCCCAGTGGGTAGTTAATCATGTCCGTTCCCATCCCTGACCTTCAGTAACCCGGAAGGTGGGACTAAAGAAAGGGCCTGAGTCGCAGAGCTTGATCTGACACCCAATACCCTCTGCTGCCTACTCCCACTTAATGACTGTGGCTTTCAACTTGGGGGATGAGCCGTGGGTCTTTCAGAATCAAAGGATGTCAGTGCCCAAAGGTTCTTTAGAGGTTGTCTAGCCCAACCCCTCATCTCACAGATGAGGTCTAGGAAAAGGAACCATCTTACTACATGTGACATCAAAGTGGAACCTCCCCTGAGTCTAAAAGGCCTTCCTGGCCTGCTTCATTGTCCAGGCCTCTACCACAGCGGTGCAATAAGCACTTTTGTAGGCACTATGGATGCATCTGTGAGCAAAACAGAATCACTGATTGACAGAGGAATTGATCCAGCAATAAGATCGTCTCAGAGGGCAGTAAGTGCTTGGATGAAAATGAAACAGGACGAGGAGGTAAAGATGGGTATGAGCTGCTTCAGGGTGGTCAGGGAAGGAATCACAGAGGAGGGGACATTGGAACTGAGATCTGAAGGATGAAAAGCAGCCCACCAGCCAGGCATGGTGGCTCACACCTGTAATCCCAGCACTTTGGGAGGCCGAGGCAGGCAGATCATGAGGTCAGGAGATCGAGACCATCCTGGCTAACATGGTGAAACCCCGTCTCTACTACACATACAAAAAATTAGCCGGGCATGGTGGTGGGCACCTGTAGTCCTAGCTACTGGGGAGGCTGAGGCAGGAGAATGGCGTGAACCAGGGAAGTGTAGCTTGCAGTGAGCCAATATTGCGCCACTGCACTCCAGCCTGGGCAACAGAGCGAGACTCTGTCTAAAAAAAAAAAAAAAAAAAAAAAAAAAAAAAAAAAAAAAAGAAAAGAAAGAAAGAAAAGAAAAGCAGCCCACCATGCAAAGGTCTCGGGGTAGGTGGTCCTCTCTGCCACCTGCCCTATGTGGAAGATATCAAGGGGAACTGAGATGTGGCCCTGGACTCCACAGCAACACCGTCCAATGAAACCTTTGGCAGTGATGGAAATGGTCTACAGATCTGTGCCGTCCATTAGTTACTCATGGCTATTGAGCATTTGGAAGGTGGCTATTGCAATATTAACTTTGCTTAACTGACATTGATATTTAAATAGTCTCATAAGGCTATGATTATGGCATCAAACATTGGAGAATCACATGCTGTAGGGGAGGCCGACTCTCTCAAGTAGCTTAAATACAGGGAGAGAGAGAGTAGAGGCTTTAGTACAGTCACAAATGGAATGTATGAGAGATCAAGGGAGAGAGAGATGAATTCTAACTGTACAAATGCAGAGATGGACCCTTCAAATAAAGCTGGGTTTTGGTGAAGAGTGGATTTGCGTTTGAGGCAGAAGGGACTGAGTGAGCCAATGCTTGGAGGGAGAACATGCTGACGTTTTGGAGATATGTAAAACACCTGCTGAGCATAAGTTAAGTGGCAGGCTCGTTGTTGTTCAGCCCTTTTATATACAGTCTACTTTTTTTTTTTTTTTCGAGACGGAGTTTCACTCTGTTGCCCACACTGGTGTGCAGTGGTGGGATCTCGGCTCACTGCAACCTCTGCCTCCCAGGTTCAAGGGATTCTCCTGCCTCAGCCTCTCGAGTAACTGGGACTACAGGCATGCATCATCACACCTGGCTAATATTTGTATTGTTAGTAGAGACGGGATTTCACCATTTGGCCCAGCTAGTCTTGAACTCCTGACCTCAAGTGATCTGCCCGCCTCAGCCTCCCAAAGTGGTGGGATTACAGGCATGAGCCACTGTGCCCGGCCCCAGTCTATGTTTTCTCATCTGTTCAATGTTCGTGAGGATTACTTATTATCATCCTCATTGTACAGACGGGAGGCTTGGGAGGCTGAGGATCCAAGGAATTAGGACCTTCCTTGGCAGGGTGCCCTCAGATCTGTTTGATCTGAAGCTCGCGCTCTTGGGTCTCACACTGAAAACCTCTCTACGACCTCCAGGTGTATGAGTCAGATAAGATGTGGTGATCTGCCAGGCTGACAGGAGGTCAGGGTGGTGAAGGGCACAGGCCCTGGTGCCCTGTCCACCACCCACCGGCGTATAAACCTGAGCCAGACAGTTCGCATGTCAAGACTTTTCCCCAAATGGAAAATGGGCATAAGAATGGGGCAGACATTTAGGCTATAGTGCTCTATATATCTATCCCTGGAAAATCTCATGTTTGCAAAAATGATGCTCTAAAATTAACAGGGCTGATTTGAAAACTAGAGTTAGGGACGGGAAACTCAAACCATGCCACTTTTAGGTAGACCAATGGAAAAAAAAATTAACAATTCTACTTGAAAATGCTAGAACAGTTTTGAAAAAGATGTGTTGAATTCATAATAAAGAAATGCTTCTGAAAATGTAAAAGGGCAAGGTAGCTTGATGGGGGAGGGTGTAAGGAAGGGTTGAGGCTGCTAAGTTATGGAGACAAGGGCTGCTTGCACAAAGGGAAGGGAAAACTCTGCAGTCATAACTTTGAAGACAGCCCCTGGATGGGGTCAGTCTCAGGCAAGAGGAAGAATGTGGGATCATGGGTATTGTGCACAGTCCTGAGTTCTTGCAGTTTGCTGCATTCAGTTGCATTTGTTTACACAGCATTCCTTTGATGATGTTTGATGGCACAAGGCAACGACATGCTGAGAAAACTGTAGATAGTGCAAGCAATGTGACTTCAGCATTACAGTGGCCAAGCTTCCC
The DNA here is from genome assembly GCF_043159975.1 of Macaca nemestrina. Taxonomy (NCBI): domain Eukaryota; kingdom Metazoa; phylum Chordata; class Mammalia; order Primates; family Cercopithecidae; genus Macaca; species Macaca nemestrina. The sequence continues at coordinate 12,371,047 of NC_092132.1, read as the reverse complement.
TACCACATGTTTAAACTAATTTGTGTGACAGAAGCACATGTGATAGCAGGGCAGTGAAAATCAAATGAAACCATGTAGGTAGAGCATGTGGCACAGGGTCTGTGTATATACTTACGGCTCAATACATATTTGCTGGTAATAATAAACATAAAAATACATGGCCATTTTTCTACACATACCCTTTGGACCCTTGAAGATGTGATGGGCATTTGTCCCAGTCTCCTGGGTCTGGGGCCATGGCCTTGGCTGGCTCTACCCTCTTCATGCACAGGCATATCCAGAAGCTTTGTGGCACGGAGAGCAATTCGTCTTGGCCCACACGCCACCTCGAGCACAGTTGCAGCTAAGTCAACAAACTGTCCTATGAGATCAGTAAGCTCTGTCCAACCCTGCCATGTTTTGAGGTCTTTTAAAATTTTGTTCTGCCTTTCCCCCAGGCCAAGGATCCACCACAACACTTCAGAAAAGCTTTGAACCCACTGGTTTCCAAAACATGCTTTCCGGATTGTACAACCCCATTGTGTTCTCAGCCTCAGGAGCCAATCTGACCGATGCTCACCTCTTCTGTCTTCTTGCATGTGACCGTGATCTGTGTTGCGATGGCTTCGTCCTCACACAGGTCCAAGGAGGTAATGTTGGTGGTGAGGGCCAGGACCTAACAAGGGATGGGGAACACACAGGAATGCAGAAGCCAGGACACACAACGTGGCGCTGCATGGGGTGTACAGTGTGAGTGCCTACACCCAAATAGAAGGCAATAGTCAAGTACACAATACACACATGGTACTCACATTCACGTTCCACGTGTTATACACTGTGCTGGCCCCTTCACCTTGTAATACTGGTTTATTCTTTTCTGTTATCTTTAAGAGACATATTGCAAGCTCCATTTGACACACTGAGAAACTAAGGCTCAGATCGTTTAAATCATTTGCTCATGGTCAGACACCTTGAAAAGTGATAGAGCCAGGGTTTGACCCAAGTTGTGTCTTCTACAGCACCTTACTGTCACTTGTGAAGCTGGGACTGGACATATTCGGTCAAAAAATGTTAGCTCATTCTTACTTCCCACCATCAGTCATTCAGCAATGATCTATTGATTGCCCACTCACCAGGTCCTGTGATCAATATGCCTATCATTTTCAATAGTATTTCAGCAATGGAGATGCGCTTCTGTTTATGGAAATAAATTCATGTACTCAGCAGTGTGGCCTAGTGGTTGAGAAGGGACTTTGGTGTTATGGACCTGGGTTCTAGTCACTGCTGTCACTTTCTGGCTGTGTGATCTTGGACAAGTTACTTAAACGAAGTTGTACTTCCTTTGTTTATAAAATACAGATAATAATACTTTATATTGGACTACTTGTTATTAAGATAATGAGTGCAAAATGTTGCATATAGATTTGGCTCCTGGTGTGCCACTGATTGACTAAAAGGGTCTTAACTGTTTTATATGAAAACCAATCCTATTTCTCCTTAGCAGCATCAAACTGTGACTGTTTTATATGAAAACCAATCCTGTTTCTCTTAGCAGCATCAAACTGTAAGCCACTATGTGACTAGTCACATTAAATTTATGAAAAATTCTAAAGATTAGAAAAAATTGAAATAGTCTGATATATCTTGTTATGGTTCTCACTTAAGTCAACAGGAGACTCTAACTGATCACCATATATGTGCAATTGAATGTGCTAGGCATTAGGAACAGATAAAAAGGACTTAGGGTCTGGGGGGAGAGGCAGTGTATACCGTGAAAGGGGAATAAATGGCCTTTACTCATTTATTCATCCCTGCTTGCATTCAGCAAACATGTGTGGAGCACTGCTCAGCATCAGGCTTCAGAACTAGGCAGTGTGCGACGCAAATACCTGATGAGGTAGAGACATAGAAGCCTTGAAGTGTGAAGGAAGGGGATAACAAGAGGAAGGTCAGGGGAGGCTTCCAGGAAGAAGAGGAACTTGGGCCAGGTTTTGTGGGATGAGCAGTATTTAGATGACAGAGTGGGAGGATTTGGTTCAGAGTGGGTATCCTTGTGAGCTGAGCTACAGACAGACCCCAGGTTTTCTGAAGACTATTAACTGAGACATGGAGTTGATCAGGAGGCAGGTGTTTTTTGGTTTCACCTCCAGGACTGCTGCTGCCTCCAGCATCTACACAATATCCCCACCAGGCTCAGGGTAGAGGGTGTCTCCTTCTGAGAAGGACTAACCCTGCCTGCTGGGTACACGAGCCCCTTGTCTCACCTTTGCAGGGCCATGCCTAATACAATATGGATGTTTGTCCTTCATCTCATGTTGAAATGTGACCCCCAGTGTTGGAGGTGAGGCCTAGTGGGAGGTGTTAGGTAACAGGGTTGGATTTCTCATGGATGGCTTGGTGCTGTCCTCTTGACAGTGAGTGAGTTCTTGCAAGATCCTTAAAAGTGTATGCCACCTCCCCCTTTGTCTAACTCCTAATCTCCTATAACATGCCTGCCCCCCCTTCACCTTCTGTCATGAATGTAAGTTTCCTGAGGCCTCACCAGCAGTAGGTGCCAGCACCATGTTTCTTATACTATCTGCAGAATCATGAGCCAATTAAATCTCTTTACTTTATAAATTACCCGGCCTCAGGTATTTATCTATAGCAATGCAAGAACAGCCTAGTACAATGCCCCTGCCCTCCTCCCTGCTCTCCCCCTGTCACTAACCCAGTGTTTTCCAGGGCTCCCCATCAGGAGGCAGGCACAGTGTTCTTAGCCCCTCTCCCTTCTTAAAATCCAAAACATGCATGGCCCCACTTGACCTCCGACCTTCCCTTGAGTGCCTCTCCGGTTGCTCTCCTTCTCTACCACAGCCAAACCCTATAAGCTGAGACCCTGTCTCACCCCCAAACTGCTTCTACCAGATATCCAGTCACCAGGGGCATCTTCTGCTCCTCCATAGGCCTGTTGTCTCTGGCAGCTGTCACTATTTCCTGCTGTCCAGTTCTTTCGACTTTCCTCTTTCGAAAGAGGTCTTCTTTCAACATCTCCTCTTCTGACCATCCTCTCCTGACCTCCAAGATGCCCTTCTCTTGCTACTTAAACTACCCCTTCTCATCTCTTTCAGCTTTCTGGGTTGAATCCTTAGATGACCTTTGGGACCTTTGATAGGTCCCACCTCTACCTCTTGTGGGTCTTTGTTCTGGGTGTGACCTCTCTGCAGAGGTCATGTGACTCTATGCACATCCATACACTCATCTGCTGTCCGGATATACCCTCTTAGACATCCGTTAGGAATCTCAAAGTCAAATGAATGGGTAGATTTTACCCTAAACCAGCCAATCTCAGTGAAGGGCACCTGAGCCACAGACCTGGGATCATACTGAATGCCCGACAGCCCCCTTCCCTTCTGTGAAGCTGTCACTCCAATTTCCTGTTGCTCTCTTACTATCATGTTTGAGACCGAAGTGTATTCCATCCCTGTCACCACAGTCTGCATTTAGGCCTGTATTATTATTTTCTTGGCACCTGTACCAGTCTCTTAATTGGCCTCTCACCACCAACCCCCACATACTTGACTAGATGCCCCTTCCTCCAAGTCATCCTATTCAACTTTAAGCTGTCCTTGTGATTTCCTCCTCCTGGAGTACTATTTTGTCCCTTCTCTTTGTATCCAGGTTCACATATTCAATCTCTCTGGTGGATTCAAACTCCCCAGGCTATGAAAGAGTTATTTATCCTCAGCCTTTAGGACAGCCATGCTCACTGTAGGTGCAGAGGAATGCTACTGAATAGGGCAGACCCCAAAGTGGGGAAGTGATCTGCCTGATGCCCACATTCTAGTGGTCAGCAAAGTGGAACTTGGCTTTCCTGACTTATGGCATAGACGCTTGTGCTCTACTCCCCCTCCCACTCCCACCGTCTCCACCTCCTCCTCTCAGATCCAGAGGGAGAAAAGGATAATTGTTAATTGCTAGACTCTGAAGACAAGTGAATATTGCATTGAAAACATATAATAAATGTTTTGCCCTATTCGGAGAGATAAATTAAGACTTCCCCAAATCTTGAATCATGTGTAGGTTTAAATGAGGTAAAGATAAGAGGGAAGGTGATGTTAAATGGAAAGAATAGCTTATGCAAAGGCCCTGTGGGAAGAGGATGCAGGATAAAGAAGAGAAGGCTAGAGGAAGTCGTGGTCCCTGGAGCAGAGAGTACAAGGCCAGAGGTTTAGGAGGCAGGAGGGAGAGGCCAGGCCACAGTGAGGAGAACATTTTAGGTGGCATGAATAGTTGTTTTTATTCTAATAACAACTGGAAGCCACTGAATGTTTTAAGCAAGGAAGTGTCATGATCAGATTTGAACTTGGACATGAGTGCTTGCCATGTCATGGCTTGAGTGTGGAGAAGGTTGTGGCTGGGGGTCAGAGTAGATGCAGAGATGAGTTAGAAACTGCCGCAGTAGTCCAGGGAAGAAGGTATGATATCCTGGGCTAGGGCTGTTGAAGTGGAGACGGGGAATGGAAGACAGATTCAAAGCATCCCCAGGAGGCAAATTCAATAGGACTTTGAATTTGAGGATTGAGGAAGAGATGTCAATGATTGTTCTTGGGTATCTAACTTGTTCACCTGTTGTGTGGCAAATGAAAGAGATTGGATGTCCAATTTGGCGATGGAAGAGGGAGATTTAGGAAGGCCATGGGTTCATGTGGGGTATACTAAGTTTGAAGTGACTTTTGAGACATTCACAAAATGTCAGCTGAGTTTTTAGATGCAAAGATCCAGAGCTCAGAAGGGAAGTGTGGATGGAAGATATAAATGTGTAAATTACAGCTTCAAGTCGGTATCAAAGGTCTGGGTATGAATGCGTTTTTCTAGGAGGAGGGTGCAGAATGAGGAAATATAGAGGGGATGGAGCTGATCTTGATGAGCAAACTACATAACAGGTAGAGAATCTGCAAAGAGATAGAGAAGGAGCAGCCAGACAGGGAGGAGGAGACGGGAATAGTGGATCCTCGCGAAAGCTAGGGTGGGAGAGGGTGGCATGGTGAGGAAGTTGTCAACAGTCTTGAGTGCTGCTGAGAGTTCAAATAAGGTGATTCCTGAAAAATGCTGAGTTTAGCTCACAGTGGTCAGGGTGGCTAAAATGAGAACGTTTTGTTGGAGTGGTGGGGCAGGAACACAGATTAGAATGAGCTGATTCATAAAATTCCTTCTACATTTAATGCTCTATGATTATGTGATGTGGATTCCTGTTAGTGTTTAGATAGAAAAATATGGTACACACACACACACAAACACGCATACACACACACACGCACACACACACACTTGTATTTGTCTTGATGTATATCTATATTTAGAAACACCATAACTCAAATCAAGGATTCCTCTTTGAACTAAATGTATTTTCTGAGGATACCACAGTTTCCCCAGATGCACGATGACTCACCAGACCCTATGATTTTTTTCAAGCTGGAAAGGTTGATTTCACTTTCCTTAGGATCATATATGGAAGAATGTTTCTGTTCCATGCAGCGGTAAGCCCACAAAATCCTTTTTTTCCATGATATTTCTGGCTGGCAGCTTGCTTGCTTTTCCCTCCAAGTTTAACCTGTGATCTGTGAATTATGTTGAACTGAACCTCGCAATGCTGAAAGTCAAGCCGTCTTTGAAATACACATAAAGTATCGGGCAGATGTTTTCCCCAGTCTTGTCCAGTGGGCAAAGCTGGAGTTTTAACTTATGAAGCTTTGGCTGGATCTGCTGACGACCAGGAACAGAATTCTGCTACATCCTTTACCACAGCCTGGAAAGTCATTTAGCTCCGGTGGATTCCCCCCACTTCCCCTGCTTTCCTTTCTCCCCTCCCAACAAGTCTCCAGCTTCCTGCGATCTCTACCCCTCCATGGCTTTGTTTCCACTGAGAGTTATTAGTGAAAATTCATGGGGCGTCTGAACTACATTTTAGTGGAGACTGCTTGGAAGTGGGGCTCTGAGGTCCTTGAGTGGCTTCAGGGTCACAGGAGTGCAACTGAAGCTAAGCTGGCAATATATGACCAGCAAAGTGACTTCCAGCCTCTCCCTGGCCCCCACCTCCCAGGCACAGCCTTCTCGAGGACATTTGGTACTAGTTAAAGAGGAAAGCTGTATGGGTTTCTCTACTGAGGTCTGAGAGCAAAAGGAAAAATGCACCCTGCCTCTTGTTAATTCCATCATTCTGTTCCCTGGCTTTCAAGCAAGCCAGACCACAGTGATCAGCCTTCCTCGAACTCTCCCGGGCTCTGAGTGTGCCCCTTGCTGGTGCTGCCCTCACGTTCCACGGCTGGCCCTGAAGCCTGCCCCTTGCTGAGGCTCTTGCTGCCTGCTGGCCGTTCCACAATTTCTCAGCTCCTAGAAAAACCATTCTTCCTTTCTGTGCCTCAGTTTCCCCATCTGTAAAACGAGGTGGTCTAACTAGGTCAGTGATTCTCCATGGTGCTCTTTACAAATGCTTATGCCCAAATGCACCCCGCCCCATACACATGACCTAGCAAGTCAGAAACTCTGTGGTTGATACCTAGAAATGAGCATTTTCAAAACCCTTCCTGCATTTCTGATGTCATCAGTCTAAGCATCCATGTTCGGAAACCACCATATTAGATGACCTGGAAGGTCACTTTAAAAATTCAGAAATTTACTGCAGTTTAACAGTGGCCAGCAGAAGCAAAAAGGACACAGTGTGAAATTTTTAAGCCAGACATCGATGAGTCACCTACTCTGGGGAAATTCTGGAGATAGAATGGTTTAGAACTAGATCCAGATTGGACATAAATTAGGAAATTAGAATGAGGAATGGAGTAGGAGTTGTGGGATAATATATTGCCCTTTCTTTTTCCAGGGGAGTCTGAACAACTCTACTACCTAGAAGGTTTATTTATCCAAATGGAATAGATACAAATTTATAAATCTAAATATCCTCAAGTAGCTTAATTAACTTACATGAGACTCAGTTTTCTCATTGGTAAAATGGAGATAGTAATGTCTATAAGAATTAAGGGAATTAATATACTTAAAGACTTACACAGTGGCTGGCACATAGCAGATGTAAAAAACGTGTGAGTTACTTGAATGTATCCAAATAAAATCACTATCAAATTCCATTAGCTTGGGAATAGGTCTTCCTGATGCTAAACAAAGTCATAATTTTTGGGTAGCTTTTTAAAATTGAGAGTCAGGAGACATATTCAAGATAAAAGAGTCCAATGTCATCTCCCCTAGTTTTCTCTCCACACATCCTAGGCATATGGACACATAGTCTCTGCTTGGATATGTCCAAAGACGAGGAGCTCACTTCCTAACAGGGAAGTATGTGTCATTGGTGCATAGGTGTTAGTTTTTAATAGTTTCTTACTCCATCTCAAAAAAAAAAATCTTACTTTGAATCTAAATACTCCTTTATGAGACCCTTTAAGGTTGATCTCGTGTGTGTGTGTGTGTATGTGAGAGAGCAAGAGAGACAGACAGAGAGAGAGAGAATATGATGGGAAGTGAGGCAGAAGGGCGGGAGAAAAGGAGGAGGAAACTGAAGCAGCAGCAGCTCAGGAAAATCACCCTGTTCAGCAGGTGTAGACCATGGTGACTGAGGATTCTGGCAGTGATGCCCTCAGGGTGTTGGAGGTACTGTCAGTGCTGTGGGCGCCATGAAGAAGAGCTCTCATGGGGAGGGAAGGGATCAGCAGGTTTGAAGGAGGTGGCCCTCCCCTTGGAAATTTGCCAGTAAGATAACTGCAGTACTCTCAGGCAGGATTGTCTCAATTTAAAACCAGACTCTTGAGTTCTAGCGTCTGTGTCTTCTCCTGAGATGCTGTCACCTATCTTTATCTGCAAATGCTCTCAGGGGACAGAGAAGAGTCTCTAAAGGTCTGCCTCCATCACAGTGACCTCTCCTCCCTCTTGTGCTCCTCAGTTGCCATCATCTGTGGGTTGCTGAGCTCACCCAATGTCCTGCTTTGCAATGTCAAAGACTGGATGGATCCCTCTGAAGCCCGGGCTAATGCTACGTGTCCTGGTGTGACATATGACCAGGAGAGCCGCCAGGTGACATTGCGTCTTGGAGGCCAGGAGTTCATCAAGAGTAAGTCTTTGCCATTTGTCCATATTCCTTCAAAATTATTCTTCCCACCAGCAAGGCCCTCTGCTACTTTCTTATGAGCTCTCCTTGTGGCCTGAGGAGCTTACACTTCTGAAAAGAAAACTTTACCAATTATACTGGATGGAAACAACCCTGGCATCTCAGCAGAACCCTATGGGAAGCATCCATTTAGCTCCTCAGATTGCAGGTGGACTGCAGGGAGCATGGCCCAGCAGGGCAAGTCTGCTGCTGTCAAGAATCTTGGGGTTAGGTGGCAATTGATGGATCTCATCTAGTCTTGGCTGGCACATCTGGGCCCTGCTCTATGAGTTTCTCATCCTCCTCTGGAGGAACGTACTCTTCTGTAGATGGCAGAAGCGGGAGCAAGGAGAAATAAGCAAGGTCTCTGTTGGTGGAGCTCAGATCTGTCACATTACTGTTTCTGCCTCATCCTATTGGATAAAGCAAATCCTATGGCCAAACAAGAGACAAAGGGTGAGAAATAGACTCTGCTCCTATAGTGGGGGGAACTGCAAAGTCATGTGCAAATAGTAGGACTACAAACAAGGATGGAAAACTGGAGCCTGAAATGCAATCTGTCCCCCAAACTAATGCCCATCCAGGCGTATTTTCTCCCTCTATGAGTTAAGAAATTCCAGGTTTACCAATTGTACTGCCTACTCCAATGATGGGTGCAAGGGACTGTGGGCTCCATTGCATGGACTCAACTAACAGAAATAACTATTGGGCTTTCTCCTTCCTCTTCTTTCTTTTGGAAGCTCTTTTCTACAAACATATAAACATTACAGTGAGGCTGCATCTCTGCGATCATCTGCCCCAGCCTCTCAGTTTCCAGAGATGGGCAGTTAGTGCCTGAGGCCCCCCAGCCAGTGGCATCTCCTTTCTACCCTCTCAGCCCTGCACTGCCTCTCCCAGCAGACCCCCATCAGGAAAAAGCGGATGCCCACTCTGTGCTGGGCTAGGGACTGGCCAGCCATGTACTACTGATGTGATCAGGAAAGACAGGACCAGCACCACCAGCACCACCATCACTGGGAGCTGGTTAGAAATGCAGAGTCTCAGGCCACACCCCAGCCCTCAGGGTGGGTCCCAGGAATCTGTGTTCTAACAAATGGTCCGGACAATACTTATGTAGCACTGTTGGCTTGAAAGTTTCCTTCCATCCCTGAGAGTCTGAGTTATGATGAAGATGGGGCCAGCTGCTGCCTTCCCTCTTCTAGTTCCAGAGTGAGGTTGAGGGGAAGCCCTGCTCCTCGTTGTCTGTTTTTCTGCCAGAACCTGAACTGGGAAAGCACCGCCATGCTTCTTCTCCACCTTCTGAGTTGAGAGCAATGAAGGCATGTGCAGGTGCTGACCAGATAGTCTGAGCACCTGATGTGAGAGGGTTAATGGGGTTCTTTTTGTGGGAACCCTTGGGTGCTTGTGTTGCTGCAGGAAGTGGTCTCCCAAAGGCTGGCAGAGGGTCTCTTCTGCCTCCCAGGGAAGCTTCTGAGACCCACACCTTTATATCTTGCATTTCTCAAGGTTCCAGTGGCAGAGCATTCCATGTCACCCCATGTCACCTCCTCCAAGAGGGCTCCCTGACTGCCCACAGGGCTTAGTGCCTCCTCGACTGCAGACCTTCATGGATGCTCTGCCTGTTCCTTTGTTAGGCAGTGCAGTCAGTGGCCTGCCACCATTGCGCATTTACCTGTCTGTGGAAAGTTTGTCTGTGATGTTAAATCCTAGCATTGGGCACCACTTGTGTGACCTGGAGTAGGTCAATGAATGTTTTCAGGCCTAATTGCCTGTCTATATAATGAGAATAATACCAGTACCCATCTCATGGGGTTGGGAGGATGAAAGGAGAGGGTATAACAATACAAAATAAGGATAATAGAAATGACTTATGTAGCACACCCTCTGAGGCAGCCCTGCTCTGAGGCCTTGACCGATGCTCACAAGTCCTCAACACAGTGCTTCAAGGGAGGCACTCTTATCATCATCGTCCCCGTTTGCCGGCTGAAGACACTCAGGCACATAGCACTTAGGGGACTTCCCTAGGTTTTAGAGCTTGTCAATAAGAGGGCTGGGATCTGAAACCTGGCATCCCAGCTCTTACACGGCCATTCTTAACCACTCCTCTGTATCAGCCCTTGCAGATCAAGAACTTAGCAGAGTTCCTGATCTGTGGTATTGATATTAGATGATGTTATCATTATTTTCTTAATTTGTCATTGTTTTCTGCCATATCTTAAAAACGGAATTGTGTTTCATTAGTTTCTGGATTCCCACCATTGAGCTATGTTTTACAAAGATGGCATAGAAAAAAAAATATATATGTATATATGGAGTGCATGGTCACCAAATTCTGAAAGAAAATATCACAGAATTTGGTGGAATTCCATAAAGCATAAATAGTTTCTTTTGGGGTCAATAAAATCTAATCACTCATTTATGTGATGGGTAGAAAACATATGGTATTCATTACTCCAGGAGCACCGGGTGAACACAGGCATTTCAAGAAAGACATATGATATTTTCATGGCAGTAAATCCAAAGTGAATTGCTCAACCCAGAGCGTGTGCTTGGTATGTGCCCAAGAAATGAGGACTGTGCCCTTGTCTGGCCTCCCAGAGAAGTGATTACCAGAAGACCTTTGAAATGTTTGTTTTTTTCAGTGCCTTATGTGTATGTGTGTATTGTGCAGTGAGGGCAAGGCTTTAAGAAGTATGCACTATGATAGGGATTTCAGGCAGCCTTGATACTCCAAATTGGAGGTTGCCCTATACCAAGGCTGAGTAGGAGGCTACCCCCAATTGAAGACAACAGGGCACAGATATTTCCTCTTCAAAATAAGAGGTCAGCCTTTTAGTATGATTAACCCCTGGAGGTGAGAGGGAGAGAGTGTAATAATTTAAATTCTAACTACAGCGTGAAGAACTGATAGATACCCTTTTCTAACAACAGATATTGATGGAGGAAAAGAGGAGGGTTCTGGGTATAGGAACAGTTGCAGGGGAGGGTGTGAAATGATTTGAAAGAACATGGGGAGGCGCTAGGGACAATTAAGACAAACTCCATCCCCACTAAACTTGATTGAGGACTGGCCTCTTCCTCCCAGTTTAACAATGGGATAAATGGTTGTGAAGACAGACTCTGGAATCCGGCCCTGGAATCTGAATTCCAGTGTGAATGTGTCCTCGCTGAGTGGGCCTTCTAGGTTTTGGCATTCCCAATTATTCAGTGAGGATAATGGTGGTCTCTGACTCTCCAGGTGGTTGGGAGGATTAAAGAAGAATGTGTGTGGAACAGCAGAGTGGTGCTGAGCAGGGCAGGCTCACAGTGGACACGGAAGATGGGGCACAAGGGCTGAGAGTGAAAATGTCTGGAATGGAGCCTGGCTTTTCCCCTAGCTCTGTGACCATTCAAGACATTTGACCACCTTCAGCCTCAGGGCTTCCATCTGTGCAGTGGGTGCATTTGTTCACAGATTACCAAGTGAAGTGCTGGCATGCTCCCTAGGCTGTCAAAGAATGCCTTGTTCTCTGGTCCCTGGTTCCCTAACAGCACATCCAGCAGAGGCACCCATGGGACTTCTGGGTACAGACTTCTGCTTTTGTTGATCAATTCACTGGTACTATCAGGCTGTGGTTCAACACATGACCTGGGTAATGGAGAATTAGCATTTGTTCTTAAAGCACAAATGAGTTGATTGCCAGGTGTAGGAAATCACAACCCCAGAGAACACAAGTTCAAGTAGTAAATATCTGCACTGCATTATACAAAGTACTTTCACATACAACTCAATCGATCCTTTGGGTACTCTGGTGAGGCAGTTGGTTATATCACAATTTCACTCATGAGAGTGAAGTTTGGAGCTCTGACATGACACACCTTAAGAAACAATCTGCATTAGCGCCATGGCTGGGGCTCAAGCCTTCAGCTTAGGAGACCAGTGCTGTCTTGTGGAAGCTCTCTACCCACCTCTCTCTGCCACCTTCTGCTTCCACCATCCTGTGTGCAATTTACTGGAAGTGCAAAGTGCTTTGGGGTTATCCTTGTTATTGTGCCAGAAAAATTAAGGAGTCTCTGGGAACTGAGAGTGTCACCCCTCAGACATCGCTTTGGGGCCAGCTATGCTCCAGATATTGGGTATTAATGCCAGCTAATGGGATCTTCTACTTCAAGGATTTTACAGGGCTGTTGGGAGAAGGGAACAGAAGATTCAGGAAAGCTGTAGGGTCAACTGTGAGTTGCAGTGGGGAGCTGGGAGATGTGCAAACAGCTTTGGAGGTGGTGAGTTGGTGGGGAGCCCTCCCCCAGGCTGGGGCAGCCCTTGTGTTTCCTCCTCCCTCCCTCATATCCTGAGCAGCTGCTGGGTAGGTGTGAGGGTGAGGTGACCAGGCCAGGTCTGGAGGCAAAGATGGCGAGAGTGGCTTCTGTTCTCAAGGAGCTCACAGGCTAGATGGGGTGAGAGATACAGAGATTATTAAATACAGCAGACCTCCTGTTTGCCCATCTTAGTGGACTGACAAGGATTGTAGGAACGCAGAATGTCCCCTTAGCATAACCTTTCCTGTTTGGTAAAAGCTTCATTCAGGTCACCTGCCACACAGAAGTTAGGACTGACTTCTAATACCAGCCCCAACAAACAAACAATTGTACCCCAAACAACAAATCCCACAAAACACCTGGAGGCTATTTTAATCTCATTTGGAGACACAGCACCTTTTGCTGTGAGGTTTCTGCCGTCAGCAATGAGTGATGGCTGAGAATATGAGATTTTGCTTCACCTTGGTGCCTGGGTTGACATGTGTTCTCCAGAGAGAAATCCACTCAGGATCTGGATCTCCCAAATTTCCAGTGAGCATTTCTGAGTGTATTCAACTATTTGCTCCTGGCTGGGTCAACCCTCTTATTTCTCAGAAAAACATCTTAGAAAGCTCTGGGGCTGCATATGGCTAGTTTTGACAAATCTTGAAGTGCAAATGAATGGAAAACAGGCAGATTAAATGTCCCCTAATGCCACTCAGACGTAAAATTTGATAGAAGAAAAAAAAAGCCTTGGCAGAAATACTTCTGGGTTCATCCTGAATCCAAAAGGCTTGATGTTGAGTGATTGTGAGGCTTTGCCTGATGTTCAGTTTATAGGGGTCTGTTTTATGTCAGTGTTTGTCATTACCTTGGGGTGCCAGGACCTCAGTGGAGAAAGTTACAATACACCTGTGGTACTCATTGCAACCAGATGCATCTAGATTAGATGGCTGATGAATGCCTAGAAATAGGATGGGCCATTTAAAAAGGGCCCTATCAGTTATTAGTTACTGCTGTCACAGGTTGGGTGTTGCCATGTGCTTAGTGCTATGTTTGTGTCTTAGTTTATAGTTTGGCTTCTCCCAGAATCAACCATGAGACAAAGATTCAGGAGTGTCATGTAAATAGGAAGGACAAGGAATATGAACAGAGTCTCAGGGGAAGTAACACAGAGAAGAGACGACAGCCAATAAAGGGTGGACTCTGAGGCCAGCTGTACTTAATTCCCTGGATCAGTGTAAAACACACTTCAGAATGACCCTGCCAGCTGGGCCAAAGAACAGGGTGTGCACCCAGCAGTGCTGCAGAGGACTTGGCTGACAATTGCAGGGAGGGCAGCAGCTCCTGGCCCGTCCATCCTGCCACTGTGCCGAGGGCAGCTGTGGCTTTCTACAACTCCCTCAGAGCCCTGGGCATAGACCAGCAGTTCACATTGCATACGTCATTTCCACTCATCGTCTAAGAACGGGAGAGAAATGGCATTTTCTCCATTTACTGAGGGGGAGAATAAGGCATAGGGACTCAAGGGAACTTCCTCAAGGTTTTTCAGCTCACTAGTAGCACAGTTCGGGTTTCCTTTACGCCGCAGTCATTACTCAGATCTGCTTTGCGCTGGGAAGTGGGATGTAGAGATCCTGATATCTGCCTCCTGTTAAGGAAGCTCACTGTCTAGGAGAGGGGCAGGGGCCATTGTATTGGTGCAGCTGACCAGGCCTCGGTTCTCCTGAGGCTGGGCACCATCTGCTGGGAAGGACCCTGGGAGACTCCATCCTTATATCAATGCCTCCAGGACCTACAGCAGCCATTCTGAACCTACCTAACCCACACTGGAGGCCCAGGAGTGTCAGCTGATTCTTCACAATGGTCATCTTTGATGGCTGGAGGTCTTTCCCCTCCCAACTCACTAGTGGATTGTAATGAAAGCAAGTCTCCGAATTCTACCACACATCCAAGCAGTTAGTAGCAAACAGGCCCAGAAACTGTCACGACCTGTCACCTGTTCAGTGGCCCCAATGAAGCCCCAGCTTGCTATCCTTGGCACCTTGTTGGAAAGGTTTATTTAAGACAGAACTAATACTATTCTCACAGCTGAACTCAACTCACCTTCTTGTCAAAATCAGATGAACAAGAATCCTTCATATCCGTGACTGATCACAGACCCGTTTTGAATCAAGCCACGGCTCTAGGGCTATTGGGCTCAGGAATCTGTCACAATCTCTACCTGCCAGCATAGGAGTGACACTGTGATACATTTAGCCAAGCCATGTTTTGAATGCTATGTATCTGACCAATAGGTATGTACCTATTTCCAGCATTCATTATGCTAATTAACAAAGCCCGGTGGTGGTGGTGGTGGTAACTGGGATAAAGAGGTGATGCATCTGTAACTCCTTCCTGGAGGGTGGGGCTCCTGGACAGCAACTTTTCTGTGCCACTCCTAGAGTGTGCTTTTCCGTGTAGGATCCTGCCCAGTTTAATCTGAGGGTGTGGATTAAATTTGACTGCCACAGACGCAGCGCATGATCTCCTCAGAAGTTTTCTGAGTAAAGACCACGGCACACCCAGCAATGCGGGAGAATCAGGTTCTGTGCCCAAACCCTCAAGTTCTCAGTGTGTTTGTGCTCCTGCAGCCTTGATCACAGGGGCAGCGACCCTGAATCAGGGGCTGGAGGCCTGTGTGTATAGCAGGGATAACTCAGTTATTGTGGAAGAAATGAAAGTATTTTCTAGGCAGTCAAACTATGACCATTTATCAGAGAAGAGGAGGAACGATGCTGCTTGGGTTCTCTATACCTTCTTACAGCCATCAGTATTCTATTAGGGAAATTTTGGGGAATGGAGTAAGGGGTCAGAAATCTGTTTAGCCCCAAAACTAATTTGGAGCTAACCTTCTGATGCGTGGGAGGGCAGTGCTCTGTGTTTATTTGGTGGGCTTTGAGTATCATTCATTGTTTTGTTCTCCCTCCTTCATTTAGCCTTGCATTTATTTATATACTGAACCCCAGTTCTGTGCCAAGAATTGTGCTGGGGGAATGGGCGATATAAAGAAAGGACTTACAGTATGTTCAGGAAGCTGGACAGTATCTACCAGGCATAAGGGGAGAGAAAGAAAAGCTCTGAATACTGCAAACCCAGAGGAGGGGGACCTGTGACCAGCTGGAGAGCTGAGGGAAGCCTTTCAGGAGGCGGTGATGCAGAACCTGATTCTGAAAGAATGAGTAGAGGTCAATCAAGTGAAACAGAACAGGGTTCTAGGCAGAGAGAAAAATACATGCAACGACGCAGAGGCCTGACAGCAAGCATTCAATGTGACTTGGGAGGTGAGCACTTTGGAGACAGATTAGGGCATGAGGCTGTCATGAGCCAGATTGCAAGGAACTGAATTCTGACATCCCTGTAGCTCCTGCAGGACCAAAGGTAGGTTTGTCTTTCAGGATGAGTACCTGGGGGCTGGGTGGCTGAGGGATGGGAGGGGGCCAAGGTCAAGGCCTAGGTGGGGATCAGCTAAAGCCTAATGGAGTTAGGAGATGTGCTGAGGCTTGAGCTGAGAGGAAGGGTTCAGAGGAGAGGAAAGATTAAAGAACAGTTTAGGGACTAGTCTGAATGGATGCAGAGACTGATGGAGAAGGAGTCAAGGATGACCCAAGAAGCAGATGGTCCTATTAACTGATTTAGAAAGCAGGAGGAAGTGAGTTTGGATGTAGAGATGGGAATGAGAGATGAGGAAGGTAAGAGAAAGAAGAACAACATTCTTTCTTTTACCCAGTATTCTCTATGTATTCCTATGGAGACTTGGCATTATATTAATTATATATAATTATATGATATTATTATTATATTAATAATTATATTAATATATATTATATAAATAAATATAGATGTTAATTATTATTTTAATAATTAGGACTACCAAGGGGTTACAGCTTTCCTTGTGGTGATTGACAAAGGTGCTTCCCAGGACACAATAATCTCTGTAGATGCTGGTCAGGTGACTTTCTGGACCTACCAAGGCACTCTACATACATGTGCTAAATTTAGTTGAATTCCATTGGATTAAATTGTGTTGAAACAGGCAAAAACCAAGGATGAACTTAAGACAGCATATTTCCCAGGCTGGCAGACCCAAGGCTCCGTTGCCTTGAGATGGACAGAGTGTATAAGAGGGTCTGCTTCCTATCACAGTTCAGTACATTCTGGGCCAAAAATACAG
The DNA here is from genome assembly GCF_043159975.1 of Macaca nemestrina. Taxonomy (NCBI): domain Eukaryota; kingdom Metazoa; phylum Chordata; class Mammalia; order Primates; family Cercopithecidae; genus Macaca; species Macaca nemestrina. The sequence continues at coordinate 12,354,449 of NC_092132.1, read as the reverse complement.
TCCTAAACTGACGTGCACCTGCGGGAAGCACCCGTTTGTCTCTGAGTAATGAAAGGCACCTATAATTTTTGACATTATGTAAAACAGGACACACATACCGACAAAAATAAGAGTCTCAGACAGAGTGAAAGACTCACCGCCGACTCTCCCCAAGTCAGACACTGAGACTACTGAGAGGTAAAGACCTTCCTCTTGGCATTTCCTAAGGATACTGCTCTTAGGAAGGGGCAGGCATACCCCTTAGGAAGGGGATGTGACTGAATTTGTATTTGTATTGAGGGACCATAATCCAAATTCCCCAATTATTTCATGGTAAACTACACACACACACACACACACACACACACACACACACACACACACGTGTATATTATTTTTCCTTAGGTTATTGGGGTAAGGTGGTGTTTGGTTACATTAGTAAGTTCCTTAGTGGTGATTTGTGAGATTTCAGTGCACCCATCATCTGAACAGCATCCACTGCACCCTATTTGTAGTTATTTATCCCTTGCCCCCCTCTCACCCTTCCCTCCAAGTCCCCAAAATCCACTGGATTATTCTTATGCCTTTGCGTCTTCATAGCTTAACTCCCACATATCAGTGAGAACATTCTATGATTGGTTTTTCATCCCGGAGTTACTTCACTTAGAATCATAGTCTCCAGTCTCATCCAGATCGCTGAAAATGTATTTCATGGTAAACTGCTTCTTAATGTGGTCATTGGCTTCAGCCTTAGACTTGAGAGCAATACAATACTCTAGAGATAAATGTTTCTTTAACTTTTACAGGCTAAATAAAAATTATAATGCATGACCAAAAGTATTTTTAATACGTTATTCACTTTACATCTGTATTACCTATATGAATATATAGGGTATATCTATAGCTATCTCTCTATATATGTATCTACATATGGTGTATCTATCTATCTTTAAAGAATCAGTATATCAATAGATTTGGGTATGAAAAGATTTAAGGTTGGGCGTGGTGGCTCATGCCTGTAATCCCAGCACTTTGGGAGGCCAAGGCAGGTGGATCACGAGGTCAGGAGTTCAAGATCAGCCTAGCCAATGTGGTGAAACCCTGTCTCTACTAAAAATACAAAAATTAGCAGGCATGGTGGTGGGAACCTGTAATCCCAGCTACCTGGGAGACTGAGGCAGGAGAATTTCTTGAACCTGGAAGGCAGAAGTTGCAGCAAGCCGAGATCATGCTATTTTACTCCAGTCTGGGCAACAGAGCAAGACTCCGTCTCAAAAAAAAAAAAAAAAAAAGTATCTGATTTCCCTTGTGACAAAGTCTAAAACCCCATAGTCTGAGCTTTGAAATAAGCAAATGATGATATCATGAGGAGAGAGTGAAAACGGAACACAAACTGAGCAGGTGTGCAACCACTGGTTCTGTGTTGTTGCGGTCGGAGTATATGGTGAGGTCTTCTCCGCAGTGTGGAGGACAAGTCCAGTAATTGCAGAGATCCAAGTCTACATCTTTCAGATGCCATAGGTGTTCGCTTGCCCAAATTGTTATAAAAAACTTTCACCTTCTAAAGAAGGCTATGACAGAATTTTGAGTGGATCCTTTAGAGAAACATCCCAACATTGCACAGTCTGAGAAGTTCTAGCACCATTGTTCATTCCCATTTCAGAAGTAAAATCAAATGAAAGTGCAACTCAGTATTTTTGGCTGACCTCTATGTCCTAGAACATGGTCAGCCCTGGGGTGGGGGTGGGGGGGACTTGTCACTTTGATAGCCGAGTTTTCCAGAGAGTTCAGTTCACATCTCTTTAAACACAACACCTTTAACATTTTTGCCATGTCAGATGGACAGAATTCTGAAGTACAGCCATGCACCTCAAAAAGACACTTTGACCGATGAAGGACCACACATGTAATGGTGGTCCCATAAGATTATAATGGAGAATAAGATTATAAGATGAATCCATAAGATTATAATGGATAATAATAGAAACCTGATACATAGCACTTGATACTGGCATTTCAGATCAAGTAGGGGAAATGATTGATATTCAGTAATGATGCTGGGACATTTGTGTTTTTGTATGAAAAAATATATGTAAATAAAAGTAGATAGAGCATCTAGTCTTATGTAAGTACACTTTATGATCACACAACAACAAAATTGCATTTCTCAGAACATATCCTGGTTGGTAAGAGATGCATGGCTGTATATTATCCTCTCCTTAGTGTGGTGGTTAGGAAGGAGTATGGGATTGGAAGCCAAATACGTGGGGTTTAAATTCTTGCATTAACCTTTCTTGACTTTCCTTCCTTTATCTGGAAATTGGGGACCTTACTTTATAGCATGCCTGTGAGTTTTAAATTAGGTAATATATGGAAGGTTTTCATGCAAGCTTGTCCAATCCACCTGTTGTTGTTGTTGTTTTGTTTTGTTTTAGGCTTTTAGTAGTCTGACACCATGGTTTTTAGTTTCTGTCTTTAGTGATAAGTGGAAAAGAGTGATGAGGAAGGGGCTTTACTGGCCCAACCGGAGACAGAAACTAAGAACCCATGACTGTATTCTCTCCCTTGGACACCCCTGCTAGTGTTGGGTAAATGGTAATAACTGTTTATAAATAACTAGCTCTTCATTAGGACAAATACCTAATGCATGCAGGGCTTAAAACCTAAATGACAAGTTGATAGGTGCAGCGTATCACCATGGCACATGTATACATACGTAACAAACCTGCACAAAGGTTTGCACCTGTATCCTGGAACTTAAAGTAAAATAAAATAAAAATTTTAAAAAAGTTATATAAAAACTAGCTCCTAATAATAATTAAAAACAAAATTTAGTCATATCTCGATGTCTCAGGCGTCAGCCAGCCCTCTCCTGTAGCATGGGGCTTATTTGCCTCCAGATTCTGCTATCTGGGCTATTTCCTTCACCTTCCATGTCACAGGGAATTTGAAAGGAACTGAAGACTGAGCAGGGGCAAAAGAGGCAGCACTGACCATCAGGAAATGGTGTGGCAAGTCTGGTCTCATCCAGAATGGCATCCGGGGGAGAACAGTTTGCTAGAAAGGAAAATCAGATAATATTAGTAATTAATTGAGTCGCGGCAGCTGCCAACAAGTGGCTGCCTATCAAATGTTGAGGACTGCAGAGGATAAATCGCTGTCCACATTTACCAATGAGGCAAGGGTCTCTGAGGAGTTAAGTGATGTGGGAAACTCACACAGCCCTCGAGTGTCCCAGGAGCTTTGCTTTCTTCAAGCCAATCTCCAGTTCCTTAAGTGACTCCTGAGTCATAGGTTCACAACCCCTCACGGAAGTAGTCCCTTTGGTGCCCTGAGTATGACACCCAATGTCTTACCAGCTCTGGTTTTGTACCAGGGAGCTGGAATAGAGTTGCAAGAAGCTTCTGGGTTACACCTTGCATCAGAAGCACATTTTTCAGGCCTAGGAAGAGCCTGTGTCAAGGGAGATGGGGCTATTATGGTAATGGTGGGTACCCAGTGACAGCACACTCAACCTCATAAAAATAAACATCTTCCTTTGCAGGTCTGACACCCCTAGAAGGAACTCAAGACACCTTTACCAATTTTCAGCAGGTTTATCTCTGGAAAGGTGAGCTCCATGGTGGAAGAGGGGGGTTAGCAGGACGCTGATTACATGAGATTGTCTGGCACCACCTCCCATTCACAGGGCACTCTATTTCCATAAAGGAATAGGTAGAGAGTCAGTTTCCAAATGCATACTTTCTGTGTAATAGAAGGGCTCCAATTCATCAGATAAGATACCAAAGTCTAAAAGAAAAATGAATACTGTGGAAACCCAAGAAGGAATGGAGGGAGGAAGCACTAGGTTCCCGTGAGATAAAGTTCGCTGACCACAAGACACTCTTGTTCCTAGGAGGGGAGTTCAGGGCCATTGCAAAGCACAGGAGGCATTTATCCAAGGGGACTCAGCCCCATGTGCCTTTCACCCTGAGGCCCAGGGACTGGGGACAGGACCCCAGACAGGTAGTGCCCTGAACTCCTGCTCAGAGATAATGGTACTGTGGGACAGAGTGGGGGAAAAATGGAGAGTCCGACAACACGCCCGCTTGGCACTTCCCTTCTGCTTCTTTGTCCTCCTTCGAGTTTTCTGAATGTTGACCAAGTGCCTACTCAGACCCAGGGAAAATGAAAGGCATTTAGGAGAGAGATGAGAGGCACAGTCCTGACTCTTGAAGGGTTCTGGCCTCAGGAGGGATCAGATAGAGCAGTGGCCCATCACAGGTCATGGCCATATGTACTGGGTGAGAGGCATGAAAAAAGGCCCCTGACCCCATATTACCTCCTTCCTGTTCCTCTAATCTGTCCTCGCTGATCTTCAGTGTCCCAAGAGAGGATTGGTGATTTGCTTCTATATGCTGATAAACTGAAGGAGCAGGAAGGCACAGACTTGGAATGACAGGATGTGAATCCTGGTCCTATCAATCCCCACTCATGTGCCTGGGAGCCCATGGACCAGTCCCTCATGCCCAGATTCCCCATGGGTAGCATGTGATACAGATGTCACTGGCCTCAGAATTGCCTGAGCAATAGTGCATCAATGCACAAAACAGTGTCGTGCATATAATACCTGCTGAGTAATGTTGGTGGGGGTGGTGGTGATGAAGAGAACACGGAAGGCAGAAGAGGAGCAGGAGGAAGAGGAGAAGAGGAGGGAGAGGAGAAAATGAAAAGGAAGGTGTTTACCATCATTTTCATTTTAAAGAGATAAAATGAGATCATGTACTACTTTTCTTATTTAATTATACCTATAAGGTAAGTCTAAAGAGGGGCTGATATTTTATTCATTTTCCAGACAAGGAAAATGAGACTTGGAGAGGGTATGTGAAATGCCCATGGGAGGCCTGGGAGATCCTGGGGTCAAGACCAGACACTGATAGGAGGTCCCAAGTCCAGCACTTCCTAGTTATCAGAAATTTCTGATAAAGTGTTAGCTGATGAAAAATCAGGGACTTACATTTCTCTAGGACATTTGCTACACTACAGGGAAGTGCCTTAAGCCCTGCCTAATACCTGTGCCACCACAGCCTCACTCGCTTTCATGGAAGACCTGTACCTGACTTGAACATTTAGTTACATTTTTAAAATTTCTAATTCATTTACTGGACACTTGAGTGGTCTGGGATAAATTATTTTGCCATTCTAAGTCTCAGTTTTCTCAAGAGTAAAATGGAAATCTTGTTCCCTACCTACATAGGGTGTTATAAATAGCAATATTTATGAGCATATTTTGTTAATTTGAAAGGGCTTTGCATATGTTAATGATTTCAATATCACAGATAATGACTCTTCTATCATTGAGAGGTTGGATGATGTTCCGTATAAAAAGAGTGCAGACCTATGTCAGGGCATCTGTTGCAGATCTTATCTAAGGCACCTGGCTTTAGGCCCTGATTTTTCTCACATTGCTACTACCATTTTGTTGACCAGTGGAATATTACCCCTTCTCCCCAACATTGCAACAACTCTTTTTTTCCTCCTAGATTCTGACATGGGGTCTCGGCCCGAGTCTATGGGATGTAGAAAAGACACAGTGCCAAGACCAGCATCTCCAACAGAGACAGGTACCAACCCAAAACCTTCTTACACACTTGGGTGTCTGAATGCAGAGACTAAATGGGGGCACCAAGAGTTTAATCAATGAACGGACATATTGACGTCACTGTATTCTGTATCTATGGACTCTCCTTTAATCTTCTAACCCAGTTATCCAGCTTATAAATATGGGAAGCTCCTCAGATGGGCAATTGGCATAGAAAGCAAGGCAAAACCACTGCAAATCCATCAGTGTTACTGGAAATGAAGACAACCATAATAACAAAACCTGAAAAAAGAAACAAAGAGCAAGGTTCAACTGACTGTGGCCAATGGGCTTCGCTTATGTCAACCTTGAAGAGTATAAAGAAAGTGTAAATATTCTGAAATTGTTTAATGAATGGCATGTCTATTAGAATCTTTTGCATGTCATGCACACAGTGAAAGCTATGATTCCAAACTGAATAGGAACAGTACATATGTACTATCTGGGACTTCTCTACCTCCAGAGTCTGTGATTATTATTACTGAGGTGGAGCTAAAACTCAGAGAGAGAGGGAGATCAGCTGCTCAATATGGGCTAGCAAGGACCAGGAGACAAGACATCCACCTGTGGTCTGCGGTGTGTGTGTGTGTGTGTCTGTGTGTGTGTGTGTGTGTGTGTATTTGCATGCATGGACACACTGTAGGAATAGGAGTAGGAGCAGAAGGAAAGAAGGAAGGGGAAGGGAAGAAGAGGAGGGAGAGCCAGATCAGACTGCAGGCACAGGAAGGCAGCATGGTACAAGGGAAAAAGCATCACATTACAGAGCAGATACTAGAGCTTGAACCACAATTCTGCTACTGACTGCATGCCTTAGTGCACGGCCATGGGTAATTTGCTTCCCTGCTAACAGCCTTGGATTCATGTGTAAAATAATTGTGTCTACCTCTTATCCCATTAGATAGCAAACACTTGGCACAGTGCCTGGTACTTAACACATGCCTAAAAAAATGCCCAGCACCCTGCCCTCCCTTGCTTGATCAGGCATTGTGTTTGTGATCCTCAACCTTGGCAGTGCCTTTGAGGGGCAGCCACACAGCTCATGATAATGTAAATGTACATGAGTTAGTGGCACTTGGGAAGGTTCTGTCAAATCCATCATCACACACTCCTTTGGGCAGCATCTGCAAAACTCTCACGTGATTCACACAGGATGCTCCCCCCACCCCCGCTTTCTTCCCTCTCCCCTAGAAGGGGAGCTTGGCCCCCACTGGAGACGTTGCAGGGAGTCAGGGTGAATAGACAAGGCTCAGCTCAGTTTTCCCTTTCTTGGTTGATTGCATTCCTGGGCTCAAGGAGATAAAGTGCCTGGAGAATAAATCGTATTGAGTCCAGGCCCAGTGGTGTCTCCACATGCTTGTTTACTTGGAGGGTGCTTCTCAGGGTCCATGAGAATGGCCTCTCTGATTCAGAGGACAGTGAGGAATCTTCCCCTTTGTGTACCAAGTTACTCCCATCAGTCTGAATATTTGAGACAAACCCAGGAAGCCAACAAAAGTGATTGGTCTCCTTGCTTTTAAGGAGAGCACGTAGTTTTAAGAGAAGTAGGAAATGACTTTATCTAATATGGCATGTAAACCAGGTATAAGATGAAGTGGCTACAGTATTCATTCTTTCATCCAGCAGACATTTTTGTGCACACGTGGCTTTGGCCTTGGACATTCACAGACTAGTGAGAATTCCATGTGCCAGTCACTGCATGACAATGAAGGGGTGCAATGTGGACAGGTGTTAGGTGCAGTGAGAATGCAGGAGAAGGAATGCTAGCAGCCTGCAGGGGTCAGGAAAGGTTTCTCAGAGAAGGCCAGAAGGATCTGCCAGATGCTCACAGGTACACCTGAGGAAAGGTGTTCCAGGTAAGGGGAACACCTGTGCTAAGGCTCCAAGAGCAGGTGTGCCTTCAGTCCTGCTGCCTTGTTTCTCTTCCCTTACGTTGCTGTCTTGAGGGCAATCTGTGATCTCCCTGAGCTCCTACTTTGTGCCAGGCATGGTTCAATGGGGAGACTCGCATGGGGACTGGCCATTATGCAATTATGTGAGATAAGGGCTGGGGAGGCAATATGATCTCTGAGGTCTCTGCTTGTGCCAGGCATGGCTCAGTGAGGAAACAGGCATGGGAACTGACCATCATACAATCACATAAGATGCAGGCTGAGGTGGAAACATGGTCTCTGGGGTCTGTGCCAGCACCAGACTTCTGATCTTGCCAAGTGCTCGTAAAGCCTTTATCCTGTCCAGTGGTTCTTTCTAGTGAAGAAGCTCAGTCTCCTTGAGCCTGCTTTATGGAGTGTGGAAAGTGGCTGCTGACAAGCACTGACAAGGAAAGTGCAGTGCCCAAGTCCACAGCAAAGTGGAAGTGTATAGGGGATGTAGTGCCCCGTATACAGAGCCCTGAATGAATGGACATTTCAAACATTCCCTAGCTCATCTCCTTGATCTGCCTCATGCCACCATTGTACGTCCCCCTGAAGACAGAGCCCTCCAAGGATACGGAGCTGTCCCCACTGGGCCTGGGTGTTGGGACCCTTGGCCCTGTAGAACCTCTTTATAGAGAACCACAGGACATCAGAGTAGGAGGGATCAAAGCTGATCCTCGAAGCACAAGCTGCACTACCTGGGTGGGAGAGGAGGGTGTAATGGAGATTGAGTCAACAGAGGGAAGAGCATGAGCAATTGCACGGGAACTGCACACAGCGTGGTGATGAGCTAGAGAGTTAGCAGGGCTGTTGTGCTGCTGGAGTGCAAATCAAGACAATCTGAGGTGAGGCTCAAAATGCAGGTAGAGCCCAGATTAAGAAAAGAACCTGGATTTCTGTTCCATAGGCAGTGGGGACCCCAGGAAGAGCTGGGATCACGGCATATGAATACCTGAAGAAAGATTCAGGGAATGGTTGAGCTAAAACTTTCAAGTTTGGGTTAAGTGGAGCTGAAAGCTGACTTTATAGACGAAGACTACCATTTGGGAGAGAGGCTGGACTTCCATGTGACTTCAGAAGACAGAAAGAGGATTAGTGGCTCAAAGTTACAAAAAGAGGACTTGACTATACAACTTCCTAATGATGGAGTGGGCTGCTGTGGTCAGCACAGTGATGTCATGTGGAGCTATAGAGGCATTTGCCAGAGGTCTCCAGGGAAAAACTTCTGCATTCGGTGAAAAGGTGGACTAGATAACTTCCAAGACTTTATCCAAACCTAGATTCTAAGATTTTGCCATCCCATAATTTTTAGTACTTCCTGGGGCCTTCTGAACTATTCCTGTCTGACCAGACTCTCAGCTCTACTGACTTCAATCCTGCTCTAGTTTCACACAGCATAAAAATGTCTCTATCTCTGACTCTCTCTCTCTCTCTCTCTCTCTCTCTCTCTCTCTCTGTGTGTGTGTGTGTTTCTTTCTTGTGTTTTTCTCATATTCACTAGAGATAAAGGTGCAGGAAATGGACCCTCTGCTTCTTTTTCAGGTTTGACAACAGATCTTTTCTCCCCTGTGGACCTTGACCAGGTCATTGTCAATGGAAATCGATCACTGCCCAGCCAGAAGCACTGGCTTTTCAAGCACTTGTTTTCAGCCCAGCAGGCAAACCTGTGGTGCCTTTCTCGTAAGTATACTTAGACTTCATCCTTCTTCTTCCAGACCCTGTAGTCAGGCATCACAGACCTAGTTTGGCAACTCCTGAGAAACATATAAGGTCAAATATTGTGTCATAACTCAGGGATCACTGCACTCTTAGTGCCATGGATGATATAAAAGAAAGATAGCACATAACCCCTATTTTCTAGAAGGTTACAATGTAATCTCTACTCTGTTCCCAGAGCCTATCTTCATCCACCTGTTTCTCCATCCATCCCATCCATCCATCCATCCATCTATCCATCCATCCATCCATCCATCCATCCATCCGTCCGTCCGTCCATCCGTCCATCTGTCCATCCATCCCATCTATCATCCATCCATCCATCCATCCATCCATCCATCCATCCATCCGTCCGTCTGTCCATCCATCCATCCATCCGTCCATCTATCCATCTCATCCATTCATCCATCCATCCATCTATCCATCCATCCATCCATCTATCCATCCATCCATTTGGCAGTTATTAAGTATGTGTTATGTTCAAAGCTTTGTGTTTGATTTTGGAGATGAAAGAGAACACCCAAAATGAATCAAATCAGCCATGTTCCTAGCCTTTGGGGAGTTCATATATACCAGGGGCATAGGCTGACTTGGGTACAGGTACAAGGAGACCATTCACAAAGTTCACAGTTTTTACAGTCGCATGGCCTCTGGTCTGCAGATCTTGACTCCCTCTGAGATGGCCATGGGTGGATCCAATGGAATATTACTCTTTTGCCTCTTATATTGCTGAGTTTGAGGTTTTCCCCTTATGCCTTTGACTCTCCCTTTATTCAGGAGCACATATCTCCCTCCTCAGCTATCAGAACCCCAGGGCTTTTGCATGGGCCTTCCAGACTGGATGATCATGACAGTCTCAGGCCTCTTCCCTAACTAGGAGGCATCTCCACCAGCCATTCCCTCCACCCCAGATAATCCTGTAGAGATTATTCTCCCCTGTAGACCATGCAAGAACTAAAATCACACTACTGTCTTGCCTGTAGGTTGTGTGCAGGAGCACTCCTTCTGTCAGTTTGCAGAAATAACAGAGAGTGCATCCTTGTACTTCACCTGCACCCTCTACCCAGAGGCACAGGTGTGTGATGACATCTTGGAGTCCAATGCCCAGGGATGCAGACTGATCCTGCCCCAGAGGCCAAAGGCCCTGTTCCAGAAGAAAGGTGAGCACTTGGAGGGATCTGCATAAACTGTATTTCCAGTGTTCTGCTGACTCTATGGTTTTAGAAATATCCAGATTAGTTTCTTATTTAAAAAACATTTTCTTTATACTTTTATTGGTTTCAAGAAGATGGAACATGGATCCAAACTTTCAGGGTTAGAATCAATAAACTACTGCATAATTGTCTCAGTTTATACAAAAAATATGAAACAGGATTATTTGGGGCAATATTTCAATGCAGAAGTAGGCTTTAAAAAAATAAAATCCAAAATGTTTATTCACACTTAAAACTAATTTCTTCTTCTTTTAAAAGTAAAGTTATTCATGTTCCTTGTAGAGAGGTGAAACCATTTAGAACTGCATCAAATTGACAATAGGAAATAATCCTCTCCTAAGAGAGCCACCTTTAATACCTGCATCAGAATTCCATTTGGCTGTATACTACAGAGAATGTCAGCAGCAGTGACTTTAACAAGATAGAAGGTGATTTTCTCTCCCAGTCTATTAATGATGCCATATTTTTGGAGATTTTTTAACCCCATACAGTCTGTTTTCTCCAGATGTTGTCACCTTTCATTTACTGTTCTATCTTCATCAGTGGAGGCCTTTCTCAGATGTCCAGTGATCCTTATTTTTCCACTCCAGTGTCAAAGCGGTCCACAAGCTGACTGGGCAGCCCCAAATGTGTGGTGGGAACTTGTCAACTCTGGGTTTCTCTGAGGGATAATCCTGTTGGGTTGCCCTTTGGGGAATTCCTCACGCCAGTATTTTCAGGTTCCTCCTTCAGAGGAGTTTCTCAACACCTGGCCTTGGGGCATGAGCCTGGCTGCTGGTGGTTTGGGCACCAAATAAATTTGGAAAATGTCGGGGGGGACACCTCAATATTCATTATGCAGACTGACTTGAAAGAATCTCCTACTTTCAGTGAAGTGCTCACGCCATGGACTGTACCTGATGCACCCAAGAGATCCTCTCGAGAAAATGAACCTTCTATCTTCTTCCACGGTGGGCGGGGGGGGGCTTTTGTCAGCTGTGGAGAGCAGAGGAGAGCATCTAGAGACCAAATAGCTTCTTAAAGAGATTCCAGCCAGTGCTTCTGTTTGGGCCACCTTCACCCCCAGGGCTACCATACTTAAACCTTGTGGGATTCCAGAGGGCAGATGGCATTGCTTCTTGGTTCTTCCCACAGAAAAGTTGAGTAGTTTTCTTGGTCTATTAGGCCTATTTTTATTCCTCCATATGCTTTCTAGCTTCCAACATTTTGTTGCTGTGTCCCCACTTAAAAAAAAAAAATCTTTGTCCTTGTGGACTTACCATCATTTTAGTGAGATTTGGGATAGGAACTGAGAGTTAATATGAATTAAATATGACATCTTTAATTAGAAACTTTCAGTCTGTGTTTTACTCATTTGTCCTCATATTTTCATTACTATAGCAAATCTCTAAGTAATGAATTTTCTTTCTTCCTCTATGTAGTTATACTGGAGGATAAAGTGAAGAACTTTTACACCCGCCTGCCGTTCCAAAAACTGATGGGGATATCCATTAGAAATAAAGTGCCCATGTCTGAAAAATCTATTTCTAATGGGTAAGCTACTTGTGTCTCACCCCTAATATTTATTATTAATAATACTTCCTTGAAGAAGGTGACACAATCACAGCTAAAAACAGAAGCATACCCAGCACTTTGGGAGGCCGAGCCAGGCGGATCATGAGGTCAAGAGATCGAGACCTCCTGGCCAACATGGTGAAGCCCCGTCTCTACTAAACATACAAAAATTAGCTGGGTATGGTGGTGGCACATGCTACTAGTCCCAGCTACTCGGGAGGCTGAGGCAGGAGAATCACTTGAACTCAGCAGGTGGAGGTTGCAGTGAGCTGAGATCACACCACTGCACTCCAGCCTAGCAAGAGAGTAAGATTCTTGTCAACAAACAAACAAAAAAACAAACAAACAAAAACTATAAAACCCAAAGCTAAGGGGGTAAAAGGTAATAAAGAGGTAACCATATCTGAAAACGTTAGCTAAGGTAAGTTACTGATGGTAAACACAACATTTAGCCTTGAACTACTAGCTGGATGATGAAAGAGCCACTGAGCTACATCTCATTATTTAATGTAAATTATCAAGTATGGTAATAAACTTGATTCTCAAAACCTCCCATTGCAGTACTCAGAATCTGGAGAGCAAGTAGAAATTTTAATAGACTCATAAGCATATAAATAATTTTTATTTTTTATTTATTTTTAAATTTTATTTTATGTTTGAATTTTTTGCTTAGTCATTATTTAGTTGTTTTAATTGACGATGTCTCTCCTAGTATCATCTGTGGATCTTACCCATTAGAATCACCCGGAGAGATGAATGTGAATTCTAACGGGTGATATCCACAGATCTGCATTCTTGGGTCCTATTTATAAACTGCATCCTTGGGTCCTATTTCAAACCTGCTGAATTAGCATTTCCTGGGATGGAGTTCAAGAAACTGACCTTTAAGGAAGCTTCCCCTGGTGATTCTTTTATACTTAAAAATTCAAGGGTCATTCATTCATGAACCATTGATCTGTGAAGTGCTCTTGAGTTATGAGTTATGACACTGAACCATGTTGCTGGTGCTTAAGATCTGCTTTTGAAAATGGGGGTAAAAAGATGAGGCAGGCTGATCTGTCTCGAGATTCAGCTGGACACCACTGTGCTGATGGGAGGGGTGGATGAAAAGGAGGGTTGGAACCAGGGATCAGCCTGACCGTGGAACTGGGGTGGGAACTAGGGGAGTAGATTGTGCGTCTAGACTCAGGGAAATGTAGTTGGCTGGGATAATGCATGGTCCAGACTGGATCTTAGAAATGAGCTTCCAAGATAGGAAAAGGAAGTGGTAAGTGGGCATATTGGCAGAGAACTAGGAGACGGAAAAGCAGAGAGGTGACTTGCAGGCATCAGGGCACAGATGCTGCCAATGTTGGAGATGCTGCCCAGCAGATAAAAGCATCACCACTGGGATGAGACTTGGGTTCAGGGAAGGAGAATGGCCATAACTAGGCAGGATCCCCCCACCAAGAAGGGACTAGGGGTTTGAGAAAGCTCTCAGGAGTCAAGAATGAGTGGTCAGACTGGAGCAGAGTGGTCAGGGCAGGGGAAACTTGGAATTTAGCCCAGGAACATTGGTTTGGAGCCATTAAGTCCCTCCTGCCATGAATAGGCCTAGAAGCTGAGGGTAGGGCTTAGTAGCTACATTGAGTGGATAAGAAGGTCAGTCTTGAGAGAGCCTGGCTGGATGGGCTGACCCAGTAAACAGAAATGCATTGGTAGAGTGTAATTATCCACGTTGTACAGTAAGAGGGGAAGTGAAGGGGAACACAGGCTCAGCTCCTGCTGCTTAAACAGGCCCCTGGCTGGGTCACCCTGACTCTAAGTCCATGAACTCTCCTCTTTCTAGAAATGCCTTCCCTGTTATTTCTTTATTTTCCCAGCGTCCAAAGCTAAGACTTTCTGCTTACCTGAAAGGACTGAAGGAGTACATTCTGGATCCTGGGTTAGCTTGGTTGGAGCCTGGCACATAATAGACACAGAATATATGCATGATGAATGAATGGGTGAATAAACGATTAATAGCAGGACAGTATTACTCCAGAGAGGAGTAGAATCTTGTTTCCAGAAAGAACCTCAAAGCTAAGAGTCCACTGATACACATTGACCAAAGCACCCCCAGTTTAAGTAGGGGGTGTAAAAAAGCTGGTCCCCAAAAGCAAGAATGACTACAATCAGCCCACCCAGTAGGTCCTGGGCCACCAATGAAAACCTTCAGGACTGCTCTTTCTCTTCTTATGCCAGGTTCTTTGAATGTGAACGACGGTGTGATGCGGACCCATGCTGCACTGGCTTTGGATTTCTAAATGTTTCCCAGTTAAAAGGTAATAATAGTAACAACTCCCTCTCCCCTGCTCACAGCACTCTGCAGTTTAGAAAACACATTCACATCTATGCTCTTATCAAACCCTCAGGGTCTCCTCTCTGTGAGAAGGGAGAAACAATCCTCATTCACAGATAAGGAAGTCGGGGCTTGGAGAGGGCAACTGGCTAATAAATGTGGTAGCTGAGACATGGCTCCTAGTCCAGCAATCATCACTTTACATGTGCAGTTCTCTCTGGCCAAACTTCCTTCCTTCCACTCTTGGCTTAGCTATCTTTTGTTCATCTTTCAACACTTGGGTCAAGCAGCTTGGTGAACTTTGGATCCATTTGTGTGATATGTATTTAATGCTTGGTTCGTTCCCTTACTAGTGTGTGATTCTGGAAAAGTCACTTAATCTCCCTGAGCCTCTATTTCCTCCTCATCTGTATACAGGGCTACCAAAACTGCCTTCCTCATAAGGTTATGTGAAGACCAAGTGAAGCAATACCAACAGAGACCTAGCTTAGCCCTGGGCACATGATAGGTACTTGATAAGTATTAGCCACCTCTATCCCTTTGCTCTTAGATCAGAGGCTCCTTGAGTTCAGGTACCAGGTTTTTCAGCAGTGGCTGAGATAGTATCTGAAATATAGTGGTATATCCCAAATATCTGCTGAACAATGAACGTGCAGAATTTTTCTCATTTATTAGACTCTTCCATTGTATTCAGTTTCCTGATTGTGTTTTTTTTTTTCTTTTTTTCACCCCAGGAGGAGAGGTGACGTGTCTCACTCTGAACAGCCTGGGACTTCAGATGTGCAGTGAGGAGAATGGAGGAGCCTGGCGCATTTTGGACTGTGGCTCTCCTGACATTGAAGTCCACACCTATCCCTTTGGATGGTACCAGAAGCCCAGTAAGTAGTTTTCCCTTGACAGCTATATGGGCATCTTTAGTTAACTATTTCCCAGTCATGCATTAAGACAGTGTTCTTGGGTTGGTAAGTAGATTAGTCAAGATTCATTGGGTTCAAGCAACAGAAATGGATTCTGTTTAACTAAAGCATACAAGAAACTTATTGGAAGTCTGCTCATTGATCAAAGGAAGGATGAGCAAGTAGGTCTCAGTAAAGATGGAAATGGACCATTTCCATGGACATATGTAGCAGAAACAAATGGACAACTTCTTCAGTGTGCCATGATCATCATTAATCTGCTTCATAGGGTTTAGTAGTTATATTCAATCTTTAAATTCGAGGAGGAGAGTTTGGTCCCATCTGGGCTTAGTCAATACACTGCCAGAGGGAGAGTGGGCAGCTTGACAGTGCCAACAAGACTATATGCACTAGGATAGGGGATGTTCCTCAAACAATAGTGAAGGCATTGTTGCTGGACAGGGAAAATCAATAGATGTAGACTCTAGCACATTCCCTTGGTTTTCTTACCTTGACAATCAAGACAATGTAGCACATGGTAATCCCATGGAGGAAAACGGGGGCAACCAACGTGTATTTGACAACGCATATAGAGTTAGGACTTCAAGGCCAAGGCAGCATTGACCCAACGTGGGTCCTTAAGGTATGATTCTGATTATATCTGGGCACGTTTTAGGAGCTCAATTTGAAATTGATGAAGGAATGAATGAATGGCATTTACAGTGTGACATAAAAGTTCCTGGACTCAGATAAGGAGATGTTAGCGTTATTCAAACTCTGTCATCTACTTACTATGGGTTTGTCTTTAGGAAAGTCACACCACTTCTTCAGGTTTTCCGTTGGTGAAAATAGCAAATGAGACTCACTGTGATTCTGTCACCGCTTACATCACAGGTGTTTATGGTATGGATAGATTTGGGGAATATTGGACAGCCACATGGAAACTAGACATCTTCACCCTGTGTCCCAGAAGCAAATTCACAAAGATGCCCCAGACCCAAAAAGATGGAACACCCTGTGTTCAGTTAGGAGGAGTCAAATTAGAGAGAGGCTGAGCTGAGGTTTAGTATTTCCAACTTCTCCCACTAGTGGCTTCCTTGTTAGTTTCAGAGTAAATATACGGTGAATTCTGGCTCTTACTTAGCTTGCCCTGGAAAATAGAGTCATGGACTGTCTGATCTGGAAGGGGTCTTTGAGATCCCTACCTTTGATTTTCACATTTTTTTGGGGGGCGGGGGGGTGTGTTTTGCTCTTGTCACCCAGGGTGCAATGGCGCGATCTCGGCTCACTGCAACCTCCGCCTCCTGGGTTCAAGCGATTCTCCTGCCTCAGCCTCCCACGTAGCTGGGATTACAGGCACCCACCACCATGCCCAGCTAATTTTTGTATTTTCAGTAGAGACGGGGTTTCACCATGTTGGCCAGGGTGGTCTCGAACTCTTGACCTCAGGTGATCCACCTCCCTCAGCCTCCCAAAGTGCTGGGATTACAGGCGTGAGCCACCGCACCCAGCCACATTCTTTATATCATCCAATATAACCCTTTGCCCAAAGTAGGCAAAGAGAGAAGAAATTACATTCTTCATGTGCCTGCTGTTTCAGACCATGCTGGATTTACATAGATTATACCATTTAATACTCATAATACTCCTGCAGAGTAGGTATTGTTTCTTCCATTTTAAGGTGAGAAGAGTACAGCATAGAAAGTTGAATTGCTTGACCCAAACCACACAGGTGGTAGGAAACAGAGGCAGGCTTCAGGCCCAGACCTGATGGCCCCAAACTTGTTCTCCTTTCCTTTACGATGTTGCCTCCTGCCAAGTCTTTCACATCCCATAAATGACTAGACAGGAAAATGTCTAGATACCTTTCCTGACTGGCTTTCCCCCAACTCAATTGATTAACAGGAAATTGACTAATACATTGAAAATAATAAATACTAATAAAGTAATAAATCAAACCAGGTGGTGGTTTGGTGCCTTATTCCATAGCCATATCCAACCTGAAAGGTCCAGATGCAGCTCCCATGCAGGATCTGGCCCTCGGCCCTTTCTCATGAGCCTACCCATTCTTTGTGTGTGCCTCAACTTCATGGAGGATGTTTCTGGAGTTAATTATTACCAGTTTGAATGGAATCTTTGTGCTGGTGTCCACCTTCAGCATCCTGTGATTTGATCTGAATTTACTCTGTTGGCTTTTTATTTTATTTTAACATCTGAAATTATTTTAGGAGAAACATCAGGATTGTATAATGAAATATCCTCAGTGGGTTTCTATTAAAGGAATAATGTTCCATATATAACAGTTTCCCTGCTTTAACTCATAGAGGAAAGGAGAAAATACCTGCCCAGGTCTTTGGCCCCAAAGGAGACCCAATGCCAGCGCTGGGTATTTGGGGGACTTCAGAACTGAACTCTCACCTCTCACTTCCCACTTACCCCATCTGTCCTCTCACCTCCTTACCTTACCAAAGTCTTAAAAATGTCATTTGCCATCTTCATATTACTCATGGAAGAATTGGGTAAAAAGAAGCTTAAGAAGTAATTCATTTGTTCAGAAGTAATGAGAATCAGACCAGAGTGTTACAACATCTTGACAGGAGTTGGCAGGGGAAGGAACCAAGGTACTCATTGTCCCAACTTATTCCATCTGTTCTTTTTCTTTTCATCTGATTGCACAGATCATTAACTTTTTCCAGCATATATTCTGTGGGGTCAGTCTGGGGACTCGACTCAGGAGTTTTGACCAGAAACTTAGAGCAGGGAATTAAAAATTTACAGAAGGGTTCTTATTCAACCAACATTGACTGAGCATCAATCATACCTGGGGGTCTTCCGGCATTACCAGTATAACCTCTATGTATTGGGCTCGTACTGTGTGCCTGGCTGGATTCCAAACACTTTGCATGCACTATCTCACTTAATTCTCACACCCGTGTATCATAAGGAAATAGAGGCTCAGAGAGGTTGTCACTCACTCACGGTCACCAGAAAGTAAATCAGAGTTAGAATTTGGACACAAGTCTTTCTGACTCTAAATCACTATGTTGTGTGATTGAACGTGAAAAAGCCATGATTTCTGTTTTGCAGTCACTCGTAGTCTAAGAAGGAGTTACAAATTATAAATAAATAAAACATTCTTGTGCTGGGTCTCTCTTACCATAAATTTTTCAACTTTACTGAGTGTCTGTTTTCAGCTATATACTGTGCTGGGCACTGTGGAAAGTGAGATTAATAAGATATATTCGTTTTCCTTAGACACAGTCTAGTGAGGAAGATATGAGGAAACATGATTAAATATAGCAGAAGAGATGAAATACTAGAACACTTATCCGTAAACTGTCACGGGAACATAGGAGAAAGAAGTTGTGCTTAGGAGGCGTCTTAGTCCATTTTGTGCTGCTGTAACAGAATACCACAGACTAGGTAATTTATAATAAACAGAAATTTATTGGCTCTCAGTTCTGGAGACTGGAGAGTCAAATATCAAGGAGCCAGCATCTATCAAAGGCCTTGTTGCTATGTCATTCCATGGGGAAGGGCAGAAGAGCAAAGAAAAGAAAGGGGACCAAACTTGCCATTTTATAATGTCGTTAGTCCCACCCATGAGGGGTCAGCCTCATAAAGGTTTCACCTCTTATTACTGTTGCAATGGCAATTTAATTTCAACATGAGTTTTGGAGGGGACAAACAATGAAACCATAGAGGAAGTGTGGAAGCCTGTTGCTGGAAGGTTCCTAGGGGCCCTCCTTTTGGCCTAAGGTCCAGCTCCTGCAATCTCCTCGGCCCACGCAGGTGGTCTTTCACAGTGTGCACTGCCTGTTTTCAGTGTCTGGGTGCCTGGGGAGAGAAGTGACAAGTGCTACAATGTCATTAGACTCTCATTCTTCCATCCATGGCCCCTGAGCAGGAAACACCATGGGATGCACATGGCTTATGGGTGTTCTGGTGTAAGTGGCTCCATGGTTCTCATTTCAGAACAGAAGGAGGAGGACTGGCTGTCACAAGGTTGTGTTGACATGGTGTGATTTGACTCTCCAGCAGAGCAGGACAAGGTTCTTTTTCCCTTACGTTGTCTTCATCAAATAGAAGTGGGTGGTGGGATAAGTCTTAAGACTTTATGGATTATTTCCTCTTAAGACCTAGGTGGAGAAGGGGAACCTTACTTAAGGAGACTGGTTTAATAAATTAGAATATTCTCACAGCTGGGCCATGTTGACCAGTAAGAAACCGTCTTTTGATGTATGATATAGTTTGAGCCAAAACATACTTATTTGCTGAGTTCTGAACATTAGTATGGCCTTGAATTCCATGTTCTCTAGTTAACAAAACCACACCAGTATACTGATGTAAAATCCCAGCACTGAAGCTGACGTTGTCATTACTTTTTTCCCCACTCTTAGCTTTGTATTAGGTAATTACATACATAATAGTAGGAAGTAGCCTCTATGGGACTCGGAAAGTCTGCCTAGAGACAGGAATCCCTGGGCCTGAGCCTTGCAGGGTGAATAGGATCCTCTCCTTCACCTCTCTGTCAGCACTGGCACATGAGACAAACATTTTTACCAAGGATTTGATGAATATTTTCAATAATAGATTTTGGCCTTGCTTCAAGTCCATGGTTTGGTCCTTTAGTGTGGTGACATCTATACTGAGTGATGACTATGAGCCCATTAACACTGTGTATTAGTCTATTTTCATGCTGCTGATAAAGGCATACCTGAGACTGGGTAATTTACAAAAGAAAGAGGTTTAACTGGACTTACGGTTCCACATGGCTGAGGAAGCCTCACAATCGTGGTGGAAGGCAAGCAGAAGCAAGTCACATCTTACATGAATGGCAGCAGGCAAAGAGAAAAATTGTGCAGGGAAATTCCCGTTTTTAAAACCATCAGATCTTGTGAGACCCAGTCACTGTCACGAGAACAACACGGGAAAGACCCACTCCCATGATTGAATCATCTCTCACCGGTCCCTCCCACAACATGTGGGAATTATGGGATCCACAAGATGAGATTTGGGTGGGGACACAGAGCCAAACAGTATCACACTTGGTCCCCTGTTTCTGAGGAACTGCCACTAGGATCAATTAGGAACTGAGATTTATTGAGTTCCTACTATACGCCAAACACTTTGGAAGCACAGAGGTTAGAAGTCCCTGCCCACAAAGGGTTGACAGTCTGGCTAAGGACACAGATGTTAAGGAAAACAGATCTTTCTTAATCACTTACTGTATGTCAGACCGTGTTCATCCATTGCTATATCAGCATTGCTATAAAGGAGTATCCAAGACTGGGTAATTTATGAAGAAAAGAGGTTTACTTGGCTCATGGTTCTGCAGGCTGTGCAAGCTTGGCATCAGCATCTGCCCAGTTTCTGGAGAGGCCTTAGGAAGCTTTTACTTATGGCAGAAGGTGCAGGGGAAGCAGACCTGTCACATGATGAGAGTGAGAGAAAGAGAGAGGGAACAAGAGAGAGGGGGTGCCAGGCTCTTTTAAACACTACTTCTTGTGTGAACTCATAGAGCGAGAATTCACTCATTACTGCGAGGACAGCACCAAGCCATTCATGACGGATCCATCCCCATGACCCAAACACCTCCCACCAGGATCACCTCCAACACTGGAGGTCACATTTCAACATGAGATTTAGAGGGGACACACCTCCAAACCGTGTCACAGACACTACTCTAAAGGCATTCCTTGTATCAACTCACACCCCCCTGAGGGGGGTGCTATTCTCCTCTCCATCCTCAGGAGATAATCATTCTCTCCAATCAGAGAATTACACCGTGATGTGGCTTGTATTACTGTAGTGGGATACCAGGGGAGAGGTAGGGGGTTGGGGGTGCTTCTTTAGAGCATGAGAAAGGAACAGGAAATTCTGTTCTACAAGGGATTATACAAAAGTGACTCCGGTTGAAAGCTGGATATAGAGAAAGGGAAGTGGGGCGAAGGAGCAGTGGCCACTGACTAGCCATAGGCAGTCGGTAGAGAGGAGGTAGCATGTCCCTGCCCTTACAGACCTCACAGCCTCAGAGGCAGAGACCTGCACACATGGACAACTGCAACATAACCTTCTTACAGGGCTGTGGTCACAGATCAAAGGACAGAGCAGAGTCTCCCAGCATTCAGAAAGAGAAAAGCACAGACCTAGTGCAGCAGAGCGCCAAGAGGAGCGTCCAAAGAGCCTGCAGCCATGGGCCTTCTGATTCTGCTACGAGCAGAGTTCAGAAGTGAGCAGAAAGTTCCACGCATCTTAGCACAGAATTGCAGAGTCTCAGGCTAAGCAATTGTGAATGCAAATGAGACTGTTTGCAGCCCCTTCCTGGCAGTAGAGCCAGAGAGGAACTGTTCTAAGCCTCCAGAGGACAAGGGTATAAGTGCTGAGGTGAGGTGGGGGTGGTGCGTGGAATAAGGGGCTGCTCTGCGGTTAAGCAGTACCCCAGAGCCCAGGGCTTCCTGGAAGGGGTGGGCCTCTGGGGCATTGGGACTTCTGTTCTTTGAAGAGAACTAGGGCTGCCCATCTTATCTGCAGCTGTGCATTGTCTGCAAGTGGGGCAAGATCTGTTTACAAAGTCAAATGTGACTTCTAGAAAAGAGAGTTGAAGCCTCATAGTTCCTGTCTTCTGCTAAGCAAATGTTTTTGGACCCTGTTGCAATTCTAGATGTAAGAATCTGGAAAGGAAATGACAAGCTCTTCTAATTATGTGTCTCTGCAACCCACATAGAAACTTCCATATGTAGGTAGCAATTTACTGTAGAATCTATTCTTTATCATCATTCACATCCTATGAACAGCTTCTTAACCTTTTACTAAGCATAAAGTCTGCTCCTGGAACTAGGCTAGCATTTGGCATGCAGTATCTCCTTTAATTCCCTAACAATCTGATGAGGTAAAGGCTACTGTTACTCCATGCAGTGCTGTGCTGGCAAATATGTTACAACCGATGAAGTGGGAGTAAGAGCTATTTTTTACTCACAACATTTCCGATTCCACATCTGTAGGGTATTTTGCCCCAACACCAACGAATTCTTCAACCCTCTGGACCAGTGATTCAATTCAATTCAGACACTAAGTACCTGGATTTAAAGTCAGACCCTATAGGTTGTCTCAGTCCCAGAAGACTGCCCCCAACTTCAGATACCCATCACAAGCCCTGAGCCTTCTGTACTTCTGACCATATAAATTGGGGGTTGACATGACCTCCTCCTTGGGGTCAATAATTTGCTAGAATGGCTCCCAGGACTCAGGGAAACCACTAACTATTAAAGTTTTATTATAAAGGATACAACTCAGAAGCAGCCAAAAGGAGGGGCTGCATAGGACAAGGGGGCCGGGGGAGGAGCCTCCACACCCTTTTTTAGGTGCCCCACCCTCCCAGCACCTCTGTGTGTTCATCAACTCGGAAGCTCTCCAAGCCTGGTTGCTGAGGGGACTTAAGAAGGTTCCATCATGTGTGAGAATTGAGTAAGTCATTGGCCATTGGTCAATGAACTCAATCTCCAGCCATTCTCTTCTTCCTGGAGGTAGGGGAGTGGGACTGAGAGTTCCAATCCTCTACTCTTGCCTTGGTCTTTGTGGCAACTAGTCCTCCTTCTTAAGCTATCTAGGGGCCTCCAACCACAAGTCATCCTATCAGCAGACAAAAAGATACTTTTGTCACTCTAGAGATCCCAAGGGACTCAAAAGCTCTTGACTTCAAGGCTCCTTCCCCAGCCCCCTTGTCCTATGCACTCCTTCCTTTTGGCTGTTTCTGAGTTGTATCCTTTATAATAAAACTTAATTAGTAAGTGTTTCCCTGTGTCCTGGGAGCCATTCTAGCAAATTATTGACCCCAAGGAGGAGGTCATGGAGACCCCCAATTTATAGCTGGTTAGTCAGAAGTACAGATAAAATATTCTAATAAAAGATGCTTATATCACTCCCATCATTCAGGAAATTATGAGGGTATTAGGAGCTCTGTGCCAGGAACTGGGATGAAGACCAAATGTGTATTTCTTATTCTATGACAGTAACCCAAGTGGTTGCCATTTCCCATGGTGTGAATCCTCCCATGATGGCTGATTTCAGGCTGCCAACTTGCTGCTTCTGAAAGCAGAGGTGGGAAGGAGCATGCACAATGGCTGCTGGGAGCCTTTGTGAGTTGGCTTCTGCACACCACTGCATGAATCCCAGGAAGGCTAGCATTCATCTGTTTAAATGGGTATAAATTAGCTGAGAAACTTTCCCAAGGTTACACAGTAAGGTTCATAGTAGGAGCGTCCCCTGGGGAATTTTTAGCACTCCCAGGGACTGAGGGCGTTGAGGTTTTCAGTGCCCTAGGGGCAGGGAAGCTGAGGATTCTCAGGACTCATCTCAGTCCTGTACAATAAAGAAGATCCCACACAAAGGCTGATAATGCCTGTTACTTTTTCTCACTGATGGTGGGTGTGAAAGGAAAGGAAAGCAACAGCAGCAGAACTGTGTGGTAAATGCTCTGCTGACGTGAGATGCGTGGTAATCCCCCCAGTGAATGTGCTGTAGCTCACACCACCATTCTCAGTGTTCAACATTTATGTAATTGCCAGTGTTCAATCAGTATTGAGAAATGTTTCCTTTGCAAACAGAGTTTGCTTTGAATTTCAAAGTAAATTTCTAGGAGCAGAATTGCTGGATCCAAGGGTGTGGACATTTGAATGCCCTCAACATAGATAGTCAAATTATTCTCTGAAGATTGCACTCTCAGGAACATGGTTCTGAGTCTCTTCTAGGAAGAACAAACATTTTAAAGAAGTGAAAACAGGGTGACAAGTATCAAGCTGGCCAGTTGGGTGTAGTGGAACATGGGGGTACTTATGAGCAATTGTGAGTTATATAAGGAGCTCCCAGAATGTGAGATGACAGAAGCCTTAGGTCAGTGTGGATCAGCAGCAACCACAGCGCTGGGGAACTTGCGAGAAATGTAAACCTCAGATCCCATCCCAGACCTGCCGAATCAGACACTCTGGGGTGGGACCCAGCAAGGTGTATGTTATCATGCCCTCCAGGTAATTTGGAGGTCTGCCAAAGTTTGAGATCTGGTGCCTTAGAATGATAGTAGCAGGTGCTTCCAGACAGATGATGCCAAGCAGAAAAAGACACAATAGGGCTGAAGGCTCTAGAACCCAGAGAGGCTGGGACTTGGCATACCTGACCAAAGTGAAGAAGGCAGAGAAGGAGGTGGATGTGAGGGGACCCATGCAAGGACTTTGGGACCAGAGTAGAGCATGACTCTGACCCATGGCTTTTCATGGAGGCACACAGGAACAAAAGGCAAGGCAAGAGTGTATTATTGTTAAAGGGCAGTATTAAGAGTGAATCATAGGATATATTGAACGTTTGCTGAATGATCAAAGCTGCACCAGTATCAGCTCATCTAAGCCTCGCAACCCTGAGAGGCACTGTTATTATGCCCATTTTATAGACAAGGAAACTGAGGACAGAGAGTTTGAGTAATTTGCTCGAGGTTACACAGCAGAAAAGCAGCAAACCAATGTTGTCTGGGACCGCTGAGCCGGGAGCCCTTACTTTTGACTCCTGGCCGTGCTACATTGCCGCAGCTCCCCGTGAGCAAGGAGATCCCATGTATGGTTCTAGTTTGGGCCATTGGAGATAAAAGAGTGATGAAGATTTAGATTTGTTCAGTAAAGGAAGAAAAGGGGAAAGAAGATAATTTGCATTTATGTGTCACAGACTGGGTATGAATGGTTCTTCATTCAATTTTTATATCATCTTCATTTTATCAATGCTGAAACTGAAAATAGAGGAAGTTAAAAGACTTGTCACTCTACGCTGCTTCCAAGTGATCTGTTGAGGTCTATATCCAGTCTCTCTGCCTTCAAAGTCCAGGCTGCCACCACGATGTGCTGCTTGCTAATAGCAGCTGGCATTTGCTGAGCTGGTATCTTATGCCTGGCACAGTGCCAAAAGTAATAAATTGTGTTATCTCCTGTAATTTTGTCATAATTCTCCAGGTAGGTAGTACTATCCTCATTGTACAGATGTGAAAACAGGCCCAGAAAGGATAAGAGCCTCACCCAGTTCACAGAGTCAGTAAGTGATAGTGGCTGGCATTGTGTTGTTTCCCACACGTCTCTGCTCTCTGCTCTCTGGGATGGGGTAGGACTGTACTTCCTCACCCTTGATCTCATTCCTAGCTTTGGTCAATGTCATGAGGAAAGAAGTGATGTGTGTCACGTCTAGGCAAAAGCTCTAAGAGCAAGACTGAAATAAATCTGCTGCATTCGCTTTGCCCTGCTTGGCAATTATTGAAACTTGGGGCAAGAAGGTGCCCTTTTCAGCCTGGTCCTTGAGAGAGGATAATGTAGAGTGAAGCCCCCAGCCTCTCTGCAGTAGGCAGGTAGTGCAAGGAGAGGGATCCTGAACTTTCTAAGCCACTTATGCGTTGAGATTATTTGTTAGCTCAGCATCATCCAGCCCACCCTGACTGATACAGGTTGGGACTGGCTGGCTGTCTTCCAAGTCCAATTTCATGATCACCATCTTGTACTTCTATTAATGCCTTCTGAACTCAATGATACCAAGAGGGTAGAAAAGAACTAAACGTCTGTTTTTTCCTTTTCAGTTGCTCAAAATAGTGCTCCCAGTTTTTGCCCTTCGGTTGTTCTGCCTTCCCTCACAGAGAAAGGTAAGTTCATTGTTTTTTTGATCTCTCGGTTGAGAGCACTGCCTCATTCATCTTCTTTCTCCTCTTCCCTCTTGCTTTTGTACAGTAGTTGATAGCTTGCACATCACTCTTATTATTTCCAGCTCCTATGAATTAGACACATGTATAAGGAGGGTGAGTGCCAGCAACATGCCAGCTTTGCAGATAAGAAAACTGACTCATGGAAATGAAATGATTTGTGAAAATAATGTGGCTGATTGAAGCAGAGTAAGACTTAAGTCGGGTTCTCCCAGTTTTCATTTTAAGGATTATTTTGCCCTATCGAGTAATGACTAGACACACACAATCCGGTGGCAATGTCAAGAATGGTGTTATTTATGGCCAAAGAGGGAAAGAAGTCAGCTCCTTATTAGCAAAAGAGTTGGAGCTTACAGTTATCGGCCACACTGGGCAGCACGGTGACATCTAAAAATGAAACGCTGGCACTGAGTCCAGGAGCCCAGGTGCCCGGGAGCCCAGTAGCATAGCCTGGACCCAGGCTGCCCTTGCTCCTGCCCATCCCACTGACCCTCCTCACAACACGCTGTATTTAGCATGAAGCAGCAGGAAGTGCAGAGAGGTGGGGTGCAGTGGGGACATCTGGATGTTCTAGATGGGGGTGAGGTGGAAGGGTAACTACAGCACGGGCCTTACTGCACCGTCCCCTTTTCTGCTTCCCTTTGTCAGGAAATGAGAGGCTCAGCCTGGGCTCCAGACACTGCTCAGCCAAGAGTCCAAGCGACGTTAATTCCTGTCCTGTGACATGATGTCTGAGGGACCCTAGACATCTGTCATTATGGCCATGATGGCCCTGGCTGGAGAGACAGAATATAGCTCATGTAGGAGGAAATTATTTAAAACCAGGGCCGTTGCTAAAAGTATAAAAATATCTTTTACTCATATATGTTATTAGTTTCCCTCAGTCAGTTAAAACAGCTAACTTTGGAGAACACATTATATATAAAGTTTTGAGCCTTCTGTAGAAACTGTGTATGCTAAGCACTTTGCATTCATGACAGATGTTAGCTTCCTGAAATGCTGCGAGGCTGGTGGTGTTATTGCCATGTCACAGAAGGTGGACTGGGGCTTAGAGACGGATTAAGTTGCCCAAGACCAAACAGATAATACATGTCCTAGCCAGATTTTGGTCAAAATTGATTTTGAATTTTATCAAGTTAATATACAAACACAGTTGAAATAATCAAAAAGTTCCCAAAGATTTATGGTTTAAAAAGCAGAACAGGCCGGGCGCAGTGGCTCACACCTGTAATCTCAGCACTTTGGGAGGCTGAGGTGGGTGGATCACGAGGTCAGGAGTTTGAGACCAGCCTGACTAATATGGTGAAATCCCGTCTCTACTAAAAATACAAAAATGAGCCAGGCATGGTAGCATGCGCCTGTAGTCCCAGCTACTTGGGAGGCTGAGGCAGGAGAATCGCTTGAACCCGGGAGGCAGAGGTTGCAGTGAGCCACGATCACACTGTACTCCAGCCTGGCAACAGAGCCTCCGTCTCAAAAAAAAAAAAAACAAAAAAACAAATGAATTCCCTCTGTCATCTCTACTCATCTGCCACTCCCACTCCTAGTAGCCCCAACTTTCAACTCCTTTAACTACTTTTTTTACTTTTTTTCCTCATCCTGGCCTCTGTGTTTCTAAGTTACAGTTGGCCCTCTATATGTGAGTTCCATAGCCATGTATTCAATGACACATAGATAAAAAATAATCAGAAAATAAAATTCCAAAAAATTCTATAATGCAAAACTTGAATTTGCTGTGCGTCAAGTACTACATTGAATCCCTGCAGACAAAGCTGTGTGTAGGCATTGTATTAGATAGTTTAAGTAATCTAGAGATGATTAAAGTATACAGAGGATGTGTGTGAGTTATACGCAAATGCTACACCTTTCTGTTTAAGAGACTTGAGCACCTGTGAATTTTGGTAGCCATGGGTGGGAGGGGTCCTGGAACCAGTTACCCATGGAATCCCACTGTTCCTTGATTTGTCAACTTCAGAAGTGACTATTCACTTCTTGCCTTGATAGAGACTTAGCTCTCTGTCTCTTTTATCACCTCTTTTACAATCCACAAAATATATTAATATCGAGATTTGGGGTTGAAACAAGAGTAAATCATTATTATGGCCATGTAAATATGGTCCACCACAGAGCCATGTTACAATTGTCAAGATTTTCAGGTATCCTCCTGTCACACACAATCCCTGTTGTACCCCTGTCCTCTGCAGCACCTGCTTCCTGCTCACCAAAGCCCTGGAGAGCTGCGGGTCTTGTACGTGCTTCCTTCTGTAGGCACTGGGGCACTGCTTGTGCCTCTCTGCCGAGTCAGTTAACAAGTCTCCGTCTCCCATTCTTCACTTAACAGTGTTTGAAGTCCCTCATCTGCTGTCTGCTCCTTGCGTTTCCTTTTTTCCTTGTTCTTTTTTTGTTATCTTTGTGGGTTTAGGTGCTTATTTTCCTTTACTTCATTTTGTAGGGAATTGTGGAGGGAGAGAGGATAAAGGGCAGTATTTAATTCAAAACAATACTATAGTATTTTTTCAAAACTGTTGAACGTTTAATGAAAATTCATTTTGTCTTCAGCACTGTGCTAAGCATTTAAACTTCATATGAACCTCAAGAGATAAGTCCTATTATAATATTTGTTAGCTGTAAAAAGTTCAAACAATGCAGAAATATAGAATGAAAATCACAGTTATTTAGAAGTTACCTGTGTCAGTTAATTCATGTGTTTTTTTTCAATCTTTTTAGGCTCTGTGGTCTGATATCATTGTAATCTCTATTTATAATGTTGCATTTTTGGTTGTTTTTACCTAATATTGCATTATATATGTATCTCCAAATTGTTACATATCTCTCTAAATCATGCATTCATGCAGGCATGTGTATATGTACTCACTCATTCACTGAGTCTTCTATGTTCCTACTCTCATGATGCTCACCTTCTAGTGATGAACAACAAACAAGCAAGGATATTGTTCACAGAGATAGCTGTCCTGTTATTCCACCAGTTCACTAGTCTATTTCATTTTTGGTCATTTAATTGTTTATTATTCTTCATCATTATAAAAATAGCAAAATGAGCTACTTGGTACCTAAAATTTCCTCCAGAAGTCCAGGTTATTTTCTGGGGTAAGATTCACCAAAGTGGAATTATTGGGCTTGAGAAATTTACATTTTAAGACCCTAGATTTTTATTGCCAAATTAGTCTCAAACAGTTGTTGCTATTTGCATACTTACCAGCCTTAATTTAAAGTGTTTTTTTTTCTTTTGATATACTTGTGATCCTTAAGTTTCATCACTAAAAAATTATTTATTAAATTTATAGATAAATAGTGCTTTGATGTCAAATACTATTGTTAAAGATGCATAAACCAAAGCATAACTTCTCTGGGTGATTTTACAATGCTTCCACTCTGTTTTTGCTAAACATTTATGTTACTGACATGTGAATTACCTACAAAAGAAGAAAAAAGGATGGAGCTCTGAGCATGTCCTTTCACAATACACACAGCCTATGGGTCTGAGTAGATGTTTCCAAGGTGGAATGAGATGTCACAGTGCTTGTAAGCGTTAACAAGTATGACTTAAAAGCATGGAAATGTCAGAGCCAACATCCTATCTGTGTGTGAAAGTTCCCAAATTGGAACTAAGAATTTTGGCATGTTCCTTTGATGTGAATCAGAGGGAGGGGATAATTCTGCCTTCAGGATGTAGAAATGTCATTGTGTCGTTCTGACATGAATTGTGAGGGTGTGTCTATATGTGTATGTGTACGTGTACAGGCACGTATGCACTATGTGTATGTAAAATACTCATCTTTATGTACTTTCTATTCAGGGAGAAAAGGAAATATTTCTTAAATATCAAATATTTATAAGTCATGTAATATTCACGAGAAATTTAGGTTTGTAGCGTGATCTGTTTTTCAAGTAAGGAAACTGAAATTAAATGACTGAGCTGGGATTTGAACCCACATCTGTATGGACCCTTTCAGAGTTAGATAAGATTACTTGGTTGAATTTCTGAAATAGATTAGCAAAGATGAGCTTTTGAGTCTAGACTTGTCTGGAGACCTAATCTCTTGACTTCATTTCTTTTATGAGCGCGCACGCATGTGTGTTTCTGTGTATAAGCTGACCATTCAAAGTCTACTTCAAAGAAAGAATTCTTTGCACATGCAAACCCTTCTCTCTGGAAAGGCTTTCTAAAACTCACCTGCCTGCTAAACTCCTGGTGCCTTCAAACCAGCTAGTGTGTTAGAAACCTTCCCTAGAGCAACAGAAATGCAGTGTATAGAGCAGCCCTTATCACATAGTATGTACTCAAGACAGGTCCATGAGATTTTAGAAGTCTCCTCCATCTGCACACCATCCCCACTGACCAATCAGGGGAGCAGAATTCTTTCTTTGAAGTAGACTTTGAATGGGTAGCTTATACATACACACACACACACACACACACACACAGACACACACACTAAATGAAGCTAAGCAATTAGATCTCCAGACAAGTCTAGACTCAAGAGTCCACCTGCACAGTGGAATTGTTCCTGGGCTGCAGCGGGATACTGAAAAGGTTCCCCCAGATTCACCATAGACAGGCAGGAAAAGCGCCACAAATATATTATGACCAAACTGTGACATGGAGGATGAGTATGCATCTGTTATATGGCCAAGAGGAGAAGGGACAGTGTCTGAGGCAGAGGGCACTGCATGTGTGGAAGCATGGGGACATGCATCAGTAAGGCTCAGGCAGGGCCATGCAAGTAGCTCAGTGTTGCAGGACCAGCAGGTGCAGAAGAGGACAGGGTCCAAAGTGTAAAGTACATTGGATACTGCAGATCCTTATAGGGCTTGAAGCAGTGGAACAATGATCTTTAAAACTATGTAAAGGCTTTCACTTTGCACTATCATGAGAGTGCTTTGGTGGATGACAAGCTAGATTTTGAGAAAGTGTGGACAATTATATCATCTGTGTATTGTGTGCAGTTGTACTCTTTGGAGAAAAATTGTTTTACAAAACAAGTGAAATAGTAAAGATACCATTTTGTTCATAAAACAAATGTACATTGCATCTCAAAAGGCTCACACCAACCAAGCCAGCAAGGCTGCTGCAGGTTAGCTTGAGTTATCTTCTCGAGTGTCGGAGCCTACCTGTGTGATCATCGCACCCCTCCTCTGCTTCCCAAATGTGGGATCTCCTAAGGGTATATTCCCAGGACAACTGGCATTCAGCTTGCATTCCCTATTTCAGCAACTTTTCTCTTAGGGGTATGTATTAGTTCATTTTCGTGCTGCTGATCAAGACATACCCGAGACTGGGCAGTTTACAGAAGAAAGAGATTTAATTGGATTCACAGCTCCATGTGGCTGGGGAGGCCTCACAATCATGGCAGATGACAAGGAGGAACAAGTCACATCTTACATGGATGGCAGCAGGCAGAGAGAGCTTGTGCAGGTTAACTCCTGTTTTTAAAAGTCATCAGATGTCCTGAGACTTATTCACTATCATGACAACAGCACAGGCAAGACCTGCCCCCATGATTCAGTCATCTCCCACCGGGTCCCTCCCACAACGTGTGGGAATTACGGGAGCTACAAGGTGAGATTTGGGTAGGAGACAGAGCCTAACCATATCAAGGTGCTACTGAATTAAATTTACTATTTGGATTGAAAGCCAGGGAAAACACAGAATATTTATTTAGGATTTTGTTCTCTCCATTCTATGTGTGTTTCACATGAATACTTCAACATACCATTTGGAAAATGCTCTTGCCCTTGACTTTGAGCCCTTTTGAGCAATGGGTACAGCGCAGGTTGCTGCTGGCAGAGCGGACTGTGAAGAAGGTTGCAGCTGAGAGGTGCAAGGTGGAGCGAGGAGAGATGTCTCGTTACAGTTTGTCCTGCTCAGCTTTCCAGCACCTCTCTCCTGACCTCATCCTGGAGCTCAGTGAGAGAGACAAAGCCTGAGTTCAGGACAGATGGAAACAGCAGTGGCTGCCCCAACAGCTTTTGAACCACGCAATGAAAGGGAATCAACTTTGTCTGCTTGGCCTCCGTCCTGTGCCTTTGCCTGCGCCCGTGGGTTGATGGAATTCACTTGATCTTTTCTGCAAATGTTTTTCATTAAGCTGGAAACAGAGTCCTGTGATCCTAAAAAATGTCAGCACCGGCAGGAAGCATGTACACCATCTAAGTGAGGAAGCAGTACGACATCACGGTGCAGCACTTCAGCTTTGAGGTCCATCTGGCCAGATTTCACAGCCTCTTGATGCCCCTGCTTGCCCCTGTAAGATGAAAATAATGGTGAAATATAAGCAATATCAGTCCAGCAGGATTTGTTGAAGAGCAAATAAAGTATAATGCTCAGCATGGAATTTGCTGTAGAGCAGGTGTTCAAGAAACATCAGCAATAATTCTCAAGTCCAAACCGCTTTACAGAGGAGGAAATTGAGGCAGAGAGAGTGTAACTTCCCCACATGACAACCAGTTAAAGCTGAGCTATACAATTATATATATGTATATATCCACACAGACATATATACAGTCGCACACACACTTTTTATGGATAACTGTTATTAAGGGAAAGAGTTTGCTAATAGCTCTATCATCTTTTGCTCTTATTTTTAGTTGACATATAATAATTTTACATATTTATGAGATACAGAGGGATATCTTAATACATGTATACAATGCATAATGATCAGACCAGGGCAATCAGCATATCCGTCGCCTCAAATATTTATCATTTCTTTGTGTTGGGAACATTCCAAACCCTCTCTTCTAGAGTTTTCAAAATATACACTAATTGTTAGCCATCCTCCCACTACAGTGCTGCACAACTGTAGGAATCATTCTTCCCATCCCCCTGAAACTGCATACCCTTAACTAACCTCCCTGTCTCCTCCCACTCCTCTGAACTTCCCAACCTCTAATGACCACACACAATCATATATTTTAAAAATTCCTATTCATGGAATGACTAAATCACCATGAGCCAGTCACCATGCTAAATGCTTTCTATATTTTAGTCTTCACAACTGCCCTACAAGGTGTACACAACTGTGTCCATTTTCTAGATTTGGAGGCTAAGGCTCAAAGAGGCCCATAATCACATAACCAGTACTTTGTAGAGCTGAAATTTATACTCAACCCAGATCTAAACCCAGAGTCTCCCCACTGAAGACAGTGGCTGTCGCTGCTCCAGTTCCCGACGAATCAGATTCTGAGATGAAGTTTAGTAGGAAGGCCAATTTTTTTTTTAAGCAAAAAATTAATTCTACCAACAGAGGTGTTAGGAGGCAAGGGAAGGCCCAGGACTGGGCTGAGGGAGAAGATGAATCTTAGTGTTGTCTCAGTAGAGGCCTCAGCTGGCCCTTTAGGGATGCTGAAGCTGGGATGACATTTAAAATTGTTATGGCCTCACACTGGTCACTCATTACCACGAGCTGCTCTGAGTGGGGCATGACCTCCAGCCGAGAGAGTCCTGGAAGGGGGCTGATGGTGGTCTGCCTCAGCAGCACCCACCACTGCTAATGTAGAGCCCTGCAGTCCTAGAGGGAGTCAGGGACCCCGCAGCACCCTCCACGGTGGCTTTGCACTCTAATAATCCAGCCTGGGACATGTCTGAGGGTGGAATGGGTGCCTTAAACACTGCACCAACCCAGGCACACTGTTTTCTTACTACTGTAGGCGCTGGGCTGATGGCGTATTGAAGACACACAAGACTGATTCTTCATCCCTTTGGTCCTTGGGCCAGAAGGCCCGGGTGAGTGGTCACTGGTTCCAAACTTGTTTAATGTTGTATAAAGCTTAAATGTCCTGTCGAAATATGCACAGAGCTTATGCATGCGTGCACACACGCACATGCACACACAAGCCATTTTGAGGCAGCTCACAGTGCATACCCTGTCACTATTTCATCAGAAAAGTTGTCCAGGGATAGGTTTTATATCCCAGGGGCCAGCAAGACATGACCGGTTAGCTCACCCTGTTTCCTCACTTCGGTTGAGAGTGCCAAACGAATCATGTAGTCAGCAGCTGCAACACTCAGCATGCGGGTAACTCCTCTCCCAAGCTGGGATGCACATCTGCCAGGGACTGTGCTGCCTGGGTGACTGTAATTGCTATGATGTGCAAGGGTAAGTGTGGTGTGGGCACAGCCTCACATCTGGCAGCCCCCTGGACCTCTTCTCTGTCTCTCTGAGACCGAGAGATTGAGAAGGAGAAAGAAACAGCTGGCAAGCTGGCACTGCAATGTTGGTAGGTCTTAAGAAACTGAGAAAGGTGAGGAAACTGGTTCTCAGCTCCCTTCCTTTCTGGAAGGCTTCACTTCTCTCCATGGGTGCCGGAGGGAGCCAGTAGCCAACAGAGAAGTGCTGGGTTTAAGACTCAGTTATAGTTTCCCCTGCCTTGGCTGCCTTTCCCCTTTGTTCAGTTACTTATTCATTCAGCAAGCAGTTGGTGGGTACCTACTTTGTACCAGGCACTAAGCACTGGGGCTACGGCTATAAATGAGCAACATGAATGTGTCAGAAGATGCATCATAGGCTCCCTCTTTGAGAGTGTTTGTGTGTGTATGCGTAAACTCTGTGCATATTTGGATAGGAAATTTAGGTTTTATACAAGCATTAAACAATTTGGAGTCAGTGCCTGCTCACCTGGGCCTTCTGGCCTGAGGACCAAAAAGGATGATGAAGAATCAATTCTGTGTGGCCTTAATGTGCTCCATCAGTTTGATAGAAAACGATCGTATTAGGTTGGTGCAAAAGTTATTGCGGTCTTTGCCATTGAAAGTAATGGGAACATTGCAATTACTTTTGTACCCACCAACTAGGAAGAAGACAGTGCTCCTGGGTTGGTGCGGGAGAGCCTGCACAGTGTTTCATAGCACGCATTCCACCCTCAGACGTGTCCCACATTGGACTAAAGTGTATAGACTGTGGAGGGTGCTGTGGGGTCTCTCACACTCCCTTTAGGACGGAACGGCTCTACCCCAGTGGCTGTGGGTGCTGCTGGCAGAGAGACCACTGTCAGCCCTGTTCTGGGAAAAGATCACACCTCTATAGGGTTTGTTCCTCCTCTGCTCTGAGCCCCAGGTCACTTCCTCCAAGGGATTGCTGACCACCCCATCCAGAGTAGCTCCCTTCTGCACTGTCCACCCCTTCACCCTGCTGTACTGCCTCTGGGAACTATCGCTGTGAACTGTTGTCATTTGTGTGCTTGTTGAGTATTGCTTGCCCTCTCTGGAATGGGAGCTGCAGGAGGACAGGGACTTTATCTGTCTCATTTACTGTGACGTTCTCAGCACCTGTGGGAGTCAGTGTTCAGTAAATATTTACCGAATGAATGAAAGGATTTTTCTTGCTTGCTTGTTAGATTTTGGGCTCCCAGAGGGCAGATATTTTGTAATTCATGGTTGAGTTCTTCACACTTAGCAAAATGTCCAGTATAGAGTAGATGCTCAATATTCTTTTATTTATAGTTATTTGGTTTTAAATAATAGATATAAGTCTCCACTTTGACCTAGGTCAGTATTTAAAGGTAGACGTGATCGATTAATGTGTGTTGAAGAAATGAATGAATAGCAGAATGAACAAATGAATGAATGGTGAGGGTGGTCGTGGAGTACTGAAAGCCACATGGGAAATGAGTTTGGGCAACCAGGTTTTGAACCCTGCCTTTGGCACTCCTTAAGTATGTGACCTTGGCTAGTTTAAAGAATCTTTCTGCATTTCAGTTGTCTCACCTGTGAAATGGAGACGATTGTACCTACTTCAAAGAGGTTGTTTTTAAGCTTAAAAGAGATATTATACATAAAATTGCTGTACTCAATGCTCAGTAAAGGTTGGCAGTGGTGGCATGGCTGGGTTAGGCCATGTACTACCAGTTCTCATGGGGTCCTTTCACAGGTAATCTTTGTAAATGTTACCCCTGCAGTTGTGCTATGCACAATCTGTGCAGCTGTACATAGTGAGTCTGGGAGGCACTTGACAAATGTTTGCTGAATGATTATGTCTTAAACCCTTGCTAGATCTTAGAGTCTTCGAAGATGGAGAAAATGTACGGATTTTCTACAGTAACTTTCTCCTATACAGTGCCAGTTCTGTACCTGGTCCATCAAAAATTTGCTTAATTATATTTAAAGGATATAGAGCCAGGAACAAAATATGCCAACAGAAAATCTACCATTTGGGTTTGGTTATTTAGCCTTTAGCTTTAAATATTTTCTTCAAAATATCCTTCTTAGCTATGGAAGATATCCTTCTTAGCTCTGGAAGATATCCTTCAGCCTAGAATCAGTCAGAAACCATGTAAACAAAAATGGCCTCAATCAAAACTGTGAGGTAGAGGGAGCTGGCGTTTGGTACCGCCCTGTCTTCCTCTAGCTCTATAACTCCTCTGTGCCCACTCTGGGGAACTCCTGACTACATGCTCTTAAGCCATGCTTCTCATCTAGAATGACAATCCCAAGGCAAGACACTGTGATGAAAAAGTGGTTTTTCTTTCCTTCTCACCCCTGAACAGTTGTCTTGAACAGGCAACTGTTAA
Organism: Macaca nemestrina; assembly: GCF_043159975.1. Classification (NCBI taxonomy): domain Eukaryota; kingdom Metazoa; phylum Chordata; class Mammalia; order Primates; family Cercopithecidae; genus Macaca; species Macaca nemestrina. The sequence continues at coordinate 12,317,984 of NC_092132.1, read as the reverse complement.
GAATAGAAGGACCTTGTTTACTTATTATTTTATTTTCTGGTGCCATCCTGGAGCCTCTTGAACCAAATGGAATTAACAAAGTTATTGACGCTAAGGTGAAAATATCAATATTTTAATATCTTTTTCTCAGGGTTGTTCACAGTTTAACAAGTGGGTAAACCAGTTCTATTCTGAGAGCAGAGATTCAGAACTTTTGCCAAACACATGGGGGAAATATTTTAGGCAGGTTGCCTGTCCTGAGACCCCTCAGACCCTTCTACATAGCTAACGGTGAATTAGACCATCCCTGAGTTCAACCCACTAGAAAATTTCCTTAGTTTAATGACTTATAATAATTTTAATCACTGATTAAAAATAGTGATAGTATATTACAAATGGCTAGTGCTACACAAAGTTTTTAAAAATGATCCTTCAGTCATGCATTCATTTATTCTCCCTTACTGTTGAGTGTGCTGAATTCCCTGACCTCCTGAAGGAACTCGGTTTGACTTATTACAGAAGCATCCACATCTTTTCCCCAGTGTATGAAGTCCAGGAGGTGAGAGGAACCCAGCTTAAGAGGATGGAGTGAGGGCTTCAGTATGAATGGAGTGCCTGGTGTCATGGGAAGGTGAGATGGGGAAAGAGGAGAGAAGGGGCTGGGTCAGATAGTGGAAAGCATTGTTTATCTTGCTGTGATGGAGTAAGATTGAGGTAATGAGCTCCCTGTCACTGGAGTATTCCAATATGTTGAAGGTTCTCTTGTTGTGCGAGGGGTTGGCTTAAATGTCTTTTAAATTTCCCTTTAAAGTTTGTAATTCTTAGCATTGGCTCAGTAATGCTGTAGCATGTGGTTTTTTTTCCCTTCTGCTTTTGTGATCGCTCACCCACAGGCAAGCAGAAGGACCCGGGCAAAAGCAGAAGCTGGGAAGCACAGAGCCTGGTGGTGGGCAGATCTAAATCTCCGTTCTAATTCTATTCCTACTCTATGAATAACCTAGGGAAAGTCACTGCACTGCTCTGAGCCCCGGTTTCCTTAAGGTAGAATTCACCATGTTGCCTATTACCTACAAGTTGAAATTTGGGTAAAGTCCTGTGTGTAACATGCTTAGCCTACTGCCCACCACATATAGCAAGTGCTTGGTAAATGGAACGAGCAGCAGCTGCTCCTGCTCCTGCAGAGATCAGACACAGGTCTCTAACGCGGGGCAAGTGTGTTGCCTTGGGAGTCTGTGTTCAAGGCAGCTGTGTGAGCTTCAGCAAATTCCCACAGTTCACCCATGCCCTTGTTCCGCACCCCAAGGGAGGCCTCCATGGTGCTGGAACCACTTTGCTTAGCTCAGATTGTTTGTTCACATGCATTTGTGCCTCAGAATTTCTAAAGTTTTGCCCAGGCACCCAGCATCATGAATGAGACCCCATGAAAGAGGAGTTCAGATGCTCTTAGGAGACCCAATTCTTGTACTCTCTCCATGTAGCTTTGTGTTTGGGGAAGTTGGTGGGGATGTCCACTTTTTGGGAGTCAAACTTCTTAGAGAGAAATCAGATTCACTCTGAGCCTTTGAAATTTCGCTAGGAATTTTGCTGGGGATGAACTTAGTACTTTGTCATGAGGACATAGAAGGAATATAGATCCAAGTCTGGTTTCGTGTGTATGACTTTTTCTTAGTTAGAAATTTCCCTAGAAGCGTCTTTGAAGTTAGCAACATGAAAGATGGTTACTCACCAACACACAAGCTCATAAACTGAGCAGATGCTGGGCCATTACAGACGTCTTTGGAAACTTCTGCCTGCAATGAGAAGCCACAGGGAACCTCTTTATGAGGCTGCAGCGGAGTCATACGGAGGAGGTGGCAGCTGTGGGGCAGTGGGGATTGAGAGGGAGTAGTTTGGATGAAATCCCTGGCAGTTTGGCTCACCGGTCACGAGTTGTGATCTTGGCCATATGATGTAGCACCTCTGAGCCTCAGTTCAGCCCTCTGCATGATAGTAATTAAGGCATGGGATGATGTAGTTATTAATTCTTGCAGTGTAAATAAAAGTGTTTTATAAACTAGAACACACCACGTAGAGGTGAGATTTTATTAAATCGGCTTCCCATTATTTGCTTCCTATGTGACTAATCTATTAACTAATTGACTCAATAATTATTTACAGAGGTTTTGTAGTATGTGAATAATAATAGTCTTAATCTTTATAGAGATATAAATTAGTACTCTATTACTCCTTTATTAATTAACTTAATTCATTCAATACATATTTATGGATTAGGGCGGTTTATGAAAAAAATAGTACTATTGTTCCTGTTTAGCACACAGTGAACACTTAGTAAATGCAAACTACAACTACATTACTCTTTCTATTGTTAATATTTTTTTGCTTGCTATTATAGGTCTTGGAGAATCAGTGAAACTGAAGCACAGTCTTTGATCTCAAGGAGCTCATTATATAACAAGGAGGTTTAAAAATGAGCAAATTGCAATGCAGTTCATTAGTGGAACAGTAAACATCTCTAGGCATTTAGAGGAGAAGAAGTAGGCATTTGGAGGCGATGGTGGTGGAGGAGGCAGCTGTAGAAGGGGATTTCAGAGTGGATTATCTGAGCTGGGTTTTGAAGGATGATATGAATTTATCCTATGAGTAAACTGACTTAACTTTGTAAGTCAATAGTGCTGCTCACACTAATAGTGTACAAAGTCATGTAACACAGAGTGTGTTGACAGACTACCAGGTGTGAGAGTGGGGTGGTAGGAAGCAGACTAATGAGAGATAAAATTGGAGAGGTAGGCAAGAGGGCAGGAGATAGATTTCAAGGAAACTCAGGCACTGTGTTTTTTGTTTGTTTGTTTGCTACAAACCTAGATGGAGTGTGTTTGCCACAGGGAGAATATTCACTTATAATCTGAAATTTATACTTAAAATGATATTTATTCAGACTTTCCTTATGTAGTGTCCTTTCTAGATGAACATTTAGTCCACTTGAGCACCAATCAAGGACAAGACTTAGGGTTTTGAGTTGGGCAGCCCCATGGCTGGTGGTGCCAGTTCCAAGATAAAGAATGTAAGAGGGGAACCAGTGGAAGAATGTGGTTGTGGGTGGCAATGAGATTATGTGTTCAGTTTTCAACATGCTGAGCTTAGAGGACATCTGCTTGGAGGTGTCCAGTAAGCACTGAATATATAAGCGTGGAGCTTGGGCAGAGGGTCTAGCCTGGTTATGTTTGGCGATCATTAGCATGTCAGTGGTATTTGAAGTTGTAGGGATATGAGGACACCCATGGAGAATGTCAGATGCAAAGAGTAAGGGTCAAGGGCAGTCCCCTGAGGAGAGGAGGAGACTCTAGGAAGAGCAGCTGGAGACAGGGGAGGCATACTGGTGGCATTTGCTATCATGGAACCCAGGCCAGGGAGATGTGATTCATCACTTCAAGGAAAATGGAGACTGGAAATGTCCATTGGGTTAGTCATGAAGAGTCCTTTGAAAATTCAGTGGATTAGCTGGGCGTGGTGGCTCACGCCTGTAATCCTAGCACTTTAGGAGGCCGAGGCGGGCGGATCACAAGGTCAGGAAATTAAGACCATCCTGGCTAACACAGTGAAATCCTGTCTCTACTAAATATGTTTTAAAAAATTAGCCAGACATGGTGGCAGGCACCTGTGGTCCTAGCTACTCAGGAGGTTGAGGCAGAAGACTGTCGTGAACCTGGGAGGTGGAGCTGGCAGTGAGCCGAGATTGTGCCACTGCACTCACTCCAGCCTAGGCGACAGAGCAAGACTCCGTCTCAAAAAAAAAAAAAAAAAAAAAAAAAGAAAGAAAATTCAGTGGAGTAAAGAGGAAAGAAACTCAACAGTAGTGATTTGAGGAAGTAGAAACTACAAACTTTTCCAAAGCATCTTGGCTATGAAAAGTCAGAGAAGAAGATTGACAGCTAAAAAAAAAAAAAAAAAAAAAAAAAAAAAAAAAAAAAATTGTGGAACATTAGCTGGTAATCATGTTTCGGTTACAGACTACTTGTGACAATGAATTAAAAATAGTATGCTCCACCGTATATATCAAATTTTCCCTATATTTTTTAGGGAAATGGGTCACCTGAAACCCAGACCATGAGATGAGGAACTTTGGGTTAAAGTGTTGTTCTTACGAGGGGGATATTTCAACATGTTTTTACGCAAAAAGTAAAGTGTCGGTGTTGAGGGACACACTAAAGTTATAGGAAGAATGGGAGTGGGGCTGGGTTGGGGGTAATTGGTAGATGGAGGCCTCTGAAGGCATGAGGAATAATGAGCTCTAGAGCACAGATGGAAGCATTGACCTCCAACGGACACCCTTCTTCTGTATTAGGAGAAATCAAGAGGGAAAGATGCAATGGCTTATAGAGGGGGTGAAGGGGAAGGAAGCTGAAGGAGATATTGACAGATGGCCCCTCTTTGCTCTGGGAGGCCAGAAGTCAGGCACTGGCTGAGAGCAGAAAGGGATGGATGAGGTCTAGGCCTGAGAATGGCAAGCACTGAAAACAGTGGCTGCAAGGAATGGAAGAGAGGGGACCAATTGATCAAACTGTGCCAGGGATCAGTTGAAGCTGAGGGTCCACAAGTTATAAAGGCACCTGTGTGTTCAGCTGTGGCCATGGGAAATTTCCTCAGCCATGCTCAGCAGACTGAGACAAGCTGCAGGGAAAGACAGCCCATTGGGTTAGTCCCATTGGGAGGAAGAGAATTAAGGACATTGCTCAAAGGAAAGCTGAGATAATGGACCAATGGGAGGTCTTGGTTGGATGATGAACCAGTGAGGATGGATACCATGGAGTGAGTGGAAGAATAGAAATCACAGTGAAATTAAAGAGCTGGTGTGAGTGGGCTAAAGTGTGAATGTGCTGGAAAGAAAGAAAACTGTGGTCCATATCAGCAAGTGCTGCTTAGGAAAACTACAATTTAAATGGTGATGGAATTCATTGCCATGGCAGGGTTTGGGGTGTGATCATGGAGGCAATTGGCTGTAATGGGGTGGAAATGAAGGTCTCTGGTATTGAAGCAGACAAGAAACTGAGACCAGAGTTTCAAATGGGCTTCTACTCTCCCTAAGATGATGAAACCACTCAGGATTTTAGCAGGATTTGGAGTGGCAATGGACTTGAGGAGTATGGGAGAATCACCAGGCATTCTCAGTTAAGGATCATGAGAAGGACTAGAAGTTTTCATTGTCAGAGGGTTGGGATCCCAGGAACCAGGACTATGGCCCAGAGTGAAGGAGGGGACATTACAGTCATGGTAAGGACCCTGGTTTCTGGGACACAGGAGGCTGGGGAAGGATGAGACAGGTTCAGGGGGTAGCAGTGCAACAACGTGAGTTGGTTTCAGAGAGAAGGGTGAGCAGTAGTCTGGACCAGAGTGAGAAAGACCAAGATGGTGCAGAGAGGACAGGTGGACTGGCATTCTGCTTTTTGACTCGGGGAAGGTATGTGGTTACTGCCCTTTCATCCTATCAAATAAGAATAATTTTTTTAAAAAACTAGAATCTATTCTCCTCATTATTTTGCAAAAGGACATTCATTTCCCCAGTTAGGAAGGACCACTATCAGCAGGTCATAAAATTACAATATTTTGCCTTCCAGATGGCATCCCTTATATTGCTCCTTATTCCTGGAAAAAGCACACAAACTCCCTGTCAAGCTGCCTGTAGGATTTTTGGTTCCCAGGTGTGGACTCCCCACCCAGTGAGGTGCATAATGACTGGGTTCATGCTGTGTCTCATATCTGCCTTCTGGGTCGGAGGTCAGAAAACTGCAGCCTACAGCCTGCAGCCTGTTTTTGTATAGCCTAGGAGTGAAGAATGGTCCTATCACATTTTTAAAGGAGTGCAAAAAAATAGAAGAATATGCAACAGGGAACAAATGTGGCTGGTGCGGCCTACAATATTTACTATCTGGCTCTTTACAGAAGAAGCTCACTGACCCCTGTCCTGAAGGCTTGCATCTTCTCTGTCCTTCCTTCTGTGTCCCTCAATCATTTATGTGGGTCTTTTCTGGTCCTCCTGGGTCACACAACCAGACCTACCTCTCCCTGTGGGACCATCTTGATGTGACAGCATTTCTTTCCAGGAAGATGAGGGGTTAGCAACTGTAACATCACTATTATTAATATTCACTCTTAATATTAAATTTTGGTTGAAAAAGCCCTGTTTTACAAGTGACGGCAAGGATGCCATCTTGCATTCAACAATGCAGACAGTGGCGAGAGCTCAGGCTCTGCAGGTTGATGTATGGGAGGTCAAATCCTTAACAAATGTTAGTGAGTGTGGCAGTGCCAAGCAGTTTGCAGGCATTGCATGGCTCCATTCAGCCTTGAGCCTGTGCCCAGAGCTTCCTGATTTATCATGCCGTGGCACACACAGGAGATGTTGACAACCGCATGACTCATTGGGGTAAGCAGATGGGAAGATGGGACCAACCCTAGCTCCCTCCACCCCTTGCCCTCGCACAGGCTGGAAGGATCAGTAGCAAACTGTGACTCTTGCTGTATGAGAAGCTCTGCTTTACAGTTCAGGTGGTAAAACTGTTCCTGTTCACAATTTAAAACAAAAGACCAATAATTGAGACTTAGCGTATAAAGGTCACAGAGCTGGCAGGAGGCAGAGCTGGGATCTGGCCAGGCAGTGTCCCAGAGTGGTCCTTCCTTAAAACGTGCAATGCCACCTCTTAGAACAGGAGTGACCAGAAGAGCCACATCGGACAGCTGCATGTGGATGCAAGGAGACAGCACATGGAGCACATCGCATTCTGTCTGTGCCGCTTCGTACAGGAGATACTTCAACCCTATGAGCCATTTGAATATGTGCATGCGATAGGGTGGGAAGTATCAGTATGATGAGCATTTTATGCTGGAAAGCAGCACTGGGGCAGAGCAGGCCCTCTGTGAATCAGTGAGTGGATGCTCTCACCGAGTGCACACTCATTCTGTTACTTGGCTGCAGCTGCCATAATGAAGTACCACGAACTGAGTAGCTTCAACAACAGACATCATTTTCCCACAGCTCTGAAGGCTGCAAGTCTGGGATCAAAGTGTAGACAAGGTTGATTCCTTCCAAGATCCCTGTGGGAAGGATCTGTCCCTAGCCTCTCCCCTTGGCTTGTAGGTGGCACCCTCTCCTTGCACCTCTTCACTCCATCTTCCCTCTGTGCAAGTGTCTCTGTCAAAATTTCCCTTTTTAATAAGGACGCCAGACCACCATTGGATTAAGGCCTACTCTAATGAACTCATTTTAACTTGATTATGTCTGTTAAGAGTCTGTCCCAAATAAGGTCACATCCTGAGGACCTAGGGGTTAGGACTGCAATGTATGAATTTTGGGGGCACACAGTTCAACCCATGACACCTACTGTCACTCCTCTGCTAAGCACTGAGTTGCAGAGTTAAAGATGAAAGTGTGCTCACTGAAGAGCTCAAAAGCAGGTATTTGGGGCTGAATGGAGAGGTCACGATGTCTGGGTATTTTTCTAGGGTTTTGAATGTTAAAAGAGGCCCAGGGGTGTCTGCTTCAAGTGTAAAGAATTTCTCCTGGAGAAATGCTGAACCAACCAGCAGCTCTCCTCCCATTTTCATTCTGCAAATAATCACAAAATTACAAGGGTATCTTTATTTTGTCTTCTGTTCCTTCTGTTATCAAAGGAACATCTGGGCTTTGATAAATGCTGTTAAGGACAAATATAGGCCACTATGATGTGGTTCTCACTTGAATAATGGTCTCTGGTGAGAAAGCAGGATATCTCAATGTGGTCTCCGTCCGATGACGACAGGCTGAGATGTGCACTGGGCTCTTCCTTCCAGCAAGTGCCCTGTGTCCATACAGGCCTCCAAGGCAGCTTCCAGTCACTTCTATTCTGCATATCACAGGGATCATGAAGGTTTTCTGGGGCCTGAAAGGCTTTTCCTGCCTGAAAGTTTCAGAATGTCACGGTTTACCCCAGCCAGCCTGTGCAGGTGTGGAAACCGCCTCTTCTATTTCCCAGCTGTTCCATATTCAGAAGCAATCACTTGATGAGTACTGAGGAGCTGAGAGAAATTCCTTTTGGTTTTGATTGCGAGAAGAAGGGTGAGGATCCTGAAGGCTTTTGGATGCCTTGGAGCTTAGACTCACTGTTATCTTTATCCTTGATGAGTCCTAAGAAAGTCATGTGATCTTTTTATATACTCAATGGGATGGGGCTGTGATTATTTTAACTTTGGAGACAGTGTCAGACATTTGCTACTGTTTGACATTTCTGCCCTTGGATCTGATACAAAAATGCTTGGAGGCACTTTCCACCTGTTTTTCAAATGAGAAAGACAATGGCCAGAGCAGAAGCTCACCTGTGGTTACCTGCCAGCGAGCGGCAGACCTCTGCCTGCGGGGTGCATGTAGCCCCACAGTGATGTGTAATTTTTTTGGCAATTTTTAATGTAAATTATTTTATTTCTTCCATGATGATTTAATGGGGCTATCTTTAAACCAGTACAAACATTTCATAAATAATATCTGGCCACTTTCTAAGCAATTAATTTGTTGCTCAATAAGCCACTTCACATCTTTCAGCAAGAAATACATTACATTTGAATAGTGAAGACATTACACAATAAATTCAGACACAATTAAAATTCGCTTTAAATATTTCTTTGGGGGAGAGGACATCACACTTCTACTCAATGAAGAGAAACATTTTTACAGTCCGAGGTCTTTTATTTTAACACCTACTATGCCATGAACTCACAGGGAATAGGTTCCAGCAGCTCTGGCCCTTCCCACTGGTTCTCACACAGTGTGCTTCTCTGGGTAGAGCAAGCTGGCGTTTCAGTTGAGCCCAGGTACCTTTCTCTTCGGCTTCTTTTTCTGATCATTTTCCTTCATGTGTTTCAGGAAGCTGTCTTGACTCCCAGAGTGCTTAATGTGCTCAATACTCACATTAATTCTCTTGTCAAGACTCATGCCCTTGTTCATTTGCAACAATGCCAGCAGTACACTGGGGAACACTGTAAACTCTTCCAGTTTTGCCATGGGAACCCCTGTGGGGCATTCCTTTTTAAACAGTGCCCATTCCCTTGATGTTGACAATATCACCTTTCTTACAGACTCACCTATACCTGGCCAAACGAACAACTCCATGTTTTCCAAAAGGCCTGGAGAACATACCGGGTGCCTCTCCTCTTTCCCTTTGTGTTTGTCATTTTGGCTAATTACTGGAAGATGGTGGTTCCAGCTGAAAGGCTTTTTGGCAATTTTTAATGGCTGAAAACAAACCTTGAAATAAACATTTTCTCCTTTGATGTCTGGAAAGGAAAAAATTAAAAAACAAAGAGAATAAAGGAAATAAAAAAGGAAGGAGGGAGGAAGGAAGGAGGGAAGGAAGGAGGGAGAGAGTGAAGGAGGGAAGAAAGGAGAATTAAAAATGATTCTCTATCAGTGGAAAATTTCAAATATATTCTAGCATAACTTTTTTTCTACTTAGTATCCATTAAAAAAGGGAATCATTGTGGAATGATTAAATCAATCAAATGAACGTATCCATCCCTCAGATACTTTTTTGTTTTGTGGTGAGAACATTTGAAATTGATTCTCTTAGTAGTTTTGAAATGTGCAATATGTTAACTATAGTCACTGTGCTGTGCAATAGATCTCAAAAAAGTATTCTTCTGCATCATATACACATATCATAACCTACCCCATAAATATGTATAATTATAATTTGTCAGTTAAAAATAAAAATTAAGCTTTAAAAAAGGGGATATGGTGCTTTCTAGAAAGGAATAGAAGTGCCTCCATGTCACCCAGAGGCCCACCCGTGCGGAGGCTGCAGCCGTGCTGCCTCCAGGTTGTGGGGTGACCCAAGCTGCCTCCTGCCTCTTTGCTGCCCCATCATCCCTCCCAGACCCTTCCTTCTCCTCTACCCCTGTCCCCCCAGCAGCTCTGTTTTGCAGGGGGATATCACCACATAGGGCTGTCCTGGGTGCAAATACTGACTTGCTGCCTTTCAGCTGTTTGGTCTTGGGCAAAGTCAGTGGCCCTCTGTGAACCTCACTTTTCCCTCCTATAAAATAGGGTTAGGACTGTTCATCTCAATGGAGTACCATTAGGTGGAACCAGATAATCTTTACATGACTTTTCAAGCACTTCCAGCCTGCTAAACAGACAGTAGCATTCATTGCTAGTCTATCTGGTAACAGAGGAAAAAGGCTGTGTGACCTTGATGAGTCTTTCTTCCTTCAGGGCCACTGTTGCTCTTCTGCCCATGGAAGGGGCAGGGCCTCTTACTTCCAAGGGCATATTCTCCTCCAAGGTCTTAGGGCCTGCTGGTGAGCTACTCATGCTCACTGAAAGAGTCACCAAGACCTTTAACCACCATGCTGTGGGGCTGGAGGAAAAGGACTCCTTTCCTGAGGCCTGGATCCAAGGGCCTCAGAGCAAAGGTGCTGATGGATTAATTTACCCCACAAAGGCAATGGTCCATGTGTCATCTACTGAGAGATGTTATGCTTATTAGAGATCATGAACAAGGGCAATACGTAACCCAAAGATCTTTAAGATTAGAGTTGCTCAGAGTAGTTAAGGGACTTGCCTGAGGACAGCATGTCAAGCTGAGTGAGGTTTAGAACTCAGAACTGTCTCTTCACTAGCCTAAGCTGTGTCTCCAGCAACCATGGCCAAAACAAAACCAAAACCAGAAAGGATATCTTAGAGACCACAGTCATTTTCAAACTTGGATGTGTGTCAGAATCACCAGGAAAGTTAATAGACTACAGAGGCCCAGGCTCTTTGACGTGAAAACTGGGCCTGGACTTCGGAATTTTTGTTACATTTCTCAAGAGAATCTGATGCTCACCCAAGTTCGAGAACTACGATGGACGGTAAGAATCGTCTTGTTTTGGCTTCTTAGACTGTTTTTCCAGGCTGCCACCTTTGGCTGTCAGGTACAGTCCTGAAGTGTCAAAGGAGGCCTGTAAACAGTTGTTGAATGAATACACAATTGAAAGAACAAATATACACAGCTGACTTAGTTAATATCACAGGTTCCCAAATTACAGCCCTGTGGAGGCATATACTTGCTAGACCGGAACGTAGTTTTGGTACTGTTTTCAAAGTAACCATGCAACAAAGAGACTATTAATATTATGCATAGTCAGTTTTATTTTGATATTAGTAGAAAAGTCAGTAGACTTAAACAGGAAAAACTAGATAGACAAATAATTTAAAAGACGAAATGTTAATTTTTTAGTTGTAGGTGTTTTGAATCATGATTTCAGTCTTGAATTTTTTAATGTGATTTGGCCTGTGGTTTTAAAATGTGTATTAGAATGGGCCATAACCTGTAGTTGGTTGGAATCTCAGAAAACCTGGCACGTTTTAAAGTTTGAGAATTTTATTTTGGCCATTTTCATGTTAATTTTTTTTAAGTAAACTCCTGTCACCCAGGGAGATGTTTGTTGGAGTGTTGACTGGAAGTTGGCTGTCTGGTGATTTGTTGTTTTAGTTTGGGATGGTTTATTTTTTATTGCAAGAGTTTAGTAAAGCAGGCAGAGTTTAAAAGACAGAGCCTTTTTAATTTAGGCCTTTAAAATTATGTACTTTATTTTTATGCTAAATCTGAAATGTCATGGGACTGGAGTGGAGCTGGAAGGAGGAGTAAGACCGGGAGAAGGGGGAGGAGAGACGGGGATGGAAGAAAACACAAGAGTTGACTTTGTATGTTTTTTTATGTGTTTTTAATTTTTTTTTAAGTTTATGGAGTCCTTTTGTTTCCATTGAATATGTAGATCAATTAGTTTGGAGATTTTTTACAAGGCTTTTGTTGTGCCCATTAAAGTCTTTAATTTTTCTTGGGCCAAATATTGTTACATAGACCAAAAATATAGCCAGATAGACAAACAAAAACTAGAATTAGACCAGATTGAGTATTTTAGTGGATGCAGAGTTTTAGTGTTAGCTTCATTTTTGGAGAACTCAAGTCTAAATTATATTTGGGACTCTACCCTGATCAGGATTTGTTTTAGGATGGAACTCAAACTTATAATTTTAGACAAGGATAGAACTTTATAATTTTAGACTATAAAAACAGGACTTGAGTTTATAATTTTTATGATGGAATTAAAGACAATTAAAGGCGTAGGCATATATTAATGAGATATTTATTGGAAAGATGTCTAATTTAGAAGTTCTTCTTCTTTTTTTTTTTTTTTTTTTTTTTTTAAGGAAAGTAGTGTCAAGGGAGCCTGAAGTATTGTGACAGAGAACTAGGAATCTTCCAGTCGAATCTTTAGACAAAGCAGTCTAGGTGGCCACTCCGGGTCAATAAAGGGGGCCCATACCCCACTAAGAGGATAGAATATCTTGAACCAGTTTTGTCTCACCCACATCTGTGAGTTTTATTGATGGTGAGTTTAGTAAGGTGTCCTGTTAGAAAATATAAACACATAACTAAATAGCTTTTCTCTATGTCAACAATAACCATTTTGATAATATAATGGAATAATACCACATTCTATTTTTAATGGCATCAAATATTAAGAATGCTATTAAAGAACATTCAAATTAAAATTTTTTCTCTCAAAATTAGTGTTTAACTTTGAGATCATTCCAAGTAACAACCTAATGGAGTTTTCTCGAACATTGAAATGGTAAATTTTATCCAAAAGAATGAATATCCAAGGAGATATTTTACAAAACAAAATAATGTGGAGAGACTTTCATCATTTGATGATAAAATACAGAGTGACTATGGTTTAAGCAGGATGGGGGTAGAGCCAGGATCGGCAAAGAGATTTATGGAAAAGGAGAAACACCCACCAAAATAAATTCCCTTATAGATAAGTACTTATGATGCAATAAGCATACATTTTGAATTAAAGGAGAGATTATATTTTAAAATAAATGACACTAGCATTGCAATCTATGAACTAAAAATAGAAAAATGAAAAAAATAAAAATGAATCAATAAACCATAGACTCTGCTTTTTAGGAAAAGACACTTTGGGTGAGCTTGGAAGCTGCTACCACCTCATTCCTCTGGAGGGGAAGTCTGTGATGTACTAACTCTGGGTTCTGTACCTGCAAGAGCTGGCTCCAGCCCTAGCTGGCACCCACTTAATTAGCCATGCTAACACTGGCTAAGCCGATTGGCTAAGCAAAAGGGTGTATTACTGGACCGTCTGTTTCCTTGTCTGTAAACTTGGACAGTGACAGTACCCACCTCATTGGTTATCATGAATACTAAATGCAGCAGTGTTGCAAGTTCCTAGCAAATAGTAAACTCTCACAAAATGCTACCAAGAGCCCCAACTTTCCTGCTTCATCATCATTCTGCCTCCACAAAGAGTTTGTTCTCAGAATTTTCATGAGATGCTTGTGGACCTCCCAGATGTTGGATTCTGCACAAAAGCAGTGGCTCCTCCAGGGGTTCATGCAGGCCTGGGGACAGTGGCAGGTGGAGGGCATGGCAGGACTTGGCTCCGGGCCCTGGAATGGTGACAGATGAACTGGCTTTCACTCGGAGTTGAAATTCACTCTTTAATTATAGTGCTTTCTCCCAGACATCAACCTAAACACGGAGTGTGGCCAAAGCTTCCATTTTAAGACCATAATTGGTGAGTCTATCCCTAAAACCCTTTCATAGAGCTTCTCTAAAATTGCAGTGTTCTCACTCTCTAAAAATATGCAGCTCAGTTTGGTGCCATTGCAAAAATGCCCCTTATATTGACCATGAAAATAGCAACATGTGGAGGATGCTTAAGAAAATGAAAACCCAGCATCTCTTGCAGTCAAGCCAGGTCCCAAGTTCAGGAAGACTCAGCTCCTGAGTGTTAGGATGGTACCCACTGCTCCAGGACAGAGTATGGAGGTTTACCTTCCTCTTGCCAGGCCCGTGTGAAACTGGTTACATTATTTGGCAACTTCTCTGGATAAATCTTTTCTCTCTCTTATTTTTTCTTTCTTGTTTTTATGTAAAAAAGTATAGACAGGTCATAGACTGAATGCTTGCATCCTCCTCAAATTTATATGTTGAAACCCTAACCTCCAGTGGGATGTTGTTAAAAGGTGGGGCCTTTGGGTCTGATCAGGGTGGAAAGCCTTCATGACGGGGTCGGTGCCCTTCTAAGAAGAGGCAACAGAGGGCTCGCTTGCTCTTTCTGCTCTCTGCCATGTGATGATACAGCAAGAAGACAGCTATCCATCAACCAGAAAGAGGGCCCCCACCAAGAACCCAATCATATTGGTCCCCGCTTTCAAACTTTCAGCCTCCAAAACTGTGAGAAATAAATGTTTGTTGTTTAAGCCACCCAGTCTATGATATTCTGTTATAGCAGCTTGAGCAACCAAAATGTGGCACTAGATCGTTTTGCTGCTTTATTTACCAGTCTAATTTTAGTGAACTCTCCACCAGTGTGCTGGTTGTCAAAGACAGGTTTAAGATAAAAATTAGAAGCTTCCCTGTATAGCTAAGAGAATGGTGTTATCAAAGGCAAAGACCCTTTCATACCTGGGGATCACGTTCTGGAAAAGGTGCTCAGCTACATAGGAAACTCAGATGGGATAAAAGGAGCATTGACTTAGAGCCAAGATGTCTGATTCTGTTCTGGCCTAGTTATTTTCCAGCTCCGTGTTCTGAAAAATGTCATATAACTTCTCTGAGTTTCTGACTCCTCATCTGTGAAAGAGGCACTAGAGCCCCTACCCAACCCCTCATTTGGGTGCTGTCAGGATCAAACGATGATGAAGTGAATATGGTTTGTAACCTTCAAAATGCTATGCTCGAGATCGCCATAGTGTTCTGCTAACACAAGGCAAATGCTACCAAATATTTATTAAAGGACACACTACTGTGGTCTTCTGGGAAAAGAAGCAAGAAAACAGGAAAGAAGAAAACACAAAAGCAAGCAAGAAAGTGTGTGTATGTTAGAGAGAGAGAGAGAGAGAGATTTTCTTTATTAATGATCACTGATGCCCCACTGAACATTTCTCCAGGGGTGTTCTGGAATCAGCGCTTCCGAATAATCATGGAAGCCTATCTTGGGAGGCAGCCTTTCAGACTCTTCAGTGTTATTTGTGGAAAGTATGATACGTCCATTGACTAGACTCACAGTCCTTTGTCTCAGTGGAAACTTAAGTGGAAACTTAAGCCCACTCTTCAGAATCCCCCTCACTCAGTCTGGCTCTAGGCATGGCCCTTGCACCAGATGGGATGAGCTCACCTCGTCACCTCTGCCCAAGCCATCTCTGTGGCTGCTACACCTGTGCTTCCCTCCCCTGTGCTGAGACAGCCATGTCCTATATACAGGACTGGGGAGGCAGCACCGGAGAGCAGTTGAAGGGTGCAAACTTCACTAGATAGAAAGGCCAGCTCCAATCCTGTCCCACTGAGCAGGAACAGTGCCCTCACAAGCTGGTCATTTTAACCTTTGTGTCTTATTTTCTTCATATTTAAAGGAAGATGTCTTCACTGGGGTTTTCTGAGAAACAGACTCTCAGATGGAGATTTGCATGCAAGAAGCTTGGTGCAGGGTGTGCTTGGGATATAGAAGGAAGTGAGGGGCAGGATTGGCCAGAGGAAGAAGAACTTTGATGCAAATCAAATGATCGCCCCACTGATCTTCCAGTGAGCTCTAAAGTTAGGCTGGCCCTTCAGATTTGTTCCATCTTGAGGCTGGGGGTCCAAACCTTTGTCTACCCACATGGACAGTGTTGGGATGCAGGCTATCTCTGGGGAAGGGGAGGCAGTTCTCTTAGATCAAAGGCAATTCCTGGAGAGAGACTCAGTTGGGAGCTGCCAGCCATCAGCTTAACAACAGTTGGGGCAATGAGAGCCTTGGTCCTGCGGTGGGGTCTCAGTCCTGCAGGGGGTCTGAATGGCACCCCACAGTGTCCCCTACAGAAAGCAACTGATAGCAACTGACGTAGTGTCTGTAAAGACCTGAACATAGTACCACATGATTAACCTGGTATGTCTGTTAGTATCGTTATTACCTTGTATTATTCTAACTGTTGCTTTGTAACAATTATATCATAACATTTTTCTTTTCTTCTCAACTTCTCTCTATTCTGCTATGAGCTGCTTAATAGAAATAGCCATGCTTTCTGTTTGTTTCATTCTGTTTTCAACCTTTGTATTCCTAGGCTTGAGCACAGAGTTTGGCTCATAAATAATGTAATGAACACTTATTTGTAGAATGGAAAGATGGATCAAGCTATAGGATTGCACAGGAATGGAGACTACGAGGAGAATGCCCCTGAGGCTGCCTTTGGGGATATTGGGTAATACACGGCCGTCTTTATTACTCACCAGGTGACAACTGCATGTAACTGTCCCTTGCCTTCTCTCCTAGTCTCTCTGGACTCGTGGCAGTCCCTGGCCCTCTCTTCAGTGGTTGTTGATCCATCCATTAGGCACTTTGATGTTGCCCATGTCAGCACTGCTGCCACCAGCAATTTCTCTGCTGTCCGAGACCTCTGTTTGTCGGGTAAGGGGAGTTTCCAACCCCCAGGTAGGGTGGGACAAAACTTCACGCAAGTGCTGCTGAAGATCCTCACCTTAGAAAAACACACGAGACACCACAATAACCTGGGATGCTTGGAAGTAAGGGATTAACCTGGGGAAGAAGACCTGGGTGAAGTTTCCTCATTACTCCACAGGGCAGCCAAGGTCTCCAAGGGAATATGCCAGCCAGAAGAGCAGGGACATAAACCCAGGTCAGAGGAAGATCAGAAGAAGGATCTAGTGGGTTAGTCTGAGGAAGAAAAGATGCACATGCATGGCAGCTCTGGCAGCTGACCCCAGATAGCAGGTGGGCTGTTGTGGTGAGGAGGAAGTACACTTGTCTGGCCAGTGGGACACAGTTAAGAGCTACTGTTTTGGTAAAACTCAAATTTTAGGAGACATTTTTCAATGCAGTTGAATAACTTTTTAATAGGCAAAGTTGCCCACAGATGCATAATTCCTTTAGAGAGTTTTTGGTCATTGGTGGTATTTAAACAAAAGCTAGGTAACCACTTGATGGGAATGTTCTACAAAGAATTTTAGCCTCTGAAAGAGGCAGACATCAGATAACATTTATACCCTTGCCAAGATTCTAACCCCCTCTGAGGTTCTATGAATTCCATGAATCTCCTTCTCTGCAAGGTTGGATAATAATAATCACAAAGCTATGGATATCTTGCAGATTGGACCACCACGTACAGATATGCATGTTATGCACTGCACATGTCTGGGTGGTACCATTCACAGAAATTGAGGTATAAATAGGGCCATTAGGCTGTCAACAACCTGACCAATCAAATGAAACATCACTTTTTCAGAACTGTTCTTAGGACTGAGTGTCATATAGTTTAAATTGTCTAGTGCAGAACTTGACATGCGTGGGAAAGGGCATGGTCCCTGGTGGAACAGTCGGTATGGTGCCAGCTGAGGAGGCATTGAAGGACAGAAGAGGAAGACAGGGCTGAAGATAAAGCCTGGAGTATGGAGACCCTTGTTTGAGATAATCCTTAAGCCCATGAGGAGCCATGGAGATATATTAAGCAGGGAAATAACAAGAGCACATTTATAAATTAAATAAACAAAAAAGACCTTAATGCTGCATGGAAAGTAGATTGATCAGAGGGTTGGATTTCCCATTGCTACCATTTTATTTCCATCCCCTGGTACAGTGCTTAGGATTTATTGTAGTGCTCAAATAAATGAGTGATTGCATGGCTGATGAATGGATTCACGGATTCATGGATTCATGGATGCATGATTGGATGAAAGGATAGATGGATGGAAGAGTAGATGAGTGGGTGGGTGGATGGATGAATGGATAGATAGATGGATAGATTCATGGGTGCATGATTGGATAGTAGGATGGATGGATGGAAGGGTGGATGAGTGGATGGTTGGATGGATGACTGGATGGATGCATGAGTGAAGTAACATCTCTGAGGCTCAAGCATCACTCTTCTCCCTCTTCTCTGCAGAATGTTCCCAACATGAGGACTGTCTCATCACCACTCTGCAGACCCAACCTGGGGCTGTGAGATGTATGTTCTATGCTGATACTCACAGCTGCACATATAGTCTGCAAGGCCAGAACTGCCGACTTCTGCTTCGTGAAGAGGCCACCCACATCTACCGGAAGCCAGGTAAGCCCAAGCCTATGCCTTTGCAGCCATCCTGGGAAACTGGGCCTGGCTGGAAGGGACTATTTAAACACATGGTGAATTGGAGGACAGTGGCTTTTGTTGGCCGAAGTTCTGGACTAGGTGGCACTCACCTGAGGTAGACTGAAGGAAGGTAGAAAAAATTCCTACTTCTGTATCACTTTTATTCATTTATTCCTTTGAGTTATAGAGCCATCTTGGTTTTGAGGAGTTTCTTAGTAAAATAACTAAAGAGCCCACTTTTTATTATGGTTTTATAGTTTAGAGAGATCTTTCACCGGCCTTATCTCATCTGGTCCTCACACTAATCCTGTGTGGTGGCAGGATAAGGGCTTTATCTCTGTCTTAGAAATCAGAAGGCTGTAGCCCAGAGAATTTAAGTTAACTCTGTGATTTCACACAGCTAGTGATGATGGAGCTGGAACTTGGAGCCAGATCACCTATCTTAACATGCAATCCTCTCCCACAAAGCCATGCAGCCTAACTATCGCATCATAAACACTTTGGAGAGAGAAGCTGTTCCAGCTGAGTTTAGTTTTAAAACACATGTCAGATACTGTGTTGGTTCTGGGGCTCCAGGCAAGGCAAGAGGGAGCAGCCATAGATCCATCACTAAGTAAGACCGCTAAGAGTTGTAGAACAGGAAACAGGGACTGGGCATCTGGGGGGAGCCCCTCCCCAACTAGACATGTTTATTGAATGAAATTAATGACTGCTAAGTTGTTAGCTACATCTGCCATCTTGTCTTCTAGAGCAAGGTTCTACAACCATACTTTTCTGTTAACACTAATCAGCTGCTATTGTAGCATAAAAGCAGCAATAAACAACATGTAAGCCAGTAGATGTGACTGTTCCAATAAAACTTTATTTACAAAACTAAGTAGCAGCAGATTTGGCCCCATGCTGTCCTAGAGCATTGACAGTCCTTTGGTTCTGTCTTGATGCCAGAGATATCTTCCTCTTCCGCCCCCTCCTCAACCTTAGCCTTCAGACCACAAGAGTGTCTTCCAGACCTGAGAATGCCTTGATTGCCATGTGATGAGCTGTCAGGCCTTCAATCGCAAGTCTTTCCTCTCTTTATCTGGACATTTATATTATTTAGTCAAGCTATGTAGATTTTTTTTCTGAGACAGAGTCTCATTCTGTCACTCAGGCTGGAGTGCAGTTGCACAATCTCAGGTCACTGCAACCTCTGCCTCCCGGGTTCAAGCAATTCTCATGCCTTGCTGGGAATACAGATACATGCCATGATGCCCAGCTAATTTTTGTATTTTTAATAGAGATAGGGTTTTGCCATGCTGGCCAGGCTGGTCTTGAACTCCTGGCTTCAAGGGATCCAACCGTCTCGGCCTCCCAAAGTGCTGGGATTATAGATTTTAACACTATATTTCACAACAGCGTAGCCAATCTGTGTGGTAGTTCTGCTGAAAAATGACTTAAATTGAGGTTTGAGTTCTGTAAAACACAAATTAGACTGCTTCTCTATTACTTCAGCATGACTAAAACTCAATAGGAAATGCTCACTTCCAAAAGAAGATGTGTGCACATACGCATCTACAGGTGTCTCAACTTTCACGCAGGCATTATTTGTTTCCAGCTGATACACATGGCCACAGATAATTTTCTTAACCCAGGTAGTCACGCGGCCTCTGTGGGTATTCTAGAAAGAATCTATCATTTCTGCTAAAGAATTTGAAAGAGATAACCTCACATCTAACATTTTCCCCATGTTTGATCTCATTGAGTTGGAGCTTCACTGGGCAGCCTCTGAAGGGAAGACTGAATACCACTGCCATGGGAAAGCAGGCCTGCATTCCCCGGAAATTCTTCAGCCTTTATATTTGTTCTGGCTTTGCTCCCGCCTGTGGATGATGCCACGTACATAAAATGTGGTTGTTTGCTGCATAGTAGAATGAGGTTCCAGCACTTCAGCAGCCACAGTCCTGAGTGCTTGCCCAAGACCCCTTGATTTATGATTGTGACAGGAAGTTTTGCGAGGAGGAACTGTGGGAGTAACATCAGCCTTGATTTGTGATTAAAGTCAGATTAAAAAACAGCAACTGTTCCTTTCCAGCCCAAGTTTCCATTTTGAGTTCTAACTCATATTCCAATGTTTCTGCAACAGAGAAGGCTTCATTTGCTCTTTTTTTCTTCTTTCTCTTTTTTTCTCTCCCTATGTCCCCCCACCCCCACCAATTCCTTCCTTTTTTCCTTCCACTCATTCATTCATTCATTTACTTATGTGTTGGATTTCTGCCATTTTTCAGGCACTGGGCTTGGAACATTACAGGTATTATTATTTATTCCTGACATTGTTGTGTTGTAGGAGACACTGTTGTTCCCATTTCATAGGCAGAAAGACTGTAAAATTTTTCCAATAACTAGCTGTTCCATAAGCATAAAACCCAGATCTGCTTGACTCCTTAACCAATTCACCATGGTGACACTCAGCGACCTGGAAGTCAAGGACAGACATGATACCCAGGCTTCTCAACCTCAGAACCCGCTGACATTTGGGGCTGAAGCATTCTTTGTTGTATATGTGTGGGAGCAGTAGTTGTCCTGCCTACTGTAGGATGTGTAACAACAGCCCTGGCCTCTCCCACCAGATGTCAGTGGCATCTCTCCCTGACCCCTGTGACAGCCAAAACTGTCTCCAGATGTCGTCAAATGTCCCCTGTGGGCAAAATTACTTCCAGTTAAGAATCTCTATGTGATACAAAGCTCCTGCAGAGTAGATGGACTTCTGTCTGCCTGTCCACCTCTTGGTCTGTCTGCAGGTCTGTCTGCCTCCTCTCTGCACTGTCTTGTTTAGTCACCACTGCAATAGATACATATTTTTATAGAAGGAGCTGCAGAGAAAGCAAAAAGGTTTTGTCTTTCAATCAGCCGAGAGTGGAATTGAGCAGACCAAATCTACGTGTCAGAAATAAGAGACTTCTCACACACACTTGAAGTATCTCTCCATGAGTGTTCATCTCTTCCTTTGTGCAAGGCTTTGAGTCCTGTGTGGCATCAGACAGGCCTGTCTTAAGTTCCTGAAAACAGTACTTGGCACTGAGCCTGGGCCCAACAAAAGTTTACCGGATCAACCAATGAATGAAAGAAAATGTCATCAAGGAAACCAGATAGGGCTACAGAAAAACCGATGAATGTCGCTGGCGATTAGTGTTGCACGGAGCGGGGTGGGAAGCATGGCAGGTGGCACCAGTGTTGGCCTTGTGGACAAGGAGGGATTTGGACATGAAAAAATGGGCGGGATGGCCTCGCAGGCTGGGCACCCAGGTCACCCATGACGCAGAGAGAGGCAAAGCTCTGAACTGGTCCCAACCTTTTGCGCATGGGGTGTGGTCAGAGCTGGGGTTGAGAAAGGTATGGCTTTGAATCCTACATCACCCTATATCATCTGTGATCCTAGCAGGCCCTAGGCCTCCACCTCTACATCTATTCCCTCACTAATGAAATGTAAATGTGGGCCTGCGAGCCCTACGCTGCAATTCTGAAATCCAAAAGTCCTAAAAGTGTTTTTTTTTTTTCTTTTTTTTTTGATAAGTTTGCAGCTAACTCATTTGGCGGCAAAATCTGACACGGGGTGGCTGAAGAAATTCTATTCTTTACTCATCTCTCTCAGGATGAGTAACCCACACATCTCACCACAAAAATGATGGCTGTGTTTAAAGGTGGGGCCACACTCCAGGCCTCCCTAGGGGATTGGGTGCTGTTTGCTTCTCTGTTCTTTCAAAAGGCCCCAGGGTGCTGGTAAGGGGTGCTGGACCTGGACCCATGTATAGAAGGGATTAGCACTGCATACTGTGCATTTCGGTACCTAATAAAGATCAGCTATCTTTGCCAATTTTTTGTTTGTTTATTTACATTGAAAACCTGACTGGATTTAAGCTGTAGGGGTCTGAATAAATGGCTGACATTTTCAAGGTACAAAAAGCAGTGATTTTTCTTTTGCTGAAAGCACATTCAGAATGCCAGTGGAGAGAGCACTCACTGAGGCCTCTCCCCTTCCTCACCCCTTTCTCTTTCCCAATAGGAATCTCTCTGCTCAGCTATGAGGCATCTGTACCTTCTGTGCTCATTGTCACCCATGGCCGCCTGCTGGGCAGGTCCCAGGCCATTCAGGTGGGCACCTCATGGAAGCAAGTGGACCAGTTCCTTGGAGTTCCATATGCTGCCCCGCCCCTGGCAGAGAGGCGCTTCCGGGCACCAGAGCCCTTGAACTGGACAGGCTCCTGGGATGCCAGCAAGCCAAGGTATGGGTTGAGTGGAGCACATCTTGGTAAATACTCAGAGAAATCTTCTCCATTCTAATCTATCTAACTGGGACTCAGTAGCAGAGCAGTGCATTGTGGATAAAGCAATGTATGGAGGATGGAATATATTAGCTAAGGTATCATTAAGTGCTGTGACAGATAAACTCCTCGTATCAGTGACTTAACACTGTTTTGCTCATGTAAAGCCCATCTGGTGATGGAGGGGCCTGTATGCGCTGCTCCATGCAGTGATTCAGGGACCCAGGCTGATGGAGGCTCTGACTTCTTCAGCATGAATCTTCCAAGGTCCCCCAGATATTGATCCAGGAAGAGAGGCTGTGAAAGAATTGACAGGAGAAGTTCCCATGGAATAAGCTTGGAAGTAGGGTTCACACATCACTTGCACTGGTATTGCGGTGGCCAAGCTCTGCTTCCTGGCCACATCTGATCTTAATGAAGCTGGGAGACATAGCATTGAAGGAAAAGTAAATGAGCTAATGAAAATTTTCCCACTAGGAACAAAATTGCAAGTTTTTTTTAAAGCACCCATATCCTTTCCTCATCGAAAATTTCATTTTCCTCTTTTCCATGTGTATATCACTTTAAATAGCAAGCATATTGAAGAACAATATTATGATTTTTTTCTAATTAAAGCATACTCAGAGTACCTGTGAAAACAGCACTTATTACTGCTGCTCTTCTCCTTCCCACCTGAATCTCCTTCCCAACAGGTACCCCATGGCTCTATCCTCAGGCAGCTATACCCCCCATACCCACTACCACCATGGCTGGCTGCTGAGCAGGTCCATGGGCCCATTACCAGATAGAGTGATGAGCTAGGAGGCTCTTGAAGTACTCCAGGAAAAGGATGATAAGGACTTCAGCTAGGATGGTGGCTGTGGGAGTGGAAAGGCATGGATTTCCATCTGCTCCACTGCTGGGAAGCAAAAATAACAAATATGCATGAATTAAAGTGCCTTACCATGTTAGGATGTACCCATTTGACAGATGAAGTGATAGAGTCACATAGGTTTTGAGTGGAGAGTAGTTGAGAGCTTGGGTCATTGTAGTCCAGGGCTAGTGAGGATTGAGTGATGAGCCAAGTCACTCATTGGGCAGATGACCATTGTGCTGCCATTAGACATGATCACAGCTGTAGTCTCAGCTCTTATACTGGGAGATGCTCAAACTGGCACTGTAGGACTCTGTACTGGTGTAGAAAGCAGGTAGGTCACCCCCTCCAGAAGAGAGTCTGCACTCTTGGAGCAAAGAAGGGCCAAGGTCCTGAGTGGTTTTCATCATCATCTTCTCTATCTCAAGCTGTTGCATCAGCAGCCTTCTCTAAATTGATGCATTGTCTCTGGGGAATGTTCTTCCACAGGCCAGTGGCCAGAGAGTGGTGGGCACTCTGTCATTCCTTCCATTCACTGCCACTCCCATTTCCTGAAGCTGCCTAATTTCTGCAGAGCTGGTGGGATCCAGGCTTTGGAATGGGGTAGTGGGCTCTGATCATGGTGGCGGGTGGGGAGGGCGGTGATGGAGCATGTCTTGGAAGTCACCCAGTCTGTATCTGCAGGGCCAGCTGCTGGCAGCCAGCCACCCGAACATCCACGTCTCCTGGAGTCAGTGAAGACTGTTTGTATCTCAACGTGTTCATCCCTCAGAATGTGGTGAGTTCAGAAGCACTTGCTATGGTTGCCCTGAAGACTGTCCCATTAGAAATCCAATGTCCCCACTGTGACCAGCAGAGTCCGGTCTCCTCCTCTGTGGCCTGCTGAGCTGAGGTTAGCTGATTTGCCTAAGGTCACTCAGCTAGTGAGTGATGTGTGGACTTGGTCAGTTGGTCCTCAGAGCTCATGGCTAGAACAAGTGAGTGGTGACCATGAGTGTGTGTTTTTTTCACAGTGTCAGGAAGAAGATTGTGGAAGTTGTTTGCAGTTTAAAGAGCACTTTTATATCTGTGATTTTATTGGTCTTCACATCCACTCTAGGAGGACAGATAGATTAATAGATCGATCAATCAGTCAACTGATCGACAGAAAAATGTAGCGTGATATATTTACCCTTATCTTAAAGGTGCAGACCTGGGGCTAAGAGAGGCTAAGTGAGTCACATAAGCATATTCAGCTGGGCAGAGTGGAGGCTCATCCCTGTCGCTGTGTTCCAGAGCCAGTGCTCTTTCTCCTTAGGGCATTTCCCAGTAACAGAGAGTTTGGCTTTTTCTGCCTTGGGCTGTTCGGATTCCATCCTGACCTTGGGGGAGGAGCAGTGATGCCTCAGTCCAGATGGGCGGTACCTGGTCTCCAGGTGACAGGCCCTGCGCAGGAGGGGCCAGCCTCCTGGACACTTCCTGTGGCTGTCATTGAGGCAGGAGCTGAGGACTGCCCCTTCCTTCTGTGCCTTGCCCTTGCCTCGCAGCCACAAGCCAAATGGCCTTTTCCCTTGTTGGTGAGCTACCCAATAAAGATGAGTCAGGGTACTTTTAGGAGGGGATACAGGGCCCCTTCACTGATCTGTCCCACAGAAGAGGACAAATGAACTCAAGACCACTCAAGCTGGTCTTTCTCTGTGGCATTTAAAAAGACCTCATATTTGAAGAATCCACAACCAGCAAGTGGTGACATCTGAGCTGGAATGTCACAGAGGAAGAGACTCCAGGTCAGCCCCTTCCTCTCTGTAAGGCATTTCAATGAGTGACTCCACTGCTCTGCACCTCTGCTTTCACAGCTGTAGAGTGGGGTGCTTATGTTCACCATAGATTCTACCTCCTTGGGTGGAAGATCAAATGATACACTCTAGGCGAGAGCCTTTAGCACAGCACTTATGGGGGCAGATCCCCAGGCAGTGTTTGCTCTTGTGAGGGGACCTCTTTGTAGAAACATCTGTGTGTCTGTCTGAGACCATCATACGTGGAGTGGTGATGTCACAAGGACGCAGGACCTTGGATGGAGCATGAGTTACCGGGTGCCTGCATATCCCATGGCCTGAAGTGGGGCCTCAGATCCCCAGCTCAGACACACGATTCTAATGTAATAGGGTCAGCCTACTTCCAAACCTTCAGCTCTGCTACCTCCTAGCTGTGTGATCTCAGGCAAGCCATTTAACATGTCGAAGCCTCTGCCTCTTCATCTGTAAAATGTGGATAATAAGAATCTGCCAACTTCATGGAACTATGTGAGGCCTCATTGTAAACACCCGGCACAGTGCCTGGCTCTTAGTAAGTGCGTACTAAACTCTAGCTCTGTGTTACCAAGATGGGTCCAGTCACAGAGCACCCAAGGGATGCCAAGGACCCAGAATGCTTTTCTGGAATAAGCCGTGGGCCAGAACTGGGAGCTGGAAGGCTGTGTGGTACCATGAGATGGGCTCCAGGTCTGCAGGGAGCTGCCATCCCTGACACCTGCTCACTCTGCAATGTGGGAGAAGTGTCCTCACCTTTTGTGACCTTCAGTTTCCTTCTCTATGAATGGGATTTAGTAGTTTACTCAGGCTGCTATAGCAAAGCACTGCAAGCTGCGTGACTTAAACAGCAGAGAGATTTTTCTCAAAATTCTAGAGACAGAAGTCCAAGATCAGAGTGTTGCAGGACTGGTTCCTTCAGAAGCTCCTCTCCTTGGCTTTTAGATGTTCCTCTTCTCTTCCTTGTGTCTTTTTGTGGCCTTCCCTCTGTACCTGTGTCCTGATCCCCCCTCTTCTTATAAGGACACTGGTCCTATTGGATTAGGATTCACAAATATGATTTCGTTTTACCTTAATTACCACATTAGGCACTATCTCCAAATACAGTCAACTGCTGAGGTCTTGGGGGTTAGGACTTCAATGTGTAAATTTGGAGGGACACAGCTCCGTCTACTGCATGGGGCTAAGTATGTCACAGAGTTGGCCAGAGGAGTCCTGTGTCAACCAAGAATCAGGCTCCAAGCATGGGAAAGGTGCCTTCTCCACGCTCTAGCCTCATGTTTCTCCAATTCCCACAGGCCCCAAATGCATCCGTGCTGGTGTTCTTCCACAACACCATGGACAGGGAGGGGAGTGAAGGATGGCCGGCTATCGACGGCTCCTTCCTGGCTGCTGTTGGGAACCTCATCGTGGTCACTGCCAGCTACCGAGTGGGTGTCTTCGGCTTCCTGAGTTCTGGTGAGTTGCTGCCTCTGGTGGGAGCTGCTGACCCCCTGAGCCAAGGCTCAGCCCCTTTTTCGCCAAGACCCATCCCCTCACTGCCCCTGCTCCTCCTCCAGCCAAACTAGGCACACAGTGGAAATGTTAGCACATTCAGGAGACCCTCCAGGGATACTGACTCCCATAGACAAGGATAATCGTTGCCATTTATTGATAACTTACTACATGTCTGAGCCGCACTGCTCCAAGTCCATTATAGGTCTTAAGTTGTGATGTGTGTGTATGTGTGAGTGTGTAGTTTAAAGAGGAAAATGAGGCCCAAGAAGATTAGAAACTGGCTTAAAATTATACAGTCAGGGAACAGCAGGGCCAGGAATTGACTTGCCCTGAGCAACCCTAGGGGATGAGTTATATAGCTCTTCTGCCCACAGAGAAGCCATCTGATTTGGAATCACGGCTGTATCAATAAGGAGATTCTCACCTCCTTTTAATACTGGCCTCACTTGTGAACAATGGACTATCCCCTATCACAAACCTGTTGATCACCCCGTCTATGGCCTCCATCTTTCCCACTGACTACTAGGGCTGAAGTGAGCCCTGGACCAACCCAAATATCCTTCATCCATGTCTTTTCCTCCAGCTACCACCTGCAGCAGGGAATGTGTCAGCTGCAGTGGTTGGGGCAGACTCACTGGCCTTGGAATCTGAAGAGCCCAGGGCCACCTCTGGCTGTGGACCCTTGGACAAAACCTTTTCTTTCACCCAGTCTCAGTCTTGTCCTTGGTAAAATGGGGATAATATTTACCTGACTTCTAAAGTTATGACAAGGCTTAAATGAAGTAATACATGTAAAAGGTTTTCAGAGACTTGAGTTTTGCACATCTTCGAGGATAGTGACTGCTTCATCTCTGTTTCCCAAGGGTCTCATTTAAGATCTGAGATGTCCTACATGCTAAGTATGGGTGGGCGAATGGAAGATAAAGTGGTCAGAATGACCAGATGGACTAGAATGTGTGTGAATGTGTGGAGTCGGCGTCCAGCATGAGCAGAAACCTGGATGACCACATGGCGTGAGACCTTGGGTGCTGCTAAGAAGATTCTAGACATATGAAATGGGCAATGAGTTAAGGCAAATGCAACCAGATGTCAATGTAGATGAGAATGAAAAACAGATTTAAAATTTTTTTGATGGGGAGCAGGATCAGTTGGGAATCCAAGGACAGACAGAGCTTCCCCTTTCCTGGCTCTGAGAGACTCTGAGTCCCTCATTTGGCCTTTCCAAATCCCAGTTTTCTCGGTGGTAAAAAGAGGAAAATTATTCCCATCCTCTTTCACGTATATGTAGTGGTGAGAAGTGAATATGGTGACTGGGGTTTTATGGAAGCTCTTTGGAAAGTGCTTCAAGAATTATTCACAGGTGAGTTTATTTTCCTCTTTGAAGAGGGAAATCTCTTTGCCTGGGTTTGCTTTCCTCTGTGTGAACACAAGACTGACCATAATTTGTGCCATTGGTAGCCCCTTCCTCTAGATGTGGTGACATCAGGACTCACCCCAAGGAGCCTGGGCCTGGGGAGCTTTTTTCAGACATGGCTGTCTTGTTGGCTTAGAGCATTTCTAGACAGAAGAGAGTTTCCATATGTCATCTGTCCCTCAGTGGGCGGGGGATTATGATTTCACAGAGTGTAATCTTGTTGAGAATTCATGTGCTTCTGCAGAAGCAAACTCATTTTGGCTGCCGGCAGGGGCAGCCTTTGGGGAAGCAACGGAAGCTTCCAGAACACCCAACCCCACTCATTCCTGATGTGCACCAAGCCTGCCTGTTGATTTTGCTCAGGGGAAAAACCATCAGCAAGAGAGAAGGAAAGTTACACTTATGGAGTGTGTCTGTCTTCACCAGATATTTCTCCTGGATTACCTCATCTACTTCTCACAGGAGATCTCTGAGGCTGGCAGGGAGCGGCCATTTCACAGATGGGTCAGCGGAGCTCAGTGAGGCTGAGAAACATTATCGCCACAGTCACAAGTGGCATCCTGTGCCTTAAACTCTGTTGGTGGAACAGCAAGAAATACTGTAGTGCAGGGGGCTCCCTCAGATGGCTGGACATGCCCTTTTGATTCCGTTCTTCAGCTGTGCTGAACAGGGTCTGTCTTTCGCATTCATTTAGCCACAGGCCATTTTCTTTCTTTCTTCTTTTTTTTTAAATTTTACTTTAAGTTCTGGGATATATGTGCAGAACATGCAGGTTTGTTGCATAGGTATACATGTGCCATGGTGGTTTGCCACACCTATTAACCTGTCATCTAGGTTTTAAGCCCCACATGCATTAGGTATTTGTCCTGATGCTCTCCTTCCCCTTGACCCCCACCCCTCAACAGGCCCGGGTGTGTGTTGTTTCTGCTCCTGTTTCTATATGTTCTCATTGTTCAACTCCCACTTATGAATGAGAACATGTGGTGGTTGATTTTCTGTTCCTGTGTTAGTTTGCTGAGAATGATGGCTTCCATCTGCATCTATGTCCCTGCAAAGGATATGATCTCATTCTTTTTTATGGCTGCATAGTATTCCACGGTGTATATGTGCCACATTTTCTTTATCCAGTCTATGAGTGAGGGTTGTTTGGGTTGGTTCCAAGTCTTTGCTATTGTAATAGTGCTGCAATAAACATACATGTGCATGTGTCTTTATCGGAGAATGATTTGGTGATTCCTCAAAAATCTAGAACCAGAAATACCATTTGACCCAGCAATCCCATTACTGGGTATAGACCCACAGGATTATAAATTATTCTACTAGAGAGACACGGGCCATTTTCTTTGCCTTCCTTCCTAGTCTGCCTCGTGTGTCCCATGTTCCCAAGCTTCCCAGTCTCTCACATTGCGCCTCCCTGCTCTTCGGCTCTGAGAGGGGAGCAAAGATGTTCACATCCTCATCAAATCAATCAGGAAACTGAGGCACAGAGATAGGGGCAGGGCAGAGCAGCAGCAACAGTGCCGTGATGCAGATTCAAGCTTCCTGCTATGGAGGAGCCATCTCCCGCCTGCCTCAGGCGAGCTCAGAGACAGGACTGAGCCTGACCCTGCAGAGGCCAACAGGAAGCATGTGCTCATCTCCTGAAGCCCAAAGGGGCCAGTCCTTCATTCCAGTTAATCCCCCAATAAGCCTGTGACACTGGTGCAACCGTTCCCTCTTTCATATATATATATATATATATATATTTTTTTTTTTTTTTTTGAGGCAGAGTCTTGCTCTGTCGCCCAGGCTGGAATGCAGTCGCCAGATCTCAGCTCACTGCAAGCTCCGCCTCCCGGGTTTACGCCATTCTCCTGCCTCAGCCTCCCGAGTAGCTGGGACTACAGGCGCCTGCCACCTCGCCCGGCTAGTTTTTTGTACTTTTTAGTAGAGACGGGGTTTCACCATGTTAGCCAGGATGGTCTCGATCTCCTGACCTCGTGATCCACCCGTCTTGGCCTCCCAAAGTGCTGGGATTACAGGCTTGAGCCACCATGCCCGGCCCATATTTTTTAAATAATAGATTTTATTATTTAGAGCTGTTTTAAGTTTATAGAAAAGTTGAGCGGAAAGGACAGAGAGTTCCCATACACTCCCTTCTCCCCCTCCTTCTTCCCCTACTATTCATAAGATGCTTTGATTGGGCACATGTGTTATACTTGACGAGCCGATGGTGGTGTGTTATGATTTACTCAAGTCCACAGTTTACCTTGGGGTTTGTCCTGTGTGTTGGACGCTCTCTAGGATTTGTGGACTGCCTGATGTCCTGGATCCACTGTTACAAGGTCCAACAGGATCATTTTGTTGCACTCCAACTTTCCTGTACTCCACCTCTTCATCTCTCTCTTTTTCCAGTTTAAGTCATTGAAAATTGCAGTTCAGAAGATAGGTTTGCAAAGAGCTGGTTACTTTGCATGTCAGCCTCAGCCTAGGATTCTGCAGGGAATGTGGCTTTGCATCTGAGCGGGATGGGGTCTGAGAGCTGCTCTGTGGCTCCATGGTGCCAAAACTCTGAGCAGGTCCTTCCTTCCCCATCCCAGTGCAGGCTGCCTGTCTGTGAGTGGAAGATGCTAAGCCTTGCAGGGCGTCTCACATGAGATGAAGTGTGTGAAGACAAGCACCAGGACTCACCCATGTTCATTCCCCGCTTCTTCCCTAGACAGGGGCTCTTCCAAGGCAGGGTTGTTTTTATCATTTCCTGGCCCAGTATCTGGCCAGTGGCTGGCACAGAACTGCCTCCTGATCTCAGCAGAGGCAGCCCTGTCACTCACAGAGCCAGGCTGAGCAGCCCCTCATTAGTATCATCTCGTTTGATAAACGTGTGCGGCATCTGTTGCTGTACTCCAGAGTGAAAACGGTCCCTGAAAGCCCGAGGCTCCAGAGGTACTTTGTGAAAGAGACCAGAGGAAAATGAAAGCAGAAGCTTGTGCCAGTCCTGAGGCCCACTAGACAAACGCATGCTCTCTGATGAAAAAAGGCAAACCCAGCCCAGTGTTTAAAGGGAGTCTTGGTTCCTATGGATATGAGCAGTTGGAAAGGAAGCAGTTGCTGGGTGAAGGGAGGCCATTTCCCCAAGCCTGGACCCTGCAGCAGGACAGACCCCAGGGGGCATCTGGCACAAAGTCATTGTTTCTCTCTGTCTGGCAAAGCAATGCAGTGAAGGGAACTGGGGCGGTGGCGTCTGGGACACAGGAGGAGAGGCTGGACAAGGGGCCTATGGGCTCTGCAGGATGTGGGAGCAGAGGAAATGTGCTTTGGCCAAGACACCAGACAGAAGGTCCGGCTGCCAACGGTAACCACACACGCCATGACTTCATCATTTCTGGGACACTCGGAGGCCTACTGAGCAGGTCTGCTCTCCTCTCTACCCAAAACGACTCAGAATGCTCCCTCAGCAGGTGCCCCCTCACAGGCAGGCTGGAGACAAGGACACACTGCTAAGAGCATCAGCAACATGTTAGAACCTAAACTTGTTCTATTTTATTAAAAATTAGTCTTCTATGGTGCTTTATGACAAGCACTGTTCTGTTCCCGTTACAAGTATTAACTAATTTACTCAACCTTATGAGGAAGTGCTATTATCATCCCCATTTTACAGATGGAGAAAATCGAAGCACACAAACATTAACTTGTCCAGGGCCCCTCAAGGCTGTACATGGTGGAGCTGGGACTGCAGCCAGCTGGTCTGGCTTCATGGCCGCTACACTACACTGCCTCTTGTTGATGTTCTCTGGCAAGACCAGGGCAAGCATAGAACGGTGCTAAGGGGCTTCCGTCAGGTCATTGAAGAGATCAAATGAGCAAACAAGAGCTAATTCAACAATGAGGGAGCAGGTGAATGCTTGCTGGGTGCTCTGAGCAGAGAAGTAGGAGCCAGGAAGTATGGGGCAGACCAGGGCAGGTGGCAGTGGGTGGAGAATAGTGTTAGCGCAGGCCAGGAGGGCTTCCATTCAGGTCAGTTCTCCCTGTGGGCAGCTGAGACCGGTCCTCTGGTGTCTTGCCCCTGGGCCTGAGCCTCGAAGCACATCAGATGGGGCACAGAGTGTGCCTGTGGCATGACTGAGTGAGGTGGGACCTCAGGATGAGAACTGGGGATGAGACACACAGACTGCAGCAGAGGGGGCGGCCCCTGGGCAGTGATGGGGACCCAGACTAAGGAAAGCCAGGAAGAAGTTTGCACTTGATGCAGTAGGAATGAGGGAGGTATAAAGGCTTTTTGAATAGAGAAATTTCAGAAATAAAGCACTGAAACTTTTTAATGCACATCATGGATTTTTCAACAAACATTTATTGAATTGGGTTGAATGTTAGGACAGAATTCTGATTGTGAATGAGGATTTGAGTCCCAACTTGATCTCAGATTCACTTCTTCCATCTAAACAAGCTCATTCCCTCTAAAGTTTCGGTTTTTTCACCAGTAAAGGAAAAGATTGGACCAGACATATTGGACTGTAATTGTTTGGTAATTGCCTTCTGCGTTTGTCTCTGAGGTTGTGTGGTCCCTAGGGCTAGGTAGGATCTCTCTTGCTTTCTGCCGTACCCAGCATAGTGCCTGATACCAGCTGAAGCCTAGTTCATATTTGTTGGATGAGTGGCCCCTTGAACACATGTTCACCTGTGACCTCTCAGAAGTCTAGACCCCAGCAGTCAACATTGGCCCTTATCATATAGTGGAAAAAAGCTAATACATGGGAAGGGAGAGTCAGGAACATTTTCTCTCCTCCTTATGCCTGGAATACAGGCTGTGGATGTCACTTTCCAGATTTGCAGGACCTGATCTGACTCAGTTGGAGCCCTGCTTTCCCGGGCTGCCTGAGACCTTAGAGGAAACAAACACATTCATCCTAACAAATGGATCATAAGAGCAATCCAGAAAGTTCACAATGAGGATCATGTTCTACCAATGGCTTCACCAGTCCCAGAACACAAAATGCATTTGAAGAACTTCTGAACATTTCCACAGCTGGAAGAATAATTTGTATCATTATGCACTCTGAGCTAAGTGGAGTGCTCAGGCAGGCTGGAGACAAGGACACTCTGCTAAGAGCATCAGCGACATAATGTTAGAACCTAAACCTGTTCTATCTTATGAAAAATTAATCTTCCATAGTGGTTTATGACAAGCACTATTCTGTTCTCCTTACAAATATTAACTAATTTAGTCAATTAGTTAATATTTGAGGAAGTGCTATTATCACCCCCGTTTTACAGATGGGGAAAATCAAAGCACACAAACATGAACTTGTCTAGGGCCCCTCAAGGCTATCAATGGTGCAGCTGGGACTGCAGCCGGCTGCTGTGGCTCCATGGTGAGACCGTGGTGTTCTCTTCAACTTTGTGATTACTAGACTGGGGAATCAGGATGCAAGATTTTTCTGTTTTTTCTTTTCTTTTTTCCTATTTGGGAATATGGGTCTTATCAGTAGTTTCTTGCTGGATGCTGAATCCTGTGAATCATAACTATGGTGCCTCATGGAGAAACATGAGGAGTCTGGAGCTCAGGGAGCGGGCTGGGCTGCTGACACACACAGGACTGTCACCAACATGTAGGTGGTAATGAAAGCCATGGAACTTGATGAGGTTCCTTACTGCAAAGTCAGAAAGGAAGAATGGGAACCTCAGATGAGACGAGAATGAGATCTGGTGTTTCAAGGTCTGATAAAGAGGACAAGTTAGTGGAGTAGTTTGACAAGGATCTACTGAATTCAGAAGACAACCAGAAGTGTATGTAGTGTCTCAAAAGCCTAAGGAGAAGAGCATATTTTTGCTATACTTGTTTGTATCTAGATCATTTTATTAAAAAAAAAATAGTGCTGAGTTTTCAGCAAATGTTAATTGGATTCTATGAAAAAGGAAAGAGATCAATTCAGTTGCATGCTAATAAAGGCTTCAGATGATGAGGTGACGGGATGGGTGGGATCCAGAGCCCCAGCCTGGCCTGGCCATTGTCGGGGACAGCCACCTGCAATAGTCAAAGACATGGGGCAGAGAGTTCACCTCCTTCCCACTGATTGGCCAAGCTAGTGGTGGACCTGAAGATGTGCTGCCTCTAATCTGAGCAAGTCCCCTCAGCTAATGACAGGGAAGCTGTGGCTCAGAGAGTTATAAGGACATGATCAAGGTCTCCTAGCTGGCAAAGGAGAGGTACAAAAACATGGTCTCCTAGCTGGCTAGCATTCAGGCCTATGTGTGTCTGGTCTCAAGGCCCATGCTCCTCCACTGTTCCTCACTGTATTTGGAACCCGCAGTCCCGACCTGTGAGGACAAGAGCCCAGAGCCCCTGGAGGGGCCACGTATGTTCCTGCCCTAGACAGCACCATGATTTTCAAATCCAAGTTTGCAAAGTCACAAAGGATAAAAGGCTTTCCTCTTTTCTGAAGGGTCCGGAGAGGTGAGTGGCAACTGGGGGCTGCTGGACCAGGTGGCGGCTCTGACCTGGGTGCAGACCCACATCCGAGGATTTGGCGGGGACCCTCGGCGTGTGTCCCTGGCAGCAGACCGTGCTGGGGCTGATGTGGCCAGCATCCACCTTCTCATGGCCAGGGCCACCAACTCCCAACTTTTCCGGAGAGCTGTGCTGATGGTAAGTGGTGTGTGTTCCACCTTCAGTCTTACTGTAGTTATGGCTGGGGGAGGTGGTTCGCCTGTGCTTCAAAAGTCTAACTGGTTTCAATTGCTTGGGTTTCCTTTGTCCTTTGTCCTGAGTGTGGATCCTGCTTGGAGTTTTCCATGTATGTGTGATTCCACAATGCTAACTTTTTCCCACTCATGTCTGAAGTGCTAAAAATTTTAGATGGTAAAGTGTTTCTATTTCCTGAGAGTGGTTCATTAGGATTTAGTGATCTGAACCATCTATTATCTCTCTTGTCAATAAATGATGGCAAAGAAGAGAACTCACTGCTTGCAATTCTACTGAATGGTGTGAAGTGCCGGCTACGTGAGGATGAGGATGATGGTGATGAGGAGGAAGATGATGGTGGTAATGATGATGATGATGGTGATGATACAATGATGTTGATGATGACAATAATTATAATGGAAAAAATAACCTGGTTGGCCACTGCATACGCCCTGACATTTATTGATCTGTCATTGATTAGTTTCTAATTTTATGGCACATCCAATTTGTGCCAGATGTGCTGTGCATCTGGAAATGCCATGAAAAATTATACATAGCCCAGTTCTTAGGAAGCTTGTCATTACTGGGGGTTGAGGGACGAATGCTTAAAGTAGATATTTACAAGACGATCTTAGGGCAGCCCAAAGAGAAGGCCCCAACCAAGCATAAGGGAAGGAGGGAGTTTGGATCAGCACATCCCTTGAGGGGAGTGTCTGAGCCAAATACTGAATGCTGGGTAGGCATTTACTTAGAGACAAAGTCCTGGCAACAGGGAAAGCTTGGAGGACAGAGCCCTGGTGGGGTAGCAGTGTGGAGGCAGAGAGGAGCCAGACCGCCCTGAACAACTTGGGTTTTATCCTGAGTCCATGGGGAGCCATCGGAGTGGTTTTGATTATTTATTTGTTTGCTTGTTTGTTTTATTTTATTTTATGATTTTAACCACTTTAAGTGTTCCGTTCATTGGGATTAAGTACATTCTCAATCTTGTGCAACCATTACTACTATTGCCAGAAGAGAACCTCTGTATCCATTAACGCCCACATCTCCTCATTCTCTCAGCCCCTGGTAACCTCTACTCTACTTTCTATCTCTATCCACTTGCCTGTAGTAGGTGCCTCATATTAGTGTAATCATGTAAGATTTGTCCTTATGTATCTGGCTTATTTCACTTAGCATAATGTCTTTAAGGTCCATCCATATTGTCAGGATTTCTCTCCTTTTTATGGCTGCATAATATTCCATTGTGCAGAGGGACCACATTTTGTTTATCTACTCATCTGTTGATGGACATTTGAGTTCTACCTTTTGCCTATTGTGAACAGTGCTGCTGTGAACATGGGTGTGCCATCAGAAGGCCTTTAAGCAGGAAGGAAACGTGCTTACAGCTGCCCTTCAGGACAACCTCTCTTAAAGCTGGCTAAAAGATGAATTTAAGAGGGGCAATGCTGGAGGTGGAGAAAGCAATTAGGACACTGTGAAGTTAAGGAAAGATGGAGAATGACTAACTGCACCTCAGCCTTGCCCGACCTTTTAGGGATCCAAACTCTTGATCCTAGGAGGGTAGGAGAAGAATCATTGTTTGGGCACAACTGATGCTAGACCAGCATTGTCACCGTTGCCAACAGTAAGCTGTGTCACCTGCCGCGCATCTCTCTCCATCAGCCACAGGAGCCTTTCATGTTCCTTGGAGTCCATGCTCTGTTCTGGCCCATACAGGCAGTTTCCTTTGCATGGAACAGTTTTCCCCATCCCCCTCTTTGCCTTCCCTACTTTTTCTTTAGAGAAGCCTTCCTGACTTTTCAGCCTAGAGCTGAGCCCTTTTTACATGGCTTGTGCTGCCTGTACATCTCCTATGCAGCATTTACCAGGATTTCCAACAGTAAGTAATTGCTCTTAGTGCCAAAGCTGCTGCCTCACAAGACTGCAAGCTCCAGCCGAGCAGGGGCTGGGTGTGCCTTGCTCTCCATGGGACCCCGAGCACCCCCACACAGCACATCTTAGAGTCCGTGGATGTGCTGTAATTATTTGGGGGCAGCAATGAGCAGATGACTGGGGGAGGATTCAGCTGTTACTCTCAGGGGCCCAGGGACCCACAGGATACACCAGCTCCCTCCCTTCCATCCCTTTCTTGTGAGTCTTGTCCTTTGATTCCAATTTTCTGCAATCTGTCCCTCTGAAGTTGATCCATCTCAGTGGCAGGAGAATTGAGCACAAACATCTTTCAGTTCCTGGTGTTGAAAACAAACCATCCTGCATTGAATTGATCCTGGAGAGATTTCTCCAGGGTCCTTTCAGAAACCAGACACTCATTAGGACCCAGGAGATGCCAAAAATACCTTCCAATGGGCTCAGAAAGCAGATTTTTCTTTTTGAGGGTTTAGGTGTTTGGGGAATTTCAAATACTAATCTGCTTTAACAAATGGCAGTGTATTTAAAAATAAACCCTTCCATCTGTTTTAGTCATTTGGAAGCAGCTTTTACAACTGCTTCCAGCAGTCCTTGGGATGCATGTGAAATTATTTGGAATTGAGAGAACTAAAATACTTCAATATATTAGCAGTTCTTAAATGTGTTCTTTATCAACAGATGTTTGGGGAAATGAATATGAGTTGGCAGTTTATTCTAGGATAAAATCTTAAGTCTCTCTGCAAATCTTGGGGCCAGAACTGTTGAAACATTGGTCAAGGGAAAGCCTGTGATGACAATGAATAACCTGTATTCATTCAGCACATCTGAGACCGCAGCACTTTCAGTGTCTTATCTTACCAACTCCTTGACTGATTGGCATGGGGACTTTATTTTATTTTTCAATCTAGAGATAAGAAATCTGAGGTTCAGAGAGATTTAGTGACCTACCAAAGAACACACAGCAAGGAAGAAGCTGTGTTAAGGACTAGAACCTAAAGCCAAGTCCTGTGTTTCCCCACTCTATGATGCTGCCTCTCCAGGAATTTGGGACTCTCCTGGGGTCTCAAGGTGTAAGATAAAGAGCCGAAGCCTAAGATCAGATAGGCCTGCATGAAGATCCTAGTCTTGGAGAAAACACTTCACCTTATATTCTTCACGTATCAAATTAAATCAGTGTGATGAATTCTGTTTCCCAAGGTCTCGAGATATTGTCAGGACTGATGGTTTGCAAAGTGTCCTGCACAACATAGGAACTCAAGAAATCAAGCTCCTTCTTCCCTCTTCCCTTGCCAAGGGAAGGCAACTCCAGACAGAAGTATGTCCTAGGGTATTTCACCCGTTCTGGGGCTGGGTTGGAGGATGAAGGATGACTTGTTGCAAACATGCATCCTGTGGCTCTGTCCCTGCACAGTCTTAAGACAGGGAAGTCATGTCCTCTGTGGTATGATTCACAGACCCAGAAAACATTTCCCTTGCTGTCCTATGACAGCGCCCCAAGTGTGCATTCCTCAGGGTGAACTCCTGGCCTCAGGAATCAGCCTCGAGCTAAATTTTCTGGTCTTGTTTTTTACTCCATTCCTGCATGAATCCTGCATGAATCCTACACTCCAGGCTCACTAACTATCACCCCTTTGAGGAAATGCCGTGCCTTCCTCCAGGCCTTTTTGTCTCTGTTCTTTGTTCAGCATATCCAGTATCCACCTGGAAAGTTCCTGCTGTCCTTCAGGACTCAGCTGAAGTGAAGCCTCCAAGCCTTTCCTCGTCTCTTGAAATAGAAGGCAAGAATCTCACCTTAGTGAAAACACTTATATGTAGCAATTCTTAGGAACTGTGCCTTAGTTTACATGCTTGTTATTTTTCTAACATCTCTCATCCCAATTCTACTATGACTAGGTGCTTGAAAACTTATATGAGTTTCATGCTTTTAGTGTTTCCTTAACACTTAGCACAGCACTTGGTTCAGAGACAGTGCTGAGTTCCACTAAAGTGATGAGAGAGATGGTGGTTTGGGCTCAGAACACTGTTCTCTATTGTTTTTGCAGTATATCTCATAGTATGAGCATGCTATGCTTGTCTATTCAGAATTCACCAAGATATTCATGAGTTTTGATGCTTCTGTATATATCTTAGAATAAGTTTATTGAGGTTTTATTCTAATATTTTTGCTGGGAGTTTGAGTGACATAGACTTGGTCATTAATTTCAGAAAAAAAAAATCTACATTGTAATGATGTTAAGCCTTGCATTCACGAATCAGGTAAACACTGTAACCGTGAACGTAGTATTTTTGCCTTGTTAGGTCTTTCATGCAGTTTTGAACATTTTTTAATAAAAGTTTTGTGAAATCATTGTGAGGTAAGTTCCCACACATACCGTCATCTGGTTGGTATTGTTGATGCTGTCTTCTTTTCTATTGTATTTTCCAGGTTGGAAATACTAGTGTTAGGAAATAAGTGGATTCAGCAATTTGCTGAGCTGTTTTGTCATGTCTAATGCTTTGCCTGTCGGTTTCTTTGGGTTTTCTATGAAGTTTCCTCATTATTCTGCAAATAATGGCAGGTTTATTTCTATACCTATTGAAGCAAAATGCTCAGTTGATATAAGAAGGAGACCCAGTACTAAAGCAGTTTAGTGGATAAATAAGTTCCTTTTTTTTTTTTTTTTCTTTCTCTCTCTCTCATAACATCTGCCAAGGTGGGCAGTCCAGGTGTCTCTGGATCACTCAGGGCTCTGGTTTCTTCTAGATATTTCTCTGCTATTTCTTAAGGCCTTCCTCATCTGCATGGTTGAGTTTAGGCTGCCAGGCGTTCCAGATAGTAGGGAAGGGATGGAGAGGAAGGAGGACCACACCTGCCATCTTAGGGCTTTGCTGGCAAGGGGCACAATCCCTTTTCAGGTATGGTTACAAGCAGAACTGCATTTGATTTGCTTTTGTTCTTCATCACCTTTCTTGATCATGCTTGTTCATATTTTTATCACATTAGTCTACTTAAACAATGTTTTGCTTTTTTAAAATCTTCTCTATGGCTGTGTTTTCAGAAGTCTGTTTCACTGATGTCTTATATTATCTTCTACCTTCTCGTTTCTTTGGCTATCTATTGTTCCTTTAGCTTCTTAAGTTGAAAGTTAAACTCATTGCTTTCATTCTTTGTTTCTTGATCAATTTATTTCAAGCAATAATTTACCTTTTGACTATTTTATCAGCTACAGCCATGCAATTTTGAAAAGTAGCAATCTGTCATTTATTTATAATGTTTTATTTGTTGCATTATTTTCTTCTTAACCTAAGGATTTTTTTTAGACTTTAGATCCCTAGAATTTTTAAATTTTTATTCATCACTTTGGAATTTGATTTCCAATTTTATTACTTTATTATCGTAGAGCATGAGTTGGAAGATGCTGACTCTGAAATTCGTTAGTACTTTCTCTGTGACCTAATACATTATCCATTTGTTGGCAGAAAAGTTATACAGTGTTATCAAAATCTATCTACCTATTTATGTATTTACTTATCTTTGCTTACTGAATTAGTTTCTGAGATTTGTATGTTAAAATCTCCAAGTAAAATTATGGATTTATCTATTTGTCCCTGTTGCAGTTGCTTAATATATTCTGAAACTATATCATCCCATTAACATAGGTTGCAATCATTTTTTTCTTCTTAATATATTGTTCCTTTTGCACATCTCTATTTGCCATTATGTAATTTATTTTCACCTTGTCCCATTTTGTCTCAAAAATGGGACCACAGGTTTTCCTTTCATTCATTTTTGCATTAAAAATTTTTGCATTAAAATTTTAATTTTGCATTAAAATTTTTTGCCCATTTATTTTCAAATTTTGTGTGTCAATAGACAATGCTGGAATTTTAAAAATGTGTCCTCCACACAGCATGATCTTTCAAACATATCAGTGAAATGATCTTATCCCAACTTGGATCCTTTCAGTGGCTCCTCATGTCTCCTAGAACTGACCCTATGCCACCCCCTACCCTCTAGGGCCCTGCAGGACCTTCCTGATACCTCCTACTCACATTCCATGCTTCCCTAGCTCCCTCAGTCTGGCCACCCTGCCTTCTTTTAGCTCCTTCAGCATGCAGTCTTGCTCCTCCTGCCTGCAGGAATTGCCCCATTATTCCTGCGGACTCCATACACTTCCTAGATCTTTACATGGCTGTTTGCTGCTCACCTTTCAGGCCTCAGCCCAAACATTGCCTCTGCTTGGAGGCCTTTCCTAAGCCTGGACCTGAAGGATGCCCTGCCTGCCAGGTGACTGCTTGGAGCCTGCCCTCACCATCATTACCAAGCATCTTGTTTATTTATGATGTCAAACTCCATGATATCAGAGACCTCATCTGGTTTTCATTGCTACAGCCCCAGTCCCCGAGCAGTGTCTATTTAGTAGGTGTCCAGAAATATCTGCAGAAAGAAATTCTTGGAAGAATGAATAGCACAGCTATCACAAGTAATGTGCAGAAAATCTAGGCGAGACGTTTTTATAACAATCGTTCAGAATTTGGTCTTTCCTTCAATCCCTTAGACCCATCTTCAAGTTTCATGAGACACCCCCCAGAGTCATACACTCTGGTTTTTCTTAAGGCCACACCTAAAGAAGATGCTGAGCTGCTAACTGGCACCAGGTTTCTCTGGGTGATCTTTGCTCCTCTCTCTCTAGTTGTACATTTATTTGAGAATTTGAAACCCTCAGAGCTTCTGAATGAAGCACCCATCCCCCTCAACCCAGAAACTCTCCCTATGTGCTAAAGGTTAAATATTTATTAGGTTTATTTTAATCAGGAATAAATACATGATTAGCAAAGTGTAATGCTTCCCATTTAGAAATCCCTCTGGTGCTCCCCAAACATTCCAATCACATTCTTCACAACAGAAAACAATACATAAGAACATAAGATGCTGTGCAGACATCTGGAGTTCAGGGGGTCACCTGCCTTAAGCGGGAAGTCAATATCCACAGTGTTACATTCATTTCTCATACGTTGGCTGGTTCCTTTGAAATAGCCTTTTGGAATTGTTGGGGAAACCACAGATGTCTCCTTGTATAAACACACTGGAATCTATGATACAGAAAGTCGTGTAACTGCACATATACATACCACTAGCACGATGAGCTCAGATGGACAGAATGCTTATGTGAGCAGACAGACAGGGAGAGGTACTGCAAGCATGTTCCCCTCCTTCCCCAGAATCCCTTTGAAACCGGGAAACATGAGTCATAGATTCATCTGCAGCCCACTCTTTTCCTAGCAGGATTTGGATGGCAGCTTCTCTTTCTCTGGCTATACATTGTGTTTTCTCCCTTGTCTCTTAAAATTATGCGTGACATCATTAATCCACTTGAACTCCCCATCTTTCCTGGAGTTCAGCATTTTTCCTCATATGGATGCCAGACCCTTCTTAGAATAAAGTACTGCGTGAGTTAATTCTTTAGACTGCGTCCATTTCTTAAAAAAAAAAAATCCAGCTATTCTTACCTACCCGATCCAGCCAGCCCTTCCACTCTGAAGAGCAGCTGGAAAATGAGCTCCTGAGTGTCTCTCACCTGTCTCCAATTCCATCCTAAGCCATGAGCTGATTTCTCTTTTTACACATTTGTTTATACATTTTTTTTTCCCTGTCTACACTGTGAACACCTCTGTTGGGGGTTGGGACTTATGCATCTTTTTTTTTTTTTTGGCTTGCCTGACACCTTACACAGGACTTAATGCAATGCCTATTCAGGCAATAAATGAATAGTTGATGCATTCATACAGACAAGAATCCCAGCATCTCAGAGAAGCTCTGTCTGCGCTGCAAAGCCGTGACTGCAGACATCAGGGAAGCTGGTGCTGTTCTAGGCTCGTCCCCTTGATTTCCCTGCCAGCAGCCTTCCTCTCATTCTTCTGGCCCTCTGCAGAATCAGGGGGGCCATCTGACTTCCACCCACATGGCTTTGGTGTGGGAGCAGGCCAAAGGTATCTCCCATTTGAAGGCTAAGAAGTCCTTTGGGCTAATGTTTAGTGTCACGAAGTTCCTTTAAAAAGAGAGGAAATCATACCAGAGGTCCCTATGGATTGGTTAAAGTAGTTCCATTCAGGGCACCCATCTGCAAACCCAGACCTTCTGCCAGGCCACAGCTTTTGTTTCCTCTCCCTCTCAGGCTTGCCCATGCAGAAGTTCTCTCCAATGACCTCAGAGTACTATCTGGACAGGTGCAGTTCCTTGGAGAACAGTCCTGGTGCACTTTCTTGTGCGAGTGGCTTTGTCCTTCCCACACACACAATGTGTGCATACATACATGCTGGGCTTTTCCAAGCATCGCCTGACATGTCATGATCCAATGTTTCGTGATGCCACAGCCCTGATCAGACACCGGGGGGCGGGGGGGTTCCTTTGGTCACGATGTGGATAGAGAAGATGTGAATTTGAGTCTCCGTGTGGCTTCTCTTGGCTTTTAAAATATGTGAGGTTCCCGGGGATCAGGGAACCTTGCTTTTTGCAAGATCCCAGGCAATAGTTGGAACTTCTGTTCCTTTTGGGCATGAACCATTGTGTCTGTTCTTGGCTAGTCCTCAAAGTAAGGTGGTGATGAGAAGAATGAGCTCTTTCTCTTGCTGCCACTGTACATCAGGGAGACACTTTTCTTCTTTCGATCAAAGGAGGTGTTGTCCTCACTGGTCAGGGACAGGTAAGAGGCTATGCTCTCTCGAAGGCCATAGCTGAAAAGGGATTCGTCTACCCCAAGTGGGTTCTCTGTTCCCTCAGGGTTCTCATGCAGTCTGTTGGTCAGAAGAAAAGGGGGCAGAGAAAGGGAAAAAAGAGAGTCACAGAGAGAGGAGGGGATAAAGGGCAAGAAAATGAGAACAGCAGGAAAAGAAAAACAAAAATCCTGGTGACTATTTCTCTAACTTATTATAATTTTTATTTATTTATTTTAAGATAGAGTCTCGCTCTGTTGCCCAGGCTGGAATGCAGTGGTGCAATCTCTGCTCACTGCAACCTCCGCCTCCCTGTCTCAAGTGATTCTCCCGCCTCAGCCTCCTGAGTAGCTGGGATTACAAGCATCCACCACCACACCCAGCTACTTTTTTGTATTTTGAGTAGAGACAGGGTTTCACCATGTTGGCCAGGCTGGGCTCAAACTCCTGACTTCAGGTGATCTGCCCACTTTGGCTTCCCAAAGTGCTGGGGTTACAGGCATGAGACACCGTGCCTGGCCCTAACTTATTCTAATTATTACCCTTACCTATTATTCTAACTACTCTAACTGCAATTATTCTAACCCATTATTTTAATTCTGGTTCTTACATTTGTGGGCCAAGTGATCTTGTACAAATCACTTAACCCATCTGAACCGCTCTTTTCTTGGATGGCTGATACTTCCAACTGTAAATTTTAGTAAAAATTAACTTTTGTTATTTACAAGAAAGAGTAGTTTTCTTCCTGTCTCGCATACTTTTGATCTCTGATTTTCTTTGATTTGCCAGTGGGATGTCTGGATTGATACTGAATTATTAAGATAACCCACAAATCCCGAACTACAGATATCCTTTAAAATTCACAGGCTGACAATGGAATAAACAGAACAAATCCATGAAATTTTTTTTTCTCTTAGAAAAAACAAAGAAGTCACTATAGGATTCTGCTGATGTGTTTAAGCT
The DNA here is from genome assembly GCF_043159975.1 of Macaca nemestrina. NCBI lineage: Eukaryota > Metazoa > Chordata > Mammalia > Primates > Cercopithecidae > Macaca > Macaca nemestrina. Next base: position 12,273,777 of record NC_092132.1, on the reverse strand, counting down.
TTGTGAGTAGATTTTAAATAATATTAAATTTACACAGGATGTGTTAGTTTCTAGTATCCTAACAATCAGAAAAATAAAAGTGGTATATTTCAGCTAGAATGTATACTGCTAGCATAGAATAAGGACTCAGTAAATGTTTGCAGAAACGTGGGGAGCTGCCACACACATCGTGAGGCCTGAGGCTGCCCCTGCACCCAGGGATTCCCTTGGTCTACACTTGTGTGGGATGCTCACCCTCTAGTCTCAGCAGGGCTAGATGACCCTGGCCATGGTTTTCATGTACTAGGCACACATACTGTTTTGTGCTCACATGTTCACGGAGCACTTGCATGCGCACACACACACACACACACACACACACACACCATACTCACCTGGACATTCTCCTCCAGTCCACGGTCTTCTGACGCAAGGTGACAGGTGAGTTGGAGGCCCTCACTGCTGGGGCAGCCGTGCTTTGTGTCAGGCAGGGTGTGGTGAGCACACAGCACAGGCCATCAGCCACCTCTGAGGAGGAAGCAGACAGCCGGTCAGGGACCCTGGATATGCCTCAGCCAGTGTGGGGTTCGGGCCTGAGACACCCACCACTGCAGCTCCCTGGCTGTTGCCATGGGAAACTGGACCTGAGATTTCAAAGGGGCATGGTAGGTAGTGGCAGTGCTGAAAGCCGTGTGCCCAACTGTTTGAGAAATGTAAGCGTGCCCTGGTATCCTCTGCACTTAGCCGGGCACGGGCAGAGAGAGAGGTTTAAGATCCAGTATCAACCAAGCTTGAATTTGAATTTTAGCTTTACCCGGATCGTAAATTACCAGGAACTTCTCTGAACTTTCCTTTCCTCAACTGCAGAATGAAAGAAATGAGGGAACAAGTGAGTGCCTGCAGAGGCCGCAGACTTCCAGGGTTTCCCACGAAGGCCCAATCCATTGACCTCACAGGGTGTGAGAATGGGGCTGCGTACAATACTGATCCCCACAATTGTGCATTTAGAATGGCACAGGTGGACTAAATACACCTCTAGGAGGAAAGATAAAAGAAACAATGAAAGAAGGAAGGAAAGGGGGGAGGGAGCAGAGGAGGAATGAAAGAGGGCGAGGAGGAAAAGCAAAGGTGAGAGGGAGAAGGAGGAAGAGGAGGAGGTGAAAATAGCACAAAAAGTAGAAGACACAGGAAGGGAGGGAAGAGAAAACAAAGATAAAGAGGGCAAAGAGAGAATGCAGACAAAGAATGAAAATAATCTCTCTTTCACTCTAGAGGCTCATGCACAAAAAGAATAAAAATTAAATAAACCTGTTTCTTTTTTCCCTTGTATGAAAATCTCTCTGTAAAACGTCTGACTCTCAGGGTCCCCCGTCTTTCCAGGTACATTACAAGGTAGCTTCTTTCTCTTGGAAGGCTTCTCCCTAGCCCATGTTATCATGAGAAAGACTTGATTCTGCTGTACTCAGCCATCTTAGAGGTTGAGGAAATTCTGTGTAGTCTTGTTCAGGCTGAAAACCCCAGTGCTTCTGTGCCCCGGGGGGAGATGATGTGGCCAAGGGGGTGAGGTGCCACTGGCCTCCAGCAGGACTAAGCCACCCCTGGCCTCAGAGCCAATCCACCACCAGGTTTGCATGTGAAAAATGTGGCACCTAAAGTACACCATGCACGGTGGTTACTGGGAGAGCAGAGTGCGTGGGGCGTAAATGTCACCCCTCTGACAGGCCCCACTTCCCATCTGATTTATGGAGTGCTCTCTGGGGCGTCCTTGCCAAAGAACAAAAGGAATTTGTAGCGGAAGAAGCACACGCAGCCTGTCACAGGGCAGGCAGGCCAGGAAGACCCTGTTACATGGTTTTCAGTCTGACTTCAACTGTGAACTCCAATGTCCACCCACACAGGTGCCCTTGGAGAAATGGGAGGTGAGACCATGAATTTAGGGGGAGATTTAATTGGATGGAAATCTAAAATAATGACCTGTCATGGGTTGGAAATGGAAACGACCTCCCAGGTTATGAGGCGAGGAAGATGAAGCCAGATGCAGAGGCTGGAGAGATCAGCTGCAGTGTGCAGCACAGGCAGGGGACACTCCGTGAGTGTCCTTCCTTAGACAGGTTAATACTCAGCGTGAAAAATACATTTTGACAAAGAGCAAAAGAACCACCACTCATAAGCACATAATATGAGCCCAGCACTGAGCTAGCCTCAGCCCCTGGATCTCATTGAGGCCTTGATCAACTTGTGTGGTCAGTATTGTTTTTTATTTTATTTTATTTTATTTTATTTTATTTTATTTTATTTTATTTATTTATTTATTTTTTTACAGACGGAGTCTTGCTCTGTCGCCAGGCTGGAGTGCAATGGCGCAATCTTGGCTCATTGCAACCTCCGCCTCCCATATTCAAGCGATTCTCCTGCCTCAGCCTCCCAAGTAGCTGGGATTACAGGCACATGCCACCATGCCTGGCTAACTTTTTCTATTTTTAGTAGAGACGGGGTTTCACCACATTGGCCGGGATGGTTTCAATCTCCTGACCTCGTGATCCACCCACCTCGCCCTCCCGAAGTGCTGAGATTACAGGCGTGAGCCACCACACGGGCCATCAGTGTTTTTATACCCATTTGGGGGAGGGAAAAACTGAGCATCCCAAGGTGAAGTAACTTACTCAGGGCCATAGAAATGTGACCAAAATCAATCTTATTGACTCATTGTAAAAGCAACTCATTGCCTCTTAAATAGAGAAGAAAGACATCCTCCAGCTGTCCCTTGGGTTCAGACACGCTGGTCTATTTCACCCATGTCTACATGGCTCATCAGAATGCACATTCCTCTGCACCTTTAGGGTCCAACACCTCTATATTCAAGGGTTCCTAGACCCTTAAGGTCCCTAGCCCTTGACTTTCCCAGCCATATTTTAGAATTCATTTATGCCCCACGCACTCTGTTCTCCCAGTAACCACCGTGCATGGTGTACTTTAGGTGCCACATTTTTCACATGCATCTTTTTTTTTTTTTCAATTGGACTAGCAGCAATCCTGTGAAGATTATTGCATTTTAATCCCCATGTTGCAAATGAAAAAACTGAACCTCCAAGATGCCAAGTAATTTGCCTAAAGGCATCATGATAAAAATTATAAGCAACCTCTTGTTAGATGTCTATTCAAACCCCTGGTGCACAATTCCTCTCATTCTGTGTCTTTTTTTTTTTTTTTTTTTTTTCTGTGAGACAGAGTCTTGCTCTGTTGCCCAGACTGGAGTGCAGTGGCGCAATCTTGGCTCACTGCAACCTCTGCCTCCCGGGTTCAAGCGATTTTCCTGCCTCAGCCTTCCGAATAGTTGGGATTACAGGTGCCTGCAACCACACGTGGCTAATTTTTGTATTTTTAGCAGAGACGGGGTTTCACCATGTTGGTCAGACTAGCCTCAAACTCCTGACCTCGGGCGATCCGCCCACCTCAGCCTCCCAAAGTCCTGGAATTACAGGCGTGAGCCACCGTGCCCAGCCCATGTCTTTAGAATGAATCCAGTGGAGATAAAAGTGGCCATGTGGCTTCCACTTGGGGATTCTCAATGGGGCATAGGAAGCACTTCGGGTTTTTACACCTTTTCAGTTATTCACAGAGGTGAACAGATGACTGTAATCCATTGAGTGGTTCGATGACCAGGAACATACTGTGGGAAGACGCCAGTGCTGCACTGGGGTGAGATATCCCCCATGGTTAAGCAGCGGCGAGTAGATTTGGGTAGCCTGGTAGCCTCATGGCCTCATGGTCCCTAGAAGCTTTGCTAGGACAGCATCCTTCTCATGTTTGCTTTTGTCTATGCAAAACTTATGGTCTCCACACCCCCTCCGATGGTTGTTATTAAAAGCCAAATACCACAACCAACCTTTTCTTACAACCAATATAAGTTGGCTGTTTCCAGGACTCCCTTCCTCTTTCGGTTTTACCTGGCTGTTCAGTTTTCAGATATCACAAGTAATATGTGTTATTTATTTTGCATCTGCTCTTTGGTAGGCTATGCGGAACACGCTACATGAACGATCGTGTTTAATATTTATTCAGTCACCTGCTAGGAGACTGTATTCACTCACCTCCCATAAATGGGGACCCCAGGTTCTGAGGGGTGGCTGACTTTGCCCAAGGCCTCACAAGGCGCAGATCTGAGCTTGGACCTCCCTCTCCTGAGCAGCCATTTCTGCTTCATGCCCTGCTGCTTCTCATGGGCCAGCTGTGATAACCAAAGTCCTGTGGACCTGTTTCTACTTGAAATGCACGTTGCTTGCTCAGTTCAAGACCACATATACAAGAGAATGCCAAAAAAGTTGCCCCAAGCATGTGAGGTCAAGTATCCTGAACCCAGAAGGGAGAAGATGCTGTCAAAGCAAAAGCAACCTCTTCCTTTCCTCCATGCAATATGCGAGTAAGTGGGAAGGACGCTGATGTTCCGCTGGGTAAAAGTGGCTGGTATTTAATGGAAGCTCATGGTTATGAGCCAGGCACCCTCCCCACTTTCCATGAACTGACTCTGTGGACCCTCATGGTGTCCTTGGGAGGGGGAACTATTCGTGTCTGCCTGGCACAGATGAAGAAAGTAAGACACAAACAGCCAGCCTCAGGCTGCCCAGCTAACACTGAGTGGATCTGGGATAGAAACAGAGCTTCCAGAGCTGGTTTTTGGAAATTTAGCATTTAGCCAACTGTTCACAATTTCTCCCTTTTCTGTAGGGTAAAGTTCTGACTCCTGAGCTGATGTTTGGGCCTTTCACAGTGTAACTCAACTTTCTCTCTGTGGCAGTATCCTACACTCTTCCAGCCACCAACACCACATGATGCTTCCTTTATCTCAGTGGATGCTCCCCATCTTATCAGCCTGGGAGAATTCAGAACTCTCTCCTGGGTCTGTGACGGGCACAAAAATGAGTTAAATGTAATTCCTAGTCTTTAGGAGCCTGTTGAGGAACACAGCCTAGCACACAATTAACCAGGCCACGCGGGAGCATGATCGGAATGCTGGGAAAGAAACCCTTGGCATGCTCTGAGCACAGCGAAGACAGGCAGCCACTGCTAACTCCTACAGCTTCATCGCAGAGGCGATTCGTGTTGGCCTTGAAGGCCAATGAGGATTTTGACAAGCAGAAAAGGGAGAATGAGTGGCACTCTAGAACAGAGCCCCAGAGGCTGGAATATGTATGGCCCACTTAAGGATGTGCAAGCTGGTTGCAGTTGTGAATCTAGGCACACCCTAACTTGTTGAATGCACAGGTCAAGAGAGGGCAAATTTGAGATTAGCTGCATTTTGCTTATTAAGGCAGCATGCGCAAGCAATCTGTTTCAGTCTGAAATTTACAGTCTGAATTAACAAGAGAGCATATCACGAAGGCAGCATGGGCAGAAAGCAAGAGTAAATCACTGCATTTATTGGCGACCCCTCTGCATTCCAGACAGATAGTGCTGCAGAGCAATTAGCTAAGAGGGGTTCCACCATCACAGTCGCTCCAGATTGAATGTCTCTTACCAGAATAGTGGTTCACCAGGTCCTCCAGGCACTGGAAGGTGAGCCTCGGGGAAATGTAGTACCAGTTGTTGGGCAGGCGGAAAATGCGGTAATGCTTTACCTGCCTGTGTCTCACCGACAGTGAGTAAAACCCTGCAGGAGGTGGAGGAAAAGTCAGTGGATTCCACCTGTCCTCACCCCAAGGCACGCAGCTAACCAGCCCACCACCACTGAGGCAGGGATACCTGCCCACCCTTGGGATACAACAGTGATGCTAGGACGCAGCCCTTCCTTCCACTAGACCCTTCTCTGTTTAGATGTTGCTTCCTGTTAGACTGCAGGAGTGTATTATTATGTCAAACCAGATGTGTTCATCATATGGTCCTTACAGGTTTTTAGGAGCACAGGTTTCATCCTCTTGTCTGTTGTTTTTTTTTTTTTTTTTTGAGTCTGGGTCTTGCTCTGTCACCCAGACTGGAGTGCAGTGGCGCAATCTCAGCTCACTGCAACCGCCATCTCCTGGGCTCAAGGGATCCTCCCACCTCAGCCTCTGGAGTAGCTGGGACTACAGGCATGCGCCACTATGCCCGGCTAATTTTTGTATTTTTTGTAGAGATGGGGTTTTGCTACATTGCCCAGGCTGGTCTTGAACTCCTGGACTCAAGTGATCCACCCACCTCGGCCTCCCAAAGTGCTGGGATTACAGGCCTGAGCTACCGTGCCCGGCCTCGTCCTCTTTGCTTTTTGAGGCAAACACACTGGGGTGCTTCCACATCCTAAGGCCAAATGGAATGACTGTAGTGTGGTTGCAACTTGGAGCTCCAGGATCTGTGGTGGTTTTTGATTCCTTCCCGAGTACACTCCAAGATGTCATCCCTACTGTTTTTCAGCCCCTGTCCCACCAGCGCTGCCACAGCACACATTTGAACAGGTCCTTGCAGTTATGCCCCCTGTTTCTTTGTCTGTACTCTCTCTGACTTATGCTTAGTCTTCTCAGAAATTTGGAGCAGTTGAGTCATCTTTCTGGGTATCCGTAAGAACCACGTGAAAGGCGGGTTATTGCTCTTTGAGCCTCGTTAGAGCAATGACGTGGTATGGGTTGGTAAGAGTAGAGCCGCGGGCATGTGCCTCGATTTCCCCAAGTGCAAAATGAGAGAATTGGATGTAGGCCATGTTTCAGGGTCCTCTCTTGCTCTATCTTCTGGGGTTCCAGGAGTAGAAAACACCCAAGAGACAGAGGAGAAAGGGAGCTGATTGATTCTTTGCTATCTCTGCTGGGCAGGGCTAAGCAATGGCCAAGAAATCTCTGTTAATTCTCAGAAAGATCATAGGAGGTATTGCCCCCAATTATTTTAAAGACGGGAAAACAGAGGCCTAGAGCCCCTGTGAGATATGGCCAGAGGCATGGGGCTTGGGAATGCCACTCTGGGGTGTGAACCTTATCCTCAGCACATCCCTCACAGTGCTCCAGGCCTGCCATGAGTCAACCCAGCGTGAGCCTTCCCGTAAGGTCAGCGGAACTGGGAGTGTGGTAAGCAGACCGAGGGTAGCAAGTAAAACATTGTCAGAGCTTTGCATACCCACGGTGGGCCTGCCACACCCACCCAGCTCCAGCACGACGGCACATCTGCCTGAGGACATCTTTATTTTTAGATGAGCTGCGGCACCCACCCTGGGTTCTTCCTCCGTTTGGCCAGGCCAGTTTAGAAGTTTCTTTCTGAGTCGGGCCATCCTGCCTCCGGGGACCTCTAGGACAGGCACAGGATGTTTTGCTTTTGCATTGATCTTTCTGTCCCCCAGCATGTTTGGTTTTTATAGAGAAAAGTTGATCTTGGATTTTTTTAAATCATGTATATGGGGTCCCTGCTTTCTGAAAGCAAGGCTGGTGCCCATTTTGGTGAAGGACTCTAGCACCAGGTGGCTTTGGCACTTATTAGGTGCGTGGAAAGTACTCTCAGATAGTGTGTTTTCTCTTATTTGATACTGAATGTACAAGAAGCAAGCCAAGAACTTGAAGATACCTTCTGAATTTTAAAAAAGCTATTATTATTATTTAGTCTGGGAAAATCCTAGCTGTGAAGTATTTGGGAATAAACACGGTACTCTCCTACTGTGAATCTCATGGTCTAGATCAGGGGGCCGAGGCTTAGAGAGAGAAGTGGTAACTTAGTAATTTGTAAGGCTAAAATTGGAACTTGGGACCCTTGCTTTGAATCGTGACAAAGAGCTCACTCTATTTATGTTTTTACTGAGGTACTTAATGCATATGATGCAAGGAAATTGTAATGCTAGAGAGGATGGTGACTGTGTGTGAGAACACATCTGATTCTCTGAGCTGTCTGACTTAGTTACAGAGCACAGAAGAAACTGACATCGGGACTCTGTGCAGCCAGAGCAACACAAACATTATTACATTTGAATTTCACTCCAACCTTACAAGGGAGGGGTGTTCTCTCCATTTCACAGATGAGAACACTGAGTTCAGACAAATCAGTCACAGAGCTTGACAGCACAGACCAGGCTTGTACCAAAGGCTATGTTCTATCTGCCCAGCATCTGCCTACACACTGCATTCAGTTTTGTTCTCAGTTGCTGGAAAAATTTCCAACAGGAGCCATCAGGCCTGATGTTGGCCAGGCCCGTGGCCGTGCCCAGCCGGCTCCCCACTGCCTGTCTCTAGTCTCCTTGCTTCTCCACTGGCCTCCCCAGCAGCGTGTGGGCTGCAGGGAGCTTAACTACATCGGATCCATTTGCATGGACGTAGGAGGAAGGAAAGTGAAGCCGTATAATGAGTCAGCCGGGAACAAAACATGCTTGTCTGCCCCAGACGGGGAAAGATGAGTTGGGGGCCACTCACCTTTCTTGGTCTCACTCTCCCTGATCATGAAGGAGCCGACCTTTGTGTCTGGCAGCTGCAGCAGCTCCTCGGCCTTGTCTCTGCCCAGACCCTCAAACAGCCAGCTGGAAAGGAGGAAGACAGCCGTTAGGATCCGGAACAAGCCCTCCCCCAGGAAAGGCGGGAATGGGCCTCCCACCATACTAAGCACTTGAAAGCTAATCCTCATCTCCACCCGCTAAGACAGGTAGCATTATCTCTCTTTCACAGACAAGAATACTAAGGGTTCCAGTGATTAAGTAATTTGCTCAAGATACCATGTCAGCAGTTGATAGAGTTAAAATTAGAATGCATTTTTCTGGGACATCCAATTCCATAACCACCATACTTCACTGCTGCTCTTCCTTTTATTTGTGTGTGTGTGTGTGTGTGTGTTTTAATGGAGTCCTGCTCTGTCACCCAGGCTAGAGAACAGTGGTGTGATCTTGGCTCACTGCATCCTCTACCTTCCAGGTTCAAGTGATTCTTCTGCCTCAGCCTCCCAAGTAGCTGGGATTACAGGCATGCACCACCACATCTGGCTATTTTTTGTATTTTTATTAGAAATGGGGATTCACCATGTTGGCTGGGCTAGTCTTGAACTCTTGACCTCAAAGCCATCTACCCGCCTCAGACTTCCAAAGTGCTGGGATTATAGGCGTGAGCCACTGTGCCCAGCCCTGCTCTTCCTATTTGATATGTTAAGGGATGTGATCACCTCTATTAGATTGGTAGCCTCATAGGGTCATAATTATGTCACTCCTCCTGGGTCTTCACTACCCCCAGCTCCCACCAGCTGCAGCCCCATATCTTCAGCATGAAGGCGTTGATGGGTGCTTGCTAATGAATGAACAGCTCCAGGGCGAGCAACTGATGTAGAAGAGTCATGTGATTCCCATCTCTTTCAGAACGTGACTCGCATGGCAGCTCCTGCTCCACTTTTGTTCACCTTCATCATCCTAAGCATGGAAATGGCATCTGATATTCAGTTTTAAGATCATGAATACTAAAACTTGCAGAATTCCAGTCTTCAAAGGATTCAGGTGGTTATCTCTGTTTTGCAAGATGAGCGTGTGGCACGTAGAGTCCTCCTCTGGATGTGAAGAAGTAACTTAGTGTTTATCAGTGGCTGCCTCCTTTCTTTTCCATTTCCAATATGCTGTGCATTTCTTTGCCAACTTCTGGCCTCGGTAACTTGACAGATGAGGATAACGTAACTCCAGGAGGTGAAGCGACTTTTCCAAGACCCTCACATGGAAGGAGGGAAGCAAAGATTTGTGCCCAGGTGTGCAGGACTCCAAAGCCACCCAGGAGGCTGCAGAGGCCTCATAGGCACGACTACAGGAGAAAGCAGGGTGCTTATTTTCTCATCGGTTGAGCCTACTTTCCTAAGATTTATCTTGTTCGTCTTACCCATTTTTCAAGGAAGGCACATAAGCATTTTTGGCAGTAAGGATTCTGTGTGTTTCTGGATAGGCATTTGATTAGAATATAGCTAATATTTATCGAGTGCTTACTGTAACGCTTGGCATTGCTCCAAGGACTATACATGTATCATTATATCTTATTCTCCTAACAGCCCTACATTTTGATCATATTGTCATATATTATTATCCCTGTCGTTCTATGTTATGATCTCTACTTGACAGGTGAGGAAAGGGAACTGATGCATAAAAAGCTTGTTCACTGGCACACAGCCAGTAAGTGACAGAGGCAGGATTTGAACCTGGACACACTGACTTCTAGTCTCTGCACTGTGCTGTGCCCTCCGATAACATTTCCCAGCTGTTTACCACTCTGTGCCAGGAAGACCATGTTAGAGCTGAAAGGTCCAACTTCCTTCATTTTACTGAGGGAGAAGTTGAGTCCCAGAGAGCAGAAGAGATAAATTAGCTCAAGGTTGCTCCTTTCCTTACTGACTGGGTTGGGAGCAGGAATATCTCTTCTTGACCCAGTGCCTTCCTTTCCACTATGAATGCTGGAAACTTTGTTCCACCTTATGAGTCAGCAGCATAAGCCTCATGCTTAATTGATGCCATTTGAGAAACGTACTCACCCATGGTAAACTCTGGCCACACATATTCCAGGGATGTAACTCTCTCGACCAGTGCTAAGAGAAATAGCTTTCCACCAGCCCCCTTCACTGTGAGAACAAGAACAGAGAACACAGAGATAAGTGAATAGCAAAACCAAAGGATGAATGAACAGAGTAATCAGATTTGACCCAGGACAGGTTGGAACATTCCTCTTTTAAGATCTGTCACTGGCCACGTTAACCCAAATTCCATCATCTGAAAATCTCCTTTTTAAAGTATATGTGTCCAGTGGATAGCCCTCCATTGCAAGCCAACTGGGAAACCCTCCCGTGTGCTCGAAATAGCTGCTTTTCAGGGTTTAGCAGTTAATGTTCCCAACTGTTGGAGGCTTTTTAAAAATAAATCTTTACTATATTGATTTATACTCTGCAGTATAACCAAATATAGTTTCAATTATCTGCATCAATGAAGATCTAAATAAAAGGGGCTCAGAACTCCTGTTGTGTTCTATAGCCCATATTGAATCAGACTGCAGAGGTTAAGAGGAGAGAAGGCAAATCTTTTATATTTCTCATCCAAAGGATTTCCAGGCCCCGGGGCTGCCTTCCCAGTCTTCATTCCTACATAGCATCAACACTGCACATGTGCTGGGAGATGAGAAGAATATGAGAAGAGGTTGGATCATAAAAGATCTCAAAAGTCAAGTTAAGGAATTTAAATTTGATCTACCAGGCAGTGGAGAGCTGTGGAAGGTTCTAGAGCACTGGCCACATTAAAGAGGAGGGTTGCAGTATGGGTCAAATTTCTCACCTCGTAATGGGACCAGGACTCATGTGGACCTACACCAGTCTAGCTAAAAATCAAATACTTTTCACCCAAACCAAGTTTATCCTATTTTGAAGATTGCACAAGTTTTGGAGAGCTGACTCACTCAGAAATCACACGCAGTTTCTCCCCTCGGCGGAATATCGGGGGACTGATGTCAGGAGATGGGTAGTCACTCAGCACGGCAAGGAAGTCGCTATCAAGTCCTGGGGAAACAAAGGCAAGGGGGAAGGAGGCAGGTTGCTTTTTATTCACAAGGAGCTTAAAGGTAGCCTTGGGAGGGAGGGTATGAAGATGAGATTTTCCAGCAGGAGATACCTTTCTTGTTTTGAACCACCAATTTACAGCAAGGTCCTCTCTTCAGACATGGCTCTGCAGGGTGTGCGTACGAGCCCTGAGGATCAGTGACATACTCCTATTCTTAAGCCTTCCTTGGCCCTGATGTTCCCGTCTGAGAAATGGAATCCAGAGGCTGTGAGATGAGTCACAGGGGCTGGTTTCAGGCCCTGTTCTGAGTCTACTAGCCTCACTCTCTCCGTCTTTAAAATGGGACTAACAATACCTCATTCCAGGGTCCTTAGGAGAGGAGATGAGAGTATGTTACACCACATACATTCCCCTAAGTTGCTATAACAACACCCCTTCTCATTACCAAAGCCTCGGGTGTCCACTCTGAGACCCAGAGTTGTTATATCTGTGACATTTTCGGGGAAAGGGTGTCAGGAAAAATGAGTTCTGAGGACACATTAGGACCATGAGGTGGTAACTCTGAGGTTAAAGAAAATACTTACTTCTTGCAGAACATAAGGCCCCACGCTGGGCATTTATTTAATAGGGACATTTGTTGAGGGTGGGGGTGGTGGAAGAAAAATTTAGTACTTTTCCTGATAGTGTATTGAAAGGAATTCTGATGAAGTTTTGAGAAGGAAAGAGGGCTGTCTGGCTCCTGACCGTAGAGGAGAGACAGTGATTTTGCTTTTTGACACTAAGTGATACATCTGCTTCTATCCTTAGTGATCTGACGTAATTCAGATGCATTAGATGCAGGGTAATATTTGAATACATTTTGGGGGGAAATAATAAGATGTCTTCCATATCAGCAAATGCAGTTATTATTTGCTGTGACTTTCATCACTCCACCTGCTGGCTGGGACTTTGAACTTAAAATTCTGGGTAACATCATCTGTTCATTCATTCGGCAGCTACTTACTGAGCACCTGTCGTGAGTCAGCATAGGTGAGCAAAGCAAGCCCATTCTTGCTGCTCTCATGGAGCTCACGTTCTACAGGATACATAAATAGTCATGGGAGGAACTGTTCTCTGGTTCGCTCACCCCAAGAAGATCTGGAGAAATCCCAACACTCAGGCTTGTGGGCTCCGTGGCCCAAACAAGCCACTTCCTAGGATCCACATAACCCCAGATCCTGCCTCTTACAACTCATATGTCTTGCAGCCTCTAAGTCATAAGCCTCTCGGGCAGACTAAGTCTAAAGGGAGATTAAAGAGTAGAATCAGTGAGAAAGATGAGTGAGGTTTTGAGTGAAGGTTATGCTTATCAATTGATAAATGAATTAGAAGCCAGTGATCATGGTGGAACAGTGCAGTCGAATGTATTGTTCATTTGGGGAAGCTGAGTCTCTGACAATAAGCCATGTAAAAGCAAGAGTTTCTGGATGTGAGACAGAAACCAAGAGTGTTATTTAGTGGCTTTCTAAGTCTTGGAAAGGGGTCAGGGCTTTTGAGAAACAGTTATGTCGGGATGTAAAAGGGCCGGCCCAGCCAGACCACTGACCTGTCCCGCTGCAGATCTTCCCCAAGCCTGTGGGAGCAGCTCCCTCACATTCTGCTTTGCTGAATTCAAAAAAGGGATTCTTCCCTGTGTCGCTTTGACTTCACCCCAGTAAGTAGGGGCAGCGTTACAGTTGTGTTAAGTTTGAAGCCAGAAGTCCCAAGGTCTCACAAAGGGCAAGTTCACGTTCAGTGGGGCATAAAGTTTATGCAAATTTGGCAGTCCTCTTTGAGAAAAAATACACAATTGCAAGTACAAAATGAGGGACAGATCCCAGGAAGGTGCTGTACCAACAAGGGGGTCTCAGGCATATGATTTGTTTGACTTCCTGGCAAATCTGCCCAGAAGCTGAGTCTGACTTTGCCACTCACTGAGTGGAACGCCTCCTTCTTCTCTTGGGCCTGGGTTTCCTAGTCTAGAAAATGAGAGGTTGAAAAGCACCTTCAAGATGGAAATCCATCTTCCTGGACTAATGGCCGCCACATATGAAAGGGCTGTATATTACTGTGGTACTCTGCTGCCTCGGCTACATGTGATAGGCCTTTCTCCAACTTGCCAGGTGCCCTGGTTCTCAGAGCCTCCGCACAGGCTGTTCCCTCTGCCTGGAACACACCCTGCTCTTCCCTCCCTCACCCCTCCCACCTGTGTTAACTCTAAACTCACCTCTGCAGAGGCTCCTGAGGAGGCCCAGCCTTCCTGCTGTACTAATTCTTCCTCTTGGCCCCTAAGATTTTCCTCTGAAGCGGTTACCCCAGGTTGCATTTTCCCATTTGTGTGACTGTCAGGGGAATGCCCATCTCTCCCCACCCCTGGCTGTGAGTTCCAGGAGGGCAGAATACCGGTGTCTTCTGTGTCTGTAGCCTGTGCCACACCTGTTTTATAAAGGATGCTCAAAGCAGTCTTACTGAATGTGCAGAGCGGTCCCTGTGCTGCAGTGTCCCTTAAATACAGCTGTCAAGCTGCAGTTTTAAAGCAGATCCAGGCAGAAGGAAACCTGATTTGTGGGAGGCAGCTGGGTAGGTGGCCATTGTGGAACCAGCCCCTTGTGAAAAACATGTTGAAATGGAGAGGCACAGAGTGTGTCCTCTGTGACAACAATAGAACCTTGAGGTAGATGGTGTGTCTACAGAGGGGTTTGAGGTTTAATGTCAAATTCAAGATTAAGACTGTGGAACAGAACAATTGTCTTTCCTAACATTAAAAACAAAAACCAACAGAAACAAAAACAAAAGCAAAATCCCATTATAAAAACCACCGTTCCAATGAGGGAAAGGCAGGCTTAAAGGGTTGGAGAGTTTCAATTTCACAATAACAAAGTTAAGTTTCCTGTGGAATTTCCGTAATAGTGATGTTTTGATAGCTATGGCACTTAAACATCACTGAGGAAACTTTGCATCTGGGCTCTTGCTTAAGGGTCAGATAACCTGTGCCTGATCCTTTGCAAGAGATTTCACCTCTCTTTATCATGACCATTAGCCAAACGGGACAGAGTCACTGGGAAGGTATTACAGTTTGACTTGTACTTCTGTGGGGCAGGGTGGCCATTCTAAGCAAGGCCTGGTGCCAGGATCCCTTCAAAGTCTTCCCTGAGCTTTGGTTGCTACAGAAAAATAAATGCAATGTAGGAAATTTAAGTTTGTTGGTAAAGGTGAAACATATTATCATCTACTCCCAGAACTCCTTAGCTTTATGGAGAGCTCAGCGTTTGAATTCAAGCAGAGATAACTGAGTGAGGCAGAGAAGAGGACAGCTGAGGAAGTCAGTGGAATTATTGCAGACCTAACATAAGGAAACAAATTAAATGAAGACATAAGCACTGCGCATGAAAGAAGAAACCCAGAGAGAATTTTGGGGAGAGAAAATGGGGCTTTGAAATCAATCAGAACTGGCTAACATCCCGCCTCCCCCACTACATAGTGGTGCAATTTGGGGGGAGATTTATTTTTAACTAATCTGAGCTTGATTTCTTCATGAATAAAAAGGGAAAATGCCAAAATATGCCTCATAGGATTGAGTGAAGGATTCATGATGTATTGCATATCAGGGCCTGCCTTAGTAAGTGGAAGGTAATATTATTTTCATGGAGAGCAGGGTCACCAGACCACAACTCGAGACCAGTGTTAGCCAATAACTTTCTAAAATTTGCAAACTAGTAGTGTAAACTTGAAAATTGCTTACTCTCTAAAAATGAACTCCACTTGGTGAGAACAGAAGGTGAAATTCAAAGGACCAAATATTTGCTGATAGCTCAACTTAAGAATGTCAGGTTGAACAAAATGTACAAAAGCATAAAACAGGAAACGAATTCACAAAGGGGAGGGACCCAGGCAGGCCTTACGGGACTTAGTCAAGAGAGGAGAGACCCTTTTGTAAATTGTCGTTCCTTGGTGCTGCATGACCATTTCTTTTTAAATACTAAGAACATTCTCAGTCACTCCCACTTGTAACTGTCTAGTAAAACTAGTCATTTGTCACTTCCAGTGCCCTGCACAGCCCTACAGAAAATACGTGATCATTTAAGGGTGAAGAAGCCAAAGCTGGGAGAGTTTTAGTCACATATCTAGGGAAAAGCATGAAGATTTCGAAGCCCGGGGTCCTTCACAGAGCCACACAGCTCTCCTTGTCACTTAATCTCCAAGCTTTCCTCAGCCCACACTTGACCCTTAACAGGGGAGACAAAGGCAGACTCCAGCTGAGTCTTCAGGGTTAGCATGAGCAGCTCAGGGCAGCTGGTGGGTAGGGAGCTGTACAGCCCAGGAATTGTAGCCTCTTGTTTTGCATGCCCTGGAGTCATGCCTAAACTCATGGTCTCTTGAGGGGTCAAAGCAGGCCTGACTTTTAGTGTCTTCTTCAGGCCACACACACACACACACACAGGATTATACATGCAACTACCCAATCACACAGAGCTGGGCCGGGTAGAAAGTCTACCAAGTTCTGCGGGTCACGGTGAACCAGGCTTGTGAGCCCTCTTAGTCATATGTAAACGGCTGTGTTTGAGACCAAGTAACCCTCAAAGCTCTCTTCTGCCCATGCCTTGGTTTTTCCATATGTTAGTGGGGACAGATTGGAACTGCACAGACCCGGAGGCTTTTCAGGGTCAGTCTCAACTCTCTTAGATGCTAGAGGGATATAGGCAGGGCTAGCATAGAACAGAAGCAAGAAATAGTTAAAATGAATATTTTGGACTGCATAGACTCAGAATGTGCTTTGCTTGGGCACCCAGGGCTTCTCAGACTTCCATTGTTTTCATACCACCATCCCCTTCCTCCCCCTCCTCGTCATCACCAGCAGCAGCAGCAGCAGGGAGCACAGCTCCGAGGGGAACCAGGCACTGGGCTGTGGTGGTACCCAGGTTACCCCTGAAGTCCTCACGCCTCCCTGTGAGGTTGATAGATTGAAACTCCCTTATTTTGAGTATGAGGAAATAGAGGCACCGTGAGGTCCAAAGACCGCTCAAGAGCACACAGCCAGGAAGTTGAGTGCCAGGTTTCAAAACCAGGTCTCCCTGGGCAGGGCAGGGCGTGGCTGTGTCTGGACCACTCAGCTCTCCTTTGTCATAGTCGACAGCACTAGTTACTTGATAATGCCTTTTTAAAAATTAATTTACTTAAAAAAAGCTTGAGTGCTATTCTAAGCAATGTGACATCATGGATTTCTCAGGCTAGTTATATATTTTATGACGTTCATCAATGTACAATGATGTAAAAGTTGAATGATCATGTTCCGGCTAAGGCCATCTCATGTATCAGCAGCGAGGTTAGACGCAAATAGAAAAAAGGGATCTGGTCCAAGATTTGACACAGATTCACTGTCTGTGGGACCCCTTGCTAGGGTACTTGAGCATCTGTGTCACTAAATCTGGTGGCCAGGCACATTCTCAGTCACTCGAGAGCAAGCCTATCCTCTCCCAGAACATGTGGGCTTCTTGAAACCCTGTCCTTTTCAGGCACACACTGAGGTGGGGAGATGGACCTTGGAGTCAGACCACCTGGCTTTGAATTCCAGCTGTCTCGTCTGAGCTGTATGGCCTCAGGCAAGTCATTTAAGCTTCTTGTACCTCAGATTCTCCAACTGCAAAACAGAGATGATAATAGGCAGAAGCCTCGCGGGGCTGTGAGAATCGAGTCTGTGATAGCACTGGGCACTGTGTCTGGAGGCGGTGAGCACCAAGCGACTCTAATCATTCCCATTTTACAAAGGAGGACAGAGAGACTAAGGAGATAAACTCTTTCTCATCTCTCGTTGTGTGTCAGTGCAGGGGCAGTACTAAAAGCTGGTCTGTGGTCTGCAAGCTTAAGGGATTACAGGGTCCCCAGGGACTCGTAGGAAATTCAGCTGGCGGCTACCTCCCACCATCCCCAGGTTCTGATTAGTAGGCCTGGGGGGGACCCAGGAATCTGCATTGCAACTACTTCCCAGGGGATTCTGATGCAGGTGGTATGAGGACCACTTGCTGAGAAGCTGCAAGCTGGGTTTGAGAGGTCCCTACCTCCTTCTTCCTTCCCCGAGTCCCACCCGCCCCCTTCTCTCCACTGGGCAACTATGTAAACAGCATTATTTCTACCCTTGCACGGGCAGAAAGGGGTCTGTGCTGCTGCCTCTGTTGGTGCCTCTTCAGGTCAGGGTGATAAGAAGAGAAAGAACAAAGAGGGGAAAAAGATCACAGCAGAGAGACAGAGTGCTCATTTTAAGGTGGAAATATGCCATTTCCTGACCACAGAGGGACTTCCCTAGGTTGTATTAAAAAATCCTGTACTGCCCATGTCTGGTACAGAAGCATGCATAGAATTTTAGAGAAAATGAACATTTTGGGATGATTTCAAAGTTACAGAACTACCAGTTTCACCACTTTAAAACTTTTGGGGAATGGCCATTTAGATATAGCCTGGTACAGTCAGGTAACACTAAATGGAGTTTTTAGAAGTTTCCACACCCTTCTTTGCTGGTGCCTGCACTGCATCATGCTGTTGCTTTGAGGAGGGACTTGTTCCAGATCTCTGGGGCGGGCCGAGTGACTCACCTAAAGTCACACAGCTTCCACAGACCATTACTGGAAGTTCAGTGAGGGCCTTCTGCCTCTGAAACTTGTTCTGTTTCCCTCTAGTCCTGCTTCCTTTTGTCGGTTTTATGACATTAGTTCCTGAGAAATCAACTGATCAGAAATGTTCTGAAAAGCTTAGTTTAGGAAAAAAAAAAAAAAAAAAAAAGACAAATAGGCAAAGCCATATTCCAAGGCGTTCACAGTCCTGGCTTGGGAGAAGAATGATCTCCCAAAAGGCCAGAAAACATGGTTGTCTGAAAGTGTCCAGGCTGGCCTCTGTGTGACTTCTGTGCAGGGCCAGGGTCTGTGGTGCCTTTAACTCTCTGACGCTGAAGCTAACTGAGAGCTGGCTCTAATGGCACGTTGGCCTAAAGCAACGAGCGAGACCTGCACCGTCTCCTAGGTTACTCATTTGAGGGTAACCGGATGAGCAACCACAGGAGCATTAGCTGAGTAGGAGCTCACTCCATAAAAACCCTGACCCTGTGCATGAGGCAGATGGGGACTACTTAATACAGCACCACTGCACCGCCTTCCCCTCCCTCACTCAAGTTAGGTACAAGAGAAAGAGGAAATAACGTTAGGACCAATGATCGGGGGAACGTTTCAAGGCTGGGGGTTGGAAAAGCAGCCCACCAGCGCTTGATGTGGTTGCCTGGATCACAAATGGGGTATGACCGGGGGAATTCTCTTCACCAGGGGGTGGAGGGGTGGGGAGACCCCTCTCTCTATCTCTGTTCTAGAGGTGACCTCCCACCCACATAATGGAAAAAAATAAACTTATTTCATGACAATTTGCATTGAAAAGTTGAAGGCAAATGAGCAAATCTTGGAGGCTGTTTTCATGAGGTTCGCTCAAGCATGCTGCCCCTCTGCCCCAGGCTGAGAGGTGGCGACCTAAGATGGGTTCGGTGGGTGGGTGCGTCCCCAGCCTGCCTGGTCCCAGGGCCCTGTGGTGTCAGTTTTCTAGCGGTGGTTATGACCAGAGGAGGAAGCTGTGACCAAAGCCAGTTTGGAGAGGGTGAGAAAGAGCCCGGCATTGTCCCGACAGCAGCAGCAGCAGCAGCTTAGCCGCCCTGCATGTTGCACACTGTTCTGAGTGTGGCACGGGAGGTAGAGGGCTGCTGTCCGCAGGGCCCTGAGGGCACATGCTCTGTTCCACCTTGTAATCTGGTTCCACCTCCTTGGTCCTGGGGAATATTCTTTTTGTTTATCCCTCTTCCTTTCGGCTTGGGAAGGGGAGTTACTTCACCAGATAAATAAGAGCCACTAGTATTGTTCTGCATCTGACTTGAAAGGGGTGTGGGGTGGCTGGGTCTTGGCGTGCCGGCTTGGGGGCATCTGAGGCCATTAGACCACACGAGCTGGGCCTGTCCATTTTGGAAGCGGTGAGAAGGTTCCTTTGTGAGTGAGCCACAGAAGTCATGAAATGTGTAGTACCTGGAGGCAGCGCAGGAACCTGGCACAGTCCACTCCCCTGTCAAGCTGGGCAGACAGGGCAGCCATCTGTGCCAGTGAACTCCTCCCAGTGCAGTGCTGCAGGGGCTGCTGGGAACCATGTGTGGTCACCCCTGCTAGGAGATGGGACACCAGACCCCAAATGCTACCATGTAAGGTGAGAAGTAGAAGTGTCCAAGGTGCCCCCCAGCCTTCCTAACCGTCCCTTTCCCAAGACCCCAGAAGATGAGAATTATGGACTAGGAATCAGAGGAAATAAAGGTCAGGCCATTAGAAGGGGCCAGCATAGCTGAGCCCAGAGCATGGTGGATTTGATGTTCAGCTTTTGCCCATCGTTCACTGGTGTTCCCTCCCAGGCCTCTGACCAGTTGCTGAGGGACTCTTTGTAGCTTTGAGAATCTAGCCAAACCTGACATCTCTCCAAAAAGCTGACTTTTGCCATCACTGATTGACCTGCAATATTAGGCTCTTCCCCTGAGAATGCCTGTTACCTTGCAGTCCCACCAATGGGACATAGGATTCCTTTGTTTTCAGGAAGATGTCACGACGGTGCCTAGCTTAGAAAAGTAACACAGATCCAGCTCTTGCGGGGCTAACTATATGGATGATATTATATTATGGGCTGCCAGAGTTTGGTAAACAGGAGTCTAGATTTCAGAATCAGATGAGCCTGAATTGGATATTTATCAGCAAATGCCCAATGATGTGGATCCCATTCCCTTTGTGAGGCTCAGTTTCCCTACCTGGAAAATAAAGGGATTAAACCAGCTGATCTTGGAGATCCAGCTCAAAATGCCAAAGATTTGACATCCTTCAGGTGTGCCAAGCATCCAATCCTTTTCATCTTTTAAATATGAAATATTTGAACCACAAACAAAACTAGAGAGACGGATATAATGAGCCCTTCAGTACCCGTTGCCCCATTTAAGTAGTTATCAGCATCCACCAATGCCCAGTCTTTACCACGGGCTCTTGTAGCACAGACTTAAGCATCTCACCGAAGAAGCCAGACTTACCCTCTGGGTTGGGCAGGGGCCTCTCGGCAGGTGCAGGGGCGGATTTCATGCTGTTTCCCATTTCTTTCTTTTTCCCTGGGGCCGCTGGTGATGCCCAGAGCCTACGGTATAGGAGACAGACGGGGAAAGTCAACCGTGCCCTGAGCCCTCCAAGTGGAGAATGACCCAGTTTAGAGAGCATCATGCATCATTTTTCTGGCAGCTTGCTTCTTGAAAGGCGGCTGTTTATATGTGAAGACGAGATTGGTGAAGATTGGTTACTTTTGCGCAGTTCAAGTTCTTTTATCAAGGGAATGACAGAAAAACCACAGAAAGGGAAGTTGCTAGCAAATGCTGTTGGTGGCAAAAGTTTCCATTCCTTCGCACCCTCGCTGAGGATGGTAAGCAGCCACAGCAGGGTTTGTGTGAGAAACCAAGCAGCATTTCAGGTGGCCCAGAAAGTATCTCCACTCAGGGGCCCTCACCATCAACTCTGTGCACCAGGAATTCAGAGTACAGAGCTGTGTGTCTGTACAACCAAAGGCATGAAGACAAGGTACTTTCTGCTGCTACTTTTTGTCATCCGTTTGAGTTTGTCAGCATGCTTTAACAAAGGATGAAAGGGGAAAACTTCCTAACAATTCTGCGTACCGGCTGCATGCTGCTGAAGCCCTTTCACATCGACTGTTACGTTTGATCATTGTAAAGTCCTTGCATCATGCTTAAGCCTATTGTGCAGTGAGGGAAACTGAGTCTCAGAGGGGGTAAGTGACTCGTGTGAGGTCACTTGGCAAGTAATTGTTGAGCTGAGATTTGAACCACTGATGCTAAATCTCTGGGTTGCTCCATAACAGTTTCCAAGGTAACCACCCAGGCTTAAATTCTCGCTGTGTACTTATAAGCTAGATGACTACGGGCAAGTCATTAACCTTTTCTGTTTTTGTTTTTTTGAAACGCAGTCTCACTCTGTCGCCTAGGCTGGAGTGCAATGGCATGATCTTGGCTGA
The DNA here is from genome assembly GCF_043159975.1 of Macaca nemestrina. Taxonomy (NCBI): domain Eukaryota; kingdom Metazoa; phylum Chordata; class Mammalia; order Primates; family Cercopithecidae; genus Macaca; species Macaca nemestrina. The sequence continues at coordinate 12,252,275 of NC_092132.1, read as the reverse complement.
CTGCAACTCTGCCTCCCGGGTTCAAGCGAATCTCCTGCCTCAGCCTCCCAAGTAGCTGGGATTACAAGCACACGCACCACACCCAGCTAATTTTTGTATTTTTAGTAGAGACAGGGTTTCACCATGTTGCCAGGCTGATCTTGAATTCCTGACCTCGGGTGATCTACCTGCCTTGGCCTCCCAATGTGGTGGGATTACAGGCGTGAGCCTCTGTGCCTGGCCAAGTCATTAACCTTTTTCTAATCATTTGGGAGGACACTAATCGAACGAACAGTGTTGGGTTGTGGTTACAAAATTAACTGAGATAAAGCATGGGAACCACTTTGAACATGGCCTGGCATAGAGTACATGTTAGTTATTACTCTGTTTACTGATTGTCCTTAATGATAAAAGTTCCAAGTCTAGACCTTCATACGAATATTTTGGAAAGAGACATAGATTATCAGTGGTTTTAGGGAAGCCACATTCCCTCTGGATGGTAGAAGCACGGAGAGGAAGCCCACATCCATAAACAGAGCTCTCTCTGCTTTGTGGGGTCAAAGAGAAGAGATGGAACAGGGTCGCCCCGTCGGCCTCTAGCCCAAATGGAAACTAATCTCCCACCTACCTGTGTCTGCAGCTCCGGATCGAACCTTATGAAGGGCACAAAAGTCAGCCTGTCCAACTCCCACCCTGGCCTTGAATCCTGTCTCCATGCCCTATGTGTACAGGTTCTGGAAAGAAGTACACTCTCAGATGAAGGCCCTGCCCAGGCTGAGGGAGGTCTGCACAGCTCCTTGATTTAAGGGAAGGGGCGGTGTGAGCTGAGACTCCTACTATATTAAGAAACAAGGAACACCAAAATGAGAGTTGTTTAAAAGTCCATGTATCTTAGACATTTACATGAGTAACTTGTCACTTACTACTCAAGCTAATGCTTAGTGATATTCCCAAGACAATGACAAGGCCTGCAAAAGCTATAAACTCATAGTGCACCCCAGAAGGGTTGGCTAGAACAGGCAGCATGTTTAAAGTGAAGTGCAAATCCCATCCTTTTTGGATCCTATTGATCTTTGTGACAAGAAAAGAGGATGCCCTTGCAAATTTAAGGCTCGGGCCCTTCTTTCTCCACTCTTGCCCCTACCATCCTCACAAACCAGAAAAACATCCACACTTAAAATCCCAGGGCCTCTACCTTGTAGGAACCTTCTAGCAGCTGGGCAGGTTCTAACAGCAACACCTGGAGTCCAGGAGGGCAGGGATACGTTGACGGTGTCTCCATCCCTGAGCCTGGCGAAGGTACCCAGGAAATGTGCTTCCCCAAAATGCTTACAGAAACACAACAGGTGGTGCAACTCCAACCCACATTCCCCGCAGTTCAGCAGGCACTTCCTGGGCGTCTACCCGGTGCTGGGCCCTGGGCCAGAGACTTGAGGAAGTCCGGATCCCACCCACATAGTGGGAGTGTGCTGCCTCCGAGGCCCAAGTCAGGCAAGAGGGAAGAGGCAAACCAGGCAGCCTCCCTGGCCCTGAGGGGATTGTAGCCACACAGGCTGCCCCGCACAGGCCTCGGGAAGCATGCGTGTGACATGCAGAGGCTGTCCTATACAGGCCTCGGGAAGCATGCGTGTGACATGCAGAGGCTGTCCTACACAGGCCTCGGGAAGCACATGTGTGACATTCACAGGCTGCTTTGCACAGGCCTCAGGAAGCATGCATGTGACACACACAGGCTGTCCCACACAGACCTCATGAAGCACATGTGACATGCACAGGCTGTCCCGCACAGGCCTCAGAAGCATGCGTGTGACATGCACAGGCTGCTCCGCACAGGCCTTGGGAAACACACGTGTGACACGCACTGGCTGTCCCGCACAGGCTGTCCTGCACATGCCTGCCTCTGTACTGCTCCTTGGGCCTCCTGGAACCTGCCTGCTGCCTTGGTTCCTCAGACTCTTTGTTTATCATCACCGAGGCCTTCGGGCTTCTGGGGAAAGTTCTCAACATGCAGAACTAACTCTGAAACCACATGTATGCTGGCCTCGCCGATTTGCCACCATCTCCGGTGTCCCCAGACACAGCAAACTGTCCCAACAATGCCTTTCTGTCCTTTCAGCCTGACTCATCGAGTGTCATTCAACACCTAGTGATTGTGCCCAGAAACCCTGCCCCCATAGGTTCCACCCCTCCAGATGCCAGGGTGCCCCCAGCCTGGCCAGCCTTCCCTCCCCTCTGTCCCCTCCCCCAAGCTGCTTCTAAGCAGCAGGCTCCCACCACAATGTCTGATCTCTCCCCTCCTTTATGTCAACCATTCCAGAAAACAAGTCAGAACAAGACTTTGCTATCCATCAAAGAGAATTCCAACATCCTCTCTCTTCCCAACAGCTCTATCATTCTTCTCAAGCATTTGTGTGCTATTTTGGAGGGAGTCCTGCAATCCACTACAGGAAAAAAAAAAAAATTAAACTTGCATTTTTGAGATTGGAGAAATGAAGTTCATCCAGGAAAAGAAACGTACCCAGGGTCACAAGATGAGAAAGTTTGAGTCAGTCCTGGAGGCCTGGGTTCTTCTACCTTAACACTCTTCTCTCCTGTTGCTTGCACTCCCTCCTGTTCTGTCTTGCCAGTCAGAGTTCAGTCTCCGTGAAAGAAGGGGCTGTGTCAGGGCTGTATGACTACCAAAAAAACCATCAGGTCTCAACAGCCCTTTAGTGGTCTGCTCAGTGGCTTTCTACAGTCTTCAAGAAGGAGTTAACTTATCTGAAAGAGGCTTTTATTTGAGAAGAGTGAAAATGCCCCCAGAGAATGAGAGCTGGAGTCTCTCTAATGAAATGGCTGAACAATTTGATTTAATCTGTGACAGTTTTATGCAGTGGCTGAAGGTGGGAGAGAGGGTACCGGAGACATAATTGCTTCTAAGAACAATAGAAAAGGGCAAAAGAGAAATGAGTTAATTAACACTGGCTCTACAAATTCTTGATTTCTTTCTCCCTTTCCTTGGTGGTATAACTCTTAGGTTTCTGGGTCATAGAATCATAACTGCTATTACCTTATTTTCCCTTCGGTCTTTGGACCAATGCTATTTCCTTTGTGTGAACTTGGACCTCGGTTTCCTCTTCTGAAAAATGAGATGAGTGAAAAAAGATGATCTCCAAAGAGCGAGCCTTATAACCCCATTTAATTGTAGCAATCAAGACTCAATGGTTTTTAAAAATTATTAATAAAACAACCGTTGGCATTTTTCAAATGAAGTCCCGTTAGACAGAATCCCAACTCTTGTCTTTATGTGCTTCAGAATCAACGGAAGACAGTTAATGTGTACAACCACCTTCTGGGAGGCAATTTGCAGATATCGTTGTGTTTAATCTTACAAGCATTCCCGAGGGCAGATAATCTTTTACTTTGTTAGTGTGAGAACGGGGTTTAGTCACCTGCCCACTGCCCTGGAGCTGGAAACCTTACATCTCCTGACTTCAGGACCTACACCTTTTGCTCAGGACCATGCCACTGTCTCTCCAGTGTAAGGAACTCTGGTCAGTGTGCGGCTGGCTGCCATTTGAGCAGAAGCATGGCATGGAGAGGTCACATACTGGCATGGCATTGCCATCGACAATGTGGGATATGCCGGCCAGCAGCATATCCTCTTAATAGGTTTTTGTTTTGCAGATCTGGGTCCTTTCATTGTGTGCTCTGCATTGTCTTATAGATCCAGGTGGGGAGGCTTCTCAGAACCTTCCATTCCTGGGACAGCGTCCCAGGACAGTTCTGTGTACCTGGTCCATCTTGTGCTTCTGATGCCTGGCCTTGCTGCTGGGAAGGAGGGTAGCCCGAACCCCTTTATTTCTCTCCCAAAGGGGAGAGAAATTGAGGAAGTCCAACCAAGGGAAGGCAGGTCATAAAGCCAGGAACTCAACCCTTGGTGACAGAATTAATTTGAAAATGTACTTAGGGATGCTACCTTCCCTTTGGCCTTAGAAATTTCTGCTGCAAAGTGTGACAGCTATAAGCCCATTCATATGACCTTCTTCTAAGGCATGGGAACACAGTACAGCAAGTGGAGAAGCCTCACTGTCTACCATATATGTGAATGCCAACAACAACAGTGATAACCAGAACACCCCCATCCCACAATTGGTCATCCTCTGTCAGGCACAAAGCTAAGCGCTGTCCAGCCAGTGTGTCCTAGGTTGCTCAGAACAACCGCAGTTTATAGCTGAGATCAATTAAGTGACTTGTCCAAGGTTATACTGCTAGGAAGAGGTGAAACTGGGATTCCAGCCGGGTCTGCCTGCCTCTAAAACCTGTGTTCTAATGGCCACCAGTGCTGCCCTGTTTTTCTGTCCTCTGGCTAACCCAAGAAGGCAACAGAAAAGTGATTTTTAAAAGTCATCAGGCTGGGCGCGGTGGCTCACACCTGCGATCCTAGCACTTTGGGAGGCTGAGGCGGGTAGATCACGTCAGGTCAGGAGTTCAAGACCAGCCTGGCCAACATGGAGAAACCCCATCTCTACTAAAAATACAAAAATTAGCCAGACATGTTGGCACATGCCTGTAGTCCCAGCTACTCGGGAGACCGAGGCAGGAGAATCACTTGAATGCAGTGGGCAGAGGTGGCAGTGAGCTGAGATCAGACCATTGTACTCCAGCCTGGGGAACAAGAGCGAAACTCCATCTCAAAAATGCAATGCAATGCAATACAGTACGATACGATACGATACGATACGATACGATACGATACAATACGATACGATACAATACGATATGATACAATACAGTAAAATAAAAGTCATCAAAGCAAACCTTAGGAAGCATAAACTTTGGGGGAAACTTTAATACAGTGGAGGCCCTGAGAGATCTCTTGGATGTCACTTGGCAGTGTTTGGAAGCCCAGGTCTGGGTTTCCAGTGGGGGTGAAGGGTGCAGAAGTGCTGCTGGGAGCAGAAGAAACAAGAGAGAGAGGCTAGTTGAGGCATGCTGTGGTCAAAAGGGCAGGAGTGAATTGCAAGGAATGTTTTCTAGCCTTTCACAGCATTATTTTTAAAAGGCTGTTACTTAGGAGGCTGAGGTGAGCAGATCACGAGGTCAGGAGATCAAAACCATCCTGGCTAACACGGTGAAACCCCGTCTCTTCTAAAAATACAAAACAAATGAGCCGGGCATTGTGGTGGGCACCTGTAGTCCCAGTTACTTGGGAGGCTGAGGCAAGAGAATGGCATGAACCTGGAAGGAGGAGCTTGTAGTGAGCCAAGATCACGCCACTGCACTCCAACCTGCGACAGAGTGAGACTCTGTCTCAAAAAAAACAAAACAAACAAACAAAAAAAAAACTGTTACTGCTGTGGAACAAAACAAAGAAACAAAAAGGAATACTAGCTGTGCTTTTAGTATCTCCGTTTCATAAAACTATGCCACTCAAATGCATACATATGGAAAAATATTAAAGAGAAATTTCCAAAATGTTTCCAAGGACTCTCTCTGGGTAATGATTTTATATGTGAATTTAAATTTCTTCTTTGCTTACTTATTTCTAAAATACCCAGATTTTCTCCCAGGTGCATGAATTGCTTTTATAATCAAAAGGTTGGAAAGAATGAGGGCGCCTTAAAGAAGAGATTTTCAAAGCAGGCAGGCCTGAGTGCAGATTCCAGCTCCCAACCTGCTGGCTGTGTGTCCTTGGGCAAGTTGCTTCACTTCTCTGAGCCTCGATTTTCAAATCCACTACTTTGGGATACAAGTATATGCTCTACGGGGTTGTTTTGAGGTTGAAATTATGGGTCATATCTAAAGCAGAGATATGTTTGGTAAATGGCAGCTAAAAATTTACCAAAGCAGGGGCTAGGGTTGGCTAACTCACTGTGCAAGCTTGAGCAAGTACCTTCCTCTGTCTGGGCCAAAGAGTCCTCAAATCTGATGGGGAAAGGGTTGGGCTGAACAGTTTGTCATGGCTCTTTTGCCTCAACCATTTTCCTGCCGTGACTGTACCCAGGACTGGCACAATTGACTAGGGACTTGCTCAGTGCTGCCTGTGGTCTGACCCTTGGTTTCAGGAAAAATAAGAGCTGGCACAGGGGCTTAGCATCCGGTGGTCTCCCTGGCAGGATTTCCGGGGTCACCCACCACATCCTGACCTCACTCCACAGGTGCACCTCTCCCAGTGCGAGGCTGGGGGCTGCCAGGGCTGCCTGCCCTGTGACCCACATAGTCCCCTGCTCTCCTCTAGGGCAGGTGCAGCCACAGGACTATTCTACCTGCTCCCACCCCACCCCCATCTGCTTCTCCTTTCTCTGCACTGCAGAGGAGGGCTGCGGCATACCAGGGGCTCTAGGAGCACTGGCAAGACCTACAGGGGCAGATGGCCAGCTCAGAGAGGGCATGCAACCCCAGCCTTCTTCTCAGGCCTGAGTCCAAGCCAGAGGCCCTCAGGAGCTCCTGGGGAAGAACATGGGATCCTCTTACCTAAGATATTTCAAACGCCTGGAATCCCAGCACGTTGGGAGGCCGAGGCAAGTGGATCACCTGAGGTCAGGAGTTCAAGACCAGCCTGGCCAATGTTGTGAAACCCTGTCTCTACTAAAAATGCAAAAAATTAGCTGGGCGTGGTGGCAGGTGCCTATAATCCTACTTACTCAGGAGGCTGAGGCAGGAGAATCACTTGAACCTGTGAGGTAGAGGCTGCAGTGAGCTGAGATCACATCACAGCACACTCCAGCCTGAGTGACAGAGCAAGGCTCCATCAAGAAAGAAAGGAAAGAAAGAAAAGAAAAGAAAAGAAAAGAAAAGAAAAGAAAAGAAAAGAAAAGAAAAGAAAAATTCCCCAGAAGCTCAATACATAGAACAGATGAAAGCAAGTAGCTGCATGGGGCTGGGGGCTCAGCTCAGCATCTCATCCCTCTACTACTCTTAATAGGATACCTCAATCCTGGGGCGTCATAAAGCATCACTTGAAAAGTAGCAACTCAGCACTCTGACAGGACAAGGGAAAGACTCAGAGAGGGCAAGCAACCTGCTCAAGGTCACACATTAAGTTTGGATGAATGCATGACTCCCTGCCCAGCACTCCATCCCCTGCAGGAGAAGCCATGCCCATCTATCTGTTAACCAGGCTGTGGGCCTGACCCATGTGTCCAGGATCCTGTGTGCTGGCCCCCTCTACCCTTGAGTGCCCAGAAGGGAATCTCATACAGTCTCAGGCTAACAGAGAGGATGGACTTTATGCTAAGACCAAAAGAGGATGGAGATATCCTAGTGTACATTTTAAGGTCGTTTTAAGATATGGAAAGAAGCCAGAATTGAGGCCTGTTTTAATTCCATTCTTTATTAAGTCACTAGACCATTCTTTCATTTGTTTTTGTTTTTGTCTTTCATGGACATAGTCATATGTGACTTCTTGGGTATTCTCATGGAAGGATTGGCAAGAGAAGGTGTTGAGGGCTGTTCACAGCCTACAGTCTCCGTGGCTCACGGCCACATTGACGCAAGGGCCTCAGTGACCCAGACGTGTCAGTACAGTGAGTGGGTGTCTTATGAAGAGCTGTCTGGCACACGGAGGCGGGCAGCAGAGGCCATTCCTGACGTGGCTTTGATACTTCATGGAAATAAAAAGAGCCTCCCCCACCCATTTCTTTCTTTCTAGATAGACTTTCTGTACACAGAGTCCCCCAACACACAGGGATGGTGAGGTGGGGCACCAACCCAGTCAGCCTGTGGCTCTGTTAGACTAGAATATATTTGCTGACAAAACCAGGCTATAAATGGGGTTTGGGCCCAGGCCAGGTCCTGGATACCTCTAGATCCTATAAGCAGACTGGCCTAGCAAACGTTGGCAATGAAGAAAGAGTGGTAAAGACAATTACTTTAATCCTAGCCATTACACAGAATGGGGAAACAATGACTAGGAAACAGGCCTTTTCTTTTCATTTCAAATGTGGATACCTGAGAAAGGCAGGTTTCATCACAGAAGGTGGAGGTAGATGGAAACTTTCATGAACATCCTAAAGGTCACCCAGGCATCTAGGCACAGGGACTATAAAGTCCGTGATTTCTTTACTGCATCGTATTTCCCAGCAAGAGTTACTTTTCCTTTTTATTCATACATGTGAATCACAGCATTACTCATAAACTTATCAGGTAAGATGGGAATCAGCATCTCAGCTGACACAGCATTTGCCAAGACCAACTCCTGATCTGCGATCTCCCCTCACTGTCAGTCACTTGTCGAGGGACATGGACCCCAGAGCCCCACACTCTGCAGCTCCCAGGCATTTGGTCTAATGGGGCTTGGTCTCTCTAAGGAGATCTCCATGATGTTTTTAATTTGCTATTAATGTGCTCCTCTTTTGAGCTCACTGTTCCCTCCTTAGCTCCTCAGGAAAGCCGATTGCCTTGCGGTGGGTCCCAATTCAACGGTTATTTGTGTGACTGCGTGGTGAGTGCCCGTCTCCCCTGCTGAACTATAAGTGCCTTGAGAGCAGCCAGCAGGTTTGTTTTTACTCTCGGCTGGGACTCAGTAGATGCTCCATAGGGAAATAGAAGGGAACAGTTAGAAACAGAAGAAACAGGCTGGGCGTGGTGGCTCATGCCTATAATCCCAGCACTTTAGGAGGCCAAGGCAGGTGGATCATTTGAGGTCAGGAGTTCAAGACCAGCCTGGCCAACATGGCAAAATCCCATCTCTACTAAAAATACAAAAATTAGCTGGGCGTGGTGGGGGATGCTGAAATCTCAGCTACTCGGGAGGCTGAGGCAGGAGAAATGCTTGAATCCAGGAGATGGAGGTTGCAGTGAGCCGAGATTGTGCCACTGAACTTCAACCTGGGTGACAGAGCAAGGCTCCATCTCAAAAGAAAAGAAAAGAAAAGAAAGGAACTGAAGAAACAAGGTGAGCCTAGGAGATCATGGATTCGTGGTGTGCTAGTGAATGTCAAACAATCAATGTTCCAGGGCGAAAAATTCCTAATAGTGTGTGCCAATTTCTGTGGTGTAAATTCTCCCTCCATGCTGACTTCTAGTTTCGGGTGTGACATCTCTGAGGACAGAGTAGGAAAAAGATGTGTGTAATGTGCCTCATAAGTCAGCAGAGGCCGCATCCAGACACGACTGGAGCAAATCAACTCTTTATGGAATCTTTCTCCCGACAAGCATCTGTTTTTGGAACAGTTGCCTACAGGACTCTCTGTTTTCAAAGCAAAAGAGACTCATCTAAGTGGGCATCCACTATGCGGAGGGCCTAAAGCAGATGTTTAAAATACACAGACTCATTTGATGCCCCCAAGAACATACCATTTTATAGACGAGAAAACTGAGTCTCAGAGAGGCTAAGTAACTTGCTCAGGGTCATACAGTTAGTTCAGGGCTGGGGCCAGCATGGGAATCTGAGTCTCGGAGAGGGTGCTCAGGGTTGCGAGGCTTGTTCAGGGCTGGGTCCAGCCTGTAAATCCTTTATCTTTTTACTCCCACTCCTAATTCCTTCAGTAATACCTTCATCCCAGCTTAATGAAACTTTAATTCTAAAAGCAGATGCTCTAAGAGCTGGGACTGCTGGCGAGACCAGAGGAGAATGCACACAGGCCTGGGAGCTGGAGTGCCCACTGCCCCGTGTCTGCAGGCACCCTCGTTCCTGACCATGGCAAAGCTGTCCCTTCTCACTGGACAGTGGTTGTCAACTTTGTCATAAAATCACTGGGATGGGTGGCTCCAGTACTGTGAGGGGGAATTTATCTCAATTGTTTCCCCTAATTTTATCTAATTTTCATTTTCTGCACAGTCTGTCTTTAGAATCCACAGTGGGCCAGTCAACTCCCCCAAGACTGTGGCCAAGTCACTTTCCTCTTTTGGTGTCATTTCGCCTTTCTATAAGTAGTGAAGGGGTCAGCTGGAGGCCTCCCTGTGTCCACCCCAGATTCGTGCCAGCCTGATGAGGCTTTGTGTACAGCAACAGGAGAGGGGGTGCCAGTGCGTATTGAGGAATTACGTGTCCTAGGTGTGTTACATGTACTCTCCACTTGACCTCCACAACTCTCTGGAGTATGCGTCATTACACTGAGGCCTTTTGTCTAACTGGGGAAACCAAGGCCAGAGCATTCACGTATCTTGTTGGAGTTTGCCCAGCTGGAAAGTGCTGGAGGCGGGAGTGGAATCCAGGGGTCTGGCTCTAGAACCTGGCTCCCAGCTACCATGCCCTTAGACCTGAGGAAAGGGATGGAGGGCAGCCTAAAACAGAGCTATCCTTTTTTCTGGCAAGGTTATGGTACTTTCTTGTGTGCTAGAGGGTTATGCATGTCATAGTTATTCAGCAGGTGGATTGATAGGTTTGTGGATAGAGCAGTGTGATAAGAGGTGGGTCCAGACACTCTGGTGCTTAGAACTTGCATTCAGAGGATGCATATTTTGAACCGATTGTCCATGTGGCTTGGAAGGCATGTAGGGGAGAGAGGGGAGGAGTGGGGGGAGGTGGCACATCTGCAAACGGGGACAGGGAACACGTTCAACTCCCAGGGTTAGTGTGAGAATTAAATGAAACTGGCTGCACTGACTACACTTGGTCCCCTCTCTTGTCGCTCCCTGGCTCTATTTCCTTCGCTGCACATACCACAATTTGTCCTTATGCATTTGTTTCTCTAAATGCTTATTGCTCCCAGGGCAACTTTCTTAGGATAGGGTTCTATTATATTCCTCAATGAAAAGCCATGATCTAGCAGGTGCCTGTCACATAATGCAAGCTCAGTTAGTTAGAATGAATGACTGAAGGTATTGTATATAAACTACCTGGCACAGTACAGACAAGAGGTGGTCTGCTTCCAGGGAAACCCGGACCGTCTGAGGTAGTTATTTTGCCCCTAAGCACAAGCCAGCAACAATTCTTACTTTCACCAACCCTCTCTACACACATATACACACCAAGTCCTCCAACCCTGGTTCCAGTCTGCCTGGTGCTAAGGAGGGAAGCATGACTTTGCAAAGCTGTTTGACAGCAAAAGAGAACCACTGAGCCCCCTGACCCCTAAAATTGCTGTCTTAGCTAGAGTTACCATAATCAAATTGGCTCCTCCCTTAGCGGTTCTCAGATAGGAGGAAGTGGTTTGAAAAGGGTGTACTTATTTCCTTCGGAACTTGTAGGGAGATTGAGAGAGGGCGGAAGTTGATCACGTGGTGTGACCTCAAGGGATATTTTATTGCAGGAAGAGAGGGATAGATGGGAGGATGGATAGACAGATAGATGGGCAGATAAATGTACGAACAGGACCCTTGGCTGCTAACAAGAACCAAATGGTTTGGTCTGAAATATGCTGGAAAGTTTGATGGGAATTTTAAGTTTCAGCCTCTCTCAGAGCTGGGAGAAATACATTCTTGATGAATGTCAAATAAAAACTGAAAACCCAGCAGCATCTATTAATTCAGGGCACTGATTTAGGCGCACTAGAATGAATAATTTCTGTCTTTAAGAAGGCTCATTTCCCTTGGAAATACATTGCCAGATTTCACCATTCAGAATGGGGAAGTTTTCTTCCGAAAGTGACTTAGGAAAGTTTTATTCAGAAAGTGACTTTAGTTTGCTGCAATGCAAACCTACCCTTGTCTGTTTCGTTTATATTAGATGGAGGAACAAGAAGAAATACATATTCAGAAAAATGGAGGAGTGCTCCACTCATTGCTTTAGCAGTTTAATCCATCATATGTAGTACTGCTTGTTAATAGCTTTCTGCCTAGGAAATATAAAATGGATATGATATATTTTAATTGTCTGATTTAGAAATGATAGCAACAGCTCCTATGTAGTACCTATTATCTCCTAGGTAGTACATGTAAACTTCTTTCAAACATATAAAGAAACTGGTCTTCTTTTTACAAGGAAAATACTAACACTCAAAGGGGCAAAGAGACTTGCACAGAGTCACAGAGTTTTTTGCTGGCCCCAGAATGTTGACTCAGGTGCGGCTGATTACAGCACAGTCTTTCTATGTTGCCATCTTGCTGCTCTGATCTAGATTCTAGTTCTGTTTAAGGTGAAGGAAACTAATTAGATTTCAATTTGTCTATTCCATAGGTTTTTAACGTTATTATTATACTTTCAGAGCATATTAAGCACTCTTAAATAGAATTCTTCTTCTTCTTTTTTTTTTTTTTTTTTGATAAAATTTCACTCTTGTTGCCCAGGCTGGAGTGCAGTGGCGCAATCTCAGCTCACTGCAACCTGCAACCTCCACCTCTCGGGTCCCCCGAGTAGCTGGGATTACAGGCACCCGCCACCACAGCCAGCTAATTTTTGTATTAAATAGCACTCTTCTGAATGGAGACTATTAGTTGCAACATACTTGCCAGAATTTTGACCTGAGCTTACCTCTCCAGTTTTCAAAGCGCCACAGCCCAGTTTCACAGCTCAGCATCTCATAGCAAACCACAGAATGACAATTTAAAGACAATTTAAAGACCCTCTTCCTAAAGTGAAGAGGGTACTACTTTAAACACAAGCCTCAGCCCTGCATCCGCTTGTTCTCGCTGAGGCTCCCCCAACCCTTTAGAGCCCCTCACTTGCTTCTACCTCCCACCAGCTATGGGACTTGGACAAGCCACCTAACTTCTCTGAGCCTCATTTTCTCAGTTTTCAAAAGCAAATAACAACCACCATCCTATAGGATTGTTCTGAGGATTGCAGAAAAATAACTTTTTATGCATTGCTCCTCCCCAGTCACTCAGGATGGTAGATATCACCTCCTGACACCCCTATGCATAGCCGCAAGTGAGGACATTCTGAGGCCAAAGCTCAGGTCACTTCTTTGACACCAGGCTCTCTCCATATGTACGCACCTAAAAGAATGTGGAGTGTGCCTTTTTCCTTAGAAAATTCCAGTTGTCCTAAATCTCTTCCAACTCTAACATGCTGTTTCCAGAATTTATATACTCCACATGTTTGCCTTTCCTTTGATTCCTCCTTTCCCCCATACACATCCCAGCTGCTCAGATTGTTATTAATTATCTTCGGCATCTTCTTAAAGAAGATGCATACAATCACACTCCAAGTAGCACTATTGCAATCCCTCAACCCACCTGGCTCCATGCACCTTTAGACATCATGACTCCAGCCTGATAGCATTTACTGAGCACCTGCTGTATGCTGAAAGTGGCCTGGGCACTTAGCATATGTCAATTTCTTCACTTTGCCCTATACCTGGGTGCATTATGTACCATCAGTGTCACTTTACAGATGAGAAAATGAAGGCCTGGAGAGGTTTAAATGACTCCCTCAAGGTTGCACAGCTAGGAATTCTGATGGCAAATCCCAATTGTCCTTTGTAAGAAGCCTGCTAAGTGCAAGCCTTTTTGGCAGAATGTTTCCTCTGGCAACATCCTGTCCGTGCTCCTCCAACCCTTCTCTCCACAGAATTATGCATCCAACACCCACTGAGCCACTGCAGTGTGCTGGGCACCAGATTGGGAGCTGGGCTCCTCTCAAGACATTGCCCCACCTGTGCTCAGGGAGCTCCTCTCTGGCTCCAGAAAGTCGACCCCTGCCAACTGTGTGTTGAAGAGGTCCCGAAATCTCTCCCCACCCCGTCTCTGCCACATCCCCCCAAAATACCTTCACACACTGTGCATGACTCCTGTGGGAGCTGTCTGCAGAGGGATGGCTGGGCGCAGAGTCACTGCCTCTCCGTCTGTCAACTGCTGCTGCTCCGGAATAAACAGGCAGCCGGGCCTCTCGCGAGTGTGGAGAAGCAGCCCATGCTACCCAGAAGAACTGCAGTTGCTAAACTGGCCGCATACTTCCTCTGCTAGGAACGAGGAAGGCACAGGGCTTGCAGAAGGGCAGGTTCCTGTTTTCAGTAACCACTCTGAGTAGGCTTCTCTCTGCAAGGACTGGGAAGATAGACGCATTATTAATTTTTTTTACAAAGCACTTGAGAATATGGCCAGCTTCACTCAAGATGCTGGGATTTCAGAAGCTTGGTCTTCTTTCTCTAATTAAAAGGCAAATTGGTGGGGCTGTGAATTTGCTCTTGTGCATCCCTGGAGCTCGCTGGGCCCACAAAGGCTGTGGCTGAGAGTTGCAGCTTCTCTGATTTCGGTTTCCCAATTTTTGCGGCTTCCTTCTGTCACTGCCGAATGGACCCCAGAGCAATGCTTTGAGATTAAAGGAGACTAAAGAGACACAATGACTTGGTGCAATGTGTGGGTCAAGGGAAAAGAATTAGAAAGAACATTATGGGATGGTAGTTGTTTGAATATATAGTGCACAATTGATAATATTGTCCCAGTCTTAAGTTTCTTGGACATGGTAATAATAGTGTGCTTATGTGGGAGAATGTCTAGTTCTTAGGGGACACATGATGACCAAGAGGATGTCTCGTATCATGACAGCTATAGCTTTCAAAGAGTTTCTTAAAAGAAAAGCTGCATCCCTATATCCACAGCTATTATGTTGGCACAAAAGTTATTGTGGTTTCTGCCATAGAAGTAACGGCAAAAACCACAATCATTGTTGCACCAACCTAATACATCTACATCTATATATCAAGACACAGAAAGAGAATGAGAGAGACAGAGAGCAAACGGGAAAAAATGTTAATACTTGGTAAGTCTAGGTGAAGGGGATATAGGTGTGCATTGTTCTACTCTTGCAACTTTTGGGTGAGTTTGATGCTAAAATACATGAGTCTTTATGTTACATATTACAAAACGTATGTTGTATATGTTATACGTTATGTAAATATTGCATATAAAATCTCCCTACTTAAAGTGTGTGGGTATCAAGAGAAACTCAGGTACATGGGGCTTCAGAGCTTATTGATGAAAGAGGTAAAAGTTTCTGCAATGCTGACCCCAAGATAGACTGGAAATTGCTTACTTGAGCTTGGAATGCCAGGTAACCACACTGGGGTGGCCCTCAGACCCCCTCACAGCCCCTGATACCTCACAGAGTGGACAGAGCATCAGAGACTTGACTGATCTGCCCACAATCACACAGCTAGTCCCAAAGAAGAGCCAGGGCCAGAATCTACGGCTGGTGACCCAGGCCCCAGTCCAGTGAGGCCGACACAGCCACCCTGGGACAGTCATTTGGAAACCTCACTCTGTGTAGTTTGCAAAGATGAATCAAAACCCTCAGAGCTGCTTCTAAATTTAGCAGTCAGGCACTCTGCACTAGAGAGATGGTTCCTTAGACAACTTGTGAAAACACCCGCTCGCGAAGAGCATGCTGGGAAGGTACAAAGGAAATATTGCAAAAGACTGAGTGGGCAGTTTGCTTAACAGGTAAGAGGGAACAGGCAGAAATATGCAGAAGTGGAGATTTCCCCCCAAATTCACACAGAGGAGCAACAGAGCTTTGGACTGATAGTCAGAGGTATGAGTTTTGTGATGACTTTTTAATAGACACTTACCAAGCAAGAATCTAGTACAGATGAGGCTCTGAATTTATTCCCTGTCATTTCTTTTGTAAAACTTTATTGAGCAAGGCATATTCCAGGAACTGGGATTTAGCTGTAAAAAAAGATAATAATAATAAAATAATAAACTGCAAAAGCCCTGCCCTTCCCTGTACTTAACTTAAAGGAGACTACAGAGACATGGCAACTTGGTGCAATGTGTGGGTCACGGGAAGAGAACTAGAAAGAACGTTATGGGGTGGCAGTTATTTGAATATATACTACACAGCAGATTCTACTACTTCACATAGGAGGAGTCCTATGGGAAAGATGGAATATGTGACTATCAATTATGGTGACCCACTGAGGAAACTCAGTGGGTTGATGGGACCAAGGGGCCCAGATGTGCTACTTTGCACAGGTGGCCAGTTGTGGGGGGATGGGCTCTCTCTGGAGATATCATTAGGCTGAGAACTGTAGGAGGAAAGCAAGCCAGCTCTGGGACAAGCCAGGGCATGACAGGTGTGCACGCAAGGGACTGCTGGTTTCACACAAGCTTTAAAAGTTTTGGGGAAAGACAATCAGCCCTAAAGATGTTCAAGTCAGAAGCAGAGGCAGACAAGAGAGAGGCCCATAGAGTGGGTTCCTGTTCAACGGGTCCTGTTCACAGGAGAAGCTGCAAAAGAAGGAGAAAGGCAGGATGCAGAACCCTGGAGGTCAGGGCTGCAGGCTCTTCTCTTTTTCCAGTGGGTCATTGGGTGACCAGGGGGCTGTTGCTAACCTCCCCCGACCCCCAGCCCCGGGGTATTTATGACCTCCCTTTGGCCTCCTGGGGTAACTGAGGAAACTCAGTAGGTTTGAGAAAGTGTTCCTCCTACTGGACGCTGTGCTATCCCAAAGCCTGGGCTGTGCCAGAGAAGGGGAATGGAATGCAGGTGTCGGCCCTGGGCCCAACCAGAGAGGGCAGGGCTGAAACCCGATGCCATGCTAGACAGGTTAATCTGACCTTAGGCCTCTGTTTTCAGTAACCCCAAGGGGGTTCTCAGCCTCAGCACTTTGGACATTTTGAATCAGAGCATTCTCTGGGGTGTGTGTGTGTGTGTGTGTGTGTGTGTGTGTGTGTGGGGTGGAGTTGCAGGACTGGCCTGTGCATTGGAGGATATGCCACAGCATCTCTGGACTTGACCCACTAGACGCCAGGAGCACCCCGCACCCCTCCAAGTCGCGACAACCAAAAATGTCCCAGAAATTGTCAAATGTGCCCTAGGGAGCAAAATTACTCCCAGTTGAGAACCACTGGATCATACCCATCCCAAAATAAGACACGTGTGAAGGTTGTTCTTTCCTGGGTTGTAAAGTGCTGCCCTGAGGCCAGTTGGTTTTCCTGCTTTTGTGTGGACTCAGCTTTGCAGCACGTCTGCCTGTGCTCCCTGGTACACATCTCAGAAGCCTGCTGTATAGCAAGGCTCCTTTGGGTGGCTGTGTCACCCATCCTTCCTCTCCGCCATCATGCACATAACCCAAGAAGAGGAAATGGTTTGCGGTCTGTTCAGGAGTCCCAGGGAATTAGGGCTTGGAAACTACAGTCTGGGCAGCCTGTGAGCTGCATCTTAAAGGAGGAGCAGTTTGCTGTCAAGAACTGGGGTGGGAGCATGTGAGCCACGAACTGCCTAAGGAAAATAGAGGAAGAGCAGGAGGTGGACTTCTCACCGCAGAGGCCCAGTCAAGGAGGATTGTATTGTGAGTTCGCTTCCATGTCTTCCCTGCTCCTCCACCACCCTGACCATTCCTCTCCCAGCCATTTTCCACACTGTTCCTCAGTGTTTCACACACCTTTTTCTTCTAATCTATGAAGAAGTCTTGATTCCAAGAATATTGTCATTTATTCAAGCATGCTTTTCATACTCCATACATTCATTCAGTTATTCATTCAACAAACGTTTGTTAGCATTCACTGTGTGCCAGACGCTATGCATGTAACTGGAACATGTGCCAGGCAAGACTAGGCCCTACCCTCAAGGAGCTCAAAGCCAAAAACTCTTTATCCCTGTTTTCCAAGCCCAGCACAAAACAGTGTTCATTACGTATTTGCTGAATTATTTAATTTTGCCAACATCTATTGTAAATTTTGTGTATGTATAACCTATATTCAGAGGACAGATAAGGAGAGAATTCTCAGTTTGTGTATGATGAACGTGTCTCCATCCCTCCCTGCCCTCGGGGAGTTTCTGATCTAGCAGAGGAGACAGACACACAGATCAAAACCCCAGGGTATAAAGAAAGACGTCGGTAGGGAGGGGCCAGGAGAGGAGACCAGGAAACTTCTAGAGCTCCTGGTTTCACACAGGAACTTCATGGCACTGAGGCATGGCGGGGCCACATTAGATTCCATCCCAGCAGCTTGGTCTTCTAGGTCCATGTACTGAGCACAAGAAGCAAAGACAAAAACACGTAGCAGGTGATGCCCCCACCAAGGACGTCAAGTGTAAGCATGGGGTCAGGCCAGGCTCTGCCGCACTGGCCGAATGACACTATCAGGAGGTCAGGCTTTAGGACTCACAGAGACACCCAGTACCATCTGTGTAGGAAGCAGCTGATTTCCAGAGGACTTTGCAAATTAATTAGAATTAGCTATCAGGCCGAGACTAATGGCCATAGGCAAATAACAACAATGCCAGCCATGCATGGATTGAGAATCACTCAGTTAAGTACTAGGCTGTGGTCATCACCTTTATTAAAGTGAAATGTTCCCCTATGTAAAAACTAGCTTTACACGCTTAGCGTTGTCAGGAGCCAGTTGTTATATTTCTCCAACTGGGGGTTGATGGGTTTCCCAAGGGAAGCAATAAAAAGCCACTTCTCCAGCTTCAGGTCTCAGAGGAGTTCCAGGTTCTAGGAGGTGAAGAGCTCCTAAGGCAATTCAGCATCATGCGGTAGACGTGATGTTGAAGTCCCATGCTGGGTCAGAGTCACAGCTTGATGCAGTATGAGCAGATTTCCATTCCTACTTCATAGCTTGATTTGTTTTCCTCTTTCAACATAAATATTCAAAAGTTTGGAAGAAGGAAAAGGCAGTCTTGGGAACTAGAAAGCTTTCTATCGATGGAGAAAACCAAGTGTAAACTAGAGAAGTTCAATACCACTGACTGAATGCAAGGCATGACACTTGGTGCTATAAAACTGTTGATGGGATTCCCATATCAAACCATATGACCTTCAAGATCACGTGCAAGATAGAAGTTCTCGAGAGTAAAATTTTGCCCCCTCTATGGCTGGATGAGTGCTGACCCACTCATACAATAATTTATTTAATAACAGTTTTTTGAACCCCTTCTATGTGTTAGGCATTGCTCTGGGTACGGAGTTAGAGAAATAAATGAGTAAAGTCATAGAAGGGAATTGAGGGCATGGGAACAGTAAGAGGAACTCTCCCCTTAGAATGGTGACATTTGAAATGAGTCCAGAGTGACTCTGATATGAAAATCAAGAGGAAAAAACACCAGGCAAAGGACATAACAGATACAAAGGTTTGGGGCTGGAAATTCTTGTGTTCAAGGAGCAGACAGAAAGGAAAGGGAATGAATTTTGGGGAAATGCAACTTGGCTCTTGCTTATATTATGTATTTAGTCTTTCAACTCACTCTATGTATCTAGACATCACCTGAAGAAACTGGTGCTGATAGGGCTTAACTTAGTTGCCTCCAGTCACCCAGCTGATGAGTGACACCACTGGGCCTAGGCTCATGAGCTCTAGAAGTAGGAAATTTGCTGTCACTATTTCACTAGCCTCCCATTGGGTCTTCCCACATCCCACCTCTCCCCGCCAATGCTCCCTTCCCATCCTCTTTCAGCCCTGTGTCTCCAAATAAGACTCAGGCCCTGCAGTCATCCTCCTCAAGCAGCTGCCCCAAACTCAGGACCATCTTCATCCTTTTCCCACAGGATCCACTTCACCCCTTTCCTGGCATTCAAAGCTCATCAACCTGTTCTCCACCCTCCTTATCAGCCCCATGGCAATGTCAGCACTTAAGGCCTCCATGCCCCACTCACCATAGGAACTCCCCTACCACTGTGCACTGTAGATAAGCCCCTCACCTCTTCCTCATGCGCTTCACCACTGCCCTTCCTCTCCTGTGTGGATGCCTTTCCCCCTGCAAGGGCATGGGGCAGGTCCCTTCAGGGCCAACCCAGAGCTAACCTTGTCCATGCATCTTCCCAGATGCCTCTCAGCCAACAATGATTGCTCCCTCTCAGAAGGCCCCTTGGTGTTTTATCTGTATCATTGGAATGCGACACATTGCATATTGGAGTAATGAGCAAGAGAGGATTTGAGGTACTTAGGAGTTGTGTGATCTTGTGGGGCTTTCTGATTCTTTCTCTCAGCCTAGTGATGTTTCTGATACTACTTTATCATGAGAATCCATACATCATAATGTGTACAGCCCACCTGGTCCAGTGCAAGGCACATAGGAGGGGACCACCAGATAGAGGTGCTTTTCTTTCCTTTCAAATTGGAGCCTGAGCTTGGGAAGGCAGGAGTATGTCTAACCATGACCACGTAGCCTAGCACAGAGGTTATCCCCAAAGATGTGATCCATAGCTATCCCTCAATAAAAGAATAAATGAAGGTTGTGCCTTTTGAATTAAAGTACATACACTGTAAATGGTGACTTTTCACCTCTGGGGAAGACAGTAAGCTAACTATGAAAACCATCTGTGGGGAGAGCAGACCCTATTGTTTCTCTGGAGATAAAAGTTTATGTTTCTGGAACATCTCCAAAGTTGGATCAGTGGTCCATCTGGATGAGCTGATTTCTCCAGCTGGAGTGGAGCCTAAATGTATATGTCATCAGAATCTTCGGGAGGTCTTTTGGCACTAACAATATTCTCAGGAAGAAGAAGGAAAAAAAAAAAAAAGTAGCCGCTTTTTGTCCACCACAGCTGTCTGCTGCAAAGAGCTGCATGGATATGTTGATTCGTTCAAGCTGTTCTCTTCTGTTATTGCTCAACCTAGACCCACATCGGGGGAGACCTTACTGTTCTTAGCCATGCAAGGGTTGATGAAGAGGTCAGCAATGTTCCCAGAGGTTGGGAAGTTCTCTGCTCAACCTAGCCTCCACATCGAGGGAGACCTTACTGTTCTTAGCCTTGCAAGGGTTGATGAAGAGGTCAGCAATGTTCCCAGAGGTTGGGAAGTTCTCTGAGCAGGACCCAATTTCAGTTGGTTGCAACGTTGCTTTCTTTGCTCACTTCCTGTGGCTGCGCTCCTGTGTAAGCCTTCCTGCTTCCGGTGGATTGTCACACAGGCCCCACTCAAGAGAACACTGCTCCAATGGAAACGTAGAGGAGGAAACAGGCATCTCATTTCTAAGCAAAGAGGAATCTAGCCAGGAATGTTGAAATGTATTTTATCTTCCCTTGGTGCCAATTTAGAGTCTATCTTCTATAAAGGGCACAGAGATCCTTGTGAACTCTGTTTAAGGACACAGACAAAAGACAAAGTCTTCCCATGTATATGATGTATGGTATAGGGTGTACGGTGTGTGGTGTTGGTGGTGTTGGGTGTTGTTAGGCCCCATGAAGGGAATTGTTTCAAGGGTGTCTCATAACACCAACCTTCCCTATTTTTTCTATTGGTCTGACTTTCAAAAACTATAAGTTCCAAGAAGGCAGGGAGTATATCTGTTTGGCCAGTTATTGACAGCTAGCTTTGGCACTTTGCATGCCTGAGGCAACCAGCAAAGGTCCACTGGAAAGAAGGAGGGAAAGAAGGGAGAGAGGGCAGGAGAGACAGGGAGCAAGTTAAGAAGAAAATCTTTCTCTCCCATAGATTGCAAACTTTCTTAAGGCCTTAATCATTTCTGATTCCCTGCAGCATTGGGCAGATAGGAGGAGCTCACAGATGCCCATGGAATTATCTTGATGATCGACTAGCTTGCTGCAGCAGAGCAGGCTGTGGGCCCTGGGAAAGTAGAAACAGCAGCTGGACATTGAGTGATAAGGCCTTTGTGGCTAGCTTCCCCACATCACCGGAGTCAGGCCTCTTAAACACTCTGCCCTGGCATTTTCATCTCCTAAACAACAATGCTAAGAAACCTTGCCCAACCACTTCTAAGTGTGCTTGAACAGCACAAAATGAGGGTAGGATCTGTAACAGCATTATTGTGACTTTTATGAAGGTTTATTATTAAGGTTTCCTCTACTGTTCTCATTCTATGATGCCTTAATACTTTCATGACATACACTGTTTTCTAATGATAAGTTTCTCTCATTGTTATCAAAAGAAAAACTCGAAACTAGCCTTGATGTAATTTAAAACAGTGTCATCCAGTTATAACCGACTGGATGGGTGTGAAATCATATGTCAGCACTGGCTTCGGTGCTCACTGAGCCACAACTAATTACACTTAGTCGAGTGGGGCAGCCATGGAGGGAAAGCAATGAGTAGGCAGGCCTAGTTGCTATAGAAATAGTTCTGGCCAAAACAACATTTCAATCCCAAAAGCCATTTTTAGACTAGAAAATTTTATTTTTGTTTAAGTAGCAATAATAAATAATTATAACCTGTAAAGCATGGTACAGATGTCAGTTATCATTATTTATTATTGCTAATACTTTATGACCTGTAAAGCACTATACAGTTGTCAGTTATCAAGTATTTTTTGAACTTGTTACTTAATTTTCACAAGAACTCTTTGAAATAGCAAAGAGTTGAAATATCAAATAGTTTGAAATATCAAATATCAAAGCAGTTTTAACAACTGCTACTACTACTTATTGTAAACTTGAAACATGTAAGCAATTTACATGTTATCAATTCATCTTAACAAATGAATGAGGTAAATATTCTCATCCTTATTTTATATTAGGGGAAACTAAGGCACTGGGACTTTAAATAGTTTTCCTAAGAACACATAGCTGGTTAGAGGGGGTGTTGGACTTGAACCTGGGCTGATGGACCCCATGGCCTACGCTCTTGATGCCACATATCACATACCCACTTTACAGATGAGGAAATGGAGACCCAGAGAGTTAAGCCAATTACTAAGTTGTCAGTGCAAGATTCAGTAAGATTTCTTCAACCTGAAAGCCCATGGTCTCTATTGTTTTCTGCATCTCTTTAAAATAATAATAATTAGTTTATTTGAAGAGGATTCATAGAGGATAATGTTGGAATTGTGTGATGTGGGTTCCAGAAACTAAGCAGGCTCAGGGACCCATGTGTGCCCTTCTCATCCAGTGCCCTGCTGCCCTGTCCAGGTTCTAGTGAAGCCACCACCTCCTCAGATGGTCCGTCTGCACCCAGTGGTTCGCAGTTTTCCCCCGGCTCCTCTATCTCTGCACGGAGCCACCTCAGTCACTCAGCCCAGGCCGTACCTTCTGTGGCGCTGTCCTCTGAGAGGCGACCCTGATCCCTCCCAGGCACCTTCTATGCCATTCCCTCTGCTGTGTTCATGAGGCCATTCCCACCCATCAGCATCTCAGAACTTTCTGCACGCACTGTGTTTTCTAGGGCAGGCATGGCGAGTCCTTTCTGCTGGTCAAGAGCTGGCCCATGGCATTTACTGGAGGAAGGAGGGAGAAAGCAAAGAAAGGAGGGAAGAAATGGAGAGAGAGAGGCAGTCTAGGGGCTACTGGAAGGAAAATAGAAAGAGATTTTGCCTCTGTCTAGGCAGTCCCCACTGCTCTAGCTCTTCTCCTGGGCCCTGAAACAAAGCTGCAATAATAAATGACTAGAAAGAAGCAGTCAGGGTCTTTTACAAGCTATAATGATGAAATTGTTTTTAAAAGGAAACATATGCCCATGTGTATGTATGAAGTGCTCATTGACAATGGAAGGGAGGCTCAGGAGCCTGCATTTTAAATTCTCTTTGAAATAAGAGGGCAGCCATTGCCTCGGCTATCACTCATGGTGTCACTTTTAAAGTGTGACACCTTTGCCTGGGAAATCAGAAATTTTCAAGTGCCAAGCATTTAAATGGCTTCTGACAGCCAGAAGGTGACAGAGGCAATTAGACTTCATGTTTGTAACAGATGGAAAAAGGCATTTTGTCAAGTCTGCAAGACCTGTAGGAAAATATGACAGGTGCTGGCTCTGAACTAAAGAGACAAAGCCAAGGCTCAGGTCCTCTCCATTTCCCAGCAGAAGTGCCTGGGAGAGACCCCTTAGAGGGCTCCCCCACAGGGGCCTGGGAAGGCCTCCACACTGTGCCTCCACAGGCAAGGGGGACAGTTCTACAGCTAGACCACATGGACGGCAGTGTCTGTCAAAGATGTCTGTAGAAGGCAGGTTGAGTGCAGATTCTGTTTGGCACATAGAGGGTGGGTAGTGTTGTGGCTTTGGAGACAAATAGCCTGAATCCAATTCCCCAGCAGTGGGTGATTTGGGACAAAGTCATTTACCCTCTCTGAGCCTCACTCTTTAATAAAAGAGGCATAGTCGTGTCTTCCTGCTTCAGAGGTTTAGTGAGCACAAACTGAGAACAGCATGTAAAGTGCTTGGAGCACACCAGCTCCCCGTTACTTTTTGGTACTTTTCTTCTCTTTCCTCCATGTGTAGACACAGCTGGTGGGTGATTTAAACTTGCAAGTATAAAAATATACCAAGGTACAATCTCTCTGTAGGACAGGTTAGCAGTCCATTGTAAAAAAAAAAAAAAAAAAAAAGGTTTTTGTATTGTAAAATATCTATCTATAGAATGCAAGGCAGAACTCGTGAACCTTGCACTAGGCAAGGGTTTCTTAGATAAGACACCAAACCTCAGGCAGCAAAAGAAAAAATAGATACATCGGATTTCATCACAATTTTAAAAATT
This sequence comes from Macaca nemestrina, assembly GCF_043159975.1. Lineage (NCBI taxonomy): Eukaryota > Metazoa > Chordata > Mammalia > Primates > Cercopithecidae > Macaca > Macaca nemestrina. Next base: position 12,228,118 of record NC_092132.1, on the reverse strand, counting down.
CTGTGCTGCAAAAGATGCCACAAAGAAAGTGAAAAGAAAATCCACATAATGGGAGAAAATATTTGCAAATTATGTATCTAATAAGGGACTTGTACCAAGAAAACATAAAGAATACTTACAACTCAATAACGAAAAGACAAATAACTCAATCTGAAAATAAGCAAAGGATCTGAATAGACGTTTCTCCAAAGAAGATGTACAAATGGGCCCATAAGCACAGCAAAAGATTCTTAACACTATCAGTCAGTCATCAGCAAAATGCAAATTAAACCCATAATGAGACATTAACTCACACACAGTAGGATGCCTATAATAATAACAATTTTTAAAAATCAGATGGTGTTACTGAGGATATGAAGAAGTAAAAGCATTCTTTTATTGCTAGTGGGAATATAAAATAATGCAGCCACTTTGACAAACAGTTTGGCAACTTCTCAGAAGGTTAAACACAGAGTTTTCATGTGACCTAGCAATTCCACCCCTACATGTGCATTCAAGAGACGTGAAAACATGCATCCATATAAGAACTTGTATATGACTGTTCACAACAGCATTATTCATAACTGGCAAAAAGTAGAAACAACCCAAATGTTTACCAGCCAATGAATAATGGTTTCTCTATACAATTAAGTATAATTCAGCAATGAAAATAAACATAGTACTAATACCTGCTATAATACAGGTGAAATAAAAGAAGCCAGACACAGAAGGCTACATATTATATGATTCCATTTATATGAAATGTCCAGAATAGGCAAATCTATAGAGACAGAAAGTAGATTAGTGATGGCCTGGGGCTGGGAGTGAGGGTGGAGAATGAGGAATGACTGCTAATGGGTACAGGATTTCTTGTGGGATAATGAAAATGTTCTAAAATTAGATGTGGTGATGATTGCACAACTCTGTGACTATAACTAAAAACGATTGAATTAAGTGGGTGAATTCTGTAGTATGTCAATTATATCACAATAACACAATTTCCTAAAGTTAGCTATAGATACCAAGAATCGTAGCTTAAAATACTAGGTAAATGTTTATCATACAACAAAAAACATTCTTCTTTAATACAGATGTTCATGTGGCAGCTATTTAATGAGAAACTATTAAAATGCCATGGAAACAACTCATTTAATACATTTTTATTATCTTATTGATGGAAAAAAAAACTATACCTTTTGACCCAGTAATGCCTTTGCATAAGGAAATCATCATGGATATATGAATAGATTTAGCTATAAAGATGTACATTGCAGTATTGTCTGTAACATCATAAAGCCTGAAACAACAACTATCATTTATTAAATATTTACAGTTTGTAATGCACCATACCGTTACAGAAAACTTTCTCATTTCTTTAGTACAACAATCCAATGGGGAAGCTCTCAATATTGTTATATTCCTTACAGATGAAGAAAGTCTCAAATCAAACATCTGCAAATCAGAACTGGGATTTGTATCCAAGTCTATCATATTCCATGGCCTGCAGGTGCCCCTAACCTGTCTATAACATTCTCCCTAATAACCTAAAATCCTAAATTTAATTAGCATGCTGGCATTGAAAACAATCTTGTAAATAAATAAGTAATGATACATAATGATGTAGACAATGGATTGTTAGGGGGGAAAGACAGGCTCAAAAACAATATGCTCTCTGTATTTCCTGAATACATGTGTATACACACACACACACACACACACACGGAAGAGACATGCTGGAAGCTAATAGCATGTAACAGTGGTTTTCTTTGATTGCGAGGATTATGTGTAATTTTAATTTTCTCTGTTTTGTTCACCTGTATTTTCTATTTGGGGACTGCTATTTTTGCTTTAAAAATTGCAAAGGGCGTTCTGTTTCCTCTTTAAATAAGCTAAGGTCGCACTGATGGATGTAGAGCAGTATATGACCGTCTTTTTCTAGAGTACGAAAACTATTGCATTTGTGCCGATCTGTGAAGAGAGCAAGGCTTATTGCTGGACCTCTTCTCTCAGCCAGAACCACCCCCTTCCTCCCTCAGGGTTTGAGGATTCTCATTTCTTCCCACCTCTTATTGTCCCTGCAAAGGTTTTCTAAATGGACTTGGCCACGTCACTTGTCCACTGACGTGCTTACACGATAAGCTGTAATGAGTGCTTCCGTCTTGACAAGGATCAGTTATATTTTAGTGTGGAATTCATCTTTTAAATGTAATTTAAATTTTTTCTAATTAAAAATTTAACATTAATTCATTGGAGACAAGTTAGAATATTCTGAAAAGCATAAAAAGCCAATAGAACTCCTCCATCATTCACTCACCTTGAATTGTTAGAAGGCTCTGTGGATTGATGAAGTCAGACTGTTCAAATAAACCCGGTGGGGCCAGGCAGCAGGAGGTGCCCTGGGACTGGATGCCTCCTCCAGCTGTTGAAACAACATGGCATCATGGGAAACAAAAACCTGGGGCCAGAAAGCCTGGGTCTTAACCTCTTTCACCTGCTACTAGCAGGTTTTTAAACTTCTTAGACACTGTTTCTTGAGTGTACCCCAAATTCTTCTTGAAATGAAGTGGGCCATACACAAAAGAATGATTAAGAAAGTACTGTTTTCAGTAATATTGGTTCTTCCTACTTCCTAGGATGGTAGTGGGAGTTTAAAGGAGCCAATAGAGGCGAGAGCTCTGTCTTAAGCAGAATGCAGCACAGTTGTACATGGGAATCAAAGCAACTTGGGATAGACTTTCTCTTGTCTCACGAGGACTTTTCAGTCTGCAGATGTGACATGGTGTGTTTTTGAGCCTTATGGCAATCCTGTGATGGAGAAGCTAAACTCCCCTCCTGCTCCTCCTCCTCCTCCTCTTGCTGTCCCAGCCACCCTTGCAAAAACCTTGCCTATGAGTCGCCATCCACCAGCCACTCATGAATGGAATGGAAAATAAGGGTCTGCAATGTGCTTAGTGATTGCTGTTTTCTCGGATAGGTAGCACAGTTTGGGGGAAACGAAATCTTTATAATTCTAGCCCTGCTACTGATCAATTATATGACCTTGGAAAAATTACCTACCCACTCCAGACCTCAGTCTCTCTATCTGTAAAATAGGGATTATAATATTACACTTAGAGGGTTGTTTTAGAGATCATGAGAGAAAACGTGAATAAATGACATGGCCCTTAGAAGGTGCCTTATAAATGTTTAAGTCTTTTCTGCTTTCCCTTAAGTAAACACACACACATGCACTTTTTATACAAGAAAGAAGGAATAGCATTCACTAGGCCTCCTTCAAATCCTACATTTCAGATTGTCCCCTAGATCATGACTTTACCAACAGGTAGTTTTGATGCCTTTTAGGAAATCAAGAGTGAAACCTTAGCGTGATGTTCAAAGGACATTGACCAAGGGTTAAGCTACCATCTCCCTTTCTCACCCAAATTCCACGGGCTTTCACCAAGTGAAACCAAGAACTTCTGATTCTAAGAAGAAAAGAGAAGTGCAATCTTTTGCCCTAAGACTGGGATTTCAAGATGAAAGTTGTATTAATTATCATCCTTCTCATGTAAGTTTTGCCAAAACTGAAGTATTACAAATTAGAGTAAAACTCAGGCTTTTAGGGATCAAGAAAAGAAGATGATTTTAGTGTAGAAAACACGCAAGAGAATACAAATATAAACTCAGATGTTACAAAAAAGTCCATCTGTGCTTTAGCTTCCAGAGCTCTCTCCCTAAGCTGTCCTGGCTGCTCAATAGCATGCCGCAATTAAGCTGGCCTACGACACCTTGGTGGCACCTTCCAGGTGTGGGTGAGTTCCCAGGAGAGGTCAGTGCGAGGGCGGAGACATGGCGCTCTGGGTCACACACTACCCCTTTATCCTTAGACCTTACAAGTCACCAATGGACTCCCTGCCTCAGATGCTCACTGCTCCAGTCCCTCCCACAGTCAACTGGCTGAGCCACCATCCTGCCATTCATTCCAGTTCTCTTCTGTTCCACATATGGTGTTCCACACTTTGTGCTGGGCTCTGGGGATAGAGGAATAACTACCTCCCAACACCCGCCGTCAGAAGCTTACATTCAGGAGGTGCTGATGCTCCATCCTTTACTGAGGGCCTGCTGAGCACGACCAACCATTTTCAGCACTGAGAATGCAAAGACAAAGAATCCAGTGACAGGAAATTCCCAAGCCTTTTCTGTCATACCTCATTTAAAAGGTTTTATGGATTCCTCGTTGCCCATTGCCTGAAGGATACCTGCTCTGTGTCCCAGGGTTGGTGCCTTCTAAATCACATCTCTTACTTAGTCTGGGATTTAATGACTTCTGAAGTTTACTTCTCACCACACTTCTATGGAAATTCTTCTCTTCATTTAGAAGTCACTGGTCCATCTGCCTGCCATTCATTCATTTCTTCACTCCCTCACTCATACAGTCATTCATTCACTCATGCAATACTTATTTTGAGTTCCAGGCCCTGTCCTGGGGCTGCTGGGTTACTTAGGACCCAGCTCCTATCTATAACTCCTTTGGGTAATCAGCCTCTGACCCCACTGCCATCCCTGCCCACTCCCCCTCAGAATGGTCACCCACCCTGCTTCTCCCATTCCTTTCCTCTCATAGAGATCCACTCAAGTCCTAGTGATTCTCTGCAGCTTCCTCTGGGCCACCCTAGTGCCCAGAAATCCCTCCTTCCCCTGAATCCCCAAAGCACAAGAATTCTTGGCTCACTCCTGCTGATTACTGCACAGAGCTCATCTGGAGGCCACCAGTATGTATGTCCTGCTGGATATAGTACACATTTTTAAAAAGCATCCAACTAACTGGGGCTTGAGACGTATGCTTCTTTGTGACTCACTTTGCCTCGAAAAAAATAGAGTCAAAAGAAATACAAGGTTGATAACTCTCAGGTAATACTTGGCAATTGATTTCAATAAGCCAGCATTCAATAAGTCAGCTAGAGATAGTTAAGTTTCTAGAGGCCCAGTGGTCTGGCCAGGGCTTAGAAGTCACATGTCTGTTTTCTCCCAGGAGAAGCAGACAGAAACCCTGGGTTTGGAGTTGGAATACCTGGGTTCAGGTTCTGTGCAGCAGAGAATTTCTCCCTGAAAAGACATAGTCCTTCCTACGTGATTTCACTTCATAGTGTTGTGGCAGGAAATAAATCATGAGAGTGGGCAAGAAAGCACCTTGGCCCGTGTGTGGTACCACAGGGAAGCAAGTTTGCCAGCTCCACAGCTGCTTCGTGTGTAGAGGCACCTTCCCCCAAGTCAGACAGTGCAAGGGACTTGCTCCCCATCAGCCTAGGTTGTAATGACGAGTTTCATCAAGTTACATTGCAGGCATTAAATCATGGATAATAACATTCCTAATGATGAGTACAACCAACTTTGAGTGCAAATTACACATCAGGTATTTTACCTCCATTGTCTCCTTTAATCTGTGCATCAGCTCTGTGAATGCTGATCATAACATCTGCAATTTACAGATTAGGAACTGGAAGCTCAGAAAGACAAAGGAAAATGGCAAAATGGCCATGGGAGGAGCTGGAATTAAAACACCAGTCTGTCTGGAACAAGAGCCATGAGCTTTTTACTTTGCTTTGGCCTCACCCTCTCATGGGGACAGAAAGGAACTGTCCGCCACAAGCATGAGATGGCACACTGGTTAGAACATGGAGCTCTGGCACCTGCAGCCTGGGCTCAAATCCTGGCTCTGTCACCCCCAGCTCTGAGACTCTGGGGAAGTGGCTTCAACTCTACCCTGGAGCCTCCTCTAAAGTTGAAATAATACTGTTGTTACCCAACTCCTGGGATTGCTCTGAGAGGTAGGTGAGCTTCTACACGTACAACCTGCATTCAATGCCAGGCACACAGGAAGTGCTACTTGAATGTTTATCCTCGTCTTCATTGCTGTGTCTGTGCTGGGCACTGCTGAAAGAGCTTTGTAGGAATTAACTCCTCGATTCCACACCATGCCTGATGGATAAGGAGCTCACTGAGCACCTGCTTACTGGGCTTCCCATCCTTCCCGTCTCCCCGTGAGGTAGACACCGCTGTAGGTAAGGATTCACATTCCAGGGAGGGGCTGAGAAGTGCGAGAGGTGCCAGGAGGGAGGCAGAGTCCATCCAGAGGACCCTCTGATGCACGGATGCCCCAGGGCAGAGCCGCCAGAGCTCCTGCTTGTCCGGGTAGCTGCCCACCCCGCTCCTTGTTGCTTTGCTTATTGGAGCTGCTCTGGGGAGGCTGCCTGAGGGAGTCCTCCCGGAAAATGCCACAGGGTCCATTTCAACAAGGGCAACTTTCAACATTTCAACAAGGGCAGCTTTGTGTGTGTGTTTGTGTGTATGTGTCTGAGTGTGTGAGTCTATCTGTAGGTGTCTGGGTGTGTCTGTGTACCTTTGAGTATGTGTCTATGTGTCCGTGACTGTGTGTGTTTGTGTCTTTCTGCGCTTACGTGAGTGTGTGTCTATGTGTGTGGGTATCTCTTTCTGTAGCTGGATGTTTCTGTGACTGTGTGTTTCTAAGTGTGGGTCTCCCTGTGTCTGTGAGTGTATGCCTGTGTTTTTTATGTGACCACGAGTATCTGTGTGTGTAACTGCATAGCTCTGTGTGTGTCCCTATCTATGACTGTGTGTCTCCATCTGTGGCCATGTCTGTGCGTGTGTGTGTTTCTGTCTGTGGCCGTGTGTCTGTGCGTGTAAGCGTATGTCTCCGTCGGTATCTGTGTGTGTCCTTAACCCACTTAGACAAACTCCAGGTCCCCTGGTGCTGCTTTAAAACAAAGCAAGGCTCCTGTGTTATGTGATCTCCAGCCAGTGGCTCACTCTGATCTCCAGGATTTTTAAAAGAGAGAGAGAATTCTAACTCCCAGGATCCTCTGAGAAGCAGTAGCATAAACTCCTTGATTGCGTGAGTGCGTCTCCACCTGTGGCTGTGTGTGGATATGTGTGCTTGGGCAGGGGCAGGTCCTGGCTCCAAAGCGACTACAGTGACTAACTGAGGTCAAGGCACCTCACCATGGTCGGAGGCCCCAGGAACAAAAAGCAGCGGTCAGCAATTGTGGTTTTGACCTGAACTATTTTTAAAGTTAAAAAAACAACAACCAGCGGAAACTCCTCGCCATTGAATAGCTAGGTCAGATTTAGATAAAGCCAGAACCCAGGGCTACGGACCTACAGGCATGCCTGGGCGGACTGAGAAGACTGATCCCTTTACATCCTGTGGGGTCCCATGAATGTCACTGCACTAACCACAGTGCAGCCACAGCTCCCGCTGTGCAGAGGACACGCTTCTTCACCTACCTGGCCTCATGCATCTTTGCAGCAACCCTGTGAAGTACGGTTGATTGTTCTCATCACAGATGGTCACTTGCCCGAGCCCACTTCACCAGGGAGTGACACAGCTGGCGTTCAAACCGGGCCCTTCTGCCCCGATCTCATGTTCTCTGCACACCTCTGCATAGCAACTCCCCTCCTGCCCCTGAGTGCTTTGTCTTAATCAAGTGCTTTCAAATGAAGGCCGAGTCAACCGTTGGCTTGCTTACACACCAATTTTCCATGGTGAAAAAGGTTTCCTTCCGAAAGATCAATTTAAACAACATACTTTCAGAGAAAGAAAAGTTCTCTAAGCCATCTTGCAATATCAGTGTGACCCATGCCTTTAACCACTTCCTCACCATATCAGGATCCCTGGCTTTTTATAGCCAAAGAAAATACTGAGAACGTCAAAGAGGGCCCCATCCTGACATTCACATCTCCTCTCTGCCTGCCTGTGGGCCCTTCTGCAGTTTGCTCTTCAGAACACAGAGTTTTGAGCTTGAATATTTTGAGTGTGTGTGTGTGTTTTCTTTCTTTCTTTCTTTCTTTTTAATTTAAAGTACACCCAGTGGTTCTCAGAAAAGCTGCCCTGCTCATTGTTGGAAAAATAAACCTGAGGGCACAAGAACTCAACAATAGGCTAAATCATATTGACCCTTGTTCCTTGAGTCATTGAATTCCAGGCCTCGGCCTGGCTGAGTAGTTTACTTTTATTGCTGCTGCTTATCAGAGGATCCTGGGAGTTAGGATTCTCTCTCTTGTAAAAACGCTGGAGAGCAGAGTGAGCCACTGGCTGGAGATCACGTAGCACATGAGCCTTGCTTTGTTTTAAAGCAGGACCAGGAGACTCTGAGTTTGTCTAAGCGGTTAAGGACAGAAAACCATGTGTATCTCCCAGCCCTTTCTGGAGTCGATGGACCTAGTTGCCAGGCCTGTTCTGAGAAGCCCAGAGCCATTACAAAAGTTCCTCTGACACCAGATCTCACAGTGGCCATGTCCAGGATCCCCCAGTTCCACGCACTTGTGTTTTTCCTTGCCGCTGGCTGAGATTCTGACTGTCCAGCCTTGCCTCTGACCCTAGCCGCATGCCCCTTCTTGAGCTTGACAATAAACAGAGATCATCGTAACAACAGTGCCAACACCTTTCGTCAGGAACCTACCAGGTGTATGAAAGGGCCACTTCACAGTGGTTGTTTGGCCACTGGGGTCAGATCCCAGCCCTGCCTCCTACATAATTGTTAAATGGGACAGTAAGAGCAACCGACTTACACAATTGCTGTGAGGATCCGACGAGTTGAAATAGGGAACCTCTTGAGTGAGAGTGAGTTTGTCGAAGCCCTCAATCCACAGTTGTTGCTATTATTTCCATCAGTGGCAGTAGCAGCGGTAAGAGCAGTGGCACTAGTATGGCCATCACTGCCTCCCCTAGTTATCCATGTCTCTTCAGTGGGCAGCCAGTGTCTGAGCTATGGGGTGCCCAATGGAGGATGTGCCCTGGAACTGCACACTGGTCAGGACCCCACTCAGCTTGTTTGTTCCTCCCAGGGCAGATGACCCAATTCTACCAATAGTCCAGGCAGAGATGAACTTCCTGGAACCCAGCTCCTACCACTTACATTATTAGAAAGAAGAAACCTGTCTTTTTTTTTTTTTCTTTTTTTGACAGAGTCTCGCTCTGTCACCCAGACTGGAGTGCAGTGGCGCCATCTCGGTTCACTGCAAGCTCCGCCTCCTGAGTTCACACCATTGTCCTACTTCAGCCTCCCAAGTAGCTGGGACTACAGGCGCCTGCCACCACGCCCAACTGATTTTTTGTATTTTAAGTAGAGATGGGGTTTCACCGTGTTAGCCAGGATGATCTCGATCTCCTGACCTCATGATCCGCCCACCTTGTCCTCCCAAAGTGAGAAACCTGTCATTTTAGCAGAGAGTACCCTGACTTTGATGAAGCAGTTTACCCTTACAAAGACTGTGTTTTCATCGCCTCCTAGGTGGGCTTCCATTTTAAAGTCCAGCTCCATCTTAATGGAGTCAGGAAAGCTTGCTAGTTAACGAGCCCCCAGGAGGGGCTGGTGGGAGATGGTTCTATCTTTGCAGAGTTCTCTTCCCAGAGGACTTTGCTGATCTCCAGTCCTCTTAAAGAACCATCAGCCCTTTGCCTCTTTATACAAATTCATCTGCACAGCCAAGACCGAAGGTTCCCTTGAGCAGCACCCTCACTTCACAGGCTAGGAAACTGAGGCCTAGAGAGACACCTGTTCAATATCACACTGCATGCTGATATGCCGTTGACCAATCCTGACCTCCCCACTGTGTGCATCCCCAGAATGGGTCCTGGGACCCCCAAGCTTGGAGGAAGGATGCAGAACCCTGATGTGGCACTGAGGGCTCCAGGTGAGCAGGGACAGGAGATGATCTGGACCATCAGCCCTGAGCCTGCTTTCTCTTCCAGGGAGGCTCTGCACTCTCCCCAGCCGCCATCATCAGCCACGAGAGGGCTCAGCAGCAGGCAGTTGCTTTGGCAAAGGAGGTCAGCTGCCCTGTGTCATCCAGCCAAGAAGTGGTGTCCTGCCTCCGCCAAAAGCCTGCCAATATCCTCAGTGACGCCCAGACCAAGGTGAGCACACAAGTGCAAATTGGGAAGGGACATTCTCTGGTCCTTTACAAATAGAAAATGAAGACCTAGAAAAGAAGTGTGACCCACCCCAGCCATACCACACATGAGGCTGATGACCAGCTGGAGCTGGAACTCACATTCCCTAACCCCCAGAGCCGTGCATGTGCCACAGCCTGCAACAGTCTAAACATGGTTACTGAGGGTAGACAGATGCCTCTGCAATTTGTCTTTCTTATTTATAACCTGGGAATAGTTATACAGACCTTATAGAGTAGGAGGAGAGAATGAAGTAACACATGTGAAGGGTTTGGCCTCATGCCAGGACCATGGTGGGCAGGCGACCAAACCCTTGACAGGTCACAGCTACATGTATTGAGCATTGCAGACATGGCTTCACAGATGGCAGTGTATTTGAGTCACTTCATACCCTTATATGGGATAGCTGTGTGTTCCCTTTCTAGCATGCAAAGTTCTTGCTTGCAGACCAAATCTCTGGCTGGCCCTCACATTAATGAAGGGGACACTAGCAGGAATAATTGTTGTCATTGCAATTGATGGTCTGATCATCTTAGCAATGAGTCTGGACTCACAGAATTGGAGCAGGTCTTATCCTCAGCTCCCCTCAGTGTAGGCTAATTTGATCATAACTGGAGCTGGTGCATTTCACCTGTCAGTCACTGCCTCCTCTTCAACGACTGTCTCCTCCTGACTTCCTCACCCACCTACAGGCTCAGGCTTTCCCATCCCTAGCTGGGGACCTGCTGTCACCTCTGGGATGCTCCCCTGGAGACCATCATTGCTGAGAGTGAGATTCATTCACCTTCCAGCCCCTGACTTTGTCACATGGTGTCCTGCCTGCCAGTTGTCCTGGTCATTTTCTCCCAGTAGGGTCCCAGATGTATAACCAGCATTGGCATTCAGTATGGTTAAGACCTCTTTATGCAAAGCAATGCAACTGATTATTCCAGGACAACTGATTATTGTTGTATCCAATGTAGCTCCTGGCCGTGAGTGGCCCTTTCCACTACTGGGGTCCTGTGATCGATGGCCAGTTCCTCCGTGAGCCTCCAGCCAGAGCACTGAAGAGGTCTTTACGGGCAGAGGTCGATCTGCTCATCGGGAGTTCTCAGGACGACGGGCTCATCAACAGAGCAAAGGCTGTGAAGGTAGGCAGGGAGGGGGCCTCGGATGTCTCCAGCCAGGCATTTCCTAAGGGCTCTGGACCTCAATGTCTGACTTGATCAAGAGATATTGACCAATTGCTGAATAACTACTGTGTGCAATGCTTACGTGAGTTTAGGAAGTAGTAATGGGGGGATTCAGAAATTAGACACTTGCGGGATAGTGAGCAACACAGGCACATCCACAAATTACAGCTGTGAATAAATCACCGGGGAAAACTGGAGCTGACCCAGGAGCTCTGCAGCTCAGGGCTGCAAGTTAGAATACCCACGTTCTGGGCCATGCCACCCGTATTTCATGGAGGATGCTTGTCGTACTGAGAACTGAGACAATGAGGCGGGGGGATGAAGGGACTCTTGTTAAATCATCACCCTTTCCCAGTCCTGAAAAGACACTGAAGCACCAGCCTTCCAAGTTAAATTTCTTAGTAAAGAGAGCATGCACCATGCACCTGGCAAACACGCAGCTTTGTGCAGCTTGCTGGAGGCACAGCGAAGTGGGAGTGAGCTGTGAGGTCTGCATTCTGCTTGAATGCACAGTTCCTGCTCTCACCAGCAGTCACAGTCACTCACGAGGATGTGGCTAACCCTGGAAGAGACCGAGCACATGCTCCTCTGCCCACCCCACCCTGCCTTGGACAAGCTACTCTTGGCCAAAGCCTTGTAGGTGGTCAAGCCTGAGGAGGGGAAGCCCAGTGTGCATAAAGCACAGAGAGAGGACAACTCTGGGCGTAGGTGGAGTGCACCTTTCCCTGCACATGTACAATGTGGGTCTCTGTTGGCTCTGTTGAATATAAGGTAGTCTAATCGGGATTTTATTAAATCATGATCACAACCTAACAGGATCCTGAGTTCCTTTGGATAATCCTATTTCCTTTGGGTAATATATTTCACCTTGGGGACTCTATCCTACAGCAATAAAAGCTCTAGTTTTACATGATATATATACAAGAGTATTTATCGCATTGCATTGTTTATTGATTGATTGTGGCATTGATTTTTGTGGCAAAATATTGGAAGCAACTCAAGTGTCCATTAATAGGGAAATGGTTGACTAAATTAAGATACCAACAAGCTATTAAATATTATGCAGATGTTAAAAAGAATGAGCTAGATTTATCTCTACTGACTTAAGGGAAGCCTGTGACACATCATAAAATGACAAAAATATATGTAGAGGAATGTGAAATTAAGATAGCATTCATATTTTTAAAAACCAACCTGTATGTATCTTTATATTTGGAAATGTGTGTATTTGTATGTTTTTCTGCATAGAAGGATAACGGAGTGAAAAGATTCACAACATGCAGTTAACATTGGCTACCTCTGGAGAAAGAGTATTATGAATTATTACTATTGCTGTATATATACACACATGCATAATATGTTCCATATCATATATATTTATGTGTGCATGTGTATGTAGAGAGAGAGAGAAAGAAGCAGGGTTGGTGAGGTTCGCATATGAAGTTGATTTCTGAAGGTTCCTATCTGGAAGGCGGGTGTGGCATGTGAGCAGTGATAGAGTTCTCTCTGAGGGTGTATGTGTGAGTGTGTGTGTGTGTGTTGCAAGGGGGTGGTGTCAAGTAAAACTTAGTCACCCTCAGCTTTCATCTAACTAACTCACAGCCAGGGAGAAATACCTTTTATACCTGAACCATTTCACCATTTTTTCTGCCAAGCACTCATATGCAGTATAGCCTTTACCCTGAGGGGCTGAGACTTTATTATTGGACAAGACAACCATTCAGGAATCACTGAAAACTCCACTGCCTCGGAGTTTGTAGTCTCTAAAACAGGGATCTTCAAGTTGCTTCTGATCAAGACCCTCATCAGTTAAGAAATAGTAAGTTTAGTTATTTAAGTATAAATTATATACATGTGTACTCCTGTACTAATACACTGAATTATTATAAATGCTTTATTGAATCAAAAGAATGTTAAAGCAAGAGAAAGAAATGGAGGTTCTAATCTTAGTATTCCGTTGCTGCCCCTAAACACTCCCCGCCCTGGAGACAGTACTCTGAGGCATGAGCAGACGGGGATGGAGCTGGCCATTGACCAGGGACTCTTTCCCACTCACCTCCTTATTTGATACCTTCCTACGAGGAATGCACAATCTCTGTGCAGAAGACACTGTGTCCTCACAGCTCTGGTTCTTTGGTCCATGTGCTGAAAACTTTTCATGGCCATCTTCGACTTTTGAAAGAGAGGAAGAACTACTTTTATATTTCCAGGAACCTTGGGATCAGCATAGAAAGGGCTGATGGACTTAGGGAGGAGGGAGGCCCTGTGGTTAGTTCCCAGACCTCTCCCAATGCAGTGGAAATGCCATCCATCAGGGAGGGTGAGGGGGTGGTCCTTATTGGCAGATCTTGGACCATGGTGTTCAGAGGGTAGCTCAGGCTCATGTTTTCTGATTATACCCTTTCATTGTGAGAGAGATGACTGGGGGCTCATGGCTGCCTTGGGCTTCTCTGGTTCAAGCACAGTCCCAGGAGTGTCTGGAAGTTTCCTAATTTTGTCCTGAATTCCTTAACCAGTCCAGCCAGGGACCTGAATCCAGAGGACTGGGATCTCTACTCAAAGATGCATTTGCATTCTTCTCATTGAGTTTCCCTCTAAGGTTTTTAAGGAAAGCTTACTTTGTTCACTCACAAAGAAAGATGGGGCCACCAGCAGGAGGCTCACTGCCAAACAGGGGCCTGACTGGAGAAGCCAGCCCTGAAGTAGGGCACCCCCAAATAGAGAAACCTCTCTGAGGGCACAGCAGAGCAGCTTCTAGCCCTGATCCATGGCGGTCATCCCAGATACCAACCACAGGGCAGTGTTCCCCCAGCACATTTGTTCATTGGTTAGACCGTTCCTTTCTGGCTTCACTTCTTCATTCATTCCCTTGGGACATGCGTTAGTGACGCCACTGAGCAACTTTTGTGAGCCTGCATCCTACCGAGAACTCATCTAGGTGCTTATTGATGAGGAGGACTGCCTGCAGGAGGAGAGTCGTGACAGTGGGACTGGAAGCCAGCTCACAGCTCAGTGACACTGCATGTGATCATCTCCTAAACATGTGTCTGCACCCAGGTTTATTCCTCCTGGACTTTTCCTTTGAACTCTGAACTGGTTTAGCCAATGGCCCACTTGACATCTTCACTTGCACATCTCATGGTGTCTCATCCATAACACACCCAAAGTGGACTGCCGATTCCACCTCTGCTCCCATCCCCAACCAGCATGTTCTTCTGTAGTCTTCACCATCTCAGTAAACAACTTGGCAACTAAACAACTCATCCTTCTGTACTCAGGCTCAAAACCAAAAGTCATTCCTGACACTGCTCTCTCATATCCTACCAGCATTCTATCAGCAAATCCATTTGGCTGTATTTTCAAACTGTATCCCAAATCCAAGCCCCTCTCCCCTACCTCTTCTACTATCACCCTGATCCAGCCATTTTATTTGAGATTTTTGTGGTAGCCCCCAACTGTCTCTCTGCACCTGCCTTGCCTCTTGTAATCTATGAGAAGCACAGTAGCCAGAGCAATCCCTTTATAAGTCAGACCCTCTGCTCCAAGCCTTCTCTGCAGTGGCCTCCTCTCATGCAGAGGAAAAATCCAGTCTTCTGTTAACTGCCAGAGCCTATTTGATGTGACCCCTGTTAGCTCTCTGACCTTAACTCCTGCTCTTCCCTCCTGGCTTACTGATTTGTCGCTTTAGAGTTTCTCAAATAGGCTGAGCACATCCCACATCAGGGTCCTGGTATTTGCCGTTTTTTCTTCTTGAATGTTCTTCCCAGATAACTCACTGCCTTACTTCCTTCAGGGTCTGCTTATCAGAAAGACCTTGCTTGACCACTTGGATTCAGAGGGAAGCCATATCCCCAGCCTTCTCTATCCCTACATCCTGCACCCTACCCCAGCACTCAGACCTCCTGCCATATTATGTATTTGTCTATTGTCTTTCTTCCCCAACTAGAATGTTTGAAACTGCTATATCTCTGGTGCCTAGAAATGTGTCTAGTTCTGCTAGACAGGTCGCACACAACAGGCACATAGTAAACATTCACTAGGATGAATGAATGAAATTATGAAGAACTGACTATGTGGTGGGCCCTAACCCAGAAGTATTCAGTGAAATAATTCACCCTCAAAACTATTACCCTATGAGGTGGGGATTATTATTGCTATTTTTCAGAGAGAAACCAGAATTAAAACCCAGGTCTATCTGCCTCCAAAGTATCCTCTTCGCATGACAGCACTCTGGGAAAAGCCAGGCTTTCCTCCAAGAGCCTTCTGTCTACCATCAATGGTATGCTGGGTACTGAAATGTACACAAACCCAGCTAGAATAAGGGCTACTATGTGCAAAGGTCTTTCCAATTCTACCCACATTCTTTTTTTTTTCTATAGTCATTTATTGATTTATTTATAATTTTAAAATTTCAATAGCCTTGGGGGTTAGCCTAAGTGAAGTAACTCATGCTCTTACTTTACTTTATTTCAACTGTATGGCTGTGAGGTAGGGAACCATGAACCAGTATTTTACACCATTTTTTTTTCCCGGGAAAGAAAGGCTTAATGGGTTTACCAGATGTCTCTAGGTCAGTTAACTAGTCCTTTGGAAAGCCAAGTCTCCACTGCAGGTCTCTGACCCCAATTGCAGGGTGGGGGAGGGACAGGGGTGGCTGGTGGCGGGATCTACCCATGACCCTATCTGTGCTAAACACTAGATCAGGGATGCACTAGCACCACCTTATCCCTACCATATGCAAGCATCACCCAGAGAGATCCTCAGGATTCTGCCCCACACAGTACTGCAAGAGGGCACAGTGGACAACCAAGTGGAAACTGAGCTACGAGCTACGGTCCCACCCTTCCAACAATGAGGAAACTCCTTCTGGACTTCAACCCAATGTGCCCTTGCATTGCCCTCCCTTATCTCAGCCCACTCCCAACCTGAATTTAGAGTTGGACTTGTGCATTTCTCTGTTTCCCCCAAGAAGGCTCCATGGCACTTGGGTCCAACCACCATCAGCCAAGGAGACCTGAAGATGGCAGGTTCTGGAGGACCTCAATCTCAGCCATGCCTTTTACTCCATCCTCTGTCCTTTGGTACCCACCCAGTCCCTCCTGCCCCATCTGGGGCTGAGAAACAGGACATATCAATTGCAGCAAACTGCTACATCCACATAAACAGGGTGTTCAGCATGTTTTTGTAATACCAGCACCTGTTTGTTTAGTCATGCTGGGCCAGGTGTTTCAGCACAAAATACAAATTGAATTCCTCCCCTCAGAAGGGCTTGCAGTCAGATAACAGACAAGGCAAATAACTGAAACACCATTGATACATACTATATGGAGAGATGGACGTCTATTCCAAGACCTCAGGAGGTGGGGATCAGGTGCCGTTGGGCCCCATAGCAGCACTGTCAGCTGGAGTGACACAACGGTCAGGAACTGACGAGGACCCTGCTCCCTCGGTCATCTGTCAACAAAGCAGGGAGAGTGTCCTGGGTGTCCTTGGATTGCAATCATGAGCATCCAAGTTACCCAGAGTCCGAGCCTTAGTTTCCCTAACTGTAAAGTTGGGAGATGGTTAGTAAATATCCTCATAAAGATGTCCAAGAATTCAAATATACACCAATATCTGGAAAATAGTTTGGCTTCAATAAATGTTCATTTTTTTCACTTAATTTTTAAATTTTAATATTAAGATTGTGTCCCAAGCTGTTATCCCTTCTTCAGATAATTATACAGAGAAAACAGGAATACAGAGAACGTCCAATCTCTGAACCACCTCAGCTGACCTGAAACCGATTTTCCAAATTGTAGTAAACACAAATGCATGCTCTCTGCTCATGCCAAAGCTGCATAAGTATCAGCTGGATCCCAGTTCACAAACACATGCAGTGCAGCTTCCCAGGGAAGTCACAGTGGGACGGGAGTGGAGCCTCTTACCCCAAGTCCTGCCCCCTGGAGCCACCCACCACCTCAGCAGAGACCCACCCATTTCCTTCAGACCAAAGACAGAGGGTGGGTACGGGATCCGTCAAGTCCCTCTGAAGACCCTCCCCCACATACCACCCAAAGCCACCTATGGCCCACCCAGGGAGTCCTAATGACACCCAGCAAAGTTAGCAACCTACCGGTGGAGCATCAGGGCTGCCTGAGATGTTCTCCATTCGCGGCAAATGATCTTATTTTCTGAAGTAGCAGCTTTCTATTGAAATTCTTCATCAGGCGCTGTCATGAGGAATTTCCCCCCCTTTTCTCTTTCTTTCTAACTGGTGAAATTGACAGTCTGCCTACATTAACCAGGCATTCATTTGCATGATCAAAAGCAGATTTGTTCCAAGATGCAATGTTCTGCCTTCCCTTCCAAGCACAGGCATCTCCAAGGAAGGCGAGAAAAATCAGAAACAGAGCGCCTCCGCTGTGCCCCTGAGCTTGGCCAGGAGTCGGCCTCGTCTGGGAGCAGGTGGAGTGGGGGCCCTGTGAGGAGCAGTGGGGGGAGGGCAGCCCATGTGGGAGTTGGAAAGCAGCACCTGGCAGCCCAAGGCGCTGGCACAAGCCCCAGCACAGGAATATCCAGCCTTTGGTGACAGATTATAGTAAGAGGAGCATGCAGGAGTTTCCAGTGTGTGTGTGATTTCCTGAAAGGAGGCACTGCTGCCTTAAATCCCCAGCACTCAGGGATGGGAGGGTGTTAGGGTCTGAACCCAGGGCATCGCGGGGACCTGGATTCAGAAAAATGGGTCACAATTCTTAGCTTTAGCCACATGATGTAGGAGAGTTGCTGAACTGGTCTGAGCTGCAGTTTTTTAGCCTTAGAATGGACACAGTGAGACCCAGCCTGTCTGTCTCTTGCAGTGTTACAAGAAGTGAAAGAGGTATCTCCCAACACCCAGAGAGCCCTGTAGGTCTCATGGCTCTAGGCTGCCCTCGCACACTGTAAACCCTCCACCCTGGAGCCGTAACCCCACATTACCCCTCACAGCTAACGCTTACATGCCACCTTGTCTGATTCTCCCCAGGGACCCTGTGAGCTGGGATTACGGTTCAGAGAAAGCTGAGGATCAGAAGTTTTGACTTGTACCCCCCAAAATAATAAAATATTGTATTTCATGACTGCATTGGTATAAAGAAGAATGTAAAACAGGCTGGATTCATTATTATACTTTCATTATTATTATGTTTTTTCTTCTGATTTTAAAAGAAATTAGAAAGAAAATACTTCTGTGAGTCCCTAAAAGTGCAGTGAGCCCTTGGCCCTGAGCCAGCTGTCCTTGATGGAGAAGTAAGCCCTTGTCCCTTAACACCATAATAAGCAGTGAAGTCAGGAGTCATTCAAGCATTAATCCATGCAACATCTCCCCAACACAGATTTATTCAGAGGCTCCTATGTGCTGGACTCTCTCTAGGCTTTAGAGGGAACAGTGGTAATCCAAACAGATAAAGCCTCTGACTCGGAGAGTTCATGTTGTCATGAAAGGACACAGACGATGTAAGTAAATAAAGCATTTCCGATCTTAGAAGTGTCCTGAAGAACACTGAAGTGGGGCCATTGTAGAGGAGGTGATGGAATGGGGAAAATACTTTAGGGGCAGTCAGGGAAGGCTTTTCAGAGGAGGGGACTTCTGGACTGAGGCCTGAGCAATGGGGAGCCAGCGATGGGGATCGAGGTACAGAGCAAGTGCAAAGGCCCTGGGGCAGGAGTGGTCCTGGCTGTTTGGGGGTCACAGGGAGGTTAGTGCTAGGAGACCCAGTGGCCAGTGGAGGGACTGGGAAGAGAGGAAGTCAGAGGGATGAAGATGACCAGTTGTGAGATCTTGCAGGCCATCAGAAAAGTGACTTTATTCTCTTTGCAGTGGGCAGTTACTGGAATGTTTCAAGCTAATAATAGAAGGTAATTATATTGATTCACTTGTTTAAAAAGGGACATTTCTGGCAGTTATATGGAAAATTGACTATGGAGATGTGACACAGGAAGTAGAGATCAGATTGGGCTCTGTTGTGGAAATCCAGGGGTTGAGCTAGTAACTTAAATTAGGGTTGCAGACATGGATGGTCACAGTTAGAAATGATCAGATTTGGGATGTATCTTGAGTTGGCAGCTGACTATATGAGTTGGGAGTTCAGTAGAGAGGTCAGGGCTATAGATACAGATTTGGAAGAAAACCAAGAAAATGCGATTATCCCAAAAGCCAAGAAAAGAAAGCATTTCCAAAAGGAAGCAAAGGTCAAATGTCACAGAGTCAAGAGAGATGAGGGCAGAGATTCGACTCTTGTAGGTCATGGGAGACTTTGATGAGGGCCATTTCAGTGGAGTGACGGGAAGGAAAGGCTGATTGGAATAGGCTGGGGGAAGAGGGGAGGTGAGGACATGCTCACATTGCTTCCCAAACCCACCCTCTCTCCACTGAATGATGCTCTCCACTGGATGCAAACAGTCACCCACGATTTGCAGAGCACTTTGCTCATTCAGCAGCTGTCCTCACTGACTTCACCAAGCTCTGCTGCATGGCAGGAATTATGTCATGTCCATTTGGAATCCTTAGCTCCTGTCCAGCACTAGGTTAGTCTTCAATTCACGTCCCTCAAATGAACAAAGGAGTGTTGTGTCTCCATCTGACTCAGAGCTCTAGAGAAGTCTGGGGCATTTGTTTATTCATTCACTCATCCATTCACATAGTCTTGCAAGAAGCAGGTGAACTCTGGTAGGCTTCCTACTTTTCCGATCGGGATTCTGCTCTGTGTCTCCTTCTTCCCAAATCTGTGATGTTACAACCTTTTTTCAAAAGTTGGAGCATAATCAATGAACAAAAATTGACTACAGGCTCTTTGTGTAAAAAGCTTTCCTCCCCTAAGCCCCTGCCAAGAGCAGCATCTCTGCTTCTGCCCCAGCGTGGTGGAGGAGATGTGTTGTGAACTAGGACAGCAGCAGGGGTGGACTGGAGGTGGGGGCAGGTGGCACTCAGGAGGAAGATTACAGGAACAGGTTACAGCAAAATGTAGGGGAAGAGGGGAATGATTGTAGGAGCAATCAGGAAATACCTGTGTTTCATTCAGGTAATTGAAGGCTAGTCTTAGTCACTAAGGATAGGGAAATAGCGGGAGAAGAAGGTTCTAGAGGTGAGTAAGAACACATATGGATGACAAAGTTAAATTGTGCCTAGGTTGAGTTTGAGGGGTCTGAGAGATTTCCAGGTGATGTGAGGCATTTGGATATGAAGGTGTGAGGTTCAAGCTGAAGAGAGACTTGGGAATCATTAGCTTAATAGGTCATTCTTGAAGCAAGGAGAGGAAATGGCCCCACCCCACAAGCATTCGTGGACAGAAGGGAAGGAAAAGGGGACAGAAGTGGCAGCTGGGAGCCTCGGCTTTCAAGAGTAGACAGATACAGCAGAAGGGGGTTCCAGAAATTAGCCTGAGGCAGAGCCAACTAGGAGGAGGAGATGGAGAGGTGGGGGAATGGGGCATCTGCTGGTGGACCTCTGCAAGGCCAACAGTGACCTTGATGGAGGTTGGGGCAGCCAGACAGCCATATGGTAAAGAGGCTGAAGGACAGTTGGAGCCCACCATGTAGACATAGTTTTGGAGTGCACATCTGACTGAGAGCACCTGGATGAAGCGGATGGAGGAGAACCTCCTGTTGGGGACCTCCAGGCAGGCACGTTAGCTCTAGGTGGGGGTGGGACTCATGATGAGCTGCACACTGAAGGTCCGAAAGAGCCAGGGGAAGGTTTGCCCAGCGAGGGTCTCCAGGGCTGTGGGCAGCAAAGGCTGAGCCTCAGAGAGAAGGAGGGCCCTCAGTCCAAGAGAAGGATGGGCCATTCCCTGAGGAGAGGGCAGTGTGGCCTGCAGAGTGCGCTGGCCTTGGGGTTTGCAGCAGGAGACAGGGCCAGGGGGAAGCAGTGCTGAGGGGCCAGTCGGCTCCTTACTGAGGCCCTGCAGTGCCTGGGGCCAAGGCAGGGACACCTGGCCTGGCCTGCTCTGTGCTCCGTGCTCTCTGGCAGATCACATTTGCAAACCAGAATGGGGGAGCCCTTCTCCCAGGCCCTGCCTGAAGCAAAAAAGCAAAAGGTAGGGTGAGGCTCTCCCAGCCACCCAGCCCTCTGTTCTTTCTGGCTTCTCCCCTGCTCCTCTGCCCTCATCACTCCATTGACCCCTCGGACCTCACTGCACCCCCTCACCCAGCTGTCCGCATGTCTGAACCCCACCCTCTCCAGTCTAGACTCAACCATCCTCCACGCTGCCTAACCCAGCTCCCCAGGGCACAACTGGGACCCTCACCAGCCAGCACCCCCCGCCCCGTCCCCTTTCCGGCTGCCTGCTCTATGCACTAATCTTGTTCCTTATGGCCCCAGGACAGTCCATATAACATAGATGTTCTGTCTCACAGAAGTAGAAGCCCCATGCAGGCAGAGAACAGCCCAGATGTTCACTGATGTGTCCCAAACGCCGGGAGCTGCTCCTGCCACACTCAGGCACACCGAGGAGAGTTGTCCAAGGGACAGTAAGATGTCCAAGGGCCTGCAGCCATGTGTTCTCATCATGTCTCTCAGACACCACTCGGCGTGAACATAAGGGCATTTCTCACCTGTCTTGCTGATTTTCTTTTTAATCATTTACTAACTAGAGGGGAGAGATAAGTCATATTTATTGTCTCCCATGTGTCAGCCTCTTTATAATCATTAATGCATCTCATTCTAACATCAACCCCATTTTATTGACCCAAAATGAAGGCACAGACAGGCATATCCACTGAATACGTTTGTTCATTGGAGGTGAGTCATCTGACGCACAGAACAGAGCTAGATTTGAACCTGAGTCTCTCAAATGCCAAATTTCACATTCAATCCACTGGACCCCGAGACATTCAGGTTGATGCTGAGGCCCTGCTCAGTCCCTCAGCATTTCCAAGGGGCTCTTCCTTTTCATTAGAATGTGTTCATGGCAGTCCTTCAAAAGCACACAGCAAGGACTGGCCAGTTCATGACAGCCCTTTGTGTAATTCCTGCCTGTAACAAATCTACAGTCTAAGGCAGACCCCGCCTGTAATTACAGCTCGTGGAAGTCAGCCCGTGCAGTCACACGGTGGTCCCCGCTCCCGCCTGCTGACTCTCTAATTAAACTGGCAATGGCATCTGTGCTCAGGGCCTTGCCAAGCATGAAGGAATGTGTGTCCCAGGTCTTGCTGAAAATGTGCCCCTTCACATTCCCTTGCAACCCAGTGGGGATTGGGAATTTATCTCCCACTATTTGGGAGACAACTTTTGGATAGTCTCCAAAATATTGACCAGTCAGCAAGGCTGCACCCAATTAGTGTCTGAGATCCCCATAAAATGTGGAACTCTAATCTCAGTCTCGTGGGAGCATAAACTGGGCCCCATCCCTCCAGCTACCTGGCTGTGAAGCTGTTCCAGACCATTTTATGCAAGAGGGACTTCTTTTTGCAATGCCCAGGGGCTTGGTGTCCTAGCACTCCTAAAAGATCATCTTAGAAGGAGTTTCTGCAGAACCCATGAAGGAGACTCCATCCTTGATTGGGGACACTCCTTTTTCTTTTCTTTTCTTTTCTTTCTTTCTCTCTCTCTCTCTCTCTCTCTCTCTCTCTCTCTCTCCTCTTTCTCTTTCTTTCTGTCTTTCTCTCTCTCTCTCTCTTTCTTTTTTGAGAGGGAGTCTTGCTCTGTTGCCCAGGCTAGAGTGCAAGCTCCACCTCCCGGGTTCATGCCATTCTCCTGCCTCAGCCTCCCGAGTAGCTGGGACTACAGGCGTGTGCCACCACAACTGGCTTTTTTTCTTTTTGTGTGTGTGTGTGTATTTTTATAGTAGAGATGGGGTTTCGCTGTATTAGCCAGGATGGTCTTGATCTCCTGACCTCATGATCTGCCTGCCTTGGCCTCCCAAAGTGCTGGGATTACAGGTGTGAGCCACCGTGCCCGGCCTGGGGGCCACTCCTTTTTCTAGCAGGGGTTTGGAAAAGGGATTCCAAGTGTTTGGACTCAAGCCCAGTGGGGACAAAGCTCAGCTCAGGCCTCTCTACGACATGGGCTTTCCCTGACCTGTCTGAATTGGACTCAAGGCTGAGTCTACAAATATCTAACAACAATGACAATAGACACAGTGCTAAGCCCTTTATAGGTTTCATCTCATCTAACTTCATGACAGTTTTATGATGAGGGTAATTTGTTGTGCCCATTTTACAGATGAAGAAATAGACATAGAGCGACTATATGACTTTCCCAAGTTCATACAGCTACGAAGTCGCACAGTTAGCCTCCAAGACCAGACCTTTCCAACTCTGGGATTTGAAACCCAAGAGGTTTGACTTTAGCATCCTACTTTCAGCCTCTAACCTGTATTATCTCTACAGAGGTCATTCATTCAATGCATATTCACCTATGACATGCCTGCCACCATACTAAGCACTGGGGCTATGGACACACTCCCTGCCCCCTGTGCCATGTAGTACTCTGGAACAATAGGCAAATAAACTAACATCAGAGCACCTGGGTCCTGAGGGCCACGGGGGCCCCTGGTTTAGCCTGGGACAGGTTAATAATCATCATTCACATTTATTGACCATGTGCCAACTACTGTACTCAACCCTTTTAATGCATGTTTCATTGGAATCTGTTAATAATTCATGCAATAGACATTTTTCATTATCCACCTTGTATAAAGAAGGAAACTGAGCTACAGAGAGAGACAGCAATTTACTCGGGGTCCCAGAACTACAAGGCAGTTCTGTGCTTTCAACCATTATCTCTGGAGCCTGACCTTTCAACCATTATCTGTCTTGTTTCCTGGAGGAGGTAAGCCCTGAGCAAAACCTGAATGTTCTATTGTAATTTTATTGCTGGCTGTGAAGTTCCCAGGCCAACGGCATCGGCATCACCTGGGAACTTGTTAAAATGCACGTTCCTGGGCTCCACTCTGGACCTGCTGAGTCAGAATCTGTATTTTATCAAGATTTCAGTCTACTTTAATGCTCATGGGATTAAAAAGCATGCTTCTAGTTCAATAGCTGTTATCCAGGCAAACTAGGGAAAGGTGTTTAGGCAGGAGGAACAGCAGGCACAAAGGCTTAAAAGTAAGAGAGAACATTTGGTGTGGAGGAAACAGCACTCCTCACATGGCCTGGGCACTTTGGGAATATTTCAGCAGCCTAGTTCTCAGGAGTCACAGAAATTGAAGGCCCAGTGGCGCCTCGTCAGGGTGGCAAGGGCAAGGCACTCCTGGGTTTGTTGCCCACCTGTATGGCTTACTCAGCTGTGTAAGACAGCACTTAGCCTCTCTGAGCCAGTTTCCTTGTCCACCCTCTCAGGATGGTTATGGGGGTGAATGAGGAGAGGGCGCACCACGGGCCCAGCACAGTATCTGACACACAATGGGTGCTTGGTGCGTGGCCCTTGTACTAATCTTGGCTACTCCCTTTGCCGACGTGACTCAGGCAGCATCATCCTCACCCCTTGGTGGTCTCCTCTAAGTTCCAGCAAATGACATTACACAGGGAGGAGACAGTTTATGAACTTGTTTTACTCCTCTGCAGCCCAGGAAGCAT
The DNA here is from genome assembly GCF_043159975.1 of Macaca nemestrina. Taxonomy (NCBI): domain Eukaryota; kingdom Metazoa; phylum Chordata; class Mammalia; order Primates; family Cercopithecidae; genus Macaca; species Macaca nemestrina. The sequence continues at coordinate 12,203,479 of NC_092132.1, read as the reverse complement.
TGGTATCTTGGCGAGGGCTCTCACTATGACCCCCTCGTGTTATGTGTGAGAAAATGGTGCCCAGAGAGAGGAAGCCACTCCCTCGAGTTTGTACAGTGATTGCCACATAGCGGGTGCTGGGACTTGGAGGTCCTGGTGCCCAGACCTCAGCATAGCTCCCTAATGTTTAGACTTGAAGGCAGATTATGCCTCCCATGTAGCAAAGCAGCCTGGGGACAACTCACTTAAGTGCCACTGCACCCTTGTCCTTGTACCCTCCTGGGCTCCCAGACCTGAGTTCTCTCCACTTCCGCTCCAGCCCTGGGCATTAGACTTACCCAATATCTGTGGTGGGGGTGTCATGGATTCCTTCTTTACACAGCATCTGTGAGCAGTACTTGGCCTTTGAATTTGGCACCTTCCGCCGGCCCCACCTACCTTTGCTCATCACCCAATCTCCTTGCTCACAGCCCAGAGCTGAGAAAACAGGCTGTAGCATTGAGACAGCCACTGGAATGAGCTAGTATATTTTCTTGCACAGTTTTTCAACTATTCGTATAATTTGTATGAAGGAATGAGGATAGATATAAAAGCAAGAGAACCTTCTTCCTTGAAGATAGATACACATAGCATTTTTAAAATGTTTTCTTCATGTAATAAAGCAGTTTGGGGCCCTGTGTTCATCCTTCAGTTTTCTAATTGAAACCAATGAATCCCATGATGGATACAAGTATGTCTCCTTGATTAAGGGCATATGCCAGACTTTGAGCTAGGTGCTTCTAAACGTTATCTCTAATTCTCGAAACAATGCTGTGAAGTAATTTTACTTAACTCCATTTTCCCTGTGAGGATCCTGAGGATTAGAGAGGCTAAGTGACTTACCCAAAGTCACACAGCTGGGACATGTAAGAGCTGGAACCCAAATTTGGGTTGCCAGCTCCAGGCCCTTGCTCCTTGCACTGAGACTTCCTGGCTCTTCTTAGCCCGCACCCATGGACAACCAGACAGGACTAGGAGTAGGACCCTTAGCAGGTGACTGCTTTCTTCACTTCATCTTCACAGGATACAAAAACAGGGCCCATATGAATGCACACAATGCATTCACATTTGGAAGATGTCTGGCTCAGAGAGAGGAAAAAATATATTTTCCAAGATCCCCCCAAATTTGGCAGTTAGCACTTGAACCCTAAGTTTTTACTCCAAACTCAATGCTCTTTTCACTGCTCTGGGCCAGGCACTTCATGGGCAAACCACCCATCCTTCCATGGGCTGAGGTCCCAGTGTCCACAGCTCTGATGTGGGGTCCTGCTTAAGTTATAGCTGGGGTAACGAGCCTGTCTCTTACCAGCAGTAAGACCTGGGGTTAAATCTTGCCTCACGTGTCCTGTCTGTATGACCTTAAACAAGCTAGGTAGGTTCTCTCAGCCTCAGAATTATGGTTCATAAAATGGGGTAACATCATGCCCAATTCACCTTGTTATTTTGATGCTTCCTTGCAACATACATGTGAAATGTTTAGCACAAAATTTAGAAATAGCAGGAGGGGTGCCAGTGGGTTACTAATATCATTTATGTAATGAGATACTCCAGGCAGAAAAGGACAGAGAATATAATGCAGTTTTTTCCCTAAACTATTAGCAGGTTGTAGAGTCCACATAATGGGTTGTGGGTGAGTATTTTTTGAATAGACTAGACTAGGCTAGGATAGAATAGAATGGAGACTCTCAGATGCATTGTGGATGGTAATAGTATGGAGTGTGAACATTATTCATGAATGCTATTTCGGGGGTCATCCTGAAGGATCAGTCAGTCCACAGGGTGGTTCAGCCTGGCGTCTCATTCGGCCAGTCCGAGTGTAAGCCATCCCACCAGGAGGGACTGTTCCCACCAGGAGGGACTGTTCCCACCAGGAGGGGCTGTTCCCACCAGGAGGGACTGTTCCCACCAGGAGGGACTGTTCCCACCCAGGAGGGGCTGTGCCCACCCAAGAGGGACTGTTCCCACCAGGAGGGGCTGTTCCAACCCAGGAGGGGCTGTGCCCACCAGGAGGGACTGTTCCCACCAGGAGGGACTGTTCCCACCAGGAGGGGCTGTGCCCACCCAGGAGGGACTGTTCCCACCAGGAGGGACTGTTCCCACCCAGGAGGGGCTGTGCCCACCCAGGAGGGGCTGTGCCCACCCAGGAGGGACTGTTCCCACCAGGAGGGACTGTTCCCACCCAGGAGGGACTGTTCCCACCAGGAGGGGCTGTTCCCACCAGGAGGGGCTGTGCCCACCCAGGAGGGGCTGTTCCCACCCAGGAGGGACTGTTCCCACCCAGGAGGGACTGTTCCCACCAGGAGGGACTGTTCCCACCCAGGAGGGACTGTTCCCACCCAGGAGGGACTGTTCCCACCAGGAGGGACTGTGCCCACCAGGAGGGGCTGTGCCCACCCAGGAGGGGCTGTGCCCACCCAGGAGGGACTGTTCCCACCAGGAGGGGCTGTGCCCACCCAGGAGGGGCTGTGCTCACCCAGGAGGGGCTGTGCTCACCCAGGAGAGGATGTACTCACCCAAGAGGGAATGTGCCCACTCAGGAGGGGCTGTGCTCACCCAGGAGGTGATGTGCCCACCCAGGAGGGGCTGTGCTTACCCAGGAAGGGCTGTGCTTACCCAGGAGGGATTGCTCACTGATGGAATTCTAATCACAGGTCCCGTGTGCTTGTAAATGTTTGGAGAAGCAATTTAAACACACCAGAGTGTGCTGATAAGCACATTTCACCGTTTACATAAAGTCCTCGAAATATGTAAACACATAGCACAAGACTGTGCTGGGGCCCAGGAGGCTGGGCCTCACACCTGGGGCTGCATCCCAGACTTTCCTCTGCCCATTGTCTTCAGAAAGGAGGAAACTGGGTCCTGGGGGAAGGCAGTGAATGGCTCCAGACTCCCACAGTGCCGACAGCAGCAATACCAAAACAAGGAATGAACAGAGAGAGAGGGGAATTTCAGAGAGAAATAGAGAGAGAAGGAAAGAGAAGGGGAGAGAAGGGGAGGGGAAGAGGAGGTGAAGGAAGGGAGAGAAAAGGGGAAGCACGAAGGAAGGAAAGAGAAAGACAGGGAAAGGAAAATAGAAAAAGTCGCTCCCGTCTGGACACACATCCCTGAGGGAGCTGCGTGCCTTCCCTGGCCATCCTATATAAAATAGCCCTGGCCCCAGCATTCCCTATCCTTCTCATACCGCCTTATAGTTCTTGGTAGCACCTGTTCCCTGATATACCATACATTTATTTGCTCATTTTCCACCTCTGCCCACTAGAACGTGAGCCCCAAGAGACAGGGAGCTTGATCGGCATGTCCGTGGCTGTTTCTCCAAGCCTGGGGCACTGCTGGCTCTGGTGAAGAGTGTGACTATCTGTATAAAAGTGTGCATGAAGCATTCATATGACGAGTGACTGAGTCCATGAATGAAACTGAACTTAGCTCTCCTAACATGACCAGACCACAGTTACTCATGAGTTGGCTGAGCAAGGAGCCCAGTAAAGCAAGTGAAACTCGGGTGTTTGACCTGTTCTCAGACTGCAACAATGGTTCACATTAACAGAGCACTTATTAAGTGCCAGGTACCATTTTAACTACTTGCCATAATCCTATGTGGTAGGCACTCCCATTTTCAGATGGGGAAGGCAGGCACAGAGGGAGATAGCCATTTGCTTAAGGACACACAGCTAGAAGAGGCAGAGCTGAGATTCACACTCAGACAGTCTGGCTTCTACTTGTGTTTAATGCCATGCTCCACTGCTTCCCAGAGAGAAAGTTCTAGAGCAACAGTTTGAGGGACACTGACTTGGACCTTTCAGAATCCAGCTGGGGAATTTCATATCTTTTTTCTTTTTTCTAGCAATTTGAGGAAAGTCAAGGCCGGACCAGTAGCAAAACAGCCTTTTACCAGGCACTGCAGAATTCCCTGGGCGGTGAGGACTCAGATGCCCGCGTCGAGGCTGCTGCTACGTGGTATTACTCTCTGGAGCACTCCACGGACGACTACGCCTCCTTCTCCCGGGCACTGGAGAATGCCACCCGGTAAGCTAAGCTGCAGGAGGGTGCAGATTCCTACTGCTATGTTTTGGAGCGGACCTAGTTGATGTTCAGGTCATGAATGTGGCTTAGTGCTTGTGGTTTCCTCTGCATCATTCATTCAGCCTACAGCATGGGGAGCTTCCCTACTGAGGGGCAGCCCTGGGGGACATGTGGGATGGACCCTGCTGCCATGAAACCCCAGGTCAATGGGAGAAATGAGCGGTGACTCCGGCTCTTCCTAGACCATGAGGGAGCTGTCAGAGGGCAGAGACGAAGCACTTGCGAGAGGTGCCTGGGGCACACTCCACCTGATGCAGCTGCTCAGTGAGTGCCCAGGACAGCCTTCCACACTCCTGGCCTCGCATTCACTGAGCCCAGTGCCCCCAGTCTTGGCTGTCCATCAAGCGCACATGGGGGCATTTAAAGGGTAGGTGACACGCAGGGCCCATAGTGGGGCAGCATTTTTCAAAGCTCCCTCAGCTGATTCCACCCTGCAGCCCAGGCTCACCTGGCACAAGGGAAGCAGAGGCCTGGAGGCGGGGAGGTTTTGTGGCTGATGCCACTCCCCGAACAGGAGCAGCCCAAGCTCTGACAGCCCTGCTCCCTCTCTCTGGGGCCCGCTGTTTCTTGTATCCACTGCTTACATGCCTTTTCCCCATTTACGCTCAAGCTTCTCTTACTTGGGGATGGCTGCCCAAACCCCCACCCCGAGATGGCTAAAGACCGCGGCCCCCAGGCCCTCCTGTCCTCAGGGTCCCTCTCTTGCAGCATGCCCCCTGCCCCGGGGGTTGTCAGGACAGACTGCCTCCCTCTCCTAGTACTGCATTAGCTCACTGAGGCTGAGAACTTTTACAGAAATGCACGGCAGATGCACAAGAAATGATGTTTGAATAGAAATAAGGAAATAACCAGGGCTCCAGTCCTTTCTTCCTTCTGAGCCCCCTAGGATGAGACCACAGTGGGGACTCCAGCTCTCAGGTCACCTTTGAGTCCCCTCACAGGCGATGAGTCTTGGTTTCCCGAGGGCTCCCTGCTCCCATTGGGAAGAATGGGTGGGATGCAAGTGCTTTCAGCATTCTGTGCCTCCTTTTCTCTCTCCTTCCGGGAGGCCCACACTGACCATTTGCTTGTTGTGCCTGGGGACAGAGCCAGTGTCAAGGCTCAGCATCCTTTGCTGAACTGGAGCCTGTTGGGAAGGGATGGGCTGGAAGGTGTTGGAGACCCACTGCCCTGCTTGGTCTCTCCACTCAGGAGCCTGAGGTTTCTAATTGGAGGGTCACTGGCTCAGAATAAAACTGTGCCACCCACTTGCATCTTGGGGACTAAAAGGCTTTAATTTTCCCTCTAGTGGAGATCTCCACTTTAGATGAAATAGCTAGCAGCTATTCTGGGAGGCCTTGCCCTGGGCTGGACCATAAGAACTCACAGATGTCCAGTCCCTGACCCTGAGAGGCTTATAATCAAGTCAGGACTGGGCTAGATCGCATTGCAGAGAGAGCTCAGGGCTAGGTTCTTGCCTTAATTTTGCCTTATCTGACCTTAAGGACAACCTGCGTGCTGGGGTGAGAGCTGAGACTGAGAGAAGGCAGCATCACCAAGGGAAGCCCCACTTGGAAGACGAACTCCAGCTCAACCTTAGCTCGGGTCCTCCTTCTCTCTGGCACAGACTCAGGCCCTGGCCCTGTCTCCTTGGTGGTTTACTGGGCAGTGTCCCGCCCCAGGCCTGCCAGCGCATGATGCTGCCCATAGGTTTGATCCTGTCCCTGTCCTGCTTACAATGCCTCAAGGTGCACGGGAGGAATCTCAGTTGGCTTCATCTGCCCCCAAGATGCCCACAGTGCCCCACCCAACTACAGAGCCTCACCTGGGAAGACTCTAGCACCCAGCAGACGCACCAAAGGTTTTTATCCCAATGACCAGGAAAGGAAGACGGGCACCCCTTTTGCTGAGGGACTCCCATGGGTGTTATTAAACTTGGTCATTACAAAACCTCTTCCAGGTAGGGACCCTTGGCCCCACTTCTCAGCTGGGATGACAGAGATTCAAGGAGATAAAAGAACTACTGAGTATCTCACCTTTACTCCATAAAGGAGATGGAATTGAAAACCTGGTGGCCCAGGGTCACTGAGGTCTGTCTGACTCTTGCCTGGTGGGAGCCGCCTCTCTAAACACACAGGCTGTGTGTCAGCACACGCAGGGCCCCACTCTTGTAAGCCGCTGCTTCTGAAATTGATTTGTGCTACCTTCAAAGGTGAAGCAAGTACATAACTTAGGGAGGTTTCTGAGCCTCCTCATCTGGACATTTTGGACTGGATCTTTCTTTCTTGTGGGGTTCCCCTTTCCACTGCGGGATGTTCAGCAGCATCCTGATCCCCACACACTAGATGCCAGTACAACCCTTTCCATTCCCAGTGTGACAACCAGGAATGTCTCCAGGCATTGCCAAAGGGTTCTCTAGGGGACGTAGAGATGGAGGTGGCAAAATCCCACCTGCTGAGAGCCACTGGGCTGAGCTAAGGGTACCACGTGCCTGAGCTATCTTTGGGGGCTCTGACTTCTTTTAAAATGCACAATGATTTTATGTTCCATTCCACAGTATATTGCATTTAACTCCACTGTATATTGCACTTATGTTACTATAAAATGTTTTGCTTCCTCATCTTTAAGTGAAATTGATGTCCTAGGAAGACGTTTATTTCATGGGATTTTTGACGCCTAAAATACATCAGCATGGGCACCAGTTTTTGAGCCCATGACCTACCAGAGGACACTGTGTACCTACCACACCCTGGCTCTCCCATCAGTGTGGCAGTGGAGCCACTTGGAGAGCACTGCTGGGGAATGGGAAGAAGGTGTTCTTGTAGGCCTGCGCAGGGGGGTTTTGGGGGCTAAGGGGACACCTTGCTGGGAGAAGCCCTTTCCAGGCACCATTGCCCACAGAGCCATGTTTAACCAGACTCCCCCCATGTTCTCCTTTCACCAGGGACTACTTTATCATCTGCCCTATAATCGACATGGCCAGTGCCTGGGCAAAGAGGGCACGAGGAAATGTCTTCATGTACCATGCTCCCGAAAGCTACGGCCGTGGCAGGTAAGATGCTGCAGGGAAGCAGAGAAAGGAAGGTAAAACTGAAAGACAAGTCCCAGTTCAATGACATGGGACACACCACCTAACCTCTCTAAGCCTCAGTTTCCTCATCTGAGAAATAGAAATAATTGTAGTAGCCACTTCATCTCACTGTCTTGTTGGTGGGGAAAGTTAAAACAAGTGATGTGAAAGGCTTTGCAAATGATGACGACACAGTTTGGAATTGCAATGTTAGTTGTTAATTGATTAATTTGACTGGAGGGAAGGCTTTTTCATTTACTCTATGTATTTATTCCTCTAGAAACTGAGCACTAGCTTAAGACAAATGGCTTTCCAAAGTATAAAAAGGCTTTTTTCCCTCAACCAAAGGAAAGTTGTATTCGTGCTTGATTTATATATCATTCTTACTTCCAGAATAGGTTCCAGCTCCCTTAGAATAAAATATCAGGTGCAATGAAGTCATCAAAATGAGAAAGAGAAATAAGGTACAAGCGAAAGAAAACCAACCATAAAGGAAGGGCCAAGCAATGAGCTTAGAATTTAGCCTTGAGTTTCCCAGAAGCCAAGGAAAAGATTTTAAAAAGAAGAAGTAAAGAAAGATTTGGGTTTCGTAACTCCAGTAGCTGAACAAAGGAAGCAGAGAGACTAAGTGACAGGGACGCACGTGATCTCGGCTTCGGAGTGAAAGAACAATGCAAAGAGGGTAGCTGGGGACTTGGATGACCGGCAGTTTGAAGGGAGGTCTATGGGGCTATCTGTTCTACTGCCCCATGAGCTTACAGTCCTGAGCCATTCATCCATGTGGGGAAACCCCAGAACCCTTCCCACTGAGGCAGTGACTTCGTGCATTAAACCACATCAGATCACAGTGAGGTGCCTTTGGCAAGACGATCTACTCCTCTAGGGGCAGGAAAGTAGTGATGTCCTTGTGCTCAGCCTCCCATAAGCATTCACAGGTAACAGATCATCAGGACCACATGTCTCCAAAAGATGCCAGACGATTATTGTTTTATTTTGTATACGAATGGGAGCAAAGCCTGCCATCTGGGGTCAAGAACATTCATCGCTCACATCCATGGTCTATTTTTTTTTTTTTTTTTTGAGATGAAGTCTCGCTCTGTCGCCCAGTCTGGAGTGCAGTGGTGCAATCTTGGCTCACTGCAAGCTCCGCCTCCCAGGTTCATGCCATTCTCTTGCCTCAGCCTCCTGAGTAGCTGGGACCACAGGTGCCCGCCACCACACCTGGCTAATTTTTGTGTGTGTGTGTGTTTAGTAGAGACGGGGTTTCACTGTGTTAGCTGGGATGGTCTCTATCTCCTGACCTCGTGATCCACCCGCGTAGGACTCCCAAAGTGCTGGGATTACAGATGTGAGCCACCGTGCCCTGCCCCCTGGTCTGTTTTATGGGCAACAGGGAGCTGGGTGAAAGGACTGCAGCTTTAGAGGTGGGGGTGCAGCCATACCACCTACCTGCTGTGCCATCATAGGTAGTTTTCTTTGTCTCTCTGATCTTCAATATCCTTACCTACAAAATAAGGCTAATAATTTTTCCTCTTAGGGTTGGCATTAACAGTGTCTGGAACATAAGTTATCCAACCCATAATAGGGCTTTACCCTGTGTTACTTAGCAAGGCAAGGGAATTCTTATAAACACGCATCATTTATCTTTATAATTAGCAACGCCCCTAGAGTAGGCTGAATAATGGCCACCTGAAGATTGACTCCTCCCCATGTCCTTCTTTCACCAGGGACTACTTTATTACCTGCCCTGTAATTGACATGGCCAGTGATTTGACCACCTTCCTCCCATTCCCCAGTAATATTTACTCTCCAAGTGGCCTCACTGCCACTAGAGGAAAGAAAGGACGTTCTCATTTCTCCTAAGCACTCATTAGTTACCTGCTTTCCCCAAACAGTCTCTCTTTTTTTTTTTTTTTTTTGATGGGGTCTTCCTCTGTTGCCCAGGCTGGAATGCAGTGGCACAATCTCAGCTCACTGCAACCTCCACCTCCCAGATTCAAGCAATTCTCCCACCTCGGCCTCCCAGTAGCTGGGATTACAGGCACACACCATGACTCCTGGCTAATTTTTGTATTTTTAGTAGAGATGGGGTTTCACCATGTTGGCCAGGCTGGTCTCGAATTCTTGACCTCAAGTAATTGACCCATCTTGGCTTCTCAGAGTGCTGGGATTATAGGCATGAGCCACCGCACCTGGCCCAGACTCTTGCATTTTTAAAGCACTCCACAAAAAAAGTTCAGAGCCCAATTCTGCAGAGTTGAAATGGTCACCTCGATTTTACAGAGGAAGTGTGTCTCAGTCTATTCGAGCTGCCATAGTAAAATACCTTAGCTGAATAGTGGCCCCCAAAAGATCTCAGGAACCAATCCCTGGAACCTGGAATATTACTTTATAAGGAAACAGAACCTGGGCAGATGTGATTTAGTTAAGGATGTTGGCATGGGGAGATAATCCTGGATTACCCTGGAAGGGCCCTGAATGCAATCATAAGCATCCTTATAGGTGAGAGCCAGAGGGAGAAGTGCTGTCTACAGAAGAGAGAGGCAATGTGACCACAGAGTCAGAGACTGGAGTGATGTGGCCACAGGGAAGGAATGCCAGTAGCAGCCAGAAACTGGGAGAGCATGGGGTGGGAGTGTGGCCCTGCTGTCACCTTGGTTTTGGCTCAGTCAGACTGGTGTTGGGCTTCTGGCCTTCAGAACTATGAGAGAAAAAAAGTTTTGATGGCTTTTAACCAGTAAGTTTATGGTGATTTGCTACAGCAGCTGCAGGAAACTCATGCAGTCCCCAAGGCGTTCTCATTTCGCCGGAGCACCCATCATTTACCTGCTTTCTCCAAACAGACTCTTCTGTTTTTATACCACGCCACAAAAAAATGTCCAGAATCCTTGTGAGCTCTGCAGGGTTGAAATGATTACCTCTGTTTTACAGGTATGAAGTATGTCTTAGTCTGTTCAGCCTGCCATAGTAAATATATCTTAGCCTGGATAATTTATAAACAGCATACACTTATTGCTCACAGTTCTGGAGACTGGAAGTCCAAGATCAAGGCATGGGAAGATTTGGTGTCTAGTCGGGGGCTCGCTGTCTGCTTCACAGGTGGTGCTTTCTTTCTGCATTCTCTCATGGCAAAAGGAACAAACATGTTCCCTAAGGTCTCTTTTATGAGAGCGCTAACTCCATCCATAAGGCTCCACCCCCATGACCTAGTTACTCCCCAAAGGCCCTGTCTCTTAATACGAACACACTGGGGATTCCATTTCAGCCTATGAATTCTGGAGGGACATAAATATTCAGAGCATAGCCGAGTCTGAGGTTCAAGGAGTTCAACACAATTCCCTCGAGGACAAGCAGCTGGTTAGTTAGAGAGCAGCAACCCACCCACAGCTTATCTGAGCCTCAGAACTCTTTCCACTCCAACACGCAGTCGCTTTGCTTAGAACTATAATTTCAGCCTGACCTACAGATTCAAGCAACTGCCTCCAGGTTGTAAGAAGAAAAATAAGTGGCAGGCCAGGATTCTGGGAAGGAGGCATTGAGGGAGAGAAGGAATGATGACGAGAGCCATGTGGTTTGGGTGGAGATGAAGGTGCCCTCCTAATCCAGTGGTCTATGGCCACCCATGGCGAGGGAGGCCCAGCATGGGAAATGGTTCCTAGAATCAGCCTTGGCAGTGACCTCCTCGCCAGGGCTCTCAAGAATCTACCCTCCATCTGACTCTTTTGTCTGATTCTCTGCCTTCCTCACATGCAAGGCAGAGATTACAGTGAAAGGTGTAACTCTCCCACAGCAAGTTCATTAAAAGCCTTACAAATATGCACATACTGTTAGACCCCAGAATTTACAGTGGCAAAAAATAAGAAATGAGTCTTCTACATGAGGGTGAAAACAATAAAAGCAAAACAAAATGAAAGCATTCATATCATTGCTGTCTGAATCAATAGTGCTTGGACCCTACCCGGCTCACTTTCATAGGCTGCTGTAACAAACTGCCACCAAAGCAGCTTAGAGCAATAGAAATGTATTGTCTCAAGTTCTGGAAGCCACAAGGATGAATTCAAGGTGTCAACAGGAGCACCTCTGTAGGCACTAGGGAAGGATGCGTTCCGGCCTCTCTTTTAGCCCCTGGTGGCCTAAGGCGATTCTTGGCTCATAGATATCTGTGTTCTTCGTCTGGTATTTCTTCACATCGTCTTCCTTTGTGCATGTCAGCCTCTGGACCCAAGGTCCCCACCATCCATGTTGGTTAGGGCCAACACTAATGACCTCAGTTTTACTTGATGACCTCTGTAAAGATCCTATCTCTAAATAAGGTCCCATTCTGGGTATTAGGGATAAAGACCCCAACATATCTTTTTGAGGGAGACATAGTTCAATCCATAACATTGCCTTTCTCTAAAATAACTGAGTCTGCCAAGCAGGCTTTTGAGCGGCAATGGTCCAAAGTGGTCTATTTTGGACCTGGGATTGGGGTGGTCCTCAGAGGAGCAATCCTAACAGAGTAGAATCACAACCTCAGTCTCCCATGGCCAGTGTGGGTTTCTCTGTTACTGAGTTATGTCCTCATGTCCCTAGAGACAGGGCTCCACTGCGCTGACCCCGGGAACCTCCCATGAAACCAAGCCATGTTCATGCAGAGACCCTCATAACTGCCTCCCATGGCTCCATGGCTCTCCACACCTCAGAGCCCAGTGACCCTCCTGGCACAGATGAGGACTTAGCAGGTTCTCAGGAAATCATACTGAAGGATAGATGGTCAGGAATGAGTCCTTTCTACTTTAGTTTTTAGGCTCCATGGGGCTCAGTTTTGCCACTTGTGAAGTGGGAGTAGGGAGGCCGGAGAGGTCTAAAGCACTGATTCTTCACTGGGTTCTAGGGAGCCTGGATCCTGAGCCTCTGTGAGGAGGGGGCAGGTCTGAGCCTCCCAGCCCCTTTCTCCTTATGTCACAGACTGAGCTTTGAGTAACATTTCAAAGTTATTCAATTTAGAAAGTATGAAAAACTACTGGATCCAGTCACCCAAAGGCATCGTTTAGTTCTCAGTTCTATCACTTTTGGAGGAAAGAGACACGCAGATCCACTGAAACATTTTATAGTAGCAGTATTCCTATTCTTGTGGAGGCAGAATAATGCCCTGGTCAAAAGCAGAGATGCTGGCATCTACTATTTTGGTAAAAAACATATCCTTGAGTCTTATCAGCTCAGTGACCTAAGGCAAGTCATGTAACCTCTTTGGTGACTCAATTTCTTCATGTGGCAAATGGGTATAATAATAGGACCCATCTCAAAGGTTGTGACAATCGTTAATTTTACATAAAACAGAGACAGGCAAATAGTGCTAAGAATATTCTGTTCTTCTTGGCCATCAGAATGCATTCTTGACAACCCCCTGTGTAGATGTCTCCTCTCTCCATCACCATCACATATGGTGCCATCTATGTAGTAGATAATTGCATCAATGAATGACTCACAGAAACTAACTGATTTGATTTTTGGCAAGTTTATCTTATTGTCCCAAAAAGACATCCCTCTTCTCTCTCTCTCTCTCTCTCTCTCTCTCTCTCTCTCTCTCTCTCTCTCTGCCCTGGCGCTGTCACATCTCTCATTTTATTTCTGGCTCAAATCTACATACTTAAAATATATGTGTGTTACATTTTCAGCCATCTGTCTCATACCTCCATTTCTGTCAGCATATATTAGCTTTCCTGGCAACAGCTAGTGAAAAAAATACAATGAATTATTGCTTTCTTATAGACTATTGTAAACTGATCACAGAATAGTGTGATTTTCTTACTGTGCACCTGGATTATAGATGAGATTTTCATTCCTGAAATTGAGGGCAAACTTCTATGGGAAAAGAATAGGTATAACAGATGGAGAGGAGACAGGGAAATCAAAATCTCTAGTGTGAGGAGAAGGTTCCAGTTTCAGATTCAGATTCAGATTCAAAGAATCAAAGAATATAGAAGATGAGACCGTCTAGCTCCTTTATTTTACTTGTAAAGAAACAAAAGCCCAGGGATGTGAGCAGATTATTTCCCCGTCCCTGAGCCAGTGAGTGGCAGTCTGGACCCATGTCCTGTTCCCTGCCCTCTCTCCAGCATTCTTTCAATTGCTCCCACTTTATCCTAAATCTTATTGAGTGCCTGCAATGGCCAAGTCCACATACCAGCTGTGTGGCCTTGGGCAAGTCACTTAACCTCTCTGAGCTTCCATGTAGCCTCACCTATATCTGGAGAGAGTAACAGGTCCTGTTCCACAGGGCTATGGGAGAATTTGGGGACACTGCCTGCATGGTGTTTAGCCCAGAGCTGGCATCTGGATTGTGTATCTGAATGTGTCTGCATGTGAGTGTATGCATGTATGTGTGTCTGTGTGTACAATACCTGGCAGCTTTGATTTCCAAGGTTGCTGATGAGAGAAAAAACTCACCAGCTTTCTCCTGTTCATCTCTGCTCACTGGCGAAGCTTTGAGCCAGTTTCTCCCATGGTCTGTCCCTGGAGCCCTCTGTTTGAGGAAGTGGGCTTGCCAGTGAGGCCTGTAATCCAGGGCTTCTCAACTTGGGCACTGTTGATATTTGAGGCCAGATAACCCTTTGTCGTGGGAGGCTGTGCTGTGCATTGAAGGATGTTTAGAAGCACCCCTGGCTTCTACCCACCTGATACCAGCAGCCCCAGTCCCTCTAAGCTGTGCCAACCACAAATGCCTCCAGACATTGTCAGATGTTCCCTGGGGACACAATCCTTGCTGGTCGAGAACTACTGCTGGAATCTATTAGAACTGAAGTTATTACTAACAGTACCTGAAAGGAAACAGCAGCCCCTTTCCCACACACTGCCCCCGAATCAATGCAGGATGGCCCTGGCCAAGGTGCTGTCCCTGGCCCCATGGAACCCCCTCAAGCAGATGGAGTGTGCCAGAGAAGCAGGGGTGGCTTCAGTGATTCTTTGTAACAAAGCTGACCTAGAGGCCGGCAGGCCTCCAGGTTCACATGCAGAGGGGCTCTGGCCTGCTGTCTCTCCCAGGTCTGAGGGCCTGGGCATTCTCTCTGATGCCTCCTGCGTTCTCTCTAATGCCTCCTGTCACTTGCCCAGGTACCTCTCAAGGTGCCACCTGCTTATTCTGCTGGGACCCTTCCCTCCCTGCCCATCTCTGGTATTTCCATCTCTTTGACTCACCGGTGATGTCCTCCTCTCTAAACAGCCCCTTTCAAAGGACACGCTGGCCTTTAAAGGTCCAGGTATCATTCCCAGAAAGAGCCCCATCTGTGTCCTCTGCTGCTCATGAGCAACGGACTCAGACCCTGTGGCCAGGTTTGGGGACTGCACTCCCAGCCCTGGTCTGTGCTCTGGGCCCCAGCAAGTGTAGAAAAGAGCACTGGTTTGTTCTCTGCTGTTTCCTGTCTTTCGAGGGCCCTGCCACTTTCTGTGTGCCTCTTTAAGTGTTGGTTTCCTCATCTATGCAGTGGAGCTAGTAATAGTACTTATGCTTACTATGAAGTGTGTCAGGACTAAGGAAGACAAGGCACACAAACAGCCTCGCCTATGGGCCTAACTGCCTGGCAGAGAGTGAACACTGATTAGGTAAGCATTACTAATGCTGCTTCATGTATTATGCTGGAAGAATCCAAATTGGAGATCAACAGGTCCTTGGAAGAAAGCAGCCACAACTGAAGTGGTTTCTGGTACCAGATATTGCATGAGGAACTGTAGCCACTTCAGAGAGGATGTGGAAGCCTCTCATCTTAAGATGCCTGGGGGCTGGGCCAACTGTGGAGTTCATGGTTTCCATGGAAATTCATCATAAGGCTGAGTGTGTGCTATGGCACTTGAATTGTGTGCTGGGTCTTTCTTCTGAAGGCCTTGGCCTCCAGGGTGCTGGGATGTCATTCCTACATCCCGGTGGTGTGGAAGATGTTTCAATAAGATCACGTTTGACTTTTCTTTGAACGGAAGAGTATGGCTCTTGGGATTAAACATCTACTCATGCTTCATAGAGAATGTTAGACTGGTCTTTCATTTTGGCAGAGGCAACCCAATCTAGTGAAACAGCACATCTTTGAGAGTAAATCAACTAGAGTTCTAATCCCATATCTACCATTTATTAGCTGTTTGCATTTTTTTTTTTTTTTTTTTTTGAGACGGAGTCTTGCTCTGTCGCCCAGGCTGGAGCGCAGTGACCAGATCTCGGCTCACTGCAAGCTCCGCCTCCCGGGTTCCCGCCATTCTCCTGCCTCAGCCTCCCGAGTAGCTGGGACTACAGGCGCCCGCCACCTCGCCCGGCTAGTTTTTTGTATTTTTTAGTAGAGACGGGGTTTCACCGTGTTCGCCAGGATGGTCTCGATCTCCTGACCTCGTGATCCACCCGTCTCGGCCTCCCAAAGTGCTGGGATTAGCTGTTTGCATTTAAACAAATCCCTTTACCTCAATTTCCTCACCTATAAAATAGGTAGAGCTATATGTACTTCATAGTATGAATATTCAAGATCATGTACATTAAACATCTGGCTCATTGCAGATGTTCAATGTTAGGGAGCTAGGGTTATTTTCCTTTTAGGAAAACTAAGTCTCTGAGAGAGAAAAACAAAACATTCAAAATGACTAAAGAGGCAATAATGTTCCTCCTTGATAAGTTGTCCCAACCCTGGAAAACAAAGCTGTAAATTCTAGACTCAAGGCATTTTGTACACCACTACACTTGCATTCTAGACACTACTGTGCATTCCAGAGGCTTTTAACATTCCAGATTCAAAATATTATCTTTTTAGTTGACTGTCTTGGTGAGTTTGTTGGAATTCACAAACCAAAGAAAATGTGAAGTGGATAGATTACTGAACTGAATCCATCAGCCTGGCTACATCCTGTGGGATTATTTCCCAGTGTAGATGAAAATAAATCATTTTCTGAAACCGATCACTCCAACTCCTTGACATAATAGGGTTTGCACTATATATCTTCTTCAACATTGATTTGACAGAGATTTACCTAACGCCGTCTATGCTGCAGATCCCCTTCCAGGTCCTAGAAATGAGAAAGCTGCAAGGCAGAGAAGAGCTGCCTCTTGGGACAAAGACTGTAGTTGCGGGAGGTGCTGATGGGTATCTAGGAATAGTGTGTAAAGAATAGACAATACACACATCAATATGCAGCATATGTTCAGACAACAACACTAGGAAGGAGATCCACTAGGGTGCCGTGGTCAGTAATAAGAAAAGAACCTTGTGTAAAGGTGACATTTGAGCTGAGAACCGACAAATAAGAAGGTGTGTGATCCTCATGTAGAAGTGAGAAATTCCAAAAGAAAGATCATCAAAGGCCAAGGCCCTAAGGTGGGAAAGGGCTTGGCATATTTGAGGATAAAGAAGGCGGCCAGGGAACTGGAGCATTACTAATGCTACTTCGTGTATTATGCTGGAAGAATCCAAATTGGAGATCAACAGGTCCTTGGAAGAAAGCAACCACAACTGAAGTGGTTTCTGGTACCAGACATTGCATGAGGAGCTGTAGCCACTTCAGAGAGGATGTGGAAGCCTCTCATCTTAAGATGCCTGGGGGCCGGGCCAGCTGTGGAGTTCATAGTTTCCATGGAAATTCATCATGAGGCTGAGTGTGTGCTAGCACACTTAAATTGTGGCACTTGAATTGGAGCCTGTTGAAGAAGAGAAGAGTGGTTGAAGGTGCAGAGGGAAAAAAAATGGGTCTTGTAGTTCACATAGGAGTTTGTAAGCTGTGGCTAGCAGAGAGATAGTATTTTATCTGAGTGTGATGAGAAGGCATTGCAGATTTTTAAAAAAGCATATATAATGCACAATGGTCTTTTCATTCATATCCAGAATGGCTCACTGAAACATCAATTATCTTTTTTAAAAATAATAGAATGTACAGTATCAACCCTGTTATCTAATGTGATGGTCAGTTAGTCAGAAAAGTCGATTAAAAGGAGAACTTGTGAAAAATGCATAAGATAGGTATGATGCCTTAAATATTTTATTTTAACTTTAAACACATAAATCTGCATCCCCTGGCCATTCTTTTGGTGCAGGATCAGAGGGTTAAGCCGGAAAATGCTGTTTGGAGTTCTGCCTTTGGACTTCTTGCAAAACCATAAACGTAATGCATGATCTATTATTTCCAGTCTGGGATCCATGGAAGTGGAGTATCTGCATGGTATTCAATAAATTCAATTAAATATAAAATCACAATGACAAATACAATGACTTAAACAGTTGGGTCTTGGTAAGCACACAACACAGTTAGTGAGAATGCATGTTTGGGGCCTGGAAAGTTCATTTTTTTCTGGGCAACAGTTATCATACTTTATGGAGGGAATAAAATGTTCAGGTTAATCTAGCAAGTTAGTTGAAAGCTTTGACTCTACTGTGAAACAATATATCATACCGCTCTGCTGAGCTTTAGGAAGTTAGGGGACTACTGCAAATATCTCCTTTGGGGCCTGGGGTGGGACTACACTATTTAGTGTGCCTTAGGGAGCTTATTTTTAAGGGATTGCATAGCAAATTCTCTTGTAAAACACAAGCCATTTGTAAAGCAAAGAATTACTTCCTGATTAATTCACATGCAGAATCTGAACTTTTGCGTATTAGATTTGCCCAAAGAGAGGCACACTTATAAGCGTCTAGTCATAAGTTACTTAACACTTCGTCAGCTTCTCAAAAAAAAAAAAAAAAATTCCTGGGAAGCAAAGGGACTTTCATTCCTCCCTGTTCCCTAATTTCCTTTGGAGGAAGCTATCGAGAGATGCTGGCTGGGGATAAGAAAGGGAGTATATTTTATGGGGATGAGGTCAACAGACTTCCTGCAGGCAGACAGAACAGGAGGGACTGAAATCCCTGCAAGCACAGGCTCTCAAATCAGTCCATTCAGATGGGCAGTAATGCCCATCCATGCTGTGCCATCTCCAGCACAAGCCTTTTCACACCATTATCAGCAGAACGGCTTCTGCCATGCAAACCAGTGTCTTATTTCTGTCAAGGGAGATCCTTCCTCACACCCTCACCTCATCATAAGGGGAACCCAGGCTCAGCCCACCTCCCCAGCTGAATCCACTGCCAGGTGCATCTCTTTGGATGGATGTACCTCCATCATTCTGTTTCCTGATAAACCCAAACCTTCATGGACTGTGGCTCCTGATCCTGGAAGCTGAGCTCAAGTCAGGAACTTGCACCATGGATCATCTCTGAAATGAGGCTTTTGGCTCGCTAGGATGCAGGCTTAGCCTCCCTGCAGGTCCTCAGCAGCACCAGCAGGATTAATGATGAGCAGTATGGCAGACAGGTAAGCTTGGGGACGTTATGTGAAAAGGTTCTGTCTTTTCTGGACAGTTGCAGTGACCCTAGGATTTCTCAGTTCTAGTTTTTCTTCCCACACACCTCTAGTAATCCTTCCAAAAGAAATGCAACTTACAACTCATTTGCTAAGAAACCTCCAGGGTTCTCAGCCCCTTTAAAACATGACCATCAATTCTTCTGGTCTAGGCTGTCACAGCTTTCAAAGAATGAGAGCCCAGTGGACCTTAGCAAGCATGCAGTTTAGTGGTTTTCAGACTTTGGATTTTTCTGGACTAGAAAAAGTTCCAATTGCACTTCTCAGCAGGACCTGTGAGGCCAGCGCCTTGAGGACTGTTTTCTGCCACCTGCACCAGCCCCCACCTGCCCTGGCTCACCTTGTGCTCAGCCACACCCCTTGTCATTCCTTGCTGCATACAGAGTGCAGATCCTGCTCTATGACAGCACAAGTGCTGAGTTGCTACCCACATGCCCTTCCTCACCTTGTCCATTCACTAACCCTACTCATTTGTCCAAGCACAAGTCCACCGCAGCTTCCTCTCTCTCACTTTCCGTAAACTCTTCTGCATTTTCTTGCCTGGAATAAATGATACTTCATTTCTCTCTCTTCTTATGGTACTTGGTAAGTAATTCTATCACTTGACAGATACCTACCTTTCTATTGTACAACATACAACATTTTATTTTTGAAAAGCAGTGGTTGATCGCACTTCCCTGTTAGAATGTGAGCTCCTCAACAGAATGTCCACCTTTTGAGCCTCAGCATCCATCCAGAGGACACTGCACAGTAGGCGTTCGGCAACTGCGGGCCAAGTAGGGTCTTAGTCCTGACACCCCTTTTCTAATTTGCCACCGTCCTCACTGGATGGCATTCAAATCCTGAAACTGAAACACAAAAGCATGCACACACACACGCACACACACACACACACACACACACACACACAGTCATCCGCCGAGCTCTGTGACTGGTCAATTCTTTCCACAGTCTGGTTAAATGTAACTTTATCAACTTCAGCCACCTTAACTCTTCCTTGGATGGCAGCTTACAGTTTTTAAAGGAAATTACACCCACTGGATCTATGAGCATCCAGTAATACCATGTGGGTGGCTGAATGGAGATGATTGACCCATTTTACTGATAGGAAAACCAAGGCTCAGAGATTCAGCAGTGGAAGTGGGACTTGAACAGAGCTTGCCCAGCTTGGGCAGGTAGCTTTCCCAGGCCCAAAATCTGCTTCTCGGAGGTGACAAGGAGAAGATTCAGATCTGGCCTGGGCATAGGATGAGCAGCTGTCAGATGAGGGGCAAGTTCCACTGCAATGTGATTACCAAAAACAGCAGAAGACAAGTGACAGCTCAATGCTTCCAGGCTGACCATATACTGACACAGCTGCCACGGGTTTGGGCCTATGATTTATCAGTGATCAGACACAGCACAGAGCAAAGAAGCCACATCAGCACACATGAACTGCCTACCCCTAAGCTGCGAGCACGAGGGACACTCAGTTGAGTCTCTCCTTTTACCTTGTTAGACCCTGGCATGTTCTTCCGGGTCTTCCTCTGCTGCTGCTGCTGCTGAATCCAAATCCCCTTTTCTTCCTCCAGAGGGTCCCAGAATCCCCAACCAGTGCCCAGATTCGCCGAGGACTTGGTCCTTGGATCCCAGATTCCCTCTTCAGAGGCTCCACTGTTTGTGCCTCCTCCAGATGTCCCTTAAACTGCTCAAAATAACTCCTGCATCCTGATAAAGATCAGCTCTGCTAAGGAAAAACAAAGCAGAAATCCTCATACACAACAGGCTCTCAAATTAAACAGATGGGATGGGCTGGAATGCCAGACCTTCCCCCCAAAGCAGTGCTCTGTGGCCTTTCTAAGGTCGCAGACAGTGGTGGCCTGGAGCCGGCTCATGCAAGCTCATGAGAGCCAGTGGTACACATTGCTTCCCAGCGTCGTGCTCAATGACATCATTTTGAAATTGGCTAAGGTGGGAGTATTTACACTGTAAAAATTGGCGAATATCACACATAAGATTTCCTTTCCCCCAGAGAGTCGATTATTAAACGTTTTTCTTTTTTTGAAACAGAGTATCACTTTGTCACCCAGGCTGGAGTGCAGTGGTACGATCAATCAATTGTGGCTCACTGCAGCCTCGACCTCCTGGGCTCAAGTGATCCTCCTGCCTCAGACCCCCAAGCAGCTGGGACTATAGGCACACGGCACCATGTCCAGCTAATTTTTGTATTTTTTGTAAAGATGGGATGTTGTCATGTTGCCCAGGCTGGTCTTGAACTCCTGAGCTCAAGCAATCCACCTGCCTTGGCCTCCCAAAGTCCTGGGATTATAGCCATAAAGCCATCACGCCCAGCTGATTATTAAATATTTATCAGCACATGACTTTCTTGAGAATGTGATGGAGGATATAAAACATTTCTCAAGAAAGATGCACTCATACACTTCACGGCATTTTATGTGTAATTTTAGGGAACTTGTGGATCTCCAAAACCCTACAATGGGACCTCCCCAGGCTCCCACAAGTTAAAGACTCCCACTCTTAAGCTTTCAGATGTCTCTCTCAGTTAATCAAAAAGGAAATGAGTATATGAGCCAGAAACCGGGTCAGAGAGATTAAAAATATTTTATTGCTAAACCTCATTCAGGATAAGCATAATTGTGTCACCATTTTACAGAGGAGGACACTGAGACCCAGTGACATTAGACAGCTTGTCCAAGATTGCACACTAGTCAGGGACTGAGCTGGGGTTTCAACAGAGCACTCTGGCCTTGAAAGTTTATTTCTGTTCACTAGAACACTTGGAATGCAGCTTCCTCTGGAGGAAACAGTAGATCAGGCTATTGTGGTAGCAGTTATGCCCTGTCAAAATGTCCAAGTCCTAAACCCTGAAACCTGTGAATATGTTACCTTCCATGGCAAAGGAACTTTGCAGGTGTGATTAAGGTTCAAGACTTTGAGATGGGAGCTTATCCTGGTAAGCTCGATTTAATCACACGAGTGCTCTAAGCAGGGGAGTGTTCCAAAGAAAAGCAGCATAAGAAGGACTCAGCCGCTCTGAGGATGGAGAAGGGCGGTTCTGATGGACAGCCTCCAGTGACTGGGGATGGCCCTCAGTTTGTAGCCAGCAGGAAAACGGGGGCCTGGGTCCTCTACCTCAAGGAACTGAATCCTGCCACAAACCTGAATGGTCAAGAGAAGTATTCTCCCCAGAACTTTCAGAAGGAACGCAGCCCATGCACCCTTTGAATTCAGTCCACTAAGACCCATCCTGGATTTCTGAACTCCAGATGGTGTCAGATAGTAATTTGTGTTGTTTTAAGCCACTGAGTTTGTGGTAATTTCTTAAGGCAGCAATAGAGAACTAAATACAGCCAGTTTTCCAGAAGGGCCTCCTGAGCAACAGGCTGTTGAACCTTTCATTCCACAGTGAGGAGAAGGACTAAGCCCCAATGGGGAGAAAATCGGCCAGACATCACTGGAGGAAGAAAGAGGAGGGGGGCCCCTGTTAACCCTGGGCCTCCTGGCTTCTCTGTGGCCACCGCAGAGGAAGTGTGGTGATTGAGAAACAAGACAGCTTCAGTAAGACCAGCAATGAGGCCATGAGAAAACCCACACAAGACGCAAAGGGACAGCAGACCGTGAAATCTGCAGACGGAGGCTTCAGTCCTGGCGTCACCACTGAACAGTTACGGGGCCTTGGCAAGAAAATGGCCTCTTTGAGCCCAAGCTTCCTCCACCGTTGAAAGGAGTAATAAAACCTATTCACAGGGTGGGTGAGATAATAAGGGTGAATGCCATTTGTAAACTACCAATTTTGGGTTTATGTGAGAGATTATTTCTATTGTCATTGTAATGACAACTTCTCTCTGCCTGGCATTTTTTGTTTTGTGATCCTTTTCCTAACAACTTCCATCGCGATTACTTTTAAATGGTCCTCAGTCCTCTCTGCACAGGTTGACTACACAGAGCAGGGGATTGGGGGCCTGGGAGACTCGGGTTTGAACCCTGGCTGTCCCGTGTCTCAGGCATGTCATTTTCTCTTTCTGAGCCTTCATCTATCACCTGGAAAGTATGTGGATGGTAACATTCACTTTTCCAGTAGCCCTTGAATGTTGAAGATCACAGCTGCCAAAGGTCTACCATGGTGCCTGGCACAGCCCAGGTGCTCTGGAATTGGTGGCTATAAGCAGACATTGGGTAGAGCTGGCTGCAAAACAGGCCACCTTGGCCACCGCAGAATCTGTGACTCTTTTCTGGGCTCCTCACAGTTATTGCTGACATTGCCCAAGGGACTTAGCTCTTTGGGTCCCAGGATCCTACAAATTTCAATGACACTCGCCACTTCCTGCTCCCCTCTCAAAAACAGGAAACCTTCTTCCTTCTCTAAGAAGGCCCTAATATGTGAGAATAGTTGCAAAGAGATGCTGCGCTCGGTGACTTATTCTCTTCCTAATCATACTGTATGTCCTCGTGGTTTCATACTCCTTCGATGACACCTTCCAGTGCAACGGCCCAATACTGACACACAATAACCTCATCATAATAATAGCAGCCATTTGTAAAAACACTTCTTTTAGACAGAGCTTCCACATGCAATAGCTTATTCTATCTGGTATTTTATGTAGAGGAAACCGATACAGAGAAAAGTCAAAAGACACCTCCAAAGTTACACAAGCTGTAAGTTTCAGAGCTGAGTCTCAGCTGAGTGATGAGTTTATGTCTGTTTCTCTATGGCCTGCTGCCAGTCCCATGTATGCCTGGTGATCATTCTTATGGCCAGAGTAGGAATACTGGCTCTCCGGCCCTCAGGCCTCAGTGTTAGGGAAGGACCCCTGAACCTCTGCTGTCACCACAGTCCCCAGCCTGAGAAGGAGAGGGGCAATAAGAAGGTGCTGTCTTTGCTTGAAGTGTTCTGCTTCACAGCCCTGAGCTAGAGGGGCCCTTTCCCCAGCCTCTTGGATAATCACGATAAATCTCTCTGAGTCTTAGCCAGAGTCAAACTGTCTATCCACAAATCGTTGCACTTCATAGAATTTCACCTCTGCACAAACTGCCTTTATCTGGGAACCACTGCATTCTAGTCATTTCCCAGAACATCTGTCTGCTGGCTACCTCTGCCCATTGTACCAGCACGGATGAGAACTGCTGGGTCAGAGCTGGTGCCAGGAACTTAAATATAGTTGATTGCGTCAGGAGGTGAACTGATGTGGTGAGAAAGAACTGGACCACGTTTTACTTCTCTTTTAAATACATGCTCCATATACCATTTTATTTTGATCTTCACAGCAGCACTATGAGGTAGGGAGTTGATATGGTTTGGCTCTGTGTCCCCACTCAAATCTCATCTCGAACTGTAATCCCCACAGTTATAATTACAAGAACCCAGAGGGAGGTGATTGGATCATGAGAACAGTTTCCTCCATGATATTCTGGTAATAGTGAGTGAGTTCTCCTGAGATCTGATGGTTTTGTAAATGGTGGTTTCTCCTGCTCTCTTCTCTCTCCTGCCGCTTTGTGAAGAAGGTGCTTCTTCCCCCTCACCTTCTGCCATGATGGTAAGTTTCCTGAGGCCCCTCAGCCATGTGTTACTCTGAGTCATTTAAACCTCTTTCCATTATAAATTACCCAGTCTCAGATATTTCTTTATAGTAGTGTGAAAACAGACTGATAACAGGAGTTATAGACCCATTTCATAGATGAGGAAGTAGGGAATGAAGGAGGCCAAGAAATTTGCCAGACATCACTCAGCTTGAAGGTGGAAGAGCCGGGACCCAGGCATAGGAGCCCTGGGGCCCTGGTGCTTTTTGTTAGCATCATGCATTCTGGAAACCTCAGCTTTTATCTGACTCTGCTATTCACTTACTGTGTGTCTCTGGGCAAGTCAGGAAACTGCTCGAGACCTTATTTTCCTGGTCTGTAAAATTAGAGGCTGGCTTTTTCTATAAGATGGGGCCGATGACAAGGTTAGAGGGCATGGTCTACACACAAGACCACCCTCCCTCTGATGCCAGCTGAAAATTCAGGGGTTCCCCAAACCACCCTTAGGCTGGATAATTCACTGGAAAAACTCAGAATTCGCTAAAAGCTGTGACACTCACCACAATGATTTATTACAGGGAAAGGACACAGATTAAAATCGGCCCATGGAAGAGAGGCACAGAGCCCAGGAGGGTTCCAGGTTTGAAGCTCCATTGTCCCCTCCCTGTGGAGTCAGGACGTATCACCCTCTGCACTGAGGCTCACCCCAGCGTTGGTGTTCAGAGATTTATTGGAGTTCCATTACATAGGCATGATTGATTGATTGATCGATTGCCATGTGATTCCTTTCAGTTTACAGATTGCCTGATACCATGAGACCCAAAGCTCCCACGCTAAATCACGTGGTTGTTCTTTCTGGCATGGCCAGTCCCCACCCTCAGACTGTCAGGAAGGGCCATATCCACCCTAAGATCCAGTGTGGCCAGCCTCTTCCCTCCTCCTAACAGGTATGACTCACCTTCCAGAAGTTGAGGGCAAAGTCCAGACCTCTCTATAGGCAAAGCCCGATTCTTTACTATGCAGTGGTGAAATCCTTTCTGGCTTTTCCACTCTATCACTCTCCCTGGTTCCCAATGCTCACTCCAGGGCCCGTGTACCAGGCTCCTCAGCACCAGCTCCAGCCAGGGTCATTCACACCACTGGACTGGCTTCCAGGTCATTATTCCCAGCTGGCTGCTGCTTCCTAGATATTTAATCCAGTCTAGCATGTATTTATTGAACAACTGCTGTTTGCCAGGTACTGTGCTGGGGTGGGCTTCATGGATAAATGTCATCCTTGAAGAGTCATGAGTGTGAGTTGTATATGAACAAGGGCTAGTGCAGGGATTGGGCTCAAATACAAGCTACTTTCATTATTGCTTTTTCAGTGACTAGAAGAACATCAATATCCAGTGATACCGTAAGTATCATAGTTAGAATGTGATCCAAAAATCATTGTGTTGGGATGTTTCTCACAGGCATTATTTCCAGAGACTTAAGTGTTCAGTGTTGGTCTCACTTTAACCAATAGACCTGCCGTGGATCTGCCCCCAATGGGTCACTGGATTTAATTTAGGCCAAGCCAAGTCTCCACTCAACTGAGCACTAAACAAGATCCTTAAATATGATGTAAAGAAGGGAAAGTCTTGGTTTTGGAAGAAATATTGGTTTTTTGTTTGTTTGTGTTTTGTGTTTTTGAGTAGCTTACTTTTTCTTGACCTTTTGCTGCTGCTTTTCCTCTGTTTTCTCAGCCTGGAGTTGCTGGCAGATGTTCAGTTTGCCTTTGGGCTTCCCTTCTACCCAGCCTACGAGGGGCAGTTTTCTCTGGAGGAGAAGAGCCTGTCGCTGAAAATCATGCAGTACTTTTCCCACTTCATCAGATCAGGGTAATTTGGGGCCACTTGTTCAGAATTCTGTCACTGTGTTTTTCCTCCCCCTCCCTTCAAGCAGAATGCAAAGGCCCAATTTGCATTGATGGACTCATCCTTTCCTCCCTAGACATTATAATCACTAGCCACCGGCCTCCCTGTCTCAGTCACCCTCTCCTGGCCAAACCTGCATTTGCATACATTAATCTTCGTGAAGAAAAGCTCTAATTATACCAGCTACATTTGATGACTCCAGATCAGGGTTTCTGAACCTTAGCACCATTGACATTGGGGGCTGGATAAATCTTGGCTGTGTCCTCCGCATTGTAGGATGTTTAACAGCATCCTTGGCCTCTAGATGCCCACGAGATACCAGTGGTGCCCACCTAGGCCCAGTTTTGAGAACCAGGCAAGTCGAATGTCCCCTGGAGGGCAAACCACTTGGAGGAGAGCCACTGTCTCTCCACAGAGAGGAATACCAGTTCCTTGGGTTTTCAGCTTAAGTTGAAATGCTCAGGACCCTCCTTTATTCACCTTGAGGCTCTTCCTCTTCCTCGTCTGCCTCTACTCCAGTCTGATGGAGTATACTCGCTGTCCCCACCTGCAGAATTGGTTCCTGCTCTTTCCTCTTCATGGTAGTTTACCTGTTTCCTTTTATCTTTTTAACTGATGTGAATTGATTACCTAGAACTGTGCTAGGTTCCCCGGAAAGATAAAAAGGTGCAAAAGTCATGACCCAGCTACCAGCTACTGATAGTCTGAAAACATAAAAATGAACCATAATTTAAAGCAGGAGAAAATAAAGCTTTATGCAGTTTGTTGTGGGAGTTGAGCAGAGAAACATATTTCTTCTAATTAGGGTTTTAGAAAATATTTCACTGAGGAAGTCACATTTAAGCTGGCCTTGGGGGATAAATAGAATATTTAAGCAAAGGAGAAGAAGATACTTCCAGGAAAGGAGGTCTGGGCAAATGCAGCAGGGCTGAGAGGACACACCTTATCTGGGAAACATCAGGTGGTTGCAGGGCTAGTGTTTGGGCTACATGGCAGTGCATGCCGGAAGATGGGCCTGGGTAGCAAGTTTGGGCAGCTGGCCTGCAGATTCACCCTCCTGCCCATGCCTTGGACAAACAAGGACATTCCAAAGGCTAGCTATGATGTCTAGATCTGAGGACTTTGAGAAAGAGAAGAGCACAGTGATCTCCTCAACATTCACAAAGACAGAAGGGCAGCGCTAGGTCCTGGATAACGCTACCAGGTCATGACCTCAACACCTTTCCTCTACCAGAAATGGCCTAGCTTTGCAGTGCCGTAGTCAAGATCACAACTCCAGAAGCCAGATCTGGGGGCTTCACATGCAGCCTTGACACCTACAGATACATGAATTGTCCTTCAGATACCAAGTGCAAGTGGGAAGTAATTCAGGTGATGAAAGGAAAGACGAGTTTCCCTCATGGATATTTCTTTCTTTTCATTTTCCTAGAAATCCCAACTACCCTTATGAGTTCTCACGGAAAGTACCCACATTTGCAACCCCCTGGCCTGACTTTGTACCCTATGCTGGTGGAGAGAACTACAAGGAGTTCAGTGCACTGCTCCCCAATCGACAGGGCCTGAAGAAAGCCGATTGCTCCTTCTGGTCCAAGTACATCTCATCTCTGAAGGCATCTGCAGGTAGCAAAGCCCTGGGACACATAGAGGGGGCTGGGTGTTGATCTCAGCATCTGCTGTGCTTGCTGCATGAGACCTGTGCTGCGTGCATTGGCGCCAAGGGGTCACCAGTGCCAATGGCACAGCCCCTTCCCATGAGTTATTCATGGTCTGGGGAGCTTCACGTTGCCAAGGGCCTCCTGTTCTGATGTAGCCCTGGAAGGAGAAGCAAGAGAGGCACAAGAAGAGGGCAGTGGGGTGACTAGGAGAGAAGGTCTGTTGAGGGTAGAGTGGTGAACCAACATCAAGGCTTCCAGCCTAGAACATTGGTATGGGAAGAGAAGGGAGTGTCTTGAACCTCATCCTCACATCCCTTGAAGGCCTAGTTAGAAAATCTTGGGGAGGTAACTCTAGCCAGAGGAAAAGTGGACATTTCTACCTCTTCCTGTTGCAGAGATGTTAAGGAGAGAAAATAAATCATAACGAAGACACTGGGAATAGAGAGTAAACACAATGCCCTTGGGAAGCTTTGGAATAGTGGGTATGAGTGACACAACCCAGGGGATGGCCCTCGGCTTTCCTGGGGCCATGATGGAAACCTGTGACTGAGTGAGTGGGAGCCCAGAGGAGGGAGGACTCACTCCTCCCTGGAGGCTCTGGGAAGGGTCCCCAGGAGAGGTGATGCTTGGGCTGTCGTTTTTAGAATGACAGGAGTTTTTCAGGTACAGAGAAATGGGAGTAGGCCGTTAAACAGGGAAGGGATCTTGTCCAGCATATAGTTTAGATTTTCAACTCTGCTCCAAGGCCAAGTGTCTGTCTGCTGACAATGAACCCAAGTACCATCATACCCTTAGCATGTCCCTATAGCCAGGAGATGAATCTGGCACCTCAGCCAGTGGAAAGGTCCCTCTAAAGGGCATTAGCAAGAAATGCCCACTGGAGGCTGGGGTCTCTTTGGACCAAAAGGAAGGGACCAGAGAAGAGAAGTCCTAATCTGGCTTGGACCAACCTTCCTTGCCCCTCTGTTTCAGACGGAGCCAAGGGTGGGCAGTCGGCAGAAAGTGAAGAAGAAGAGTTGACGGCTGGATCTGGGCTGAGAGAAGATCTCCTAAGCCTCCAGGAACCAGGCTCTAAGAGCTACAGCAAGTGACCAGCCCCTGAGCTCCCCAAAAACTCCACCCAAGGCTACCCACTATGGTCATCTTTTTCTCTAAAATAGCCACTTACCTTCAATAAAGTATCTACATGCAATGAAGCATTGTTGACTCTAATTTGTGAATCCAAGGCAATTCATGGGTAACACCAACTATATCTTTCTAAGGTTTCAATCCCAGGCTGCTGTTTCCATTCAACAAATGTTTATGAGCATCTGTTATGCACCAGGCCCTGTGCTGGGTGCTGGGGAAACAAGGACTTTGCTCCTCTAAAAGGAGAGAATGCTGGGCAAACAGTGACACAAAAAATGGGGATCCATCAAGAGCAGGCCCCAGGTGGCATAGTCCCACCTGAGTGGTAGAAAAGACTCACTCATAAGGGTTCTAGAGTGGAGGTAGAAGACCAACTGGAATGGGTGCAATGATCCAGCGAGAAGCAATGCACTCTGAAGCAAGACAGTGAGGATGGAGATGGGGCAAGAAACAGAGCCACAGGTCCTGGAGGAAGTAGAATTGATGGAACTTGATTAAATGTGAGGGGGGGGTTGATGCAATGAGATAGAATTGCCCCAATTTGGGGATGATCTGGATTCCTGGATAAGCAATGTTCACCCTCCTAAAGGACACATTTTTAAGGCAAATATTCTGGTTAAAATGTCCTGTCTCTCCACCCCCTTTCACACACACGTGGACACACACTTCACCCAAAGTAAAAGCAAGTGAACCTGGTTAACAGTCTTGTTCATTTAGATGGCATGCCATAAAATGCATTCGCACCCATCATGTTATTTGAGTTCAGAGTAAATGAATGATAATTTTTAGGCTGAGGTTATTGTCCTATCTTGCAAATGTGGAAGGTGAGGCTCAGAAAGACTTACACTG
This sequence comes from Macaca nemestrina, assembly GCF_043159975.1. Lineage (NCBI taxonomy): Eukaryota > Metazoa > Chordata > Mammalia > Primates > Cercopithecidae > Macaca > Macaca nemestrina. Next base: position 12,173,939 of record NC_092132.1, on the reverse strand, counting down.
TACCTAAATTCACATAGTGAAGAGGAGGATAGTCAGAGTCCAACTTAGGTTTTCCCATTTCTCTGTTTTCATGCACTGTATGGACTATAAAATATAGGCCTAGGGCCACGTTGTGTGTCCTACAAAACCTACTGATAGCACTGAAAGCCCTGAGTAGCCTCCAACCTACATTATAGGCACTGTTAGGATGGTTCAGTGAAAACACCTAAATACTGAACTAAAAGGCCTTAACCAAAGAAAACTTGATAGGTAGATGGTCCCAGGGTTTGTCAGTGTCTCAGTGATGCCATTAAGGACCCAGACTCTTTCCAACCATCCTCTTTGCCATCTTCAGTGTATGAATGGTGTTTCAATTTGCTGACACATTATGGTTGCCACAGCTCCAGACATCACACACAACCCCCAAACAGCATCTCATGCTGGAGGCAAATGGGGAAGGAGGTAAAGGGCTTTCCCCTCCAATGCTTCTTTCTTTTTTCAAAGGAAACATTTTTTCCCAGAGGTTCTCAGCAGAATTCCCCTTACATCTTTTTGGCTAGAACTAAGTCATGTGCTCCTTTTTTTTTTTTTTTTTTTTTGACAGAGTTTCATTCTTGTCGCCCAGGCTGGAGTGCAATGGCACGATCTTGGCTCACTACAACCTCTGCCTCCCGGGTTCAAGGATTCTCCAGCTTCAAGGAATCCCAAGAGCTGGGATTACAAGCATGTACGACTATGCCTGGTTAAGCTTTTTTTTTTTTTTTTTTTTTTTTTGTATTTTTAGTAGAGATGGAGTTTTACCATGTGGGTCAGGCTGGTCTCAAAGTCCTGCCCTCAAGTGATCTGCCTGCCTCAAAGTGCTGAGATTACAGGTGTGAGCCACCATGCCCGGCCATGAGCTCCCTTTTAAACCATCATTGTCAATGAGGGATGAAAGGGCCTTCTGTGATCCAGTTATACCAGGCATGACTTATCCTCCAGATTAGGACATATTGCTGCCCAACAAAGGTGGGGTGCAGTTAGCAGCAATGAATGAGGAGACAGGTATTGGGTAGACAATTCATGCCCCCAAGACTGTGAGAGTTGGGACCATTTCCCCATCCTTGGGGCTCTCCTGGCATGGCCCAGGGTTGGAGTTGGCCTCAAGCACCTTTTTCCTCCTTTAGTGCAATGTGGGTTGAAAATCATGTGCTGTATTTGGAGGTGTTCTCAAGTTCCCAGAATCAGGGGTCAAGGACCTGGTGCTTACTTGGTACCCTTAATCCAGGGTAAGGCTCCAGGATCTGGGGGCTCAGACAGGGGCAGGAGACATGGCTCCAGGAGGCAGTGCTCCGCGTTCTCACTGTGTTTGGGGCTCCTGCGGTATCCAGACTGGGGGATGGATAAGACTTCTATTAGTTGTCTGTGGCTACTGTCAAAATTTTCACAAACTGAGTGGCTTGAAATGACAGAAATGTATTCTTTCATAGTTCTGGACACCAGAGGCCCTGGATTGAGGTGTTACTGGGGCCATTTCCCCTCCAAGACTCTGAAGGAGGATCCAGCCCAGGCCTCTCTCCCACCTTCCAGTGGCTGCTGGTGGCCAGTGGTGTTTCTTGGCTCATGACTGCCTGTGATCCCTTCCTCTGTCCTCACTGGCCTTCTCTGTGCATCAAACGTCCCTCTCTTTTATCTAAAAGGACACCAGTCACTGGATTTGGGCCACCCTAAATCCAAAATGATCTTATCCCAAGATCCCTAATTTAATTACACGTGCAAAGACCCTAATTCTAAATAAGTTCACATCCACAGGCACTGAGGGTCAGGACACGGATGTGTCTTTTGGAGGGGTCACAATTTAACCCACTATGAGACCTAGGGTTTGGGGACTGGACAGCATGTGCAGGAGGGGTGGGGGCTGGACTGATGCAGTGCTATGGGAAAGCCCTCAAATCAGACTCTCTAAGAGCAGGAAGAGGAAGGGGCCTCTGTGGGCTTTGGAATGAGGCTTCAGGTATCTAGAAGGTCCTTCTGGCATAACCTTCTCTATAGTCTGGCCCTAATAATGACAGAAATAAAATAACAGCAATGTCATTGATCAAGGTCTCATGCCCTATATGAGGTTCTGTCCTCTGAACACTGTCTCATTTTTCTTTCCCAAAGGAAAGCTTGTTCTTGTGTTGCCATCGGGAGTTCAGTGCTTGATGTTCTACCCCTGAAGCTCTGTTCTTTTGGTTTTAACCACAGTCTGGTTTTTTTTTGTTTTTCTTTTTTGTTTGTTTGTTTGTTTGTTTTTTTGAGACGGAGTCTCACGCTGTTGCCCAGGCTGGAGTGCAGTGGCGCGATCTCGGCTCACTGCAAGCTCCGCCTCCCGGGTTCCCGCCATTCTCCTGCCTCAGCCTCCTGAGTAGCTGGGACTACAGGCACCCACCACCGCGCCCGGCTAATTTTTTGTATTTTTAGTAGAGACGGGGTTTCACTGTGGTCTCGATCTCCTGACCTTGTGATCCGCCCGCCTCGGCCTCCCAAAGTGCTGGGATTACAGGCTTGAGCCACCGCGCCCGGCCAACCACAGTCTGTTTTTAGTTAAAGTGAAAATTCCCTCCAGCAAAAGGGTAGGAGGTTTCTCCTCCACCAGCTCCTTAGTGGGACTTTGAAGTGAGATAGGCTGGGCTGTAGTACCATGTTTGTCCAGGTGTTTGGATGAATTTGAGTAATTCCTTGGCCCAGTGGTTTCCATCCTCGACCGTTCATTAGAATCACCTGGGAACTTTCACAAACTCCCAACGCCCAGACCATATCCCAGACCAATTAGATCAGAATCCCTGGAGGATGGGGCCAGGCATTAGGGGATTGCAATGCATAGTCAAGAGTGGACACCACTCCTAATCTCCCTGATCTGCAGTTTCCTCATCTGCAGAACAGATTCAATTACATTTACTGAGTAAGCAATGCTTAGCAACGTGCAAGCTGAAAGCAATGTTATTTCTTTCCCATCCTTCTCCATTTGTGGTAGACGGGATAATAACTAAGACGAGATGGCAAGAGGAAATTAAAGTTGCAGATGGAGTTAAGGTTGCTAATCAACTGACTTTAAAATATCTGGAATTACACAGATGGGGCTGATGTAATCACAGGGTCCTTAAAAGTAGAAGAGGGAGGCAGAAAAGAGGACCAGAGAGACGGCAGCATGAGAAGAATTTGGCCTGACGTTGCGGGCTTTGGACTAGAGAAAGGAGACCATGAAGCTAGGAATATAGGTGTCCTCTAGAAGGTGGAAAAGAAAAGGAAAACGATTCACCCTTAGAGTCTCCAGAAAGGATTGTACCCTGTGAATGCCTTGATTTTCACCCATTTGAGATTCATGTTGAATTTGTGACCAACAGAAAGGTAAGACAGTATATTTGTGTTGTTTTAAGCCCATAAATTTGTGAAAATTTATTGTAGCAGCCATAGAAAACTAGTGCATCATTATACCTGCACAAACGTATATTTTATCCTGCCCTTGGACCAAACCTCATATACCTAGCTCATGATTTTTCTGATAATAAAAAGTCTACTCTAGTATAATACAAACACCCCCCAAATTCACCAGCATTGGCCCTGAAAACAAATTGTTCACATTCCTCCACATTAGAGTTTAGTGATGAGCTAATGTTGGTGAACTAGTTTTTGACCACCCCTTTGCAAGCCCTGCACGTATGGTCTAGCACCACCGGATGACACCTGCTATATTGTTCTCAGTCTTTGAAAACACCCCATTTTAACATCCTGTTATAATAATAATAATGCCTACTTTGCAGATTCACCCTGGTGATTAAGGGTGTGAATGTATGTGAAAAGAAAACAGCAAAGCGCTATTCACAAAGCTCTTGAAGTTAACCATGGATTTGAGGCACTTGCTATGTGCCAATGCATGAGAAAGGTAAAGTTGGGAAATAGGAGGGACCCAGAGGCCAAGCGATCACAGTCCTGCCCTGGAACAACCTTCAGAAACCTGTGGTGGAAGAGACAATCTACAATAGCTAGGGTGTGTGAGCTGCAGGAGACCAGAGTTCCTATTAAGACAAGTAGGGGAAGATAATGCCCCGGGCCCCATGGTCAGCCCTTTCAGACCTGGCTTCAGAACTCTGGGCTCTGGACTCCCACTGCAGCTTCCATACTCTTTCTTATGTATTGCAGAGATTCCTCTTGAAGTCACATGGGATTACATAACCTATTCCCAACTGTGATGGGCAAACATGAGTGTACATCAGGGCAACTGTAAAGGTGTCATAATCTCTTTTCTCCATCTTTAAGGGACAGGAAGATCACAGTACACCCACATCAAGCTTAGGGTCAACCAAAAGTCAGGAGGTGAACGAGTCATCACCTCGCATTGAGAACCAGAGTGATATTCACAATCTATAAGGCATGAATTAAGAAATGAAATGAAGAAATTATCTGAGAGCTCACTCATGAGACTGAGTCAACTTCCTCCTGAGTTGGAAGCAACAAGGAAGTACAGGAAGATGAAGCAAGTGATCTTTTCAAAGGGAAGTTGTGAAGTAACCCAGCAAGGTTCCCCAGCTTCCAAGCCCCTTTACAAAGGCAGCAGAAATGCCCAAAGCTCAGGGATTCCCTAGGTCCTCACTGAAGCTGGTTAAGACAAGAACAGCCCCTCTCAGGCCATCCAAAGCCATAGGCAATGGTTCCAAAACAGGGCTGAGAGCATAAAAATTACCTAAGTAGCTGATTAAAAATGCAGATTTCTGTTCCCAAATTGTTTAGAATAAATAAAATTACATTTTAGAATAAATGTAATATAGCACTCATAAACCTAAAGTTTCAAATAAATAATACTTCTACATAGGAATTGTCTTATGTGGTCCTCCTGTCTGCCATAAATCTATTTTCCAGAAGCAACTTCTTCTAACAGTTCCCATCTTAATTCAGTCACCCCAGAAGTCTAGATAGTGTGAGTTTACCTCTGTGATTTATCAGCTTTATCTAGACCTATTGATTTCTTTCAGAGAAAAATAAGGGTTAATTCACTTATACCACCCACCTCCTATACTTCCAATAGTACATTTTTATTCCTTCTTGAGATTTCTTTTTAATTCTAAAAAAAAAAAAAAAAAAAAAACTCTTTTGTATTCCATACATTTTCTAATTATTTCCTGCCTTGCTACATAAATGATGAGCATATCTACCTCTGTCTTCGTCCGTTTTCTGCTGCCATAACAGAATACAACAGACTAGGTCATTTGTAAAGAACAGGAGTTTATTTGGCTTGTGGTTCTGGAGACTGGAAAGTTCAACAGCATGGCACTGGCATCTAGTGGAAGGCAGAAGCAAGTTTGAGAAACAGAGAGAGAAATGGGGCCAAACTTATCTGTGTTATCAGGAGCCCACTCTCAGGATAATTAACCCATTCCCACGACAACAGCAGTAATCCATTCATGAGGGCTACTGTGAAGGCTTGTTAAAGGCTCCACCTCTCAATACTATTACATTGGCAATTAAATTTCAACATGAGTTTTGGAGAGGACATTCAAGCTATGGCACCTTGCTTATACCCCCACCCCTCCTTCTTCCCTCTTTGGCCTCATCCCTTAACACCCCTTCTCTTTCCTGTCCACACTCTTAGATTTACTTTGTCCTGCAGTCTCAAATCAGCCCTTCTGAGCTTTATTCCACAGGCCAGTTCCAACAGCCGAAGTCCAGTTAACCTTATTTGCTGTATTAAGGTTATATACATGTATTGTTCTTCTAACCAGCACCCATGGGGAACTAATACCTGGGCTCTGCCAATGTTACACTGGCAGAGTCCAGGTATTAGTCAGTTTATATATATATATCTTATTGTTCTATCTAGCCTTTATAATTGTTTTTGTTTCCTCTTTCTCTCTCTCCCTCCTTTCCTTCCTTCCTTTTTTTCTCTCTCAATTCCTTGAATTCTGTGTCTTTATCATATCTTCAAGGAATTTGCATGTTTTTACAATGTCCTGATGGTCTTGTCTGGGTTTGTGGTATCACTGCTTTAAGGCTTTTGATATAAATGAAAGAATATGGATATTTGGAGCCTGACAGGCCTTTGAGTCCTGACTCAGCAACTCACCAACTGGATGATTCAGAGCAAACCTCTTCAGCAATCTGGGCATTAGCTTCACCTGGAAAATGTAGATAACTAATTCCTCTCCTAACAGTATTGTGAGGTTCTTAAAAGGCAAGAGAATTAAATGCCCTGCATAATTAGAAATTGGTGAACAGTAATTGGCAGACATTTTCATGACCAGAATCTACTTCTGTTGAGCTCATTCATCACTTTGGACCAGGCCCCTTTTTTGGTGCTGAAGGCGACAATGATTAAAGTTCCCTATGCTTGAGGAGCCCCACGTCTAGAGGGAGATACAGACAAGTAAACAGCCAATGCCAGTTCTGTGGAATATGTGTGATAATAGGGATAAAATAAAGTGGAATCTTCAGGAGCAGAAGGGTACCCAAGTCATATTAGTGGATGTTCTCCAGAGAGGAGACCCCAAGCTGAAAACCAAAGGACAAACGAAAATAAGCTTGGTGGCCAGGCGCGGTGGCTCACTCTTGTAATCCCAGGACTTTGAGAGGCCAAGACAGGTGGATCACGAGGTCAGGAGTTCAAGACCAGCCTGGCTAAGATGGTGAAATCCTGTCTCTACTAAACACGCCTCCCACCACCAAAAAAAAAAAAAAAGCCAGGTGTGCTGGCAGGTACCTGTAATCCCAGCTACTCAGGGGGCTGAGGCAGACAATTGCTTGAACCCAGGAGGTGGAGGCTGAGTGAGCCAAGATCACGCCACTGCACTCCAGCCTGGGCGATAGCGAGACTCCATCTCAAATAAATAAACAAATAAATAAATAAATAAATAGCTTGGCACAGAGTATTTGGGGATGTGGGGTGGTGTTGTAGGCACCAGTACTGAGCCTAGAAGCACTTAAGGCCTTAAAACATCTGGTGAGTTTCCACAGCCTTAGTGGCTGCCTCTCTCACTTGCTGGGAAAGCTCCAGGTCCCTTCTGAAGTCCATGTGAAATTGCCCATCAGCTCCCCATCTTCCCAGGGGTACTTCCTGGGACCCTGTCCATCCTTCTCTCTGCAGTGGTCCCAGGTTCCTGCCCAGAACAGGACTGCAGGGTCTAAGGCAGCGCCCTGCACTCTCTGTCCTAACCATGCCTATGTGAGTGGCATTCTGGCCTTTGTGAGTGATGCTCACAATGGGGACACAGGCAGGGAAGCCGCTAACCAACATCTATGGGGAACTGACTAATGTCTGGGCTCTGCCAATGTTCTGCCCCCAACCTGAGCTCCTTCTGCTGTGAAAGATGATGCAGGGGCCTGTGTTTGTCCCAGACCTTTGCTGGTCCTTTTCTAAGATAACCAACTTTTGGGATTTTTCCCATCCTCCTTGTCTGTTTCTCATTCAAGCCAAAGCTCATTGTGTCTCCCCACCATCTGAACGAATTCACAACCCTTCCTCCCTTGTCCTAGTCCAGCTGTTGCCAAACGTTCATGGAGTCCAGTTGAGTGCCAGGCCATAGGAGGGCATGATGGGGACAGAGGGGCCCTGGTTCCCTCACTGAAGACATGATATATCTGTGTGTCTGACTGAGGATCTGGAGCCAGCCATGGAAAAGCTGGGAAAAGGATATCTGAAAAGAAGAAAAACAGGAAGCAAGGAAAAGTAAGCAAAAGTCAGCCCCTTTAGGCAGAAAGAAAACCTATGGATCTCACCTATTTTATTAGTGTGGAAAAGTCAGTGTGACCTCAGAAATCAGTCCAGGTGTCTGGACCTATCTGGTCCTGGAGAAGGAAAACATAGCATGAAAATGCCCAAGCTCTGGGTTCAGGCTCCAAATCCTCCATTCCTTCCTCCTTCAGGTGTCCTTCCTTACTGTGGTTCCTTAGGGTGGCGCTTGGCCAGGCTCTCCAGCCTTCCTGAGGCTTGGTTTGCTTAACTATAAAATGGGGAAAGAAAATTGCTGTCTGCACAGAGCTGTTGCGGGAATAAAATTGAATCATGGGCTGGGCATGGTGGCTCATGGCTGTAATCCCAGCACGTTGGGAGGCCACGGCTGGTGGATCACTTCAGCTCAGGAGCTCGAGACCAGCCTGGAAAATATGGTGAGACCCCATCTCTGCCAAAAAATACAAAAATTAGCCAGGTGTGAGGGTGTACATCTATGGTCCCAGCTACTCAGGAGGCTGAGGTGGGAGGATTGCTTGAGCCCAGGAGGTAGATATTGCAGTGAGCCGAGATTGTACCACTCTACTCCAGCCTGGGTGGACTTTTGAGACTCTGTCTCAAAACAAACAAACAACAACAAAAAAGAATAGAATCATGGACTTGGAGGAACCGCTGGTCCCTCTGTGTGGCCTGGTAAAAAGAACACGAATGAGCACTGGCAGAGGGCACACCTGTGTTTGAAGCCAGCCTCTGCTCCTTTCTAGCTCTGTGTCCTAAAACAAGTTACTTAACATCTCTGAGCATATCCTAGGTTAGTGATAAAATATATAAATGTCCATCTCTCGGGGTCGTTGTAAGGAGTAAATAAATTAATGTACATAAAAAGTACACAAAAGTATCTGTTACCCTGTAACTGCTCTAGAGGTGATTGCCATAATGACGAAGAATATTCAAAATTGGAGGTGAATCTCGTGATTCTGCACTTTTTATCTGGATGTTGCTGGCTTTTCACCATGGCCTTTCTGACTTTGTTCCATAGCATGTATAAAGCATTTAATTTGTTCCAAGTTCTTTATAAGACTTTAGTCTGAGGACTGAAGACCACAGCTCATTGCCCTTTAAAGGAAGAGCTATAAATAGTACACTGGGTCATTAAAAAGAGGAAGGAGTGCACCTGGAGAGCCAAGTACATGTAAATTTGGCCAAAGGAGACTTCGGGGCCCAGAGCGTTCCTGTCACCAAAGTCTCCCCTGGCTTCTGCAGAACTTTGGTCATCTAGGTGAGGGACCACAGGCCAGCCAGCTGTTCCCTCCAGACGTCTCTGGAAACCTCTGAGTCCCTTGGAAGGTAACAAACTCAAACCAAGGTGAGTCACATGCCTCCAGTTCTAGACAGCCTCAGCCCTGGGGGCAGAGGTAAAATGAACCCCGGCGGGGAGGGGCCCAGGCTTGGTCCCAGCAGGTGTGGTGCTTCCTCTGTAGACTGAACTGGAGGTATCTTGAAGGTCAAAAGTCTGGAGAGTCAGAGAGGAGAGGAAGGGTGAGTCCTGACTACAACATAGAGACTGGATGATCTTGGCCAATTTCTCAACCCCCTGAACCCCAACGCCCTGGCTTTTTCATGTGCATAATGAGATGCCCTTTGGACATTAGAAAGAATGCAGAAAGTGTGCCTGGCAATAATAGATGTTCAAGAGTCAGTTCCTCTTTCTCATCTTCCTCTTCCTCCTTCTTAGTGGTCTTAGCGTTTCCATTTTGTATCCTAAACATTTAGAAAAGTTCTTGGCACACAGTGAGTGCTCGATGGATCTTTCTGAGAGAGTGAGGAAGAGCTCAGATATCCTCAGCTCAAAGTCTCTGTCCATTCTCACCGTGGGCCTGAATTCACTGTGGTGTGTGAAGATTGAATAATGGCCCCGCAAGGCGTTCATGCTCTAATGCCCGAGACCCATGAATGGGTTCTGTTCGTTACATGACAAAAGGCACTTCACAGATGTGACGAAGGTTAGGACCCTTAACATAAGGAGATTTCTGAATCATCTAGTTGGGGCCCAGTCTAATCACACGATCCCTTAACACCAGAGAACTTTCTCTGGCCACAGTCAGAGCAGTCAGAGGAAGAGGAAGGCAGAAGGGGAGGGTGCAGCTATCTCAAGCCCGAGAAGGATTCCGCACACTACTGCTGGGTCTGAGACATGGGAGCGCACATATAAGGACTGGACAGAGGCCTCTGGGAGCTAAGGGTGGCCCCCAGCTGACAACCAGCAGGGAAAGAAAAACTTCTATCCTACAACAGCAAGGAGCTGGTTCTACCTGGAACCTGGAGCTTGGAAGTCAATTTTTCACCAGAGCCTCCTGTAACAAAGGCAGGCCTGCTGACACTTGGAGTTAAACCTGGTATGGCCCATGTTAGTCTTCTGACCTGCACAAAATGTGAGACGCTAACTATGGATTACTTTAAACCACTAAATGTGTGGTCATATTTCATACTGGCAATAGAGAAGTAATACACAAGCCTCCAGATTATGAGGAAGACAGAAGCACCCACTTCTTTGGCAAATACGTCCATTTACCAAGCACACCAGAAGTGCAGCCCACACCACCATGGAGAGGTGTCACTGAGTCAGGCACTGCGCTGGTGGCTCCATGGACCACCCTTCAAGTTATCTTATTCTGAGGCTACGAAGGCTCCTGGGCCATGAGGCTGTGGCCTCCAGGGTGCCAGACAGGACAAATTAGGACCAAGGCCTTTTGGCCAGGACAATCTGTGGAGAATGTATTGCAACTAAGCATATCCCAGGCAATGAGAGTCCAGTCATGTTCCACACAAAGTCATGATTTTCCCTGAAGATTCTGTTAGCTCTATGTTACAGGAATGTCCTAAGTTCATTCCCCCAGATGCCCCCACACAATTGTGTGACACACCACATCCCTTTCATGGGTCATGACGTGGCTGGTAGTGATCGGGAGTTGGTGGAGGAGACTGCTGGAGAGAGCTTGTCCCTCGTCCCCTCTTAAACTTGGACATCTCAAGAAGGTCATGCTTAAACACTTCAGGGTCAAAATCTTTTAGTTGTGGTTCCACATGCCAAAAAGGCAGAACCTGCCATTCTTCTCCTTGTCGACCTCTTTTCTTGCTCGCAAGAATTGAAACTGGATCAAAAATGTGGGTGCATGATGGTTTAGATAGAGGTATGGTCCAGCTCCATCAGCTGGGCTAAAAAGAACCCAGAAAACCTGCCTGGCTTTTCAATGACCTCCTCCGTAAACATCTCCATGGCACCTGGGAAAGGAGACCAAGCCGAATGTTCCTTTCTGAGTCCATTTCTAGTGTTAGTATTAGATATTTGTTTGTTATTAATAACTGTCTTCATTCCGCTTTCCCCAGTGAGAAGCTGAGGCTGGGGGAGTTTAAGTGGGAAAGTTAAGTCACCAGAGCACTCCCAAATGTCCAGAAGGAGTGGGGGCTCCGAGATGCAGGAGAAGTGGATGATTTGCTTAACAAACAGTAAATAATCACCCAACAGAAGCCAAACTGTCAGGTATTGCTCCACTTACTTGTACATAAAATTCTTCATGTCATTCCCACAAGAAATGAACAGTGAAAAATCCATTTCACCCAATTCCTGTGAGGTCCTGCCTGAGTTCACACTGCTGTTGGAGGGACTTAGACCTAAACAGTCTGGCATGAGGGCCCAAGCATGGCCACCTCTGCAATCAGAGGAGGAAGGACATCTGCCCAGGCCCTTTGGGGATGGGTTGTTACCATGCAGGGCACCAAGGGGCTGCTGTCGGGCAGAGGCATCAGGAGGATGAGGCAATGTCAGGGGTCAGCCCTCCAGGGCACTGGGGAATAGTCAAAAGTGACCATGAAAATCTCCTGGAAAGTCCAGGAGATTCAGCTGTGATTTGAGAACTGTCTCTCAATTGTGCAGTGGCAGGAAGTCAGTAAGCTGGGCAGGACTGAGAAGGCATAGGACTAAGGCCGGAAAATGTCCCCCAGGCCTCCAGACCCAGGCACGGCTCCTGTCAGCTGCTCCGTTGCAGCTGTGGAACCCCTTGGGTATCTCTTTGTGCTTTCCTGTGGACAGAAGCCGGGAGATAGCTCTGGAGGGAATAAGGGGCCGCCAGGAACTCTCCTCCCTCGTGACTTCACTGGCCACAGAGCCGCCAGCCAGGCAGTGAATGACATCATAACCGCAGCCGAGCTGGCTCGCCGGGTGACATCAGGACCCCAAATAGCTCTGACATGTGTTAGCAGTTAGGAGAATGAGCAGGGTCGCATGGTCTCTCCTCCCAGTCATTGGCATGCCCTGTGGAATCCTTCTGGGAATTCTTCCCCAGATGGCTTCTTGGATTGACTTATAACTTTGATTACAGAGGCATTAAAGATCATTTAAAAAGGCAGACAAGCAAAAAGAGAGAATAATATCATCCAAACCCCAACATCCAGAGAGAGCTTCCCATAATGTTTTGAAATACAGCCTTCCAAGCTTGGCCTATTTATTTATGTTTTAAAGAAATGTCATTGTGTATATTTAAGGTATACAACATAGTGTTATGGTACACATTTAGACACAAAACGTCACCACCATGAAGCAAATGAACATATCTAGCATCTGATTTTTGTTCTTGTGGCAAGAGCAGCATAAATCTATTCATCTAGCATGAACCCCATGTACAGTCAGCACTTCAAACTCATGGGTTCTATATCCATCAATTCAACCAACCACAGATGAAGAATATTTAAAAAAAATAATAGGCCAGGCACAGTGGCTCACTCCTGTAATCTCAGCACTTTGGGAGGCCAAGGCAGGTGGATCACCTGAGGTCAGGAGTCCAAGACCTGCCTGGCCAACATGGTGAAACCCTGTATCTACTAAAAATATAGAAAACTAACCAGGCGTGGCAGCAGGCATCTGTAATCCTAGCTACTCAAGAGGCTGAGGCAGGAGAATCACTTGAACCCAGGAGGCAGAGGTTGCAGTGAGCTGAGATCGCACCACTGCACTCCAGCCTGGGAAACAACAGTGAAACTCCATCTCAATAAATAAATAAATAAATAAGTAAATAAATACACAACAATAAAAAACAGTACAAATGAAAAACAATACAGTGGAACAGCTATTTACATAGAGATGATATAAGTAGGCACAGTGGTACACCTCTATAATCCCAGCTACTTGGGAGGCTGAGGCAGGATAATCATGTAAGCCCAGGAGCTCAAGACCAGCCTGGGCAACACAGTGAGACACTCCATCTCTAAAAAGAAAGCAAAGAAAAGGAAAGAAAGAAAGTATTACGTGACACTGTATGTAGTTTATATGCGAATAATGCGCCATTTTATATAAAGAATTTAAGCATCACAAATTTTCGCATAGGCAGAGATCCTGGAACCAATCCCCCATGGATACCAAGGGGCAACTATAGTACAATTTTTGTTACCTATAGTCCTCACAGACTTGGTATGTTTAAAAACATATCCCTGTAGCATATAATTACTTCCATGTGTAAACAAAAGTGATTCATCTGCTATTATTTTGTAATCTGCGTTTTAAAAAAAACTTTGAGACAGCATCTTGCTCTGTCGCCCAGGCTGGGGTGCAGTGGCCGGATCTCAGCTCACTGCAAGCTCCGCCTCCCGGGTTTAGACCATTCTCCTGCCTCAGCCTCCCGAGTAGCTGGGACTACAGGCGCCCGCCACCTCGCCCGGCTAGTTTTTTGTATTTTTTAGTAGAGACGGGGTTTCACCGTGTTAGCCAGGATGGTCTCGATCTCCTGACGTTGTGATCCGCCCGTCTCGGCCTCCCAAAGTGCTGGGATTACAGGCTTGAGCCACCGCGCCCGGCCTAAAAAAAACTTTTAAATAAAATATGGACACTTACCATGTCATTAATTATTCTAAACCATTTTTAATCACTTTTTACTAGGCCAGTACTGAATCCTGCATTGTTGGGAGGAAGTTAGGTTCTGATATCTTAAGAGAAAATCCTAGATTGTCAAAATTAACGTTGAATGTCTATTATGTCCAATAGACATACAGAGACATACAGTTGTGTGTAGAGTACAGCCTCTCAACTCTAACACAATGCGTTTTCTTCTCCAGTGTTGGAGTAGATCCCTGTTTCTTTGGTTCGTTATTAAAAAAAAGTAGTTGGCTTGCATTTGTGGGTATTTGATGCAAAAAATATATATATATTTTTACCATTAGCATCATGACTGTTTACCTAGCACATAGAGATAAATATTCATGTTACAGCATCACCATGTTTTATGCTCTGGGCCTTCCCTTTTGCTGAATATTTCTCAGCCTATTTTGACCTCCTCATTGAGAACTAAGCAGATGTTCTGAAGGTCCCAAATAGTCACACCATAGGCTGAATTGTATAGAAATTCAGTTCTTGGAAAATGTCAGAGTTTGAAGGAACATTTAAGATCATCTCACTTCCCCTCCTCTCCCATTTTTGAGATGGAAACTGAAGCTCAAAGGGAGGAAGAGACCCCCATCAGGTTGACAGTGGCTGAGCCTGGCCGACCTCAGCCCACATAACATGGACACCTGCTATTGGAGTTCCTGGCAGGGCTGGCAGAATCTTGGGTTTGATATAATACGCCCCCCTCCCGCGCAGTGGCTTGACACACAGTTTATCAGAGACCGGACTTCCACTCCTGGACGCGTGTACACACACACTACCATCTTGTGAGTGCTCGCAGGCCATGAATGCTCATGACTTGTCTGATCCTTACAACAGCTATGGCAGGTTGTCCAGGGTCCAGTTTATCATCCCCATTTCACAAATAGAAACACGCAGGCTCAGAAAGGGAGAGGAATTTGCCCAGGGTCAAAAAGCTGGCCCCTGGTGTCTCCTGTGAGTCATTTATCTGACATCAAGTCCACGGCGTATTTTTCTTCATAGTATTCCTCCTCTGACTCACTATGTCACACTGTGTTTCATAAGTCAGTGGGGAAGTAGAACCATTTCTCCAGTTGAGACAGAGCCTCCTGGGGAGTGAAGGCAGAACTAGAACATAGGACTCCTAGCTCCAGGCCAGCGGTCCTGGGACATTTACTCATCAATACACAGCCCTTGTTTCACTTAGAAAAAGGTCCCCCACTCTTTGGAGGCCCACCCTCTAGGCTTGTGGCTTGGTGGGCAGACCAAGGGCTGGAGTTCCACCATGACTCTTCCCCAACAGGAACTAAGCCGATACTATTGTGCAGGACACAACTTCCTCAGCCAGTTACAGCAGCCTCATCTGGACTTACTCAACCGAGTTCTCTTCTGATGACAACATTTCTCTACCACACTGGCCACTCACATTGCTGTGGTAGCCATTACCTATCCCCAACTCACTGTCCATGTCTGAAAGATGCAGAATTTCCTCCAACTAGCCAGCCACACCTTCTACCCTGCAAGGGCAGTGAGAGAACGCAGTAGGCAAACCTGGGCTGTTAACCACCCAAAGCCAGCACCTCCTGGCAGAAACCCTAGTGTTTCCGGTTGTAGACATTCAGCTTGGCAGCGTTTGAGAAAGAATGTTGTTTCAGAACAGCTTCTTGCAGAGGTCAACCCCAACTGCAAGGTCAGCCTTATTCACATCTCCCGCCCCTGCTCAGGTGGCGTTCTTGCCTTGCCTAGCATGCTCTCCTCTCTTCTCCCTGGTGACCTCCTCTTCTTTTTGTGTCTCCCTTTCTGTGAACCCTGCCTTGGCCTCTCTAGGAAGCTGGAAACTTGATTCTCTACTCTCCTACAGAATATCACTGGTGCCATTTACCACTTAGAACACCAACTTGTAATCAGTTACACGCCTGTTTCCTTCTCTGGACAGTGAGTTGTTCAAGGGCTGAAAGGTGTCATACAGATATCTGTGACTCTGGAGCTTGTATAAATGACCTCATTTTTCCAGACTCTCTTCAGTCCTTTTTATGGTCACCTTTTCCTTTAATAAGAATAAATTGCTCCAGTTGCCATCTCTCATACCTCAGAAAGTCAATCGCCCTCCCTGTGAACTCTGGAAAGGGCAATGAGAGAGATTTTCTGGCAGTGGCCTGGGGAACTCACTATGTACTGCCTGGACAATAAACTTTCAGGGACCAGGAGCCCTCTCCTCCCAGCTAGACGGGCTGCACTTGAGCTGAGCTTCCCATTCGACTGGATCTTCCACCCCCAGTGGCAGGGACTGCAGCTTTTCATGGTGCTCAAGATATCCAAGCATGGAGCAGCCTGTTTCCCACACAACAGCTATAAACAACTGACACCCAAATGCACTGAGCAGCCTGGCAATTAACCTCCACACTGAGAAGGCTGCTTTCTCATAGCAGAGGCTGTGCCCCTCCCCTGGGAAGTCACTCTTTGCCTCTCAGAGGTGATGGAAGGGTGAGTTTCCTGTGTCCTCTCCTCTTGCCAACTCATCCTTGGAAGTTTCCTTTTAGCAAGAAAACCAACACCATGCCAACACTGGAATTCATTTCCAACACTGATACCTGACCAGTGGTGATGTCCAGACAAGCCATCCTCCTGTGCCCACCTCCAGTTTGTGGCCCTCTAAATTCCAGTCCTCCTCACTTAGCATCTGCCTCCTGCCCCTGCTGCCTTCTCCTTGAAATGCCTCCCCGATCCATGGCTTCAATTTTCACCCTCCTTTTCCCAAACCCAATTGCTTGCATAGTAGGAGTCTTCCTAAAGGCCGAGTCATAAACATGACCCACAAAAGATCAGGGAAACCACTGGATAAGTAACACAAGATCATTCTGAGCTCTTGGCCATCATACCACTGGACAACTACAATGTCCATCCTTCTCCCCAAGCCCAGCCTCCCACTAGCCCATGGAACTTTCCTAGTAAGAGCTGTTCCTATATTATCTTCCTCTTCTCTTTCCATATTGTGGCCTCTCCCTCCCTCTTCGCACCAGAAAAAATATCTGAAATTATGATTATGTTATCGAGAAAGTTGTCTTCATCTGTGACTAGCCTATGTTCATGCCCTGAGGAGGGAAGGGAGAGAAGTTTGCTTTTCTTAATCCAAAAGACTTGCAGGGCATTTTTCTACACCAAAGAGCCATCCACCCATCTTCCTTCCCATCAGAATAAAAATATGAAATTATGATTATGTTATCAGGAAAGTTGTCTTCATCTGGAACTAGCCTGTGTTCATACCCTGAGGAGGGTAGGGAGAAAAGTTTGCTTTTCTTAATCCAGTTGGCTCACATGGCATTTTTCTACATCAAAGAGCCATCCACCCCTGTTTTCCATCTTTAGCCCACCCCTGTTTTCCATCTTTAGCCCACCCCTGTTTTCCACCTTTAGCCCCACCAAAACAACATTTCCGAGGCTTTGAAATTCTAGTAGTTCCTTAGTGTGCACTTCAGCAGATTCCCTCCCTGCCCCTCCCAACTCTACTGATGACAACAGAAGGTCCCGTGTCCAGTGGAGCTTCCTCGGGGCACATGCTCTGTGACTTCTTTTCACTCCAGCGCAGTGTGAATGAGGGGCTGAGTGAGTGGATGCTCTATTTCTGTAGGTGTCAGGGGGGCGGGTATACATGTGTTGGAGTTGAAGGTCACATGTATGTGTGATTGCGTGTGGATGTACTCCCTCGTGCTGTTCCGGGAGGGATGTGTGTGTGCCGTGCACATGTGTGCTTACATGTGCTGGGGCTGGAGGTCAGGTAGCGTGCAGAAGAGGAAGAAATTTGTATAGGATTTGAGATTTCTCAGGCTGCCTCTTGCCAAGTGGTTTCCTCTGAAGCTCAGAATCAGCCCATATGGGCTGGGGTGGAGAATAACCACTATAAGCAGACAGTCCCTGACTCATTCCGAAAGCATGTGGGCCCACCACTTACTACAATGCGTCTCACAATTGAATCTGCTCAGCCTACCTTCAGGCTGTGCCTCTGAGGCCCCATATTCCTTTCCAAAAGCTTGGGAGAAATGCAGACCCTTTTTGACATCCATCTGCTTTCTCCCTCCTGCCTGGCCCTCTTCCCTGGAGCAAAGCTCACACTGCCATTTCTTCAGACTCTGTATCCAAAGATCTCCTCATTAAAGCCTCTGTACTCTCCCCAAGAGGTCCTAGAGAGTGCCTTCAAGGTTCCATTAGTGTCCTTGTGGCCATGTTTGCTCTGTCTTCCCTTTCTGTCTCTCCTACTTGCAACCGCTGTGGAGACCCATCACCCCAGAGTCCAGTAGAAGCGACATTATTTCTGGGAAACGGGACCACTGAGACCATCTCCAAAAGAGAAACCATTACAGCATCTGCTTCTTAGTTCATTAGAATATGCACCCTAGACACTTCATCCGTCCAGGATTCTTTCTCTGTTCCTAATCCTTTCCCCTAACCCTGAGGTGAGAGTATGGCTAGGTCGGGCTCACAGGTGAGACTCATGAATATTTGTTGAGTACATTAGTCAGCAATACGGGCAGTCATTTTATATTCAGACCCAGCCATCTTGATGCATCATAAGTGACTTGAAAATGGCTGCCTCGAAAAGTCCCACTTCACTCCCAGGACGGTGCTACCCTCTGTGCTTGGAGCCGTAGCCTACGAGCAGGTTATTGTCCTGAGCTATGCTGCCCTGCAGTACCACAGTGTGTACCTCCTGCTAATGACAAGAGAAGCAGTGCTGATATTCAGCTGGAATGCATCGACACACCTGTACTGGTTATTTATAGCCTGCAAGCACGGCCATAGGCTATCTGCTGACTGGTCGGTGCCCTTCCACTGCCAATGGTTTATATGCTCTCCTGGGAGAGAATCCCTCCCACCCACCTCCATACACACCCCCTACACACAGGCACACTCACTCATGCATCTAGAACCTTGCTGCCATAAGACACCCTGGAGGCCCCCTTGCCAGGCCAGCAATTCCTCTGGACAGACTGAATGTTGTATTTCTGCCTGTAGCCACCTCTTCTTAGCACTCAGCAGACCATGAGCAGAGTCAGAGGAAAACTTCACATAGCCTCCTATCTCCCTAAATCCCCTCTCCTAGCGCCTCTGTTCTTCCACTACTCTGTCCCTCCCTTCTGTACCTGCCCTTGATTTCTGTATAAAGTCCATTTGCTGCCAGGTGCTAGGGATGCCCTATAGACTTGGGCAATCAAAAGTAGAGCTCCACATGGCCCATGAGGCCACTGCCTCATGAAAGCAAAGGCTGGGCCATGGAAAAGAGATGTTACCGCTTACTGGTTGAGTTAGCCTTGTTGAAAAACTCTCAAATGGGGCCAGGCACTGTGGCTCATGCCTGTAATCCCAGCACTTTAAGAGGCTGAGGTAGGCAGATCATCCAAGGCTGGGAATTCAAGACCAGCTTGGCCAACATGGTGAAACCCCATCTCTACTAAAACTACAAAAAATTAGCTGGGCATAGTGGTGGGCGCCTGTCATCCCTGCTACTCGGGAGGCTGAGGAAGGAGAATTGCTTGAACCTGGGAGGCAGATGTTGCAATGAGCTGAGATCATACCATGGCACTCCAGCCTGCGCAACAGAGCATGACACTGTCCAAAAAAAAGAAAAGAAAGAGGAAGGGGAGGGGAGGGGAGGGGAGGGGAGGGGAGGGGAGGGGAGGGGAGGGAAGGGAAGGGAAGGGAAGGGAAGGGAAGGGAAGGGAAGGGAAGGGAAGGGAAGGGAAGGGAAGGGAAGGGAAGGGAAGGGAAGGGAAAGGAAGGGAAGGGAAGGGAAGGTTAGGTTTCAAATGGGAAGCTCATTACCAGAGGGAACTTCTGATTATCAATGCAGTGGATTGTAAATTTTGCAGTCACGAAAACAGATAAACAAAGTCCAACTTAAAGTCTACTTTGCGCCCTCATCTTGCCAGATAACAGAAAACATAATTTAGTCATTTCTTGACAAGTGGAGTCACTGCATGTACATGTGCAGTCTCTTTGGGATAGACTTCTCTCTCACTGAGTGACATCCGAATTCTGGGGTCTCAGGTTTTGATGAAGAATGGGTGTTTGCTCCCTGTCCCATCTGTTTGCCAATGTCGTGACCTGATGTTAATGTTCTCTTCCAGGATTTGGTCTTTGCCTGTTGGATGGCCAGGAAATAACAGCTTTGCAGAGGCTGCTCAAGGTGGTGAGAGAAAGACCTATAGCCCCTTCCCTGACCCCAAACCACCATTTTTTGGCTATTACAAGATAATTAATGAGTGACTTATTTGTATGCTGCATACTATTTTTTGTTGCTATACATTTTAATTTCCAATGTTATTTTGGGTGACTTAAAGGAAGTTGCTGGGAAAGAAAGCTTTGGCTTGACCTACAGAAACTGCTACTTAACCTATACAGAATAGGAATACGGGCTTTGGAGAGGACAGAACAGGTTTGTCAGAGTGCGAATTCTCTCACTCATGAAAGTTAAAATGTAATCAATTAACATTCTTAATGGGGATAAGTGAATCAGTGTTAGAGCCACATTTTATTGAAGGTAGTTATTTTTTTTAAATAAAAAAGTTGTTGCTTTTTTGTTTTAAAAAGTCACACATTTAAAATTTTTAAAAATTATAACTAAAAAATTGAAAGTCACCAGTAAATCCAATAGAAACTCCAAAAATAACCACTGTAAATATTTTGATGTATATCCTTCTGGACTTTTGTCTCTATGTGTGGATGTAGGTAAATGTAGAGACAACACTGATTTTTTATATGCACTTTCATTCCTTTTTGGGGAGGAGGGTTATTATATTTGCTGTATATCATGAGCTGTTTCAGTTTTTCACTAAAATGTCTGTGATGCCATGATGATGAAAGTGAAAGAGAAACTTAAAAAATAAAACCTGGCCAGGCACTATCGCTCACGCCTGTAATCCCAGCACTTTGGGAGGCCGAGGCAGGTGGATCACCTGAGGTAGGGAGTTTCTGACCAGCCTGACCAACATGGTGAAACCCCATCTCTACTAAAAATACAAAATTAGCCGGGCATGGTGGTGCATCCCTCAGCCTCCCAGCTACTCGAGAGGCTGAGGGAGGAGAATCCTTTGAACCTGGGAGGTGGAGGTTGCAGTGAGCCAAGATGGCACCATTGCACTCCAGCCTGGGCAACAAGAGCAAATCTCCATTTCAAAAAAAAAAAAAGAAAAGAAAGAAAGAAGAAAAAAGAAAATCTGTCTTTTTTTGAGCACATATCATGTGCCAGTCATTGTCTGAATGTCTAATATATCTTATCTCACCTCTCTTCACAAGAGCCTTAAGGGTTAGGTACTATCCTCTCCCCGATTTTATAGAACAGGAAAGTAAGATTTAGATGAGTAATGTGTACAAGGTAACAGACAGAAAGTTGTGGAAATAAGAATTGAATTGATACATAACATTCCCAAAATCAAGATTTTAATCATCACACCTTTAATTAATTATTTAGTTAATCTGTTTATTCATACAAATAGTTGAGTACTTGCTACTATCAGGCATTATTCTAGAATACATCCATGATCAGAACAGGCAAAAAACAATGTGCTCATGGAGTTATATTCTACTGGGGGTCAGGTGGGCTGAAAATAGACAATGAATAAGAAAAAGAAGAAATGTTACAATACAGTAAATGTCTGTAAGTGCTATGGAAAATAACAAAACAGGGAGGTGTGATGGGACAGCCATGCAATTTGAAATAGAATGCATAAAGCAGACCTCATTGAGAAGGTGATATTTGAGCTAAGTCTTGAAGGAGATGAAGGAGTAAGGCAGGTTGATGTCTGGGGGAAGAACACTCAGGCAGAGGGAACAGCATGTGCAAAGCCCATGAGGCAAGAGGGTGCTTGGACTGTGTGAGGAACAGAAGGAGGTGAGAGTAGCTGAGACAGAGCGAGCAGAAGAGAGCATGGAGGAGAAGAGATTTGAAATTTGGGTCCAGTCAAATTGTAAATCTATGTAAAGACTTAGCCTTTTTCTTTAGGAGTGATGGGAAGGTATTAGCAGACTGAATAGAGTGGCATCATCCAGCTTGGATTTTAACAGCATGCTTCTGGTATTTGTGTAGAGAAAAAGCTGTACAGGGAGCAAGGATGGAGAGTCAGGAAGCTAATGCAAGCATCCAAAAAAAAAAAAGACGAGTGTTTGGACCAGGGCAATGACAGGGAAAGTGAGCTGTGGTCACATTCCAGGTCTATTTTGAAGGTGGCAAAGGAGGCACATGAGCATGGGAGTGCTGAGGGTGACAATGGACATTTAAGGCTTTAAGGTTGGATGAGATTGCCAAGGGCATGTATCCTAGACAAGAGTAGAGGCCTGAGGACTGAGCCCTGGGCATCCTAACACAGAAGCTGGAAGATAAAGGGAAACCAGCAAACAATGAAAATAACGTAGGTGGTGAGACAGAATATCGGTCTCTTTTGAGAGCCAATCTGGGACAAGTTCACTGACATGCATTATTTCATCAAATCCCTATTCCAATATTGTGGGGGGAAGTATTCTACTGGTTTTATAGATAAGAGAAATAGAGGCTCAGAGAGAAGAAAGAAATTATTCGAGGTATCAAATAAGCAAGAAACAGAACTAGGATCGAAGCCTTTTTCTGGATGTAAAGGGCAGGTTTCTTGGCCTGGCTGGGTCCTTGCCCTGTGCATTGGACAAAATATTATGGAAGCTCATGTTTCTCTTGCCACAATAATCTCCAGGCAGCAACCCTCAACCATACCAGAAAGGGAGCTGACTGGTGCATATTTCAGCTTCCTCCACCTTGAGTGAGGCAATTCTGAGATGTGCTGTCCACCTTCTCCCAGAACTCCCCAGTGGAATTGTGACCCAGTTGCCCATGGTCACTGCTGTGAGTTGACAATGTTCCCTGACTGGTTTCCTGTGAGTCTCTGCCTCACTTGCCCATTCCCTTAGTGGTATTGCTCAGATGACCTCCCTTACAAATCCCTTGCACTTATATTCTTATTCCAGAGGCTGCTTCTGGAGAAACCCAAAAGTAGACTCTTGTGTGAAGAACAAAGACACAGCTTTAGCCTGGGGATGGACACCTCCCAGCAGCCCTGGCTGCCGCTCACTGCTGTGCTGCAGCCTGAGGTGTGTGGGGATGGGTGCCATACACACTGTGTCTGCACGTATGACACACGTGCATCCAGGTGCACATCCTTGAGTGGATGTGTGCAGGTGTCCACATCTGTGTGCCAGCTCAGATTAACAGCAGGGAAGGAAAACTGAACCAGCTCCTTATGTAAATATTGGGCAACTAGAACATTTTTCTGTTTCTTTGAGTCATTTCAGAGTTTCTGAAACTTTGCCGCCTCTCCCCTTGGATGGAGGGTGGGAGTGGAGGTGGGGGAAAAGGAGGTTATTTTTGCCCCGGGGATTTCAGAGCCCCTCTGTTATGTGTTTTTCTCCTCTCTCTCCTGCCCACCCAAGCCCTCAGAGGGGAAGATCTGCTGAAGACAGGGAGAGGTCCTTGCAGTCCCTTGGCAAAGCAGGTGCTACCTCTGTGGCTCTGGAGAGCAGAGAATTCACTGAAGGACATGAGATGCCCAGTGGCTCCCCCATGCCAACCTACCACAATGCTCCCAACTCAAGAGAAAAGAGGTGAGCAGACACCAGATTCAAAACAGTTCTAGATTTAAAGACAGAAGCTGTAGGTTTGCAATCTCAGTTTGCATCCCTGACCATGTCATTCAGCTGCTTTGAGTGCAGGGCTCTTGCCTGTGGAAAGAGGATGGGGAACCCTGCCCCATGGTCCCTTAGGGTGGCTGTGAGTCTCCGGTGAGTCTAGCAGCCAGAGGAGGGCATCTGAAAGAACACTTTAGAACCAGACAGATACAGGTTCACATCTTGTCTCTGACATTTCCTTAACTCAACCTTGAGAAGTAAATTAACCTCTCTGAGCCTATGTATTCCCATCAGTAAAATGGAGATTTAAAATGTTTCAATTTTATTTAATCAAATAATGTAACATATAAATTACCCATTAATTTACTGGCATATAGAATGTGCTTATAAACGTCTGTTTCCTCCATTCTATCTACCCTGATACTTCCCAGGACAGTGAGGGAAAATAGAGACGAGTATAGGTAGAAAGATGGGAGGGAAATAGATTTGAAGCACAGAGCATTTTTCTTTGGTTAACCAATGCAGAGGGTTACTAGAGTATTAATTTAATCCAATATACAAATTTTACTGCCACAGACAATAAGCACAGATAGAGAATGAAGAGCTGTAATATTCAAAGATTCATACTACAAATTGACAGGAAAAACACAAACCATCCAATAAAAAATAGGAAAAAGTATAAAATAAAGCAATCCAAATGAGCAATAAACATAGTAAAAGATACTTAAATTCACTAGAAGTCAGGGAAATTAAAATTAATATAAATTTCATGTAATTAATGAGACATTATTTTACATTCATCCAGCTGGCATATCTAAAAAGAGCATTAACACTTATTGCTGGTAAGTGTTCCATGAAAAGAATGTTTGCATATATTGCTGATGGAAATGCAAATTGTCACAGCATTTGTATAAATCAGTAGGGCAACATCTATTAAAATTGTAAAACATATTAATATGGTTTGGCTCTGTGTTTCCACCCAAATCTCATTTTAAATTTTAATCCCCATGTTTCAGGGGAGGGACCTGGTGGGTGGTGATTGGATCATGGGGCCGGATTTCCCCCACGCTGTTCTCATGATAGTGAGTTCTCACAAGATCTGCTGATTTATAAGTGTGTGGCCCTTCCTCTTCACTCTCTCACTCTTCCTCCTGCTCTGCCATGTGATGAAGGTGCCTTGCTTCCCCTTCAACTTTCACCAAGATTGTAAGTTTCCTGAGGCCTCCCAGTCATGCTTCCTATTAAGCCTGAAGAACTGTGAGTCAATGAAACCTGCTTTCGTCATAAATTACTCAGTCTCAGGTAGTTCTTTCTAGCAGTGTGAGAATGAACTAACACACATATATTCTTTTATTCAGCAATTCTACTTTTGTGACTCAATTCCATAGAAATTAAAGCATCAGCACATCAAGATACACACACACACAGTTAGGTGAAGGTTTGAATAAATAATGCTACATTATGCCATGGTGCATTATGTGATTATTTAAGGGACTGTATTTGGATTATATTAGTTAGATTTCCATTACATATTATTAAGCACTAAAAGTAGATACAAAGAATTGTTTTTATATCATATGGTGTCATTTTTGGCAAAGCAAACAATAACAAAATAGATGCACACATTTGTGCAAAGCAGAGTGAAAAGTCAGAGGGTGTGACTGTCGGGTTGGTAACAAATTACTCAGAATGAGTTCAAGGGTTGGGGTGGGGGAGGGGTCTCATCATATGACAGGAAGAAGGTAAAGAGAGTAAAAAAGGAAAGGAAGACAAAAAGTAGGACCATGAGACCAAAAGCATGCACAATATATTCCATGTATGTGTGTCGACAAGCATTAAAAAGTTCAGAGAAAACAAAAGATAACATTAGATGTATAACCTACTGACTCAATAAATAAACATTATACATTGTTGAATAAAATAAAGTAATGACAGGGAAAATGCTAATGAGTAGGACTTAAACTTCCAATGCCTTATGGAAAGACAGCCCCACAAAGAAATGGGTAAGACACAGGCCTGGGGCAGCCAGTACTCAGAGGAGCTCGAGGCGGGCAGACCACTGCAAGGGTGAAATTAAAAACACAAAAAACTCCCACATGCACATGTATCCCAGAACTTAAAGTCAAATGAAGAAGAAAGTAGAAGAAGAAGAAGAAAGAAGAAGAAGGAGGAGGAGGAGACCCTTCCCTGTGATGGAATGGCCAACAGAAGTTGTGAGGAAGTGGACAGAGAGAAGCAGAAGGAGGGAGGAAAAATAAGGGAAAGCTTTGGGTACTGATTTTCTTATTCTACACAGTGGAAAATAAATAGGTCCCATGTAAATTCGAAGGCTTCAAACTAGTACCTTGAAGTGGATAATATATAAAGCTCTAATCATAATAAACAGAATTAAAAATTAAAATACTTTAAATTCTAAATGTTATAAATATTTAATCGTAAACATTATGATATTATAAATATGGTATTTTAAATTAAATATAACCAATAAAATAGTAGGGGTTGGAGACAAAGGAGAGTGAGATCTCTGGCCCACCATGGCTAGCAAGAAGTCTACTGAGAGGACAGTGATGACAAGACTGCATGGTCTCTGCCCTGTGGAACCCACCATACACTGTAGAAGACTGGAAATAAACAGGAAACTGAATTATAAATTGTGGTCAAAAGTAAGCTGTAATAGGCAACAATGGGGCTTGGGGGTGATCCTCAGTAAACCGGGTGGTCAAGGAGGATCTTGAAGGAGGCAGCATTTCCACAGAGATACGAAGAACGGAAAAGTGTTGGCCAGGAAAGACACTCTGGGCGGAAGGAATCTCAGGATGCAGGTCTGGAGCAGGAGGGAGCTTGACCTGCCTGAAGACTTGACTCATGAGATTCGGGCAGCTGGAGCAAAGTGAGGAAATGGGGTGGTGGTTGGCCAGAAGGGAAGAAAGGCTGGCAGGAATCAGGCCATCATCAGCAGTGGGGACCTTATTCTCAGGGCAATGTGAAGCTATTGATGTGTTTTAAATGTGGGAGTTGCAAGATCACAGTTATGTTTTTGAAAGATTACCATGGTGGGGCAGGAGAAGACTATAGAGGCTTCTGGGTGCAATATCAGTTGAAGGTGGGGAAGTGTAGAAACAGACTGATGGGATAGCAGGTGCTGGCATTTTGCAGGGAGTAGAGAGAAAGCTTGGACCAGAGTGGTGGCAGCAATGGGAAGGAGAGGAATTACAAGATTCAAGATCCAAGGATTATCCTGTAGTCAAGAAGATTTGTTAAGAGATTACATTAGATAAGGAAATGAAGAAACATCTCCATTGTTCTGGCATTAGCAACCAAGCGGATGGTGTTACCATTGACTAACATAAAAAAACTGTTGAGGGACATTTTGGAGATCCTACCAAGAGTTCAGTCTTGCACATGCTGTCCCTGGGGTGTCTATGCCACATCCGTCGGGCATATGAGTCTAGGGTTCAGAGGAGAGGCCTGAGTGGGAGGTACACATTTGGGAGTTGCTGGCATGCCACGGCATTTAAAACCACTGGAATGTATGAGGTCACCAGAGCAGAGAAGAGACCCTTACAAAGTTCAAAACTCAACGCAGTTATTTCCAAACAAAATACTCAGATCCTTGAGGATCTGGGAAAATAAATGACTTGGAAGAATTTTTCCCCTGGCACTTGGTTCCCCTCATCGTCTTTGGCTGCAGGAGTGATGCTGCCGGCCCAGACTTTGGTCTTCTCACAGGAAGATGCTACGCCAGCTCGAAAACCACGTCTCCTCCAAGGGTCCCGTGCCAGACCCTGTGACCAACCTCCTCCCTCTCCGTTCCCTTTCAATCCAACTCTACTATGAGGCTGCATAGAAATTATGTTTTCTGTTATCTCGCAAGATGAGGGCCTACACAGAATAGGAATATGGGCTTTGGAGAGGACAGATAAGGTTTGTCAGAGTGTGAATTCTCTGACCATGAATTTTACAAGATTCTGTCTTCTGTCACAGAGCGTGAAAGCTGGTGTGAGCCCCTTGCTCAGATAAAGCATAGCTGCAGAAACTAGCTCCCCTCTGTGTTGCCCCTCATGCCCCTTCAGTTCTTTTCCAGAACAGACACCACCCCATGTCACCAAGGGTCTGCTTGATACTCCTTCTCAGGTTGTCTCATGGGCTTCTTCTCACTTACTATGTCCAAAACAAGATTTTTGATGTGTTTTTTTTCTCCAAAGCTGGCTCTTATTCAACTTTCTTAATTTCTGTTAATAAAATCATCATTCATCAAATTTGTTAAATCAGAAGGAAAAGATGGATAATCAACAGAGATCTCTTCCCCATCTCTGTGGCCCATGACCATCAGTCTCCAAGTTCTACTGTCTCTGTTCATGGCTGTTCTCTCCTCATCTTCTGTCACTACCTTAGCCCAAGCTTCCACCAATCCTTGCTTCTCTCTCTTTGCCTGGAGTCTCACCATCTGATTTCCCCCTACCCCCTCACAATCTACCTTCCATATCTGATCTTTCCAAATCACAAATCTGATTCTCAGTCTCTACCATAAAACCCAAAAAGCCTTCTCCCATTCCCTCAGAAGAAATTCCAAGTTCCGTAGCTATCTAAGGGCCTCAGTGGCATGGCTACTACCTGCACTACTTCCCAGTCTAATCTTCCCCAATTTCCTCCTACACTTTCTCTTTCATCTTAGTAAAGTTCAAGCAGCTCCTCTAATTCTCTGCTCACATGCTGTTTCTATTGCCCAGAAGCCTTCTTTGTCCAGCTACACCTTCTCATCCCTCCCTGTTTCCGTCTCCTTCTCACCACCCCATCTCTGATTGCTATGCTGCCTCCTCTGTGATCCCATTATTGTGCTATCCTGACCCTTTTCACCCTGTGATCTGTTCTGTAATGAAATGAGCTGGCATCCCCCCACCAACCTGTCTGCATGTTTTTTGAAGGTAGGTAGGGTCTGGACCTGATTGGACTTTGCTTCCTGTGCTTCCCACAGGGCCTCACCCCAAGAAGCCACGGATGAATGCTTATGGAAGGAGAGAATGAATGATTGAGATAACATCGTCCTGAACACATCAGGCAAGATACCTGAAGGAAATAGGAAGCATGTCCAGAGGGGACTTGAAGAGGCATCCATGGAGGGACAGTTGACTGAGCTGTAAAGAGGGGATGTGGAAGCACTGGGGACCCAGCAATAGCACACAGCATCACTCCACCTCTGCGAAGGGGGTTAGAAGAGGGCACGGTCTTACTGGAATGGGGCAGGAGCTGGACTGTGGAGCGTGGGCCACTCTGCATGGCAGGAGCTATAGGACCCATGGTCACCACCCAGCACATGGGGATCACTCCTATTGGCTTCGTTGCCTGTCTTCCTCAGGGCGCTGTGAGATCCTTAATAAACCAGGTTTTGCTACACTCTAGACCCCCCCAAATTAAGCACCAGGTCTTCCATTGAGTAAGTCTTAGTTAACTAATGAATTGAGTCCTCTTGATTTCCTAAGACCACTCACTCCTGGATGGTGATCTCTTTACCTACCATGGGCTTCCCCCAAAAGAGACATCAAGGACTGAACTGATCACCCCTGTCCCAAAATGGCCACACTCACGTGACATTCAGTTTCCACTGGATATGCCCCTCTCCAAATGGGGTGCAGGGTTCTGGATCCTGCCTCTCAAACCCAAAGAGCAGCATCACTGAGCGCACACACAGACAAACACAGTGAGTTACCGCCAAAAGTTAGGACTCCAGTAGAGAACTCAGAGAATTTGGGAGTCTGAGATGACTGGGACAGCCAGAGAAAAGCTCTTCCGGATTTCCATTCCATCTTTATGCCTTCTTGGGGTTAATATGGAAATAGGGAACCAGGCTCAGCCCCTAAAATCCTTCAGTTCAATGTCTCAAGAGGAAGGGTTAAACACACAAGGCCATCTTCTTGTGAAAGAGTGAGTGGATTATGTCACCCTCATATGTAGAACTCTTGAGTGGGTCCCTATTCTACCTAGAACTAAACCTAAGCTCTCTCTGTGGTCACCAAGGCCCTTGAGCATCTGGATCCTACCTAATTCCCCTTCCTTACCTTACTCCCCATCCCCTCCATTCACTGTCCTTCTCCGCAGTTACTTTTCTTTTGTCTCCAAATATCCTACACTCACATCTCAGTACTTAGTGTCCTCTGTTCTCTCTGCATGAAGTGCTGTTCCCCCAGACTATCTCATTCTGCCTCTTTCTTGTTACTCAGATACCAACTCAAGGGCACCCGCTTTGCATGGTCTTCCCTGAACCTAGCTAAGGAATGTGCTGCCTCCTAGTCATGCTCTACCACATTCCTTTATTTTTTTGCCATCACAGCACTTACCAAGACCTCACATTGTTTTATTGATTTTGGTAGATATTTATGGTCTGACTTTAATTTGTAAGAGCAGGCTCAGTTTGCCTTTGACATTATCATATCCTCAGTGTGAGAAGTGCCTGGCATGCAGTAGGCACTTAATAAATCATTGTTGAGCAGTTATTAACTATAATGATGAGAACTAATGTTTAATAACCACCCATTGTATACTGGGAGAAATGGTACTTTGGGGGGAATTTGAACTTCAGATTCCTGTTTCACCCATATTTGCTGTGTGTTTTGCCTAGCCTACTGAACCTCTCTGAGTGAAATGGGAATAACATCAGCCCTTTCTTCAAGGAAGTGAGAATGCAAAGGACATTGGAGTTGAGAAAGTCAACTGGATTTTTCATACTGACAGTTCTCTCATTCAGACTTCCCAAGCTCCTTTGAAATGAGTGTTTTCGTCCCATTTTACAGATAAGAATACTGATGCTCAGAGAGCCGACTGAACTCCTGGAAGTCACACATACTGAAAGTGGCAAAGCGGGATCTGCCCCTGCTCTGTCTGATGCTAACAGGACTGCTGAGGTCTCCCCTTCACCTCGCCTCAAGTTGACATTCGGCCTGTGGAAATAGACCTCTAAGCCAGCCTTTCTTGCTAGTTTGGTTTTAGCCTCTCCTGGCCTCAGCTTTGCCATCTGTGAAATATGTGAGTGGTCTAGATAGTGCCTGAAACCTACCAGCTCCAAGTCTATGGCCTATGGATGGGCTGTGAGGACAAACAAGGCTGAGGTGGGTTTTCACTCCATTCCTGGAATATCTGGTCATCCTTCCAGGGTTCTTCATGGCAGGGAAACAAAATAAACAACTGAAGAACATGAGGTTCAGGAGATTTAAATCTGAATTCCAATGTTGGCTTTGGGTGCCTCTAACCAACCACAAATCTATCCCAAGCCCAAGGCAGGCTGGTCTTACTCAACATTTATGGGGTCTTGCAGGGCTTATGAGTGAGCTCATGTGGGTGAGCTGTGGGTACCACAGGACCAGCACAGATTACTCTAGCACATTGTCCAGCCATGAGACAGAATTTCCCTCTTACGGATCCACTGAATAGCTCTGGCCTGTGGATTTGCTGTAAAGACGCAAAAACCCTGAAGCATTATCAGCCAAACCTCAGCCCTGGCCATGGTTAGGCTGACAACAAGGGAGGCAGCAGGAGAGGGAGAGAAAAGGGCCTCTCATCGTGGAACTGGGGCAGTGGTGGGCAGGGGCTGATGCAGGAAGGGTGCCACAGCCCACCTGCTCTTCACCCACGGTCCTTACACAGACCTGATCCTGCTAATTCTGACTCAGCTTTCACACTCAGCCTGTAGACACTCAATTTTTAGTAATAAGCAGTCTCCTGATAATTTACTATACAGAAATATAAATTTTTAAAAGATATTAATAGTTGGCATCAGAGTCACTTCACTTCATTTATTCATTTTTACAACAAACATCTATTGAGCCCCTGGGATGTGCTTGCGCTCTTTTGGGCTGTGCAGATTTAACAGTAAAGATAACAAAGTTTCTGTCCTACTCAAGTTTCCATTCTAATGCAGAGAAAGACAATTATAAATCATAAAATATGTATAATATCAGTTAAGGATTGGTGCTTGGAATAAAAGAAGTAGAGAGGAGGAACTTGGCCATTTTTGATATGATGGTCCAAGAAGCCTACTGAGGTAACATGTAGCAGAGATGTTTTTTAGGAAATGACTTTGATCAGCAACATGAGATTGGTACTGGAATATCGAGAACATAAGTAAGAGACAATAAATCAGAAGGTATTAAAACTAAAGATGGATTCATGGTTGAGGGGTGGGGAGAAAAGAGAAAGAAGAGCAAGAATCATGACAAGTCAGACAACTACAATTCTAAATTGTTTGTCTTACTGTGAATAACTTTTCTTCCATATAGTTAAAGCTTTATCCTAAATTCTGCCACAAACAGAGGCTGTGTGTGTGTGTGTGCATACATGTGTATGTGAGCATGTTTGTGAATAAAAGGGCTGTGTTCCAAATTTGAGTCCATACCAGGACAACTTATAGAATGCAGAAAAAAAGTGCAGTGGTGGCAGGAGGAGGTGACAGCTGCAGGTAGAACAAGAGTCCTTCTGAACTCCTGGTTGTTCCTCCTATGGGAAATCACACCTGGTCTCCCTGGTCCCTCGCACATCCTGCCCAGGGAGGAATGCCTAGGTATGCTCAGTGCAGCTCTTGCCCGCTTCCTCTGGAGAGTGAATTTTCACTGGGAGTAAGCATCCTGCTTGGCTCTCTAAGCCCAACTATTATTTGGGCAAGGCCTCCATGTGAATCCCATGGAAAATTCAAACCACCCCTCCCTTCAATTCAGAAAGAACTGAACCATCCACTCAGCTAAATATCAGTTATTACTATCATAGGTGTTATTGTTAAATATAGACTGAGTCTTGTGTAAGCCAGCAGCACTAAACACACAGAAAAGTCACAAATCTGAGACTTGGAAAATCCAGGCAGCTTCTTTACAGGAAGCATTTCAGCTATTTCTTGCTGCAATAACAAACTACCCAAAAGTCACTGTGTTAAAGCAATCATTTTCTTTTGTTCACAAGGTTATGGTTCAGGAACCTGGAAAAGGCTCAGCTAGGTGGTTCATCTGTGATCCACATAGCATCAGCTGGGACAGCTGAGGTCAGAGCACCCATTTCCAAGATGGCTGCTTCATCTGGGCATCTTGGAGAGATGGCTGGAAAGCCTGGCCTGCATGCATCTCTGTCCTCCACATAGGCTTAGTACTTCTCCAGTAAGATTCCAAGAGACCAAGGTGGAAGCTACTTGTCTTTCTAAAGGTTCAAGTCAGAACTGAGTTATTTCTGCCTTACTCTATTGGTCAAAATAGTCATGGAAACAGTCCAGAGTCAATGGAAGTAGAATTAGAGCCCATCTCTCATTGGAGAAGTATCAATGAATTTACAGCTATCATTAATCTGACCACAGAGTGAGGTCCAAACTCAAGGATTTGCTAACATGCACCAATCACTTCCTAGGTGGCAGACATTCTTCTGAGCACTTTATATGTGGTAACTCCCTTAAGTTCCCCTGGAGCCCGATAATACGATAGGCCATACCTATGATATACGTATAATTACTAGCCCCATTTTAAGTTGCTGAAAGTGAGGCTCAGAGGGGTTGAGTAACTTGCCGAATGCCATAGGAATAAAAGGTGGCGAAGTCAGGAGTAGAACCCAGGCTGCCTGATCGAGGGCCTGCACTATGTAGTGCTACTCTGAGGATGGGGCACATGAAGAGGCTTGGAAAAGAAGGTAGATGCAATATCTGGGGCTGCCATAGCACATACCACAAACAGGGTAGCTCAAAACAACAGAAATTTATTATCTCACAGTTCAGGAGGCCAGAAGTCCAAATCAAAGTATTGTCAGTGTTGGTTTATTGGTTTATTTTGGAGACTCTGAGGATGAGCCTGTTTCTTGCCTCTCTCTAAGTGTCTGGTGGTTGCTGGAAATCATCGGCATTTCTTGGCTTGTTCATTCCATTCCTTGGCTTGATTGTATTGCATGATCCAATCTCTGCCTGTCTTCACATGGCCTTCTTCCCTTTTCATCTCTCTGTGTCTTCTCCTTTTTTTACAATGATGTCAGTCACTGGATTTAGGGCCCAAGCTAAATTCAGAATAATTTTACGTAGAGATTCTTAACTCATTCCATCTGCAAAGACCCTATTTCCAAGTAATGTCATGTTCTGAAGTTCCACGTAGGCATGAATTTTTGGGGGACACTATTCACCCACTACAGAATATAAGATCAGGGATTCATCTTCTGGGCTGAGAGGAGGGGACGGATGAGTCCAGATGAAAAGACAAAATGGAGAACTGCAGGACCCCAGTTGCTCAGGTGGGGCACAGAATGTAAGAAGACCCAAGAGCAGAAGGCTCAGCCAAGGACGCACCTCATAGGGGTGTAGGAGTTTGGGAACCAGGCTCAAGGACTTTGTCTTATAATGGAAGAAAATAAAACAACTTTTATGGATTTTAAGAAAGAGAGTAAAATGATCAGATGTCTATTTTAGACCAATCACTGTGGCAGCTGGGAGAGAATGAATTAGAGAAGAATTCCTGCAAAGGGAGCAAAGAGAAGTTTGCTGTAAGATGCATGTTTGAGCTGGCCACGGTGACTCATGCCTGCAATCCCAAGCACTTTGGGAGGCCAAGGTGGGTGGATAGCTTGAGGTCAGGAGTTCAAGACCAGCCTGACCAACATGGCGAAACCCCATCTCTACTAAAAATACAAAAATTAGCCGGGTGTGGTGGTGTGTGCCATAATTCTAGCTACTTGGGAGGCTGAGGCAGGAGAATTGCTTGAACAGGGAAGCAGAAGTTGCAGTGAGCCAAGATCACGCCACTGCACTCCAGCCTGAGCCACAGAGTGAGACTCCATCTCAAAAAAAAAAACAAAAAACAAAGCACATTTGGATGCTCTGACCTCTACATGACAGCCCTGCTGAGTCTTCCCAAGATTCATGTGAGGGAGCTGTCTGTGTACAGGAGGAGGAAGGGGGCTTCATCCAGCACCCAGATCTGTTTAGACCTGAGTCCTCCCTGATGCTTTGCAATGTTTTCTTAACTGTGGAGTAAACAGAATGAGAAACACATGGTGCTGGGTTTCTTTCACTTAGAAAAACAACAACAGACTTGAGGGTTTACAAGAGAAACGTCTGAACTTGTGCTTTGACACTCTGGGCCAAACCCTAAGGGATCAAAAAGCAAAGATTCTCAAGAAATACAAAAAGATTCTTCCCTATCTTTTGTGGCATCTCCCTTTGCCCACTGTATCCTAAGCCGCATTCCCTCTCCTCTCCCATCCAGGCAGGCCATGTGGGCAGGGAACGGGTGCAGGCTCTGAAAAGTGCACATGTATAGCTCCTTAGTGAGATGTGGGTGGTGACCTGGTGATTATGTTTCTGGAAAAAGGCCCAGAAAGACACCACAGTTGTAGGGGGAGTGGGGGAATGAACAGAAAGCAGAGTTAGAGTTTGAGAAACTTCGGATACATTGACAGGATATTGACACCTTAGCCCCATAGGAAGGGCTCCTGGGTAACTGAATTGTCATGTGCTTTGGACTCAGACAGAACTGGGTTTAAATCCTGAGCCTTCCCTGCCAGAGTGGCAGAAAGCTGGAAGCAAGTTAAGCGTCCAACAATAGGGGACCGTTCTCATAAATCACAGCAGGTTCATACATGGGACACCATGTAGCCATTTCAAACCAGGCGCCCACAGGGTATTCAAGGCACAAAAAATACTTAGTTTATGATGTTAAGTAAAAAGCAAATAAATACAAGTACCATGACTCCACTTTCTAAATATACATCTAACATATACATATATACAGAAAAAATACTGAAAGTCCCTTAGAATGTAACAGCACTTACCTCTGAGAATAAGTGTATGGGTACCTTTTGATTTCTTTCTTTAAAAAGTTTCTTTGGGCTGGGTGTGATGGTTCATGCCTGTAATCCCAGCACTTTGGGAGGCCGAGGTGGGCAGATCTCCTGAGGTCAGGAGTTCAAGGTCAGCCTGACCAATATGATGAAACACTGTCTCTACTAAAAATACAAAAATTAGCTGGGCATGTTGGCATGCACTGTAATCTCAGCTATTCGGGAGGCTGAGACAGGAGAATTGCTTGAACCAGGGAGGCAGAGGTTGTAGTGAGCCGAGACTGCGCCACTGCGCTCCAGCCTGGGCAACAAGGGCAAAACTCTTGTCTCAAAAAAAAATAAATAAATAAATAAAGAAGGTTTCTTTGATAAAAGAAATATTATTTTAATATATATAAATATATACATATGCATATGCTTCCAGATGTACCTAAACACACACACACACACACACACACACACACACACACGCACAAATATAAATCAGTATTAAAAATAGCCAGCATGTCTCCATGTGCCAGATGTTTGGCCAGACTCTATAAATGTTTTATTCTCATCTCCATAAAAGTCCCTTTTGGCTAATTATTAGTAATTTTCACTTATAGATAAAGAAACTTGGAGATTAAGGAGCTTGTTTAAAGGCACCCAGGCACTGAGCAGTTGAGTCAGTTCAGTTCAGTTTAAGCCTAACTTCTCTTCAAGCCCCAGGTGCCCAGCCCTGAGCCTGAGTCCCCACTCCCCACACCACACACCTCATACTCAGGAACCTGCCACATCTGCTGAGTGAGCCCGTGGGTGGGGTGAGTTGTTTTGGAAACTAGTCTCGTCTGTTGTTCCTGTGGAAGATCACACTGAGCTCAGCTTGTTGACAAATGCCACTGACCCGGCAGCTTTGTCTGGGGCAGAATTTGTTGAAACTCATAGAAAAGAAGGAAGGAGAAGAAAGCAGACAATTTATCTAACCCAGATCCGGAAAAGGAAAGACAGGCAGCATTGTGCCCTGGAGAGGCGTGCAGACTGGGGACAATGCAGACCTGGCACTCCCCTGGAAAGGCTGCCCACGCAGAGCCAAAGATGCCCCAGGAATCTGCAAAGGCAAATGGATCAGGTACCTTTGGTGCCT
This sequence comes from Macaca nemestrina, assembly GCF_043159975.1. Lineage (NCBI taxonomy): Eukaryota > Metazoa > Chordata > Mammalia > Primates > Cercopithecidae > Macaca > Macaca nemestrina. The sequence continues at coordinate 12,137,831 of NC_092132.1, read as the reverse complement.
TCCAGCCAAAGGCCACAGTCAGATAAGAGGCTGTCCCTGATTCCCCTCAACTTAGGGAAGGCACCTGAGGATTGCAGCGAAGTCAGGGAAAGCCGGACACAGAAGGTCTCGAGGGTCTGCCCAACCCCTCAGTTTACAGAACAGGAAACAAGTCCAGAGGGTAAGGGACCAGCCCAGGTATCCACAGTGAGGCAGTACCCAAGTATGCTGCAGAACCCAAACACCGCATCTGCTGGACCCAAAAGGGAGGCACAAGGACTCTATACCAGGCACCATTCTGGGCACCAGGGAACCAGCAGCGGGTGAGGTGCACAGGTCATTGCTCACACAGAGGCTGCACACCCAGGTGATGAGCACCGTGTGCCCATTTAACAGAAAGAGAAACTGAGTGCTGACAGGTTATGCAGTTTGCTCCAGGAGCACGTAAGCAGCAATACTGAGGTCCTCCCTACTGTCTTTGTGCACACACAGACTCATAAGTAGAAATATTCATAAATTCAGTCAGGAGTCAGTCTCTAAGCCTGGGTCCTCAAACTAGCAGCCAAGTGACCCTCTCATTCTCCGAGACCCCCAGAGCATAGATCACAGGGCAGGCCCTGCCATCCCCTGGTTTACAAACCTCAGAATTTGATCTTTTTCAGTTTCTCATATCTGTGTTCCTTCATTTACACATCCATGTACTCACTGTTCATCTGTCCATATAAACACCCACCCATCCATCCACCCATCCACCCATCCATCCACCATCCATCCATCATCCATTCATTCATTTATCCATATATTTATTTTCCCAATTTATTTTTTTTTACTTATTGCTGCAATTTATGCTTTCTGTTCCTTTTCCCCTTTCCTCTCTGTCCCCTCTCTTCCTCTTTCCATTCCCCTCTTCCTTCCTGTAAACACTTAACTGAACACGGGTCAGACATACAGCACAGGGTATACACAGATGAATGAAACCTTGTTTCTGTCCCCAAATCGGTCATGATCTGTTGAGAGAATTGACAGTATATCCAAATAACTATAATACATGTGGGACACATGTATATTTTGTGTATGAAATCTGTAACTGTCGTTTGAACTGTACAGAGAAAACCAAAATGCTACAAGAATCAAAAGGAGAGAAACCTCTGGCTAGAGGCTTGGGGAAACCTCTATGGAGGAGAAACACTGGACATGAGAAAACCTAAAAGCATTCAAAGCTGCAGGAAACTTGTATAAAGAGAGGAGCCAATCGCAATCCCCAAGACACAATCCTGAATGCCATCATCTTCAATATCGAGATCCCAAAACAGCAAAATCCCAAAAATATAATTCTGAAAACAAAAATAAAAAACTATTTTAAAGACACTTATTTACATTTTTAGGAGATTTCTTCCGGGTGTAGTAGCTCATGCCTATAATCCCAGCGCTTTGGAAAGCTGAAGTGGGAGGATCACTTGAGGCCAGAAGCTCAGAACCAACCTGGGCTTAACAGAGAGAGACCCTATCTCTACAAACTTAAAAATAAATAAAAGGAGATTTATTTGAGAAACATAAAAACATGACAGAACACTTCATAGGCCACTTCACACAACAAAATGAGCCGTCAAAACATGCGTATCTTTGCAAGCATAAACAGGTATTAATGACATTCTCATGGTATAATGTTTATGAGCAGATGAGCCATATTTGTAAAGAAATCTGTAAAAAAGCAAAATGTAAAAATGCCTATCATTATGGTTGGTAATTGTATGCACCCAGCTTTATAACTGTGGTCAACTGAAATATCATAATGAACAACCTAAGGCTTTTGATGAGATAAATCAAAAACCACAGTGGGTCACTGCTGTATAGGTGGTTGCCCAGAGCTGAGATCTGGAGAAATTTTATCTTTCATAAATGCACATGTTCAAAAAGAAAATCTCTTCATTTATTGAGGAAGCTTCAAGGTTTATATGTTTGGAACTGGGGAGGCCGATGGTGTAACTTGCATTCTAAGTCTAAAATCCTTAGGACCAGTGGGGCCCCTGATGTAAGTCATGGAATCCAAAGGCCAGTGAGCCTGGAGTTCTGATGTCCAAGACAGCAGAAGAAAAATTCGTTTCAGCTCTGAAAGAGATCAATAACCCTCTATATTTCTTCCCTCCAGGCTCCTACCAACGCTGAGGGCAGATCTTTCTTACCTAGTCCACTCAGGCTCACACATCAATCTCTGGAAATATCCTCACAGACACACCCCCAAATAGGGCTTTACCAGGTTTCTAGGTATTCCTTAATCCAGTCAGGTTAGCACCTAAAATTAAGTTCACCCCTTGTCAACTTGTCTTCCATACACATCTCCTTACACCACACTTAATTTCCAAACAGAGACAATAACAAGGCAATAGCTCCACATAACACCATGCAGTTATCCTGTGATTGTGATTTTTGGTCTTTTAGATATTAGGAATTTTAGACATTAGGGATTTACGCATTAGAGATTTTGATCTGTAGGGATTTTGATCCTTTCGAATTTCAACTTTCAGGATCATGACGTTTGGAATTATGATGGAAACCCAATAAAGAGAAGTCATCTGTCTCCAACTCTGCCTTGGGTTTCAATAGCGAATCTCTGCTCCCATCATTCCTCCACGTCCTGTGCATTCCACGAGGACATGCACCATTGCTGACTTATTCCCCAACTGTATCCAGCATCAAGCACACTGTTGGACAGTTAACTGAGCTATTCATCTTTCCTCTCACTCTCCACTCACACCTACTTTTCTTACAGATGTAGCTTTGAGCCCATGTGGGCAGAATGTTCAGATTCTTAAGTCAATCAACTCAGCAACGGTTACAGGTGTGCTTTCATCAGCTGTCACCTCTCCAGGCTGTTATCCTGGGAAATATGGAAGTACAGAGGCCATTAGGCTGTCTCCCCACTTCTGTTCTTTCTTTCCAACACGACCAGTCCACCCATCCATTCATCCAGTTCTGCATTCATGACTTCATTCGTCCATCGCTCGTTGTGTTCCTGCACAGAGGCCCTTGGAGATCCCACCACCCAGAGGATGAAGTCCACTTCTGTCCTGACACCATCTCCTTTCGAAGTGGAGCCTCTATTTCACTACTTCTCTCATGTGGCCTGAGCCCCAGCCACCTTTGCCGTTTCCAATCCATTTCCAAACCCTACCAGGAACAGCCTCCTACCTGGACACACAGACGTCAACCCTCTCCGCACCGTGCCCCTTCCGTGAGGTAGCCATAGGGAATATTCTAGAAGATCTGACATTAGCCTCCTGTTGACACCTTTCAGTGACTCCCATAACCCCCAGAGGGATGCCACAATTTTTCACAGGGGTTTTGGGATCTGATCGCTTTGTGGTTCTCTTATCTTCCCTCTTCCCAAAGTGTCCTGCCCAGCCAGGCTGAACTCCTTTGGCCCCACAATCAAGTGGCACTTTTTCTTGCCGTGGACCACCTACTCTTCCTTCTGCCTGGAAAGCCACAATTGTTTTCTCCACCTAACTTAATTCTATGCTTCAAGTCTCAGCTTCCTTCATCTGCAAACTCTCACCCACCTCTGGCTTCATACCCCATGGCTACCCCTGGCTGAGTGAAGGGTCTTCCCTGTATTCTCATAATTCTTGGGCTTGTCTCAACTGCAATCCTATGGCACAGGATTGAACTTGACTATTTGCTTGTATATTAACGTCCTTGGGGGCCAAGACTATAATTATTTGACCACTGTAATCCTAGCTCCTTCCAGTGTCTGGCACATAGTGGGTGCTCAGTGAACTGTGTATGATAAATGAGAGATTCACCATCAGCATTATAGAAAGCTAGACTGGAATAAAGTTAAGGAGTGAACTCTGAGCCATTTTCCAGCCATGGAACTTGGGGCAGGTGATTTGATTTTTCTGCACCTCTGTTGTCTCACATATCAAATGGAGCTAAAAGAAGGAAAGCTGTGTTTTGTTTCATGGCAAAGATTAGTGAATGACTACGTGTAAGGTGCTTTAAATGACACCTGGTACATACAAACAGCTTGATAAATGCTACACTATATTGTGAATGTGCACAGTTTTTCCTCCACCTAAAATTTGAGTGCCCTCATATCCCCTCACCCGGAGACCGGAGTCCTATTCATCCTTTATATGCCTCTTATGGCCCTTCCATGACCTTTCTAGGTTTTCTCTCCTTGGTCCACCCCAATCTGCCATATGGAGAAGTTACGTGTGGACCTGCTGTGATCCCCCATGGCCCTGGAGTGGCTGGGACCTGAGTTTGTCACTTTGTTCATGTTTGCATCCCGTCTGTACCAGCATGGACAGTCGGGTCTGCTAACACTTGTTGAGTTAAATTGACTCACCTTATGCTAACAGTAGTGAGAGAGCAGACACTAGAGAGGCAAATGTCTGGGCTTGTGCTGAGGGACAGGAGGCCATCAGGTCCCTTCATCACAGTGACATCAGCATCTTATCTGTGACATGGAAGCTGGACACACAGCTAGGAAGAATTTTGAGGGCATCCAGCACTCAATGACCCTAACCCCAGAAAACAATGCTGCACAGAGGAACTGGGGAGAGATCACAGCCATGTCCAAAAATCCCAGATGGTCTTGGCAGGAAAAGACTCCAAGCCTCGGATGCTGTCTGACTCTTAGACCTTCTAAGTGTTCAAAACTCAAGAGCTCTTGGCCAAATTCAGAGTTTATGTCTGATTCCAGCGACCGACCCCTAATGTTGAGACAATCTGAGCATCATTGCTCAGGGAAGAGAGTGGTTTGTCACAGCCCTGCCGCAGACCTGCCATTTGTCAACCCAGAACATGCTCCCCATGGCTCTGTGGAGGAAACACAAACCCAGTGGCCACCAGGCTTCCCCAGACCTCAGCCCACACTCTGCTGGGTTGAGCCAAGGCCTGTCTAACCTCCACCCCGCCTCACCCCACGTCCACTTGCCAGTCCTTGGAGAATTTGCACTTATGGTTGACTTAAGGGAATTTGGCGAGAACATATGCAGAGAGCCAGGGTGCCATTCCAGTGGTTCAAGCATGTTCAAATCCCACAGGTGTGTGAGGATGGCGGGGGTCCAGGGGTCAGAACTCCATGTTGTGTGTACAGCACACCAGCTTTGTGATCTCCCTGAAGGGGCCAAGCGACTACAGATTCTGAATCACGATGGCCTCTGATTTCATCTAGACTTATCACCAGATGCAATCTTCAGCAGCACCAGGGGATATAATATACCACCTACAAAATTTTGCTAATTTGCATCAACAGACACTTGGAGCATATGAATTTAAATAAATCCTAAGAATGTTGGATCAGGGTAAAAGGAACAAAATGTTGGCACAGGCCATATCTATTGACATGGGCTCACTAGCTAGAGATCCTGGATTTAATGCATCAGTCAGCTCAGACAACTTGGAATAGTTCTAACAGTTTGTATGGTAGCTTCACTGAAACCTGGAACTCAAAGTGGCCACTATGGAATAAGTTTGAGATACTGAACTTCTTTGGTGTTCCATAATGAACTTAGGGAGGTCAGATTGCTAGCATGAGTTTTCATACCATCTGTTCACCCACAGCTGAGTTATACCCCCCAGGAAGGTTCAGAGGACACTCCTTTTCCCAAGTCTTTGGAACACACTGATGAAGGGAGCACCAGCAACTATGAAGGCCTCTGCTGGGGTCATCCTCGGCAAACTGGTGCTTACAGTGGGATGTGCTCCTAAATTCACTGGGCTCCTTGAATTCACTGAAGACAATGAAGTCCCAGACTGGAATCTGCAAGAGATCAGGAGGGTGTGGGTACTGAAATGGGCAGCAAAATTAAAATAAAAATTCAGTGGGCTGATTAATGACTGTTCTCTGACTCCACCCCTACTCTCTCCTCCTAGATCTTCACTGCCCCAGTTTCCCATTTATGTAAGCCCAAATACCTAAAATTCCCATATGGAATAAGTTTCATAAATAAATTGCCATGTGGAATAAATGGAATCCAGTATCCCCTTATGGTGACTCTTCCTGTCTCATGGAATCCTGAGTGATACAGAAGCTTCCTGGAGGACAAAAGCTCTGAGCAGAATCTTGAAAGATGAGTAAGAGTTTACAGAAAAGCACGTGGTGAAGGGCATTGTGGGAAGAGTCAGGACATAGGCAGAGACTGGTCCTGTGGGAATTCTGGGTTGGCCAGGCTTATCTGAGCTGAGAGGAAGGAGAAGCAGGTGTGGTGGGAAAAGAGGCAGGAGGTAGTTCAAGATGGTCTGGGGTACAAGGTTAAGGAAATTGGTTTCTCACATCTAGAAAACCCCACTTTCTGCTGGAGTCTTCCCTAGTCTCCTTTTCTCTGAACCATTCCTGCCTCTACAGTAGACATGAGTCATTCAAACAGACAGCTATGTGGCCGCGAAGGTGCAGAGAGCGGTGGCCTCTTCTTCAGCACATACATGGGGTTCTGATGCCCAGAGGGGCCACTGATTTGCCCAGTTTCAGGAAACATTTGCCACCGTTTGTCCCTCAGGAACTGTTGGGCAGTTGCGCTGACTCTTATAATCCTGATTTCTCCAAGGACCAGCGAGGCTCTATCCCTTTATCAGGTGAGGCTCTGAGTTCCACCATGACCACTGCCCTGAACCTATGCATCCAGCCTCAGCAGGTTCCCCAGTCATGAGAGAAGCCATTCAGCTCTCTCAGGGTAGCCACTCTCCTGGGGTGACACTGTCCCTGCTGGATGTAGGTCACAATGCCTACATGGTGACAGTATAGGTGATAAATGATCAAATTGTGCATTTTAAGGTGGGGATGACAGGATTTAACAACAGATAAGAAAGGGCAGATGGAGGAGATTGATATGTACTGAGGATCTATTACGTCCCTGACATTGTCCTCAGAGTTTTCATATATGTTGCCATAATAGGATGAATGGTGGCCCCAAAAAGATATGTCTACATCCTACCCTCCAGAACCTGGGCACGTGACTTTATTTGGGAAAGAAGTCTTTGCAGATGGGATTAAGTTTAAAATCTTGATGTGAGATCATCCTGGATTATCTGGGTGGACTCTAAATCCAATGGCAAGCGTCCTTATAAGAGACACACATTGAGGACAGAGAAAAGGCGGGACCAAGGCAAAGATTAGAGTGATGCAACCACAAGCCAAGACCCCCTGGAACTACGAGGAGTTGGAAGAGGCGAGGCAAGGGTCTCCTCTAGAGCCCTCAGGCAGCGTGCTGCCCAGACAACACCCGATTTCTGATTTCTACTCTCCAGATCTGTGAGAAAGCAAGGTTCTGTTGTTTTAAGCCTCTGAGTGTATGGAAATCATTATGGTAGCCCCAGGAAATTCATCCAGTTGCCTCATTTCATCCCCACAGCCTGCAGTGGAACATGTTATCAGCCCATTTTACAGATGGGAAATCTGAGGTTCAGGGAAGGTAAATAGCTCCTCTGTGATGAAACACTGGCAGGAAGTAGAGTCAGATCCCGACCCGCCTGGATCCACAGCACACGCTTTTCCATTCTGCCGTATTTCTCAAAGCAGGCTCCAAGGATGCTCTTTCTCTGACTCACCCGGAGGTGTTTGTTTAAAAGCAAATTTGCAAACCCTTACCAGACACACTGACTCAGAACCTCTGGGTCACAGTCCTGGGAATTTGTATATTTTAAAATCTTCCAGGTGAATTCTATGCACCGGGGCTTTGAGGACGTCCATTCCACAATGTGCTGCATTTGTTGTGGGCCAGCTGCTAAGCCCTAGGAGCTCAAGAATGAAGACATTCTCATCACTGCCCCTCCCCTCCAGGCCCCTAGATGGCTCCCTAGGCATGGTTCAGGGGCTGGGGTCACTCTAGGCTCCTGGCACAGGCTGGCTTTGAAACTGCTTCTCTGCCATTTTCTCCACGGCTGCTTTGGAAACGCTCAACACCCAGGACAAGCACAATATCACTCCCTTTCCCGTGGCAGAGTCACATGGCAGCTGCTCACTGCTTCCCAGCCCGGAATGCCTGCTTCCTGCTCGCTGCCAACCCAAACCAGTGCAGCCTCCAAGCCCACGTGCACCCAGATCTTCCACCAAGCCTGCCAAACACTCCAACCCACACTCTGCTCCTCCTCGGAACACTTGGCAGACTCTGGAACCCTGAGTGCTTCTCACTCAGAGAGGCCCACACCTGCGCAAAGGCACCACCACAGTCAGGGATCCGTCCCGGCCCCTGCCTGGAACATGACTGAACAGTTACTTACCTCCGTGAGCCCAAAGGTGAACCCAGAAACACTGTTTCTGCCTCTGTAAAATGGGGAGGATGTTAACACCTGCCTCATCTGTGGCTCTGCATTAAAGAATCAAAACCCAAGGAGGAGGGTTTGCTGGAGCCCCCAGCACGTATTCTAGAAGCAGCCAGTGGTGCTCTCATCACAGGGATGTGAGACACAGAGAGGTGCACACTGTCTGTGACTTAAAACTCTCAAGAACCCCATGAGATAGATGGCACCATCCTCTTTATAAAAGAGGGTGAGCAGGATTTATTCTTACATTGAACATCTGTGGACACAGAGACGAAAGGGCATGATGTGGCCGTGGTGGCCCACAGCAGGAGCCTCACATCCGGCTGGGGATCTATGTGGCTGGAGCCCAGGTCCTGGGGTAACAGGGATGAAAGCCGGACACAGGGCCCCAGCTGAGTCCCCCACAGCAGAGGAAAGGGCAAAATCCCAAGGCTAGAGTCTGAGGTCTCACTGCATACCAGAACTGGGCAGCAGGAGTGAACTCTCCCACTGCAGCCCTGAAAACCCAAACTACTGTGGCTGGAGCAGCCGCACCAATGACTCTCACGGGCACCATGTTCAGGAATAGAAGCTAAATGTGAAAGAGCATGTACTGTACGCTTCTGTCTGTGTGAAGTTCAAGAGCAGACAACGTGAATCTAGGGTGATAGAAGTCATCATCGTGATTTGTGGGGATGGGTATCAATTTGCAGGGAGGGAGGCATGAGGGAAACTCCCTATCTTGAACTGGGTGAGTGCTGAACACAGAATTTCTCATAAATCATGTATAAAATTTATCAAGCTGTACACTTAAGATGTGTGCATTTTAATGTAAGTTATACTTTAATAAATAGTATTCTTTTTTTAGACACAGTGTGTCACTGTGTCACCTGGACTAGAGTGCCGTGGCATGATTGCAGCTCAATGCAGCCTCGACCTCTGGGGCTCAAGCAATTCTCCTGCCTGAGCCTCCCGAGTAGCTAAGACTACAAGTGCACACCATCATGCCAGGCTAACTTTTTAATTTTTTTGTAGAGATGTGGTCTTGCCACGTTTCCCAGGCTGGTCTTGAACTCCTGGTCTCAAGCAATTCTCCTGTCTTGGACTAATAAATAGTTTTTAAAAGAAGAATAAGCTGGCCGGGCGCGGTGGCTCAAGCCTGTAATCCCAGCACTTTGGGAGGCCGAGACGGGTGGATCACAACGTCAGGAGATCGAGACCATCCTGCCTAACACGGTGAAACCCCGTCTCTACTAAAAAATACAAAAAACTAGCCGGGCGAGGTGGCGGGCGCCTGTAGTCCCAGCTACTCGGGAAGCTGAGGCAGGAGAATGGCTTGAACCCGGGAGGCAGAGCTTGCAGTGAGCTGAGATCCGGCCACTGCACTCCAGCCTGGGCGACAGAGCAAGACTCCGTCTCAAAAAAAAAAAAAAAAAAAAGAAGAAGAAGCTGAACTACCTGTCTGTCTCAGGGATTGCCCATGGGGCAGAAGGGCTGTGAGGATCTCTGTCCTGGTCTGAAGGCCTGAGACCCCAGGGATGCTCCAAGTCAAGGGGCCCCAGAGACTCTGCTAGTCTGGGGTGGGAAGGGGTCTCTGGGTGACACACAGATTCCCCACTGGATGTGAGGCTCCTGCCGTGAGCCACCAGGGCCAAATAATGCCCTTTCATCTCTATGTGCCCTGTGGTCTGGCCCTGTGCCTTGCATGCATTAGGAAGTCATTGCATTGGATTTTTTTTGTTTTTTTGTTTGTTTTTGTTTTTTATTTATTTTATTTTGAGACAAGGTCTTACTCTGTCGCTCAGGCTGGAGTTCAGTGGTGCGATCTCAGCCCACTGCAACCTCTGCCTCCTGAGTGCAAGCAATTCTCCTGCCTCAGCCTCCCCAGTAGCTGGGATTACAGGTGTGCACCACTACACCTGGCTAATTTTTGTATTTTTAGTAGAGACGGGGTTTCACCATGTTGACCAGGCTCATGGTCTCAAACTCCTGGCCTCGAATGATTCTTCTGCCTCTGCCTCCCAAAGTGCTGGGATTACAGTCATGAGCCACTGTGCCCAGATTTGCATTGGGTTTTGAAGCTTAAGTGAGCTGAGTTGGCCCCCCAGGAAGATCCCAGGCTGCCAGGGACCATCTGGGAGCAAGTTAAGACCGGGGTGGCACTTCTTTCTTTGTCGCATCCTTTCCACCTCTCTTTCCTTGTCCACACACACCACACATTAGTCTTACTCAAGATACCAGCAGAAATACGCACCCTGAGAACATAGAGAACTGTGGGCTTTTACTGGTGAAGACAAGGAAGGGGGTGAACTGAGACAACTGTCCCAGCTCACAGCCATGTTACAGGCAGACGACCCAGGGATGGGGGTTGCAATCAACATGGCCCAGGTTGGGAACACAGGCTGAGCCCCTGTGACAAAAAGCAGAAAAGAAAATAAATAGTAACTCTGTATTCAGCTTCTATCATAAGCTAAGTTCTAAACTAGTCCCCATCACAACCCTAGGATGTCAATATTATCATTACCCCCATTATACAGAGAGGAAGACTGAGGTTCAGAGAGGAGAGTGGCCTTTCCACGATCTCGCAGCTGTCATGCAATGTGGCAAGTGTTTCCTTGTATATTTAGCAGAGGCCAGCCTGACACCAAAGCTCCTGAGGCTTGGGAGACCTCACCTGTGTCCAAGACTGGAGCTATGGGTGAGTTTCCGCCCAAATAAGCTGGGTCTCAGGACCTGAGTGGCAAGAAGCGGAGCCAGTCAGGGGTTTCCTGGTGCCGCCAGCCTCCCAGAGTAGGCCTAGCTGTTTAAGATGGGGCATAAGGGACACACCTTTGCCCCTCTGGCCTCTAGGCAGCCCTGGTGTCGAGGGTCCCCCTTCAGTGGTTCCTCCATTCTTGCTTGAGCCCCAAGAAGAGAGGCAGATCCTCACTTGGGTCGTCATGCCTGCACTGCCGGGAGGCAAAGGTCTGAGAAGAACCTCTGAGAAGAACCCCACCCTCCTCTGCTTTTCCCAGAGCAGCCGCACTGGTTCAGCAGAAATGCTTTGTGTGCATCTGAGTCACCCAGGAATGGGCATCTTGCCTCCTGGACAGTGTGGGCTCCGTGCATGTTCATGGGACAAACAAACGACAAACAAATAGGCTATGAGTAAATCTGGTGCAGATGGGAGCTGCGGGGGCCTCTGGGGTGCCTGGTCCGGAGACAGCCTCTGGAATCTTCTGTGCTTCTGGCTGTGGTCAAGGCGGTCTTACTGTTTGGTATAGGAATGCTCTTGCCTGGCCTCTGTTCTTGAGACCCCTCCACCAGCCCCTCTTTGGAATTTATTTACAGCTGCCCTGAGAGATCTGCTGCAGGACATGCCTGGAAGCCCTGTTCGGAGCTGGATGCAGGGAGCCCAGTCCCAGAGAGGAGGAAGTGCAAGGCCTCGCCTCCAGTGCAAGGTTGAATGCAGGCCGGAGACCAAACAATGTCCCCACCATGGGCTCCCCTGTCCTTGCCACACACATCAGAAGCACCTACAGTGTGTCAGGCCCAAATGGGGGACACAGAAGTGACCCAGGCCAGATCCTGCCCTCAAGGTGCAAGGGCAAGTGACAAGAATATGCATCCAAGATGAGGGGTTTTATTGAGCACGTACCATGTGCTAAGCTGTGTAATAAATCCTTCTACATCTCTTACTCAGTGCCAGGAGCAGTTAAGAGTGATCAGTACCTCTCTCATCTCCACTTCTCCGCTTTATAGACAAGGAAACCAGAACACAGAGAGTTTATGTGACTTCTCCCAGGGCACACAGCAGTAAGTAGCAGGAGGTAGAAGTTCAACCCAGGCCTGTGTGGACAGCGTTGAACCATCAGCCACATGAGAATGACATTAGCCAAGGTGGCAACTAACAGATGAGCCCTGAATCCCAGAGGAATCCCTTAATAGGCCTGAGGAGCAGGAGCAGTGGCTGGGTCTGCTGGTGGGAGTCAGAGGGAACTTGAGTGCCCCTCATGGGGGATGGGATGAGGTCACACTGGGGAAACCAAGGCAGCAGTCAGGAGCCACTCACTAGGAAGGGGTTGCCAGATCTGAAAAGCATAGAACTTAGTGGAAAAGAGGAAAAATGGAAGGAGGCTGTAGCACCCACCACCTACCTATATTAAAAACTCACAAAGGCACAGGACTCAGGAGCCCACTCTCTGACTTGAGTCTGGAGTCAGATGCCTGCTAGCTGTGTGACCTGGAGCCAGTTCCTTAAGTCTTCCGTGCCTTGCTTTCCTCAAATATAAGGAGGACATGGTTTGAGCACCTACCTCAAAGGCACTTAGCACATTGTATTATGTGCTTAGCACACTCCATACATGATTATTGAATGAACAACCTTACTGTGTGTTTACAAGGACACATGCAGACAAATAATCCAAGCTCAGGGATGCAGATCCTGTTGTCTGTGGGGAGCTGAGGAGAGGCATGGGGAATTAGGATCAAGGGAGTACATGGATAAATTAAGTTCAGAGGGGACCGTGTTCAGAGAGGGACCCTATGTAGCCTTGGCAGCATGCCATGAACCCTCTGCAGCACTGGTACCAATAAATCACCATTGACAATGAAAATAAGTCACCCTGTGTGATGCCTATGGGCCTGACACCTGGAGAAAAGGCAGAAGATCACCTCCAGGCCCTGCAACCCACACACTCCTACCTGGGCTCAGCCAGGACGACGTCCACCTCCATCTTTCATTTACCCCTTGATGCTTCCTCCATAAATGGGTCCTGGAGACCTGAAATGGGCTTTGTGTTCCTCTCAGCACCTTGAAGGAGCAGAGTTTGGCTCTCGAGGAGCACGTGCGGACACATTTGTCTTCTCCTCCAAGTATTCCCTCCTTCCTCTCTTCATTCTTCAACCCATACATCCCTTCACCACCTCATTCATCTGCTTCTTCATTGGTTCATTTGGTCATTCACTAAAAAACATATCTCAAGTACCTTCTGCAGGCTGGACTTTGTACTGATGCTGGGGATACAGGATAGATAGGGAGATGTGGGCCTGGTCTCACTCTTGGACCTCAAAATCTATGAGGGAAATGATCAATACTCAGTAAACAAACAATGACCCACAGGGCTAGAACCATGAAGGAAGAAAGTGGGTGACTGAGCTAGAGACCAGTCTGGAGGGCCGATTTAGATGAAATGATTAGGACTGGGGGACATCCTTGCAGAAGACTGTCCCGGGAGGTCCTGGGAAATGGAACGTGATCTTCCCATACTTGAGCGCATCCATCCTTCTGTCCATCCATCCATCATCTACTGAATTCGTTCATTCCTTATTTATTCATTTATTTGTTCAACACATGAGGAAGCTGGGTTTACTTGGGGAAAAAATTGTTTGAAGCTACACAGATCTGCGTTCAGATCACAATTTTGCCATGTACTAGCCGAATGGCAGGGAAATGTTACTCATCTCTCCATGCCTCAGTTTCCTCATCTATCGAATGGGGATAACAATGTCTAATGGGAGACTGGTTGTGAAAATGAACTGAGATGAGGATTTGGTGAGACAGTGTCACCTGGAACATGGCAACTATTGTTCTGGTCCACTGGCCAGATGCTTAGGGTTTGCCCAGCTCTTGTAGGGATGAACACACCACAACCCAATCATAGAGCCTAGGCTGCAGCCCATTCTGGCTCCTCTAATCAGGAAAGCAGGGACACACCAATTATCCCCTTCTGGCCTCCTGAGGACCCTATCTAGTAGATACTAACATCATTTCTTTAAACAAACAAAACTGAGGCACAGGGAGGTTATTGATTGTCCAAGGCCCCCCAGTAAATAGAAGGGCTGGAGGACACCCTAGGCATTTTGCCTCCAAATCCACCATCCTGTCCAGCTCACTGGGCCATTTCTTTTCAGTTTCACTGACACTGAAGAACGGCAGGTGCCCGTGAGGCCCACCGGGTCATGTGAGGTTTCACCCGCAGGTGGAATGGTCAGCACTGTGATCATGTTTTGGGATATCTGCTTCAATTGCTCGAGACAATCGAATTTCCTAAAACTGATGGTGGAGTTCAATGGGTTCCAGCTCTGCAGGCTCTTGTTACACTTAACATCAAGAGGTTTTGGCAGGTCAATCTGGCTTGGAAATGTCTGGTCCTGACTCTGTGCCTTGTCTGAGGTTAAGAGACTTTAGTTTCAGCCTCAGATCTACTACTCACACGTGTGCTCTGAAACCATCTAGTATCTCTGAGATTTGTTCCACCTGTTTCATAACACTGTCTGCCTTGCAGTCATGAGATGCTTTACAGCACAGAGCCTGTTCATACTTAGTGTTCATCGAAAGGTAAGTGAACCTAGATTGGCCCCTAACACCTTGGGTTATTTATTAATGACACCTGTCAACAATGCTGGCCTCCTAGGATTTGTGTTTTTTGTTTGTTTGTTTGTTTTTGAGAAAGAATCTCACTCTGTCGCCTAGGCTGCAGTGCAGTGGCGTGATCTCAGCTCCCTGCAACCTCTGCCTCCGGGGTTCATGCTGTTCTCCTGCCTCAGCCTCCCAAGTAGCTGGGACTACAGGTGTCCACCACCATGCCTGGCTAATTTGCTATGTTTTTAGTAGAGATGGGGTTTCACCATGTTAGCCAGGATGGTCTCGATCTCCTGACCTTGTGATCCATCCGCCTCGGCCTCCCAGAGTGCTGGGATTACAGGTGTGAGCCACCGCGCCTGGCCTGGGATTTGTTTTTAAGAGCGTCAATAAGTTAATGAGAAGAAAATGACTGATATTTATTGGGCAGTCCTTACGTGCCCCCCACATACCCTGCCCTTTAATTTTACATATATGATTTTGGTAATCTTCATGTATCAATTGGTATACGACTTTACTCCAAGAAATGAAAAATCAGACTAACTACAGTTTAAGCAACAAAATATTAAATTATTATTATTATTGTTTTTATTTATTTATTTTTTTGAGACGGAGTTTCAGTCAGTCACCCAGGCTGGAGTGCAGTGGCGCAATCTTGGCTCACTGCAAGCTCTGCCTCCTGGGTTCACACCATTCTCCTGCCTCAGCCTCCCAAGTAGCTGGGACTATAGGCGCCCGCCACCACGCCCGGCTAATTTTTTGCATTTTTAGTAGAGACGGAGTTTCACCGTGTTAGCCAGGATGGTCTCGATCTCCTGACCTCTTGATCTGCCCATCTCGGCCTCCCAAAGTGCTGGGATTACAGGTGTGAGCCACCGCACCTGGCCAAATTATTTCATGTAATGAGAAGTCTGAACAGTGGTTCCAGTAACAACATAAAGTCCCAACAACTCAGACCTTTTTTTTTTGCTTCTACTCTGCCATCCTCAGTTTGTTGACTTTTCATTCTCAGGCTTGTGCCTCATATACCCAAAATGGCTGCTGCAGCTCCAACCATCACATTTGCACACAAGGAAAGAAAAGAATGAGTAGACGGTCATTCTCTCCCCGAGGAAGGGAATCTTTTCTAGAAGACCCTAGCAGGTTTCCCTTATGTCTCATTGGCCAGAATTGGATCACAGGCCCATCCCGAGGTCAATAAATGGAGAAATCATCAGCACCATTTCTTCTGGGGCATGTCTATAGGGATCATAAACC
Source organism: Macaca nemestrina (assembly GCF_043159975.1). Classification (NCBI taxonomy): domain Eukaryota; kingdom Metazoa; phylum Chordata; class Mammalia; order Primates; family Cercopithecidae; genus Macaca; species Macaca nemestrina. The sequence goes on along the minus strand of NC_092132.1, from coordinate 12,122,005 downwards.
CCTTTCATGAACACAAGCCTGCTGCTACCTCCAAGCAGCCACGCATGCTTCAGCATCCTTTGTCAATAAGATACAGGAAAAGACAAGAGAAGGAGTAACTGTCATTTAAACCGCAGTGTCGAGAGTTCCTACTGACCTGGAGATGTTGAGGACTTGCCAAGGTGTGAGAGCAGCTGCAAGGAGGCCGTTGTGGTTGGGCATGGTGCACGAGAGGCAGAGAGGAAGAAGCATGCAGGGAGTTGGCTGGCCCAGGGGCCACGCCAGAACTGGGGATTCTGTGCTGTGTGATGGGCAGGCTTTGGACAATCGTATCCAGAAGGTGATCTGTACATGATGCTAGTTCAAGGATTGCTCTGAGATGTGTGGATGACAGAGTGTGGGCAGGGAGGCTGGGTATGTCAGGAGGCTGTGGCAGTGGTCCCCATGGGGAGCACAGGGCTGGACGAGGACAGCCCACAGAAGACATCTTATCTCCTTTCTTGCCCAAGGAAGAGACTCAGTGGCAGCAGTGCAACAAGGATGCAGGCCAGGAATCCCAACCCCCCAGGGATAACCAGCATCCAGAGACACATGGGGACAGCTCCAGCACCAAACTGCCTCTGACCAATGAGCAGAGAAGGAAAACAGCAAATGCGTTACCGTGGCTTTCATGTGTCATGAAGGTGATGCTGTAACCTGAGCCTCAGAGCTCATTTTATTTGTGAATTCCTATCATTTCTAGATGGGTGGACTGAAAGCCGTCCTCTTTCACTTGCAGCTAGGGAGAGGGGAATGCAAGAGGGCAAATGAAAACCAGAAGTAGGGTCAGGATCAGTGGCTCACATCCGTAATCCCAGCACTTTGGGAGGCCAAGGCGGGCGGATTGCCTGAGATAAGGAGTTTGAGACCAACCTGGCCAATATGGTGAAACCTCGCCTCTACTAAAAGTACAAAAATTAGCTGAGCGTGGTGGCACATGCCTGTAATCTCAGCTACTCAGGAAGCTGAGGCAGGAGAATTGCTTGAGCATGGGAGACAGAGGTTGCGGTGAGCAGAGATCGCACCACTGCACTCCAGCCTGGCCGACAGAGCAAGACTGTCTCAAAAAAAAAAAAAAAGAAAAAAAGAAAAGAAAAGAAAAAAGAAAACCAGAAGTAGGAGCAGCCTAAAGAAATGATAGGGAGTTGATTTTCCACTGGGAGCCCCTCAAAGCCCACACACCCGCCTGCCTGGAGTAACAGCGTATCTGCCGCCATCCTGCACCCTCCCACGCTCCCGCTCCCTGTGGTCGTGGAAGACCTAGGCAGGATGACCCCAGCTCCTCTGTGAGAATTTCACGCCCTAGTGTGAAGTCATAGCCTTGTAACTTTCCCTTTAAGAACTGTCAGAGCTGGGGAGGCTGGCCAAGTTCAGGCTGGAGGTGGGGACAGAGGGAAGAAAGAAAAAAAAAAAAGAGAGGCAGGAAAAGTTTTTTCAGAGGAAAATGCAGGGTTTGTCCTTCACCCTGACGTCAGATCTTGCTTTAATAAAACCCCCCAAGGGCTGCGGAAGAGGCATATCTGCTGCTCCTGATGGGCCGGACAGTCTGGGCCCAGCTCCCCCGAGAGGTGGTCGGATCCTCTGGGCTCCTCGGTCGATGCCTGTGCCACTGACGTCCAGGCATGAGGTGGTTCCTGCCCTGGATGCTGGCAGCAGTGACAGCAGCAGCCACCAGCGGCGTCCTGGCCACGGTAAGTCCTGCCTGGAGGGGCTCAGAGGGACACCTGGCTCCCTTCCCCACTGGGTCCTGCTGTATGGGGGTTGGCGGGAAGGATGAAAAGGGCTGGGAAGGTTTGGGGAAGGAAGGTGGCCACAGGGCAAGGGCAAAGCTCCGGGTGAGGAGTCAACTGCTCAGGTTGGCTGAAGCTGGCAGGGTGAGGAGGATGGTGCGACACTTGGGGAAACAAACTACACAGGTCCAGCCTGCCCTCTCTCCCCACCTGAAACAGTGCAGAAAGAATGGGACCCTCAGTAGAACTGGAAGTCAGGGGCCCGGGCTCCAGACCCGTCTTTGCCTAACCTGGCTGTGTGGCCTTGGGTGGGTCACTTACCCTCCCAGAGCAGTGTAAAGCGAGGAAGTTGTCAGGAGACTTCTAGAGTCTCTGACTTTGAAAACTCCAAGACTCCAAGCATTGGAGATACTGTGAGGATGGGAGATGGAAAAAGCAAAAAAAAAAAAAAAAAAAAAAAAGGAAAGAAAAATGCCAGCTTTCAACAAAAGCTCCTTATTGAGCGAGCAGTGCCCAGGGTGATGCCGAACCCCAACTGCTGTCACCTTCAGTCTGCACAGCCCTCTGCAGTCTGTAGAGTGTCCATATTTGGCTCCTGCCTATGAAGCCTGCTGTTCCAGGGTGGGAGTGATGGGGCACCCCAAGATCTCTCTCTCTCTTCTACCTGCACCCCAGGGTACACCAAGTGGAAGGGACAAAGGTCTGCACCTCCAAAAGCCAGGGGAGTCACACATGTGACCATGTAGAGCCAGCCTGCTAGGGCCAGGCATGGTGAGGGAAAGGCAGAGGCAGGCAGTGCAAGGAGGGCAGGAGGTGGGCACCTGGCAGCTTCTGAGCCCCAGATTCCACAGTCCAGGGCAGGACCTGCTCCTGGCAGAACAGCCTAGAGACAGAGGGGTGATGGCAAGAGGGTGTTTATCCCCAGCTGACACTGACGGCTTCCTTGGGGATTAAGCAGCCCCCTTCACAGATGAGGAAACCGAGTGTTGGGGTTAAGCCACTTGCCAGAACCAGACTCTGTGTCTGCTTCAGCCAGAACTGAGGCCGAGAGCCGACAGCAAACTGAGAGCTGGGAAATGGGAATTCCTCGCAATGCCTTCGTGTGTGTAATGACGGCTGGGGGTGAGTCTGTCTCGTCTATGGTTAAATCCTCATGCCTGGCATGGTGCCGGCCTGTAGTTGGTTCAGAACCACCTCACCAGAAAGTTATCAGCTCCATTTCACAAATGAAAGAAATGGAGTGAGAGCAAGTAAAGGACTTGCCCAGGATCTCCTCATTAAGAAGTGGCCAGGGCCCAAACTTAGATCTTTTGATGCCAAATTCTAACCATTCCTACTTAGGGGAGGCTGCCCATGTCCTACAGGAGTGCCCAGAAGGAGCTAAGTCGGTCTTTATTTCGGCTCTGGGTACGGCTGCGCCTTTATGTGGGTACAGCTTTGCAGGTTGCCCTGTCTGGGAGGGCAGGGAGTGGATGGAGAAAAGGTAAGAGTTTGAGAGAAGCCCAAGTCTGAGTGGGCAGAGGAGGCGAGAGGTTTAAGCATGAGTCCAAGTATACTGGAGCCCCGGTCAGCTCCTGGAACAGCCAGTGCTGAGGAGGAGTAAAGGACAGAGCCAAGGACTCAGCCAGAGGAGACCAGCAAAGGAGCAGAGCATGTGGAGGGACCCAGGCGGCAGGATGGAGGGAAGGCTCCTGGGACCAGCACAGGGTACCTGTTTTCTAGGCAGCCCCTGCCTGGGGAACCCAGACCACCCGACCCACGCTTGTTTCATGATTTAGACGCTTCTGGGACAAAGGTGTGCACGGCACTGGAGTTCTCAGGGCATCCCGAAAGCCCTGCCTGCTGTGTGGGCTGTGAGACTGATAGAAACAAGCTGGACTCCACTCGGACACCAGCCTTGTTTCACAGCCAAATTCCATACATGGCCACCCTCCTGAATGAATATGCAAGGGGAGCACACGTCCAACCAGGGTCCCAGTCAGATCTTAATGGAAAAAAATGGTTGTAAATGTTCATATAGAAGAAAATGTATATGAGAATTGCCAAGAAAACTTTGAGGAAGTAGAGTTACGAGGGGGACTTCTCTGGGAGATATGAAAGCGTTCTGGAAAGGTTCTGCAGTGGAAGGAGGAAGATGGCAGTCCAGGAGGAGATCAGCGGAGGAGGATGGCACCCAAGCGATCTCAGGAACAGCCAAGTGTATTTAGGAATTTAATCTGTGCTAAAGGTGTATGGCAGATATGACTTATGTTTTCAGCTCTTTATTCTTTCTTCTACATTTATTGTGTCTACCATGTGCTAAGAGAAAGGGACTCCATTTAATGTGCATTAGCAAGTACTGGGCCAACACATGTATAAGACCTACCCCAGTTCATCCAACATTTATTAGGCACATTCTACAATTCCCATAACAATATTATTTACAAGTGCAATTATCCCCCTTCACAGATGCGAAAACTGAGACTCGGAGAGGTTAATTTGTCAAAGGTCACACAGCCAGTAATCAGGGGAGCTGACATTTGAACCTCGGTCCAGCTCTTGGTAATGGAGCCTCCTGCCTCCCTGGTCCAAGCACTTGTGCAGAAACCAGGAGCATGTTGTCCCTGCCCCCACAGAGCTTACTGGCTAGCGGGGCAGGTGACAGGGGCAATGTCAGCCAGAGTAGAGCGGCTGGAATTAGGCTCTGCTACTGGCCGTGTCAGCCTCAGTAAGTCCTGTTGCCACCTCAGACCTCACTTTCCTCATTTGTTAATCGGACTAACAGTCTCATCACACCAAGCTCCCTGCTGCTGAACGTGAAAATGTGACTGAGGAAAGCCTCTGAGAAGCGTGTAATTCAGCAAACGAATGCTGCATGATAAATTCCTGGGCAAGCATGAGGCCTGTGGTGGTCTATGTATAGGTCTACAGGTGAGACCCACATCCTCCCTCCCGTATCAACACATGTGGGATGTGCACAGCTGCCCTGTGTGTGTGAGAGAGGGTGTGCAGGGGTATGCGTATGGTGTGTATGTGGGGTGTGTGTGGGGTGTGTGTGGGGTGTGTGTGGGGGTGCGTGTGTGGTGTGTATGTGTGTGTGCCTGTGTTGTGTGGGGGGGGGATGGTGGGGGAGTGCGTGTGGGGTGTGTGTGTGGTGTGTGGAGGGTGTGTGTGTGGGTTTGTGTGTTGTGTGTGTGGTGTGTGTGTGTGGTATGTGCGTGGGGTGTGTGTGTGCATGTGTGGTGGGGGGTGTGGTGTGTGGGTGTGGTGTGTGTGGTATGTGTGAAGGGTGTGTGTGGTGTGTATGGGGGTGTGTGTGCTGTGTGTGGTGTGTGTGAAGGGTGTGTGTGGTCTGTGTGGGGGTGTGTGTGGTGTGTGTGGGGGGCGGTGTGCTGTGTGTGTGTTGTGTGTGTGGTGTGTGTGTGGGGTATGTGCCTGGGGTGTGTGGGGGGGATGTGTGGTGTGTGTGTGTGGTGTTTGTTGTGTGTGGAGTGTGTGGTGTGTGTGTGGTGTGTGTGTGTGGTGTGTGTGGGTTTGTGTGGTGTGTGTGGTGTGTGTGTGGTATGTGCGTGGGGTGTGTGTGTGCATGTGTGGTGGGGGTGTGGTGTGTGTGGTGTGTGTGTGGTGTGTGTGTGTGGTGTTTGTTGTGTGTGGTGTGTGTGGTGTGTGTGTGGTGTATGTGGGTTTGTGTGGTGTGTGTGGTGTGTGTGTGGTATGTGCGTGGGGTGTGTGTGTGCATGTGTGGTGGGGGGTGTGTGTGTGTGGTGTTTGTTGTGTGTGGTGTGTGTGGTGTGTGTGTGGTGTATGTGTGTGGTGTGTGTGGGTTTGTGTGGTGTGTGTGGTGTGTGTGTGGTATGTGCGTGGGGTGTGTGTGTGCATGTGTGGTGGGGGGTGTGGTGTGTGTGGTGTGTGTGTGGTGTGTGTGAAGGGTGTGTGTGGTGTGTGTGGGGGTGTGTGTGGTGTGTGTGGGGGTGTGTGTGGTGTGTGTGGTGTGTGTGAAGGGCATGTGTGGCGTGTGCGGGGGGCAGTGTGCTGTGTGTGTGTTGTGTGTGTGGTGTGTTTGTGGGGTGTGTGCCTGGGGTGTGTGGGGGGGATGTGTGGTATGTGTATATGGTATTTGTTGCATGTGATGTGTGTGTGGTACATGTGTGTGTGGTGTGTGTGTGGTATGTGTGTGGTGTGTGTGAGTGTGTGATGTGTGTGTTGAGTGTATATGTGGTGTGTTTGTGTGTGAGTGGTGTGTGTGTATGTATGTGGTGTGTGTGTATTGAGTGTGTATATGGTGTGTTTCTGTGTGTGGTGCGTGTGTGTGGTGTGTGTGTGATGTCTGTGTATGTGTGTGGTGTGTGTGTTGAGTGCGTATGTGGTCTGTGTGTGTGTGGTGTGGTGTGTGTGTGTATGTGTGTGGTGTGTATTGTGTACGTGGTGTGCTTGTGTGTGTGTGGTGTGTGTGGTGCTTGTGTGTGGTGTGTGCACGTTTGTGGTGTGTGTGTATTGAGTGTGTATGTGGTGTGCTTGTGTGTGTGTGGTGTGTGTGGTTTTTGTGTGTGGTGTGTGCACATTTGTGGTGTGTGTGTATTGAGTGTGTATGTGGTGTGCTTGTGTGTGTGTGGTGTGGTGTGTGTGTGTGTGTGAACCCTGTGTTTGGGTGTGAGACACAAACTCATTCTCTGCTTCCAGAAGCAACTGCAGAATAATGTGGGTCAAGTATATGGCAAAATATCCCCTTTAGAAAACAGAGAATGTGAACAATATGGCTTTTCACACCTCCTGTTTAGAGTTGGAATCTGAGTGAAGATTTCAAACCCATCCAGGCCCCACACCCCCAACTCCCCACCCAGAGCTTCCTTGGGCTCCCTGAACCCCCTGCTGCCAGCTCAGGGCCCCTCCAGCCCACATTTTATCTTGGATGCTGGCAAGAGCACGGCACTGAAAGGCATTTCCCCCTCGGCATGGCATTTGGAGAAGGAGTGGGCACGGGAACAGGCCTCCGCCCAACCAGCTCCTTGAGAGACAAAATGCTACCTTGTGGGCTGGGCAGCACTCCTGGCCTTGTGGGCTGGGTAGCACTCTTGGCTCCACAGCAAGGCCCCCCGCCAATGCCACCCCAAGGTTTTAGAAAAGGCTCCTACCCTGTGCCAGCAAAGCACCTACATGCCAGGAGGCTGGCCTTGGCTTTGTATAAACAGCAACCCAGGGATCTTCCCAGGAACCTCAGCCATCCTCTGGGCAGCAGGGAGGCAAACTCCAAGGGAGGTGGGCTCTGATATGGGAGCAAGGATGGCAAAGCAGGTGGGTTCCTGGGAGGGGCTGAGAAGGGTGCCAACCACAGCCAGGAAGCAAAGCGAGCCAGGCAGGGTCACTGTGGGGGTTTCAAAGCAGGGCTTCAGCACAGCTGTCCCCCCATTCAAGGACACTGTGGTGGGCCCTGCATCCCTGTGATATGGATGATGGCAAGGGTTCACACCGAGCATGTGCCCACTTGCACACACCTGTGAGGCAGGGGTGTTGCTGTAATCTAGACCAGCATGGGCCAGTCAGTAGCCACGTTCGGCAGGAGGCCACTCAGCACTTGAAATGAGGCTGGTCCCAGCTGAGATGTTCCGGAAGCATGAGATACACCATTGATTCCAGAGACATGGTATGAATGCAGGAGCACAATATTCCCATTAATAATTTTTATATTAACTCCGTATTGAAATGATAATGTTTTGAATATACTGGGTTAAACAAAATCTATTATTCCACTAAATTTCATCTGTTTCTTATTACTTTTTAATACTGCTACTAGAAAATGTAAAATTTCGTCTATGGCTCTCATTGTATTTTACTAGACAGTGTTGGCCTAGAAAGACACAAGTGTGCCTAAGGCTATGATAACAGGTGGGGAGGGAGAAATGCCGAGGGTTCTAATCCCAGCGTCTCCACTAACGGGCTGTGCACCCTCAGGCAAGTAGCCCAGCTTTTCTGAGCCAGGATCATCTCTGTATAAAGGAATATATTAATATTAGTACTATTGGCTTCTCAGGGATGTTGAATGAAGCAGAAACAAAGCACAGAAGACCCCAAAACACCCAAGGGGAGGATTCCATTGTTCCAATAGCAGGACGGCGGATTCCAACTTGGGTGGATGCACCAGCCGCAGGCAAGGCCCAATTCAGTGGGCAGGGGCCTATAAAGACCTCAGGCCAGGTGGCTGGGAGGAGGGGCAGGCTGACGGGCAGGCTGATGGGCGGGCTGTCCTGACTCAATGCCGGGCATGTGTTCTAAAGATACCACAGATTCCATACCCTGGCCAGCTTACCTGGCACATTTAGAGGGTCAATGAACACTTTTGGGTTCTTGTGTAGGAGAAAGAAATGATTATGATGATGATGATGATGATGATGATGATGGTGCCTGTAGGTGAGGCGTGTCTTACTAACTTGAGTCAGGGTGACATGGTCCCTCCATGCCAACTGTGAGTTTCTGAGCCTGTTTTCTTTTTCATGGACCCCAACAGTCTCACGTATATGCCCAGCCACTTCCAGTTTCCGGAGGTGTGGTGGTGAGTGGCCTCTCTGTGTTTAAACTGGAGGATGATTCCAGTGTGGAACAGATGTTTATATTAGCAGAGAGGAGTATGTTTAGGACTCAGAGGGGGAAGCTCAGAGAACACGGGAGATGGTGAAAAACATGTTCTGGAACCCTGAACCAGAATTCCTAGAAAGACCTCACCCTCACACATCTGCACACTAACCAGCACCCTGATGATTCTTGTGTACACTTGATTTCAAAGAGCAGTGACTGGGATAGACTCTAGTCTCTCCCCCAGCTCTGACATTCCATTAACCAGTCAGCTCCCCTCCTCCTCCTCCTCCTCCTGCTCTCTATGAAAGAAGGAAGAGAGACAGAGTCAAGGGAGAAGAGACTGCCTCGTAAATGTGAATGATGGGCATTCCAGGGGATGCGATAAAATCTGAGCCCGCCCACCCCACGGACTCCAATCTGGAGGCAAGTTCAGGCTTGGGGCTTTGAGTGTGGATCTGCTAAGTCTTGATTAGGGGTGGGGGGTGGGGTGAGAGAAAACGAGAGCCCAGGCCCAAAGGAAAAGAAGGGAGGGGTCCAGCCTGCACCTCTAGGAATCCTGCTTTGAGTCTGGGAGTGGAGAAAGGCATGTGTGCTATGAGCCTGCCCATAGCTGGGAGGGGATGGAGGGGGATAATTCTAAGAGTAGGGGAACATCCTGACAGAGCAGGGACTCATAGCCCTGCCCTCAGAGCAGAACAGTAGACTCCTCGCCTAGAGAGCTAGAAGACCAGGGGGAAATAGACCCTGCTGTGTGGCTTTAGGCAAGCTACTTGCCTTCTCTGTGCTCATTTTCTCATCTTGAAAGTGAGGAGATTGGACTTGATCCCCAAGCTGGCTTCCAGCTGGAGCCACCGTATATTCCGAGAGTCCACTCATTCATCCATCAGGCAGGTCCATCATTGAACAAGCAGCAGGGAGCTCATGCTGCTGCTTCTCTAGAAAGGGGTTGTCGGCACCCAAAATGTGTCTCTTGCTCTACGTGTCTGTTTAGATGTGCTTTGTCCCTCTTACAGTGTCCAGAAAAATCCTCCTTTCAGCCCACGTCTCTTTTGTCAACCCTCAAAGCGTAGCTGTGTTCCTGGCCCACAGCATCCTCATAAAACTGAAAATCACATCAGCACCTTGACGTCCGAGGGGTCCCACCATCTCGGTGGTTTCCCAATTAGGCTCTCTGCCTGCTCTTCCTACACAAGTCTGTTTTCCCAGCCTCTTCCTTTGGTTCTTCTCCCATTCACCTTCTTTTCTACTTCATGAGCCTCGCTGTCAAACACTCCTGAATTCCACCTCTGTGCACATGGCCAAGCTATTCCTTCGCTCTGAAATGCCTTCCCCATCCTTCTCTGATTCATGAAATTGAAGCCATCTGAAATGGCGGCCTCCCCCAAATGGAGCTGCAGACGTCCTCCTGTGGACACCCATGGGTTCCTGTTCTTGCCCATGCGGAAGGAAACACGTCACCCAGCTGGGACTCTCTGCTGGCCTTGCCCTGTGTTTGAGCCACCCTCCCTCCTCCCCCCACCCTCCTGCAAAGCCAAGCCCTTTGTTGTTCCCTGACCACCTGTGCTCTCAGACCCCGGGGCCTTTGCACATGCTGTGCCCTCTGCCAGGCTTGCCCATACACCCTGCCTGCTCCATTGCTCTGTCACTGTCTATGCCTGCACATTGCAAGTTTTCATGGTGTACTTCCTGACAGAATGAATTAAAGCGAGAACCAGACCTGGTGTGGGCTGGAGAGAATATGTGTATAGGAGATGGGGGAGGCAGGGAGGGAACACCCCTGATTTTTTTTAAGTGGAAGCTTCATGCTGGGGAGGAACAGGAGGGAATCTGGCAAGAGGGCCTGGATCCAACTGCTAAGAGGACTGAATGGCAAGCAGCAGCTTAAGGGCTTGGTTCTGGAGCACAGAATGAGGAGTCAGGAGACCAGGGTCTCTGCAGCATCTCTGAGCCTCAGTGTCTTTATCTGAAAAGGGAAACAAGAAGAACGCCCCTCTGCCCATGCTTGTGCTCCAGGCAGGGTAGTGCAGTGGTGAAGAGGAGGCAGGCAGCACACAGCCTGGGTCAAGAGCCAGCTCCACCACATCCCAGCCCCAAGCCCTGACATTTCCTGGGCCTCGGTGTCTCATCTGTAAAATGGATGTAAATGCCCATGTCACAGAGACCTTAGGACTAAGAAAGAGGTTGGGTGTGGAGCATGTGTCGAGAAGGGGCTTGGAGGAGCCATAATTAGACAGAAAATGTCAAGGTGCTTTGAGATTAGACAGTGTTGCCTCGTGGTCCTTCTGGGAGCTCATGGACAACAGAGCTGGTAGGTGCTGCATGGAGTGAGACTGCAGCCACCTGTCTTCCCAGCCATGCTATTTGTATTTAAATCTGTCCCCTATATACACACACACACACACACACGCACACACAGGCACGCATGCCAGCTGACTTCCTTGACAACTGTTTCTGGCCCTGTGCTCCAGTGGCCAACTCCTGATACTTGCAAACTTTGGCTCTTAGATGATCAAAGAGCCAGCCCTTAACGTGAGCCAAGGCCCATGGCGAGCCCCTTCCCACAGGTCTCATCTGATGCTCGCGAGAGCCCTGTGTGGCAGGAGCTCCTATTAGCCTCATTTTAAAGAGGAGAAAACTGAGGCACAGAGAGTTTTACGCACTTCCACGGCATCCAAGGTTCAGAACACCACCATGTGCCCCAAGCAGGCTGCCCAGACCAGCTCCCAGGGGTGTATTTGTGTGTCAGTCCCTTAGGCCAGTTCTGTTTGTCCCCATCTGAGCCAGGGATCCAATGCAGGAGGAGGGAAGGGAGATGGAGTCACACTCTGGGCGGTGGAGGGAGGACAGATAGACTTTATCCCCTCTTTATTTCCCTGATCCGCGAATCATTGTCAGATGTGGAAGGCCCACAGCGATCCCTTCATCCCAGCCTGCTCTTGTTACAGAGAAAGCAACTTGTCCAAGGCCACCAGCATCGGCATGAGGAATGGAGCCCAGGGCTTCTCCCCTCCAGGGAAGGAGCTCAGGAGACTGGAAGATGATCCCCACTACCCCACTCCACCCTTGTAGGTGGCACAAGCCTGAGCTCAATGATAGCAAAGAGCTTCATTCTTCCACCCATGTCTGTGTTCACTGTGGCTCCATGACTGGGCCCCTCTGTGGTCAACCCATAGCCACCGCCAAGCCCAAGCCTGGGACATGAAAGGCCCTCGGTTACGTTTGGTTATTCGAATGAACTGAACAGTGGGCAAGAACAGAGTGCCTTAGAGGTCGCTGGAGGAGGATGGGACCTGGAGTCGAAACAGCTGACTGTGTCATTTTCTTGTTTTGTTGCAACCTTTTTGGGTCTCAGTTTCCCCATCTGTCAAATTGGGGCCATCAGTGCTGACCTCATGGGGTTGTTTTGATGATCAGGAAATGGATTTCAGGAAAGACCACTGTCTTCCCCAGGGGAGGGAGCAAGCATCCTCTGTCCTGGGCCCCGACTGCCTTCTCCATGTCCTTGAACACTAAGCCCTAGCAATATGGCCCACTGGTCATCCCGTGTCATGCCATGTTGCTTCTACCTGCACACCCCTGCTCATGCACGTCCCCAGCTTCAATGCCCTCTCTGCCCACCCTCTCCTCAATTTCCACTCATCCTTTAGGATTCGGTGCAAATGCCTGCTCCTCCAGGAAGCACTCTCTGCTCCTACTCCCACCCTCAGGCTCTTTCCCCTCTTCATCTCACCCTCATAGTCCTTACCTAGACTATGCTGAGTTACCTTATAGGGTGGCCCTTAGGTGTGAAGCCTTAAGAAACGGAGGCTTTGAGTCCCAGGGCTAAGGTTCAAATCTCAACGTTGCCATTTGCTAGTGGCTTTGGAAAATTTATCTGACCTTTACCTTTTTGTGACTCAGTTTACTCATCTAAAGAATGAGGAAACTGATAATAAAAGCAGCCTGCTTCTTAGGATGATCACGAGGACTAAATTACTTACTTAAAATGCAGATGATCTTGATGCAAAGAAACCATCTGTTAAAAAAAATTATTTGGGACAGTGCAATTTGAATGTGGACTGGGTATTAACTAGAGAAAGTTACAAAATTGTAACAAATTTATTGGTGTGATAATTGCATGGGGTTACATTTTTCTTAAAAATTCCTCACAATTTAGAGACACACTGGAGAATTTCAGGTAAAAATCTCAGGATGTCTAGGATTCGCTAGATTTTCAAGAATAAAAAAACATACAGTCAGCCGTGGTGGCTCATGCCTGTAATCCCAGCACTTTGGGAGGCTGAGGTGGGTGGATCACTTGAGGTCGGGAGCTCGAGACCAGCTTGGCTAACATGGTGAAACCCCATCTCTACTAAAAAATACAAAAATTAGCCGGGTGTACACCTGTACTCCCAGCTACTCCGGAGGCTGAAGAACAAGAGTAACTTGAACTCTGGAGGCAGAGGTTGCAGTGAGACGAGATCATGCCACTGCACTCCAGCCTAGAAGACAGAGCGAGAGTCAGTCTCAAAAACAAAACAAAACAAAAACCGTACATGTGTGGGGACAATAGAAGAAACAAGATCAACTAAGTGTTGGTAATTATCAAAGCATGTTTAGGTAATTATCAATGCATGTTTAGGTTCGTTATATTATTCTCTTAGCTTGTGTGAATATTTAAATATGTCTCTAGCAAAGAACACGGTTTAAATTTGTGTAGAGTATTCAGTATTTTTTGTTGTGGTTTTCTCACTACTCTCTAAAACTGTGAGAACATTCAACATTCTTTCCCCTGCTCAGTAAGCAGGTCTCATGCAGTTAAATGAAAATGATGTATTTTACCCTTGATGTTTTGTTAAAACGACTGAAAATGGGAGAAAACCAAACAGAGTAGTTCCCGATGAAAAGACCCTTAATTTCTTCACCTCCCTGGACAAACAGGGTTATCATATAGTGGGCAGGCTCTTACAAAAATGTCATGAACCATCTATGGCCCTCAGGCTGTAGCTTTTGACCTTTATAATGCGGTTGCCTGTTTTACGTTCCTGTCTCCTTGGAGGCTGGATGTTCTCGGAGGCTTTGTCCTTGACACTGGGCACTGCATGTGGGACTTAGTAGATGCTTTATATATAGATTGACTAATGAGTGAATGCATGAGTGAACACATGAACGAGGGCTCGTTATTTGGAAAAAAACCTGGCTTCTTGCCCCTTGTACCCTCTTCATGTAAAGTTGACTTCCCCTGCCTGCATGTTTATAAAACCAAGTAGTAGAAAATCTCAAAAACCTTCTACATCCCATAACATGCAGCCTGGCCAACAACTTTCTGGAAACCACCCTTGGAAGATTCCGGGCAGTGTGGTGGGGGAAGGAGGGCAATGTACCTGGCTCAGGCACCTTTCACGGGTTTGGAGCGAAGAGCTTTCAAAGAAGGTGATCGACCCAGGACCACTGTCCCAGGTCCCACTTGAAGGGGAGCCCCCACCAGGGCCCGGGGTACAGGTGCCTAGGGGTGCATGAGCCAGAGGTGTTGGGAAAAGAGGTGTTTGTTACCTGTGGCTGACTCAGAGGCACCCGATGCGCTTTGAAATAAGCGTGGGGAAGACATGGGCACCGGCCAGGCCTGCATTCTCTCACAGCCCCAAGGGCTTCTCTCTTCAGCAAAGCAGTGAACAGAAACTGCTTCCAGCAGGACAATGCTGTCCTGAAAGCCCCCCGGGGCCAGCTGGGGATGGCTCCGGCCATTCCTGCCTCAACCCTGCCCCCTAGTGGAGTAGCTAGGTGCAGCCTTCTGACCGTCCACACTGCTCACGGAGCACTTGCCCAGGGTGTGCCAGGCTCAGTGCCGGGCACCCAGGAGGCAGGAAAGGGCAACCCGTCCCTGAGAAGCCCCACAAGAGCTCCTCACTCTTCTTCTGGGGGCCTTGGCAACCTGGGCTCAACTCCACTGCTATCCTCCCAGGGAGTGAGGACCCTGCCTTGTTCATCTGAACAGCAGGCACATCGTAGACGCTTGGTACACGTGTGTGATGGGCGGGTGGAGGCATGAATAAATGAATGAGGGAGCCGTGCAGCAAGGTGGTTACCAGTTAGGGCTCTGGAGGGACACTCTGGGGCAATAGACCACTTTCCAGCTGCGAGATCTTGAGCAAGATTCTTAAGCTCTTGGAGCTTCACTTTCCTCCTCTGTGAACTAGGGATGACATTAATAACTGCTCCCTAGGGCTGCTGAAGGATGTTGACATCACTGTCATTTTACAAATGACGAAACAAACTCAGAGCAGATGAGCACGGCTCCAGGTTCCAAAGCTGGGAGTGGCAGGAGGTTGGGGGATTGTCAAATGGGGCCCCCTCACTGCCGATGACGTGCCCTTTCTGCACATCCCATGCCCTGTTCACCAGTAAACTGCACACACTCTTAGAAGAGAATGGGATCTGTCTCCTTCATCAAACGGGACGTTTCAGGTATCCTGGGCAGTCCATCGCACCGCTGCTAGCCTCCCGCTTTCTGTTCCTATGCCTATTGCTAAGCATTTTTGTAAAAATGAAGTAAAACTGATATGCAAAGGTCAAACTATAGACTTGCCTCTTCCCAAGTCAACTTTCAAAGAGCTGAAATACATCATAATAAGTTACCACTCACCTTGAAATGTTATCTCAAAAATACATATGAAACATTTCCTACAGGGGCTTTATTTTTTTTCCTTCCCAATTTTAATCAGCTTAAGTTTGTCCAATAAGTATGATTGAAGGGATCTCTTCGTCACTGTTCACCTGCCTACTGATAACCCTGTTTGTCCAGCGGAGTTAAGGACTTAAGGGTCTTATCATTGGGAGATACTCCTTTTGGTTTTCTCCCATTTTTCAGTCATTTTAACAAAATATCAAGGATAAAATACACCATTTTCATTTAACTACACTAGATCTGCTTGCACAGCAATTGTGTCGCCCTGATGAATCACAGAATGCGGTATGTCCTGCAGGTCTGCGTGAGCTGCGGTGTGAAAGCGGCTTAGTGGTGTGGGTGGGTAATGCACATGGGTGTGGGTTGTACAAGTCAGATGTTAAAAAAGCAAGATGGTCTAAAATCCCCACACTTTTCCCTTATCCCTGCCCAGTGTTCTAAGGCAGTGGTTCCTATTTCTGTAAAAATCCCCAAGGGTTGCTGCTCAAACTACGGATTCCAGCCTTCAGTCTAGAGAAACTTAAGGCGAATATTCGAAGAGGGATCTAGGAATCGGGTTTTTTTCACTCTGTCACCCAGGCTAGCGTGCAGTGGTGCAATCTCTGCTCACTACAGCCTCTGCCTCCCGGGTTCAAGCAATTCTCCTGCCTCAGCCTCCTGAGCAGCTGGAACTATAGGCATGTGCCACTACATCCAGCTAATGTTTGTATTTTTAGTACAGACAGGGTTTTGCCATGTTGACCAGGCTGGTCTCAAACTCCTTGACCTCAAGTGATCCACCCTCCTCAGCCTCCCAAAGTACTAGGATTACAGGTGTGAACCACATGCCTGGCCCAGGAATCTGTATTTTAACAAGTTTCACAGGCCAGTGATTCTGAAACTTTGGGGCATTCAGAACCATCTGGAAACAATCCCAATGCCCAGGCTCCTCCCAGGCTCCTTAGGTTGGGATCTCTGAGTAGAGTGTCCGTTAAAGTCCCAGGGTGGTTGTACTTTGCAGTGAAGTTTGGAAATCAGCATCATAGTACCTGAGTAGTTAGGAGGGGTTGCTGAGGAGGGAGAGGCATGGCAGGAGGAGTCTCAGTGGGGTAGGTGGGGCCAGGTGGGCTCAGAGGCTGCAGCAGGCAGAACTGAGCAGGACCAGGCTGTGCCTGAGCAAGCCCTGGGCATCTTGCCTGCAGAAGCATCGCGGAGTGGCCACCACCTGTGTCTTCCCCATAAACACAATGGCATCTGCAGAGTCTGTTTCCAGAAGTACATCATAAAAGAGACTTTTATGTGAACATCTGCAATTTGGAAATACCAAGGCTGTTTTTTGTTTTGTTTTGTTTTGTTTGTGTTTTGCTTTGTTTTGTTTTGTTTTTCCCCCTCCTCTGGCCTTTCCTAGACAACATTCTCCTTGACTTATGATCTTTTCTCCTTTTTGCCTTCTTGGCTTCTGTTGTTGGACAGAATGATGCAGGCTCCATATGACAGTGTGTTTGCAAAGATCATTTTCTCTATCTGCAGAATGGTCCCAGTCACCCCAGTTCAGGTGGTTCATGGTGGATAAGAAGATAGCAGCCAGGACTCTCTGGGGACTCTACAGGACAAGTTATGGGACAGGCTCCTGCCTATGGCTGGGGAAAACAAGCATAGGTTCCAACCCCCAAGGAAAATGAGACCCTGGTAGAAACCTCAGAGGGTCCCAGGGGCCCAAGCAAGCATCCTGGGGTTCGAGGATGAGCCCCAGCCCCCAGAAGGAAAGTACTGTTTGTGAGATCCAACAGAAACCTCTGGGAAAATGTGCTGGTCTTTTTTTTCTATTGTTTAGCCGCGAAGAGATTACTCTAAACGTTCATTTTCTCCTAATTACCTCTCTCTCCCAAACCCAGGCAAGTCAAGCAAATAGGTATTTGTTTTGCACAAATTCCTATTGCTTACACAGAAATGGGTTTACCGTTTTTATTTTGACAAAGACCATACTCTCATTGTCCACTAAAGATAAGGGCCAGGTGTGGCTTAGGGGCCCGAGCTCCAGGGCATCTTCATTGCAGGGCACCACAGCTGTGGCATGGGAGTCCCGCCAGCAGCCAAATCAGGGTACTAGAGGCTGGGATGATACAGCTGGGTTACTTATGGAGTGACAGCTCTGACCCAGAGGCGCTACACGTTTTCTTTAGGATGTGTTGGTGTTCTGGACCAACAGAGACACCCCCAGAAAGGCCCCAGACCAAGCATTCAATGTCAGCGCACATACATGTCCCAGACATTCCCCCAATGACTCCCCATCATGATAGGCCTGGGTGCACTGAGGAGATGCACTGAGGAAAGGGTGGGGCTGGTGGTACCTGGGCCCTTGGATGACTCCGCAAGTGGATGTGCAAGGAATGGGGAGTTAAGAGCCCACATAGGATGCACAGACAGAGGTGATGTGGGAAACTCTCATCTCCCTTCTCTGGCTGAGACACTTCCCCCACTCCTTTTTTGGGGGGTGGAAAAAGAGAGTCATTCGGTGAAAAGAGCTGCAAACCAAACTTAAGGACAGGTAGACATGCCATGCCATCCTAGATGTTGAAGGAGCTGATGGTGCGCACGCGTGTGTGTATGGTGTGTGTGTGTGTGTGTCTGTGTGTGTGTGTGTGAGAGAGAGAGAGAGGGAGAGAGAGAGAGAGAGAGAGAGAGAGAGAGAGACCCTACACTGGCCTTTCAGACAGCTGAAGCCCCAGTGAGAAGCCTTCCAGGGATGCTCAGGGGATGCCTGCCTCAGCCTGCCTGGGGCCGAGGGAGGCCACCATTGGATGGGTACAAGGTCCCAGGGATCACTCTGGAATTAAGGTCCCAAAACAAATTGGGAGGTTCTAAGATGTCACCTCGCCACCCCTACACCCCAAGCTACTGCCAGGGGTTCTCGGACAAGCTTTTTCATTAGAAGCTGATGTCATTCACTATAAATGCCACCTGCCCAGGAGGAGTCCCAGTGAAAGCTGCCGTGGCACCATGCACCTCCAGTTGATCAGGGCCCCAGAGCAGCTTTGGAGTGGAGCAGGAAGGTGGAAGTGAAACTGTGACTTTCATAATGATTTCTCAGGGAGACGTGGAGACTGTAAGCACAGGCTTAGAGTCCAGCACTTCAGACTGGAGTCCTTCTGCCTTTACCTGCTCATACAGGGGCAGATGGGGAAAGGAGTTCTAAGATGACTCGCAGCGTTACAACTCACCGACCCTCCAGAAGTTCTGGCCATGAGACCCCTCCCAGCCCGCACTTTTCAGCAATGAGCAGCATTTGTTGTCTCCGGAAGCTGAGTGTTCACGCACTAGACCACCTGAATGGCAGCTTAGGCTGGACTTCAAGGGAGAAGCCGGGCAGTGGGCCGTTATCAGCTCAGCTTTGGCAACAACAAGAACCCTGAAGGGACAGGTACCCCCACACAGGGACCCAGCTATGTCTCAGGATCCCGAAGCCTCTCCTTGAGCTCCCAGCCCCCATGAAATATTTGTTTTGCTCAAGATCTGATGGGAGCATGTCCCCAAAGTTCGTATGTGCACAGTGTTCCCTGTGCAGCGATCAGAGGCAGAAGAGTTAATGGCTCAAAAGCTCTGGACAAGGCAGACCTCGGTTCTGTCCCTGACTACCTGACCTGTGTGGCCTTGTACAAGTCATTTAACCTCTGTGTGCCTCCGTGTCCTCACCACTCAGGGGAACATTAGCAGGCCTGCCTTGTGATTTGCTAGGGGATTCTATGAGATAGTGCATAC
Source organism: Macaca nemestrina (assembly GCF_043159975.1). Lineage (NCBI taxonomy): Eukaryota > Metazoa > Chordata > Mammalia > Primates > Cercopithecidae > Macaca > Macaca nemestrina. The sequence continues at coordinate 12,103,306 of NC_092132.1, read as the reverse complement.
AAAGTTCTCCATATAGTATGAGCCCTCACTCAGATCTTAGGTATGTTGATTGTAAGGGCCTGTGAGTTTGTGCGTGCAGGGGAACAGATGGGCAGCATGTGGTTTCTACTTTCAAGGGATGACAGATTCGTTGGGGAAATGAACATGCACTCGTTTATTCATCCTATCAACAGATGCTTATTGACACCTACTATGTGTCAGGCTTTGTGAGGCTTGATGTCCCTCTACAACTGCCAGCCCAAATAATTGTCTAGCCGCTTCTTGATTACCTCCACTGATGGTACAGTCACTACCTTTCAGCTTTTTTTTTTTTTTTTCATCAGAAAATTCTCCCTCATGTACAGTAGCGGGAAAAACGTGAGCTGAAACAGATCTAGATTCAAATCCAAGTTCTGTCACTTACTAGATGTTGGGCCTGGGCAAGCCACTTTACTGATCTGTTAAATGAGAGTAATAATACCAGTCACTGTGCAGAAGACAAACGAGATCAGCCAGTCACTAAGGGCTCGGGCAAGACTGTCGCCCAGTGGTCATCCGAGTGATGTTTTGCGATAGATGGACTAGCAGGAGGAATTCCAGCTGTGACCTCGTTTGATGCTCACTTCCAGTCATTTGGGAGCTAAGCAATGGTAGCAATGCCATTTTACAGAGGAGAAGACAGGCTCAGAAAGTGAACTCCCAGAGTGACATGAACAGTGACAAAGGCTGGACTGGATGCAGTGTGGTGTTTCTAAAACACAAGTCTAACCCTGCCATCCTCCTGCTAAAATCCTTCAACAAACCATTCTTCTAGACCTCAGCCCAAAGCAAGGCATTCGAGGTCTTCCTTGATGTATGCTGTGCCTTGAACCCATCCTCATCCTTCCTAGCCTTCACCTCCTCCTGCCTGCACCCTGCACCCTACACTAGGCTCTCCAGGCTCCAGGCCCTGGCACACGTTGCCAGCTCAGTGCCTGTGCACCTGAGGGTCCTTGTGCATTGGGTACCCTCTCCTCCTTCCTCACGGATCTATTCCCACCTGCTCTTCAAAACCCACTCCCAGCGCCTCCTGTCTTGGGAAGCCCTCTTTAGCCCCAGCACACACACAGCCCAGCCACTCCCCTGTCATCCCACAGGCAGGTCTGCTTGGTTCTCACACTGCATCCCCAGCACCTAGTGCTGCACCTGACACAAAACAAAAGCTGACTACAGATGTGTTGAATAAATAAATGAAAGGGAGAATAAATAAATGAAAGGGAGAATGAATAAATGAGTGGACATCATCGTTAGAGCATTGATTGCACTGAATTGTGATCATTATTTATGTGTCTATTGGCCTCGCTAGGTGGAGAGCCAGTCAGGGGCTCTGTCTTATGCACCTTCGTCTCCTCCCAGCCTGGCACAAAACCTGTGCATAGTAAGGATTTAAGAATTCTCTGTCCCTAGAATGACTCAGTCAGTGTGCACATCCCCAGCTGAACTGTCAGTGCTGGAGGGCGGAAACCGCCCCGTGCCAGTCATCTGCTTTCCCTCGTGCTCACACAGAGAGGCGAGGCTTGGTCGAGTATCAGGAGTCTGGACTCACCAGTGGCCTGCAGACACATACCCTAAGTATGTATCCATGCTGGACATACCCCAGGTATGTGCCAATGCTGGACAAGGCAGCTGGTGCTCAGAGGCTCACACACCACCCAGCAGTCCTCAGGCCCTGAGGTCCAGAGGTTTTTCCCCTGCACAGATCTTGTCCAGCACCTTCTCCCCTGGCCTTAGTCTGGGAGGTTTTCTACCACTAGATGGTGCCAACTGCAAAGGCTGGCTCAGCTGACTGCCCACAGCCCTTCCTCCTCTGCCCAGGGATGTCATAAGGGGCTCCCCTGTCCAAGGGAGGACTTCTCTGCAGCTTCCCCTAACCAGCTGTGTGCCCTGGCACCTCCAGGCACTCAGAAAGGAAGCTTCCTTCTGGGCATCTCTGACTTGGGATGTAGACAGGATGGATAGTGATCCCAGGAGTGGGATACCCACCCGGTTCCAGCCCATTCCAGCTCAGCTCAAAGTGTCCAGATCCCCAGCTCTGTTCTGGGCACAGTGGGGTCAGGGAGGACGCACAACCAAATGGGTGTAAGAGGAGACAGACTTCTGTGTGCCATGTGACATGTGCCAGGCCCTACCTAGCGTTGCCACATCCACAATGCCCCTTCACCCTTCCAACTGGCCCCAAAGGGAGGTGAGCGTGATTGTGCCCATATCACAGATGGGAATGCTGAGGCTCAGAAAGATGAAGATGCTGTTCCAAGGCCACATGGAAAGAACTTCTGTCGGACTGTTTCAGGTTGCATGTTCTTTTCTTGACACTCAAACTTAGTGCCCAGAGGAGAGGTTCCGGTACATGATGCCTTGAATATCAAAGATATCAAAGCCCTTTTAGCCGACAATCCCCCATCCATCCATTTCACCATTTAACACACATGAAGCCCTACTGTGTGCCCTGTGGTGTGTTTCAGGCGCACAAGAGATGCAAGGCCCGGGCTCTGCCCTTTCCAAGTTCACATTCCAGTGAGAGAGGCAAGGGCAGGGAAGGCTTCCTGGAGGCGAGGGCATCTTTATTTCCTCTGCCAAGAGCATGTCCTGAGTGTGGCTCTCAGAGATGGTCTGCTAGTGCTCGTGAGGCTCTGAGGCTTCTAGACTCATGGCCTAACAAGGAAACGTCTCTCCCCAAAGTCAAAAAGAGGTGTGTGTGTGTGTGTGTGTGTGTGTGTGTGTGTGTTTACTGATTTGGAAATGTAGGGGTTTTCTTGCATCCTGTTGTGTTTTTGAGGAAACACAAACAAGAGCAGGCTGACTAGTGCCTCCTAGGTGAATGCCACCCAGCACTGCCAACCCCGAGAGCTCTCTGTTCCCCACCAGCAAGGCCTTCCGAGGCCACGTGGCCCACAGAGCCTTCCTCCCTGCAGGGGGCCGCAGGCAAGATGTTTTTTGCCATTCTGGTGTCTGGGCCGTAACAGAGAAGCTACCCGTATGTTCCCAGTGAAGACTGGCACTGTGCAGGCACTTTGTGGGGGGCCTGCCCCACCCTGCCCTCACCCCATGGAGTTCACAGGCATTAACCTCCAAACACACACAGATATCTAATTTCTGAGGCTGCCTAGCGACTTAAGGGAAAGCAAGGCACACGCAGGTCAGCGAGTCAGGAGAGTCTGCCCAGAGGAAGGGGCCCCAGGTTAAAAAGATAGGAGGGCCTCTCAGCCACAGGGAACTGCATCACAGCGGCCTTGAAGTAGGGAAAGGGTGGATTTGACCAAGTCCTGAAATTAAGCTTAAAGTCGGGTTTTGTCTGTTGACTTGCAAGGGCTTTATTTATCGCATCAATATTTACTACATTTATTATGCGCCAGGCTCAGAGCCTAGACAGACTAATTCAGAAATTCATCTGAACCACTTTCCTCGTCCCTGGTCCTTCAAGGTGCGAGAGTGGACCCCACTCTCCTGGGCAGAGCAATTACTGCCCTGGTGTTCAGAGAGCTTCCATTCCTCCTTGGGATGCCCAGCACTTTGCACAGTAAATCCCTCGAGTTGTAGTAAATCACCTCTAATACTTGCCTCTCCCATAAGCTGTGGATTCCCTAATCATAGGGACTTTTAAAACTTATCTCCAAATGTCTAAAACTTAAGAGAGACTATGACCTACCTCTGCGAATGTTTGTTGAGTGAATGAAAGAACCCAGAGGAGGCAAAAGTAAAAGCTGTTGCAATGAGAGTTAGGAGATTAATGTGCACCTTGGCCTTGCTGTGAACTGTGTCATCCTGGGAGTGTCCATCTGTCTCTTTGGGTCTTGCTTTCCTCCCCTGAAAAGGAGGAAAGAATTTGTCTGAATAGCTCAGCACTGGAACCTGGTGTTCAGAGTGGAAAGCAGATCTGTAACCCCATAAAGCAGGTTCCTCTGCTTCCAGATGGAGGAAGCAGCCCAGAGCCCAGCCAGCCCCCTTCCCCAGCCCCACAGAAGCCCTGGTTTCTCCCTGCTTACTTCGGAACTCAGGCGTCAACGATGGGAAATGCTGGGCAGGATGCTCCATGGCCTGCCCAGGAGTAGGACTGACTCAAAGCCTGGCTCCAGCCCCCGCTCCTATGTCTTCAGGCGATTCTCTTCCTCTCGTAGACCCAGGTCTCCTTTGAGATCGAGCAAAGGGCACAGATGGGATTCAGGGGGGCAACCAGATGGGACGGCAGGTGATGGGAGCTGGAAATAGTGGCAGCTCGAAGCTTCTGCACTCAGACACCCGGGCATCTCCATCTGCCATTCCTCGGGCCTGGGCAGCTCTTTGGGCCTTGGTTTCCCTTCCCAGCTGGCCTGTTGTTATGTTCATCATATTTGCCAAAATAAAGATGAAGCTGTTGGCTGGGGGATGGGAATGGGGATGCTGGGGAGGAGTGCCAGTTGGTAGCATGGAGTGTGTGTGTGTTGGGTGGGGGGTCTCATTGCCCTGAGAACAAAATAAAAGGGCGCCTCCATGCAGGGCTGGTGCTGGCAAAGGAAGCACAACTCACTCCCCAAGGGCTGGGGCCCATGCAGCTGCCAGGAGCTCTAAAACTGAACACCTGCCGCTGCACCACGACAGCCCTTTCCGGATACTCAGAGGGGAAAAACATAATAAAAGGTCAGCGGGCCGAAACTGGTGTTAAATAGGAGTCCTCCGACTCAGAGAGGCCTTAAGAACTCTTGATGAGTGACGGAACTGGCCCTGCAGGTCCTCAGAGAAGAGACACGGGATCCGAGCCCCGCACAGCCACATGACTCACAGCCAGCTTCCACCTGCTCAGGGCCTCAGCTTCCTCCCTGTAAACTGAGGCCACCTCACTTACCTTGGGGCTGCAGGGACAATCACTCAAGAAAGGAAAGGAGCAGGCGCTGAGGTGGAATTGCGGCCCCGCCGCTGACCAGCAGAGGGATTCAGGCAATTGGTTTAACTTCGCTGCATATTGGGTTCCTCTGTTCTATTTGTTTTATTGAATATAAAGGAGATGTTTGGCTATCAAAAGCATGATAGAAAAAATCATTTTCTGAAAACTTTTTGAACAGTATGAAGACAGGAATGCAATGGCAGGTCCCTTCGGGCATTGAAACCCCTGCCTCAGCAGCCCTCCTTCCCCTCTGCCCTTCCCCTGCAGGCCCTCTCTCCAGCCCCTACAACCATGGACTTTACCCCAGCTCCACTGGAGGACACCTCCTCACGCCCCCAATTCTGCAAGTGGCCATGTGAGTGCCCGCCGTCCCCACCCCGCTGCCCGCTGGGGGTCAGCCTCATCACAGATGGCTGTGAATGCTGTAAGATGTGTGCTCAGCAGCTTGGGGACAACTGCACGGAGGCTGCCATCTGTGACCCCCACCGGGGCCTCTACTGTGACTACAGCGGGGACCGCCCGAGGTACGCAATAGGAGTGTGTGCACGTAAGTGAGTCCCTCCATACCTTCTGACCAGCCCCTTAGCACCCCCAGCTCTGGCCCCAAACCCCCCTCCCTTGGCACCCCTACAGCCTTTCACCTGGCCAGGCTTCTGTTCAGCAGGAGATACACCCCATGGTCAGAGGTCAGAGGCTGGGCCCTACCTGGGAAGGGGAGGGAAGGGGAAGGGAAGGGGAGGGAAGGATGCCTGCACTCATCTCGCCTCCAGAACTTTGCTTTCTGCTTTATTCTCAGTCCTGGAAGCACATTCATGGCTGTCCCCAAGGAAGAGGGAGACGCCATGAAATACCTAAGCCTGGTTTTATTCTCTTAGTAGTAGGACCTTTTAATGAATGCCCGTGGCCTACCAGGACACACCAGCATACTATAGAACTCCAAATATTTTGGTAATATTGTAAATTAAAATAATATGGTTTTAAAAATACAGTAGCCTTGAAAGAATGAAAACCAGTAGCCTGCAGTCATCCCTTCCCACCAGCTACCTACATTTCTCAGTTACTACAGTCATTTTAATTTTCTAGTTATTTCTTCCGATAGCTACTACTATAAAATACACCTTCTGCTATATCTTAATTGCCTTGATATATCAATTTTTTATAATCTATTAATATTCTGAGATAGTTGATGATTTAGCTCCTCAGTATCACCTGATATATCCCTACCTTCCAAATAACATTGCCATAATTTTTGGTTATACAATCATCAGTATTTATAATATTATGACTATGTAAATATTGTTCACTGCAGTATGAGATCATGTACTTGTTTGAATTTCCTTCCTTATGATGCTTTTTGTTTTTCCTGGACTTTCTAATGGCCTTTGCTTTTTCTTTATTCTTGGTCTATTATGATATCCTCCTGTTTGGAGGTGGTGGTGGTTGTTGTTGTTGGTTATTGTTTTCTTTGGTCTTCAAGTGCTCCATCATGGGTATTCTGTCCTTTTTTGTTCCAAGACACCTCCTTTATGAAACTTTCTGACCTCCTGCTTCTCTCTGGGCTTGTACTCCCTTGAATTGTGTAAGCATTACCCAAAATACGTGACTCATCAGATTCAGAGAGGTAACTAGGTATTATGATGCAGCAGCCTAACTTCTGAAAACTTCCACAAAGTCTCAAACCCAAAAGTTCCCTTCTTCCCTTAGTGCTGAATCAAGTCTTCCCCTTAACTATGACTCCGTATACACCCCATCACATAGTCACACACAATATAGTCTCTCATCCTCAGCTAACCATTATATTTTTTGAGGTGGATTGTCAATGAGGGTTATGCACATTGTTTGAAGTCAAACAATTTTATTTTATCTGAACCTCATGGTTAATTTATGACAGTTTCTTCTCTTTTATCATTGGTTCATGCTTCAACTTTCACACCAATCCTTTTGTCTTTGTCTTTCTGTGAATAACCATCCCACTTCTCCCATCTTTCTAATTTTTCTTCTTTTACTGAAACTCATTAGCAGCCACATAAAAGTTACGTTCAAAGAGAACTTGCAGCATCACCTGCTCAGAATCATCTGATGTGTTGGTTATAAATGTTATTCCTGAGCCCCACCCCAGACTTGTTGAATTAGAGTCTCTGGAAGTGGGAATGAGGATCCATTCCTTTAACAAGACTCCCAGATGATTCTCATGCATGCTAAAGTTCAATAACTGCTGCTAATATACTGTCAGTCATCTGTTCCCTCCCCATAACCCAGGTAGGGAAACCTGGCCTGGACTTCTTACACTAGAACCACCTCCAGTTATATAAGCCTGTCTCATAATTTATTCCCCCTGTGAAAACTGTTCTTCAAGGTCATTAAAAAGATAATTCTGTTCACTGCCATTGCACTAATCTCTAAAGCTGTATTGAGATCTTGTCATCTGCCAAGCACCACTCATTTATAGATGTTCTGTCATGGATTCAGAGATTGTGTGAACCCAGAAACTGCCTGTCCTGCCTGCCTTCCCCACTGGTGGCCTGGAAAACCCCCTTCCCTGTCCTCCTCACCCCCAATCTCTGCATCTTAGGTCCTGCCTTGACCCAGTACAGCCCCTTAACTTCCCAACACCATGGGCTTCTGTGTACTTCCTTTCCTTTTATTTTAAAAAAACAAAAACTGTAGGGCAAAGGAGATTCTAATAGATTTTACACTTACCAATGGTTCCCTGTTCATGAAGTTTTGCAAGCAATGAGATAAATGAAACTAACCAGGAGCTATAGAAATTCTCAGAGGCTTCAAATGTTCATGTCCATTGCCAAATTCCAAAAGAGAGCTACCATAAGCTTCATAATAAATTTTTAAAATGTATTTAATACTAAATTTTTTCATTCAGATAGTTTCTCACCCACCCATTACACTACACACACACACACACACACACACAGTTATACATATACACATCACACACATATATGTGCCCACACGTGCACACACACACAACTCACTAGTGCTCTATTGAACATGTTCCCAGAAGTGCTACCATAGTGTCTGAATTCATGAGACCCTAATGCAGGAAAGAAGAGAGTGTGGGGTCTGCAAAAGAATACACCTCTGGGCCAGAGGGTAAACAGAACAAAGGGTTCCTCTAAGAAACAGTCTTTCCGCAAATGGTCAGCTAAGCCAATGGACAGTTCCCAGGACAGGCTAATTCTGTCCTTGAAGATTTGCATGTAATTAGACCAGAACAAGGCAGGTAATAAAAATGAGCAATCGCAACCCTGGCTCATATAACTCAAACAGAGTATGATGGGTACAATGGCAATGTGGTGTGTGCAAGCCCTGGCTCTCAGAGATCACCCTACTGGGCCCAGCCACTGTGGCCAAGCAGAAGAAAGCTAGATCTTGTTCGGCATGCTTAGTTTTCAAGAGAAGCCAGATATATGGATTTGTGTATGATTTGTAAACATTGGCAATAATTCAAAAATATTTTTAAAACCATTCTGTGGGCCAAACTAAATACGTCTGTGGGCAGAGGGTGACCTCTGAGTTACATCGTTTGGCTATTTCAGTTGCACAAACACTACTCAATGTTTAAATGAAGCTGGGTCAGGCCTGAGGGCAGTGTGGTTTGGTGGAAGGATTATGATATTTACAGGCTGACAGGCTTGGGTTTTAGATCCTGGCTCTGCCACTTGCTAGCTACGTGACCACATGCACATCACTTAAGGAGCTTGATAAAACCAACCCCACATGGTTGTTGCAGAATAAATAAGGAAATGCAAAAAAAAAAAAAAAAAGATTGACTGCTCTTCGGCTTGGCTTGCGAGGAAAGTTACCTCAGTCTTATTCACAGTCACCTTTAGAGGAGGGAGCAGGTCCAGCTCCCTCCCCTTCTAGTATGGGCCTAGATTCCCCATAGTGAAGAGTGAGGGAGTAGTAAACTCATGCAGGCTCTTCGGACCTAGACAACTGAGCTGGAATCCTAGCATCATTATCACTCACTAGTACTATGACTTTAGGCAAGCTACTGAACCTTTTAAGTTTCAGTTTCTTCTTCAAGGAAAATGTGACAAAGTTATATCTCTGGGTGGTTTTAATGTCAAGTGCCTGCTACATGGCAGGAGCTGAATAAAGGGTAGAGCTCACCCCAGCTCCCATCCATCCATCCCTCCACTGATTCTTCACACAATAAACATAGGTGAGGCCGCAAACACAAACAGAGCTACAACAAGGTGTGACCCACTGTCCCTGTTGAGAGTGGGACTGACAGTCCATGGGAGGTGTGGGAAGGGAGGCAAAGCCCTGATGGCAGAGCAAGTTGACTTGAATTCCTGAAAGTGCTTCAGTAAGAGGAGAGCTAACTAGATCACACCTGCACTGCAGATCTGAGATTAGATAACAGGTGGTGAAGGAAACCCAACTGGCTTCACCATCTCGCCTTTGATTAGTTGGAAAGTGAATGAGTTGGCTGACGGGACTATCGGCAGCCATCATTCATCCCACTAGCCTGTGGTGGGCAGGCTGGTCAGAGCCATTAGCAGCACCTCACTTCCCCATCCAAAGCTCCAAGGAGAGAGACTGGAGCACCTTCTAGATGCAGTGGTTTTCAACCTTAGCTGCAAACAGGATTCACCTGGGGAACTTTAAAAACACGGAGATTAAAAAGTAAAAATAAAAATTAAAACTACGGAGATCAACAAAGGAAATATACTGACACCCAGGTCCACCCCCGTATTCTGAGGCCTGGCATGAGCATCACAATTTTTAAAAGCTCCCCAGGTTCCCCTGGGGTTCCCGTGTGCAGTTGGTGGGGAGAACCACCGTACTGGGGACTCCAGGCATCCAGCACTGACCTCTCCTTCCAAAGTCTCCACATACAGGGGCAGAGTCCCGGGCTTAGCCCACTCCCTTCTACACACACACACACACACGCGCGCACGTGCACACACACACACACACACACACTCTTCCTGGAGAGACAGCGTGCAGGCAGAGGCAGGGTGACTCAGAATGCAAAGATCAGTGATTCACCCAGCACTTCCTCTGATTTTTTTGCCTTCCTCTGTCCCCTCCTTCACTGGTGTCTGGTGGCAGGAAATGGGCTGTGGAGTCAGGTCCCCTGGGTTTGAGTCCCAGCTGTATCATTCACCAGTTTTGTGACCTTGAACAAATGAATCATGTAACCTTTCTGAGAGCTTTCCTGTCCATCAAAGGAGAAAAATAAAACTCTCTTCATGAAGTCATCGGGAGAACTGAATGAGATAATGTATCAGATGGTGCCTGGCACTAGATCAGAGGGTCAGTTGAGGTTAGCATCTTTCCTTTCTACACCTCCTGCACGGATAACTGCACCCCAAGAGAAACAGTAGCCGCAGCAAAGTTCACACAAACCGGGATTCTGCTTCCCGCTGTGGTCACCTTGGACACGACGCGTCTTCACTTTGCTGAGACTTTGTTTTGCTATATATAAAGACAAAGATGATAATGTGATAGTGATTCTGTATAGAATAAAATAAGTAATGCAATGCACAATAAAGAGTAGAGCTCACCCCAACTCCCATCCATCCCTCCACTGATTCTTCACACAATAAACATAGGTGAGGCAGCAAACACAGAGCTACAACAAGGTGTGACCCACTGTCCCTGTTGAGAGACCCCAGTCCATGGGAGGTGTGGGAAGGGAGGCAAAGCCCCGATGACAGAGCAAGTTGACTTGAATTCCTGAAAGTGCCTCAGTAAGAGGAGAGCTAACTAGATCACACCTGCGCTGCAGATCTGAGATTAGATAGGAGGTGGTGAAGGAAACCCAACTGGCTTTGGGTTTCCCAGTATCCAATCACAGAGACAGTACTTCAAAAATCTTCATGCCTGCTAGATATTAGGATTATTACTATCATTAATAGCCACCTTTAGGCAATCCCTGAAGGACAGAACTGTTGGCCCACTGCAGATTCCAAACTGCTCCTCCTTGGGTGGTCACTCATGATGTCCAGGGCTCTCTGTCTGTATTTCCAGAAGCTGTCCTCCTGAGAGAGCATGGTGTCAAGGGTGACATCTGGCCCAGAAGTCCCCAACTCTCCCCGGAACTCCAAACTGGCATAACTAACGCCACATAGCCACTCGGTTATCAACCAGGCGTCTCGCGCATAATAGAGAACACTTGAGTCCACCCAGCCCAAACCCTGCTTGTACAAGGAGGACAGAGCATCTTCTTCCTTCTTGACTCCTCTCCTCTCCCCCGCACAGCCCGTCTGTCAGCAAGTCCTGGCAGCTGTCCTTCCAAATCTGTCTGGAAGCCGAGCTCTTCTCTTTCTGGCTTCAGACTGCTCCTTCTCACCTGGGTCTCAGGGTGGTCCCCCATGCTACCTTTGCCCTCTGATCTGTCCTCAACTCAGCACCATGAGTGTTCTTGCAAAGCATACTTTTTGTCATTCATTCAGCAGTTTCTTACTGAGCACCTACTATGTGCTAGGCTCTAACAGCTTTGCACCTTCCTCTGAGCCTACAAGGAAGCCTTCTCTGACCTCCTCTCCTTCCCTTTTCCTTCTTGTCTCCCCTCCTCAGACCTCTCCCACAGCCCAGGCTTGCTCCCACCCCAGGTCTTTTTACTTAAGTGGGCCCCTCCCTACCTGGAAAGCTCCTCCTCCAACCCCTGGGTGGGCTTACTTCCTCACCCCCTTCAGGCTTTTCTGAGCATCCTCACCCAGTGAGGCCTTCCCCATCCACCTAATTTAACCCTATTCCTGTTTGCACTGAGAATACTCACCAGCAGCACTAGAGGCTACAGCATTTACCCCAAAATAACTTTGCCACAAAATATCTCACGTTTATTATTCTATTCACATCTGGAATACCAACTTTGAAAAACAAAAGATATCAATCTATTTACAGCATTGTGTTTTTAGTGGTGGTCTTTCCGTTTACAAAATGTCGTAATTCTCGATCACTGAAAATGTCAAATCCTAGAAAACCGAGCATTCCTATGCATAATTCTTCAACAGTTGGCCGGGATTCACTTGATGCATCTGATTTTTCTGAAATAGATTATTCTGATGATTCAGACAATTCCCATGTTAGTTCTGTTTAGAAAGAACTCCAAGAAACAGTTTTTATATTTTATTTTTACATCGAAAATCAGTCAGATTTGCTTCAACCGCAAAAAGCGTGTTTATATAAAATTAAATGAGCTCTGGCAGCTAGCTGAACTTTTTTTCTAAACAGGGAAAGGGTTATTAATAAATTTGCAACTGTCTCCCCACTCCCAACTCCCCCTCCTTGCTCCACTTTTCTCCCAGACGCTTGTGACCGCCAACATTCCGTATGACCTTTCCACAGCATAAGCTCTTTGAGGGCTGACTTTTGTCTGTTTCGTCTGCTATTGAGTCCCCCAGCACCTGGAAGGCTCCATAAATGTGTACGGAATGAATCGAACACGTGTTTCGAAGTGTTCTGGCTTTTCTTTACAAGTCGGTCACCTTCAGAACCATGAGACCTAATGGCAAGTATTTGTCAGTACCAGGCTTTGTGCCTGGTGCTGGGGACCCTGCAGGGAGCAAGTCCCTCGGGATGCTGCATCCTTCCACTCCCTAGGTGCTGGCTGAAGCTATAAAGGAACTCCCGTACTCCGTCTGCTGAAGTCCCACCAAACACTCAGCCCTGCCCTGTGCACTCTCACACCTCCCTGCCTTTGCCTTAGTGCCTCTGTTCCTCCCCCATGCTGGTAGCCATCCCAGGGATTGGGGCGTGGTCCACATGGAGCCCCTATAAAGGCAGCTGGGCCGGCCAGGGGCATCAAGGCCACTGGACCTGACCCGCCACCTGTGTTTGCAGAGGTGGTCGGTGTGGGCTGCGTCCTGGATGGGGTGCGCTACAACAATGGCCAGTCCTTCCAGCCTAACTGCAAGTACAACTGCACATGCATCGACGGTGCAGTGGGCTGCACACCACTGTGCCTCCGAGTGCGCCCCCCGCGTCTCTGGTGCCTCAACCCGCGGCGCGTGAGCATACCCGGCCACTGCTGTGAGCGGTGGGTGTGTGAGGACGACGCCAGGAGGCCACGCAAGACCGCACCCCGTGACACAGGAGCCTTCGGTGGGTGTGGGCCCGAGTGGGCTGGGGGCGGGACCCTACAAATGGGTTGTGGACCCTCCTGGAGCTCTGACCACCATAGAATGACTCATTCCCCAGTCCACTACTTACTAGCTTTGTGACCTTGAGAAAGTCATACCTCCCCTGAGACCGTACTGCCCCATCTGTAAAACAGAAATAATCCCATCTGTCTAGTCTGTCCTATGGGATCCTCCCAGCATAAAATGAGGAGTGCTTTGTAAAGAACAAAGCCCTAAAAGTGCAATCCATTATTATCCTACTAAAGCATTAGGGATGGGTGGTGGAAGAAGGGTAGGTGTGTGGGTACCTGAGGAGAGGAGGCATGAGCAAGACGAGATGGGTCTAGTAGAAGCTTCATGATGACTTGAGGCTTCCCCCTTGCTATGAAGATGGGTGGGCAGGTGAGATTTCAGCCAGGTAAACCGGTAAGAGGAAGCCCTGGAAAAGGAGGGTGGGGAGGGGCCCGATTGTTTCACTGCTGCTTACTGGAATGTAGCCCAGGGCCATACATTTAGCATGTACCCAATTAATGTTTGTCATACTGGTGGGTGGGTAGATGGATGGATGAATAGATAGATGAATGGATAGGTGGGTGGATGGATGGATTGGTGAAGAGATGGATGGATAAATAGATACATGAATGTATAAATAGATGGATGAGTGGATGGATAGGTGATGGATGGATGGATGATGAATGAATGGGTGGATTAATAGATGGATGGATAAATAGATAGGTGGATGTATGAATAAATGGGTGGATTGATGAGTTGACAGATAGATGAATTGATGGATAGGTGTATAAATAGATAGGTGGGTAGATGGATGGATAGATGAATAGATAGATGTATGAGTAGATGGATGGATGGATGGATGGATGGATGGATGGATGGATGGATGGATGGATAAATAAGTAGATGAGTGGACAGATGGATAGATGGATGGATAGATGAATGGATGAACTGATAAATGGATGGATGAATGGATAGATAGATGGATGTATAAATAAATGGATGATTGGATGGATAGATGATGGGCAAATAGATGAATGATGGATGGATCAGTTAATAGATGGATGGATGGATGGCGGATGGGTGGATGGATGGATGGGTGGGTGGGTGGATAGATGGATGGGCTAATAAGGATCTGAACTAGGGTAGTGGGAATAGAGGCAGCGAAGAAGGAACAGGCACAAGAGGCATTTCTTCAGTGAGACTGAAGGTCTTAATGTCAATTTAACACATGGGGTGAAGAAGAAAGAGAGCCAGAGGCTGACTCCCAGGGCTTGGCATTGCCTAGGATCAAATACAAGAGAAGAAGCATATTTGGGCCAAGGGAGATCTACTTAGTTTGAAACAGACTGAATTTAAGGCAGAGTGCCCTGTCCACGGGATCTTAAGAGGAGCTTCCAGTTTCTCTTTATGAGGAGGAAGGAGAGGAAATAGGAGAGCTCTGAAGTCATCTGCTTGGAGCTGCTGGTGGTGATGGCTGGGATGGCCTGAGGGTAACATGCAGAGTGAGAGAGAGGGGGCCTGAGGCAGAGGTCTGGGAATGCTGACATTTGAAGGGTGAAGAGGATAAGAGGAGGCATGGGGAAATCAAGAGGAGGGTTGGAATGTATGAAGAAAACCAGGAGCATCTGATGCCATGGCAGGCAGCAGATGAGGACATTTCTAGAGGAAAGTGCTTACCAGACAAGCAGTAGAGAGCAGTGGAAAAATGGCAATAGAGTGAGAGTTCTAAGGGTATTGGTGGGTTTTCTTTTTAATTATAGATGCTGAAGACTGCTCAGGTACGGTGTGGGGCAGGATTTCTCAAGCTCGGTACTGTCAACATCTTGGATGACAGAATTCTTTGTGGTGGAGTTGTCATGTGCATTGGAGGATGTTTAGTAGCAATCTAATGCATGGCTACTAAACCCCAGCAATCTAATGCATGGCTACTAAACCCCTGGGCTCTACCCACTAGATGCCAGTAGCACCTTCTCCCTCAGAGGTGTGACAACCAAAACCACCTCCAGACATTGCCAAATGCACCCTAAGAGACAAAATTGCCAGGTGGAGAAGCAGTCATGTGTGGATAGGAGGAGACGTGGAGGACAGTTTTGTCCCCAGCAGCCCCAGGGCAGCAAGGCAGCTGTCCCACCACCACCTCCCCAGCAGGGCCGCATGAGGGTCACGGGGGAAGCAGGGAAGCAGAAGCTGTCTGTCCATTGTGTGTGGCCCAGTGACCCCGTGCTGACTGAGCACAAGCAGAGCCCCTGCCTAGCAGAGGTGACCCAAAAACCAAAGCTTTTATCCTTCTGGGCAAATCCCTCCCCACTGCCTCCCAAGATGCTTGCAGCTCCAGTTCCTGCCAGCCCTGCCCCTCCTGTCCTTGGATGCCTCCCATTTCATTCAAGTCTCACCCTCTCTCACTCAGTGATTCCTGCATTCGTTCATCAATATTCTCTGCACACCTATAAGCTTGGAAGAACTGACTTACCTTTCCTCTTTCTCCTAATTTTAGTTACATTTCTCTTCTTTTCTGTGTTTATCTTTTCCCCTCTCTTTCCCTCCCTTCATTCTTTTTATCATTTTTATTACCTTCCCTGTTTCTTTCTCTCACACACACACTCTTTTCTCTCTCCTCCTCTCCTTCTTTCTCTCTCTTTTCTCTGAGCTTCCATCTGTCTTTCCATCCCTTCCCTCTCTGCCTGTTCCCTCCTCTCCTCATGCATAGGTGTGTTTGGATGGGACAGGCCTCCTCTCCTCTGCATCTTGTTCCATCTTTCTGTGGGCAGTTCTCTGTCTTAACAGCTTTTAACCTGCTTTGGTCTTGAGTTCACTACCGTTTTCCATTTTTCAGATGGTTAGAGAGCACCTACCATCTTCTAGACGCGGGAGATACGTGCATCAATAGGACCATCCAAGAGTGGGTAGTTGAGTTGGCTGATAGTCAAATGACCACACAGACTCACATTAACTAAGGGCTTTAGCTTACTAAAGGCCAGGAACAGCTTGGGTGCTTTCATAGGCGTGAAGTTGTCTTTTCTATCACGATATGGGAAAGAGATGCTATAGCCAACCCCATATGCAGGTGGGGATCCTGAGGCAAGGAGGTGTGAGCTAGCTTATTGGAAATTACATAGCCAGCAAGTAGCAGTGCTGCCAGTTGAAGAGTGTATGTCCTCTTTTTCCCTTTTTTTTTTTTTTTTTTAAACAGAGTCTTGCTTTTTAGACCAGGCTGGAGTGCAGGGGCATGATCTCGGCTCACTGAAACATCTGCCTCCCAGATGCAAGCAGTTCTTGTGACTGAACCTCCCGAGTAGCTGAGATTACAGGCTCATGCCACCACACCCAGCTAGTTTGTGTATTTTTTAGTAGAGATGGGGTTTCACCATGTTGGCCAGGCTAGTCTCAAAACTCCCGACCTCAAGTGATCCACCTGCCTTGGCCTCCCAAAGAAGCCCGTATGCCCTCTTAACCACTATGCCCTCGGCATCACTGAAACAAAATGTTAGGTGCTAGGATGTAGCTACTTGCCTTTGAACTTCCCCCAAGTAAACTTTATCTCTGCAGAGGCAGGAGAATGTCTTTTAAAAGTCTTATTTCCAGCCAGACGCGGTGGCCCATGCCTGTAATCCCAACACTTTGGGAGGCTGAGGTGGGCAGATCACCTAAGCTCAGGAGTTTGAGACCAGCCCGACCAACATGGTGAAACCTCATCTCTACCAAAAATACAAAGTTAGCTGGGCATGGTGGCCCATGCCTGTAATCCCAGCTACTTAGGAGGATGAACAGGAGAATAACTTAAAGCCCAGGACGCAGAGGTTGCGGTGGGCCAAGATCGCACCATTGCACTCCAGCCTGAGCAACTCTATCTCAAAAAATAGTAACAATAATAAAATAAGTCCTATTCCCAGCACCTGGCAAGATGTTTGATGCATACTCAGTAAAAATCTAAGCCCTATTATTGTGTTGCCAGCCCCATAGGCAGCTGTTATTGTTCTAATAGGGAGAAAGGCCCAGGGTGGGTTATCTAAGATCACACAGCTTGTAGGTGATAGAGCAGAATTTGAACTTGGGTCCACCTGTCTCTAAAGAGGGGTTTCCTCCCATGCTCTGCTTCTCTTGATCAGAAAAATACAAGGAGCTCAGAACATGTCCTCCACTCCCTGGGTACCTTTGCTGGTTAGAAGCCAACTTGTTGTCCTGTGGGGAGGGACAGCCAATGTCTCTCTGTTCCCCTGAGTTCTGGGGACCCCAGACCTTAGTGTGGTGAAGGTGAGGGTTGGGGGCTGGTAGGAGCTGTAGACTCATGCAGATTCTGGTCCCCACACACAGATGCTGTGGGTGAGATAGAGCCGTGGCACAGGAACTGCATAGCCTACACAAGCCCCTGGAGCCCTTGTTCCACCAGCTGCGGCCTGGGGGTCTCCACTCGGATCTCCAATGTTAATGCCCAATGCTGGCCTGAGCAAGAAAGCCGCCTCTGCAACCTGCGGCCATGCGATGTGGACATCCGTACACTCATTAAGGTGGGTCCAGAGCAGGGGTGGACGTCTGGACTTCACAAGCAGACAAATCCGGATTTGAGCCTGGCTCCTGAACTTCCTCGTGGGAAGCATTTGTAAAGTGGGAATATTGTAAAGTGGGAACAGTTAAGCTCACCTGGTAGATCTGGTGTAACAGCTATTTGGGATAATGCAGGTCACCAGATTGGTGCACTGTGAATTTCACTCAGTGGAAGCTTTGGTAGGCATCATGTTATTAGAATCAGGATCACTCCAGGAAAACCTCAGGGACCGTCAGGAGTGGTCTTCTATAATGATTCTGAGGGATCCTTACCAATTTCTATCCTCCCTTCACTCCCATGCCAGCCCACTCACACAGAGCAGCCACACTGGGTGATATAGGGAGCACTAAATGAGGCTCAGGACCCCTAGAGTCAAATGTCTACTTGCATTAATTGCATGTGACTGTGGCCAATCTCTGCTCATCACTGAGCCCCCATTCCCTCATCATTAAGATATTGGAGTTGATCTCTGAAATCCCTTTCAGCTTTAAGAGTCCAAGATAATTAAAATAAAGCATCAAAGAAAATTGGGCCACATTAGCCTGAGCTCCAGGTTCAGAGTTAAAAGTGGATCTGATTTATCTAATTCAAGTCTCCCTCACTCATGCCTTAGGAGTGGTCGGTCTTTTGTCACATGAAAATCAAAGCAAACAAAACAAAAAATTCAACAGTTATTCCATTTTTGGAATGCTGATGGTTTCTTAGGGATGTTGAGGCCAGGGTTGCCTCCAGTGTAAAAAAGGCAGCACGGCTCCCTGTGATCCTCTTCAGACATCCAACATCACTGCTCATCCCCTAGACACCTTCTCCAGTCATCTACATATTGATCAACTGGATCCATTTTTCTTCTTCCTTCTCCTTCTTCTCCTCTTCTTTCTTCTTCTTCCTCTCTGATTATTTTTCCCTGTAATACTAGCTTTTGTATGTTCTGCACTTGGTATACAGTAAGCATTCCATAGACATCTCTTAACTGAAAACATACATGGAAAATGTACCAGCTGCAGAAGAATTAGAGAAAAGGTCCTAAGCTGAGTGAGATGGCTCTACCATTACTAGACCAGATAATTCAAGTCCAAGCCAATTTTGATTTCTAACCAATGTTTTTCCAGAATTATATACCCTCAGAGGGTTTCCCAAATTGGGAAGATTCATGCCGCCATACAGCCTAGATCTAGCATGGTGCTGTACACAGTAGACCCTGAGAACCCTCAATCCAATGGGTTTACTCTGTGCCTACTCTGTACTAGGCATGGAATTATACCACAGAGACACAGAAAGAACAGCAAATCTCAAGTGGCCCATAGCCCAGTGGAAGGTAGAGTTACCTTTTAATAATGTAAATCCATTTGAATACATTGCATATTAAAGGTGTGTGTGAAAGACCACGAGAGGCAAAGGCGGGCAGGGAAGTTAGGGCAAAGCATGTCCCCTGAGCATGGAGTCCCGATGCCAGTTCTGCCACTAGCTAGACAGGGGAACTTGCTTGGATGAAGGAGCTACACAGGCTCCCCATGTTGGTGAAACCACGATGAACGGCCATAGGCAAGACAAAAACGCAGGACAAAAGAGAAAGTGCAGGCTGTGAGATACAACCCAAACAAAACATGTTCCTCTGTGGTCTTCCATTTACCCCTGTGCAGTACACTGGATCTCACTGTGTTTGCTATTGTCCCTCCTTGCTTGAGGATGCTGTGAAGCTGAAAGTAAGGTGGAATGCTCCCACATAGTGAGGAGGGAAAAACGGGGCTCAGGGGAAGAAGGTGATTGTCCATTCTCTGAGCACCCCCACTGAAAGTGCCTTTCCTTTCCTTCAGGCAGGGAAGAAGTGTCTGGCTGTGTACCAGCCAGAGGCATCCATGAACTTCACCCTCGCCGGCTGCATCAGCACACGCTCCTATCAACCCAAATACTGTGGAGTTTGCAGGGACAGTAGGTGCTGCATCCCCTACAAGTCCAAGACCATCAACGTGTCTTTCCAGTGTCCTGATGGGCTTGGCTTCTCCCGCCAGGTCCTATGGATTAATGCCTGCTTCTGCAACCTGAGCTGTAGGAATCCCAATGACATCTTTGCTGATTTGGAATCCTACCCTGACTTCTCAGAAATTGCGAACTAGGCAGGCACAAATCTTAGGTCTTGGAGACTGACCCAATGCCTGTGAAGCAGTCAGCCCTATGGTCAATAACTTTTCACCATTGAGCCTTATTTGGTCAATTTCCCACTCATTCCTAGTTACCCCGATCTGGACCCTTGGCCTCCTTTTCTGTCTCTAACCACCCAAATGACCCATGATGGTGCTGCTCAGGCCCATACTATGAGTTTTCTCCTTGACATCATTCAGCATCTACTCTAAAGAAAAATGCCTGTCTCTAGCTGTTCTGGACTATACCCAAGCCTGATCCAGCCTTTCCAAGTCACTAGAAGTCCTGCTGGATCTTGCCTAAATCCCAAGAAATTGAATCAGGTAGACTTCTAATACCACTAATTTCTTCTTTAGATGCCAAACCACAAGACTCTTTGGGTCCATTCAGATGGATAGATGGAATTTGGAACAATAGAATAATCTGTTATTTGTAGCCTGCCAAGAGGTACTATAATGGGTAATTCTGACGTTAACACACGAAAACCATCCTGATTCCAAATATCTGTGCACCTCAAGGTCATCGAACATTTGCCAAGTGAGGTGAATAGTTGCTTGATTTTGATTTTTAATGGAAAGTTGTATCCATTAACCTGGGCATTGTTGAGGTTAAGTTTCTCTTCAACCCTACACTGTGAAGGGTACAGATTAGGTTGATCCCAGTCAGAAATAAAATTTGATAAACATTCTTATTGATGGGAAAAGCCCCCAGTTAATACTCCAGAGACAGGACAAGGTCAGCCCATTTCAGAAGGACCAACTGACTCTCACACTGAATCAGCTGCTGAATGGCAGGGCTTTGGGTACTTGGCCAGGCTCTTCCTTGAATCTTCTCCCTTGTCCGGCTTGGGGCTCATAGGAATTGGTAAGGCCTCTGGACCGGCCTGTCTGGCCCCTGAGAGTGGTGCCCTGGAACATTCCTCTACTCTTACAGAGCCTTAAGAGACCCAGCTGCAGACCATGCCAGACCTACTGAAATGACCAAGACAGGTTCAGGTAGGGGTGTGGGTCAAACCAAGAAGTGGGTCCACTTGGTAGCAGCCTGGGGTGACCTCTAGAGCTGGAAGCTGTGGGACTCCAAGGGCCCCCGTGCTCAGGGCACATCTATTGCAGAGACTCATTTAACAGCCTTTGGTTCTGCTGACCAAATGGCCAGTTTCCTGGTATGAAGATAGAGGTTTACCAGTTGTTTAGAAACAGAAATAGACTTAACAAGGGTTTAAACCTGAAGAGGTTGAAGCTAAAAGGAAAAGGTTATTGTTAATGAATATCAGGCTATTATTTATTGTATTAGTAAAATATAATATTTACTGTTAGAATTCTTTTATTTAGGGCCTTTTCTGTGCCAGACATTGCTCTCAGTGCTTTGCATATATTAGCTCACTGAATCTTCTCAACAATGTTGAGAAGTTCCCATTATTATTTCTGTCCTTACAAATGTGAAATGGAAGCTCATAGAGGTGAGAAAACTCGACCAGAGTCACCCAGTTGGTGAGTGGGAAAGTAGGATTCAGATAGAAATTGGACTGTCTTTATAACCCATATTTTCTCCCTTTTTTTTTAGAGCTTCCAAATGTGTCAGAATAGGAAAATAGGAAAACATATGGGAATAAGTGGCTTTTTTTCACTGTCATTTTCCCCTCTTATTGTCTTTCTAGCTCCTTTTTAAAGGACAAGAATATCTGATTTTCTGATAATTTAGGCGCTTAAGTATCAAAAAAACATGGGACACACAAAAATCCACAAATCCCCTATAGCTTCTCCCCTCTTTCCCATCAGAACCAGCTCTCATCACACATTTAAACGATGATTCTGTTTACCCAGTGCTGCATATTGAATGTTGTGTAGTTATTCACAGGGAATTCTGTGCAGTGTGCAGAGAGATTCCTAAACAGGAAAAGGACTGGGAATATATCCTCCTTACTATGACCTCCCCAAAACCTAGTCCAGTGCAAGTCATACAGTGGCGCTCATTATATACTTGATGAATACGGGAAGCTGTGCATGTGTTCCTGCTTTTATTCGAAGCTCTCTTCTTCCAAAGTGACATGAAAATATAATTTTAACAGTCAAAATTTTATATTAAGTGCCTTAGCAAAAGAGACATTTAATATTTTAAAGAAATGTGCATGTATATATACATATATTTGTATATGCATATATAAGAATTCTTGTATAAAGAGAATTCACCCCATGAATGATCTCTTCGGTAAGTCAGTGTGAATCATATTAGATTTTCTTAGAGTGAAAACACCTGCCATCTACAAATTACAAGGCTGGATAACAGCTCACTCCATTTGAAATTCAGTGGAAACCTAAGAGCTAGGTTCTTACTGAATTTGCATCTCAATTTGGGAAACTGAACTTAGCTTTCAAAGATCATAGGAAGTCGGGTTGGAGAAACTAGGGATTATTCTGGCAATGGGTGGAAGAAGGTGGTCAGAAAAACCCAGTCGCCACTGATTTTGAGAAATGGAACTATCTTATGCAGAGCGCAGAGGGCAAGTCTTAGACCCATGGGTTGAAGTCATGGAGAAGGAAATTTGGATCCAACGTAATGAAGCTCTTTCTAAGTCAGAATTTCCCTGCAATGGTGTGGCCGGATTCAATAAAAATTAAGAATAATAAATATAATGGAAAAAATCTCCATTGATTGTTTACTCGGTGCCAAGCACTATGCTAAGTTGTTCATTATCTTATTTAATTGTTACAGCAATTTTGAGTATGCATCTCTTCACTATTTTATAAATGGAACATCTGGGACCCAAAAAGTTAGAGCCCAAACACCGGCTTATTCTATCAGTCCCTGCTCTTGCAGAGGCCTCTAGAAAAGACCTGAATGACTCCTATTGGAGAATCATATCTATAAGGGGCTTCAAATAGACCAAATAGATCATCACCTCTCTGGTCCCTTGTTAACTATATGTTCTGAGACAAAGAAAAGGTACCCTACGGTACCTACGGGTTAGTTAACCTTGGCTGAGGAAATTTACATTAGTACTTAGAGTGAATTACTCAGGTGTGCTTAGGTGTGCAAAAGAGAGGGAGATTTGAATTCACCAAATTAAATCTTGCTAAACCTTATTATAAGCATTTGATGAGCGCTTAGCATACACCAAGCCTTGTGGAAAGTGCTTTCCTACCATATCTCATTTAATCTTCACAGCAGACCTACAGAATATGGCACTATCATCTGAGTCTCACAGAAGTTTAATAGTTTACTCAAGGTCTTACCAGCTAGTGAACAGCAGACCAAGACTGGAAACCCAGGATAGTCCGATACCTGAGCCATCTCTTCTTGTGCTATGCCTAGTTATTCTGTCCCCAAATCAGAAGGCATGACCTTTATAAGAGGCACTTTACTGACAATAGCTGCAATTTTAACTTTGAAAATGATTCAGAGTTATCAAAGATAGTAGACTCAAATGATATGATTGTCTGTAATCTCGCTAGCCTTGTACCGTGTGTCTGTAGCAATTACAGGGAAGTAATCTAGCTCCTGACTACTACGTTGAACTATGTCACTGCTTCTCACAAACTTGTCTTGATGCAAAGCAGCCACAATGTAAACCCTGCATATCTGGGAATCATAACAGTCAAGTATGTATCTCTGCGTGTGTATATATGTGTATGTATATATCTATTTTCAAACTGTGATTTAATATTTAAATATTCCTACTGCCATTTTTGTGACTGAAAAACTACACATGAGGAAACATCTTAGAATTTTCCAATAGAAGAAAAATAACACTTGGGCAATCTGTCATGTTTCACAACAGTCCTCATTTTTCTCGTGATTTGTGTAGTGGGGAACGCGTTTGCTCAGTGTGAAGGCTTTCATTGCTCAATTTCTCTGTGTAAGGCTTTTCTCCTTAAGGGAATAAACCATCCGCAAAGTCACGTACTGGATTTGGTGGCTTCTCTTGTACCTGCAGTTGTTATGAGACAATGATGGAGCATTGAGCACGTTCAATAAATGTGCAGATGGTGGAAACGAGGTCCCAGACACTTTATACAGTGACATTAAAATGGCTAAAAAAGTTTGGAAATGGGTTTAGAAACACAAAGTTTAGAACTCAGAGAAGACAAGGGCTGCCAATGTATCCGGGCTGGAAGACACCTCATGTAAATATAAAGTGAAACTTTTGGCGTTCATTCATTCACTCACTCACATATTCAGTGTCTTTCTACATCTCCAACGAGACTGAGTACTGTGAGGTCAGGGACTGTAGCTGCTTCCTCTGAGCCTAGCTCAGAAGCAGGCACATGTCAAGAACTGAGTAAGCAAGGATCGGATGGATGGATAGAATATCTATTGCCAGCTGCCTTAGGAACCAAGAGGAGGAAAAAGAAGCATAAGGAAGGGTGCAGATGCAATGGAAACAGTCCTGACTTTGGGACTCAAATGGACCTTGATATCCTTTTTTCCTTACTAGGCCCATCTGAGCCTCAGTTTCTCCAGCTGTGAGATGTAGAAAATGATTGTACCTACCCCTCAGTGGGATGCATATTTCATACAAAATTGTAAAATAGAGCTTAGAATACTAAGCACTTAATAAACTTAGAACATTAAGCACTTACTAAACACATCTATTATCAGCTGAGTTTCTTCATAAACTGGGGGTAATCAGCAAGGCTGCAGTAAGAATTAATGTCAATGTGTGTGTATATTTAATTTATTTAGTCCTTATTTAAAATAGCAAATGTAAAGAAAACTATCTATACTCCGTTATAGTGTCACTATCTATACTCAGTTGAATGCTCTTTTACCTCAGCCATAGACTGCTGAGCCCCTTAATTTTTTGCTTTTTATGTTTTCATGTTGTGCTGTCACTTGATTTAAAACCCAGCTTCTCTAAAGCAGGAAGGGTGTGTTACACTTCTCTGTGACTCCCAAGCCCGACACAGCACACAGCATATCTGAGCTGTATGGACCGATGTGCAGATGGCTGGGGCAGATGAAGTGAATGCCTCTTTTGATACCTCTTGGCCAAATCCCTCTCATCCATTTGCCCCCACAACACATGAAGAGAGTATAAAAAGTCAAGGGGAGGCTCCATTCCAATAAAAATATAATCATCACACGAATTCTTTCTAGGAACACTTCTATCCTGAAACATATCAGTTTCAAAATTGGAACTTAGATCATGGTGTCCTGTGGGTGCCTCAGATTGAGATGAATGTATAGATGTTAGGGCAATTTTTTAGGATATCAGGTGGCTGAATTGGGGGGAAAATGGGATTTAGGGGAAATGGCCAGAGCATTTTATTATGAAGCATTTTCTTTTCAAAAGCATATTGCAGAGATGCCAGTGTTCTCCATCACCCCTACTGACAAAATCGGAATGCGAAGGCATCCTCTGTATTCAGAGAACCAAATTCTAGTTGAATCTGGGTTCTTTCTAAATGTAGGAATGAGCAAAAATGACTTCTGAGGAGACAAACAAGCTGTCACGAAGCCCGTGCACTGTTTCATGTATTTTATTCTGTAACGAATGTCTCCAGATCTCCAGCCTAAACCTCACTGCTCTTGTTTTTCACTCAACCCTAACAATGTAGATTTCTTAGTCCATTCCATAAAATGGGAGAGGAAGCTGCCCAAAGCAGGCTTATTGATAGCAGAGGCCAGCCCGGCAGCAGAGGAAGAGGTGGAAAAATTAAAAGCCAGATGAAAGATATAAAAGCAGGTCATCTAAGTCCGAGTGGGACTATCTAATAATGGAAGGACAAACAGCCGCCACAGTCAGTAACAACCTTACGGGCATCCACAGTCTTAGTTAGTCCCAGGAATTTACTGATGTTCCACAATCCCAAGACATCAATAAGTGGGGGCATGAGTCACGTGCTCAGTGAACAGTTTTAAAAGACAACAAGACAACAAGGGATTTAATCCATTTTAGAAATGGCTGGGCAAGCGATTTAATCTCTCTGAGCCTTGGTTTTCTCATCTATATGAAGCAAGGAAAACTCCTCACAAATAAATAATAAAAAGGTGAAATAATCTATAAAGCACACTAAATATTATTAAAGGAAGTATGCATCTGTTAATTTAACAAAAGTCTCCTGTTATGTGCTTTGCTCTATGCTGGTCCTGTCGATACAGAAGAAATCTCACCAGCCTGGCCAACATGGCGAAACCCCGTCTCTACTGAAAATACAAAAAATTAGCCAGGCATGGTGGTGCACCTGTAGTCCCAGGTACTTGGGAGGCTAAGGTAGGAGAATCACTTGAACCCGGGAAGTGGAGGTTGCTGGGAGCCCAGATCACACCACTACACTCTAGCCTGGGTGACAGAGCAGGAGTCCATCTGAAAAAAAAAAAAAAGAAGAAGAAGAAAAAGAAAAAAAAACAATCCCTAGTTTGCGGGAGGAAGGACACCCACAGTGACATGTGTTACAAATGCTAGATGTCCCATCTCTGCATGGTGGTGCCTGCCTCCTGGCGAGGGCTGGGCATTCAGCAGACACTTCTCAAAGCAGGGATGAGAAAGGGCATGTTCTGCCACAGTGAGCTTTGCTGTCAATGGGCTTAATCATGCAACAGATATGCCCAATTCATCGCCACAACGACATCAGTTACTCAGACGCCCGCTGCATGCATGTGGGGGGAAGGGCGCAGGAGCAATGTGAGCCCAGTCACAGTTAATTAGACAGGGAGTGGCACCTGAGTAGAGCTGGACCAATGAGATTCTTCCCCTTAAGAGACAGAAAGACCTGATTAGTTTTGGATTCAAGAGCCAAAAGGTCAGGTAGCCCCTGGGTTAGGGCCACCATTTTATGCTTCAGAGTTACAGAAAAATCTGATCTTAGAAAGGAGACGGCTAACTCCTCCCCAATCCTGTCTCCCACCCCACAGGGCCAAGCCTCACCTTCTGCTCTTGGATTCCATATGGGACACTGGCGAAGGGTTTCCACGTAGCCTAAGAGGCCCAATATAAATACGTAAGCCGATGGATTTAGGCCAGATCTAGGGGTCAACCCAATGACTTTCTTAGGGAAACTGAAAAGGGCCAAGGACAGACCCTACACATGCTAATCTCAGCACACACTTGGCCTCCCAGGGGCTGCTGAAACCCAAGAATCGGAAGATTTGAAACCAAAATAAGCAGCTAGGAGACCAGAATCAGATCCCCAGCTGGCCAAACAGACTTTGGGTATGTATCTCTAAATAGCACGGATACATGTAAACACCTGCAACAGTTTCTTCCTCGCAGAAGCCAGACCACAGCAGGTCTCTGTGCCACACTGACTCCTCAAAGCTGGCACAACCCCCCTGCTGGGATGCTTCCTCACCATCCTCGCCCTTTCCTCCACCACCCACTTTATCTTAGTTCCCGTCTCACACAGGACACAAAGTAGGAAAGGCACTTCTTATGTTTGTTGAATAATCATGAGCCAACACGCTCCTTCCTCCCCTGACTTTAAACAGGGCTTCTTAACCTGGGGTCCCTGGGCCCTCCAAGAATCTATGTATAGAATCCAGAGGGTCCTGTTCCCAGATGGTGGAAAAAATGCATCTTTGTTGTTCCTAACCACTAATTGCAACTTAGCATTTCCTTCTATCTAAATGTAGGCGACAAACCCTAATAGTATCAGCAGCTGTAATCCAGATAATCCTCTTATTTCAATTGCAGCAGATAGCTCAAAGTACAGGACTTTGAAATTGCAGCGATGTTGAGGTCTGCTTCCATATTACTGCTGAAGAAGTGCATGTGATTAGGTCACACAATAGTCACATTTGGATAATTATACTTCTCTACAAGTGGCTTTTTTAGTCTTACGTATTTTATTTTATTTTATGCATTTAAAACTCTTCAGAGGAGGAGTCTGAAGTCTTCTCTAACTTATCAGTGGGACCATCCGTGGCACAAAGAAGCCCAAGGACCCTGCCTTCCCCTCAGCCCCTGCTGGGACAGGATGCAGTTGTAAAAACTATCACTCCAGGCTCACCTCCTGCCACGTACAGCTCACAAGGTCATCTGCCCAGGTCTACACTGCACGTTCCTCACAAAGACACATACCAGGCTGGATGCAGTGGCTCACTCCTGTAATCCCAGCACTTTGGAGGCTGAGGCAGGTGGATCACCTGAGATCAGGAGTTCAAGACCTGCCTGACCAACATGGTGAAATCTCGTCTCTACTAAAAGTACAAAAAATTAGCTGGGTGTAGTGGCACATGCTTGTAACCCCAGTTACTCCAGAGGCTGAGGCAGGAGAATCGCTTGAACCCAGGAGGTGGAGGTTGCAGTGAGCTGAGATCATGCCATTGCACTCCAGCCTGGATGACAAAGGCAAAACTCCATCTAAAAAAAAAAAAAAAAAAAAAAAAAAAAAAAGGACACATACCATCCACCCTCAGTGCTGGTGCCCAAACTGGCCCCTCTGCTGGGAATGCCCTCTCGCTCTTCTGTGCTGAGGTGATGTCCCCACCTTCTTCCAAGTCTAGATCCTAAACAGCAGGGCTGTGAACTATGGCACATCCACCTGTTGCACGATGGTGCAGACTTCGAAAGTGTTTACAGCTAAACATTTTACAAAGCCTAAGAAATTCTTCAAGGGAAGTGAAGAAAAACCAACATAGAGAACAGCATGAGAGCTGTTCTCAGTGGGGGCCTGTCCTTGAGTGGGGGCTGCACTTAGTGACTTGCTTCTGTGAAAGGAAAATCCTGGGGTCCCCAAAATCACTCAGCTAAAGGGGAAAGTCAAGTTGGAAATTGCTCAGGGCAAACCTGCCTCCCATTCTATTCAAAGTCATCCCTCTGCTCCCTGAGACAGATGCATGTTCTGATTGCCTCCTTCAGAAAGGCTTATCAGAAGCTCAAAAGAATACAACTATCCTGTGTCCAGGTGTTCTCATTGTTCAATTCCCACCTATGAGTGAGAACATGCGGTGTGCACATGTGCCCTAGAACTTAAAGTATAATACATACATACATACATACATAAAAAGAATACAACCGTCTGTCTCTCACCTACCTGTGACCTGGAATTCCTCTCCCTGCTTCTAGTTGTCCCTGCTTCTGGATGGAACCTTTGTATGGTTCCTACATGTATGGATTGATGTCTCGTGTCTCCCTAAAATGTATAAAACCAAACCGCGCCCCGACCACCTAGGTCACAGGTCGTCAGGACCTCCTGAAGCTGGGTCACAGGTGCACGTCCTCAGCTTTGGCAAAATAAACTTGCTAAATTAACGGAGAACTGTCTCAAATTCTGGGGGTTCGCGCTTCCAAGGAATGAATATGGAGAAGTAGAAAGGGTAACTTGACGATGGAGAAATCTGGCAAACACTACCCCAGCTAGGCCATCACCATTAATCCCATCGGCAATAAACGACAGTGATAGTGTGTGGCCTGGATATGATGTGAGAAGCAGGACAAACCACCTCTATGGGCTTCCCCGAAAAACCCACAGCCCCCAGTTGTACCATGAGAAGAACTACGTACAAACCTCAGTGGAGAGACCTGCAATAGAATGCCTGACTAGTGCTTCTCAACACTGTCAAGGAAAAAGGAAAATCTGGCCAGTCGAGGTGGCTCACACCTGTAACCCTAGCACTTTGGGAGGCCGAGGCAGGTGGATTGCCTGAGCTCAGAAGTTGTGAGACCAGCCTGGTCAACACGGTGAAAACCCATCTCTACGAAAATACAAAAAAATTAGCTGGGCATGGCAGCCTGTGCCCGTAATCCCAGTTACTTGGGAGGCTGAGGTAGGAGAATTGCTTGAACCTGGGAGGCGGAGTTGCAGTGAGCTGAGATCGCGCCACTGCACTCTGGTCTGGGCGACAGAGTGAAACTGTCTCAAGCAAAAAAAATAAAGGAAAATCTGAGAAACTGTTATAAGCCAGAGGAAGCTGAGCATGACAACAAAATGTAATGGGGTGTCCTGGATGGGATCCTGGACAGAGAGAGGACATTAGGGGAACCCCCGTGAATTCTCAATATGGTTCAGGGCTTAGTTAACAGCAACGTCCAACTCATCTCCTGGTTGTGACAAGTATGCAGTAACATCAGGTATTAATGACAGGGGTCACCGAGTACAGGCTATATGGCAACTCGCTGTATTCTTTGCAACTGTCTGTACATTTTAAACTAATCTTAAATAGTTAAAATAAGAGGTTATACTAAAATCTTTTAACTTTTTTTAAATGTAGAATAGAAAGCAAGCATTACAATGGTTGTCATTGGGCATGAGAAAAGGAATGGTCTTTCCACATCCTTTTGTAATCCAAACAAAACGTAGCCTGGGTACGGTGACTCACACCTGTAATCCCAGCACTCTGGGAGGCCTAGGTGGACGGATTCCTTGAGGTCAGGAGTTCAAGACCGGCCTGGCCACGGCAAAATCTCATCTCTACCAAAAAGAAAAAATAAAAATAAAAATAAATTATCTGGGCATGGTGGCGCATGCCTGTAATCCCAGCTACTCAGGAGGCTGAGGCAGCAGAACTGCTTGAACCTGGGAGGTGGAGGTTGCAGTGAACCAAGATCGCGCCACTTCACTTGAGTCTGGGTGACAAAGTGAGGCTATTGTCTCAAAAAATAAAAATAAATGTTAAAAATAGAAAAGCTGTTTTCCTCAAATTATAGGTTGAAAAGTTTTATCCTCTTATCACTGTGCTGTCTAAGCTATTGGTCACTTGAGGTGCGGCTGGTCTGAAAGGGCAGTGAGTGTGAAAGACACACTAGAGTTCCCAGAATGAAAAAGGAATGCAAAATACCTGCTCAATAGTTTTTATAGAAGTGGTAATATTTCAGACATCTTGAGATAAATGTATTATTAAAATTAATTTCATCCACTTCTTTCCACTTTTGAAAATGAGGCCACCAGGAAATTAGAAGTAACATATCGGCTGACTTAAATTTCTGCTGGACGTGCTGCTTTGAAGCAAAGAATTCCAGAGATGAGGGGCTGGGGCCCCCTAGGTGTCAAGGATGGACAACCCCCCAGTGAAACAGCCATCCCTGCACTGTAATGTTTCACACACACAATCTCTCAGGGACAGAAAAAAGACACAAGCCGCTGCAAAGTTACAAATTTATTGGTCTGGAAATAAATACAAATATCTCATTAAGAAACTCCTCTGGAAAGACTTGTGCACAATAGTTTCCCATCTGTACTCAGCCTCTCTTGCCCCGATCCCCGACTTTTCTGCGCAAGGCCAGGGAAGGCCTCCAAGGTGATGGGCGGCAGGTAACGAGTCATTGCCTCTCATGCCACCTGGAAGGCCGGACTACTCCCTTCTCCCAACCGCGGGGTCCCAGAAATCCTCGGGCCCCAGCGGCTGACTTACAATGTTCAATTCACTCTGACCAAACTTCCTATGAGAAAATCCACTGTGAGCCAAAATGAAAAGTACAAGGCAGTAGTACAGGAGCCTGGCAGCCGCGCTGGCTGCCCAGAAACGTCAGTGGTGCTGCCCCATTCGGCGAAAGGTTAGGGAGCAGGAAAAGAGGAAGCAGAGGAGGGAAGGAAAGTCCCATGGAATGCATATTCCAGAATCCTTACATTTTCTCAGCCACCGCTCCCCACATGAGTTCCCACCCCCACCCCCACAAGAGTAAAGAGTTCTGAGGATCCAAGAACGTGACTCGGTCAGGTAGGTTCAGCTACTGAGTTCACGTTCTAGCCCAGCTGTCGAAGATTGAAAACTGGATGTAACCCAATCACACAAAATTCCTGGAACCAAGCTGGGATCCACAGAAATCACAACTGCACTGGATCCCAACACAACCACAAGGAATCCCTTACATTGAGTAACCCCAATTCCGCCCCCACCCCAGTGCTTCTACCCCGGCCCCTGAAAGGACACTCATCACAGCCAGGGCAGCTGTGGAATGTTTCCCTCCATTCCAAGGAATGCAAAACAAATCTAAATGATCTTCTCCCTGAACAAGAATCATCACTCGCTCACGTACCAGGGGTGGGAAGTTGGGCTGTGGAGAAGAGGCAGAAAGCAGAACTAAAGCCTTCAAAAACCATGATGTGCAACGTTTGCTGAAACATTTTTGTCTGTAAAGCCAGGAGATTTTGTTGCCTGCTTTTGCTGCACATTAAGAGGATGTTAGAAAAATCAAGCTTGTTTGCTTCTGCATTCAAAGCTTTCTAGATGCACCAACTTTAAAAATCTGTTTCTTCAAGTTAACTACATAGATTGGTTGTTCCAAATGCCTCTAGCCTCAACATAAATCCCACCTTTTCCCCCTTCCTGTTTTGCCTGTTTAAAAGAGGTCCCTGCACGTCACTGTTACCCCCCTCCCGAAATGAGAAAAGGATTTTGTTTCCGGAAACTGGATCAGTTTCTCCTCAGTTAAAGAGGAAACGGGAAGTGGGCGGCTGGCCTTCTGACCAGGCACCTGTTTGAACCAGGATGCTCAGGGCAGCCTAGGCTTGGCTTTTGTGAAGTGTGCGCTGCTACGTGTCTTGTTTTTGGCAGTTTGGTGTCTCTGAGGGAGGGGAGGAGAGTGGCAACTCACCACTGGTTAATAGAAGAGGATGCGAATGCAGAGATGCTTGCTTCCTTCCTTTGGTCCACTGCCACCCCGCCTTTGGAGAGGGCACCCACGTAATAGACCCCATTTGTCTCCACCAGAGCTCACTCTTACAAAATAAGCTTTGGATTAATACCGAGTTAGGCGCAGTGTGGCAGGCAGGGGGCGTAAAGGGGCTGGGGAGGAGGGGGCCGCTACAGAGATCAGAGTCCGGGGGTGGCGGCTGGGCAGGCCGCCTAGCAGGAGACCTCCATGGACTTGGGCGCAGCGTTGTTACCGGCAGCACCCGAGTTGGGGGTGATGTCCAGGTGGGCCCCCTCGCTGGTGTGGGAGCGGCTGCGGGTGCCCTCGCTGGTGTGGGAGCGGCTGCGGGTGCCCTCGCTGGTATGGGAGCGGCTGCGGGTGCCATCCAGAGAAGTGACGCTGGAACCAGAGGCTGTGCGGGACCGCATCAGGCGGGTCATGCTAGCCGAGGGCACTAGGGGGAACAAGAAACAGCCAGTTAGAGGGCAGGAGACTGCCAGGTGAGGAGCCAGGCATGCCCATCCACCAGCCACATGCCCTTCTACATGCCAACCCCAGAGAAGCCTTGATCCCTGCAGCCATCCAGCTGCTGGGCCCCCATCCTCTCCATGTCCACTCACAGAGACAGACGGCGAGGCCCAGATGAGGGGAAGAACTGCTGCACTCACACCATGAGTGACTTGAACCCAGATCTGGGTCTGCACCCCAATTCTGCCACCTCTTAAAAGCTGTGTAATTTTGAGAGTATCCCCCTGAGCCTCCCTGTTCCCATCGGTAAAGGGATGTTAATACCAACCCCTGGGATCAGCACCTGTGTGTACGCCCATGACCCCATGCTGTCCATGATCACTGCAGCAGGGAGGACACCTGGGGTCAGCCGGGCTCAGCCCTGCACATCACAGGTGGGGAAAGGGAGAGGGGCCACACGGCAAGTTCCTGGCAGGGCTATTCGTTGTCATCTCTCTTTCCCAAAGAAGCCTGTCAGCCCAGGTGCTAACAAGGGCGCTGTCTATTCTTTGGGATCTTCTCCAAGACCATTCTTGCGCATGGCACGTGCTGATGGGGTGAAATGAGGAAGAACAATCCTGGCCACCTGTACTGGATGGGACAGTGTCCTGCAAGATTCACACCCACCTGAAACTTCAGAAAGGAACCTTATTTGGAAATAGGGTCTTTGCATCTGTAATTAGTTAAGGATCTCGAGATGAAACCACCCTGGGTTGACAGGGAACCCTAAACCCAATGACCGTAATGCCCTTATAGAAACAGCACACAGGGACACGCAGGGGAGAAGTCCACACAAAGACAGAGGCCGAGATTGGAGCGATGCAGCCACAAGCCACGTAAAGCCGAGGATTGCTGGGGCCATCAGCAGCCAGGAAGAGCCAGGGAAGGTTCTTCCACAGTGTTGTTGGAGGGAGCAAGGCCCTGCCCACAGCTTGATTTCGGACTTTAGGTCTCCTGAACTTTGAGAGAATGGATAGAATGGATTTCTACTGTTTTCAGCCACCCAGTTTGTGATTTGTTAGAGCAGCTTTACGAAACTACTATCCCGCCCACCTGAAGCATCATGGCTAGGAGGCCACAAGCAGTCACAGCCATCAGCAACAGGGGCAGCTGATCCACACCAAGCATGCAGGGCTTATGTTATCTCCCTGATAGGCACAGGCAGGGGCTTTTGATGGCAGGCACTCCCAAAGAGAATTAATCGCTGCTGAACTATCTTAAAGAGCTAGTTTTGAATTCAGAAAGAATTGGGGTCAATGCCACATCCGCAGCTCACATACTTCTCTGAGCCCCTACTTCTCACCCACAAATCTGGGATTTCTACTGAGGAGGATGAGAAGAATACAGTAAGCACTGATGTCAGGTGTGCAAAGGGTTCATTAAGCCAGCCCCCTGCAGTGTGCAGGAGGCCAGTGGCCAGTTCCTTTCCTTCTCTTTGGCTGACGCCTTTGAGACCATAGCTCTTCCTGTTTTATTCCCCCCAAGACCTGCAGGAGGCTTTGGGTTTCTGGAAATAGATGCTGATTTGGGGAGAAAGATGAGGTCTAGCGTTCACTTCCTTTCTCTCCAGAACACACTCTCAAAGCAGAAATCCAAACCCTGGCGGGGCCAAGACAAACAGGAGTCACAATTCACACTGTGCAGGGTAAAGCAGGGCTGCCCCACGGCTCTCTCCATGGCTATCTCCAGTGACAGCCTTTGCCTGCAACTTCCGTCGGGGAAAGCAGGCTAGAAAGGCAGGAGCCCCACTGGCAGATAGCTTCTGTTGGAAGAGGGCACCTAGGGATGTGGATCCCGCCTGAGCCTGAGGCATGGAAATCAAACCTGCCAGCCCTGCCTTGCTAGAGCTAATCATGGCTGAGGCCAATGCTAGGACCGCAGTCAGCTTACCAAGCATACTCTTACTATCTACATGGGCAAACAGTTTAAGGAAAGGATAAAAGGGATCAGAAGTTCAATACCTTCCTAGTAAGGAAGGACACACAAATTATAGTTCCAAAACAGTAGGGTCAGAAGAGCCACTAGTCATGTCAGGGCCGGACTATGGCTGACAAGCCCACAGCACCGACTGGCTGCTGTTCAGCTGAGTTACAACTCGCCAGGGTCTGTCCTAGTCCTGGGACAGCACTTCTGGAAAAACAGGCTGTATGTGCCTAACAAACTATAACTGCAAAGTAAGAATTAGCGAGTCCCTGAATGATGCTTCCAATGTATCCTCCACTTCCCAAAGCTCATGACTTGAATGTGGCATGCTCCACCTTGAATATAAGCAACTTTGTTAGCCACTTCTACAGAGCTTTGCGGTCTTCAAAGAACTTCCACAGATCCGCCTTCTACCCCCTGCTTAGATCCCCAAAGCCTCAGCTTCATCATTGATAAGATGGGCTAAGAATATGTCAAAGGAGTACTGTGATAGTTCAATGAGATAAAATCATGTGTTAGTAATCTTTCATCACTGACACCGTCTTCATCATCACTATAGGTGATGGTCTCTTAAAACTTGTGATCAAAATTTTAAAGACTGTTATTGTTTCACTGTTTGTCACTGTCTTGGTGCTTAAAGGGACAGACCTCATCCTAAACCTCCCAAAGCCCCTGGTGTGAAGCAACTTCTGTTCAACAAAGGAGGAAAAATGAGCCTCGCTGGTATAAATGAGAGGCTAGACCTTCCAGGCTGCCACGCGCCCTCCACACACCTAAATGTTTCTCCCCAGAAAGCCGAAGCTGGCCAGGGGGACACAGAATTGCTCATCCAAGCCTGGCTCAGGACAGAGCACTTCCAATTCCGACACGTGCCCTGACCCACTGCACACGAGGAATGCCATACTCACTGTATCCCATGCCCTGCACGAAGTACTTGAAGGCCTCAGCGAGCTTGGCTGGCTGCAAGAGACAAGGAGAGAAAATGCAGTCAGTTGCTGGGGACCCGATCACCCAAGGCCACGGGGTGTGTGCCTGTGGTTGCCTTCATTTGAGAGCTTGGCTCCAGACAAAAGCCATCACATGTTGACAGGACAAAACACAAAACTAAAAGGAAAACTATGGGATAATGATGGGACATTCACCCCACAGCTGTGGAACTTGGACAAGTTACATGATCTGTCTGAGCCAGTTTCTTCACCTCTAATACAGGGCAGAGTATCGCAGCTATTCCCATGTGTCTCCAGGGAGATTACATTCCACAAAGGAACGTGTCTAACCCAGCATGTGGAACACAACAGCATCGCCATCGTGAGCCACTCCCCGTGCAAGGGGCTTTGCTGCATTTGATCATTTACTCCTGATAACCCTTTATGAGGTCAGTGCTACCTTAGATACATTTCATAGCTGAACAGGTTTGGAGAGGTAAATCCACTCAGGGTCCCACAAGAAGTAAGTGGTGGGTCCCGTAGATTAACCCAGGGCTCTCCAAACTCAAAACACTCGTTCTTGAGGCAAGTCACTATCAACCTCAATAGCAGGCTGGCTGAAAGAAGGGATGATGGATAGATGGACGGGTGGAAAGGAAAGGATGGATGGGATGATGAAACGATGGTGAGGGGAGGGGAGGGGATAGGAGAGGAGGGAAGGGAAGGGAGGAAGGAAGGAAGGAAGGATAGATGGATTAAAAAAAGAATTGGTGGGCAGAAGGAAGGAAAAAAAGATAAATATGAACAAAAGAAGGACAAATAAAAGGAAGAAAGGATATGGAGAAGAATGAACGGATGATGGCTGGATGGTTCACCGGATGGGTAGACAAACCAATTAATTAACAACTCACTGGGTTACTTTAAGTGAACTGCGTATGGCACACTGAGACCACATCCAGTTCTACCAGTTCTCTCAGTTCATTTAATGTAAACTAGGAGGCGAATGCTCAAGTATCACGGGCATACATGCAAGGCATATCTGTTCTTCAGTTAATTCCAACTGTTCTATCCAGTGCCCTGGCTCCTACTCTCCTGAGGCAGTGAGAGGGCACTGGTAGAGGCTGGGCTGACCCCCTCCCTGCTCTCCACCAACTCCTGCCAGGACTCCACAAAGAGCCAAGTGACATTTAAAAGAGAGGCTACGCTCAAATTGCCCTCTGGAATTTGTGTGACAGCGGAAGAAAGAGACAAGAGAAGCAGGTCAGGGCTGCAGGGAACAGGGACGCCTGTGTTCAAGATGATGAAGAGAACCAAGAACACAGGCTTGGGAATGAGAATTCCTGGGCCCAGTTTTAGCTCCAGTAATCACAGGCAATCCCTCTCAACTTTTGGCCTCAGTTTCCTCTTCTGTGACACTGGAATAAAATGCTTGCTCTTCCCACCTCTGAGGACTATTGCAAGGACCTAATTTAATCGAGGATGGGAAAACGCTGTGTAAACATACACCCAACCCGCAAGGGCACAAGGACGACAGGAATTGCTCCTCCCTGCGCTGGTGTCCCCGAAGCCTGTGCTAGTTGAACTCTGAAGCTCTGAAAATTCTTTTAATTATGACCAGGGTTACATCTGTTCTCATTTTACGTAGAGAAAGGGAAAAAGGAGGAAGAAAGGAGGCAGGGCAGGTTTTGGACCAAAAAGATGACAGAAAACTCTACTTCATTTTAAGATAGAACACAAAACTATCAGGATATAAAATTATAAGACAACAGATTAGAAGTTTACTTGTCAGGTTCGTGAGATTCTTTATAGGAGAGGAAATTGAAGGGATCGGTTACGCAGCAAACACACTACGTTGATCAATGTGTTTATCTGTACATGTGCACACACATTTACACATGCACACAGACGTGTACACATGCACACCCACAAACACACATGCGCACACACACACACACACACACACACGCACAATTTGGCTTCATCTCCTCCATGTCCCTCTGCTCTGGGCTGGAGCTTCTCGGGGCCCTTCACTCCAGCAGAAGCCCGTGGTCTTTGGGGCAGACACACCTAGATTCTGATCCATGATGACTAAGGTGTGTCTACTTGGCAAATCCCCCAACCTCTGTGAACCGCAGTATCAGCCACTCCACAGGGGTTGGCTCCTAGGGGATCAGAGTCCTCCTATATAGCACCTTTTCCCAACAGTCCACAAACTGTCATCCGATGTCACAGCAAGCCAATGAGGGAACAGGTGTCACAGAGGCACATGCACTCCACCCAGGGGGAGGCGACAGCTGGGTAATGCAAAAGCCAAGGTGGCACTCACCTGGGAGATCTGTGGGAGACCGCCACAGTCCGCCATCTAGGAGACAGGGAAGCTGGTTAGTGCCAAACACCACAGCCAAGGCCATCTGCACTAAGTTTGTTCTGAAAGGATGCCCATCTGCCCGCTGCCCTGCCCTGCCTTGTCCTGCCTTACAAAGGAGGAACAGGGTGGACTGTGGGTAGGGAGCATTCCAGCCCCACCAAGCAAGGTTGCTGGTGTCCCCGTGGCAACTATCACTTGCAGCTTACTATATGCCAGGCACTACACTAGGCCCTATAGATAATTTCACTCCATTCCCCAAGAACCATGGAAGGTACAGCTGTCCCATTTTACAGGCAGAAACTGGGCCAGAAAGAGCTTAAGGAACTCGCAAGGTTCCAGGCCAGGATCTGTCTGACTCAAAAGGGTTTGATAAAAAAAGGCCCTTTTTATATATTCCCTTTGTTCCCTCAAAAGGAAGTGGTTGAATTTGGGTCTTCGGGCCGGATTCAGCTCCTGACTGGTACCCTTCCTAAATGCTGGATGTTCAAAGTCCCTGTGAAATCACTGAACCTCAAGAGGCCACTGCAGCCTGTGAGAGCGTGCAGCCAGACTGGACGTGAGCAGAGCTGACGGCAAGGGAGCAGGGGGAGGCTGTGGGGAGGGTGGCCTGGGGTGAAATGGGGCTGGAGGAGTTCGTGGGAGTGGTGAGGCTTTGGGCATCCTACAGCCCAGGGCGCCTCAAGTCTGGACACCCAACACTAGCCACAAAGCGACATGCCCTGGGGCAGCCCTCAGCTCACCCAGCACGCAGGGACAGGATGCCCAAACGTTCCCTCCAGGCGGGGCACTCAGCGCATTAGGCTGGTGCTGTGGAAGTCTCCAGAATCAGGCCTGAGTGAGTTCTGTTTCTGGATCTACCATCAAATCGGCCACCGGACCTCAGTCAGGCCACCCACCCTTTGCTGTAGGTTGTGGTTGAATTGTATCCCCCAGATAGACATATCTAAGTCCTAACCCCAGTACCTATCCATGTGGCCATACTTGGAAATAGGGTATTTGCAGGTACAATCAAGTTAAGATGAGGTCACATTGGTTTAGAGTGGACCCTAGATCTAATGGCTGAGGTTATTAAAAGAAGAAGGAAGTTTGGACACAGACGCAGTGATACAATAGGGAGTGCTGAGTGAGGACGGAGGCAGAGACTAGAGCAATGCATCTACCAGCTAAGGTGCACCACGTGTGGCCAGCTGCCACCAGAAGCTGGAAGAGGCAGGCAGCATCCTCCCCCAGCGCGGAGGGAGC
Source organism: Macaca nemestrina (assembly GCF_043159975.1). NCBI lineage: Eukaryota > Metazoa > Chordata > Mammalia > Primates > Cercopithecidae > Macaca > Macaca nemestrina. The sequence continues at coordinate 12,064,163 of NC_092132.1, read as the reverse complement.
ACGGCCTTGCCCACACCCTGATTTCAGACTTTCAGCTTCCAAAACTAAAAGGGAATAAGTATCTGTTGCTTTAAGCCACCCATTTTGCGATACTTGTGACAGCCGCCCTCAAAGTACGGCATTATGCAAGCTTGACGCCCAGCAGCTTCTAATCTTGCAATTTCCTTCTGAGGGAATCTTGAAAGAAAATCTATGTAAAGAGCCCAATACAGGAAAACAGCCTCCCACTCAATAAGTATCGGACACCCCCCACATGCCTTTCAAAGGCATTCTACTTCTATGGGGGAAGTTGAGGGCACGGTGACCTACAGATGCCACTTCCTTGTCCTTCCCCCAGTGCAAGGGAGCCACTTCATCTCCACCCAGGTCCCTCCTAGACACCTGCCCCTGCAGGGGTGCACTTGGGCTGAGAGACCCCTCTGAAAGGTTCCCACTCTTGTGCTGCAACTCCGGGCGAGGCTGCCACAAACAGCCGGTGGTTTGCATTGTGCAATCAGTCATAACTGGCAAGGGACTGGTGGAGGTTGCTACAGACCCTCAAATCCAGCTGCGAGCGAGCTAGCACACCATGTGCTCAGATGAACTTGCTGGAGAAAGTCCTGATCTTCCCCAGCCGTGGGAGACGTCTCCTCCTATTGTGACAAGCAGAGCCCCTCTTGGAGGACTGTCCCGGCCCCAGCCTATGGAGGGCCCCTGCCAAGTCATCCCTGGTCTCTCTATCCCCAAAACCCTCAGACCAGCAGCCTGTTGATTCCTGCAGTCCCACAGAAAGATCCCTCATCTTTGCAGCCTCAGATCGCCAGTCGGCACCCAACATGTTCATAAACAGATAGATTAAATCATTCACTCTATGGTTTCTGATCGTGTGCCTTGCCTTTTTCAAGCCTAACTCAATATTGCAGAAAACGTGAGTTTCTAAGAAATAACAAACACAAACCCCCGTTGTTTTGCCTGTACCTTGAGGAGAGTGGTCTTTGTGGGGTCCAATTTCGAGTTGCACTCCACCTGCACAAGAGGGAGGAAATCTGTTCATTCTTTACGTGAAGCCAAAGTCAAAACATCGCCCCCTTCCCTGCCACTCTGCCGCCGTCACCAGAAACTCCAGCATTTCTGCTGGCAAAGAAGAAAGTATGTGGGGTTTGGGATTCAGCAGATGTGGCTTTCAATCCAAGCCTTGCCATTACCAGCTGAGACAACTTGGATAAGTTATTTAACTTCTTTGGGCCTCAGTTTTCTCATCAATAAAATGGAGATAATATCTTTTTTCAAAGGGTTGTTATGAAGATTAGCTGAAATGTAAACAGTACTGCAGAAATATCTGCTAAATAAATATCCTTGTTTAACCAGCAGCTGCCAGAGATTCTACAGTTTTAACACTCCCAGATCTAACAACTATTCTTCATGTAAAACCACGCTGACCAAGCTGGTTTCTCTCTTCATTTTGTCAGTGACCCTCTCGAAAGGGGCATTCAGAATTGGGAAGAATATACACATGTAACCCATGATGTTCAAAATGCCTAAAGTAAAACTATCACCTCCCTTGATCTGAACAGTGTATCTCTATTGATGTATCCCATGATTATCTCCAGTTGGTCAGCCCGTAAGAAATTCATGGTTCGTTAAGGCATGCCAAGTATTTACTACATGAACATTTGCAAGTGTCACTCTGAAGATCTCTGCACAAGGTCTGGCAGTACTGCAGGACTCTGATCCATAGCCCCTAAGTCTTCCATCTCCCCAGCTGTGGGGTTGTCTGAAAGGTAGAGTCCTCTCTTTGCTGCCACAAAGTTTCAGGTGGGAGTTAAGGGGTGAAAGGAGTCAGGAAGCTTTGCTAAGCCCTGCCTCCCAGTGCCTCTCACCTGCCAGCTCATCAGGCACCAATCAGTTTGGAAAGATCCATCTGCTTCCCAAATAAGAGGCGAGTCTCCTGGCCAGGAAGCCAAGTGGCAAACATGCCCATATAAACAAGCCAATGGGACACAGATCAGAGGGTGAGGGGACCTGGGAGAGGAGACACTGCCAGGCAACTAGGGCTGGCAGCCACCAGGGAAACAGACTAGTGGCTGGGCCCTCTGCCCAAAGGGCCAACATGGCATTTCAGAGAAACATCACCTGCCCTGATGGGGCAGAGGAGAGAAGGGGCAGGCAGGGCCACTTCAACAAAGTCAACCAGACTTTGCCTGTTGAATTAAACACAGAAACCAGCTGTGATTTCTACATACCACGGCATCCACCGCAGGCGAGCTGTCCCCAACCACCAACAGAGCAGGGCACCTGGGGTCAGGGACAGAGCGGAGAATTAGCACAAGGTTCCTTTAAAGACTGTCCCACTCCCAGGCCTGTCAGGCCGGCGCCTACATTCTAAAACAATGTCATTTTGGTTTCCCCAACACCCTTTGCTCTTTTACTTCATTCTCCTTTGATCTTAGGATAAAATTGGTTACCAGTCCTTCACAACTTAGTATGAATTTCAGCCAGGGAACTTCTGTGCCCCAGTGCTTTTATTTTAAAGCATCTTCTCAAGTATGGATGAGCAGGACTTAGCTGGTATCAAGACCAAAACGAGAACAGCATGAAGGACAAAGGCAATGACGTGCCAGGTTCCCAAGTGTCACAGAACGCGGCACACTCAGCCACAAAAAGACACCATCATTACTGGTGGAAACCCAGTTAGTTCTGCCCACAACTGTCTTTTCCTCCTAGACATACAGAGCACTGTAAGACTGGGTCCTGTGCTATCCACCCCTAGGCTTCATGGAACAAAGCCTCACAGTTATTGATGTAGTAGGTGCTTAATAAATGTTGTCCCAAGCACAATCAACAATCTTTCTCCAAGATCAAAGGCCTATGTCGTGGAGACACCCTAGAAACTGATGCCACCAGCACAGGGAGAAGTCCAGGTCAGACTGTGTAACACCCAGTCTCTGGGTGGAATATACCCAGGTCTCACTGACACAACGTCCTGCCACACTCAGAAAGAAGGCCCTGCCAGCAAGGCCACCTTTACAGGCAGCAGCCCCGACTGCAAGTGCTGGGCGAGAGAAAAGCCACTCACTGCAGGGTGACTGTGTGGGTTCCCGGCATTGGTCGCTCAATCTCCAGGTCACGCCGGCTGCAGGAAACAAATGCATCATTAGCATGAGCGCTCTTCCCCTGGAGAAAGCTCCCACTCCCATCCAGCCAAGCCCAGGAGGTCCTGCCAGCGGCCATTCTGGCAAACCATCCACATCCCCAACTTGTGAGAGGCCCTGTGGCTTTCAGCACTCCACACCCTCTTGGTGTCCACAGACCTGGTTAGAGGGACAGCAGGACCCATGCAATTCAAGCAGAGTCCCCCTCATTTTGTCACAAATATTTGTGTGGCTTTTTTTTTCCAGGAGTAGATGTCAGGTCTTCCACCACAGAGGACCCCTGCCTTCCCTGTTCCCCTAGTCAGAGCCCCCACCTGACAGAGGGGCCACCTCCCAAATGTTCTCGCAGCCTCTTAAGTCCCAGCCTCACCAACTCTGAGTCCTCTATAAAGCACCCAAATGATCTCTTTAAAACTCAGGCCTCATCTTTCCATTCCCTGTCTCAAACCCTGGGGTGGTTTCCCACTGCACTAGTGTGAGACCCAGTGCGGGCCCGGCCCAGTGCCGACCACCCTCCCTGCACGCACTCACCCACCCTTTCTGCTATCTTGCAGCTCCCAACATGAGAAGCTCTTTCCCAGCTCACAGCCTGGAGTTAGACAAGCAGGATCCAAATCATGCTCTGCCACTTTCTAGCTGTGTGGCCTTGGGGAGAACACAGGACCTCTCTGCGCCTTTGCTTCCTCAACAGGAAATGACAATACTACCAGGACCTTCAGAGTGGGATTTTGAGAGGGGTCCGTTCATTACTGTGCTATCTGTGCAGGCAAGTTAAAAGTGTGGAGTCTGCAGGTTGTGCTGGTCTCCTGTGTCTCCAGCACCCAGACGAATGCCTGCCTCACTCCAGTTCTGAGGAAGTGTTTGCTAAGTGAACGCACAGCCTGGCTTCTGTTTCTTCAGTCACACAGTGAGATGAGGGCAGGATTGTAAAAGGAGGCAAATACTAAGCTCTGTTACAAATGTTCATGTCAAGAAGTCACGTTACTAACATTTGAGCAGAGATAAACACTATGAGGCTTATTTCTAGCTCCTGTTTTGGGAGCGTGGCAGAGCCAGCTCAGCAGGTTGAGTGAGCTCTCTGGAAGATTACAGAGTCTCTGGCTGACACCACTGGCCCTGAGCTCTCTCCTCCCCTAGCTGAGCTCCAGATAAGCACCTAGTGCTGGTGGAGGGGACCATGCCTTAGGCAAAGGCCGTGTTCAGGTCCTCCTTATCCTTGGAATGACAAACTCCCAGAAGCCTGCCTGGATTATTCCCAGCCTCCAAGAGTGCTTTGCTGCTCTCTCACTTAGCTCTTCTTACATTTGGCCTTTTGTGGACGTCAGCAGTGGGCACACACATTTACGTTCAACCCTCTGAGTGTGCGACTGCATCCCTCTCACGTCTGCACCCCCAGTGGTCTGGCATGTTTGTTCAGATCCCTGCAAGATGAGCTGAACTCCAGGAACCAGCTTACAGGCCAGGTGTCCTCCTGGGGACACCTGTCCTATGAATCTATTTGCTCAAACTCAGAGCCTACCTCTTCCACTCATTTTATACCCTCCCTCTCACCTGCCCCATATTTCGGAACTACAGAAGACACCTCATAAATAGCAATGATGTGGCTGAACAACATCCCGATACCTGTTGTAGGCGTTGATGAACAGGTGCAGGTTGCCAGGGTTCATGTCATTCACGATGTGCTGGCGGTAGGTGTGGACCACCTCCACGTTACTGTGCATTTCTTCCTGCATTTAGAGAGGTGAGAAGATGGTCCTCATTGCACTGTGGCCCTGGGCTGGTCACTACTCTCTCGTTCTCCAGGTTATTTGGATACAAAATAAAGATAATAATGCCTAATCCACAAGACAGCAACGGACCAAAAAAAAAAAAAAAAAAACCGTTTGGGAAAGCAGCACACCCACCAGGGTGCAGACAGTGCTTTCACTATCCGCTGGGAGCAGGAAAGACACCCCATCCTGGAAGGGCCACACCCCACCCTTCCAAACCCATTAATTAGGAAGTTTCAATCTGAAGTCAGACACCCTGGATCTAGAACTTAGCTTCATCACTGCCCTGTTCGTGGGCAAATCTTTTAACCTTTCTGAGCCTCACGTCTCTCTATAAAAATAAAGGGAAGAGAGAGTGTTGCCTACACTTCCCTAGGTTATAGGACTTAATGGAGGTTGTGTTCTCACCTCTACCAACAGTAACAATTGGATGCAAATGTTAGTAATTATTTTCCAATAGAAAGAGTTGAAAAGAAGTTTTTCATGCTCCAAAAGCAAAACCAACTCATGCAACAGGAAGTTGCTGAAAAGAAGGGCAACTGCAACTCCCACCATGGCCAACCAGAGCCTTGGGGAAGTCGGCCTCAGCCTCCCGTCTCTGGGTGCTTTTTGAATGTCATTTGTGACCAACAACTTGTTTGCTCTGTTTCTCATTTGTACGAGGGCAGACACTGGAGGTTTCACACAGGCGTCTGATGTGACCAGTGGCAACCCGATGAGAAGTTGGAGTTGGGGGTCAAAGAAAGCCAGTGTCAAGCTTGAGCTGCGTCCAACAGCCCAGGATCATTTAGAGAGCAAGGAGGTCAACTGGCCACTAAGAGCAAACTCTGGAAAAGATAGTCAGGAATGATGCTGGGATTTCAGATCAAAACCAACTGTAGTGATCTAGGGGCACCCTTAGACATTATGGCCAGACCAACCAGTCTCCAAATAACTTGGGGTACAATCAGATCAGATGCTCAACGCTATGTGTGACATCCCTTCTCCAGTGAAACAGAAACAGTGGCTGTGAATTTTTCCACAATTCCTATCAGTTTCAGATTACACACTCAGGACAGGGAAAATGTATCACACGCAGTGTGGAATGAATCGTAAAAGGGGAAAGAGGACTCTGGTGGGCTAAGCCGTGGCCCTCAGAAGATATGTCCATGTCAAATCTCTTGAACTTGGGAATGCAAACTTGCTGGGAAAATTTTTTGCAGGTATAATTAATTAAGGATCTTGATATGAGATCATCCTGGATTACATGAGCTGGGATGAAGTCCATTGGAAAGTATCCTTAAAAGAGAAAGGAGAGGGAGAATTGAAATAGACACAGAGAAGACCATGTGAAGACAGAGGCACAGAGCGGCCTGAGCAGCCACTAGCCAAGGAATGCTGACAACGACCTGGAGCAGTAAGAAGCCAGGACGAATTTCCCCTAGAGCCTGTGGCAGAGGGGCGGCCCTGACAGCACTTGATGCCAGAGTTCTAGACTCAGAGCTGTGAGAGAATACACTTTTGTTTTTCGTGTGTGTGTGTGTGTGTGTGTTTTGAGACAGAGTCTCCCTCTGTCTCACCCAGGCTGGAGTGCAATGGTGCAATCTCAGCTCACTGCAGCCTCTGCCTCCCAGGTTCAAGTGATTCTCCTATCTCAGCCTCCCGAGTAGCTGAGATTACAGGTGCCCACTACACCCTGTTAATTTTGTATTTTTAGTAGAGACAGGGTTTCACCATGTTGGCCAGGCTCATCTCGAACTCCTGACCTCAGGTGATCCACTCGCCTCGGCCTCCCAAAATGCTGGGATTATAGACGTGAGCCACCGCACTCAGCCCACTTTCATTGTTCTAAGCCATCCTGTTTGTGGTAATTTGTTACAGAAGCCACAGGAAACCAACACAACGGGCAAACCCAGCAGTTGTACCCGCCAACTCCAGAGTGCGGCCTCTGTTCCCCTCAAACACTCGCCAACTCCAGAGTGGGGACCTGTTTCCCCAGGACTCATGAGAGTGTCAGATGGTCACACGTTAGCTCAGAAGCAGCCACTGGTATATAAGCAAATCAGGTCACTGCAATTTCAGGCAACCAAGGGGTTTTCCAGACCCGGGGCTTGAAACCAAGCCCATGGCATACGCTTCCCGAGGACAGCTGGCCCCAGCTAGAGACACAAAACCAATGTCTGGGGCCAGGTAGGCTGGGCTGATAAGATGACAACCGCTCACTTCTAGCACGCTGCGAGGGGCTTGGCTCACTCCCCCTCAGTGGCATGACTCTGCAGAAGAGCAGCTCATCTAAGAGCCAGGCAGCAGCACAGGCAGCCGCCATCCTGCTGTGGTTGCCAGAATGAAGCCAGATTCATAGACACAAACACTGGCCCCACCTCTCCCCGGCAGAGACCCTACACAAGTCACTCAACCTCTCTGGTCTGTTTCCTCTTCCATAAACTGGGAATGAGAACAGAATTCATCACACAGGTCACAGAGCACCTGGGTGGAATCCTAGTCCTATAGCTAATACTTGTGAGGCTCTTAGGACTGAGTCCAGCACACAGCTAACTCCACGGACACGTTTGCTATAGACCAGATTTAGAACAGCCCAGAACTGGAAACAACCCAAAGGTCTATCAGCAGGTGAATGGAAAAACAAACTGTTGCACATACATAAAAGGGAGTATACTTCTCAGCACTAAAAAGGAATACACTGTTTTTTAAGAGACTGGGTCTCTCTGTCGCCTAGGCAGAATACAGGGGGCAATCATAGCTCACTGCTCACTGTAACCTCAAACTCCTGGGCTCAAGCGCTCCTCCTGTCTCAGCCTCCCAAGCAGCTAGGACTATAGGCATGCACCACCATGTCTGGCCAATTTTTAATTTTTTTGTAGAGACAAGGTGTCGCTATGTTGCCCAGGCTGGTCTTGAACTCCTGTGCTCAAGCAATCCTCCTGCCATGGCCTCCCAAAGTGCTGGGATGACAGGAATGAGCACTGCACCCAGACTAGGAATAAACTATTGATCCACTCGTTAACATGGACAAATCTCAAAATGGTTACGCTGAGTGAAAGAAGCCAGACCAAAAAAAAAGAGTACATACTACATAATGCCATTTATATAAAAATCTAGGAATTGCAAAGCAATCTATAAGGGCCAATGCAGAACCAAGTTGCCTGAGGAGGAGGGAGAAGAGGATTATCAATGGGCACAAGGAAACTCTTGGGGTGATGGAGACGTTATTCTGAGGACAGTGATGGTTTTACAAATGTATATACATGTCAAATTTAGCAAATTCTGCCCTTTAAATATGTGCAGTTAATGTACTTCAATCAGCCGTGTTTAAAAGACACATATAAAAAGAGAGAGAATGAATGACTTGTTGCTTATGAATGAATAATGTCACATTATCTCACGAGCACCAGCTCGGCGGCCCCCAGTCGATTGTGTCTTGTTCTCTCCACCCCCACATGGGGCCCGGTGCTGAGCACCACACAACACATTGCTCAGCAGGAACAGTAGAATGCCAGACCACACAACTCACCTTCCCAAAGAGGTGGGACACCACCATGTCTGGCAGGGCTTGGGTCCATCCGGAGATCTAGGGAGGAGTAAAGTGGGTGGATTAGAAACCAGGAGCTAACAGTAGTGAACAAAGTCAGCAAAACCCCACTTCCCCGGGGGGACAGTGGCATTGCCAGACTCCCCTCTGCATGCAGGCCTCAAGGACATCCCCGTGATAAAAACTCAGTTCCTGTCTCCAGTTCCCTCCTGGACCTGACCCCCCACATGCAGAGCCTGGGACTATATCCAATTCCTTATTTTCAGAGGCCCATGCACAAGAAATCCACAGCAAATGAGCGCTGAATAAAGATCCAGCTACTGCTAGCTTACCCTGCTCAAAACATTCACCAAGTCTTCAGCATAGAGGGCCATCCATTCACCTCTTCCAAAAACACACTGAACTCCCCCGTCTACACCCCCGGATATGCTTGGCTCCCAACTGTCCCTCTCTCTCATCTCCAAGCCAGTTTCCCCTTTCTAAGTATACTGACATTACCAAAGACACTGACAATCTTCTTTTTCCTACCTCTCCCCAGTGACTAGGTTTGCAGCAGGAGCTCTATAAATGGTAGGATACAGCAGGAGCTCCATAAATGTGTGCTGACCAAAGCATTGAGCAAAAATAAGCAGCAGAGAAGCTCTAGACCTAAGGGTCTTTGGCTGGCCCTTGCCTGCCACAGCCCAGCTGTGTGGCACTGGGCAGTGTGCATACCTCTGGGTCTCAGACTTCTAATCTGGAAATGGGAGTGCCAGGAACTTCAAGGCCACAAAGTCAAGGTGAGGAGTGCAAGAAGTAACTGCACATATCACAGTGTCTAATACCAATGCCTGGTACTCAGAAGGCTGGGGTTGAAAAGGAAGGGAATACTACAGCTATTAAAGCCCTGCAGACCTTCCCCAGGCTTCACATTAGCCAGTGGTCGACATCGCCAGACCTTCGAGTCTGGCTCAGAACAGGGATCATGAAGCACGGCGGGTGGACTGGAATGTCACTTCCTTTGCTGGAAAATCAAATGAAAAACAGAAGCGTGTTCCACTCCCGAATGTCATATAGGCAGGAGGGAAGGGCTCCTGCATTCTGGAGGAATGTTCAAAGAACAAACACAAAATCACAGTGGCTAGGACAGGGCGGGGGATGGAGCAAGAGGCACGGCCCCTTCAAACCCTCAGTCCCTGGCAGCCTCCCAAAATTTGGCAAAACTGCACTTGCAAAATGAAAAGCTGAGATCACCTCAGCTTTATCCTATTTCAACTGGAATGACCTGCCTATCTCCTCGGCAAACACTGAGGCCTTTACAGGGCAAAAAACCAAAAATAAACACCACAATGACAATTTTTAAAAGATAAACAAGGAACCTTAGGACACCAGCCAGGGCAGAGCTTCCCAAGACAGCACAGGCCCCTTTTCCTCCAGGCAGCCCAACCTGCTGGCCAGGCCTGCCTGTCTCCCACCCCGGACAGGAGCCCCAGGGGCAAGGATGGTCAGATCCACGAACCACGAAGTCAAAGCAAGCTGCATCCAGTCCCCATTCTACTGTCTAGCTTTATGTGGCCCTGGACAATCCCCTTAGCCACACCGAGTCCTCACTTCTGAAACGGTGATAAAAATTCTCACCTCCTAGAGTTACTATGAAGATTAACTGCGGTAATGCACACATAGCAATGTAGAATGAAACTAGCACATGGTAAACTCTCAATCTACGTTAGCTAATTATTATCGTAAAATTTTGTGGCACACTAAATATACATTTATTTTTCTTTAATAATATGTGAATGAATTCCTAAGATTAGAGGCTTTTGTCTTGTTCATCTCAAGAAGTTTTGTTCTTCAAGATGCTCAGCATCTTGACCAAAGCCTGGCACAAGTTAGGTACCCAGCTAATACTCATTAACCCAAGCAATGCTTATCCAAGCTGGCTCAGGGACCTGCATCCCAGTGCTTTCCCTGGCTTAGACAGCTTGGTGGTATTTAAGTCTTCTGAATGGCAAACGGCTGAGGTCATGTGTACTGTTCTAAGCAAAGCAGAGGGAACTGGAGTGGGCAGTAGAGGGTAGCGGAGGAGTGGGTAAAGAGAGAGCTCGTAGCTCCAGGGCTCCCCCAGCCAGAGGCTGTGTGCACCTGTCCCTCTGCCTGCAGGGACTCCGCCTGCCTGACAGGCCCCCACCTCACCTTGGAGGCGGCCCAGTCCATCCAGCCTTCCGCACAAGGGTTCACGTTGATAAGAACGAGGCCCTCCACCATCTCAGGGTTGTTTAGCTGCGATTCAAGACACAAAGTGAGACAGACATCCCAGCAATCTGAAACACTAGGAACTTTCCAAGGCAAACCGAAGCTTGAGAGAAGTGCCCAGAAAAAGGCAGTGTGGGCAGCAGAGCAGGCTGCTGCTCCCTGGCCCCACCCCATGCAAAACTGAGGTTCCAGCACAGCAGACACGGGATCGGGTCCTAGAGAGAGTGGGAAGGAGAAAGAGGAAGTGCAAAAGAAGTAGGAAGCCCACTGCGTTGCAGACCTGCCTTGGGCAAGTCACTTCAACCCATGGAGGCTCAGCTTCCCCACCTGTCAAATGCGTGTAATACACCATCAACCTCATCAATCAAACAGGGTACACAAATGCTCTCTAGCTGTGGCAGTAACAACTGTATTACTTCCAGAATATATAAACACACACACACACACACACACACACACACACACACACACACACACACACAGAGTTATGCATCGCTGAATAACAGGGATACTTTTGAGAAAATTCATCATTAGGAGATTTTGTCATCATGTGAAGATCTCAGAGTGTACTTACACACACTAGATGGTATAGTCTACAACTCACCAAGGCTGTACAGTACAGCCCATTGCTCCTAGGTTTGCTGTACAAACCTGTATGGCAAGTGACGCTACCGAATACTGCAGGGAATTGCATCATGATGCTAAATATTGATGTATCTAAGCAAATCTAAACATACAAATGGTACAGTAAAAATGGATCATTATAATCCTATGGACCCACTGTCAAATATGCAGTCTGTCATTGACCGAAATGTCATTATGTGACGCAGATACATATAGATATAGATATGTACACCTGGGGTTCAGTTGAGACATTTTTTAATTTGCTGAGAGTCTATATGGCCAGACCATTTTGTATTCATGTCAGCATTTCTTTCTTTTTTTTTTTTTTGTAAAATGGATGTTGTAGAATCATGTCAGTATTCCTAACCTCTAGCAAAGCCCAGCAAATCATAGGCAGTCAAAATACCTATGGATGAACAAAATGAGTATTGCTGCATTCTTACATAATTGCTTGGTGAGGATACAAAGGAACAGTGGCTTCTGACCTGAGCCCAGAGAAATAACAACGACAACTGTCATGAAAACTTCCTGTGTCTGATTCCAGTTTAGAATCAGTTACGAACCAGGAGTACCCTGACTGCAAAAACCTGTACAGCTGTTAAAAAGCAGTGTCGGCCGGGCGCGGTGGCTCAAGCCTGTAATCCCAGCACTTTGGGAGGCCGAGACGGGCGGATCACGAGGTCAGGAGATCGAGACCATCCTGGCTAACACGGTGAAACCCCGTCTCTACTAAAAAATACAAAAAACTAGCCGGGCGAGGTGGCGGGCCCCTGTAGTCCCAGCTACTCGGGAGGCTGAGGCAGGAGAATGGCGTGAACCCGGGAGGCGGAGCTTGCAGTGAGCTGAGATCCGGCCACTGCACTCCAGCCTGGGCGGCAGAGCGAGACTCCGTCTCAAAAAAAAAAAAAAAAAAAAAAAGCAGTGTCATAGCAGAGTACTCAGTGAGCACGGAGCGTCCTCACTAGATGGCTAAGCAGACAGAGTCAATGACAAAAGAATGTGTCCAGTACCACTCAAGAGTGGAGGAAGAGAAAAGGTTGAGTATATACATATATATACACACACACACACACATATGTGTATATATATGAGTACTCACGTGTCTCACACACACACACACACACACACACAACTGTGGAGCATACGGGTCATTTCTTTTTCCCTTTTGGGTTTCCAATGCTTTTTCCAAATGTCTTCCTTCATCTTAAAATGTTATTTAAAATGCGATTTTCAAAAAATGCCAAAGCACTCACAGCAAATCGAGTTAGGATGTAGGCGCCTGCTCCTGTTCCCATGCCAATAATGCTTTTCAGCCTGGAAACAGAAATACAAATGCATGTCACACAAGGAGAGAGTGACAGGAGCCCCCAAGGACCCACTTAGCACTTCCTGAGGGTGACCGCCTGGCTAGGCAATGCGGGAGCATGCTGCCGTGACTGCCTGCACAGCCCTGAGGTTACCGTGCTTTAGGACTGGACAGAGACCGCGCCCTTGGAGAGCCACGCCCCTTATCCTCACTTCCCTCCTGGCCGCCACCCAGGCTCTGAGAGACCGTCTGACATTTCGGGAAAGCCCGTTACGGCATCATTTCTTCCCACTCTTAAGCTTTATTTTGGATTCTAAAACTTGGAATGAAAACAAATTGAGCAAGAACCATGAAGTTATCATTATTTGAAGGGCTCAAGACAGAGATGAACACTGGAAAAATGAGGGTGTGGAGAGAAAAGCTAAGGTCTCAGGCGACTCCATTCCAGAACATTCCATGGGAAAGAGAAGGGAATGGAAGAACAGGAGGCAAGAGCAAATGGGTGGGGCGGCTGCCATCACACAACATAACATTCATGCAAGAGGAAAACTGAAGTTACAGGAGGCAGACTAGAGCTCAGAGACTGTGTGAAGAACAGTGTTCACAGAGTGACAAGCTAATTTCTTGCCTCATCTTTAAACTGCAAACTTAATTTTAGTGGTCAGTCCAGATCAAAGCCAAGGGGCAGGAAGATGCTAGAAGCCAGGCTTCTCTGCAAATGGAGGAGGAGCTGATCCCTCGCTCTTACCCAAACTGTTGAAGGACTCCAGGAAGCATTTCAGCCAGCTGATCCATGGAGGGGTACATGTACCTGGGGATGACACAGAGAGGCCATTAGTGAGCGCCCAGAGAGAAACGGGTAATGGAAACAGGGACACGCTTGAAGGGCGGGGCCATGCAACAGACTGCCCCATGCACATAGACGCCCCAGTCTAGTCCCTTCCCATCCTCCTTCCAAGACCCTTGCAGCACACCCTAACTATCAATTGCTTCCTATGCGCCAGGTCCCATGGATGCATTCTGGGGCATTATTAGCTCATTCAGTTCTCACAATAACTCTAGAAGGCTGCTAGGATTTTCCCCCCAGCAAGATTATAAATATCACTGAGGCTGAGAGATGAGCCACTTGGCCTCACGAGAACAGTAGATGGTTAGCCAGAAACATGTCCTCACTGGGTTTGTCTGGTTTTGGGTCTAGAGTGTTGCAGAAACTGACTAGAAGGCATTTCACAATTCCAACCTCAGGGAGAAGGAATTAGATCAGGCATGAATGAGTTCCATCCGCAAAGGAGTGACTGATGCTCACACATGCCGGGCTCTTGGTGAGGCAATGGCAGGGGCCTGTGAGCAAAGCAGAGGCAAACCAGGACAGGAGCCAGCCCTCAAGTCAACAGAAACAGGGGGGTGTGACTCATAACAAAGGCTATCGAAAGAGAACTGCCGTGATCAGGTGATCAGGGAGGGCTTCTTAGAAGAAGTGACGCTGAAAGGGTCATGGGAACCTGATGAGTAAAGCGTGTGGGCAGGGAAGCAGCGTGTTCAGATGCCCTGGGAAGAGCCAGGAAGAGCCCGTATGGTGTGGCTCCACATCAACAGAACCACTGAGTTAGAAGCCGTAGGGCAGAAGAGGGGCAAAGACACGAAGCTCCTCTGAAATGGCCACACCTCAATTTGGAGCCAGCAGCTCCTAAGGTGTGACACTGGAGAAGCCACTTAATTGCAGATCCCTGTTTCTTCCCTGTTGCCCAGGGCTGGTGTGAGGCAAGGAAGCAGCAGAATTCTACTCCCAAGGTCCCTCCTGTATAGATGGTGGAAGCCAGAGCCAGGAGGAGCCCAGCCAGGGATCCCCCACCCTGCTCTGCTGTCTCAGCTTCAGGATATAGGGGGCTCACCCTTAAAGGGCCTGGGAGACTCCCTCTCACCCCTCCCAAGCCCCACACTCTCCTCTGCCCTACTCCAGGAGGAAGAAACAAGTCAGGCCCCACTCTGACAGTGGGTCCCATGAGATGCACACAAAAACCACCTAGGAAACTAGGGGGAAAACACCCTGTAATATCTAGACCAACTGAATAAAAATTCCTGGGGGTGGGGCTCAGGCCTCAGAATATTTGTAAAACTTCTCCAGGGGGAACTAAGAGTCTCTGCTTTCCCCCCAAGTCTTTCACACAATTGGTCCAACTAAAGATAGATTTACTGACATACCTCTGGCTTTATCTGCTGGTTAACAATTAACCATGTCCCACTGTTTTAATACACTTTTAATTTTTGGTCCTGGTCCCATATGGTTGACTGTACCTTCTCTTCCTCTCTGATAAAGGTTAATTATTAAGGATAATTCTGAACACTAATAAAAAAGGATTTCTATTTATAAATGCCAAGAAGGCCCCTTCTGGAAGACTTTAAACCCAAGAACCCGCTCCTGCCCTGGTTTAATCAGAGCGTCAGGTGCGGGGACAAGAGGGATTATCTCTGAGGTCTGCCTCCCCAACGTGATGCTGATTGGGGGATCCAACAAGCTTGACCATAATTGCACAAGGGGAAATTGAAAGGCCATGCCCATACAGATCACGGGCTGACAAGGGCCAGGCAGTGTAAACACTCTCAACTAAGGCAGCCTGATGTTCCAAAGAGGATACACGTCTCAGTAGATAGGACCAAAGCCAACTCCCCGGTTCTCAGCTGTGCAACCTTTTTCTCTTTTTTGGAGACAGAGTCTTGCTCTGTCACCCAGGCTGGAGTGCAGTGATACGATCTTGGCTCACTGCAACCTCTGCCTCCCAGGTTCAAGGGATTCTCTGGCGTCAGCCTCCCGAGTGGTGGGGATTATAGTCACGTGCCAACACGCCTGGCTAATATTTGTATTTTTAGTGGAGACAGGGTTTCACCATGTTGGCCAGGCTGGTCTCGAACTCCTGACCTCAGGTGGTTCGCCCACCTCGGCCTCCCAAAGTGCTGGGATTACAGGCGTGAACCACCGTGCCCAGCCTCAGCTGTGCAACCCTGAGCAAGGCAGTTAATGCCTCCATGCCTCAATATGTTCATCTGGAAAATGCAGCTAACAATACCAACCACACAGAGCTAGCTGTAAGGATTAACCCCAATGTTAAACACGAATGATGAAGCCTAGCCCACAGGAAGTGATCCATCAACGTTACTTCTCTCCCTCTCTTTTTCTCCACAACCTTCTAGGTTTTTCACCACACTATTTGGTCATGTCAAGTCCTCCTCCACTTCAGTCCTGTCCAGGCTGAGCACACCTATGGTAACGCCAGCCTTGCAGGAAGGCTGGGGCAATGGGGAGGTAGCATCTGATGAGTATCCTGTTTCAGTTTAGGAAAAGTCAGATGAAAAAGTCCTAGAGACAGATGGTGGTGATGGCTGCACAACAATGTCTGAATGTCCTTAATGCCACTGAACTATATACTTAAAAGTGGTTAAAGTACTAACTTTTATGTTATGTATCTTCCCACAATTTAAAAAGTGGTTAAGACGATACATTTTATATTTTACCACAACTAAAAAGTATTTAAAAGAGCAAAGCAGCTGAACCCCTCCCCGACACCCAGTTTCCATGCTGTAGAGCTCATAGGGCAAGAGGCTCTCACCCTGCGGGGAAGGAGGCTGCGCCGTCCTGCTGGCCAGGGGCGTCCACGTGGCAGACGGCGAAGTGCTGGGTGATCTCCTGCATGTCCTCGTAGTTGAAGAGGGGATTGTAGCAGGTTTTGTCTGAAGAATAGCAGAGAGGGAGAGACGAGAAAGAACTAAGAGGAGAAAAAAAATTAGGTGTCTCGGTGGCAAAGCTCATTCATTTTGTTTCACTCCTATTCAGAAGAAGGAAGTGAACTTGGAAGAACACAGATGTTCGCTTTTTTGTTTTTTGGTTTTGTCCCCATGCCCACTTTCTTCCGGTGATAAAAAGCAAGAGTAAGTCATGGGGCAAAGGAGTGGGAGCTGGCAGATGAATCTTGCAGTTGGTGCTGGAAGGGGCTCCCAGGATGGCTCCTGCAGCTCCTCCAGTCCGTCAGGGTCAGGATGGCCCTGGCGTGAGATGGGTTTGCCCCCCGATCCTCTCTTTCCATCTGGGCCCACTATACCCTCCTATCTGGGGTACTGGCCCAGGACACACATAATTTTCAAACAAGGAGGAGCATGGGAGGTGAGATGTGCCTCCTCCTTTCATGTGGCCCGGATGAGTCTCCTCACTGCTGAAGAGAGTTGGGCTGCTCACCCTACCTCCTGTCCCTTTTCCTTCTGGGCACTCAGCTAGGCAGTACTTCCCAGGCTCCCTTGCAATGAGAAGCAGCCATGTGATCTGTTTCTGGCCAATAGCCTGTGACTGTCACCATTTCCTCACCATACCTGCCACCGAGATCCTCTAAGATCCTCTAAGCTTCTCTCTTCTCCCATCTACCTGCCAGAAGCACAGTTTCCAGCAGAAGGCTCTGCAGCCCCAGGGGATGGCAAACCCCCAAGCTAGAAGGAGCCTGGGTCCTTGAATTGCCAAATAGAACATGTCCCACTCAACACCCACTAAACTGTTACGTGAGGGAGAAATAAAACATACATTGTGTTAAGCCACAGAGGGCTTGGCATCTTTTGTTACAGTGGTAAGCCTATGATAGACCAACAATGAGCCTCTCTACATTGGGAGAGGCTGCCATATGCAATTCCAGTTCCTTGTCAGAGTCAATCAAATAAGATAGTGTAACTCAAAATACCTAGCACGGACCTGGTACAAAATGGATGTAAGGGAAACAGACAGGGGAAGAAGTGAGATAAAAGAAGGTGAGAATGAAGTAAAAAGTGGTTTTCAGTGGATTTCCGTGAAATCATCCCCAGCCTCAAGGTATTGATAAGCTTTATAGAAACTAATGAAAATCAGGCAGTCCATCATCAAAAATCAAGCAAGCTTGCAATACTCAAGTTCACAAAAATTACAGGACCAGTGAAACCTATGTGTCTTCTGATTCCTCACGGAAGAATTCACCTCTACTCCATGAAATTTCAGCATTTAGTAGATTCCATTCCATTTGCGTCTATGAAAAACGGGGAACCCACCTCTAAAAACCCTCCTGGTAATCTTGGAATTCACAGTCTAAACATTCATGGCGGTGTTACTCACACAGCCAAAAAGTGAAAATGCCCCAAATACCCATCAACTAAAGAATAGATGGCCGGGCCCAGTGACTCATGCCTATAATCCCAGCACTTTGGGAGGCGGAGGTGGGTGGATCACCTGAGGTCAGGAGTTCGAGGCCAGCCTGGCCAATATGGTGAAATCCCGCCTCTACTAAAAAAACAAAAATTAGCCAGGCGTGGTGGTGGGTGCCTGTAATCCCAGCTACTCGAGAGGCTGAGGCACAAGAATCGCTTGAACTCAGGAGGTGGATTACAGTGAACCAAGATCGCACCACTGCACTCCAGCCTGGGCAACAGCGCGAGACTCTGTCTCAAAAAAAAAAAAAAAAAAAAAAAAAGAAAGAATAAAGTGTGGTAAATTCATACAATGGAATATTATTATTCAATAAAGGAATAAAGGCAGTACAAATACTAATGCATGGCCTGGATAAACCTTGAAAGCATTATGAAAGAAGCCAGTTACAAAAAAATTACATGTTATTTGATTCGATGTATACAAAATTTCAGAACAGGCAAATTCACAGAAAAGGAAAGTCAATGAAGGGTCAGTCATCTGGGGGTGGGGTGACAGATAAAAGTACAGGATTTTTTGGAAGGATGAAAATGTTCCAAAACTGTGCTGATGGTTGCCCAGTTCTGTGAAAAGACTAAAAACCATATGTGTGCATTAATATAGAAGTCACTGTCACAGACAGCAAAGAACTCCCCGTGTTCCCAGCGCCTCTGGGCACACAGACAACTCCATGCCCACATGCAGCGCATTTCTGGCTTTTCCAGGCTGTGGCAAGAGTTCTTCCCAGAACAGCTCCAGGAAGTCCCAGGCAAAAAGAAACCACCGGCTCCCGGCCACCAGCCCTTCTCGGCTGCCTTTTTCCGCCACTCTCTTGGGAACCGGCTGACAGGGAACCAGAGCTCCTCAGAACTTACGGTTCATGCCGATGTCATGGTAGGTGAGGATGACAGGCCGGTTTCCCTTGGGAGTCCCACACAGCGTGACGTGAACGGAGCCATGTAAAGTCTCGATGTCCTGCTCCTGAGGAGACACAGCAGACAGTGGGCTGGTCATGTGGGGTTCGCGGCATCCGTGTGCCTGAAGACACCCAGCCTGTTTCCAACTGTGTTTTGAGGAAGCTCACTTCTCATCTGGCCATAAGATCCCTGGCTTCGGGCAGCAGCTCTCTCTGGCGAGAAGCCACTCCCAGGACCAGGGCTAGGAGGGGACTCCCAGGAAGCAGGGGACAGAGGCCTGGCTCAGACTGTGCTGTTAAATGCACAAAATGCCGGGGACAGGGCCTGCCTGTGACCATCTCTGCACCAGACTGTTTGCTCCGTCCGGAAAACAGGCCACCAAGCCTGCGCTTCCTTCCTTCCTTGCCCCCAGGCCCCACTGACCCCACAGGTTACTGTACCTGTAACTAACATCTGGTGGCTTGGGGTTACCCAGAATTCACTCCCCACTTCCAAGAACAGCCCCCAATTTCCTTCAGGAGCCCACCTAACCCTCACCCTCAGTCCTAAGAGTTCTGTTGACACTGACCCCCCTCCCCACGTTTCACAAGTCAAGGCCAGTTCATGCACTCCACCTCCCAGTTGCAAGGACTGGATCAGGTAAGAACACATAGGTTGGCTCAGGCCAACTAAAGCCAACTGCACTTATTTCTAGTAATTGGGGAACTGGACTGGACTTGATGGAGTAAGGCTGAGAGGGCTGGATCTGCAGCAGCTACATTGTCACCATGAGGCAAGGGCCTGCCTGAAAGTATGGCCAGCCCAGGGACAGAAAAGAGTGAAAGAAGGTTTGGGGATGGCATCCACCACCTGGGATTTTCAGTTACATGGGCCACCAACTTCCAATCCCATGTAAGCCATGTTGAGGTGACCAAAAAATTCTGAATGATACCACGCCCACTCTCCCTCCTGCCCTTCTTTCTCATTGGGCCAGGTGGTTCTTCTGGTCAAGGCCAACTCTCCAGCTTGGCCAGCGACCCCCAGCCAGCTTACTCCCAGTCATCCCCGTGCCTCTCTGCACCAAACCTTCCTAACAGTTGAAGACCTGCTCATCTTTCTTCCTCTGGAAAACCAAATAAAAAGGCACCCTGCCTTGGTTCCAAGCACCCCAGTTCACTCACGGACCAACCTTTCACCTGCCATGTTCATCTGAACTCCTGCAGAGGGTGGTCGTGAGTCTTTCTCAATTGTCACTTCCACTCGCCCTTCACCCCATGCCTACCCTGGGCTTCCGCCCTCCTCAAGGTCACCCAAAAGGTCCCGAGGACCCCGGTCACTCGTCTCCCTTGAGTGATGTCCACGTCTGCGAGCAGTGACCTCCCCTTTGAAGTGCCCCGCTCAGGGCTCTGCTCCCACAGGGCCGTTGGGAAGCAGGGAGGCAAGGCCATCAGGCTGCTGAGACCATCCAAGTGCCAAGGCAGTGCTGAGCCATGTCCCTCCACGTCCTCACCCTCACAGGAGCCCTGCCAGGGCCAAGTGACCCAGCTGGCTGAGGAAGTAAAGTCAGTGTCCCAGAGTCACATGGGCAGGCAGCACAGAGGCGGGTCCCCCAGACAATCAACCTCCGCGGGGCCTCAGGCTTCTCAGCACTTGGCCCGCCCGCGAGTGGCGCACACTCAGGCCTCACGAGGCCACTCAGCCCAGCACGCTGCATTGATTTTCCAAAGAGTAAATGAGGCAGTGAAGTGGAACACAGAACACTCCAGATGCTGCTGAACCTGCTTCCAGAAGCTGGCGGAAATGTGACCTATACAGGTCACTGCCGTGTGGCGGCAGAGGAGAGTCAATGTTCACAAACTCACGCTTGAGAAGAGGCGATGGGACAGATCACCACTCAGGTGCCCTGTGGGGGCAAGTCACCTCCTCCCCAGCTTGAATCTTTAAAACAGGAACAGCCTGGCCCTTCCTCCCTCCTAGGGGTGCTGAAAGTCCAGAGAATGCCGGCTGCTCCATCCGCGAGTGACCCGCTGTGACTCGCGGATGGCAGCCACCCACACGCCATCCACACCAGCGGGTGATCAGATTCCACCTCTGCTACTTCTTCACCCCTGATACTTAAGGCAGTTTGATTTCATCTGAGAAACATTCATTAGGCACCTATTGTATGCCAGGTCCCCTATGTCCCTGCAGGGATGAGTGGGTGACAACTCACAAGCTAGTAGGGGCAGTGGAGACGGTCCCAGGGGGCTGCAGGTCCTCTGGGTCCTCTGAGAAAAGCGGAGAAAGAGGATTTAACCCACTAGGGTGTTGCTGGGAATGGGACCAGGAAAGCCTCCTGAATCCCGTAAGATCAACGATTCTCAACCTGAGGAACAGGTTCAAAAATAAAGAAAAACGGCATCCAATTCCCAGGCTCCCCCGGAGGGTATGGAAGCTCCGTACTGAGTTTCCAACAAGAAATCACCACCTCCCCATCCCCAGTAGAGGAGTGCAGGGGTTCCCAACACTCACTTGGAGAACCCCGAAGCCAGCCAGCCCCAGGCCACCATCGTGCTTCTGCAGAAAGGAGACAAGCACTCCAGCTCACTCACGGACCAATCTCTCACCTGCCATGTTCATCTAAACTCCTGCAGAGGGTGGTCCTGACTCTTTCTCAATGGCCACTTCCACTCACCTGCCCTGGGTTTCCGCCCTCCTCAAGGTTACCTAGAAGTTCCTTGTTCCTGAATGGCCAGAGATGCGGCAGTGGTTACCAGGGGAGGGTGGTGACGTATAAAGAATGTACTGTACGGAGCTAGGCCCAGCCCCCTGGGAGCACCTGGGCCCGCCCAGCACGGGGTCATCCTGGCACCTGCATTAGCCCCCAACACCGTAAGTCCCCTGGCACAAAGAGCTCAGCCCCATCTCCCTTCCCCACTCTCTGCCCCTCAGGGCCCAACGCTTCTTTCCTGCACATAACAGGCACTGGAAAAATCCATAGATGAGGGAGCAGTGGCCCAGCTTCCAGTGGGGGCCAGAGATCATCTGCTGGGCCCAGCCTGGCCCTGGAGCCACTATGCGAACAAAGGTCTATTTGTTTGTGGGGGCACATTCTTCATTGTCTCCCCAGCTGGCCCACATGGCTCCCTCTAAAAGACAGGCCAGGGCAGGCGGTGTTCCCACCACCACGGACATCAGAGTTCAAATCCAAGTCCTACCACTCCCCAACCTCTGAGCCTCCAGGTCCTCACCCCTGAGCTGGGAGAGCCGCCTGCACCACAGGCTCCATAGCGGGAGAGGAGTCACCTGCACAGAGCCCAGAGCACAGCACTAGGCGGGAAGGGGACTCCCGGTACGGGCAGCAGAGGGTGCTAATGTGGTGGCAGGTATGGGACACGCCACCCCAGCTGGCATCAAAAATGTCCCTGGCAGCCCCGGGGTTGCAGGTGCGTAGCAGATTTCTGACTCATCTCTTTGAAGGTCTTAAAATATACAGCCATGGAACCAGAACTAAATTGGAGGATCTATCCTTCCAAGTCCAAGAAGGAAAGGCTACCTGGGTCTCATTTGCTGCTCTGTCCACAGACCTCTGCACAGCTGCCTGCTCTCAGTGGGCACCCAGTATCTGATGGGTAAGAGATCTGATCCTGGCACATAATGGTGAATCACTAGGAAGGAACTTTATCTTCTAAGGGCATTGATCCATGCTGGGCTCTTCCCCACTCTGCTCCTGGATTGGCCATGAGATGCTCAGCTCCCTCCTGATAAGACCCCCAGGGTTGGTGAGAGCCTAACAGGGCACCAATGCTTCACTCCAGCTCATGAGGAGTGTCAGGACCCTGGCTGCTGCCTCAACACTGCCCCAAACCTCAGCCTGAGCAGGACTCAAAAAAGACGCTTTCGACATTGCTTGCCTTGGTGGGAAGGACAAAGACCCCGTCTGAGAAAGTGGAAGTGAAGTGGTGGAAGTCACGCAGGGGCAGGGCTGCCTCCCAGGCACAGGTGAGCAGAGGTGAGGGAGAACATTTGCTAAGCGCCTACGAAGACTAAGGCAGGGTATCAGACCTCCATGCCACCGGGAGGCCTATCAATCCCATTTTACAGGTAAAGAAGTTGAGGGGACTCTCCCAAGGTCATAGGCTTGTGGTGGTAGAATCGGGATTTGAACTCTCTCCACTGGGCCCTTGCTCCTTTGTGCCAGGGTCTGCTGGCCCCCATCGGTCCTCCACTCAGTTCCTGGACCCCCGGCACACACAGAAGGAGGAGAAAAAAAGCAAGTGTTGTACCTGTACCCAAGTCCCATCCCCTAAGTCACACACATACACACACACACACACCCCCACACACCCCCAACAAACACACCCACCAACAAACGCACGTGCACGCACGCGGTTCTAAGCCAGTCAGAAAGACTGTCTGAGATTGAATGGGAGAATTACAACGCTCACAAACACAGGCCTTTGTCCTATTCAGTCCCAAAGGAATGTTCTGTCCTTCTGTCCCTGCCGGGATAAATCACTCAGTGTTCTGGAGAGAGGAACCCGTCCCGTGTCTTCCACGTTTTCCCAAAGAGAAAGCACAAGGAACCCAGAACATCAGAACTGCAAGGTGCACTGTTCATCCTCTTGCCTGAGAGAGCAAAGGGCCTGTCTCGGGGCTCATCAGGGATCCCCCAACTTCTGGCTGGGACAAGGCTGGCAACACAAACACAACTCCTCCACCATCCAGAGCCCCACACCCAGCTCTTCCACAGCTCAGGACCAGGCCACAGAAGACCCTGCTCACAGGGCCTGATTCAGACAAGACGACGAAAAGGCAAAAACCTGGCTGCACACACTTGCCTCTCACCTGCTCTGGAAGAGTCTAGAAAGCTGCTCTCTCAAATCTAGAGGTGATGGCAGGGATGGGGGCAGTAATAAACTGCCACTGCATCTTACCCCATGCCCGCTCTGAGTTTCTCACACGTGTTTTCTCATTAAATACATGCAACAACCACTGCAGAGATGAGAAAGCTGAGGCTGAGAGAGATTAAGGACTTCATCCAAGGCCACACAGCTGGAATAGTGGGGCAGGATCTGAACCAAGCTTGGATTAGGATGTCTGCATCCAAAGCCTGTACTCTTTATCATCCTGTTTCACATTCTGTGCCGGGCAGAAGAGGGGAAGGACACCTTTCTCTGCCATGTGCACTGTGACTCCCTAAAGGGTGATGCAGCGAGTCAGATTCCCCACACTTATTTGACTGCAGAACACTTGTACCTCCCCAGCGTCTCCAAGGACTGGCCATCCCTGCAGCACAGGCTGTTACACTACCAAACAGAATCAAGAAATAATATCTGCTGCTCCCATCCTCCTAAAACAGGCACCTGCCCCCAAACCGCAGGCATGTGTGTCTTTGTGAGGAAGTGTGCCAGCATTGGAAACACCTCAGCACAGACATCAGACATCACCTCCTTCCTGCTACCCACCATACACACGCCATGCAAACCCTGTTCTCTTCTTTGCAGCACAACCACAATTACAAATATACATGTAACAGCTGCCTCCCCAGCCAGACCGCCAATTCCCAGAGGGAAAGGCTGGCTCTCCAACAGACAGAGTCTGGCCCGGAGGGTGCACTTAGAGATTTACAGTCTACACTGCCTGTATGCTGGCAAGTAGCAAACATGGCACCTACCACTATGGTCTACACCGCCTGTAAGCTGTCAAGTGGGGAAATAGGACCTAACACTATGCCTTGAAGATTTCATCTCTTTGGCTGTCAGTCCTGGCTTGGGAGCTTTAAAACTATGGCAGACTCTGTTGGTTGGCATCCCAAACATCTGTTGTTCCCTTCTTTTTGAGGATAGAATTCCAACTGCTGTACTAAGAAGCCAAGTGCCTGATAAAGTGGTCCCCTTCCTTACTCAACTCCCTTGAAACCAAGGACGGTCAGGAGGTTCAGTTCTGGCCAATGAGATGCCAGCAGAAATTCCTGCAGCTTCAAGGAGTTTTTTAAAAAGGATCAAACTTGACCTTTTGATTCTTGTCCTTTCACCCTCCTGCCTGCATTCTACTTGGGACATGGATGAGATGCTCGGGGGTTTGGTGGCCATCCTACCAATCTAAGGACCAAAGCTGCATGCTCAGGTGACAGCAGGAAGTTGTTAAGGACTAACTCCAGCAGGGCTGGGTGACATTCATAGCCCCGGGTGTTAAGTTTTTTAGGCTGGTGAGAATAGCAAACATTTCCTTGTTACAGCACTGTTTTTTGAGCAATGTTATATATCCTAATGTTATAACCACCACATGCCCTTGGCCAAGTTATCAGCCTTCTCTGACAATCCCTGCCATCAGTTGTAAGCTGAGGTCAATGACAAGGCCTCCTGTTCCACTGAGATACTCCCAAGACTAAAACCATGGGACGGACCTGATCGTGTTTTGCAAACTGCGGCGTTTCCCTCCACGTCAGCTGTTATGGACAACCGCTCCAGAGTGATTAGCGTGAAGCTGCCAGGGCCAGCCCCGCTGGCTTAAGTCAACTCTCTGGATGATCCGGAGGGGCTCTGGAGGCCAGCTGTGACTGTCTCCCCACTGCCCCCGGTAATCCCCTCCTTCCCAGCAGGCCCTGGCCAGATGCCGACCGTGCTGGGCTCTAAGAGGACGACCGCGTACCCAGGCTCTAAGTCAGTTGGTGGGCTGGGCGACCCCTCCCTCAGTCTGACAAGCCTTGGGGTCCAAGCATGGCCTGACCAGTCAGGGTACCCTCTGGAAGAGCAGGCCAGGAAGCTGACTGTGGCTTATCAGCATAAAGTCAAGGCCCACGGCAGCAAGAAAGGCAAATCATGGGAACAGAGGCTCAAGTGAAAATGTCAGGGGCCTGCCCCCTCCCCACCATCTTTTCATAAAATGATACACTCCTCCCTCTATATTTTCCTGGTTCATCTCCTGTGCCCATGGAGGAGGAGGGGCAGCCACAGCAGTGCCATTCATCTCATCTCAATGATCCATTCCATTAAGTAACAAACACAGGCCAGGTGTGATGGCTCACGCCTGTAACTTTGAGTTTGAGACCAGCGTCTGCAACACAGTGAGACCTCCTTTCTACAAAAAATAAAATTAGCCAGGCATGGTGGCTCATGCCTATACTCCCAGCTACTAGGGAGGCTGAAGTGGGAGGATCACTTGAGCACGGGAGGTCACAGTTGCCGTGAGCCGAGATTGCACTACTACACTCCAGCCTGGACAACAAAGGGAGACTCTGTCTTTAAAAAAAAAAAAAAAAAAAAAAGAGTAAAGAACACATAAAGTACCAGAGATAACTGAGGGAAGTGTGTGTAGCCAGGAGGAACACGATAAAAAGACAGCCACCCACTTACTAAGCAAGTTCAATAAAGCCAGCTTTGTCTCCTGTGCTATATCATGACAGTCATTGAACAGATAGTCTCCGGGGCCGAAGTATAGGTGCCCAGCAAGATAACAGAGTTAAGATTCAAGATAGATAGGTCCTTGGGCTTCCAAAGCCATGACTCCCCTGCAAGTCACACACAATGGAAGACCTTCCAGAGGTCAAGCTGGGCCTGTCACTTCTCACTTCATTCCCCAGGCTTCTTTCATGTTGACATAAGGTCAAGAGAATTAAACAAAGTTACACGGAGTCAGGGAACAGGCTGCTATGGGCAGAGGGTGTCAGCCTGGGAACGCATGCAACTGGAACCCACACTGAAGACCTCAGTTCTCCAAGGAAACAAGAATTAGGAAGAGCGTCTTTGTTTGGATTAGGGTGAAGAGATGGAGCAGACCCCGTCATCCATGGAGCAGGGGAGGGTGACAAAGACCTGTGAGCTGAGCTGGCTGCTGTGTGCGTTCAGTATCTGCAGTGCACTCAGGGACAGCAATGCTCCCCACTGTTTCACAGATTAGGAAACTAAGCCCCAGGGAGGTCAAGCAAGTGGCCAAGGACACGCGAGTAGCAAATGACAGGGCTGGGTCTGCACTCGCTTCTGCTCACTGCACCCTTTCTGGGACGCCAAGAGATGAGTGAGGTCAGCCTGGCAGAGCCTAGCCTGGACAAACCTCAGAGGCCCTGGTATGAGCCCTACCTCTCCTGTTCTATTGGAGGGTGCTCCTAGGAAACCCACAGCAGAACTGCAGAAGCAGCACACTGTGTTTATTTTCCAAAGCCTCATTTTGCGCTGATCCAGATGAGTGTTCCTGCCATCTGTCACTCGAAGGGTTTGCTCTAAGTCCCAAGGGCTTTCCTAGGAAGTAGGGCTGGGGGAGGGCGAGGTTGGGAAATGGCGAGTTGAGGATTTCCAGGCTTCTGTCTGAGTTCTGCCCACCTTCAGTCACGGGGCATGAAAACAAGAAGCAACTGTGTGGAAAGAGAGAAATTAGCAAAAGGTCACCATTTCCATTTTCCCTGTGAGCTGGTCTGCTTCCAAAAAGAGGAGGGAAAACAGCCCCTGTGAATGGGATCGTACATCCCCAAGACCAGCTCAGCTCTGCCGAACAGGAGGCCCTGCAGCAGAACGGGAGCCAGACCTCCGGAGCCCCCGCCCAGCCCTGGTACTGCCCCAGCCCCTCCACCACTCCACACCGAGGCCCCGCGGGTAACATCAGCTCACTTCTCAGGGAGCCCTGGTGAGCACACAAACACAGATTCCCATGGAAACCAAATCAAATCTAACCGTCTGAATAACTCCAGATCCAGGTGGAGGGAATTAGAAGCAGCAAATCCAACAGAAAAAGCAATTTGAAGCCACAGAAAGTCACCCGGCCCACGAGATACAATTTATGGGTGATGAAGTCAACGCTGCTGTCCCTTCCTCAAAACTCGTTAAATTCACTTTGGCTCCAGACGTGCGGACTGAATCCGCTTTTGCCATCTATCTCATCGTGGCGTGACACTGAGCAAATCCCTTCAGATTTTCTGGGTCTTGTATCTTCAATATAAAACGAGGATGGCAAGGATACCTCCCTCAACACGGTTTCATGAGGATCACATGAGCAGATGCAGAAAAAGAGCCCAGCATGGTTTCTGACATACAGCAGAGCTCAAGAGAGGCCCGCCAGTACAACTTCCATGACTATAGCATTTTTCGGAAGCAGATGGATCTAAATCTAGGAGTATCTCAACAGTACCCTCTGGCAAGTTCCCTAACATCTTCAAATGGGTCTCTCATCTGCAAAAGAGGCCAATACCCCTCACCTTGGCAGGGAAGCCCTGAGACAATGAGTACGCAAATATTCATTCTTCCTCCTCTTCTCTCCCTCAGGTGGCCTTCCACAAATCTCCCCGTCTGGAGCAGAAGTCTTAGACTCTAGAATTATAGCCAAAGAAAAGAAGCTGGAACCCAAAACACTCCCACCCTCCCTACTCCTCAAATTTGCAAACACAATTGCCTAAAACCTGATGCCGGAGGCCTCTCAGCAGAGCCAGATCAGACCTTGTCCTTCCTGCAACCCCGACACCTAGGCCAGCAGCCCGCCCACCCCGTGCTCTGAGGGTTCCAGAATCTTCCCAGGAACGGGAGCCAGGCGGGGGCCTGACAGCGCTGGCAGAACCTCATACGCAAATCACCAATCACTTTGCCCGAACATCACCCAGGACAAAACACAGAGATCACCTAAAGGTGATGCCAGTGACGGAGAGATAAGGCCTGATGCCATCTGCTCTGGCAGGCGAGCTGTCTCCTGAGACAGGCCACCCAGCAGCTCAACACAGACTCCACCAGCAGCTCCTCAGTGCCAAGCTCTGGGCTCAGTGTGTGTGTTTTGATTCATTTCAAAAACAAACAAACAAAAAGCCTAAATTATTGACTACATTGGGAAAGGAAGTAGGAATCTGCCTTAGTCAAAGTGCGGAAGCAGTAATTCTTTTTCAAGGAATAACATCGACTGCTTTCAGATACACAAAACAAAGCCACTCAAGACTCCTTAGACTGAGCCAAGGGGAAGCTATGCCCGGGGGAAGAACTGCCCAGGAGGGAGCCCTATTTTAACAAGCAGGTAAGAAACCAACTAAATGAATAGATAAAATCCATTTGCCATTAAGGCACATCAACTCTTGAGTCCTACAACAAATCTTCCTCAGTAGGCCAAACATAAGCCCAATGAAGTGTTGTTTAGATTATCTGCTTGGCTAGATCTTTTGACAAGCAGACGTGGCAAAGGTGAACCAGAATCTAGTCCAAAATGGCTTGATTAGCCTTTGCAGGAACAGGGCTGTACTCAAGCAACACGGTTGAGAGAACTGTCTGCATCAGACAGCCCTGGGCTCAATGTGGCCCACTTCACAGCTGCCGCCCCTGGGAAAGTCTCAGTTTCCTTATCTGTAAAGGATGATGGTACAGGTCCCCAAAGGTTCAGCAAGAGAGCGTGGGAGGCCTTCAGTGCTGGCCTGGCTCATCAGAGGACACCGAAGTGCATGGCGGGCAGGTGCTGTCCTGTCACTTTGCTGGAGCTCCTGTGTGAATCTGAGGTCAGAGCATGCTGGCCAGTCCCCGGGCTGATAAGCCCTGTAGGTCCCCTTGACCAAAGCTCTGTCCTTCTCAGTTCCTAGCCCTGTAACCCATCGTGCCCCAGAGAGCTTCCGTCGTCATACTGCACCGCATCTTCTGAAGGAAATTCTACAGCAACCCGACACCCAAGATTTTGGAGACTGCTGAAAATCTGGGGGATGCTTTCATCAATCTCATGAGTCCCTAACACCTTCAAATCTAAGAAGCCAAATCTAAATGAATACGGTTTTATACAAAGATTTTCTTTTGGTAACAACCTTGAAAAAGTGTCATTCAACACTCAGATTTCAGCTCAAATATTGTGACTTACTGGGAACACTGAGTCTGTTAACAGCTTACAGGAATAACACATTTTTGCCCTTGGAAATTTCAGAATCCAGATCAGAAAGGCCTTTGCTCCGCCTGGAATGATCTATCCCCAGTCTTCTCTTTGTCACGTGACTGGCTCCATCTATCTTTTAGGTTCAGAGCAATGTCATGACTTAAAAAAGCCTCAACCTAAGACAGCACCCCAGCCATGCCCTCTCCCATCACCTGGCTCCGTATCACCCTTCACTATTCTCTTCAAAGCACCTACAGAAGCTGGAATTCTCACATATGCTTGTTTGTATGTTTGTTTGCCTCTTTCTTCTAAGGAATCTGGATTGGTTTCAAATATGCGCCCTGGAAGCACATAGCTTGAGGTCCCCTTTCCAGCTCTGCGATCTCAGGCAAGTTCCCTAACCTCTCTGTGCTTCAGGTCCTCTCTCTCCATAGGATGGGAACAGGATCGCTGTAAGCACCCATGGGGCACATTTGGCATGCTGCCAGGCACGCATTCTGTGCTCAGCTGTACTGAGCTATTATTCCAGAATGTAGGTTCCTGAAAACACGGGTCACTGCCTGTCATGCTCATCACTGCATCCCCAGCACCTAAACTAAGGCCAGGCACAAAGTGGGCATTTGTTAAAGAAACAAAGGAAGGCACAACAGGGAAAAACGCCCCAACCTCATAGGACAGCTCGGGGGATTAACTCAGAGGGCTCAGCCCAGGCTGGTGCAGGATGCTGGGAGACCTCCTCCTGACCTCTGCTCTGTCCTTCCAAAGGCTTCTCTGTGTGGTCCCCACTTTAATGATGTCCTAAGGGGCAGCTCCTTAACGGACCCCAGCCTGAGCCACATAGGTTGACCTTCCCTGAGAGTAGGGGCGAGAGCTCCTATTCTCTGTTCTCTCAGTTGCCTGTGTCCTGAGATGGGAGAATGCAAAAGTGTTTTTGCAGACTTTCCAGAGAAACACAAATGTGAGGAATTATCTTCACAGGGAACAGATAAACTATGCTTTCTAGGTTTCTCAGAATTGACAACCAAGATTTTAAAATCCAAAATAACCATATGATCCAGTGATAGGGTTTGGCTGTGTCCCCACCCAAATCTTATCCTGAATCGTAGCTCCCATAATCCCCACATGTCGTGGGAGGCAACCAATGGGAGGTAATTGAATCATGGGGGCAGGTTTTGCCTGTGCTGTTCTCGTGATAGTGAACGAGTCTCAAGAGATCTCATGGTTTTATAAAGGGCAGTTCCCCTGCACAAATGCTCTTGCCTGCCACCATGTAAGGCACGCCTTTGCTCCTCCTTCACCTTCCACCATGAATGCGAGGCCTCCCCAGTCATGTGAAACCTCTTTTTCTCTGTAAATTACCCAGTTTCTGATATGTCCTTATATCAGCTTGAGAACGGACTAAAACCTCCAGCAATTCCACTTATGGGTATATGCCCCCCAAAACTGAAAGCAGGATCTCAAAGAGATATCTGTACGTGCATGTTCACAGCAGGCTATTATTCACAATAGCCCAAAGTGCCCAAAGTGTCCACCAACGGACAAATGGATAAGCAAAATGTGGGTCATACATACAATAGAATATGATTCAGCCTTAAAAAGGAAGGAAATGCTCACACCTGCTACAACAGGGATGAACCGTGAGGACATGATGCTAACCTATATCAGCTAGACACTGGCAAAGAACAAATCAATGCAAACGAATACAGTTTTCTAATAATAATATAGTATATGATTGCACTTATATGAGGTACTTAGAATAATCAAAATCACAGAGACAGAAGATTGAAGGGTGACTGCCTGAAGCTAGAATGAGGAGTTGTTTAATGGGACAGAGTTTCAGCTCTGCAAGTTTTAAAGTTCTGGGGGTGTGGTGGCTCAAGCCTGTAATTCCAGCACTTTGGGAGGCTGAGGCAGGCAGATCACATGAGGTCCGGAGTTCGAGAACAGACTGGCCAACATGGAAAAACCCATCTCTACTAAAAATACAAAAATTAGCCCAGTGTGGTGGCGGCCACCTGTAATCCCAGCCACTCAGAAGACTGAGGCATGAGAATTGCTTGAACCCAGGAGGCAAAGGTTGCAGTGAGCCAAGATGGCACCACTACACTCTAGTCTGGATGACAGAGCAAGACTCTGTGTAAACAAAAAGAAAAATACATAAAGTTCTGAAGATGGATGATAGTGACAGTTGCACAGTAATATGAACATACTTAATATTACTGAACTGTACATTTAAAAGTAGTTAAGACGGTAAATTGGACGTTATGTGTATTTTTCCATAACAACAAAAATAATTAGGGAAAACACCCCATGATAGTTAGTGGATAGGGTATGTGATGCTTGGCCCAGCACTGATGCGGGAAGCACCACAACACTAGCCCTTGTTAGTGTCCTCTCTCCAATGCCACTTAACAAGGCTGAAGCGCTGTCTCCATTTCACAGATGGGGAAATGGAGGTGAAGCAACTTGTGCTAGGTCAATCACCAGGAAAGGGCATCCATGGGGCTTGCGGTTCACTCTTCCTGGCTCTGGAATGGGGCTTTCACCTGAGGAGGATGGACAATCACATCCCCACTGCAGGAAGATACAACCTCAGTGCCAGCAAGCCGCTGCCCTGGGGAACACAAGGAGCTGACATTTCAGCCACGGGGAAGGTTGGCAAGGGCAGCTTCGATCAGGCTGAGGGAGGCTGATGTGGCCCGGCCCATCCCTGAATGAGCAGATGTCCCCTGGGACTAACTTCCAGCAGTTCTCAGCTCAGAGAACCAAACAACCAAGGCCATGGTGCTGGTGCTGCAGCCACCGCATCTGTTGCAGCTCTGACTGCCCTGGGCGCATTTTTCCCCATTCTCAAGAGGGTGAAAAAGAGGATCCGCTACCATAACTCTTAGCTGCCCCACCATGCCACCCTGAAGGAGTGACTTCTCCTTTTCTCCGTCCCTCAGGTTCCCTAGCTGTAAAATGAAGGCTTGGACTTGATAAACCTCAAGACAGTGCATTCACCTCCCACCCTCCTGGAACACCTTCGCATGCCCAGCGTCCTGCAACACAGAGAGGAACGGGATGGAGCTCCGGCCAGGGCGTGGGAGAAGCCTGGACCTCAGCACACGAGTGGCGCAGGAAGAACATGGGCTTCCTTCCTGGTCAGGCAGACCTGAGTGTGGCTCCCGGTCCCTCCACTCTGGTCTCAGTCTACCCATCTGAAAAATAAGGCTAATGGTGCCTCTCATGTTACCATGAGATATTGAGGCATTACATGAGATATTAGCTGGGAAGCTCTCAGCACAGTGCCTGGCGGGTAGGAAGCCCTCACCAACATCACTAAAACCTACACAAGCAGCAAGGGAAGCTCTCAGGGCTGGAAGAGGCGAGGCCCAGAGTCTGGCACCACTTCCCCAATCACTGCTGAGTGACCTCAGGCAAGTCAGCTCCCAATGCTGTCTCTCTTCTTCTTCTTCTTCTATTTTTTTTTTTTTTTTTTTGAGATGGAGTTTCACTCTTGTTCCCCAGGCTGGAGTGCAGTGGCGCAATCTCGGCTCACTGCAACCTCTGCCTCCCAGGTTCAAGGGATTCTCCTGCCTCAGCCTCCCAAGTAGCTGGGATTATAGGCACTTACCACCACGCCTGGCTAATTTTTGTATTTTTAGTAGAGACAGGGTTTCTCCATGTTGGCCAGGCTGGCCTCGAGCTCCTGACCTCAGGTGATCTGCCTGCTTTGGCCTCCCAAAGTGCTGGGATTACAGGTGTGAGCCACTGTACCTGGCCCTTTCTTCTTCTTCAACACTGAGGTCAGGGTGGATCTCCAGGAACAGCCTGACACAACCAGGATGAGGAGAAAATACACACCTTGGGGGCAGTATCGAAAGCCTGGATGATCTACTAGCCAACGCTTCCAGCCCCCTCCCCTCCTTTC
The DNA here is from genome assembly GCF_043159975.1 of Macaca nemestrina. NCBI lineage: Eukaryota > Metazoa > Chordata > Mammalia > Primates > Cercopithecidae > Macaca > Macaca nemestrina. Next base: position 12,030,769 of record NC_092132.1, on the reverse strand, counting down.
CGTTCCTTCCAAAGACAGTGCAAGATTCCTCACCTCGGGATGGATGGGGGCGCATTCATGAAATAAGAGATTCAAGAGGAAAAGTGGAGTTGTTTTGAGGTACGGAGGTAGAACAGAGGAGTGAGATGCAGAGCACAGAATGGGTCCCAAACTGGGGACACCTGTGCAACACACAGGTAGATGTTCAGGTGAGCACATCTCAGCCGCCTTTGGCTGGTCCAGGAGCGCGCCTGTCCTTCTTCAGGGAGACCACGAGCTCGCCAAATGCTCAGGCTTTCTGCCCCGCCCTCTAGAGCCCAGCACAGCACCGGACCCACCCGAGCTTGGGGCTAACGAGTCTAGGACTTAAGAGTTCCTCAAGTTCTGACCCAGCCCTCAGCTGAGAGAGCCCAGTCTGTTCTCCTGAGAGCCTGTTCTTGGACACAGCTGAGCTGCACCCCCTGGCACGCCCTGCAATCCTGAGTGGGGATGGAGATGCTTCAGTTCTGGGCCAGTAAACCACAGAGAAGGCTGGTTTCAGTTTCCCAAGCAGAGCCAAGAACATCGAGCTTTTGCTTCTGTTCCCTCCCCTCACAGGGTCCCAAGCCAGCCCGGCGTCACACCATTCTCCCCACACACGTCCCACCGTTCTGGCCAACTCTTTGGGGCTGAAACAGGAGGGGAAGTGACTGGTTTCTACTTCTCTGGCCAGCACTCAAGTCAGCTTCTGTCTGGGAGCAGCAGCTGAGGGTGAGGACCTAGCTGAGACCACGGCCTTCTCCCCCCTTGCCCACAACGTTTGCGGAATGATCTACTTAAACCAATGGAAAGAAAGAGGAAAAAGAGAAGATGGGATGAGGAAGGGGAAGGAAAGCCACATCCTCTACTTGCCTGGACATCAAACTCTTGTAGGAGGCTGGTGATGGTCTGTGGAAAGATAAAAAAGATTGTCAATTTCATCTGTGTCCTCTGTAAGAGAAACAATGTTGGGACGTATGGGCCTTTCTACGCCCTGAATCTGTTAACTCTGCTCCCTCCTTTGTGGGGTCTCCCTAATTCCTCACAAAGGCAGGCTTTCCTTTCCCTTTTTTTTTTTTTTTTTGCTTTTTGAGACTGAGTCTCGCTCTGTCGCCCAGGCTGGAGTGCAGTGGTGCGATCTCGGCTCACTGCAAGCTCCGCCTGCCGTGTTCACGCCATTCTCCTGCCTCAGCCTCCCGAATAGCTGGAACTACAGGCGCCCGCCACCACACCTAGCTTTTTTTTTTTTTTTTTTGTATTTTTAATACAGACGGGGTTTCACCATGTTAGCCAGGATGGTCTCGACCTCCTGACCTCATGATCCACCTGCCTCCGCCTCCCAAAGTGCTGGGATTACAGGCATGAGCCACTGCGCCCAGCCCAGACTTTCCTTTTCATCGCAAAATAGAAGTCCAGCAGAAAAGCAGACACATTAACTGGATTCCTTTCTGACAACAGCCTTGACAGATAAAAATCTGAAGGTCTAAGCTGATGACAAGCTTGAGAGATACAGAAATTTGATATCTGACTATTAATTGGTCTCCCTGACTCCACCCGTGTGCTATACTTTTAAAACTCAAACCTGACCACATCATGGTCCTCCTTACATTTTTTCTATGGCTGCTGTCATCTGGACCTGGATCAAATTTCAATCTCTTGTGAGTAGAAACAGGCAGTGGAGACCTCTAAGCATTTCCCTCAACCTAAAAATTCTGAGTTTCAGGCTGGGTGCGGTGGCTCATACCTGTAATCTCAGCACTTTGGGAGGCCGAGGCGGGCGGATCACCTGAGGTCGGGAGCTCGAGACCAGCTTGACCAACATGGAGAAATCCTATCTCTACTAAAAATACAAAATTAGCCAGGCATGGTGGCACATGTCTGTAATCCCAGCTACTTGGGAGAATGAGGCAGGAGGATTCCTTGAACCCAGGAGGCAGAGGTTGCAGTGAGCCTAGATCACACCATTGCACTCTAGCCTGGGCAACAAGAGCGAAACTCCATCTCTCAAAAAAAAAAAAAAAAAAAATCTGAGTTTCAGCCCAAATTCTATCTTTTACCAGAGTTGTCCATGGCAGGACAGGCCCAGGAAGACAGAGAAAAGTCCCATGTCCCCTCTGGCCTGGTGAAAGTGTGACTCGGAGGACCAACTGGAGTCTTGGTTGGCCAACGTTCCTAACAGATGTTGCTGGCATGTTTTCCTCCTCCTGACACAGAGACGGAGTCCCAACACTGTGAAAACTGAGCCCCAGCCTCACCGATCACAAACCTCCAGAAAAGAAGACAGCTCAGCAGAGGAAAATGCAAAAGTGATGAGGGGAACAGGATGATGGAATGGAGCCCCCACTAGACGGCACGGATTGGAAGACTAGATGACAACACAGGCCCTTATGCTGGGGATTCAAATAGCTCCACATTCCCTGGGCTGTGGGCAAGAACATCAGGGACTCTGGGTAAATTCAAGTGGAAGCAAACGTGGCTGGCACCTATACCATTGCCCTGTGTGTTATATGTGCACGTGTGTGTGTACTGGTGGGAAAGAATGGAGAAAGCCATTCTGTACAACAAGCACCAAACTTCAAAATGTCAGCAGAGTGCAGTGGCAATCCGGATTGTGGACAGACACAAGGAAGAACTTCCCAATAGTTCAGTCTAACTCTAAACACTTTGCTGAGTCAATCTAAGGAAGCGAAAGGAATTTATTTCCATCTAAACCTTGAAAGAAAGGGTAAATATTCACTGAGAGATGCACTGGCATGTAACCCTGAGTGGATAAGCTCTTAGAGACATGTTTCATACATAAAATGTTGTAAGGATTCCAGTAGGCTGCCTGAAATAAATAAAAAATATTGTTTTAAATGCATTCACCCTTGGACCCAACGATGCCACTTCTGAGAACTTTTTTCTAGGGCTGTATCTGCACATGTATGGAATGAGACACATGAAAGATACAAGGGTGCGAATTTCCTGCAGCGCTGTTTGTAATAGCAAAAGGCTGGAAAGACATAGGTGTTCACATACTGGGCACTGGGCAAATACACGAGGTAGAATACTGTTTACCTAAAAAGAGAAAAGCAAGTGGATTGTGGACTGATGTTGAAAAGAGCTCCCAGAAATGTTAAGTGAATAAAGGAAAGTGTGGGATACTATTTTCACAGGGCTTTTTTAAAAGGTAGAAATAAGAATACGGTGATACGTATTTGTTCTACCCAGAAGTTTTTGTTTGATTGTTTCAGAAGACTATGTCACAGACCCAGAGTTAAGAGGACATGGATTTAGAACCTGCATAGTATACAGTAGCGGTTGGCACACTGCAATCTGCCTCACCAAATGTTTTAAATTTTTACTGGAACACAGCAAGTACATTCACTAACATACTGTCTATGGCTGCTTTCTTGCTATAATGGCAAAGTTGACTGGTTGCAACAGAGATCATGTGGCCTTCAGTGTCTAAGATATTTACTATCTGACCCTTTGCAGAAAAGATTTGCAGACCCCTAGGGTGGAATGATAAGCAAGTATTCTGTAGCTTCCCCAGGCTTGGTTCCGAATTCTAGTTGTACCAGCTATCTGAATGAACTTGGCCAATCCCCTTCCTGTCTAGGATCAGTTTTTTGTGTTGTTTTTTTTTTTAATCAGCAAAAGGTGAAAAGAGATAGTTGCCTCACACATTTTTAAAGAAAAGTCTATGAAATTATGAACCTAAAACAAATCAGTCACATGTAGAGTCATAAGGAAATTAAATGAACAGTCTTTTCACTAACGTCAGCTGGCCTGGGTTTGATACCATGTCCCACACTTTGTAACTATGCAAAGCAGACAAATTAACCTCCCTAAGACTCAACTTCCTCCTCTACAAAATGAGTACAATCACAGAACCTGGGACCTGCATGAACCAAAGCTGAAATACGGTTGGCAGAGAAGCAGGCATGCAGGATGTGGTTAGTGAATGGTAATTATCATTTTTAAAAGCATTTAGTTGGCTTTAGACTAACTTCACTTTTGGACCAAAGCTTCCACATTTTTAAAAAGACATATCATCAGAGGTAGTTATGAGGCTCAGTGAGAATTGGGATGTGAACATGTTTTGAAGCTATAATGTCAACTGTGCAAATGTAAAGGTTCATTCATCATCAGAACAATCAGCCCAGGATGGGCCCTGCCAGCCCAGCCTATAGGACAGGGGCCTCTGTTTCCAACAGGAAGGGCTCTGTTGACAGAAGAGGTTTGCCCAAAAAAATAATAGCAAGTGAAAAAGCGACTACGCATTGCCCATCTCCTCTATTGCAAAGTTCTAACTGCTCCCTATGAATTAGGTCACTCCATCCTCACTTGGCCCCAAGAGGTAAGTCCTAATGTCACCATTTTACAGATGAAGAACTAGAACATGAAGAGACTGAGAGGTTTGCAAGTAGACACCAAGCTGCAAAGTGTCACAGCTGGGATTTAAGCCCAGACGGTGTGGCCCCAGGGTATGCAGCTTTAATCAGAGCTGAGGCAGGCAGTCCTCATGGGCAACTGGGCCCCATGTTGCATGTTCTATAACCCCAGAATGTTAGAGACGGGAAAGCTGAGAGAACCTCTGGTTCGATGTCCTCACATTACAAATGACAGCAGAAAGGCCCAGAGAAGTGGGCAAGGGGCCCAGCCCCCAATCCTATGGGACTTGAACCAGAGCCTCTCACAACTGTGCATTTCAAGGAAGCAGTGGACACATGTGTTATGTGTGTATGCATGTGTGTGTATGCTGTGTACATGTGTGTGCAGCATGTTTGTATGTTGCATACATGTGTATTTCTGCAGTGTTTGCATGCCCATAAGTGCGAGTCTGAGCTCCGGTGTGCCTGTGTGTGTCTATGTGCACATGTGCCTGTGATGGGGTAGCCAGGAAGATCTCCACTCACCTCTCCTTTCTCCACCAAAGGCTTCACCTCAGCGAGGTCTACGTCCTGCATCTCCCGAGACATGTCCCTGCTGTCACCTGCCTGCAAAGAGACAAAGGCCAAAAGGTCAACACTTCCTGCAGAGAGGTTTCCTGAAGGAAGCAAATCCAAGACCAATGGCGAGAAGGCCAGGCCTGTGCTCGGCCCAGCGGCTTCACCTCTCTTGTGATGCACTGCAGGGGATGAGGAGGCCCCTTGTACACACGGCCCATGGACCCAACTCAGTCTTTCCAACTGGGCCTAGGGCAGTGGATTTCCTGGGAGAGGATACTGAGGCTCACAGACACTACCCTCCCAAAGAAATGGATGGATCAGGCTCACAAACAGGTCCCCATACCAAGTTCAGGCCCACCCACCATACCCAGGACACAGCTCACTGCATTCTAGACGGGGACCTGCATTGCTCATCCCAAAGTCAGGCAGCCCAAGTGACAATGAAACGGGAACACAAGCTCATACCATGCTTACCATGTACAGGCATAGTACAAGCTTCAGCCTCACAGTTAGCCCTAACAGAAGGCTGGTGACGCAGACGCAGAGACACACAGGCACACGCGTGCGCGCGCGCACACACACACACACACCCCCCACGGTGCAGGACTCTCAGCTACCTGCTAAAAGGGAAGAGGGCAGAGGAAAACCTTAATCCAAGGAGTTTGGCAGGCACTTGAACACACAGTACAATTTTGTAAGAAAAAGGACCTCCAAGGCAAAAAGCACTTCCTGGACCAAAGCAAGGAATGGGCCAGATGAGCACAGTTACCTGTGCTCTAACACAGGGCAGGTGCAGAACTGTGGGCTGCAAAACCAGACTGAAGCAGAGCCCAGGAACACTCAGAATGCTGCCATTGACTCCCTGGGGTGCATGGCTCGGGCAGGTGGTGATATCTATTAATCATACTTCCAAGAGCTGAATCTAGAAACCAGAAGTATAAGCATGTATTCCTATAGATCAGTAGTCAAGTTAGAAAAATTAAATGCCCACCAATCCCTGGGGTGAAGCATAAAAAATGCAGAATAAGGTCAAGTATTACAGACAGCATTAGAGGACTGGGGGTGAAGGAGTAAGTGACAAGGGGGAAGAGCCCAGGCCACCCACCCGGTTCACAGATCCGGACTTTCTGAATGGAAAAGGCCATGAGAACCAGCCTGACCAAAGCCCTCACACTGCCAGCTTCAGAGTGGGAACCTGGGCCCCGCACTGCCCAAGGCCCCTTGGATGCAATGGTAGAGAGAATGCAAGTCTCTGAAATTCCTGCCGAGGGCTCCTCTGAAGACCCAGGAATTCCCAAGAACCCGGTGAAACACCTCTTAGAGGTCAGCCGGCAAGTGTGGGCCACCCTGAATCCACCCCGGATCCATCCCTTGTGCCAACACATGGCATTCCATGGGCGGATCCCGCTCTCCACTGGGGTGCTCTGGTCTGGGGCCCCAGCATGATTTTCCCCAGTAGATAACCAGCCCCACAAGAATGCCTTTATACAGACTTTGGAGTCTATGCTCCAGAACATTCTGAAAACAAAGTCGGTTTTATATTTGTGAGCATTCCTGGGCAGCTGCCAGCTTGGAGGCAGGAGGCATGAAAGGCCCGGGTCTGTTAGCCTTGCTAATTCAGCAGGTTCGTGGTCCCAAGACCCTGGCCTGTGGGACACCTCGCCTACACAGCCTAGGGAGGCTTCCAGAAGCCCAGGGCCCTGCCAACGCCATCCCTCATTCTGAGACTGAAAGGACTTCTCATGTCACAGGAGCTTCTTAGCATACCCTGCTCAGCAAAGCACGCCAGGGTGAAGTCAGGGGGCTCTCACTGTCCCCCCAAGTGGGTTCAAGCAGTCCTATCTGTGAGCTTCATCAAGCAGGTAGCTTGTTCTTTTCTCTATCTCTAGCTCCCAGCATGAGAGACTCTCCTAGGCACAGTCAGGCTGCAACTCCCTCTCTCAATAAATGAGCAATGCAGCTCAACAGCCATGCTTTCAGTAAAATTCACTTTTAAATTGTCGCTAAACCCCAAGAGTGCAATGTCTGGAAAACAAATTCTACATTTAAAAGGACTCAACAAGCCGGGCGCGGTGGCTCAAGCCTGTAATCCCAGCACTTTGGGAGGCCGAGGCGGGTGGATCATGAGGTCAGGAGATCGAGACTATCCTGGCTAACATGGTGAAACCCCGTCTCTACTAAAAATACAAAAAAACTAGCCGGGCGTGGTGGCAGGCGCCTGTAGTCTCAGCTACTTGGGAGGCTGAGGCGGGAGAATGGCGTGAACCCGGGAGGCGGAGCTTGCAGTGAGCCGAGATCACGCCACTGCACTCCAGCCTGGGAGACACAGCGAGACTCCGTCTCAAAAAAAAAAATAAAATAAATAAATAAATAAATAAAAGGACTCAACAAACGCTGTGGTTCAGCCCAGTTTTGTCAGTTCTCTTTGGCTTCCAGAAACCATGATCACACTAGGATATGGTGTCAGCCTCCACCAGCTCTCTCCTTCTGCAGAACACACAAGAGAGAAATGTCCACCTTCCCCGTTTCCTCTATCTGGTGAAACCTATTCACGCTACCCGGCACCTTTTTCCTTCCTACAGCTTAGCTTCCCAGACCACAAGAGGCAATGGGTTGAAAAATCACTGTGTCTCCTAGAAATATCAAGTTCTTGAGCATCTGCTTTTTTGAGCTGGTGGGGCCTTCTCTGACCCAACCCCCTCAGTGCTAAAGGCCTTTGGGAAGTCTAGAGATAAAACTGTCGAGGATGATCACAGGACGTATCTAAACTAGGGGGGCTTTTATCTCCCAGGGGACATTTGGCAATGTCTGGTGACATTATTTATTGTCCCCCAAATGATTCCATTGATTTTGAACCATTTAGGAAGTGTCCTAGACTCTGAAGTCTGCGAGGAGACTGGATAAAGCTTTGCAGTAGTCTGGGGGGACTGTGGGAGCTGCAGACCTGAAGGCAGCCTGCATGTTGGCCGTGCCCTGCAATACCAAGGCCACATGAACCAAGGACTGCAGAAGGTGCTTTCTGCGGGGTGGCCCAGCCAGCTGCTGGCAGTCCACCATCAGGGCAGGAGGAGAGCGGCTCCCTCACCTCAGTTCTCCCAAACTGGGCCCGTCAAGCAGCCCTTACCTTGTCCCTGAAGCCTCAACCAAAAAACTTCTCAAACTTTATTTGCAGGAGCTTTTGTCCAAAGGAAATCATGTAAGGAAGTTCAACATTTAAAAATGTTAAAAAATAAATATTTAAATACTTAAAAAGCCAAGGTGCTTCGGCTGAAGCCAGGAAAACGGGCCTGAACCCCACTCCACCTGGGACTTGGCTCTCTACAATCTGCCCCCACCGGTCCCCATGCCACCAGGCTGGCCCTCAAACAATATCTGAGTTCTGGGAAGCAGGTTGGAAAACTCAGGATTTATTCAGAGGTTTCTTCCTACACTAGGTTCTATGTGCCCAACACGGAGCTCAGAACAAAACTAACACCAGCTCTGGTGATGAGATCGGCTATGGGACCCAGGTGGGGATCATGAGCTAACAGACCCAGCTCCCACCCCCACGGAGCTCACAGTCCTGAGGGGACAGGCGCTCCCTTGGGCTCACTCATCAGGCTGCGTCTGGGCTGTGTCCACTGTCCTGTCTGTCCCCCTGGAGGGCAGAGTGGACGCTGTCTGGACAGCATCCAGGACAGTATCTGTGCCTCCTGGACAGAGATCCTCAGCTCAGTACTGCTGACATTTGGGCCCCGCAAGCAGCCTCTGCCTTAGGGGCTGCCCTGAGCATGGGAAGAGGCTCAGCAGCATCCCTGGCCTCTGCCCACCACATGCCCACAGCATACACCCCAAGCTGTGACCAGCAAAAGAATCTGCAAACGTTGCTAAATGTCCCCTGGTGCGACATCCACCTTCCTTTGGAACAGTTGATTTTAGTAATTCCTAGTAGGTAACAGTATCCAGAAAATGTCAGTTGGATGCATTCTTATTTAATCTAGTGCGCGCGCACACACACACACACACACACACACACACTCAAACGCACTCACACATCCTCTCACCCTGACACACTTGCAAACTTTCCTTCTCACACTCATTCTCACACTCACACACTTATACTCACACATACATTCTCACACACTCTTTCTCACACACTCACACATTCTCACACACTGAGACACTCTCACTTTCATGGGTTCTCACATTCACAGTCATTTATACTCACGCGCACACACACGCACACGCGCACCCCCCACCACCTTCATTCACGGAGGAGGAGGCTGGGCCCAAGCGGCTGCCGCTGTCCTGAGCTCACCCCGCTGGCTGCAGCACAGGGGCTGGAGGGGAGCCAGATCCGATGTTCACAGCCTTCCTTCACTCCGCTCTCCCCAAAACACTTGTTCTGGGATTCAAAGTCACCACCTGAGAATCACGGAAGGACCCAGTTCTGGCAGAAGACGCTGACTTCTGGTGTCTGTGATCTCCTTCTACCAGCAGGAAATGGCAGGTGATACGTGACCTGGTTTGGGGGCTCGGGCTGGTGCCTCCACTCCTGCTCCCTCCCGCCGGGCACCTGAGGCCCTCATGGCTTAGCAGGTGTGGCAGGTGGAGCCTGTCTCTGGGCTTGAGGTCCTTGCTGGACTCCAGTCCCTACCCCTTCCCTCTGCCTCGTGCAAAGTCCTAATCACAGAACATTGGGGCCCACTAGAAAGCATCCAAGTGGTCCTCTAACAGGCGGGGTAGCAGGGCAGGGCCACATGCAGCACAGCGGGGGACCCAGGGCTGACTCCTAGCCCACCTGCCCTGCCTTTGGAGTGGCTTAGGACTGACAAACCGTGTCTCCATCTCCAAGGCCATCTTTGCTCCCTAAGAAGCACAGAGGACACTCCTCCAGCAGGTCTCCTTCAGCTAAAACCCAGCTTAGCGCCAAAAACAGGGCTCCAGGTCACAGCACCAGCTGCCAGCCTGACTTGTATCTCCACTTCTTCCTTTCCCATCCACCTGCTTGGGAGGAATTCCGAGAAGACCAGAGAAGTGAAAGGTAGCCAGGAGCTGGGGGAAGGCTTGCCGGTCAGATGCTGGTGTTATCATTTATTAGCTCTGTGATCCTGCATAATTTATCGAATCTCTTTTTAAAAATGTATTCTTCTTTTTGTCTTTTAGAGAGACAGGGTCTTGCTATGTTGCCCAGACTGGTCTCGAACTCCTGGGTTCAAGTGATCCTCCTACTTCGGCCTCCTGAGTAGCTGAGATTACAGGCATATGCCACCATGCCTGGCTATCTAACCTCTTTGCCTCAGTTTGCTTGTCTGTCCGTGGGTATGCTAACTCCTGCTCCCAAGGATCAGCAGTGCGGCTTAAATTCAAGAGTGGCGGGGAGAACCTGGCAAACAGCTGCTTAATTCATCAGCATACTTTCCTCTCAGGGCTGCCTTGGAGATGCCAGGACATCTGTGAGGACGCGACCTGGGTTTCAGTCCTAGAGTCCCAGTGAGGAGAGGGACACATGGAAAATGTTCAGCAAATTGCCACCAAGGTTGCTGATTATCAGGCCCAGTGCACCACCACTAGGGCCCTCCTCTCCACCAGCACTGTCTGTCAATGAGTAACGAGGGCCCAAGAGGGGCCACACAAATACCTTTCCGGTCCAGCAGACCCAGGAGAGTCAGTGGAGAGCTGGATCACAGGTTCCAGGCAAAGTCAAGGCTAGGATCTGCCTGAGGAACAAAAGAACATGACCCGTGACCCTGGGGCCTGGGGGGGCAGTGGGCACAGGCCTCTTGGGTAATCTGAAGCCACTTAAGAACTGTTCAATCGGCCGGGCGCGGTGGCTCAAGCCTGTAATCCCAGCACTTTGGGAGGCCGAGACGGGCGGATCACGAGGTCAGGAGATCGAGACCATCCTGGCTAACACGGTGAAACCCCATCTCTACTAAAAAATACAAAAAACTAGCCGGGCGAAGTGGCGGGCGCCTGTAGTCCCAGCTACTTGGGAGGCTGAGACAGGAGAATGGCGTAAACCTGGGAGGCGGAGCTTGCAGTGAGCTGAGAGATCCGGCCACTGCACTCCAGCCAGGGCGACAGAGCAAGACTCCATCTCAAAAAAAAAAAAAAAAAAAAAAAGAACTGTTCAATAGCTCCTGGGGGACTGAGGGGACACACAGAACCTGTGATTCCCAAAAACCTGAGTGGGGCAGCAGGAACGTTGGCCTAGGAATCAGGGCATGGGGACCCTGCCACCTTCCTATTCCATGACTCTGAGCAAGTCACTTCCTCTCTGGGCCTTGGTTTCTCCATCTGTAAAGTAGGCACAGTGTATGTCTATGGAGATCACGCTGTCCACAACAAACTTATAGGCAAACGGAAACCCAGGCAGGAAGGTGCTTCACAAAGACAAAAGGGCCACGGGGTCTTACCAAGGCCCTGCTGGGCTCAGTTCTGGCCAGATTAGCCCTGCACCTTGGACCAAGGCCCCCACTTCTGCCGGCCTCAGACTCCTGTCTGTTAAGACTAGAGCCTTGCCCCAGCTCTGCCACCCATCTGCACACCCTCTTGAGCAAACTCTCCTGGGCCCCCAGAACTCCCACAGGGTGGGGCTGAAGGGGTATCCAGCAGAGAAACATCCATGATCTGTTCTAGAAGTTCCAGGTTCCACCCGCCACGAAGAGCAGCCTCAGGAAGGCAACAACATCACCCTACACAGACACACCACAAAAACAGCACCAGGAACAGTATCTGCAGCACTAACTGGGTTCTAAACCCTGTACTTCCTTTAAGCCTCACAGAAACCCTAGGAGGGAGGTGCCAGCATGTCACCATTTAACAGATGAGGAAACTGAGGCACCAAGAGGTTAAGATCTGTGCCCCAAGCCAGCAAGCATCAAGCTGGCACAGGTTAAAGCAACCTTAAAGGGAACGCTGAAATGACCTCAACATTGTCCTAAATATATCCATAGTCCTTACCACCACCCATGGCCCAGATGCAACGTTGTAAGGTGGGCTGCCTGTGACCGTGAGGCTGTCAGCGTGTGGAGGTCAGCTGGGACAGTCACATGCCTCTCCTCCACTCTGCAGCCGCCACTGAGCCACCATGAGTAGGTTTGAGCTTTTGGCAAAACCAGCGTCTTGAACTTTTCTCCCTTCACAACACCCAGAAGGTTCTGTTTTCTGCTCCCCCATAGCACCTTCCTAAGTGGCCAACTCAATGCTTTGCAAAGCGTTCACTCAGCACACTGTTTCACTTGCTCCTCAAGACGGTTCCCCCAGGAGAGCTTGGGTATTATACCCAGTTCCCAGACGGGTAACCTGAGGCTCAAAAACAAACACAAAGGCCCACTTGACTTCCAAAGGCCACATGTCTAGATTCCTCCCTGCGGAGGGAAAGGTGAAAAACGCACTGGTTTGCTGTGGGTGCAGGTGTGGCGCTCGCTCTCCTCGGGGGAGGGCAGACAACAGTCCCCTGGAGGCCTTCAGTGAAGCAGATAAAGGGAGGACAGGCGGGAATTGTTGACAAGTGTAGCATCGATTGTCACCAACAGCAACTGGCCCAGATTCCACCCTCCATAGCATGCCTGGTTTCAAGGCCACGTGAAAGCCAGTGTTCTCTCCAGCACATTGGGCTCTTTACAGAACAGATTTTAAAAGCAGGGGAAAAAATCAATGTGTGCTATGACTGTTTGCTATAGCAGCTTCCCTAGAAAATTGCCCAGAACGGCACCATTTCTGCCTGAACCTCAAGGAAAACCACCTTAGACAGACCCTGGATGGCCCTGCCTTACTGTGAATACATTCCTTTGTCATTTCTCTGCCAAAACAGATTTTGAAGTCAAGCTACACGGGCAGTTCACGGGCTCTCTTGGTGTTTTCTGGACCTTTTGAAACTCAAGGCCCTGGGGAGGGTGAGGAAGTTGGCAGTCTTCAAGCACTGTCTTTCTTATCTAATCAACTCAGCAAACAATATGGGTGGATTCACCGGACCTTCAAGAAAGTTCCCTAGTTTAGAGGTTAGGGAAATGTATCAGAGCAATCAAAATCAAGGAAACAGTGCAAATGGCACACAGAGAACAAAACCACACTAGGAACTCCTCGAGGGCCCCTGTGCTTTGCAGTGGACCCTGAAACCCAGGATGCATCAGTGATGTTTGATATTCAAGGAATGAATAAGGGATCACTAAGAAGGTGAACCCCACTGCCTCCCTCTCAAGCAAGCCAAAGCTGCATTCACTCCCTGGGTGTGGGTCCAGAGGGGCTGGAGGCGACACTGAACTTGTGTGTGTTCAGCTTGAGCACAGCACCAGGGAGATCCGCCAGAGTGTCCCAAACACAACAGCAGGAAGAGGGAGGTGTCAGGAATCTCGTCAGGGCCCACCTCTTTTCTGCAATACAACCGAGATCTTCCTGGAGATTCTCAGTGGAGTTTTGGCAGTTCGAGTAATTTGTTTGGCAGAGAGAAGATGACCGTCTGAGGGGATGAGGTGAATAACTGGAAGTCCAAAGGAGGACACTGGTCTCCTTAGAGGATTACTCTGTGAAATCTGCGAGACAGGCATGAGCTGCGCTGGATGGTCTGAGATAATTTGTGGACATCACACAAACGGAGCCAGTGTTAGCAGAGGACGAGGAAATGGATCCCTCATACAGAACCCTTTGTCCCGAGATGGGATGCTGGCCACGCTAACAGAATCCTTTTCCAGAATGGTCTTGCAGTTTCCACCCTCCGGAATGGTCCTCCGATCTCGTCTACGCAAGGTGGTCCAAGTTACTTCCTTAATCAAAGGAGGTGTCCTTTCACCACCACTAACACAATACCTACTAAGGACAGGCTCTCAGGTTTCATGGGGAACATGAGCAGGTCCCAGGAGGGACCCAACCCAGCCTCCCCTCCAGTAGGGGACAGCCAAGGAGGCCTTTCTGGAGAAAGGAGGAGAGTCCCACAATTAAAAAGGAGGAGGGAGAGGTGGTAAGCATTCCCAGCTGAGAGAGGCCACAGACCCAACTCTAAAATGGCCCTCTCACATCCACGTTTGAAGAGGGCTACTCAGAACCTTCTTAGGTTCCATGGGGGTGGGGCTGAGGGTGAAGACAGGAGAACAGGATGGAGAGCTGGGCCCCCACCCACCTCTCTTTAAACAGAACTCTATCCATAGTTAAAATGTATAGCTGCAGAAAGGCCCCCGCGGATTTACAGAAAGGAAAGATTAAACTGCTGGGGAGGGCACTCAAGGCCCCCAGACTGTTAAGGAGCCTCACTTTCTACCATCTCAGTTCAGGAACACCGGCTGAACTCAAAAGGTCAGAGATGAAGCCCAGGCAGGCAGGGGGTAGGCAGGTCTGTAAACAATGTTAGGTAGGAAAGTCAAAGATCTGGGTCAAAAAGGGACCTGTTATGGCCCCAATTGTGTAATCCATTCCCATTCTGTAGTGCTGGGGCTGATACCCCACCCGAGGGGGCCCAGGTTTCTTTTCACATGGCCCCCACCCCAAGAACTTGGCTCCACGTTGGCACCTACTCATGGCCCTCTACTTCTGCAACCGCCTTCCTGTGGGGCCTCAGTGTCCCCAGCCCTTCTGCGCACCTGCCTGGGCCAAGTTCTCAGCCAAGACCGCTATCTAGCCTGCCTCTGCCTCCAAGTTGAAAGATAAAAAGCCAAGCGGACACGCAGGCCTTCCACCACACAGCCATCAAGAGAGGCAGGAAGAGCAGCCTGGGGTGGATCCAGGAAATCAAACTCATTCTCAAAACGTGGGCCCAGAGGGTGTGGGCAGCCTCCAAGGGCAATGTTGGAGTGTGGAAAAGGCTCAGGAGGCTCACCTTGGCCAGAACCCCACTCACTGGACTCTGGACACAAGAGTCACCAGCCTGAGCCTCAATGTTCTGACCTGAGAGGTGGAAAGAATGTCTTCTACCTCAGTTAGATGATGTGATGCATTGAACCTCCAAGGCACTGTAGCAAAGAAGAGCCATTTACTGAGCACTAATTCCCAGGCACTGCAGACACAGGGTGGCCTGAAGGTACAGTGGCATGCATGGCCACACCTTCCTTTCTTCTCTCCCCTGTCGTTCCAGAGCAGAAGTACTCAACTCTGGCTGACTGCAGGATACCCCACTCCCAACCCAGCCAAGGGAGCTTTGAAACAATAGGGTATCCCCTGATGGAGACAGAATCACAGGAGACTGGGCATGGAAATGTGCATTTCAGAAGAGGTTCTCACGACACTATTATGCAACCTACATAAGCTTAGCAAAAAGCAAAACCTAGGTCAAGCATTTGCATGCACTTTCACAGCCTTGGGTAGGTTTAGGACAAAGGGCCCCAGACTCTGCTTGCCAAGAAGATGCCTTGAGAATGTCTTCTGTGGGTGTTCCTAACAACAAACACCTACACACTGTTTTCCACATGCTGGGTGCTGTTCTCAGTTTACACAGATTAATAGTTACACATCCTGATGACACCATGTCTGTTACTCTCATTTTACAGAAAAGCAAACTGAGGCATGGAGCTCCTGATTGCCCTTTCATTCGATCCCGATTTCTTCAGGCGCCCCAACATGTTGCCATGGAAAAAAAACAAAGGCTCTGAAGTCCAACTGCCCGGGTTCAAACTCTGGCTCTCCCACCTGAGCCATATGGCTACAGGCAAATCCTGAAACTCTCCTGGCCTCAGTTGCCTCATCCACTCAGTGGAGCAATACGGTCCAGGCAGCGTTCTTGTGAGGATGAAGGCCGATGAAGGGAGACAGTGGCTGTTCTGGAGGGAGAGGGACGCCGTGTCCCTCCCTGGCCTTCCTTCCAGGCTGAGTCAAACCTGAACTCTGCTTGAGTCTTAGATGCTGAGTCATCACGCTTTCTCTCCCAGGACAGGGCCTTTGAGTCACGTCTGGAATGGGATTCTCTGGGGTTGGGTCCCAAGGAAGAACTGCAGCTTTGGGCCATCAGAAAAACACAGTGCCATCTTTCTTTCAGGGCCATGTGAAGGCAAGTTCAGGCCAGTGGGTTTCAATGTACCCCGGGGGGAGGGCCCTCAGCTCAGCTGAAATCTGTCTTCTGTCATGGGGGGGCAGCCCCCATTCAAAGGCCAACTCAGGGGGCTGCAGCCTCTACGCCCCTGCCCTTCAGGCTGGCTTTGCTAATCTCTCAAAAATACCTGATTTACACTTTTAAAAAAATCATCCCACTCTGCCCCTTTGGCCTCAAAAATTTCCTCGCCAGAAACTCAGTGAAGATGCAATTTCCTTTTGCCCCTCCATAGCAGGCAGGCAAAATCCTGTCAGGAACCCTTTCCACTGCCTTCAGTCCCACTCAGGAGCCTCCCACAAAGCTGAGCTCCAGCTCAGCTCGGCCTGGGCACATCCCTCCCCATCCCTGTGCCTCATTTTCCATCTGTAAAATGGGAAGAAGTTGGACTAGGTCCTGTGTGAGTTTTTTTACTCCATTCCAAATGATCAAACCTTGTTGCTCCAAAACAACTTCTTCAGGAGAAGAGACTCAAACAGACACTCCAGGGTCCCTCAAAAGCCAAACCCAACACCTCCACCCATGCACAGTCTATTACCTTGCCTGAAACTCAACCTGCTGGTTCACAGAGAATGGGGCAGAAGACCCAGAGCCATCCACTTCATCCCATGTGCATATTTCAACTCCTCCCACCTGCCAGGCACTGGGCCAGGGGCCAGCTTACAGGGCGAGGCAGGCAAATCCTTCCCCTTGCCCAGATACAGCTTACATTCTCGTGGGAGACACGGTCCCGCAAAGCTAAGAAGTCACGGGTCAGGAGAACACCCTGTTTTCCATCCACACGGAAACCCTCTCTCTCCCTTACACCTTCCTCCATCCCCCACTTTGTGCCACCCCAGCCTGGGGCTGGCTCTGCCGCCACACACACCACACAGAACCGGTCTGTGTCTCCAGCTGTGTGTCTTCCCCACCAAAAAGCAGCCCTTCCAAGACGGGCGCTGGGGTTTGCCCCCACTGCACCTCGCTTATTTCAATCACATTTGTGAAACTCAATAAGGACGCCAGAATTTCTAAACAGGAAGAGTCTAGACTGAAAAATTCACCTTGAAACTGCATTTCTGCAGCAAGCACAGGGGGTTTGTATTTAGATATGTTCATTTGATGCAGCTTAGGAGAAGGTCCCGTGCAGCTGATGGCTATTATAAGGATGTCTACCGCCCTCCTGCCTGGCCACTGGCTGACCTCTGAATCTTAGATATTTCCCAGTAGCTTAAAGAAACCAAGCAAACTGAAGTGTCCCCAGCGTCCGTGAGGAAGGGTTGTTCTTGGGTGGGCATAAGATAACCAAGGGCCCTGCCTCCCCCACCCGCTGCCAGGCATCTCCCACTTCCAAGCCACAAAGGCGTGCTGTTCAGGACCCCCAGGGACAGCAGGGACAACAGGCGGGGAGGTATGGGGGAGGGGTGGGAGTAAGGAACCGACCCACTAAATTCCAGCTCCAGCTACTAATTTGACAGAGGCGTGACAGCGTGTTTCCCCCAGAACCAGCCGCATTCCCCACGCCCAGCCCGAATCTCCTCCCGAGGCTGAATCAGAGACCGCGGCGGATCCCCCAAGAACGTCGGAGTAATTCCAGCTGTTCTCCCCCCCTGGAGAGCAGGAGCGGCCAGCACCGGAGGCAGGGGAGGGGAGGAAAGCGGGGAGGGTGGGCGGAGGCGAAAATGACGCCACTCCTAGCTCCAGCCAGCTCAGGGGCCGCCAAATGTCCGCGAGACCCCTCTCGCCCAGGCCACTTCTCCCACGCCGCCGCTGCTCCAATCGCGGGTTCCTCCGGGGGCGCACCCTGCCCAGCGGCGCTCGCAGACACTTGCTCCCACTCGCGTGCTGCACTGTGACACACCCTGGACCCTCCCCCCAACACACGTTTACACTCACACGCACACCGCCCTGTGTGTGCTACGGGACTGAAGCGCCACCAGCCTCTCGGATCCACGCCCGTTCCCGACCCAGTCTGTGAGCCAGACACACCCACGCCCCCTTCTCCAGCCTCCTCGCCAGCGCCGCTCACCTCTACCATCCCCATCCACACACTCGCGCTCAATCTCTCCGTTCCCAAACACACACACCCACACCCACACACACACTCCCCTAGTCCCTTCTGCACCCACGTCCAGCGCGCACCCCTGCCAACGGCGCCAGCTGGGATTCGGAGAGGAGGCCAGGAAACGCTATCCTGGCGTTTTCGGACCGTCTCATCACCCCTTCCGGACCTCCAAAACCCCATATCCGCAGCTAGCGGGGAGATGAATGGGAATCTGTCTTTTTTTCCTCCCTTTCCGTAATTGAACACCCCCAACTTCAGCGGTGTCTGCACCCACAGCCCCTTCGCGCCCGCGCCCCTGGGCGGCCGCACACTTGCAGCTCCGAGGCGCTTACTCCTGGGGTCCGAGGGGCTACAAAGGGCGGTCCCGGCGCTCGAGCGGCACCGCACGGGCGGCCTCTTTCTGCTCCGCGTCGCGCCCGGGAGAAGAGGGCGCGGGCTTACCTAACGCGAGGGAGAAAAGAAAGGACGGTGCTGAGGCTGGCGGTGCAGCGCCCCGCGGAAGCCGAGGGCGGAAGGTGAGCTGGCGAGCTTGAGCGCGAGCGGTGAGCCAGACGAGGTTTGTTTACGTCCCGGCGGAGGGCGACTTTATAGGCACCGCGGCCCCGCCCCCGCGCCTCGCCCCTCCCAGACCCTCGCGGTCCCCGCACGCAGCCGGGACACACCCCTTCCCCGCTCCCTCCTCCCGGGCGCGTAGGGCTGGGCTGGGGCAGCGGCGCGGCGGGCGCCCACTGGAGCCGCCGCCTGTTGCGCAAGCCTTCGTAGGGGCGCGGCCGGGAGGGGCCTCGGGGCCCGGGTTGTGGGTCGGCTCTGCAGTCCCCTCCGAGTCCGGGTCCTCGGCCTGTGCAGCGGGTGCGTATGCCCTGCCCGGAGGAGCTGTTTGTGTGCTTGTGCGTGTTCATGTGCGCGCTCGTGCGTGTGCATGTGGACTTCCTTGTGTCTCCGTGTGGGCGGAGGCCCCCCAGCTCTGCCTCAGAGTTTCTTCTGAGTCTCGTAGCGCCGCGCCCTGAGCGACTCCCTTCACTTCCTCCGGGTCTCACCCGCTCGGCTCCCCAGCCGGATTCAGCTGCCTGCCCAGCAGCTGCCTTCCCTTTCGCCAGATAGGTTCCCTCCCATTCTCACCCTTCCTTGTCGCGAAAGCTCTCGCTGAAATCCTCGCTGCGGTTTAATCCCGTCCATCTTGCCCACCGCCGCCCAGCACCCAGCGCCTCCCCTTCCCCTCATCTTCCCAGTTCTAAGCACACTCACTGTACCTTGCCCACTAGGCTCTTCTCTCCTGCCCCACAAACCCAGATGGGAGGGTTCTCACCCCTTCCTATTCTGATTTCCTGAACTTTCAAGACACACCCTTTCCAACCTTAGCACTGTCCTGCTCTGCTGCTCTGTTTGTAACTATTGCCTGCATGTTCTCATCTGGCCAAAGAAACCAGCAATTCTCAACCCCTACTGCACATGAGACGCCCCAGAGGAGCCGCCAAAATTAATCAATAAATAGATGATAAAAAGAGAGATGGACGCCAGAAAGGTTTAATCAGAATCTCAGGGGGTGCAAACCACCTGGGCATTTGGGGTTTTTACAAAGCTACCCAGGTGGCTCCTGACGTGCAGCCAGGTTGAGAAGCACTGCATGGAGGAACATGATTTTATGAATAAAGGAAGCCTGACTCATACCTGGCACCGTCATTGTCCTCAGGCTACCTGCCCAGCGTTGAATTTGCCACTGAGCCCAGGACCAGACCCAGGGCAAGCTCGGGTGACCCTCCCTGCCCCTCCACAGACACATACGCGCGTGCGCACACACACTTCCTGCTGAATTGTAAACCTCTTTTCTATGCCAACCCATGCTGTCTCCAAGGCAGGGGCCATGGCTCTCCTCTGCATCCCACATGCCTCCCTAGGCCCTTAAACTGATTTATTATGTCATTCCACAAGGAACAGAATTGAGCTGCTCTTATGAGCTGGGTCCTGTGCTCCGCCACTGGGAAAGGACTGAAAAGGCAAAGACATTTTCTACAGGTGCATAGCATATACAGCCCCAAGATGCAGTTTCTCCATCCATACAGCGTGGTTGAGCTGAGCTCATTCATTCCCTAACTATATTAAGGACCTACTATGCCCAGGCACCATTCTAGACCCTGGGGACATGATCATGAACAACAACAACAACAGCAACAACAAAAATGTGCATCTCTGGGAGCCATCACGTTGTTAAAGACCCTCCCAGATCAAGCAGTCTGTGTGCCTGTTTTCTTTTAGCCAGCTTACACATACCCATTCTCCCGTAGGCTCCCTCATTGTGGCGATTTATTGAGTGAACACCTTTGACTTTTTATCTGCTAAAGATACAAGAGTGTCAAGTTCAAAAGTGCGGAGTGTCAAGATAAGGAATGTCAAGTTCAAAAGCGCAGGGAAGGCGGCCCACTTCTTCAATAACAAATGGAACTCCTAGTGCATGGAAATGCAAGGGCATTTTGCCAGGGGAGGCCCTTGCCTGTCTGTTAGAAGAGGTCCTCAGGACAGAACGCTAAGAGCAGCCCAGACTTGCAGCTTGAAACCCCGAGGAGGATGCCTGGTGGGAGGCTGGGCTTGTGTGGGAAGCCTAACCTTCTGGAAGACCATTAGCATTGAACAAGTCAGAGGACAGAGGAGGGAGAGTGGAGTGAAGAGAAAAGAGCTGAGAGGGGAGGCAAGAATTTGAGCAGTGGAACACAATTTTCCAAATGATGGCATTCTAAAATCAGAGTCCACATCACCTTGGAGAAGGCCTGAGGAAGACACCATTTGGATTCCACACTCCCCTCCCTCAGCCCAACACAGCCAATTTTCCTTCCCCATTGAAAAGGATGTTTTCTTCCACTGAGCGCCAGATGAAGTAGTTTTCTCAAGTTTAGTTAAGTGTCACTCCGCAGGAGAAAGACTGTCTTTAGCACAGGTCTGGATGCACATAAAGCATAGAGGATGCCCACCCTATGCAGGGGCTCCTTTCTGGGACCTGGGAGCTGCATGCACCTCCACATCCCCCACCCCAGCCAGCTGAGGAGGCAGAAGCTCGCGGAGCTGAATGTGGGTGCAAACGCACTGACTGTTTACATTATTCCTCTTTCTCGCTGGTCAGCAGTAGAATCAGATTTGCTTAGTAAATGCACATGCGCTGCAAATCCGTCACAGGATGAGGTCGGATTTTCTGGACTGATGTCCACTGGAAATTTCTACTTAACAACACCTTAGATTTTATACTAGAATATTCTAACTAAATGTTCCAAAAATGACCATAGGAATCACCTATTCCCAAATGTCTTCCTTAAAACTCGTGGGTACTCGGGGTTGGGAGAGACCAAGATGCAGCGGGGATTCATGGGGAAGAACCCAGTGGTCTGTGGCCCCAACTCCAACTTCACCACTTATGAGCTGTAGTACCTGAGGCAAATTACTCCACCTCTCTGTGCATGGAGGAAACGAGTGAGAGAAACCGTCAGGCCTTTCAATCACAATTTATGGGCCTACTGCTGCAGACCATCATCTTTTCTGTCTGTCAAAATGAAAAAGTGTCCCTAAAAAGTGAGTATCTTCCCAGCTCCAGTCCTGGGCTCCCTCGGAACCCCCTCTCTCCTCCAGCATCCATCTCTCCCTTTCTTTTGGATCAAACTAATCAACAAGTAATGATTCACTGCAATCAATGATCCACCCTAAACCAATCCCCTCTTAATCCCAAGTCCCCATCTCCTGTACTGCAGCCCAATTCCTCTCACCCCGTCCTCTGTAAACTTTCCAAAACAGGCATTTGTACCTAAAGGCTCGCCTTATCTCCTCTTCCTTTTGCTTTGTAGTGTTTGTCAAGTTTTTCTTGAACCTGGTCAAATAAGTCTTCAAAACTTGTTAGGAAAGACAACAGCCTTTGTCCCCCCACTTTCCCACTTCTCTATCCCCAGAAGTCACCACTGTCCGCTCTTGGAGAATTATTTCTATCTTATCTTTGCCACTTGCAGACTCTATGCTCTTGGGCAAGTTATTTCATTTCCTGCCTCTGCCTCCTTGTGTATAAGATACACATAACAATATAGGGTCACTGTGATAAATAGATGTGTTAATATATGTAAAGTGCCTATAACAGTCCCTGGCACATAGAAAGCTCTCATTAAAGTGTTCACCATCATCCTCACTGTCATCATCACCATCAGCATCATCATCATCATCATCTCATCCCATCCCTCCTGGCATCTTGCACACCTGATCGTAGAGAAGTTCAGTAAATATTTGTTGAAGAACTGAGCAAATGCAGATGTTTCTCTCTGAACTCACCCCATCTTATTCGGTGTTACTGCTTGGACTCTGTTAGGAGGGAAAAGGGGATTCTACCTGCTTCATGATCCCAAGTGGAGGGACTGCCATCTGGGATTTTTACTTAAGTAAAAGTAAATTATCCCAGTTCTCTGCAAGCATGCCTGGCCTGTAATATCAAGTTGTGAGCAATGAAAATTTTTTTTAAAAAACTGTGAAAGGAATACAATTCCAAATGAGGGTGAAGGGTAGGCTATGTTCAGGATATGTAATAAATCCTTTACTTTGAACATATATGAAGAGTTGTGCAATGTTTGGCCCTTAGAAAATCAGTTTCTCCTCACTCTTGGCTTGGATGAGTTTCCTAGGACTGTCATAACAAATCACCATAAACTGGGTGGCTTAAAACAGCAGCCATGTATTCTCCCACCATTCTGGAGGCTAGAAGTAAAAACTCCAGATGTGGACAGGGACCTGCTCCCTCTGAAGTCTCAGGGAAGAATCCTTCCTCGCTCCTTCCTGGCTCCTGGTGGTTCCTGGCAATCCCTGCTGCTCCTCGGCTTATACATGCCTCACTTCAATCATGGTCTCCGTCAGCACATTCCTTCCTCTCTCGTCTCTCTGTGACTTCTCATCTTAACCTACCTAATTATATTCTGCAAACATCCTGTTTCCAAATACGGTAATTTTTGTTTGTTTGTTGTTTTAGAGATGGAATCTTGCTATGTAACCCAGGCTGGCCTCCAACTCCTGGGCTCAAGAGATCTTCCAATCTCAGCCTCCCAAGTAGCTGATACTACAGACATGCACCACCACACCAGGCTCTTTTGAAGTTTTGCATGGACGTGAATTTTCAGAGAGAAACTGTTCAACCCCATACATGGCTAACATGGATTTAGCAAGTATTTGTAGCATATTTGCTGAGAGATGTACTCAAGGGGCTGCTCAGAGCAGCCCTGACAACAGTGCACTCGTAGGATCCCGCGACAGCCCCCTTTTATTCTCTGTCCCTCCCATGTCCTTGATCACATGGCCGGTTCCATTGTCATCTTGATTAATCTAAATCATAGGTCCTGCCTCATTAGGCCTTTCACTGCTCCTGTTGCCTGCCAAGTTCACCATGCCAGCCCTGGTGTGGCCATAGGGATATTCCTCGGCGAGCCCAGGCTTGTGTCTGCCTCTCCACATTCTCCTCCAGCCAGAGTCACTCACTGCTTTTCCTGAAAATATTCATCTTCACCTACATCTCTGAACTTTTGACTAAGCTGCTTTCTCCTCCTAGAGAGCCTTCCCACCCCCTTCACCTGTGGTGACTTCACTCATTCACTCTTCCTGGAAACACAGCAGGGTTGATCACCACCCATTTCCTTTCCCCTTCTTCCTGCCGCTCCCTCCTTGAAGTCAGGCATGTCAGGGTGACTTGCACTGTCAATGGATGGTGAGTGGAAGTGACCTGTGTCACTGCTGGGTGGGAACTTTTGCAAGCACTGTGTGACTCAGCTGCTCTTCTGACTCCTGCCACTGTAACTAGCCAAACACCAAATGGTGGAGGCTCCATTCCCTGGGGCTGGGAGGAAGGAAACACGACGCAGAGCCTGCAACTGACCTAAAATGGACATGTAACATGGCAGTTGCTAAGGCAGGAATGTATGTGTCCCCACCGCCCCATAGATTTACATGATGAAAGCCAACCCTCAATGTGATGGTGTTAGGAGGTGGGGCCTCTAGAAGGATATCAGGTCATGAGGGTGAAGCCCTCCTGGATGGAACCAGTGCTCTTATCAAAGAGACCCCAGAGAGATGCTTTTACCCTTCTGCCTTGTGAATTATAGTCAAAACATGACTGTCTATGAGGAACAGGCCCTCACCAGGCAGCAGGGCCTTGATCTGGGACTTCCCAACCTTCAGAACTATGAGAAATAAATTTCTGCTATTTATAAGCTACTCTGTTTATAATATTTTGTAATAGTAGACAGGAAAGAAAGAAAACCTGTTTCCATGTGCTGCTAAGATTCTGAGGGAGGTTGTTACTGCAGCCTAACATAGCCCATCCTAACTGATACACCATCCTCCAGGGCCCATGCAAACTGCCAGCTCCCCTAGCAAACCTCTCATTCTCCTGCAACGAAATTCTTCTTTTTTTAGAAATTCAGTACAAATTTGTTGAGAATTCATGTCCCACTAGGCACTGTGTGCTATACTAAGAAAAAACAGATAAGCAACAAAAAAAGCATATTCCCTACCCTCATGAGAGCCACATCAGACCAAAACAAATGGCATAATTATATAATTGCAATTGTTGCAAGTGAAGATTATGTAAGCCAAGAATCTCCCCTACTCTGGAAAGTCAGGAAAAGCCCGCATGAATGAGCATGACCTTAACACCTTCAGACCTCCTGAGTATTTTGTATTTTTATTTTTATTAGTTAGAATTCTTTAATGTAGCCCATTGTGGTGGCTCACATCTGTAATTCCAGCACTTTGGGAGGCCGAGGCAGGGCAGGTCACTTGAGGTCAGGAGTTCGAGACCAGCCTGGCCAATATGGCAAAACCCCATCTCTACAAAAAGTACAAAACTGGCTGGGCTTGGTGACGCATGCCTATAATCCCAGCTACTCGGGAGGCTGAGGCAGGAGAATTGCTTGAACCCAGGAGGTGGAGGTTGCAGTTAGCCAAGATTGCACCACTGCACTCCAGCCTGGGTGACAGAGTGAGATTCCATCTCAAAAGAAAAAGAAAAGAAAAAAAGAACTCATTAATGTATACCTGGCATCAATATAATTTGGAATGCCTTCAGCAATAAAGGGGGGCAGGGAGTAGTTATGGGCTCATGCAGCAGTAAGGTCCAGAGGAGAAGCAGGTTCAGCATGGAGGATCCAGGGCTGATATCACCAGGACTCTGTCTCTAGATCTCAGCATCACCCAGGTTAGTCTTATTTGGTTTTGGCTTTGTTCTCTGACAGGTTCTTTCTAGATTAAATCACAAGGCTGTCAGGTCATATTAGGTCAATTAATTAGGGACCTCCTCTCTGAGGAAAGCAGATCCCTGAAATTTTTTCCTCATTTTTGGAGAGGTTTTGGGGAGCTTTGATACACCTTATATGCTTGTCAGCCACTTGTTCTGAAATTGCTGACCCTTCACACTCTACCCATGTTTTTTGCCTCACCTGATCATCTGCCTCCACCACCATCACCACCAACTGCACCTTCCAGCCAAACCTGCCTGCCTGCCTCATTCCATCAGGCCAGCCAGCTTCATGTCTTTGTGCCTTTGCTGTTGCCTCTGCAGGGTGGAACTTGTTGTTGGGGGGCAATGAGTCCTCTATCTTGGAAACACAATACCTTACATAGGATGGATAAGACTGAAGTGATCTTTGTTAACTAAAGGGAAGGAAAGGAGAGAGAGGAGGGAAGAAGAGAGAGAGAGAGATGGAAAGAAGGAAGGAAGGGAGCAGAGCAAGAAAGAAGGAAAAGAGAGGGATGAAGAGAGGAAGGGAGAGGAGGGGAAGGAAAGAGAAAGGGAGAAGGAGGGAGGGAGGGAGGGAAGGAAGGAAGGAAGGAAGGAAAAAAAGAAAGGAAGATAGAGTTCAGTCTAATATACAGACAATTGGCTTAAAACTACCCTCATTCATTGAGTATTAGACTATAGGATGGTTCTTTGGCATTTTCTAAGCTTTAACCTGCCTCCAAGGCTGCACTTACCTTATTAATAGAGGGACTCAGTGACTTTCTGAGAGAGAATGATTGTCTTTACTGAGAGAAAAGTTAGATTTAGCCTCACTGGATCTCCCACCTGGCTCTTGACTGATGATTCCCTGCCACCATCACCTGGGATCTCGTTTAAGAATTGCAAAAAGATTTTGTAGCAATCATTCAACTTATTCCCCAACCTGATTGCAGGATAATAACACCTGACTTTGCATTTTTTGTACACAGTTAAATTTCAAGTAGGACATTCCTTTGCTGGACCTGGAGGTACATTCCATCTTGGTCAATAAATTATCCTGCTCAATGTGATTAGAATTAGAAATGCAAGTGTAAGCCTTTTATTTGTTCACTTGCAATGCTTTCTGAAGCTGAGTCTAAATGGCTCATAGATTCATTCCTGATGAGTAGCCTACTAACCCACAACTCAGCAACAGCACTAATTGTGCAGGAGCCTATTGCTCCCTCTTTCTGGAAAGAGACTGAAACGTTCACCCCGTCCAGGTATTCCAGCAATGTGTAATTTTGGCTCCCACTAGGACAAGATGCAAGAAGAGAGGAGAAATTCACCCCAGTTCTAGACAACACAGGGAAGACTAGTCACCCTGCATGCTGCAAAAAAATCAGACACATGCACAGGGAATGATGGGCTGCAGCACAGAAGAGTTGATGTTATCTTCAAGTTACAAGACAGACCAAACTATCCCGGCCCGCGGGATAGTCAGAGCAGGCCCTGGAGGAGGGGGTGGGAATTTGGGGAACAAGAGACACGAGAAACGGAGACAAGACAGTGCTCTGATCAAGTCTCGTTTAATGGCGGTAATGCACTGCCTTATATACACTTGGAAGGGAAGGGATTGGGCCAAGGCGGAAATGATCTCATTGCCGAGGGCGTGGCCAGGTTAGTTTCGGTTTCTCCGGTCGGACGTCATGTTGCGCTTGCGCTATTAAGTAACAATTTTCCCGGGCGCGGGAAAAGTGAGTGAAGAAGAAGCAGGAAGAGCGCCATCTTTAATGAGGTATTAGTACGGGGGAAAAAAGGCAAAGATAGGGAGAAGGTGTGGGGTGGAAATGAACACAGCTCAGGTGTTTAATCTTTAATTATTATTCGCTATGGCCGGGGTGTGCAGCTCCGGACACCAAACCACAGCTGCCCTGTTCTTAAGCAAAAAGGGAGGTTATGCAGAGGAGAAACCAATAGACTTTTATGAAAATTGTCAGAATCAAAATGGAGTCAATTGTGTTTAAAAAAAAAATTAAAAATGGAGTGAGGGAAGGCCAAAAGGACAAGGTGCTCATGCAAAAATGTCGGATAATAAGAAGTATCACAAAAGACTACAAAAAGCACAACCTTACACAAAAGCTATTGCAACCTTACACACACACAAAAATACCTCTGCAAGGGTATCCTCCCAGCAAGTCCCTGCCCAACCTTGGACTGATGCCATCCTTGTTATTAATCCTTGTAGCCAAGGATATAATTATCAAAAACAATTATGTGGTCCTCCTCATTTTTCCTTTAAAAGTCTTTGGCTTTTTTTTTTTTTAACCTCCTTAAATATGCATATAGTTTAGTATTACACATGTATTCCCATTGCAATGTTCGTTCTCAAAGAAATATTATTTTCTTTAAGAGAGTCTCCCTCTCTATTATTCAGGATAACATAACTGGTGTCAGAAGTGGGATTTGAAGCACGATAATCTTTAGAGAAAGTGTGTGATTCTTGAGACTGGTGTGCAGTCAGCATATCTGAGTCCTTTGAACTCTTTTCTTCCATAGCTCGTCTTTTCATCCATGGTATTAGGCCAAGACCCCATTTTTCTGGTAAAAGCTCTTTGACTTCATTTGAGACCTGGACTTTGCATTCCTCCTGGGAAAATGAGACTTTTTTGTTTTTTTCTGACAAGTCCCTTCTAGTACAAAGTGATATTGTCTTTCTGATGGGTATACTTTTCTGGTTTCTATGGAACTCATGTTCTGTTAGTGAGGCGTGCCTTTACTGGTGCATTCACTATTGATTCCTTCTGCATACCTGGTTTAATATTTTCCTTGATCTGTGTGCCTGGCTTAAAATTTTTGTAAACATTTTTATTTTGGTTTATTTTAGTTTGGCTATGCATGTCTATATATAATTTGGATTATTTTCCCCCATGCTTGATGTGAGATGACAAATTAAAAGCCACTGGGGAGGTTGCCATCATCTAAAACACTGGTCTAAACTCTTGACATTCCCTGACAGGATTTATAGGATTTACTTTGCTCTCGGGAGAATAAGAAATGAAACGGAATTCTCAAATATTAAGGCATGCCAGGTTTTCTGGGACTCCATCCAGCTACATGGCTTATCCTCATGCACATTTTTAAATCAGTGGCCATCATAGGAATCACAAGAACTCCCCAAGCTTGTTTTCCTTGGTACCAATTTTTAAAACTGCAACTGCAAAGTTAAAATAAAATGCCAGCATGTAAAAGCTCCTAATTTATCTCCCTCACTTTATTTTCCTTTTTTTTACCTCCTCTCTGATTGCTTTAAATCTGCTCTCTTTTTCACTGTTATTAAGATAATCTACTGTTGTTAATTTCAAAAACACTAAAAGGTTTTTCTTAGGGCACTTCAGCCAAGACTTTTAAAAAAGAGAGAGTGCTTTCAAATTACAACAGCTTCATGATAACCAACAACCAAACCTCGCACACCTAAGAGTCATCCCTTTTGGAAATGTAAATTTAGGCTTACTATGCTATGATCACTTAGTGTGATGAAACAGTTAATTAAAAGATTGATAGTCTAAAAGAGAAAGAACAAGATAGCATGTTTATAAAAGTTACGTTCTCAGATCAAACAGGTCAAAGTCTTGAGACAGAGCAATAATATAAGGTTTCTCTATGCAGCATAAAAATGTTGCTTAGTCTGCCACACATACACCAGTAAAAGCCAAGGAAAAAACCCCGAAACTATAAACATCTTTTTCTAAAATGTTCCCTGCCCACATCAACTAATCAAGCAAACCAGACCTGTAAACAAAAAGATAAATTTGTTGCTAAAATTCAAGGCCACCTGGTATTGTTCCCGTGTACAATTTAACCAGTCATAACTAAAATACAAACATTTAAATATTTAACCCCTGAACTCATTTAAGCTAAAAAAAATGATAAAAAGAGGTTTTTAAAAATCAAACTGCAATAAAAACCTCTTTGCCTGAAGCTTTGATACACAGCCTTCATGAGATTACCTACTGGGTAAAGTAAAATGTAGCCGGAAAAACAGGTTCCATTTGATCAGAAATATCATTTGGATCCAACTGTCCTTATATAAATCAGTGAATTTATACTGCTATGTTTTACTGCTTGAGAATCTGCTTTTGTGTATGTATTTGTGTTGTCTGTCTGTTTTCATTTTGTTTGTATATTTTTCTACCAAAATATATTCAAAAGCCTTAATTAATTAATTAATTAATTGACTTAAAAGGAAACCTGGAGTACTTAAGTATTTCATAAAAATACTAACTCGGTTTTAAGTTCGTAAAACTTAGATAAATTTTTGGTAAATAAAATAATTTAAAAATTGTTGGTAAAATAAAAATAGAAATGTCTTCAGTATTGTCAACATATGTTTTTCCCTGGGTTTAGTTATCAGATCATTTAATATTTGTCTTTGTTAGATGTTTTAACGTGATAGGCAAGGTTTGACACTAAGGTCATAAAACTATAAACCCAGCCTAAAAACAGAATGATCTTTGTTTATGTAACTCTTTGGTAAGTAAAACTAATTTAATATTATTGATTTAATGAAAACAGCTGTAGTTTTGAAGTTATCCACAAAATACTCAAATATTTAACTTTAAGGTCCTTACTTGGGTGATAAACACCTGATAGTCACAGGCTATAAAAATGGTTAACAAAATAATAGTGTATGATAATGACTAGCCTTGTCTAATATCTCAGTTTTCATAAATAATCTAAGTATAGTTGTGAAAAATAAATAAATTAGGTAAACATAAATGGCACAAATGTTTATAAACTCTTCATAGTTTCAAAAAATCTTTTTGGTAACTTTAAATCTTAAAATTATATTAAATTAAGAAATAAGTACTCATTAAGCATCTGGGTCATTTTCAAATAAGATCAAACACTAAAACATACATTGCTAAACATGAATTTATTTGTTCCTGGCTTTTCAAATTTTATAAAAAGACTATATTTATGTCTATTAATACTCCTTGAAAATTATGTTATGGAGAAATATGTTCCTAACATTATAAAATGATTCTCATCTACAAAATATTGATATGTGACAAAAGTTCAAACTTTCTTACTTCCTATGTTTCACTAAAATTTAAGGTTACTAAGAGTTAAAATTCTACTAATTTATATATATTACTATATACAAAGTATACCAAAAAAGTAAAATATCTTTTAAATGAGAAAAATAATAAGGAAGACATAAAACATGTTCCTTATTGAAAAAAACCTTTTTTTCTAGTTCATAAGTTGTTTAAAGATTATTTCAAAATATGAATTTAAAAAGAAAATCAAACCAAGACATAAGGAAGCTTATAAGTAACACACAGAGAGAGATAAAAACAACAACAACAACAACAACAACAAAAGAAAACCACTGTTACAGATACAAAAATGTATTTTTGGTAAAAAAATTAAAAAGAAAAAAATAATTTTCAAAATAATTTAAAAATTTGTTCTATGGTAAAATGAGTGGCTATTTACAAAAGAAAAGTGGAACAAAACTAAAGACTTAAGCCTGTTGTCAAAGATCCGCACAGGTCATGAAGAGTCCCAAAGGATAAATTTAGTTTTAAAAATGTGTGTGTAATCCTCATGTTCTCTCTTATAAGTGGGAGCTGAACAATGAGAACACATGGACGCAGGGAGGGGAACATCACACACTGGGGCATGTTGCTGGATGAGGTTAAGGGGAGGGAGAGCATTAGGACAAATGCCTAATGTATCTGGGGCTTAAAACCTAGACGACAAGTTAATAGGTGCAGCAGATCACCATGGCACATGTGTACCTATGTAATAAACCTGCGCCTTCTGCGCATGTATCCCAGAACTTAAAGTAAAATAAAAATAAAT
The DNA here is from genome assembly GCF_043159975.1 of Macaca nemestrina. Taxonomy (NCBI): domain Eukaryota; kingdom Metazoa; phylum Chordata; class Mammalia; order Primates; family Cercopithecidae; genus Macaca; species Macaca nemestrina. The sequence continues at coordinate 11,999,726 of NC_092132.1, read as the reverse complement.
AAATAAATAAACGTGTGTTTAATCAAGTTGAGTAAAAGTAAAATTATTTTTAAGTCTAAAGATTGAGACATACACACACACACACACAGATACAAGTTTTCTGTTATAACTACAAAGAGTTCTTACAATATTGATCTTCTCTAGTAATATTTACAAGAAGTTACAAGTTTTGACTTCTAATTCTGAACATTTTCAGCCATCATCTGAACCACAGCTTTTATTTGTTTTATAGTCTCCATTTAATGTCCCTGGTTTCAGGCTAACAATACTGTCTTCTTCACTTAAAAACGCAATTTCATTTCTAGAGGTAGAGTTTTTTTCTTAAAAGGTTTCAATTCAATTTTGCTGTATCTCACAACACAGAATTTACAGGTCATACATTACTGCCTTTTGTTCTTCCTTTTTCTCTCCTTAAACAGATACATCTCTTTGCTTGGCTGGGGCGATAACACTGTCTTTCAACTTTTTTTGTCTGCCCCAGTAACTTTTTCCTCTGGTCCTGACTCTGTTGGTGTGGCCCAGTGTGAAAATGTTTGTCTGAAAGGCCTAAAAAAGTAATATTTTCCTCCAGTATAACTTGATTCTCTACTCTTGACTTTTCTTGGTATGTTTTGATTGTTCCATTTAGCAGGAAATTTTACACACTTTTACTTTTTTTAAGAGCCATGTACTCCTCTGCTTAAGGTAGTAGTTTTCTTGTTTACTTCTTCTAAGATATGGTGTAAACTCTAACCTTAGACACATACTTTTCTTGTGCCTGATTAAAGTTAAGTACCTTTTCACCAGGTTTGACTTCCAGATTATCTAAGCAGGCTTTCCGTAATGCAAAACAATCACACTGGACGTTTTTTCTTTACCTTTTGGTAACTGGCCTATAAAATAAAGAATTTGTAATTTCTTGTGCTTCATGTTGCTTTTATTAGTTTTTCTGATTAGTTTAAAAAACTAAGCTTTATAAGGGTTATGTTTTCTGTCAGGCCTCTGAGCCCAAGCCAAGCCATCACATCCCCTGTGACTTGCACGTATATGCCCAGATGGCCTGAAGTAACTGAAGAATCACAAAAGTAGTGAAAATGTCCTGCCCCGCCTTAACTGATGACATTCCGCCACAAAAGAAGTGAAAATGGCCGGTGCTTGCCTTAAGCGATGACGTTACCTTGTGAAATTCCTTTTCCTGGCTCATCCTGGCTCAAAAAGCTCCCCCACTGAGCACCTTGTGACCCCCACTCCTGCCCGCCAGAGAACAACCCCCTTTTGACTGTAATTTTCCTTTACCTACCCAAATCCTATAAAACGGCCCCACCCTTATCTCCCTTGCTGACTCTCTTTTCGGACTCAGCCTGCCTGCACCCAGGTGAAATAAACAGCCATGTTGCTCACACAAAGCCTGTTTGGTGGTCTCTTCACACAGACGCGCATGACAGTTTCTTTTTAATATCCATGTAACTTTCTGTATTGCTTTTGAAGTCTTTGATTGTCACTCTGGTTAAATAAATGACTACTATTTCTGTGACCTGTTAACTTGTTTGATCAAATGTTTTGAAACTTTCAACCTCTCTGACAGGGTTTTCCAGGACCAAGTTCTAAATTAAGTCATTTTGACCTAAAATTAACTTTGAGATTTTCCAGTTGGGGCCCTGGAGAATCTGAAAGGATATATCTCTCATTTTGTAGAGATATTAAATAATTAGGTTTATTCTGTAAATTGTATGGGAAGAAACATTGCCAAATGATAAGTGATGCTAGATTTTCTTGTGATTGCATATATGGGTATGTTATTGACATAAACGTTCTAAAATTATAGAAAACTCTTAAAAATATTTTATCAGACTTGATTCTGGTTATTATGCTGTATGCCACAAAATAACCAAATTTCCTTGTCAATTTCTGGTTCTGATAAACTTTCATCAGGTTTTTAACCATGGTTATTCTAAGTTTTTGTTTTATACAGTTATTATTTAAAATACTTCTCTAAAGGCATCTGCAGTCAGATTCATGAAAAAACTCTAACGAGTACATTTAAATACAGGCTTCTAGAAACTTCAAGATCAATGGACTAAATAAAAAATTTTTTCAATTCTGACTTTTAAAAAACCTGATAAATTCATGAAACTGTTAACCAAGATCAAGTACAATAAAATAAATTATGTAAATATAACTGAACTAATGAAAAAAGTATGGTTTTTATAGACTCTGTTGACCAGGCTGGACTGCAGTGGTGTGATCTCACTGCAACCTCTGCCTCCCAGGTTCAAGAGATTCTCTCCTTCCTCAGTCTCCCGAGTAGCTGGGATTAAAGGCACCCACCACCACGCCTGGCTAATTTTTGTATTTTTAGTAGAGATGGGATTTCACCATGTTGGGCAGGCTGGTCTGGAACTCCTGGCCTCAAGTGATCCGCCGCCTTGGCCTCCCAAAGTGCTGGGATTACAGGAGTGAGCCACCACACCCGACCACAATGCTGATTCTTTATTTAAATATTTTGTCTTCCAAATTTAAGAAAACTTTCTGTCTTAAACTGCTTACAATTTACAGCAGGCTGGGCACAGTGGCTCACACCTGTAATCCCAGCACTTTAGGAGGCCAAAGTGGGCCAGTTGCTTGACACCAGGAGTTTGTTGGAGACCAGCCCTGGAAACATGCGGAAGCCCCAACTCTACGGAAAATACAAAAATTAGTCGAGCATGCTGACAACTGCCTGTAGTACTAGCTACTCTGGAACTGAGACAGGAGGATCCCTTGAGCCTGGGGGTTGGAGGCTTCAGTGAGCCTGGGCAACAGAGAGAGACTCTGTCGCAAAACAAACAAACAAACAAATAAATAAAAGAGTATGCAGCAATTTAGTAAAATATACCTTTGTAAACAAAAGTGAGAACATTTACTTTTTCTCTGCGCACTTGATTCTTCCAAAATTTGAAAACTATTCATAAGTCTTCTCATTTTTTATGAAAATATAACTGTTTACTTAAGTTCAGTAAGATTCAGCTCTTTTTATAACAGGATACAGTTGAAAATACTGGTTAAATTACCAATATTTGACTAAAATATCATATTTAAATTGTTTAGAGGTACTACAGGTCGAAATCTGCCTTGGTTTGGCTTCCTAGGGACAAAAGGGTTTGTTTGGTTTTTTTGTTGTTTTGTTTGTTTGTTTGTTTGTTTTTTGAGACAGAGTCTCGCTCTGCTGCCCAGGCTGGAGTGCAGTGGCAAGATCTCTGCTCACTGCAACCTCCGCCTCCCAGGTTCAAGTGATTCTCCTGCCTCAGCCTCCTGAGTAACTGGGACTACAGGTGTGTGCCGTCACGCCCAGCTAATTTTTATATTTTTTTAGTAGAGAAGGGGTTTCATCATGTTGGCCAGCCTGATCTCAAATTCCTGACTTTGGGTGATCCGACCTCCTCAGGCTCCCAAACTGCTGGGATTACCGGTGTGACCCACGGCGCCCAGCCCTCAAAAGGTTGTAATTGTTTTAATTTAATTTAATGTAACTTAATTTAGGAGAGCTAAGTAATTAAACATGAGGCCAAAGTACGTAAGAAAGTGGCAGTCTCTTATTGCAAATATGCACACACTCTCAGGTGATATTCTCCGGTCCACAAATGCAGGGGCCGAAGAAGTCACACCAGCGCTTACCAAACGCAGCGGAGTTTTATGCCTGGGAGCTGGAGGGGGAGGAGTTTAAGGCGTGTGTGTAGGAGTGACTTCTTGAATTTCGGTGTCCCCGGCTTGATGTCACTCTGCGCATGCTCAGTTGATTTAGTTCTTTCCCCGGGCACGGGAAAATCTGTGATGAAGAACCCGGAAACAACAGGGACTTCTCCATCTTGTTCACCTTCCTCCATCTTGTCCCTTCCCCCTCACCCAAACAGTAATCTGAGAATAATATGTGGTCAAATCACTATTCTCACAGACAAGATTTGCTAAAACTAAGCTTATCTAAAAAACAAATGTCTTACTCTGATTGATAAAAATCAGGATGTCTATAGAGAAAACAAGTTTGACTCCAAAGAAAAAACTAAGCCGGGGGTGGTGGCTCATGCCTGTAAGCCCAGCACTTTGGGAGGCTGAGGCAGGCAGATCACCTGAGGTCAGAAATTTGAGACTGGCCTGACTAACATGGAGGAACCCTGTCTCTACTAAAAATACAAAATTAGCCAGACATAGTGGTGTATGCCTGTAGTCCCAGCTACTCAGGAGGCTGAGGCGGGAGAATCTCTCGAACTCTGGAGGTGGAGGTTGCGGTGAGCTGAGATCATGCCATTGCACTCCAGCCTGGGCAACAAGAGTGAAACTTCATTTCAAAAAAAAAGAGAAAAAACTATGATACATCTGTTGGTAGATTGCAGCCCTGTACGTGGTTTCCACATTCTCGTTATTTACCTGTAGAGTGGACTTAGATCCTGAATTTTCATGATTGCCTCCAATATTCGGCCACAGTTCTCCAACTAAGAACAAAAATTGCTCTATTCTTAAAGTCCTAAATGCTAAAGCTGGTTAACTTAATATAAATTTCAAGGGACAAGTCTCATGCCTAGTATATGAGCCGCACAAGAAGCTCATCAAACCTGATGTCATAACCAGACACAAGCAGTTAATGACTTCATGCTGTGGATGACTTTCCCAATGCTCTCGTACTATATCAACTTTTTAATAACCTGCTTCTTTTTTCCCATAACCGTACATGATGAACATCTTTGCATTTTAAAAAATCTGACCACACTTTTTAAAAACTTTCTTATTTTAAAATACAACATGCATAAAACTGAAGTATACATTATAACAGAATAAATATAAAATGAACACTCAAGGATACAGCAGCTACCTGGGATAAGATGGAGAACATGGCCACTCCACAGGGACTCCCTCCAGGACTACCACCACCACCACTCATAAGGCCACATGATCTTTTCTAAGAACACATAATATTTGCTCCTTCACGTGGATGAACCACAGTTCATTTAATGTAATGTGTCAAATTGTTGGGCATTTTGAGTGTTTCTGGTTTCTGCTGGAGTGAATATCTCGCAGGTACTTCTGCATACTTACTTGTGTCTCTCAGTGATTTCTTTGGGTAAAGTCATAGAAGGGAAATATCTGGTTCAAAGGGTGTGCATATTTTTAAGGCTTTTGATACATTGTTGCAAATTGCCTTTTTATAGGCAGTAGGAGGGTTGGGTCTCAGCAGCCCTTCAGCCTGGTGGATGTTTACTCATCTGGTAGGTGAAAGTATCTCATTGTCTCAATGCATTTGCGTGTCTTTTCTGTTGATGAAATGACATCATTTATGTCATGTAATTATACTTGTCCTCCAAGAATTACCAGTGAGAGATCCTATTATTAAAACATATAATCTCAAGAGCGTGTCCTATCTCTATGTCCACCCATAAGTGATAAAAATCCCACCCCACCCTTTCTCTTTCCCACTCCACATCTGGAACCATTTATCAGCTCCCAGACTTGAAGCCAAACCTGACCTCATTGCAAAGTCCTTGGTTGTGCTAATAAGCAGCTACTGGAAACTGGGCTAAGGTCACTCCCCTCTCTGAGCCTCATGGTCCTCAGCTGACAAGGGCTTAGCAAATGAGAGAAACATGGAAGTGGAATAGAATTATGAACTCTAACTTTAATAAACTAATACATGTTGAACATCTATTATATGCTAGGTACTGTGCTAGATACTTCGTGCCTCACGCATCCATGTGAAGAGACCACCAAACAGGCTTTGTGTGAGCAACAAGGCTGTTTATTTCACCTGGGTGCAGGCGGGCTGAGTCAGAAAAGAGAGTCAACAAAGGGTGGTGGAATTATCATTAGTTCTTATAGGTTTGGGGATAGGCAGTGGCGTTAAGAGCAACGTTTTGCGAGCGGGGGGTGGATCTCATAAAGTACATTCTCAAGGGTGGGGAGAATTAGAAAGAACCTTCTTAAGGGTGGGGGAGATTATAAAGAACCTTTTTTTTTTTTTTTTTTTTTTTGAGACGGAGTCTCGCTCTGTCGCCCAGGCTGGAGTGCAGTGGCCGGATCTCAGCTCACTGCAAGCTCCGCCTCCCGGGTTCACGCCATTCTCCTGCCTCAGCCTCCTGAGTAGCTGGGACTACAGGCGCCCGCCACCTCGCCCGGCTAGTTTTTTGTATTTTTTTTTGTAGAGACGGGGTTTCACCGTGTTAGCCAGGATGGTCTCGATCTCCCGACCTCGTGATCCGCCCGTCTCGGCCTCCCAAAGTGCTGGGATTACAGGCTTGAGCCACCGCGCCCGGCCTATAAAGAACCTTTTTAAAGGTTGGGAAGATTACAAAGTACAGTGATCAGTTAGGGTGGGGCAGAAACACAAATCACAATGGTGGAATGTCATCAGTTAAGGCTATTTTCACTTCTTTTGTGGATCTTCAGTTGCCTCAGCCCATCTGGATGTATACGTGCAGGTCACAGGGGATATGATGGCTTAGCTTGGGCTCAGAGGCCTGACACTTTGCATGCTTCATTTCTGAGTTTTGCAACAACACTGTGAAGCAAGTATTATAATCTCTATTTTACACATGAGGAAACTGAGGCTCAGAGAGGTGAAGTGACTTGCCCATGGTCCCACTGCTGGGAAGACTAACAGGCCTGGCTGATTCCCAAGAATCTGCTCTTTCTGGGAGGACCCAGCACCATCAACATCTCTGGACAGGCATATGGAATGACTATCATTAAATGGTGTCTAGAGCATGTCTTATCAGAAATGTTCTTGGATAATCCCTTTTTTCCCGCTATGGTGGTCCCATTGCTGTTTGTCCCATGCACCCCTCCAGAATGTGGGGGGGGGACTGTTGCTTGCTGGAAGACCTCCCCAGGACTCAGAGCCCACTTTAGTTAAGCTCTGCAAGAATGATAGGAGGCTCATCCCTCCTTTGGCTCCGTTCTTTGTCTCGACCTCCTGTTACCACCACCTTCCCCACCTTCTCTTGGCTTCTCTGAGACTCACCTGTCCAGGAAGCCCTCCATGATGAAAACTCAGAGTTAACCTGAAGGACTTTCAGAAGAAAAGAACAAGAAGAGAGGGCTTGCCATGACTAAATGTCAATCCTATGCAGGGACTTCACCTACATCATTTCATGCAATTAGCACCCCAGCTGTAGGAATTATTATATCCCCATTTTGCCAATGGGGAAGCTGAGCTTCCGGCAGGTAAAGTTCTGAACTGAGAGTTCATGGCTAATGAGAAGAACTAATACTTATTTAGCATATAAGCACCAGGGATGGCTATAAACCACTTGCATGTAATTATCATATTCTACACATCTCCAAAAGGTAGGGTACTGTTTTTATCATCCCCACTGTATAAATGGAAATACCAAGGCAGAAAAAAAAAGTAATTTGCCAAAGATGTCCCAGCTAGTAAGTAGAGCTGGGATTAGAATCCAGGCAGTCGGCCAGGTTTGTCCCTAACCACCATGTCTGGATGACCCCAAACCTCCATGGTTTCTTTTTCCTAAGCAACGAAGTGCCTTCTAAATGCAAAGGTTGGTGGGGAAATGCTTGAAGTCAACATTCTCCCTGTGTAGTTTGAGGAACCTGACACCCAGAGAGAGTGTTTCTGGCTCTAGGTCCCAGGTCTTGTGACTGCAGATCCAGTCTTACCACAATCCAGCCCACACCGCCTCTACTCAGAGGTAGAAAGGGTGTTGCTGCTGATCTCACCTCCTCCCTGCCCCCTCGGTGGTGGTGGGCCAGGACTCTCTCTGAAAGAGGGATCGTGTGTTTAATTATTATGTGAGTAACCGTGGGAGGCTTCCTGGCTGATTATTAATAGAAGCTGGAGAAGGTGTGCGTGTTTAGCAGCAGGCCAGCAGTTTGGGATGCCAGGCTGGCTTGGTCTCTTGGTTTGTGGAGTCACCTGAATGATTTGACTCATCTCCTGACTGAGGGCTTGGCTTCTTACTTCGGAGACACCCCATTCCCAAGGCAAATTGCTGCCTTGCCTCTCTCCTTACACTCGTTTACATCATCTATTTCCAGGCTGCCTGCAGGAACTGAAGCCTCTAGGCAAAGAGACCTGGATTTATTCCTTGCAGATCTCAGCTACATTGTCTAACCTCTTGGGACCTCAGTTGCCTCATCTTTGAAATGGGCATGCCGACATCCAACTCGTCATGAGGACTTATGGAGATGATTGCACCTCAGGCACTCAGGAAGCTGCCACCATTGTGACTAGTATCATTCGGAGTCTGCCACGTTGGAACCTGCTGGCCACAGACCCTAACAAAACTGTTCCTTTGCTGCAAATGTCTTTTCCAGGTCTTTCCCCCTTTTCTCCACATGGGGAGTGATGGTCCTATGAGGAAGAATAATGTATTGCAGTATTAGACAGTGGGGTTCTTCTTTTTATTTTTTTCAGCAGGGCTCTTGGGAAGAAACCTGGCCATTTGAGCCCTCTTGACCTGGGGGTTAGGGTGACCGGGCCCAAAGCAAGACACAGTTTGACTTTTGTTTTGATACGACTTAAGGCATGAAAAGATTTGATCAAGAATCCCAGAAGGGAAGGAGAGAAACTTAAAGCTGGAGAAGAAAGAACACTTCGCCTGAGCTGGGGGCAGGGTCTGGGGTTCTGCTAGCAGCAGGGACCCTTGCTCCTGCCCTGGGGAGGTAGAGGGACTGCTATGTCCTCAACCCACCCTGTCTGGAGAGACTGGTGCCCAGGCAGCAACCCCTGCTCCGAAGAAACCCTGAGTTCCCCAATGCCTGCCCGCTCTGTGAAAGAACACGTGAAACTTTGCCTGACATTGGTGCAGGGGAGCTGGGTGCCCACTCACGACAGAGACCAAATTTCCCACTGAGCCAGCGGAATGAGGGCTGCAGGTTCCCACGGACTTAAAAAAAGTAAGAAAAATGGATATTTCTTGCACATCTGAACTTGTGGCCTCAGATCTCTGCCCCTGCCCCCCTCCCCGCCACCGTGTTGGGACCTCTGCACCACTGCAAGGGCGAGAGCAGCAGTGCATGAAGCTGCCATGTAGAAAACAGGTCTTGAGAAGAAATGTCCGTGATAATACAGCGGCTGCAGTTCTGCGAAGGGACAACCCCTGATGGCTAGACCTGCGCTGTCTAATACAACAGCCGGCAGCCACACGGGTGTGTGTTTAAATTCATTCAAAGGAAATGAAATTAAAAATTGGCCATGCTTCAGGTGCTCAATAACCCCTGTGACCAGTGGCTGCTGAGACTGGCCGCACACACTTCTATCATTGCAGAATGTTCTCTTGGTCTACTGGTTTATTTGTCTAGACAATTCTATCTAGAGTAAGTAACACGGAACAATTCCCCAAAAAGCACTGGGAGAAAACTTTCTTTATTCCTCTGCACAACAGGTGAAGACTACCTCTGTTTTCAGGGACAGTTTTAATGATTTCCAGCAGTCAATGTGGAGGAGGAGGCCTACAATTACGCATGGGGGTGGATACAATTTGTGTGGAGGAAGGACGTGTGTGCAAATAACTTCTACCTGGCAAGCACAGGAAGTTTGTGGACACTTGGTTCCTCGAAACACCTCTGTAGGGCCCTCCTTTGGAGACCTTCCAGGCTGGCCTCTCTGGCCAAGTCTCCACTGCCCACGTGTCCCAGCCCCTCACGATGATGACTCTGAAAAAAAGGTATTTTGGAAAAGCAGTGTCACGTGTGAGCCCCATTTTCTGTTTGCAGGCCTGTCTCTCCTCTGTGGGGGTTAGCTCTTCGAGAAACATCTCCAGTGTATCCCCAGCAGCCAGAGCCTGGCTACACACAGTAGAGGTTTAATAAGTGTTGATGAGATGAACGGGCACGTTGGCAGATGGGAGGCTGAATTGGGGTGGCTGCCTTTGGCCTCCAACAAAACTGGGTGTAAACTTCATCTTCTCCAGAATATCTTTGTGGACTCCAACCCCCAACTCTGGGCACAATGGTATTCCTAGATTCCGTGATTGCTTTCCTAGATTCCCAGAAGGGGTTGTGGTATAATAGGTGGAAGAGCTGAAGGATCCATAACCAGAAAACGGGGAAGGTTGGGAAGGGGAGGGTTCAGATAGAAACTCAGTAGACAAGGCGGAAGAAGAAAGCCTCATGGGGGACACTGGGGGTGGACAGGCCCTTCTGTCCAGGGGTTTCCCCAGCAGCAGGGGGAAGTAAGTACCAGGTGACACCTCTGTGTGTTGCTCAGAATCTTTTAAAATTTGTGCAGGGAGAATACAATGGAATATTTCACATGCATCTTATATCCAAGCAACGGAAATTCCATTGCAGATAGGTGCTGGAGAAGCCTTTTATAAAGTTCCCCAGGGCAGGGCAGGAGGAGAAGCCAGACCCAGGAGTCAATCCCAAGCCTGGAGGGTAGGCCCTGCTTTGGGTGACCCACCAGGCAACTGGGTGACCCCCTATCCGAGGGCCTTGCTCAACCCCCGTCAGCTCTGCTGGCGGCATTTGAGGGCTTCTCTGCAGGATGCCAGTGCAGAGCGCTGTTCTACCAGGCGGCCCATCCCTTCAGGTGTCTCCCTAGCTTCTCTGACAGCTTTGCCACCTTGCACCTGCTTGCCCGCGTGCTCAGTCACGTCCTCCTCGTCCGCCGCGTTCCCCAGGCAGCTGTGTCAGCCTCCCAAGATGCAGGTAAGCCTCTGGCCTGGGGCCAGGTGTCTCCGGTCTGGCTCACCTGCTGGGTAGGTGACTGTTAGCATCGCTGCCTCTCCCCTAAAAGAAATCCCCTATTTTCACCCTTAGGCACTCAGGTACCATACCGACTACAAACAGTTTTATCTGTGCCTTTAAGCATTTGCAATTGAGATATCCACCGGTATTGAGTGAAACGCCTGTTTCCAGTAAACATTTAAGGCTGCATTCATTCATTCATCATGCATTGAGTTAGCTCAGACCTGGTTTGTCCGGGAATGTTCCCTACTAGGAGCACAGCATCCAATTCCACTGAATGCTAGAGGGAGAAGCATAGACAGGAACCTCGGCCTTTGAGGTGTGGAGAGGAGGTGGGCGGGTACTCACCATCCATCGTAATTGTAGCTTATTCTTACTGACAGCAAATCCTGTGCCAGGCCCTGTTCTAAGGACTCTCCATATTGAAAGCCTCAGAACATTCGTATGAGGGAGATGTTACTATGCTACCAGTTTTGTAAATGAGGAAAGTGAACACAGACAGTTTAAGTGAAAAAAGTGTCACATCACAGAGCTTGTAGCAGTTTGCTAGGGCTGCCAAAATAAACAACTGCAGGCTGTGGGGTTCAAACAACAGAAATGGATTCCCTCACAGGTCTGGGGCCCGGAAGTCTGAGATCAAGATGTTGGCAGAGTTGGTTTCTTCTGAGGCCTCTCTGGCTTGTAGATGGTTGTCTTCTTTGTGTGTCTTCAGATGGTCTTCCCTCTGTGCCTATGGCATGTTTTCTCCTCTCCTAAGGACACCAGTCACATTGGATTAGGCCACCCTAGTAATCTTATTTTAACTTGAGGACCTCTGTAAAGACCTGTCTTCCAATACAGTCACATCCTAAGGTACTAGGGGTTAGGATATCATCCTACGAATTTGTGGGACACAATTTAGCCCATACTAGAAGCTAGTAGGTGACAGAGTCAGGATTTAAATTCAGGCTGACGGGCTCCAGAATCCATGTGCTGCCTCTCAGAGAGACTTCCCACGCTGGGTAAAAAGTCTGCAGTGATCCTCTACCCTAGGGTTGGAGAAAATTTTCCAGAGTCAGGGTACTGTGGGGAATGAATGGGAGACTGTTGGTACCCTCCAGCCTCCCCTGACAGCTTCCAAGCCCTGAGCACCCCATACGCCCTGGATGTCCTGAAGCTCCAAATGCATTCTCCTTACATGGCCAGGGAATTTCCTTCTTCCTTAGAAGAGACAGGGAGACATAAATAAAAGACCCCCTTCTCTGCCAGGCACCTTTCTGGGCACTGCCCCACGGGACCCACCCAATTTAAACAATAACCCAGCAAGTTAGTGATTGTTATCCCCAGGGAGTAAATGGAAGCCAGCTTCTTTATCATCCGACCTTTCTCCTAAATCTCAGAGACACCTCATCAGGGAATATTCTAGCTAGAAGGTCCTTATCAGTTACAGGATCCAACAATCCTGTAGATAAAAAAACCAACGCTCAGAGAAGGATGTGGTATATTGGAGTCACAAAGCCCATTCAAGTCAGAGGCATGACTCTAACTGTATGGCTATGAACTGTGAGACCACGGCAGCAGAGACTGTGTCTGTCTTAGTTACCCTGGGTCCCCAGGATGGAGAATCAGATGAGCACAGAGGAAACCCTTTCTACATATTGAAGAATTAATAAATTATTCAACAATGAATACATTATTCAACAATGAATACATTAATTCCCAGCCCAAGCCCTTGTTTTGGTCTCAAATAAAGAAATAATAGGTTGTATTCAATCTCCTCTTCATCTTTCATAATAGAACACCAAATTTTAACAGATATCCAGCCCAAATAAATATTTCCCGGTTTCTCTTGTATGTGACTGTGTTTTGGCCAACGCAATCTAATTAGAAGTGGTTGAAACCTAGAAAATACGCTTCAAGAAAAAGCATGCACAAGTTAATTTGTTTCTTCCTTTATGCTGGCAAGAGTGAAATGCAATGGCTGGAGCTCCAGCAGTTACTGTGGACCACGAGGTGACCTTAGGCATGAAACCAATGCAACACAGAACAACGGAGAGAAGGAAGCTGATTAATCAACACTCTGGGGCTCCATACCAGCCCAGACAGCTCCTCGGGTTGCCTTGGACACAACAGAGAAGTAAACGCCTATGTTGCTTAAACGGCTGTTATTTGGGGTTTTTTTCTATTACTCATAATTAGACGTAATCTCACTACTCTAATGACGGAGCCCATTAGAGGCAACATAGATTAGTCAAGAGCTCAGAATGTAAATCCAGATGCACTTGCTAAGGGCATGACCTTATACAAGCTACTTCACTCTCTGGAGTCTCAGTTTCCTCATCCGTACAATGGGTTTAATAACAGCATTTATTCTCTTTCTCAGTACTGCCTACGAGGTGGCAGCCATCTCCTCAGCATCATGGCCACCCTTAGACCCCTTGTGAAGCCCAAGATCATCAAAAAGAGAACCAAGAAGTTCATCCATCACCAGTCAGACTGATACGTCAAAATTAAGTGTAACTGACAGGAACCCAGAGGTATTGACAACAGGGTTCACAGAAGGTTCAAAGGCCAGATCTTGATGCCCAACATTGGGAGCAACCAAAAAACAAAGCACATACTGCCCAGAGGCTTCTGGAAGTTCCTGATCCACAACGTCAAGGAGCTGGAAGTGCTGCTGATTTGCAACAAATCTCCCCGTGCTGACATCGCTCACAATGTTTCCTCCAAGAACCACAAAGCCATCATGAAAAGAGCTGCCCAGCTAGCCATCACAGCCACCAACCCTAATGCCAGGCAGCGCAGCAAAGAAAATGAGTAGACAGCTCATGTGCACATTTTGTGTTTAAATAAAACTGTAAAAACTGCCAAAAAAAAAAAATAGCATTTATCCCATGAGATTGGCATAATCCATGGTGTAGATAAACGGTGATACATCATATGAAGTACAAGCGCATAGCTCACTGTGAGGCCCAGGCAGTGGCGTGCTCAGCAGAGTTCTTGCCTTTAGCAGCCAGACCCCAGCATGGGGGTGTGGGATCAGTTTTTGTCAGATGAGGAGGATGATGATGATAATGATGATGAGGATGAGGATGCTTTACTTACTTTCACAAGTGACCATGAGCTAGCTTGGTCTTGACTGAGGGGCAGCCCAGGACTCCTGGCTGAACCTTCATCAGTGGAGCAGAGGGGTGCCAGGAAGAATAAGGCACAGTGGGGGACTTCCTGGACAATCCAGCCTTTACCAGCTTGGAGGAGTTTTTGGAAAGGTGGGTGGTTCCATAGGGATGTGGGCTGACCATTCCACAGTGCTGCAGAAATCAGAACAAAACAAAACGAGCTATAATAGTGAAACCATGTGCCCTGTGCATCCAAATTAAACAGCTCTACCACTCTGTGGCCCCAAATATGTTCCAACACTTCAAGTTAAGGAACAAACAGAAATCAGATCCAGACAAGTTTCGTTTGGGAGGATTTGTTCTGCCTCATAACTGTTGTTTAAACAGGCAGGAAATTTACTCAGCCAGCTTACTAGCTCTGAGACCTTGGGAAGAAGCCATTTAAACTCTCTAAGCCTTAATTTTACTACTGTACAATGGGGGTAGTAACATCTACCTCAAAAGATGACTGAAGAGATTAAATAGATTGTCTAGCAAACAGTCAGTACTTAATAAATATCTTCCGTCCGTTTCCTTTCCCACAGGGCCACCACAGCAGAGCCTAGAGAACTAGTGCCGAGTGAACTGGATACACAGCGTTTATTTCAAGTGTGTAACTGTAGGCTGGGTGCAGTGGCTCATGTCTATAATCCCAGCGCTTTGAGAAGCCAAAGTGGGAGGATAACTTGAGGCCAGGAGTTTGAGACCAGCCTGTGAGACCCCATCTCCACAAAAAATACAAAAAAATTAGCTGGATGTGGTGGTGCATGCCTGTAGTCCCAGCTACTCAGGAGGCTGAGGAGGGAGGATCGCTTGAACCTGTGAGTTTGAGGCTGCAGTAAGCTGTGACTGTGCCACTACCCTCCAGCCTAGGTGACACAGCAAGATCTTGTCTCCAAAATAAAGAAACAAAATAAAAAGTGCGAATGCAGAAGAACATGTGTTGGTCCTACAGAATCTCCTGAAGAAAGGTGAGCCAGGCAGGGGTTGAGTTCATGCCAAATGCCAGTCCCTCAAGGTAGAGCAGGACCTTGCAAAAAAGCTCTGTCCATGACCCAGTCCACATCACATCAAAGAGAAATGTTTTGATGTTAATTAAATGATGTGAAAGTGGTAATCTATTTTAATGTTCTTTAAGTATTAAAAGTGCTTTCTATTGTCATTTTTGATAGAATCTGAGAAATCAGAGGAAGCAAGATTGTGATGGGGCTTTAGATATCTATCTAGAATTACTAAGTGGATTTCACCTCTCCTGCACGTCAGTCAATGGACAATGGCTGTCTGGAACATGGCATTGAGAAGAATTCTCCATGTCATAGGGTAGACTAGCTATGTCTAGGGTAGACTAGCAATCTCTACCCTAGACGTAGCATAGAAATGTGACATGTACACATGGTCAGGGTATTTGCCATTCCTGACCTAGTCCCTTTGCCCCATCTGGCTAAACCTAGACTATGTGAACATAACCAATTATCTAGTGAGGCTAGATAATAGCTAGGTAGTTGCTCAGAGATCTCTCCCTGGTGAAAGTCTCCACTAGGCAGAGCTGGAAGTGAAAGATATGTTAACACATGGATCCCATGTGGTTACCCTGAACTGAGCACAAAATACCAAGCACTTTACATGCATTATTTCTAATCCTCCCAAGAATTCTGTAAGTTGGTCACAAGTGTACCCATTCCGTAGATTAGGAAACTGAGTTCTCACGAGCTTAAGCGACTTGCCCAGAGTTACCCTTAACTGTTGAGCATCAGAGCTGGAAGCTGCTCCCCTATCTAACACAGAAACCCACACTGTCTTTCCTTGGGCTACACTGTGCTTTCAGGAAGGAAAGGGAGCGGATAGTCTGACTAGGTGATGGCTGACGGAAGCTTTCTTGTTCCTCTGCCATTGCTGGGTTGCCTGGACAACCTCCTCGGGCCTCTACTTGGCTTTGACTGTGGGACACAACCTTGGCTTTCGCCAGACAGCTGGGTGCGTCCTCCAGTTGGGAAAGGTTGGTAAAGCCTGCGTTTTGCCCCAGACAGGTCAACTCAGGCCAGAAGCACGTTCTTCATGGACTCACCTTGAGAAAGCCACTTCTCTGCATGCAGAGGCAGGGCCGGATGCTGACTCAGGGCTGCCTGGATGGTCTGGGGTTGCTCATTCTTGCACAACTGGGAGTGTTACGACCTGCGGTCTGTCGGCCAGCCCCTTGCCTGTGAGCAGAGACTCTGAGGGGCCTATCCAGGCTCCTCCTTGGAACACAGGAGCCATTCCTCACCTCTGCCTTGTACCCCTCCATCTCCACGTGACTTTGTGCTAACTTTGCAAAGGTTTCAATGCTTATCAAGTATCTTTGAATAGGAAATACATTTCAATAGCTTACAAAATAAGCAGTTTCGAAAGGCACACAGGAAAAGTTCTTATCCCCATTTTTGCCCGCCATCCATTGAGTTCCCCACCCCTACCATAATAACCACCTTTATTACCTTCCTGAGATTCCTACAGAAAACAAACATGTATAAAGGTATATGCTTATCACCACGTACTTCCGTCACACAAAGTAGCATACCATAAACACCTCTGGCATCCTATTTCAAGTACCAATATATCCCGTATCTCTCATAACATATAAAAATCTTTTTATTCTTTTCAGCACCTGCATATATGCCATTTAATGGATATAGTAAGATTATTTAATTAGTCTCCTCTTGATGGACGTTATGTATGTTTCCAATGTTTTACTACAAGCAATACTGCAATAATTTGTCACTTAGTAACTGAGCAAGCTTATCAGTTGGATAAATTCCCAGAAATGAGAGTGATGGCTCAAAGGGTGTATATGCTTTCATGGCTTTGCTAGTATTTCAAAATTGCCCTCCATAGAGTTTGTACCAATTTACGCTCTCACCAGCAATTTACCAGTTTCCACCCAACCTCACAAACACAATGTATGGTCAATATTTAGTTTTTTTTACCAACCTGATAGATGAAAAATGGTATCTCAGTATTGTTTTAATTTGATTATCTCTTATGTTGTGTCTTTCTGTATTTTAAAAACTGTTTATGTTTTTTACTGTGAACTTTCTATTCATATCTTTGGCCCATTTTTCTTTTTGTTACTACTCTTTTTAGTATTTCTGAGAGCACTTTACATATTATGAAGATTAAAAGCTTGATCTGTAATATGACTTGCAAATATTTTGCCTAGCTTGATTTTGTCTTTTGATTTTGCTAATGGTTTTATTATTCTAGGTAGAAATTTTTAAAAATTGTATATCGTATAATTTGTCAATCAATTCTTTTATGAATATTGGATTCTGAACTGTAATTAAATAAGCCTTCTTACTCCATATTTTCCTGTAATATTTTTATAGTTTGAAATTTTATATTTAACTATTTTATCTATTTGGAATTTATTCTAGTGTATGAAATGAGCTACGTTTAGACTGATATTCAGTGGACCTACTATTCTTTATTGAATCTTTTCTCTGCTGACTTAAGATACCACTTTTATCTTACTTTATACTACATTACAGAATGTATCTTATTGTATTAATCAACTTTCTCTCCTGTTACATTGGACTATTTATGTAACAGTGCAATACTAATTTAATTAATGGTTAATCAAATTCACTAATTATTGAGCTCCATGACATATTTTAATATCTGATATGACTGGACCCCTAGTCATTGTTCGTTTTGTTCAGATTTGTCCTTGTTTTCAATATAGACTTTAGAATCATCTAGTTTACTTTGTTTGTTTGTTTGTTTGTTTTTCTGAGATAGTCTTGCTCTGTCACCCAGGCTGGAGCACAATGATGCGATCTTGGCTCACTGCAACCTCCGCCTCCTAGGTTCAAGCAATTCTCCTGCCTCAGCCTCCCCAGTAGCTGGGATTACAGGCACCCGCAACCACGTCCAACTAATTTTTTTTGTATTTTTAGTACAGACAGGGTTTTACCATGTTGGTCAGGTTGGTCTCAAACTCCTGACCTTAGGTGATCCCTCAGTCTCAGCCTCCCAAAGGCGTGAGCCACCACACCTGGCCTGTCTAGTCTACTTCTAAAACCAAAACTAAAACTTGATATTTTTGTTAGGATTACATTAAATTTAGAAACCAACTTAGAGAGATTTGGCATTGTTACACAATTGAATTTCCCTCACCAAGAACAGATTACATCATTTCCTTTGTTCAAGTATACCTTTGTATTTTATGTAATTATAATAAATTATGTTAACAGATTTTATAATATGGAACACATTCTTGAATTCTTGCACAAATTCTACCGGGTCATAATGTTTAATTCTCTTAGTGTCATACTAGATTTTATTTGTTAATATATTATTTAAAATTTTTGTTTTAACATCTATTTGGGAGACATTTTTTTGTGTGAAATCTTTCTCAATATTTGGTGCTGATGTGTTTTTCACTTCATGAAAGAATTACAAAATTTCCCTTTTCTCTATGTACTAGATTAATATAAATCATGCTGGAACTGTTTACCTTCTAAGGATTTGGCAGACGTCCTCTGTGAAAACATCTTTTCCCTTTTGCTCAGAGGTGGGGAAGAAGAGATGGTTAACTTTCTGGCAACTTTTTATATTTATTCTCTGGTAATTACAAAGTTTGAATTTTTGTTATTTTCTGGGGTCAAATTTCATAAATTTTTTGTCTGGAAAGATTTTTATTTCACCTGGGTTCCAAACATTTTTTCAAGTTTATTTGCATTATGAAAAATTTTAGACATATATAAGGTTAGGAAAGAATAGTATACTGAGCTCCAGCTACCCAGGACCCAGCAACTATCATTTCACAGTCACTCCTATTGCATGTGGAATCCCACGCTGCTTCCCCCCACCCTCCTCCTGAGTCTGGAGTATTTTGAAGCAATGCTGGGATATTGTATTCTTTTGCTTGCAGAACTTTCAGGCTGTGTCACTAAAACATAAGTATTATTTTTTAAACAGGAAGTCATTCAGTTATTTGTTGAAATCAGGGTCCAAATAAGCTCTAGGCAATTACGCCTGCTGGGTATGTGTCTTAAATCTCTTCATGTATAGGTTTTTCTGTAAATCTCACCTCCTCCTCTCCCAGATATCTTTCCTCAGAATTTATTTGTTGAATAAACAAAGTCATTTTCCTGGTAGACCTTTTTTTTTTTTTTTGAGATGAAGTCTCACTCTCACCTAGGCTGGAGTGCAGTGGCATGATCTCGGCTCACTGCAGCCTTCACCTCCCAGGTTCAAGCGATTCTTCTGCCTCAGCCTTTTGAGTAGCTGGGACTACAAGCACATGCCACCACACCTAGCTAATATTTGTATTTTTAATAGAGATGGGGGTTTCACCATATGTGCCAGGCTGGTCTTGAACTCCTGACCTCAAGTGGTTCATGTGCCTGAGCCTCCCAAAGTGCTGGGATTATAGGCGTCAGCCACCAAACCTGGCCTTCCTGGTAGACTATCTATAATCTGAAACATGCTGATTTTCTCTCTAGGTATCATTTAGTATGTTCTTATTTCCCCTGCATTCTTCCATCTGGAGGCTAGATCAAATTCAGGTTCTTTTTTTGGCTAAGAGTACGTTATAAGCAGTAGTGTGTCAAATTTATTTGAAAGTTGAGCAATGTGGTCTCATGATTCTTTTAATTTTCTCTCTTTTCATGATTCTTTCCTACTTACCATTTCTTATTTATTGAATCTTTTTTCCTTTTTTTCTTAAGCAGGTTGGATTATAGTTCATCTATTTTGTCTTATTTTTTTTCAAATGAATACATGTCAGTTTCACTTATTAGTTTGCTTTCTGCTTTTATCCTTAAAGTGACTTCTCTCTAGTCATATATTTCAATGTTCTTTTTCTAACCTTTGTGTCTAATGCATACTTTATTTTATTTAATTTTACATAATTATTTAAGTCTGTGAATTTTTCTATGAGCACTTTTTATCTCTATCCATATGTTCGGCTGCATTATTCCTTAGACATTCTGCAGTTTGGGTTTGTATTTCCTTTTTGACCAAAGAGTTATTTAGAAGATAACACTTTTCAGAGTTTCCAAGTAAAAGAGCCTATAGTTTTATTATTAATTTCTAGTCTTACTGAATTATAGTCAGAAAATGGTTTGTACTGTTTTGACATTTTGGAATTTATTAAGGTTTTCTTTTTGGCCTAGTATGTTCAGTTGAAGATGTTTTAAAAACATTTGAAAAGGGAGGATGAGGCAGGAGAATTACTTGAACCTGGGAGGCGAAGGTTTCAGTCAAAGTGAGCTGAGATCGTGCCACTGCACTCCAGGCTGGGCAACAAGAGCAAAACTCTGTCTCAAAAAAAAAAAAAAAAAAAACCTAAAAAATTTAAAAAGGAATATATTCTAGTTTCAGGGTATGGCATTTGAAATATATGCCAAATATAGTTTATACATTATATTTTTAATTCTGTATTTGAATTTTTGGATCTATCAGGGACTTAAACGAAAATGAATTAAATTCTCCTAATAACCAGTGTTTTTGTTTCTTCCTCCTTTTAGCTCCTATAATTTGTACTTTATGGCTATTACTACTATTATATTTAGTTACAATATTTATAACTTTAATTTTTATCATGAGTTATACCCTTTAGTTTATAAGTTTTCAATTTTGTCTTATTTAATGCTTTTTTTGGAAGAATTCCGCTTTGTCTGATATTAAGATTGTGACCACTGCTTTCTCTTGGTTGTTTTTGCCTGCAAGTGTTGCACATCTTTGCATTTTCAATTTGTATGAACCACTTTATTTGATATGTCTAAATGTGATACATTATACATTGAGTTTTTCTCTGTAGTTCAATCTGGGAACTTTTTTCTTTAATAGGCAAGCTAAACTCATTTACGGTGACTGATATGACAAATAACATTTAGTCTTTTTTTGTCATATGATTTTGTGTATTGTTTTCTATTTTAAGAGTTTAAAAATTTAACAGGTGATCTCTGTGTGTGTGTGAGTGATTCTTAAAATTTGGAAAGTTAATATTTTTATTATAATACCTGTCTGCATAATTATATCTTGGTCTATTTCTTTAGTTTCTTTTAGTTCACTCCCATAAGTAATAATAAAATTCACACTCCCTGATTGGATTTCAGTTAAGGCTATTATTTTTCTTAGCAGTATCTTTTTTTTTTTTTTTGAGACGGAGTCTCGCTCTGTCGCCCAGGCTGGAGTGCAGTGGCCGGATCTCAGCTCACTGCAAGCTCCGCCTCCCGGGTTTACGCCATTCTCCTGCCTCAGCCTCCCGAGTAGCTGGGACTACAGGCGCCTGCCACCTCACCCGGCTATTTTTTTGTATTTTTTAGTAGAGACGGGGTTTCACCATGTTAGCCAGGATGGTCTCGATCTCCTGACCTTGCGATCCGCCCGTCTCGGCCTCCCAAAGTGCTGGGATTACAGGCTTGAGCCACCGTGCCCGGCCTTTAGCAGTATCTTTTAATTATTAACTATGCTTAGAACTCCACTATTTGATGTGTCAAATGTAAGCAATTCTTACACTTCCAACTATTGCAGATGAAGATATCAGCAAAATTACAATACTTCTCATCCCACTTTTCGTTAGCTGTATTTGTATTCAGCTCTGTCACCCAAACTCCATCTTTGTTTTAGCCTCAATTTACCAGTTAAATATATTTAAATATATCCATGCTCACAATCAACCTTTTGTCAAAGTTCTCCATGACATTGTGGTGAGCAGAAATTAGGTTCATCTTTCAGTACTTCTTTCCCTCAAAAAGGACTCATGAGAACGTTTCCTGAGTTCTTGCATAGTTAAACCTATTTGTCTTTAAGACCAGCCTTACTGGGTATAAATCTTTGTCTCACACATTCTTTTCTTGAAGGTATTGTTGTGTTGTGTCGTTCCACTTTACGTTCTGATATTGAATCTTCTGATATTGGGTTGCTGCGGCCTGTAGAAAATCAGCCTGATTTTTAACCCCTTATTATATGTGACTTGAGCTTTTTGCCTGGCTGGCCAAATAATTGTTTCTTTACCTTAAGTTCAATAACTTTATAGGCGTATATTATCAGTGTTGACTACTTTGGATCAGTTTTCTCTGACATAGAGTATCCTTTGAATATATAGATTCAAGTCTTCTTTTATTTGAGGAAAATAAGTATGTTAGTCTCAATATTCACAAATTATGTTTAATAGTTTCTACCACATAGGGCGGTTGTGAGGATTCCTGAGCTAATGCATGGGAATCACATGTTTCAGTGTCTAATTTCATCTTCAGAAATAAAATTATCATTATTATTATTACTATTTTAAAAGTATTGAATGAGTGCCTTCTCTTGGTTAAGCACAAAGTAATGCCAAAAATAGGTAAGTCACACACATTATCCTTAAGTACCCATGTGTGGTCATCATGTGGTATGTGCTTTCATCATGTAAACACGTAATACCAAAGTGCCCCAAGGAAGGACGCAGGAACCAAGGAGGATCAAAGACGTATTCATGGAAGCAGAGACCAATTAAGTTGAATGTTGGCTGTTATTAAATTTTATATGGTAGTGAGATGATGAAATCAAGTGAAAAGTTGTAGGCAGGGGCATTTTGGGCAAAAAGAACTGCATGAACCAAGGCTTGGAGGTGAGAGAGAGCATGGTATGTTTGAGAAACTGCATATGGCTATAGAAAGAAAGAATGATGGGTGGAGAAGTGGGAGAAGCAGATGAAGGCCATGTCTTGCAAAGTCCTGGGAGCCAGGGAGGAGCTGGGCTCCATGATACAGGATGTGAGGGGCTTCTGCAAGACTATAAACAGAGTGTTCTAGTTAGATGGGGGCTTTATATTGGTAACTCTGACTACAGGATGGACAATGGATTGAGGAGAGTGGCAAGACCAGGAAGGACAGGGAGGGGACAGTTCCACTCATCTAGGTAAGATGTGCTGGTTTTCTGGCCCTCAATTACATCTGTATTAGTTAGTTCTCACATTGCTATAAATACCTGAGACTGAGTAATTTATGAAGAAAAGAAATTTAATTTGTTCATAGTTCTGCAGGAACCTGTACAGGAAACATAGCAACTTCTGCTTCTGGGGAGGCCTCAGGAAGCTTAACAAGCATGGTGGAAGGGGCAGGGGAAGCAGTCACAGCTTACATGGCCATAGCAGAAGCAAGAGAGAGGGGTGAGGTGCCACACACTTTTAAACCACTAGATCTCACAATAATTCACTATGATGAGGACAGGACCAAGGGAGAAATCTGCCCTTGTGATTCAGTCACCTCCCACCAGGTAACATCTCCAACATTAAGGACTACAATTTGACTTGAGATTTAGGCAGGGAAACAGATCTAATCCATATTATTCCACCCCTGATCCCTTCAAATCTCATGTCCTTCTCACATTGCAAAATACAATCATGCCTCCCTAATGAGTTCCTCAAAGTCTTAACTCATTCTAGCATTAACTCCAAAGTCTCATTTGAGACAAGGCAAGTCCATTCCACCTATCAGCCTGTAAAATCAAAAACAGGTAGGTTACTTCCAAGATACAATGAAGGTATAGGCATTAGGTAAATACTTCCATTCCACATGGTAGAAATTGGCCAAAAGAAAGGAGCTACAGGCCCCATGGAAGTATGAAACCCAGCAGGATAGTCATTAAACCTTAAAGCACCAAAATAATATCCTTTGACTCTATGTCCCACATCCAGGACACTGGTGAGGGGTGACCTCTCAAGGCTTTGGGTAGCTCTGCTCTGGTGGCTTTGCAGGATTTAGCCTCTGTGGATGCTCTCACAGACTGATGCTGAATGCCTGTGTCTTTTGCAGCTGCAGGGTGCAAGCTGCCTGTGGATCTGCTATTCTGGTGAATGGTAGCCCCCTTCTCACAGCTCCACTAGGCAGTGCTCCAATGGGGACTCTGTGTGGGGGCTCCAACCCCACATTTCCCCTCTGACTGACCTAGTAGAGGTTCTCTGTGAGGGCTCCATCCCTGCAGCAGACTTCTGCCTAGACATCCAGGCTTTTCCATACATCCTCTGAAATCTAGGCAGAGGCTTCCAAGCCTCAACTCTTGCATTCTGTGCACCCATGGGCTTAACACCATGTAGAAGTTGGCAAGGTTTACAGCTTGTACCCTCTGAAGCAGTGGCCTGAGCAGTATCTGGGGCCTTTTGAGCTGAGGCCTCCCAGGATGCAGGGAGCATTGTCCAGAGGCTGTGGAGGGCAGCAGGGCCCTGGGCCTGGCCCACAAAACCATTCTTCACTTCTAGGCCTCCAGACCTGTGATGGAAGGGGCTGCCATGAAGGTCTCTGAAATGCCTTCGAAGCCTTCTCCCCATTGTCTTGGCTAATAGCACTGGGCTCCTTTTTACTCATGTAAATTTCTGCAGCCTGCTTGAATTTCTCCTCTGTAAATGGGCTTTTTTTTGTACCACATGGCCAGGCTGCAAGTTTTTCAAACTTTTATGCTCTGCTTCTTCTTTAAATATAAGTTCCAATTTCAGGTCACTTCTTTGTTCATCCATCTGAACATAAGCTGTTAGAAGCAGCCAGTCCACATCTTAAACACTTTATTGGTTAGACATTTCTTCCCTATACCCTAAATCATCACTCTCAAGTTCAACATTCCACAGATATGTAAAGCAGGGGCACCATGCAGCCAGACTCTTTGCTAAGGTACAGCAAAAGTGCCCTTTACTCTAGTTTCCAATAAGTTCCTCATCTCCATCTGAGATCTTATCAGTCTGGCCATCTCTGTGCATGTTACTATCAGCATTCAGATTGCAACCATTAAACAAGTTTCTAGGATGTTCCCTCATCTTCCTGTCTTCTTCTGAGCCTTCCAAACTCTTCCAACCTCTGTCCATTACTGAGTTTCAAGCCACTTCAATGTATTCAGGTATCTTTTTAGTAATGCCTTACTCCTTGGTACCAATTATCTCTATTAGTTCTTGCACTGTTATAAAGAAATACCTGAGACTAGGTAATTTACAAAGAAAAGGTTTAATTGGCTCACAGTTTTGCAGACTGCATAGGAAGCATAGTGGCTTCTGCTTCTTGGGGCTTCAGACAACTTACAATCATGGTTGTAGCAGGTTAAAGGGAAGGAGGTGAATCTTACATGGCCAGAGCCATAGCAAGAGAGACCAAGGGAGGTGCCACATACTTTTTTTGTTTGTTTGTTTGCTTTTGTTTTTGAGATGGAGTTTCACTCTTGTTCCCCAGGTTGGAGTGCAATGGCATGATCTCAGCTCACTGCAACCTCTGCCTCCCAGGTTGAAGTGATTCTTCTGTCTCAGCCTCCCAAGTAGCTGGTATTACAGGCATGTGCCACCACACCTGGCTAATTTTGTATTTTTAGTAGAGATGGGGTTTCTCCATGTTGGTCAGGCTGGTCTTGAACTCTCGGTCTCAGGTGATCCACCCACCTCGGCCTCCCAAAGTGCTGGGATTGCAGATGTGAGCCACTGCTCTTGGTCATGCCACATACTTTTAAACAACCAGAACTCATGAGAACTCACCATCACAAGGACAGTACCAAGCAGGATACCCACCTCCATGATCCAAACACCTCCCGCCAGGCCCCACCTCCAACACTGGGGATTACAATTCAACTTGTAATTTGGGCAAGGACACAGATCTAAACCATATCAGCATCTATGTGGATTAGGGCTCCTGCCAGCCCCTCTGCCCCTAGGCTAAGTGCCCTTTGCTGGCTACCTTGTACTTAACTGAACCCTTGGTCCCAGTGGAATGGAGAGTGAACAGCTCTAAGACAAAGGATAACATGACTCAGTTGGTTGACTGAGATAGATGAGGAAGAGGAAGAAGTTAAGATGACTCCCTGGGTTTCTGGTTTGAGCAAGTATGAGCCTGGAGAAGCCATTCACAGAGACCAGAAACACCAGGGGAGATGAGGGCCTGGTGTCAGATGAGTTCAGATGTCTTGGGGACATGGCAACGGAAACACCTTGGAAATATCCAACAGATGATTGGTTACATATTTCTGGAGCAGGAAAATATCTGATCTGGAGTGATCAGCATATTGTAGGTGGCATCTGAAAGCAGGGCACATATTTTACCTTCCGTAGATTAGAAATGTATTTCCTAAGATATAGTCATAAAAGTTCTGGACCGGTGGTTCTTAACCAAGATGATTTTGCCCCTACGGAATATTTGGCAATATCTGGAGACTTTTTTGGTTAACGTAATTGATGAGAGGGGCTATTGGCGTCTGGTAGGTAGGGACCAAAGATGCTGCTAAATATTTCACAGTACATAGGGCAGCCCCCTTAACAAAGAACTATGTTCACATTATCAGTAAAGTGATCTGATACATGAAGCAACAGTGAGATCTTAATGATTAAGCACTCAGTGTGTTACCTTGACAACTGAGATCATATCTCAAATCCCATTTCCCACCTGGGTGACCAGCTAAGAAATTTACTTGCTCACCCAGGCTCCAGTTTTCTTATCTTTAAAAACAGGCATAAATCAGGCCAGGCATGGTGGCTCACAGCTGTAATCCCAGCACTTTTGGAGGTCGAGGCAGGCAGATTACTTGAGGACAGGAGTTCGAGACCAATCTGGTCAAAATGGTGAAATTCCGTCTCTACTAAAAATACAAAAATTAGCCAGGTGTGGTGGAGGGCACCTATAGTCTCAGCTACTCGGGAGGCTGAGGCAAGAGAATCACTTGAACCTGGGAGGCAGATGTTGCAGTGAGCTGAGATTGCACCACTGCACTCAAGCCTGAGTGATAACAGCAAAACTCTATCTCAAAAAAATGTTTTTAAAAAGGCATAATTCATCCTTACCTCATTAATTTTGTAGGATACTTAATTACACATTAAAATGTGTATATAATAAGTACTCAGCCAATGTTAGTTTGTTTTTGTTTTTTTTTATCTTACCCTACAAATCTCCTACCTTAGAAATTTAATTTCCATGGGAAGCTTGGGTGTTCCAACCCTCCTCAACCAGGACCCAGGTGGCAGGTGGTGGCAGACACAGTGGCCTTCAGACCTCATGTCAACTTTTGACTGTACAGCAGGGCTCTCCAACACCTCTATTCAAAGATGTCTACCCCCCATCCTCCCTCTATTGCATAAATCTGTCTCATGCTCACCACGGCACTCACCATGATGGTGTTTCTGTCTTTACTAGCTGGCCTGTTGCTTGCTTTCCCTGCAAAGTGTAAGACCAGGAGGAAAGGAGGCCTGTTTGTCCTAGAATCCTTTGTGCATAAAACACTGCCTAGAATATCACGGACACACGATACATATTTTGCACACGAAATGAATAAATACACAAATAATTCTGCCCCAGTTTAAAAACAAAACAAACAAAAACCTGTCAGAGCAAAGTTATAGTCATAGCCCTCTGTGACTTAGGGCTGAGGGTCTTCAAAGACAGAGATGGAGGTGGGGGAGGTGGCCCACTGGCCACAAAGACCCTGCTGGGGGAGCACACACTTAGAGCAGGTCTAGATACAAGGCCAAGCTCCTGGAGCTCAGAGCCCTGGAGGGAGCTGAGAAGAAACTGCAGGAGGGAAGATGCACATAGCTTCACAAACCTCCGAAGGTGCTGTTGGTCTGGCCTTCTTAATATAGAAGAATTTGGAGCTCGGCTCCTGCTTGGTGGAAACTGAAAGAGCACCCACAGATAAGTAAGCCCATTTCCTTGCTGCTCAGGAAAATACCCAGGTCTGCAGACGAGCAAGACCTGCCCAAGCCACAAGGAGAGGTAAGGAGAGGGAGGTACCAGGATTGCAGAGAAGGTTTAAAATCACATTTATTTGTTAGAAGGTCATTCCTACTGGCCTTTTCATTCACACCCCTGTTACTAAAATTGCAGCATTGTCTTTCAAAACAGTCCCTTGAATGCAGCATCCTTCACTCTGTGGTGGCTCAAAGCTGTTTCTGAGTCTACCCAGGTTGCTCCAGTGTTGGCTATCAGGAAGCATTCTCCTCTGCCCAACTCTCAACAAGAACTCATTCATTCAAAAACAATTTCCTGAGCATCCCTCCTGTCTGAAAGATGTGGACACAGAGGAGTAAGATGCTGTCCCTGACCTTGAGGAGTTCACAGTCCACCAATGGAGGCAAACATGGGGGACAGCTTCACGGTGATGGCAGTAGGTGGAAAGACATTTGTGGGGTTTCTAACAACCACAGAAATCTTTATAGAGTTAGAGAAATGGAGGCAGTTGGTCTAAAGAAGCTTGTCCGGAATGCTCAAGTCAAAATGAGAAAGCTGAGAAAACACAGAGTGGCCTCTTAGGTGACTTGAGACTCTCTCATTATGTCGCCCATACAGTTTTCCCTTCTGCTCCAAGGCCCCAGGTAGAATTTTCCCTTCTCCTCCAAGGCCCCAGGTAGACGGGCCCCCTGAAGCCATGTCACGTGACTAGGCATGGAGAGCAGTAGTGACTGGTGGCACCTGCCGTTGGCATCTCCAGTGTCCACTCTGCAGGCTCCCCTTTCCTGCTGCAACAGTGAGCAGTAATGCTCCTGATGGTGGCGCCCCCACCAGCTTGGGCCCTACAGGTAGGATAAGTATGTGAGCCCTCACCTGCTCCATGACAGTTACATAGGGAAAGTAAGAAACAAACCTTTATTGGTTAAAGTCACAGAGATTTTGGTTTTTCTTGAAGCATAGTAGAGTGTGTCCTGACTGATACCACCCAACCCCAAATGACCTTACTCACAAAGTCTACAATTTAATCCCTAGAAATTTCTTTTCTCAGGGTAAAGATTGATACATTTTATTGTATTAGTCAGGCTTAGCTAGTTTAGGCAACAACAAAAATTCCCTAATCTAAGATGGATTTATTTGGTGCTCAGATCAGAGTCAGATTTGAGTCATGCGGCTCTATTCCATACTGTACCTCTGCCATCAGGACACGTAGCCTGCAAGGTTGCTGTAACAGGAGAAAAGGGAGGCAGCAGATTGACTTGCAACTGACAAAAGCCACTCTGCTCACAGTCCATTGGCCAGAAATAAACATATGGCCCCAAACTGGATCTGGGATGGTCAGTCTTACGTGTCAACTTGAATGGGCCATGAGATGCCCAGATTAAACATTCTTTTGGAGTTTGTCTGTGAGGGTATTTTAGGATGAGATTAGCATTTGAATCAGCAGACTCAGTGAAGTAGATGGCCCTCCCCAGTGTGGGTAGTCACCATCCAGTCCATCAACAGCCTGCATAGAGCAAGTCAGAGGAATGGGGAATTTCCCTCCATTTTTACAGCATTACTGCTTGAGCTGTAACATCACCTCTCACCTTCTCCTGCCCTTAGAATAGGATTGACATCATTGGCTCCCCTGGTTCCAGGCCTTTGGACTGATCTTCAGCTTGCACATGGCAGATCATGGGAGTTCTCAGCCTCCGTAATCACATGAGCCAATTCCTCATAATAAACCTCTCTTCTCTCTCTCTCTCCATATATATGCGTGTGTGTGTGTGTGTGTGTGTGTGTGTGTGTGTGTGTGTGTGTGTATGTATTAGGTCCCTCTCCTGTGGTCTCAGAACATGATCAATTTCCATACTGCACCTGCAGATAGCAGGTAGGAGGTATTCTTGGGCATCTGTCATGCTGAACTAAATGCCTTTTACCTGTGTAAGCTCAAGAAAGTCCTATAACCTCTCCATGTCTCCGTTCCTATATCTGTAAAATGAGAATAATACTGCAATCAATCTAATAGGATTGTTGCGAGGAATCAATAAATTAATATATAGGAAGCATTTACAAGTCCCTGACACAGCCGGGCGTGGTGGCTCACGCCTGTAATCCTAGCACTTTGGAAGGCCAAGTCAGGTGGATCACGAGGTCAGGAGTTCAAGACCAGCCTGGCCAAGGTGGTGAAACCTCGCCTCTACTAAAAACACAAAAATTAACCAGGAGTGGTGGCAGGCACCTGTAATCCCAGCTACTCAGGAGGCTGAGGCAGATGAGGCAGAGAATTGTTTGAACCCGGGAGGCGGAGGTTGCAGTGAGCCGAGATCAGACCACTGCACTCCAGCCTGGGCAACACAGTGAGACTTCGTCTCAAAAAAAAAAAAAAAAAGAAAAGAAAAAAAGTTCCTGGCACAAATTATACAACTGCTAGCTATTATTTTTATTATCGTTACTTACTATTATCTACCCGTCTCCTGCCAAACCCTGTATGAACCACAGTCTGGCTAGTGTGAGTTACATAGGTGTGCCACCCTACCCTGCATCCATCATTTGTTTACTGTACAAAAAAATTTACTTCATATCCCACCCCACTTAAAAATGTGCTACTGAAGTCAAGCTAAGGGTATGAAAAAAAAATGTGCCAATGGACATTCATGCAAGAAAAACAGTTGTTTATGATGACCTAAGCTCAGAACCTAGCTAGATGTTATATAGGCAGTCAGAAGGGCTTTTGTGCACACTGTTAATATTTCCTAAATGTTCTAGGAAGCATCTACAGTGTAAACTGAGAGAAGCTTGTGCTTTGTTTGGTCTGGAGTTCTTTCAAGAGTTTCTTGCTATTTGGGAAAATTATAACACTCACAGCAATTCTACTCATAGTTTTTGAATCACCAGCAAAACACACCCAAGTTGGTCTGTGTTTATAAGTGTGCATTCACAGTGGTTTCTTATTTATACATGTTGGGAATCTGATTGTTTCATCATGTCTTCCAGTATGGTCATGCCCAAGCACCTGCATATTTAGAAATGTACTACAAATCATTTTTATTCCATTTCTCCTTTATATGTAAAAGTGCATAAAATCTATTGTCTTAAGATTATATATGTAAGGAGATCATAGGATCTATAATTTGGATTTTAGATAGTAAAGAATATCTACTTTACAAAGGGGAATGGAGTCATCAATTTATTTATTTTCTAGGAAATAAATGGGTCAGAAAGAGGAAGCTTGCACTGGCAGAGGGTGTGGTGGAATTCCAGGTATGTAAACAGCGTTTAGAGAAGTTAACCTATGCTCCTCTATCATTCTTCCCTAGCCTTCTGAACTGTATTTTCTTCCAGCTTCTAAGACACAGGCAGTATCCTTGCATCTTTCTCTTTTAAATTATCTAGAAATAATTATGTTTCTTGGTCCTCATATCCCAGTGGGTTTGGGTTTTTTTGTTCTTGTTTGTTTGTTTTGTTTTGTTTTAGAAGAAACAGCACTGGGTGAGGAGACAGAGGACCTCAGTTTGAGTCTTCGGCTTATGACCTCGGGACACTGCATTTGTCTGCGCCTCTGTTTCTTCATCTGCAAAAGTGAGAGCACTCGTCTCATTTCTGAGCGGGGAGTGTTTTGAGCTCTGTAAGGGGCCACAGGAAAACAAGGCAGCAGGCCCAGGAGGGCCAAGACCACAGCCCCTGGAAAGAATAAATCATGTCTCCTGGAGAGCAAGGCTTGTTGGGAGGAGCTCAGACTGGTTCTGCCCCGCAGCAGGCCCTGGGACTCAAGTCTGCTCTCTGAGCCTCAGTTTCCCCATCTGCAAAGCAGGCACAGAGGCAGAACTAACTAGATGAACTCTAAGCTTCCTTTGCTCACAGAAGCCCTGTAAAATTAATTTAAAGGTAGATTTGCCCACGGAAACGAGAAATATATTTATTCAGAAGAGATAGTTTCTGTGTGATGGTTTAATTTTGTGTCAGCTTGACTGGGCCAAGGCGTTAATGCCCTGATTCACCATTTTTTTCTGAGTATATCTGTGCAGATGTTTCTGGATAAGACTAGCATTTAAGTGGGGGGACTTAGTAAAGCAGATGGCCCTTCCCAATATGGGTGGGAACCATCTAATCCATCGAGGGCCTGAATAGAACAAAAAGGTAGAGGAAGGAGGGAAAGATTCGTCCCTTTTGCTTCCTGCATGCCTGGTTGAGCTGGAGCATCTCATCTTCTCTTGCCCTTGGACTGGGACTTACAGCATCAAATTCCCTGGTTCTCAGGCCTTCGGACTCAGGCTGGAATTACAGCACTCACTTTTCTGGGTCTCTAGCTGGTGGATAGAAGATGGTGAGAATTCTCAGCCTCCACAACCACATTAGTCAATTCCTCACAATCTTTTCATTAATTATATCTATATCTATATCTATATGTCTTTCCTATTGGGTCTGTTTTTTTGGAAAGCCATAATACATTCTAATCTAATGATGGAAAGAAGTTAAGCCCCAATTGTTCCACATGTCTGGGAATTGCGTTGGAAGAAATAGTCTCCTAGTGGAAGGTGACGGTGGTCATTTCCACATACTGTGGAAGCTCCCAGACAAGGCACATTGTATCTGAAACACAGGCAAAGGGCTGTCACTCATACCCTGGGTTAGTACCAGGGACATGCATTCTCTCATTTGATTAACATATTCTCTCTCTAACCAGGCTCCGTGCTGGGTGCACCACTTAGGCCACACTAGGTCATCAGAGGAAGCAGATACAGAGAAGAGCTGAGCCCAGGCTCTGTGCTAATTGTGATGACCGAGGTAGCTCAGACAACTGTGGCAGGGAGTATAGAGCAGGGTCACCTCACCCAGCCAGGGCACATAGATGTCAGGAGAAGTGCCAAGGAGGCATAATACTTCTAGATAAAGAGAAGGTTTGGAAAGCATGGTAGTTCCAGGCAGTGGGAACAGCCTGTGAAAAAGCATGGAAGCATGAGAAAATGTGGTGGGTTTTAGGAATGATTAATAATCATATCTATTGCGCATAACATATGGGGTTTGGAAAACCTAGAATTGAGGCTGATTGAGTAGATAGGGGCTGGCCAGGAGGGCCCTTGTATACTCTCATGAGGAGTCATGATTGGCCTTTGGGCAATTGGGAGCCATTGAGGAATTAGAAACAGGAGGCTGACATAGTCCGATCTGTGTTTTCAAAAGACCTTGATGTCTTCCATTATGTGCGGAAGCACCAAGTCAGGGAGATAATGCGAGAGAGAATGAAAATTGAACCACGACGGTGGCTATGGGAGTCAATGCAAGACTGATCTGAACGACACTCTAGGTGGAAGAAGAGAAAAGGGAAATCAGAGGGTAGCCTGGGTGGCTGCTGTCAACAAGTCCTTGGGTAGGGAATATTTCCCAGACATGTAGGGGATAAATGTAAGGCATCTGAAATATAAGATGATGATGGGCAACTGATATAGGACACTGTCACCTTAGTCTTTGTGCCAATCCTGAAAGTTGGTTGCTTTGGGATGTTGGATTTTCAGAGAGAAAGTGACTTGCCCAAGTTCACACCTCCAGGAATCCAGCTATGATTACAACTGCCCTATATTAACTAGGACCTGGAAGGACAGAAGTTTGAGAAGCCCTACCAGAAGCTCTCAGTGGCCTGCTGCTGTGCCATTGAAATGTATTTCAGCATCTAAGAGAGACTGCATTGTCCTCCCGGCAGCCCTGGACCGGACCCTGTAGCATGATGAGCTACTCTGGAAGAGAAGAGACAAAGTTCACTCCTCTGAGCAGCAGGGTCCTTGGTTGCCATGTGACTGAAGATGGGTAGAGATTTTTGTTTTGTAAACATAATAAAAATAAAAAATAATAAAACGAGGTATGATTTCTTCCATGAAAAACCAAAAAATCTCTCTCATAGTCTCCTAGTCTGAATGCCTCCTTCCTTCTCTCTTCCCTTTGGCTCGTAAATTCCTCATTCCTGCCAAATAGGTTGGTTGAGTTGGAAACATTAATTGTTTGCTCTGGTGGATGCCAAGGTTCCTGCCTGGCCTTCCTTATCTGACCCAAGTTCATGTGCCTTTCAAAGCCCAGCTTAGATGACCCCTTTTCTTGGACCCTCCCTGCTGCCCAGCCATGCCCCCACTGCACACATGCAGCTAGCTGAGGTCAGTCACTGTCTCTTGAGCCCTCCTCAGCTCTGGGGTGACCCTCCTCCTCTCAGCACCTGCTCCCATGGGCTTCCCCCTTAGACTCTGAGAATCCTTTCCTGGAAGTGGGGGCCTTGTCTTCTCTGCCTTCATATCTTCCTTCCTAAAATGACTGCCACCAAAATACTGAATCAGTGGACAAATGGATGAATAAATGAGTGGATTTAAAAGATGCTAGTGAGGTGAACTGTCATGAACACACTACCTCTGAGACATTAAAAATGTTCTATTAAGTTATTTTGATAAAACACATGCACCAAGCCCAAAATATCCTTACAGTGCCCAAGTTTCTAAAGTGAAAAGTGAGTCTTCTTTCCAGCTCCCAGATCACTCTCCAGATGCTGTTGCCCACAGGCGTCTTCTCCTGTTTTGAGACATTTCCCTTTTACGTTGTTGACACAATAGGAGGCATGCTGCACAAACTGTTCAAATAAAAGAAATAAAATAAAAAGAAATATTTGCATTTCTTTTAACAATATCATGGAGATCGTTCCACATCATTTTCCATTCAGAGTTATGGAGTTCCTTTTTACATATATATAATAGTTTATTTGGCCAAGCTTCTATTGGAAGACAAGGATGACATGCCAATTAATATTCTCAACTCCTGGGCTTGTTATCCTTCATCCACACTAGAACTAGGTACTCTTTTATTCATTTTGGACCTTGCTGGTGACTTCTGGTTGAAAGAGATGGTGGTGTCAATGTGCATTCAACTGTTCTATTTTCATTGTATTTACTTAATAATTAATGTTTTTAAATACTTTTGCCAAACACTGTGAAAATACTTCAGAGGCAGGGACAATATCATACACAATAACTGCTCTCATGTGGCACTAAATACATGTCTGAAATTAATGGGTAAATGAATATTTGGGTGCTCGAATCTCGATGATATGAGTTGGAAAGGGTTGGCGAATATTTTCTGAAGCAAAGTCAGTGGCTTAAAAGCCCAGTTGATTAAGATATTTCCTGCATTATATTCCACCAAATCAATGAAGCAATTCATTTAATCTACTTTCTATTAATGGCTGGTTAAGCTCCTTCCAATCCTTTACTATTGTAAACAATGTTGTGCACTTTTCTGAGTATTTTCTTATGAAATAGCTCTAGAAAGTCCTAAATGACAAATGACTGAATCAAAACGTTCACTGTTTTTAGAAGTTTCTGATATATATATATATGAACATATATATATATGAACATATATATATATGAACATATATATATATATGATCGATTTTTTTTCCTCTAGAGGATTTGCAGAAATTTTCACTCCAACAGGGGCCTCTGAATCTTTGTCATACCTTGTTCCATCCTTGGGCAGGGACAAATCATGTGAAATGTAGACATGTGTTTCTTCAATTATTAGTTCTGTTGAGCATACCTTTTTTTTTTTTTTTTTTTTTTTTTTTTTTTTTTTTTTGAGACGGAGTCTCGCTCTGTCGCCCAGGCTGGAGTGCAGTGGCCGGATCTCAGCTCACTGCAAGCTCCGCCTCCCGGGTTCACGCCATTCTCCTGCCTCAGCCTCCCGAGTAGCTGGGACTACAGGCGCCCGCCACCTCACCGGGCTAGTTTTTTGTATTTTTTTTTTAGTAGAGACGGGGTTTCACCGTGTTAGCCAGGATGGTCTCGATCTCCTGACCTCGTGATCCGCCCGTCTCGGCCTCCCAAAGTGCTGGGATTACAGGCTTGAGCCACCGCGCCCGGCGAGCATACCTTTACATGCGTGTTGGCCATTTGTATTTCTTGTGTGAATTATTTGTTCATTTCCATGGTCCGTTTTTCCACTGGGATTTTGCTTTAGTTCTTTCCCAGCAGAATGTCACTGTGGGGTTTCCAGTGAACCATGTCCCCTGGTGTGTGTGCCCTTGTTCCCTTCCCCCTTGAATTTGGCCAGGCTGCTTGGGTGACTCACTCTAACTGATACCATGTGGCAGATGTAACATTGGGACAGTTATAGGGCTAAGCCTTCAGAAAGCCTGGCAGCATCTGCCTTTGCTCTGTTGGAAGCCAGCAGCCATGTACCAAGTCCAGCTACCTTCACACCCCCAGACTGTGAGAAGTCCGAAGCAGCCACATGGAGAAACCACAAGGAGGACTGCTGAGGCCCAAGTCCACAGCCTTGCCTGAACTCCTTGCAGCCAGCCGCGTGTGTGAGCCATCTCAGAGGAGGGTCCCCCAGCCTCCCCTAGCCACCTGAGTTGCCATCCCCTGTCCAAATTGTAGAATCAAGAGCAAATAAGTAAAACAACTGTCGTTTCAAGCCACTAGTTTGGGGTAGTTTGTTACACACCGAACTACCATTAAAAACCCAAAACACTTACATTATGTAAGAATTCTACAGATGAAGATTTACGTATTGAAGGTATTAACTGTCAGAAGTTAACTATCATGGTTAGATATCAAGGTAAGATCTAACCACGATTCATACAGTATATTGTGTGTGTGATGCTCTTTAAGTCTCTTTTAACCTGGAGACATGTCTCCAGCCTGCACCTTGATTATTTTGTATTTTTGTACTGGTGGAGAGAAGCCAGATGTCTTGAAGATTGTCTCCTCTAGAATTGTCTGCTGCCTCCTCATCCACTTGCAGTTGGTTTCCAGCTGGGCTTGGACATGGTCATTTTCAGAGCCAGATTTGGTCTGTGGTATGTCTTTATCAGCAGCCCATCTGCAAGCCACGATGAGAGGACTCAGAAGAAAGTAACCCTGCCAAAGACTTAATTTCAAAGTCCAGCCCCCAGAATTGTGAGAAAATAATTAAATTTCTGTTGGTTAGTTCTGTGGTACTTTTTTACGGCAGCACAAGCAAACTAATATAGCAGATAATCCTTAACATACCCCCAGCATGCAGGAATTCCTTGTCATTATATATTATAGGTGAAAGAGGTGAGGTTAGAACAGATTAACTCACCTGTCCAAGGTCATCTGATATGGTTTGGCTGTGTCCCCACCCAAACCTCATCTTGAATTCCCATGTGTTGTGGGAGGGACCTGGTGGGAGGTAATTGAATCATGGGGGTGAGTTTTTCCTGTGCTGTTCTCATGACAGTGAATAAATCTCATGAGACCTCATGGTTTTAAAAAGGGGAGTTTGCCTGAACAAGCTCTCTTTTCCTGTCACCATCCATGTAAGATGTGACTTGCTCCTCCTTGCCTTCCGCCATGATTGTGAGGCATCCCCAGCCACGTGGAACTATAAATCCATTAAACTTCTTTCTTTTGTAAATTGCCCAGTCTCAGGTGTGTCTTTATCAGCAGCCTCTGCCAGCCACGATGAGAGGCCTCAGAAGAAAGTCACCCTGCCAAAGCTTTCATTTTGGACTTCCAGCCTCCAGAATTGTGAGAAAATAAATAAATTTCTGTTGTTTAGGTCTGTGTTATGTCTTACGGCAGCACAAGCAAACTAATATAGCAGTTAATCTGTGACATACTCCCAGCATTTATGAATCCTTATCATTAAACATTATAGGTGAAGTTGAGGTTAGAACAGATTCAGTCACCTGCCCAAGGTCATCCTATTAGCAAATGGCAGAGCACATGCTCAGACCAAAAACTATCTTATTCCAAACCCCACACCAAAACCTCCTCCAAAAAATGTCAACAGAAATACCAACATACTCAGAATGTCATATGGACTGGGAATGGTATAAGATTCCTGCCCTCTGCCCCATTTTCTTGTGAAATTTTCTCTGGACCTGAGAGAATCAATAAATGACCCCTCCCTCACTCAACACTTCTGTCCTGTCTGGGCCACATATGTCGGGGTTAAGAACATGGAATTTGGAGTTAAACTGGTCAGGATCTGAGCTCCTGGCGACTTGGCTGTGGGTTTGCTGTGTGAAGATGGGTGTTATTTAACCTCTCCGAGCCTCATTTTCTTCATGGAGAAGACTTATTTGCTCTCAACCTTGTGAGGTAACTGTGGGAATTCAGGAGACAAAAGCTGTAGCTCATGGCCCCGAACTTGGCCCCGAGGGGTACCCAGTAACTCAGAAGCCTCAGGACAGGAGTCCTCAGGGCAGTTCTGCTCTCTGGGCCGGTCTCAGCAGCATCCCCTTCTCCCCCAAGAGGTCTCTTGGCCACCAAGGGACTGGGTCTCACTGGGCCTCACTGGGCTGTGTATCTTCAGATCACAGCCCAATGCCTGGCTCCTAGTAGGCCCTTGGGAAATATGGGTTGAACAAATTAAAGTGGAAACAGTAAATAGAAAAACAAATCTGTTTGGAAACTTCTGTGATGCTGTTTGTGCTTTTAGATATAATCTCCCAGAATCCTCTTATTATTTTAATAATTTAGAATTTTATTAAGCTCCTTAAGAAGATGCCAATCGACCTTGTGGTACTACAGGGTGCTGGCCCATTCCAGAGCTGAGCTTCAAAGTGGGTCGGTGGCTGCATCCCCCTGGCCTAGGTATAGTATTCTTCTTCATGGGATCTGAACTCTAGGTCTTGTGATTCATACAAACATATGCAGGGTGGCCCTCAGATGTAATTTAAGGACCCTCTCCAAGGGACAGGGCCAACTCTGAGTGGAAGTGCTGTAAGCCCACTAGTGGGGTGGGCAGAAAGATAAGACATGTGTGGGTGTGAAAAGACACGTGTGTGTGTGATGTTCCTCTCCCACAGCGGGAAGCATCCAGGGTGCCAAGGCTGGCCCACACCACCTCTGTGACCTCCCTTCCCTACCCTGCCAGCATCTGGTCCACGCAACACTGTATTGTGCATTTGAAGCTCAGCGATCGTTTTCTAGGGCACGACTTAGAAACTGGGACACAGATCACTATTGATTGGTGAAGACCAAGAGCGTTTCCTCACAGGGCTGAAAAGGTCATTGGCAATTCATTTATTCATTCACCCGTGCATTCACTCACTCAAGAAACTGGCTCTGATCAAGTGCTTGCTGACCTGGGGGTTGGAAGATAAATGAGACCTGGTCTCTGCCCTCTAGACACTTCTGGCCAAACACAAACAAGCATGACACTAAATACCTACAGTGATGTGTGCTTTGCAGAGCCAGGTATGGTACTGGGGAATAAGAGGTCAGCATCTTAACCAACCTAGTGTGAGGGAAGGGAAGAAAGGGGGTAGGGGGACAGGATGGTCTAATTAATAGAAGTGCTGGTCTTTAGGTTCCTGCTCATGAAAATACAACACGTGCACCATCATCTTTATTCTCCTAAGAACCCCAAGAAGATCTGATTCTCAGCCCTCATTTTATAGACAGAGTATCAAGGTTGACAGAGGTGGGGTAATTTTTCCTAACAAGAAAATGATGCAGATGGGATCTGAACCCAGATGTCTGACCCTGAACCCAGATGTCCGACCCTGAGTCCGGCCACTACCATCAGGCAATCAGGAAGGGGCAGATGCAACTAAGACAGAAACTCAAAAGCTGAGAAGGGAAAGAGCAGCCCATCAGAGCTGCAGTGAGCGTGGCAGGGCAGGGGAAATGGTGAGTAGTGGTGGGGCGGAGAGGGAGGATTGAGACCTAAGGGGCTCTTGCCTGGAGCCTCCATTAGCTCAGGGTGGGGCAATGCCCAGAGAGGTGAAGGGAATTGTCAAAGATACACGACCCCAGTGGCAGAACAAGAATTTTGACCCAGCATTCTCTGCATGAGAACCTGCTGTTCTTGGCTGGGCGTGCCGGCTCATGCCTGAAATCCCAGCACTTTGGGAGGCTGAGACAGGTGGATAACTTAAGGCCAGGAGTTCGAGACCAGCCTGACCAACATGGTGAAACCCCGTCTCTACTAAAAATGCAAAAAATTAATTGGGTGTGGTGTGGTGGCACACGCCTGACACATGGAAGGCTGAGGCATGAGAATCATTTAAACCTGGGAGGCAGAGGTTGCAGTGAGCTGAGGTCGTGCTGCTGCACCCCAGCCTGGGTGACAAAGCAAGACTCTGTATCAAAAAAACAAACAACAAACAAACAAAAAACCTGCTGCTCTTTCCTCTGCAAGGGCTGCCTGGCCAGCCCTGGTCAGCCTTGGGCCTGAGAGGAGCCAAGGTCGGCTGGGCAGTGAGGTGGGGGATATGGGAGGGAGAGAACCAGTTATCTGCTTTTTTTCTCTTCTAGTTAAATAAAAACTCAAATAACAAAAGTGCTGCCTAAGCCCTAAGCCTTCGTGCACACAAGGCCATATCCAGATGGATTTGCTAGGCTGGTTGGTCGAACTCCTCTGGAGATGGGGCCAAAGCTGGCAAATATTTAACCAGGGAGGGGACGGGAAGGTCCCACGCTTCCCCAGACCTGCACGACTCAGCCCCAGCGATGACCCCAGGTACTTGGAAGAAGTGCTGTGTGAGATTTCTGCCTGCATCTGTCTCCCTATCCCCCACCACTGTGGTCTGGGGGTGTCTTCAGGCAGCTGCAAGCCTGAAAGGTGCAGGATCCATCTTTTGCTGGAAAGAAAACTTCTCCAGACCCTCAGCACTGAACAGCTGAGGTGAAGGAATCTTCTACAATCAGGGCATAAACGCTTAGAGGGAAGGTTTATTGTCTCTTCTTTACAGATGGGGAAACTGGGGCCCAGAGAAGGGAAACCCTTACCTAGTGTCACCACAGCAGAATAGGGATATAAACTCAGTGTCCTGACAGCCAGTTGTGGGCTTTATCCTCCCCAGCTTAGTCTGCCCGGGCTGCCATAAACAAACATCACAGACTAGGGAGCTTAAAGAACATACTCATTTCTCACAAGTTTGGGGGCTGGGAAGTCCAAGATCAAGGCGCTGGCAGATCTGGTGTCTGATGAGGGCTCACTTCCCAGTTTGCAGGTGGCCACTGTCTTGCTGTGTCCTCACATGGAGGAGACAGATATTTCATGTCTCTTCCTCTTTTTATAAGGGCAGTTACATCACAAGGCTCCCAGCCTCATGACCTCCTCTAATCCTAATTGCCTCCCAAACACCTCGCCTCCAAACACCATCACACTGAGATTCAGGCTTTAACTATGAATCTGGAGGAGGCACAAACATTCAGTCCATTGCACTCCCCAAGACTGGGATATACCTTGTGCCTCTTTGGTTCTTCACCCAACTGCAAAATCTCTATCCCACCCCTCCTACCCCTATTGTCAAAATCAGTCTGTCTCCTCCCGGGGTCCTGAGCACCCTCCTCAGGGGCTCAGGAACCTCTTCATCTCTCTCTGCAATTCTGGAGCTGGCTCAGTGCCTGGCCCAGGGCGAGTGCTAAGGGAATATTTATTAAATCCATTTAACTTGCTCTCTTAATGCATTCCACATCCTGCTTCCAGAGTTATCTTTCTGTTTGTGTACAGGAGGGCAAGGCAGGCAGAGGGTTCAGCCCATGCAAAGGCCTCATGGCAGGAGTGTTCATAGTCAGTACTAGGAACTTGGAGGAGGCCAGTGTGTGGCTGGAGCACAGAGCAAAGGGAAAGTCTCAGGGCAGTGCGTTAGTCCACTCAGGTTGCTATAAAAAAGTACCACAGACTAGGGGCTTAAGCAACAGACACTTATTTTCTTACAATCCTGGAGGCTGGAAATCTGAGTCCAGGGTGTCAGCAGGACTGGTTTCTTCTGAGACCTACCTCTTTGGCTTGTTTGCCATATTCTCCCTGTGCCTTCGTGGGGTCTTCCCTCTGTTTGTATGTGTCCCAGTCTCTTCTTATAAGGACAACAGTCATATTGAATTAGGCCCCACACTAGCAGCCTCATTTTATCTTAATTACTTCTTTAAAGACCCTCTCTCTAAATGCGGTCACATTCTGAGGTCCTGGGGTTTAGGACTTCAACATAGGAGTTTCTGGGAGACACAGTTTATCCATAACAGGCAGGGCCTTGGAAGGCTTTGCAGAGCCTCAGAGGGAGTTTGGACCTTATTCTAAGTTGCTGTGAGACCAGCAGAAGCCTTTCAGCCAAAAGAAAAAGCACTTTTGCTTTTGAAAAAGATCCCCATGGCTGCTGTGTGGTAACTCAACTTCCACGGGGTTAAGGGTTGAAACAAAAAAGAGGCCCTTGGAGTGGCCCAGTGGACAGATGATGGTGGCCGGACCAGGGCAGGATGGGGAAGGTGGGGAGAAGTGGCTGGGGCGGGGTATGTTTAGAGACAGAAATGACAGTCATGCT
Source organism: Macaca nemestrina (assembly GCF_043159975.1). Taxonomy (NCBI): domain Eukaryota; kingdom Metazoa; phylum Chordata; class Mammalia; order Primates; family Cercopithecidae; genus Macaca; species Macaca nemestrina. The sequence continues at coordinate 11,958,021 of NC_092132.1, read as the reverse complement.
GACAAATGGATGGATGGAGGATTTGAGAGACAGAAGATATAAAGGAAAACTGGATTCAAGTCTTGCTCAGCCTCACAGTGGTGAGGTGACTTTGGGAAGGTGATTTCATGTCTCTGGGCTCCTGCTAAGAAGTCTGTAAAATCTGAATCAGGAGGCACAGCTCACCGGCAGACGGGGAAGTAATGTGTGGAAAGTGTCCCATGGAGGCGCATTCATGGGTACTGATGCTGAGCATCCAATATATGTCCCCCAGGCCAGGCACTGGGCCCGACATCCATGGTGGGGGTGATCCAGTCCCTGTAGGGGTATCTCCCGTGCCTCCCAGGGAGTCCATTCCAACACCCAGATGCTCTGTTCAATTTTTAGCAATGTCTACCCTTATTTCTCAGTTTTATCTCTCTAAGTTACCAAAGCAAGTCCATGTCACACTTGTCCCTTCAGGTATGGGAGTCCCCTGTTCCATTCCCATTCTGTGGCAGGTTACCATGGAGTCAGAGATTTGGAGATTTGTGTTAGCTTTTTTTTTTTTTTTCTTGAGACAGGGTCTTGCTCTGTTGTCCAGGCTACAGCACTAACCTCCAGGAGTCAAGTGATCCTCTCAACTTAGGCTCTCAAGTAGCTGGGACTACAGGCGTGCACCAGTGAATCCAGCTAATTTTTCTATTTTATGTAGAGACAGGGTTTCTCCATGCTGCCCAGGCTGGTCTCGACCTCCTGGGCTTAAGCAATTCTCCCACCTCAGCTTCCCAAAGTGTTGGGATTATAGGGGTGAACCACCACACTTGGCCTGGAGGTTTGAATCCCAGCCCTGGCTCTTAGAGACTGTGATCCTGGCTGGTCACATCACCTCCTGGGGTCTTTCTTGCTTTCTTCAGACATAAGGTAAGAATAATCATAATCGAATCACAGGCTGCCGTGAAGAGCAAACAAGATGAGCTCATACAACGGTCAGGACCCAAAAAAGGGCAGCAATTTTAACATCAAAATACATCTGTGACAAAATAAAAGTTACTTAAACTTTGTGTGGGAGGCTTCTTGCAAGCTTTAGGACGGGAAAAAACAGATTTGGTGGATCTCCCAGTTTTATTTCCTAGACCATGCCTATGCCACCAGTGAAGCCATTGTCTGGATCATTAGTTGTGGTTATTTTCTCTGTTAGGGTCCCAGTCGTCTTCTCCTCCCTGAGCACATGCTTCATGTGACCAGCATCTCAGTATTTCTGTCCCGCTCTTGTTACTGTGAGTTATGGCTGTCATTTACACCACCCTACAGCCCTTCAGAAAGACTTCCGCCTGACGCCCACTCACTTCCTGCTGCCCTCAGCCAAGCATCATGGCCGCCCAGAACAGACGTGATGGGGATCAGGCTGTGCTTGGCCCACGGGCTTCTGCTGAGAGGAAACTCTTTGTCAGCTGGGACGTACTAAAGAACGGGCTGAACTCTAGGTGGTCCCTACCCCACCTTACCAACCACACATCCGTTATGTCGTCCATTCCACTCTGCCTTCCCCTTTCCCCCACCCCATAGGAGTACCTTCCAGACCCACTCACCTTTTACAGAGGAAATGACCAACAAGACCACCAAGGCCTGCCTATCCCAGAGAGCAGCCTTAGAGGGATGCAGATGGGGTTCACCAACATCATTTTTGAGGCACATGCATAAGGTGTTAAATAAAATCAAACCACAGCAGACAAAATTTCTTCCCAGTTCCTTTGATCCTTCTGGTTACATTGAGGAGCAGGCCTCAGTTTCCCACCAGGGCAGATGCTAACACTTCCTCTACTCTCCTTTTAATCTGGAAAGAATAGCCTCCGGGCTGGGCACCTCCCCAGGCAGCTGGATCTAGCTGGAAGTTAATATCTTGCTTGCTTTTGATTGTGTTTATTTTTACCCAGGCCAGCCAAACTGCTTCTCCACTTAGAACAGCTATACACTGGTTTTCCTTTAATTTTTATATTTCAATTTATACAAAGGGATCCATTAAATTTTCAAAAATATAGAGGAATGAGTTTTAAAAAGTGTACTTGGATTATGGCAAAAATCATAACTGTGGTACATGAAAAACTACCATTTGGAAACATTACTTGGACACAAACAGGAATCCAGGCAGGGAGAAAGTGAGGCCCTGGAAGGGGCTTCCCCTCAGCTAATATTTGGTGGAGCTGGGCCGATGGAGGGAGTCACATTTGTTATGGGCTCCCTATGCACTAGCATTGTCCACACCCAGTTGCTCTATACAAGCAGCCTGCGAGTTGCTATTTTCCCTGCAGAACCCAGTTCTGAAAACTGGGTTTCAGAGAGGTTGGGTGACTTTTCCAAAGTCACACAGCTAATTGAGGCAGAGGTAGGACCAGAGGCCGTGTTTCCTGGGCCTATGTTCTTAGAAAGAACCCTAGCCTAAAGCCTTCCCCAAAAAACCCCTCTCCCTGCCCTGTACATCTGGGGAGCTGAGTATATAAGGCCTGAGCTGGCCTTTATCTTGACATGAAGGGCAGAACTTCTCCTTGTACTGACCCACAGCCAAATGCTGACTCACCTCCTAAACCCACAGAACTCAATTTTCTCCTACAAAAGCCAAGTTCAGCCCAGCTAGAATTCTTGTGCCAAGGAGTACCTACTTGGGGCTAGGGCCTCATTTATATTAAACTGACTTTGCATACAGCCTTCTGTGTTAGCCCATTTTAGAGCTTAGTATACTGAGGCCCAGACTGGTTCTATAACTTGTCAAAATTCACCCCGCTGAGAAGAAAAAGAACTGAAATTCCCAGTCACATTGGTCTAGCTCCAATGCTGACATCAGCATCAGTATCCCTTCCCTTGACCTATAATTTCAGAGAAGCCCCAGTCTTCCCTGACCCCACTATCTCTGCAGTAACCTGAGTCTCTCATCCCTGATCTCCCTCCTGGGGCTGGAAGCACTGCTTTTGGCAGCATCTGTTAAAAAGGCCACGTGGACTCCCACTATGACAGTGGGTTCCTGGGAAGAGGTGGGACTGGGGATCTGAAGGAGGCAGGTAGGTCCAGCTTCTCCCATGACAGATCCTGCCTCCGGGGTATTCACACCCTTGGCCTCGAGGGGCCAGAGCAGAGGGAAGGGTCTGGACTGGGAAGTCAGAAATCTCTCTGGTGGACACTCACTCACTCCCAGTGACCTTAGGCAAACTGTAGCCTCTCCATTTACTCATCTGTAAAATGGAAAAGAGCTTCAGGAATTTTGAAGTTGCAGGCATCATATGGCCCACAAGCTTGTCTTGGTGTTTTTAACGAAAGATGAATAATGCTCAATATTTAATCTCTCTAAAGTAATGTCAGGGGGAGTCAGATAGAGGGTCTGTCTACAAAAGGTACATCTCCCTCCCTTCCTCCCTTTCTTTCTTCCTTCCTTCCTTGCTCCCTCTCTCCCTCCCTTGTTCTTTTCTTCTCCTTTTTTTTCTCTCTCTTTATTGCTTTCTTTCTCTTCCTTTCTCTCCCTCCATTCCTCCCTCCCTCTCATGTCCCACCCTCTGTCCCTCCTCTTTTCTTTCTTTTATCTTTGCTTGTTTGTTTATTTGTTTGTTTCGGGGGAGGGCACACTGATGCATGTATGGAAAGGAAAACTCTTCCTGTTAATATACAAAGTGAATCTGTGGCCACGGCTGCACCCCTCATTTTCATGGTCTGCTGCCTGTCCCAGGAGGCTGTGGCTCTGGACTGGAAGGGCTGGAGGTCCCCTCCCTGAGGACAGCCTCTGCAGCTGCTGGCCAAAGGCACGGCAGCCCCAAGAGTCAGCTGCCCGAGGCTGAGTCTGGAATGTCTTGTTTTGTTGTGTCATTAACACAGTGTTCATTTTTAGGGCCTGACTTGGGAACGGGTGCCAAGAGCATTCCTGAGGGGTCAGAAGGGAGCGTGTTTATTGTCAGGCTACAGAAGTAACTTCCTTCAGTAATCCCTCAAGTACTCAGCAGACCTTCATTAGGCACCTACTACTGTGTACCAACCACTACACCTGGACCCAGAGATGCAGAGAGGATCAATTAGCTCTAATCCCTGTCCTTGGACAGCTCCCAGGACTGTGGGAGAGGCTGACCTATCAAGGGACAGCCCCCAGGGGTAAGAACAGTGACAATGGAAAGCCCAGTGCACCGTAGGGTAGAGATGGTGACGCAGAGAGGTGGCCTCCAGGCTGCTTGAGTGCACCCGCCCTTTATTCTAGGGAATGTACTAGAAGGACATAGTTACCTCTCCAAGAGGGCCTTTTGCAAAGGTATTCTTTTGCAGTGCGTGATTTTTTTTTTCCTAATTGCAAGACTCACTTATTCCTACTTTCAAAAATGCTATGAAATATGTGAGTCCAACAGTAAACATTCCTCAGAGATAACCAATGTTGGCTGTGTGCATTTCTTCAGCATTTTCTTGCAGGCTTCAGCATAACTAACACTCCTGGGGCCTCATGTGCCCCAGACCTCCTGAGAAGGCAGCATGCAACCGCTCACTAAGGTAAGTACCATCTGCACGTCCAGCTTACATGTGGAGAAATTGAGACACACTCGGAATGAGTCACTTGGTCCAGATCACGTAGGAAGGAAATAGCAAACCAGGACTCAAACCCAGGATATCAGGCTCCCTCCGAGCCCTTACTCCTGAGAGGCAAGAAGTCAAACGTGGCTAGGCATGGTGGCTCAGGCTCGTAATCCCGGCATTTTGGGAGGCTGAGGTGGGAGGATGACTTGAGACCAGGAGTTCAAGACCATCCTGGGTGACATAGTGAGAGATACCATCTCTACCGAAAAATTTAAAAATTAACTGGGCATGGTGGTGGCATGACTGTAGTCCCAGCTGCTCAGGAGGTTAAAGTGGGAGGACTGCTTGACCCCAGCAGTTTGAGGCTGTTGTGACCCGTGATTGTGCCACTTCACTCCAGCCTGGATGACAGAGCAAGACCCTGTCTCAAAAAAAAAAAAAAAAAATTAGTCCAGTAACCCCCATCCTCACCTGGCTAGTGTAGGAGCCAAGGTTTGCACCCAAGCAGTCTTATTCCATAACACTTGGACTCAACCACGCTCTTTGCTGCCTTCAGCCTAATGATGACATATATATACTTATATGAAAACATTATTTACCAGTGTCTCATGGTGAACATGATATTCTGCACTTCAAGTAGATCTTGTATCACTTTCAGTGTTATTACAAGCAAATCTGCCTCCTTCACTTCAAGGTCAATTTGGCAATCCAAATCTCAGCATACCATTGTTGATTTGCCCAATGTCTTCTTTATAATTTTTTTGGGTGGTTTCTGATTATCTGCGCTTGCAAACAATGCTTCCACAGAGATCTCGGCACAGGTTGCTGAGAGTTGCGTCAGGACTGATTCCTAGAAGAGGGACGGCTGGGTCAGTGGTGTGCACCTGCACACCCTGGCATACCTGCCCAGAGGCCCCTGCAAAGACTTCCAGGGCTCATTTTCATCACCTAAAGGAAGAATGTCAGAGCCAGGTGGCGTTCAAAGGCTTTTCCCCACCATAGCTGGTGGTGGGACTCCATTTCACAGTTTTCATGCACTGTGCATTTTTCTCTGTACTCCTAGATGGCTTTGGGAAGGTCATGATCTAAAAAGGAGAAAAAAAAGAGAAATCAATCATGCTGTCAGCAAATGCCACGGTGCAGTCAGCAGCTGACATTTCCAAGAGACTTGGCTTGGCTTGGCAGTTCTTGTGTGTAAGTTACACAGTGGTGCCTCTTCCTCCAAGCAGCCCCAGAGAGCAGAATCCCGGCTGGATTTCAGGTTTTCTGTGCCCCCGTGGCCAGGCGCCCTTGTGCAGTGCACAGCCTGACCAACCTTACACATTATTTTAGTTAGAGCTGTAAGCTGGATCCCAGCTGCCTGGACTCAAATCTAATCTTTAAATCCTATTAACCATATGCCCTTAGGCAAGCTACTTAAACTCTGTGTGTCAATTTCCTAGTGTGAAATAGAAGTTGATTATAATAATAGTGCCTCCCTTATAGGGCACAGCAGCAGCCGTGAGGAATTAAGTTAAAATATCAAAAGCCCTTAGAAGAGTACCTGGCATATAATAAACACTCCATAGACGTTTGCTACTGAGCAATTAATAATCCTACTGTGCCATTATTTAAGGAGGCGCTACCATTCTGCCCCAAGGCTTTATTTTTCTCCAAATACAAAGACTTTCTTGGGCTTTCAAGGTAGCGTGTTTTGATGGAAAGATGCTGGGTTTGGGAACCAGAGATAATGGAGTTGGAATCCTGGCTTCTTTCCCTTCCATCCTTGTGACTTCAAGCAACTCCCTTTGCCAATCTCACCTTGACTGTGAAGAATTTTGTTTCTATATTGGAGACCTAGTAGTGTCCCTAGCAAGGAACTGCACAGTGGATACTGGTTTCTCTCCCAATTCAGGACACTAGGACTCAGCACAGGATAGAAGGTGAGGGTTTGGGTCATTTCCCAGGAAGGGGGTGGGAGGTGGAAGAATCCAGAGAGAAGCACACATTTTGTTCCCAGTGCAGCCTTGCCAGCCTCTCAAAGGCCTATCCCAGGGCCATCCCAATGCCCAGCCCCTGGCAGGCTCCCACATGCCAGGCCAGCATTCCTGCACTTCCAACCTTGCTCATTCAAGAGCCAACACTTGCACCACCTCCTCCTGGAAGCTTAGAACCTTTCTCCAAACTAGGATTATTCCCTCCTAAGACCTCTCACATCTCTTAGCTTGTGCCTTTTTTGCAGGTGCTTTGATTCCCCTTGTACTGAGCTGCTTCTATTCTCTTTAGGAGACTGGCAACTTCCTAAAGGTAGAGGTTGGTGTAATGGGGGTGGGAGCATTGGCAGATGGTGAGATGGGGACATTGGAGTTGTCTATCATGGAACAGTTCCAGGGTTTAGTTCCTAGTCCCACCTCTCACTAAGCCAATATCCTTGGGTAAGGCACTTAACATCTCTGCTTTTCTTTTCCTTCCTTAGCATGAGTTGGGAGATAAGTGGCCACCGTTACTGAGTGTCTACTCTGCCCTGCTCTGCACCTGTGGATCTTCAGAACAAAGAAGCTTAGTTCTTCTCCTGCCCATTTTGTAGGGGAGGAAACAGTGGAAACTCAGAGGTGCAGACATTTGCCTAAGGATATACAGAAGATAAGGAGCAGAGCTGACATCAGAACTCAAGCTTGCAAATGTGTATGTGGGCCACCATGCCACATCTGCCACCTCTCTCACAGCACTGCTGGGGGAACAGGGGAGGCATTGGAGGTGGCGGGCTTTGCCCTACTACGCATGGCATATGCATTTTAAATAAGGACTTTGATCTGGAAGCAGGATAGGGTATTTATTGCTTCAACTCAGCTTGATTTGGGCTCTTTTGTCCCACAAATGACACCAACCCTCACCAGGCCTGAAGACCTTGTCTGGAAGAGAAGGAGCAGTGGCGTGAAGTCAGAAGAGGCGCAATTACCTGCCAGCTTTGCCTCTGTGTTCTCTCCCTGAGCCTCTGGAATCACATTTCAGCCTTGGTTTTGCTATGAGAATTTGGAAGCAGCATGTGTAAAAACCCTAGCTCAGACTGGGCACTGGATGGACATCAGCAGTGAAGATTCACCGAGTTTGCCCCAAGGCAGGCAGTGGAACAGGTACATTAATGCATATCCCAAATCCTCACAGCCACCCAGAGGTAGACCCTGTTACTGTCATCACAGCTGCCCAGTCAGAAAACTGAAGTTCTGAACAATGCAAGAACAGCATTGTGAGTGGATTTTCAACCCAGGTGAGTTGGCAGACATGTGTAAATGCTAGATTTGACCATTTAGTTTATGACACAGCACAACCCACGAGCTTGGAGTGTTTATATGAGAATTCAGAAATACAGACTCAGGGGCAGGCATTGCCTGGGTCCATGTCCTTTCCCCCGGGCTGTCTGCCCCTGGGCTGTTTATAATGTTACTGGAATTTACTTAATGCCAAGTGAGTAACAGACTGTTCACCAGCATTTGTTTTGTGACTCTCACTTTTAAACCGGGTTGGAGTCTAACCCGATAAGGCCCAACCCAGTAAACAGCCTATGGAATGACAAACATTTCTGTTAGCCTCAGCAACGGCTACACATTACGCCTTCCATTGGCAGAAACTGCCCCTTTGTAAAAGAGATGGTAGTTTGGGAATGACATAAACAAGGGTAGAAAAAGTCAATTCCTGCAAAGCTTTTTTTTTTTTTTTTTTTTTTTTTTTTTTTTCTGAGACGGAGTCTCGCTGTCTCCCAGGCTGGAGTGAGTGGCACAATCTTGGCTCACTGCAAGCTCCACCTCCTGGGTTCACGCCATTCTCCTGCCTCAGCCTCCCGAGTAGCTGGGACTACAGGCGCCCGCCACCACACCTGGCTAATTTTTTTGTGTTTTTAATAGAGATGGGGTTTCACCACATTAGCCAGGATGGTCTTGATCTCCTGACCTTGTGATCCGCCCGCCCTGGCCTCCCAAAAGCCTTTTTTCCCCCTCATCTTACTGTATCCATTCCTTTTACATGAACTGGCATGTTGGAAGAGCATTACAATGACAGGTGCCTGGGTTTAGGCTGCGTGACATCAGGCGAGTCACTTATCATCTCTGAGTATTACCGTCTTCAAGAGGAATAATTACACGTATCCACCTGAGTGGTGAGGAATAATAAGACAGAAAAAAGCAAAGACAGTGCTGACAGATGGGCAATGCTTGATTTATGTTAATTTTTTTTCCTTTCCTCACTGTTAGGCGTAATTTTATCTGTTTCTTTTTCAGAAATGCATTTGAGTAGAGATGTGCGTTTGTAAGAGGTTGCTCTTGAGAATGTGACAAAAATCGCTGTGTGCCACCTGGCTTTCTTCTTTGTGAATCTATATCTAGGCGCGGACTAGATTGATGCTCTGTGGTATTATTCAAACCAACAGCATTTTATTGAATACCATTGTAAGTTTGGCCCGATGGAGCCAGGAGCTGGGGAGTTGAGGAAAACCTGGTACTGCGGAAAGGAGCTCACATCCCAGCTGGGGAGGCAGGAAGCTCTGGCCTGAATAAACCAGAGATTGAAGAGACAAGCACAGCCTCTGAGTATCCCCAGGGAGTTATTCCTCCAGATTGTGGGGCTCTGGGGATACTTTCTGGAGGAGATGGTATGTTCAGAGTCCCCCAAACATGAGTGAGGCTGCTACCGGCAGAGATATGGAGAAAGGCATCCCAGGCAGAGGGAACAACAAAGAAATGGCTGTGCTGTGCAATTTGTGAAACAGTCATGGGGAGCAGTGGCTCTCAAACTCAAGTGAGCATTGGAATCGCCTGGTGGGTGCATTAAAACATAGACTACTGCACCCTGTGCCAGCACCAGAGCTCCCAACTTGGGCAGTCTGGAGAGCAGCCTGTGAGTTTGCATTCTAACAAGTCCCCAGGCGCTGTTGCTGCTGTTGGTCCACACAGGAAGAAGACGTTGTAGAGGAAGCAGATAGGTTGGATGGAGCCAAAGCATGGAGGAACGCGAGCACCCGCCTGGTGCATCACTCACTGGCTATAGCCATCAATGTGTTCATTCAGTCCTTTACTGAGCAAGCAGCACCTCTGAGCCCTACTGTGTGCTAGTACAGTGATGGACTCTAGGTATACAGCGATGAATACAGCAGTCTGGGTTTTGCCATATCTTTACCCTGCTAGGGTTCTCAGAGGAGGATGGATGATATCCTATGTGACGTCACAGGCTGATGACCCTCTGGGCATCCAGGCACAGAAGGCAGGGGCTCTGGAGGTGAAAGTTGCCTTCAACCTCATGGCCCTTTAACAAAAGGCCTCGTCTTACCCATGTTAAATTCAGTTTAGTTTAAATGTTTCTTCCTACGTAGTGAACTATCACCTAACTGGATGTGTTAACAGGCTATAACCAACTCTAGTACCAATCTCTGGGTTTCAGCCAATCAAAGACGGCCAACTGTTCAAACCATGTTCAAACAAGTCAAATGCCAAGCTAGAACCCATCCAGCTGTTTCTGTACCTTACCTCCATTTTCTATATGTCACTCTCTTTTTTTCTGCCCATAAATCATCCTCGACCACGCGGTAGCCTGGAAGCCTCCCTGAACCTATCCTGTTTTGGGGATTGCCCAATTCAAGAACCATTTTTCACTCAATTAAATTCTGTTACATTTAGTTTTTCTAAATGTAAGGTTTTTCTCAGGTTTTTCCTTTAACGCCCAAAACACCCTGTGGTGTTTAAGGGAAGAATTGCTGCAGAGCTGACTTTCCTAATAATGAGGGTGATTGAGTCTAATTGTTGCAATATAGGGTCGGCTGCTCCAACTGAGACCAAAAACAATGTGATGGAAACAAAAGAGTATTTTATTTCTCTTTTCATGCAATGGTCTGGGCTTGGGAAATTTCTGGAAGAAATGTTTGTTTCATCGGGGCCCTGGCTCCTTCCTCTGTACTTCTCCACCCTCCCTGGGGTGTTGCTTCATTCACAGGGTTGGCGATGATTTACAGCCAGGTGCCCCAATGCATAACTCGTGGGCATGTTGCATGGAACACAAGGAGAGTGGTGCTCTCTGGAGCCATGCAACACAGTGCTGCCTCTGTGAGGAGAGAAACAGGAAAGGAGTGTGAAGAGGACATCCTTTCCCTTTTAGGGCTCACCCTGGAAGCTGTGCACCTCACTTCTGCTCACAAACCACAGACCAAAACCATCCCATGGCCTTAGATGGCTGCAATGGAGGTTGGGATGTGTGATCTTTATTATTGGCAGTCTTGTATTCAGCTAAACCCCAGCCATTTAATGAATGCAATCTATTCTCTTTTACTTCATTCTTTTAGATTAAGTTTTGTGTAGTCATTCTCTCTAAGGTGTCCTACTCCATCATCTTGCCTCCCTCCTTTGTTTATTGAAGAGATACAGATATTTCCTTGTGGACAATTATTTTACCCCATCAAAATTCTCTGCAAACCTTCTAGAATTAGATCCATTATTCTCAATTCTAACTTTTCAGCAGAATCACAGGAGGGGTGAGGATGAAGATAGGGGAGGCTCTTAATAGTGATGTTCCAGCCTTTTTGCCAGAAAAACAAATTTAATTTGTTTGTGGTAGGGTTGAAACATCAGGAATTTTGTAAAGCCCCCACTCATTATCTAGGTTTAGTTCTTCTTCTCCCTTAAAGTATTAGGTTTCGGCTATCGGTCAGTGAGCTGAAAGACGAGCCATAGTGAACAGGAGGTGTGCAAAGGTATGCATTGAAATGTTGAGTGCTGGGTGCACAAAAACTGAGCCAGATATAAACACTTAGCACCCACAAGTGCTTGCCACACTGCCTCTGAAATGGAGCCTCCGTCCTACTGGCCCTCAGTGTCAACTCTTTGATAATTGATCACCAATTGTTCTGTGAAGATTCACTCCACAGCAAGTTTCTCTGTAGGGGGAGGGGAAGGAAGACAGGTTTAAACAGCAATGTCAAAAAGAAGGGAGGAGGAAAAAAGATATTCCAGGTGGTTATCTGGAGCTATAATTTAACTTCCTTCTACAAAGGTGGTCTGCCCTTAATTATATAGGTGGGTTTTCTGTATTTATTTATGTATGTATATGCATCCATTTAATTGCCTGTGTTTATAGGTTAATACCCCAAATGACCCTTTATTGGGATAAGACAGAATAATTCTTCGATTCCCTGCATCCCTATTCACATCCCTGTTCCTCCAGATGCTGACTTGCTTGTTCCCTCTTCCTTGAAACATTCTCCTCAGGCTCCACGTGCACAGTGAAGAAGCAGGCAACATGGCATCAGCCAGATAGAGAACCCATCTGCATAATAAAAGATTAGGGTGGGGCAGCCAGCTTCTTCACAAGCTATGCAAATGGCACACCTAGTCCAAACCAGTTCTTCCCTTGCCATGCAAATGGCCTGCCTGGTACAACCAATCCTTTGTGTCCTATGTAAATCAGACACCACCTCCTCAAGCTCATCTGTAAAACCTCCTGCAGTTTGCCACAGACTGGAAGACCCACTCGGGAGCCCCACTCTCTGCAGTAGAGAGAGCTTTTCTCTTTCTTTCACCTATTAAACATCTGCTCTTAACCTCACTCCTTGTGTGTCTACATCCTTGATTTCCTTGGCATGAGGGAACAGCCTTGGGTATTACCTCAGATGACGATAATGATTCATCTGCACTGGATGTGAAAGATGAAGAATGCAGCCCAGACTGCTGCTGGCAGCCACTTTGTGATGAGAGATGAATGAGCCTGTGGATGAAGCCAACACAGTGGAGGGAAGGATGGAGACATACATGGAAGAAACTGGGCCTTGTTGATAGCCATGGAGATGCTGAATCAAGCCTTTCCTGAAGCCTTTTCTAACTGCCAAGATTTTCAGATCTTACATCAACAAATTCCCTTCATCATTTAGTCTGGTTGTTGTATGTATATGCTGTTTCTTGTAGCTAAAATCATTATAGCTTTTGTGAGATATTATAGTAGGTTCTGGAACATAGAAGATACATGCTCAAGTTAGTTACCATGTGCCCTGGAGACTGCCAGGCTCAGAAAACCATGCATGCCACCAACACATCTGTCCCTCAGCATTTTTATGTAGACAAAATCAAGTTAAAATGAAAACCATAGATGGTCTTAAGTGGGCACAGAAATCCTTAGCCTCCTTCAGTATTATGGAGGGGGCTATCTCACCTTTTTTAACTTCCTTGAAGGTAGAGCTGATTGGGGTGGGCAGTGGTGCTAGTATATTAGCCTTCTGCTTTTTTCTCTTTCTCTTTTTATCATTTATTTATTTATTTGTTTGTTTAGTTTTGGCTGCTCCTCTGAGTCACTGCCCAAGATTGTAGAACATGTTATTAAGATGGGGTGATTACCGAAATTAGCTCTAACTTCACATGGCCCTGCAAGAATTGGGTGAAATGTGAACCCTGGAGATAGGCATCTCTTTCTCAAGAGTCTGCTACATGCACACTGGTCTGAATATGATCCTTCACTTCATCCAAGGGTAGGAAGCATTAGTCCCTTTGTAATGATGATGATTTTTATTTTTGAGGGTGGGTGGGTAACTACTTTTGGTGTCCATATTCTTTTATTGAAAATGAAAATATCTTTTATTTCCTGATAATGCATGATCTCGATCAGCCTTTACTGTGAATTATCCCATCACTATATACAGCTTGCATGATCTTTGAAATCTTGCACAAAAATACCTTGGGGTTATAAATTCAGTCACATTTGAATTGATTGTGGTGTAGATGAAGGTGAATTCAAACTGGGTCTCTGTATAGCTGTGTGGCCTTGGGAAAGTCACTTAGCTTCTCTGAGCCATTGTTCTTCCTGAGGAATGGGGAAGAGTTGCATTAGGCCAAGTAATGGCCTCAAAGATAATCTGGGTCTTAAGCCCTTAAACATGTGAATGATACTTTATATGGCAAAAGGGATTTTGCAGATGTGGCCAAGCTAAGAACTTTGTGATGGACAGATCATTCTGGATTATTCAAGTGTGCCCTAATTGTCATCACAAGTGTCCTTATAATGCAAAGGGGATTTGGCAGAGAAGAAAAGATGATGTGGCCACAGATACAGGGATCAGAGTGCTGCGGCCACATGCCATAGAGTGCCAGCAGCCACAAGAAGCTGCAAGAGGCCAGGAACAGATTCTGCCCTAGACCCTCTGCAGGGAGCACAGCCCTGAAGCCACCTTGATTTTGGCGCAGTGAAATTGATTTCTAAACTTCTAGCCTCCAGAACTGTGAGAGAATACATTTCTGCAGTTTTAAGCCACACAGTTTGTAGTAGTTTGTTACAGCAGCTCTAGAAAATGAATGAAAGCATCACCAAGCACAGTTAGAATTCATGAGAGAACACCCATCCCCTGAAAGTCTACTGCTCTGAAATAACACCTAGAATATGTCCAAAATTCAGATTCCCAGGTTCCACCCCAGAAATACAAAACCAGAATGTTTAGGGGGTGGGCCCTGGGTACCTGCATTTTTAACAAGCTGCCAGGTGATGCATGTGATTGGGGAGCTCCAGTTCTTTCATCAACATCAAGCTTGGCCCTCCCAGCAGGCCTGGAAGACAATTACCACTGAAGAACCTAGGGAAGCTGGAAGTAAAGGAAATCTCCAAGGAAGAAGGCTGGATGGGTACAATATCTAGGCATATAAAGTTCTTATCTATATTTTCATCTGCATATGTAGAATAAAGACACATTGTACATACATTAAAATAACCTAAACAGTACCTGCTCTATAGAAGAAAATAAGAGAAAATAATCCACACTTGCCACTTGAATCATGTGGGTAGTTTTGCTTGCTCTTCCTTCCCTCCATGAGAGTGTACCCCCAGTGGGTGTGAAACAGAGATGAGAGCCTGTTCCCTCAGTTCCCAAGTGCTCCCATTGTGTGGGACCTTTCACAACACCAGTGCCGCGCCAGGATTTAGCCAAGCATATTTTGATAAAATGTGGCATAAACCATTTTTGCTATGTATTGTGTATAACTGTGCAGAGCCATTGAAGCCTTCTTCAGTAAATATGTATTGAATATCAAGGATGAGTCAGGCTCTGGTATAGGTGGAACAAAGTGGCAAAGACCCTGTCCTTAGGGAGCACAGATTCTAACAGGGGGAGCCAAGAAACACAAGGAATAAAGAAGGAACTAAATGGCTTGTTAGTTGGAAGTTAGTTAGAAGAAAAATAAAGCAGACTAAGGGAGATCTGATGACTCAGGTTGAAGGGAGGTTTCAGTGATCCATTGCCACATAACAAACCCCAAATGTAATCATTTAAAACAACACCAATTTATTATTTTCTGCAATTCTGTCATCTGGGCTGGGCTCAGCTGAGTGGTTCTTCTGCTCCATGTGGAGCCTGCTGGTGCTGCACCAACTGAGTGGGCATGTTCTTTCACTTGTCTGGCACCTAATCTGAGATAGCTAGAACAGTTGGGGGTTCTTGGGCATCTCTTTTCAAGTGGCTTCTTCACCAGGCTTGCTGGGGCTTCCTCACAGCACGGTGGTCTCAGGAGTGGCAGATTTCTTACATGGAAGCTGGATTTCAAGAGGGAGGAAGGGAAAGCTCTCAATATGAGACATGGGCAGGTACAGTGTTATTTCCACCATGTGTACTGGTAGATGGAGTCAAAATCTAGCCCAGAGTCAAAGGGTGGGAAAAACCTTGCTGCCTTTTGCTATAAGGAGTGGCATACACATACAAGGAGGGAAGGTGTTTGAGGCAGCTACTGCTGGAAACTACTCTTCACAGGGAGGGGGACTCTTATATAGGAGAGGTCTCACTGATAAAGGTGCACATAAGGCAAGGCCAGAAAAAAATAAAGGAGACAGCAATATGGATATGTGGGAGGAAATAATTCTAGGCAGGCTGGGCATGGTGGCTCAGGCCTGTAATCCCAGCACTTTGGGAGGCTAAAGCGGGCAGATCACTTGAGGTCAGGATTTCAAGACCAGCCTGGCCAACATGGTGAAACCTCATCTCTACTAAACAAATACAACAACAACAAAAAAATTAGCTGGGTGTGGTGGTATGCACCTGTAGTCCCAACTATGTGGGAGGCTGAGGCAGGAGAATCGCTTGAACCCAGCAGGCAGAGGTTGCAGTGAGCCAAGATTGTACCACTGCACTCCAGCCTGGGCAACAGAGCAAGACTCCATCTCAAAAAGTAACAAAATTCTTGGCAAAGGGAATAGCAAGTGCAAAAGGCCCTGAGTCAGAAACATACTTGGCATAACCAAGGATCAGCACAGAGTCCAGTGGGGCTGGAGCAGAAGATGTGAGGCCAAAGGTGTGGAGATGAGGTTGGAGAGAGTCTAGGTTGGCCATGGGGCATTGATGGTATTGGTGCATATGGGGTCATAGGGGCTACGAAAGGACTTGGTTTTAAACCTGAGAAGATGTGGTGTAGAGTGACCAGCTGACCCAGTTTGTGCAGGATGAAAAGGATTCCTGGTATATGGGAATTTCCATGCTACAACCAGGAAATAGACAAAAGGGAAGAGGCAGGAAGACTCAAAATATGAGGTGACTGCAGTACCCCAGGCTTGGGAAGATGACAACTTGGCCCAGAGAGGTAGTCATGAGGCAATAAGAACAGACATGGGCAATCCCTGCACGGTGTGGTTTCCCCCAACTGTGTGACATGGGCAATTTACAAGCTTCCCAAGGGTAATTTTGATTATAAAATACTTCGATATAACCAGTTATAATTTGACGGCAGCATAAAGCACAACTTCCTTGATGCTATATGTTCAGCAATGTCCCCTGGGTCCCATTCTGCCCAGCAGCCACAGGCAAATGGGCAAGGGTTGAGTCCAAGGCGTCCCCATCATGAGGCTTCCCCTTGCCCCATGGCAATGTAGAATCTCCTCTGCCAAGCTGGTTTCAACTTCCTCCCACTTCACAGCTGTTGGGCCTTAAACTCGAGCCTTAAACAAGAAACACAGCACTGCCAGGAAAGCCCAGGAAACTGGCACAGGCTCCCTGAACTTGGTGATTCCCCTGCTGGTTTTATTCTCATGCCATATGGGCCAGCTGAGGCCAGATCCCACAGTCTGCACGGAGACTCCATGGTTCTTGGACACGCATGTCTTGGTCCCTGTGGTGAAGGGACCACTTCCCCAGTGGGAGCCGTGGAGGCCCCCTGCTCTCTGTGTCCATGGGTTACTTTGGCAGTGGTTCCTGAGCACTGGCCTAGGGACTGGTCATTCAGAGAGAACTGTGGCAGCCCAGCCCCACCCCTAGTAAGACAGATGCAGCCCACGGGGAGGGAGACATCACACACACGTCAGTTCAGTTGCAGGGAGCCAAATTTCTGACAGACGGAGGCCCAAGGAGATGAGGAGGCTCAGAGGCGGCCCGGGTTCCTTCCTGGAGGAAGTGGCAGGCAGAGGAGGACTAACCAGGGCAGAAGGGGACAGGACGTGTCCCAGGCAGCCCAACAGCTGGAGTGGGAACAGGAAGCCCCATGCCTGTGGTGTGGGGGGTAAAGAGGCACAGAATTTCGGTTTTGCCAGAGTAAGAAAGTAAGAAGGGAAGGGGCAGAAGGGGAGGAAGAGAGGCGAGGAAGTTGGCATCCTGTCTATAGCAGGGAGCTTATAGAATTTTCCATGCCAGGCAGAGACAGGGGCAGCTTTCCCTGAACCATCCCCCAACCCCAAGTCTTTGGCCACCTGAGCACCCAGCGGAGGCCCCTCTGCATGCCCCTCAGACTGCACATGAGTGCCCTGCACCCGCCTCTCAGCACTTTGCACCCTCCCCTCCCTGCTCCACCCTACCTGCAAGATAACAAAAGGCACTTTCTCCTTCCTCCCATGACCCACTTTCCAGGGCCAAAGCGGGCTGCTGACTTGATAACCTCGACCACAGGTACCCTGCCCACAATAACGTGTTTGCTCACACCCAGATTCCAACAGGGCAGGGCCCGATAACTGGAGTGATCTACACCACAATGCCTCAGATGGGAAAGGAAAGGGACCTTCCTTAAGGTCCCTCAGGTCCCACCAGGCCTGGTAGTCACGTTTCCAGACTGAGTCTCCTATCACTAAAGGTAATCAAGGATCGACCGTGGAAAGATAGAGCTGGTCAGGGAGAATCGAGACCAGTCAACCTCCAGTCTCCAACCTCATAGGGTCTCATGCCTGAATTCTGTGTCTACCTCCTTGTTTATTCACTGCCAATCCGTCTGTAAACATTCGCTGAGTGCCCCTGGGTGCCAGGCACAGACGGGGCTGGCTTCCATTCCCAGCTCTGTCTCTCGCCAGCTGTGCAACCTGGGAAACATAGCTTGTCTCTGTGCCTCACCTACAAAGTGAGAATTCAGTTACTGTGAGGGTCAGAGATAAGGTACACAAAGCTCCTCGTATACTGGAAGTGCTCAATAAATGCTAGCTGTCGTCATTCCTTCAGACATGAAGAGGTCTGAGAGCTCTGGAAAGTTCTGACATTATAGGGTATCTCTGCTGGCATCCCACGGCCCAGGAGGCCCTGGTGTTAGCACCTCGCTCCTTTGCAGGGAGACAGCTGGTCCCGTTGAAAATGTAGACACTTTTGTGGCCACCCGTTCACCTGCACGCGCGCCCGTCTCACACTCAGCCCCCATGCCCTTATTACAGCAGTAGCTTTGAGGGGGCTATTATCCTCCCCAATTGTATAGACACAGAGGTAGTGTGTCCAGGGCCACCCAGAAAGTATGGAGCTGCAAAAAGTATGAAGTCCAAGCCTCTCGATTCCACAGACGTGGTGCCTGGGCCATTTCTAGACACATCCGTGCATCCCAAGCTGCTGCTCCTGGAGTGTCCTTCCTGGCTGTTCAAGCGCCAGCATTTCCTGCAGGCCCCAGTTCACAGGACCCTCTCTGAGAGGGCTTCCCGTGGGCCCTGGCAGAGTTTTAGGTTTCCCCTCAGCTCCCGCAGACCTTGCACATGGCTCTATTACAGCCTTTTGGAAAACTACTGTTAATTATCTGTTTATGTCTCCATTCCATTCCCCTGACCTGGAGCTGCCCAAAGTCCAAGACCTCGGCTTGAGAGGCAAGTCTGTTATCTCCCGGACCTTATCGCGCTCTGCCCTGGGTCACAGTCGTTTAGGTTTCTGCCTCATCTCCCTAGCGGGCTGCCCTCACTTTAAAACATTTAAAAAACCATTTCTCTTTCTATTAGCCACACTTTCCCTAGCCACAACTAGGTCGAGGCTGACAGTTTCCAAACCACAGGTTGGGGGCATAGGCAGGAGGGGAACATGCTGAGGGAGAGGGGCAGGGGATTTCCATAGCCTGGGAAAGTTGGGGAGAGGGCGGAGAGAAGAGAAGAGGAAGGAGGAGGAGGAGGAAGGAGGAAAAGAGAGAAAGGAAGAGGAGGAAGAGGGAGAGAGGAGAAAGAGCAGAAGAAGAAGAGCAGAAAGGAAGGAGGAAGCTTAATGTGTATAAAATGCACAGTGAAAACAGGGTTGACTGAGGTTCAAATGTGCCTTCCTGGGCAGCTCTTTCTCCAGCTCAGCTCTGGCTTCCCAGGGCCTTGTTTCTAGGTGCCCCTGTTCCAGGCCCACAGAGAGGCTCTTGTGTGGCTGATGCAGGTCAGCCATGAAGAAGCTATTTCCAGCAGGCTCTTTACTGGTGGAAACCTGCACCTGCCTAGGATCTGGTACCACACGTGATGGGCAGCCCAGCTGTGGGCCAGATCAGATTCTGAGGCTGGCTTTGGCACCAGCTGGCTGTGTGACTGTAAGCAGGCTACTAGGACCTTTGAGCCCCTATTTCTTCCACCCTGAAACAGGACTAGTAATTCCCAAGCCAGAGGGACCTTATCAGGGTTAAATGAAATGATGGAAGCAGGGTTTGGGGCACAGAGTGGGAGGGTGTTAGGACAATGGTAGCTCTCTTCCTGCGAGCAGCATGCTGACAGCTCAGAGGTGTGTGGATGCAGCCTGGGGACGTGCAGCTCCTCTTGCCAGGACTTGCGCAACTGATGGGATTTGTTGGGTGATCCGGTGACCTGTGGAGCAGGGAGGAGCTCTGGCGGTGGGGAGTGTGGAGGAGAAATCCACAAACCAGGGAGCCTAAAACTGCATGGCAGAAAGTTCTGAGCATCAGAGATGATGTGGCTAGTGCCACAGTCTGAGAAGTTGTCATTTTGAATTCCAGAGTCTTTGGGGGAAAAGAATCATAGGTATGTGTTTCTAAGGTCTCTTTCTGTTGCAAATGTCAGAAACTCAACTCAAATGGACATAAGATACAAGGAAAATACTCTGGCTCATGTGGCCCAAAATTCTGAAGGGCTGCGAGTTTCAGGCAGGGCTGGATTCAGATATTTAGACATTGTCATCAGAATAGCATGTGTGTGTGTGTGCACATGCGTGCACGTGCATGTGCGTGTGTGTGCGTGCATGTGTGTGCCTGTGTGTGCACACATGTGCTCATGCATGTAGCCATGTCTACGGGCCATGGCTCTACTCTCTTTTATGTTGTCTTCAATGTCAGGCAAACTTCCCAAGCAATAATTAAGGTTTGGTCCTACAGCAGCATCAGGCTTGTACCCTACCCATTTACTGCTTACTATAGAGTTTCAGCAAAAGCCCTTGAGGCAGCTCTCACTGGACTGGTTTGGGTCATGGTTCAATTAGAGTCAGTCACGATGACCAGGGGATGGAATGTTCCCAATGGCCAGATGCACTCACTGGCTGAATAATATCTACACACCATCCCCTTCCCCTATGTCCATATCCTAATCCCTGAAACCTAGGAATGTGTTACCTTCTATGGCAAAAGAGTCTTTACAGATAGATTTAAATTGAAGATCCTGAGATGGGGACGTTCTCCCCAGCTGTCTGGGTGGCCCTGGTATAATCACAATAGTCCTTATCAGGGGAAGTTGAGAGAGAAGAGGTGGCCTTGGAAACATAGTTGGAGCCATGGTTTGAAGATGGAGGAAACGGCTCTAGCAAGGAATGCAAGCAGCCTCTAGAAGCTGGGAAGGGCGAATAAATGATTCTCTCCTAGAACTTCCAAGAGGGAGTTTGGCCTTGCTGACACCTCTTGATCCAGCAAAACCCATTTCAAACTTCTGAAGTCTGGAGCTGTGAGAAAATACACTGTTGGCACACCTGTAGTCCCAGCTACTCGGGAGGCTGAGACAGGAGAATCACTTGAGCCCGGGAGGCGGAGGCTGCAGTGAGCTGAGATCATGCCACTGTGCTCCAGCCTGGGTGACAGAGCAAGACTTGTCTTGGAAAAAAAAAAAAAGAAAAGAAAAGAAAAGAAAATACACTGGTGGTATAGTAAGCCGCTAATTTTGTGGCAATTTTTACTGCAGCTGTGGGAAGCTCATACACCAGGCTGGTTCACATGTGCATCTCTGGAGATGGGGATGGGGGACATAGAGAGTCCCCCAAACTAGATGGACTGAGTGTGAAGGAGGGGCAGGACCCAAAGGCAAACAAAGCCCCTTTACCAAAGAAAAAGGGTGTGGGAGATGGGCTGGTGAAAAAGAAGGCAGAAGACACAAAAGATGCACAGGCATTGTGGGATTCCTTCCGTAGGAAGTTCAAGATCAGGCAAAACAAGCTCATGGAAGGACAGGTTGGGGCTGCTTTTCAGAGAAGGACTGTATATTGACCAGGAAGGGGCACCAGGAGTCTGCGAAGCTGGGGAACGTTCTCTGTCTTGACTTCAGCGGTGGCTTCATGACGTGTATATATCTAAAAAATTCTCACAGGTCCACTTAAGATGTACACACTGCATTTTTCTCTCTGGGTGAGTCATTCCTCAATTAAACAGCAATAACAGGGATAATTCATGGCACCAAAACTCTGCCATTTGAACCCAATTAGCTGTCTTCTCTGTGCCCTAATAATATCCATTCATCTCAATCTTCACTCATTTGACAGAGGAGGAAACCAAGGCCCATGTGGTGAGGTGCAGAGCACAGGCGGAGTCATGTAGCCAGACCCAAGCCTGTCTACCATGCCCTTCCTCAGCTCCGACGCTTTGAGCTGGCCCAGTGTCCTGCTCTGCAGTCACGGGTGGGTCCCTCACCAGCACCGCCCCACCTGACGTCACAGTTACTCTTTGGGGCCTCCTGGGGAGAAAACATGAGTCTCTTCTCTTTTTCAGTGCTTTTGGGCTGCTAGAAACTTCCGCTCCCTCACTCACCTCTGCTGTCACTCGCCTGCTCTCACTCACCTTCTGCTGTCACCCACCTCCTTGGGATCTGATGCCCAGCTGAGGTCTCACAGCAACCCTTGTTACTGCCCCTATGGAAACACAAGAGGTGAGGTTGTGCCTACTCTCGGCATGCCTTTTGCCATTCACTCCCTTTTATTCATTCAACAAACATTTCCTGAGGGCTCAGGAATTGGGGATACAGCTGCAAATGGGGCCTCAAGGCCCCTGCCCTCAGGCAGCTGACGGTCCAGATGGGAGACACACAGTAGCCAGGTACGAAACCATATGACTCCATAGATTACCCAGGCACCTGCCATGTAAGGGGGAAGCCAGATCACCTGGGCACCCAGGAAGCCCCTGCTGCTCACAGCCATCCTCTCCCCTCACCTTCAGCACACACTTTGGCTTAAGAGGGAGAAGCAAACTAAGCCGGGGGTATTAAATGAGGTCCCAAGTCCTCCAGCGTCCAAATCCTCTGAATGGCAAAGCCAGGCTTCTCCCCAGCGAGAATCTGGTGCC
Organism: Macaca nemestrina; assembly: GCF_043159975.1. Lineage (NCBI taxonomy): Eukaryota > Metazoa > Chordata > Mammalia > Primates > Cercopithecidae > Macaca > Macaca nemestrina. The sequence goes on along the minus strand of NC_092132.1, from coordinate 11,935,855 downwards.
CTCCCTGCTCCAGGCTGGCCCGCTGCAGTTGTCAGCCTCCTCTGAGCCTCAGCTTCTGACTTCACGGAGGCCCTGCCATCTGTACATCACATGTCCTCAGGTCCAGAAGAGACTGGGCAGAGCAGGTGTTCACATCCATTTTTCACACCTGCAAGCTGTGGCTCAGAGAGCAAAGAGTCCCACCCAGGGATACTGTTGCTGGTGGCAGGGCCTGGCACCTAACATCCATGCACCTTGGGGTAGAATTATAGGCTTGTCTCCTCCACTGACCTGGGCTCCAGGAGGGCTGGGGCAGGGTCTGGATTCAACTCCTAAACCCCAAGTGGGCCTTTTGCTGGGGCCTGGGAAACCAGGGTCTTTTCCCCGCTGGGGCTTACCCAGGCCATGGGTGCTTGTCAGTGCCTGGCACAATCCCAAGGCCACTGCTCCAGGCTGGAGAAGAGGAGGGCAGTGGGAAGGCTGAAGGCAAGGGAGGGCTGAGGCTGGAAGCCACCTCCCATCTCCCTCCCACATGGAGACGTGCAGCGCCTCATGCCCCTCCCAGGAATCCCTCAAGGCCCAGAGGTGACTCAGTAACACGTGAGCTAAGCTGTCTGGGCTGTGTCCCGCCTCTTGCCAGATGCAGAGCCCAGTGGGTGGAGGGAACGTGCCACCTGCCACGTGCACCCCTGCAGCAGCTCAGCCAGCAGCAGCAGAGCCGCCCCTGCTTCTCCCTCCCAATCTCTCTACTCTTCTTTGTGGGGACCTCACATGTTCCTCCTGCCTCCATTCAACTCTCACCTCACTCTGCAGGCATTAAATGCAGGACTGGTGGTTTGCTGTGCTGATGGTGCCACAAAAGCTACCTCCTGCAATCCTCTCTGCAATCCTGCCAGGCCAAGTGGGGAAACCAAGGCTCAGAGACGGTTTGTGACTTATGCAAGGAACCGAGATTCAAACTTAGCTCAGCCTAACCCCAAAGACTGTGCGATTTCTCTCTCATGAGCCATGCTGAGTGAGATCATTGACAAACTCTACCCCCTTTTGCCCATTTTACAGAAGGGGAGGGAAGACGAGGCACAGGGAAGGGAGGTGACTGGTGGGGGAGAGAGACCGGCATAATGTTGTCCTAGGACAGCACAGTGGCTCTCTGTGTCCCCAGGGCACTGTGGCTGACACTGGGATGGACTCCCTGCCCTAGGAATGTGTGGTGAATGAATGAGTAGGTGCTGAATGTGCTCTTTCAATGTGATGGTCACAGGCCACATGTGGCTATGGGGCACTTGACATGTGACAAAGAAACCGAGTATCTCATTTGATTTAATTTTAATTTAAATGTAACATATCAATACTGTCTACAGCTGATATATTTCAAGACACACAGCATCATTTGCACCATGCTTTAGCACTTGTAGAGCAGTTTATAGCCTCCATCTGCTCTTCCGATTCTCAAAACTCACCAAGATCCACATTTCCACTTTCCAGAAGAACCTAAACTTCAGAGAGGTCAAGAGACTGGCCCAAGAACACACAGCCAGGACGTGGCAACGCCAGAGAACCTGGCCACCCTGACTGTCTGCCAAATCCCTTTCCACTTTGTGCTTCAGTCACAGTCGCAAGTGCTTACATGGCAGGTCCACCCCCCAGTGCTGTGCCTACATTACCTCAATGATTCCATCCACTTCCCTAGGGGAAAAGGACACCAGTGTTAAAGTTCTAAGATGAGGGGACACAGACAAGCCGAATCCTTGCCCACTGCTGCCTGGTTAGAAATCAGCAGAGCTGGGGTTTGCATTTGAGGGTCTGGGACTGGACTCCAACCTTTGTTACTATGTGAATGGCCTTTGAGTGGTGTGTGGAGCTTGCAGAGTCAGCAACGCTGCTGTCACTGAGCGCCTTGGGTGATGCCTGAGTCTCTGAGCACTGGGAAGCCACTGGGAGGTGTTGAGCTGGGACCATGGGAGCTTTAGGAGAGGGCTCTGCTGAGGCCTGGGGAGGGACAGCTGGGGTGAGCTCAGGACGGGGGTGTGCGGTAGGAGACTGCTTAATAGCCAGGCACTGGTCACAGAGAGGGAAAAACAGAATGACTAGTTGGAGGACTTGGCTGCAAAGCCAGGCTGTGCAAAGATGCTGCCGCAGCACAAGTAGGGGAAGGGATACAGCCCAGAATTCTCAGGCGGCAGCCGCACTGCCAGGTGGAGGAACAAGAAGGCCCATGCAGAACGTTGCTGGAGGCAAAGGTGCATGATGAGGAGCAGGCGGGGTCTGTGGGAGGAGTCCCCTGTGGTGCCACAGGCTGCTGCCCAGGGCCGGTGACCCAACAGGAGGACACAGAGATTGCAGACAGGAGGCTCCAGGGCACAGGGTTTCCACATGGCTCTGCACTTGGTGGCCCGAGGCCCCCTGTTTAACTCCAAGCCGCAGCTGCAGCCTCCCAGCCAACCAAGGACACCAAACATACCTTGTCACAGGTTTCAACCAGACATACCAACGGTGACAGGTAAGACGCCTCCGCCTGTATCTTCCATCTGCTCATGACTCTGAACACTTGCTTTAAGAGAGGGACAAAAACCCTAAAGGGAAAACAAACAAAAAGTGTCAGGTGATTCTGCTTGTAAAAAACTGACATACGATTAACTTTGAAGAAGGCTTAAAAGCTGCTTTATTGGGTAACAGTATAAAAAAAAAACTTATTTAAAGGAACTACTTATTTAAAATTGCAAACCTCCCACACACCTCATGCCCTGTTCTTCTCTCCCATTTCTCTTCCTTTGTGGCACTGATTAGGGTTTCATATGCGGCTTTATGTAAGATACAAATTTATTCTGCTTAAAGGCTATCTTCTTCCATTGGAAACTAAGTTCCACGAGAGAAGGAATGTTTTGGACTTTCTTGTTCACCGTTGAACCTTTGGAGCCTAGAATTGTGCCTGGCATATAGCAGGTTCTCCATACATTTCTGTTCAATGAATGAATGAAAGGGTGGCAACAAGAAAGCAACGATGCAACGTAATAATGTGGCACCCATGGAAGGAGGTGAGGAAGCATCTGTGAGGCCAGTCAATCACTGAGTGTCGTGCATCTGACATGCATTCAGGGGCTACTAGGGACCAGGCCCTGGGCTAGGGCTTTACAGAGGTGTCAAGCGAGGAGAACATTGTCTGCTAAGTCACAATATCTGGCTAGCACAGCTGAGGTCTCAGGTGAGGCACATTAAGCTCAGCTCAAGGCCATGAGCAAGGTGATGAGCAGGTTTGCCTGCTGCAGGCCGGTCTAGCCCGGCTGTTGGCAGAAATAGCAGGGAGAACTGTCCCAAGCAGGGCGGGGAGGGGCTTCCTGGCCTATTTTTTGTGCTGGCCATTCCTGTCTGCTTCTCCTCCACCCCACCTAGCTTCCCCTTTCATCCTGCAGACAGTCATCAGTGATTTGAAGCTGGGCTTGTCACTGCAAAGAATCTGGAAGCATTTCTAGGAGTTAGAGCTGAGAAGAAAGTGATGAGATGCAAGAGGCACGACAATGCCAGGCTGGTCGTGGTGGACGCAGAGCCCTAGAAGGGGCAGCTTGTGCCACAGAGGGGCAAGAAGAGCCCTGTCTCCTCTGCGAGTGAGCTCCTGTGTAAAACAAGTGCTGCAAGTTCTAGAGTCAGACAGGGCCACATTCAAATCTACCAGTGGCCCTTCCGAGCTGTGTGACCTTGAGCCAGGTACTTTTCCTCTCTAGACTCTGGTTTTCCGCAACTGTGCATGCATGCACATGTGCCCACACATACATACGTGTGTGCGCGTGCACACACACACACACACACGAGAGTAGTATATGTTTGCCTCACAGGGTTAATGTAAACATTATTAAATGGCATACATATAAAGCTTCCCTTTCCGGGCTTTGAGCTCAACTTTTAAATGCTTTTTAAAGAGATTAATAATCAATAATCAAGTGATGCACACATATTGCAAAACAATTATTAAAATGAGATAATCAAGAAGAAGAAATTTTAAATCACCTATCATTATAAGAATGAGAAGAAAAGCCACAGGCTGGGAGAAAATATTTACAAAAGACATGTCTGATAAAGGACTGTTATCCAAAATATACAAAGAACTCTTAACATTTAATAAAGAAACAACACAATAATGGGCAAAAGGCCTGAACAAATACCTCACCAAAGGAGACACACAGATGGCAAATAAGCATATAAAAAGTGCTCAACATCATAAGTCATTAGAGACTTGCAAACTAAAGTCTAATGAGATGTCACTATTAGAATGGCCAAAATCCAAAACACTGGCAACACCAGATTCTGGAGAGGATGTGTGGAGCAAAATGAACTCTCATTTGTAGCTGGTGTATTAGTCTGTTCTTACACTATAAAGAATACCACCTGAGGCTGGGCACAGTGGCTCACACCTGTAATCCCACCACACTGGGAGGCCAAGGCAGGTGGATCGCCTGAGGTCAGAAGTTCTAAATCAGCCTGGCCAACATAGTGAAACTGCGTCTCTACTAAAAATACAAAAAATTAGCTGAGCGTGATGGCAGGTGCCTGTAAGCCCAGCTAATTGGGAGGCTGAGGCAGAATTGCTGGAACCTGGGAGGCGGAAGTTGCAGTGAGCAAGGATCATGCCACTGCACTCTAACCCCAGCAACAGAGTGAAACTCTGTCTCAGATAAATAAATAAATAAATAGAATACCACCTGAGACTGGGTAATTATAAAGGAAAGAGGTTTAATTGACTCACAGTTCTGCAGGTTTACCAGAAGTGTGGCTAGGAGGCCTCAGAAAACTTACTATCATGGTGGAAGGCGAAGGGAAAGCAAGCACTTTTTCACAAGGCAGCAGGAGGGGGTATGTGGGAGAATGAGGAAGTGCCACACTTTAAAACCGTCAGATCTCGTGAGAATTCACTTATCATCATGAGAACAGCGTGGGGCAAACTGCCACCATGATCCAATCACCTCCCACCCATTCCCTCCCCTGACACGTGGGGATTACAACTGGAGAGGAGACTTGGGTGGGGACACAGAGCCAAACCATATCAGTTGGTAAGAATGCAAAATAGTACAGCTATGTTGGAAGACAGTGTGGCAGTTTCTTACAAAACTGGACATGGGTTTACCATATGATATGGTTTGGATCTGTGTCCCTACCCAAATCTCATGTTGAAATGTAACCTCAATGCTGGGGCCAGGTGGGAGGTGACTGGATCATGGAGGCAATTTCTTGTGGTTTAACACCATCCCCCTTTGGTGCTGTTGTCATGATAGTGAGTTCTCATGAGATCTGATTGTTTAAAACTGTTTGGCACCTCCCTTCCTCTTGCACTGGCCATGTGAAATGCTGGCTCTCCCTTTGCCAGCAAAGGTGAGTAAAAGTTTCCTGAGGTCTCCCCAGTAGAAGCCGCTATGATTCCTGAACAGCCTGCAGAACTGTGAGCCAATTAAACCTTTTTTCTTTTTATTAACAGATTACCCAATCTTAGGTATTGATAGCAGTGCGAAAATGAACTAATACACCACACTACCCAGAAATTGTGCTCCTTGGTGTTTACCCAAAGGATTGAAAACAAATGTCCACATGAAAACCTGCGTGCAGTTGCTTGTAGCAGCTTTGCACGTAATTGCCAAAACTTGGAGGCAACTAAGATGTCCTTTAGGGGGTGAATGAATAAATAGAATGTGGCTCATCTAGACAGTGGGATATTATGCAGCACTAAAAAGAAATGAGCTATCAAGCCATGAAAATATATGGAGGAAACTGAAATGCATATTACTAAGTGAAAGCAATCTGAAAAGGCTACATACCGTATGCCTCCAACTATATGGCATTTTGAAAAAGGCAAAACTAGTGACAGTAAAAAGATCAGTGGTTTCCAGGGGCGAGAGCGGAGGAGGGAGGAATAAGCAGACAGCAGAGGATGCTTAGGACGGTGAAACTCTGCGTGACACTCTAACGCTGGATCCATGTCATTATACATTTGTCAAAACCCATGCAATGTGCAGCACCAAGAGTGAACCCTAATGTAAATGGTGGTCTTTGGTGATGATGATGCGTCTCTGTAAGATCATCAGCTGTCACAATGTATCCTCTGATGGGAGATGTTGATCATAGGGGAGGCTATGCATGTGTAGGGGCAGGTAGTATATGCGAAATCTCTGTGCCTTCCTCTCAGTTTTGCTGTGGACTTAAAACTGCTCAAAAAAATAGTCTGATTAAAAAAATCACTGATCATCCCATCCCCTGGTTGTATTTACTACTCTGTTCCTAGCACTTAGTGTGCTTCCTGGCACATAAATGGGCCGTTAACTCAATAAATGTTAGTTGGGTAAATGAAGGAATAAACAAATAAACCCAAAATAATGTATTGACATTTTGGTGTATACAATTCCAGGGTGTTTTTTGCGGGGTGGGGAACAGAGTCTCGCTTTGTCAGGCTGGAGTGCCGTAGCACAATCTCGGCTCACTGTCACCTCTGCCTCTCAGGTTCAAGGAATTCTCCTGCCTCAGCCTCTGGAGTAGCTGGGATTACAAACGCCTGACACCATACCCAGCTAATTTTTTTTTTTTTTTTTTTTTTTTTTTTTTTTTAGTAGAAACATGGTTTTGTCATGTTGGCCAGGCTGGTCTCGAACTCATGACCTCAGGTAATCTGCCTGCCTCTACCTCCCAAAGTGCTGGGATTACAGGTATGAGTAACCATGCCCGGCCAAACTCCAGTTACTTTCTATGCACATACATACTTTGTTCATTTAAATGAGATTCTACAGGACACATGATTTTTTATAATCAGTTTCATCTCTTGATATACTGTAACTGTTGCTCCAGGGCGATAAATACAGATATTCCTTAGGACCACTTTAATGGCTATGAGTCATTCTGCCACGTGGATAGACCATCATTCATCAAATTTAGCCCTTCTTTTGGCATCTGGGTTGATTTCATGTTGTTGCTTTCAGACACAACACAACAGGCATCCCCATATGCGTGTCGTTTCCTACGTGACTGTTTATCTGTCAGGATCAGTTTTAAACAGTCTGGGCAGGAGAGAGGGAAGATGGAGGTGATGTCATCTTGGCTTCTGGGTCTCCTGCCTGTAGGGGCGTCTCAGTGATGGTGTGCTGCGTGACTCATCTTCTCTGAGAACCTTCCCTGTGAACACACCAGGAACATGCCACCTGCATCAGCCCCACAGCGAGGGTGACCATGTGACCAACCCCAACAGAAGGCCTGGTGGTCTGACAGGGAGGAACATGCTCCTGGGGCCAGCAGGGCAGAGGGGGGCCTGGTTCTGTCACCCCTGAGCACCCAGCAAGAAAACCAGTCAGGCCTAGATTTGAGGCCTGGACTGCCACTTGTTAGGGTGTGTCTTTGGTGAAGTGACTTAACCTCTGAGTTTTGATCTTCTTATTTGTAAAACAGACATCACTCACCTTGTAGGGTTGTCAGGGGGATTAATGGTGATGATACATTAATGCTACAGGAGGTGTTTGTGCAGAGCTCAGCATGGGCTGAGTTCAGCCTGAGTTACTGTGTTGACATCACCACAAACCTGTACATAGGACATGGTGCACCTCGCACCACTCTGAGCTTCTACCTGCTGTAACGTACTGCCCTTCAGCCTTAGTCATGGACTGCTTCAGGAAATTTGTCAGATAGGAGCTGAGCCAGTGGGCCCCTGGGTTTAGAGTTTATTTTGGAAAGAAGCATTCTCACTCCCCCAGTGGGGCCTGTGTTCTCAGGGTAGGAAGAAGGGATTGGACCACAAGACTGGAGGTGGAACCATGGCCCTCAAGACTTCATGATCCTGGAGTCACCAGAGCTCTGAGCATCTGCGTCTCCATCTGTAAACCAAACTAGGGCTCACCGGGTCACTAGGCCTTCCCAGCTCTGAGAGTCGCAAAATTGCTTCTGAGAAATGATAAATACAACAATCTACACCAACCCAAATTCAGCCCAAAGCCCTTTTTTGTAAGGATCGAAAGCTAAGAACGGTTTTTACATTTTTAAATAGTTGAAAAAAATCAAAAGAAGAATATTTTGTGACATGGGAAGATGATGCAAAATCCAGATACTAGCATCTATAAATAAAGTTATATTGGAAGCAAGCCACATTCACTCATTTGCACACTGACTATGGCGGCCTTGAGCTGAGGTGGCGGATAGAGTGGCTGCCACGTGCTTCTGCCAGCAGAGCCTGGGAGGTTTGCTGTCTGGCTTTTCCCTGGTCTAGGGTTGACTGCAGAGATTACTCACCATCTTTGGAATATCTGGAATTTTTCTTTCTTTCTTTAAAGGTCACTACTTCCAAAGACCAATAATGTTTAGAAAATAAAACAGAATGAGTAGAGAACTTCTTTAGCTTGTCCCAGATGCCTGGGCAGATAGCCCACGGCCCAGGGTTCTGCAGGGTTGGCCCAGGGCAAGGGTTTGTGGCTGTGTGGAGTCTCAGTGCCAACCCCCTCTTTTGACACGCTCACCCTGCAGAGATCCAGTTAAGACATGCCCCTGTGAAGTGGCCAAAAAGGGATTAAAGAAGAAAAATCTGTGCAGTGCAGTGGGGCTAAGTGCGTGAGTGTGGAATCAGAGCTGAGTTCCAACCCCATCTACCTACTTCTTAGCTTGTGATCTTGGACATGATACATAACGTCTCAGTGACTCAGTGTGTTTATTGGTAAAAATGGGGGAAATAATAGAATCTATCTGTATTAGTTTGCAAGGGCTGCCACAATAAAGTACCACAGACATGGTGGCTTAAACAATAGAAATGAATTCTCTCACAATTCTGTAGGCTAGAAGTTCGAGATCAAGGGATGGTCCCTACATATCTGGTTTCTTCTGAGGCCACTTTCCTTAGCTTGTAGCTGGCCATCTTCTTCCTGTGCCCTCACTTGGTCTTCCCTGTGCACCCTTTTGTGTTCAAATCTTTTCAAATCAGCCACATTGGATTAGGGTCCACCCTAATGAGTTCATTTTACCTTAATTACGCCTTCAAAGACCCCATCTCTAAATGCAGTCACATCCCGAGATCAGGGCTTAGGACTTCAACATACGCATATCAGGGGCTTATGACTGAACCCATAAATGCTACCTGATAGGGGGATGCGGGGACTGAATGGAATCGGGAATTTGGAAAATTAGTGGTTTATGGAATCTTAGTGAGTCTTCAGCCAATGGAAGCTCTTATTTTCATTCATCACAATTAATATGCATCATGAGGGAGCTATTGCAGTGTATGGAAGAACACTGGAGGGACATACACGCAGGGTTTGAGGGGCTCCCGGGTGGTTCTGAGCAGCCCCGTTGGGGACAGTTGGGCAGTTTGGTCACTGCGCAACCCCAGAGGCTGGTGTTCATGTCGTTGTTATTATCATTATCAATTTGCACACTGATGAGAGACATTTTTCTGGCAGATGTCAGAAGAAAGAGCACCTTTTCTGAAATCCCCAGAGGCTCAGTAAGCCCAGGGCAGTGCTGCTTCCTAGCCTGACACTCAGGTTGAAGAATGCCATGTGGAGAACAGAGCTGGGCACACAGTCAGCGCTCAACACAGCTGTGCTGGACAAGTGCCCGCCAAGGGTCCCTCTCCTGGCCATTCCACCAGAATGCAAATTGCACGAGGGCAGGGGCACTGTCCCAGTTTCCATCTCGGCCATTGATGTGTTTCAGCCTCTACACGGTTTCTGGCACATAACAGGTGCTCAGCAAATATTTATTGAATGAAGTAAATGGATCAGTTATAGCATTGTTTTTTCCTGTTCATTAAACAAGTCTTCTGCAAAATGCGTAGAGACTCAGGATGGGGGCACACTATCTATTGAACACTACTGTGTGTCAGCTGCTCTCTCACTCACTGTAGCCTTTATGCTTCCCTGTCCTGTTTCCTATCATCACAGCCCTGGAGGGTGGATCTTTTCCTGGAAAGGAAATGCACTGTCCATCAGAGCCAGCCGCTCCAGCTCTCTGAGCCTCCGTTCCTTTTGGCTGGAAGTACTAGATAAAACGGCTCAGCAGTGTGTCATGCACATAGTAGGTGCTCAAAAAATGTTACTTAGCCTTCTCCTCTTTCTCACCCCAGGATGGCTGGAATAATTCTCTCCATTCCAGCCATCAGCATTTCAAGCCCTCTCTTCATCCAGACGGCCTCACTGTTTATTCCTGGGACTTTAGAGGTGAAGGAAAAGAATAGAGCCGAGTGGAGGAAGAGGAAGGAGAAGGAGACCCCACCAAGGCCATGGGACAGGGCCTGAGGAGCCAACTCCTGAGCCTTGAGGGAAAGGTCACCACCCCCACCCTTGCAGGCTCAGGGACCTCCCATGCAGCAGCCAGGGGTCACAGGTGGCTTTGGGGATAGATAAATGTGACAGCTGCCTGGGCTCCAGGCCTGGAGGAAGCATTGAGCATCTAGGGCCTAGAGCTGAATGGGCCCTTTCTCTTTCAGTAACAAACACATCCCTTGTTTGTAGGTTTGTTTGTGTGTTTGTCTCCCCAGGCTGTTTCTGTTCTCCTTCTCCTCCCACACAGCTCAGCCTCAGGCAGGCAGCTCCAAGAGCCCGGGGCTTCAGCACTTCCAGAGCATTGCTCATCTCTCCTCCAGCCAAGTACAGAGAGCATCTGGGGATCAAAAGAGAAGGGGGGTCTTCAACGGATCCAAATCTACTTGGAAAAACAACCTGTCTGCTGAACTGACCTTAGGGAGCCCTTAACAAAGCGCAGGCACCATACTGGGTTTAGGCAGATAATCCTCATAGCAGTCCCTCAGGGCCGGGGTAGTTAGCCACACTTCAGATTGTGTCCCCCTCTAGCTTCAAGCTCTTCAAGGATCCACTTTTCTCACCAGATGAGGAGCTTGAGGCATAGAGAGCTCAATGCCTTTCCAGTTACAGTGGTTGAATCTGACCCCTGGACTCTCTACCCTTCTGCCTTGGGTGAGGATCCAGGCTCAGTACCCTCCTGCTTTGGGTGAGGATCCAGGCTCCGTACCCTCCTTTCTTGGGTGAAGATCAAGAATCAGTGCCTGCACCTCCCAGTTAAGCTTCCAGCTCCATCATCCTTTTCTTTACTACCACACCACTGGCACCTAAGTGCTACTATGCTCTCTGGGCCTCATTCCCCTCCTCTGTAAAATGCAGACAGCAACAATCCTACCTACCTCAGAGTCTGTCTTCAGGATGAAATGTTTTAATTCTTAGGAAGCACTGAGACCATGGCTTGGTCAAGAGAGTCCAGCTGTTCACATTTTCTCATCTTTGAAAGAACAGCTCAAGGAGATGCTGTTGTTATTCCCATTTTATAGGTGGGGCCACTAAAATGCAGGGAAATTAGGTAACTTGCCCAAGGGCATCATACTGCTAGGAATCAGAGGTGGCATGGGGGTTGGCTCTTTCTTGCCAAGGTCCCATACTGAAGTCCGGACGGGATGGAGGTAGAACCAGGAAGTCATGAGCCTGGATAATGACCAGAGGAAATCAGAAAGCTGGAGAACTTTCAGGTCATTCCACATGTTCAGATTTGTGAGGACCAGAGGCAGAGGAAGGCTGGGTGCCTAGATGTCTCAAAGGAGAAACTGATGTACTTTGTTGACTTGCAAACTTTGAGGGAGTTAGAGGAAGTCCTGATGTCAGCACCCCTGTGCCTTCTTTTCTGTTTCCCTGCCAAAACCAACACAGCAAGCATCCCTGAGTCACTCAGAAGCCTTGGACTGATGTGGCCCAAGTATCAGTGAACACTAGAAACTATCCCTCTCCATTTCTCTTTTTTTTTTTTAGATGGAGTCTTGCTCTGTCACCCAGGCTGGAGTGCAGTGGTGCGATCTCTGCTCATTGCAATCTCCACCTCCTGGGTTCACACCATTCTCCTTCCTCAGCCTTCCGTCCGAGTAGCTGGGACTATAGGTGCCAGCCACCACACCTGGCTAATTGTGTGTGTGTGTGTGTGTGTGTGTGTGTGTGTGTGTGTGTGTGTTTAGTAGAGATGGCGTTTCACCGTGTTAGCCAGGATGGTCTCGATCTCCTGACCTCGTGTTCCACCCGCCTCGGCCTCCCAATCCATTTCCCTTGAGTTTCCTTCTCATGCTTCCCACACAAGGCCGGGCTCACCGGCTGCTTTCTTCTGATGGAGACTTCCTATCCCCCACCCCTCCCTCTTCCAAAGCAATGGGGCAAAACAGTGGGGCTATGGGCTGCCAGCACTGTGCTGTGCAAAACACAAGGTCTCCTGATTAAGGTGAAATGGTGTCGTTGTCTAGGATAAATACCCAAGATCTTTTGTCTCAAGGCCACAGAAAACTAAGATGCGGATACACAAAAAGTGAGGTTCAGAGTGGAAGTTTAATAGGTGAAAGAAAGGTAAGAGCTCTCTCTGCTGCAGAGAGAGGGGTCTGGAGAAAGGGGTTGCCGCTTTGGCAGTGAAATGCAGGTTTTATAGATGAGCTTGAGGAGGCGGTGTCTGATTTACATAGGGCACGAAAGATTGGTCAGACCAGGTGTGCCATTTGCATAGTGCACGAAAAACTGGTTAGGACTAGATGTGCCATTTGCATTGTGCACGAAGAAGCTGGCCACCCCAGCCTAATATTTTATTGTGCAGATGGGTTTTCTACCTGGTCTGAGCCACGTTGCCTGTTCCTTCGCTGTGCATGTGGTGACAAAGGGAAGATGGAGCCTCCATGTTGAACATACCTGGCTTCCAGGTAGCCTTTTATTATTGGTCCAGCTGCCGGCATTCACCTGTGCAAGTTTGCAGCTTGCTTACCTACTTTTGCAGCTCAATTTCTCAGGCTCCTCTTTGTTAGAAAGGAAATGATTTGGGGGTTGTTTTTTGTTAAAAAGTAAACTTTGCCAAGGACTCTTTTGCCCTTACTATCTGCCTAAATGATTTCTTTCCATCTCCTCTATCAAAGGCAAACGTGCCAAGGCCTCTCCAGTTCCTTGAACACACCCTGGGGGCTCGCCCAGGCTCCGAGAGAAGCATGCCCAGAAAAGCATATATTCTTCAACCAGGCAGGGTCTCCCAAGCAGATTCTGCACGTGCGATGCTCCCGCTCTGGGGTGGGGAAGGAGGGCAGGAATAGGTGGAGAATGTGTGTAAGTGGGGACTCAGGCTTGGCTCATGAGGGAAGATGGAGTCAGCACACAGCTCTCCAAGGGCAGGTCTTAGTACTCCATTTGGTGATGCGGGTAGTCTTGGGCAAGCTGCCGAGGCTTGTGAGCCTCAAGGTCCTCTTTGGTGAAATGAGAGCACTGGGATTCCGGGCTCACTTCACCACATTTCCTCCTAAATTCTGAGCGTCTAAGTACTGCAGACTGCAACTCCATTATCCCCCTATCCCCAGGGCCTGGGCCATGCCAGGTACCCCATTTACTGGCACTGTTGAGTGCACAGTGCATGCCAGGCATCCCACAAGGACCTTCTCATGTTACCCTCATTGGCCCAGTTAGTATCTCCATTTTACCCATGACAAGGCAGATGCTTGGAGAGGGGAGGGGAAGTCAGCATGCCCCAGATGGAGTTAGGACATGGTGGCCATCAAATCACAGCCGGGCTGATGACTTCAGAACCTGCCAGCTTAACCTCCCCACTACACTGGTACTACATGTGTTCAATAATTACTTATCGAACTGATGGAATTCAATGTTCAACTGAGGCAGTTGAGAGAAGGTGATGTATATAAAGAACCTAAGGCAACATGTGGTATTCAGTAGGAGTTTAATAAATAGTGTGTAGCTCCTCAAAGGAGCTGTCCTTTAGGGCTGTTGGCAGATTTTCTTGAGATAAAGCCATGTATAATCCAACACCCCAGAATGCTCAATAAATGCATCAAGTTCAAGTGTTCTGACTTAGCCCCGGAGAGGCTGAAAATCCAGCCCAAGAACATCTTTCCCACTGAGAAAAATGGTTGCACAGGCTGTTTGCCTTACTCAACTGTTGTTTTGTCTGAGCCTGAAGTACCACCATAGGCACAGTTGGGAGGTAAAGGCCGAGTCCTGGCAACACTTCTCACTGGTTTGAAATTCTGAGCTCTGGCCACAGAAGCACCATGTTTTCTGGGAGTAGCTATTGCTTGGAGAGAATGTGGTGAGGGAGAGAATGTGGTGAGGGCGAGACCCCACCCTTCCCTCAGCAGTTTCAGGAATAATAACACACAACAACCCATGATGATGGAATCTATTATTAAGACTGTTCTAAGCACTTTGCATGAGTCCACTCCTGGGTGAGATAAACACTATTCATTTTTTTTTTTTTTTTGAGACAGGGTCTCACTCTGTCATCCAGCTAATTTGTGTATATTTTGGTAAAGGCGGGGTTTCACCATGTTGGCCAGACTGGTTTTGAACTCCTGACCTCAAGTGATCCGCTCAGCCTCCCAAAGTGCTGTGATTATAGGCATGAGCCACCACACCCGATAATCACTATTCTTATTCCCATTTGTAGATAAGGAAACTGGTACAGAGAGGTCAGATAATTTGCTGAAGGTCACACAGCTAGCAGGCAGTGGAGCTGGGTGGGGTTTGAACTTGGGCTTTCTGGTTTCATAGTGTTCTCTAGTAACCCTTCTACCCTGCTGCCTTCCACAAGCCAGCCTGTAGCCAATTCTTCTTTAGTTAAGGGAATCATTTTGCATGGTACTAATAGATGAACATTCCTTGTTCAATGTTATTCTTTTTTCTGAATTTTCAAAGCAACTTTTTATGGGTCCAGAGACGAGTAAGATACCTTCACTGGCCCTTGAAGGACTTATACTCTACTGGAGAAGGAAAAATGAGGCCATAATTTCACTTTCTCCTTTTGCCAGATGATGAAATATCAGGAGAGGCATGAAATTGACCCAAGGTCCCACAGGCAGGGAGGGGTAAAGTTGGAATTCTAACCCAGGTCAGGCTGCCTCCTTTCCATGCTCCCGAGCCACTAGAGAATGTACTTTGGCAGACATGACAGCTGTGTGCTAATATTTGATGGGCCCTTGAGGGGAAGAAGTTCTGCCTTCTTCTCTGGGATTCCAGAGGGGAGGACTACATCCTTGGTTGGAATTTAGAGGGAACAAACAGAGATCTAATATGGAGAAGACTTTTCATGGAGGGGAGCTCATGTATTTCTGAGGAATGCTTGCGTTTCAGGGACTACAGTGTATCTCTGGTGGTATAGAGAGACTAAGAATCCAGCCCCAGGTTAGCTCAGGACGAAGGAATGCAATATCTTCTTGCGTCTGTTTCTGTCCTGTCTGGAATTGAAAGTGCTCTAAGGAAAATACCCAAGGCACTCATGTTTCCCCACACAGCAGGCAGCAGACAGCATCTTGATTGGGATAATATTATTCTGTAGGTTCCTTCCATGATTTCCTCATAAATTCACCCTCATGAAAATCCAAGAGGAGTCCAGTGTTTATGTAAGACCCTGATCTTATTCTTCTTCCTCTTATGAAGTTAGATTAAATTAGTTAAGAAATGAAGAAAAAAAGAATTAAAAAATATTTCATCTCCTTTTCTCTGCATGAGTAAGTATGTTTACATGAAAAATAACAAAATGAGTCAAAGAAGGAAGGAGGAAGAGAAGGAAAGAAAGATTGATTCATGTTGCTGGGAAATGAATACATCTTAAGGAGAAAAATAGGCTGGCGTGGTAAGCCTACCCACTGGATAATGTCCATCAGAGATCGGGCAGCTGCAGAAGAACCAGTATTCACTTTCCTGTTCTCAGCTTAATGATCTGGTTAGGGAATATAGCCTCCATCAAATCTGGGATTCTAGAATCATACATGAATTGCTGTTTATTTCCTCCCTCTTGAAAATGACCTTAGAGATTGCCCCCACAGGATTTAGAATCACACACACACCTGAATTTCAATACTGGCTGCACTTCTTGGTGACAACAAGACTTTGGGAAAGCCGTGTCATCCCTCTGCATCTTGGCTCCTCCTCTTGTGAAAAGGAAGGAGCAGTCACACCTCTCCATGAGATCATGTGAGGGTGAAATGAGATTGCATGTGAAATGCTCAGGAAATGAGCTTGGCTCATGATAAATGCTTTTAACAAAGTTATTTCCTTTCCTCTCTTTTAAGAAACTTTCCTAATTGGAGTTTTTAAATTGTGAAACAATTTCATTGTGTTTAGTTAAACAGTACAAAGTCTACTTCAAAAAAAAGTTGATAACCTTTTTGTGGCAGGGAATGCTATTTGGCCATCCAACATCCATTATTCATTTCTGTGTTAGTAATAAAACTATTATACTATCTGGGCTGCCCAAATACCATGCCATACAACAAGATACAATACAATATATCACAGTTACTGTGGCCAGCTAAAATAAAACTACATTCCCCAGCTTCCTTTGCAGCTAGGCATGGTTGGTGGGACTTCTGGGATAGCTCCCTGAAAGAGGCATAAACTGTTTTTTCCTTGCTCCTGCCTGGGCATGATACTGCAAGCACTGGCTGTCATCTTAGACCACAGGCGGCTTGAGGATGGAAGGATGTTGTTAAGGGCAGTGGAACAGAAAGAGACAGAGCCTGAGTGATGACCTAGAGCTGCAGCTGTATTAGTGCAGGACCATCTATTTCTGAACTTCCTTTACAAGAGAAAACTAAACTTCCTCTTTACTTCAACCACTTATTTTGGGGATTTCTGTTGTAGGAACCTGAATCTAATTATAAGTGATGACATGTCTTTTCCTTCTAGTCCCACCTCTTGACATAACTGGCATTAACAATTGTGTTTTTCTACATGTTTCTTTATGCTCATGGCAAAGATATATTTATGTACACACTTGTATAAAATGGTATCATGCTCTATACCATACTTTTTCATTGCTTAATCATATACATTTCAAGGTAAAATTTCTAGATCAGGGTATGCAGTTTTCTAACCTAATCCTTTTAACATTAGGCTATAAAATTATAGTATGGATACATTGTAATTTATTTTATTTTTTTAAAAGTTCCTCAAATATGTCAACTTTATTGTTTCTCTATACACACATTTATTTGATAATGAATATTGCAAAAATAATAGCACATCAAAGTTTCCTTTTATTGGTATCCAAATTTTTGAAAACCGGAAAATCTAATTATTATGCTGTAGCCCAACTACCCAATGTTTTCATTACATTCTTTTCCCACAAGTGACCTTGAATCAGATTCTTGATATTGGGTTTCGTCTCACTGACTTTAGACTTCTAAAATACATGGGAACACTTATGTCCTTTTGGTATTTCTTTGGGTCAAAACAGTGAGTAAATGTAAAGTATACTGGAGTTATTCAAATACATTCAAACTACCTACACAGGTCTCTTAGACATCACTGATTTCATGGTAGGAAGGAAAAAAAAAAACAAGAAGAAAAATGTATCATAGAACTCATTTTCTTTCTTTCTTTCTTTTTTTTTTTTTTGAGATGGAGTCTCGCTCTATTGCCCAGGCTGGAGTGCAGTGGCCAGATCTCAGCTCACTGCAAGCTCCGCCTCCTGGGTTTATGCCATTCTCCTGCCTCAGCTTCCTGAGTAGCTGGGACTACAGGCGCCCGCCACCTCGCCCGGCTAGTTTTTTGTGTGTTTTTTTTTAGTAGAGACGGGGTTTCACCGTGTTAGCCAGGATGGTCTCGATCTCCTGACCTCGTGATCCACCCGTCTCGGCCTCCCAAAGTGCTGGGATTACAGGCTTGAGCCACCGCGCCCGGCAGAACTCATTTTCAAAATTATTTGTATACAGTCCATCCTACCATAGAGTAGTTTTCTCAACCTGCTACATAAACTTGCCAGCAAGAAAGAAAAGGGTGAGAATAAGCTTTCTGGCTGAATTGGTTCGGTGCCATAATTCCCTATTCTAGCATTCTCAGAAGAATCCCATCTGTGATACACACAGAAACCACAGCCACATTTGAATGGTTCACGTTTTGATCATTCTGAACTCCCTTAGGCCCAGTGTTTGTTTTCTTTCAAGCCTAGGAAACCTGCTGAGTGACACGTATCTACATTTTAACATCATTTCTTTCCATACAGATAGCAATGTTCTTACTCCCTCCTCCTGTAAGGTAAGCCATCTCTGATGTCCTGGAAGATCATTTTTCTTTTCTCCTGTTGTTAGAGTGAACCTTCTGGTAAAGAGGAAGGGAATTTGATACCAGAGTTGAGAAACAAGTTTAAGGTTCTTTATCAATGTCTCGGAGCAGAAGTTATGAGAGGCCCTCAATTGTCCTGGGAATTCTCTTCAGTGAGCATTTTTGAAGGCTTTGGGATCAAAGTTGGGTTAAACCTCTGTGATGGGTCCATTGGCAATTTAGACACAGCACTAAGCTCCTCTTGGGTCTTTGGAACCCAGCAGAAACCGATATCAGATTTTCAAATTGCCACAAGATAACCTGGAAAGAACTCTCTAGCCCAGAAAGACCCTGAAAACCCAAACTCCAACAAATGATAGTGAAAGAGCTGACCTGAAAATTTAGGTCCAGTCTCCTCTGAAAATACAGGTAAGCCAATTATATGTCGTAATTCATTTAATAATTGTCCTATTGCTATACTGAGAAGGTTTCTAGTTGTTTTTCAACTAACGTAAACCTTGCTACAATAGACATTTGGTACAAATAGCCTTGACAATAATGCTTTTATTTTTTAGCACAGATGTCCACAGTGGGGTGACTAGCTCCTTTCCCTTTTACGTCTCCTCTACCCCTTCCTTTTACAGATGAGGCAAGAGAGGTCCTGAAAGATGGTGTGCCAAAGACAACAGAGAAAGACAAAGCCAACAATGGCTCCAGAATCCTTCTGATTAGAATCTGAGGTCCACACCCCTATTTTCCTGTATTTTGTAGCAGTAAATATTTGTTGAAAGAATATGCTAGTAGTCTTTATTAAAAACTGTTGCACTAATCTCTGCTTGAACATATCTGATGAAAAAGAGAGTATCAACTGCTAGAATGTTCTTCCTACATTGTGTTCCAATCTAATTTCTTGAAACTTCACTTGCTACTCTCTGTTCTGACTTCTGGGGTACTGGAGAACTGGTCTACTTCCCCAAAGGACAGGTAGGACTCACGAAGGCAGGCACTTGGTGATAAAGGCATTGAGGATTGTCTCTTTGGGGCTCTCCACACTTCTCACATGTGGCGTGTATGCTACTGGTTAGGTAAGGAGCATGGCTTTGAGGATGCAAAGACAAATAAGACATGGTCTTTGATCTCAACATAGTTACTATCCAGAGTTTGGGGGACATCTCGCAGAGGTGTGGCTTATCCTCTGACAAACTCAGCTTTGGGGCGATCTGGGAACCCAGTGTGATGGCCACAGGGCATCACGTGAGGAATGTTCAGAGGGAGGAGAGGGATGTTTGGAGGGAGAAGAAAGCATGCTGTTGGGGCTAAAAGGTCATTTGAGAGACATAACTGGAAATAAAGTTGGATGAGGAAGAGGGCAGCCTGTTCTCACCCGAAGGAAGAAATCAATTCCGCTCTAAATGTTGATTTGCTTTTTCTGGAAATATTCCTTACTCAAAAGCACAGTCAGTCACATTCTCATGAGTCCCTCTCTCTCGCTCTCTGAGATAATTTAGAAAAGAACTGGAGAAAGCACAAGCTCTAGCTGCTTTTCCCTCCCAACATTCTAAGAAAGTCTTCTTGACTTGGTCATTACTGAGAGAGATCACAGCAATTAAATTTTCCTCTTATTAAAACATTAGGTAATTTGGTGGCGAAATAAAAGTTAAAAATGAATGGTCAAAATCTGTAGAAATTAAACCTTAAACAGCAAAAGGCAGGCAGGCAGCACTTTGGCGTAGAAAGAGCGTGAGGTATAAAGCAGGGGGCATTGAGTTGGAAGCCTAACTCTGTCACCTGTGGCTGGGGAATCTGACTGTGTCACTTCTCCTTGCAGTTTCATTTTCTTGTTGTGGAAAGAGGACAGAATGGTACCTACACAAAAGATGTCTGCAAGACAGTAAATAAAATAAAATAACTTCCATAAAATGCTTAGCCCACTGGAGGTGGCAAGTGCCTGTGGACTTTCCCCTTGCTTGTATTTCCACCTGTCATGGTTTGGGCACATACACAGAACATTCTCTCTGTTTTTCCTGGGTGGCTGAGGTCCTGCTTTAATTTTCAGAAAATAATACATGAAGAATATGGGTCAGAAAAGGCACAAAACTCTACACAGTTCTCAGGGGTCCAAAGTGTTTGCTATGGTCTAAATGTTGGTGTCCCCACAAAATGTATATGGTGGAATCTAATACCCAATATGGTAGTTTTAAAAGTTAAGGCCTGGCCGGGTGTAGTGGCTCACGCCTGTAATCCCATCACTTTGTGAAGCCGAGGTGGGTGAATCACAAGGTCTGGAGTTCAAGACCAGCCTGGCCAACATGGTGAAACCCCGTCTCTACTAAATATACCAAAAATTAGCTGGGTATGGTGATGGGTGCCTGTAATTCTAGCTACTCGGGAGGCTGAGGCAGGAGAGTCTCTTGAACGTGAGAGGCAGACGTTGCAGTGAGCCAAGATCATGCCATTGTACTCCAGCCCAGGCGACACTGTGAGACTCCATCTCAAAAAAAAAAAAAAAAAAAAAAAAAAAAAAAAGTTAAGGCCTTTGGGAAGTGATCAAATCATGACGCTTTCAACCTCATGAATGAGATTAGTTCCCTTATAAATGAGGCCCAAGTGAGACCCTTTGCCCCTTCCACTCTGTGAGGACACAGCAAGAAGTTTCCATTGATGAGGAATGGGCCCACACCAGACACTGAATTTGCTGGTGCCTTGAATTTTTAAATTTATTTGTATTTTTAATTTTTTTTGGAGACAGTATTGCTCTGTTGCCCAGGCTGGGGTGCAGTAGTGTGATCTCGCTCACTGCAGCCTCTACCTCCTGAGTTCAAGCAATTATCCTGCCTCAGCCTCCTGAGTAGCTGGGACTACAGGTGCATACCACCATGCCAGGCTAATTTTTATATTTTTAGTAGATATGGAGTATCACCAGTTCATCATGTTGACCAGGCTGATCTCAAACTCCCGACTTCAGGTGATCTGCCCACCTCGGCCTACCAAAGTGTTGGGATTACAGGCGTGAGCCACTGCACCAAGCCTCATGCCTTGAATTTGGACTTCACAGCCTCCAGAGCTATGAATGATAAATTTTGGTTGTTTACAAATTACCTAATCTAAGGTACATTGTTATAGCAGCCTGAATTGACTGGGACAGCTTCTCTTGGGCCTTTGCCCAAATCCAGTAATGCATAGATGGCCCATAAAGTTACCAAGCCAGGGAGGTTGGGCCACAGGTTGGGTTCTTCTATCCTATATTTGGCTGACTGCACTTTATATAAGCCAATAGATGATAGGACAAATGCAATGAATTTAGGGGAAAAAAGGGGAAAGACCTGAGGTCTTGTCCTGGTTCTGCCTTCTGGTGACCTGTGTGACCTGGAGCAAATCAGTTAACCTGAGTGTCAGGTCCCTGCTGTGTAAAACGGGGGTACTAACCCTCTTCTTGCCTCCCTGAAAAATTCTTCACAAATTCTTATGGAATACAACAATGAAACAGTTCAGAAAGTATTTAGTGTTGACAATGCAAAGGTTTCATAGGGACAAACTGCATAGGTGGTGAGAATACCCCATCTAAGGGACCACCAGGGAGTTGAGATTTTTGCCTTTGCTTTGTGGGGAGAATACTGGACTGCCCTTGTTCTACCTCAGCCCCCATCAGGCTGTAAATTTGTCTTCTAAGGTCTTGCTCCATAGGCCCCCCATGGGCTTAGACTATCCCATGCCAGTGATCAGTAAGCAGTCTGACCTCTGCTTTGACAGAGCAGGAGGATTCCAGGTTGTAAGATCTCTGCTGGGGTGAGTGTGGGTTACTGAAGATCTCAGATAAACAGCTGATGTCTGCAACAACAGAGCCTCTTGCAGATGGTGTCTATAACAACTAGGCCTAGGTACAGCGGCCCTAGTCCTTGGAGTAAGGTGGCTCTGTTACCTTTGTTACCAATACACTTTGTTAACCCTCATATGGAACCAAATGCTGATTGGGAAGCCTTGTTGTTTATATCCTCATAGTGATACTCTTTATTGAAGGCTTGTTCTATGCCAAGTGCTTTTCTTACACTATTTTTCTCATCTGCTCCTCTTGCAGACTTTTGAATTCAGTGGCACTTCTACATAAATTAGTGCTTGACTAGTCATACCTATGTATATTTGAAAACTGGTAGTACATTTTGTGTGAGAAAAGGTTCATTTAGAGTACATGCCATGCCGGGTGCAATATGGCTTTAGGAACCCCTTCCATTACTCTCTAATGCTTTGGCAAACTTTGCCACAGGTCAGTAGAACATACTGATTGTGTTGGTTAGTGTATCAGTTTGGCTGCTGTAACATATAGTCCTAAAATAATAATGGCTTAAATAATGCAGAAATTTAAATTTAATTATCTTTCCCATAATGGTTGGGTAGGTGGGCCAGGTGTGGTGGTTCACACTTGTAATCCCAGCACTTTGGGAGGCCGGGAGGATCATTTGATGTCAGGAGTTCAAGACTAGACTGGGTGAAACCCCATCTCTACAAAAAAAAAAAAAAAAAAAAAATTAGCCGGACATGATGGCACATGCCTGTAGTCCTAGTTACTCGGGGAGCTGAGGTGGGAGAATCACCTGAGCCTGGGAAGTCAAAGCTGCCGTGATTCGTGATCATGCCACTGCACTCCAGCCTGGGCAACAGAGTGAGACCTGTCTCAAATAAAAAGAAATAAAAGTTTGGGGAAGTGACCCAGGACTCATACAGTGACTCTACAGTAATCAGCATTCAAGCTTCTTTTGTCTCATTGTTCTAGAATTCTGAATATGTAACTTATATCTCATGATCCGAGATGGCTGCTTCAGTTCCATCTATCATATCATCATTCCATATAATGCGCATGGAGAAAGAGGAAGTTGCACATAATATTTCCTCTCACATCCCATGAATGAGAACTTAGTCCCATGATCTGATTGCAAAGGACTCTGGGAAATGTATATTTTAGCTGAGTGTTCTGCTTAGGTAAAAATTCTGCAATTCTAAAAGAAGTGGAGAACGGATATTGAAGGGCAACTCATGTCTGCCATAGAGGTCAAGATATGAACTTGGAGGCCTGTAAACATGAACGGAAACCCCAGTGCCATAGCTTCCTAGCTGTGTGACCTAGCAAGAGTATATCAGTTATCTATTGCTGTGTCACAAATAATCCCGAAACTTACCAGCTAAAGACAACAAGTGCTTATTATCTCACTGTTCCTACCTGTCAGGAATTTTGGGGGCAGCGTAGCTGGGTGATTCTAGCTCAGGATCTCTCATGGAATGGATTGTAATCATGACATTGGCTGGGGCTACAGTCACCAAGAGGCTTGACCATGGATTCCAGGAAGGCTCATCCACATGGTTGTTAGCAAAAGGCCTCAGTTCCTTACCATGTGGATGTCTCCATAGGGCTGTGTGGGTGTCCTCATGACATGGCTGCTGGCATCCCCACAATAAGAGATCCAGCAGAGAGAGCAAAGGGGAAGCCCAGCACATCCTATGACTCAGTCTTTAACACCATCTCTTCTGCCGTATTCTATCCATTATAGTCACCATGGGCAGCCCACACTCAAATGGAGGAGAATTTTCAAAAGGCCCCACCTTTTGAAAAAAGGAGGATCAAATAATTTGTGGACATATTTTGAAATCAACACAGCAAGTTAGTCATTTTTGCTAGCTGAAGTGCAATTTCTCCATCTATAAAATACCAGTAATGTCTGAGTCATAGGGCTGGGGAAGGGTTTATAAGAGAAAATGCTTGCAAAGGAGCAGATACATACTAATTATTCAGTAAGTGCTAGCTAACATTGTTCCCCAATTTTCCAAGATAGGCGTGGCCTCGCTCTCCCACCACCCACAATGGCCTGTGCAGACACAGAGCACATCTGCAGCACTCATTGCCAAGATATCATTGGAGAGACGCGTTTGTAAAGATCACTTGTAATTGTAAACATAGGAAATTAATTCAAGATCAGTGCTGCAAAGAGTGGGGATGAGCATGTCTGTTCCCAGCTATGGCAGCACAGTCATGTGGGGCAGCATAAACACAGCTCATAGCTCACTCCACGTGCCAACTTTGAAATTATGTGATTCGTATATACCATGGAATACTATGTAGCCATAAAAAAGGATGAGTTTATGTCGTTGGTAGTGACATGGACGAAACTGGAAACCATCATTCTGAGCAAACTATCGCAAGGACAGAAAACAAAACTCTGCATGTTCTCACTCATAGGTGGGAACTGAACAATGAGAACACTTGGACATAGGGTGGGGAATATCACACACTGGGGCCTGTTGTGGGGTGGGGGCAGGAGGGAGGGATAGCATTAGGAGATATACCTAATGTAAATGACAAATTAACGGGTACAGCACACCAACATGACACATGTATACATATGTAACAAACCTGCACATTGTGCACATGTACCCTAGAACTTAAAGTATAATAATAATGAAAAAGAAGAAATTATATGATTCGTGTATGGTGGGGCTGGAGTGGGAAATTTGAAATACTTCAGATTTTGCAAACTGAGAATGTTTTGTCATTTTACATTGCATGACATCAAAATCACAGGATTTGGATTCACTTGGAATGTGATGACATTGTAGGTATTCATGTATCTATTTCTGCTGCTACGTGAATTGTTTGAGGACAGAGACCAGGACCTCAATAACCCAGTTCATCTTTGAATCCTCAGTTTTCTTCATCTGTCAATGGGGATGATCTCACTCACTCACACAGCTGCTGTGATGATTAAATGATCTAATGCAATAAAGTGCTTGGCAGAAATATGTTCCAACTGAGCACTCATTAAGTGGCAACTACTATTTCTTTTTAACTTTTAATTTCAGGAGTACAAGTGTGGTTTGTTACATGTAAAGTTGTATCATGGGGGTTTGTTGTACAGATTATTTCATCACCCAGGTATTAAGCCCAGTACCCATTAGTTATTTTTCCTGATCCCCTCCCTCCTCCCATCCTCCACCCTCCAAAAGGCCCCAGTGTGTGTTGTTCTCTACATGTCCATGTGTTCTCATCATTTAGCTCCCACTCGTAAGTGAGAATATGTGGTACTTGGCTTCCTGTTCCTATGATAGTTTACTAAGGATAATGGCCTCCAGGTCCATTGATGTCCCTGCAAAGGACATGAACTCATTCTTTTTTATGGCTGCATAGTGGATATGTACCACATTTTCTCTATCCGGTCTATCACTGATGGGCATTTAGGTTGACTCCATGTCTTTGCTATTATGAATAGTGCTGCAACAAACATACCCTTTACTGGTGGTAATCAGAGAAAGTCTTTCCTCAAGGGCTCAGTGGGGACAAAGTCCAGGAGGCCTGAGGTAGGGGGAAGTCAAGGGTAAGGGGAAAAAGTGGGAAGTAGACAAAATAGGGGAATACTTCAAATAAGGACTCAAAAACTGGTATCCATGAGAAGTCAAGGCTCCCAAAGGTCAAGGGTCTAAGGCAGGCCAGCGTCCAGAGCAGGAGCCGACAGAGCCCATGGGAGACAACTGGAAATGGTGGCTGGGCTTGCCTTGGGCTGGGGACCACTCATCTTCCAGCTGCTGTGGCCAGACACAGAGCTGGGTGTCCAGGTCTTGATGTAGCCAAGAAGCCAGGGACCACTAGCAGCCCTGAACCTCTCTTCTGGAAGCAGCTGCCCAGGCTTTCTTAAGCTGTAGATTTCCAGGACCTGGCCCTTTCCTGCCATCTTCTTTGGCATGTCTGCAGGCTCTGCAGACCCAGCACATACAAATGGGTCTCCTCCTCAACCTGCCAGCTGGCTTCCTGCCATGTTTTTTCCTTGGCCTGCCGCTGGACCAGCCATCTCCCCACTCCTGCCTTCTCCCCATGCTTCTGGCCCACCTATCTGTGCCTCATCTCCTGTCACTTTTCTTCTCCCTCCCTTGGCTGGCATGGCTGGCGATGGCCTCTCCTGCTGCTGACCTGTCCTTTGCAGAGCCCGGCTAATGGCAGCTTGGAGCACTCCCACCCGCTGCTCCAAGACCTTCTCTGACTTTTTCTGACACACAGCTGGAAAAAACCCAGCAAACCAGGAGGAGGAAGTAGTTTACCTCCCAAAACACTCAGTATGAATTAATCCCCCAGCCCAGAAAACTTCCAAAACTCACCCTCGAAATTCCCCCCTCCCTCCCGTCCGTCCCTCTCTCTCTTCACCAGGTCTTCGTCACGCTCGGAACTTCTACAATATACCTCATCACCACTTTTCTGCTAAATGGCTATTTAGGTACCTATTGATTTTACTCCACTCAACTGTTGCTTAAAGGCTTTTTCTTATCCAACTATGTAAACATGATAAGTATCAGGGCCAATATTCAGAATATTAAGCCCTCTGCAGGAGCGTCCTGACTGAAGAGAAGTCCTGGCTGTTGGATTAACAGATGTAAAAGATATAAAGAAGAATCAGATGGAGACTTTGGAATGAAAAACTATAAAAACTGAAACAAAAACCCCATCCACGAATGGGCTCAACAGCCTAATTGGAATAGAATCCTAACTTCAGGATTGATCTCCCTCATCTCCTGCACTATACCAATGGCTCCTGAAAATCTGGGAACTGGGAATAGCCATGTCTGTACTCTGAGGGGCTAACCCCAGGAGTGGTTCAGTGGAAAGGCTTGCTTAAGTGTTAGTGGAGTTTGATTTTGGCTATGAGGCCACTAACGGGTAGATGAAGCCTCTAGAGAAGTTGAAGTCTCCTTCTCCTGGGCTAACCCAAGGGCAACGTAGACCCACCTCCCTGGATGAAGCTATGGCTTCCAATTTAATTCAGCTTGTCCAAGGCACCATTAGAAAGTTTTATCCTTCAGTGGTCCTCCAGGAGATCTCAGCCTGCAGGGAAGAGCTTCAAAGATTCCAGCCTGCAGCATTGACAGGGTCATTGAAAAGCATCATATCTGGCCCATGTTTCATCCAGGGAAACTAAGGCACAAAGGAAAAGGGACTTAGCTAAAGATCTATTTGAGTGAAACTGTAACAGGATTAGAATGAAACCTAGGCCTTCCATTTTAAAGTTTTTCTCCACCAACTCCCGGGAGTCCTTATATTTTAAATCATGACTCCTAGTTCCCAGGAGCTGAGCCTGGGTTTGGTAGGAAGGCCAAGGTAGGGAAAGAAGCTGTTTTGCTCTCCATTCATTAAAAACTTATTTACTAAAAACCATATTGTCATTAGAGTTTGTAATGTTTGCCATTGCTGTGTAACAAACCACCCCAAAATTCAGTGGCTTGAAACCATAAGTATTTATTATTGCTCACAAGTCCTTCGGTGGGTGGTTGTGGTCATCTAGTCAGGCTGGGCTGATCTTGGCTGGGTTTTGTGCTAGATCAGCTGGCAGTGGCTGGCATGAAAGGACCTCACTCATATGTCCTGCAGTTGGCTTGCTGTAGGCTGCGGTGACAAAGGTGACTAGGTCATAAATATCTCACCCTCCAGTTGGCAAGTCCAAACTTGTTTACATGGTAGAGGAAAGTTTCTAAGAGAAGATGAAATGATTCAAAGCTTCTGAGCCCTAGGTTTCAAGCTCCACATCACTTCTACCTCATTCTTTTGCCATAGCAAGTTCCAACGCTGACCATGATTCTAGGAGTGGGGAAATAGATTCTACCGCTTGATGGACACAACAACAAAATCCCAGTGCCAAAAGGCATGGATGCAGGAGGGCTGGACAATTGGGATCACTTTTTTAGTTTACCATGTGGCTGTTCAAAAATTTTGCTTCTATTTCTGTCTGGCTCTTAAGGGCTGTGTGAGCTGTGTTGGTCAATAAATTAGAGTGAATGAAATATGTCACTTCTGGGTGAAAACTTAAAAATCCAGTGTGTGATTCTCTACTTTCCCTTCCTTCTACTGTGAATAGCAGAGGATCACAATGGGGGCCTCCATGACCCCAAGTCCGTAAACGACTGGGATAATCAAATTCCATCCCTTAAGCCCTCGGTCACCCACATTACACATGTAGCATGAGTGAGAGCTACAACCTTTGTTGCTTGAAGTCTCTGAGATCTGGGAATATTTGTTACGTCATCATAACTTGTTATATCCTGACAGATACAAACCCCTACTATGTGCCAAACACTCTCCCACTGGGCATAAATAAGTGAATAGGAAAGGCACAATCCTTGCCCTTGGTCAGCTCACAGCCTTTTGAGAACAAAATACAAAACAAATGAACAAATAAATGTATACTTATATGCACGTAAATTGTGATCTGTACTGTGAAAGAATAGAATTGGACTGAAAAAGAAATCAGGAATGAGAGGGACTGGGAAAGAGGGGAATCAATGCAGATCATATGGTTAAAGGCAAGCCTCTCTGGAAAGGAAGCCTGGAAGCCAAGACATGGAGGGTGGAAGGAAGGGAGCAGAGGCAGCCTGGTAGCAAAAGTAAAGCATCCTGGGGCCGAATAGTGGGTGAGAAGGCAGAACAGAGTGTGAGAAAGCAGAACAGTGTTTTGGAAGGTGGAATAGAGTGTGCAAAGGTGGAACAGTGTGTGAGAAGGCGGAGAAGTGTGTGAGAAGGCAAAACAGTGTGTGAGAAGGCAAAACAGTGTGTAGGAAGGCTGAAACAGTGTGTGAGAAGGCAGAACAATTTGTGAGAAGATGGAACAATGTGTGAGAAGGCGGAACACTGTGTGAGAAGGTGGAACAGTGTGTGAGAAGGTGGAACAGTGTGTGAGAAGGTGGAACAGTGTGTGAGAAGGCAGAACAGTGTGTGAGAGGGAGGAATGGTGTGTGAGAAGGCAGAACAGTGTGTGAGAAGGCAGAACAGAGTGTGAGAGGGTGGAACAGTGTGTGAGAAGGCAGAACAGTTTGTGAGAAGATGGAACAGTGTGTGAGAAGGCGGAATACTGTGTGAGAAGGTGGAACAACGTGTGAGAAGGTGGAACAGTGTGTGAGAAGGCAGAACAGTGTGTGAGAGGGAGGAACAGTGTGTGAGAAGGCAAAACAGTGTGTGAGAAGGCAGAACAGAGTGTGAGAGGGTGGAACAGTGTGTGAGAAGGCAGAGCAGTTTGTGAGAAGATGGAAGAGTGTGTGAGAAGGCGGAACAGTGTGTGAGAAGGCGGAACAGCGTGTGAGAAGGCGAAACAGTGTGTGAGAGGGAGGAACAGTGTGTGAGAGGGAGGAACAGTGTATGGGAAGGCAAAACAGTGTGTGAGAAGGCAGAACAGAGTGTGAGAGGGTGGAACAGTGTGTGAGAAGGCTGAAGCAGTGTGCGAGAAGGCAGAACAGAGCGTGAGAAGATGGAACAGTGTGTGAGAAGGCGGAACTGTGTGTGAGAAGGTGGAACAGTGTGTGAGAGGGAGGAACAGTGTGTGGGAAGGCAAAACTTTGTGTGAGAAGGCAGAACAGAGTGTGAGAGGGTGGAACAGTGTGTGAGAAGGCTGAAGCAGTGTGTAAGAAGGCAGAACAGAGTGTGAGAAGGTGGAACAGTGTGTGAGAAAGTGGAACAGTGTGTGAGAGGGTGGAATAGAATGTGAGAAGGTAGAACAGTGTGTGAGAAGGCAGAACAGAGTGTGAGAGGACCAGAGAAGGAAGGGTTGTCTCACTGGAGAAGTGAAAGGAGGCCAAGCAGCAGGGAGAAGTGAAAGGGCACGGTTCCCCAAGATGAGGAAGGAGTGAGGATGGGGCCACAGGACCTCAGAGCCTGTGGAGAGGAGCTTGGGCTTATTTGAGGCACCTGGGCCCCCCAGTGCTCAGGAATGTGAAATGGAGTCCTTTGGGAAGCTTCCCATTTCCTGCTGGGCTGGTGGGGGGGTGGTGCAGCAAGCTGGTCACATCCCTTGTCCTTGGGCACAAGCTCCGGAGATATCAAGGCTCATGCCAGGCCTCACCGCTGCCTCACAGAAAGGGAAGTGTGACTTCCCCACAGTAATTTTGACACAGCACAATAAACACTCCTCTCTTCCTGCTTGGCTGAGGCCCTGGTCAGGTGGACGCTGGCCATAGGCACCTCTCTTTGCTCTAGCCCCACTCTGGATCCTGCAGAGACCAGAGTAGGGGCAGCTGGTGACCAGAAAGCTGCCTGCAGTTGCTCACCCCTGCCAGCCTCCAGCAGGGCAAGAGACGTAGGCCCAGGGCTGGCTGGAGTGACTCAGATGTCCTCATAAGACACCTAGGCCAGGCCAGACTCTGGGATCCTCAGTGGTGTCCCAGCGAGAGTTTCAGTCCTCCCTCCCCCGTGCCTGCAAGAAAAATAGTGTGTTATATGGTGCCCATGAAGACCACAGGCCAGCGAGGCTCAGGGCCTGGGACGGGGCTGTGCAAACACACTCTTCTCCTCCATTTTCTCAGGCTGTGTTTCTGTCCCCTGTGACAGCTCCTGATGCATGACAATGTCCAGGCTTGTGGGTGAGTGTTTTGCTTGACAGTGGGTGTATGGGGGCAGGGAGAGGTGGGGGAAGCACAGACGGGATTTCGCCTGGGGTTTGTGTTCTACTTTTCTCAGTCTACACACTCGCACCACACTCACACACCCCACCACACATCACACCACACACACACCACACAAACCACACCACACCACACCACACACACATCACATATCACACCACATACACACACCACACACACACCACATACATCACACCATACACACTACACACACACCACACACACACCACACAAACTACACCACACCACACATACATCACATATCACACCACATACACACACCACATACATCACACCATACACACCACACCACACACACATCACATATCACACCACACACACCACACACATCACATATCACACCACATACACACACCACACACACACCACATACATCACACCATACACACCACACACAAACCACACACACCACACACATCACACCATACACACCACACATACACCACACACACACCACACACACACCACACACATCACACCATACACACCACACACACACCACAGACACACCACACCACACACACACATCACACACCACACACATATACCCACATACCACACACATACCACATACAAATAGTCACACAATACACCACACACAACACATACAACACCACACACACATACAAACACACACATATATCACACACCACACATAAATACCCACATGCCATACCACACACCACACACACCCAACACATATACCCACACAGTACACACCCCCCCACACACCACACACATATACCCACACACACCATGCACATACTACACACATACACCCACACACCATGCACACACCACACACACCACACACATACCCTCCCACACACACCACACAGCACACACACCCCCACATAAATACCCCCCCACACACTGCACACACCATGCACATATACCCACACACACACCACACTGTGCACACACTGCCCACCCACTCTAATCTCTGCCTCCATCTCCATGTGCCATTCCCCTCTTTGTGCCTCAAATCTCCCTCTCCCTTCATCTATAAGGAGACCTGACTTTGCATTTAGAGCCCACCCTTAAATCCAGGACCATCTCATCATAAGATCCTTCATTACATCTACAAAGATACTTTTTCCAAATAAAGGTTTTTCCAAATGAGGTTCCAGCAGCTATATCTTTCCATATGAGGTTCCAGGCAGCTATATTTTTGAAGGGTAGCTCCGTTCAACTCACAGGGTCAGTGGGTTTCACTAGACTCCTAAAGGCAGTCTTGGAACTTGAGCCCTATGACTTTTCTCTTGGCGACGCTGCACAAACACACCACAGGTCACAGCAGTAATGAGAGCAGAATGGTACCTCCTGCACTGGGCCCCGCCAGCTACCATACAGAAAGGACTGGCTGGGCAGGGATTGCAGGAGCTTGCTGCGTTCTCTTTTGCCTCCTCCCCTTGGGGTCCTCGAATATGAGAATGATGTCGTAGTTGCAGCTGGCCCAAATACCCCACGAACGGTGAGGAAACTGAGGCCTAGCTCACATGAGGAGTCTCTGACCCAGCTGAGGGCCTGGCCAGGGACTGGAACTCTGGATTTTTGTATCACTTGGAGTAGGACCCAGAGGTGAGAAAGCAGTTTGAGAAACTGAAAGAAGTTATTGTGGCAGAGGTGACATGGACTCTGGGTGAGACTGACAGGTGGGCTGGGTAAGGCCCCGACAAGGATACCTTGCTATACCCACTGGAACAGCAGGAGCCCCTGATCCAGGATTGGCTTTTCTCTGGTGACCTGTCCCATAGAGGGACAGACCCTACCTATCTTCCCAGATCAAAACATGCTTTTGATGGAAACACAATGAACCCGTTCACGCTAAGGCACAAAGGGTCATGGGGACAATCGGAGTTGACCTCTTCAGAGGCGCAGCCTTCTTCAGGAAGTGGACTCTGAGAAGACTCCACCTGCAGGAATCTCCTGAACCCTCTTCAATCCTCTGTCTGCAATGCGTAAGGATGCTGGATTCAGAGAAGGGACGTGACTTGCCAAAGTCGCACAGTGAGTTAGTAGCAGAGTCAAGACCCAAGCCACAAGACTCCTACAGGTATCCTGCACTGTTTCTAGCCAGCAGCACCCCCACACAGTTCTCCCAGTCCGACAGCTCTCATTCTACAAACAAGCAAGCTGGGGCTGCCGGCTGAACATTGCTTTGTTGGTTTGGGAACCAAACAATAAAAACAATGTGTTGTGTAGACTCTTGTTTTGCTCACAAGCTGAGATCTCTTGGGGCAGAGTTCTTGCTGGGCCCTTCTGAGTCATTAAACTTCAGGCCATCGCAAGCCAGAGAAAAGAGATGTTTTCTGGGTCTGGAGTGGAATGAGGGTGTCTTCCTCCAGCCCCCCAGTTCCAGTCCTTGGTTCATGCTCCTTGTTCCCAAGGCCACTTCTGTTCTGAGAGTCATTTCAGGAGGTAGGCTATATGGGCTCTGAGGTCTAGAAGAATCAACTTTGTGTCCTGGGATCTCCTTTTCCCACTGTGTGACCTCAGGTGGATTGCTTAACCTCTCTGCAGTCTCTGGCACTCCCAGCTCGGGGATGCACAGAAGAGAACTTCTGTGGCTTACAGAAGAGAAGCCCCACCCTGCCTGGAGTCAGGAGCAACACAAATCCTCCATGTGAGCCAGTTTCCTCCACTCCACTTCAAACTCAAGGCGGTCCTTTCCTAGTGGTACAAACAGGAACTGAGCAGGCTGGAATGGCTGTTTAAAAGAACTCTCTGGCCAAGAGGGTGTGTCTATACAACTTGGTTCTCTGCCCCCAGGGCTCTGGGAAAAGTTCCAGGCCTGAGCAAGTTTATCAAATTCCTTTCTTTACCCACCCAGCCTTGAATTTCATGGAAAACAAAATAGAGAAGAAAAAAAAAACAAAGTAGCTTAACATTTGCTTTAGTTATTGCATGGATTTTAAAGTCTCTCAAAGCTGGGTTTCTGCACTTGGCTGTCTCCTAACCGGTTCTCCTGGGTAAGATATTTCAGTCCCTCTGAGCTCAGTTTCCCCATTTCCTGCATGTATAATGGGCACAGTGACGAAGCTCCTGCTCTGTGTTGAAGGGTGAGTGAGCCATGCCGGACAGCGTGCAGCACAGCTCTTGGTATGACCGTTAGTGGTCACAGTATGACAGAACTGGTTGTTGCTGCCGTGGACAGCCTTTCTCACTCTCTGCCACAGTGTCTTCCTGCAACAATTCTTGGCTCTAGTGCTATTTCTGTGTTCATCCAGAAAGTTCTCGTTCTTCTCCACAAGATTGCTCAGCTGCTCACTTGCTGGTGATCTCAGTCAAAATGCTACTCTCTTTGGGCCACAACTTTCTCCCCTGAACAAGCAGAGGTTTAGTGACCTCTGAGGGATTGTTCGGCTGTGACATCCTCAGAGCCAATGCGGCCTTTGCATATTTTCAGAAAGCTATAACGTCCTTTTCCTCACACATTAACCTCCTCTTCTCCAACCCAAATGGAGCAAGTGCGTGTTTTGACTCTTCAGTATCCACTCCCCCTAGAGTCTGATAAGTGTCAGGCCTCTGAGCCCAAGCTAAGCCATCATATCCCCAGTGACCTGCACGTATATATCCAGATGGCCTGAAGCAACTGAAGATCCACAAAATAAGTGAAAATAGTCTTAACTGATGACATTCCACCATTGTGATTTGTTCCTGCCCCACCCTAACTGATCAATGTACTTTGCAATCTCCCCCACCCTTAAGAAGGTTCTTTGTAATTCTCCCCACCCTTGAGAATGTGCTTTGTGAGATCCACCCCTGCCCCCAAAACATTGCTCTTAACCCCACTGCCTATCCCAAAACCTGTAAGAACTAATGATAATCTCACCACCCTTTGCTGACTCTCTTTTTGGACTCAGCCCACCTGCACCCAGGTGAAATAAACAGCCTTGTTGCTCACACAAAGTCTGTTTGGGGGTCTCTTCACATGGACACGTGAGACATTTGGTGCTGAAACCCGGGTCAGGCGGACTCCTTCGGGAGACCAGTCCCCTGTCCTCACCCTCACTCTGTGAAGAGATCCCCCTACGACCTTGGGTCCTCAGACCAACCAACCCAAGGAACATGTCACCAATTTTAAATCAGGTAAGCGGCCTCTTTTTACTCTCTTCTCCAACCTCTCTCGCTATCCCCCAACCTCTTTCTCCTTTCATTCTTGGTGCCACCCTTCAATCTCTCCCTTCTCTTAATTTCAATTCCTTTCGTTTTCTGGTAGAGACAAAGGAGACACATTTGAAAGGACACAAAGATAGATGTGTACCCGCCCCCCCCACCCGCTACACCCTTGTTCTGCTCTCTAATCTTTGCACATACCAGAGATTTCGTAAGTTCTGTGAGTACCTGGTTTTCTGCACGTACCAGAGATTTTGTTTTGCACATACCAGAGATTTTGTAAGTTCTGAGGCAAGGTCACAAGACGTGTTTAAGTAAGATAAACTCTTGCTGCCATAAACCTGCTCTCCCGCCTCAAAGTTTGAACCAAAATATCAGAAATGGCAGGAACCAATCATAGTTAGCCAAATCGCCTTGTTCAAACACTAGCCAATCATATATCTGATTTGTATAATAACTCTATGCCCACTTTTCTTAGACTATATAACATTGTTCGGAGCTGAGTGGGGGAGCTCTCCTGCCCATCTCGTTTCACGAGCGAGGGAGAGTTCCAGGTTCGAACCTGTAATAAAGATCCTTGCTGCTTAGCTTTGACTCTGGACTCTGGTGGTCTTCTTCGGGGAATAAACGGTCTGGGCATAACAAATGGGGGCTCGTCCGGGATTTCCCCCAAGCCCACCAGACCCCCAAGTCAACGGATCTTAATCTGTAGGTAAGCCGGCTTTGTCACTGTCTCTGTCTTTGTCTCTGTCTGTCTCCCTGAAATTTCGTGAAATCCGTAATCTGTAATCTGTATTGGTCTGTTCTGTAAGTGGCACGGTCTTGGCGGACGCGCTAGAAGACAGCCACTCGGGACTGGTGGGAGACGTTCCCCAGTGCCCATCTGGGGGCCTCCATCCTTGGTTGCCCCGTCTGACTCAGGTCGGAAGTCCGACACGCGCTCGCGAATGCTCATCGTTATTACTGTCTGTCCGTTATTGTTAACTGTTAAGTGTAAGCCCAAAACGAAACATAAAACCTTTTCTTCCCCTTCCAGGACCGGACCTGTCGGATACTCCCCTCTGCTTCACACTCATTTTCGTCCCCCCTTCTCTTTGTAGGAGCAGTCCAAAGATGGGCAACAACCAGAGCACGCCGCTCTCACTCCTTGTTACCAATTTTAAGGATGTGAAGGCTCGGGGGCGTAACTTAAGTGTAGAACTAAAGAAGGGAAAGCTAGTTACTTTCTGCCGTTTGGAGTGGCCCTCTTTCGGCGTAGGGTGGCCCTCCGAAGGAACTTTCTGTCTCTCTATTATTACTAAGGTAAAAACTAAGATTTTCCTGCCAGGGCAGTCAGGACATCCTGATCAAATTCCTTACATTCTAGTGTGGCAGGATCTTGTGGAAAACCCACCACCCTGGATAACTCCATTCATCCCTGAGCCCTGCAAAGTCCTAGTAACGCGACCTACAAGACAAAAGACTCCCTCTGCTCCCTCGGCCCCTGTGCTGCCGGACAGCCAGGACCCCCTAACGTTAGAACCCACATTTCCCCCACCATATCCACACCTTATCCCGCAGGACCCAGTCCCCCAGGGTGGTGCTTCCGTAGAGGGAAACCGAGAAGCGGAAGCAACCGAGAGCGAAAGTAACCTGGGGGGTCCGGCCGGCCGAACACGAGGCCGCGTACAGCGGGACCAAGCTTCCCGACTCCCTAACTCCACTGTAGCCCTGCCTCTCAGAGAAATAGGATCGCTCGATGATACCGGGCTCTCCCGTCTCATGTATTGGCCTTTTTCCACCAGTGATTTATACAATTGGAAGTCCCAAAATGCTCGGTTCTCAGATAATCCCAAAGATCTAACCTCGTTGTTAGACAGTGTCATGTTTACTCACCAGCCGACCTGGGATGACTGTCAACAGCTCCTCCAAATCCTGTTCACAACGGAGGAGCGGGAAAGAATCCAAGTTGAGGCCAGAAAACTGGTTCCAGGAGATGACGGCCAGCCAACTGCAAATCCTGACCTCATTAATGTGGCTTTCCCTTTGACCCGGCCCAGATGGGACTACAACACGGCAGAAGGTAGGGGACGACTGCTCATTTATCTCCAGACTCTAATGGCGGGTGTCCGGGCTGCAGCTCGCAAGCCCACCAATTTGGCTAAAGTATATTCTGTGTTACAAGGTAAGACAGAGAGCCCCGCTGTGTATTTAGAGAGATTAATGGAAGCCTTCAGACAGTTTACCCCTATGGACCCAGAAGCACCGGAAAATCAGGCAGCAGTAGTAATGTCCTTTGTAAACCAGGCAACACCAGATATTAAAAGAAAACTCCAGAAATTAGAAGGTTTAGAGGGAAAGCAGATTCAGGACCTCCTTCAGATGGCCCAGCGAGTTTATAATAATAGGGATACTCCAGAAGAAAAACAGTTCAAGGCAACCAAAGAAATGACCAAAGTTTTAGTAGCAGCTTTCCCCCAGGCAGGAAATGGCCAAAACAGAAAGCAGAAAAAGCAAGGCCCTAGGCAAGGATTAGAAAAAAATCAGTGTGCTTATTGCAAGGAACGTGGCCACTGGATTAAAGACTGCCCAAAGAAACGGAGACCAGCTAACCCTACCTCCGTACTCGTTACCCAGGACTCTGACTAGGGAGGACGGGGTTCGGACCCCCTCCCCGAACCCAGGGTAACTTTGCAAGTGGAGGGGTCCCCAGTTCGCTTCTTGGTCGATACTGGGGCGGAACGCTCAGTCCTAACCAAACCAATTGGAAAAATATCTAAGAAAACATCCGGGGTGCACGGGGCCACAGGCATCAAAAAATACCCCTGGACAACCCAGAGGACTGTAGACTTAGGAACGGGAAAAGTCTCCCATTCCTTCCTAGTCATCCCAGAGAGCCCCTGCCCTCTACTAGGGAGGGACTTGCTGACAAAGATGGGGGCCCAAATCTACTTTGAGCCAGAAGGGCCCAAGATAACTGATTCCCAAAACAGGCCAATATCTATCCTGACTGTCACCTTAGAAGATGAGTACCGACTCCATCAAGAGCAAAAGCCCCCCGATCAGGGAATTGACTCTTGGCTCCAGCGTTTCCCTGAAGCGTGGGCAGAAACTGGGGGCTTGGGGCTAGCTAAACATCGACCTGCCATATTTGTGGAAGTTAAGCCAGGGACGGACCCGGTTCGGGTTTGGCAATATCCTATGCCCCTGGAGGCAAGAGAAGGAATTACGCCCCATATCCGCCGACTCCTAGACCAGGGAGTCCTACGGGCTTGCCACTCATCCTGGAATACTCCACTGTTACCTGTTCGTAAACCCAACAGTACGGACTACAGGCCAGTACAGGATTTAAGAGAAGTTAATAAAAGGGTCATGGACATACATCCCACTGTGCCCAATCCATACACCCTTCTGAGTGCCTTACATCCCAAAAAAACAGTGGTATACCGTTCTTGATCTAAAAGACGCTTTCTTCAGCCTTCCTCTGGCTCCCAAAAGTCAAGAACTCTTTGCATTTCAATGGACGGATCCTGAGAGGGGCATCAACGGTCAGCTAACATGGACCAGACTGCCACAAGGGTTCAAGAACTCGCCAACCCTGTTCGATGAAGCCCTTCATGAAGATCTGGGTGAGTACCGGCGGCAACACCCTGAAATAACTCTTTTGCAATATGTTGATGATCTCTTAATAGCGGCCAGGTCCCCGGAAACTTGTGTTCAAGGGACTGAGGACCTCCTGAAGACTCTGGGGGAGCTAGGCTACCGAGCCTCAGCAACAAAGGCTCAGATCTGCAAGTCGGAGGTAACTTATCTGGGGTACCTATTAAAAGGGGGGCAACGCTGGCTAACCAAAGCCCGAAAGGAAACAGTCCTACGCATCCCTAGACCCCAGTCAACACGGCAAGTAAGAGAATTCCTGGGGTCGGCAGGGTTCTGTAGGTTATGGATACCCGGATTTGCTGAGTTAGCCAAGCCCCTATACCAGGCAACAAAGGAACAGCAGCCCTTCAATTGGACAGAAGAGGCTGAGCTGGCCTTTCAGCAAATCAAAACTGCCTTGTTATCAGCCCCCGCGCTGGGGCTCCC
The DNA here is from genome assembly GCF_043159975.1 of Macaca nemestrina. Taxonomy (NCBI): domain Eukaryota; kingdom Metazoa; phylum Chordata; class Mammalia; order Primates; family Cercopithecidae; genus Macaca; species Macaca nemestrina. The sequence continues at coordinate 11,897,234 of NC_092132.1, read as the reverse complement.
TGATGTCTCCAAGCCCTTCCACTTATACGTGGATGAAAGTAAGGGTGTTGCAAAAGCCGTGTTAACACAGTACCTAGGCCCCTGGCAGAGGCCAGTTGCCTATTTGTCAAAAAAATTAGATTCAGTGGCTGCTGACTGGCCACACTGCCTCCGGATAATCGCGGCGACCGCCCTAATGGTCCAAGACGCTGATAAACTTATCATGGGGCAAGAGTTGCGCGTTATAACCCCGCATGCCATTGAAGGCGTCCTCCGGCAGCCGCCGGACCGATGGATGAGTAACGCCCGGCTCACCCACTATCAAGGACTGCTGTTAAACCCCCTCAGAATAACTTTTCTGCCCCCAACCTCTTTAAACCTTGCTTCACTGCTGCCAAATCCAGACTTGGACGCCCCGTCCCATGAGTGCACTGAGATACTGGCTCAGGTGCATGGGGTGCGGGAGGACCTGCAAGATCGTCCGCTCCCCGACACAGAACTCACCTGGTTCACTGATGGCAGCAGCTACGTCCACCAAGGCCAGCGGTATGCAGGAGCGGCTGTAACGTCAGAGACTGAGGTAATCTGGGCGGAACCCTTGCCTCCAGGGACATCGGCCCAAAGAGCCGAACTGATAGCCCTTACACAGGCCCTCACCCTAGGGGCAGAGAAAAAACTAACAGTATACACGGATAGCCGCTATGCTTTCACTACTGCGCACATACATGGGGCCATCTACAGAGAAAGGGGACTATTAACAGCTGAAGGCAAAGAAATAAAAAACAAGCAAGAGATCCTAGGTCTATTAACTGCTTTGTAGAAACCAAAGAAATTGGCTATCGTACATTGCCCTGGGCATCAGAAACCAACTACGCCAATTGCTCAAGGCAACTTCTTAGCCGACCAAACCGCAAGGAGCATAGCAAAAGCTCCCAGTCAGCAGCTCGCGCTCCAGCTCCCCGATCCTGGCCCGCGAAATTTGCCATGTTTTCCCGACTATACCGAACAGGATCGCGAATGGATGAACACGCTTCCCCTAAAACAGGTTAAAAATAGGTGGTGGACTGATATAAATGACCAAACCATCCTACCAGAAAAATTAGGATGGCAGGTGTTGGAACACATCCACCGGACAACCCACCTGGGTGCCCGGCGAATGATGGACTTAATCAGGCACGCCAAGTTTAGAATCAGGCGCATAGCTGAACTGGCCAGCGATGTCACAACAAATTGCAAAGCCTGCCAACTAAACAACGCTTGCCCCCAAACCCAGACCACCGCAGGAATTAGGTGTAGAGGAACTAGGCCTGGTATCTATTGGGAAATAGACTTTACTGAGATAAAGCCTGGAAAATATGGGTATCAGTACTTACTTGTCTTTGTAGATACTTTTTCAGGATGGACAGAAGCGTTCCCAACTAAGAGAGAAACTGCTCAGGTTGTAGCAAAGAAAATTTTGGAAGAAATCCTCCCCAGGTATGGCTTTCCCATCCAAATAGGGTCAGACAATGGACCAGCCTTCGTTGCTAAGGTAAGTCAGGATTTGGCTTCCATTCTGGGGGCAAATTGGAAATTACATTGTGCTTATAGGCCCCAAAGCTCAGGACAGGTAGAAAGGATGAATCGGACTCTGAAGGAGACCTTAACTAAATTGACCATGGAGACTGGCGCTAATTGGGTAGCACTTCTCCCCTACGCTCTGTTCCGGGCCCGAAATACCCCTTACAGACTAGGCCTCACACCATATGAAATCATGTATGGCAGACCCCCACCCCTGGTCCCCAGTCTAAAAGATGACTTACTCAAATCTGAAACTGAAAATGTCTCTGAGCTCCTGTTCTCCTTACAAGCCTTACAGAAAATTCACCAGGAAATTTGGCCCAGACTACAAGAACTGTATGAGGCAGGACCTCCGCCGACGCCTCATCCATTCCAGCCGGGAGACTGGGTCCTAGTCAAGCGCCACCGGCAAGAAACTCTTCAACCCAGGTGGAAAGGACCACTGCAAGTACTCCTGACTACTCCCACCGCTCTCAAAGTAGAAGGCATCGCTTCGTGGATCCACTACACACACGTCAAACCAGTGGACCCAACATCCGACCTTCTCGAGCCGTCTGGAGCACCGGTTACATGGACTATAGACAAAGCTAAGAACAATCCCTTAAAGCTAACCCTGCGCCGTCATCCCCATAGCCGTAACCATGTCTAGCTTACCTATGCTTTTATGCCTTATGCATCTGACTCTCCTCACTGCTACGCCATCTAATCCCTATGTCTGGAGGTTCTGGCTCTATGAGAACAAAACTCACCCCGGGGAAACCCCCCAAGCGGGTAAACTGCTAGCTAGCGCAGACTGCCCCCCCTCAGGGTGTAATACTATAGTTTACCTCAATTTCACTAGGTTCCAGATTGCCCAACCAGCAATACCCATGATCTGTTTTGAATATGATCAAACTGAATATAATTGTAAAAATTATTGGTGGCACCAGAGTGCAGGTTGCCCATATAGCTACTGTAAGACGCACTCTGTCCGATACTGGAGAGAACGACAAGGGTGGTATTTTTACAAAACTGAGTCTCCCGTCACTTACACTTGGATAATTAGAGACCCATAGGACTCTCGGTGGACAACCCCACAACATGGGGGAGTATATTACTCATCAACTAGTACCTGGCCCAGTAGCCATTTATATCTGTGGAGAAGTCTAGTCCAGATTCAACCCTTAATCCACACACAAATCCACAGGCAAGAAACCAAGCTATCACAAGACTTGCAGCCCTTCTCCTGGCTAACTCTATTACGGGAAGGGCTAGCATTCGCCAACCTCACTGGTTTAGGCGACCTGTCCTCTTGCTTTATGTGTGCAACCCTAGGAAGACCACCATTAACGGCTGTTCCTCTATCCTCCCCTCCCACAAACTATACAGGTTTTAACTCATCGATAGTCACGATACCCGATGTGGCCCTGTACCGTGACCCATACCAAGAGAAATACCCCTATTGTTATTTGGCATTTAGCAACAGCCTCTGTAACCAATCGGCTACATACCCTAATAGTCCCATATATGCTCCCCCTGGTGTGTTCTTCTGGTGTAATATGACTCTGTTAAAAACTCTGTCCAAAAGCATCTCTGACAGACAGTTGTGTATCCCTGTTACCCTAGTTCCCCGACTGACACTGCTAACCCCGGCAGAGTTCATAGGCTGGGCAGGGACCACCCCAACTAAAACTGCGCGACATAGACGAGCAGTTTTTCTACCACTAATTGCCGGAATATCCTTAACCACCTCTGTCGTCGCAGCAGGGTTAGCAGGAGGGGCCCTACAACACTCCATGATAGAAAACAACAAGCTGTTACAACAATTCTCTGTTGCTATGGAAGACTCCGCCTATTCCCTAGCCTCCCTTCAGCGGCAGCTCACCTCCCTAGCACAGGTCACCCTTCAAAACTGCAGAGCCTTAGACTTACTCACGGCTGAGAAAGGAGGTACCTGTATGTTCCGCAAAGAAGAATGCTGTTTCTATATAAATGAGTCAGGGTTAGTTGAGGAAAGAGTCCAACGCCTACACGAACTAAGCTTAGAAATGAAAAAGCAACAATTCACTACAGCCGCTAACAATTGGTGGAGCTCTTCAATGTTTTCCCTTCTGGCACCCCTTTTAGGCCCCCTAATGTCTTTACTACTTCTATTCACTATAGGCCCCTGTGTGGTAAATAAAATTTTACAATTTGTCAGAGAAAGGTTTGATACCATCCAACTAATAGTCCTCCGTAGCCATCACCAGCCTCTCCTGCACCCAGAAAGTGAGACTATATTATAAGACTCTGGAAATCCAAGATTGGACATCCAGTTACTTATGAGAAGGGGGAAATGAAAGGACACAAAGATAGATGTGTACCCGCCCCCCACCCGCTACACCCTTGTTCTGCTCTCTAATCTTTGCACATACCAGAGATTTCGTAAGTTCTGTGAGTACCTGGTTTTCTGCACGTACCAGAGATTTTATTTTGCACATACCAGAGATTTTGTAAGTTCTGAGGCAAGGTCACAAGACGTGTTTAAGTAAGATAAACTCTTGCTGCCATAAACCTGCTCTCCCGCCTCAAAGTTTGAACCAAAATATCAGAAATGGCAGGAACCAATCATAGTTAGCCAAATCGCCTTGTTCAAACACTAGCCAATCATATATCTGATTTGTATAATAACTCTATGCCCACTTTTCTTAGACTATATAACATTGTTCGGAGCTGAGTGGGGGAGCTCTCCTGCCCGTCTCGTTTCACGAGCGAGGGAGAGTTCCAGGTTCGAACCTGTAATAAAGATCCTTGCTGCTTAGCTTTGACTCTGGACTCTGGTGGTCTTCTTCGGGGAATAAACGGTCTGGGCATAACACATTTTATCCGTGGACCCAAAACTCCCGCACCGGTCACGGACTCCGCAAGGCAGCCTTCCCTTAGTGTTTAATCATTGCGGGGATGCTTCTCTGATTATTCACCCATGTTCCATTGGTGTCTGATCTCTGTGGGGACGCCTGCCTTGGTCATTCACCCACATTCCCTTGGTGGCAAGTCAATTGCAGGGATGCCTGCTCTGGCTGCTCACCCACCCCCTTCTCCATGTCTCTACCCTTCTCTTTAAACTTGCCTCCTTCACTATGGGTAATCTTCCACCCTCCATTCCTCTTCTTCTCCCTTAGCCTGTGTTCTCAAGAACTTAAAACCTCTTCAACTCTCACCTAACCTAAAATCTAAGTGTCTTATTTTCTTCTGCAACACCACTTGGCCCCAGTACAAACTCGACAATGGTTCTAAATGGCCAGAAAATGGAACTTTTGATTTCTCCATCCTATAAGACCTAGATAATTTTTGTCAAAAAATGGGCAAATGGTCTGAGGTGCCTGATGTCCAGGCATTCTTTTACACATTGGTCCCTCCCCAGTCTCTACTACCAATGAGACTCATCCCAAATCTTTCTTCTTTCTCTCCTGTCTATTCCTTCAGTCTCCACCCCAAGCTCTGAGTCCTTTGAATCCTTCTTTTCTACAGACTCATCTGACCTCTCCCCTTCTCCCCAGGCTGCTTCTCGCCAGGCCAAGCCAGGTCCCAATTCCTCAGCCTCTGCTCCCCAACCCTGTAATCTTTCTATGACCTCCTCTCCTTACACCTGGTCCGGCTTACAGTTTCGTTCCGCAACTAGCCCTCCCACACCTGCCCAGCAATTTCCTCTTAAAAAGGTGGCTGGAGCTAAAGGCATAGTCAAGGTTAATGCTCCTTTTTCTTTGTCTGACTTCTCCCAAATCAGCTAGCATTTAGTCTCTTTTTCATCAAGTATAAAAACCCAGCCCAGTTCATGGCCCATTTTGCAACAACTCTTAGACACTTTACCACCCTAGACCCAGAGATGCCAGAAGGCTGTCTTATTCTCTATGCGTTTTATTACCCAATCCCCTCCCGGCATTAGAAAAAAGCTCCAAAAATTAGATTCCAGCCCTCAAACCCCACAAAAGGACTCAATTAACCTCGCCTTCAAGGTATACAATAATAGAGTAGAGGCAACGTATTTCTGAGTTGCAGTTACTTGCCTCTACTGTGAGAGAAACCCCAGCCACATCTCCAGCACGCAAGAACTTCAAAACGCCTAAGCCACGTGGTCAGATGTTCCTTCAGGACTTCCTCCCCCAGGATCTCACTTCGAGTGCCAGAAATCTGGTCACTGGGCCAAGGAATGCCCGCAGTCTGGGATTCCTCCTAAGCCATGTCCCATCTGTGCGGGACCCCACTGGAATCTGGACTGTCCAACTGGCCCAAGGCTCTGACTGACTCCCTCCCAGATCTTCTCGGCTTAGCAGCTGAAGACTGACACTGCCCGATCGCCTCGGAAGCCCCCTGGACCATCATGGACGCTTTGGTTAACTCTTACAGTGGAGGGTAAGTCTGCCCCCTTCTTAATCAATACAGAGGCTACCCACTCCACATTACCTTCCTTTCAAGGGCCTGTTTTCCTTGCCTCCATAACTGTTGTGGGTATTGATGGCCAGGCTGCTAAACCTCATAAAACTCCCCAACTCTGGTGCCAACTTGGACAACATTCTTTTATGCACTCCTTTTTAGTTATCCCCACCTGCCCAGCTCCCTTATTAGGTCAAGACATTTTAACTAAATCATCTGCTTCCCTGACTATTCCTGGGCTACAGCCACACCTCATTGCCGCTTTTTTCCCCAGTTCAAAACCTCCTTCACATCCTCTCCTTGTATCTCCCCACCTTAAACCACAAGTATAGGACGCCTCTACTCCCTCCTTGGTGACGGATCATGTACCCCTTACAATCCCATTAAAACCTAATCACCCTTACCCCGCTCAACGCCAATATCCCATCCCACAGCATGCTTTAAAAGGATTAAAGCCTGTTATCACTCACCTGTTACAACATGGCCTTTTAAAGCCTATGAACTCTCCTTACAATTCCCTCATTTTACCTGTCCAAAAACCAGACAAGTCTTACAGGTTAGTTCAGGATCTGCACCTTATCAACCAAATTGTCTTGCCTATCCACCCCGTGGTGCCAGACCCATATACTCTCCTATCCTCAATACCTCCCTCCACAACCCAGTATTCTGTTCTGGATCTCATGATTTATTTACTATTCCTTTGCACCCTTCATCCCAGCTTCTCTTTGCTTTCACTTGGACTGACCCTGACATCCATCAGGCTCAGCAAATTACCTGGGCTGTACTGCTGCAAGGCTTCACGGACAGCCCCCATTACTTCAGTCAAGCCCAAATTTCTTCCTCATCCATTACCTAGCTCAACATAATTCTTCATGAAAACACACGTGCTCTCCCTGCTGATCGTGTCTGGCAAATCTCCCAAACCCCAACCCCTTCTACAAAATAACAACTCCTTTCTTTCCTGGGCATGGTAGGGTACTTTTGCCTTTAGATACCTGGTTTTGCCATCCTAACAAAACCACTATATAAACTCATAAAACCAAACCTACCTGACCCCATAGGTACTAAATCCTTTCACCACTCCTCTTTCTTTTCCTTAAAAACAGCCCTAGAAGCTGCCCACACACTAGCTCTCCCTAACTCATCCCACTCATCCCAACCCTTTTCATTACACACAGCCAAAGTGCAGGGCTGTGTGGTCGGAGTTCTTACACAAGAGCCAGGACCGCGCCCTGTAGCCTTTCTGTCCAAACAACTTGACCTTACTGTTTTAGTCTAGCCCTCATGTCTGCGTGTGGTGGCTGCTGCTGCCCTAATACTTTTAGAGGCCCTCAAAATCACAAACTATGCTCAACTCACTCTCTACAGTTCTCATAACTTCCAAAATCTATTTTCTTCCTCCCACCTGACACATATACTTTCTGCTCTCCGGCTCCTTCAGCTGTACTCACTTTGTTGAGTCTCCCACAGTTACCATTATTCCTGGCCTGGACTTCAATCCAGCCTCCCACATTATTCCTGATACCACACCTGACCCCCATGACTGTATCTCTCTGATCCACCTGACATTCACTGCATTTCCCCATATTTCCTTCTTCCCTGTTCCTTACCCTGATCACACTTGGTTTAGTGATGGCAGTTCCACCAGGCCTAATCACCACTCACTAGCAAAGGCAAAGGCAGGGTATGCTATAGTATCTTCCACATCTGTCATTGAGACTACTGCTCTGCCCCCCTCCACTACCTCTCAGCAAGCCAAACTCATTGCCTTAACTCGAGCCCTCAATCTTGCAAAGGAATTACATGCCAATATTTATACTGACTCTAAATATGCCTTCCATATCCTGCACCACCATGCTGTTATATAGGCAAAAGGAGGTTTCCTCACTATGCAAAGGTCCTCCATCATTAATGCCTCTTTAATAAAAACTCTTCTCCAGGCTGCTTTACTTCCAAAGAAAGCTGGAGTTATTCACCACAAAGGCCATCAAAAGGCTTCAGATCCCATCTCTCAGGACAATGCTTATGCTAATAAGATAGCTAAAAAAGCAGCTAGCATTCCAATTTATATCCCTCACGGCAGGTTTTCTCTTTCTCATCTGGCCAGTCCCACCTACTCCCCAGCTGAAACTTCCACCTATCAGTCTCTTCCCACACAAGGCAAATGGTTCTTAGACCAAGGAAAATATCTCCTTCCAGCCTCACAGGCCCATTCTATTCTGTTGTCATTTCATAACCTCTTCCATGTAGGTTACAAGCTGCTAGCCCATCTTAGAACCTCTCATTTCCTTTCCATCGTGGAAATCTATCCTCAAGGAAGTCACTTCTCAGTGTTCCATCTGCTATTCTATTACCTCTCAGGGATTGTTCAGGCCCCCTCCCTTCCCTACACATCAAGCTTGGGGATTTGCCCCCTCCCAAGACTGGCAAATTAACTTTACTCACATGCCCCGAGTCAGAAAACTAAAATACCTCTTGGCCTGGGTAGACACTTTTACTGGATGGGTAGAGGCCTTTCCCACAGGGTCTAAGAAGGCCACCGCAGTCATTTCTTACCTTCTGTGGGACATAATTCCTCAGTTTGGCCTTCCCACCTCTATCCGGTCCAATAACGGACCGGCCTTTATTAGTCAAATCACGCAAGCAGTTTCTCAGGCTCTTGGTATTCAGCGGAACTGTCATACCCCTTACCGTCCTCAATCTTCAGGAAAGGTAGAATGGACTAGTGGTCTTTTAAAGACACACCTCACCAAGCTCAGTCTCCAACTTAAAAAGGACTGGACAGTACTTTTACCTCTTGCCCGTCTCAGAATTAGAGCCTGTCCTTGAGATGCTACAGGGTACTGTCCATTTGAACTTTTATATGGACGCACTTTCTTACTTGTCCCCAACCTCATCCCAGACACCAGCCCTCTAGGCGACTATCTTCCAGTCCTCCAGCAGGCTAGACAGGAAATTCACCAGGCTGCTAATCTTCTCTTGCCTACTCCAGATTCCCAGCCATATGAAGACACCCTAGCTGGATGATCAGTTCTTGTTAAGAATCTGACCCCTCAAACTCTACAACCTTCATGGACCAGACCCTACTTAGTCATCTATGGGACTCCAACTGCCGTCCACCTGCAGGACTCTCCCCATTGGGTTCACCATTCCACGATAAAGCTGTGTCTATCGGACAGTCTGCCTGATATCTCCTCTTCCTCCTGGAAGTCGCAAGTATTCTCCCCTACTTCCCTTAAACTCACTCACATTTCTGAAGAACAATATAACCCTTATGAGCCTAATACATCCCTTCATTCTATTAGAGCTATCCATCCTTACCCTACTCTTTGCAACAGGGCTTTATGCAGTCACCCCCACTACTTGGACTGTGTCCCAAAAACTTATCATCCCTACTATATTCTGTCTAGTCATACTCTTATTCACCATTCTCAACTACTCATAAATGACCTGCTCTTGTTTACACTGCTGGTTTACATTGTTTCTCCAAGACATCACAGCTGATATCTCCTGGTGCTATCCGCAAACCGCCACTCTTGACTCCCTCTTGGAGTGGATAGACAATCTTTGGTGGCAGGGTACCCTCCAATACTTCCACAAAAGTATTGTGGAAGTTCTATTCTTTACTTTTATACACACTCTTATTCTCATTCCCATTCTTATGCCACTCTCTACCTCACCCTAGTTACCTCCAGCATACTATCAATCTCACCCACTCTCTCCTCACTGCCTCCAATCCTTCTCTAGCAAAGAACTGTTGGCTATGTGTTTCCCTTTCTTCCTGCTTTTACACAGCCATCCCCACTCTCCAGGCCGACTGGGCTACCTCTCCTGTCTCCCTGCACCTCCAAACCTCCTTTAATAGCCCTCACCTTCACCCGCCTAAGGAACTTATTTATTTTGTAGACAGATTTGATGAGAACTTCCCAGACATTTCATACCAACAAGCTGCCACACTTCTCCACGTCTACTTATGGCACCTTTCTCCTTATGTCGATTCCACCCCCATCATATTTGGACCCCAACCACAAAAACAACTATCCCTGTTGCCACTCCTTTATGCATCTCCCGACGACAGCTTACTGGAATCCCTTTAGGCAACCTTCCGCTGTCCAAATATTCCTTTACTTTATCTCAAGAACCCAGCCACACACACTACAAACAGATGGGAGCATTCCAACTTCACATTACTGATAAGCCCTCTATCATTACTGATGAACTCAAAAACATTGGCAGTCACTATTGTTTAAGAAGACACCTACCCTGCATCTCACTCCATCCTTGGCTACCTTCCCCCTGCTCGTCTGAATCTCCTCCTAGCCCCTCCTCTTGCTTGCTTATACCCAGGCCCATGAATGGCAGTGAAAGGTTACTTGTAGACACTATGCGCTTTCTTGTACACCATGAGAACTGAACCTCTCCCTCTACACAGTTGCACCATCAGTCCCCATTACAACCTCTAACGGCTGCTGCCCTTGCTGGATCTCTAGGATTTTGAGTGCAGGACTCCTCTGTCAGTACACCCTCTCACCGTTTCACTTTACATTTCCAGTTCTGCCTGACAAAAGGTCTCTTCTTTTTATGCGACTCTTCCACCTACATGTGCCTACCCGCCAACTGGACGGGCACATGTACTCTAGTTTTCCTTACCCCAAAATCCAGTTTGCAGAAGGGAACGAACAATTGCCTGTCCCCCTCGTGACATCAACATGACAAAAAAGAGTCATCCCACTAATCCCTTTACTTGTGGGTCTAGGACTTTCTGCCTCCACTATTGCACTCGGAACTGGAATAGCAGGCATCTCAACCGCTACCACAACATTCCACAGCCTCTCTAACAACTTCTCTGCTAGTATTACAGACATATCAAAAACTTTATCTGTCCTCCAAGCCCAGGTTGACCCTTTAGCTGCAGTTGTCCTCCAGAACTGCCGAGGCCTCAATTTACTCACTGCTGAAAAAGCAGGACTTTGTATATTTTTAAATGAAGAGTGCTGTTTTTACCTAAATCAATCTGGCCTGGTATATGACAACATAAAAAAGCTCAAGGATAGAGCCCAAAAACTCGCCAACCAAGCAAATAATTGTGCTGAACCCCCTTGGGCACTCCTCTCTAATTGGAAGTCCTGAGTACTCCCAATTCTTAGTCCTTTAATATCTATTTTTCTCCGTCTTTTATTCGGACCTTGTGTCTTTCATCTAGTTTCTCAATTTATACAAAACCACATCCAGGCCATCACCAATAATTATATACAACAAATGCTCCTTCTAACAACCCCACAATATCACCCCTTACCCCAAAATCTTTCTTCAGTTTAATCTCTCCCACTCTAGGTTCCCACGCCACCCCTAATCCCACTTGAAGCAGTCCTGAGAAACATCGCTCATTATCTCTGTATACCACCCCCCAAAATTTTTGCCACCTCAACACTTAACCACCATTTTGTTTCATTTTTCTTATTAATATAAGAAGATAGGAATGTCAGGCCTCTGAGCCCAAGCTAAGCCATCATATCCCCTGTGACCTGCATGTATACATCCAGATGACCTGAAGCAACTGAAGATCCACAAAAGTGAAAATAGCTTAACTGATGACATTCCACCATTGTGATTTGTTTCTGCCCCACCCTAACTGATCAATGTACTTTGTAATCTCCCCTACCCTTAAGAAGTTTCCTTATAATCTCCCCTACCCTTAAGAAGGTTCTTTGTAATTCTCCCCACTTCGTACATTCTCAAGGGTGATCCACCTCCTGCCTGCAAAATATTGCTCCTAACTCCACCGCCTATCCCAAAACCTATAAGAACTAATGATAATCCCACCACCTTTTGCTGATTCCTTTTTCGGACTCAGCCCACTGGCACCCAGGTGAAATAAACAGCCTTGCTCACACAAAGCCTGCTTGGGGGTCTCTTCACACAGACACATGAGGCATCAAGAATTTTATTTAAAGAGTTATTCTCCCTCAGTTGTGGGCCAGTTTGGTGGGACATAAGTCAGCATGGGCTACACACCCCTGGGTGAGCTGTCGGTGTTTGGCCAAAGCCAGGCCCTTTACACTATCTTACCAGACTTTGAATCTCTGGCAGAGATATAAGAGATGGAAGAATGAACAGAGGTCATTTGTTCCAGTGATTGGCCCCATGGTCATCTGAATACAGCTGCCAAAGATATCCATGTTTCTAATCCCTGGAATCTGTAAATATGTTATTTTAAATGGCAAAAAGCCGGATGCGGTGGTTCATGCCTATAATCCCAGTACTTTGAGAACCCGAGGTGGGTGGATCATGAGGTCAGGTGTTCGAGACCAGCCTGGCCAACATGGTGAAACCCCATCTTTACTAAAAATACAAAAATTAGCCAGAAGTGGTGGCCCATGCCTGTAATCCCAGCTATTCAGGAGGCTGAGGCAGGAAAATCCCTTGAACCCGGAAGGAAGAAGTTGTAGTGAGCTGAGATCACACCACTGCACCCCAGCCTGGATGACAGAGTGAGACTCTGTCTCAAAAAAATAAAATGTAAATAATAAATAAATAATAAAAAATAAATAAATGGCAAAACAATTTTGCAGATGTTATTAGGTTAAGATTTGAGATGATGTATTAGTCCGTTTGGGCTGCTATAAGAAAATACTTGATACTGGGTAATTGATAAACAGCATAAATTTATTTCTCATGGTTCTGGAGGCTGGGAAGTCCAAGATCAAGGCTCCAGCAGATTCAGTGTCTGGAGAGGGTCTGCTTTCTGATTCATACATGGCAGCTTCTAACTGTCTCCTCACATGGTGTAAGGAACAAACAGGTCCTTTTATGAATCTCATCCATGAAGATGGAGCCCTTATAATCTAATCACCTCCCGGAGGCTGCACCTCTTACTACCACCATGGTAGGGAGTAGGTTTCAACACATGGGTTTTGGGGGAACAAAATCATTCAGACTATAGCAGTTGAGGAAATTATATGGATTGACCTGGTAGACTAATATAATTACAAGGGTTCTTAGGAGAGGGAGGCAGGAGGATCAAGGCCAGAGGCAGAAGAAGATGATGTGATTATGGAAGCAAGGGCGAAAAGGGCATTTGACATGGGGGCCATGAGCCAAAGAATGTGGGCAGCCTCTAGAAGCTGGAAAAGGCAGAAGATAGATTCTCCCCTGGAGCCATCAAAAGGAATGCAAACCTGCTGACATCTGGATTTTAGACTTCAGACCTGAAGAATTATCAGTGAACAAATTTGTGTTTTTTGAAGCCACCAAATTTGCAGTTGTTACAACAGCAAGAGGAATCTAATGTAGGCCTTCGTGAGACATTGGCACTGAAGTCCTGGAGCTCCTGATTCCAGCCTTTTCCTGAGCCTGCCTGTTTGGCCTTCTCTTTGATTCTGCAATATTCCTGACGTTGCACTTTGCCCACGCTCCACTGAAGAGCCGCTCTACTGTGCTTGGCCCAGCTGAGCATGTTCTCCACCCTGTGTGGTTCTGTTTGCCCCACCTGGTTGCTCCTTTGGTTGTTTATTTCACATTTAGGTTGGCAGTTCTGACTCATAATAGCTGATAGAGCATGTGTTGATGATGTTTGTTTGGACTTGTTGCAAACACTCAAAGGAAGAATATTATGCTGGATGTAACAAATGCAAGTTTTTGGGTTTCTTAAGCTGCCTTTAAGAAAATTTTAGAGAAAATACAGGAGAAAGATGAGCAGAGTCTGGAATCTTCCTGAGAGGGTTGGCCACAGTTGTATTCATCATGGTAGCTCATAGATCATAGAGGTCACCCCATTTTTGACTTCAGGGTTTGAAGAGAGCAGAACGTGTGTGACACAGAGAGCTCATGCAAAGGCGGCTCCTGTTAGCTTTGATTTTTGCTTTCATTTCTGTGAAAGCATTCCTAGTGCTAATGGTCTGAGACTTCAGTTATTTGTTTAACTCAGATATCTCTGGAAATCATGTTTTCCTGTGTTCCCCTATCATCATCTTCATTTTGTTGTTGTTGTTGTGTTGTTGTTGTTGTTGTGTTGTTGTTGTTATTGAGACAGAGTCTTGCTCTGTCACCCAGGATGGAGTGCAGTAGTGTGATTACAGTTCACTAGAGCCTCCACCTCCTAGTCTCAAGTGATCCTCCCACCTCAGCCTCCTGAGTAGCTAGGACTATAGGCATGTGCCACCATCCCTGGCAAATTTTATTATTTTTTTATTTTTTGTAGAGATGGGGTCTACCTACGTTGCCTAGGCTGGTATCAAACTCCTGGGCTCCAGCAGTCCTCCCACTTCAGCCTCCCAAATTGCCAGGAATACAGGCATGAGCCACCACGCCCAACCACCATCTTTGTGTTTTCCCTGTACCCTTCTCCATTGGCCTCCAGACTCTTCTTCTCCTCTGGAACAGGAGTGATCTAAGAAACTAGGCCGTTGAACATTAACTCTCCCCTGCTTCACATTCATGAAAGCTTTCTATTGATCTCAGGCTAAAGGTTCAGCCTTTAAGCATGGCTGACCAGGTCTTTCCAGTTCCGTCCCTTCCCTTTCCCACAATGGGCCCCTGACACCTCCTCTTATTCCAGCCACATGAGATGTCTCTAGCTCCCGATCCACTTTGGATTTCCTGTCCCCAACCCTTTCCTCTGCCCACCATGCCAAGCCCATGAAGATGATAGAGAGCAATGGTTACATGGGCAAGCATTAATGGTCATAATCCTTGTTCTTCCATCTCCTAGCATTGTTGTCTTGGACACAGGACTTAACCTCACAGGGCCTTTGTTTTATCATTGCTCTGATGAGGAAAATAATATAACTCCTTCTGAAGGGTAGGGGTAAGTTTTAATGAATTTTTATACGTAGGGCTCAGAACAGTGCCTGGTATGTACTATATGATATTCTAGTTGCTATCTCATTTCTTTAGCTAAGAAAATATTTTCTGGTATTTCAAGACTCTGTTCAAATGATAATTCTTCCATGGAAACTTCTTTGAATTCTGCTATTTCACCCTCCCATTCTGCCAATGTTTGCTTCATATATTTTGGATCACTCATGTTTGGTACACAAATATTTATACTTGTTATATCTTACTGCTGAATTGACCCCATTATCACTATATAATGTCCTTTTTTCTCTTGTGATAGCATTTGATTTAATGTCTGTTTTGTCTGATTTTAGTAAACCACATCTACTTTTTTTGGGTTACAATTTGCATAAAATATATTTCTCTATTCTTTTACTTTCAGCCTATGTGTGTCCTTAAGATCTTAAGTGAGTCTCTTATAGGCAGCATATTATTAGATCCTATTCTAAAAATATCTGTTTGGCCCATCTATGTCTTTTGATTAGGGAGTGTAATCCATGTGGAACCTTCTTTAACCATTCCTTTCACTGTGAGGGTTCTTGGTGCCCTCAGAGCCTGAACATCTCCCAGCATGGCACTTGAGCTACTAGACTGTTGTATTTGTTTATTCTCAATATTTCATTTAAGTCTGTGGCTCTTTGAGAATAAGAATTTTGCCATTTCTCCAGCCTCTTAGTATAGTGCCTGGCATTTAGCAGCCACTCCATACATTTTATTAAATGAACACTATAGATGAGAATAACAGTAGCTAATATTTATTGAACGCTTGGGCTAGGTGCAGTGTGAAGCTCTTTACTTGCATTCTTTCTTTCAATTCTTACCACAAACTTATGAAATAGGGACCATGATTATCTCTATTTTACACATAAGGAAACTCAAGTTCAAAGGAGTAAAGAGAATTTTGAAATTTACCCAAATGGAAAATAGCAGACCAGGATTCAAGTCCAGGTCAGCCAATTCCAACGCTGAGTTTTTACCCACCTCACCACTGCATCAGTTAGCATTAGGGATTGCAGCATATAACAGAAAACCCCAAGTTAGTTTCCTAGACAGGAGGAAAGTTATTTCTCTCTTATGCAAATGAACCCCAAAGGAATGCAGCCCAGGTTGGCCTGGCCACACAGTAGTTTCACCAGGAGACTAAGTTTCTGTTTTCTGTGTGCCTCCCTCAGTATACAGCTTCTGTCTTCAAGGTGTCGTGGCCCAGGATGGCTTATATAGCTCCAGCCAAACATATATTAGGCACTGTTCTAAGCCCTAATGATAACATCCACATTCCACATCAATGGCAGGGTGGGGCAGGTCAGAAGGGGCAATCTTTCCCTTCGAGTTAACTTGCTGGAAATTTTATGAAAATTTTTTATTGCTGTATAAGAAATTACCAAAACTTAACAACTTAAAACAACATGCCTGTATTGCATCAGTTTCTGTGAGTTAGGAGTCTAGGCATGGCCTAACTGGGCTCTCTACTTCAGGTTCTCATGAAACTGCAATCCAGGTGACCTTGGCTATGTTCTCATCAGAGGCTCAACTAGGGAAGTGCCTACCATAATAATAGACTAGTAAGAAATCCACTTCTTTAAAACAGCAGTGATGGAAGCTTTTGCCTATCATAGCAAGTTTACATTTATGTATGCCTGCTGCATTAGCACATCTCAACACACTTATTCTGTCTTTGGCATCCTTAATTTTTGTAGAGGCTGTCTCATCAGTTATAGTCAATATTTTTTGGGGCAATAACACCAAAATCAGGATGTTTCTTCAGTATATTCTTCTTCATAGACTTGTTCTGGCATCAAGTTTTTATTGGGAATGGCCTTGGCAAACTCATCAATTAATTTCTCTGTTGCTTCATCATCAGCAGATGCTTTATGGTTACAAATCATTAAAAATTTAATGTCATGTCTTTTCTCCAAATTCTACAACCATCTTGTTGAATTTTCACAGTTTCCTTCAATTTGCAGTTCACTGGGATTGATATTTGCTTGTTTCATGATCACCATACTATTAAGTGGCATGTGTTCACTGCAATGCTGACAGATTCATTTTTTTCAAAACACAACTGAGACCTTCATTTTTGGCTTAATGCTGAAAATTTAGTGTTTTTCTATTATTTTAATGTATGTTCATCACTTTCAGCATAGAACTTTAATAACTTATCATTCTGTTTCTGCAGGTTCTATATGGTGGACATTACAACACCACAGTCTTCTATAAGATATTTCACACTTACAGCATTGTCTGGTTTCTCCAACAGCTTTGACTTTCTGTGCTATAAGCATAAATGCTCTTTTTCTTATCATTCTTATCCATGGGGGTATCTGGAGGCCTTGTTGACATTTTCATCAATGTCTTTACACCACAGAGCAGAGAATAAGCAAACAAACCATGAGTAATGCATGATGGTATTGGCCCCACGTGGAGCATCATGGAGAATCTGCCGCTGGTGCCTCCAGCCTGCACATGTGTCAGGTAATTATCCTTTGTGTGCTTGCCTACATGAGAAAATCTGGGCATGCTCAGAAAAGATACATCATGGCTAAACAGGGCTGGGAGGATTTTATTTCCTTTGGGGACACTGACGAAATTGTGTGTTGTGTGCCTGAGTTTTGACTGTGACCCATCATATGAGGTAAGGTGTAGTGTTTTTCATTTGTGGCATCATATCGACACTCAAAATATTTTGGATTTTGGAGCATTTCCAATTTTGGATTTTCAGGTTAGGGATGTTCAATCTGTATAACAGCAACAACAAGGATGCATTAGGTTAAAAAAAATAGGACAGAGAATTGTATGTACAAAATGACCTCAATCATGTAAAACATATATGCAATAAAAATAATATGAAAGATAAATTACAAAAATAATTACAATGTTTATATTTGGCTGATGAGATTCCAGGTGCATTTACTTCCTTCTTTGCATATTTAAATGTTTCCTATATTTTACATAATTGGCAAGGATCACTTCTAGTGTCATAAAAATGAGGGAGAAAGATAGACATCCACTTGCACTGATAGGGAACTGCACGAGTGGCACATAGTTGCAGCAGTGGCTGGCTTCAGGGCTCTCTCTGTCAAGCTGAAAATGAGTATTCCTCCCAGAAAACCATCAACTAGCAAGGGGGGAGGGTCTCTGAGCCCATTAGGCTAGAGTTACTCTTCCCATTGCACCCAAAATGATCAGAAGTGGAAGAGTTGTTTTGAGGCTGGGGCAGGATGATACACAATCCATCAGGGCCTACATGGTGCTCACCCATAGGCAACAACAACCTAGGAAAAAATCTCTGCATCCTGCCTGCAGCTGATGCTGTCAATGTCCTGTCCAGATGCCCTCGGCAGCCTGTTGCTTCCTTTCCAAAGCACCTGCATGTGTGTCTGAGCAGAAACTTGCTCAGCCTGTGCAGAGACCAGACCAGAGGAGCCCTGGAGTCCAGGAGCAGCCCGTAGACAATGACATATAGGAGTTGGTGGATACAGGTCCAGCTCCTTCACCCACCAGTGCTGAGTCAAGCTCTCTGCTCTCTCCCAGAGACACCCAATATGACTGAGCCATGGGGCTCACAGTAGTAACCTGCTCGTTGGTGCATTCTGCATTGGTGTTCTCTTCCCTGCCTCACTTGCTTGCTCCTGGTGCTTCCTGAGATCGTTTCCTAAGTAAACTATGTCCACATATCCCTGTGTTAGAGTCTGATTCTTGGGTAGCTCAACCTAAGACTTGACACCTCTCACTGGCTCTGCTGCAGCCTTGTGAACATTCTTAGCTCCTCATATCTCTTACCCCAGGGACACAGGAAAGGCAAATGTCAGCACAGGACATAGAGGTGGAGAGAACACCAGAATAGGCTAATAATGAACACTGAGTTCATTCAAATGTTGAAACAGTTCAAAACAAATGCGAGACTCATGGCTTGGAAACAGACTGCAAGTAATTTAAAAAATGACTAATAAAAAGTGCAATAACTATGTGATGGAAACAGAGGAATGTTAGAAATATACATAGCGGCATAGGCTTTTAAAGAATAGATGGATGGAGAGTCAGATGGATAGATGACAAATTAAAGAATGAATGTGTAGATAGTTGAATGCATGAGTGAATGGATGGAAGGCAGTCAATGAGCTAGTCTCTTGTGCAGTGTCACCCTTTACAACTCAGGGTCCATTCTATCATTGCCAACTGGAAATCTCACAGTGTCACACCATGCTCTCAACTTTCCATCTTCTCTCCATCACCTAGTAGATAAAGTCCAAGCTCTTTCCTGTGCCATATGATGTGCTCTATGACCTCATTTCCTCCTTCTTCTCTAAGTTCTTTTCTCAGAGCAACTCCTGCCCCTGACTCAGCATCGTATATGACAGTATCTACATGCTCTAAGCTACATTCCCTCACACGGCATTTAACAGGCGTCTTCCAATTTTTATGCTTCTGCTTTCTCTACTTGGAACTTACTTCTCTCCCAGGTCTCTTTCTCTCATCCTTTTGTTCCTTGTTTCTTTATATAGAATTACATCTTTGCCCCTCCAATTCCTTAGCTTGCCTATTTGTTTACCTGTTTGTCATTGGTGCTAGCCTGTGAATTCCTTCAGAAAACAGGCTTAGATCTTATTCCACTCAGAGGAAGACACCGCACCTGGCAAAATGCAGGCACTCAACATATATGTGTTAAAACATAATAGTATGACAAAGTAGAGTAATGGCCCCTAAAGATGTTCATGACCTAATCCCCAGAACCTGTGAATATGTTACTTTACATGAAAAAGGGACTTTGCAGGTGTTATTAGATTAAGGAATTTGGGTTTTGTTGTTTTTTTGTTTTTTTTTTCCTATGAGATAGAGTCTCGCTCTGTCGCCCAGGTTGGAGTGCAGTAGTGTGATCTTGGCTCACTGCAAGCTCTGCCTCCCAGGTTCACGCCTTTTTCCTGCCTCAGCCTCCCAAGTAGCTGGGACTATAGGCACCTGCCACCACATCCTGCTAATTTTTTGTAGTTTTTAGTAGAGATAGGGTTTCACTGTGTTAGCCAGGATGGTCTCAATCTCCTGACCTCATGATCCACCCATCTCAGCCTCCCAAAGTACTGGGATTATAGGCCTGAGCCACCATGCCAGGCCAGGTTAAGGATTTTAAGACAGGGAGATTGACCTGAATTATCCCGATAGGAGCAAGGTAATCACAAGGGTTCTAAAGTGTTCGAAGAAGGAGGCAGAAGAGCCAGTAAAGAAGATGTGAGGATGGAAGCAGATGTCAGAAAGATGTGATTGCTGACTTTGAGGATGGAGGAAGGGCCACCAGCCAAGGAGTGTAGGCAGCTTCTAGAAACTGGAAAGGAATCAAAATTTCCCCAAGGCCTCCAGAAGGAGGGTAGCCCTGCTGACACCTTGATGTTTGCCCATGGAGTTCCATTGAGCATGCCTGACCCCTAGGACTGTAAGCTAATAAGTTCATGCTGTTTTAAGGCACTACATTTGTGGTTGTTGCAGCAGTAATTGGAAACCAACACAAATGGTTACAGCTCACATATTTTTGGCGAGGGGTTGGTGACTGAAGCAGAGCTAAGATATTGTCTTTCTTTTTGCTTCAACAATTATATGTGCAGCTTTTACATAAGATATTAGAAAATTGGATCAATTTTCCTAAGGATTTTTAAAGAAATTTTAAAGGCATTCCATTTATTAGTTAATATCCCCAGTGCCATATGAGCCAATGTGATGTTGGATGTTTAAAATGACCAAAACTCAGTTGCTCAATCTTAGGCCATTTTGCCAACTGTACAGTTTTTATTATACCACATCCACAATTTCTGGCAGCTAAATGCTGCATGTGAGAAGATGTTCACTAAATCTTCTGGAACAGCTAACAGTGATTGAAGCCTTCCTACATGCCTCCTATGTGCTCCACACATTGTGTTCAGCTCCTGGAGGCTGAAGGAAGTGATGTCACTGTCACCTGGATAGTAAGTGGCAGGTGGTGACTGGAACACAGGCAGTCTGGCTCAAGAGCCCCAGCTCTTAGTCTCGTCCATGAATAAAAGAAAGCTAAAAACCTGCATCTCTGTGATCCAGAGACTCACTGGCTGGCTATTTTAGTATCAATTCTGAAGGAGAATCTAGAATGCTCCTAGGTCCTTCCTTAATCCAGGCCCCAGAAGCAAGAATCTCTTCCTTCTCTTCCACATTTTTTCATCTTCTCTTCTCCTTCCTTCCTCACGAGGAAGCCATCAGCACTAAGGAAAACAGGCTTCGTGGGAGCCAAGTGAGCTGGGAGGCAGCTCCCTGAGCCAGCCAGACCGCCTGGCTGCCTCTTCTTCAAGGCTCCCCTTCTCCTGCCCCATCCAAGCCTCCCACGGAGGAAAGGAGGTGGTGGGGTGCCAAGTCAGCCTCAGGTTCTAGCCAGGTGGGCTGTGGCTTTTCCCAGAAACCTTTGTGCTGTGCCAGATTTTTCTGGAATCTGCCTGCCCACTCTGCCAGGTGAAGTTCCATGCTGCTGCAATGATCTGCCTCCCTGGAACAGGCAGCATGAGGCAGGGTGCTGAGCCCCAGCAGCTCGGGGCAGACTGTCCAGGCTCAGCGACCAAGGCCCTCTCCAAAGTCAATGCTTGAGGTCTACATCCTTGGCTCCCACGGGCACAAAAGACAGCAAGAGAAAATGTGAATAGTTCATGAATAAATGGAAAAAGCATTTCCCCCACTAGCAGTCAAAGAGACACATTGCTTACCTAGCAAATTCCCAAAGTTAAAAAAAATGCTAATATTCTTCACTCTTGAAGTTCCCGGAACAAATTTCCTGTAATTCAGCTTAGCCTTATGTATTCCTTTATAAACTTCTTACCCTCTGAGCCCCTAATTCTACTTCTAGGGAGTCAAAATAAAAAGAAAAAAACCCAGACATCTGGGTTTTATTATTAATGTTGAAAAATCATGATTGTTGTGTTATTTATAAGAATAGAAAATAAGCAACAACACAAATGTCAAACATCAGGGGTGAAATAAATACATGTTGGTAATTCTACGTGATGCTATGTTAAAGACACTGACTAGAAAATGAAAGTTTTATAATACGTTGTTAACATAATACATTTTTTCTGATAAAGGATTATGTGAAAATAAGAAGATTCAAATGTATATATAATATGTGATTCAATAAGAATAGACACACGTGCACATACGTACATATACATGGGTGTACACACACACATATTTTTTAAAGAATACATGAAATGTTAAGCATGGTTTTCTTTGTAACTGGGTTGTAATTTATTTATTATTATTATTTTTTTGAGACGGAGTCTCACTCTGTTGCCCAAGATGGAATGCAGTGATGTGATCTCGGCTCACTGCAAACTCTGCCTCCTGGGTTCAAGCAATTCTCTGCCTCAGCCTCCTGAGTAGCTGGGATTACAGGCACCTGCCACCACGCCCAGCTAATTTTTGTATTTTTAGTAGAGACTTGGCCAGGCTGGTCTTCAACTCCTGACCTTGTGATCCACCCACCTTCACCTCCCACAGTGCTGGGATTACAGGAATGAGCCACCACGCCGAGCCTGGGTTGTAATTTTTAATTTTCTCCTTATAATTATCTATGTTTTCCAAAATAACATTACATTAAGTTTATGTTACATTTAAATCAGAATAAATATAGGTGTTCTTTGTTTTATCTGCATCTGAGCTATACTGTCTCACTCATTGATTACGTTGATCAAGTGCCTACTATGTGGTAAGCGCTCATAAAATTGGGAGTTACAGAGACAATTAAGGTCTGGTGTGAGTTCCTTCCAGGAGCTCTCAGATTTATGGAGGAGATGAAAGCCATGGCTGGCCCAGTCACACAGAGCCCTTAGTGAATCAGCTTTTTAAGGAAAGGTCTTAGGATAAAAAACAGGTCTGTCTGTGGAGCTCTATCAACAGCTGCATCTTCAGCAATCAGCTCCCAATGTGGCACTGACCTCACCTCAGCACAGGTTTCCAACATGCCTTCCTGGGAAGGACTCCAGGCCTCTCAGGTGGATGGTTATAGTTTTGAAAACAAAGCTGACCAACAATAGGCAAAAGCATTTTCTGGCTCCACTTTTCAGGAGCCTGGTCCCAACTCTGGAGATTCAGATCTGACTCCACAATGGACCCTCACAAACCCTTCCCTTACACTCCACCCCAGGTTGGTCTGGCCTGGCCTCACAGGGCAGCCCCTAGTCTTCCAGGACACCAGGCTCCTTCCTTCTTCCTTCCAGCCATGAAGACTGTGCTTTTCCAAAAGGTTGGGCCTCACACAGTTGAGAGCACAGTTTTGGAGCCAGAAACCTGAGTTTGAATTTCAGCTTCATCACTCACAAGTTACATGATTTAATAACTGTGCAGATTGCTAAGCTCCCTAAAGCTCAGTTTCCTAATTTGAAACAAGGAGGTAATGCAATGATTCTCAAAGCGCTGGATTGTGAGAGCATTCATCAGATGTGTATTACCAAGTTTTTTATGTGGGTGGGCCTGGTGCAGAGGGGAAGAGGCCGTGCCTGGAAATCACACTCTGCAAAAGAAGAAAAAATCCCTGATTTGTAGCCTTTGCCAATTCTCATGCTGTAAATACTCCCACTCAGGCCAATTTCAAGCTACTGAAGTTTAACTGGTTGGCAAGAGTCCTGTGTATTTGACAATCAGCTTTTAGGATCTCTATAAACATCAGCATACCATTTGACCCAAAAAGACAAGCTTGGTCCTGGTCTTCACGGAGTTCATGATTCAATAGGAGGAAACCAGTTTGTGCCATTTGTGTAATTACTTAATATATACCTGTCTTACCTCTAGCCTAGAAGTTCTGTGATAGCAGGGACAATTTATTTTTTTAAAAAACATATTCTCACTATGTTATCCTCAGCCCTAACAGATTGTATGTAACTTATAATATGTGTTGAATAAATGAATGCCTTTAGTAACAAACATAATAATCAGAAGTTGAGTTAAGAGCTGAGATGAAGAGCCATATGGTTTGGCTGTGTCCCCACCCAAATCTCATCTTGAACCGTAGCTCCCATAATCCTACATATCAAGGGAGGGACCTGGTGGGAGGTAACTGAATCATGGGGGCAGGTTGTTCCCATGCTGTTCTTGTGATAGTGAATATGTCTCAGGAGATCTTACGGTTTTATAAAGGGAAGTTCCAGCTGGGTGCAGTGGTCATACCTGTAATCCCAGCGTTTTGGGAGGCTGAGGCAGGTGGATTGCTTGAGGTCAGGAGTTTGAGACCATCCTGGCCAATATGACGAAACATGGTCTCTACTAAAAATACAAAAATTAGCCAGGCATGGTGGTACATGCTTATACTCCCAGCTACTTGGGAGGCTGAGGTGGGAGAATAACGAACCTGGGAGGCAGATGTTGCAGTGAGCCGAGATCATGCCACTGCACTCCAGCCTGGGCAACAGAGTGAGACCCTGTCTGAATAAATAAATAAGTGAATAAATAGCAGTTCCCCTGCACATGCCATCTTGCCTGCTGCCATGTAAGACATGCCTTTGCTCCTCCTTTGCCTTCTGCCATGAATGTGAGGCCTCCCCAGCCATGTGGAACTGTGAGTCCATTAAACCTCTTTTTCTTTGTAAAGTCCCCAGTCTCAGATATGTCCTTATAGCTGTATGAAAATGAACTAATACAAAAAGTAATAGGAATAACTATTTGAAATAGTTGGCCTCTTTAAGGAAGAGATATTTAAGGATTAAGTGACACCATATATTTAAAGGATATAGCACAACGTCCACTATATGGAAAGTGCTTAAGAACTCAATACATGGTACTTAACATTTCCCTTGCTTTGTTCTTTGGACCAAATCTTACTACTATCTCAGCTCAAATGATTTGTCACTTTCTGGCACAGTACCCTCCTACTTCATATCCTCACAATCACCCCCTGTGGACACCCCCACAGTGGTTCTGCCATAGATTCCTGGAGGTGTCGATGTCTTTTCCTGCCCTTGGCCTTGGTGGTTAAGTCAAGGTTTCTTCACATTCCCACATATGGGCTCTGGAATAATTCTGGCTGCCAGTGCCCAGCATGGACTATGGGGCCTTCTCTCCATCAGGGGTGTTTGGGGAGCCTGAAGACACTGGGGGGAAGACTGTTAGGTTAAAACTGGCATGGTTGAGGTTGCAGGTTGGCTCTGGTTATGAAGAACTGCTCAGATTCCTGGTTAATACCTTGGGCAAGTCCTCATCCCCTGAGGGCTCAGTTTCCTAGTCTGTAGGATGAGGGTTTAGACCCATTCCTGTCTGAGCCTTCTTCCAAGCTTTAACATGTTCCAATTATATGAGTGGATACTCTATGAAGTATCCTTGATGTTTTCAAACTCTCTGGACTTGAAGAATAAGCTGTGAGTCCTCATGACCCATCAGCTCCACTGCTCTCTTGCCCTCATGGCTCCTGGCTCCCCAGTGGTCAGCTGTCCTGGAGTATCCTGGTAGCTCCCTGTGGCTCAGTTGGACCTCGGGCCACTGAGGGTGGCCATCTTTGTCAATTTTTCTTAACGTCAGAGGCATTTGAACAGAGTGACTCCATCTTGAATAGGGGCTGGGTAAAATAAGGCTGAGACCTACTGGGCTGCATTCCCAGTAAGTTAGGTATTCTAAGTCACAGGATGAGATTGGAGGTTAGCACAAGAAACAGGTCATAATGACCTTGCTAATAAAACAACTTGCAGTAAAGGAGCTGGCCAAAACCTGCCAAAACCAAGATGGCAAAAAGAGTGACCTCTGGTCATCCTCAGTGCTCACTATACACTAATTATAATGCATTAGCATGCTAAAAGACACTCCCACCAGTGCCATGACAGTTTACAAATGCCATGCAACATCAGGAAATTACCATATGTGGTCTAAAAAACGAGGAGGAGCCCTCAATTCCAGGAGTTTCCCACCTCTTTCCCAGAAAACTCATGAATAACCCACCCCTTGTTTAGCATATAATCAAGAAGTAACAATAAGTATCCTTAGGCCAGCAGCTCAAGCTGCTGCTTTGCCTATGGAGTAGCCATTCTTTATTCCTTACTTTCTTAATAAACTTGCTTTCACTTTACTCCATGGACTTGCCCTGAATTCTTCCTTGCACAAGATCCAAAAACCCTCTCTTTGCGTCCAGATTGGGACCCCTTTTCTGGTACCATTAATGCTCCACATGCAGAAGTCCAATTTCTGCTGAGATGCTTCTGCTTATGGGGAGCTCCCTGCCATACAAAATAAAGCTTTCCTTTGTTGGGGGGTGCTCTGAGAGCATGGGCAAAGGCAATGAAGCTGGAGAGAAGAAAAGCGGGCTAACTTCTCACTAAACCCTTAGGAGGTGCCAGTCACCCTGGACACAGCTCTCTGCAAGTCATCTCACCAAATCTTCCTAACAATCTTGGTGTCAGAGGCATTTGAAACAGAGCAACTCCATCTTGAATAGGGGCTGGGTAAAATGAGGCTGAGACCTCCTTGGCTACATTCCCAGACAGTTAAGGCATTCTAAATCACAGGGTGAGTGAGATAGGAGGTAGGCACAAGATACAGGTCTTAAAGACCTTGCTGATAAAACAGACTACAGCAAAGTAACCAGCTAAATCCCATCAAAACCAAGAAGGCAATGAGAATGACCTCTGCTTATCCTCACTGCTACATTCCCACCAGTTCCATGACAGTTTACAAATGCCATGGCAACATCAAGAAGTTACCCTATATATATAATCAAAAAAACCCATAAATATGGGCAACAGCAGCCCTCAGGGCTGCTCTGACTATTGAGCAATGCTTCCTTATTCCTTTTTCTTTTTTCTGAGGTGCAGTTTCACTCTGTTCCCCAAGCTAAAGTGCAGTGGTGCCATCTCCACTCACTGCAACCTCTGCCTCCCAGGTTCAAGCGATTCTCCTGCCTCAGCCTCTGGAGTAGCTGGGACTACAGGCTCACACCACCAATTTTTGTATTTTTAGTAGAGATGGGGTCTCACTGTGTTGGCCAGGCTGGCCTCAAACTCCTGACCTCAGGTGATCCGTCCACCTTGGCCTCGCAAAGTGCTGGGATTACAGATGTGAACCACCGCTTTCACTTTCCTCGTCAGACTTGCCCTGAATTCTGTCTTGAGTGAGATCCAAGAACCTTCTCTTGGGGTCTGGATCTGGACCCCTTTCTGGTAACACTGGGAGGCATAACTAATCACCCTCTTTTTAGAGATGAGAACATTGAGGCTCGGAGACACTGGGTCACTTGCTGGAGGATGTACATCAGGGATGCCTGAGCCTGAGCACCTTGCCTCATGCCACATGCTGATCGGGACGCAAAGCCCAACCTGATCTCACTGGGAATGCACTACTACTCTCACCTTCAGCATGCCCCCAGCCACTCTACACTTCTCTGTTAGAGGCCCTGTGTCTCTGGGAGCCCTTGGGAGAAAACTCTCACCACCTTCATCTACACCCACAGACTCAGAGGAAGATTTTCAATTATTGAATACTTAACTAGTGCTAAAAAAAAAAAGAGAAAATCTCTCATGTAATTTGCTCCATTATATCATATATCCCTTAACACAGGTTGTAGAGTTTATGGTTAATAAGTATTCACTGAGTGGACAAAGGCACGTCTCTTGCAGAGATGGAAGTGGAGGCGCTAAGAGGCTGGTTGACATTTCCACCCCACAGCAGATAAGGAAAGCTGGGACTTGAATCCAAGGCTAGCTGGCTCAGGGCTCAGGACCCTGTCCCCAGAGGAAACTACAAGTCCTCAATCGTGTCGAATTTACCCCTGCACCCCCATCCCCAACCCTGAGCTCCAAGTCCCCAGGGAGATTAAGGTTAATCAGCTGTGTTTATAAAAGGCAGGTATAGAAGCCTCCAGACCCTGGTTACTCATTACATTGCACTAAATGCTGATATTGCAAACTCTCATATATAGGCCAAAGGGTGGTAAGTCACCAAAAGGCCAAGCCAGACAAACAAGAGCCTTGCTGATTAACCAAGGCCCTGCCTTCCAGGCTTACCAGCTGCCCAGCAGCCATGGAGGGGCCAAAACAACCCCTCTGCCAAGGTGGCCAAGCATCAAAGGCTGGGCTTGTTTGCTAGGCCTCACTCATCAGGAATCTGAAAACCTGGCAGTGGAAAGGAGCCCTTGACGTTGGTGCCAACTCCCAGAGCCTCTTAAAGGCCCCATTGCTGGAGGATTTTAGGAAAGCTGTCCCTGAGTACTGCTTCCTCTGACCCCATGTGGCTTACTGAGGGGAAATGGGGAAATGCGCTTTCCTCCTGCCTTCCTCAGGGACATCTAGAGGGCTTGACTCTCTTCTCTCCCACTGGACTCAGGGTTTCAGCTACCACCACTGCTTTGGTCCTCAGGCTGGATCAAAGTCAGGGGCACTGGTGACATTCTTTGGCACCCCCAAGATAAGCCCACTAGTGTTCTTGGCTTCAAAATTTCCATGAATAATTTTTGTGGAGAAACAGAGACAGGGGAAGAAGAATGACTGCCAGGGGAAACAAACAGCAACTAAAAAAAGCTCTGGATTTTCCCCCAGTCACTGTCTTGGTTGGTGGGTGTGTGAGTTTGCTATGGGGATTGTTGCAAATAACCGCAAACTCGGTGGCTTAAAACAACAAGAATTTGTTATTGTAAAGTTCTAGAGGTCAGAAACCGAAAATGCATCTCCATGGGCTTAAATTGAGGCAGGACTGCATTTGTTCTGGAGGCGCCAGAGGGGAATCCATTTCCTTGCTCCTTCCAGCTTCTGGGGGCTGCCATCATTCTTTGACTCGGGCCCCACATCACTCCATCATTACATCTCCTTATCTGCCTCCCTCTGATAAGGACCCTTGTGATGACATTGGGCCCACTCAGGTAATCGAGGGTAGCATCTCCACCTTGAGATCCTTAATTTAATCACATCTGCAAAACCCCTTTTGCTATGTAGGGTAACCTATTCCCAGGTTCTGGAGATTAGGACATGGGGGCCATTATTTAGCAAATCACAGTGGCTGGAGCTCTCTCTGCAGTGATCATGGACAGACCCTTTGTCCCAAAGGTCACCCAGCTTCCCAATGACCTAAAAGCACAGGCACCCCAGACTTCTTACTTGGGGCTCTCTTCCCATGGCTCAGGGAGTAGGCACTGGAGACCCCTCCCTCAGGAAGGCAGGGTGCACCTTTGGGCCTCCAGGTGGGGAGGTTCTCATGCTGCCAGCCTTTGGGTCTTCAGCAATACCCCTGTGGGCATTTCTCCACCCTTGGATCCTGATGGAGCTTTGGTTTCTGTTCTCAACCACATTTCCTCTCTTGGGCTTGGATCTGAAATCAGACTTGGCTGTGCCAAGGTCATGTGTGATTATAGTCTCCTTCTAACCCTCCATGTCTTCATAGTCATGAAAAAGCCCAGTATTATCTCCTTTTAAGCTGTTGTGAGGATGGATTGAAATGGTGGCCATATAACTCAGATACCTGTGAAGGTTTCCTTGGCCCTTGGAATCAGGATATTTGAAAAACACAGCTCAGATACTAGTACTCCCTTGCTTTAAATCCTGCAGTGGCTTCCCATAGCACTTAAAATTAAGACCTAAATGCCCCTCCTGGAGCCTGTGGGAACCTGCATGATCTGACCACTGCCTGCCTCTCTGATCTCACCCCAAATCATCCTCTCTTTGGCTTACCAGACACCAGTCACACTGACCTATTTCTTGTTCCCTGAACACACCAAACTATGATTGTCTTACTCAAGTTTCTGTTGCTATAAAAGAATACCACGGACTGGATAATTTATAAGGAAAAGAGGTTTATTTCTTACAGTTCTGGAGGCTGGGAAGTCCAAGGGCATTGCTCTGGGATCTGGTGAGGGTTATTCCAAAGTAGAAGGCAGAAGGCAGAAGGCAGAAGGGAGATAGGAGGCAAGACAGAGAAAAACAGGGGCCAAACTTTTACACTTACTTCCATGATAGCAACATTAATCTATTCATGAGGGCTAACACTGTCACAGTGGCATCATGTTCCCAACGTAGGAGCTCCTGAGGGACACATTTAAACCATAGCAAAGTCCCACTGCTGAGGTTTGTCCTTGTTTTCCATTGATTCTAGAACACTCTTCCCCAGAAATTTGAATAGCTGTCTAATTCCTCTTCAGATCTCAGCCCAAATCCCACGTCCTCAAACAGTCTTGACCTGGCCACTCAATATGAATTAGTTATCCCAATATGAATTAGTACTCCCAGTCTTGATACCGCCTTTATTTCCTTGATAGCATTTGTCTCATTCCTCCTCCTCCTCCTCCTCCTCCTCCTCCTCCTCCTGGGCACCCTACTGGACCACATTTCAAGCCTTGTTTGCAGTGAGGTGTGGGTGCCTTTATGAAGATGCCCCAGTCAATGGTATGTGGGTGAGAGTAGTGTGGTCTGTTTTGAGTCCTGGTTTGAAAAAATCTTCCACATTGTCCTCTGTGCTCTCCCTACTCCTGTCTGTAAGGGGCAGGCACAGAGAATTCAGTGAGGACAAAATGTCCTTAGCCAATGGTGGAGTCATGAGATAGTGGAGCCTGTACCCCCACATCAAGCAAGACCTCCTAATAAACCCCCATATTGAGTTTCTGTCTGAGGAAAAAAATACATTTTCATTGTATTAAGCCACTGAGATGTTGCGGGTGTCAGCCAACCTGACATTTTCATTTGTATTATATTTTCTTACTTGTTTATTGCCTGTCTTTTCCTGCTAGAGCAGAACCTCCATGAAGCCAGTCCCTGGCTATTTTTGCCCCGATTGTTGCCTCAGCAACTAACACAGTCTCTGGTGCACAACCAAAGCTTCTTGAATGAATGAATAAACAAAACAGGCTTGACTTCTCTTTCTATATTCTATGGAGATCCAAAGCCCACCCCAAGTGTCTGCTCATTTCTAAGGACTTGGGTTCAAGGGCTCAGGGTTCTGGCACTTTGCTTTTCTTCTTGTCAAATTCATTAATTTTCAGTGTCATTACTCCATCTTTATTTACATTATGATAAGTCAGGCATGAGGTGCCATCCCTTTCTGTGACACACACACACACACACACACACACACGCACACACTGTCACAGCAGCCCAAGGCCTTTGTGTGTGTGCAGGATCCTTGGCTAAAGGTGGAAGGCAGAGGAGAGCCTTCACTCCATAGCTATGTCTACACCTGCAACAACCTATTTCTTGAAATTTGTTTATGTATTTATTTACTGAGACAGGGTCTCACTCTATTACCCAGGCTGGAGTGCAGTGATACCATCACCACTCACTGCGGCCTCAACCTCCTGGGCTCAAGCAATTCTCCCATTTCAGCCTCCTGAGTAGCTGGGACCTCAGGTGTGCACCACCACACCTGGCTAATTTTTTTTTTTCCTTTTGGAGATAGAGTCTCACCACTTTCCCCAGGCTGGTCTCAAACTCCTGGGCTTAAGCAATCCTCCTGTCTCAGCCTCCCAAAGTGTTGGGGTCCTAGGCATGAACAACGATGCTCAGCAATGACCCATTCTTAAATGTCTAGGGCCACCTCTTATCTCGCCCAGGCCGTTTTCACTGTCATTCCTTCCACATTTTGTTCTAATGGTATGCTAGTTTTTTGGTTCTCCTCTTCTTTTTCTGCCTCTCCTCTATCCCAGATTATGCTTTTTGACTCAGCAAAGGTTGCAACCATATATCCTATCTCACATGCTCTTCTACCATATAACCCTGCCCTGTTCCCAACCAGAGTGGCAGTTTCTGCCCCGTCCCTGGGCTATTCAGCCTGAGATGGCTCCACCCAAGCAGGGCATGGAGAGAGTAATTATGTTCCCTGCAAAGCAGCTTCTGCCTCCTCCACTGGACGCTGCTTTTGGAAACCTGAGTTGACAGGTGAGAGGTTCCACTCCCCTGAGCCACAGTCCTGTGAGGAAGTCCTGATCACATGGAGAGGTTGTGATGGATGCTCTAGTCACCAGCCCTGACTGAAGTCCCATCTGTAAAAACTGAAAGTGCCTTTTGATGGCCCGAGCTGCCTGTTGTTGAGTCACCCCAATTGGTTGAGTCTTCCCAGTTGAGGTCCCAGACATCCTGGAGCAGAGGTGAGCCACCTCTGCCATGCACTGTCCCGGTTCTTGACCCACAGAATTCGTGAGCACAATAAAATCGTTGTTTTATGTCACTAAGTTCTAGGGCCTTTGCTCTACAGCAATATAGCAACAGGAACATCTCTTCTCTGCTCTCTCAGAGGCAAAGAAGAAATTCCCTTTATTTTCCTCAGCAGAGCTGTGCAGTGGGTCCTTTCTTTGTCTCAGTCCCTGCCCTCAGGGTCTCACATTCTACCCCAAGTGACTTGTGAAGGTATTTTCTTAAACAAAGCTCAGAGGTGCTCTGATGCCAGCAATTAAGATAGCAAAGTGTTTTATCTCTGCCAAGTTTTTTAGTACTTGGCACATAAGATGCTTAATGAATGTTGGTTTTAAATTCCATATTCTTCTTTGAACTCATGGGGAGTGGGAAGGTGAGTAGAAGGCTGGAATAGGGAATAATGTCAGGATTCCAGAAATATGCATTGGCTCACATTGAACTCAACATCTGTACCAAGTGGGATCCAGCAATCAAAGAGCTTCTACTGAAAGTTTAATGGAGGAAATTTAATCCAGAGAATTAGGTTCAATGGTATTGGAAGAACTGAGAAGCCTTTTATGTAGGGTTGCCAGATAAAATACAGAATTGCCAGTTACATTTGCATTTCAGATAAACAATGATTTTTTTTTTTACATGAAATTGTATGTCCCATGTAATATTTGGAAATGGGTTTGTTGTTTATCTGAAATGCAAATTTAACTGGACTTCCCATGTTTTTATTTGCTAATTTTGGTAACCCTACTCACAAGGAGGACATTGAGACAACTGAGAGGTTAGAACAGCAGGAAGCTTCCTTTGCTGGGGCTGGAGGATGGGGTGTTAGCATCCCAGGGTTAGTGGAGCTAGAACCCTGGCAGGGGCTGCCTGGCAGAGGCTGGGACCAGGGAGGAGGTGCAGCCACTGCAGAGATGCTGCCTGAAGACCAGCAGGAGGGGAAAATGTCCAAACTCTTTCCTTCCTCCTGCCCTCACCACCCTGTCAGTGTCTCCTATTGGTTGAACCCAGCCACAAGCCATTGACAGGGAGCTTGGGAAATGTAGTTTGCAGAAGTCAGACCTCTGGGACCCAGGCAGAGCAGGACCAGGGCACAGTGTCCATCCTGTAAGTGTCACTATATTTACCAAAAATGTGATATCAGATTTCTATAGTTGTTTATTGAGCTCTCCCAATATTTGTGGCTCCATATTAAGCAAACTCTATTACTTCTCTCAAACCTTAACCAAATGAGGAAGGCACTATTTTTTTTTTTTTCCATATTTTACAGGTAAGGATGTTGAGTCTCAGATAAACTAAGAAATGTGCCCCAAGGCCGGAAGCAGTGGCTCATGCCTGTAATTCTAGCACTTTGGGAGGCCAGGTCAGGAGTTTGAGACCAACCTTGCCAACATGGTGAAACCCTGTCTCTACTAAAAATATAAAAATTAGCTGGGCGTGGTGGCAGGCCCCTGTAATCCCAGCTACTCGGGAAGCTGAAGCAGGAGAATCACTTGAATCCAGGAGGCAGGGGTTGCAGTGAGCCGAGATCACGCCATTGCACTCCAACCTGGGAGACAAGAGTGAAACTCCGTCTCAAAAAATAAAAAATAAAAAATAAAAGAAATTTGCCCCAAATCTCACATAAAATGTATATGGTGGGGTCAGGTCTTTGCTGCACCAGCAGGGGGTGCTTCAGCCTGGTGGGCAGGCCAGGGAAGGTCAGAAGTCAGAGAACCGTGGAAAGCATCCATTCATCATAGGCTGCTGGGTCTACAAATGACACTGCCCTGATCCACGGTGCCCATGTGCTTTGGCTGATGCTGTACCTGAAATGCCGTCTAACGCTCTCCCTTGTTAAAGGTATTACATTCATTGGCTCTTTCTTTCCAACATTCAAATCATACACGTTGGCAGCCAAGCACGGTAGAAAATGGCAAACTATAGTAAAATAGTTAAGAGCTTGAACTCTAGAGTCAGATGTCCAGGTCAAATCTGGATCTATCATTTACTACTACTACTACACTGTC
Organism: Macaca nemestrina; assembly: GCF_043159975.1. Lineage (NCBI taxonomy): Eukaryota > Metazoa > Chordata > Mammalia > Primates > Cercopithecidae > Macaca > Macaca nemestrina. Next base: position 11,863,375 of record NC_092132.1, on the reverse strand, counting down.
ATCACAGAGCAGGGCTCTGTGACACTGAGGGAGGTGGTGAGGGCAGGAGGAAGGAAGGAGTTTGGGCATTTTTCCCTTTTGCTGGTTATTTACTAGCTCTGTGACTCTGGAAAAGATCCTAAAGCTTTCTGAGCCTCTTTTTTTTTTTTTTTTTCTTTGAGATGGATTATCGCTTTGTCCCCCAGGCTAGAGTTCAGTGGCGCGATGTTGGTTCACTGCAACCTCTGCCTCCTGGGTTCAAGCAATTCTCTTGTCTCAGCTTCCAGAGTAGCTGGGATTACAGGTGTACGCCAAAACATCTGGATAATTTTTGTATTTTTGGTAGAGACGGGGCTTCACCATGTTGGCCAGGCTGGCCTCGAACTCCTGACCTCAAGTGATCTGCCTGCCTAGGCCTTCCAAAGTGCTAGGATTACAGGCATGAGTCACCTCACCTGGCCCTTTCTGGGTGTCTTATTCCTCATTTTTTACAGTGCAACTGGTGATGCCAACTATAGCGTCAATGACAATAATGATGATTATGTCTATATGACAGGTAGGCCTGCCAAGGACAGTCACGTAGGTTGCTCACCATTCAAGGGTGCCTCTGAATGTCTGGGGCTAGCCATAGCCCTGCTCATAGATGTGAAGGTTCAATAAATTCTTCCATATGAAGTCCTGGCCCAGTGCCTAGTCTGCACCTGACACATATTGGCTGTTACGCATATTACAGAATAATCTAAGTGCAGGATAATGTGTTAAGCATGGGGACACAAAGCTAAAAGTCCTCGTGTGTTGTGTCATGGGGAGATAAGAGGTGGCAGGTACCACACTACTTTAGTGTCTTATACTGAGTTCTAACTTGGGCACTGTCATTAGTCTCAAGGTGGACAGAGGATAGAAGGAACCAGCTGTGACTGAGGGGCGAACTGGCATTTCTATTATATTTCAACAAGGAGGAGTTGATCTTGTAGAGAGTGTGGGGAAGGGCATTAGAGGCAGGGAATAGTCGGGACAAAGGCACGCGGCACGGCAGGCACACAAGTAGAGAGAATGGTGAGCTGTGGGGCACAACAGGGGTAAGATGAGAAAAGCTGGCGATGTGAGCCACGGAGCTGGGAGAGGTTAGCAAGAGGCAAATATTGTGGATCTCACTAGGCTTATCTGCAGTAGCAGGAAAGAATTCAAAGGTGAGAAGTTGCTTGTGCAGTGGTAGGAAGGGCAGGAGGGAGGAGGCTGGAAGGAATGACTCTCCTGATGCTTTTCTTTACCCCTGGGTACCAACCCTGTTTTCCTCCTACTGCCCCATGCCCTTGTCCACCCTCATCCTTCACTTTGCCACTCCTTGGACCCCTTGCCCTCAGATAGCACCCAAACTGGCAGGACACTGCATTCTGGAGCTTCCCAGCCCAGCCTGACCCCTTCAAAACGTATGTGAACTCTATTCTCAACCCTCCGTGCCCTGCTGGGGCTCAGGAGAGCATGCTAGGTAATTTAAACAAAGGGGTCCTGGGCATGCGGACTTACTGAGCTCCTTCTCCTACATCAGTTTTGCATTTCAACAGATACCTTCAAAGTCCAACGAAGGACAGCAGTGTTATTTTGTTGGGAGCCCTTGGGTAAGTAACTGCACATCCCTAAATGTGGAGCCGGTGGCCCCTGCTCCCTGGCTCTCTGCAAGAGTCAAAGAAAGCACATACGATGGTGGACACTAAAGTATAAGGGAAAGTCAGAATTCAAGTCTGAAGCAAAGAACCCCAGGGATCTAGGTTGATCCTCCTCCCTACCCCAGGTGGACCTGTCCATGGGAGGCAACTGTCCAAAATTCCCTGACTGGAGCCTTTGGCCTTGGTAGGGTCCCCTCCATCCCACAGAGGAACATGGGCTCCAAATCTTATAGAGGATCAGAACAGGAAAGGCTTTGGGGGACCATGCTGCCCAAACCCCATATCTTATAGATGGGAAACCTGGGGTCTGAGGAGAAACAGGGTGGTCCTATGGCTTCCAGGTGAGTTGGGATCAATGTGGGAAGGGGTCTCTGAGCTTGACCCCAGTCCGCTTTTGTCTGCACTCAGCTCCAATCCTTCCATTTATCCATCTACCTATCCATCCAACTTTAAAAAAGCGATGCCCTTTTCAATTCAACCAACCCTTACTGAGCTCCTACCAGATGCCAGGCACTATGTCAGACACTGAGAACACAAAGAAAACTCACACATCTCTAACTAAAAGCTCCCCATCACAGGAGGTAGACAGAAACAGAGAAACAGTTCTGATGAAATGAGAGCAATAGTGGTCCTGGCAGCTCTGGAAGCCTGATCAGGGATAGAAAGAGGTGACTGGTGATCCAGCCAAGGCTGGAACGGGCAGGGGATGATTTTCCAATAGACCGGAAGCCTGCTCCCATCCTGGACGAACTAGTCCAGTAGCAGAAATGGAGACAATCGCTGGCAGCCACAGCAACTAGCTCAGCAGGGCTGGGGGACAGGGCCCTGGGGGAGAAGTTAGGGCCTTTTCACTACAGCTTGGACTTGATTTTGCAGGGGGTTGGGAACTCTGGGAAGAATTCAGCCAGAGGGATAACCTGATCAGCCCTGCTTTGTCCAACACTCCCACCCTCAGTGTGTCTACGTGAGCCAGGGCAACGAGACTCCCACTGTCCACGCAATCATGGCCCAGAGTGGCTGTGCACTCTGCATTTTCCACCTTACTTCGGAAAGTTCAGCGGGTAAAGGGAAGCCACATTTATGTAACAGGAAGCCTGATTTCCAGGACGTGCAATACAATCAAAGCTCTATTTGTGGAACAATTCTGTGGGCTCCGATTTCCTTAGAAACTCAAATGGAACCTCTGCCAATGGACAATGGAAGGGCTCAGCTTTTCTCCTTCACTGTTCCTCTTCTGACCCTTCCTCCTTATTTTCCTCTGATCCTTTCTATTCTAAAGGCCTGCTGCTGGGAATGTGTAACCTGTATCCCTTAGAAGAATTCCCACCCATCGAGCACAGGCCTGGACAGCTGCCCTGAAACTCAGCCTGCAACAGGCTCCTATCTCCCCAACCTCTGGACCTGAGGCCCAGCAATGGAGATGCTTGGCCCCTGCATTCTCCCCAAAAGCAGTAAGGGGGCTAGGTTTATCTAAGCTTTCTATTGTTACTAATGCCCTGTGAGATTCTGAGCACGTCTTTTAACCACCCTGGGCCAAGGTTTTGATATCCATGAAAAGGGATTATTAACACATCCTCTGCCTGTCTCATAGGGCTCGTTATCAAATCAGAAAATGTATAAAATTTTAATATATTCATATTCATAATATAATATGAATATTATAATAATATAGATTCATATTTAATATAATAAATATAAATTTCTGTTTATTATTTTTAGTTGTTTTTTAAGTTGAGGTGAAATGTGTATAACATACCATTAGCCATTTGGAAGTGCAGTACTTAGTGGCATTTAGTACATTCACAACGTATAATCACCACTTCTATCTAGCTCCAAAATATCTTCATCCACCCGAAGTATAACCCTGTCCCCACTAAGCAGTCACTCCTCATTCTCCCCACACCCTTTGCTCCCCCAACCCTGGCAACCGCTGGTCTGCTTTTTGTCGCTATAGATTTATGGATTTTTCATATAAATGGAATCATATGACATGTGACTTTTCCTACCCGGCTTCTTACACTCTGCATAATGTTCTTGAGGCTCCTCCACACTGCAGCGTGCACCAGTACTTCATTCCTGTTTATGGCTGAATAATATTCCGTCTTATGGTACAGTCAGTCCTAAGTATTTGTAGATCCTGTATCTATGGATTCAACCAACCACCCATTGAAAATATTTGAAAAATTTGCATCTGTGCTAAATATGTACAGACGTATTTCCTTGTCATTATGCCCTAAACAATATAGTATAGCAGCTATTTAAATAATATTTACACTGTATTAGGTATTATAAGTAACATAGAGATGATTTAAAGTATACAAGAGGATGTGCCTAGGTTACAATATATGCAAATACTACAGCTGTTTATATCAGGGACTCGAGAATTTACTAATTTGAGTATCCATGGATTTTGTTTTTATGGATTTTGGTATCCTAGAAGCACTTCCTCACAGAAACTGGGTGATGACTGTATATGCCATAATTTGTTTGTCCATTTTTCTATTGGCCATTTTGATTGTTGCCACATTTTGGCTATTGTGAAAAGAGTACGTGTTTATTTAAGTACCTGTTTCCTATTATTTGGGGTATATGCCTAGGAATAGAATTGCTGGGTCATATGGGTAACTCTGTGTTTAACAGCCAAACAGAAGCTGCACCATTTTAAATTACCACCAGCAATGCACCAAGACTCCAATTTCTCCACATCCTCACCAACATTTGTTAGTTTCCGTCTTTTTCACTATAGCTATTTTAGTAGGTGGGAAGCGTTACCTCAGTGTAGTTTTGATTTTTATTTTCCTAATGATTAATAATGTTGGACCTCTTTTCAATTGCTTATCATCCACTTATATATCTTTTTTGGTGAAATGTCTATTCACACCTTTTGCCCATTTTGAATTTTCTTCTTGTTGTTGAGCTGCAAGAGTTCTTTATGTATTCGGGATATTGGGCCCTTATTAAGTATATGATCTGCAAATACTTTATCCCATTCTGCAGGTTGTCTTTTTAAAAATTATTTATAATAGTAGTTAGAAATAATTTTTTTAAAAGTTGTGTAGTAGTAGCTTTTGCATTGCCTTACTTGCTGTTTATCATTTATTTATTTAGGACACTAGCTATGTCCTAGCAACTGTGCTAAGAGCTTTACGTGCCCTTGCCTTCCCTCCCTCCCTCCCTCCCTCCTTCCCTTCTTCCCTCCCTCCTTCCCTCTCTCTCTCTCTTTCTTTCTTGTCTTTCTGACTTTCTTTCTATTTCTTTTTCTTTTTTTTTTGAGACAGCATCTCACTTTGTCACCCAGGCTGGAGCGCAGTGGCATGATCACGGCTCACTGCAGCCCCAGCCTCCCGGGATCAAGTGATCCTCCTGCTTCAGCCTCCCAAAACACTTACATACATTTTATAATTTATTCTGGAGGTACAGTCATTTCTACTTTGAAGATGAGGAAATGAAGGAGCAGAAGGGCTTTGCATGTGTTTTTCTGCCTGCCTGGACATCCTTCTCTGGCCTCTTCACTTGGCTAACTACTGCTGTCTTCCCATCTCGCCCAGCCCTTCTGTCTCCTTCCCTCAGCCCTGGCTTCCTCTAGCAGCGAGAAGTGTCTTCTGGATCCCTGAGGCATCCTGCCCCTTCCTATCAGGCTTGTTCATTTAATGATATTGTTCTCCCACTAAGCACCCACCAACACCCCCGCTCCCTGACTGCCAGGACCAAGGGCCTCTCTCTGTGTTCCATAACACCACATTTAGTGCACAGTGGATGTTCAATAAGGTGTATCTCCTAGATAAAAGTGCTCACTGCTGTTGAAGTGGGGATTGGGAAATGTTTCAGTGGGGAGAGTAATGGTTATAGAATAACAAGCCAATAAATAAAACCCAAAAAACTGATTACCCTCTATTATTGCAACTCTGTTAAAATACACTTGCATATATAAGGAGGGGGGAAGAAGGAACCACCTACTGGTTCCTTCGTAACTCTTAACTCTCCCTCCCTCCAGCCTTTCCCTCCCTTCCCCTCCCATCCCCTCCTCTCCCCTCTCCTCCCCTCCTCTCCTTTTCTCTCCTCTTCTCTTCTCTCTTCTCTCTTTCCTTTCCTTCTTTCCTTTCCTTTCCTTTCCATTCCATTCCATTCCCTCCCCTTCCCCTTTCTCTCTCTCTCCTTCCTTCCTCTTTCTTTCTTTCTTTCTTTCTTGCTTGCTTGCTTGCTTGCTTGCTTGCTTGCTTGCTTTCTTGCTTTCTCCTTCCTTCCTTCCTTCCTTTTTTTTTTTTTTTTTTTTTTGAGACAGGGTCTCACTCTGTCACCCAGACGGGAGTGCAATGGGATGATCTCAGCTCACCAAAACCTCCGCCTCCTGATTTCAAGTGGTTTTCCTGCCTCAGCCTCCCAAGTCGCTGGGATTCCAGGCGTGTGCCACCATGCCCAGCTAATTTTTGTATTTTTAGTAGAGATGGGGTTTCACCATGTTGGCCAGGCTGATCTCGATCTCCTGACCTCAAATGATCCACTTGTCTCAGCCTCCCAAAGTGCTGGGATTACAGGCGTGAGAGATCGCACCTGGTCAGGCCTTTCTATTACAAATTCATTCAGTCCAAACCAGTTCCATTCCTCACACACATTATGCGCCTGAACCAGGCTCTCTCCTCACCTCTGGGGATCCAGGGTGGTCCTGGTTCTGTGGGATCTACAGGCCATTTAGGGAGATGCACGCCTCCTCCCTTAATCCCAATACGAGTCGAACTGTCTGGAGAGTGTGAACTGGAATGAACATCATCTGCCTTGTGATTGTGCCCTACTCTCGGCGCTGGGACTTCACAGTGCTCTTCCCTCTGCCTAGCACACTCTCTTCCCTATTCTGTGCTTGGCTAACTCTTATCCCTCATGTCTCAGCCTAATGGCCTCTTCCTCCTGGAAGTCCTCCATGACTTCTCTAGGCAAGCTCAGGCTCTGTACTCTTCCTTGGTCACTTGTCACACTGTCTTCTGGTGGCTGGTTTGGCCACCTCCATTGGGAGAATGCAAGCATTTTATCAGGGTAGTAAGAACCACCAACAGCTGTCACAGTGCTGAGACCAATGAACTTGGGTGGAATGAATAGCTGTGGTAGCTATCCCCACGTTCTTGTGGGGCATCTGAATCCTCAGGTAAGGGCCAAACCAACGGTTATCTCCTGCAAATGTTGCAGCCAAGACTGAGGCACTCATGTGCAGGGAGGTAATTGGTGGTTGCCAGAGGCAAGTCCCATTCTTAGCTGACAGCTCTCCAGCCTCCTGTCCACTGTCCTCAAGCCAATGGGCTCTTGTCCATCCAGCCCATTCACACAGGCCGGAGTTGAGATCACCCGAATACTGCTGCCCTCGCCCTACCCCCCGACCAGGCCCAGCTCAGGAATCATGCAGCCTATTTCCTCCTCTGCCTCTTCTGTTGGGGGAATGAAATGCTTGCCATCCTCCGTGGCATCCCACTATCCTGGATTGCCAAGTCTGGTCACATGTGGGCTCCAGAGACAAAGAGAAGATGCCAGCTATACCTCCATCCTCTGCTTCTGCCAGAGTTCCTCTATTCCGCTGGAAGACACCTGAGCTTTGAGATCCAGCAGACGTGGTCTTGCTCACAGCCCTGCCACACACTGGCTCTGTGAATTTGGGTAGTTATTGAGCCTTCTGAGTCTTGTTTTCATTTTTCGTCTCATGAATAATATCACTGCTGCCACTGCCACCTCCACCACCACCACATTCAATGCTCGCTATGAACCTAGCACCAGCCATTCTTCACTTCATCCTCACAGCAACCCTCTGAGTTCCTATTTCCATCATCAAAGGGAAGGAACAGATATCCACCGAGAGCCTACTATGCACTAAGGCAAGGTACCAAGAACCTCATGCACCGGCACAGGACAGGTAAGACAGAAGATTGCAATGGGCTGGAACAGTGAGAGAAAACCACATGACCTCTTGTGGAGGATGATCTCATAGATTATAGGGATGGATTGAAGGTTGGGAGTTGGGGAAAGAAGGTGGACTCAAGGCAAGTCCCTGTGGCTTAAGCAACTAAGCAATGATGGAGTCTGACCTGGACTGAGATGGGGAGGGTCTGGGGATATCTCGGCACACTTCCTTCTCCATGTGCAGTGCCGGAACCCTGGCACCTGTAGCCTTGCTCCATCATGGCCTCACTGTAGGATGAGGCGAACAATGCTCTTAGTTGCTATGGAGACTAGAGGTGGTTCCTGGAAGCACCCAGCTCAGTGCTTGGTGGAGCAAGTGCTCACTGGATATTTACAACTCCTGTTGCTCAAGTGTCCCTTCTGGTCCAAGCATGTGCCAAGTTCTGAGGACATCGTATGGAATACAAACTGGATTCGGGTCTTCAGGGGCCCCAGGCTAAGGTTAGAGATGGATGAATACAGAGATACTCCAACCATGTGATAAGAAAACTTGGGATCCTTTAGAAGGTCTCTGTGCTCCTATGAGGAAATCAAGGAAGACTTCCTGGAGGAAATGACATTGAAGCTCAGATCAGAAGGTTAGGCAAACCAATGAGAATGAGAAGAGCACTTTAAGAAATACTGATAGCAGATACTGAGTCCCAGAAGTGAAGCGCAACATGGGTCTCAGGGACTGTTGTGTCGCTGATGGGGCCTGTGGATGTGGTGAGGAAGAAGGTTGGCTGGAACCAGCTCCTGGCTCTCTGTGGAGTTTGGTTTTTACTTTTTCCTCAGTATTAGATAAGAAAGTAATGTCTATCAAGATAAGTAAATTCTTGCATACCTACTAAGTATACACACATTGCTTGTAATCAACCCTTTAAATATCCCTTGAATAAGTTTCCTTATTTTGTAGCTAAGAATATGAAGTATAAGAAAAGATAAAGGACTAACAAGTGATCTGCTGCAAAGCCTTTATATCTGCCACCATGTCACCGTCCTTTAATGAATGTACTGAAGACAGACAAATTCCACTGAAATGTAAGCTTCAAGAGGGCAGAATTTTTGTCTGTTTTATTCACTGCCATATTGCCAACCCTAAAATAGAACCTAGTACACACTCAATAAATATTTGTTGAAGGAATGAAATGATTCGAGAAGTCCATTATCATCTTTTAAACATGTTTTCGTACCTGAGAAAATTATATGTATATTTATATACTTTTATATTTCTACATAAATACATGTATATACTTTAATCATATTTATATATAAATATATAAACATATATAGTGTATAGTTAACATATGCATTACCTCATATCTTTTTGTGTGTGGTGAGAAAAACTAATTCTCTTAGCAATTTTCAACAATACGATACTATGATTCTTTTTTTTTTTTTTTTTTTAGACGGAGTCTCGCTCTGTCGCCCAGGCTGGAGTGCAGTGGCTGGATCTCAGCTCACTGCAAGATCCGCCTCCCGGGTTTATGCCATTCTCCTGCCTCAGCCTCCCGAGTAGCTGGGACTACAGGCGCCCACCACCTCACCCGGCTAGTTTTTTGTATTTTTTAGTAGAAACTGGGTTTCACCGTGTTAGCCAGGATGGTCTCGATCTCCTGACCTCGTGATCCGCCCGTCTTGGCCTCCCAAAGTGCTGGGATTACAGGCTTGAGCCACCGCACCTGGCCTATACTATGTTATTAACTATAGTCAGCATATTGTACAATAGATCTTGTAAACTTATTCCTTCTATTCAACAGAAATTTTGTATGTTTTGACCAACACCCCTAGTCAACCTCACCCCTAGTTTCTGATAACCATCCTACTCTTTGCTTCTATGAATTCAACTTTTTTAGATTCTACATGTGAGTGAGATCATGTGGTATTTGTTTTTCTGTCCCTGGCTTATTTCACTTACCATAATATCCTCTATGTTTATCCATATTGCCATAAATTACAGGATTTCCTTCTTTTTCAAGGCTGACTAGTATTCCACTGTGAATATATACATTTTCTCTGCACATTCACCCACCAATGGACACTTAGGTTAATTCCATATCTTGGCTACTGTGAATAGTGCTGAAATAAAAATGGAAATGCAGATATCTCTTTGAGATCCTGGTTTCATTTCTTTTGGATATATACTCAGTAGTGGTATTTCTGGATCATATGGTAGTTCTATTTTTTGATTTTTTGGGGGAAGTGTGTTACTGTTTTCCGTAATGGCTGTCCTAATTTACATTTCCACCAAGAGTGGGCAAGTCTTGGTCTTTTTCTTGGTGGGGGAGCCAGTGAAAGTTTGAGCGTATGAACAACATAGTCACTGCAGTAAATTAAGTGAGTAGCCCCAGTGTTTAACTCCCTTGTAATGGGGTACAGCTATACCCTTGCCATGGCTTCCTAGTGCAAAGAGAGTCTTTCCTCATCATTGACATTGGCTTAGCTATCTTTTCTAGTTATCCATTGCTATGTAACAAACTACTCCAAATCTTAGTGGTTCAAAAAAAGAACAAACTAAACCAAAACAAAAAAACAATTGACCCAGCTCACAAACTTGCAATTAGGATAGGTCTTGGTGGGCATGATTCATCTCTGTTCCACATGAGAGCAGTTGGAGCAGCTCAACGGGGACTGGAGAATACTCTTCCAACATGGCACCCTCACATGGTTATTGAGTTGGTATTGGCCTTGATTCCTGTCCATATGGTCCTCTCTGTGGGGCTGCTGGAGTTTCCTTGCACTGTCATGGCCAGGTCCCAAGAGTAAGTGTCCCCAGAAATAGAAGTTGGAAGCTTCCAGACTCTTAAGGCCTGAACCCATAACTGGCATAGGGTTCTCTGCCATTAGTTGAAGGAGTCAAAGGAGCTTGTGCAGATTCAAGGGAATGTGCAGGAGCACTCTTGAGAGGAATGCCAGAGAAGTTGTGGTCATCTTTAATCTGTCTCCTCATGTGATTTTCTTCAGCTCATCTGATTTTAGAGGACATAACATAAAGGCTGAAATGTGCTTTAGCAGTGGGACTTGTCTCCCTGTGCTCCTGTCTTCGGCAGATGTTCCGGACCAAGAGTGATGAGTGGACAACACCTGGATACCCTTGCAGGCTAAAGGCAAGTGGAAGTGAGCTAAAACCTGGAGCAGAGCCTTCTCAGGTAACTAGTCTCATAGTTTGTTATGCAGCATTACCATGGCAAATAGCTGACAGGTACAATCAGATTTGGATTTTAGATAGATTCGTTTGTACACTGTGTAGAGAATGGGTTGGAATGTGGTAAGATAAGTAGCAGAAAAGGGAATCTGTAGTTAGTAGGGTCTTGATATCATCTCATTGGAAGATAAAAACCTAAGCTAGAGCTGAGGGCAGGGGGTTGGGGAGAAGACCGGGTTTGAGCAATGGAGATTACAGAAGCAGAATGGACAGAGTTTGGCGATGGGACAGCCGTGGGGGAGGAGAGAGAGGGAGCATCCAGGATGGTGAGCTGGCCTCTGCCTGGCATACCAGGGAGGCCAATGTGCCTGAAACAGACACCCATGGAGCAGGAGCAAGGGAGAGGGGAAAACGAGGATGGTGGTGTGGGCCTGTGGTTGTTGAGCACTTTCAGACATCCAAGGGAAGCTATTCAGAAGATTATGGATGTGGGGACTCGAGTAAGGAAAGGAAAGTGGGGAGCTGTGGCACCCATGGCCAGGATGAGTGTGGTGTGACTGTGGTTTGTAGAAGTGGGACAAGGATGGAGCCTTGGGGAGTGCAGCTAGTTGAAGGCAGTGTTGAGGGTGGGGGACCTACAAAGTGCTTGAGAAGGAATCAGAGAAGAAAACGGCAAACAAGGACAGAGGCATGTCCTGGAAGTCAATGGAGGACACCTAGCCTCTCCCCTTTTTCTCTCTTTGGTAAACTCCTATTGTACCCTCAGCACCCAGCTTGGTGTGACCACACTCTCTTCTCTGAGCTGCATGAGCACTCGCACTGCTGCCTGCTACACTCCCACCTGGGGCTGCTCAGTGCTCTTGGCCAAAAGAATCTTCTGGCATCTCCTGGTATTCCCTGGACAGGGCTGGCTCCTTGGCGATGAACCAGCTGATGGGGCCACCACTGAAGGGCCTTTGGAGCAAAGCTGAAAGTCTCTGTCCCTACGGCCTTGAGGGGGATGGAGTGCAAATCATCACTAGCCAGGCCTCATTTCAGGCATGTTTCCTCTCCAGGAGCTCGATCTCTGCTTTGGCTAACACAGCATCAGGTATCTTGAAGGCACGTGTAATGGCCGTTTCAGGGATGCTGCAAGGGAACGGTTTGGAATGCAAGCTTTGAGCCTGACTGCCGGGTTCGCATTCGGGGTGACGGCTGCTCAGCCATGCACGCTGGGCGAGGTGGTCCACCTCTCAGAGCACTTGTTTTCTCTTCTGTAAAACATGCATGTCAGTGAGGCTCCCTGTCTCCAGGGTCATGTGAGAAGCAGATGGGTGAGCTCATGCAAACACCGAGAATGGGCTGAAACATGGGACCCACTCAGCAAATGTTAGGTCTCCTTCTATTCAAATAGAATAAACTCTCAAAGGCCTACTAGTCAATCAACAGGATTTTTATTTGCACGCCTACTATGTGCCTGGCATTGTGTTAGGTGCTGGACATTCAGAAGGGAAAAAGAGCACCATTCCATCCTCAGTGAACTTCTTCATAACTATCCTGGGAAGTGAGCAATTAGGCAAAACATTGTAAGACACATTGATTTTTTCCAAGCCCTCCAATGTATAGATTTGGAAACGGAGGCACCAGAAGCCAGTGTAGGTAGGGAAGCAGCCACCTGTCTGCAAGATAGCAAATGGCCTGGATTCATGAGCAGAACCCGCTCTCTTTCCATTATCTCTTCTCTGATGCCCAAGTTGCTGCACAGCATCTCCAAAAAGCAGCTCTCCAGCCTTCGCCTCTGTGGCTCTGAGGACAGAGCTCACTTTCCCATGAGACAGCAGCCCAGCCATCACAGCCTGCAGTGGGAACAGGCTTTTGCAGAAGGAGCCAGAGGCCAGAAGCACACCTAGCTCCTCTCCAGCACACCAGCCTTTCAGACAGCAGGAGGCAGGGATTGAGACTGGGGTGAACAGCCTTGATCCCAGCGCTCCTGTCGCCTGGAGTCTCTGCCGTGGGTCTGCCCTGGCCTGTCCATCCCACTGAGCCTGCAGAATGGAGCACTCAGCCTGTGTTCACTCAGCACTGACAAGGGCAGCACCAGGAGCCTCTCACCAGCTGGCTCCATGGCCAGGCCTGTGACATCGAGGAGAGGCATGAGAGGAGAACTGGTTAGTGCCCCTCCACTGTTCCAGGGGCTCCGAGGCACCTTCCAGTTTTCTTGCAGCTTTGATTGGACAATGTAGCTGGTTTTGGCTCCAGAGCTGGAATGAAAGCGATGAGTATCGACTCCATGTGGAGAGTTAGGAGCCAACAAGCCACCTTTATGTCCTTCTCCCCTTGTGCAGTGACCTTGAAGGGCACATGCTGAAGTCGAAGTTGGCGTTGTCCCAAGATGAAGACAGCTGGGTGGCCTGAGCCGCCACATGCAGGGCTCATGTAGGATACTGCAGCTTCCATCAGACTTTGACCCGGCAATAAAGAAACCTTTGTTGTTCCATCTTAGGTCGTTGGATTGGGGGGTTTGTCAGTATTGCAGCAGCAGCCTCTTCTGTCCCGGCTGAGGCAGACTCAGACCTGGTTTTTAATCCTGGTTGATCAGTTATGAACTGTGGCTACGGGCGCATAACTAACAGTCTCTGTGCCTCAGATCTTCCATGCGGACACCACCCCCGTGTCATTCACGGGGGCTGTTGTGAGAATTAAAGGAGAAAATGCGTGTGAAATGCGTGGCACACAGAAAGGACTCAGAAAAGGTTGCCTGCTTTCTTTTCTTAATATACACTATGTCACCTTATACCCATTTATAAATTAAGAAACCGACGTTCAAAGAAGTCAGGTTTTCCCCACTGGTCACACAGCTAAGAAATCACTGGAGAGTCAAGGAGAAGGGGTGGGAGAGGGAGGCCGAGTAGAAACGCCAAGGCCTGGCGGTCTGGACAGGCAGGAGCGGGTCGCCCTTTGAAGCCGTGGGCCGCTGGTCAGACACTCACCCTAGATTGGGGCTTTGACATTTTCCAACTGGACACAGACTTCTTCTCAATCTATTTTCTTAGCTGGATGACAGAGATACAATCTCCTTAGCTGGAATGTGTTGTCCTTGTTACTATCTAAGATCAAGTTCTTTTAAGTTTCGGCCTAACACGTGGGCATGTGGCTTTTCCCTTGAGGTTTTCAGTTTGTGTCTGGTTCCCGACCAAAACCCATGTTGAATCCGGTGGAAGGTGGGTCCGTTGCGCCCTCTGGTGGCCACCGTCACCAGGCGCTCTTGGCCCAGGTCCGGATGAACAAACCTGGCCGTCGGGCTGGGTCAGCTCTGTCGCCATGAGCCAGCCACGGGCACTCATCCCCAAAGTGCTTTGCTCTGGAGCAACACCGTCCTCTGTCCCCACACCCCTGGGGAGTATGGCGCACTTGCAATCTTTACCCAGGACTCAGGAACCCTAGCCCTCGCGATTTAAGTTCTGGCTACATCCCTAACTTCTTGGCAAGTCACTTAACCTCCTTGAGTGAGGCTCAGTTTCCTCTTTAAATTCCCCTCTCTGGAGACCAATGGCTCTTGGCAGGATTGTTGCAGGATTAAATGAGCTTAATGGAGGTAAAGCACTCAGCCCACGTTGCTGGCGTGTGAAAGGGAGCCAGCTGCGGTCATTATTCACAAGCCCCTTTTTTTCATGGGAGTTGCGGCTGTCTGGCTGCCCGCCCGTCCCCCCGTTAACTCTCACCCTCTGGTGGCAGAGACCTTCTCTTGCCCATCTCTGTATCTCCAGCCCCCGTGGCCCTCAGTGCGTATTTGCCAAGTGAAATATACACATAAAGCACGTTCGCTTATCACAGTCCTGTGAGGCAGATACACCCGGAATCACTGTTCCTGGTTTGCAGAGAGGGTCTGTCCTTGAACCCCGGTCTTTGACTGCTGGGGCCTGTGGCTGTCCATGGGTGTCCATGACCCAGTCATACCCTCCCCTTGGGTGGCCGACAAAGGGAAGAAATCTTCCAGCCACCTGCAAATCTATGCAAACGATTGTTCCCTATTTTGGACACAGCTTCAGGAAAGCCCATCCCAAACTTACAAAAGTGGGAGGAAAGTTCTCAGAGCGTTTAGGTGCCCACCGGAAGCTGGGCCTGGGTATCTGCATGTGAAAAAGTCCGCAGGACATACCACTTCCCATGGCAATTGGCTCTACGGAGACACCCTCCCCAGGGCTCAGAAGAGAGCATTCTGATATCTGCCTAGGGTACCCTGTATGCCAGGAGGTGCCCAGCACCGTGGCATCCCAGGGAGTCACCAGCCTGTGAAGGGGCAGGCTCTTGCCTGACCAGCACAATGAACCTGGGGGCTCTGTCCCCTGCCAACATCCCAGCCCACAGCTCTCTTACTCGGCTCCGGCAGCAGTGCTGGGGCGAGGTCTGCATCTTCCGGGGCCTACGTGGGTGTTTAGGACCTTTCTTTGCCACACGCTGCTCCAAATTTCCTGTTGCCAGCACCCACCGTCTTGCTGCCTGCATTCCCTCACTCATGGCGGGCTTTGCACATCAGTGAGGGTTTTTCTTCCCAACCTGTGCCCTTATCTGGCATGACTCTGGTGTCCCTGTGGAGCTCACGTGCAGCCCCTGCCCTCCGAGACCCTGGATGTCTTGCACCGCCTCTCCCTGGGCCCCGCTCCATCACTGGAAACTGCACCATCTTGAAACCACTGTTCGCACTCCTTGTGCCCAGGTTGCCCAGACTCTCAGCCCCCAGGTGGTTCCTGGGAAGACCCTGTGTCCTAACACCCACAGGAATCCGCTCACAGGGTCTGCATCTTCTCCTGGCTTTCCTCTTTCATTCAGCTTCCACCCCCACATGCAGGCCAGCAGCCCACCTCCATCCCTGCACCCAGGCAGCAGCTGAGTAAAGGCACCTGACTGCACAGGTGGGGCCCTCTAGACACATCCTCTCTAGCATCAACCCAGCTCTCCACGCCAGCTGCCTGTCCTCATAGTCATTTACTCTGATGACCCAGTCCATGGGAAAACGTGCCTCAATTGTTCTCTCCGCCTGTCTTCGCCTCAGCTCAGCATTTGATCTCCCCAACTCTAGGGGAAAAGGAAGCTATCAGATGGCAATGACCTCAGCTTTGTGCCACTAAAGCTGTCTGCCCCTGCCTGGGTCCCCACCCAGGCACCTCACCATCTTCTTGTGATGGAGGCGGGGGTCCCTCCATGCCATGTCCCTCTCGAGAGCCCTGCTCCACCCTCCTTCTCTCTGCTGCATCTTCCTCTCTCTACTGGCTCCTTCTGGACAGTATTTAAGTCTGCTGCAGTCTCTGCTGCTAGTCAAAACATCCTTCCTCAAATATGTGACCTTCTCCTTTAACCCTGTGCCCGCCCTGCACGGCCCTTCCCTCTTGGCACACTGCTGGAGGGCCCTACTCGCTATTTATACATGAGTCTTTGTAGCTCTTAGGCGATTCCCGCCTAGTTTCCATCTCCATCCCAAAGAGAGCCTGCTCTCACCTAGGTCATGCATGGTGACACTTCACCACCTCTGGGGACAGGTGTCACCAGGGCGAGGCCTCAGTCTCCTTGAAGTGACCTTGCTATAGCCTCAGAGGCACCACGATGCCAGAGACCTGTGGCCTCCTTGGCTGCTGCTTCTAACCTCCTTTCCTGTGTTTTGCTCCTTGGACCATCTCATTCAACTCCCTGCAGGCCACATCCAAACCCAGGGCTTCGTGATCTATAGCCTGACGAGGCCCAGAGTTCTGTCTCCAAGTGGCTGGGGTCTTAGGGCCTCAATCCCATTACCCTCAATATGGGCTCTGAGCTAATGGAGGGATTGATTCGGGAACCACCTGCAGCTGTGTTCTGAGTCAAGCTGAATTGGAACATGTGGCTTAGAATTGCAGCAAAATATCCCTCTTCATTATCTCATCCAATTGAACTGACTTTCTGTATCCAAACACAGCCTCCCCTTTGTGGCAGCCCCATCAGCCTGGAAGGTGAGCCACGTGCAGCCAGGTGGGGGCCCAGAAAACAGGAAGCCTCTGCTTTTCAGAGCTCAGCTGAGAGGTGGCTGCGCTGAGGGCCCCAGGGTCCGATCAGTCAGCTGAGTCTTTTCCACCTGCAGGAGGTGCATGTCCAAGGGAAACAGAGGAGGGCAGAGCTGCCATCCTTGGAGGGCTTAGGGTGACACCTCTACAGGAGTCTTAGGCAGTTGGGGAGAGGGAGAAATTGGTTCCCTGCACCAAGCTCTTGACCACCATCTGCGGCCCGCTACTCCATGTCCCCTACTTGGCAGACATGGGTCATTAGTCTACCCCTTACAGCAACCTTTCAGGGCAGGTATTATTATTACTTCTATATTTTGAGGGAGGAAACTAAGGCTCAAAGAGGCCAAGTCTCTTATCTGCCCGAGGTGCCTCACCCTATGAAATGGCGGCAGTGTTCGTGTGAGCAGGTGAATCAGCTTGGGCTACAATTAAAAAAATACCATAGGTCAGTGACTTAAACAGAAACGTATTTTCTCGCAGTTCTGGAGGCTGGAAGTCTGGGGTCGGGGAGCCAGCGTGGCGGGGTTCTCATGAGGCCCCTCCTCCTGGCTGCTGACAGCTGCCTTTCACTGCAGCCTCACATGGTAAAGAAGTCTGTGGGTCTCTTCTTCTAGGGCACTAACCTTATCATAAGAGCCCCCATCACTTCATCAAACCCTAATTACCTCCCAAAAGCCCCGTCTCCAAATACCACCCCAACAGGGTCTTACGGCTTCAACATATGCATGGGTGAGGGTGACACAATTCGGTCTATAGCAGTAGGATTGGAGTCAAGCACTCACAAGATACTGGGAGGATACGGGCACGTAACAGCTGGCATCTCTGAGAAGCAGGTAACCTGGAATATGCCGAATTATGGAGACCTCAAGTTTCAGCTGCAAATGACCAGGAGGTCTTTGACTCTGACACGTGGAGGAAGCTTCACCTGGTTCTTCAGGAAAGGATGGGCCCAGGGCAGGCATCAGACGGAGGGAGGGGGCAGGGCAGATAGCTACATTGTTACCATCATTTCCATAGAGAATGTCATCAGGGTGGTATCCCACAGGTGTTTGAACATGACCCCCAGAGTCCTTGAATGAAGCAACTGAAGCAGCAGGGGCTGGCCCTTCCCCAGCAGACGAGGAAGGTCTGGAAAATCACAGACATTTCCTGTCCAGGTCCGCTAGAGCATCGGCCTCCTGGACTTGCCTCAGATAGCCTCTGTCCCCTAGTAGGGGAGGAGCCTCTGAGGGTACATAGACAATTTCTTTTTGTGGCATGAGGAACTTCAGTGAATCCTGTGTGAATAAACCAGCTGCCAGAGGCATTGGGAGGACAAGAGGGGAGGCCCCTATGACTGGACGCTGGAAGACAGGGCCCTCCCCACCCCCTACCCTGATAGGTGATGCTGTGGTCAGGGAGGACGGCCGCACCTGGGAGGTGCTCACTCACAGTCAGGGGCAAAGTGGCAGCCTCTGAGGCTCACCCCTGGTCACTGTGGGCCATCGACAACCAGAAAGAAAAGAAAAACGGGGGGGCATGGGTGGGAAATACCAGCCATGGCTGAATGCAGAGAATGAGCCAACAGGGCTACCACACTCCTTTCAATCCCTGTGCACATTAAACATCCTGGGAGAGTGAAGAGGAAATGGAAAATTCCACCTAGGAACTTCTTTTTAGTCCCCTCGCTTTTTGTTGATGGCCAACCGTGCGTTTGGAGCAGCCTGGCGGGTATTCCTAGGATATCCCAGGGCTTCCAGGCCAAATCCTGGGAGGATCTGCATTTGGGGGAGGGGTGGGAGTGCAGGGGCAGATGGGCCTTGACTCTGCTCCCAGCATCCAGGCAGGTGCCGGGGCGTCCTGGAGGAATGCCTTTAGGCCCTCAGGGCTCTCCACGGAGGGCCCTGACGATTTCTTTCCCTGGCCATGGGCTCTAGCCTGAGGCCAGGGTGTGATGTGCAGGACAGGGCGGCCAGGCACTGGAGCCCGGCAGAGCTGGGCTGGAAAAGTGGGCGGCGGGGCCGACTGCAGCAGGGCACCACCTCGTGGCCACTGGTCCACATTGCAGCTGTGATGTGAGGCCAACCAGGAGCGAATTTGGGAGAGGCTGTATCTTCCATAGAATGGAGGGGTGGGAGCACGTATTAGCGCCAGGTGACAGCAGGGCCCTGTAGGGAGAGGACAGAGAAGTGATGGGACGAGGAGGAAAGGGAAGTTGAGGAAACAACTTAGAGAAGATACAGGGGCAGCATGAAGGCCCGTGGCAGGGGGCAGGAGCAGGACAGAGGCATGGGGGGAGGGAGGGAATCAGACGGGGCTTCCCAGCAGAACCTTGCTGTTCATTTCAGTCTTGCAGACAGCTCCTTCTCTGCTCCTGTGTCTGATGTACTAATAACTAACATTTGTTGTTGTAAGCCTTTTGCGTAGGTTAACTCATTTAATTCTCTACGTGTATGTATACGGAGGTATTACATCATACCAAACTTACCCATCATGAGATCAGGCAGAGAGGTTAAGTTACTTGCTCAGACTCACACAGCTAATAGGTGGGACCCAGGGCAGCCTGGCTGCAGAGCCTCTGTGTGAATCTTTGCCCCATCCTTTCTCTGGGGACTGCCTTCAGAAGGTCCCCATAGACAGTGTCTCAAATATCTCAGGAAACATCCTTGCTAAGCACAGAGTGACAGGGAGGCAGCAGGGCAGACAGGAGGCCCAGGACTGGAGAGAGACGCCTTGCTGTGAACCCACCTCCGCCCTCAGCCATGCACCAGCCTGCAGGGCTGTTCTGAGAGTTAAAGATCACGCCTAGGGAGGTATTGTGTGCCATACAAACTGGGAGGCCTGGTTACTGTTTATACCGATTTTATCTTACAGGCTCCCAACACTGGGTTTCTGAATCTGTTTTTTTTTAAGGGAGATTAGTGCCAACTTTGGACCAAACTCATGCCCATCCCTGGGTGTGCCTGTCTCTGTGGGGGAGGACAGACTCTAGGCCAGCCCATATCAGGCCCTGGCCAAGGTGAATTTACTCAGCAAACGTTCAAGCAGGTGGTGCATGTCTACTGGGCCTCTTGAGATGCTTTTGTTTTTAATCTCACATCCCCTCTGATGGCCAGTGTTGTCACGCCCATTTGACACATGCGGCAGGCAGCCGAGGTTCAGAGAACATAGGTGACTCGCCAGTCACACAGCAGGGCACGGCACTCCTGGGCTTGAGAAGAGGCCTCTCCAAGGCCTACGCTGGGGCTCTCCTCTGTATTCTGAAATCTGGCCATTCAGTAGTGGTGACGCCAACCCAGTAGGCACTCTGAGCTGGAGGGTTGAAGGCAGCGCAAATGCCTGACCCTTGTAGAAAAACAACACACACACCCAAACGATAAAATAGCTCTTTATTTATTCACTTTGATTTGGATCATTGGAAATATTAAACAATAAATAAAACAGAGCGGGGGCTGAGGAAAGCAGGACCTTGCTAACGTTATTTGAATGCATCCCAACCAGTGCTCAGCTGCGCAACGACATGGAGAGAGGCGAGGGGGAATAGAAAGCAAGTTTTAAAACACCAACAGCCAAACACACAAGACTGCACACAAGAAAAAGTGCTCAAGAAACTTTGGCTTTGAAGGGAATTCAGTGAAGGGAAGCGATTGTGCAGGAGGAAGGGAAGGAACCCGCGATCACCCTAAGGGGCGGGGGGCTGAAGGGGGAGGCCCTGACACAGGCTAGGGTTAAAGCTGACGTCCCCCAGCTCAGGACGCGCAACCAATGGCAGTTTTGTACTAGGAAGAAGCTGAGTGATGAGGCTGGATGATGGGATCGCCTGATGGGCTGGGAGGGAGAACAGGAGGTGAAATTCAGTGCTCTTTTGGTAAGAAAAAAAAAAAGGCGGTAATGCCCTGATCCTGACAAGCTGTGAGATGCTGCCTTGCCTGTCTCTGCCTTTTCTTCTAGGTCTTCCTCTTTTTCTTTGCACAGGTGTCAGGGAGCACCCGAGGTGCAGGAGCTGCTGTTTTCATAACAAACAAAAATGGGGAGGCTGACTCTTATCTCAAAACTCGCTAGCCCAGTTCACAGGGCAGGATAATCCTGATGGCATGTAGCCACATTTGCTGCAAACCAGATGTCCACGATGGATATAATGATACCCCTGGGGCTCTTCTCAGGGGCAAGGACAGGTGCTGGTTCCTGATGGCGCATGGCTGGTGTGCAGTCATCTTTAGCTGGACAGTGGCCCCTTGAGGCTTGGGCTTCCCTGCACACAGCATTTTTGATCCTAGCCAGGGGAGGGAGAGAGAGTTCTTTTGGTTTCCTTTTTATTTATTTTCAGACTACTTCAAAGCAAACATACCAGTTCAAAATGTTCTTTGTGGTTTTAATCCACCTTTGCCAAGAGGCCAGAGTCACATCCAGGTGGGACTGGCCTCTAGCACCACCTTCTGGCCACGGCAGAGAATGGGATTCCATCAAAGCCTCCCAACCAGCCCTTTCCCTAAAGAATCACCCAGATCTTAACTGCCCTCTCTACCTTCTTTCTGTTCCCCCCCCCCCCCCCATTTTACGTTCTATTTTCTCATATCTGGCTTTTCTCTCTAAGCCTAACCAAATGCTTTGCTGAATGATGTTTGGAAAAGCCAGAGTTTTAAAAGGCATTCATCCATTTATGAACTTTCTTCCAGCCCAGGATCCCTGCAGAGAACCAGAGGTTATAACTCTGTCCTCCTTTCTCCCCTAAAAGGTGGCTGAGGGCAGGGGAGGTACATGTAGCTCCAGCTAGAGCAAATCAGTGCCCTGACTCACTGGGGAGACCCAGGGGGCTGGGATGTTGCTGACACCTCATGGGCCACTTCGTCAGCCTATCTTTGCAGCTTCAGGTTCAGCGCTGGGTGCTGCAGGCAGGGACCCCTCTGTTCTCTGCTTGAACGCAGGGCCAGTCTCCAAGGAACTCTCTGTCTGCAGAGTAGAAAGAGTTGTGGGCTGGGATTCAGGGGCCTGCGGGAGCCCCCGCCACTACGTGCCTGGCACGAGTGCTCGTCGTACTCCTGCTGACAGCATGCATACTGCCCTTTGGCTAACACACACTCTGTCTAATTCCCAGCCACCTTCACCCCAGGGATGAGTTCCAGTTGGTTTAAGCCAAACTGGTGCATTTAATTCTGGCTGCAACAACTGGCTTTTATTCCATTAAGTGCCCATTGCTAAGCCAATGAAACATAAGAGCTATCTGCTATGGGAAAGAGAAATGTGGTCTCCTGCACTGGAGGGCATGAGAGGCCACCCAGGCAGCCTGCGGACAGAGCTCGGTGCTGAGAGAGCCCAGGAGAGTCAGACGCCTCCATTCTGGTTACACTTTTTCCAGACGCTGAATGGAGACTTGCTGGGAAAGCCCGCCTCCAGACAATTTCAACATAGCGCCGGTAACACCCTTTTTCTGCTTAAACTCTGACTTGTGCTATCTGTCCCAGACAGTTCACGACTGCCCGTCACTTCCCTCCTTCACACTCCACCAGGAAAAGGCCACACCTCCCTACACAGCAGCAGCCTTTTAGGAAATGTGCTCAACAGGAAAAGTGGTTTTTCTGATTAAACATCAGTAACTAGAGTCAACAATCACTGTCCTCTCCCATGCCTGTCACGCTCCACTCCCCACCCAGCTGCAATGTGGCCTTGATTTTCTCATCAGTATAACGGCAAAGCTGGATTTGGAGGCTGGAAGAGATCTCACAGCTTGACCATCCTAGTGGGAGATGGGGAGACCAGACGGAGACCAGGCCATCGACCCAGGCAGCATGTGGCTCAGACACAGACGCCTCTTCATGTCGAGGGACCTATTCTTACACAGCAAAACCCAGAGAAGTCGATTGCTCAGCCCGAGCCTGCCATCCCTGTATAGACTCAGCTTTCAGGAGAAAGGGAAGAGTTCAGGAGATAGCAACACTCTCTGTTTCAGTGTCTGATGATCTGGAGTCTGCCCCTGGAGTCACTCAGCCACTCAACAAACGTTTGCTGAGTTCTTCACCTCATATATGGCTATATGTCACCTCATATCTGCCCTTCGAGGCTGTATGTTCTGAATGACGACTCAGCGATTTACCAGCCTTTCTCAGGAAAAAAAAAAAAAAAAAATCTTAAAGTTTTGGAGGATTTTAAAGCTGAAACAGGTTTTCTGTTTAACACATTCCCCATTCTGAACCTTTGAGAATCTGATAAAAGCTATAGACCCTCTCTCCAGAAAAATGCTCATAAGTAGAGATTCAGGGAAAAAAACCAAACTTGGCATGCAACTTCCGGGGACTCTTGCGAATGGCCTGAAGCCACCTGTGACCCATGACTGGTGTCCCCAAGCTCCTCCCTCCCCGTGTGCAGAGGGGGCTCCCCCGCGCCTGGGAGCACAGGCCCCACGCCTCCGTCACGCTCCACCAGGAAAAAGTCACGCCTCCTCAAAGCAGCAGCGGCCTTTTCAGGGATATTTTCAACAAGAAAAGTGGTTTTCCTGCTTAAACATTAGTAACTGGAGCCAACAATCACTGGTTCCCACATTTCTGTTACTCTCCACTCCCCACCCAGCAGCAGTAAGGTTTCACAGAGTTTTGGAGACTCCTAGCCTGAGAATAAATCCAAGTCCACAAAGAGGAAGAAGGAAGGTTGGGTTGGAACGGGAGGATGCTGAGGACATTCCACAAACCATCCAAGCCCTAGATACCCCCAATATCCCACGTCTGAGGACTCCTACACACCCCCCTTAAACACACCCCCGTTTCCCAGCTACTGGGTGAGGCAAACTTCATTAAAACACCAGGACCACCAACAGAGCCAGGGTGCAACAATGTCAGTTGAATAAAAAAAAGAATCAATAAATAATCACGAAGGCTAACAAGGAAAGGAGAACAGCTGGGGAGTAAGAAGATGAGGTATGTGGCAGTCACCATTCTTGGGATATCCTTGGCCCAGACCCCCAGTGACAGCCCCAAGATGGCCAGCAGGGACTTGACCCTGAGCTCAGGCCCTCGGGGAAAATGCTGCTGGCAGCCTCCTGTGTGGCTTTGGAGGTTGCGGGTACCCTATTGAAGAGTCTGAGAATGAGAATGTACGTTCCATTCTGACGTGCTGCTGGGTGCTGTTGAATATCCTCAGAGCTTTGTTCCAATTCAGGTGCTGGCTCAGGAAACCAGAAAAGATGTTCCCAGCCAGAGAGCAAGCAGGGCCGCTGGTGGGGGTCCCTTTTCCCAAGTAAGGGCTTTTGTTTCATTTCAGCCCATGCATGCTTTTCTTTCCCAAATACAAAGGCACATGGAAGTGGTCAGATCCGCTCTCGCCACGATTAGAACCACGAGATGGACTACTCAAAGGAACATCTGCTTGGGAAGAGGTATCTGCAGGAGTCAGAAACACGGCGCCAAGTTTGGGGATTTTTTCTTTTCCTTTTTTTTTTTTTTCAGAGACAGGGTCTCACTCTGTTGCCCAGGCTGGAGTGCAGTGGTGTAATCACAGTTCACTGCAGCCTCAAACTTCTGGGCACAAGAGATCTTCCCTCCTCAGCCTCCCTAGTAGCTGGGGCTACAAGTGTGTGCCACCATGCCTGGCTAATTTTTTTAAATCTTTAATTTTTGTAGAGACAGGAGTCTCACTATGTTGCTCAGACTGGTCTTGAACTCCTGGGCTCAAGTGATCCTCCCGCCTCGGCCTCCCAAAGTGTTGGGATTATAGGTGTGAGTCACGGCACCTGGCCTCCAGTTTCTGTGAAAATCTTTGGGGTAGGAGCCTCTGGTGGCTCATAAATGAGTTTTGGGAAGAAGATGACAGGGTTGTCACGCCAAGCGAGAGGCCGGGCTTCGTGCAAAGAAGGGCAGCATCTTGCCCCGGGTGCCAACAGCGCCTGGCATGTCTCTGTGCTAGACAGAATCGCCACTCAAGTCTCTGCCCATCTTCCTGGGAAACTGTCCTGTCTCTCAGAATATAGGCGTCTTCCACATTTGTTCCCCAAGCTCGCTCCGGGAGCTAAAACGACTTTAGTGTGTGGAGGTTGAACCTTTCCCAGCGCCTCCCCAGCTCTGGGGCAGCGGTGGGGGGACACTGTCCCCACTCAAGACAGGTTCCGAGACATGCTCTGCCACTCTGGCAGAGCTTAGTGACCTTGCTGAATAGATGCTGCCAATGGCTGGGTGCAAGAGGCTGTGAGCGGTGCCTGGGCACACACCTGAGGCTGCCCCTCCAAGCTCCGGGATGGAACGGCTCCGGCAAGATGCTGGGGCTGGAAACACAGAGGTGTGACAGTGCGTCCATCCTCCACCCTTCACTGCGTCATCTCCCCTTGAAGATCCGGATTTTATTGATGGAGGCCAAGGTGGCTGTCACGTTTGACTCGAAGTCTGCATCGTGCACCCCTGTCTTGCGAAAAGCCCCCGCGGATGGGTTGTTTTCCCAGTAGTGGTGCCAGTTCCCTTTGCTGTCTGCCCCGAAGCCGTACAGGTCCACCTGTGGGGGCAAAGCAAAGATGAGAACCAGACAGCAGGGCTGCTGGTGGCACCTCTGAGAAAGGAAGCCTGTAGGCGTTCCTGGAATCCCACAGGACCATAAACAGCATTTCCAAGGACTCAGACTAACCCTTCATTAAAACCCTTCTCTACGTTCCTGGAACTCTCAGAGGCTTGGTGAAGCAAATGCAAGTTAAGTAAAGCTCAAGTCCAATGCCAGAAGCACCCTGAGAGATGACTGCATGTGGGTGGTCTCGGAGCCCGGGTCTTACCTCTGCAGCAAGGGCAACCTATTCTTCCAGAATCGAGGAGCTACAGAGGGAAGCAATAGGAAGGAGGCCATGGAATGGAAGAGAGTGGAAGGAAAGCAGGGCTTTGGGGCCGAGCAAACTGCCCCAAATCCCAGCTCTGCCACTCCATGATGCTCTGGGCATGTGAAATCACTTGTTTGAGCCTCACTTGCCTCATCTGGAAAATGGGTCCAAGAATCACGATTGCAGTGAGGCAGAGGGCAGGGCTGATCCCTTTCTTCTCTGCGGCCAACATTCATCTGGACCAGGCGCCCTCGTGGCCACTAGGCCAGGCCTTTCACATACATGACAAACGCTGTGCATTTATTCTGAGCCCAGCACCCTACTGGCTGTGTTGAAGTTCAGGCAGAGCTTGATCAGATGCCAGCTGGGCAGCTGCTGGGGGAAGCAGCCTTGGGGCTTACAGCTTCTTGGAGTCACTGACTGAGCGATGCTTGTTGGAACTGGGGCTAAATTCAGGGCTCCCACAGCACAGAGGAGGGAGGGGCTGATGCCCTGAGAAGTCAGAGGAAGCTCTTCAGAGGAGGTGGCATGTGGGTCGAGTCTTGGAAAATCAGTACAAGATGACCGGAAGGAATCGCATGGAGGGGTTTCCAGGAGAGGATGTGCTATATGCACTGCAGCGTGGAAGACAGATTGGAGGGGTGGGGACAAAGAGGGGACAGCGGACAGCTCCATGCCATATGTGGCTTTCTAAGGAAATGCAACATGGACGTGGGCCTGCTCCAGGGCAGGGACATTAGGGCCAAACAGGTGGGAACGATGGGAGAAAGGGCTGAGCAGAAACCCAAGCAAGGGTCTGGGACCAGCTGGCTGGAGGTGGGTGGGGTGGGGAAATGACAGGGGCACCCACGTTGCAACCTGGGAACACCAGGGCAGGGCTGAGCCTGGGGACCTGCCTTGCAGTGCCCCTGACCCATTCCTGGGATTTCCACCAGGCACCAGGCAGGGTGGGGCTGGGGCTGGGCTGGAGACAAGAAGGGCCCTGCCTGAACCCAGGGTCAGGGAGGAAGTGGGGGCTGTGTGACCCGCCCTCCTGCTCCTCTTCCTGGGGCGGCAGCAAGCCTCTCAGAGCATCTGTGGAAACTCCAACACAGCCTGGTAGACGGCGAAGGATGTCAGAAGGGAAAAGCATGCTTCTCGAGATCACTGGTTCTCAATGTCAGCAGACAGTGGAACCCATGGGGGCCTGGCTCCATTAATTCTGGAAAAATTGGGCCAGGATGTGGCCTGGGTGCTGGAACTTAGACCCACAGATGATTCTAAGGAGTAAGTGGGATTGAGAACCACAGCCTTAGACAATTCTCACTATGAGAATCCGCTCCTGTATCCGGAATCTGCTGCTTGATCCGAGCTTCCACCGCCATGGTCCTGGGCACTCACACAGAATGTGCCAGAACTCTTGCTCCTGAGAACTTTCTCATAGAGCACTGTTACTCACTGAAACACCCTGGGAGACACACGTTGCAAGCCCTGACATAGAGACAGAGAATCCAAGCTTCTGGAAGAGGCAGGCTAGGTCTACCTGCCCTCCCTCTCCCTGCCCTCCCTCGGGAACACAGGACGGTGAGCTCTGTCCTCTGGGCAGCCCTGCGGGAAGGGGGAGGGTGGCATACCTCATCGCAGACATGCATTGAGAAGATGACCGAGAGGATGCCGGTAGATGGGTACCGCCCGTGCCCTTGCAGCCAGTTGTCAAACACATACTTGATGAAGGCTGGGTGGTAGATCAGGATCTGCGGGGATGGGAAGACATGGCCCTTAGTGAGTTCCGGTGGGCAAAGGACATGGAGCGCCTATCAGACACACACACTGTTGCGGCCATGGAGGCACAGCCATGAGCCTGACGGATACCCCTGCACTCGTGGGCTTCCACGCTCGTGGGAAAGATGGACACTCATCCACATGAGTAAGAGACAGAGGTGCTGAGCTAATAAGTGCTATGGAGAGCAATGATGCAGAGGAGGGCCCTACAGGACGGTGTGAGGAGGATCGCTGAGCTGACACACAGAAAAACCCAAGGAGGCCAAGGAGTGAGACAGGAGACTGCTCAGGAGAAGGGGGCCCCAGGGAACAGCGTGAGGTGGGATCAGACACTGTCAATGAGTGAAGACGTAAGCACCAAGCCACCTGATGATGGCTGGAATCATCGCCAATCCTTAAAATGACCTCATGTCCCAGGTTTCCCTCTCCTCCTGCTACAGATAAGAAAACTGAAGCCCAGAGAGGCTAAGTGACCTGCCCAATGTCACGCAGCCGGCAGTAGCTGAGCTGGGAGGGGGCCGGTATCAGGCTTGGCCTTGGTTCCTCACCCAAAGCCGGCCTTGAGGACAATGAAAGGGACTTCTCAGGCAGGAAAGGGCGTGAATGTCCAGAAAGCCAAACTCCAGCCTCTTGGAATGGACTGGAAGGGTGGATTCTGTGGACCTCTGGTAAACCATTCACCTCTCAGTGTGGCCTCCTACCATCTCTAGGAGGCTGTCCTTTCCACCAATGCCACCCTGTAGAGACCCATAAGTGGCCTTTTCCCTGAGGCAGCACAGCCCAATGCAAAGGGCAAGATGCTGGAGGCACAGGAAGTCTTCAATTCTACCCTTATCCAGAACTAGCTGTGTGTCTCTGGGCAAGTTTCCTGACCTCTCTGAGCCTATCTAAGTTTGATAGCGTATGCAAAAGGCCAGTGTGGTAGGCACCTCACTTCCCTCCTTCTTCTGCCCTTTGCCCATCTCTTGACCAGCCTCATGCCAGGGGCCTGCTGGGGAAGATGCAGACATGGAAAGAGATGAGAGGCAGGAGGTGAGGCCTGGCTTTGAGAGTAATTCACAAACCACAGCGTGAGTAGGGGTCCCTGGAGAACATGTTAAAACCAGAATGCGGGGCGGCCAGGGTTTCTGATCAGTAGGTTTGAGACGGGCCTGAGGATGCGCATCTGTGACAAGCTCCCGGGTGGTGCTGCTGGCCCGGGGGATCCCGCTTTGGGAATCTCTCCCAGTGTTTGACCTCTTCCCCCAGGGGGCTAGCTAAGTGGGAGACGCTACCTCCAGCAGCCTGGGGATCTGGGGGCTGTCTTGCAACTCAATGCTGTACCTGAGAGCAGAGCCTTAGATGAGGAAGCCTGAACTTAGAACAAAGGAGCTGGGGCCTCCACTCACCTTATCCTGTTTCACTCTGATCTTTGCAGGAACCGGGACATAAGTGCTGCAGTTGGAGAAAGAGAAGCTGGTTAACGGGGCAGGGGACAGGCCCAGGAACCTGGGCACGCAGCTCTGGGGGTAGTGACTAGAGAATGAAGCAGGCGTAGCCTCTCCTGCCCCCCACACCTTCCCTCAGGGACCCTCACCTCCCTACCTCAGCCACAGAAACCCCCTGCCCACAGCAATCCCCGATAGACACCAGAGAGCGGCCTTGCCTAATTTGAGGACATTCTGCTGGGTTTTGACCCCTATTCCCCAAAAAGGTGAGGAGGACTTGCTCCAAGCACAGCCTTAAGGAATGGAGTGGGGGCCGTTGTGCCTCCACCTCTCAGGGCCACGGCACCCCTGCCGAGCTGGGGCACTGGCTGGTGAGACCCGCGGCTGCCCCTTCCTCAGCTGGGCGGTTGCATGTACCCCAAGTGCAGAGGTGTCAAAGCTGGTCCCACGGGTGCGATTCCTGCTCCCGGAGGAGACTGCAGCTGAGCCACATCCAGACCTAGCTCCCACCCCGCCCCACCCTGGTCTGCCTCCCTCACCCCTAGTCTCCTGCACCCACATCCCGGGGCTGGCTCTGTTCCTAGAAAACCTGGCCGAAGACAAGACGGTTTGTGGAAATCTGGACATCAAAGCACTTCCCTTCAGTCAGGGTTAGAGGAGAGCACAGGCTCTGTGTGGAGTTCAACCCTGGGCAAGGTGCTTGGCCGAGCTCCAGAGTCCTCACTGGGAGAATGGAGCAAATGATAACGGCTATTGTGAGGATTAATTGAGATAATATGTGCCAAGTGCCATGTGCGGTGCCTGCTCAGAAAACTAGGTTCCTGATTGTCAGGGAAGCCACAGCTGCTTTGCTCAGCACTGCCTGCCCTGCGGAGGGGCCCAGGCTGCACCTGTACTCCCCATCCCTCATTTCTTAGGAACCCTCACTTGGCCAGGCTCACGTAAGTTTGAAAAGCAAGGTGCTGTTATTTGTCAGGCTGCACTTCAGAAATAAAGGGAGGCAGAACTCGTATGTGCCGCCCCTTTCTAGTGGTGGCCCCCTTCCCGAAGAGTCTCCGGGGTGCGTGGAGGTCCCTCCGGGCATTGTTAGCAAGAGGACACTAAAGCTTGTGGTTCGTTAAGTGATGGGGAGAGAAGAGTTGGAACAGTCGGAGAGGCAGCCACAGGAACGGGGCTTGTGTGTGCCGGAGGAAGCTGGGGGAGGAGAAGCACCCCAGTGGAGGCACAGCAGGACCACGGCAGGGCTGGGGGACAGGGTGTCACTGCAGGGGGCGGAGCAGTGAGGCGGGGCCACAGGGGGGACTCACTGGGAAATGGTGCCCGTGGTGGTGGCGCTCACCACCCACTCCAAGTCGATGGTCTTGAAGGGCACCAGGATCATGCTGACATTATCTCCCAGCTCCCGGAAGCTCTCAGGGTACACCAGATGGTGGGTGGTCTTCGTCCCAACATCAGCCTCAAACCCTGCCGTGGGCGCCTTGTTCATCCTGGGAGAGAAGGGGAGAAAGCTGAGTCTTGTAGCATGGGCACCCATTCTCAGCGAGCCTGAGCTCTCCGAGAGAGACAGTGAGCCTCCAGTGTGACCTCAGGGGTGTCAGCTGCCTTCCCCGGGCCTCCTCCTTTTCATCTGTAAAATAGAGACAATGAAGACACAGCGAGAAGGCTTCTGCTATTTTTCTCTTTCGTGACCTCAAGGGAGTCTAGCCATCACCACCGCTGCCCGCCTGTCACAGACAATCTCATCCAAAGGCTATTTCCACAGCCCTAGTTTTGCAGCAAGGAAACCTGACTCTGATCCTTACCATGGACTTTCCCGTGGGACACCTGGTACACTGAGGCTCCGAGAGGCAGGTAAGTGGTCTAAGGACTAAAGTCAGGAATCACAGACAGCAGAGACTATTCTAGAAGGCTGCTGGGGATGGCCAGCCCCCACCCCCGCACTTCTCAGCATGCAGCACTTATGAGTGGGAATGGCAAGAGACCCAGGACAGACTTGGGGCATCTTCCTGGAATATCTATTTCACTTGGTGACAGGGAAAAACACATTTTACATAAAAGATGTGGTTTTATTATGGCCTAGATTACAAAATGGGGATGAATTTTAAAGATTTAAGAGTCCTCACATTAATTTTGCTCTCTCCCCAGGCCTCCATGTGGCAAGCTTCCAACAATGGGGGAACTCCTGTGTATGGCTTCCTCTGCACGCAGAGGCCCTTCTAGTCCATTCCCGTCCTGCAATAATGCAGAGGTGGGGAATCTGAGGCCTAGGGGGTGCAGTGTGGAGCCTGGGGTCCCTAGGTAAGTCCAGAGACACCAGGACTGAACCTTGCCTTCCTGAGCCTGAGCCAAGATGCTTCCTATAGCTCCAAGGGGCCTCTGGGTGCAGCACAGTGGGCTTGGGACAGGGTGTGGCACTCACCGGAGCACAAAGTCGTGCCTGTCTATCTCAGGCCCATAAGAAGACTCCCTCAGGTTGCCTGAGTTGCCCACAACGGCACAGCGCCGGCAGCCCACCGACCTCTTCTCCAGCATGGGGTCCACATTCCCAGGCACCACTCTGAACAGCTCCTTGATGGTGTCGTTCAAGTTATTGGGCTTCTTCTCCCGCTGGAGCCTCTGTGGGCGGAGGACAGAAGGTGGTCAACCTGGCTTTGTGGCCCCAGCTTCCTGGCAGCAGAGCCCTTGAGCTACCTGGGGCCTCCTGTTCACCCTTCTCTCTGCTGGGTCCCTGGAGATGGAGGCAGCTCACACACAGACACCTCCACTTCCTCCTTCAAGGAGACTAAGGGTTACTCCGGAAGTAAAGAGATTATTCATGTATTCTGCAAGTGTTTACTGAGCACCTACTATGTGCCAGGTACTGCTGAAGCCACTTGGGTGATCCAACCACACCTGGCCTCAGAGGCCCCTCCAACTCCACATGCCATCAGCGTTTCTCCAACCTGCTCCTCCCTGAGGGCTCCCCTCTCTCTGAAAGGCCCTCTATCCCTCTACGTGTCACCGCTGCTTGAAAGAGAGAAAAATAGCAGGAGTCTTCTAGCTGTGTCTCACTCCCACCCTGCTCAGACATCAGGGCCCAGGGGCTATGTGCTCTCGCTCAAACCTTAACAAGAAGAGCGAGGAGTAGGTGAAATGCCAGTTCTCCAGCCCCAGCCAGGGATGAGGGACAGAGCAGTAGGGACATCTGCCATCTCTCCTGCCTGACCCTCAGTTCCCCTGGCCCCAGGACTGTTGGGTTCCAGTCAGACTGAAGAATCAGCAGTTTGCTGGAGGCACAAGGCCTCTGTGATCTGCCTAGCAAATCATTTTCATCTTCTTTTAAAGACCTAGCCCAGGCCAGGTGCGGTGGCTCACGCCTGGAATCCCAGCACTTTGGGAGACCAAGGCAGGTGGGTCGTGAAGTCAGGAGTTTGAGACCAGCCTGGCCAATATGGTGAAACCCCATCTCTACTAAAAATACAAAAAAGCCAGGCATGGTGGTGCACGCCTGTAGTCCCAGCTACTTGAGAGGCTGAGGAGGGAGAATTGCTTGAACCCGGAAGGCGGAGGTTGCAGTGAGCCAAGATCGCGCCACTGCACTCCAGCCTGGGTGACAGAGAGAGACTCCAACTCAAAAAAAAAAAAAGAAAGAAAAAAGAAAAAAGACCTAGCTCGAGGGTCAGCTGCTCGCAGGCTGAACACTAGTTTTATTCCCAGGGTGACTATCCTTATTTGCCCAGGTTAAGGGGTTTCTCTAGATGCAGGACTCTCAGTGCTAAAACCAGGATGACTTGGTTTCCCTGTTGGCCCCCGCTGCACGCCCAGGCCGGCCCACCGCCTCAGGTGGAGCTCTGGCCACACTGTGTAGTGATGCCTGTTGGTGCCTCAGCCTTCCTCACCTGTCCCCATGCCACAGTGCTGTGTCATTTCACTGTGGGCGAGGTGAGATGATCTGTGGCCAGAGAGGTAAGCAACACACCCCAGATACAAACCAGGATTTGAACCCAGGCTACTAGAAACCCACCTGCAGGTTTCTCCCACAACACAACCCTGACTCTGGCTCTTGGAATCTTAGCCTTTGGAAAGCCTGGACCCTGGGTTTTCTGGTAGGTGTGGTAAGCTGTGGGGCGGTTCCCATCAGCTACTCCAGGCCCCAGAGGCAAGGAGTGGCTGGGAGAGGAGGAAGTGACCAGCAGTGGCTTTGGCCACTATCCAGAAGATGAGTGACCTGGGCATATGTAGGGAGATCCCAGGGCACCCAGTCCCCACTGCAATGGAAGGAATCAGATGCCCCAAGGGGAGGCACGCAAGCAGAACCAGATTGCTCTTCCAGTTAAACCCAGGCAGCCTCTCCTCTGGCTTAAGACCATTAAACACGTCATGGGAAGCAGCACAATCTGGACCACATTTCACACCCACTGCTACAGTATAAGTAAAAGTGCAAAACAAGTCGGTGAGAATGTGGAGAAAATGGAACTCGTGCATTGCTGGTGGGGATGTAAAACTGTGCAGCTGAGGTAAAACACAGGTGGTCTTTCAAAAGGTAAGACAGAATAGCCATGTGGCCTACCAGCTCCACTCCTACATATACACCCCCAGAAACTGAAAGCAGGGTCTCAAGCAGATATTGGTATACCCATGTTCAAAGCAGCATTATTCATAATAGATAAAAGGTGGGAGCAACCCAGTCTCCAGTGATGGATGAATAAACAAACATAAGATGTTCTAGACACATGATGGGATATTATTAGCTATAAAAAGAAAAAAGTTCAAAATTGTTACAACGTGGATGGACCTTGAAAATACTAATATTATGATTAGCGAAAGCTAGACACAGAAAGACAAAGATTATATGATTCCACTTAGTAGTCAAATTCATAGAAACAGAGAGTGGCAGGGTGGCTGTCACGTGCTGGGAGGAGGAGGAGGTGGTAAGGGGAAGTTACTGTTTAATGGGGACAGAGTTTTTGCTTGGGATGACAAAAATCTGCTAGTTATGGTTATAGATAGTGGTCATGGTTACACACGCTGTGAATGTATTTAATGCCACTGAATTGTACACATACAAGTGGCTAAAATAAATATTATGAATACGTTGTCACACACACAAATGCGATGTCCAGATAAAATGCCTGCTTCTGATGGAACCGCCCAGGACAGCCCCATGATCCTGAATGTGCAGAATACGCCCCAGGAGGCTTGCTAAGGCGCAGATCTGACTCAGGAGGTTTGAGCTGGCCCGGAAATCCTGCATTTCTAACAGACTCCTGGGTGATGCCGCTGCCAGGGCTGTGGGGGGACCACGCTCTGAGAGCCCCAGGGTACAGGAGACCAGCCAGACTCCCCTGCAGGAAACTCCACGGAGGTCTCCCACCAGCAAGGGCTGCTGTGCCCCCCAGGCTTGTGAAGATGTGCCCGGGCCCACAGGATGGCATTCCATCATGCCGCTACTTTGATTTGGGAGCCTGGCACCGTGTATCCATCATACAGTGACATTTACTGAGTGCCTACGGGGTGCCACAGAGGTCCGAGAAGCCAGGACTCAAGGTCGGCCGTGGATGTGTGTGGGGAGCATGTTGCATGCTTCACACAGCACCACATCACCTCGCTGGACTCTTACTGACTGACTTTAATGACTCATTTAAGAAAAATTTATTTATTTATTTGAGATGGAGTCTCACTCTATCGCCCAGGCTGGAATGCAGTGGTACTATTTCGGCTCACTGCAACCTCCACCTCCTGGGTTCAAGGGATTCTCCTGCCTCAGCCTCTCAAGTAGCTGGGATTACAGGTGCATACCACTGTGCCTGGCTAATTTTTATATTTTTAGTAGAGACGGGGTTTCACCATGTTGACCAGGCTGGTCTCGAACTCCTGACCTCAGGTGATCCACCCGCCTCCACCTCCCAAAGTGCTGGGATTACAGGTGTGAGCCACCGCACCTGGCCAAAAAATAAAAATAGATTTATTTGAAAAGGAAACCTCTCATCTCTACCACAAGTAGAAAGCAAGAATTACCTGGCAGAAGTAAAATGGTAGTTGTACAATGCAATGAAAACTAAGCTACTGTATTCGGTTCCAGCTCTACCCTGCTGCCTGCCCAGGCAAACTCTCCTCTCCCTTAGAACAAGGCTCACAAGCCCTGACAAGGTGCAAAGTAAGACACCAGGCCAAACTGAAGCCCCAGCACTGCAGAGACAGGCGGAAAGGAGGGACGGCAGGAATGACCTCCGGGCTCTGTGATGCGACTTTCTCTAATGCCCTGCCTCACCTAACAACTCAAGCCCCACACTTCAGAAATCTCGGATCCGTTCCAGTCTTTCACTGGCAAAAGGGGAAACGGAGGCCCAGGCCCTGGAAAGGGCTCATCTGAGGTCACTGAGTGAGTGCAGGGCCAGGTAGAACTCAGATGGGAAACTGCTTCTTTCTCTAGATTATCATCCTAAGTCCTCCCCGTACCAGCTGAGATGGAGCGGCAGGTTACTCCATGTAGCGTCACTGTTTTGGGAAAGAAAGATTCTGGTTTTCTCTGCCTTTTGTCAGTGACAATAAAAGTATGACAGTGCTGGCCAGGCGCAGTGGCTCACATCTGTAATCCCAACACTTTGGGTGGCCAAGGTGGGCGGGTCACCTGAGGTCGGGAGTTCGAGACCGGCCTGACCAACATGGAGAAACCTGGTCTCTACTAAAACTACAAAATTAGTTGGGGGTGGTGGCGCATGCCTGTAATCCCAGCTACTCGGGAGACTGAGGCAGGAGAATCACTTGGACGTGGGAGGCAGAAGTTGTGGCGAGCCGAGATCACGCCATTGCACTCTAGCCTGGGCAACAAGAGTGAAACTCCATGTCAAAAAAAAAAAAAAAAAAAAAAAAAGGTATGACAGTGCTACTGATATGAACACAGGACAGAGTGTTTGGAAGTTCAGAGACACGCCCTCCCCAGCCTTCCTGGCTAGTTTCCAAGTATATGTCTCTGTATACAATCAGTGCTCAATCAATGCCTGCCGCCTGGTGGTCTGAGCTCCTTAGGGAAGCATGGGGCCTCGGGTCGGCTTCCCTGGAAGCAGGGGCTGAGGCGCGGATGCAGGTGTCCATGGTGGGTGCCATCTGGAGAGGGATGAGGAGTAAGGCAGGAGAAGGAAGGGGGATCTCCATGGAGTCAAGCACTACAGGCTGGGGGCGAGGGTGGGCGAGGCGAGTGAGGAGTCAGGCAAGTGGGGTAAGAAAGCCCACTCATGCCCAGGGGCATAGCCCAAGAGCGGGCATCTCTGTGAAGCTGGAGCCCTGGGTGCCTCAACTCACCCTGCACTTGGGCATGATCCATGGGAACTCTGGAGCGTGCACTGTGGCAGAGTTTGTCCTGTCTTGAGGCACGATGGCTGGAAGTCGTCCCTATCCACAGGCCACACCTGTCCCGAGAGTGTTGGGAAGAGGTACCCGCACTCCCTTCCCACCCTCCTTCCTCCTTCCATGGCCAATGAACGATGCATCACCTTCTGAGAAGCCTCCCTTGGACCCTGGAAATATCAGTCTCTGGCCTTCCACACATGGCTGGCACCACTGGGGCCTCACCGCAGGCCTCGTTCCAATCCCCAGCTGCTGTTGGTTTCCCTGGCTCCTTTGGCATTCAAGCAGCAGACACAAGCATGCCAGGTAGTACAGGCTCAAGATATGTCTACTGAATAAGTGAATGACAGCTGCTAAAGCTAACACACATTCATTCATTCAGCTCATCACAACAGAGCCCCTACCACATCCTTGGTGCTGTGTGGATGGACAGGTTAGCGCAGGGACAGGCGGTGCTTAGAAAGGGCTCGTGCAGGACTCCGATGGCTCACCCTGGGTGGAAGCGTGTGTTCTATGGTTGCTCTATGCAGGGCTCTGTGTTGAGAACCTGATAGGCAGCTTCTCACTGAGTTCCTATAATGGTTCTATGAGAAAGGTGATCTTATAGACCCATTTTATGGGTGAGGAAACTGAAGCTTACAGAGGTGAAGTGAGTTTCCCAGGACGAAGACAGTTTGAATATCCTGCGTCTGACTCCAGACCATGTCCTTTAATTAGAAGGGGATCTGACTGTGCCCTTCGACAGTGGGTGACCCGGTAAGTGCAAAGTGAGGACAATGAAATAGCTACACCCTCGTGGCGGTGGGGGTGGTGACGGCGAGGCAGTGGTACCTGGATAGCTGGGTCCAGGACCTGGCCAGAGTTGGTGCTAGGTGCCAGGTGGACAGTATGATGGTATTATTTTGCATTTGGGCACTGAGCATGGATGTCTGGGATGGGAAGATGCCTTAGGAGGGCAGGGGGTGGAAACCAGGGGAGGATCGCACTCTTTCTGTCCCTTGAGAATGTTCCCTGTGTATCACAGAATGGTTTCCCAAGTTGGGAGCAAGTAGAGAAGGCAGAGTCAGAATTCAACATAGCTTGTCTCCGAATTGGACATGGGGACTGGGGAAGAAGGGATCCCCGTTCCTGGATATCTGGGACAGAGACCCGAGGAGAGGGTCACAGGGGTCAGTAGGTCCAGCCTGGGATGGTGGTGTAGTTTCTTGCAGGGCAGGGCACAGGGCTGATTTGGAAACTCAACTCAACTCAACTCAACTCAAAGAGTGAACCCCGGTGACTGCTCCTGTGTCCCTCTTCCTGCCAGGGCTGGGACGAGGTGGAATTGTGATGCCCACTTGACTGATGAGGACTATGAAGCTCAGGGCAGGATGGGAGCTCGGGACCTCACATTCTCACCTAAGACTCTTCCAGCTCCCTCAACAGTATGGGGGGAAACTGCCCCTATGATTAATTATCTCCCACCGGGTCCCTCCCAAAACATGTGGGATTTGTGGGAGCTACAATTCAAGATGAGATTTGGGTGAGGACACAGCCAAACCATATCAGGACCCAAGTCCAGTTCTGTTCATGAACTGGTCCTGCCTGCAGGGGGGGCCTTTAAGCAGAGCAATGGCGCAGCCAGGAACTCCCAGGATGGCTTTGATGTCAAATATTCCCTGCCTCTATCCCGATTCTTTATTCAAAGCATGTAGTCTCTGTATTATCTGTACATTTTTTAGAACCCCAAAGCTCTAAAGCCCCGCTCCTTTCTGTTGATTTCCAGAGGATGAAGCCCCATTCCTTCCAAGTGGCTACCCTGGGATCAGTCACCAGAGGCTAAACTTCAGAAAAAGACTGCAGAGAAGGGTTACAGGTAGGGGAGGACATCTGGTAAACAGGGAACAACTAAGTGGAAATATATTCAGCCTTAATTAATACTGAAAACAAAATAAAACACATAAGTTCAGTATTACTTGCCCATTAAACCAACAAAAATAAGCACAATTGTTAAAACTAATGATTGTAGGGTTGTAGAGAACCTGGTGAAATAGCTTATTCCTCCCATGTAACAGGAAGGAACCTGAGACGCAGTGAGATGAAGAGCTTCTTCACAGTCACTCCTGATGGGACCTATGAAGTCTGGGACAAAACCCGGGAACCCTGATGCCACGCCTCAGTTCCTAAGTCTACATGATAGCCTGTGTTCTTTGAAGACACATAGGTTATATCCAAAAGCTGATGTTTTTCCCTTATGCCTTTTTAACCCCCTTGGGTGACACCAGCCTAAGTTTTAGAAACCGCCTTCCCCAAGAAGAAAGATCGATACTGTCTTGGTAATGCTCTCTAATAACAGTTTTTTAATATGGTATTTCTAGAGGCTGGATTTGATGTTCTCTTTTGCAAAAGTCACCTAACTTTTCTGAGTTTCAGTTTCCTTATCTGTAAAATGAGGACAAAGGCCCCCAAGTTTCTCCTTTACCTGCCAATGTGTAAGGTCCCTTCCTGTTTGGTTTATATCCAGGCTATGTAGCACCCTGTTTGTCCCCAAAGGCCTTTGTAAACAGAATCCCATGGTGACACTGAGTATCACAGACTCCAGGCTCTGAAGAGGAAGTTTGGACTTAATGTGGTCCCAGCAACGCTGCTACAGGGGGAATCAGATCCAGAGAGGAGATGGGATGTACGTGAAGCCACCTCTGCCATCGATGTGTCATTTTCCCAACCCTGCTGGTTCTCAAGGGAGGGCAATTTTGTGCATGCATGTGCACCCCCCCCCCCACACACACCCCACCTGGGACACCTGACAATGTCTGGAGACTTCTGGCTATCACAACTTGGGGATGGGGCACTCCTAGCATTTAGCAGGTAGAGGCCAGGGATGCTGCTAAACATCCTGCAATGCACGGGGCAGCCCGTGTGGCTAAGGCTGATCCAGCCCCACAAGTCCATAGTGCCGAGGCTGAGAGCAGACCCTAATCCTTACCATGCCTGGCTCACCACCTCCTTCCCTAGACCCTTGGATCTCTGAAAGGAAAAGACCCTACCTGCCTGGTTCTCTGTCACCTCCCCAGAGCCCACCCCAGGACCTGCACACAGCGGTGCTCAACACAGATCAGCAAACCAGGACTCAGCCAGGTCTTCAGAAGCACAGCCCAGGACTTTCAATCCTTCTCAGTCTCACGCATGTTTTCTGTCCATTTCAAATAGACCTTCCTCCAGAATCTACCTGGATAACCTCTCTGAATCCTTCATGATGAGCCTGGCCATCACTTCCTGTGGGAAGCCTTCTGTGATAACCCCAGGTTTCAAGGGGAGTTGGACATGGAGACCACAGCTCCTGCGCCCACTTCCTGCGCAGCACCTATCATCCTGGCTTGAGTTTGTCTGTTTTCCCTTCTCTCCCCATCACTCCTGCAACCCAAGAAAGGAAAGACTCTACCTTTTCCATCTCCATGTAGTGATGCTTGGCATATAGTAGGTGCTCAATAAATAAGAAACGAGCACATATATCTTGCTCTTCTTCAATCTATTTTGCATTTAACAATGGGAATGACCTTTCAAACGACACGATCAGATCATGAAACTCCCTGATAAAAATTCTACAGTGACTTCCTGTTGCACTTACAAGAAATCCCAGAGTCCTCTCCCGGGTCTTGCCGACTCTCAGGCCTCGTCTCACTGCACCTCGCAAATTCACAGTCCCCCAGCCTCCACTCCCCAACACATCCAGCAGAGGCCACCCTGGGGCTCCTGCACCTGCTGTCCCAGACATCTGCAGTGCATGGTCCTGCTCTTCTCATGGCTGCTGCCTTCTCTGCCTGTGGGTCTCAACTTGAGTCCTGCTGTCTCAGAGACCTCCCTGGTGACCCCATTTACAGAAGCCCCCTCTAAGTTTCTATGATAAACCTCATTTGCTCTCTCTTCAAAGCACTGCTATGTGATGTTTATTTCTTACCTTCCTTGTTTATTTCTTATCTTCCCCTCCCAGTCAGAATGAAATTCCATGAGAATAAGGATCTCTCTCTCTTTTTGCATTTCAATAGCTGTAGTGGGTGAAATAGTGGCTCCCAAAGAGATATGTTCAAGTGCAAGTCACTGGAATCTGTGAGCATGACATTTGGAGAAAGGGCCTCTGCGGGTGAAATTGTTGAGGATCTCTGCATGAGATCATCCTGGATTAGGGTGGGCCCTAAACCTGATGACAGGCGTCCTCATAGGAAAAGGAGAGGGACATGTGAGATATAAGGGGACACAGGGAGGAAGGCCCTATGGAAGTGGAGGCAGAGGCTGGACTGTCGCAGCTCTGAGCCCAGGAACACTCCGTACTGCCAGCAGCCGGCAGGAGCCAGGAGCGGGCCTGGGGCGGCTTCCTCCTCAGAGCCTCCAGGAAGAGCCAAGCCTGCCCATAATTTGATTTCAGACTTCTGGCCTCCAGAGCTGCGAGAGGATGCACTTCTGGTGTTTTGAGCCATGAAGCATGCAGAAATTTGCTATGGCAGCCATAGGAAACTAAAGCCGTGCTTCCTGCTCTTAGATATAATAGATCCTCAATAAATAGTGTTGGACAATAATCTGAATCCTACTGAATAAACTGCCTCGCAGGGCCCCAGGTGTACACGGGGACTGAGCATTTAATTCTGGGAGCACCTCACTCTCATTACCAGACCCCTACCCTCAGCCCAGACCCCCACTCTCAGCCCAGGCCCCCTACCCTCATCCAGATCCCCACTCTCAGTCCACACCCCAACTCTCAGCCCAGACCCCACTCTCAGGCAGCATCTCACCAGCCACCATCGGTAGGTGTCGTCCTCCAAGAGTGCATTTTGGGCGGTCAGCAGCGGCTGCACAGTCTGGTTGAACCTCTCGTCGAACCAGACCGAGAGCTTGCGCTGCCCGATGCAGTGGGTGCAGGTGCAGGGCCTGTGCTTGATCAGCCTCTTCAGGTTCTCGGAGAGCTCCAGGACCATCTGCTTGGGGAACCAGGTGGTGACCACCATGGTGTGGGAGTAGTTCAGGAAGAAGGAGGTGAGGAAGATGAAGAGCACGAGGAAGGTGAGCACCTTCAGGGTCCTCTTCCGCAGGGTCACCATCTTCGCAGCCCTG
Source organism: Macaca nemestrina (assembly GCF_043159975.1). Classification (NCBI taxonomy): domain Eukaryota; kingdom Metazoa; phylum Chordata; class Mammalia; order Primates; family Cercopithecidae; genus Macaca; species Macaca nemestrina. Next base: position 11,822,291 of record NC_092132.1, on the reverse strand, counting down.
ATGGCGGCCTCCCACGATGGGTAGCAGAACTCCCTCCTAAGAGAGGAGAAAAACGGAAGAAAAATCCCAGAGGTGGAGGCTCAATCAGAAGGGATGGCGGGAATTCCAAGGGAGGACACAAGGGCCGCTAAGGTCGACTTCACTCCCGCTGGGGGATGACCCCCCCACTGTGTCCCAGACACCGCTGTGTGGTAGACCAAGGCCATTCGTGACATGTTGGCTTTGCTTGCATATATTTACCTTTTCAGAAAATAAAGTAGCCTATTCTTCTGCGATCCTTAAAGAGCTGATAATGTCTCCTGATCAAGCTTTAACCAGTGATTTCCTTTCCCATCCAAACAAGATAAGGGGTCATTAATCGCTGTGACAGTCCAGGGTCCCTCAGGAGCAAGGACCTCGAAGGAAGGGTCTTGGTATAGCGGGGAGGGAAGCTATGTCTGCCGTCCTCCTCCAACTGTGGTTTCTGATGATCCTTAATTAGGGCTTTTTCTTTCTCATGCTGTCGCCAGAGACACGGTGGGTATGCAACCAGCTTGATGAAGGCACAGAAGGTTGTCTGTCATCTGCAAAGAAAAGGAGGAAGAAAACAGGGTGAGATTCTGTGATCCTGCTATAAAAAATGTTTCTCTCCACATCTCCACCAGGATGCATTCCGTGGTCTTCCTTCTGGTGTCATGCCAACCTGGCAGGTGGCTCCGGATGGTTTATCTACCTTTGTGAGCCTCAGTGCGTGCATACAATGGATGTTGTCATCTCTTTGCAAGGTTACTATGGGATGCAGAAAGTGTCCCCTCCATGCTTCCAACAACAAGAACCTAGCACACTGACACACTCAACAAACGTTTGTAAAAGAGCTCATGACGCATGTAGGTACAACATACACAGGGATTGTTAAATACATGTTATTTGCTTTCTCTCTACTTCATTCTCTTCCAGATTTTGGATTTCAGCAACAAGCACAACAACAATGGTATGCTTAGAGAGTGACCCAGGGTTCCTTTTACCCGGGCCATTCAAGCTCTGCCAACTGGCCTTACTTCCATAGAAGGGGCTTTAGACAGTCCAAGTTCAAGCTCTGATTTCCCATCTGTGGAGCCTTGGGAAAGTTATTCAACCTTCCTGACCCTCAGTTTCTTCTTTTGTAAAGTGGGATATTAACACCCCTACTTATAGAATGGTTATGAAGATAAGATAAAATGATGTATGCTGGGCTTCTGGTATCTATTAGGCCATTGCTGAACTTTAATTTTCCTTCTTCAGTCGGGCGCGGTGGCTCACGCCTGTAATCCCAGCACTCTGGGAGGCCGAGGCAGGCGGATCAGAGGTCAGGAGATCGAGACCATCCTGGTTAACACGGTGAAACCCCATCCCTACTAAAAAAAATGCAAAAATTATCCGGGCATGGTGGCGAGTACCTGCAGTCCCAGCTACTTGGGAGGCTGAGGCAGCAGAATCCCTTGAACCTGGGAGGCAGAGCTTGCAGTGAGCCGAGATTGCACCACTGCACTCCAGCCTGGGCAACAGTGCAAGACTCCATCTCAAAAAAAAAAAAAATTCCTTCTTCAGCACATGAATGAATCAATATTCTTTGATGATCCACTAAGAGCTGAGAGCATGAGATATTCATGCATACGTATCTCTTCAGATAATCCTCGGAATATACTGCCAGCTAGATACTAGTTTCCCTTTTTGTCTTGAAGAAACTCTCAGAGTTTCTCAGAAGAAACTGAGACTCTCCCTAAGGAGAGTGTCTCAGAAGAAACTGAGACTCAAAGAGGTTAGATGACTTGCCTAAAGAAAAGAAGGAGCAGGATCTGAGTCCAAATCCACAGTCCTCTGATTCCTTGCATCTGGAGGGGTTAGGGTTAGGGTTACTGTGGTCCCCTCTTAGGAGACCAAGAACAGGGGGTTGAGGGCTCTACCCTGGAGCAGACACCTGTCTTGTTAATTGTTCTTCAGACTACTACAGCTGGAGGGATATAGAGCAAGGGGGGAATATTCTTTTGAAGAAAGCAAACGGGTACCTCTCAAATGCCCATCAGAGACCCCCCTGGCTCTCACTGACACCTTGGGATTTCTGTATGATACAACTGCAGTTACACCTCTGCCCTGGAGCATGGTCTCTTTGGTCTTTGCTTGGAATGCTGAAGGATGGAAGGAATCTGATCAATTCCTCCCCATCCTCAAGGTGTAGATCGCCAATAAGCAGGGTATTTTTTTTTTCCAGGAAAATTAGAATTGAAAAGAGATTGATAACCTTTTGGTAGAAAGGGGGGCAGCTCAAAAAACCATATTAAATCCACAGTGCCTTTCTGGAAACATCCAGGGTCCAAGATACATAGGGTGCAACCCTCTACAGCTTCCAGAAGTAGAAGCCCAACCTATGGAGGATAAGGTCTGAGCTCTGCAGCTCAGTTGGCAATGTCATTTTTATCCGGCCCCTGCTCCAATTTTCCCTTTTCATGAGAACCTAGATTTTGTTTATAACCTAGAGGTGTCCACAGGTGTCCCATCCAATTCTCTCCCCACCTGCCCCCATCAAGGAGCAGTTCTGTAATTTGAGTAAGAATAACTTCTGCATCACCACAGGTAGGCTCACAATTCACTTGACTGGCAGAGGGTTCCCACCTCTTACCCCAGTAATTGATCCAGGGATGGGCATGTGCCTTAATTCATCCAGTCCAGCTTCTGTAGCGAGGGAAGAAACTCTTTTGCTCTGGTTGGCTTGTTGTTGACATGTGGAACATCCTGCTGGCTATTTTGCTAGCTTGTGTAGAAGAGACTAGAGCTGAACAACCTGAACAAATGGTGCTAAATCCTTGATCCTGCTCAACTTGCAGCCCCACCCTCATCTTGACTTTTCAGATACGTGAAGGAATGCGCCCCCTTTATGGAATAAAGTAGATTATTTGTAACGTCAAGCAACATGACTGACCCACAGGTCACAGTTGCTCCTACCTCTGTGCCCCCGCTCAGGCCGTTCCCACTGCCCAGAAAACCACCCCCACCCTGCGTGGCCGATGGTTCTTACTTATTCTCTAGGGCTCAGCTGGTGCCGACTCCTGGAGGAAGCCCTGTCCACTCCTGGAGTGAGTTAGGGGCCTCTCCTGGCTCCCCAAGGTCCTGGCTGCACTCTGTCTGCACTCTTCACACATATGTCTCCTCCCTGGACGAGGAGCAACGTGAGGATGGAAACTCAGCCTCACTATGGCAGTGACCCTGTCACCCGTGCACCCACTCAATGCTCAGTGGAGGCTTGGGTCATGAAGGAACCCAGAAATGAATGGAGGGAAACCAAACAGCCAACAGTCCAGAGGGAGATCTGAGAAAGAAAGCACAGATTCCGAGTCAGATTTCTATTCTCAGCAGCCTGTCCCACTCTACTCACTGTGTGACCACGAAAAAGTCGCCTAGCCCTTCTGAACCATCCCTTCAATGGGAAAAAGGGATTGATAACACAAATTCTGCTAATTTCTCAGGGCTGCCAACCCATCAAGGTTGTCCATTCATCTCATTCATTGACTGCATATTTGCTGGTCCTTGCATTGTCCAGGCCCTGGACAAGGTGGCTGGGGTACATCGTAAAGGGATCTAAGGTAGGGGCCTCCCAGGCATCAATAGGGCCCCAGATCCTTTGGAACAAAGGAGGCCAGTATGCCTGGATCAGACACAGGCTGGAGGAGAGGAGTGGTGGGGGGTGAAAGGGAATCTGGGCACGCAGCTGGGGTGAGAGTGCGTTGGGCCAGAGAAGCCACAGTCAAGACTAAGCTTTCTTTGGGTTAGCAGGTTTCTCTGGAAACCTGCTGGTGGGGCTGAGCAGAGGAATGCCATGGTCTCATTACATTAGCCTTTACAATGAACAGGGCCTAGGGCACCCTTGCCCTTAGTGTTTCTGCACCCCTAATGCCAGGGCAGAGATGAGTTCTCTGAAATAGATGACTGTTGAACCGTGTTGATCAAACAAGGCTATGGATGACAGGTCATGTTTCCTACAATGCCCTGCCTCTGCATGAGAGACATGAATGCTCTAGGCTGCTGCTAGGGGTTGGGTGAGAGGCAGGGCAGACAGCAAGGTTGTGCTGCACAGGCTGTGGGACTGTGACAGCCTCCTCTCCTCTGGGGCATCCTGCAGCCACACCTCCAAGGCCAGGGCACTCCCCATAACCATTAGAGGCTTCCGAGCTGGTATCATTTAGCGCTTTCCAAAGCCCTGGATAAAACTGCAATGGAAAAGCAAGAACGCCGCCCCACCCCTTCCCTGGCTGCAGGGAAGGAACAGGACTGCATGTCTTCTCTGTGCTCTAGCAAGTGTGGGGCAGCCCGCAGGCATGGGGGAATGCCAGCCCTGGCTCCCAGACATGAAACCTGGGTCAAGACGCCACAGACCAAAGATCTGTGCATGCCAAGTGTGTGGGGAGGGAGGCCTGGCCTCCCAGAACAAAGAGAAAGAAGAGAGGGAGCAGAGAAGGATGGGGAAGGAGGGAAGCTGGCTTCCTGTCCTCTGCCAAATGGCAGTCATTTCCCAGCCACATGCTCAATACGAGGAGGCATGAAGCACCTGCACACAACAGAGCTTAGTGGGGTCACCAGCACAAGACTGACAAATGTCAGCACACTTTTGACGACTGGAAAGTAAGAATTTCCATACGGAGAGTACCTAATGAAGATAAACTCCTCTGGCAATAGCGAGTTGAGGGGCAATGCCCAGAGACTGAGAGAACTGTGTGGAACTCCTGCAAACACGGATGAATGAACTGCATGGGGTTTTGAACCTGTAGTAAATACCCGCTGAACGGGATGGTAGTAAATACTCATCACAGGCTGGGATGCCCTCCCAGCCCTTCACACAGCCCCTGGCACTATGGTCACCAGAGAAGAGGTGTGCCTGAGTGAACTGTGCAGGCTGTTGGCAAAGTTGACACTTTCAATACAGAGTAGCCACAACTTTCCCCATGTGATCCCCAAGCCACCGGGAGAGGTGAGTAACCCTTAGGCTTGTTTCCCTGAAACCGAGAGAAGGCAAGTGACTTATCCAAGGTCACACAGCAAAATGGTGGCAAAGCCAGACTCCTGCCTTCTCCTGTGGCTTTCTATGTAGCCATGGCTCATCATTCAATTCCATCAATACCTGCTCTTATCTGCCCTATCTCCCCCATTCCCTTTCTAATAACTTCTTTGGACTTGGTTTACTGTCATCCCTCCAGCCTCTTATGTTGGATACTACCTTGTTTACCTTCCCTTCTTGCTGTGCCTACTCTATTTGAATTATGTATTCAGTTCTTCATTTCAGTGGTGTCTTTTAGTTCTGGAATTTCCACCTAATTTTTTGACAGGTTCTACTTTGCTGGTGAATTTCTCCATCTTGTCATCTATCTTTGTGCAATTATTTACCACAGCCATCTTAAAGCCCACACTGGATATCCTGTGATACTTGGATAACATGGGTCTATTTCTATTGTCTATTTTCTCGGTTGCTCTGTCTTTCTTTGGTTATTTGGTTATGTCCTTGGCAGCCCTGGTTGCTGTTTGTATTGTATATGACAAAAATGTAGAGGCTCTGGATGAGGCTGTCCTCCTTCAGAGAGGACTGGTTGTCTCCTGACCAGCAGGTACAGAAGGGGCACATTACTCTGTTCTAACTGCGGCTGTGTTTCACTTTTCATGAAGACTGGTCTATTTCTGGTTTACTCTTACCCCTGGGGCATAGCCATTCTCAACAGGTAAACTGAGATGCTTATCAGGGTGACTATTCCTTACAGGCTCCTATCTCCAATTTCTGTCTCCCCTGTAATATGGGATCACCATAAGTTTAGCTTAACTTTTTAGCCTTCCATTTTTGTTGTTGTTGTTGTTGTTGTTGTTGTTGTTGTTACTGTGTTTTTGATTTTGAGATAGAGTCTCCAGCCCAGGCTGGAGTGCAGTGGTGTGATCTTGGCTCAGTATAAACTCTAACTCCTGGGTTCAAGTGATTCTCCTGCCTCAGCCTCCTAAGTAGCTGGGACTATGGGCACACGCCACTGTGCCTGGCTAATTTTTGTATTTTTAGTAGAGGCAAGGTTTCTCCATGTTGGTCAGGCTGGTCTTGAACTCTCGACCTCAGGTGATCCACCCACCTCGGCCTCCCAAAGTACTGGGATTACAGGCATGAGCCACCATGGCCAGCCTTTTCAGCTTTTCATCTGCTGTTTTCTGCTTGGTTTCTTAGACTCTGGACCCATGAAACTTAAGTGCTGGCAAATGCCTTGAAAGGAAAATTTTAAAAGGCACAGAGCACACGTTCTTTTCTTTGTGGTTCTTTTTGCTCTAGGTTCTTGGTTCCCTGGGTTTTGGTTGACTTAGTAGTCCTGAACTCACTGACTCCCTCTACCTACCTACCTATCTCTGTTTTGTTTCCCCACCTTGTGAGACTGCCAAACACTTTGAACTGTTGCTCTTTACTCGTCCTCTGAACCCTCTGCAAAAATCAGCACATACCTTGTGCAGGAAAGGAGCAGGGAGTATTGGGTTTCCCCCAACTTATTTCCTTTCTCTTGGGGGTCTTCACACCTCAAGTCCTGGCTGCTTTAGTTGTTCTCTAATGCCTTCAGAGAGCTGGATTTCAAGTTTTTCCAGCTTTTATAGTTCTCAGTGGGAGAAAAGATCTGGTACAAGCTTCTGCCATTGCCCAAAGTAGAAGTACAGCATCTTTCCTTTGCCTTTCCATGTTCCTGTTCTTGGAGTGGTTGCCTGTATGTGTCAGGGGCTTGGCAAATTCAGAGAAGAGGGTGGGGCCAGAGAGGCCTCAGAGGTGCCGAGGCAAACCTCCTCACACCAGCCAAGTGCACAGATGGTGGGAGGAAGAGGCAGATTTGCAGGCTGGAAAGTTGCAACTGCAGCCGTGGCAGCCACCACCTCCTTGCCCCACCCAAGGGGCCCCACTGCATCTGCTTTCACTTTATGTCAGAACATCCTGCTCCCAGGCCAGCTCTGCACAGACAGCGAGGATGACTTCCAGTGCAACACATCCGGGGACTTCCCATTATTGAAAAACAGATCCTCCCATGGGCTTTGGGATCCTGGCCGGCTGGCTTCATGTATGGGCACAGGGTGGGACCAAGTAAGACCTGACCAGTAAATCTTGGATACTTAAAGGCCCTCAAACCTTCCGGTAAGAAGAATGACTCCTTTCTGAACTGCTCTCTGGCCCCGGCCTGGTCACTGGATGCTTGGAACCCATTTAATCTGGTTTTGTAAAGAATTTCCTAGTGGATCATGGCCAACAGTTGTCTGAACAACAAAAACAACAACAACAAAGGCACAGACAGACCTGCATTCAAATCCTGACTCTTCCCATTCCTGGATGTGTGTTCATGGGCAAGGCACTTGCCCTCTCTGATCCTCAATTCCTGAATCTACAAAATAGGATTAAAAATGCTCACGCAGGCCAGGCATGGTGGCTCACACCTGTAATCCCAGCACTTTGGGAGGCCAAGGTGGGTGGATCACCTGAGGTCAGGAGTTCGAGACCAGCCTGGCCAACATGGTGAAACCCTGTGTCTACTAAAAATACAAAAATTAGCCGGGTGTGGTGGCGGGTGCCTGTGATCCCAGCTACTTGGGAGGCTGAGGCAGGACAATCACTTGAACCTGAGAAGTGGAGGTTGCAGTGAGCCCAGATCGCACCACTGCACTCCAGTCTGGCTGACAAAGTGAGACTTTGTCTCAAACAAACAAACAAACAAAAATGCTCACACGAAGGGTTGCTGTGGGATAAAAGGCCTTGCACAAAAGTGACCAGCTCAGTTCCTGCCACAGCGTAGATGACCATAAAGGTCAATTCTGTCTCTCCCCACTAAGCTTCAAGGTCCTCATTTGTAAACAAAAAGGAGAAAGTCCAGCAGAACCCTTGGCCCGTCCCACTGGCAGCGTTGTTTAAAACCAAATGAAATCAGGCATCAAATCATGCAAACCAGTGGTATTACACAAATGATGATTCTCGCTGAATTCATTATTTGTGTGAATTCCTTGATGTGCTGAACAGCTAAATCTTCATGCTTTCTACTCCTGTGGCCAAGACCTCCCAGGACCTGCAGGAAGGAGCTCCTAACATACTGGGGGAAAGGTCAGGGTTCCCAGAGGCTCCCAGACCCAGAGGACTCTGCAAAAGCCATGCCTCAGGTCAGGAGGTGGCTGTCCCAGAGCCTTATGTACAGAGTCAGGCCCACCTGAGTTTGCAACCAGCTTTGACCTTCCCCAGGAAAAGGTTCCTCAAAGTTGCTCTGATATCTCCAATTTTCCACTCTCCAATCAGTCTTTTTTCCCACATGCTTGGAAATGCAGATGCATTGTCTTCTAAAGTATCCACGATTTACACATCCGCAGGAAAGCCTGGTCACCCTCACAGCCTCTGACTGCCAGTCTTGAATTGGGGGTCATCTCATTTGTTTTGCATTGTTTTTTAATAGTTTGCCAAAACAGTCACAGCTGCCATCCATTTGACCCTTTCAGCAGCCCCACTCACTGGGTGGTGAACAGAATACGGGTATTGGGGGGTCAGCCAGATCTGGGTTTGAATCCTGAATCTCCGACCTCCTAGCTGAGAGGTCTTGGGTAGGGACCTCATCTACCTCATCGGGCTCAGCGCCTGCACCAGCAAGATGGGGGAAAATCCCATCTCTTCAAAGGGACACATGAGGATTAAGTACATAAATGCTTCACATTTAACAGATGCTCAATACATGGGAGTTACCTTCACTGTCAACTTGCAGACAAGGAAACTGAGGCTGACAGAGGGCAGGCGCCTGGATTGAGTTAAAACAACCAGATGGCAGAGCCAACTTGGACCAGGTCTTTTGTATCTTTGGGATCAATGTCTAAACGTTTCTTTCCTCCCTCCTTCCTTCCCTCCTTTCCTACCTACTCTGTGCTCAGCACGGGTCCCCAGGAAGAAGATGCAGTCCCTGGAAGCGGAGTGTGTGGAACTTCCATATGGAACTCTCCCAGTGCAGTCCCCTGTGCCCCTGTGTTATTACAAGGGGGTGTGTCTGACCTCCACTTTAATCCCTCATTCAGAAAATCCGCCTAATAAGAAACCTGGGCCAAGTGAGTCAGAGCTAGAGGCGCCTGGTTAGAAGCCTTGCTGGGCTTTAGCAAGCCCACCCCTGCCCCAGGATTCCTGCCACCTGTCCATCCCCCTGCAGCTAAGGGGTACTCCTGGCCTGATACCGCTGACCCTGGGTGATGAGGCCTTCTCTTTGCTGATATCCTTAACCCTCCCTGCTCCCTGGGTATCACACACAGGGAATTGTGATGGGAGACTGTTCAGAAACATTTAAGAACTCGGCAAACTTGTAGCTATCATCAACGAATAAGGCTAGAAACTAGAGTGGTATCTGCAAGCCACACGGCTCAAATACCCTATTGAGAGTTGCATCAATCCTGCCTGCATTTGAGGGTTCTCAGAGCACCCTGTTTCTTGTTGCAGCAGGGGTTCCTATGCTGGCCACTGTCTACAGGAGTGAGGGCTTGTTCCCACCCGCTGTGTGCTTCCCCTGACTGCAGGGGCTGGAAGCCTGGGAACTACATTTCCCAGCATCCCTGTCCACAGTGCTCTGGAAATGGTTGAGATCTGAGCAGTGATAGTTGGGATGGCAGGTGGGCGAGGCAAGAGCCTTCCTCCCTCCGGCAGTGGTAGAAGCTGCTTTGTGGCTGCCCCAGAATCTGGACTCCAGAACCTGCCTTCTTCCACTTCCAGGCAGTGGGGCAGCTGCAGATTCTGTCCTGACTTCCTGAAGTTTCGTGGCCTGTGGGCCTCAACCTGAAGCACTGCAGCCCAAACCCTGGAGGGCCCCCATTCTCACTGCCCTTCTCAGAACTTTATAAGCACTTGGATCCCTGAATCAAATCCTTATGCTTCAAGTTGCTGCCTCACTTCATTCCACAGATGTGGAAGCTGAGCTCAGAAACGGGAAGGGACTTTTCCAAAGATACACGGGAAAAGCGCACCAGGGCTAAAGAAAACCAGATGCCCAAGTCGCCAGACACACTTGACTCCTCAGACAGAACCTGCTGTGTTCTACAGGGCGGCTGCCCTGGAGTGGGTGTTCTTCCCATTCCCAGGGCCAGGATCTTAGGAGGTGTCATGGGCTGCAACTGAAAAGAGAGAGAGGGTGGAGCTTTGGGGAGGAGACAAGGTCGGGAGTTGGTTTAGCTGTTGCCACAAGGGGTCGAGGTCTGTTTGCGGTGACCCCCAGGAAGTTACATGGGCTGCTGAGCTTCAAGTTCCTCATCTATAAAGCGGGAGTTAGAATCCATCCCTACTTGAGGTGACTGCATAGAGCAGTAATGTGTCAACACTGAGGACACCTACCATCACCTTTGTCTTTTCTACACCCTGTTCTAAGCACAATACTGGTGCACATTGGCTGGGCCCACAACAAGCTCCCGATGAGGGTACTGGGTATTATCTCCAGCTTTCAGAGCTGGGACAGAGGCCTGCAGTGGTCAAGCCACCTACCCAAGGCCCTCGGCCGGTAGGTGTAAAGTCAGGATTACGGCCAATGCAGAATCCCAACTTCACATCTGCTGGTATGAAGTGGATGGTGCCAGGCTGAGGTCCGCCCCTGCCCTGGGCCTCCTTGGTGTCTGAGCTGTGGAAGAGGGACCAGCCTCTCCCCATTCCATGGTGGCAGTGCGAGCACTCGGCGGGCTTTGCGTGTGACGCAGCTCAGGGCCTGGCAGGGGCAAGCGTGAGCCTTCCTTTCCCTTGTTTTGTTTTCTCCTTGCAGCTCAGCTCCACCCGCTGAGTCACCCCTGAAGCTGGCAGCTATGCTCTCATGGCCGAGCCAGGCCTGGACCCACTCGATGCCGCTCTCCTCCCCCGGGTCAGGAAGGATCAGCCGTGAGGGAAGCCAGACCCATTTCCCTCCAGAAAACATCATCCAAGAGAAAGAGGACCACAGTGAGGTGAGGCTTGAGAGGAGGCCCTGGCCACTGCAAGGTAAACAGGTGATGACAAGCTCCCTGTCAATGGCAGGACTGGGGTAGACATTCCTCTCCTTCTATCGATTAAAAAAATCAGTCTCAAATGAAGCCAGTCAGCAACTGTGCTGCCCTGAGGCTGCCTGCGCCTCCCAGGAGAGGAGGGAGCACCCACCCCAAGCCCCTGGGGACAGCAGCCATGGAGCACAGCGTGACTGGGGCCACCTCAGGAGCCAAGGCCAGTCAGCTCTTCATCTGTAAAATGCGACAATGATCCCAGCCCCTGCTCACCTAGACTCGGCTAATTGAGCAAATTAATGAATACTGGTTAGTCCTGAGAGTCACTGTCTTTCTTTCTTTCTTTTTTCTTTTCTTTTCTTTTTTTTTGAGATGGAGTCTCGTTCTGTCACCCAGACTGGAGTACAGTGGCGTGATCTCGGCTCACCATAACCTCTGCCTCCCGGGTTCAAGCGATTCTCCTGCCTCGCCCTCCCACGTAGCTAGAACTACAGATGTGCACCACTGTGCCTGGCTCATTTTTGTATTTTCAGCAGAGACGTGGTTTCACTATGTTGGCCAGGCTGGTCTCGAACTCCTGACCTTGTGATCTGTCCACCTCTGCCTCCCAAAGTGCTGGGATTACAGGCGTGAGCCACCGTGCCGTACAATCATATTACTAATAATCTTGAATATTTAACACACATTGGAATCAATACTATTGGCATATACATATATATATATATATATATGTATATAGTGCTTAGAACAATTCCCGACCATCACAAAAAGAATATTCAACATTAATATTAATATTAGGAAAATGTCACCTACCCGGGATCATCATTCCTCTGAGAAATTCAGAACTGCATGTGTGTGTGTGTGGATAGTGGCTGGCGGGGTTGAAAATGAAGAAGAAATGGCATGTGTGAGTTTCACACCTACTACATGCAGACACTTGACATACAGCATCTCACTTTGTCTTGGCAACATCTCTGACCTGGACACTGCCAAGCCCCTTTGTGGATTCTCTCTCTTGCTTTCATTCTTTCATTTGACAGTTACTCACTGGGCACCAGCTGTCTAGCAGTTACTGTTAAGTGCTGAACAAAACAATGGTTAGACAAAGTAGAATGGCCGGGTGCGGTGGCTCATGCCTGTAATCCCAGAACTTTGGGAGGCTGAGGAGTGTGGATCCCTTGAGGTGAGGAGTTTGAGACCAGCCTGGTCAACATGGTGAAACTCCATCTCTAAAACTAAAAAAAATTAGCTGGGTGAGGTAGCGGATGCCTGTAGTCCCAGCTACTCAGGAGGCTGAGGCAGAAGAATTGCTTGAACCCGGGAGGCAGAGGTTGCAGTGAGCCGAGATTGTGCCACTGCATTCTAGCCTGGGCAACAGAGCGAGACTTGGTTGAAAAAAAAAAAAAAGAGAAAAGTAGAATGATTTTCATCCTTGCTCACTGAAAACAACATCACAGGGCAGGACAGAGGCTGAGATTATTAAGGAATCACACAAAAGACCAGCTGTGATGGTTAGATGTGATTTATCAGCAGGCACGTGGCTTGTACCTGCCATCCCAGCTATGTGGAGCCTGAGGCAGGAGGATCACTTGAGCCCGGGAATTCAAGGCTGCAATGAGCTATGATCATACTCCAGCCTGGGGGAGTGAGACTTATCTCTAAGTAAATAAATAAATGTAATGAGCCAGCTTGGCTAGGAGTTTGGTCAGACACTCTAGGTGTTTCAGGGAAGGTAGCATGCAGATGTGGTTAAGATCTACAATCAGTTGACTTTAAGTAAAGGAGATGAATGCAGGTGGGCCTCATCCAATCAGTTGAAGGCCTGAAGGGCAAAAATTGAGGTTCGCTGGAAAAGAAGAAATTCTGCCTCAAGATTGTAACAGAGAAATCAAGTCCTGTCTGAGATTCCAGCCCTCTGGCCTGCCCACCAGGTTTTGAACCTGGCAGCCTCCACAACTGCCTGAGCCAGTTCCGAAAGTTGAATCTATTAACATGCATACACAAATATGGGATAGGCTCTGCTCTCCTGGAGAGCCCTGACTGGCAGCCTTCAGTGCCACGAAGCAGAGGGCATGGGAGGGACGGGCGGGTGTCTGGGGGAAGTGGTAGTGACTGAGGGTCCACAGGGTGGACAGGTGATTGGGCAGGGAGTGTGACAGCCTGCCAGGCAGGGGAAGCTACAGGTGTGAAGGGCTGTGGGGACAGTAGGTGAGTCCAAGGAACTGAAAGAAACAAAGTCAAGTGGATTTGTAAGACTGCAGCGGCACTGGCAGGCAGGGGTGGGCCAGGCAAGATCTGGTGGCCCGATGAGGTCTGGACAACCTCCTGGGAGCCACATGAAGCCCTGGAGGAAGGCCAGAGGGAGAGAGGGGACTGGGGACAGGCAGTGACTGCCTTGGTGCCCTCCCTGTTGGACAACCAAGGGCTGGTGGTCCCTTGCTTCTGTCGAATGGCCCCATCCACACATTAGCTGTGTTCTGGGGGTTTCAGTAAGTCTCTGTCCTCTTGTCCCTTCAGCCCTAGGGTTGGAAACAGCCCCACTATTTCCAGTCCCAGGGACTGCACTATATTTGCTGTTTCCCACACCACACTATGACTTTGTGAATAACCTTTCAACTCAGCTCCCCTCCACTGCCCACTTTTAATGCACCATTTGTGTCCTGCCAGCACCATGACCAGTCCAGGTGACCCCACAGACCTAACTCCAAGGGGCACAGCTGACAATGTTCTCTAAGCAATGAGTGCCCCAGGAGCTGTGCTCTACAGAAAGCCATGCCTCCAGCCCCACCCTGGAGACCCCTCTGAGGCGCTGGCCACCTCAGAGGATTTGCAAGAAGCGCATGAGTCAGCTGGATGCCCTGAGCTCTGGCCTCGCCTCCACCTTGGGTAGCTGCTCTCGCTAGAATCTGCCCAAACTCTGCTCCAGCTGCTGCTGGGGCACTCACCCATGGGGAGATTTCGTCATCAGGCTCATGACACTGATAGGGTCTTTGGCAGGGATGGCACCAGGGGAACCCTTGCACCACTCAGCCAAGCTCAACACATTCCAGGTCCGACCAGGGGGACACCCCAAGCACCCTGTCCCCTAGGCTCCCTGATGACAGCACCAGCCCCTCCCACAGAAATGTAGTCAACACCAGTAGAGCCAGAGGGCAAGGTCCCCTTAGCCCACCCATGGCTGCTCCAATCAGTGCCTGTGGCTTGACCACCGCCCACTCCCTGCCCACTCCCAGGCCCCTCTGGGAGTTTGATCTGCTGGGTCCTCTCCTGTTGTTCTCCGACTCCTGCCGGGCTTAAATATCAAAGAATCCTCATTGTTTGATAATTCTGACAAAAGCCCATGGAATATCTCTAACTCGATCTAGTGGCCTCTGGTCCGCTCTCCTTCTCCCTAACTCCTGCCTCCCCACCTTATCTGTGTGTGCCTGACCCATCCGTAGCTAACACAGTTCTTTTGTGCGGACGCCTGGGTAAAGTCCCCAGGAGCTCTTCGGGCAGGCATTTGTTCTTTGGGCAGAGAAGGAAGTTGGGCTTTGAGAGACTACGCAGTATTTTAGGGACTAGCTAGAGTACAGTTCCAGGTCCTATGAGGGAGGTGACACCATAATCCCATTTTACAGAAGGAGATGCTGAGGCCCTTGGGCATCAGTAGCTTACTCCAAGTCATGTGGCTAGGAAGGGGTGAGGGCTGATTCCTGAGCCTGCTCTTCCATGCTTCACTGCCATACCTCTCACCCAGCTACCCAAGCATGCCTGCCATGCTTCAAGAACACAGCTGGCGGCATGCGTATCTTCACTGCTAGATAGTGAAGCCACAGACTAGGCCGGCTCCAGGATCCAGCCTGGGGCAGTTCACACATAGAAATCTGCTCATGAGGGACCAGTGCCTTCCAGGACATGACGCCAAGGGCCGTAGTGATCCACAAGTGGCAGGTGAATGACAACCAAAGGGAGAGGGAAGGCTGTGTAAGGCAGGTGGCCATGGAGACAGGGGGCTTAGCACTGACGAAGGAGGGCAGAAGGGGAGGGTAAACCAGGCCTGTGCCCAAAAAAGCACATGGTGGTGATGATGGAGACATCGGTATGTTTCAGCAAACAGGACGCCCTTCAGAGTGGCTGCTGTGGGTGGAGTTGGATCATGGAAGTCCTGAGGAACATGGACTTGGGGACTGAAGGCAAGGGGGTGCCCGGCTGGCTTGTGAGCAACAGACAGCAGTGATTGCAACTGGCACATGGTGGCTGAACTGGAGAGGTGTGCACGGGACACCCTGTCGGAGTCGAGAGGGTGGCCCAGTCACCATGGGGGTGACTTGGGAAG